>NC_081410.1:485845441-488340441 GCF_030272615.1 Cryptomeria japonica | reverse complement strand
TAAGGGTCTCTTTTAGATTTGCATTCCAAAAAGTTTGTCAAAATCTTGAAAAACAACCAAAAACATAGATTGCATTCTTGCCATAGATTGCATTTTTCATTCATTTAGTTTGCATTTAGTTGCATATCATATATTGTCTTTGAAAAATTCCAAAAATATTGCATTTGCATAAGTGACATGCCTGTTGAGACAAGATCAAAATCTAAAAAGATGGGCGAACCAACGTATCAACCCATTGACAACATATCAAATTCACAATTTCAAACCAGTCAAACAGTACAAATTGAAGGTTCATCAAACACATCACTACCACCATATGGAATGGTTCAACTTGGACCACCTCCATTATATGAACCAGTGTTTGTACCTATGAAACTAGGACATGGGAGTGTTCCACCAACTCCAAGAGGAAATGCACCTTTTAAATGGAATCAACCAAACTTGCAACATGAAATACAAACATTGTATGAAGAACAAACCCTCTCACAAGGATTTGGTTTAGATCAAGGCATTCACCAAGAAACGAATCCAAATGTCCAACCAGATTCTTCATCAGATTCCGATGCTTCTGATGATGTTGACATGTTCCTTCAAGATCCAAAGATAACAAAAAAGATGGATAAGTTCTTGAACAAGGTCTTTAAGATGTTTCCAAAAAAGTATCTTAACATGATGAGTAATGTGACCTCTTCAAGTGAGCAAATCAATGTGCAAGACCAACAAGGTGGTGAGTTGTTAAGTTTCTCTCCGCATCCAAATGAAGAAAATGCACAACAAGCAACTCAACCTACCTTGATGAGTAAATGTGCTTCAAAGGCATTGACAGTGACTATTCCTCAAAAGTCACCATTTGAGACAATAAATAATCCATTATTCAACGCAACACCTATAACACAAGATCAAATAAAGACCACGCAAATATTGACAACTATCCCTCAACAAGAAGTAGTTCCTCATATGCATAAAATGGGATCAAAATCTAAAATGCAAGAGAACTTCACAACTGGAATGCCTGATATCACCAATGTCCAAAACAATTCCACTATGCAACAAAGTTCTTATGTCCCGTTAAATTCAATATATTTGCCAAACACTATTGCGACAAATTCTTCAATAATGGCGACACAAAGAGCTACGGATAGTGGTTTGCACCAACAACAACTGTTGCAACAATTGAGTAATACACAAAAAGTGCAATCGAATGTGCAAACAAGCAATGTACAACAACAACAATTTCGCATTCGACAACAAATTGCAGCGCCTTCGGCACCATTACAAGTTAATGCAAACTTGCAACCATCACAATGGATTGGACAAACAACACAACAAGTTAATGCAAGTGCTATACCCCATCTTAAGGAGAAGCAACAAAAACCACCTAAACAAAGTTTTTTACAAATGATGGGATATACACCGTGACAACAATTGGCACAAAGTCAACAAATACCGATTCGTCAGCCTCAACATCAACATGTGCCTCAATGTATGCCAAGGCAAACAAGCTATCCTACTTCACAGCCGCAATTGATGCCTGTGCAATATCAACAACATACTCAATTGCAATATCAACCTAGGCTACAAGAAGCACAACAACAAGGTCAATATCAAGGCATAGCACAACCACAACAACAAGAGATGTACCAAGAAAATTATATGCCGGATACACCAAAAATGACCATTTCAGAGTATCAACAACCGATCGGAAATATGATGTATCGATAAGGAGTACCCACCAGGATTAATGATGGACCTCCAAAATCTGATACAATTGCGCAACAACTTGAGAAGTTGCAACAAAAAGTTGACGCGTTAGAAACTAAAGGAACAAAGAAGTTGTATACAGATCAAGATTTATGTCCTAATCCATTTGACAAGAGTGTATACATGCCTCCATTCCCTAAACATTTTGAAGCACCTAATTTTGAGAAATATAAAGGGAATGGCAATCCAAAAGATCACATTCGAGCATTTTTCGTGGCATGTACTGAAGTAAGTTATGAGGACACATATTTAATGCACTTAATTGCACGAAGTCTCATGGGACAAGCCATGGATTGGTATTCACATCTGCTAGGAAATATAAAGACTTGGTCGGAATTGGCTCAAAATTTTTTATCTCATTTCCCGTTCAACATCAACAGTGATGTGACCATGTCAGATTTATGCAACACCAAGCAAAAGCAAGGTGAACCATTGGTGACTTTCTTGCAATGATGGCAAAGCTTGTATAGTCGTTCTTCCCTAGATATACCTGAAGAACAACAAGTGAATCTGTTTATCCAAAATTTGGTCCCAGAAATGATGTATGAACTAAAACTGAAAAGTCCCAGTACTATTGAGAAACTCATTAAGAAAGGAATGAGCATTGAAACGACTCTTGTAGCTAAAGGAATTATCAAGCTCAATAAAGACAGTGACAACACAAATTATTCAGGGGACAGAAACAGATTTTGGTATTAAAATAAGAATGTCACTAATGATGGAGTTGTTGATGCAAGAGCGATAAATGCAAATCAACCCCCATTCACGATCAAGAAATTGAGTGTTCCTAATATGTCAACTATGGAACAAAATCAAGCACCAATGAACAATGTTACTCAACAACAGCATACTCAACAATATAATCAACAAGAAGGCCAAGTCCAAAGCCAGCAGCGCAAACCTTTCCAATCAAGGGATGGGCCTCCTCGACAATTTACACCATTGGGAGAGCTTATTGAGTCAGTAATGAAGCAATTAATACAAGAAAAATTTATTAAGCTACCCGATATCAAGGCAGAACCAGTGGTAAAACCACATTGGTGGAATGATAATGCATACTGTGAGTATCATCGATCTAAAGGACATAAAACCACGTCATGTTTTCAATTGAAACATATGATTCAAGATTTATTAGAGCAAGGAGTAATTGAGGTAGATCCACCCCATGCGACCTCTAACATTGATCATACTATTTTCAAAACTCCTTTGCTTGATCATGACAAGGGTAAAGCGTCCTCTTCCAACTCTGCCCAAACAACAAATTATGCGAATACTAGTTATAACAATGTCATCAATTGTTTCAGAGCATCAAATGAGTATGTTTCCACCCTAAGAATAAAGGGACAAGATCCGTCTTGCGCAGTCACCACTCGTCGATCTAAAATAATCCTGAAAGGAGCTCCTGCAGCACCTTCGAAACCAACTCCTGCAAGCCAGTATAATCTCTTGGATCATCTAGGAAAGACACCATCACAAATATCAATCCTTGAGTTATTGAAAATGTCTCCCATGAATCATGCAGTCCTGGATAAAGCTTTAATTGAGTCCACTGTACCAACATATATTGATGTTGACCAGTTTCAAGCCCGGATTGGACATCTAGCTATTTCCCAAAATGTCGCATTTTCTGATAACGATATCTCACCTGATTAGCTCCCTCATAACGATCCTTTACACCTTGAAGTCTTTGTCCATAATTGCAAAATCCGACGAGTCTTGATAGATGGCGGAGCAGGTCTTAATATTTGTACCTTGAGAGTCATCATTGGCCTTGGATATACAGAAAATGATATTGATGCTTGCAGAAGAATAACAATAAAAGCATATGATGATGTTGAGCGTCCATCCAAAGGGATAATTACATTGCCTATTAGAGTCAGTCCAGTGATAGAAAACACTTTCTTGCAGGTCTTGGACCTTGATCTCCCTTACAATATGATCCTTGGCCGTCCATGGATCCATGCAATGAAAGCAGTTCCATCCACTTATCATCAATGTTTAAAATATCCTTACAATGGAATTGAGATAACAATTCGAGGAGATCCTAATCCATTTCAATTTTGTGCTACTCTAAAGGATACCCCTCAGCAACAAGTCCCAGTCAATAGAGAGCCAATTCACATAGTTATGTGGATCCTAATGAATTGTTAGATGCTGTCAAAGGAAAATTGAAGATACAAGACCAAGGATGTGGAGAATATTCAATGGATCAAACATTCCTCATCAAGAATTTACCAATATCTCCAAAATCATATGGCAAACCGCATTTATTGCAAAAGGAACCCAAGGTCATTAGTCAATATCAGCCTCCCACTACATTTACAAGATGGGGTGAACTTGACAAAGAAACTTTAGATGATAATGTCATAGATTGGCTTTATAAAGATCCAACTAAGACCCCACCTGTCAGATTACCTGTGGAACGGTACGGCAAAGGACTCATTATGCTGCAAAAGAAAGGATATGATGGCTACAGTGGCTTAGGCCTGAACAACAATGGAAGGCTAGAACCTGTTATAGCCAAGTGGCGACCTCCAACTTTAGGGTTAGGTTTTATACCATTGTGAATTGGACCCTCATCTTCCAAAGTGCCCACGTGTAGAAAAGGGCATGACTCTGATGATGAAATAACACCTGAGGATACCCGACCCGAAACTGATTCCAATGAATGGGAGTGGAGTTCTTTTTCTTCTAGCTCCTATGCCCTCGACAATATTTTCATTGAACCTAATAATTTGCCTATGGAAGACAAACATGAAATAACTCCTCTTCCTAAAACATGTCCTCATGCTTGGATAGAGTCATTCTGGGATCCAAGCTCTGAATCAGATACAAGCAGTTCGGATAGTGACACCACAGATGTTTACATCTTTACCATATCAGCCCTTTCTCTCCTTACAACCGATGATGACATGCCTCTCATCTATCCCCAGCTTATCCAACATGACCAACAAGAACCACTCACATTGGACTGTTTTCAAAATGACGAAGCAATTGCAGAATTCCTTGGCCTACGGGAAGGCATGCCACAAGGTGATCATAAGGCAGGATTTGCTATTGATCTGGATTCCACATCATATTTTGGGGAGTCAACTCCCTCTTCCAGTCATCAAAATGAAAAAAGAAAAGAAAATGTAAAAAATCAAAAGAATAGATCTTTGAGTGAAAACCGTAAGGCACTCTCTGATCATACAAAAGTAAAAACAAAAGACGTACCTGCGGGTGAAAACCTCTCTGAGGCGCCCAAAGGTGGAAGAGTGGACATACCCCTATCCAGTCAGGACAAATCGACATTGCTGGTGGAAATGACCAAGGAAATCAATTTGGGTACTACTGACAACCCTAAGGTCATTCATTTTGCTGCTTCTCTATCAAAACAGGAAAAGATAGATTTTGTCAATTTCTTTCTTGAGAAGAAGATCAGCTTTGCATGGTCCTATGCAGATATGCCTGGCCTCGATCCAGAATTAGTCCTTCATCATTTGCCATTGAAAGCTAATGCCAAGCCTGTCAAAAAGAAACTTCGAAAGATGCATCCCTAGGTAGCTCTTTTGTTTAAGGTGGAACTGAAAAATTTACTGGATGTGGGCTTCATTAGACCCATTGATTATGCAGACTGGATTTCAAATTTAGTGCCAGTTAGCAAAGTAACTGGGGGCATCAGAATCTGTACAGATTTTAGGGATCTCAATAAAGCATGCCCTAAAGATGATTTTCCATTGCCAAATATCGACATCATAGTGGACATGACTGCTGGATATGAGATGCTTTCATTGATGGATGGTTTCTCCGGCTATAACCAAATTCGCATTGCTCCTGAAGATCAACATAAGACAACATTCACCTATGCTTGGGGTACCTACTGTTGGAATGTGATGCCCTTCGGTCTTAAAAATGTAGGCGCAACATATCAAAGAGCAATGACGACAATTTTTCATGATTTCATGCATACTTTGATGGAGGACTATGTTGATGACTTGTTATGCAAATCTGTCACAAGAGATAGTCATCTAGCTATCCTGGGCCCAATCTTTCATCGAATGGAGACATACAAGCTCAGACTCAATCCAAAGAAGTGTGTCTTTGGTGTCACAGCTGGCAAATTACTAGGATACATTATTTCTCACAGAGGCATTGAGGTCGACCCTGCCAAGGTTAAAGCAATAATGGATATGCCTCCTCCTTCTAATCTCCATCAATTACGCAGTCTGCAAGGAAAGCTCCAGTCAATCCGCCGCTTCATAGCTCAGTTGGCTGACAAATGTCACCCATTCCAGCATCTACTGCATAAAGGTGTTGCTTTTAAATGGACTGAGCAATGTCAATCAGCCTTTCAAGCTCTTAATGAATATTTGCTATCGCCACCTATCCTAATGCCTCCTATAGAAGGAAAGCCATTTTTATTGTATATTTCTGCAACTGAAACAGAATTAGGAGTTCTCTTGGCCCAACAAGATGAGAACGGAAAAGAGCGAGCTATTTATTATATTAGCCAGACACTGGTAGGTTATGAGCTAAATTATTCAACTATTGAAAGGGCATGCTTAGCAGTGGTATTTGCAACACAAAAGCTTCGGCCTTATATGTTAAGCCACCAAACATTGTTGGTTGCAAAAATTGATCCCTTAAAATACTTGCTTAGCTGAGCAGCTTTGACGGGTCGCCTAGCAAAGTGGGTCATGATTCTTAGTGAATTTGACATTGAGTATATGGAGCGAAAGGCGATAAAAGGACAAGTCATAGCAGATCAACTTGCAGAGGCTCCTATTTTTGATGATCATCCCATGTTGACAGATTTTCCAGATGAATCAGTATTTACTCTTACATCTTCTAATGAATGGAAGTTATACTTTGATGGATCCCATACCAAGTTCGGGTCCGGAGCCGACATCTTGTTTGTCACCCCTCAAGGTGATGCTATTCCCAAGTCCTACAGGATAACTTTTCATTGTACCAATAACATTGCAGAGTATGAAGCACTGGTTACAGGACTCCGAGTAGCAGTCCACTAGAACATCACGCATTTGCAAGTCTATGGAGATTCTCAATTAGTCATCCGACAAGTGAATGATGACTACAAAACAAAAGATGAAAAGCTTATTCCCTATAAGCATATGGTAGATTTCTTCAAGACCAAATTCATGGCTATCCATTTCAATCAAGTTCCGAGAATGCAAAAAAAGTGGGCAGATGCGATGGCTACGATTGCTTCCATGTTGAATATGCCCCACAATATGGACAAATGTGAATTTTTAGTTGAGCAATTGCTGGTTCCTTCTTTTGACATTCCGATAGCAGATGTGATGTGCGTTCTTGTTGGTCCCAACTCCTCATGGTACAATGACGTATATCAATATTTGAAACCCCAAACCTTACCACCCAACCTTTCTGCTAACCAACGCTGAGCCTTTATCCAACAGATAGCCAAATATGTCATCATCACCGATACCTTTTACCATCGTTCCTTTGACCATACCCTCCTCAGGTGTTTGGATTCTGACGAAGCACAAACGGCTTTACACAAGGTTCATGATGGTATATGCAGGGGCCATTTCAATGGTCTGAGCTTAGCCAAAAAGTTGATTCGTGCTGGGTATTATTGGCCTACTCTGGAAAAAGATGTTCATGATTTTGTTAAGAAGTGCTACAAGTGCCAGATCCATGGAAATTACATTCATGCACCAGCCCAAGAGCTTCATTCTGTCATATCTCCATGGCCCTTTTCTCAATGGGGATTGGATCTTATTGGCAAAATTCACCCGACATCTGCAAATGGACACAAGTTTATCATTACAGCCACAGAGTATTTTACAAAATGGATCGAGGCTATCCCCATGACCTATATCACTGGTGTGCAAATTTCAAAATTCCTATTGAATTATATCATATGTCGATATGGGGTTCCTCTTTCCATAGTCACTGATAATGGTCACCCCTTCAAGAATAAAGATGTCAAGGAACTTTGTGAAAAGTTTCATAACCAACACCGTTTCTCCAGTCCATACTATCCACAAGGGAATGGTCAAGCCGAAGCATCAAATAAAACCATTATCAAGATCCTGATGTTGGTCAAGATTGGCATGTTCAGTTGAATCCAGCACTATGGGCCTATCGCACTTCTATCCGCACACCTACTAGCGCAACACCTTATTCCTTGGTGTATGGTGCAGAAGCCATTTTACCCTTGGAAGTGGAGATTCCTTCCTTGTGTGTTTCCTTGCAACATCTGATTGATGATGAGACACACAGAGTCTCTCGGTTGCACCAGCTTGAGATGTTAGATGAGAAACGTCAGACAGCCCTGACACATTTGCATGCATATCAAAACCGTCTCCATCGCTCTTATAATAAGAAGGTCAAAGGGCAACACTTCAAAGTGGGAGATCTAGTTTTAAAGGCAAACCCTAAGAATGCACAGTCTACTGACATCATCAAAGGCAAGTTTGAACCTAATTGGGTTGGGCCTTTCATAGTAACTGCAGCATATGGCTCGGGGCCATATCAGCTTGCTACCCTAGAAGGTGAACCTCTGTCTAGTCCTATAAACAACATGCATCTTCACAAGTACTGGGCATAATTTTCTATCAGCACTTCTTCAAATATGATCCTGAAAAAATACAAAAAAAAGTGAAAAAAGCAAAAATACAAAAAAAAAATCAAAAAAGGAAAAATACAAAAAAAAAAGTGAAAAAAAAGAGCAAAAGAGTAAAGAAAAATGATTCACCCTCTAGTGAAAACTTGGCAAACAGGCGTTTTGGGCAAGTACCATGGTGAAAACCTGGCAATCAGGCACCATGAGTAATGAGATTATTGTTCCGTCATCTGTCATGAACTCTAGCTATGCGTTCTCTTGGCCGGTTTATCATGTCTATCTTTGTCTTGACCCAATGTCCTATTCCAGTCTTGTTATTGGTCAACATCATTTTCTTGCATACTCTAGTTTCTTGTACATATGTTTTGGTCCCGATCTATGAATGTCTTTCTGATGCGCATTGGGTGCGTTTCCCTTGTCATGATCAATCCCTGGAACTTTTGCATCCAAATAATGGCCTGAAAAAATCATAAAAATTGAAAAATGCCCTGAAAAAATCTCTTAAAAATTAAATAATGTCCTGAAAAAAATCTCTTAAAAATTGAAAAATGTCATAAAAAATATCTTAAAAATTGAAAAATGTCCTGAAAAAATCTCTTAAAAATTGAAAAATGTCCTGAAATAACAAACAAAAAAAAAAAAATTGAAAAATGTCTTGAAATAATCCAAAAAATTTGAAAAAAGTCCTGAAAAAATCCCTAAAAAGTCATATAAAGTCCTGAAAAAATGAACACAAAAACATTTCAAAACATTAAAATCCAAAAAACAAGCATTTTGTCAATAAAGGATCTCTTTTTGTGCATAAGACAAATCACTGAGCATCCCTCCAACAACATGCAATCACACATTGTGCTTTAATGAAATCATGCATTAACAAATGAACTTTTCAATCAAACCAGACATTCAAACTGATCCGAATTGTCATATCAATCAACCTCAAAATCATTTGTCCTTGGCACACTATCATGGGTCTTATACAGGGTGTGGTATACTCGAAACCAGACTATGTCCTGTCTTAGATGAGGTACCGCATGTCCTGAAACCAGACAGCATGATCGTCCTATCAACACTTTCAACTTTTGACAATGAAGATCAAGATGTTTGTTTGACTTGTTGGAATTTGTGCATCTTATCTTTTTATTGATTTATCTTCAATCATGTTCCTATGTTGCTCGATGATGTCACTGAGTGATTTAGAGTGACCAGGATGGTTCATGGTTCCTTTCTTTTTTGTTGTGATTGCTGTTTGTCTGCAATGTGTCTGTCTTTTGCAAAAAGGGTTGCATTTCAGCTCTAGCCTTCAATGCCATGATGCTACGCATCCATTTTGCTACATTAAAATAAAGGTTCTCACCTACAAAGTGCATTACTGAAAGCAAGTTTTTCTTCGTCTCTACCTATCCTCCGTCTCATTTTCTTCTTACTAACATTTCTTCCGTCAGTTCGGATAGTCAGTTTGGTCTAGTGCTCCGATCTCCTCAAACACATATGCTGCATCCTGCATCCATTCGGTTAGTACATTTGCATTATATTAAGCATCACATCAAGCATTTTATCCATTTCATATTATATATGCATCAACAAATCAAAATGTATCCATACATGTTCCACAATAAACAGTGTACAAGTCATCCATACATGCAAAATAACTATCAGTCATAACACATTGCATCCCATCATATCGATGCATATCATATCATATGTCAAAATAATATCGGAGTACAAAATTGGACTGTCTGTCCTAAGTATGGCCCACAGGCTGACTATAAAATGTCAAACTACATAATGTCCACTGTCTGTCCTAAGGAGCATGTGCCTCTGTCACTGGGTGCTCCGTCTGTCCTCCTCATCCTTGCACTGTCTTATGGATGATGTTCCTCCTAGTCCTGGCTGTGGTGGTCTCATAGGTCCACTCACTCCAATGCTGCTCAATGACCTCCGAGAGCGTGCCTTGCTCTTTGTCCTCGATCGTGCCCGATAGGAAGCTGCTCTCTGCTCTGGTGGAACAACACCCTCATATAGTGTCCTCCAATGGCGTATCTCCTCTCTAGTCTCTACCAGCATCTGTGCCATCTCCCGTGCACTGGCATCCCGAATCGACCCAATATACTCAGTGATTCTCTGTTCCTCTCGCTGTGCCTGAGCAATCACTGCATCTCGAGCCACTATGAGTCTGGCTATCTCCGCTCTGAACTGATCTTGCTATCTCTCTAATGTCGCAATGTGATCCTGTTGACTCGCTATGATAGCCCTGCACATCTCCATCTCCTCTGTCCTAGCTGTCTCCAACTCTATGGGTATATCCTGCAAGGCCTTCTGCTCGCCTGAATCTGGATCATTCTCATCATCCCCATCCTCAACTCTGTCCTCGTCATCCCCATCCTCATCTCCGTCCTCGTCATCCCCCTCATCCTCATCCCCGCCCTCATCCTCCTCGTCCTCATCATCTCCCTCCTCCTCTCCTGTGAGTGGGAAGTCCTCCTGTCGCCTCTGCATCACAATTGGGGCACATTTTGTCAGTTTTAGGGTTTTCTCCTACGGGTTGCATTTCCTCATTTTCATGTCCAAATTAGGGTGTTTTTCATCTAATCTTACCTATCCTACCCTTATCCCCCCTTTCCGGATCATTTGCATGTCGTTTTCGACCAAAATTGAGTTCCCAATGCACAACTGCGCCTGTGTCAAGGAACCTACGCCTATGTCATGTAACCTGCGCCTATGTACCCTACACAAGCACAGAAGACCTCACACAAGCGCAAGATTTGCCCTACACAAGCGCAAAAGTCAGTTTTTGCACCCCCTGTGGGCCCCGCAATGTCCCGCAAGCAATCAAAATTCATGACATTGAAAACATGGGTTTTGAGATACACACCGCTGCTCCTACATCGTCCAGTCGTCTGAAGGTGCGTACACGTTCTCCGAGGTGATCTACCATTGGAATGTTCACCATTTATCTGCAAGTGTCCTTGTCCAGAGCAACAAATTCTCTTCTTGGGCTAGTGCAAATGAGCAATTTTCACTCTCCTTGTCTCATTTATAGATCTTTGTCAGTGTATAGATGGACGTGGACCCTATCCATCTTATGTTGGTCGCGGTCTTGTGCACCTTAAATTGCTTGTCCTTCATGCATCCGATCTCCGATTGTCAGTCCGTTCGATCCTATCATTTTTATCGATCAATTGGCCTCTTCTCTGCATGTTTCCGGCCAATTCCTCGAGGGGGCATGCATATGTCATTGTCATTGTCTAGGGCATTTTCATTACTGTTCTTTGAAACAACGCTTAAAATCGCATTGTCTCAAAGAGGGGCAAAATTTAGACACCTAAAAATGGTCAATGCTTGCGGAATCATACTTTAACATTTGCGCATTGCCATATTTTAGGTTTTTGCATCGCATTAACATTTCTCCTATATCATGTACTTGGTTTTTATCATTTGCGAGCATCGAGTCTTTCTTTTGTATTCTTCATTCATCTCGCTCTCAAATTTGGTCTTGTCGACAACACTATCCAGTCATGATTTTGATCGATTTTATCCTGTCGCATCAATGTGCATGCTCATTTGTCATTATTTTGGACATCGTCAATCCTAATTAGGGTTTTGTCCTCTTATCAATCTTATCATCTGGCGATCGATTTGTCATCGATCGTTGTTATGTTCGATCTTGTCATTTTGTGATCAATTTGTCATTGACCGTTGTCATTTTCAATTTTGTTGTCTTGCAATCTATTTTGTCATCGATTCTTGTCCTCTTGTCAATCTTGTCATTTTGCGATCAATTTGTCATCAATCGTTGTTTGTCTCAATTATGTCAATTTGGATCAATTAGTCATTGTTCCTCGTCAATTGGCGCATTTATCAATCAAATCATTTATCAGCATTGGTCCTTTGTCAGTCAGAATCATGATCATAATCAAATCGATATCAATTATCTTTCATCAAGACCTAATTGTCGTTCTTGCATTGTTAATTCATCTTTTAGGGTTTCATGATTTAGTCATTTAACCTTGCTTGTCATTTCTCCCTTTAGGATTAATAAATTAATTATTTATCCTAAGTCTTCTCCTCACAATTAAATGTTCATTTAATTGGCTAATTATTCCTCTTTTTGTGAATTAATTAATAAATGACAAATTATTAATTAATTCACCTAATTTATCTTAATTCCTAATTTTCCTCTTTTTCTAATTTTCTAATTTTCTAAATTCCTAATTTCAATTCTCTCCTATTTTTCTCCTAATTTCATGGGAATGACATAGAAATTTGTCATAATTTGTCATAATTGACAATCAATCAATTCTTGACATAGAAATTTGTCATAAATTGTCATGAATTATCAATTAATCAAATTTTGCATAGAAAGTGCATAATTTGTCATGAATTGTCATAACTGACATTTTTGATTTGCAATTTCTATTTGGATTGAATCATGCTAATTTGATCTTTTTCTCCAATTTCTCTATAAATTGGATGAATTTCTTCAATCAAATCCCCTAATCAGACTATCGAATTTCTAATCACTTCGTCAAATCACGCTTCAAGTACTCTTGAGCAATCATCTTGTCTACTTGCTTTCATATTATGATCATGCACTAGTAGGTGAGATCTACAACAAAGCTATTTGGAGAAGAAAGAAGAACAATGGAGCCGCATGAAAGAAGCATTCAGATCCACATCTGGTTTGCATAATCTTTAGTTTTGAATGTTTTATTTTCATGTCTTTATTGAGTGTGTTTAGGATAGATCATTACATTTTGCTTTCGTGATTGGGCTAGATTAGTATGTTTGAATTGTTTGTGATGATTTCCGAATTCCTATGCTACAAGAACATTAAAAAAAATGACCTTTATTCATGATACTAAGAAAAATAAAAATCCAAGTATAGAAATGATAATGAAGCCATAATGCAGAGCGCTCTGAGAACTTCAAAAATCAACCAAGAAAGATATCTTCGACAAGAGAATGTTTGAACATGAGCTTGCATGAATATTAAGGAATGATGCATTACATGAATGAATATGTAATAAGATATGTTACAATGTACAAGCTCCTTGAATATATAGGCAAGGTGTGACATCCGAGGTATGCACAACTACCCTTGGTACAATCATTAAATTCTTAATGCACAATAATAAATTATCAAAGAAAATATCAAATGAACTATGTGTGCAAAAGGAAATAATGAGCCACGACCCCATTATATGAGAAATTCTATAATTTCACTTAGGATATAAGGATAAATAGCTTAGGATAATGACACCTAACTTAGAATGTCACCTAGGATACAAGGATAAATAGATTAGGATAGATATGTTTGTTGTAGTCTCCTTAATTTGAATCTCCATTTGCAACTTTCAGACTTGTCACCTACACATAGAAAAGAGGGAAAGATGTTGTGGATAGGGGTTTTCCTGGTCAAACCCAAGTTTGGAATTAACTTTTAAATTGAAATGAATTGAAAAAGATCACCTTTTGAGGACAAGGTTAAATCTGTATTGTAAATGCTTGAATTGGAACTTGATACCTTGATGAATCTTGCCTTTAATCTTCATGCAAGGGTTGATAATGTCATGTTGAGTGTCTTCATAGAATCATGATCATGGATGACATCATGAATCCTTGAACTTTTTACTTGACCTCTCCTTCAATACCTTGATTCTTGATTGCTTGCTCACTTGAATTTGCTTGATCTTGCAAAATATGAATTGTGGATGTAATTGAGAGATATAATTGTGAAGTAAAAATCCATAAATGAGGGGTTAGGCTTTCTTTAATAACTAGCTACAACAAAGGTATTGAAATTTTCAAAGATGGTTGACCTCGGGGAATTATTTATCACCTTACAAACGTACCACTGTGAGGACCAAAAGAAAGTGAGTTGCAAAATTTTGGGTCTCTGTGAGCAGAATTTAAGGAGATCAATGCACGAGAGAACAAGATGCTAAAATGATGCTTATGTGGCAAATATGGGCTTGCTCTTGTTGCCAGCTTCCATTTTTGTTCCTGTTAAAAAACTAGTCACCATTAATTTAAAATTCAAAGTGCTCGTGCGCAAGAGTTCGGTGGATGCATTTGTTCGCATAAAATAAAAGGTCGCAAGGTTTCTGAACCAGAACAACTACGCCAGTGGTTGCAGCAGTGGTGACATTAGGAGCTTTGGAATAGGATATGTAAGCCCATCAAATCATACTAGAAGTGAGATTATTATCAGATATTACAGTAAATGCTTGGGTAGACATGTATGTAAAATGTGGAAGCATAGAAAAGGCAGTGAACTGTGTTGACTGGATGCCTCAAAGAAATGTGGTCTCAAGGAATGCTATGATTGCATTAGTTGAAAAGGATTTAGAAGCTACTAAACAAATGTGCAGGTGTAAAGCTAGATCCTGCAACCTTGCCAGCATCTTCTCAGCCTAAGCATATAATAGCTTGGAAGCTTTGATAACACCTTTAGAGTACAACGCGATGTAACGTTTCTGTTCAATATCATCATCCATTAGAGTGCTAACTCAATAATGAATAGGGCATAACACATTGTAGCTGATATGTAATACTGTCAACCAATAGAACAATGGTATTTTGACATTCTTTATGGAGCCTCAAATGAATACACACAAAACTAGATCATGTATAAAAAAAAATGATTGGTGCATAATTTGGAGAAAAAATCCCAAATAATCCTTGTGGGTTGTAAGAGGATGTAATGTTGTAATTTGATGTAATCATTGCTAACATCTACATATTTGAGAGAACAAAAGTGGGGGTCATCCAATGGTGGATGAGGTCCTTGAGATATTTCATGGGGTCACTTAGGAGTTGCGTAGACTATAGGATCAAGTGAAAATTAGAGGATTAATTCACTTGCATTGATAATGACTCAAAATATGCAATCCATTGGATCAATATAAGATTAATGACCACCATTCTCTTTGCCAAATTTAACCAGCTAATGGTCCATCTATAATAGCGTGGAAGATTCGATAACACCTTTAGAGTACAAGATGTTGTATTGTTTCTTTTCAATATTATCATCCATTAGGAATGATAACTCAACAAAGTGTAGGGCATAACCCATTGTAACTGATGTGTAATAATGTCAGCCAATAGAACAATGAGATTTTCACATTTTTTATGAATACACAGAAAATTAGACAATGTTTTTAGTAAATGGTTGTTACATCACTTGGACAAAGAATCCAAAACAATCCTTGTGGGTTGCAAGAGGATGCAATGTGGTAATTTGATGTAATCATTGCTAACATCTCCATACTTGAGAGAACAAAAGTTGGGGTTGTCCAATGGTGCATGAGGGCCTTGAGACATTTCATGTGGTTGCTTAGGAGTTGTGTGAACTATAGGCTCAAGTGAAGATTAGAGGACTAATTCATGTGCATTGACAATGACTATAAATATGCAAGCCATTGGATCAAAATAGATCAATGACCACCATTCTCTTTGCCAAATCTACACTATACAAAGAGAAAAAATAACAAAAAATAACTCATAAAAGATAAAATGTCATTATAGGGGCATAACATCAACATTTTAGGGGCATAACATCTTCCAACATGAGGCCAAACAACATTTTATGAAAGGGATAAATATTTAAAGGTTCTAATTTATTCTAAAAATTAAGCTTATGAAGAAGATCTTTAAACTTAAACATTAATGAGTATTTGTCCCTTAACAATGAAGCTTTCATGGGTTCCCTAAAATTTTAATTAGGCATGATTAATGATTAATATCTTAAATTATTCCTAAATTAGGAAACAATATGAAGGTTCCAATTCAATTTGTTGACTTTGACACATTGCATACTATACACACTTGAACACAATGTCATTACATTGGAATCTTAGGATGCTACTAATAAGAATTCCCTAAACACTAATATACAATTAGTATTATATTTATCCTGATAAAATAATTTTATAAAAATTGTTAATCCCTTCAAGGTATGGTACAATTCTAATCATATTTTAAGTATTGTAAATAAGGTAGGATGCTCATTATCCATTCATAAATGAATATTAAAATAATAGGAATTCCTTTGAAGGTAAAATACAACTTAATTACATGTGAGCGTGATAGATCCAAACTCAACTTAAGGCTCATATTATCTTGCTATTAAACTTAATCTTGTTAGCTTGCAAGCCAAATAGCATTAAATTTTATGTACAAGAATATTAAGATCATGCATTGTTTAATTCTCCATCAAATGACCATATTACAATCTCTAGGACCTATTAGTATTAGTCTCAATTCTTAGTACCCTATGTGCCTATGAAAATCAAGAGTAGGGTCAATTTCTATGAGTTTACTATGAATAATGCACATAGTTATAAGTTGTAACTAACCTTCAATTCAATAATACATACAAGGGATTATATTTCACTTAATTTTTGGCCACCATAAGGTCAACTTTTCTAAAATTATGGAAATATTTTGATCATAAAGTCTATTATTTCACTTCGCCACCCTTGCAAAAAAGCATTTAGTTTCGTGGGGTGATGAGAAGGTGCATAAATTTGGACAACCAATCTACTCTAGATGAAATTATTATCAACTATTGAATCAATTGGTTCTATGACCTATAAAATTTATTTCATACATTATAGAGAGTCAACTATCAAAAATAGAATAGGATGTACTAGACATACTAGTCAAATTCCTTCTACAAGACCTTATCTATTGAGTTAACTAGACTTATATTTACATATAGAGAGAACTACAAAACTCTAATGGGGAAAAGCACAAGTCAATAGTTGAAACACCTAAACAAGTCAATAACAATCATTTGGTATTTATAAATCTACCAAGATATTGATATTCACCACAAAAGTGACCATGTATGTCCAATCTCCATTAATGAGTGAATTTATAACATAATGAGACCTCATAATTAATTATTTCTTAATTCTTCTTTCTACCATGCAAGATATAGGGTACTAATAAAAGTATAACCTTTGTACTATCTAATGTGCTTCAGCAACACACAAAGTGCACAAAGTCATTGGAATTGATCTACTAGAATCAAGATTATAAGACATTAATGATTATAACTATTGGATTTAACCATATAAATTCAAGTGATTATGGGATACTACCCAATAACATACCTTAATATAGGCTTCAATAGATATTTTATTCTCTTTCTTTCATATGTAAATCTTCTAGGTGATCAATACCCTTCTTACAAATGTTATTTAATTACTTTCATATTTAAATATTTTAGGTGATCAACACCCTTCTTACAAATGTTATTAAATTAGTAGCCTTTGGTGACCAACCTATATTAATACTTATATATAGTTTCTCAATCCCTTATTCCTTAGATTTTATTCATCAATTTGGGTGGTTCATCAACTCATTTGAATTTGATCTAGGATTTCTTTATGATCTTAAATCATTTCACTCTCTCATGGTTTATACCCATACATTTATTCTAACCAAAATATCTATTTTCTAATCATGTAATTGAGAATAAATTTGATCTCTATTCCATATTCTCTAAAATTCTATCACATCTAGTCATATTTACTTTGGGTTCACTATTTTCAAATTCTACATCGTTGTTTACATCTTGTAGTCAAGTTTCTCATGCTATCCCCAAGTTATAACACATGTCCTCCTTGTCAAGACCTTCTTTCTCTTCCCATCCTTCATTTTGCCATTCATGCACTATTACTAATTACTAATCTATTTTTTTATGAAATCGTACACTCCCACAAGTTCTAATTAGTTGATTAAAGGTCCCTATCACCAACTACTTCTACTAAAAATTATTGTTGAATATCACAATTATATGCAATAACTCATTATGTTATAACTTCTAGATAATCTAAACATTAACTTGAAATTTAATCTAAATTCATTGGTTTGAGCTTTTAAATTAAATTGTGTTTTCATCTAGACATTTTCTAGTAATATTATCATTCGTGTGTCTTATCTTTCATATGGGTTAAAGTCTCATAATAATCATTCAAACTTATGCTAAAAAAATTTAGAATCAAAAGCATGACTATTTTAAACTAATTATGCTATAAGATATTGTTAAATAAGATTATTTCATTAATACAAGAGTTGAAAATAATCTATTCAACTATAAAAAATAATCTATTCAACTATAAGTGTAACAATCTACATTTATAACACTTTACATTTGTAAAGTTGTAAGGTTCCAACTATTCAATTTTGTTTTCTATGTAGTTCTTTGTTGTGGGTTTAAGCATACCAATTTATGTTTATTGTTTCTATACTTAATGTTGTTATGTTATTCCTATAACATATATTGATATATTTTAGACCCCCAAAAATATACCCCCACCTCGAAAATGTTCAAAAATACACCTCCCAATTAAGGAATATATAAAAACATTGTAAAGAATATTGACATATATGTAGAGTACAAAATCTCCAAATCTCAATCAATAATAGTAGATGGATTATAATTTAATAGATTGTTCTTATCTTTATTTATGATATTTACAACCATCTTTAATGTTTTTAATTTCAATAATGATATGATGTCATTGAATGTGCTTAATATATGTAGAAAAGGAGAAAGACCCTTTGTAATATTATTGCTGTACTTGTGGAATCAAATTCACTTGTATTTTTTGAATATTTAAATTTTACTTTGGAACCCATAAGGAAGTAGCCTCTTTCAAAGAGGATGAGATTATTGAAAGTTTTTTTCTTATTATTCATTGAAGCATAAGGAGGAAATAATCCTTACATTGGTACACATGAAATGATAAAATTATGTTATTCTTTCTTTATTGGTTGTGGAGTTATAAGTTGACTCATGTTCTAGAGGAGTATTAAGAGGCAATGTAGAGGGATTCATTTTCTACTTATTTTCTCTTAACTTGTTTATTGATTCTTTTGTTTCACCTGGATTTTTTTATAATTAATGAATTCTATCTTTCATTTCATAAGGAGCATCTACTTGGTGTTCCTTTCCTTTGAAGATATAATAGATGTCCTTGCGAGTGACAACATAATTTTTAAGTTTGTAAGTAGTTTTACTAAAAACAGTTACATAGGTATCTCTTGTTAGTATCACAATTTTCTCTTAACAAACATATTTTAGGCATTGATGTGTCATAGAGGACCTATCAAATTTAATTATTGTAACTAAGGTCTTCCAAGTAAAATACAAAATCTAGCTAATAAAGGAATAATATGAAAAATTCATCCACCTCCTTAAGCTCCATGTCAAGAGGAAATATAATACTCCTCAAAGTGTCTACAAGTATGCTATTTGTTATGTTTAGAGAAATTGTACATGTATATATGTATAATTGTTTGATGCTAAATTTGTAGTTATATGAAAATCATATGTATATGTTGTACTAATTCCCTAGATTAATGTGAATACATCCACATTATTGACCATGAAGAAAGCCATGACCATAAAGTGCACCATAATAATTGTCATTTGGGAGCTCCTTATTAAATAAAATAATTGAAGGTACATAAGTAGGTAAAATTTTATGAATAATTGCCATAAATGCTTTTGTCAAGTATGGGAAGAGGATCAAACATGATTTGTTTCAATAGGATCTTTATTCAAATGTGTATACATCATAAAATTAGTAGGATGCTTGAATACCTATTAATGTTCAATATTATTAGATTGTATATGAAATGAAAAAATATTAGCATAAATTTCCAATTTTGTTTTAATGGAGCTTGACCAAACAATTTCCCCCTTCATTCACACTATCAACATGAATCACATTATTTCCAATGAGATCTACAAATTTATCCTTGAATACCACACAAATATATATGTATGGTGTCCATTTACTCTATGGAAATTTTGGAAGTATTATTATTATAGTTCTCTTATATAATCTTCTAGAGGGATTCAATAGATTGATGAAATTAAGGTCGACCAAATTGTTAGAGAGGTTTCAAGAACATTTATCCAATGGTTTGCTAAGCATTCTGAATAAAACAAAACTAGATGCCATATACATTTGATTGAAACTAGAATTAGATTCTTTCTTGTCATTCACTTTTTGAAATGTATTATTCTTTTGACATTTTGAAGAGTAGGGGAAAGTGTAGAAGGCCCCATAAATCCAACTATTATATTAAAATATTTAAAGTTGAATATTTTTTGATGAATACACAAACTCTACCAAATAAATATTGGAATCTAATTCCATAGTCATTAGTAAACTCATTGTGTCTCTAGGAACAATTAGTTAATTTTCTAAGCTCGTATTAACACATTAGTGTTGTAAGAAAGTGGTTGTAACCTTGCCAAAATAATGGATAGAAAAAGAATCTAAGGATTAGAACATATAACAAAATATCAAGATTATAATCTCCATTTAAGCCTCCATTAAACTTTACAATCCAAATAAAAAAGCATAAATTTCAACATAGAATTTATTCACCGATAAAATAAGGAAAATGTCCATCCACTTCAAATTATATTTATTCCAATCCTTAGAATAAATCCTTGATGTTATTTACAAAATTTAAACAATTAATTAATATTAGAATATAATAAAAAAATTGAGTTTACTCCTATCAATTAAATTTGGTCTACTCCTTTCGAAGATATATCTATTGGTTGTCATTTAATTAAAGTGATTGTCTAGAAGCATGAAAAAGTGAGCTTGAGCAATTGTAATCAAGACAAAGCATATCATAAACAACTCATATTCTTTGTCAAAAACTCGCACACAATCATTTCCAAAAGCTTTTAACAGATAATCTATAGATTATGGAAATCTCATTTCATCAACAAAACATATCTTTCATCAAATCTTGTATGGCAATTGCAGCGAACACATAAGCTAGATGGAAAGACATAAATACTCACCTCTGACAACATAAAATATGAAATGTATGCCTATTGAACATGGGATTCTCAATGAAAGAGACAATTCCACCTAATTGGATCTCAAATAAGAATAATTATATCCCATCTCTTTTCATATTTCAACTACTACCTTTAATTCATTTGACAGGTAGTACTCAGGCGTTCAACCTTCCTTGAGTGTAGGATTTTCATCTATATTCCACAGCTCAGTTCAAACACTCATCTAGAACCTGGTCAATAATAAATATAGTGGCACTTCACATCATCCTCGGTAGTAACAAGTATGTCATGAACAAGTTATATAATGATTGTAGTCATATATATGAGCAAAAGCACCTTGACATAATGGCAGTTACACTACAAAACCAAACAGAAAAAGTTTGGTGTCTTGAAGTTAAAGTTCATGCAATCATTGTTTAAAACTCAAAATCATACAAGTGTTATTTCTATGTGAATCCTGCATGGAAAATGAAAGTGCAAGTTTAAGAAATCAGATTAATAATCTAGTGCAAGCGACAACAGCAAAAGAGATGCATAGCCATAGGGGGCGCAGGTTAGTAGCGAATTGAAAGGTAAATTGATTGCTGAGAAATAGGCGTTGGAGCACATATTTCTTTGAGGCATTCTGTCAAACAGTTGACGTGCATTATCCATGCTTCCACATTTTACGTATCCTGCGATCATGGCATTATGTCAAACAGTTCACGTGCCTTCTCTACGATTACAATTTTTTGCGTATACGTCTGCCTGGGCAATTGCAGCTACAACATCAAACAAAATTCCTGTGTAATTTGTCTTGTGATAGATGTTAATACCCTGTTCCAAAGCTCCATTTTGGCTCAGGCTGAGAGGATGCTGGCATAGGTTGCGGGATCTAGCTTTACACCTGCACATTTGTTTGGAAGCTTCCATGGTTGGATTCTACAATCAGGCGAAGCTGCGATTAATTTTATGAATTTAATTGTGACGAGGTGGAGTTGGCGATATGGTAGATGATTAACATTGATTTTCCTGTTGGATTCTTGGTATTTTAACTCTTATTACAAGGTTTCTAATACTAAACTCTCCAATGCGAAGGTTTCTAATATTATTTGGTTTTTTTAGCTTTTTTATATTTTTTATTTCTTGCGCATCTTCTAATTTTTATTTGTTTTTGTTAGTCCTTTTTCATATTTGACACATTGTTATCTTCATCTTCATACCTTTCTACATAACATACAATTCTATATAAAAAACTAGATTACTTGTACTATTTTGCATAATGTTTTCCTCTTCTTTTGTCTTTTCAAGAGCCTACTCAAGTTCCTTTAGATCATGCTTAGTCTCTTAAGCAGTCATCATCTCTATCCTTCTTTTCCATAAGCCTCACCCTTTTCCCATTTCATACCATGTATATATATTATTCTTCAAAATGATATTGTTTCTTACAATTACAATATCATTTTAAAAGAGGCAAAATGTAGCCACCTAATTTCATCCCTAGGTTTTGATAGTTCCTTAAGCCTAAACATGATTACACAAAATATAAATATTAAAACCCTAAAGAGGGAAATACCCAACCTTGAAAAGTATTCACATTGAATTTACTATTCAACAATAAGCCTCAACGAATACTTCCCAAACATCAAGCTTCTCCAATACATCCTTCATGTATCCAATCATGTAACCACATATCATATCATGCTTCATATATACACTCAACAATAAGAGGGATCAAAATAAATGATATCCTACTTAATTACCATCTTGCCAACCTCAACTATTAAACATTTGCTTACTTCTATTAATTCTAGGTCACACAAAACAACCAAATGATAAGAAAAAACTCTTTTTGTCTTATAACTCTAAGAAAATGAAATGATTGATCTCTACATTTATGTTTTGCACTAAATTTCTCATTATTAAAATTTCTTTATATGTATAACAGACACAAAAATATAACCAATGTCACATATAACTTTATAAAAAAACCCAAATAAATATTTAATGTAGTTAAATACATCACATATAAATATGTATTTTATATAATTAAAAAATTTCTTTCTGATATAAAATATGCAATACAATTTTTATAATACCTTTAACTACATTAGTAATCCTATGAATGTTTAATTGAAGAAAACTGATTTATAATGGTTTAATTTCATTTTCTCAATTAACTAAAATAACCTCTTTCCCTCAGAAATATTTTTCCTTATATTTCCAAAAGAAAACACCTTTTTGATAGACAAAATTTAACAATTTAGAGAATATATATATGAACAAATAGATGGCTTAAATTCTTGAAATGACATGATGAACTCAATGTAGATATTTTATTTTACTTTACTGCAATAAAATTAGCAGCATCTTTCAAATTGATTTGATCGAGTAAAAGGATTGGCTCCAGCCATCTACCATTATAACCGCACCTCTCTTAATTTAAGATGGCCCAAAGTTAAAAAGATCGAATGATACCTTAACCATTAATATATGAATGTGGGACGATAACTGTATATCTTATCTGCCCATTGCTTTCTATCATATCACAGTTTACCATTAAATAAAACGCAGGGCGGAGTTTAACATTAGTTTTCCTTTGTTTTTATTGAAATTTGGATAGCTGGTGAATTGAATACGCCAATCAACAAATAAACAATAAGGTTAATCATTGTTTTTATGCAGCTCACAATAACTTTTAGATCATATAAATGTGAGATTTCTTTTTTAAGCAGATGGTTAGGCAATTATTCTTTACAATTAGTTTTTCAATTCGGGGATGTTTATTGTTGCAGTCATTTATATAACTTTTTTATAATGGATTTTTACATTTCTTATTAAAGATGTTTATTGTAGCAGTTATCTAGATAACTATTTTTTCTAGTTATTGTTTCAATTTGTTTTTATGAAAATTTATACAATAATTTTTATTTTTTTTTCAAATATTTAAAAGGAGCTCAATCTTCTTACAGACAATTCAATATAAATATCAATATATCAATATATTACATTAGCAATATAATATAGATTAATGAAAGTATTAGTCTATAAGACAGAAAATAATAATAATCTAATATTAATTACATTATCATAGTTAAATATTGATTATAATATAATAATATAATAAATTTTTAAGTAAAATAATGAACAAACATATATAATATACTAATAAATTAATATTAATTGCATCATAATTATATAATAGATATTTAAGTAGAATATTAGATAAATGTGATAGCATCTTTTACATACATTTTTCAAAATAAAGTATACTAGTTAATATATCTATATGTCAAAATACCCCTTCAAAATAAATATTAAAAATTAGTAAAACGTTAATATAAATGACTGACAAGTAGTAAGGGAATTATTGCTGACTCATTGCTCCCGTATTTTATTACCATAACGCATTGATGAGCTCAACTTGTCAAACTTTTATTCTAATCAATTTAAGTTGTCTCCACCTTTGACCACTTGTGGAATAAAAAAAATAAGGAATGAAGAAATAAACAAGCTACGCAGTTCGTCGTGTGCCATGACACACTAAATTCTTTTGGGGCTCCCATCGCATCCTACAGGCCGCCCAAGCGCTTGCTGCCAAACATACACCCACTTACCTTCTCACAAATAGCAAACTCACAATATATTGGAGCTGCATTTTGCACTGTATTGTATTTTTTCTTTTCAATTTTGTTGTTATTTTTATTGGTATAAAGATTAGTGTATGTTGAAATTAATGTAGGTATAATTAAAATTAATTGTATAGGTAATTTTAAAATGTTTTTGTTAGCATTAAATATTAAAATTAAAAAAAAAAAATATTGTGAGAAATTTATTTATTTTAAAAAGTTAAATAAATTAATAAGAAGAATTTATGTTTAAATATAATATATAAATTTTCAAATATTATAATTATAAAAAAATTTAATAAGAAAAAATTGAAAGGAGTTATAACATTAACATTCATTTAAGAGATAAAAATCTATATACTAATAAAAATTTCACACGCACTTGACTGCTACACCTGCATAGACACTGTAAGTAGTTGGGAATATTCCGTGACAACTCAAATATATATTTTTTTAATTATAAATGTAAAAATAAACAAGAGATAATAAAATTAAAAAATACTTCCACCATTATATATATTAATAATGATTGTAATCTAAGGGTATACGATAATGGATGTTACGATGGAAGGGGAAACAAGTGACACTTGCCAAGCATGAATTGCGTGTAGGATAAATTATACAAGATACTTTTATGTATCTTACCAATCAAACATTTGTTCTGGGAGAGTGAGCTTAGCTTTAGTGAAATAAAGTGATTGAACATGACAAAAATAAACGAACAAAAAATAAATAATGAGAGGTCGTCACACACGATATTTCTAATTACTGGAAACAAAAATGAACTCTGAGACCTCAGTTATATAATAGGAGATCGAGGCTCTGAAAGTATTCATCAGGAGGTTTTCTTAATTGCGGAAACCTGGATCGCCGGGACGGCCAAGTGCTTTCCATTTTTGAAAGTCGAAACAAAATGGTAATCTTTATATTGCAGCTGAATTCATGGCTTTGTTTAGCTTTATATCTCAGAGAATGATATAAATTGTTGAATAGTTTCTGGATTGATGTAGAAGATGAATTTGCAGGCGGAACTCAAAGAATTCTCCACGGAATCCAAATACAAATCTGAGCTTAATGAGTTGCAAGGTTTTGTGGACTGGAAAGGAAGGCCTGCACGTAGGGATCGCCATGGTGGAAAGCGCTCCACCCCTTTTGTTTATGGTATGCCACTTCTCCATTTTCAACCGATTCAAACTATAACCAGTCAATGAAGATTTAGAGAAAAAAATCATACTTTTCTTCGATCTGTTCTCAACAGAGCCTGTTTGATTTGTTGCAGTAATGACTGGACTGGACAACTTAGCTTATGTGGCAATAGTCATAAACCTTGTGACATATTTCTCGGTCTTTATGAATATGGAAATTGCCGAAGCAGCCACCACGCTCACCAATTTCGTAGGCACCACTTTCCTGCTGGCTCTGGTGGGAGGAATTGTTTCTGACTGTTGCCTTAACAGATTCAAAACAACCGTTTTATCAGCTCTTATACAAATAGCCGTAAGTCCATTAGATCGTTTGTGCTATTCATTTCAAATTCTCAGATTTTGGTTCTAAATGCATTTGAAATATCACATCTTTGTTGTTGGGCAGGGATATCTTGTATTGTTAATACAAGCGCACTATAGCTCTTTAAGGCCTCCACAGTGCGACCGATTGGTTCAGAATTCGACCTGCGTGAAAGTAAGCGGAGCGAAAAGTGCAATTTTATTTGTTGGGCTGTATCTGGTAGCTATTGGAAATGGAGGCACCAAGGCTAATGTAGCACCTTTAGGAGCAGATCAATTCGATGACAGAGATCCCGATGAGAGGGGAAAAATATCTTCCTTTTTCAACAAGTATTTTTTCAGCGTTACCATCGGCTCGACTCTTGCAGTCACAGTGTTAGTTTGGATTCAAGACAATAGGGGTTGGGATGTAGGTTTTGGAGTTACTGCGGGAGCCGTTTTCTTTGGAATGGTTTGCATTTTGCTGGGATGTACCACGTACCGTATCAGAATCCCACAAAGCAGCCCACTAACAAGAATTCTACAGGTGTGTACATAACTACATATTTTAGACATTACTCTTATCATTATATTTTGTCTCATGTGTTTGAAGCTTGGATTGGTTTATTTTTATAATAATGAAAACAGGTATTCATCGTCGCATTCAAGAATCAAAAGCTTGAAACGCCAGAGAATCCCAAGGATCTTTATGAGCTGTATGACGAGGAAGCATATATGCACAGCGAGAGGCTTCTGCATACAAACCAATTCAAGTATGTATATTAGTACTATATTACCAATCATCACACTCTGTCAAAATCATTATACGTCAAGCACATGGATTAATTGTTGTTTTTGTATGGGAAAAACAGATTCCTCGACAAAGCCGCTGTAGTTACAGACAATAGAAAGGGGGAAAACTCGTGGGGGTTGTGCAGTGTGACCCAAGTAGAAGAAACCAAAATTATAGTGCGAATGATGCCCATATTTGCCAGCACAGTATTGCTGAACACATGCTTAGCACAACTACAGACATTTACTGTTTCTCAAGGCGTGACCATGGACAGAAGCATGGGAAAGCATTTTCAAATTCCAGCAGCATCTCTGCCTGTAATTCCTTTAGTCTTTCTAAACATCATAACTCCAATCTATGACAGATTCCTCGTTCCCTTTGCTAGGAAATTTACTGGACATGAATCTGGAATTACTCACTTGCAAAGAATTGGAGTTGGATTAGTATTGTCTGCTATATCGATGGCCATCGCTGCTCTTGTGGAGGTGAGGAGGAAAAATGTGGCGATAGAGAAAGGAATGGTGGACTCAATACCATTGTTCATGCCGCCAATTCCAATGAGTGTATTCTGGCTGGGATTTCCATACTTTGTTTTTGGAATTGCAGACCTGTTCACGTTTGTGGGTATGCTGGAATTCTTCTACAGTGAAGCTCCTGCAACAATGAGGTCATTTGCCACTGCTTTTACATATGCTTCATTGTCATTGGGTTACTTCCTCAGTAGTGTTTTTGTTAATATTGTAAATGCTGCAACTCGCAACATGACCGAGAGCCATGGCTGGCTTGGTGGTAACAATTTAAACCGAAACCACCTTGATCTATTTTACTGGTTTCTTGCTCTTCTTAGCATGCTCAACGTTTTCAATTACCTTTTTTGGGCATGCTGGTACAAGCACAAACCAGTAGTTCCATACGAGCCTTCTACAAAGCAATCAAAGATTGAAACATAAATGTTCCAATTGCCATTTTGTTATTATCTCATCATTCCATAAGTGTAATCCATGAATGGAATGGATAACATCTGTCTAAGTCATCTATCCTTTTTCACTTTTTTCACCCGTTTTGTCTTAAGATGCTCTTATGAACTGTAACCCATTTCTTCTTGTTCACAATTTCTACCATGTGAAAGAAGAACTATTTTCATTTGTTCCATCACGGCAAAAGGATCTTCTATTTCTTGGATTAAATCATTGTAGTGTTATAACTTTTTTATTTTATTTTTAAATATTGAATGATATCGTTTAAATGATTGTGCAAGGGGAGACTACTATAACTATATAAAATATGTTTCTCAAAAATAGGTGAACAATTTTGAATAAATAAATATTAAATTTATTTATTAAGTAAACATAAACTCATAATTATAAATATCTATTATTATAAAATGTTATATATGTGTATTGTTATATATATATTTTTTAATACAATATGTATTAAATCAATAGACATATGTAAAAAGATTAAGAATAAAAAATGACCAAAAGCATTTTTTTTCTTATATTATAGCATGCATGTGTTATAACATGCTTGTGTTAGGAATAAACCAAAAATAATCTAAACTACATACTTTTAAAATATATTTTTTGTTTTTGTACTGCATTCACATTATGAAAAACATTAAAACTAGTATAAAAGTTTGTGTTCTAAAGCTTTTTTTAATATAATGCAAGCACATTATATTGTACTTGCATTATATCTTATCTTAGAAACTACCAACCTTTAGGTTCAATTTGTCTTGAGCATCTAATGCAAAATGTTCAACTTCGTATCAATGCCACAAGATATGCTTTCTATAAAATATTAAAAATTTACTAATTTTCTAATGTGCTTTACATCACATTGCACTTATTTCAATTTAGATGTAAGAAATTTTCACACTAACATTATGGTCTCTTTTATCAGTTTAATCATGTAATATTTTTTATATTTTTAATACATTAAGATTTTCATATTCAATTTATTTTAATACATTAAGATTTTCATATTCAATTTATTTTGCTTATGTCTTCCTTTTTTCACCAAAAACTTGTGTATAATGATTTAAGTATTTTACTTTTATCAAATTATCAAAACTTGAAATATATTTATTAATTTTTTTTTTAGACTCTTTTCTATACATGCTTTTTTTACTTTTTTTACTTTTTTTAAAAATATATTTGTTGTGATTAAATTTAGAAGAAAATAAATATATTAAAAAAAATTATGACAAATTTATTCATTTTAAAAATATATATATTATTTAAAAAATTGTAATTGAATATAATATGTAAATTTATAAGAGTAATTTTTAGATTAGATTGGTGATAGTTTTTGCATCAATGTTTGGGATTTTGTTGTATGATCCATCATTAGAATGAATGTGTTCTTTGATAGCACACATTTATCCTGATGATGGATCATAGAGAATGATCTGAAATGTGGGTGCAAAAGCTAGCACACAATCTAATCCCATTCTTCTAAATTTAATAGATTATGGAAACTTAATGTCTTCAATATATAAGTTTTCAAATAATTTTTGTCACTGAGCCCTTGGTCTACTCATGAACTCCACCAAATATCAAGTTTCGTTGAGTGCAAGACTCCAACGTCATAAGAGATGAGGCCTAGTCTTGTTGAGTGCAAGACTTCCACATCATAAGGGACGAGGTTGATCGTGTTGATCGTGCCCCATACTTGTTGAAGCATATTCTTCATGTAAGACACTCCTTTAAATATTATCATAGAAATACATATAGCAGATGGAAATTTATTACTTCAAATTAAGTTAATATTTAAGTTTAAGTGGGACTAAGTGAGGTAGAGTGCATAGAAATTGAGCGAGAAGATTAAAGACCATTTTGTGGACCTCACAATAAGATGTCCTATATACATTAAGAAATTATATAATATTATATTTATATTAATATATAATACACTTATAATATTATATCATGCATTATATTATTCATTACTATGTTTTGAAAATATTAAACTGGGAGAGGCTTGGACCTTACATAACTACAACTAAAGGTGACACAACCAAGGGCTCATGAGGAGCAAGAACCCATGAACAAAAACCTGCTGCCAAAAAATAGCCCTAGCAAAACCCACTAACACAAACAAGCCTAGAAACTAGAACAAGGCACTAGACATAGCAAACAAAAGAGACAAACAAAAAGATAAACTCTCCCACCAAAACTATGAACCGATGGCTAATCGGGTGAGAGAGAGCTACAACTTTCGTTCTAGGTAGATAACTTTACCTTTCTCCACCACGATGAGCTTTTTAGAGGAATCTTTCCTAGAGGAAACAACTAAGGATTCGTTCATAGCTTTCACCCATGAATCAGATGCTTCAAGCCCCATAATGGTTGAGGACTCTAGGTGTCTTCTTTTCTTGGCCCACCTCGTCATGATTTCATCTTGAATGTCATGAAGAGAAATAGAGTTCTTTTTAGTAATCTCCCTATTTTGATCAAACATGCTCTCCATAGTCCTCATATTATCTTGGTTTTCCTATAGAGCTTCCACCATGTCAATTAAGTTTTTTCATATTCTTGGTATGACCAATTTTATCAGTGAGCTCCTTAATAGAGTTGTCCAATGCTTCCCATTTCTTGATCATCCCAGCAAATTTCCCCATCACCTTCTAAGCCCTCTGCTCCTTCTCTTCATCCATCCAACTAGAGGCTCTAGCCTCTACCTCTAAAATAGATTCAAGGCTGATAATTTTCTTTTTCACCACCTCAAATTGGCCCATAAGCTAGTGGATGGTAGGTTTGTGCTTGTTAAACCCATCATACAGAGTTCATTCACCTTACCTGTAAAGAGGGGAATTCCTCCTTAAACAAAGCACTATAGGGAGAGGACTTCAGAGAATCATGGGGGTAATGGGGGGACAAGGGATTAGCCTCTTTACTTACATTATTATCTAGGTTCTAATCAGACCCAGTAGACCAAGAAGAGGTTGTATCTTTTGACTTGTCTTCAATAATGACCATTTTTTTAGCAGATCTTTCATTAACTAGGGGACCCAGAGGAGTCTTGGATATAGTATTTCAAGAGGGATTATCTTGGTGGGCACTGTATGCGTTTTGGAAGAACCAATATCCATAGATGGATTGTAGAGTTGCAAAAACATTGATGACAAAAACACATGAAGTAGAGCAGAAGGCTTACATGTGTCCCATAGACCACTTCAAACAAAAAAGTGGTCAAACAATTATTGAAGCAGATGCTTATGCCACTATAAAGGTTATACACTGAGAAGATGAGTATTTATTTCATTCACAAATATGGGTATGACAATGCCTTACACTTCATAGTTGATAGTGGGAGTCAGAAGAATCTAATCTCTACTAAAGTAGTAAAGAGATTAAAATTAAAGAAAAAACCTCATCCACAACCATACTGTTAGGATTCCCACAGATACTGAGAGGGGGGGGTGAATCAGTATCTAACCGGTGTACAAAATTTCTTAACTTAAAACATGCAGAACATATTATAATAGTGTACCGGTATCCAAGAAATAATGCAATAAACATAATTAGAAACATCCACATGAAAAGCACACCATGACACAAGGATTTAATGAGGAAACCCGGTGTGGAAAAAACCTCGATGGGATTTGTGACCCACAATATCCACTTACTGGCCAATAAGAGAATATTACTTACAATAGGGGCCTGCACATGCAGGAAGGCCAACTGCCTAGAGCTCACTGCTCAATGGGAAGTCTCACTAACTTATAATGTGGATTATACAAATCCAATATCTTGTACTTCTTTACAATAGCATCTATAATGCCTGATTCAGTACCGGTTGCTGCTCTGCTTCTTACATAAACCTTTTAACCTATATTTCGCATAATAGGTCTGCCTTAATATTTTCTTTTTCTCTTATATCACTTTCTTCACTTCCTTATAAAATGTCTACAATTATCTCTTTTATATATAAGAGTCATTTTACAACATGCCAAGCCGGCTTACAAATTTTTTACAATAATAAACAAAAATATAATCTAACAAAATCCTGTCAGCCTCTGTGCTGGTATACTTCCTTTCTCTGTGCCGGTGCCGGTGTCCTGAGTGCTGGTGTAGAGTGTGATCTACTGATGCTGGTGCTCTAACTTTTCGGTGTAATGCCTTGTCGGTGCCATAGGATTGTAAGGTTGCCATCAATGACAAAACCTTCAATCACCTACAATGTCTCATTAGAGTGTGCATATGCCAACACATACTCCATGGGCTGAGTGACTCAAGGATGGGACATTCAAGTAAACAAGCAATGTTGTGTATCTTATTACATCAATCCATTCAAGGATGAGGTCATTTGTGATGTAGCACCATTGAATTTGTGTGATGTTCTACTAGAAAAATCATATATATATATATCAATGCTATGGTGTATATGAGTCAAGGCCACATAGTGTTATTGTCAGGGTGAATGAATAAAAATATCTCGAATTCCTGAGGTAAGTCCTACAAAATCTATTTCTTTAATTAGTGCAAGACAATGTAGAAGTTTGATTGCCCACACTCAAGCTTTTGTATTGCTAATGATATGCCTAGAAGGGGATAATAAAATCATAGGTACCAACAATAATAGAAGAACAACCATCTCTATTAAAAAAAATAGATGGACTCATTATTGATAAAATATCTAAATATATTTACTTCACCAGTAGGGAGTCCTGAGCATTGCCAAGTGAAGCATTCAATTGACATTATTCTAGGGACACCCTTGCCAAATGGGCCAATGTATAGGAGACCAGTTTTAGAAAATTATGAGATCAAACACCAGATTGAGGAGCTAATACAAAAGGTCCATATCTAACCAAGTGCATCTCCTAGTGGCAACCCAATTGTTTTGGCTAAGAAGAAAGATGACACATGGAGACTATGCATTGACTACTATTCTTTGAAAAAGATCAATTTGAAGAACATATATCCAATTCGTCAAATTGATGATCTCCTAGACTAGCTTTGTGTGGCTAAGTTCTTCACCAAAATTGATTTGAAGTCCGGATACCACCAAGTACCAATTGATCTCGCTGATGTTTAGAAAATTTCTTTCAAGTCTAGAGAAGGGTTGTTGGAATGGTCAGTGATTCCTTTTGAGCTAACAAATGCCCCCGCCACTTTCATGAGGATGATGAATGATGTTCTCAAACCCTTCACTGATTATTTTGTGGTGGTCTACCTAGATGACATACTTATCTTTAGTAAAACATGGAATGAGAACTTACAAAATGTTGAGCAAGTACTTTGAAAATTGCAGCAACACAAACTCTATGCCAATAGAGAAAAATGTTCTTTTATATTGGAGATAAAGTTGAAATGGAACGTACTCTATCAAAACACTTCCAACATAGCTCTTCTACGTGAATTCATAATTGAATATTCACAATAAAGAAAAAACATATTAAGGATTCCAAACTATATATTTCCTTGGCAACTAAAGAGACTCCACCTCTATTCTCATCAAAAGTTAAATTGGGTAGCCAAATGAGGATACATCAAATACAAAAATAAATTAAATATAAAATATTTATTGTTGGTACAACAATTTGGAGGGACCCTAACTTCTATCTCACTGGGAAAAACTAAACTTCAACAGTGTGCTATAAATATCCCTCATATGCATATGTCAAAAAAATTAAAATATTTTTTTATATAAAATATTTCACACTAAAATGCTTGGTTTTATCCAAAGATCCAATTCCTTGAAGATCTCACTCAAGTTATTTTTAAAGGGCCATAAGTAGTCAATGAAAAATTAGAAACTAAGTGCTTAAGGAAACAAAAAAAAAAAGAAATATCTTTGATAGATTACCATGATTTCCATTTAGAATCCTTGCAAGGCTTGCACTATGAGAATAACAACAATGGCCTAGAAGAATGGCTGGGTATATCATGTGGTCCAATGCAATAGTGACACCTTAACACTTGGAAATGATATCTGCCACTTGCCAACTTGGTTTTGCTATGCCTTGTAACATCAAAATAACAATCTTGGAATCACCTTCAATGATTAAATTTTATCCTTTATTCTTGGCAATGGAAATGCCATGAAAGGCCACCATCACTTCAACCGTGCTAGAAGTTTGGATACTAAGATTGGCCATGCAGGCCACCACCACTTTTCCTTTCAAGTTTCTAAAGATGCCACTCCCTCCCACCCTTCCCGAGGAAAAATATAATTGTTAGTGATAATTCTACAACTATGAATTGGTACTACACTTTTGGACTTTTTGTAAACTATTATTCTTCACTTCAATCAAGGTGTCTTGATTTGTTCTATGCTCCTTGGTGTCTATATGTATGGGTAGTATTGATGAATATAGTGTGAATTTTTCATGCAACTAATTCATGTGTCTCTATCGATCACTTCAAATTTAACAATATAATAAACATAACTCTTCATTCATACAAGTGCCTATAAAATGATTATGTAACACTAGGTTCCTTTTAGAGCAGAAATCAAAATTTGTATATGTGAATTCATTCTTTAGAATTAGACTATTAGAGTAAATTTTAAATTACAATGAGGTGTCTAGAATCACGATGATGAATCTTCAACTATAAATAAGTCTAAGCATAAAAGTAGTAAATGAATGGATAGGAGGAATTTTTAAAGATGTGTAAACATGAAAAAAAAGATTAACAATTCGTGCATAGAAAAATATCTAAATGATTTAAAAGAACCATATGATTTATTAACATGTTTTTATATATCATGACACTACCTTTCAAATAGATGGAAAACTAAATTAATATTATAATAAATACATAATAAAAATATTGATTCTTTATTTAATTAATTAGCCTTAAATATTTTTTAAAAATTATCATTTCAATAAGTTCAATGGGTGACGTAGATTTCAATAATGCAAGTAACTATTACCTTCGTCTTGTTGCTTTCTCTTCCTACTCAGATGCCCAACTTTTGTTTGTCATTTGGAAAAACAAAATAATAATTGATAAATATAAAAATAAATGATGGAAAATGAAGTAAACTATTTAAGAACACTATAAGATACATGATGTTGCCACAGAACACATGTCAAGCACTCAGTTGCCAATAAGATAAACCTGTGTTGAATCGAATAAAGATAAACTATACGGACACATAATTTACAACTCAAATATTTGTTCGGGAAGAGTAAGCTTATCTCTGGTTAAGAGTGTACTATAATAATAATAATAGTGATTGAAAGCTGCAGTTTGTGAAGTTTTTTATAATGCCAAAGTCATTCTGGTTGGGGTTTCATTTCTTATATTATAGTTTTAGAGAATTTAACTCGTAGTGGACGACATAATGAAAGAAGACAAATCATCATCTCACTAATTTATCAGTCAATTGAATTACAATCTTTTCAATGAAATGCGAGAACTCTGAAAGTAATTCAGCGAGAGGTTATCTTAAATGCCCTTCAAGCACCACAGCGACCAAGTGTTTTGCAGTCTCGGAGTCGAAAAAACATGGTAAACTTTATACGAGAATTGAATTCATGGGTTTGTTTAACTTTATCTCTCAGAATAATAGATATTACATGTTGAATAGTTAATGGATTGATGTAGAAGATCAATTTGCAGGCAGAAGTCAAAGAACTTTCAACGGAATCCAGATACAAATCTGAGCTTTATGAATTGCAAGGTTTTGTGGACTGGAAAGGAAGGCCTGCACGTAAGGATCGCCATGGTGGAAAGCGCTCCACCCTCTTTGTTTATGGTTATGCCACTTCTTTTTTCCTAACAAATCAGAAATATAACCAGTCAATGAAGGTTTAGAGAAAAAATCATACTTCTCTTTGATCTGATCTGAAAAGAACCTACTTTGTATGTTGCAGTAATGGCCGGAATGGATAACTTAGCTTTTGTGGGGATCATGCCACCAATTCCAATCAGTGTGTTCTGGTTGGGATTTCCTTTATTTGTTGCTGGAATTGTAGACCTCTTCACGGTTGTAGGTATGCTGGAATTCTTCTACAGTGAAGCTCCAGCAACAATGAGGTCCTTTGCCACTTCTTTTACATATGCTTCACTTTCGTTAGGTTACTTCCTTAGTAGTGTTTTTGTTAATATTGTAAATGCTGCAACTCGCAACATGACCAAGAGCCATGGCTGGATTGGTGGTAACAACCTCAACCGCAACAATCTTGATCTATTTTACTGGTTTCTTGTTATAGTTAAATGTTCCAATAGTCATTCGATTACTATCTATCTCATCATTCCCACGACTCAGTTCCTTAAATGTAGTTTGTGAATATAATGGATAAGAAATTTCTACGTCGTCTCTCTTTTTCCTGTCTTGAGGATATTTTTATCAGTTTTTACTCAGGTCTCGTTGATGTCGATTTCGTGAAAGAAAAACTGTTTCCATTTGTACCGCACCGAACAAAATAATAATAATTTTTTTAATAAAAAATATACATTAAAAATCTAATTGTTTCAAAATTATTATTTTAAAATAAAATATTTATATTATTTAATTACGCTGTGGCGTTCCCTATATGAAAAAGATCGGTTTACAAATCAATGGTTTACAGCATCCAAGAAGCATGCAAGACGATAGGAAGTTGGCTTGCCGTTAGATTCCCCCATCCATTGCCATTGTTATTTTCATTGAGACAGTTTGCATTAAGGTGTCTTGTCAGAAAGACAATGTTGAGATTTTTGGAGGAAAGTACTCACGCAGGTACATAAAGGGAATGACATATGATAGTTGAATAAGAGCTACAGGGCAACAAAGTTCATGCTAAAGAATGGAAGGATGATTTTTTTTCATCTTTTTCTGTTTTGTGTGCCTTGTATGTTGGAATATGAAGTTTAAATTGGATTCCCATCTTGCAATGGTTGAGGCATTTTGGATTCCTACCTTGTAGTGGTTGAGTCATCATGGATTGTCCACTAGTGCATTGCTTGATGCTTGCCATTAGGCGTCCTGCCAGATGCACAATTTTTTTTGAGACTTACTATAAATAGAAAGTTTTATTAAGAAACTTACTATAAATAGTAATCTTGAAATGTGTTTTACATGTAGTTGTGCAAGTCATACTTACTATATTTAGTAAGTTGTCTTCAAGTAGGACTCTGCAACTTGGTTGTTTTAGATTGCTCGAAGTCATGTTTTGAAGTATAGTTTTTAAAGATTGTTGTAACTCTGTAATTCTTGAGAATCAATACAAAAGATAATTTGCCTGTGGTTTTTTACTGTTATATATTTACCAGGTTTTTCCACGTAAATTTGTGTGTTATGTGTTATTGTTCTTCTTTGCAATTTTCTTCACTTGTTAAATTTCTCACAATTGGTATCAAAGTATAGATTATTTGTGTAGAAATTGTTTTGTTTTCAGAAGTGAGCAATGGCTAGAAATGTTGTTACCACATTTGAGGTGCATAAGTTTGATGGTTCGAATTTTGTTTTATGGAAGCTTATGATTCAAGCTTTGTTGGTGAAGGATGGATGTGACAGAGCTCTTAAAGGAGTAGCATCAAAACCTACAAATATGAGCATGATAGATTGGAATACCATGGATAGCAAGGCTAGAGCAACAATCCAATTATCTTTAGCAGAATCAGTTCTGTTCAATTTTGCAAAGGAGAAATCTGCTTGTGACTTATGGAATAAGTTTGCAAAATTGTATGAGACAAAGTCATTTGCAAACAAAATTCTACTACGAAGGCAGTTGTATAATTTGAGGATACATGACAATTCATCTGTCACGGATCATCTCAATATTTTCAACACATTGAAAAGAAAGTTGGCTTCATTGGGTGTGAAAATTGATGAAGAAGATAAGGCAAAAATTTTACTATGCTCCTTGCCAGACAAATGGGATTAGTTGGTTATGGCTCTCAGTGATTTTGCACTGAGTGGGAAGCTCATCTTTGAAGATGTGGTGGCTGCTTTAATCTGTGAAGATTCAAGGCAAAAGACATCTCAAGGATCTTCTTCTAATGAAGCCCTTGTTGCAAGAGGTAGAACTCAGGAAAGATCAAATACTGAGCGTGGACAAACCAGGTCCAAATCCAAGGGGCAAAAATGAATGAAATGTTGGAACTGTGGCAAGAATCAACATGCCAATAAGGATTGTAGGTTGCCAAAAGCAACCAAGGAGAATCCTAATACACCTGCATCTTAGGCTAACACTGTAGAAGTTCAAACACCACTAGAAGATGGAGAGGTATTAACTACTAATCTAAGAGGTTCTTTGCTTCATGTTTGGATTCTTGATTCTAGTGCTTTCTCTCATCTGACATTGCACAAAGACTAGTTTTCTACTTATCGATCTTGTGATGGAGGCATGATTTAGATGAGAAATGACAACCCATGTGAAATTGTTGGTGAAGGTGAGGTATGGATCAAGATGTTTGGTGGAGTAATTAGAACTATTCATCATGTTAGGCATGTACCTGGTTTAAAGAAAAAATTACTTTCACTTGGAGTGTCTGATGAACAAGGTTATTGATTCACTGGTGAAAATAGCTATCTCAAGGTAACAAAGGGAGTTTTTGTTGTACTAAAGAGAGAGAAAGCTAGCAATCTCTATAGGATGGCTGGACAAACTAACATTGGAGAGGTTGTTGTGCTATTTGATGTAGAGATGGACTCATTATCAACCTAGCATCAAAGGCTAGGCCATATGAGTGAATGAGATCTCAAGGTATTGCTAGACATAAATCTTCTCCCAGGTGCAAAATCTAAATATTTAAGTTTTTGTGAACATTGTTTGTTTGGAAAATAGAATAGACTGAGTTTTTCTAGAAATACTACCTGAAGCAAATATGTATTAGATTTAATTCATTTAAATACTTGGGAAGCTCCTATAACATCTATTGGAGGTTCATTGTGAGGCCTCACCTCGACTCAGTTTGACATTCAGTGGATTTTATATTTTAGACTACTATGGATACTTTGTTTTGATGCATTTTGAGACTTAGAAATTATATGATTTCAGGATATTGGATAACATTGCTATGAATTGATGTTTTACTTACATGCTTTATGTGATAGAACACTACATGATTATTAGATAGAATGATATTGCAATGATAGATGTCGTTAATGAATTTGCAGGACTTTACTTTGAATATAGAACTATGATGTATGTTTAGTTTATGTGAATTGGGATGAAAATTGTTTATGTGAATTTGCTTGACAAAAGATGTATTCAATCTGTGCAGATGAAAATTGTATGCAAGTAATGATGTGCATTGTTGTATAATTGATTATATTTTATATGAATATTTGGGAGTACTAATGTGTAAATTGAGATGCGCAGGAAATTTACCATGTGACCATGGAAAATTACGGAGAATCAAACCTAGACTTATGTATGTTCGTAAAGCCAGGGTTTGTCTATTTGGAGAGACAACACTCCGTTTGTGTTGTATTTTATTCGTATCAGTATATGCTGCATGTGTGTTGTGTGTTATTTAAATTTATTGTGTAAAAACCTCAAGAGACAATTTCACGTTTATTTTTGTAAAAAGTATTTTATTAGTGCCACTTGACACATGTGTGGATTTAAATTTTAATATTTTATCTTGTCTCTTGATGGGAAAGTGTTAATTATTATTATTTTTAAATAAAATAATGTGTTGTCAAAAAGATATTTTGAGAATATAATATTTGGTGTGGTCAACTTATGTTTGACCCGAAAATAAACTCCAGAGGGGTTTAAAATGGGTTAAATGTACACCTAGGGGTAGTTTATTAGGGTTTCCTGAAGCCCATAAGGTATACCTAGGGGTTAGGGGTAATTTTAGGCAAGTTTCTACTTTATTATGATCTTTTTAACGCTTTAAAAATTGGCTTTTTTGAGTTGAGCGAAAATTGAAAATTGAAGGAAAATCAAATCCAGATTTTTCCTCTTGGAAGGAAAAGTCTTTTTTGCATTTTTGCTTTCTTCCTTCTTTTTGTTGATTTTTCTTAGAATCCTGCGAGAACTCAGTGAGTGAGCTTCTTAAGGAGGATTTTTGGGAATAGCTGGTTAATCACCCACTCTCCATTTTTGGAGACAGAAGAAAAATTTGGAAGAAAAATAATGTTATGGGATAAAGAAATTGATTAAGGAAAATAAAGGATTGTGGATTGGGCAGCTCTTCTTCAGATATCATTATAACCTTTGGGCAGATTAAGGTTGGTTTCATTTTTACTTTTAATGACTTGTTTTTGTTTATTTCTGAAAGTTGTTGAATAAGAAAATCTGTATTCTTGAAAACGAATGTTTGAAAATCTTTTGGTTTTGTTTTATGAATGAATGTGTTTTGGGAGTTTTCTCAAGATCTCTCTTTCTCTTGGGAGAGAAGAGGATCTTGAGGGTGGTAGCAGTGACAGCCCTTGAGTGAGAGACTCTCTTTAGAGAGCGATCACAAGGGATCTTTGTGTGACCCTTGTTGCATGGCCTGTTTGTGCAATGGGGGTCATAAGGAGGGTTATAAGGCTAGAATGCCTTTGGGGGGCATAAGGATTATGGGGTTGAGATTTGATATTTTATTTGTGCCATGAGGTGGCTTTCTTGTTATTACATACTTGCAGATTCTCCTCAGGGTATTTGGTCCACTACCACCCTTTGAAAATGTTCACCACCAGAGTGTGGTGCTGTGAAAGCGAGGTTGGGAATGTGTCTGGAATATTTGTATGTTTTGGGTTTCTTTGTGTTTGCCTGTTTGTTACCCATCTAGGAATTGGTTCTCCGAGCTCGGGGGTGGCTACCAGTTAGCCTAGGCTGGGAGGTGAGCACTCCGTGGTCAATTTTGTGTTTTCTATTATGCAGGAAATTCAGAAGAAAGGGGATAGGATTCATGAAAGATATTCAGAAGATTGTATTTGAAGATATTTGAATTCAGTTGCAGATGTATGTTTAAAGTTGTTGTAAATAAATGCCTCAATTCAAGAGAAAGGAGAAGCAAGTTGAAATTTGTATTAGTAGACTTGAAATCTTAATGTTGTGACTGTTCAGAGAAATCATTCTGTAAATTTGGTAGAGTATTTAGAGATGTTTTAAAGAAAGAAAAGCTTGTTATTTCTACTTCTGGTTTTATAAAAAAAAAAGGGGTTAAATTGTGTTGCATGCAAAAAAAAAAGCTTCTTGTATTTTGGAGAGAAATAAAAGATTTGTTTTTTTTATTTAGACTTTAATTATGTTTCACTTGTGGCAAATAAAAGATTATTGTTGTTGATAGATTTCTGTATTTTTTTTATAAAAAAAAAGTTGTTTTAAGTAAATATTCTATTTTAAAAAAAAAAAGAATATATAGATGGATATCTTTATTTCCAGAAAAAAAAAATACAATGTATCTTTATAAAATACTTTGAATTGTATTTTTGTTAACATTGATTTAAAAGCTAGCTTTATAAATGAATTTATATATATATATATATATATATATATATATATATATATATATATATATATATATATATAAATATATATTTCTATTTTTGATTAAACTTAATGTTATCTTTTTCTTTATTATATTAGTTTAGAATTTTGTATGTAAAATTCTCTTCAAAAAAAAACCTTATATAAATTTATATTGAAATAAATTTCATTTTTATTTTTATTATGCTTATTTAAGTTATTTATAAATATATATATATATATAAATATATATATATTTATATATATATATATATACATATATATATTATTATGTATTTTTAAATTAAAAAAAAAATTAATTTTAAAAAAAAAAGGAAATGAGTTTTGGGGTCCCCGCGGACTCCACTGTGTGTTCACACAGTGGACGACCGCGCGGCGCCCACTGTGTGCACACACAGTGGAGCCGCTTGCGGCTCCCACTGTGTGGGCACACAGTGGACGGCCACGGCCGCCACTGTGTGGCCACACAGTGGTGCCGCTAGCGGCGCCCACTGTGTGGGCACACAGTGGTGCCGTGGCGCCCACTGTGCGCTCACACAGTGGCGCGCGCGCGGCCAAACTTGTGTTCTCTCCGTGACCTGCAATAAGAGGGGTTTATTTTCCATGGCCGCCAAGGGCTTCGGCCCAACTAAGATGTTTAACAGTTAAAAAAAGAAATATAATAATTTATAGGGTTTAAAACCCTAACCGAGTGGAGGTTAGGGCAGTTAATTAAAATAATTATTAAAATATTTACCAGTTTAGTAAATATACATATATATATGTTTCCATAAATACATATGGAAATTATATATATGTATGTAAATGTATGAATTTGAGCATTTTTGTATAAGTAATTAAATTTTAAATATATAAATATATGCAAAATCAATTATGTATATATGTATATATTTAATTAATCCCGATTTTAACTTTGGTTAAATTATAAAGAGAAATATAAAAGAATTAAAAAGACTATAAAGTCATATTGGAGAATAAATTAAAATATCTCTCCTAATACTTTTAGTATGAATAATTTAATAAAACTATTAATTAAATATCTTTTGGAGATAAAATTTAAACCAGTAGGTTATTCCGCGATTAGAATATAACCGATTGTCGATGCTTCGTTCGTTTCAGAATGAGCTCGAATTTATTAATGGAATTTTCGTTAACGCTTGTCGCAAGAGTGTGCTTGTTAATTAAATCAGTATCTTTTAAAAAAAAAATTTGTTCCGTTTTTGCCCTAAATTTTGGGCATGACATTTTGGTATCAGAGCAAGGTTTCCACACTAGGAGCCTTACTCACTTACGTTTCGCCTTAGAATATTTAAAAATTATTTTGTTAAATGGAATTTTGCATCTAAATAAATTTAATTCTAAAAGAAATAAATTAATTGTTTTGTATTATTTTCCTCTTAGGATGCCTCCGTTGACGCGACAAGCTCGCAAGCGCGGACGGGGTCCTAGACGTGAGCGCCTAGCTCGCGATGAGGAAGAGAGGGAGGCATCGGTTCCAGAGGAGAACCCAGGAGCACCTCCCGAACAGCCAAATGAACCTAACGGTGACCTTCTAGCAGCCATTCAGAATCTCATTGGCATTGTTCAGGAAAGGATTCCTGCAGAGAACCCTCCGGTTAGGAGTCATGACTCTGGGAGTCATAGATCTATTGATAGAGAACGAAGCAGGAGCCCGGCTCCGATTCCTGTAGAGAGCCAGGGTGGTAATGAGCCAGAGTCAGTGCATATGCCAGGACCACCTCCTGCAGTGGAACCAGTTTATTTTGAGAGAGGTCGTCGAGATCCAGGGGATCTCATCAGAGAGGTCATGCGCCTCCAACCACCATCCTTCGGAGGTTCTACAGATGGAGTAGAGGCCGAGGCATGGCTTCTGAGTCTTGAGAGGTGCTTTGCGTTGCGTTCTTATGAGAGCAACTTGAAAGCACGTGTTGCAGTTCATCTTCTGAGAGGGACTGCCTCCACCTGGTGGAGACAGGAAGAGTACAAATGTGGATTAGTACCTGATACACTCACTTGGGAGATATTCACCGAGAGGTTCCGTGAGAGGTACCTATCAGAGCACTTCAGGCAGCGTCGTATAGACGAATTTCATGATCTCCAACAAAAAGGCTTGTCAGTAACCCAGTATGAGAGTAAATTCTTTGAGTTGTTGCCATATGTAGATTATCTAAAGGATGAGAAACTTCTTGTAAACCGCTTCATCAGGGGATTGAATGCCGGTATAGCCGGGCCTGTTAGGATGTCCGCTCCAGAGAGCCTTCGGGTTGCTATAGAGAAGGCACTGATTGCCGAGGAAATTCAGGTTAGACCACAGGACAATAGGGATCGGTATCAGAACCGAAATCCCGCACCTCAGACTTATGGATTCCAGAAACCACATTGGAAGGGGAACAACCGAAATTCTCAGGGGTTCTCCAAACCCCCTCCTCCACAACAGACACCACAGAACCAGAGGCAGAAGCCTCCACAGTATCCGCAGGGCTCCAAGCCCAAGCAGTGGCAGACTCAGGGACAGAAACGTGATCAGAGAGCACAGGGGCAGTACACACAGCCGGCGGGGACTCAGCAGTCCTCCAGGGGTGGGTACAGCGGATCCAGTAGGACAGGAGGACAGGGTTTTTCTAGGCCTCAGGGTGCCCAGTTCCAGGCACGGGGTGCTTGCTTTACTTGTGGAGCCATGGGGCACTTGGCGAGGGATTGCCCTCAGGGACAGGTAGCAGGGAGTCAGCGGATGGCCGCTTCAGAGCCGACAGTTGGTGATATGGGCAGGTCCCATAGAGTATTCGCAGCGGTTGACAACCGCCAGGCCGACCATCAGGCCACGGTTATCGAATCTTCAGGTATAATCAGAGGTAACAATGTATCTATTTTGTTTGATTCAGGAGCTACTGACTCCTTTATATCTCCATTGGTTGTGGAGCGTTGCGGGCTAGTGGCAACTAGGCAGAGTGTCAGTTGAGAAGTGGAATTAGCTTCAGGGGCTAGAGTGTCAGTGGAATCCGAGGTTAGGGCATGTCAGTTGCAGATTGGCAAGACCACCACTGTAGTAGACCTTAGAGTGACTCCACTTGGATCTTACGGAATCGTACTTGGCATGGATTGGCTTTATGCCCACAGAGCCAAGATGGATTGCCGCCTGAAAAAGATCGAGTGTGAGGATGATCATGGTTCGCCCATAGTTATCACCGGGATTCAGAGGCCCGTGTCTCTTCGGATGATCTCCGCAATGCAGCTCAAGCGGAGCATGCGGAAGGGATGTCAGCTTTTTGCTATCACTATCAGTGACAGAGGAGAAGAGGAGGAAAAGGAAACATCGCTCGATGACCATCCTATCCTTCAGGGATATTCAGATGTATTTCCTTCAGAGTTACCGGGAATGCCTCCCCGCAGAGAGATTGATTTTCATATAGACCTAGTACCAGGAGCCGAGCCAGTTTCCAGAGCACCTTATAGAATGACCACAAATGAGCTTAATGAACTTAAAATTCAGCTTGAGGAACTTCTTGAGAAGGGTCATATCCGTCCTAGCGTATCCCCGTGGGGTGCACCAGTTATCTTCGTTAAGAAGAAGGATGGATCTCTCCGATTGTGTATGGATTATCGGCAGCTAAATAAAGTAACCATCAAGAACCGATATCCTTTGCCTAGAATTGATGATTTATTTGACCAGCTTCAGGGTGCCAAAGTCTTTTCCAAAATAGATCTGAAGTCAGGATACCATCAGTTGAGAATAGTGGAAAGTGATATCCACAAGACCGCTTTTCGCACTAGATATGGTCACTATGAGTTTACCGTAGTCCCCTTTGGACTTACGAATGCCCCAGCAGTTTTTATGAGTCTCATGAATGGGGTGTTCCGTACCTTTCTGGACCGTTTTGTTATTGTGTTCCTCGATGATATATTGATATATTCTCGGAATGAGAAGGAGCATGAGGAGCACCTGAAACAGGTATTGCAGTGTTTGCGAGATAACCAGTTGTTTGGCAGCCTATCGAAGTGTGCTTTCTTTCGATCTGAGGTCAAGTACCTTGGACATGTTATTTCCGGTGATGGGATCTCAATGGACCCATCAAAGATTAGGGCTATTATGGATTGGCCAGCGCCTACCAGTGTGACAGAGGTCAGGAGTTTCATGGGTTTAGCAGGATATTACCAACGTTTTGTCGAAGGTTTCTCCAGAGTCGCACACCCTATTACCTCTCTTCAGCGTAAAGGGAAGAAATTTGAGTGGACAGAGAAGTGCGAGAAGGCCTTTCAGGAACTCAAGAAGGCACTTACTAGCGCTCCTATCCTTGTTGTACCAGATCCTTCAGCTGATTTCATGGTTTGTACCGATGCTTCCTTAGAGGGTTTAGGGGCAGTTCTTATGCAAGGTGGTAGGGCCATAGCTTTCGAGTCTAGGAAACTTAAGACTCATGAACTTAATTATCCCACTCACGACCTTGAGCTCGCGGCAGTAGTGCATGCACTTGTGAGGTGGAGACACTTCCTTTTAGGACATCACTTTGAGTTGCATTCAGATCACCAGAGTCTTCAGTATATCTTCACTCAGCCGAACCTTAATGCACGTCAGAGGAGATGGATGGAGTTTTTGTGCGAATATGATTTTGACGTTCACTACATCAAGGGAAAAGAAAATGTAGTTGCAGATGCCTTGAGTAGGAGACGTCATGAGGTTTGCACCATTTCCATGGGCACAGACTTGAGGGACCGTATACTTCGGCACTTATCTGAGGATGGATGGTATGCAGAGGTTTGTCAGGTATTACGTTCTCAGGTCACTCTAGAAGGGAAATATGTGGATTATTCTTTGGAGTCCGATGGACTATTACGCCATAGAGGGCGCATTTATGTACCTTCCTCCGGAGGGTTGCGAGAGTTCATTGTCTCGGAAGCTCATAGAGCTCCTTATGCAGCGCATCCCGGGGTTAAGAAGTTGCATGCAGACTTGAGGCAGTTGTATCATTGGCCAGGAATGCGGCAGCTCATTGCTGAGATAGTAGCTCGGTGTCTCGAGTGTCAGAGGGTAAAGGCAGAGCACCGCCATCCAGGTGGGTTGCTTCAGTCTCATGCTATACCAGAGTGGAAGTGGGATACTATATCCATGGATTTCATCGTTGGTCTCCCTATGTCTTCTCGTCGCCATGATGCTATCTTGGTGACAGTTGACAAGCTGACCAAAGTAGCTCACTTTTCACCAGTCCGTACTACATTCACAGCTCCTGCAGTAGCACAGGTGTTCTTGCGAGACATTGTTAGACTTCATGGCGTACCCCGCAAGATTATTTCTGACAGGGATTCTCTTTTCACTTCTACCTTTTGGAAGTCATTACAGGCAGCTATGGGCACAAAGCTCAATTTCAGTACAGCTTATCACCCGGAGACAGATGGTCAGACAGAGAGAGTCAATCAGGTGTTAGAGGATATGCTTCGTATGTACGTCATGGATCATCAGACCCGGTGGGAGGAGTATCTTCCCTTAGTGGAGTTTGCCTATAACAATGGGCATCACACTTCTTTGGGAATGCCACCCTACCAGGCATTATACGGCAGGCCTTGCAGGACACCCTTGAGTTGGGATCGCATAGAGGATAGAGTTGCTATTGGTCCTGAGTTAGTTCGAGATATGGAACAGCAGGTGGATTTGATTAGGCAGCGTCTCAGAGAGGCTCAGGATAGACAGAAGAAGTATGCCGATGCAAAGAGGATTGACCGTAGTTACTTGGTTGGAGACAGAGTTTTCTTGAGAGTGCGACCGCATAAGAGTCCGATCCGCTACGGAAAGGGTTCTAAGCTCGCACCTCGCTTTGTAGGACCTTTTGAGATTCTGGAGAGGATAGGCCCAGTTGCCTACCGTTTAGCTTTGCCACCTAGCCTGTCACGCATCCACGATGTGTTTCATGTTTCAGTTTTGAGAAAATATATCTATGATGAGTCTCACCTTTTAGATTGGGATGCCTTGCAGGTGGAGTCGGACGGGCAGCTAGCTTTGGAGCCCATTCGCATTTTGGCACGCCGGACATTGGCCCTTCGAGGTCGAGAGCTGGACCAGGTTAGGGTCCAGTGGGATTGTTATGATGAGGTTACGGCTTCATGGGAGGACGCAGCACGTATGAGATCAGAGTACCCTCACCTCTTTGATGAACTCCAGGAGGAAGTTCATGCCTAGAGGGGGAGGATGTGAGGCCTCACCTCGACTCAGTTTGACATTCAGTGGATTTTATATTTTAGACTACTATGGATACTTTGTTTTGATGCATTTTGAGACTTAGAAATTATATGATTTCAGGATATTGGATAACATTGCTATGAATTGATGTTTTACTTACATGCTTTATGTGATAGAACACTACATGATTATTAGATAGAATGATATTGCAATGATAGATGTCGTTAATGAATTTGCAGGACTTTACTTTGAATATAGAACTATGATGTATGTTTAGTTTATGTGAATTGGGATGAAAATTGTTTATGTGAATTTGCTTGACAAAAGATGTATTCAATCTGTGCAGATGAAAATTGTATGCAAGTAATGATGTGCATTGTTGTATAATTGATTATATTTTATATGAATATTTGGGAGTACTAATGTGTAAATTGAGATGCGCAGGAAATTTACCATGTGACCATGGAAAATTACGGAGAATCAAACCTAGACTTATGTATGTTCGTAAAGCCAGGGTTTGTCTATTTGGAGAGACAACACTCCGTTTGTGTTGTATTTTATTCGTATCAGTATATGCTGCATGTGTGTTGTGTGTTATTTAAATTTATTGTGTAAAAACCTCAAGAGACAATTTCACGTTTATTTTTGTAAAAAGTATTTTATTAGTGCCACTTGACACATGTGTGGATTTAAATTTTAATATTTTATCTTGTCTCTTGATGGGAAAGTGTTAATTATTATTATTTTTAAATAAAATAATGTGTTGTCAAAAAGATATTTTGAGAATATAATATTTGGTGTGGTCAACTTATGTTTGACCCGAAAATAAACTCCAGAGGGGTTTAAAATGGGTTAAATGTACACCTAGGGGTAGTTTATTAGGGTTTCCTGAAGCCCATAAGGTATACCTAGGGGTTAGGGGTAATTTTAGGCAAGTTTCTACTTTATTATGATCTTTTTAACGCTTTAAAAATTGGCTTTTTTGAGTTGAGCGAAAATTGAAAATTGAAGGAAAATCAAATCCAGATTTTTCCTCTTGGAAGGAAAAGTCTTTTTTGCATTTTTGCTTTCTTCCTTCTTTTTGTTGATTTTTCTTAGAATCCTGTGAGAACTCAGTGAGTGAGCTTCTTAAGGAGGATTTTTGGGAATAGCTGGTTAATCACCCACTCTCCATTTTTGGAGACAGAAGAAAAATTTGGAAGAAAAATAATGTTATGGGATAAAGAAATTGATTAAGGAAAATAAAGGATTGTGGATTGGGCAGCTCTTCTTCAGATATCATTATAACCTTTGGGCAGATTAAGGTTGGTTTCATTTTTACTTTTAATGACTTGTTTTTGTTTATTTCTGAAAGTTGTTGAATAAGAAAATCTGTATTCTTGAAAACGAATGTTTGAAAATCTTTTGGTTTTGTTTTATGAATGAATGTGTTTTGGGAGTTTTCTCAAGATCTCTCTTTCTCTTGGGAGAGAAGAGGATCTTGAGGGTGGTAGCAGTGACAGCCCTTGAGTGAGAGACTCTCTTTAGAGAGCGATCACAAGGGATCTTTGTGTGACCCTTGCTGCATGGCCTGTTTGTGCAATGGGGGTCATAAGGAGGGTTATAAGGCTAGAATGCCTTTGGGGGGCATAAGGATTATGGGGTTGAGATTTGATATTTTATTTGTGCCATGAGGTGGCTTTCTTGTTATTACATACTTGCAGATTCTCCTCAGGGTATTTGGTCCACTACCACCCTTTGAAAATGTTCACCACCAGAGTGTGGTGCTGTGAAAGCCAGGTTGGGAATGTGTCTGGAATATTTGTATGTTTTGGGTTTCTTTGTGTTTGCCTGTTTGTTACCCGTCTAGGAATTGGTTCTCCGAGCTCGGGGGTGGCTACCAGTTAGCCTAGGCTGGGAGGTGAGCACTCCGTGGTCAATTTTGTGTTTTCTATTATGCAGGAAATTCAGAAGAAAGGGGATAGGATTCATGAAAGATATTCAGAAGATTATATTTGAAGATATTTGAATTCAGTTGCAGATGTATGTTTAAAGTTGTTGTAAATAAATGCCTCAATTCAAGAGAAAGGAGAAGCAAGTTGAAATTTGTATTAGTAGACTTGAAGTCTTAATGTTGTGACTGTTCAGAGAAATCATTCTGTAAATTTGGTAGAGTATTTAGAGATGTTTTAAAGAAAGAAAAGCTTGTTATTTCTACTTCTGGTTTTATAAAAAAAAAAGGGGTTAAATTGTGTTGCATGCAAAAAAAAAAGATTCTTGTATTTTGGAGAGAAATAAAAGATTTTTTTTTGTTATTTAGACTTTAATTATGTTTCACTTGTGGCAAATAAAAGATTATTGTTGTTGATAGATTTCTGTATTTTTTTTATAAAAAAAAGTTGTTTTAAGTAAATATTCTATTTTAAAAAAAAAAAGAATATATAGATGGATATCTTTATTTCCAGAAAAAAAAAGTACAATGTATCTTTATAAAATACTTTGAATTGTATTTTTGTTAACATTGATTTAAAAGCTAGCTTTATAAATGAATTTATATATATATATATATATATGTATATATAAATATAAATATATATTTCTATTTTTGATTAAACTTAATGTTATCTTTTTCTTTATTATATTAGTTTAGAATTTTGTATGTAAAATTCTCTTCAAAAAAAAACCTTATATAAATTTATATTGAAATAAATTTCATTTTTATTTTTATTATGCTTATTTAAGTTATTTATAAATATATATATATATATATATAAATATATATATATTTATATATATATATATATATATACATATATATATTATTATGTATTTTTAAATAAAAAAAAAAATTAATTTTAAAAAAAAAAGGAAATGAGTTTTGGGGTCCCCGCGGACTCCACTGTGTGTTCACACAGTGGACGACCGCGCGGCGCCCACTGTGTGCACACACAGTGGAGCCGCTTGCGGCTCCCACTGTGTGGGCACACAGTGGACGGCCACGGCCGCCACTGTGTGGCCACACAGTGGTGCCGCTAGCGGCGCCCACTGTGTGGGCACACAGTGGTGCCGCGGCGCCCACTGTGCGCTCACACAGTGGCGCGCGCGCGGCCAAACTTGTGTTCTCTCCGTGACCTGCAATAAGAGGGGTTTATTTTTCATGGCCGCCAAGGGCTTCGGCCCAGCTAAGATGTTTAACAGTTAAAAAAAGAAATATAATAATTTATAGGGTTTAAAACCCTAACCGAGTGGAGGTTAGGGCAGTTAATTAAAATAATTATTAAAATATTTACCAGTTTAGTAAATATACATATATATATGTTTCCATAAATACATGTGGAAATTATATATATGTATGTAAATGTATGAATTTGAGCATTTTTGTATAAGTAATTAAATTTTAAATATATAAATATATGCAAAATCAATTATGTATATATGTATATATTTAATTAATCCCGATTTTAACTTTGGTTAAATTATAAAGAGAAATATAAAAGAATTAAAAAGACTATAAAGTCATATTGGAGAATAAATTAAAATATCTCTCCTAATACTTTTAGTATGAATAATTTAATAAAACTATTAATTAAATATCTTTTGGAGATAAAATTTAAACCAGTAGGTTATTCCGCGATTAGAATATAACCGATTGTCGATGCTTCGTTCGTTTCAGAATGAGCTCGAATTTATTAATGGAATTTTCGTTAACGCTTGTCGCAAGAGTGTGCTTGTTAATTAAATCAGTATCTTTTAAAAAAAAAATTTGTTCCGTTTTTGCCCTAAATTTTGGGCATGACATTCATCATATTTTATTTCATTTATAGGTAATTAATCCTGTAAGGTGTGGATTTATTTTCTCAAGAAGAAATTTGAAGTGTTTTCTTGTTTTAAGAGGTTTATGGCTCTGGTAGAGAATCAGAAAGGTAAGACAATAAAAATTTTGAGAACTGATAACAGAGGTAAGTTTTGTTTAGCATAATTTAACCAATTTTGTAATGGCATGGCATTGCAAGGAAATTAATGGTTGCAAGGAAATCACAACAAAATGGTGTTGTTGAACGCATGAACCATACAATTATGGAGGGAGCCAGATGCATGTTGAGAACTACTAGTTTAGAGCATAAATTTTGGGGTGAGGCTATAAATTCAACTTGTTTCTTGATCAATAGATCTCCCACTACTACTCTTGATAATAAAATTCCTGAAGAAATATGGAAAGGTAAACTAGTAGATTATTCATTTCTCCATGTTTTGGGCTCTGATGCTTATGTACATATTCCTAAAGAGAATAGAAATAAGTTGGACAAGAATTCCACAAAATGTATTTTTCTTGGCTATGTAGAAGGTACAAAGGGGTACATATTGTGGGATACTATTGCCCACAAGATTATTGTTAGAAAAGATGTTTATTTTAAAGAAACATCAATGCAAAAAAGTAAAGAACAACAAGGTATGGAATTATTCCAGTAGAGGTGGAATGGTGTGATAATCATCTAGATGTGCTTGATGAAGAGAAACTAGATGAAGAGCAACTAGATGAAGATCAACTAGAAGAACAACAACCAGTTGAGCCATGGGCTGAATCATCACCTGTTTTAAGAATGTCTAGAAGAGTAATCAAACCACCTGTAAGGTACTCTCTTACTTGTAATTCTACTTATGCATTACTAACTAATGTTGGTGAACCTAGTTCATACCAGGACACTTGTGGAGTTGAATGTGCGAGCAAATGGAGAGTTTCTACGGAAGAGGAGATGAAAGCTCTGCATAAGAACAAGACACAGGAGCTTGTGCCATTGCATAAGGGGAGAAAAGCTATTGGAAACAAGTGGGTCTTTGAATTGAAGAAAGATTTAAATGAAAATTTGGAGAGATATAAAGCCCGGTTGGTGGCTAAGGGGTATGCCCAAAAGTCTTCTACTGATTCTGATGAAATTTTTTTACTTGTTGTATGGTTGAGTATTGTTAGATTTCGTTTAGCTCTTATTTCTAGTCTTAACTTGGAGTTAGAATAGTTAGATGTTAAAACAACCTTCTTACATTGTGATCTCTCTTAGGAGATTTATATGCAGCAGCCATAAGGTTTTAAGGAAAGAGGCAAAGAGAATCTTGTTTGTAGGTTGATAAAATTGTTGTATGGTTTGAAACAGGCACCGAGGTGTTGGGACAAGTGGTTTGATTCCTTCACGATGAGTTTGGGTGTTAGTAGATGTGAGGCTAATCATTGTGCCTATGTTCAAACGTGTGATGATGTAAGTTTTATTATTCTACTACTGTATATTGATGATATGCTTGTAATAGGTCCCAACATGTATAAAATCATCCATTTGAAAACTCATCTTGATAGAGAGTTTGAGATGAAGGACTTAGGTAGTACAAATCATATTCTTGGAATGAGGATACATAGAGGTAGCAATAACAAGAAATTATGGTTGTCATAGAAAACTTATGTGGAGAAGGTTATGTAGTGCTTCAATATGCATAATTCAAAACTAGTTAGTACTCTAATTCCTATTCATATTAAATTGCCTTTGGAACTGTGCCCTAGCACAAAAGTAGAGAAGACTTATATATCTCATGTACCATACTCATCAGCAGTAGTCTTATGTTCACCATGGTGTGCACTAGACCAAACATTGCACAAGTAGTAGGAGTTGTCAATAGGTACATGGCAACTCTTGGCACTAATCATTGAACAACTATGAAGTGGAGTATCAGATATTTGAGAGGCACTTCAAATGCTGCTATATGTTATAGTGGGATTAGTCTTCAAGTTAATAAGTATGTGGACGCAAATTTTGGTGGAGACAGAGATAAGAGAAAGTCTACAATAGGTTATGTTTTCTCTTTAGCTGGAGGTGTTATTAGTTGGGTGTCAAATCTATAGATAGTGGTGGCATTATCTACTACTGAGGTAGAAAATATAGCAACAACATAGGTTAGAAAGAAGGCAATCTGTCTTCATAAAATTTTGAGTGAATTGCAAGTGAAGCAAGATAACATGGTACTGCATTCTGATAGTCAAAGTCCTTTACACTTAGCATGGAACTCAACATACCATTCTAGAACAAAGCATATTGATATTCAATGTCACTTTGTTCATGGAGTGGTAGAAGGAGGACAAATCTCTTTGTCCAAGATTCACACTGATGTAAACCCTACAAATATTATGATAAAACCTATTAGTAGAGATAAGTTCATTTGGTGGAAAACTTCTCTTGGTCTAAAAATTATGTGATGATAGGCAACATTAGTCATGGTCTTTCAGTAGACTTGAATTATTCACGAGTTTGAAATTTAAATTCAAGAGGAATAATGTTGGAATATGAAGTCCAAATTGGATTCCCATCTTGCAGTGGTTGAGTCATCTTGGATTCCCATATTACAGTGGTTGACTCATCTTGGATACTCTTCTAGAAGTGGTTGAGTCATCATGGATAAATAATAATTTCGTTAAGAAACTTAGTATACATAGTAATTTCGACATGTGTTTTACATGTAGTTGTCCGAGTCATACTTACTATATTTAGTAAGTTGTCTTCAAGTAGGACTCTACAACTCGGTTGTTTTCGGCTGCTTGAAGTCATGTTTTGACGTATAGTTTTTAAAGATTGTTGTAACTCTTTAATTCTTGAGAATCAATATGAAAGATAATTTGCCTATGGCTTTTTACTGGTGTATTTTTGTAGAGCCCCTCCCCGATCAAGGTCTGGTTAACTCAATTGACCATGGTTGACCTTACTAATAAATAATATAATTCAATAGAATGGGCTATGTTAGATGGATAGATTGGTGAGAAAAGTAATTGAACTAGGTTACAGAGTCATTTCACCTTGAAGTGTACATTTTGATGTGTTATGGATACATAACTTTATATGATTCTAAAATAGGATAACTTTGAGACTATGTATGTCATTATTGGATTGCAGGACTTTACTATGATGATAGAAATAGGATGCATGTCTTATGTATGGATCAAAATTATGAGGATTATGATAATTGCTTATGTGGATTTATTTGGATATAAGATATATCAATTTATTTAAATGTAAATTGTATGCAGAGTGTTTGATGTGTATTCTTATTCATGTGTTTAATATTATATGAGGTTATTTGGAATTACTAATGTGTAATTGAGATGCACAGGAAATTATCCATTTGACCATGGAAACATTATGGAGAACCAAACCTAGACCTATGTACGTTCGTAAAGCCAGGGGTTGTCTATTTGGAGAGACAACACCCCATATGTATCGTATTTTATTTGTGAAAGTAAATGTTGCGTGTGTGTTTGATTAAATTTATTAATTTGTGTAAATCTAACAAGAGAAAAATTTCATGTGTAATTTTGTAATGTATTTTATTGTGTCACTTGACACATGTGTTGATTTATGTCTTGATTTTTGATTTGTCTCTTGGAGGGAGTTGTTTCAACCATAGCTTTTTCAAACATTTGAATGTGGTTCTAAATTTTCCTTGGGTAGAGAGTCTTTGGAGTGGTCAGCTTAGGTTTGACCCGAAAGTTAACTTCAGATGGGTTTATAAGGGGTCAAATGGACTCCTAGGGGTAGTTTAAAGGTGTTTCCTAAAGTCCATAAGGTATACCTATGGGTTAGGAGTATTTTTAGGCATGTGTCTACTCCCATGTGACTGTTTAGTCACCTCAAAAAGTGGGTTTCCTAAGGTGAGCGAAAATTCAAATTAGAAGGTGCCATCTAGGTTAGATAACCTTCCCTTTTGATGTGAGATCCTTTTTCAGTTTTAGAAACCTATGATAACTTTCACTAAGGTCTTTTTAGGCAAGAATGAGAGACTTTGTGGGTAATCACCCACTCTCCATTTTTTGGAGATCATGCAATTTTGAAATAGATAGTTTTTGGGATAGAATTTTGGCTAAGTGTAGAGGGTAGGATTGTGGAGTTGGGCTGCTCATCCTCAAACTAGTTCTAGCAAACCTTTGGGTAGATTGAAGGTTGGTTCATCTTCTCCTTTTGTTTCTTTTTACGTTGCATGTTTATGTTGGAAAGATTGCTTGTATGTAAAAGTTGGTTTCTTGTATTTTCCGTTGTGAAAACTTATTATGTGACCTATCTGTTACTTTTTTTATGCATTTTCTTGTGATTTGGGAGTAACCAAGGCCTTCTACTCTTGGGAGAGTAGGATGGTATTGTGGGTGGTAGAAATTTGATGACCCTTGAATGAGAGGCTCTCATTATGAGAGTGAACTCAAGGGGTGTATATGTGACCCTTGCTGCATGGCTTGGTTTATGCATTTGGGTGTCATAAGGGGAGAAAGTATGACATGAATGCCTTGGGGGGGCATAAGGATGTGGGGTTAATGAACTTATGATATATCTTTGTTTTCTATGAGGTGGCTTTGTGATCTACTATTCTTGCAGTCTCCTTAGGGTATTTGGTCCACTACCACCCATGTAAAAACATCACATTTTGTGATGAAGTGTAGCCTTGGTTGGGAAAGTGTTTGTTATATGTTTTTTTCCCTTGCTCGTTGTGTTTGCATGTGTGTAACCTATCTAGGGCTTGGTTCTCCAAGCTGAGGGTTGGCTTCTAGTAAGCCTAGGCTAGGAGGTGAGCACTCCATAGTCAAAACCTTATGATTCATTTGCAAGATTGCTTGGAAAGAAAAGAAAAAGACAAGCTAGGAGTTGCTGGATTTACTTGATTTGCAAAAAAGGATTAGGGAATGGAATATTTTATATTTTAGTTGTAGCAATGAAAAAGGAAAGCTATATGTTGTATTTATTTGAAAAAGAAATGTATTCATTTTGTTTAAAATCCTCATTTAATAGAAATGAGAGACTAGATGGGTATCTCACCCATTTGTAATGTTGACTATATTGTCTTTTATATATACTTTAAAGAAATGCATTATTTTTATTAAACTATTACTACAAATATGAAATACTATCTTTGGATTAAGTTCCTATAGTTAATGAAATAATATTTGTTGTATGCATGTTAGTTTTGAAAATAAAAGTTCATTTTATCTCCTTATGCATATTGAAATAATGGAAATGAGCAAAGTAGAAAGCTTGCATGTTAGTAAGAGAAAAATTGAGCATCAGTCCTAAATATTTATTTCCAAATACAAATCATGGTTTAATAGATTTAACATGTCTTTCTCAAAGGTTAATTTAAATGATTCTAGACTAATGTAGTTGCTGAATAAAGTTTATTAAATTCTATAATTTTTTCTTTTATTTATCGCACAAAATAAATCTAGAATTAGCAGTCTATCTCTAAAGTTAGTACCTGGATTGTCAATGAAAAAAAAAGAAATGTTACATTTAAATCTGTTACTTTTGAAAACCTGCTTTAAGTGATGTTAGGAAAAAGAAATATAATCAGATTTTTTTTTAAGTAAATAAAAGAAAAATTTCCCCTCTTTCCATGTTGTCATTACATTGTTAATTTTTGCATAATTTTAGGAAGCAAAGAAAACAGTTTCAAATTTTATATAACACACACACACACACACACACACACACACACACACACACACACACACACACACACACACACACATATTTATTTTATATATAAAAAAAAAAATTTAAAAAGGGGAAACATGGCATTTGTTTTCGGGGAGCCTCGGCCCCCCCGCACTATGGGCGGTGGCCGCAGCCACCACTATGGGCCACAACCCACAGTCGGGGACGCTTCGGCCCCCCTATGGGCAGCGCCCCATAGTGACAGCGCAGTCGGGCTGCGGGCCGTGTCTCACAGCGGTGGCCAGGGCTGCCTCTGTGGGCCGCGACCTGCAGGTATGATTGCGGCCATCCCTGTGGGGAGCCCCCACAGTCTCCACCATTGTTGCACCTCCATTAACCCTGTGGCAGCCTCTAAATGCCTCTGCTCGCTCACCCTCAGCCCTGCACAAAAATATAAAACCCTAACCCCGTTCGGATTAGGGTAGTTTGAAGTTGTAAATAAAAATATGGATTGGAAAGGCATTTTATAATATTATTAATTAGGTTGCATGAATATTTTTTTAATAAAGTTTTTTTAGAAAATAAATTTTCCACATATATAAATATATATATATATATATGTTTAATGTAAATATATATATATATATATAGCATAAATTATGAGTGTATAAATTTAACTTGAGTTTAATTATTTTAATTAAACATTCATATTTAATATATGTTTATATAACATGTGAATATGATGTTTTAAATTATATTGGATTTTAATCCCTTAGAAAATTTATAATGAATTTATTCTGTTTGTAAGTTATTTGACTATAGGGGGATTATTTAGTGCACCTAAATTTTGGCTATTCCAGACTAAATTTTATAGGGCAATTTATATTATGGATTTAATTGACCCTTTAATCGAATTAGTTTAACCACATTTTAATTACTGTTAAAATAAAATATAGGCATTAATACTCTAAGTGCTAGGACTAATTTATTTAGTTCCTAAAAGCAATTAATGGTTATTGGAGATTAATATTATCTTTGTCAATTAATTTAGAGATTTTTGCATAAATGAATTTATTAATTTATTAAATGGTGGGATAATAATAATTTCTTTGGAAGAGGATATCGTGGTGGAATTATATATATTCAAAAATAAGTCCAAGACCTTGATCTTGCGAACTCATTTAGCCTAGATGGAATCTTATACTAAATAAAGCAATTAACATTTTAACATTTGACACTTCAATTTTCAATTGCTCGATTAATTAATATTATTATGTTAAAATCATATTAATAATTAATTTATAGAAGTAAGATTTAATCAAGTATAAAGGGAGGATGTATTATTATGGATGGAGGAAACTTGTTAGGAGATAAATAATTATTATTGAATCAAGTAATTATATTAATGCCTATTTAGTAGAAGTCGATCTAATTAAGAATTATAATTTGCAACTGTAATAAAGGGGACATTCGATGTAAATTTATTATTATCCTTATAAAATCATTTTGTTTCGTTTGATTATAGGAGTTATCATCATTTGATATGTTAGGGATATCCTAACTTTGTCGTCTAGGAGTTTTATAGAAACCTAAGGCTTCTAGATAAATTTGTTCTATTCATTGTTCACGTTAGAAAAATGTTTTATTATAATTTAAGATTTCTCTTGGAACAACCTTTTAAGTTGTCACATCTAATTAAGAATAGGTTGCATATAATTAAGTGTTTCAAAAAAAAAAAATTGTTGTTTGGGTTTTTGCCCAAAAGTTTGGGCATGACAATTTTTACTAGGTTTTTCCACGTAAATCTAAGTGTTATGTGTTATTATTCTTCTTTGCAATTTTCTACGCTTGTTAAATTTCTCACAATGTACATTAACAACATGGAGGGTATCGAGTGAATCATCATTTTGTATGAACAAAGAATTCTTTCTACTTCATGTTAAAAGTTATTAGTACCTCTCTCAAGTTTTGACCTAAATTTGAAGACTATTATAATGATTGGTGATATTAACACATTTGCAATCCAAGGAGTGACAAGATCTGTCTATCTAAATTTGAGAATCACAAGTTTCTACTAACATTATGCTTTGGGAGATGATGTAGAAGTAGTTTTGCAACAATTGATGAGAGAAAATAATGTTCCATTTTATGCCATATTCTAGCCTATTTCTTGCACCCTCATACCCACTTCCACATTCCATTTCCATTCCATATCAACCATTTTTTACTTTTATGTTGCATAAGGTTACGTATATATAAGAGGTATTTAATATAGTTTTGAGATTAAATTATGAAAATTAAATATTGATTGTCCTTATTGATAAGCATTTTTATTTTATGCTTTGGAATATATATCTTGCAACATGCTTCCTAGCACCTTTTATGTAGGAACCTTATTGTCACTCATTATTGCCACATGGACTCTTTCCACATCAGTTCAAAGTATTATTCCTTTCAACAAAATTACCAAGTTGTTTGCATATCACTTCAGCATATGAGATGATTTGTCAATTATTACAGACATGTTGTATAAGATTTATGGAAGTATGTTGAGGAGAAAAAACTGTGATAAAGAATAGTTTGTTGCAATTTTGGAGGAAATCAGAATTCAACCATTTCCTATTTCTTATGTGTTGTTCTAACAAATTTGTTTGTAATATGCATCCACTTCAAATCATGCTCAAATGTTCCCAGTTAAAAAATGCCAGATAAGAATAGTCAATTTTGTATTGTAATTTTCAGGTAAATGAGGACAAATCTCAAAAATCCAAGACATGGGTTTTATCTAGAATGGGCTCGATTAACCTTCCATAATGCAGAATTCTCAGAAAATGAAGGAGCAGACAGATATAGGTGGTCTTATAAAGACATCATTTTTTGATTTATTGTTGCGACCAAGATTACATGTACACCATTATTTTGTTGTCACAAAGCTTAGCCACCTCAGCACTCCCCACATATCCAACGGGAGATGTATTTGTTGTTGTTGAAAATGGAAATATGTTTTCAGCTGTGGGTGTAACAAAATTGTTTTCAATGTATAGAAACTAAGGTTTCCCATGAGCCAATAATATTTAGTTGGTTGGTTGTAGACTGAAACAAATCATCTATATTTGTATGTATCTGTTACTTATTGGAGTTGTATATATGAGCCCCATGATAGACTTTACGGAGGTAGTTTGGTGTGGGTAGAATATTGTAAAGAGATTTTTGTACGTAGAATTTGTAGTGATTTTCTGATAAATAAAATGATACTATTTCTTTTGATCTCATAGAAAGACATCCATGTTCCCTTCACTTGCAAGCTATGGAGCAAGGGCCCACTCTATGTTGTAGCACATTGATATTTATTCTATTTTATTTAATATTAATGTGTTTATGGTACGTTTTATACTAATGCTTTTTATCAGAATGTTTAAAGTAGATTTTAGAGTGGTTGATTTCCATATTATTAAATTGATGTTCTTTTATTTTTATTAATAAATTGTTAGTTTCATTGTTAATTATTGCTACCACAGATTACTATCATACTGTCGCCAAGAAGTGACAGTTCCTGTCGCTAGAACTATTTTGATTTGTTGTAGGTTTAATTTCATAGTTGCATTCATCCCCACTCATCTCACAAATTTCACCCCTTTGTGGCATATAGCCCCAACACCTTTCACAAATCTACAATCCCCACATTGACATTTTAGGAACAAATTGAGGAAGTTAATGTAAAACTTTTATAGCAATTTAATCTCAAGTCTTGATCCATAGTTTTGTCCATCATTTTGGCATCGTTTCTGAGGAAATGTGTCAAAGGCATGTTAGCTTGGTGAGTTGAGTTAGGACTAGTGTGTTAGGAAGAAGGTTCGTACAATTGTCAACCTTGCTTGGGTGACTACTCCTAATTTGCATTGTTTAAATCATATAGATGCATGGCTTGCATTTGTAGTTAGTTCTTAGAATTTAAGAACCATTTATATTTTATCACTAGTTGTTGTAAGTCAATTGAATATGAAGTAGTAACTTTGAAGAAACAACATAAAAAATGTTAAAAAATGTTGCAATTTCAAAGGAATTCAAACACCTCAAGTTTGACCCCGCTGGTGGCTACTGCCCCCAAAACCTCGCTTTTAAATTTAAAAACCAAAAAGGAATTTGGTGGGGAACTTGCATCAAACCAAGGTGATGATTTTACACCTGTTCTTCCTAATGAATGAGACATAAATTATCTTGATCTTCCATTACCATTGTCACAAGAATATACAAATTTAATTTCTATAGATGAGAAAGAACATATAATTGAAGAATTTTTAGAACAATGGAATTGTGAGAATGAAAATTTTGTCCATTTGTTGTTCTGATTGTTGCAAGGAAGATGCTAAGTGCACATGCCAATCTTATCAAGAGGATGTGGTGACAGAGATACCAGCTAAAAGTGGCCCTCAACATGACAAAGGTGCAAGTGCACAAGAATTCTTTGTGATTAAAAGCCAACTTCACACATCAAATTGGGAAGATTAAGGTATGGTTAATGATGCTAACATGTTTTATCATTCTATTCGATTAAAAAGACAATATGTCTCTTCACCTACTATGCATGGTGGATGGAAAAATGAATGCTCACAACAACCACAATATCAATTAATACCATCTCCACCATATCCATCTTACTTATTCCAACCCACTCTATATCCACCACAATTTTTGCATTTTCATTATTTAATTCATATCATCTACCATACACTTCCACATATCCACCAAAAGAAACCATGATGCCTAATACAACATTACATAATAAGGTGGTTGAAACTGCATATAATAATGCAAATTCATGGATCCCTTTACATTCAGATAATTTGCTTAAAATTGATCAATCACAATTGAAGAATATTGCTGCAATAATGGGTTGTGATTTAAATTTGCTTGAATTAGAAGAACAATATGATCAATTGAATGATATTAAACATGGTTCTTCTTACTTAATTAACAAATCATAACCTTTAGAGGGTAATCACACACATGAGAAAACACTTCACAATGAGTTTAGTTTAATTATGGAACTCATAAATCTATGTGTTGACATTAATCATGCATTAAACAATGTTGAACTAACTACATTGAATATTCAAGAATTGTGTGAGATAACAAATGAAATCCTACAAGACCTATCTTTTAATATTTTTACACTCAACTATATAGATCTTTGGAGGCCTATGGTAAAACTACGTATTCCTCACATACTCATTGATTTAGGCCCGCCAATATTTATTTTATTCTCAAGCACAATTAGATGGGTTTGAATGCATTAATGACCATACTAAACATTGACAAGGATATATTACTACAATGATATATTGATACACAATAATGATTATTCACTGACAAGGATCAAGGCATTAATATTTGCATCTTTGTCATTCTTGATTCTTTTTCTTAAGATGAGCATTCATTGAAAAAAGGCTCAAGGTGTTATTATATCATTGTATTTATTGATTCCTTGGATGATCCTAATGCCCTCATGCTTTTTTAGTATGAGATTAAGTTGGGGTGCAAGGAAATCCCTTGAATTTTGGAAATTATTGATTGATGTCTTCATTGATTATTTCACTAGTGCCTCTTACACAACCACATGTGTGAGCTTTGGAAAAAATCAAGGTGTGCATTCTTGTGTTAGTTTGAACTGAATTTATATCATGTTTACACAAACATTCCTTGTACTTCTTAAGTATTTATTCATACATAAAACTCTACCATTCATTTTCTCACATATAAGTTTATTATAATGGTGGAGTTATTGGATGGATGATATTTCTTTACTATAATTGATATGTTTGGTCTTGAGAATGTGGTTATAGGTTTATTATGATGGCACCTTTGCACCAGTAGCAATTCGCAATGCTTCTCTACATGGGTATGCAAGACACACTTTCTTAGCCTTGCTACCTAGATGGTGAGGAGAAAGTTTCTTCTGTTCACAAAAGGATATTTATGTTGTGTTTAACATTAATGAATATACATTCTCTTTTACACCATCCTTGCTGGTAAGACCATGTGGAGGAAACAATTCCAATTGATGTAATAATAAATCATGTAGTACTATGTTCATTGACTAATTTTTCACAAGCCACACATCCAAAGACAACTTCAAGACACATGGAGGATGTACAAGGAGCTTGAGTGTATTGCACTATAGATCAATGCACTTCATCATAAGGATTGCTTCATCTACCTCTCTAAAGATATATGGATCAATTGAGAGACTACCATTTCTCTTTCACTACATTTGCCTTCTCTTTGGTGGATTGCTTCTTTTATGCTACCAATTTCAATAGTGACTTTCATTGAAGAGGGCTTCAAAAGGAACTCCAAGTTTTGGATGGTCTCACTTCAACATCCATATGAGAGTTTGATATTATGTGACCATTATATGTAGTTTTTCAAAAGAAAAAAATAAAAAAATAAAAAAAGAATGAAGAATAAAAAAAATAAAGAAAAAAATGACAAAAGCGATAAATTCTAACAATGAAAACCTTTAGGCATTGTTAGACAACTACGATTTGAAAACCAGTTTCTAGCGAGTTGTAGTTGAAATAAATTCTTAGTGGTGAAAACTATTTTTACAATGCCACTAAGCAGTGAGTGATTGAAAACTGGTTTACCAGCGGTCACTTATCGTTATAAAAAATAAAAAAGAAAAAGGGAAAAAAAAGGAAAAAAAAAAAGAAAAAAACAAACAATATATATATATATATATATATATAGAGAGAGAGAGAGAGAGAGAGAGAGAGAGAGAGAGTACCATAATTAGTGTTCTTTCTCTGGACTCATAATTTTGTAGGTACACTCAAATGCTTCTATGGAGTTTGACTCTTTGGGTGTTCCTAGCATCTCTTGTTGCTCACTTGTGCAACTATGCTCCAGTTTGTTCTAGTAACCATTTCTTTGATCACTTATAGGTAGTGCTACACATTCAGTTTAGGTGTTACAAATAGTGAGATTAGCTAGCCACCACATGTTTTATGATGCTTTAGTCAGATCATAGTCTTTCATGGTATTGCAATCCCTGTCCAAATTTTGGGTTCCTTCCTTGCTTGAAGATCACAGTTGCTGAGTTCTTTTGGCTACTTGACCTTGGCATAACTGGACATGCTAGTTGGTAAAACAGTCAATGTTATTGTTCATAGTTTTATCTCCTAATTTTATTAATATTTCTTATTATATTGATCATATATGCAACATCCCTACCTATCCCCTCCTTGTTTCCTGAGGATGGTCAACCCTTTAAGTTGGGGGGAGGTATACCATCGAGTGAACCCACAATAGTGGGTTACACTTTTTTGCCAACTTTGACACTGCAATATTCATTTTCAGAAAAAGCTTTAGATTCGGACACCTATTACTTCTAGACCGTAAGGAATTTGTAAATGATGTGAACTAGTGGTTTGTGTCATTTTGTAAGCAGATTCTAAAAATATTTTTTTAATAATTTTTGGAATAAATTTGCTTTCATTTTTCTATCTCCCTTGAAAACTAGTTTTTTTCAAAAAATAACATTTTTTAAAGAGTGATACTCACTCTGTATAGCATAACTTTTTTATATAATAGATATGAACGTAATTCTTTTGAATTTGGTTTTTTAACATCCATATCTAGTGTCTTCCATTGGCTTTGTAACATTATCTTCAATATTTTATATTTTATTAAGATTTGACATTGAGTCAATGGTAATTTTGACATATGTCCATTTGATATTACATAACTCGTTATATATGTAACAAAAATCATTTTTTTTTTGTTGGAAAGAGGACTTCAATACCTAGTACGTAGATATTTTTCTTTTTTTTTTTGGTGACGTTTACTATTGTTTCATAAGCATTGTTCAACAAAAAAGTTCATGTTCGATGAAAACCCCACATTCAAAAGAAATAAAAAATATATTAATGAAATTAAATATATTAAAAATTGTACTATTTCGAAAGCTTATAATAAGGGATAAATACTTACAAAAGAAAAACTTATAAATGAATTTATTTGACCCCCCAAAAGCTAATACAATATTGGTTTTTTATCAGCATTGGATAGATGCAAAGGAGACTCCATTGCGAGTATGATCTAGAAGTAGAGAGGTTCTATCCAAGAAATTTTGATCTAAGAGCCTTTGATCTAATTCTCTTCAATTAATTACTTCAAATGGGACCTATTAAAGCTCAAATCATTATATTTTCTAAAAAATATATGATTTCAGCAAAAATCAGGATGTACGAAAAAGTGGAAAATAACATTGTGAGTTCACCCCATCCCTATTACATATCTTTTCACCCTTTATTTCATTTTATCCTTTATAACTCCATCTAGTATAATTTGACCATACATACTCATTTCATATTGCTCATCCTTTCACCCTTCATTTTCCTTATTATTTCATCCTTCATGTTGCCTATCATTTCATCTTTGATGTTATATAGAATGAACAAAAATGAAAAGTGAAAAAATAAAAAAAAAATAAAAAAAAACAAAAATGAAATAGAAACAAATGGAAGAAAAATGAAAAGTTGGAGGAGGATTGGATAAATTGAAAGATTGAAAGAAAACTATAATAAAGTGAAAAAATCAATCTTGTTCTAAAGAGATGGTGAAAAATAATTTAAAGTTAATCCGTGAGGCTTTCTATGAAGCCAGACTCATGAAAAATGTGATGAGGTATAATAGTCAAGGGTAAAGAAGAAGGCCAAAGCTATCGGTCCAAAAGGATACCATTCAAATCAAACACCTCTTGATCATAATGATTGCATGAGGATGTGAAATATGCTAAGTTGGGGAGAATGATGAGAGCAAATAATGTTCCATTTTATGCTATATTCTAGCCTATTTCTTGCACCCTCATAGCCACTTCCACATTCCATTCCCATTCCATATCATACCATTTTTTAACCTTTATGTTGCATATGATTACGTATATATAAGAGGTATTTAATATAGTTTTGAGATTAAATTATGAAAATTAAATATTGATTGTCTTTATTGATAAGCGTTTTTATTTTATGCCTTGGAATATATATCTTGCAACATGCCCCCTGTCACCTTTTGTGCAGGAACCTTATTGTCACTCATTATTGCTACATGGTCTCTTGCCACATGAATTCATAGTATTATTCCTTTCAACAACATTAACCAAGTTGTTTACATGCCACTTTAGCATATGAGATGATTTGTTAATTATTACAGATATGTTGTATAAGATTTGTGGAAATATCTTGAGGAGAAAAAATTGTGATAAAGAATAGTTTATTGCCAGTTTGGAGGAAATCAAAATTCAACCATTTCCTATTTCTTGTGTGCTATTGTAACAATTTTTTTTGTAATATGCATCCACTTCAACTCATGCTCAAATGCTGCGAGTTAAAAATGCCAGATAAGAATAATCAGTTTTATGTTGTAATTTGCAAGCAGATGAGGACAAATCTCAAAAATCCAAGATATGGGTTTTGTCCAGAATGAGCCCACTTAAGTTCTCTCCTGAAAGAATTCACAGACATTGAAGGAACAGAAAGATACAGGTGGTTTTATAAAGGAAACATTTTCTGATTTATTGTTACGACCAAGATTACATGTACACTATTATTTTGTTGTCACAAAGCTTAGCCACCCAAGCACCGCCAGTATATCCAATGGGAGATGTATTTGTTGTTGTTGAAATTTAAAATATGTTTTCAGCTATGGGTGTGACAAAATTGTTTTTATTTCATAGAAACTAAGGTTTCTCGCGAGCCAGTAATATTTAGTTGGTTGGCTGTAGGTTGAAACAAATCATCTATATTTGCATGTATATATGTTACTTATTAGAGTTGTATATATGAGCCCCAAGATAGACTTTATGGAGTCACATTGGTGTGGGCAAAATATTGTAAAGATATTTTTGTATGTAAAATTTGTAGTGATTTTCTAATAAGTAAAATGATAGTGTTTATTTTGATAGCATAGAAAGACAACCACAATCCCTTCACCTATGAGCCATGGATCAAGGGCCCACTCTATGGTGCAACAAGGTGATATTTATTCTATTCTATTTTATACTAATGTGTTTAAGGTACATTTTATACTAATATTGTTTATTAGAATGTTTAAAGAAAATTTTAGAGTGGTTGATTTCAATATTATTAAATTGATGTTCTGTTCTTTCTATTAATAAACTGTTATTTTCATTGTTAATGCTTGCGGATTGTTGTTATTATTGTTAATTGTTGTTGCCACAAATTACTGTCATACTGTCACCAAGAAGTGATATTTTTTGTTTCTAGAACTATTTTGATTTGGTGTAGGTTTAATTTCATAGTTGCATTCATCCTCACCCATCTCATAGCTTTCACCCCTTTGTGGCATATAGCCCCAACACCATTCAGAAGTCTATGATCCTCGAATTGACATTTTAGGAACAAATTGAGGAAGTTAATATAAAAAATTTATATCAATTTAATCTCAAGTCTTGATCCACAGTTTTTTCCATGAGCAATGATTTGCCAATATTATCCAGCCATAGCCTTACTCCCATTTGTTGATATTATCCAACCATAACCTTAGTCCCTAGACAATTTTCATCGCAATTAGGAAAAACTAAGAACTAATAGTTAGCTAAAAAATGCTACATAGGATCTACTTAGGAAACTTGTGTTAGACACTTATGACAAAAATCATGTAATTATTTGAAATATAGCCGACTATGTTCTTAGTACATGAGTCCAAATTTGTACTAACTCCATATGTCTACCAAAAATTTTGTTCAAGTCTAATACACTTGATAATAAATGTAATAATATCTGAGGTCTGTCATTAACATTATTCTTTAGAATAAAAAGTATAAAGGATGAAAAATTAAAAGGTTCTTTAGTTGACATATGTCATTCAACCCTTATTGGAATCTAATATAGGAGCATCTCTAGTTCATGGCAATCTTGCATCAACCAAAAACATTTTCTTTAGTTTATTTATTGTTTTGCAATTTCAACATTTTCTTTGCATTTGCTCACGAGATCTTGCGAAGATAGATTTTGTTCATAGACACGTTCATCTACCTTATTCTAGGTCCGCTAGACTTTTGGATCTTTTTTTGGCAAGTTATCGCTTCCAAAATCTAAGACAATTTTTTGGCTTGGAACATTGGAACCGCTTGGACCTATTTGCTATTAGTGAATCTTGTAGATATCTTCCATAGCTTGTGGGAATTTAGTTCATTGTTTCCAACATTCCTTTGCATGTGGTCACCCTTCCCTTGGGCCCACACTTCATCCTATTGATTTTCTGAAAGGATCTCTTTGGCGGAGGCCGACCTTGTTGTTTGGCATTTTTTTCATCTTGGGCTGATGCAGATCACTCTTGATCATATGAATCAATTTAATTAAGTATTTAGAAATCATTTATGAGAACATAGAAAATAAATCAGAAGGTTAGCGGGTACGGATTTGGCTCGTACTCTTGTTTGAGTCAGATATTGTAATTGAACATGTATGTAAACATGCCTGTGTGTCGAATCTTGTAAGCTCGCATGTTGCCGATAGATTGTAATTGATTTTCATGATATAATAAAGTGTGTTATGCATTTCCTCCATCACAATTGTGATGTTTCTATTGTGTAACTCTTGTTGCACAGTCCAGACTGTTCTCTTTGATACCTCTCCTATTGTGACTGCACCTAGTGGTATGAGAGTGAGTTTCCTTTCAAATATTGTGAAGATTTTTTTGTGGGGTGGCAGATTGTGGATCTAACCTGTAGCTATAGAGGACTAGCGTAAAGATGGTCTGAAGGAATGTTAAAGGTGGTGGAATGCATGGAAATGCATACCATAATGTGATGAAAATGTTGAGAGGAATTGTAACCCAATTGGAAGTTGTTGAAACGGGCCAAAGAAGAGGTCGAAATATTGAAGATGTGAGCGAAGATGAAGAAGAAGTGGCAGTTAGAGAACAAGGAGAAAATCCACCAATGAATGACCTAGATGAAGAAAGGTTTATAAGAACATTGTCTAGAGCGAATACCAAACCACATTGTACCCCACTAGATTATGATGGAAAGTTGGATTAGGATGAATTGCTAAATTGGATCATGGAGATGGAAAAGTATTTTGATTTTGAAAGCAGTGTTGAGGATAGGAAGGTGAGATATGCTTGCACTAATTTGAAAGGACTTGCATCTCTTTGGTGGAAACATTTGTAGGTTGATAGACAAAGAAGAGGTAAAGAGAAGATTAAATCTCGGGAGTGGATGGTTAGCAAGTTGAAATCTAAGTTTATGCTTGTTGATTATCAAGTAAATATGTTCTGGAAGTTACAGAATTTGAAGGAGAAGGAATATAGTCTAAAGGAGTATACTAAAACATTCTACATGTTGAATATCAGGTCCGAACATATTGATGATGAGATTGAACAAGTTGTCAGGTATTTGAATTGGTTGCAGATGTCTATACAAGATGAACTCAGTCTAATCAAGTTACAAAATGTTTAAGAAGCTTATCAATATACTCTAAAGGTGGAGGATAAATTGAACAAAAGACATGAGTAGAAGAAAAGAGATAGAGGAGGAAGATTTCATGAAGGAATATTTCAAGGAGGAAGAAGCTATACCAGAGGAAGAGGACCTTGTACAAATTAGAATAAAGACAAGGAAGTTAGTAGAGATGGAAGTTCATAGAGGAAGGACGATAGAAAGTTTTATCAAAGAAGAGAAACTGATGGATATCAAAATGAGGGTTATGGAAAAGATGACAAAATACAAGATAAAAGAGTCTTTAGAGGAACCTTCTTTAAGTGCAGAGGAGACGAACATCATTATTTTGAATGTAAGAAGGTAGAAAACACTGGGAGAGCAACATCGGTAGAAGAAGACCATACTTAATTAGTTAATAAACTAGAAGATGGAGAATTGTTGGTGATGAGGAGAGCTTTGTGTCATACCGGAGATGATGAAGAGCCCTTGCAAAGGAGGAATTTGTTCAAGACCAGATATAAGGTATCTAGTAACTGTTGTAAAGTCATTATTGATAGTGGTAGTTTAGATAATATTGTTTTGGAGGAGATGGTGGTTAAGCTGAAGTTGAAAAGATTGAAGCACCCTAAGCCTTATCAGATAGCATGGATTTAGGATGATCATAAGATAATGGTAAGTAAACAATGTCTGGTGAAATTGAGATCTTATCATGATGAAGTGTTGTGTGATATTATGCTTATGTATATTTGTCATATCTTGTTGGGTAGACCTTGGTAGTTTGATAGATAGGCAATACATGATGGGAGAAAGACCATATACACTATTGGTGCAAATGGGATGAAGCAAACCCTATTTCCCTTGGAGGAGCCTCTAAAAGATGAAGTTTGTACAAGTGCTAGAATTATTTTGGTGGATGGAAGAAAATTCCTAGATGGGATGAGACATGAGAATGTATGTTTTGCCTTGGTTCCTAACAAGACCGAAGATTCAAAGCATGAAGGAGAACAACCAGAAGAAATAAATGAGTTGCTGATAGAGTATGAAGACATCATTTCAAATAATGTACTTTATGGATTACCCCCCGTGAGAAGTATCAATCATTGCATGGACCTGATTCTCGGAGCTAGTTTGCCTAATAAAGCAACACACTAGATGACACCGATAGAGAATGAGGAGCTGAATAGACAAGTGCATGATTTGTTGAGGAAAGGTTGGATCAAAGAAATTTTGAGTCCTTGTGCAGTCCCAACAATGTTAGCACCTAAGAAGAATGGAGAATGGAGGATGTGTACTAACTCTAGAGTAATAAACAGAATCATAGTAAAGTAAAGATTCCCTTTACCTAGGATGGATGAGATAATGGATTTTTTGAGTGGATCCAAATACTACACAAAGATAGACTTGAAGAGTGGATACCATCAGATCAAACCCAAAGAAAGAGATGAGTGGAATACAACATTCAAGATAAATGAATCACTATATGAATGGTTGTCGATGCCTTTTGGATTGATTAATGCACCAAGCACTTTCATGAGGTTGATGAATGAGGTATTGAAGAAATTCTTGGATAAGTTTGTTATTGTGTATTTGATGACATTTTGATTTTCAGTAAGAGAAAGGAAGATTATATGTTGCATTTGAGACAAGTTTTGTAGAGGTTGAGAGAAGAGAAGTTGTTGATAAACATTAAGAAGTGTAGTTTCATGAAGGAAGAGTTAGTTGATTTGGGATTTTTGATATATGTGGATGGATTGAAGATGGATCCTGAGAAGGTAAGAGAAATTTTTTATTGGCCTACACCAGAAAGTATTGGAGAGGTAAGATCATTTTATTGATTGGCCAGTTTCTACAAAAAGTATCCAAAATTTTAGTTCAATTTGTAGCCTTATGATAGAAGCAATGAGAGGAGATAGAAAGGATTTCAAGTGGACAACCGGAGCAATTAGAAGCTTTGAATTGTTGAAGAAAAAGGTGATAGATCATCATGTGTTGGCTTTACCATATTTTAGTAAAGTATTTCAAGTGCACTGTGATGCAAGTGGGATTGCAATCAGAACAATGTTAAGATAGGAAGGAAGATCGGTAGCTTATTTCAATGAGAAGTTGAATGATGCAAGGAGGAGATATTTAGTGTATGATCAGAATTTATATGCCATAGTTCAAGCATTGAAGAAATGGAGATATTATTTGTTACCTAAGGAGTTTGTGTTGTATACTGATCATCAAGCTTTAGAGTATTTGAACAGTTAGAGTAAGTTGAATCAGAGACATATGAGATGGGTGGAGTTCTTGCAGAGTTATACCTTTTTTTTGAAGCATAGAAGTGGGAAGTCAAATAAAGTTATTGATGCCTTGAGTAGAAGAAGGAACTTACTAATAGAGATGAGAGTGGAAGTATTGGGTTTTGAGGAACTGGAGAACTTCTATGAGGATGACCGAGATTTTGCATAACCTTGGGAAGCTTGTAAGGATACGGTTATTATGGACAGAAGTAAGTGGTTAGATTATTTCATTCAAGATGAGATGTTGTTTAGAGGAGTTCAATTGTGTATACCTACGATTTCTATGCGAGAGAATCTAATAAAGGAGAAACATAGTGGAAGATTATCTGGACACTTTGGTGTTGACATGATAGTGGCATTGATTAGAGAGAATTAATTTTGGCCTTAGATTCATAAGGATGTCAACATTTTTGTGCAGAGCTGTAGAATTTGTCAACTTGAAAAAGGTAATAGTCAGAATGTTGGATTGTATAAGCCTTTGAAAGTTCTAGAAAGACCTTGGGAGGACATAAGCATGATTTTTATACTTGGATTACCTAAGATATAGAGAAGAAATGATTCTATATTTGTGGTCATGGATAGATTATCAAAGATGGTACATTTTAAACCCTACAAGAAGACAACATATGCAATACATGTTGCTGACCTATTTTCAAGGAGGTTGTGAGATTACATGGATTACCTAAGAGAATAGTTTCAGATAGAGACACTAAGCTTTTTGAATATTTTTGGATGAGACTTTGGAAGAAGATGAAGACTGATTTGAAGTTTGGTTCTACTTTTCACCCATAGACTGATGGACACACAAAAGAAGTGAATAGGTGTTTAGGATGTTTGTTGATATTTTTAGTTGGAGAACAAACCAAAAGTTGGGACTTGATTCTTGCATAAGCATAATTTACCTACGATATTTTAGTGAACAGTACCGAAAGAAAACCTTTTGAAATTGTCACTAAAGAAAACCCTTGAGGCATGTCAGAATTGAGAGACATCTGTGATGAAGATTATAGGAGTGTGGAAGTAGAAGAATTTGTAGAGCATATGAAGACAATAAATAATTAGATCAAATAACATTTGGAGGACATGATCAATAAGTATAAGGAGAAAGAAGATGAGTAGAGGAGACATAAGTAATTTGAAGTTGGAGATGAAGTAATGGTGTATCTGAGAAAGGAGAGATTTCTAGTTGGAACCTATAACAAGTTGAAGATGGGGATGTTTGGGCATTGTAAGATCTTGATGATATTCAGTTCTAGAAATGCATATGAAGTGGAGTTATTAGATAGTTTGGATATTTCACTTATATTCAACATTGCAGATCTACATTAGTATCATGAGAGAATTCAGTGAGCATATTGTAGTAGACTTGGAGAAGAAGATACCCCTGAGGGAGCTAGATTAGATGGATGACATTTTGGATAGTAGGATTAGGCATAGCACTCGGAACAACCATTACAGAGAGTATCTTGAGAACTAGAAAGGCAGACTAGTTGAAGATTCGTCATGTATTTCTTAGGTAGAGGTAGACTATCTTGGTTTTTCTCTAACACTAGCAAAGTGAGGGACTCACTTTTTCAACAACCCTAGATGTTTGATGTAGGAGCATCCCTAGCTCATGGCAATCTTGCATCAACCAAAAACATTTTCTTTTCAATTTATTTCCTGTTTTGCATTTTCAACATTTTCTTTGCATTTTCTCACTGAATCTTGTGGAGATGGATTTTGTTCATGGACATGTTCATCTACCTTATGCTAGGTCCATGGGATGTTTGTATCTTTTTCTGACAAGTTATCACATTCAGAATCTGATACAATTTTTCGGCTTGGAACATCGGAACTGCTTGGACCTATTTTCTATTGGTGAATCTTGTGGTTCTCTTCCATAGATTGTGGAGGTTCAGTTCATTGTTCCAATGTTCCTTGGCATGTAGCCAACCTTCCCTTGGTTCCGCACTTCATCCTATGGATATTCTGGAAGGATCTCCTTGGCAGAGGCCAACCTTGTTGTTTTATACGTTACATCTTGTTCTTTGGCATTTTTTTCATCTTGGACCGGCATGGATCACTCTTGATCATATAAATCAATATAATTAAGAATTTATGAATCAGTTGTGAGAAAATAAAAAATAAACCAGAAGGTTAGGAGGTCCAAAGTTCACTAGTAGTCTTGCTTGAGCTAGATATTGTAATTGAGCATGTATGTAAATAGGCCTATGTGCTGAATCTTGCAAGCTTGCATGTTGCGGGTGCATTGTAATGGAATTTTATGATATGATAGAGTCTATTCCACATTGCCTCCATCATATTTGTGTTATTTCTGCTATGTAACTCTTGTTGCATGATCCAGATTATTCTCTTTGAGGACTCTCCTGCTATAACTACACTAGAATATCAAACCATCTTATTGGTACGCCAAACAACCCATTAAATTCTAGCATAAATAAGTCGATATTTGTGCCCACTTACATTGGTGCTCCTCACCAATGGTATCCTGAAGTCCCACTCCAAATTTGGATGCAGAAATGATGTAATGAAGACATCACTTGTAGCATCAACATGTATTGGAGTGTCCAACCTAAAAATTCACATAATCACATTCTTGAGAAATACCCAAATTACTTCAACTACAAGAAATTTACTTCATAAATTTGGAAACAACTAATTTGTGTTACTTCAGACATGGTTGTTATTGTTCTTCCCCATCAAAATATTATTGAGCAGTTTCATATCCTCAAATTAGCCATTATAAGTATACCCTAAAATGGCAGCAACACAAATGGTGTTGTCATCTACAAATTCTACAACTTTTCAAGGGTCCATAATATACTATCCTAATCTCAGCTTCACCTCTTTCAGTTTCCACCTCAAAATACTGAAAAAAACTTCTCCCAACAAACCTGCAAAATAATTCCACAAACAACATTATTTGTCATTACCAAAAATTGCAAAGCACAGCTAATTATTTTAAGATTGGAGTAAAACAAAGTAAAAGGAATTAACTTGCACCAATATCTTGCACTTTATTAGAAATAGGTGCATAAAACATTCGAGCTATTATATTCACACACTAGTTTTGAAATTCCAATTCACGAAACAAATTAAACACCATCCCATGTCCACATCAATTCTATCTAAGTACTCTTAAACCAAAGAAAATGATTTGCAATAAAATAGAGCATTCCTTTTTTGAAAAATACAAAGACAAAGTTTAAAGGAGATCTATCAAGATAAAAAATTCCAATGACCTCCTCTAAATCATTTCTTAAACCCCTCGTCATTACAACTTAACTATCAGATGTTAATTGATAATCAAGCAAAATATATCCTTGTTAAATTGAAAATAAATAATGACTTGAAGCTCAGTAGTGACATGGTATTCATCCATATCAACATAGTTCTTATTGATAGCTTCCATTATCTACTTATTACACTCGAGCTCCATCCATGTTGTCACAAAAGAGGCCAAATTAAGCCTTAGATTGCTATCAAGCATAATCTCATCATTGATAATTTAATATGCAGCCTACTTTAAAGTTGATTTCCCAAGAAGCTTAAACCTACAAACTGGTTCATGATAAAAGATCTTAAAATAAATTGAATCAATGTAACTATGAAATAATTTGAGATCTAGCCATGTTATGAATGAAAAAGACAAATATGAAGAAAAAAATGGAGTTTTTTAAAACCTAAGTACAACTAATCTTGAGTAGACCCTCCAGGACAATAGTCATGCTCTTAAAAAGCTCATGCAAATGTGAACAAATAGAAGGATCCTCCTTCTTCAAAACACCCCTCAGAGTGGTTGGCAATGAGCATCTTTTTTTAAAACTGGTTATTTTAGGTATGCCTTCTAGCACTATCAACATGGAGCACACAACAAACATCAAATATTTTGGAAATTTTGGTAGCTCCAGCTAAGAAGGGCTCTTCCTTGGAGCACAAGTATATGGATTTTGGGATGCATATTTAAATTTGAATAACTTACATGAGCACATGACTAAAGATGCACCTATATAACCTTCCAATATAGTCACCACATGATACAATGCGGGTATGAGCATGAGGCATGTACCACATCCTTGAACTCAGTGTTCAGGTAACTAGTTGATAGCGAAATAATGGCATCATTTAGATTCAGAGTTCTGGTCTTTACTAAGTAGAGCTTTAGGATCTACAACTAGCATGCCACACATATTATATGAATAGAGCGGGCCCTAGTAGAACATGCATCTAATTATGAAAACTAAAAGAACAAGTATACATTTTACCCTAATTAAAATAAATGTGCTCCACAAGAAGAGAGCTAAAATTGAATGGCAAAAGATATCCAAATCATTTATCTCTCAAGCATCGATACACAATAGAAAATTGGATGCATGATTACAATTCCATTACATTTCATAGAGAAAAACATTTTTGCCAAAGACCCCAAATTATTATAACCATTCAACCAAATTTTCGTAAAGACACAAAAATCCTTATTTCACACACTGGAAAAAAATAAATTACCATTTAAAAAATTAACATAATTTTCAAAGAAACTTAGAATAATGTTCTTCACTTCCAACTGAACCGGAAACCATTTCAAAACCACCATCATCCTCATATAATGTATATTCTATTGGCATATGCACACTCCAATGAGACAATGTAGATGATTGAAGGTTTTGTCACTGATGGCAACCTTGCAATCCTATTGCATCGGCAAGGCATTACACCGACAGGATAGTGCACCGACATCAACAGATCACACTCTACACCGGCACTCAGGACACCAGCACCGGCGCAAAGAAAGGAAGTATACCGACACTGAGGCTGACAGGATTTTGTTATATTATATTTTATTTATTATTGTAAAAAACTTTGTAAGCCGACTTGGAAAGTTGTAAGATGACTATTATATATAAGAGAGATCATTTAGACATTTTGTCAGTAATGAAAGTGAAGAAAAATAAAAAATATAAGGCAGACCTATTATGCAAAATATAGGCTAAAATGTTCATGTAAGAAGCAGAGCAGCAACCAGTACTAGATCTGGCATTATAGATGCTATTGTAAAGCAGTACAAGATATTGGATTTGTATAATCCACATTGTAAGTCAGTGAGACTTCCCATTGAGCAATGAGCTCTATGCAGTTGGCCTTCCTGCATGTGCAGGCTCCTATTGTAAGTAATATTCTCTTATTGGCCAGTGAGTGAATATTGTGGGTCACAAATCCCATCGAGGTTTTTCCCACACCAGGTTTCCTCGTTAAATCCTTGTGTTATGGTGTTCTTTTCATGTTGATGTTCTTGATTCTATTTATTGCATTATTTCTTGCATACCGATACTCTATTATAATATGTTCTGCATGTTTTAAGTTAAGAAATTATAATTACTAGTTAGCTACTAATTCACCCCCCCCTCCTCTCAGTATCTGTGGGATTCCTAACAATTGGTATCAGAGCTTGGTCCTCTATTTTCAAAAGCCTAACAACTTGAGGAAGATCTTGACACCGGTAAAGATGGAAAATCTGATGAAGCAACTGGAAGGAGCTCTTTCAGACTATGATGTAGAGAAATTGAAAAATATCAAACTAGAAGATGATTTAAGGGTAGCTTAGGATATCATTCAGGCACTTCAAGAGAATCTTACTGTTGCAAGAAATAAGAGAAGAGAACTTTGTGAAAAATTGCATAATGAGAATGATGAAAGGAATCACTTAATGATCAGATAAGCAAGTTGAAACAAGAGAACATGACAACAAAGAATGAGATGCAAGATATGACTATGAGATTTTGTAAAGAGATTGAGGATAGGAAGAAGAATGAAGAAGAATTGACTGGAAGACTAAGTGATGCACAAATGAGAACACAAGACTTAGCTATGAAAATGACATGTTGAAAACAGATCTGATGCATACTCAAAATGACTCAAATGAACTAATGAGATAGAAAGAGGTCTTAGAAAGAGAACTAGAAACTGCAAATCAACATAAAGAAAAATTCAAGAAAAGCTCAGAGGAACTTGGCACCTTGCTGAAGAATCAAAAACCTAAAGGTGACACTTCTGGAATTGGCTTTGAAGTTGGTGAAAGCTCTGGTACTGCAAATACTTAGGATCACAGCAAACCGGTAAGACAACCTAATGCTTATAAATTCAATGGAGAATGCTTTAACTGTAATAAGTATGATCATAGAGAAAATGAATGTAGATCTAGAAATTATCAGAATATCAACACACCCATCGGTCAATGTTCAAAATGCAACAAAGTTGGTCACAACTCTAAAAATTGCAGAATGAATGTGAGATGTTATGTTTGTGGAAGATTTGGACATTTATCTAATCAGTGTAGAACACAAACCGGCATAGATTATGGGAAATCTATTCAGAAGAATAATGTAACTTGTTATGCATGTAACAAGATTGGGTATATTGTAAAATTCTGTAGAAGTAAAGGATCACCGGTAGACAACAAAATTTCTAGCTTGAAAGGCAAATAAAAAGTTGAAGAGGTTAAGCAAGAATTATCAAAACAATGGATTAGAAAAGCTGATCTAAATATTGGGAATACTCCTCCACTAGTAGAACCAATCAATGCTTCATTGGCAAGACAAAGTGATGCTCCATTGATAGGATAGAGCAATACTCCATTGGCATGAAGTTCTTCATCAAATTAAAGAAATTTTCCTTGAGGGTTTGGAAATCTAATGACACGTGTGCTATTATTCCCTAGGCTAGAGATAAGAAGTTGGAAATTACTTGTTACCGGCAGACAATGTTAAGTGAATACTTAACTGGCATGCATTTAATGTGTTAGATGGCAAAAAGGTACTATAAATTTGAGGTTTGGGCTCCATTTCATTTCACCGAGATTTCAAACCTACGAAGAGCATGAAGATTCCAAGCTAAGGCATTTTCAAGCAAGAGGTAAGAACACTTCAAGCAATCATCCATCCTAAAGGTAGTAAAAGGTATTTTATCATGGCATCCACCTCTGCAATTGAATATATAGAAAACCCTACTGTTGTATAAGTGATAAAAAGACCTAGGCCCATATTTCAATTAGTTCCCAAGGTAGCAAAGAAAGATGATACCTTAGGCACTTTTTCCCAAATTCCTAAGGGAGTTGTTTATGCTGAAGACCCCAGAATTTACATGCACTGCAACATTGAGGAATTAGGAGATGAAGAGATTAAAACCATGTTTAAAACTGTGATATGTGATGAATCTGGCAATGTAAAAGATGAACACAAGATCATTGAGACCCTAGGATTTACAAAGATCCTTAGCATTCCTAAATTCCCCAAGGATGTGATTAGGATAGTCTTAAGCAGGGTACATGGTGAATTTTTCTGGCCAGATGCAATCCACAAAATCACTAAGGAAGTTGTGAAATATGTCACAGGGTTACCGACCACCAGTAAAAGACCAGACAAAACTAAGAAGGTATCCAATGACCTAGTTACAAACCTAACTGGTGCCACATTCGATAAAAGGTCCCTAAGAGTAAATGATGTAACAGACATTAATGTGAGATTTATCAGCATGATATTAGGGTATGAAGCTACTCATGTAAATAGACTTAATTTAGTTTCAGGTTTATGCATTAAGAGTGCTTATGATATGGTCACTGATAATGCAAAGATTGATGTATGTGAGTGGTTAAAGGATGAATTAATTGACAACCTTGGAAAGATTGAGAAGGAGAAGAAAGGAACTTTCAGGTTTGGAAATCTGCTAGTATGTCTGATGCTACATATAACCAATCAGGATCCTAGTATAGGCTATAAAGAACTTGGATATGATATACCAATAGGCAAACAGTTAACCGAACTATTCAATAATATGGGAGAAGATAAGGAAAACAATATTCATGATTTCTTTCAAGAACTAAAAGTCAAAATGAAGAAAAGAATTAGGTTATCACAAAAGATTGTTGACAAATATAAGGATGAAATATCCTTTGTAATCAAGAAAGATGAGATCTGGATGGAAGCAGTCATCCCCAGGACTGTTTGGGTAACAGAGATGGGCTACGAAATAGATGATCATATAATTGAAACTTATGCTAAAGCACTTCTAGAAGCCCCTAGAGAACCTAAGGAAGAAATATTTGGTAGTGCAGAAACTATTGAAAGCCAAATACAATCAAAGAAAAGAGTGAAAAAGGTTGAGGTAGTTGTAAGAAAAGGTTCTAGACAAGCAAAGGCCATTAAAGAAGATTTGTTAAAGCAAACTGGTATAACAGGATGAGTTAGCAGCTGCACAACTTGAAACTCACCTATCACTGGTAGGTACTTCTTCGAAAAGTGACATGCCTACAACTTTCAAGAGAGTTGTAAGGAAAAGAGATCCCTCACCGGCAACCACACCCTCACCCAGGAGGACAAGACAAAAACAACAAGTAGTAAGATCTTCGGTAAGAAAGGCTACACCAAAGAAGAAGAGGATAAATAAGGACTTGGCCCCTCTTGACATACTGTTGAATGAAATAATAGAGGAAGGGAAACTAAAAAATATAGAGAAAATATATGACACTCTAATAGCTGATGAAAAAGAACAAGTTGAAAACAGTGTTATATTGCATATGGATATGTATAAGATATTTTTGATGGAAGTAGTAAATGAAATTCTAGATGAACTATTTAAGAGACTGGAAGCAAGAAGACAAGCATTAATAGAACTGGACAAGAAAACAAAGATTGAAAAGCTACTTGCTGTATATCTGGTGAATTCACCCAAAGAAATTCATGACTTAATTGCTCAAGCCAACTGGTCAGTATTTTCTACTGCACACTGACACATTGCTTTAATGGTTGGAAGAGTTAATGAGGTGACCGAGGAGTCAGAAAATGCATGGGACATTTTCCTTGTGGAAAAAGAAAAACAAGGAAAATATAGGAACCCTAAACCTATATAATTTTATCAGAAAGAAAGAGACAAGGGTAAAGGTAAAATTGGTGGACCACCTAGCATAAAGGTTAAAGACAACTTACCCCCACCTCCTTTGATTACTCCACCAGTTAAAACAATAGCTACAAAAGATCAATCAGTAGCTGAAAGTATGGATGTAGAGGATGGTAATCCTAATCTTGAAGTCTTATATACTGTGGATGTTGATACTCAAAAGATCAACATTGTGGTAGACAAAGATACAGCTGATAAGACTGACATGGCTAGTGAGCCTTCGATAGCTGAGCTAACTGATAACACATAGAAGAGACCGACAGAAGACAAAGAGAAAAAGGTAGAGACTCAGACCCAGACTGAGACAATGCAACAAAAAGAGAAACAAATAGAGAAAAAGGCTCCGGAATAGCAATAGGAACAGGTTCATAAGGAAACAGTGCCATCGGCAACTAGAGAAGTAGAAAAACCATTGCTTAAGGAAATGCAGACACAAACAGACCTACCAGAGGTCAATACAAGCTTGGTTACTTCGACTGATGATATTCAAAATGTTGGTTCATCATCAAGCTACAAATCAACTAATGTGACTAAGGTACTATTAGACTCAATTAAAAAGATAACAGATTGCAGCTCACAAGCTTATAAGGCAATTGATGACACCATACCAATTTTGAAGGTAATTGCTTCTAATTGTAATATAGACAATAAAGATTCTTTAGGACAACTTGATACCTTGTTTAAATATATCACAGAAAACATTGAGAAAATAAAGGAAGAGACATTGAAAGATAAAGTAGAAATTGAAAAGCAGAAATTCTTTGATGAGCAAATAAAGAAGTGTAATAGATATTTTGACACACTTCTACCGAAATTGTTTAATTTATTAAAAGAGTACAAAACTCTATACAAAGACACATGTAAGACAAACCTTTTGACTATAGATATAGACAAGAAGATGAGCAAAGTACAGGATGAGATCAATAAACTTGTAGATAATTTTGTTAACTCACCTAAATACACTATTAGTTTTTGAGGAGAAGATAACAAATTTTGAAGAAGATTTACTTAAATTGGAAAGACAGAAAGAAAGAATAGTGAATAAGGCAAAGCATCTAAGATTAAAACTGAGTCCAAGATTGGACTGTCTAGCATCACTACGAAAGGAAGTATCTGAGGCACTAATTCAGGGACAGAAAACACCGGCAGAGCACTTGCAGCATCTCACTGGTATAGGTAAGAGAACATAGACAGCAATAAGAGATAGTAAAAAGTTTATGGAGAGTATAAACTTGATTTTGCCAGATCTATTTCAAATTGACTACCCAGTTACAAGGTTGAAACCACAAACTCTACTGACATCTTGATAGGAGAAATTCAACATCACAGGAATCACATGCTCAGGGGGAGCACACACATTTTTGGTAACATTTTTGGACTTCACATTTTTTGGATAATTTCTGGATACACTTTTTGAAATTTCTCATGAGTGTTGCCATAAATGCCAAAGGGGGAGATTGTTGGCATATGCACACTCCAATGAGACATTGTAGGTGATTGAAGGTTTTGTCATTGATGGCAACCTTGCAATCCTATGGCACTGACAACGCATTACACCGACAAGTTAGTGCACCGACATCAACAGATCACACTCTACACCGGCACTCAGGACATCGACATCGGCACAAAGAAAGGAACTATACCAGCACAGAGGCCGACATGATTTTGTTATATTATATTTTGTTTATTATTGTAAAAAAATTTGTAAGCCGACTTGGCAAGTTGTAAGATGACTCTTATATATAAGAGATATCATTGTAGACATTTTGTAAGTAATGAAAGTGAAGAAAAAGAAAAAATATAAGGCAGACCTATTATGCAAAATACAGGCTAAAAGGTTTATGTAAGAAGCAGAGCAGCAATCGGTACTCGATCTGGCAATATAGATGCTATTGTAAAGCAATACAAGATATTGGATTTGTATAATCCAAATTGTAAGTCAGTGAGACTTCCCATTGAGCAGTGAGCTCTAGGCAGTTGGCCTTCCTGCATGTGTAGGCTCCTATTGTAAGTAATATTCTCTTATTGGCTAGTGAGTGAATATTGTGGGTCACAAATCCCACCGAGGTTTTTCCCACGTTAGGTTTCCTCGTTAAATCTTGTGTTATGGTGTGCTTTTCATGTGGATGTTCTTGATTCTATTTATTGCATTATTTCTTGCATATCGGTACTCTGTTATAATATGTTCTGCATGTTTTAAGTTAAAAAATTCTAATTACCAGTTAAATACTGATTCACCCCCCCTTCTCAATATCTGTGGGATTCCTAACATATTCGCCAATCCTAATACATGCATTCAATTTCCATAGAAAATGATTTAAAACCAATCCTCTTAAGATAAAATTTCAAAATAGAGTTTGGAACAACATAAAAATAAAGTATAGTCAATGGGCCCTTGGTCTACTGGTGAAATTGAATGGCTCCAAATGAGCACACTAGAAATCAAGTCTTGCTGAGTGTAAGACTCCAACATCATAAGGGATGAGGACTGGCAACTCCCATAGAATATAATAGGGACGAGAATACTTGCATATGGATAGCTTTTCTAAACCCTAATGACTAGGGAGAGGGGTTGGAGAAGAAGTTGTGTAAAAGAAAAATCTCTCAAGAAAAAATGACTATATTGTACCCCATCAAAGGAGGGCAGAAAGTAAGTAATCAATCTAGGATAGGTATTAAATTTTTATTTTTTTACAATTTTTATAACCCTAATTTCCAACTATAGAAATTAATTATTACTTTCTCTATATTCTGCACCAGCTCACATCTAGAGACCTCGCAGGAAGTTCTTCTACACCAACTCTTGTGATGCTCTGTAGAGACCTTGCACAATGTGTGTTCTCTAGTCTCGTGACTCACGCTTTTTTTCCTGACAATCTATTTCCACAAACCTCAATCCAATAAAATCACAGGAAAACATTTTTCATAAATTTTACTTAAAAAATACCTTTCTTTATTTAAAGATAGATTAAAAGATACACTAACAAAAATATGAATTTTAATTGGTTGAAGGAATTAAAGAATAATCAATATTTAAAACTATCCTCATGTACTATCCATGCGTAGCAGGAACTAAAAATTCCTGTGCTTGGAGAGGAAAGGTAAGAGAATGCACTCCAACTTCATCCATTGCAATTTATAGATCCCTAAAACCTTCTGTTGTGATTCCCAATTGTTTGTCCAATTGTTTGTCCAGCTTTTGGATTGCACATATGATAATTGAAAAAATAGAATACAAAAATATTTTTTATTTTTAATTGATGCAAAAACAAATGCTAGATGATAAATCCCTTAAGCCCCATAAGCATAATATAAGAAAATCTGAAATGATGAAAAGGAGCTTATGAAAGTTCTTGAAATGAAAACAAAGGGTTTTATAATTGCAGACTATAGAAAATTTGGAATCTTGTTCACCTGCTAATTGTCTTGTGATGATGAATATAATATAAAATGTTTTAAAAATAAAAAAGCAGATGACTCAAATGAATATGACAAAGAATATTGTCAAGCATCTAGACTCTTCTATTGTTATTATTAAAGATATGATATCTAAGAATTTACTGTTCACATGCTCTAACAAGGGATGCAATGCGTCAAGTTCCTTTCAATAGTGTGGTTAGTTTAGAGTAGAAAATAAAAAATAATTTGGTTAGTTTAGAGATAAAGATAGAGGGGGTAATATGTAGAGAGAAGTAGAGAGAGGTAGATATATACATATAGAGGAGAAAAGAGGAACATAGATAGGGGAGAGATGGAGTGAATAAAAGAGAGATATCGAGCTAATGAGATATAGATATAAAGCAAGAGCAGGACAGATGGAGTGAATAAGAAAGATGGAATGCAACCAAGGTCCGAGTGATGATTTAGATATGGAACTAGATGATGATAGGATGCAAGATATTGATATGAAGCTTAAACTAGTATGAAAATGATGCTAAGATGAAGCTAACATGACATGAGATTAACATGATATATCTAAGATTATAATGCTAACAAATGATATAAAATGCTATTCTATCAAAGAGAGATAATATGCTTAATGTTATGAGACTATAAGTTTGATGCACAAAGACTTGATTTGCTCTCTATTTTTCTTGGTTTTTACCATGCACTAAAACAGAGACTGGATGTGCTAACTCAACCCTCATTATCATACATCTCATAGCACATCATTATCATACATCTCATTTTCAAGATACATCTTATAGCATATCAATATCATACATCTTATTTTCAAGATACATCTCACAACATCATGCATTATCACATCATATTCATCACATATCAAATCACATGCATCTAAGCATTGCATCATCATCATAGAAACATCAAAATCATATAGAAAGAATCATCCATAACACATCACATGAGGATCAAGGAAAATGGTGTAGTATATATATCTCAAAAAAGATCAAGTACAAAATATGTCATGTCTATCCCAAAATACAACAAAATGATCAAAATACAAAAGAGACAATGTCTCTCAAGTATGACTATTTCTTAAGGGTGACGGTCTCACAGTAGATGTCCCAGCACCAGGATCCCCAGGTGGATCCTGACGAGTAGGCTTTGCCATGCCTCTACTCTCTGTCCTCAACCCCATCTGCCTAGATCAACTGGATCTCATCACTATGAAACTAGGAACTCTGCACTCTCGGAGCATCGCATCCTCATAATGCCTCCGATAATACTCAGCCTCCTTGGCTATATAAGACAAATCCCTCAGGGTGTCTCTCATTGAGCCACCCGCAACCGCTCTGTCAAAAGTCTCTGCTCGAGCCTCCGCTCGACCCAACCACTCCAAAACTGTATCTCGCTCAGTGGTAAGCTTTTACATATGCTTCACTGTCAGTGGGTTACTTCCTTAGTAGTGTTTTTGTTAATATTGTTAATGCTACAGCCCGCAAAATGACCAAGAGCAATAATGGTTGGCTTGGTGGCAACAACCTCAACTGAAACCACCTTGATCTATTTTACTGGTTTCTTGATATTCTCAGTGTCCTCAACTTTTTCAGTTACCTTTTCTGGTCATGCCAGTACAAGCGCAAACCAATAGTTCCATATGAGGCTTGTACAAAACAATCACAAAATGAAACGTAAGCATTCATTACCATCTCATCATTCCCACAACTCGGTTCCTTAAGTGTAGTCTGTGAATAGAATGGATAAAATTTGTCTAGTTCTTCAATCTCCTTTTTCTTTTTGCCTCCTTTTGTCTTAGCAATATAATTCAGGTCTCATTGATGTCAATTTCTTGAAAGAATTGTTTTCAATTGTCCCAACATGCTAAAAGGACCTCTTTGGTACTACTATTGTCATTAGACTTATTTACTCGTAGCTATATGTATCAATCAATTATTTGACTTTATTTTATAAATTGTTCTTGTTAATAAATTATTAAAATTTATATTGATTCAAAATTAAATTTTTTAATTAAAATATTTACATTATTTAATTATATTTTATGGAAGTAATAATATATTTTTAAATAATTATTAAAATTTTGTTTCTATTAGTAAACAACTTTGTAATAAATATATGAAAATTGTTAGAAGAAGTAATTTCTCTTATGTTTAGTCAGTTAGCAGTCAATTAAAACTGAAGTGCAAATTTGATGTAGTCGTTATAACTGAAACATCTTCTCCTTGATCTGCTCCTTACATGCAACTAGTATTAATAAACTTCAATTAGAAAGTTCAAATCTCTCCCACGTTTTGTAAAATAATGAAGATGATTTCTTGTGACTGCAGCTCTAATTTGCACATTTTCAGTCTTCTCTTCATGTCTCTCATTCTATAGACTTTAGTTATGTTCTTGATCTATCTGTCTTCATAGTGTAAGATCCTCTATAAATGAAAGGCATTGCAATCTGTTTTAGTATCAATAAATATCAGTCTTGTATGTTTTAGCATATGTCCATCTATCTCTCCTATTTGTTTTTGTTATTTTTATTTTTTCTCTACTCTCATATTGGTATCATTTGGTAACGATCTCTTCAACTTTTGACAATATGACTTATGCTTCTGCAATTATAGCTTTGGCTAATTTGGTTGATTTGTTTGGATGACCTTGAGATTTTATGGCTTATCCCTAACCAATACAAATCTGGAGTGGTTTTGACTTACCACAAACCATCACACTAAGTGGTTCCATATGACCAAAAACTTTGCACAAATCTCACATACAAGTGGTTTTTGGTTGACCACGAACCATTATGATAGGGAAACTAGTTTATAATGCGCAAACATTCTAATCATCACTAATTTCTATGGAAAACACAAAATATGTACCAAACAAAAATAATGCCACAACAACAAAGCTAAACTAACATACCATTGATCTCTTTTGATCTCCATATATTCCAATTTGCAAAACCATATTTGATAGCAACAAAAACCTCTACTCTATAGTTGTTATAGAGGTAGTTGTTGAGGCTTGATGGAATGAAACAACATTTTTCAAACATTGTAGCTTACCTCTATTCACTTTGATGACTTATTATTCAAACTTCAATGAATACTTTCTTTGACTGGCATCCTCTAACATTTTATCAATTCTGGAATTAAAATAATCTTCAAATCTCTTGGTAGCTAGTGGGCTCTTTCTGACTGCGATAGTAGTTAGCACCCAACTCTTTCTCTCATGGTTTTGGGCCCTCCCGTGAGGGAGTTAGGCCCATAACAACTTTGATAACCCTTTCTCTAATACCAGTCTCTAGGAAGAAGAAAAAATGAAACAAAAAATGTGTTGCTACAACATAAAATAATATATTTTTATTGATGCATATAATGAATTACAACTCCTCTCTTTTATAGAGGATTTCACAGTAACAACAAAGCCTGAGAATTGGAATAGAATTGGGGCTTTTTACATGGGTGGAGGAGATCACCTCCCATTAATTTAGGAAATGAAACTGTCTGACTTCATGCATAACAAAACATAACATTAGTTTATTTAATGTTGTCTGCATGCACCATGGTAATTAACAAATGCATTGAACTACAGTTCAGTTTCAAGTCTTCTTACATTCTTCCTTAATTTCTTGCACTGATGATTTTAGCTTCAATCATTCCCAAATTTTCACGTAGATATTCAATTTTTTCTCTAGGTAGTTCTATAGTAAAATATCAGCTAATTGATCTTCGGATCTACAAAACTCAAGAAATATTTCTCCATTGTTGAGTAGCTGTCTAATGAAATGATATCTCGTATCAATGTGCTTGCTTCTTTGGTGAAAACATGATTTTTTGATAGTGTAATTGTTGATTTATTGTCACAAAAAACTAATGTTGGCTCCTCTTATCCTTGCAATAGATCCTTCAATATTCTCCTCATCTAGATTGCTTGGTATGCTACTAATGTGACTGCTACATACTCAACTTTAACTGATGAGAGTGTGACTATGGATTTCCCCCTTAATTTCAACTACAAATTCTGATTCCATTCTTAGGCTCTTTCACTAATGTTGTTGCATTAAAAATCTTCTAAATCTAGAGATCAAATTGAGGAAGTCCCATGTTGTTGTTGGGATGCTCTTACCACAAGCCTTGACCCTTTTGGTTACCAGTCCATCATAGGTTTAGGTGTGCTTCACCTTCTTTATCAACACCTCCCTTAGAGTCACATTGCAGGTGATCGGGGATCTTACTATGAATGGGCACTGCAAGCCCCAAATATTGTTTTAATAGAAAAATAGAATGCTCTTTGCTAACAAGTTCTTTAGAACTTCTCTCTTCTTTCAAACTTCCTCTTTCTCCTTTCTGCATCCTCTTTGCTTACCAATGCAATTTCTATTTGGCTTCTCCTTTCAATGATGACTCCTTTATTTTCTACAATGACCTTATATGATCTTGGTGGTGATCTCCTATGATCTCTTCATTGATTGGAAACTGTAGACGTGTAAAAATGACAATATTCCTAAATGAATATTTAATGTTCATTTTATTCTCATTCCTCTATTTAGTTAAATCTAATTTAATTAAATCACCACATTCCTCTATTTAAATTAAATAAATTATTGAATTTATTTATTTAAATTCACTTAAGCCTTTTATATCATTTAATTGAATAAATCATTTTATTTAATTAAATCCCTTCTTTCTACTTTTTAATTAAATTTACATTTAATTAAATAGTTCACCCCAATTAAATAAATCTAATTTATTTAAAATCCCCAACTCGCAACCAAATTGAAATAAAGCAATTTATTTTAAATCCTATTATTCCTCACCCACTTGCATTTTCCTACATCTCCCACTTGCCTCCTAACCCTCTTCCTAAATTCTTCTAGAACCTATCTAATCTTAATCAATTAACCTAAAACCCTTCAATTATCCCATTTCCCTAAATTTGAGGAGGTCACTTCTCGAATTTGGAGTAAAGTCTTCCAAAGGCATTAAAGCCTTTATGCCTTCAACAAGCTAACTTGTTGAAAACCCCCAAATTTGGAAGGACACTTATAAATTTGTCCCCAAAGTCTTCAAACCATTAATAGTTAACTAACCCTTAGTGGCATGGTTAGAGATGTTTCGCCTAACTCAACCCTCATCTAACCCAGGGGTCTCCTCCAGCATTCATTGCTTTGACCATGGTTATCCCTTTAACCCTTTCACAAGAGTTTATCCTTTGGATAAAAGCTTTATCCAATGGATAACCTTAACCTAACCTTAACCTTTACCCCCTAAGGTAACCTTCATGTCTTCTCAAGCATTTAATGCTTCTTATCTCTCCTCTCAAGCAGTCTTATGTTGACAATTGTCACCATTTCATTGGTGAGAATTGAAAAGATGGACTGATAACTTTCAATCCTGACCCTTGATTAGATCCTTCAATCATGACCATCCATTGCCCTATTTTTCCTATAAATAGAGCTCTCATTCCTCCATTTCTAGAATCCAAGTCTTTAGCATCATACGTATACTTAATTTTAACAAGCATTTAACCTCTCTTTGCAATAGAAATAAATCTAATAATCCTTTTAGAGTGTTTCTATCACCTTAGATTAAATCATATAGCTAGTATAAGATGTTAGGATATTTTTTTTACTAACCTTGTCATCTTATCATCTAGTTTAGTTCATTTACTAGAATCATGCATAAATAGGATGCATTCATACTAAATTCAATCAAAAGTATCCCCCGTTCTTGCATTCTTCATCCCTAAGTCACTTTTCTCAGTGATCTGAGAGTAAAGGCATTGGCTTGAGGGACCTTGTGAGATAGAGAACCATGGAACACTGCTTGGGAAGTTGAGTCATTCCTCATGCTTCCATAACTTGCACCAAGAGTCCCATGGGTGTGTGGGAAAGTCCTTGAAATATTTTTGCAATTTAAGTTTCATCAAACTGCTTTTCCCGCATACATTTCTGTCGCCCACCGTGGGGCATAACCCGATTAATCAAATTGGTTTTTGAATTTAACCAATTTTGCAGGTACGCGGGAAACAAGAATCGGTGCGTAGGGAACTTTTTTTAGTGCATCTGGTTAACATTCTAGCGCATCTAGTATACTATTTGATGCGTGGGACTCAAATCCTAGTGCATAGAGACCCTCACTTAGTGGATAGCATTCTTAAAAATTTTCCTATAGATTTTGGCACGGGAACCTAACAATATAGCACATTTCGAAAATAGCTCAATGTGTCGAGTTTGTCTAATAGCGCATCCAGGTAATTCTGTATCACATAAAAAGTATTCTATAGGGTATCACAGACAGAGAACAAGAAATACTTTGTAACCGAGATCAAAATTAGACTTGTGAAAGTCCACAAAGCCAGTATTTTGCTAACACATTTAATTATTGTTTTTGCAGGATTTCTTATAGTTTCTTTTGCAGCTTTGGGAGTCCATTTTATTTTAAAGTTAAGATTTAAACTAGTTTGAAGTTTTTACTAACTTAGCTAAGTTAGTTAAAAATTTGAATTCTTTTAATTCTTGTTTAAAGCTAAAATTGAACTCACACCTCATTTGGGCACTTAAAAAGAATGACAACAAAAATATTTCCTTTCTTTCATAGGAGAAAACTTTCCTTTGGGTTGCTAAAAAGAACCAACAAACTTTCTATTTTTGCAAAAAGAGTTTGGAAAAGAATCTCACCATCCTTTGGTGTATAAAAGGATCATTCTTTTAAATTTTTGCAAGGAAAAAGAATCACACTTGTCTAAATTTTGTTTTCAAGTTAAAGAGGGAAGTTCTTCCCCTTTTGTCGATTTCTTTTGTTGACCGCGAAAATCAAAATTTTGCTTTGTTGACCAAGTTCCTTTACTAGATCAGATAATCACTGATTTGATAGGATAAAATGAACACCATGTTTTTGTGGAGTAATATCTCCATATAGATTTTACCAAATCATTGCAATAAAAGGTTAAAAAAAACACTTGTGTGCTTTGATTTGAAAGTGGAAGGAATATGCTTTCCCCTTAACTGGGTGATCAAAAAGCTAGACCACTCTTACGCTTTCAGTGTTTTTAAGCATTAAAACCTTTAGTAGGCCTGCCCTCTCGAGTAGTTGAAAAACTCTTAAAGACATTCTTTGGCCGGTGTGAGGGGAATGACCTAAGTGGGGAATGGCTTTGATGCCAAGTGTCCAGAAATGTATGTTGGAAATGTGGTATCAACCTACAAGAGGAGAAAACAATTCAAACACAGACATGAAACAATGCATTAGAGGTTATAAATCAATCAAAACAAGTTAATAGATCTAAACTCTTAAAATCATTCCATGTTTCTCTATCTCCAATGATCTTCAAGATTCAAGGTGGCTCTTAGCTTGGAAGAGCACTTGATTCTTTAAGATGACAACCTAAAGTATGAGATTTAAATGATTCTAAGATCTAAATGGAATGCAACCAAGATCTAAGTGATGATTTAGATATGAAACTAGATGATGATAAGATGCAAGATATTGATATGAAGCTTAAAATAGTATGAAAATGATACTAAGATGAAGCTAACATGATATATCTAAGATTATAATGCTATCAAAATGATATAAAATGCTATTCTATCAAAGAGAGATAATATGCTTAATGTTATGAGACTATAAGTTTGATGCACAAAGACTTGATTTGCTCTCTATTTTTCTTGGTTTTTACCATGTGCTAAAATAGAGAGTGGATGTGCTAACTCAGCCCTCATTATCATACATCTCACAACACATCATTATCATACATCTCATTTTCAAGATACATCTTATAGCATATCAATATCATACATCTCATTTTCAAGATACATCTCACAACATCATGCATTATCACATCATATTCATCACATATCAAATCACATGCATCTAAGCATTGCATCATCATCATAGAAACATCAAAATCATATAGAAAGAATCATCCATAACACATCACATGAGGATCAAGGAAAATGGTGTCATATATATATATATATATCTCAAAAAAGATCAAGTACAAAATATGTCATGTCTGTCCCAAAATACAACAAAATGATCAAAATATAAAAGAGACAACTTCTCTGAGGTATGAATATCTCTTGAGGGTGATGGTCTCCCAGTAGATGTCCTAGCACCAGGATCCACAGGTGGATCCTGACGAGTAGGCCCTGTCATGCCTCTACTCTTTGTCCTCAACCCTGTTTGCCTAGATCAACTGGATCTCATTGCTGTGAAACTAAGAACTCTGCACTCCCAGAGCACTGCATCCTCATAATGCCTCCGATAATACTCAACCTCCTTGGCTATATAAGACAAATCCCTCAGGGTGTCTCTCATCAAACCAGCCATAACTGCTCTGTCAAAAGTCTCTGCTCGAGCCTCCGCTTGACCCAACCGCTCCAAAACTGTATCCCGCTTAGTGGTCAACTGTGTAATTTGTCGTTGATGTGCTAGTAGCTATGTCTGTAGGTGCTGCACTGATAACTGTAAGGATCTAATCTGATCGTTCTCCCGGTGAGTAGGAATCCAAATCTAGAGGGGTACCTATGTAGTGGTACCCCCTATCCCTCTCCATGTCCTCGGCGTTGGTGGGGTAAAAATATGACCTCCTCTTCTAAGCTGGCCATCTAAACTCATTTGTCCCTCCTACCATTGCTATCACCTCTCCTATCATCTCCTCACCCCCAGCTCCAATAACCAAACCTCCCCTCCCTCTATCCTGCTTAGCCCATCGCACTACACTCTCCACCCGTATCCCTCTGTTACCACCAGTTCCACCTCTATCCACTCTCTTCCCTTGATCAACTCTCCACGTATCCCCACGCTGACCTCGGCCACCTCCTCCGCCGTCTCCATTGTCATCAACTCCACAATCCCCACCTCCCTCATCCAACTCCTCTCCCTCCTCTCCCCATCTCCCTAGCCTCTCGAGCTGCTCATCCTCATCATCATCAAAAGCGGGAACCATCTCCAAAAGATCCAATATCCTGGCCACCGCATGAGCCACAAAGAGTGTTGCAAACTCATCAGTCATCCCTGCATCCACTATCCCGTAGGCATAGTCCCATATCTAGTCAACTAGGTGAAAGAACTCCTCAACTAACACCACTCTATCAATAGTGGCTCCCCACTCTGGTACATCCTGCCTTTGTCGAGCATACAAGCATGCTCCCTCTGGTATCCCCTATTGTCATCCATACTGCCACAACACTCGACTGTGCAGAAATATCTCAATAAAAAAGAGCATCCACCCTATCAGAAATCGAGACATGTAGACATAGAGCATCTCCATCCCATTCTCTGCCCACACCTCACAATTTGTATACAATCTCTAGACAACCATATCAATATCATCTAGCACTCACCTCCAATGCTCTAGTTTGCCTAGCTTACGTTGGACAACTATCCCTCTATATCCATATGCAAATGCATGACCAACTAGCCTATCTCTATCAGCAAGTGGCCTAGTTGCAGGAATATACTCCCACACCCATACTTGTAGTAGCGTGACCCCGACTGATGGACTGATGTATCCCAAGTAAACCACCTAATGCAGATCCTTGTATAAGTGGGCCAACATAGCAGATCCCCATGTAAATCAGCAACCCTGTGTCACCATGTCCTCCAAGACCAACCCCCATTCTACTGCCAGTCCGTTCGACCTACGATCGGGATATAAAAAGCCACATATGAATACTGCCAGCACGTATGGTAGAGGAGCATAATCCAAATCAATAAACTCCTGCCATGGGATCTCATACCCACAAATATTCTCATCATGCAGAATCTGGCGAAGAGCCTCTGTCTCACCCTCCTTAGTCTTCTCATATGGTAAAAGTGCACTTACCATGAGAATCCATAGAATCTGGTAACAATCCTCAGGTGTCACTATAATCTCACTTGTCCCCAAATGAAAGGTGTTGGTGTCACTATGCCACCTCTCGGCCAAAGTTGTCAATAAACCCTACTTAATGATATACCGGGGCATCTCTAACAAAGAGGATAGTCCAAACCTCTCAATAATATCCCTGTCTACATGTGTCAATCATGGTATCAATGACCATGGTTTCAAACATCTCTCTAGCGACTACATAACCCCAAGTCGCTCATGTTGCAAGCAAAACATGTCCAATATCGGTTTCCTCATCAAATCAATTCATATCAACTTGAAACATTGAAAATATAATAAAGTTCCACATAATATCAAATCCATATCAATATTAGATCATATCAACTTGTTAAACAACTCAAGTTCCACAGCCATATCAACTTGTAAAACAACTCAAGTTCCATAGCCATATCAACTTGAAAAACAACTCAAGTCCCACATTTATATCAACTTGAAACAATGCATATCAAATCAAGTTCATATCACATCACAAATCCATATCAGATCCACATCATATCATATCAATATTAACATTAGATCATATCAACTTGAAACATTGAAAATCGAATCAAGTTATCTATCAAAAATCCAACATCAGAACTCATATCAGACAAATTATCAAAACAATGACTGAAGACATGGATACTAACTATCACACCCATCCCAACAAAACTGGCAAACACCTAACTATCTTTCTTCATTTCATAATCCTCACCAAAATCCTACTTTCACCAAAAAAATTTCCCATGCACTAAAAACTTTTATGCATGCGCTACACAGCTCGGCATGCGCTATCCAAAAATCTCCATGCACTATAGCAATAACCCTAAGCACTAAGATACACCTACGTGCTAGCCTACGACCCTGCTATGCTAAAATGAGTCTATGCGCTATCCTAATCTGGCCTTGCACTATGATACTACCCCTATGCACTAGGTCACACCTACGCGCTAGCCTAACCTACCCATGCAACCCCCGGCTACCCCTAAGCGCTAGGTCTAAACGATGGGCTACCTGATTCCGCCTGTGCGCTATCCTATGAACCCACTGTGCTAAACTCGGTCTATGTGCTATCCTAACCCCCCTCTATGCTATCTTAACCTACCTGGATGCTATCCTTGTTCCTAAGATACTACGTGCTACGCTTTGTTTTGTATGCGCTATGGTTTCCACTGGACGTGCTAAACCATTAATTTCCATGACAAAAAATGAAAAACCTGACTAAAAATGACAAAAAAAAAATAAAAAAGGGGTCAAAAATGATAACTTACTAGTGGTCCATACATGGCGGGCCTTCGATACCTCTGAAAACGCTCGAATCAATGATAAGAATAGGGAACCAGAATCTTGACTTTCTCTACAAGTGTCACTTTCTTCAAAGTCAACAAGCATAAATGAGATAAAATAAATCACTTTTTACATTTTTATAGGGTAAATGGAAATTAGGGTTACGTAGCAGAACACGTAAATTGCTCATGGTCTCCCGTCTCACCCTAACAAATATCATTATCGAGAGATAAATCAAATTAACGCATTCAATATAGACAAAAAATTAAAATCTAATCAAATTTATCAACTCAAATCAAATTTTCAAATTTTTGATTCATCTCCCGAGGGGGCATTATCAACATCATTTATCAAATCTGGGACACAACATGAACATCTTGATACAAAATCGCATTGATGATAATCAAATTTTGATGACACATCATTTTTCTTTGAATCAACATGTGCACACACATCACTTAAAAGAGGGGCAAAATGTAGACGTATAAAAATGACCATATTCCTAAATAAATATTTAATGTTCATTTTATTCACATTCCTCTATTTAGTTAAATCTAATTTAATTAAATCACCACATTCCTCTATTTAAATTAAATAAATTATTCAATTTATTTATTTAAATTCACTTAAGCCTTTTATATCATTTAATTGAATAAATCATTTTATTTAATTAAATCTCTTCTCTCTACTTTTTAATTAAATTTACATTTAATTAAATGGTTCACCCCAATTAAATAAATCTAATTTATTTAAAATCCAAAGCTTGCAACCAAATTGAAATAAAGCAGTTTATTTTAAATCCTATTATTCCTCACCCACTTGCATTTTCCTACATCTCCCACTTGCCTCCTAACTCTCTTCCTAAATTCTTCTAGAACCTATCTAATCTTAATCAATTAACCTAAAACCCTTCAATTATCCCATTTCCCTAACTTTGAGGAGATCACTTCTCAAACTTGGAGTAAAGTCTTCCAAAGACATAAATTCCTTTATGCCTTCAGCAAGCTAACTTGTTGAAAACCCCCAAATTTGGAAGGACACTTACAAATTTGTCCCCAAAGTCTTCAAACCATTAATGGTTACCTAACCCTTAGTGGGATGGTTAGAGACATTTTGCCTAACTCAACCCTCATCTAACCCAGGGGTCTCATCAAGCATTCATTGCTTTGACCATGGTTATCTCTTTAACCCTTTCACAAGAGTTTATCCTTTGGATAAAAGCTTTATCCAATGGATAACCTTAACCTAACCTTAAACTTTACCCCCTAAGGTAACCTTCATGTCTTCTCAAGCATTTAATACTTCTTATCTCTCCTCTCAACTAGTCTGATGTTGACAATTATCTTCATTTCATTGGTGAGAATTGAAAACATGGATTGATAACTTTCAATCCTGACCCTTGATTAGATCCTTCAATCCTGACCATCCATTGCCCTATTTTTCCTATAAATAGAGCTCTCATTCCTCCATTTCTAGAATCCAAGTCTTTAGCATCATACTTATACTTAATATTAACAAGCATTTAGCCTCTCTTTGCAATAGAAATAAATCTAATAATCCTTTTAGAGTATTTCTATCATCTTAGATTAAATCATATAGCTAGTATAAGATGTTAGTATAGTATTTTTACTAACCTTGTCATCTTATCATCTAGTTTAGTTCATTTACTAGAATCATGCATAAATAGGATATATTCATACTAAATTCGATCAAAAGCATTCCTCCTTCTTGCATTCGTCATCCCTAAGTCAATTTTATCAGTGATCTGAGAGTGAAGGCATTGGCTTGAGGGACCTTCTGAGATAGAGAACCATGGAACACTACTTGGGAAGTTAAGCCATTCCTCATGGTTCCATAACTTGCACCAAGAGTCCCATGGGTGTGTGGGCAAGTCCTTGAAATATTTTCACATTTTAAGTTTCATCAAACCACTTTTCCCACATACATTTCTGACGCATACTATGGGGCATAACCCCATTAATCAAATTGGTTTTTGAATCTGACCAATTTTGTAGGTACGCAGGAAACAAGAATCAGTGCTTAGGGAACTTTTCTTAGCGCATTCGGTTAACATTCCAGTGCATCTGGTATACTGTTCGGTGCCTGGGACTCATATCCTAGCACATAGAGACCCTCACTTAGTGCATAGCATTCTTAAAAATTTTCCTATAGATTTCGGCACAGGAACCTAACAGTATAGCGCATTTCGAAAACAACTCAGCGCAAGGGGTCTATCTGATAGCACATCCGGGTAATTCTGTAGGACATATAGAGTATTCTATAGTGCATAACAGATAGAGAACAAGAAATACTTTGTAACCGAGATCAGAATTAGACTTGTGAAAGTCCACAAAGCTAGTATTTTTCTAACGCATTTAATTGTTGTTTTTGCAAGATTTCTAACAGTTTCATAGCAGTTTTGGGAGTCCATTTTATTTTAAAGTTAGGATTTAAAGTAGTTTGAAGTTTTTACTAACTGAGCTAAGTTAGTTAAAAATTTGAATTCTTTTAATTCTTGTTTAAAGCTAAAATTGAACTCACACCTCATTTGGGCACTTAAAAAGAACGAAAACAAAAATCTTTCCTTGCTTTCATAGGAGAAAACTTTCCTTTGGGTTGCTAAAAAGAACCAACAAAATTTCTATTTTTGCAAAAAGAGCTTTGAAAAGAACCTCACCATCCTTTGGTGTATAAAAGGATCAATCTTTTAAATTTTTGCAAGGAAAAAGAATCACACTTGTCTAAATTTTGTTTTCAAGTTAAAGAGGGAAGTTCTTCCCCTTTTGTCAATTTCTTTTGTTAAGCTCCAAAATTGAAATTTTGCTTTGTTGACTAGGTTCCTTTACTAGATCAGATAATCACTGATTTGATAGGATAAAATGAACACCGTGTTTTTGTGAAGTAATATCTACACATAGATTTTACTAAATCATTGCAATAAAAGGTTAAAAAGAACACTTGTGTGCTTTGATTCAAAAGTGGAAGGAATATGCTCTCCCCTTAACTGGGTGATAAAAAAGCCAGACCACTCTTATGCTTTTAGTGTTTTTAAGCATTAAAACCTTTAGCAGGCCTGCCCTCCTGAGTAGTTGAAAAACTCTTAAAGCCATTCTTTGGCCAGTGTAAGGGGAATGACCTAAGTGGGGAATGACTTTGATGCCAAGTGTCTAGAAATGTATGCTGGAAATGTGGTATCAACTTGCAAGAGGAGAAAACAATTCAAACACACACATGAAACATTGCATTAGAGGTTATAAATCAATCAAAACAAGTTAATAGATCTAAACTCTTAAAATCATTCCATGTTCCTCTATCTCCAATGATCTTCAAGATTCAACATGGCTCTTAGCTTGGAAGAGCACTTGATTCTCTAAGATGACAACCTAAAGAATGAGATTTAAATGATTCTAAGATCTAAATGGAATGCAACCAAGATCCGAGTGATCATTTAGATATGGAACTAGATGATGATAGGATGCAAGATATTGATATGAAGCTTAAAATAGTATGAAAATGATACTAAGATAAAGCTAGCATGATATGAGATTAACATGATATATCTAAGATTTTAATGCTATCAAAATGATCTAAAATGCTATTCTATCAAAGAGTGATAATATGCTTAATGTTATGAGACTATAAGTTTGATGCACAAAGACTTGATTTGCTCTCTGTTTTTCTTGGTTTTTACCATTCACTAAAACAGAGATTGGATGTGCTAACTTAGCCCTCATTATCATTCATCTCATAGCACATCATTATCATACACCTCAGTTTCAAGATACATCTTACAACATATCAATATCATACATCTCATTTTTAAGATACATCTCACAACATCATGCATTATCACATCATATTCATCACATATCAAATCACATGCATCTAAGCATTGCATCATCATCATAGAAACATCAAAATCATATAGAAAGCATCATCCATAACACATCACATGAGGATCAAGGAAAATGGTGTCGTATATATATTTCAAAAAAGATCAAGTACAAAATATGTCATGTCTGTCCCAAAATACAACAAAATGATTAAAATACAAAAGAGACAATGTCTCTCAGGTATGACGATCTCCTGAGGGTGATGGTCTCGCAATAGATGTCCCAGCACCAAGATTCCTAGGTGGATCCCAACGAGTAGGCTCTGTCACGTCTCTACTCTCTGTCCTCAACCTGGTCTTCCTAGATCGACTAGATCTCATCGCTGTAAAACTAGGAACTCTACGCTCTCGTAGCACCGCATCCTCATAATGCCTCCAATAATACTTAGCCTCCTTGGCTGTATAAGTCAAATCCCTCAAGGTGTCTCTCATCGAGCCACCTACAATCGCTCTATTAAAAGTCTCTGCTCGAGCCTCTGCTCGACCCAACCACTCCAAAACTGTATCCTGCTCAATGGTCAGCTATGTAATCTGTCGCTGATGTGCTAGTAGCTGTGTTTGCAGGTGCTGCACTCATAACTATAAGGATCTAATCTGATCATCCTCCCCATGAGTAGGAATCCAAATCTGGAGGGGTACCTATTTAGTGGTACCCCCTATCCCTCTCCTTGTCCTCGCTGTTGGTGGGGGTAAAAATCTAACCTCCTCCTCTATGCTGGCCGTTTAAACTCATCTGTCCCTTCTACCACTACTATCACCTCTCCTATCATCTCCTCACCCCCAGCTCCAATAGCCAAATCTTCCCTCCCTCTATCCTTTACAGCTTGTCGCACTACTCTCTCCACCTGTATCCCTTTGTTACCACTAGCTCCACCTCTATCCCCTCTCCTCCCCCAATCAACATTCCTCCTATCCCCATGCCAACCTCAGCCATCTCCTCCACCATCTCCACTATCATCACCTCCACAATCCCCACCTCCCTCATCTATCTCCTCTCCCTCCTCTCCCCGTCTCCCTAGCCTCTCGGGCTACTCATCCTCATCATCAAAAGAGGGAACCATTTTCGCTAGATCCGATATCCTGGCCACCGCATGAGCTGCAAAGAGTGTTGCGAACTCATTTGTCATCCCCACATCCACTATCCCATAGGCATAGTCCCATATCTGGTCAGCTAGGTGAAAGAACTCAACCACCACCACTCTATCAATAGTGGGTCTCGATTCTAGTACATCCTGCCTCCGTCGAGCATACAAGAATGCTCCCTCTAGTATCCCCTATTGTTGTCCATCCTGCCGCAACACTTGGCTATGCAGAAATCTCTCAATAACAAAGGGCGTCTGCCCTATCAGAAATCAGGACATGTAGACATAGAGCATCTCCATCCTATTCTCTACCCACACCTCGCAATCCGTATATGGTCTCTAGATGATTGTATCAATATCATCTAGCACTCACCTCTAATGCTCTAGTTTTCCCAGCTTACGTTGGACAACTATCCCTCTATATCCATATTCATACACATGACCAGCTGGCCTATCTATGTCAGGAAGTGGCCTAGCTGCAGGAATATGCTCCGACACCCATGCCTATAGCAGCGTGACCCCGACTGATAAACTGATGTATCCCAAGTAAACCACCTGATGTAGATCCTTGTATAAGTGGGCCAACATAGCAGAGCCCCATGCCAATCGGCTACCCTGTGTCACCATGTCCTCCAAGACCAACCCCCATCCTACTACTAGTCCCTTCAACCTACAGCTGGGACATAAAAAGCCACCTATGAATCCTGCCAGCATTGGTGGTAGAGGAGCATAATCCAAATCAATAAACTCCTTCCATGGGATCTCATACCCACAAATATTATCATCATGCAGAATCTGACGAAGAGCCTCTATCCCGCCCTCCTCCGTCTTCTCATATGGTAAAAGTGCACCTACCATGGGAATCCACAGAATCTGGTAACAATCCTCAGGTGTCACTGTGATCTCACCTGTCACCAAATGAAAGGTGTTGGTGTCACTATGCCACCTCTCGGCCAAAGCTATTAATAAACCCCAGTTAATGATATATCGAGGCATCTCTAACAAAGAGGATAGTCCACACCTCTCAATAATATCCCTGTCTGCCTGTGTCAATCGTGGTATCAACAAACATGGTTTCAGAAATCGCTCTCGCAACTGCATAACCCGAAGCTACTCCTGTCGCAAGTAAAACATGTCCAATATCAGTTTCCTCATCAAATCAATTCATATCAACTTGAAACATTGAAAATATAATCAAGTTCCACATCATATCAAATCCATATCAATATCAAATCATATCAACTTGTAAAACAACTCAAGATCCATAGCCATATCAACTTGTAAAACAACTCAAGTTCCACATTCATATCAACTTGTAAAACAACTCAAGTTCCACAACCATATCAACTTGAAAAACAACTCAAGTCCCACATTTATATCAACTTGAAACAATGCATATCAAATCAAGTTCATATCACATCACAAATCCATATCAGATCCACATCATATCATATCAATATCAACATCAGAATATATCAACTTGAAACATTGAAAATCGAATCAAGTTATCTATCAAAAATCCCACATTAGAACTCATATCAGTCAACTTATCAAAATAATGACAGAAGACACGCATACTAACTATCACACCCATCCCAACAAAACTGGCAAACACCAAACTATCTTTCTTCATTTCATAATCCTCACCAAAATCCTACTTTCCCCAAATTTTTCTGCCCATGTGCTAAAAACTTTTATCCACGCGCTACACTACTTGGCATGCGCTATCCAAAAATCTCCATGTGCTATAGCAATAACCCTAAGCACTAACCTACACCTACGTGCTAGCCTGTGACCCCACTGCGCTAAAATGAATCTATGCGCTATCATAATCTGGCCCTACACTACGACACTACCCCTATGCACTAGGTCACACCTACGCGCTAGCCTAACCTACCCATGTGACCCCTAGCTACTAAGCACTAGGTCTAAGTGATGCGCTACCTGATTCCCCCTGCGCGCTATCCTATGAACCCACTGCGCTAAACTCAGTCTATGCACTATCCTGACCCCCCTCTGCACTATCCTAACCTACCTAGATGCTACCCTTGTTCCTAAGATACTACGTGCTACGCTTTGTTTCGTATGTGCTATGGTTTCCACTGGACACGCTAAACCATTATTTTCCATGACAAAAATTGAAAGACTTGACTAAAAATGACAAAACAAAAATCAAAAAGGGGTAAAAAATGATAACTTACCGGTGGTCCATACGTGGCGGGCCTCTGATACCTTTGAACATGCTCGAATCGATGAGAAGAATAGGGAACCGACATCTTGACTTTCTCTCCAAGTGTCACTTTCTTCAAAGTCAACAAGCACAAATGAGACAAAATAAATCACTTTTTACCTTTTTATAGGGTAAATGGAAATTAGGGTTATGTAGCGGAACACGTAAATTGTTTGTTGTCTCCCGTCTCACCCTAACAAATATCATTATCAGGAGATAAATCAAATTAACACATTCAACATAGACAAAAAATTAAAATGCAATCAAATTTATCAACTCAAATCAAATTTTCAAATTTTTTATTCATCTCCCGAGGGGGCATTATCAACATCATTTATCAAATCTAGGGCATCATTTATCAAATCTGGGGAACAATATGAACATCTCGATATGAAATCACACTGATGATAATCAAATTTTGATGACACATTGTTTTTCTTTGAATCAACATGTGCACACACGTCACTTCAAAGAGGAGCAAAATGTAGATGTATAAAAATGACCATATTCCTAAATAAATATTTAATGTTCATTTTATTCTCATTCCTCTATTTAGATAAATCTAATTTCATTAAATCACCACATTCCTCTATTTAAATTAAATAAATTATTCAATTTATCTATTTAAATTAACTTAAGTCTTTTATATCATTTAATTGAATAAATCATTTGATTTAATTAAATCCCTTCTCTCTACTTTTTAATTAAATTTACATTTAATTAAATAGTTCACCCCAATTAAATAAATCTAATTTATTTAAAATCCCCAACTTGCAACCAAATTGAAATAAAGCAATTTGTTTTAAATCCTATTATTCTTCACCCACTTGCATTTTCCTACATCTCCCACTTGCCTCCTTACCCTCTTCCTAAATTCTTCTAGAACCTATCTAATCTTAATCAATTAACCTAAAACCTTTCAATTATCCCATTTCCCTAACTTTGAGGAGATCACTTCTCAAATTTGGAGTAAAGTCTTCCAAAGGCATTAATGCCTTTATGCCTTCAACAAGATAACTTGTTGGAAACCCCCAAATTTGGAAGGACACTTATAAATTTGTCCCCAAAGTCTTCAAACCATTAATGGTTTACTAACCCTTAGTGGCATGGTTAGAGACTTTTTGCCTAACTCAACCCTCATCTAACCCAGGGGTCTCATCAAGCATTCATTTCTTTGACCATGGTTATCCCTTTAACCCTTGTACAAGAGTTTATCCTCTGGGTAAAAGCTTTATCCAATGGATAACCTTAACCTAACCTTAACCTTTACCCCCTAAGGTAACCTTCATGTCTTCTCAAGCATTTAATGCTTCTTATCTCTCCTCTCAAGCAGTCTTATATTGACAATTGTCACCATTTCATTGGTGAGAATTGAAAACATGGATTGATAACTTTCAATCCTGGCCCTTGATTAGATCCTTCAAGCCCGACCATCCATTGCCCTAGTTTTCCTATAAATAGAGCTCTCATTCCTCCATTTCTATAATCCAAGCCTTTAGCATCATACTTATACTTAATTTTAACAAGAATTTAGCCTCTCTTTGTAATAGAAATAAATCTAATAATCATTTTAGACTATTTCTATCATCTTCTAGATTAAATCATATAGCTAGTATATCATGTTAGGATAGTATTTTTACTAACCTTGTCATCTTATCATCTAGTTTAGTTCATTTACTAGAATCATGCATAAATAGGATGCATTCATACTAAATTCAATCAAAAGCATGCCTCGTTCTTGCATTCGTCATCCCTAAGTCACTTTACTCAGTGTTCTGATAACAAAGGCATTGGCTTGAGGGATCTTGTGAGATAGAGAACCATGGAACACTCATTGGGAAGTTGAGTCATTCCTCATGGTTCCATAACTTGCACCAAGAGTCCCATGGGTGTGTGGGAAAGTCCTTGAAATATTTTTACAATTTAAGTTTCATCAAACCACTTTTCCCGCATACAGAAACTTTCTACAACCGTCTCCAAAATTGCTCTAGATCACACTTCTCCATCTGGAACTGCAACTTCTATCACCTATGTTGGGATCTTCTTTTAGAATTCCACTTTTCTTTGGCAGTGTGAATCTCTAAACCCTTCTTTTTCCTTTGCAGTGGTGCTCTTCCATAATCTCACAAACTTGAGGCCATGAGGGAGTATGGCCCAGGCGAACTCTAATGATCCTAGCTCTAATACTAATATGAAAACAGACGAGAAAAATAAAATAGAAATAAAATATATTTTATTGATTGATTCTAAAATAGATTACACTCCCTTTATTTATAGAAGAGTTTACATTGTAGAATTAGGAAATCAGAATCATAACAAACACTCAAACGTGACATAAGAGTGGAGAAATAGTCCATCGATTGAGGCTGCTAGTTGACTATCCAATTCATATTTAATTTATTGCTACATGCAAGACTGTAAATTTAGGAGATAAGAAGATGTGGAGAGGGTTATTTCTTTTATTGTTAGAAAAAATGAGAAAACAGATCCGATGATGAACTAGAGTTCAGTTTCAACATGCATGAAAATATGAGAGAAATTACTTTCTTCCAACAAAAATTATATCTCTTTTATGTGGATTCGACAATTCTTTTAACATAATTTAGAATGCATAAAAAATAATTATAATTTAAATTGGTAGCTATCAAACATATCAATTTCATACTTCATATTTAAGAGATGGACTCTTTATGATGGGCTTTGCCCACCAGAATTCAGTTTTGCATGCCATTTCTTTTGCCCTCCAACCAATTTCCTATTTCTCCTCTTTTGGCGAGCCCCACCTTGCACAACTTGTTAGTTTAAAACAAGTAGAGAAAACACATAATAGTGAACAAAAAACAACAAAAAGAATAATAGACACAACAAAGAACTCAAGACATAAGATTAATGTGGTTCACCACTAAGTAGCTACGTCCACCAGAAACGCAGGGAGAATTCTTATTAAACAATATCCAATTACACAGTATATCATGTATGGGCTGCACACAGCCATTTATATAAACATATCAAATATGAAATGAAGAGTCTTATAGGGAATACAAACAACCATGTGATTGTTGGGATTCATATACCCAACAGTCTCCCCTGTGAAGTCCAACTGGCACAGCCTGTAACATTCCCTACATCTCCATTCTAAGGCTCATACTACAACCATCTTTTGAGAAGATTTTAATATCGCCAAACTCTGTCCATGAATAGTGCGAATTAATCTTCTCCAAGTCAGATCAGAGTTAAAAATAAATTCTCTAACTACTTCATCAGGTAATCCATAATCAGGAACACTACTATCTACAGATACATAATACACTCCTCCATCAAAGTCTCTTTCTCTTGTGCTCCCTCGTAATAGAATATCTAGAAGATCACCATTATCAAATTTTAATACCCAAATATAAAACTCTCGTATAGGTGTGAATAGCCTACAAACATCACTCCCAATTCTCATGGTTGTCTCACTGCCCACATCTGGAACACACCAAATCTCATTTGGCCCCACGACATCCAACATAAACAAATCAAATGAATCATTACTACTACCATAAAATTGGCTAGATTGGAACCCATGTTATCTCTTCATTTGACCAACACTGGATACAATATTCTTATGCAATTGGGCTGCCACGAGATCTGATTTTGAGCTTCCAACTATAGACCTTGCACCAACGGGTTCCATATCAAATGAATTTGTTGTATTTTGTGCAGAAACTTGTGTAGTACTTGCAATCAATGCATTCCACTTTGCATCTATTTCTGCAATCTTGAGCAATAAATCATCACTCTTTTGTTCTTTTTGAAATTCATTTTCTTCAAAGACCTTATCCTCAGCCTTTCCGAAGTCTTCTAGATCTTGTGCAGCCTTGATCTAGAGGCTCTATCCCGCCTTCGTGAGCTCTATAATCTTTGCACTCCTGGGACATTCAATCTCCAGGCACCTCGAATCCTCTTGTGGATTCTTTCCACCAAAGAAAGGCTTTCCTATCAACAAGGCATACATATTTGTGAGGAAAGAGTCCTCTGTTAGGATCTTCCCATCACTTTCCTCTTGTTGAAATACGGTCTGTTCGAAAAAATCCCATTCTTTCTCAAAGTTATCTTTTCCAATATTCATGATGCGACACAAAACCATCAACTTCTGGTCCATACAAATCAATTTGTCAGTGAGTAGGAGATTCTCTTCCTTCAACCTCATAAATTTTTCTTTTTCATAATCCTCTTGAGTCTTGGTCTCAACCTCATCAAATTCATCCTCACTCACTTCAGCATCCTCTTCTTCAGTTGAATCAAGAAAATCTTCAAACAATGAATACTTCAAACCCTCTTCGTCTTCAATGGAACTCTCCTCCTTTTTCCAGCCATCCCACCAATGAACATGATGTTTTGTTTTAACTTTTGCTTGCACAATTTTACTCTCCACCGAGTCTAAATTTGCATGAAAATCTTGCAAATCTTTGATGACTGAATCAGTGTCTTCATCTTTTGGTTGTCTTTTAGCCTTCTCTAGAAACCAACAATTTCTTTTTACGTGGCCTCGCTTTCCACAATACCAGCAACTAATTTCTCTAACTTTGAACTTTTGTATCTTCTTAAGAACTTTCAATCCTTTATCTAGCTACCTTTCCATCTCTGCTCAATCACTTCACCTAAGATCTGATACAAATTATTAGTTTAAAATAAGCAGAGAAAACACATAATAGTGAACAAAAAATAGCAGAAAGAATAATAGACACAACAAAGAATTCAAGACACAAGATTAACATGGTTCACCACTAAGTGGCTACATCCACCAGAAACACGGGGAGAATATGTATTAACCAATATCCAATTACACAGAGTCATTTATATAAACATATCAAATATGAAATGAAGAGTCTTCTAGGGAAGACAAACAACCATGTGACTGTTGGGCTTCATATACCCAACACAACCACGTTATCATTTATTACAAATGTACAGTATTTCCGAGCCTTCATCTCTGCTAAAAAGTTTCGGCACAACAAGAAATTAGCCAAAGAATGTCAGGGTTGCCTCAAAGAGGAGAAATCCATGCCTTTCCAGATCTTCTTCTACACAGCACCAACAAGATCCTTTTGAACGAACTATGTTTATAGTTTCTATATAAGCATCGTCTTTGGCTTTTACAGCAAAACTTCTCAAATGACCTAGTAAGGATTCCTTTATTTCTACCAAATAGATACTTTATAATTTTTGCAAGGATGTCTGGAATTCAAATGTAATAGCCAAAAATCGTTACGGTAAGGGCCAATGGAAATAATTTGAGGCACATACGCATCTACATATTCTTTTAACAAGGTCGTTGATACCCTAAACATGCAACGTGATGTCTCGTTTTCTGATCCCACACTTTTATGATGACGCTTGTCAAATGTGACATACTTATGGACATGATTATACCACAAATCAGACTCCATACTTAGAGGCCTCTCTGAAAGAAATACACTTTGACATATTTCACAAGGAAACCAGAGAAGTTGATCTATTGAAGGCTTCTGTGGAAGAAATACTCATAATGCCCTTCAAACCACCAGCATGATCATACAAAAGTTTGTTTATTTTTTTTATGGATAAGAGACTAGGAAAATCATGTCTCGCCATAGTTGTATCAGTTCTATGCAATATCTTTGGGCAGTGATAATTTGATTCATAACCCACAACTATGAACAATCTGATGAAAAGATTTAAAATTCTTTTCAAAGGCTATTCTCAAATTTTGTATGGTATCCTATTCAATGTTCATAGTTTAGTAAAAGGGATGTCTTGGGTCCATCTTCAATTTTTTATTTGAAATTCAAAAGTATCACATTTATAGTTGTAGAAATGAATAATTCGTAATGCCCTTTTTTTCTAAACTGCCCTTCCACTTAAGTGGCATTTATCTCTATAGCTATTATATAGCTTCAAATGTGTTAGCTTTGATTTTGGAGAACCTTTACAAATATTCTTTTATTTTGAATATTTGTTTTTATTTATTTATTATTAACCCTCCAATATATTATATCTTGCTATCGGCGTAACCATTGCACCTTGTTGAGGTGCAAGTCTAGTTTAAAGTGAAGGGTTATTGACAATCACATTTTTTATAGAATACAAACTTGATCAAATGAAAGAAAATGATAAATTCTAACTTCTTTGTATATTTTACTTTAATTAATTTAATTAAAAAATAATATCAACGGACATCTATATTTTGCATATATCTATTTAAAAATGAAAAAATATAAATTTTTAAAATTTTATTTGTTAAAACTTATTTCATTTATATATAAATACATCAATATTTTGAAGCACTTAATTTATCTTCTATAATAATAAAATAAATAATAATACATCATATGCAAATGATTTAATGGATAACAAATTAAATATGGAATTATCTTGTATATAAATTATTTATTTTCAAATAAATAAATATATTATAAAAAGAATCTAAAATTAAAATATAATAAAAAATATTTTACAATTTAAAAAAAAAAAGAAATATATTGCAATATTAACAAAAATAACAAATTTTGCTAAATATATTGTAAAATCCAACTTCAACTTTTATAATATTACAAGTTCCTTTAGCTCAAAAACTTATCAAAACATTTTATTTGAAGACCTACCATTAAATTTTAGTGCATATCATTTGTTTTCTACATTATTTGTAATATTACTAACTATTAGTTATTTTTATTTATTTTTGATAAAAGTGGACAAGCCACTAAACTATATTTTATTAATTTTGAATTTTGAAAATACAAACGGGTTCAAAGGGCATACTGACAGGAAAGAACCCACAAGAAAACCTCCGGTTGTGGCCCAAAAAAGTAAATTTAAAACCCCATTAACCCAATTACATATTTGATTATGATCCCTCACCCATTACATCACTTTTCAAAGATATACATATCACTATCCAAAAGAAACCCCCATATACCCAATTACATGTTTGAAATTGATCACCCACCCATTACATGGCTTATCGAAGATATACATAACATTATCCAAAAAATTATGAGAAGTAATCTGTAGAGTAATCTTGCCATGAGGATATATCAACCGATCAGAAACCTACATCAAAAAAAGACAACATATTTGCACACAAAATTAGTTCTGAAACCAAGTGCTTGAGCTCTCAATAGGGGGCTTTCTATCCATGATCAAAGGAGGAATGCTCTGCAAGGGAGATTCCAACCGCGGAGGAGCTAAAGCCAAAAAACCAAAAGAGAGCAGAGAATGCAAACCCGTAAGCACCACTAAGGCTTTATCCAAAAGCTATGAGGGAACTAATTCTAGCAAGGATTCAAAAGCATGCAGTGTGTCCCCCAATCTATCACATAATAATCCCATTCTCAATTCGAACAATAAAACTCCACAATTCCCATTATCCAGCAGATCAGAGCGAGGAAGAAAACCCCCATAATAAAAAGAGCCCAACTCAAAATGATAATTGTCCAATGCAGAATTAACAAGCTCCCAAGAACAAATCGAGGGAGAGATAAACGTATGAACCAAGAGGTGGAGTAAATCTTTATCAAGCAAAATATCATAACAAATAGTGAGAAATCGAGACAAAATCTCAGAGCCAGAAAATAAAAGACCAGATTGCAACCAGAGAGATCCCAGCAACCTACGAACCTCAAAATCCACCTAAGGAGTAGGCAAACAAAACACTTCCCTAAGCAATTCAGAATTATTACTAGGAGCCTCATTTTCCCTTTCAATTGGACATTCAACAATGACCCTATATCTTGCAAGAGAAAAAATGCTCGACATATGAAACAAAGCTCGAGAGAGAAAAATCCAAGCATTCACTATTGAATTGAGAATGAAATCATCTTTTAAATACTAGTCGCCCCGAAAAATGTGAACCGAGATAATCATGGTACTTCAAAAATATAAATAAAGCATTGAAGCTAGATTAAAGTTTATACAAGATAAACCATGAATAATGGACTTCGCACGAGGGTGGTGACTGAAACAAGTACTCTATATCCCAACCGGTGCCACATAATAAGCAACACACTCCTTACCATAATAGCTTCATAAAAGTTGTTGATGATTACCAAAACATATTCCCTTCGTACATCATGAAACAGTAAAGTTTTTCAAAAAAAACACGAGCGAGGATAAAGCAGATCCAAAATACCAAATCATGACCATGAAACCAACCTACTAACAGGGTGCCATCTTTATACCATAACAGGCACCACCCTTGCTGCTTATGACAAATCATAAGCATACTCAATAGCCACCTAGGAAATGCCTACTAAGCATGCTTACCACTTGCGCATAAACCCTAAACATGCTACCTTCTTAAGGCATAAGGGCACTGAAGGAATTTTTTATGAGAACATACTTTAAGAAAAACCAATAAAATTTAATGAAAATGTTTCATAAGGGAAGGAGGGAGCTCATTCATACTTATATCCTGCAAGTTTGCATTAGTGTCAATAGCTAATTTTGCCAAAAAATCCGTTATTATATTAATTTCTTTGAAGCAATGGGTGATCAAAAAGGAATCAAAGAAAACCAACTGTTGTAAAATTAACTCCAGAACATATTGTAATTCCCAACAATTAGATTTCTTCTTCATAACACATTGGATGGTTACCATCGAGTCCCCTTCAATTACCAAATCCTTGATACCCAAGGATATAGCCATGTCCAAACCTAGTGACAGGGCCTTAAATTCTGCGAAATTGTTGGACTTATATCCAAGAGCATGGCATCTAGCCTTAACAATATTCACATGATGATCAAAAATCACCATACCTACCCCTGCCGAACTAGGATTTCCACGAGAAGCACCATCAAAATTTAATTTGAAGTGCTTATTAGGAGGGGGCTTCCAAATAGCTAATTATTAATATTGTATTTAAATTTATATTTTTTTGTAAAATCTATTACTCTAATATAAATTTATAAATATGAAAAATATTTTTTGACAATAATCATATGTATTTCTTACTTTATAAAATAAACTATTTTTATTATTATTATATTCTTAAAGATGGATCCTAATCACTACATAACACTTATTATTTATTGGATTGAGAATCATTAATGTTTTTTTCTAGGATATTAAATTATATATTTTTTAGTGATTTTATAAATAAAAAGGCAACTACTATAACTAATTATCCATTCTTGTGATTTTTGTAGACTTTCCTCTACCATGCCCCTTTCGGGGAGTTTTTATTTTATTTTACCCCACACCAAAGTTCTATTTTTTGCTTCCTCGCGTCTTCTACATTGCGGCACAACTCGCATTCTTAAAACTTTATTTTTCTCATTGCTAGGAAGCTGAGAGTAATTGATGCATGGAAAGTTGCCTTGTCGCTCTCTATTGGTAGGTCCATGTCTCTAAAAGGTGTTTGCATTCATGTCGCGTGGTAGATCCTATCAAGGCGTCTTATGCAATTTTGTTTCATCCTCGAGACGCTCCCTCCTGCTGCCATGTTGAATTTGAAGCAACCGCTGAGTGACCTTAGTATGTTTTTCGGGATAATGGGGCATTTGTCTCCAACAACATGCGGTTGAGTAATGGTTGGGGGTTCTTCCATTTTAATGCGTTGTGAGGAGATTTGGTGGCAATTGTGCTAGAGGCTGAAGTTGTCTTAATCCACCTCCTCATCAGGTTGTTTCGTAGCTACTAACAATGTTGTCAGCAATGCATATGGTTTTTCTCTCTATTTTCTCTGCCAGGCCATTGGTTCACGTCTATATAAGTGTTTCTTGTTTCTTTTGTAAGGGTTAAGAATTTTGACAAGAAATTATACAATTGTTGTGGAATTATGCCTTTACTTGTGATTGTACTTCTGAAATTGTGATAATCATATTGTGCCTTGGGCCTATATGATTATTGTTTTTCAGTGTACATGAATATTTTTCTATGCATCTTGTAATTTTGTACAACTTCAAGAATATATGTTGTAAGACTCTGCAGATTAAACTATGTCTTTTGAACTTGTTATCTAGCAGATGAATGGAATGTGTTGCTTTATGTTGAATGGACTACTATTTATTTTTCAATCTTGATTTTTTGGGCATGTAGATTGTTGAATCGGCCTTAGGACATCACGTATGCAAAGTTTTCTTTGTGCTTGTAGTATTGTAAAATCATCTCAGCACATCACTATAGAATAGTTTTGCTTTAAGTTTTCCTTCTATCCTTTTTCTCCCACCATGTATGAAGAGTCGACATCTAAAATCCCAAAGCTCACTTAGTGAACACACGCAGGTCACCCATCACTGAGTTTCCCACAAGGTTGTTTTCATAGAAGGAATTTTATCAATCAATGGTTCTTTTTCTGGCATGCCCAGTGGGGTCATTTTCCCTTTTGTCTAAAGAAGGTGTATGAGCCATAGGCCAGTTACTAGGAGTCAAACCACAACAATCCGAGTTTATTGCTACCACCCCTAGTTGCAGTCCAAGCAGTATCAAGAGTTGGAGTGCAAATCCCTGTCTAGGCAGCCCACGTGCCAATGGCAACCCAACCTCCAAGAAATCTTGTCACTTGGAATAGCTAGAACCCTCTTAACCCACCCATCCCTCCTACTCAAAGGGATGCTATACCAACATCAGCACTAAAATGTCAGTCAAAATTCACCAAAGATGATTCTAAGAGCCCATAGGAACATTTACAGGATGTGGCCAATGTGTGAACTGTACACAATGTCATACAACACAACATAGCATTAATATTGCTTGTATCTTCTTTCAAGGGAAAAGCCCAAGATTGGTATAGATCCCTCACGCCAAATTAAATAGGAAGCTGGGACCAGCTAGGAGATTGTTTCTTTAAACAATTTATTGAAAAGGGCGATAGATCTTCTCTAACACAGTAGTTGATCATGATAAGAAGGGCCCCCCAAGAAGCTGTGACAAATTTTAATGCCAAATTCCAAAAGACATGGCATACAATACCTATATCTTCTTGTGCCCCTATGGACATGGCTTTCCTATTCTACCTAAAAGCTTTCAATTCTGACATATCTATCATGATCTAGTCTTTGGGAGGTAACACTCTTCGAGATGCTTATGAGCTAGCTGTCCAGGCAGATAACAACTTTATTGATGCAGGGAAGCTCCTACCAAGACCGCCAATCCTTGTGTTTCTTGACTTGTCAAGCCAAATGTCCGAATCGTCACCTCAGCACACATCCACATCTCAATCTATGTATATTTATCCTAGTTCTCAATAGCCAAGCACTCTCGCTCCCTTCACTCTAGCTGTAGAGGTTAATGATATGAAAAGTTTTCTTGGAACCTTTTTCGAATGAGATCATTAACCTTAAGAGGCAACAAACAATGCTTACTTGCCCCCCTTTTGAAAATTACCAAAGCATGAGACCCCCTTACCAGAAAAATCAATATCAAGGTGGTGCAAAAGCTAATCAAACTTGGCCAAAAAACCAACTTGTACCTATGCCTACCCCTTTGCAAATTGTACCTCCCAATAAGAAAAAAGAATTGGTGGTTAGCCAAAATAACTTTGTGGATAGCACCAATTCATGGTGCTTCCCTTGCAACATTGATCATATGCCATGGAATTGTCTGAGAGGAAACTTGCAAGAGAAGGTGGTTGAGAAAAGGAGTCAAGAAATGAGCCCTGATGTTGGGGTCTATGCCTCTCCAGGTATGGATAATGCTTCACTTGCCACCCAAATGTAGGGCATGTCCTTAGAGAAAGAAGTTGAGATCCCTCCAGATCACACCTTCTTTTCATGGATGAAGGACGAGGAGACTGTCCTCACAAAAGATGCTTCCACATCATCTGCAAAGGAACCACAAGTAGAGTCTGATTATAACCTCTGCTCCAAGTGATGATTTACTAGAGAAGCTATGATGTAGCAGCTGACAAAAAATATAGAGAAGCCAATACAGCAGCATGTTGCGGTCTCCATTCCTCAAAAGGAAAAAGTTTGTATACCTTACAAGGCCAAAGACTCGAAGGCTCCCATTCCTACAATCCCTGACATAGTGTAGCAGTTGAAGAAAGCTCTTGCAAATGTATCCCTATGGGATATCCTCACTATTCATGAACAAAAAGACCATTTGCATGAGGTACTCTATGAAATAGAAAAGCTATCTATCAAGTCAGTGGCACAGGAACCGCACAAGAAGAGTGATGGACCTATTTCAGGAAACCAATCGTGAACCCCGGTGGTGCTTAGCAATGAAGGCCTTAAGTTTCTACTGACACAAAAATTGGTAAGTCAAAGCCCAATCCTTTCTTTTTGACCCTTATCATTGGGGATAATCTGCTTCACAATTTCATGATTGATTCTAGTGCTAGTGCTACTGACATGCCCAAGAAAACAGTGGACATCTTGAATTTGAAATATGAACCTGTAAGTAGGGGGGTCATGCAATTAGATGGAAATAAAGTACAGACTATGGGCATTATTAAAATCCTTTTTCTCACCTTTTTCACTTGTCCTAGCATCACAGTGACCAAAGAAGTAGCACTCATTGATATCCCCCTTGTTTTTAGCCTTTGTTTGTCCCCAGATTTTACCACGAAGGTTGGAGGATACCTCTCTTTGGATTGGTCCCACCTTATCATTAGAACTAAGCATGGGGATAAGTTAAAGATATTGTCCGAACCTCTCCATTCACAACACATAGCTAATGAAGCTATGATTAACTTTGAAGCTACCCACACGTCCATCTCTGGAAGTGAAATGAAATATGTAGATCTCTTAGAAGATGAAGAAATAACTGGAGACCAATCCGCATATCAAAGAGGTTTTCTTGAATGAATTCATAGGTGTGGATCCTTACATGAATTACCATTCCATAGAATTGGGATGTTTGTGATTTTTAATGAAGACCAACCAATTCCTAAGGTGTCAAAGGACCTACAAGACAGAGAAAAAGAAAAAGAAGACTCGACCTCCAAACTCTGGACCCTCCACTTTGATGGGGCCAGATGCAATACCAGATCTAGAGTAGGTATTTGTCTCATTTTTCATTTCAGAGAGAAAACCTTGAGGTCTCTTTGTCTTCAATTTTCCTATTCCAACAACAAGGCCCAGTACGAAGGTTTGTTTCATGGTTTGAGCCTTGCAGAATGCCTCAGGATCAAACAACTAAGAGTTTTGGGGGATTCAAAGTTAGTCATTCATGAGGTACAGGGAATATCAATTGCAAAGAATCTTCGCATGCATTCATACCACCATAGAGTTTGGGACCTGGTTGAGAGCTTCAAAAATTTTAATATTCAAAGGATTCCCTGGAAGAAAAATGAAGCCACTAACTACATGGCCATAATAGGATTGCAGTTCGATCCCACATCAGAATTACTAGAAAACAAACATTCAGTCTGAGTAGTCGTCAGATCTTCTATATCGAACAATGATATCCATTAGTAAGTTTTTGAAAGTGATGAGCATATAGCCATGTTCATCCAGCAATCCAGGGATTTCGTGGATCAATTGCAACCAAAGGTGTTTGAGGCAAATCGCGACCAAGTGATCCAACTGAAAACAAATAAACTTCCCAAAGGTTGGTTAACTATTGAGAAGATTTTTGATTGTGAAGATTCTAGGAATGACAATAGGAAGTTCATAGCAGACAAAGGGGATTAGACTGAGCTCCAAGTTGGGGGTGGCCAGAAACTCAAGGTAGGGAAAGATGTTCCCTAATGTGATAGAGAAAGGTTCATCCATTTCTGTGATGAATATGTGAGGGTGGTCACAAGGTCATATGATGAACTAATGGGCTACAATCCTGAAGTAATCCAACATACAATCAAACTGGAAGAAGGAGCAAATCTCATCCGACAAAAGCAGCATCCAGACAACCTGAAGATCGAATCCCTAATGTTGCAAGAGCTATGGAAACTAATTAAATCTAGGATTATATATCCAATTAAGCACAACACCTGGTTTTCCAACTTGGTGCCAGTTTGGAAGAAGAATGGGGACATCCGCCTTTGTGTGGACTTTGGAGACCTAAAAAGAGTTTGAAGGATCATTACCCATTGCCTCTGATGGAACAAATTTTGCATATATTGGCTGGGTCCAAAATGTTCTCCATGCTTGACGGCTTCTCTAGTTATAATCAAGTCCTCGTCAAACTAGAGGACCAGCATAAAACCACATTCACCACCAAGTGGGGAACATTTCCCTATCATAAGATGCCTTTCGGGTTATCTAATGTTGGTGCTACTTTTCAGAGGGCTATGGATATAGCCTTCAGAGAATTGATAAACAAGATAATCTTGATTTACCTGGATGAATTAACTATGTTTTCAAAACACAAGGAGGATCACTTCGATCATCTAGAACTGGTTTTCTAGAAATGCCTAGAATTTGGAGTCTCCTTGAACCCCAAGAAATGCATCTTTGGGTGCCTCAAGGGAAACAGCTAGGACATGTGGTAGGGTGAACCCACAATAGTGGATTACACTTTTTTGCCAACTTTGACACTGCAATATTCATTTTCAGGAAAAAAAAAAAAAAAAACACTTCAGTTTTAGACACCTATTACTTATAAACCGTAAGGAATTTGTAGATGATGTGAACTAGTAATTTGTGTCATTTTGTATGTAGATTCTAATATTTTTCTTTTTGATAATTTTTGGAATCAAATTGCTTCCATTTTTCTATCTCCCTCAAAAACTAGTATAAAGAGTGATACTCACTCTGTATAGCATAACTTTTTTTCTATAATAGATATGAATGTGATTATTTCTAATTTGGTTTTGAAACATCCATATCTAGTGTTTGCATTTGGGTTTTTAACATTATCTTCAATATTTCATATTTTATTAAGATTTAAAGTCGAGTTAGCTGTAATTTTGACATATGTCCATTTGATATTACATAACTTGTTGTATATGTAACGGAAATCATTTTATTGTTGGATTGAGGACTTCAATACCTAGTGCATAAATATTTTTCAGAATTTTTTGGGTGATGTTTACTATTTTTCCATAACAATTGAACAAAGAAGTTTATGTTCGGTGATCACCCTACATTCATAAGAAATAAAATAGAAATATATTAATGAAATTAAATATATTAAAAATTATACTATTTGGATAGCTTATAATAAGGCCTAAATGCTTAAAAAAACAAAACTTCAAAATGAATTCATTTGATCCCCCAAAAGCTACAGTAAAATTAGTTTTTTATCAGCATTTGATAGATGCAAAGGAGATTCCATTGCCAGTATGATTTAGATGTAGAGAGGTTCTATCCAAGAAATTTTGATCTAAGAGCCTTTGATCTAACTCTCTTCAATTAATTACTTCAAATGGGACCTCTTAATTCTTAAATCATTATATTTTCAAAAAAATGTATGATTTCAGCAAAAATCAGGATGTACGAAAAAGTGGGAACTAGCATTGTGAGTTCATTTGGTATCCAAAGAGGGGGTTTCGATTGACCCCGATCATGTCAAAGCCATCAAACAAATTTCCTTACTAGTAAACAATAAGGGTTTCCAATCTTTTTTGGGGAAGATCAACTTTGTCAGCAGATTCATTTCATATTTTGTTGGAATGGTAAGGCCTATCACCCTCATGCTTAAAAATGATATGCATTTCAAATGGACTCTGGAGGCCAAGGAAGCATTTGAAAATATTAAAGAGGTTATCTCATCTGCCCCTATTTTGGCTAATCCAGACATGTCCAAGGATTTTATAATGCATGTTTATGCCAATGATTTCAACACAATTGTTGTGTTAACCCAGAAGGATGCAGAGTCTAAAGACAAGCATCCAATTACTTTCCATTCTAAAATGCTAAAAGCATATGAAATCAAATATAATTTTTTCAAAAAAAAAGGCTTTGCCACTGTAAAAGGCCTGAAGAAGTTCAGGCATTTCATTGCTTATAACAAGACGATCATTTACATGGATCATCCAACAATCCATGAGTACATCATGGAAGGAGAAACCATGGAAAAGAGAGCCAATTGGATTACTAAGATCCTTGATTATGACAATGATGTCAGGCCCACCAAGGTGATCTGAGGCAAGGGTTTTTGTGAATACTTAGATCAGGAGCCTGAAGATCTAGGAGAGGCTCAAGATGAGACTGTGTTAATGCATACAGAGCTAGAGGAAAAGGGTTGGATCGCTAATCATAATTTTTTCATGCAAACCTGAGGTTTTTCTTCTAATCTCCTCATGGAGAATAAGAGGTTTTTATAGGCTCCATAATAGTGGCTATCGGTTGCTGGAAGGTGTCTTATTCAAACAAAAAATTTCAGAGTTTTACTCCATTGTGTGGACAAGCAGCAAGCCGAAAAAATCCTGCACAAGTTCCATAGCAGCCTCGCAGGAGGTCATTTCTCAGCCCAAACAACTATTATGAAAATTATTCATGTAGACTATTATTGACCCTTGTTATTCATAGACGTGCATGCCCTGGTCCGGGGATACAAAGAGTGTCAATTCTACATTAGAAAGTGTAGGAATGCAGCCATTCCACTCAGGCCTATAGTGGTAGATGAGCCTTTTTCTCAATGGGAGCTAGGATTAATAGGAATGATCAATCTAATGTCTTCTGCTAGTCACAAATGGATCCTCATGGCCACAGATTATTTCACCCGCTAGACAGAGGTGGTGCTATTAAAAAATTCCACCGAAACTAAAATTTTCGGTTTCCTTGAGGAGCTAGTTACAAGGTTTGGTCTGCCAAAGACCATCATATCAGACAATGCTAGAGAATTCATTGGATCTAGGGTTGCCCAGTTCTCTCTAGATAATGGCGTCTACTTAAATACCTCCTCGAACTACTATATGCAAGGTAATGGTTTGGCTGAGCCTACACACAAGAACCTGATCCATCTTATCAAGAGAATTGGAGTGAAACATGAAAGGGAATGGAATTGCCATTTGAAAAGCACACTTTGGGCAGACAAGGTCACCCCTAAACAAGTGTTGAAGAACTCTCCATACAAGCTAGTATATGAGAAAGAGACATTTTTCAATCTCATCACAAATGCTAGCCTTGCTGTTCTTGAAATCCCTTGAGCTAGAGGAAAATGAGCCTATCGAAGTAAGGTTGGCAAAGCTCTTGGAGATACAAGAAGAAAGAGAGGTGGCTTTTGAATCTCTCCAAAATTGCCAGAAAATTATCAAGAAATGGTCTGATAGAAAGAGCTCAAACCCTTGTTTTAAACAGGGAGACCTCATCCAAAAATATAACAAATGCGGTGCAAAGTTGGGACACCAAGCCAAATTTGGCAACTTGTGGGAGGGTATGTTATGCACTGTTGAATGTAAAGGCTTTAACACTTTCATGTTAGAAGACTCGCAAGGTGATATTTTAGAGATCCCAGACAACATGATCCACCTCAAATATTTTTATTAGGCTTATGCTTGTTTTTGTATGTAAATATTGTAGATTTTTTTTCTTCTTGCTTTTCAGAGGTCCTTTTTTCCTAGTCCTTTTTCTTTTGAGTTGTTTTTGAACCCAAGCAAAGAAAAAGTAAGATTTAAAAAGCATTTTGAGTCCAAGAAGCCATGTTAAGCAAAAAAAAAGACTATCTTTATATTATATAGCGGTTTCTTTATATATTTACATTTCAAGAGAGGCTCATAGGCCCTCATATCATTCCGAAAAAATGCAAAAAGAGAGAGGTAAAGGCTACTGCAAAGAGTAGGCTTGTTTAGTCATCATCTTCTTCTTCGAGCTCATGTTTGTCGATGTCATCTTCATTGTATCCATCCCCAAAGTCAAATTCTTGGTTCAAGTCCGATCTCGAGTCTGAGAATTGCAGAATCACCTTGAGAATAGGAGGAGCCTCAGAGGTCAAGATTATTGGGAAAATATAGTCCCAAAAATCAGAATACCATGCTACCCCTTCTACCTCGACCAAAATATGTATCTTCAGTAGAAAGTCAGCTACTCGCCACGCTCGATAGCGGTGTGTCATTATAGACATGGTTTTAAAATGAAAAACCAAAGACAACCATGGGACTAGGTCTCGTCATTGTTGATGAAACACCTCAAGTCAAAAGCAGTTGGAATGCCCTGAATGGGGTCTGCATAATAGACTACCTCATCCAACCCACCCAAATATTTATCATGGAAAATCATGTTAGTAAGGCATAGAATAAGGTGTTTGGGCAAAGAGATATCAAGCAAGGAAACCACAAAGAGGGAGGTGATGTCCGTGTTTACACTATAGTAATCCTTAGAGCCTACAAAGTCTTCCCTGAAGACCCACTTAATGATAGATATGACTATGGTGTTTCTCTAAGTCGTCATCCTTTGTAGGTGATGGTCAGAAATGTTTCCTAGAAAGGCGGTTTGGTTGCCTGCACACACTAGCATAACAGGGGTATCCATTACTCTTATTCTAAGAAGCTACTCACTCCAATCCTAAACCGCGAAGGATTGGTTCTCAGTATGATCACAATCACTTTCTCAAATAGTATTTATAGAAAATATTATGCCAAAAGAAATATCAATGGCTCTTGCATTAGCAAAAGTTGGCGATTAATGATTTTTTTTACCGCACAAATCAACCTTAATCATCCCTCCTGCGTAGTCTTTTCAGAGGATGTGAAAATTATGAGCTACCAACATGCATATGTCTGTGATATTTCCTTTTGTGAAAGATCTTACATAATCTCTCATGTTGATATGTTCGGAAAGCCCTCATAAATATACCATAAAGTAGGGAGCCCTTCAACCAAGAAGATCGTACGGGTCAGTGCAAAAAACATTCAAATGGCGGTGTTAAAGGGCATAATTGCCTCACTTTTCAGTGAGCTAGCAGTAAGGCACATGACATGAAAATTAATTCCACATGTACATGTGAGTTGGTTATTCATCAATTTAACTCTCAATTAGCGTACCATGTAGTATGATTTTAAAGGACCCCATCTTCCTGAATAAGGTTTTATCAAGAATGAAAGCGCCTGCAATAGCAAAGTGAAATAAGAATAAAGTTTTTCTAACCTCTAAGTGCAACCCTTGAGAAAACACAAAAAAATGGCATCATCCACAAGATTTTTTGGTACCTCTCTCGACAACCAGTATGTGGACATTTTCTGAGACGCATCTTTTGCTACCCATGCCATTCCTCTGAAGCTATTGGTTAACATATTTGCCTTTTCTTTGATTTTTATCTGTTTTTAAAACAATCACTCCTACATACCCTTCATGAAAAAGAAAATGCACCAATAATTGGGTGAATCGAGTTTAGGTTTACCCTTTGTACAAGAGTGCAACTCCTCATAAGATGTTCAATAAATTTTTATGCAGATTACTAAAAAAAAAAAACACTTTTCACCAGAAAGAAAGAAAGGCTTGCACATTCATTTGTCAACACAAAAGAATGCTACAAAATATTTATTAATAAGTGTAAAGCTCATAGACTTTACCTCTGCACATATCCATTCAATATAAAATTTATTCCACCCAAAATACTCAAAGTAGTGTAAATGTTGATTTATTCTCGCTCATGCCTCATAGGACAAGGGGGATCAGAGCCATTTAAACAACAATGACGTACCATTTAAACAAAGAGAATCAATGAATTCATAGACTAAGAAAGAAATGGTAATAAAATAGAATATTCCACACATAAGCATATATCCCAACAGAGATTGCTAATCTTAAAAACACACATATTTGAAGATCGTATCAAAATATCATTTCATTCAAGTACCAGAAATATCTATACTAAAAATCCAAATAAAATTAAGTTTGTTCCTTTCAATCAAAAATTTTTGGACCTTTAAAAAGACTTACAAAACCATATAAATAATTGCTAGGCTATGATAGTCTATTACAAATAAAACCAAAGATAAATGATTAAATCTATCCCAAAGTTAAAGAATTTTAGTTTCTTAAAACTAAAAAGTGATAAATAAACTAGAAAAGTGGCATGAGCCATGAGCAACAAAGGAAATATAAGACTCTAGTAGATGACGTGGCTTCAACCTATTTGTCTTGTGATGTGGGGATACTTCAAATGTTCCGCCATTCTAGGTGAGCTGAAGAGAAGTTTAGAATGAGCTAGTAATGTAGAAGGCCTATATGTAGGATCAGTTGCCTCCATACCTCTTTCTTTTTTCTTACCTATAGGACCTTACCCTTATGCATTTCCAGATGATCGAAGCAGACAACCAACATAGATTCAATTCTTGCAACCTCTAAGAAAACTTCAATTGTCAAGGACTTTTCTTTTTGAATCTGTTGTATTCACTCTTTGAAAACTTGAGTCATCTCTGATGAATCCTTAAGCATTTGCTTATCCTTTTTTAGAAGTTGAAGGTCTATGCATTTCATGTCTTTTTGAATAGTGTCAATCAATTACTTCAATTCTTTGAGAAGTTTGAGAAATTCCTCATGTCCTTGTTGAATGATTGAATTTCTCCACTCAATATTTTCTTTGCAAATGAAGAGTACATTATCATGAAGGTCATGCACAGACTTCTCAGCGAGGAATTTAATCACTCCATATCTCTAAGTATCTCTCATCTAAGTCAACATAGCCAACCATTTACTTTTCTCTCTCTCAAGCAATTATTTTTGTTTCTAACTCTTTCCCAAAAGACTTTGCATTCTTGAACACTTTGACCAAATCAGAAATATAGCTAGTTCCCTATTATGTGATCGATTCCATCCATTCACTAAAGACATTTGTAGTCATTTGGCTCCTTTGAGCTTGATCAAGTAACTTCTGGTTCATGGGCGATTTTGGATCGAATGATAAAGAAACTTGGGAAAGAGGCAGGGGATTTGGATTCTGGATAGGATTGATATATTGAGCCATTTGTATTATAATCTACTTAATCTCATTCTTGTCTTTTTCATCCTTCCAAGTCCTCGTGAGAATCCTTTTGGTTGAAGAATCCAAATGTTTAACATCAGTAGCCTAAGAAGTTTCCCCTAGATCAATCTTTTCAATGATAAAATCTTTCTTACTGACATTCTTGACCACCTTATCTGTCGGGGGTCTAGCCACTTCTGCAACCCAGTGTCCCATTTGGTCATCCACATCGATCATGGTTTCTATTTTGAGTTTTTTGAAATTTGAAGTCCTTCCTAGGCATTTTCTAACTGTATCCTCCACTGGGATTGAAATAGGAATTACATTTCTCTTTTTAGTAAGTGAGGCACTCAGCCAGTTAGGAGCGGTGGATGTTTCCTTTGGTAATGGTGATTGTAGGTTAATGGTAATAATAGCCATGGTATTCCCAAAATATTTAGGTTGCAAGATTTCCTTTCCTTTATCTGCAACATCTGTGATAGGCAGGTCCTGCATATGAGTATCCATTGCTTCTTGAGTTTCTTCCTCAGAATCTAAGTCCACTACCAGTGAACTTGCCAGGGTTTTCTGGTTACTTTTTCTACTATGTGATTTGGTAACATGGGCAAAGATGGAACCCAAGGAAGACTCTCCTAGACTTGCCATTTTGGCCTTCTCTATCCTCTATTTCCTTTCACCTGGTTATAAGAAGGAAGAGATGTTTGGGAAGCCGCACGAGTTCGACCAACTTTCTTATCCTTAGGTATAGAAGTAGGCTTTTGTCGAAAATGACAATGTTTCAACCATTTTTTTGTTCTTCTAATCACATTAAAGGTTTTGACTTGAATTCTATCATCCCCTTTCCTATTCCAATCAATTTATGGGATAGGATCCTTTCATCGAACTCAGGGTCAACTACTTCCTCATCTTCATCTTCTTGCACCCTAGAAACATTCATGGATAAGCCCATTGTGACAATTTGTTGAACCATGAACCTTGACCACAACCTTCTTCTAACTTCAAACTCATCAGCACATTTCTCCCAATAATCCTCCAACTATGGTTCATGCCGAAAATCACTATCAACCTCTAAATTCTCTATAGAAAATGCCCGACTATTGAATTTGTATCTAGCAACATACAATTGCAACTTGAACTTTTTGAATTCAAGTTCAAGGTTCAATGTGTCTGAAATAGATGCACAACTATAGTGACCAAGTTCTACAAGAAATAACACCCCAGACTTCCCTTCATTCTTTTTGTCAATGTATGCTAGTTGACGAAAGACTTCAATTAAAACATAAATATTCAAAACAAACCAAGGTAACCTAAAAGGTTCGCCCTGAAAACCACCAACTCAAATATAAGTGAATTGAGGGAATTGGATAAAGTAACTGCCATAAATATTAATGAATTCCATGGCCTCCATTGTCAACCTCTTATTTGTGTTTCCCTGCAAAAATGTCATCCCATCTCATAAAATTCTCTACATTTCTTTGTTCCTGCAAATGAGGGTAATATTTGTATACCTTTATTCTATCAATCCAAGGTTCATGATATAGTCCATTCCAATCCCAAGTACGTGCAAGCATATAAAACAATTTGAAGACATGAAGAAACCACTCATTCCTGCAAACCTATTCAGACTCTCATGCAATCTTTCTGCAGTCACATGCCCCCAATCCAGGTAGGCGCTTCCATTCAGAATGACTTGGATGTAGAAGTACATCTTGTCTTCCCAGTATAAGCCATGGGCATTTCCTTTTAACTTCTTCAATAGAATAACAATTTCCCACACCTCTGTAATGAAGTGTTCTCTAGTAAGTGGCCTTGGCAACCTGGACCCCCCCTTTTGAATCTCCAGTAACCAATTCCTGGCAATCACACTTTTATAAGTACTCTTCTTGTCAGAAAAGAATGAGTATGATGTGCCAATAGTCCAGTCCTCATATGGCTCCTTATGAGTTATACCCATGGTTGCCATTATAGTCTCCCTATCAATTTTTAACACCACTTCACCATTATATTGATGTTCCTGATACACCTATGCTCTGCATCATACCTATTTATACATTTCAATACTAACTTTGGGCATGGTGCAACAATGGGAAATGTGGCGGCCTCAATCAAACCACTCTTCATTATTCTCTCCATCATTTATATTCTGGACTAGATTTTTGGCTCTCTTAAGAAAATCAGAGATCTCCGCTAGGGCTAATGAAGTATCTCCCATATCTGGGAGTGAACTAACTAGGCAAGAAGTGCAGCCTAGTTTTGGCAAAGTAGGCCTCAGAATGGCCCCTCTCATTTTAAACAAACAATTACAGGAATGCAATAAATTTTAGACACAGCAAAGGGGAACAAACGACAGATAGCTTCTAGGATAAGAAAATACAACACAAGAGAGAATGACTAAAACTAACCCAATTTCAATAGTAAATTCTCAGAAAACATTTGCATGTAGATACAATACCTCCAATTTTCTCTGCTTGCATTACTACTGAAAAAAATATAGAAACAATTACTAGTTTTCGCAAAAAAGATAGACAAAATCACACTCAAGACTTAGCTAGTTGTACTTAATTAAGTTCATGTGAGCTAACGTTTGATTTGACATATAACCGGCATGCATTTAATTTCTTATCACTCCATCGCATGACACATGAATTATCATGATTGCTTGTCATAATTTTTGAAACTAACATTTTGAATCCCTCAGAATATTCTCTTTTCCTGTTGCTGCATTCACTTTATGATGCATGTATCGATTCTACATAAAACTTTGGCCTTTAAGAATTCAAACTTTGAACTTTGAACCAAGAACCAAGAGGTTCAAAGGTTCAAGTTCAATATCTGAGAATTAAAACAGAGCAATATTTGAGAATTAACATAGAGCAACACAAAACACCGACTATGCGACCAAATAAATAACAATAAATGAGCAAAAACAAAACTAATGCATGAATGACTTTGAACCTTGAATCTTGAACCAAAAAGGTTCAACAGTTTAAGTTCAATACAAATTGCAACAAAGCACTTGCCTTACCATAAAACAAAGTCGGGAAGAAAATTCTTTAAAGAGCATTTTGAACTTTGAACCTTGAACTTTTAAAAGGTTCAATGACTCGGGTTCAAAGAAAGGAAATATATGACTAAAAGGGGAAAGAAACACCAAAAGGTGACCTCTGAGTTTGAGATTTTAATGAAAATTGGGGGAAAACTAACATTGGCTCTGATTGGGGACTGGGACAGTAAGGGACCAAGACCTAAACCTCACGATCTTTGGTTTCAAAAATGAGCCTTGTATCAAAAGGACCAAAATGTTGGCATAATGGATGAATTGATTATGTGTTGCATTGATGTTTTTATATTGATGTCAACACTAGCTGTTATGGTTGGTTACTGACAGACAAGTTTTGGTTACCGGTAGAAGATCTAGTGTTACCAGTAGAAGAGACTATCTGTTGGACACTTTTGGCATGTTTGGATCAGTGAAGTATATTTGATTTCATGTGTTATATGCTCCATGAGCATGTTTTGGTTAGTTGGTATTGGCTTGGTAATCGTATGCTATCATACACTCTGGTAAACCCTTACCGGCACTAGTTTAAGGCTTTACCGGTAGAGCTTTCATTAAGGAATCATAATAGGATGCATAGTTGGTGTTGGTGCAGCTTCTTCATGGATTTTAGGATGCTGAAAATGTTCTTTGATCGTGCTTCAACTGCTTGAAGACATTTCTTTGGTGTGGTGGACCTAGAATATGTCTGGTACCTATCTAGGTTATAGACTGGTATCATGCTAACATGTACTCTACACATTATTAGGATGTCTTGAGAGGATCAGGGATAACTTTAAGAAACCACCCCTTGGGCAACTGTGTAAAATCCTAGCGAACCGGACATTATTTTTGGGAGGAAATTTTTATATTGATGGTGAAATGTTTTTTTAAAAAGGCGAAAAAAATTATTTCGTATTGGCGATTTTTTTCTACAGTACGAAAAATTCCATAAATTCCTAGCGAATAATACCTTGTTGTATGGGAAAAATATTTATTGTGGGAGGCAAATAATTTTTGTTTAAAGGAACAAATATATAATTGTATGAGCAAAAAATTTTACTCCAAAGGAAAAATTATTTAAATGTATTGGCGATTTTTATCCACTGCTTGAAAATTATTTAAATGTATTGGCAATTTTTATCCACCACTTGAAAATTATTTAATTTGTTTTGGTGAATATTTTGTTATTTATGGAAAAATATATAATTTATTGGCAATTTCATGAATTCATTGCCATTAATAGACAAGGCACATCACATCACATCAATACATCACATCACATAAATTCATAATACGATGAGTCCAGACTCTGCATGATGTATCAATAAGCATGACCTCTTTGACACGTGAAGGGTGACACATACCTAAAATCTATCAATGATTTTAAACCATTTGATGATCGTAGATCAATGGATGAAGTTTTATTTTGGCCCAATTTTTTGAAGAGAACATAGCTCACCAGAAAGTGCCCAGAATGGAATTGGATTTAATAGACACGTATCAAATGTCACAAGTCACGATCGATAATTTCATTCATTTAATAAATATCTTTTCAGTAATTGCAATCCACTCTGTCCCCATGACTTCCAATGTGATACTTGTCAACTTGGTACTGGTTTATAGTTGTTTCCATTTTTGCACAATAGTGCATTTATGGGAAAGATTTGCAGAGATAAGAAAGATTTTTAAAAATTCAAAGCAATTAATATGGTTAAAGAAGTAATTATTACAATCAAGAGCTTCAAAAATTTATATACGATCTCTGCTTCTTTCATTTTCAATTAGCCTTTTCCATTTGGTAGATAAATCATCGAAGCTATATTTAAATTCTTCCTCTGGTTTAGGTTTATAGGCTCAGGTTGTTTAATTTGTTGATCTCTTTTCTCAAGATGGACTCTCCCATCTTCTTGAGAAGCACTTCTACAGAGGAGCAGAGGGCCTTTCTAGGCTCTGTTAGAGACCCAACTCTCCAATTAGTCTGCAAGGAGGCTGGGTCGTTCACCAATGAGGCTGTGGGGATGGTGTTGGGCAGAGAGTTTCAACAAAATGAAAATAGGTACCATGTTAACACGAAAATTACATCTCATTTCTTAGTGTCTCTTCTGGACCTTGGAGGAGACAAGGTGGATATGCTGATGCTATTGAGGAAGGTTTTAAAGGAAGACTTCCTTGCAAACGACATTACTATTGTCATCCTTGCAGAAGTACGGGTGGGGATCCATTGGGTGAGTGAATTATCCAAGCTTCTCCTCCTTGACCAAATAGTACCAGTGGCCAGGAAACCATTTCTCCTGAACCTGAATGTGGAGCAGTTGATGCGTCATAGGAAATGGGCACGGATTGGCAGGGACTTCCTCCGAAAATGGTTGCTCCTGGATGACTTTCTAAACTACATGTGGCTTGAAGAATTCTCTCAGTTTATATTGTCTGAAGAATTCTACATGGAAGGAGGGCCATATTCTTAGGGCAAAATTTTAAACAATTCCACTACCTGTGCCCTATCCCCGCCCCCCCTGGCCCCTAGTAGTTTTTTTTTCCTATGTCCTCGAACCCTAATAGGTTGAGTGCCAGTGGCTCACTCATTTTGGCTTTTAAGTTTTTGAGGGACTCAAGTCTCAAACGTAAAAATTGTAAATTTACAAAGCATAAGTATTAATGATAATTTTCCAAATTCCAGTTTGTTTCAGTTTGCCTCTTAGAGTCTTATGGATATAAATATTAAAAATGCTTTCTATAATTCTATTGCATTTTTATTAATTGAAGTTTTCCAAATGTTTTTTGTATATGAGATACGTTATTTTAATTATTTGTTAAACAATGGAAATAAATTTAATACTGTGATCTTTTTTATGTAATGCTTCTTCCTCTATATTTAATGTGTCTTCCTCTAAATTCAGTTCGTTCCATTAATTATTTGTACATTGATTATGGTTGATTATAATTTTATAAATATATAGTTAAGATTTGAACTAAAACTCCAACTTACTTATATTAAACTAAATTTAATTATATTAAATTTACTTATTTTAATTATATTAAATTTACTTATTTTAATTATATTAAACTTACTTATTTTAATTATATTAAATTAAAATCTATATTAAACTAAATTTATGTTCAACAGTGAACTTTTATATATATATTTGGTCTTTATTTATTTATTAAATTAAAATTTATATTACACTAAATTTATGTTGAACTTTTATATATATTTTTAAATTATTTTTTAAAATTATATATCGTAAACATATTTTTAAATAATTTTGTTAAACTTTAAATTAATACACTAAATTTATGTTGAACTTTTATATATATTTTTAAACTATTTTTTAAAATTATATATCGTAAACATATTTTTAAAGAATTTTGTTAAACTTTAAATTAATATTTTAGATTTAATATTGAATGTTTTCTTTTTTATATTTAACATTTACCTTTCAAATTGTATATCAAAAATTCAAAATTTATATTTTTATTTAGTTATTTGTTTTATTCTAGAAACTAAGTTTCATGTTTTATACTATTTTTCAATTTCATAATTTTATAAATAATATTAACATTAGATTTAATAGTTATCTCAAACTATCGCACATCTTTAAAATTTAAATGTCTCTTATTATGGGACCAATGACATCTAACAACACTCAACAGGTACCATCGTTCATTGAATGATCAAAGATCCACGACTTAGGGTGGATTTCGACCCAAATATGGGAAGTGAACACATTTGTGAGAACTTCACCCAGAATTTAACATTTTGAATTTAATTAAATATAATTAAAATTTAAGTCTATAAAGCTCTTTTTCGGGTGGAATTTTAAAATGATTAAATAGACTTTAAAATCTACCCGAAAAGTGACACGAGAATGGTGATGTGCCAGAAAAATGGCAGAAGTCGTGGGACCCACGACATCTGACAACAAGTACCATCGTTTGTTGGATGAGCAAAGATCAATGGCTTAGGGTGGATTTCAGCACAAATGTGGGAAGTGAACACATTTGTGAGAACTTCACCCAGAATTTAACATCTTAAATTTAATTAAATATAATTAAGTCTATAAAGCTCTTTTTTTGGGCAGAATTTTAAAATGATTAAATAGACTTAAAAAACAGACCCGAAAAGTGACAGAGTATGGTGACGTGCCAGAAAAATGGCAGAAGTCATGGGACCCACAACATCTGACAACAGGTACCATCATCCATTGGATGAGCAAAGATCAACGACTTAGGGTGGATTTCGGCCCAAATGTGGGAAATGTTCACATTTGTGAGAACTTCACCCAAATTTTAACATTTTAAATTTAATTAAATATAATTAAGTCTATAAATATCTTTTCGAGATGGAAGTTTAAATGATTAAATAGACTTAAAAAATAGACCCGAAAAGTGATAGAGTATGGTGACGTGCCAAAAAATTGGTAGAAGTCATGGGACCCACAACATCTGACAATAGGTACCATCATCCGTTGGATGAGCAAAGATCAACGACTTAGGGTGGATTTTGGCCCAAATGTGGGAAATGAACACATTTGTGAGAAGTTCACCCAGCATTTAATATTTTAAATTTAATTAAATATAATTAAGTCTATAAAGATCTTTTTTGGGTGGAAGTTTAAATGATTAAATAGACTTAAAAAATAGACCCAAAAAGTGACACGAGTATGATGACATGCTAGAAAAATGGCTGAAGTCATGGGACCCATGACATCTGACAATAGGTACAATCATCCGTTGGATGAGAAAAGATCAACGACTTAGGGTGGATTTCACCCCAAATGTGGGAAGTGAACACATTTGTGAGAACTTCGCCTAGAATTGAAATGTTTTAAATTTGATTAAATATAATTAAATCTAAAGTCCTCAGAATTTATACTGAAGTAATGAATGTTTTGTCCTTCGGCATGGAATAGTTATTAATAATAATTAATAAAATTACAACATGATTCTAGATATTTTTACCAATTGCCATCATTTGTTGGATGAGTTAAGATCAACAACTTAGGGTGGATTTTGGCCCGAATGTGGAAGTGAACACATTTGTGAGAACTTCACCCAGAATTGAACGTTTTACATTTAATATCCTAAGAATTTATAGTGGAGTAATGAATGTTTTGTCCTTCGGCATGGAATAGTTATTAATAATAATTAATAAAATTACAACATGATTCTATATATTTTGCCCATTAAGTATTACTTTTCTACTTTTCAGAGTTTTCAAAATAAGAGACTCGTAAATAATAATCGTATTTCATTTCATGGACAAACCTATAAATTGAAGGAGATTCAGAAACAACTACTAGATTAAGGAATGCAAGTTGCAATAGAGAGTGTCTGTGCCAATCTAGTGAAATAGAAATTCTGAGTAAAATCTAGAACACCTATATCCCGCCTTTTTTGCTTTTGGTAATCTCGTGGTCCAATTTGAGGGTTAGCATTTTCAGGTTTTTATCTAGCATTATTTTGAATTATTAACAATAATAGTGATGGGGAAAATGGGAAGAAGTAGTTCAACAAGAAGCCAAGAGAAAAAAAAATGTACCTAACCGAACTGGTTAAAACACTAGGTTTCACTGATGAATACCATGATATTTATGACCCTGCTATCCATGGTGAAAAGTGTATCATTGTCTAGTAAGGCGGCAGATCCATGCAGGGCAAAATTTATTATTTTCAACCTAATGTTATAACAAAGAACATATAAAATTGCATCGTGGGATGTTGGATTGGGAAGCATGTTGTTACCTAAAGTATTCCCTTGCCCTAATTTTGTCATGGTTTGTGCCAAAAATTATGATGAAGATAAAAAAAACAATTGTCAATAAAAATACAAAAGAGGAAATGATATCCATAAACGCGGAATAATTTGCTCATTTGTTGAACCTAGGATTTGAAGCCCAAAACTCAAACGTCCAAATTGACCTTGAAAAGCTGGCATGGAATTATGAGGGTCTTGATCCAAGTCGCAGAGATTCATTTATCAAAGGTCTAATAAAGAGTGGCACTAGTATTGTGTTGGATCAGAATCATAAGTCTCCTTATGATTCTAAGATTTTTGTTCCATGGGTTGGGGATACTATTTCCTTGCTGTCGTTTTGCATGGGAGTGGAAAATGATATGGAAGTGGGTGCAAGCCTTCATGAAATGATTAATAATATCCATTGTGTAGGTCAGCCAGTAAGATATAATTTTATTGAGCACATTGTAAAATCCATGCAAAAACAATTACTAATGATCAAAAAAGGTTTATGTAAGACATTTAGGTTCTCATCCTACTTGTGCTATCTCCTTCTATCCAAGTATCGTGTAATATTCGAGACCAACAAGCTTCAAATTGTGAGCTATAAGATTGATGAGAAGACTGGGAAGAGAGCAGAGTGTCCAATATATGATTGGACACCAAAGATAAGGATGCATGATAAAAGAAAGAACTACAACCATTTTGTAGACTTCTTTTTGGCATCAATGTATAATAAAATTACAAGCACTCCAATGCCTAGGTTGCCTATGTCTTGTAGAGATTACATTCAACTCGGAAGTCAAATAGAATTGGCTGATTGGTTCTTCATGGAAGAATTCATTGTGTTAAGGTTTTACGGATCAGCAATAAAACAATATAGACTTCCAATACATGTGACAGAGAGGGTATTTGCATTAGAGTATGTACGACAATTAGAGAGCATAGATAGGCACTTCCATGGTTAGCAAAAGAAGAGCATATTTCCTTCCTTACCTTTCTCATGTGGAGGGTTCAGATTTGAGAGAAAAGAATTCAATGTGGCACATGATTTTTTGATAGTTTTTAACTTTGGTGATGAGGATCTCGGGCAGTATGATCCAATCGGTGTAGTTCAAAGTGGGCTTAGGAAAAATGGGAACTCTTCAGCATTATGTCAACATGAAAGTAAACCATTGCTAGAAAATCTTAGAAACATGGACTCCTGGGGTGAGGTTAAAAAAGAGATGGAGAAAATTGCACCTGAAAATAACATTTCAACAGAAGAAATTTCATCACAAATTATGGCCTTGCACACAGAGAGGACAAAAAAGGAGGGCCAAGGAATCCAGAATAGGAGGTCCTACAATTTCTACCTAAAATCTGCTAATCCATCTAAGAAAACTATTCCCAAATCAATTCTGCATGAATGTAAAGAGAATTATTGGACTCAAACTAAAATAAATGATTTTTGGACTATGAGGAGAAATCTCGGTGAACCAAAGACAAGTGTAGAATTTGAGACCATCGATGAGGATGGAGAGTTTAGCAAATTGTGGAATATGGAGCATCCCACAACAACACATGATAGGACTAAAGATGATGATCACTATGAGGTTGAGCCCACTCAAACATCTACTACAATCCCTAAAATATTAGGTGCAGTCCATGAGGCAATGAAAGACAAATATAGAAAAGGGGCAAGCATTGTGGAAAAATGGGGTTTTGAAGGTGGTGGTCTAGGTCCCAGAGGAGAGGGAATTTGGTATCCACTTCAAGTACAACTTCCATCAGGGTCAAAATCAAAAGGTCTTGTTAAACTAGTCATTGGACTTGATTCTTTAGATTCATCACTGATAGGTACTACTCATTACCCTCAGGGTCCACCTACATTTGTTTCATGTTAAAATCTAGAACCACCACCATGTCAAGGTATTCCCATTGGTGGTGAATCAAGTGCCACTACCACTGGTGGGGAATCTGAGGATAGCATTCCTATTATTATTCAGTCAAGTGCCATTGTGATTGGCGGGGTTTGCATGGGTACTACTACTGATACTAGTTGTCTTGGTGTTGGACAAGGGCAACAACAAAAAGTCTCTCGCAAGAGGCCACTAGTGGTAGATACTCAATCTCATACTATTGAGAATCCTATATCAAGTGCCAATGACACTACAAATCAATCATTTGTAGCTATAGATCATAGACCTCAAAAGATTATGGAAACTACACATGAAAGTGTCAATGGGAGTGGGACAGGATCAGGAACTGTTGTTGGTAATCCTAGTCAAGAATTAGCTAAAACCACAGGAATAAGTGGAATTGGAGCCTATGGTATTCCTATGTCACCTTTCAAACATTCAATTGCTTCAGCAAGCCCAAATTTTCAATTTTGTGCTTACTATGAAAAATATGAACACACAACAAAAGAAAATAAAGAAAAAAAGAAAGCATTTCATGGGGTTTCCCTGACTGAAGTTGTAAATGAACAACCTACAAGGAACAGGTTATTTCCAACATATGACCCACAGAAAGATATGATGGAGTTCATGGTTGTTATGCCCTCGGTCCCAACTAAAGATAAAATTCCACCACATAGTCAGATAGATCCCTCTGAATTTCAAGTTAGCACCCTCCAGATGGATTATTATAAAGTACATAATGTGGACAAAATTAGTGTGTCAAAAAGGACTAACGAAGTGGTCTACACTTCAATGCTAAAGGTGGAGAGAGAAAAAAATAAACTGGAGAAACAAATAGAAAAGTTACAGGAAGACCTGGAAAACAAAAAATCAAGGAGGAAAGCAGCAGATAGCAAGTGCAATGATTTACAGAAAAGGATAAAAAATTCAAGCTGTGAAGATGGATGCAAAATTGAAGGACCTGACAGAAAAACTGGCTAAAAGAAGTAAAAAATTTGATGAGGAAAGAGCGAGTTTTCAAAAATTATACAAAAGCTATGAGTTTGCTACTACCAAAATGAGAAAATTAAAGGACCTATTGGATCATGGGAAGGAAAAAGAAAAACATTTGCAAGAGGAAGTAGAGGAAGAAAGAAAAAAATGTGCACAAATGAAAGAAGACTTGCACAATGCAGATGATAAAATAAAAACTTTGGAGGATAGATTGAAAGATAATATGAAAAATACAATGAAGTATATACAAGAAAACATTTGGAGGAAAATAATGCAAAGGAGTGACAAGTTGTCTGAATGGTTTCAATTGACTGAAAGTTTGAGACTAATTTATATGAAAATCGAAGGGCACTATGAGAAGAGCACACATGTTTATTCAAAAGAGGATATGGCAAAAATGATTCTGAAAGTAGTCTACAGTTCCAGTGACAGCTACTTGGCATCCAAGGGAATTAAGAGCCACATTGATGCCATAGTTAAGACATCATCTATAATTCAAAACTGCCAGAAGCTAAGGGAAACATCAGAAGTTATGGAAAATTGTGGAAAAAAGATCTTGAAGCTGCAAGAAAAGAAAAATAATTTGATTAAACTTGGTTTGCCTAAGACCGTTGACCCATCAAATAAATTCATTGGAGAAGAAGCTTACAAAAAGCATGGAGATAAAAATGAAGTCTGATTTAGACTTGCTTCCAAAGGACACAACTCCCCAAAGCTTTATGGAATTCATCCAACCATTTACAACTCTAAATTCCGTATTGGATGAAATAGTGATGTCAAGTAAATCTTCTAAATATGAAATGTTGACGAAGTTGGAGTTGACTTTCCATAGTTTATAGAATATTGACCTTCCATCAGACAAAGAGTCGATCACCCTACAAAAACTGGCACAAAAATCTTAAGACTCATAGTATGTATCGCACAATTTTCTTCTTTTACTCTTAATTTCAAGGTTTTATGTTTTTTCTATTTTCTATTTTGCTAATCCAGCCCATGAATCTATTTTATGAAGAGGAAAAAATCAGCACTCACTATTGCTATTTTGCTAACCTAGCCTATGAATCTATTTTATGAATAGGAAAAAATCAGCACTCGCTATTGCTATTTTGCTAATTCAGCCTATGAATCTATGATGCACAGTGCAAAACTTCAGCCAGTAAATTTGTATTCTCAAATTCTCCCTTGCTTTAACATTAATGCATTTCTCTATTTAAGATTAGTAGGTTTTAGGCACTGCTATTATCTATGTTTAATTTGTCATGGCATGGATTAATATTTGATTTTGAACTCTGTTTTTTGAACAGGAGACATCAAACATGTAGCAGATGTTAAATTGCTAATACGGCCTGTGATGGCCATATAAATCTGTGTTGAGTTTATGATTTTGATGTTTAGCCTTCACATGTTGCAAACTTGCAATTCAACCTGAAGCTATTGTTGCTCCCTAGTTTTATATAAAAGGGAATTCAAGGTCATTTGCAAAGGGTTCTGAAACTTTGTATTCACTTTTGCATGGACATTAGAGAATCACATAGGATCTGTTGTTGCTCTCTTGTCTCCATAAAAGGGGATTCAAGGTCATTTTCAAAGGGTTCTGAAACTTTGTATTCACTTTTGCAATTCGCATGGAGAATCACATAGATTGGTGTATTACTATTGAATGAATTGTATCATATGGCTACATTTTAAAAGAATTAATGAAAATCTAAGTTCTCGACATGTGTATTACTATTAGATGAATTCTATCATATGGTTCTCAAATGTATCACACTAATTTGAGACTCAAACATGTATAAATAAACAATAAACATCTTTGTATCAATAAACACATTATGGTTTTTTTTTTTATTGTATTATTTTAAATCTGGAAATAGAAAGTTGAAATATACAATTACAAATCAATATTAAATTCTAATTGCAAAAAGTAATATTCTTTTGTAATATGAATGATGAGATACAGTAATAAGATTAATAAATACCAATCTCTTACAGTTGCCATTCATCCTCATCAAATTCAGAGCTTTCTTGATTCTTGTCTATGGTTTGAGTTTCTTCACTCTGAGTCTGCATACCTTCACTGAACTGCATCTCAATGCTACCAGTAGGTCCACTTCTAGTACATGGGGCAATAGTCCCACTGGCACTTTGGTTTGAAGTGTTTCCCAAACCTCTTCTTTCACATTTGGACCTCCAAATTTGCAGTGCCCTATCGTAAGGAGAAGTGTGGACATCATACCTAGATGTATAGAGCCTCAATGAATTTTCCAAATTTTTGTCTAGTTTGTTTTTTAGCTTTGATTTTAGGAACCCCATGTTATCACTATTTAGAAAATTGGGTATTCTTGTCCCATAGTCGGCTAAAATTCTGCAAAAATGTGCTTGCAATGGCCTTGTTGCCTCTATGTTTTTTGGTCAAAAGAGGGTTTAAGATTTTTGAAAAGATTTAACCCTTCATATGTTTGAAAATCCTCGCATTCTATTCCTGCATTACTTTTTCCACTTAAGGAAGGATTGATTTATCATGAAAAGTGTCCCCCCCATAGGTTTTCCCTAGGCGGTCTTTTTAAAGTTTTCAAATATTACCCTTTGCCTATGTATTGTTTTAATTTTGTTGGGCTTCTTAACTATCGTGCAAGTTAAAGCTCATCATGCGGTGTGCCTTGGTTTGCCAAGAGAAGATGCCCATGGTTTATGTCTTTGTGAAGTGGTGAAAAGAGTAAGTGGGCCCGACCAGAGGATTGCTCATCAGGTTAAAAGACTGCATCTCATATTTGATCCAATGGTTGGCGTTGCTTCACTAGCCCAAGATGCATGTGATTTACCTTTCACAAAATAGAAAAAGACTTTGCAGGTCCCAGAGGCAAGCGGTTCCATTGGATAAAGGACGATAAGTTTAGAAGAGATCAACGGCTAGCATTGATTTGCTAGTCAAAAGATGCATGTGTTTTACCTTTTGCGAAGTAGCAAAAAGGTGGAGGGACTGGGCAAGGTGACCACAGCAAGGGTAATAGATGAGTGGGTTTTTAAGATCTAATGGTGGTCGTTGCTTCACAAAAAGAAGTTGCCTGAGATTTAAGGTCCGCGAAGTAGCAAAAAGGTCTGTTGGCCCAAAGGACAGGCAGGTCATAGTTTTAAAGACCGATTAAGTAGGAGTTAATAGGACGGTTGTCGTGGATTCATAGCCTCAATTCAAGCAAAGGTTTAGTGTTCACGAAATAGAGAAATGACATGGCAGTACAGATGCATTGCTTTGTGGAAGGAATTGGTGACTCATAAGAGAAACATGTGGTGGCTTTAGAATGGAACCTGACAAAATTATCTAAGAAAATAGCCGGCTGCCACATGGCATTTATTCATTGGTGATGAAATAAAGGCAAGTGGTTTCTGAGTTGGGGGCTCACTTTGAAGGTTTGAGTGTGTTAAATGTTGTACATCTCAGGGTGGATCCAACAGTTCTTGTTGTTTCATACCCCGAACATGCCTGCAGTTTATGTCTTTGCGAAATGGTGAAAACCATTAGTCGTCATGGTTAAGCCCAGTTAGTTAAGAAGTCTGGTGGTCACTGTAAGAAGTAAAGATCAAGCAAGTAGATGATGATCTAATGGTTGGCATTGTTTCGTTTGGTGAAAGTGTGCAAGGTTCAGTGTTCGTGAAATAGTGAAAAGAAGGTAGGGCCCGTCACTAATGCAGAGGGATCAAAAGGAATAAAGGTAGTGCAAGTTCCAAGGATCCGACGATCATCTTTGCTTCGTGAAAGAAAATTTGTAGGGGTTTTAAACTCTACAAAATGGCAAAGCAACTAAAACAGAGAAAGACTCAGAGAACTTGTGGTTCGTTGGAGCCTATTTTTGAATTCGATTTACAAATTCAATTCTGAAGTGATGGCCGAAGCATGCAGGATTAATTTCTTAATTCAATGCCAACTTGCTGTATCAAGGTCCACATCAATTGAATATTGGTACCATTTTGACAAGTTTGTTGCAGAGGAGCTGGTGCAGAGCGAGTTTCTTCAGGAGAATAACCAGGTTTTTTTTGTGTTTCCCTTGCTAGTTGCAGTCTAAGAATCAGTGTTGCTATGTGAATTGTTTCATTAGAATTTTGTGCAAATCTCAATTGATATAATTGCATTAATGGGATGGTGCCAAGAAGGGAGTTAATAGGAAAGGTAAACTACCAAGATAGGAATATATGTGACGACTTTCTAGAACAACTAACTATGTTTACCAATGTCAAGGCAAAGAAAAAGAATGGGTGTCGAAGAACCCTCGTTTAAGAATTGGGGATGGCCTATATGACAAAGGTAATTGGTTAAGGGATCCACAAATAGGGATGTCAGGTTTAGGACTATTCAAGGTAGGTTTTGGTCTGAGACATTCCCTTGCCCCTTTAAATAGTATATGGGAATTGGATGTGGGGAAGCTTATAGTCCCTGGGGTCTTCATGGATGTAGATTTCTTGACTCTGATTGCACAAAATTATGACCCTATAGCTAGATGTATCAGGAATGTGAAGGGATAAATCCTTATTGAAATTAATGATGATGAATTTAGAAGAGTGTTTAAGCTCAGTGAGGCTTCAAATTTGTTAGAGCCTATTGGTTTTGAATCACTAGCTCAGGTTTATATTGCACAAAGGGATCACCTTAGGAGTGGCCCACTGAAAGAGTTTTTTGTTAAGATAGGAGGGCTGACTATTGTAGGCCCCAGCACCATGGAACCTTTCTCCCTGAATTTGCTTACTTTAAGAGCTAAGTGCATGTATTGGGCACTTTGTCATAATTTTGGAGAAGATGTTGAGAAAAACATGCCAACCCATTATATGTTGATGATTGCATAGATTCTAAACCCCTCTCTGGCAATAACATTGACTATGCACCTTACCTCACTAATGCAATTCATGCAGGGCTAGCAGGGATAAAAAATGGTAAGGTGGACAGACCATTTGGATGGTATTCTCTTCTAATGCACATGTTTTTGTTCAAGGGTGTTGATTATTTTGCAAAAGAAATGGATTTGGTCAAGGTGAAAGATAAGGAAGAGATGCATGTTCAACTTTGGAGTATTGTTTTGTCCTAGGACAGAGAGGATGCTAGCTATTTAAAGTTTGACAGATGCTTTGCATCTAATATTAGGATTCTTTTGTGTACAAAAAACCCTAGGATCCCTAAGGATCTCTTAGAATTCCTCAGACCCAAAGAGTTTGCTGAGGGTATTAAGATTGTTCATAATTGGGGAGATATGTATTTGTACCCTATTTCTACAGTTTTCAAAGTATATGGTTTTAGGGGCACTCCATATTTATTTCCCTATCAAGTCCCACTGAAGACAGGAATTGCAGAAGTTTTAAGGCAGATTGGAGGTGTACAAGAGGCAGAGTTGACAAATAGGGGTAAAGGGACTATTTTCCCAACTATTACCATGGCCCATCATTTTGTGATCACCAAAGGTGGCTGGAAGTATCTTGAAGAATTATTTAAACCATATAGATTGTCAATTGTAGTTTCAAGATTTGCAAACCCTAAAGACTTTTTGAACGACATGTTTAGAAAAAGAGCAGTTTGTAAAGGTAGGCCTCACCAATTTCAATTCCCTGAAGATTTAATTACGAATGAATTTAATTTGGATGAGCAAGAATTGAGGAAAGAGAAGTGGGTTGCATATAAAAGGGCTCTTGACTTCATTCATCTGTTTGATAGCAGTTATGATCCTCTTTCTAGTTTCATTCCCTTTCAGTAAAAAATAAAATTCTTAATTCTTTATTTTGAAGACCTCATGCAAACTTTGAAAGAAAAGAGGGAGGCTATAATGAGAGATGACCTTGACAAGGTTATGTTGGTTCTTTCTAAGCCTGCTTTTGCTAAGGCTATCCCACCGGGTGATTATGTCATGCACAAAAAATAAAAATACAGTGTGATGATGCCAATGACTGGTGAGCCTTCTACTTCAAGAGGGAAAAGAGCAATTGAAGATGTCATTGACATCCAAGACTCCCCTAAAAGGCAAAGAGTGGGGAAGGAAGTGTAGACAAATGAGCCTCAGTATTCTCCATCTCAGTCCCCTATCCACATAGGAGATGAGCAGGCGGTGGCTGAACAATTGTTACAGTTAGGGAGTCTCAGGGAGATTGCCTACACATATGAGGAGACACAAGAAGGGATGTCAGAAGAGCCACCTAGTGCTGAGATGAACTTGACTGAAGGTGAGCTCAAAGGTAAAGAGTTAGACCCAACTATCAAGCAAGCTAGTGAGGAGTTCCTATCTGATAGTAACTTTGTTCCAACATGGGCCTTCATGCAATTTGTATGGAAATAGAACATGGAAAAATTTAAGGCCAGAAGTGAAAAAAGGAAGAGTGAGCAACCTCATAGAGATGTAACTCAGATGGAGGAAGAGGTAAAACAAGAAATGATTGAAGAATTCAAGACCATTACTCCTGAAAAGGGAAGAGAGATGGTATCAAAGGCTGGTGTTATGATCCTCCCTGAGTGGGATATAGCTAATGCTCTGGTACTTGAAGTAGTCGAGAAGGAAACTAAACCCATGGAAGGAGTGACCTTCAGCAAAGATAATGATGGTTTAGTTATATGGTCATTGAAAAAGGATGAAAATAGAAGAATGAAAGATGTCTCAGATTCTAGTTTCCTAGGAGGTATGATTGTAAAAAGAGCTCAAGATATAGGGATGATGGAAGCTGCAAGCACAGTCTTAGAAACTGCAAAGTTTAGTGTAGCAATGATAGAAAAGGAGGCAAAAGAAAAGGCTAATCTCCAGTTGAAATTGGAAACAATCTTGAAGGCTTATAATGAAGCCAAAGAAGGAATAGCCAACCAAGATAGCATTATTGCTAGGCTTCAAAGTCAGTTGGTAGGTCAACACCATCAAGGTGAATCCTCTACTCTTCTGATAGCTTCTTCTCCAGCAAGACCTCCACCTACAAGTCCTATCATAGAATATCCTCCTTCTAGACTATTCCTTCTGGTTTCCAACCAACTAAAACTGTTCAACATCAGTTGGAAAAGTTGAAACAGGCTCAAGCCCTATTTGCAAGCAAATATGAGGAAAAGGTAAAAGCTACAATTTTGAAGTTTGTTGATTCAGTTAGGGCCTCTGTCCTTCATATTTCTATGAAGAGGATTCTGAATATTTTGACTAAATTAAGAGAAGATGAGACCACTTTGGAACCAATTTTGAGTAAATGGATGCCTAGGGGAAAAGAGTTAGAGCTTATGTGTTCATCCCATGCAGATGCAGAGGCAAATGACAATCTTAGATCCACCTGTGAATTCATAAAAGAAATGAATATACTCTTAGAAGAAAGGGCGGGTGTGAAAAGAAAAGCTCAATTGTATAGGAAAGAATATTCTAATCACAAATATGAGTTGTTTCTTGAGGGTTATGTTGGTCCTACTCAATTAAAAGAGGAGAAGGCATGGTTGGAAGAGTTGAACCACAAATTATCCCAAAGGGTCAATGAAATCATTAACACTGATGACACGTCCTTATTTGTGAAAACAATTGATGAGATTGAAAAGGTAAAATCCCATTATGGTTTCATAGAAACAGAAGTTGGGCAGTTAAGGGTCACTTGGAAAAGGCTAGAAGGGATGAAGAAAAGGATTGTTATCTTCTCTTGGTCGAGTGATGACGTGTTCTAGGAGTGGAGGGACAATTATGCTAGACAAAGAGAATATATTCTAGAATAGTTAGAAGATGTTGTAGTCGAACAACAAACTGAAGAGACCGATGATACTGAAAATGAATTGTAACTGTTTCTTGGAGAGTATTGCGGTCTGTAACAAAATTTTCTTAAAAATTGTCCAAATCTTGTAAGCATCCATGATATTATAAATGGATACCGGGACTAGTAAAAAAGGGATCACAAGAATTTTGTAAAGAAGCTCTGGAAAAATATATTTAGGGCTTTTTCCTAGTTTTAAGCGGATTACTCTGAGTTATGTAATATTTTCAAGAATAAATATGAATATATAGATCAAAGTTCCAGGCCTAAAATTTCTTTGTCTTCTGGTATGCATTCTTTATCTTGTTGGTCTCATTTGGATAATCTAGGGTTGTTTGAATGAGCATGGATTGTAAGGCAATCTTATAGATGTTATTTCTGGCTTTTCTCTTTAGGAGAGGGATTAAATGTGCATGAAATACTTTTGTCAGCAAATCTATTATTTGTTGATATGAATCTGATGAATTGTTTTAGTTAAATGGGAGAGGACCTATGTATATGTTAGGCATGTGTGGGGTTCATAAAAGCCGAGATGATGAGATGTATGAGAATGTTCAGTTTTGAAAATTATTGCTTGATTTAGGTGACTTTGTGGCCTGGATAATGCACTGGTATCAGATTGTAGGATTTCTTTCCATCTTTTCTTGAAGATCAATATTGAAAATGAATATAAGCTTTTCTTTTAGTGTTTCAATTTCATTGAGGTGATGAAATCCATAGGTTTTTAGTGCTGATTTACTGTGAATCTCAATTTTAAAGTGTGAAAATATTCATAGAAGGTACACCCACCTGAACTCTGGATAAGTTCAAAGTGTAGAAGGTCTCAAAACCTTGTTATATGTTACTCTTGAGTTCTATTTCCTTGATATTTTCATATGTAGACAGAGTTATTTTATTTCTTACAGGAAGGATAGAAGGGAAATCAAAATTTGAGACTAACACCCCAAAGCACTGAAAACTCTCTCATCTTCCACCAAACCCAATATCATGGTAAGACATAAATTAACAAGCTTCACATATTCTGGGATTGAATCACGCAACATTTGGTTCTCAGCTATAGCTTTCCAAAGCCTTGTTATTGATCCCTCTTCATGGGGGTTCTCTAGTTTGGCATATTGTTCTCTCATAGTGTATGCAAAATGAGATGATTGCTCTCAAAGATGAGTTTTGTCTAATATTCCATTTATAGTTACTCCATTCAATTCTCTAGATGTTCAAAATTGTTTTATCAAAATCAATAGCTTACTTTGAAAATCAGATGCAATGTTGAGGCTCCAATAATGAGGAAACACAATAGACATGGCTTTGAGAAGGTTGTCAAGAGGGAATCTACTTCTAGTTTGTGAGGAAAGATTGTATGCAATTTTCTTCACAGAAGTAGTTACAATCTCAACAATCTTGTCGAAATCTTCCCTTGTAACTCATGATAGTTGCTTCCTCGGGTGCTTTCTTGGTTCCTCGAGGTTGACCGTGGCATAGAAGTGCATTGGTATCTCAACTCCCCGTACATTGGTACATACCTCCCTGTCTACACCAATTTGTAAAAAGTTATCAGGATTGTTCAAATTTGTGAGTGTCCGCCACTTAACATATTTTTCATCAGATAGTGTTGGTTTATTTCAATAGAGATTGTCTAGGGTCATGCATGTCATCTTATGTAGCATAGCATATTCTGCAATATATAGAGCTCTTTTTTGGGAAGCCTTCATAATATTCCTCATTTCCTCTAGCATGGGCAAAAGAGCTACTAAAGTTAAGAGTGTCTCTAAATTACTTAACCTGCGAAGAAGTTCAGGAAATTTTGGTTGATCTGATTTGTCGCAAGTTGTGTGAAATAGTCCAATCAAGGATGGATATTTTGAAAACACTCGATGCATTGGACCATCCATAGAGATCCATTTGGTATCATTATCCTTGAGAAGCTTGTTCCCATCAGTTATTCCATCAACAAATTATTGAAATTCCATAAATTGCTTGGGACTTCGACAAAAGTGTGAGTAGAGCTCTCTGATTAAAATTTTAATTTTTTTAACCGAAGCAAATTGGCTCACAATTCCAAAAGCTAGATTCATTCTGTGAGCCATGCAATGAATTGCAATAATGTACGGTGCAAATGAAGTTTTAATCTTTGTACAAAGACCTCCTATGACCTTGCATTACTGAAGCTCCATCTGCTCCAACACAAACCAATTTTTTGGCTACCGTCATGTCATCCATACCTCCATATTCAATTAAACTTCTCTTTAATAGTTGAAATAAATTTTCTGTTATTGCACTCTCCTTCATTTTAGCAACAGATAGTAGATGAGTTTGGCGGGTATGATTCTCTATAGTATAAACATGCATGCATACCCATGAAGTATTGTCTACTACCGTAACTTCATCTAAAGAAAATGCAATAAAATTTGACTCTCTTATTTTTTCCTTTACATCTTCTTTTTCAACCTCAACAAGACAACTTGCCCATTCCCATCCACTGTTTACTAACCAGTGTCTATTAGGATAGTTAGGAACTTTCAAAAATTGTAATAAACCACTAATTGATGGGAAATTTTTCATAGCACACTCTCTGCTCAAAATCTAAAAAACAATGCTTAACTGAACAACTTTTCCCAGTTGTTCTATTTGCATTGCTTTTCCAAAAATAGCTTCAATAGAACCTTTAACTTCAATAGGATTCATTTGTATTTTCTCATGAAAATAATACTCTTCGGCACTCCTCACATGCTTACATTCCTGCTTTGTTTTCCATCTTATCATATATTTTTCCACCCCGTCTATCATTTGTTTTTCATAAACTTTACCCATATGCTTTTCTATGGTGTCAAATTTTAGTTGTAACCTAATTTCCTTGTTTTGTTTCCAAGTGCAAATCTTACACCTGCATTCTATTGGAGGCTCACCTTCAATTGGATTCTCCACTGGTTCAATGAATGGATACTTTGATGCCCAATTAATTTGAAATTCCTCACTAGCATATCCCACTCCCGATCCTTATTTGATTGTGGTTCACCCTTTTTTGATATGGATTTTCTTTTCCCCTTCTGTACATTATCATCAATGGCATTATCACCCAAGTTGATTATATCATTTTGGCTAACTTGGGTATCTACCAGATAATCTTCTTCAAGATCATCCTGATCTGAGATATCAGGTTCACTATCATCTTCAACATGTGGTGTAGGTGGCAAATTTTGTAGTTGTACTTGTGATGATGTACCTTCCTAATTGTCACCACAATATTTTCCAATGCCAAAGTACGAAGACAACCCCTCTTCCTATTCGACATCTCCAATGAAATAAAGGCTGCCAAAAAAATATCAATTTGTTGAAAAGAAGCAATAATAGACTATAATGTATAATATACCACTTCAAAAATATGATCGCTCGCCTTTAGGCTTTAGGTCACTAGCAATCACCAATGTAGTCAACAACAATGATTTTCCTTGGTATGAAACTTCGCTATTGATCAAAATTCAAAGCCTAGAACCCACCAGATTGTGTTGAGATAGATCTAATCTTTGCATGTATTTATACCAATCTGTATATGGAAAATTCCACGGGAATTTTATATGGTATACAAATATTTGGTGAATCTCGCATAACTATAACATGACTTATGTAATTTTTGAGGCGATTATAGGTCATTCAAATATGACATGTAATTTTTGAGGCAATTATAGGTCGTCCCAATAATTGGCGAAAGTTGGGGTGAATGGAGACACACATCAGCAAGATGTTAGGCGAATTGGGTCCCCCTGGCTAACAAATCTTCACATGCCTATAGGTGAATTAAGGTCCTCTATTAAGGCAACCTTGGAGAGTGTAGGTGAAAAAATTAAATTTACCGTGTGTCCACCTTATATTGTATTGGTGAAATCATCGCATAGAAACATTTAATTGCATAAAACATATGACAATCAATTCGTGACTTTGACATAAATTGATAATGTTCTGGCAACATGGCCACCCCTAGTTGGTACAAAATATTCGCCATTGGTGAATATTCACCACTAAAGTAATCTCTAGAGGATTTATGGATCTGTTGTTGTTTGTTTGGTCTTAAGCTGACATGGCATATCATTGTAATATGGAATTATGTAATGATCTTATTGTAATATCTTTAGGTGGTTGATGTAATTGGTTTAGGCCTTAGGGTTTGTATAAATAAGAGGTAGAAACTCTTTGTAAAGTATCATGGTTATTGAAAATGTCATGGTCAAGGAATGTAATGTGTGAATATTGTAATATCATTCAGGTAGAGGCATTGGTCGATCATTCATGATCAAATTGGATTCAGAAGAGGATTTAGTCCTCCGACACTGAGCTTAACTAGGACTGTAATCAGGCATGGTAGATGCTATTTCAAGCAGTTCACTCTATTGGATTGTTGTCCATTTATCTTGAGATGGTTATAGCCTCTCTGTAGTCAACAAGACTCTTTTGTAATGAGCAATACACTCTAGGCAGTGTGCCTTCCTGCAAGTGCAGGCCCCTCATTGTAACACATACTTTCTGTAGAAGTATCATCTGACTATCGGTAGACTTTCCACTATCATTTTTCCCTTTCTAGGTTTTCCACATACAAATCATGGTGTTATGTGGTATGGTTTCTTTGCATTGATTATCTGGTTAATTGTTAAGTTGTATTGTTTACCGGTATCTGTTCCTACCGACATCTGTATGTGCTTTACTAGTACTTGATATGTTTAAGGTTTTATTGTGGATTAAAATTTATAATTTGTTAATAACTAATTCACCCCCCCTCTCAGTTGTTCACTAGTTATCCTAACACAAAACAAACACAAAAATGGACCCAAAATAATAAACCAAACACAACAAATCTTATGTACAAGACTTGCGGGGCACTCCTGGTTACAATTGATATAACTTCATATCCTGCCCATTGTAGGTGAGGGGAAGAGCACTCCCATCCTGATATGCCAACTTGAAAGAGTTAGGGCCTTTTACCTCTTGAATTACAAATGGTCCTTTCTATAATGATTCGAACTTTGCATGTGCACCTTTTGGTTCTCTTCTTCTGTCCCAAAGCAGAACCTGATCGCCCAACATGAATTTTCATGGCTTGGCTTTCCTGTCAAATATTTTCTTGAACCTCATTTGATGTTCTGTAATCTAGTCAACCAATTTATCCCTTTCTTCATCAATCCTTATCAAATGCATAATCATCTTCTCCAGAGAATCTTGAAAATATACATCTTCAATAACAGTCTGCAACTTTGAAGCTGCAAGTTCAAAGGGAAGTGACACTTGAGCCCCAATTTTGTACACCAATTCAAAAGGTGACATCCCTATAGCTCTTTTTGGAGATGTGTGATCCACCCAAAGAGATTCATATAGTCTTTTGTGCCAGTCTTTGAAATTTTCAATCACCAACTTCTTCATAATATTTATCATTTTTTTATTACTTGACTCTGCCTGACCATTACCCCGAGGATAATAATCTGATGAGTGAGAAAGAGATATCCCATGATCATAACAAAACAATGAAATCTCAGTAGAAGAGAATTTGGTTTCATTATCAACCACAATTTTCTAAGGAACTCCAAATCAAACCAGAATATTTTCTTTAAGGAAATTACAAACAACCTCAGAAGTGGTCTTTCGCACTGGAATAACTTCAACCCATTTGGTGAAATAATCTATGGCTATCAGTATGTGTGTATGTACAACACTTGAGGTAGGTGAAAAGGGAGCTATAAAATCTAAACCCCACTGTTTAAATGGTTCATCAATAACAAACAGTCTAAGAGGTAATGCTACAAGCTATGGCTTTCCTATGAATAACTTACATTTTTCACACTTAGCTACCCAAGTGTATGCATCCTTAAACATACCTAGCCAATAATAACAATTTCTCAAGATTTTGTAGGCAATTACTGTCAATGAAAAATGACCACCACAAGCTTCATCATAAAAAAATTTCAACAATTATTCATGAAGTGACCTGTCCACATAGCGCAGGAAAGTTCCATCCAACTCCTTTTGTACAATACATCATCAAAAATAACATACTTGGCAGCCTTTAATCTTAGATTTCATTTTTCCTTTGGAGAGAGATGCTCTGGACAATCCCCATAAGTTAAGTAATATGCAACATCTGCAAACCATGAATCTTGAAGTCCAACAAATAATACTAAGGGCAGCTCCTTAGTCGCTTCATTCTTACTTTCTACAATTAACTTACACAAACCTTGTCCCCTCACTAATTTTGTTGGTTTAATGTCTATATTAAACTCCTATATCTTAGACACCCATGAGGCCCTATTATTGATTCCCATATCCTAGTGTGTTAAAATGCTCTTAACAATAGAATGTGGCACATAGACTATTGCATGAGAATGAAGAATATAATACCTAAATTGTTTTATGGCTTTCACAACTCCATATGCTTTATTTTCCATCGAGGAATATTTTAATTCATTCTTTTTAAGGGGAACACTCATGAAAGATATTGGAACTTATTTATTTTATTCATTCTTTCATAACAAAATCCCTAACATGGTATGTTATGAGGCATAACAATAAATGATAAAATCTTTTCTAAAATCTAGATTAACAAGAATAGGTGCTTGAGCAATAGCTTCCTTTACTGATTCAAATTCTTTCTTTCCTTCTTCATTCAATTTAAATACTTTATTTTCACTCATCAAGTTTACAATGTACCTAGTGATTTCTATAAAATCTGGAATAAATCTCCTCAAGAAATTTACCCGCCCAAAGAAAGACCTGACTACATTTTTGTTTGATGGTAAACTTAACTGCTGAATTGCCTTTACTCTCTCAGGATCCACTCTAAGTCCTTTAGAAATGATGTGGACAAGTAATTTACCTTCTGTAACCCCAAACACCGACTTCTTTGGATTCAATGACACTCCATATTCCTTACACCTTTACAATACCTGCCTTAATTCTCTTAGGTGATGCTTTCTCCTCTTCGAGAAGATAGTTAAATCATCAAGATATACAACAATTAGTTTATCTTCCAGATGACCAAAAGATAGATCCATAGCCCTTTGGAAGGTGGCTCTTGCATTTATCAGACCAAATGGCATCCTATTATAGAGAAAAGTACCCCAAGGAGTGATGAAAGCATTTTTATGCTGGTCACTTTCTAAAATAATAATCTGATTATAACCAAAAAAACCATCAAGCATAGACATCATTTCAAAACCTGAGACTGTTTGCAAAATATGATTGATAGCAGGTAATGGGTGATTATCTTTGAGACTGGCCTGATTTAGATTCCTTAAGTCCACACAAATTCTTATCTCTCCATTTTTCTTACAGAAAGGGACAATGTTGGATATCTAGGTAGAATGGTGAATAGGGTATATAATCCTATCTTTCAACATTTTTTCTACCTCCTGAAATATAGCTTTCGCTACTTTGGGGTTAAAATTTCTAAGCTTTTGTCAGAAAGAACTCATTCCAGGTTTTAGAGGGATGTGATGTTGAAATTTTCCTTCCCAAAATTTCTTCAGCTCATCATAACACTAGGCGAAAATGTCTTTGTATTCCTATAGGAGAGTGATGAACCTTTCTTTCTCTGAACTTGTTCAACATTTTCCTAGATTTATATACTTGGGATCTTTCTTAGTTCCAATGTTAACTCTTTGATAACCACCAACATCTTGGAATCTAGGAATCTATTCATCTCTTCTTTTCTTATAGGCATCATGATGATCAAAGAGACATTCTAGAGAGACCAGCCCTTTATGAATTTTATTCCCTTTTAATTGTATTACCCCATCATTCATTTCTTGACCCTGCTTCAATGAAAACTCTTTACATTCAACATCTGATCCTTCAAAGAATGTAGTAGCAAATGTTTCTACACAATGCAAGAAGTTATTGATTTGTTTGTCATTTTTGAAGACCTACCAAAACTCAAGAATTATCAGGTACACTAGGTCGATATATCAATTCCACTCGATAGGTATCATTTGTAAACTCAGGATGAGGAATCAATAGAGAAGCCAATACTGCTAAAGAATCAACTTTGGAGTTTTATTATCTGGGAATGGCTTCAATATAAAATGCATCAAAACCTTTAATTTTGTCTCAAACTCTATTTCGATAATGCTTCAATCTCTCATTCTTCATATTGAACAATCTTGTGACCTGTTTCACAATCAACTCTACATCTCCCTTAACTTATAGAAGCTTTAGTCCCATTTTTTTCACTTTAGCTAATCCCAACAACAAGGCTTCATACTCGGCGGTATTGTTTGTGTTCTTGAATTCCAGTTTAAAAGAAAAAGGAATGTTTATACTAGAGGGAGGAATAAGAACTACCCCTACACCAGAACCTGATGTTGAACAACTTCCATCAAATTCCATCAACCATAAATTATCTTCTGCCTCTGGTTGTGACAAATTCTCTATAGCTTCATTATCAGATAAGATCATATAATTTCTGAATTGGCTTTCATGGAACAGAATTTGAGCCTTCGAATCATCAGAGGAAAAAATAGTAATCTTGGATTTAGGTTCAGGCTACAAAATGACTCGTTGTTTTCCTATGGGAATGGTGGCTTGAGACCAATCCATCTTTATCTCACCCCCTAAGTCTCTACAAAATGTGTGACTTAATAACATGTCGTAACTTGCTGGGATATTAGCTATTAAAATGGTTAACTTAATTATTTTATTCGGATGAGAAGCAAGGACCACCTGAGCATCCTTGATCTATCCTAATAAGGGTATTTGTTTGGAGTCCATTGAATAACATCTGCCAAAGGTTTTTGTTAAGGATAATCCCAATGCCTTAGCTACTGTAGATGGCAAAATATTATCTGAAGCACTTGAGTCTATAATACAGTTGTTTAATTTATGACCATTTATGAACAATGATATATAAAAAGGCTCAGGTTTTGATTCAAGAATAGATAATTTATAATCAATTTGAAGGGCTATTATTTCAGGGATAACTTCATGAGTAATAGGATGAGTTGACACATCACCTTGGGAAGACAATGTAGCATTAACTGATTGTTGTACCACATTAGCTTGTGATGCATTATTTCCTTTTATAAACTTAACTAGCCTATCAAGTTCTTTGGGATTTAATTTAAGGTATTCAGCTGGTGTAATTTGAATCTAGGAGGATTTACAAAACTCTACAATATCAAATGTACCTTCAATCTCTACAGATTTTATCAACTAAGGTTCTTGAGGCTTATGATCATTATTATGAAACATTGAAACAATATCCTTACCTTTAGAATTCACAACAAAGGATGAAAAAGCACCCTGAGGTTTTACATTCTAGTGATTCCTTGTTAGTACAACACATGAAGGATCCTCCAAGGTAACCAAAATATCACCTCCTCTTTCTGAATTTGACTCGTACTCCAGAAAGTGGATTTCAGAGTCGCCAGGTTGCCTAAAAGATTCTTCTTCACTTAGTTCATTTGAAATATCTTTAGAACCAATCATCTGTACATAACGCACCATTTCTGGATAAGAACTACCATCATGATCATCAGCGAGATGAAAAACACACATATCCCCCTTTGTTGGTGGAGCTTCAAATCCCAATCTTTGTTGGGTCGAGGGTAATTGCAAGGCTTTATTCCCAATTCCCATAGACCAATTTGTATTCCTCCTTGGTATGTCTTGGTAAAGTGATGAATAAGATGTACTAGCCTTGGGTAACTATCTTTTCAGCGTAATTACATCATTCATTAGTCTCTAAATTACAGGGTCTGAAGAAGTAGAGGTTTGCACATTGGGCACTTGTACTTCTCTCTTCCATTTTCCTGCAGTGATCAAGTCATCCTCCAATTCAATGACAAGTGTTTTAACACCACTCAGATTTGCAACTCTTTGTCTACGAATCAAGAAACCTATCTTTGAGGGAAAAGAATTTATAAAAATACATTTCAAGTTATCATCTAAGGGTTTCTGATTTGCAGGAATTTTATGAACAATTTTATCAAATTTACCCACAAAATCTCTCATAGATTCTAGAATTTCTTTTTTTAACTGAGCTAATTGAGCCAAAAGAGAATGTTCATCCTTTGCTGCCTTGAACCTAGGTTCAAACCTAGTTTCAAATCTTGCCAATTTTTTATTACACTATTTGACAAATGACAAAACCAATCTGCAGTTGCTTCAATTAAGGTTTGTACAAACAACCTTACTGCAACATCCTCATGTTGGACATCTATTATACCACATGCAACATTAAAAATATATTCAAATGCTCATCAATTGTGACCTTGCGATCACCACAGAATTTAGGAAAATGATCCCTTGCTCCTTTAGGTAAGGCATTCAAATTCAAACCAAGGTTCAATGGACCTACTGGGGCCCCCCAAGGATTATTTGTTGCCATTGGAAGAATGATATTGAGAGGAATTAGATTTATTACACTAGGTAAGGCAACACCATGCAAGGTTAGGGCTTGACAAAATGAGGATACAGGGAATGAAGGGGATAGAGAATGAGGTCTACTTTTTGTTTGTTTTGTAGGTGAAAAGGACGACTGAAAAATCTAGGTTTTGCAATTCTTTAAAAATAGAGTCAACTATTCCTTCATGCCTCAGAGATCTAGTATATCTTCTTGGCTCCAGCCTATTTACAATGCAAAATTTTAATGGCACCAAATAAACTATTAAAAACTGACAATCCAATTCTTTGTATCCTCTAACCAGGCAACCAATCTCCCTAGCAAAGTCGCCAAAAAATTGTTGGTTAATAGATTTGCCTTTTCTTTGATTTTTATATGTTTTTAAAATAATAACTTGTGCATACCCCTCATGAAAAAGAAAATGCACCAATAGTTGGGTGAACTGAGTTTAGGTTTACCCTCTGCATAAGAGTGCAACTCCTCATAAGATGTTCAATAATTTTTTATGCAGATTACTTAAAAACAAACACTTTTCACCAGAAATCAAGAAAGGCTTTCACATTCATTTGTCAACACAAAAGAATGCTACAAAATATTTTTTAATAAGTGTAAAGATCACAGATTTTACCTCTATGCATATCCATTCAATATAAAATTTATTCCACCCAAAATACTCAATGTAGTGTAAATGTTGATCGATTCTCGCTCATGCCTCATAAGACAAGAGGGATCAAAGCCATTTAAACAACAATGAAGTACCATTTAAACAAAGAGAACCAATGAATTCACAAACAAAGAAAGAACTAGTAATCAAATTGCATATTCCTCACATAAGCATATATCCCAACAAAGATTGCTAATCTTTCAAACACACAAATTTGAAGATCATATCAAAATATCATTTCATTCAAGTACCAGAAATGTCTATACTGAAAATCCAAAGAAAATTAAGTCTATTCCTTTCAATCAAAAAATTTCGGACCTTTAAAAAGACTTTAAGAACCATATAAATAGCCACCAGGCTATGATAGTCTGTTACAAATAAATCCAGAGTTAAACTATTAACTCTATCCCAAAGTTAAAGAAGTTTAGTTTCTTAAAACTAAAAAGCAATAACTAAACTACAAAAGTGGCATGAGCCACAAACTCCAACAGATGATGTGGCTTCAACCTATTTGTCTTGTGATGTGGGAGTACTTTGAATGTTCCGCCATTCTAGGTGAGATGAAGAGAAGTTTAGAATGAGCTGGTAATGTGGAAAGCCTATATGTAGGATCTATTGCCTCCATACCTCTTTATTTTTTCTTACCTATAGGACCTTACCCTTATGCATTTGTAGATGATCTAAGAAGACAACCAACATAGATTCAATTCTTGTAACCTTTGAGAAATCTTGAATTGTCAAGGACTTTGCTTCTTGAATCTATTGTATTCGATCTTTGAAAACTTGAGTCATCTTTGATGAATCCTCGAGCATTTTCTTACCCTCTTTTAGAGGTTGAAGGTCTATGCATTTCATGTCTTTTTGCATAGTGTCAGACAATTCCTTCAATTCTTTGAGAAGTTTAAGGAATTCCTCATGTCCTTGATGAATGATTCAGTTTCTCCACTCAATATTTTCTTTGCAAACAAAGAGTATATTATCATCAAGGTCGTGCACCAAATTCTCAGTGAGGAAGTTAATCACTCTATATATCTGAGTATCTCTCATCTACCTCAACATAGCTAGCCATTTACTTTACTCTTTCTCCCAGGAAACTATTTTTGTTTCTAACTCTTTCCCAAAAGACTCTGCATTCTCGAACACTTTGAACAAATCAGAAATATAGCTAGTTCCCTGATGTGCAATTGATTCAAGCCATTTGCTAAAGACATCTATAATCATTCCGCTCCTTTGAACCTGATCAAGTAACTTCTTGTTCATGGGCGATTTCAGACCGAATGATTAAGAAACTTGCTAAAGAGGCTGGGGATTTGGATTCTGAATAACATTGATATATTGAGCCATTTGTATTATAATCTGCTTCATCTCATTCTTGTCTTTTTCATCCTTCCAAGTCCTCATGATAATCCTTTTGTTTGAATACTCCAAATGTATAACATTAACAGCCTGAGAAGTTTCCCCTAGATCAATCTTTTCAATGATAAAATCTTTCTCAGTGACATTCTCGACCTCCTTATCTGTCGGGGGTCTAGCCAGTTCTACAACCCAGTGTCTTGTTTTCTCATCCACATCGATCATAGTTTTTGTTTTGAATTTTTTGGACTTTGATGTCCTTCCCAAGCATTTTCTAACCATATCCTCCATTGGGATTGAAATAAGAATTACATTCCTCTTTTTAGTAATTGAGGCACTCAGCCACTTAGGAGCGGTGGATGTTTCCTTTGGTAATGGTGATTGTTGGTTAAAGGTGATAACAACCATGGTATTCCCAGAATCTTCAGGTTGCAGGATTTCCTTTCCTTTATCTGTAGCATTTGTGATGGGTTGGTCCTACATATGAGTATCCCTTGCTTCTTGAGTTTCTTCCTTGGAATCTAAGTCCACTACCAGTGAACTTGCCAAGGTTTTCTGGTTACTATTCCTACTATGTGATCTGGTAACATGGGCAAAGGTGGAACTGAAGGAAGACTCACCTAGACTTGTAATTTTGGCCTTCTCAATCCTATGTTTCCTTTCACCTACAATATCAACAACAATGTTAGAATAAGGAAGACATGCTTGGGGATCCACACGAGTTTGACCAACTTTCTTATCCTTAGGTGCAGGAGTTGGCTTTTGTCTGAAATGACAATCTTTCAACCATTTTTCTGTTCTTCTGAACACATTAAAGGTTCAGGCTTGAATGCTATCATCCCCTTTCCTATTCCAATCAATTTCTGGGATAGGATGTCCCTGTATCATTTCATCAAACTCGGGGTCAACTACTTGCTCATGTCCATCTTCTTGCACCCAGAAACATTCATGGATAAGCCCATTGTGATAATTTGTTGAACCGTGAACCTTGACCACAACTTTATTGTAACTTCAAACTCATCAGCATAGTTCTCCCACTAATCCTCCAACTGAGGATCATGCTAGAAATCACTATCAACCTCTAAATTCACTATCTAGAAACATACAATTGTAACTTGAACTTTTTGAATTCAATTTCAAGGTTCAATGTGTCTGAAATAAATGCACAACTATAGTGACCAAGTTTTATAGGAAATACCACCTTGGACTTCCCTCCACTCTTTTTGTCAATGTATGCTAGTAGACGATAGACTTCAATTAAAACATAACTATCCAAAACAAATCGGGGTAACCTAAAAAGTTAACCCTGAAAACCACCAACTTGAATATAAGTGAACTGAGGGAATTGGATAATGTAACTACCATAAATGCTGATTAATTTCATTGCCTTTGTTGTCAACCTCTTATTTGTGTTTCCCTGCAATTTATAAACCAGTTTCCCTACAAAAATGTCATTCCATCTCATAAAATTCTCTACATATCTTTGTTCCTGTAGGTGAGTATAATATTTGTATACCTTTATTCCATCAATCCAAGGTTCATGATATAGTCCATTCCAATCTCGGATACATGAAAGCATATAAAACAAATATGAAGACATGAAGAAACCACTCATTCCTGCAAACCTGTTCTATCTCTAGTGTAATCTTTCTACAATTACCTGCCCCCAATCCAAGTAGGTTCTTTCATTCAGCATGACTTGGATGTACAAGTACATCTAGTCTTCCTAGAGAAGGCACAGACATTTCCTTTTAACCTATTCAATAGAATGGCAATGTCTTGCACCTCTGTAATGAAGCGTTCTCTAGTAAGAGACCTTGGCAACCTGGACCCCCACTTTTGAATCTTCATAACCATTTCCTGGCAATCACACTTTTATAAGTACTCTTCTTTTCATAAAAGAATGAGTATGATGTGCCAATAGTCTAGTCCTCATATGGATCCTTATGATGTATACCCATGGCTGCCATTACAGTCTCCCTGTCAATTTTTAATAGAACTTTGCCATTGATGTTCCAAATACACCTGTGCTCTACATCATGCCTATTCATACATTCCAATACTATCTTCAGGCATGTTGAAGCAATGGGAAATGTGATGGCCTCAATCAAACCACTCTTCACTATTCTCTCCATCATTGAATTCTAAACTGGGTTTTTGGCTCTCTCAAGAAAATCAGAAAGATCCGCTAGGGCTAATGAAGTATCCCCCATCTTTGTGAGTGAACTAACCAGGAAAGAAGTGCGGCCTAGTTTTGGTAGAGTAGACCTCATAATGGCCCCTCTCATTTTAAACAAACAATTATAGGAATGCAATGAATTTATACATAGCAAAGGGGAACGACCGATAGTTAGCTTCCAGAATAAGAAAATATAGCAAAAGAGAGAATGACTGAAACTAACCTAATCTTAACAATAAATTCTCAGAAAAATTTTGCGTGTAGATACAATACCTCCAATTTCCTTTGCTTGCATTGCTACTGAGAAAATTCTAGAAATAATTACTAGTTTTTGCAACAAAGATGGACAATATCACACTCAAGACTTAGTTGGTTGTACTAAATTAAGTAAGTTCATGTGAGCTAATGCCTGATTTGACATATAACTGGCATGCATTTAATTTTGGGTCACTCCGTCACACAACTCACAAATTATCATGATTTCTTGTCATAATTTTTGAAACTAACATTTTGGATCCCCTAGAATATTCTCTTTTCCCGCCGCTGCATTCACTTTATGATGCATGTATCAATTCTACATAAAACTTTGGCCTTTAAGAATTCAAACTTTGAACCAAGAACTAAGAGGTTCAAAGGTTCAAGTTCAATATTTGAGAAATAACACAGAGCAACACAAAACACCGACTACGCGACAAGACAAATAACAATTAAGGAGCAAAAAAAAAACTGACGCATGGCTGACTTTGAACCTTGAACCTTGAACCTAAAAGGTTCAATAGTTCAAGTTCAATACAAATTTTGACAAAGCACTTGCCTTACCATAAAACAAAGCCGCAAAGAAAATTCTTTAAAGCACGTTTTGATACTTGAACCTTGAACTTTTAAAAGGTTCAATGACTCAAGTTCAAAGAAAGGAAATATATGATCGAAAGGGGAAAGAAACACCAAAAGGCATCCTATGAGTTTGAAGTTTTAATGAAAATTGGGGGGAGAACTAACAGAAGCCCAGCTATCCTGTCACAAAACCAAAATAAATGGTCGTGTCAAAGACACAGCTATGGTTGCAGATAGTTTTGAAGATGTTTTTGACCTAGATCTCTGCATTTAGCCAAAGACCCTCTGAGAGGCCACCTATCAGAGATGGAAGAAGGGTGGTTCAAGTAGGTTTTCCTTTCAGCTTTGGCACTCTTGCCTCCTGCAGTACATGGTTCCTATGGTGCATATTTTCCCTAATTTTATCAATGAATGCACTGACAAATTTACCTCAAACCCACCTATAATTGAAGGATAACAACTAAGGGTAGTGATAAGTGTTGAATCCATCAAGGATATGTTATGTATTCCTTAGATTGACAATAATACAATTATTTTTAAGAAAAAAGCCTTTAAGTTTTATAGGAGAAATAGAGATCTTGATGTTAGTTTTTGTAATGACTTGATGTAGAGAGATCCAGATACCTTTGATCTTCCTCAATTCCCAATAGCTTATGGTGCCTTCAAACAGCAATATGTGAAAGATGTTGCATCTATGTTGGCATACATTTTTGGCCTGAATGATGATCGAGATATTCACCCATTTCAAATGGGTTTCCTGTTCAAGTTCTACAATCAGAAGGAAGTTTTCCATTTTGACTTCATGGATGTCTTGGTACATGAGATGGTGGATAAGTTGATGAACTTCAAAAAGAATCACAAGTTTAGGTACACCTCTTTTCTCATCCACATTTTTCTACACCAGAACCTTGAATTCTTTAAAGAATCCATGGAGATTTAAATGTATGACAATAATAATATAAAGAATTCCATAATAGTGTGGTCCCCCTTGTTGTCTACCACACACGATTCTTATGCATTTTTAGATGCCTTCTTGACCACTGTAATGCAAGATTTGATTAAGATAGATACAGATTCAATCACACACTTTTCAAAAACACAAATCACTTGGATGAGATCCAATAGTTTCACATGTGAATGGTATCTAGGGTCAAATATTTATTTCATCATAACTCATGGGTTCACTGAAGAACCTTTTCACCTCCTACAATCCATTCCAGATTTCACTTTGTCTCTAGAAATGTTCAAGTAGTTGGTCACTATTCAACAACACATAGGTTCAGGAAGGCATGGGGTTGCCATTTTTAAGGAAAATGTGATAATTGGACCCATTGTTGTCATCAAAAGACTTCATGCAAAAGGCATACTCACTTCAAAGTTGGTTCAGCTAGGCCTTGTTGTTATTGATGATAAATGGAATTATGACCTTGACGGATGTCTAGCCTCAAGTAAGGACCCAATAGTGCATATACATTGTGTCCCTTCTTGGGATTAATGGAGAAACCCACAAGAAGATAACCTGGTAGTATATGTGAATTTGCATCTCATTCCTAATGAAGAAAGACTACCTTGGCTATCCTTCTATGAGGTGAAAGAAAAGTAAAACCTGGCCAAGAAATTTCCACTCCATTTATATAGAAAAATGAAAGAAGAGGGTTGTCTTGAAGATAAGAAGAAGTCCTTTTGGAGATATAGGCAAGAGATCAAAAAAAACAAAGTGGGATTATCAAATCTTCCCAGTGACGATGATTTCGAGCAAGAGTGGTGGAAATATAACATCGACGATGATGAATATTATGATCCTCTTTTAGGCACCACTGATGAAGGAGTTGTTGCAAAAGTGGTTGAGGCACTCAGAGAGAAAGGAAAGAAAATCAAGATCATTGTCTTGGGCTCTGTGCTTGATACCACTTTTCACTCTATAGAGAAGCCTGCTAGAAGGCCTAAATCTCAAACTTCAAGAAAGCAGCCAAGTCAAGCCCCAAAGCAGCAGGATTCTCCATAGGAGGTCACCATCTCTCAAAAGAAAAAGAACACTTCTAGTGTTCCTGAGAGTTTGTAGACTCAGGCCCCTGTATCAATACAAGCCCTACTTGCATCAACAACCTCTCCAGCATAGGTAATTTTTTATACCCCTCTTCTTTCTTCTCAATCTCTAGTTTCTATGTTGAAATCATCCTCAATCAACCCTGCTACTGTGTTAAGTAATCTCGAGATAGTTGTGTCTTTTGTGCCCCCTTTGCAAACCCAATCAATTCCAGCCTCTGCTAGCCCATTTTTGTCTTCTTGATATAGCGTTGTCACTTTTGGCACCATGGTTAGCATGACCCACTCTTTTCAAACCTCAAGACAACCAACTGAGATATCTCATGCTTCATGTGTCCTCGGGTTTGCAATTTTTCACCCGCCTCCTCGTCCAGTGTTGGGTTGTTGTTCTCCTCACCTACCGGTTTTTTCCCCAGGATCCCTCCTTATTCCCCAATTGCAGTCTCTTTAACAAATCTAGCCCAATTGCAAGCTAGTATGGCTCTTGCTCCTTTCATCCCACCCATAGGATCTCCTTTCATAGGGAAAATGATCCCTTCCCCATCAAATTTCCATCAATATGCAAATTTAGGCAAGCTCGTATGATCTTAGAGGGCACATAAGAGGAAGTTTAAAGATTCCCAGAAGCCCACAGAGCCTTGCATTAAGACTATCTTCAAGGAGGATCATCAAAATTTAGTGTTTGCGGCCATGACACTGAATGTTGTCAAATCAGCCAATCAAATGCGACCCAAAGACTATTCTATGCATGTCATTGGCATTGATCTAAGTAGAGCCCAATCGCAAGATAGGGTAGAGATCATGGAGGAATCATAGAAGGTAGTCTCTTCAGAAGCTCACGGTCAAGATAGAGAGAGTAAAAGATACAAATGAGCAACTAATGAAGGAAGGGAAGGCTAGAGAATCAGAGATGACTCACCAACAATCTGCAATACTTCAAGAAAAGGGCGAGAGAGATAAACTCCAAAATGCATTAAAAATCTCTGAGGGATAGCTACGAGTAGAGAAGACTACTAGGGAGATAGTATTCTAGGAGTTATATGATAAAATGCAAGAATTATTGTGTATGCAAGTTGCTTCTTCAAATATGGCTCAAGTTCAATCCCAATTATAGGAACCTATTACATAGAAAGAAAAGGAACATCAAGAATTGGTCAACATTCATAACCTTCTTGTAGAAGAGAGAGAAATAAAGGATAGAGCCTTCCAAGACCTCTAGAATTTGCAAGCTCACTCTTCTCAAGAGCTTCGTGAATCTCAAGCAATTGTCACGAATCAGCAAGTAGAAAGAAAGCAACTATAGGAGGTATAGGATAGGCAGACTAAAATAATAATGTTGCAGCATCAAATGGTAGAGCAAGCAAAGACTTTGAAATATATGCACAAGAGGTTAAAATAAAAAGAGGCAGAGATGGAGCTACTTTCAAAACCATCAGTTCCCCAGCCTGCTCCCCCCACAGATTTCACTTATCTAGTTTGAGCACTTCATAATGCATATTGGGAAAAGATAAAATAGTTTGTTCCCTTCCTGGAACCAACTTTGCAGTTCTTAGCAGTTTCTAAAATTTTGTGCACTAAGGTTGATCTTTTCATCAAGCACACTATGAAAGCAATGGCCTCTAAAGTATTCGAGGCTCAAAGGTTAGTTAATTAGCATTATGCCACCTCCTCCCAAGAGTTAACTACAGTGGGATTCATAGATTATGAGGAGATGATTCAAAAGGCTAATTGTTTCATCACTTATGACAAAATGGCCAAGCAAGGTCCTTCCGCTTTGTCAGCTTTAAGGGCCTTAATAGCCTTTGTTGCAGAGTGCCTCAAAGGTTTTGTCAAGCTAGGCCTACCCTCCCCTTTTCTTCTAGATGTCTTAGGCATGGGAGTTGAGAAACTCTCAAGCTTAATAATGCAGAAGTAGCAGGATCAGTCACCCCTTCAAGAATTGAGTGATCCTCTTGAATTGGTTGAGTTCAAAGCCTTATTTCATCCTTTGGCCAAACTCCTTACCATGCTTGAGTTATCCCACAAAGAACCAGAAAAAATTCCTTTCAAGGATGTCAATGAGCTGGATCAAATTTTCCAAGATCTCAAGGCTTAGGCTATCCCTTCCAAGGAAGATTGGTCTCCCCTACAGTAGATTTTCAACAGGCTTTTCAAGCAAGAGAAATAAGTTTGGTCTACAAACCAGGATTTTTGGTATCAACATCCCATGGGCAAGATTTTTTCAAAACGCGCCAAGAAATGTAGACTTTCATCTACCATGCCCCTTTTGAGGAGTTTTTTTTCATTTTACCCCTCAATAAAGTTCTATTTTTTGCTTCCTCACGTCTTCCACATGGTGGAATGACTCATCTTGTTCAAGCTTTTTTTTCCTATTGCCAGGAAGCTGAGAGATGCTGACACATGGCAACTTGCCTTGTCGCTCATTGTTGGAGGGTCTGCATCTCTAAAAGGTCTTTATGTTCATGTCCTATGGAGGATCCTCTTGAGACATCTTGTGTAGTTTTATTTCATCCCCAGGACACTCCCTCCTACTGCCACATGTGTGTGTGAAAAGTGGACCTATATCTGTATCTGGAATACACAACACTTCAATTAAGTCATTACATGTATGGTTAGACTAATACAAGAATGAATGATAAAACCATAACAAATTGACCCATTGCCTTCTAAAAGATGCGAATATAAGATTGCTCTCAGATTTGTATAAGCAATACCAAGGACTAGACTACACCAAGACGAAGGATTTCATCTATATGAGCATGATATTAAGCTAAATGGATGCAAGATGTAAGCTAGATATGCAAGATTGATCTAACATGATTTAAGCAATATATGAATATTTAAGCTAAATGATTTAAGCAATATGAAATAACTAATATGCAATATCTCAATGCAAATTCTCAATGAACCTAGAGCAAAAACAACATGATAACAATACATTCTCTAGGATCCTTGAATGAGAGATGAGAGCCTGAATTTATAAAAAATTCAGAAAGAAACCAACGACTAAGATCAAATGATGATGAGCGGTCAAGATTTTCCAAGAGGAAGCACAATCCAGGTGAATTGATGTGATTGGATGCTTTTCTCAGTTTTAAAGAAAATTGAACTAAAATTAAGATAAAATCAGAAAAAAACTGATTTATTCTCTATTTCATTCAATTTTAATATTTAATTGTTTTAATTGCTTTCTCTGAGATTATTTATCAATTTTTAATTTGTTTTTCATGATTATCTCCAATTGATTTCTTTTATAAACTTTTAATTCTTTTTTCCAATTAATTCCTTTTTTTGATGATTTAATGGCAAATTGATTTATTTAATTTTAATATGCTAGGATATTCAATAAAATAAATAGGATAATTGTTTAAAAATGATTTACTTGGAATGATCAATTAATTAAATAAATATTTAATTAATATTGGTTGATCGAGTTGCCATGTGACATTTGATGATTAAAGAATTAATGAATGTGCTCAAGATTGATTTAATTGCCTTTGGTTAGGACCTTGGTAATATTGTCGAGATTTAGGGGCCCATGGTTTAGATGACCATTTTTAGGGTATTACATTTGCCCCTCTTTGAATTAATGTGCGAGCAGCACATTGGTTGAAAGAAATTTTGATGTCTAGGAGACACTAGTTCTGAACTTGATTGATCATGAATCAGATGAAGAGCGAGGTACTCAGTTTGTTTTGAAGCGATGATCCTGAACTTGATTGAACTAGGAATGATAGAGAGCAAAGATACCAAACTTGAACTTGATTGATCAAGAAGCGGATCTTACTAATCTAGAACTTGATTGATCTAGACACAATGAGCGAAGATAAAATCGGTCTTGAACTTGATGGATCAAGACATGATGAGTGAAGATAAACTGTCCAGCTTGATTTGATGCGATGAAACTAAACACCTGCTTAGATTGAGTGTGTGATCAAAGATACTCTTTAAACCCTTGATTGAGTTTAAATGAATAATCAGTTTGATGAAAAGAAATGAAACTGATTAACATGAAGAGACTGATTCAGACAAAGACAATATCAACTTGATATGAAGCGATAAAACTGATATGCCCCTAGTGATTGATTTGTTGAAGCTTAGCTACTCGACTTGTAACGAATATTTTTGAAAGAAATTATCGACTTTGAGGTCATGAGTATACCCCCTTGGGAGAGAAATTGAAAGATGGCGAGGGTTGTGCAGTGATTTTAAGCAATTTTTTTTGAGCAATTATAAGTTATTTGAGCATAAAGATTAATGTTGAAGATTAAATAAGAGTTAATGTGAGAATTAAATTGAGATTTAGCGTTGATTAAGGAGAAATTGAGTGCAAATTGAAGAAGAGAATGAGCAATTGATGAAAGCACTAAGTGGTCAACGTCATGAAATTTTGATGAGAATTGACGTTAGATTTCGATTTCGATCCCGAAAAATAGACTCAGGACAGCCAATTTATGAGTTCTTGATTTGATTTCATCGTACTTGTGTTGATTGATTATGAGATGTTGTTCTAAATGCTTTATTCTATATCTATGCATATCTTTCTAGTATGGATGTATGTCATGGATGTAATATGGATGTTTATTTTTGTTTCTTTTGCATGCAAATAAATGATGATCTAAATAAATGAGGAGAATGAGTAACTAGTAGTGCAAATGTTTATTTTTCTTCATGCAATATTATGAATGCAAATAAGTGATAATGAAATGTATGGATCTATAGAAGATGCTCATGTATGCACCTAACATCTCAATACACAAGTACTCGATCGAAGAAACGATGATGAAAAAGTGACCACTTAGTTGAGAAATGATGAAGCTTCCAACTCTCATTTAGAAGATAAAGAGAGCATTGTTATTATACCAAAATCACTCTAAATTCACAAAATGCAAAATGAAATGAAAAATGAGATACAAAATGAAATGAAACCTAGACCTGGTCACTGGATTTGAAATGCTTAAGTTTCATCACTGAGTGTTAACAAACATAGCAGGTAGATTAGATTTCCTTTCTTTGCATGTGTAATAATAATTATCTTGTCCGTAATGACCCTTTTTTCATTCATATCCTTGGACAAATTTCGCAAGGACCCGGATTGCATGATAAATAAATTCCCTCAAAATAGACAAAGAAATAATGTGAAGCTCCCTGTAGCATACAAATAAGTGGAGTCAAGGTATGTGTGGTGATTTTACCTTAATGTGAAGGCACTTATCATAGACACCCAGTTGATTAGATGTTTCCAGATCATTGGAATCATTCCCACAAGCAAAAAACAAAGAAAATATTATGCCCCCAATCCTTGCTCCTCTTAGTCAAGATAGACTTCCTTGACTTACTTAGAGGGAATAATAATCGAAAACCAATATATAAGACAGTACACAAAGAAAATTTCATGCATATCTCAAACTACTTAGTGATTGTTTTCAGTAACATTGTTTTGCTTGTGTACTTAGTGATAAAACTCTTCAGTAGTTGGGAGATAGGTGACTAACTCAGAGTGGATGACCGAGTACCACCGACTGAAAGATGACTTGGTTGATACTGCTTAGGACATGTAAATTGCTCATTTGATTACCCTAAGACTAGGACATTGATATGTTTCAATCCACGAGGGTTCCAAAAGAACTAGGATGTCACAAAAGTGACTAAAAGATATGTACAAGCTAAAGCAAAGATGCAGCATTTCAATACAAGAGATAAGACCAACCTGGACAAAATCCAAAAGCCATACTGATCTATGTCATTGTTTTGATTTGATCATTGATAGGAATGTCTGGTTTCAAAGAGTAAGTATCTCGTATAAGACTGATCTGTCTGGTTTCGAGTGTACCCTTCATTGTATAAGACATGTTGATGTTTGATAGAGTTTGATAGATTGATTAACAAGACATGCGATAAGTTTGATTTCAGACTTTGAGAGTTTGTCTATGGTTGATTTGGTTTGAAGGATAGTCTATGCTTTCTTGCTTCGATTTTTGAGTTTTTTATTTTATTTTGTGAGTTTTTTATTTTTAGGAATTTGTTCAGGACATTTTATGATTTTTAGGATTTTGTTCAGGACATTTTATGATTTTTAAGAGTTTGTTCAGGACATTTTATGATTTTAAGGAGTTTGTTTAGGACATTTTATGATTTTTAGGATTTTTTCAGCTATGCCCCCAGTATGTAGACCTATATGACATGATGATCTATAGAATGCATGTGGAGACAATAAATTTTTGATATGGCCTATGTTAATGCAATATGCATGATGAAGATGAATTTCCTATTCGAACAAGGATGAATGTGTTTGTTCAAGATTTTGTAATACACCAATTGAATTGGAGGTATAAAACATTTCATAGATAAGTGATCAATCAATCCTTAAGGTCCCTTGGAACATCCAAATTAACACACTTAGTGACTAGGATTTACAAATGGAGACGTGGAAAACTTCCCCATTGATTCTTGAAACTTTTATATTATTTTTCCCATGTGAGTGCAAATGAGTTAATTCCTTCTCTTTTGCTCACTAAAGATCCTTAGCATCCTATATGACTAGCTACATGGATTATTCTAACTTCAAAAGCATCCCAAATAGAGCCTCGCTGCCAACAAGCTTTTAGAGCTTTGACGAGGTTATAGACTGTAAGTTCTCGAATATTGCTCCATTGCCAGTAGGCATCCATAGCCTTGATGGAGTTACTCACATGTTCCCATAGTAAATCTTTTTGTCGCACTTGTATGCATGATATTTCAATTATATATCATTGCTCTTTTTCCTTATAATGGATATTTGGCATGACACTTTTTTTCTTTTCTTTTTTCTTGCCTTGACTTGTAAGTTATGAAACCTACTTGGGTGCGACAATTATAGCGGCACTGAAGTAGAATTTTAGATTTTTCACTAGGCATATGATCAACTAGGTGTCTAGAATGAATTAGAGATTTTATTAATGTGTTTGAGATATAGCAATTGATAGATTTAGGGTTAACAAGTCTCAAATAGTGAAATCACTACCCAATTGTAAGTAAAGTGTCGTCATAGGGTAATGTTGAAAAATGAATGACCTTAGGACCTCAAGGACTTTATGTCTAAATATTTAAGAAAGGAGAGGACACGTGTTTGTCTTGAATGCAAACAAATGATAAACTTGGATAGTTGGCTTGTTTGATTAACGCTGCTATATGCAAATGCAAAAATTTAATGCGATGCATTTGAAAAAGAAATTATATGCAATGCAGTGCTTTTAAGAAAATGATATGTGTAGACACTTATCAATAATTATTTTAATTATTTTTAATTCCTCACATAATTAATTAATTAATTATTTTAATTCAAATTCCTCTCAATATTAATTAAATATAATTAATATTGTCACTATAGCATATGATTGATTTATTTAATAAATCAATCCCTTTCTTTATTCTTCTAAAAAAATCAAATCCTCACAAATCTTCCTCTTAGCTAATTAATTTCAATTAATTAGTTAATCTACATGATTCCTACAAATCATCTTCTTAATTCATTCTTCTAGAAACTCACTTAACATTATTCTTATAATTTTTTATTCCCTCCACTCATTCTCTCTCCTAGTCAAATTCTCCTACAAATATTAATCCCACCTAGCACTTCCTCTAATCCCCCTCCTAATGAGTTGTTAATGGTTAATCATCATGATTAGCCACAAAGTCAACTCTTTGTCCTTTTCATCCAGCCACTAGCTTTAAATGCTCTTTTCCTAGGTGAATGTAAGATTTTCTAAATCACACATTCCTCTAGGCATCCCCTCTCCCAAGGAATTTTTAATTCCTTTTTATTCCTCCAATCCCCATGATATCCTTTTTTGGAGAATTTTTAATTCCTCCAATGCATCTTGTGGAGTGTGGGGATACGAAATGCCTTTAAGGCATATTTCTTGGTCTCCACACCCTCTCTTGGACCTTGTGTGAGCTCACAAGTAAATCTTAGCCCTTCATCTCAAATTCATCCTAGCCATTTGTTTTCCTCTCCTCTTCCTATAAAATAGGGCTCCATCCCTTCATTCAAAACATCTTGAAATCCAGTAAGTTTATGCTACCCTTTTGAGCCCAAGAAATCATCTTGGCAACTTGATCATCTCATTCTTATCATTTTTAAAATTCATTCCATTTGTGCACAACATTGGAGAGTCATCCACATCCAGCAATAAAAGGAGCACATCAAGTGGAGCATTATCAAGGGGTGCCTTCACTTCATCAAGCTCAATCCGAAGGAGAAGGTAAAATAGCAAGGTGAAATGGTCTTTTAATGATATTTTAGCATTCTGCATGTTTATTTCGTTATGTTTTGATCATTTGACCTTCAAATCTATTTTCCCCTCTTCAATTTGCAGTGCAAAAAGAAAAACAAAACTAACCCAACCCTTAGATACATAGCATTTAAGGTGCATGTTGTTCATAGGGTCAGGGAGTTTTGTGTAGGTAGTTCATTGGTCTAGCATAAAGATGTCTTTCCAAGAAGGACTTGGCTAAGTGTACATGTCCAACATCTCCAATGTTGATTTCCTTAGTTTTTGGATTTTGCAATCAAACTAGGGTAAAGTCTTATGTAAAGGATTGGATAAGGGGTATGGAAGGATAAAAATGAGGTGTCGAATAAACAATCAGATATTGACATTTTGGTGCATGAGCAAATGGAAATGTTTGCAGAGTCACCATTGGCACACATATTGAGGGATGGTGGATTGATGGAGAAAAGTGGATCTCAGATTTTGAGATTTGGATGGAGGAATAATCAGGGATTTTGGGACATAAGGATCCAAAATGGATGAAGGAGATGATGGAGAAATAGATTTGGAAGGTTTGGATGGGGGAACAATAATCTTGGTTGTTGATTTAGATTTTTCTTTAGACTATTGTGCCTCAAGGAGACGCTTAGGGATCCACATGGTTTTTGATTTTTCATGCTTTTGTAGTTTCTTGGAACGTATTGCTTCTACAAGTGCCTTAGGAACCCATATATCTATTGATTTTTCTTTCTTTTGTTCAGTGAGACTTTGTGTCCTTCTAGATGGATGGAAGGTGTGTGAAGATGTACGCCTTTATTGATCTTGCATTAGGGATTGAGGAAAATAGGGTCCTAAATTGGAAGGAAGAGATGAAGGGGAAGGCGTGTATTTGAATTTTTGTTTAATAGGGATACCACCATCTTGAGGAATGTCACTGAGGCCATGACCCTGTAAAGCGGAAAAATCGAACCCTAGTCGTTCTCCCCTCCCCAACTCCAAGGAGAGAGAAGGGAGAGTCACTAGGGTTGATGGTTTTCACTTAGGGGAGACTTTACATTCAAAAGAGGGGTTGGAACCCACAAGATCCAATCCCACGCAATGCAAGATTAGATTCTAAATGAGTTTCAAGGGTTAAGACATCAAGGATACCCTCTTTTGTAAAGAATGTAGATAGAAAGATTGAACTAGGAATGCCTGTAAAGTAGGAAAGATTCACTTATAAACAGAGATAGGGATATGGTATGAAGCTGCGGACCTGGAATTAGCAGTAAAATGTCGAGACGGTGCTGTTTTGCAAATTTGAGCGAAAGTTGACGGGACGATGGTGCCCGGCGTGCACACGGTCCTCCGAAAAATCCACGAAACGAAGGGGGATCTGTTCGTCTCTGCACAAGGATTCCAGATCTTCAATTACAACCGCGTACCTACAACCTACACATAGAAAAGAGAGGATGATTGGGGGGTTAGGGATGAGGGGTTTGCCTTTAGGTCAAACCCCAATTTTGGAATTAACCAAGAAATGAGAATGCTGTAAATGTAAATGTTTGTAATGTAAACAAGTACTGATACCTTGTTGTAAGAATGTTTGTATTCTTACATGTGAAGGTGTAATGTATGTAGTATGTTGTATGTTGTATGTGATCTTCTCTTCAATGGTTGAATCCTTGTCTTGAATGCAACACTTAGCCTTGAATGGAGACTTAGAATGATCAATTGCTTGAAGAAATGCTTGAATGCTTGAATGCTTGAATGCTTGAATGTTTGAATATCGTTGCTACCTCTTTTCATCTTACCAAAATGGAAGAGGAAATGTAGTTTATATACTTGCCAATTAGGGTTGAAAGACTAATTTTCCTGACCTTAGGCCGACCAGGAAATATTATTTTCCAATTTGCAAACTTAAAGACCCGATGCCCACAAGAGACCGGGCCCAAAATAGGGCCAAGGACCAGGGCACTGGGCGCCATGGTCCTGGGGGACCAAGGTGCTGGGCACCATGGTCCCACCTCCAGGGACAGCAGGGTGCAAGGAGGATCAGGCCAAGGTGCTGAAAAATGCAGTTTTTGGTGTCATAAGCAAGTTTCGGGGTCTCCATTCAGGTTCTGTGTTGCATCGCCATCGTGAAGACCCAAATGCGGTTGAAATTGCAAGTGTCACAATTTTAGGATGCTACATTTAGCCCCCACTTTAGCGGGAGTATAAGCGTATGCTCATACTTCCAGTAAAGTACAAGGAAACAACATTGAAAGACTTTCACCACGTCAAGGAGGCAAGATACACCAAGCCCCCAGTGGACTAAGGATCTTACGACTTTGATTGACAAAGTAAAAGGGAAGATCATGAGGAAGAACCATGACTGTCAGTAGTAAGGTTCCCTCACTATGAGTCATGCAAGAAAGATATCAAAAATTTTCAAGGCAAAGCTAAATTTATCAAGAAATTTTCAAGTATCTTGAAAAGATATGGACGGGATGTATGCCCCCTACGTTAAAGTGATCGTACACACCTCATCGGGGGTGATTGCTTTAAGGTAGTGATACATATAAGAAATGAGAAAGGAGCACGTTATCACAAGGATTTAGCCCCCAAGTGTGAGATAAGCCCAAGGATAATAGACACAAAACACAAAGCACAAGGTGACTTCACTTTCCTCGGGGTCAGTATGTTGTATGATAATTCATGTATATCATATGTATGTATGCATAATTGTTCTTCATTCCCCAATCAAGGAAGGTCACCTAGAAGAAGGGAACACATGTGTCTTTTGAGTCAACATGAGAGAGACCAAAAGAGATCTCAATGTTTTGCATCGTCCTCAAGTAGACAACACTAAGGACAACAAATAGAAGAATGAGAATAACACATAGAAGAAGTAACAAAAGAGAGGAGGAGAGAGTCTGCTATGCTAATGAACTAGTCTAGCACGTCATCTACCCCCCGATCTTGCTGATCAATATTTTGGGAAGATAGGAAACACGCTAGAGGAGGAACATCCAACACAGCAGATGGAGCTATCACAAGATCCAAACAAGGGCTATGTTCATATCCCAAGCCACGGTGTTCTTGTCTAGGAGCTAGGATAAGTGCTTTAGAAAATTCATTAGATAAATGGTTATCAACATCAACATATTCATATTCACTATCAGAATGAACAGGAGTAACATTTTCATCATGAATAACATTTTCATCTATATCATCATCAAGATTTATAAAAATAGGATCTTTAACTCACACAGGATCAAGACCATCATGCATCTTATGTTTAGGAGATTTCGGCTCAATCGTCGGCCAAGGAGAAAATGGAATAATACTAGCTGAAGGTGTTTTTGGGGATTGCAAAGTTTGAAAAGCAGTTGCCTGAGCTCTAAGATGATGTTTTCGTCGGCGTTCACGTGCAGAACGATTTCGTCTAGTCTTAGTAGGAAGTTGCGAAGATTGAGGAGGAGGAATGTTCTCATCCTTATCACTTGGGTGTTTAGGTTGTGGTCTCTTAAGTTGAACAATAGGAGAAGAGGAAGGTCTCTTCTCTCCATAAGAGGAAGGAGGAGGAACTGCTCCATATAAGGGAGGAATATTTGGTTTAGGAAGGAGACCAAGTCCATCATGACGAGGAGGGATAGATCTACTTTTAGGAAGTTTATTAGTCATAGGCATAGTCACATCCATAGGGATGGGTTGGGAATCTTCTTGAGGAAAGACATTAGTTTTATCTTTCAAGGGAAGAACTTCCTTCTCAAGAACGATAGGAATGTCAAGTTTGGGTGTTCTAGGTTCACTTATAGATAGGATCATATCTTTTTTCCACTTTTGATAAGATTTAAAAAGATGATCACTTCGCGGAGGAAGAGATTGGAATTGTTTAGGCCAAAAGTAATCAATAGGAATGCTAGAAGTTCTTTCAGCTGGTTTAAAGAGACTATGATTGACAGTAACAACTTCACCATTATGGGGAAATTTCAAACACTTGTGAATAGGAGAAGCAATAGCTTTCATGGAAGATAGCCAAGGATAGCCTAGCTTCACATGAAATTGTTCGGATGATGGAATAATAGCAAAGTCCACATCAAGGGATTTGTTATGGACCTCAATAGGTAATGTAATAGAACCAATTGTAGGAGAAGAAAATGCATCAAATAGTTTCACAACCACATTTGTTTCATCATAGATCACTTGATTCGATTGCAAAGTAAAAAGAAATTCTTCAGTAATGATATTAACCATACAAGAAGGATCAATAAGCACTCCACGGCAAGGTGTATTCTTGACTTTTGCAACTATATATAAAGGACCATCAGGTGCCCTGATAGTTTCACTAGAATCAAAGGTGATAGAAAGTTCTTTAGGGATTTTCTGCTGCTCTACAAAGTTAATCACATTTGGAGTCATGGACACAAGATCATCAGGTGAGACAGAGGAATCAGTAGTATCAATCGCATTGGAGGTATGAGAAGGCAATGGATCAGTAAAAATCTGAAGATTTTGGTTAGGAGGAGCTACAGATGTGTTGCCTTTATCATTCACACCAGAAACAGAAATAGTATTATTATCAATCAAATCTTGAATTTTACCCTTTAAAGCAAAACATTTTTCAGTATCATGCCCAGGATGACGATGAAATTGACAAAAAGATTTGTTATCAAAATAGGGTGAATTAATCTTTGCAGGATCTATTTGCCTTATAGGAGGAAGAGTAAGAACATTTTGTTCCAATAACTTATTCATAATACTATGCAATGATTCATTCAAAGGAGTGAACTTTCTTTCTTTCTTGAAAAACTTAGAAATAGGAGGCACACCTGATGCTCCATTCACATTGTTGTTGATGATTTTTTCATTGAATTTAATGGACTCTCTGTTCGGTTTAAACTTCCCAAATGGTTGTTGACTACTATCACCCTTATCACTCGAAGCCATAGGATTTGCTTGTTCCATTTGACTCACAGTCAGTTGATAATTGTGAAGAGTTGCACACAACTGTTGGAAAGAAGTAAACTCAGAAAATAGGAGTTTTTCTCTAATGTCTTTTTGTAAATTAGAAATAAAGATTCTTTGAATATCATTGTCAGGCACTGGAAAAGAAAGTTGAGCATACAAATGCTTATATCTACCAATGAAATCAGTCACTTTTTCTTTAACACCTTGTTTACAATGCATTAAATCAATCAAAGTAACTTTAGGACTTATATTGTTTTGAAATTGTTGAATGAAAGAATTTGCAAGTTGTTCGAAAGAAGTAATAGAATAAGAAGGCAATGAGCAATACCATTGTAGGGCTTTATCTCTTAATGTTCTAGTAAACAGTTTTGCAAGCAACCTTTGGTCATAAGCAAAATCAGTACATATTGTTTGAAAGGTCTTAACATGTGTTAAAGGATCACCCTTACCATTATAAAGCTCCAAATGCGGAATTTCAACATGTTTAGGAGGGATAGCTCGAACAATGTCAAGAGAAAGTGGGCTCGCAACATCAAATGTGGGCACACTAAACTTAGATTGATTCATAGAGGCAATTTGTTGCTGTAAAGAAGAGACAATTTGTGCAAGATTGTTAATGGTCGCTTTAGTCGAATTAGACGTGTTAGATTGTGATGGAGGTGTTATGTTATTGAAAGAAGGTAGAGAGTAGGGTGGTGGGACACTATGATAGTTAGTCATAGGAGATGATTGAAAAGGAGGAACACTACAAGGAGGAATGGAATGGTTAAATGAATTGCCCCCTTGAGCCAGGTTCATTTGTGGAGATATAATAGGAACACTTATTGAAGGAATGAATGAAGAAGTCGGATTGAATGAAGGAAGAGGGTTAATTGAAGAAGAAGGATTGCCCCCATGACTGGTGATCATAGGTGGAATGTCTTGTATTGAAGTAGTCACTATGTTTGATGTAAAAGTAGGTATACTAGCAATAGAAGTCGTCAAAGGAATAGAATGATTAACTTGAGTAGGAGGTTGTGTGTAACCTAAGGTTTCGGCACAACTTTTCATAGGCATCACATTCAAATCCACAATGTGTGCAATACCACACAAAATATCAATTCCATTCTTATCACTTTGAACCATACGTTTTAGACCCTCAATTAATGAAAGAGCTTCACTATCAGGGTATTCTTGAGACATCCATTGTCGAAAATCATCAAATTGGTTATCCAATTTTGAAAGTTGTTCTATAGAAACCTCATGAAGAGCTTCTTCATCATTAAGAGGATTAGAGGAATTGCCCATGTCCTCGTTAAAAAGGCCATTCAAATTAGGTTCCATCTCCTCGGTAATTACACCTTGGAAGGACTTAATTCTAAGGCTTCGTCTAACGGGAATAGTGTAAGTAGGACTTATTGTTGTAAAACTCATGCACTAAAGAGAGAGAGAAGATTTTGAATTTTAGAGGTAGCAAATTTCAATAAAATCAGCCAATCTCCTAGATTTAAGCTGTTAAATGCAATCAGGACAATCTCCCAAAATTTCGGAAAAAATGTCCGGGACCGTGGCGAACGGAGTGCACACGGTCCTCGCAACTTTTTCCAAAATTTTCAAGGATGACAGTTATGATGACTTTAAAGCTAATCTGAAAAAATTGAGTGATTTTATGATCTGTAGATAGGCCAAATTAAAGTTGCAATCTCAAAATTGAACCCTACCAAGATTGTTGAAAAATGTAAATTTTGAATTTTGAAAAAGAGGGGGAAACTGAAATTTTGAATTTTATGATTTTAGAGGGAATACTAAAAGCAATGCAGGCTTTGAAATTTAAAAGTTGACTCGATTTCATGCAAAATTCAAATTTTGAAAATGGAAATCAAGGTTGTTGCAATTAAACACTTAATTTCAAAAGTCACAAATTGTAAAAATTTGAATAAAACACTAAAATTTTGAATGAATGCCAACACACTTTTCAGATTTAGGACTGTAAGAAACACAATTTTGATACAAATTTCAATTTCAACATTTTTTGAATGATTAGAAGCCTCAATCCAAGCAATCGCTAGACCAACTTTGACTTTAATTTTGAGAGTGTTAAAATTGATAAAATCAGCCAAAATTCTGGATTTTAGCAGAAAAATACAGTAAGATCTAGCTCCCGAAATTTCGGAAAAAATGTCGGGGACGATGGCGCTCGGGGTGCACATGGTCCTCGCAACTTTTTTCCAAATTTTCAGGGATGAAAGATATTGTGATTTTATTGCGGAATCCAAAGTTACAGCAGATTTGGAGGTGTTTTGATTAGTGAAATTATCAGTCAAAGGTTGAATCAAGAAGGTCTTAAAAATCAGGGTTTTCACATTTAACCACTTAATTTTCAGAATTAAAGCACAAATATGAATTGATAATTTGCAATAGAAGGGTAGATCTGAAACAAGCATTAACAATTAAACATTTCACAAGTTTAATTACTTAAAAAGAAAATTTTAGGGTTTTTATGCAATCAACCTCTAAAATTTGCAAAAGATCAAACATGGAAATGTAATTAAGGAAGCAAATTTTTCAGATCTAACCATGAATAATCAGAATGAGGATGTTCACATCGGGTTCACCAAAATGTAAAGCGGAAAAATCGAACCCTAGTCGTTCTCCCCTCCCCAACTCCAAGGAGAGAGAAGGGAGAGTCACTAGGGTTGATGGTTTTCACTTAGGGGAGACTTTACATTCAAAAGAGGTGTTGGAACCCACAAGATCCAATCCCATGCAATGCAAGATTGGATTCTAAATGAGTTTCAAGGGTTAAGACATCAAGGAAACCCTCTTTTGTAAAGAATGTAGATAGAAAGATTGAACTAGGAATGCATGTAAAGTAGGAAAGATTCACTTATAAACAGAGATAGGGATATGGTATGAAGCTGCGGACCTGGAATTAGCAGTAAAATGTCGAGACGGTGCTATTCTGCAAATTTGAGCGAAAGTTGACGGGACGATGGCACCCGGCGTGCACACGGTCCTCCGAAAAATCCGCGAAACGAAGGGGGATCTGTTCGTCTCTGCACAAGGATTCCAGATCTTCAATTACAGCTGCATACCTGCAACCTACACACAGAAAAGAGAGGACAATTGGGGGGTTAGGGATGAGGGGTTTGCCTTTAGGTCAAACCCCGGTTTTGGAATTAACCAAGAAATGAGAATGCTGTAAATGTAAATGTTTGTAATGTAAACAAGTACTGATACCTTGTTGTAAGAATGTTTGTATTCTTACATGCGAAGGTGTAATGTATGTAGTATGTTGTATGTTGTATGTGATCTCATCTTCAATGGTTGAATCCTTGTCTTGAATGCAACACTTAGCCTTGAATGGAGACTTAGAATGATCAATTGCTTGAAGAGATGCTTGAATGCTTGAATGCTTGAATGTTTGAATATCGTTTCTGCCTCTTTTCATCTTACGAAAATGGGAGAGGAAATGTAGTTTATATACTTGCCAATTAGGGTTGAAAGACTGATTTTCCCGACCTTAGGCCGACCAAGAAATATTATTTTCCAATTTGCAAACTTAAAGACCCGATGCCCACAAGAGATCAGGCCCAAAATAGGGCCAAGGACCAGGGCGCTGGGTGCCATGGTCCTGGGGGACCAGGGCACTGGGCGTCATGGTCCCACCTCCAGGGACAGCAAGGTGCAAGGAGGATCAGGCCATGGTGCTGAAAAATGCAGTTTTTGGTGTCATAAGCAAGTTTCGGGGTCTCCATTCAGGTTTTGTGTTGCATCGCCATCGTGAAGACCCAAATGCAGTCAAAATTGCAAGTGTTGCAATTTTAGGACGCTACAGACCCTTAATATTGTCTTTGACATGGAGGGGTTCTTGCTTGTGAAGGTCTACCCCTTAACACTAATAAACATTTTGACTTGTAGGATCATGAGAGGCCTTTGTAGGCATGTCGGATCCTTGAGGTGAACATGGAGGATTATGACAAGGAGATGAAGGTATACTTTGATCTTTACATAGAAGAGGGCCATTGGATAGAGTAGGAAGGGTGTTTGACTCTTCATTTTGAATAGGATTGTTTGAAAAGGTGGAAGAGGCATCATGATCTTTCTTAGGAAGGATGCTTTTATTTTGAGATGGAAAGGGATTATCTTGGAAGAAATGGAAAGGTATAAGGGAATCATCAAGGGATTCTAGGGAGATAGGATCTTTTTCAACCATTGGATGGGATGGCCCTTGAGATAGCCCTTGAGGGTCAATGTGAAAAGTTTCATCATTAGGTTCATTATTTGAGGGATATTGTATGAATCATTGTTGAGAAGCCTTAGGAGATGGAGGCATTACAGAAGAGATAGAGGCTACATGTAAGCCATTGCTAGACACAGGTTCATAATTTTGATCATGCTTGGAAATAGTTCCTTCTTTTTCTTTAGGTGAGTCATTAGGATCTTCAATTTCAATGACATCATTATCAATGAGATCTTGAATCTTATGCTTTAATTCTATGTAATGCAAAGTCTTATGTTCATTTTGTCTATGATATGCACAATACTTACTCCAAAATTCACATCCCCACCCATGTGGTCTTTTAATGTAATATGATAAGATTATGCTCAAGAAGCTCTTTCAAAGTTGACTCAATAGATTGCCCCAAAGGTGTAAACTGTCTATCTAGAGGATATTTGGAGGAAATGTCTTTTTGTCTTGGTGAAGGTATCTTGTGAGCTTGTTTGAGATTTGGTTTTTGATTTTCAATTATTTTATGTTCCATCTTATGTAATTGTTTTAGCATTTCTTGAACTCTGACATTCTTAATATCATGAACTTTTATCTCAAGAGGGGTCATTGAATCTTTTTGTTGGGCTTGAATGTCATATATTTCTCTCTTGAGATCTTGAATTTGTTGGGCCAAGGTAGCCATGGGTTTCTTACTTTTGTCAAAATTTTTAGAAGAGATTCTATTTTGAACAAGCATTTACAACCGACGAGACTGAGAGCTAGATGTGATGCAGAAGTCAAGATCAAATTGAAGCTAGTTGATCGTTTAATATAGTGATCGAGGGAAGTAACTAAGATCTGGTCTGGTTTCAAGAATGATCTATCTTGTATAAGACATTATCTAAGTTATCTTAGGTTTTATAGGATGTTGTTTGAACTAGCTGGAAGATGATCAACAAAGTTGTGCAACACAATGACAAGGGTACACTATCAAGATTGTTTATGCTCAGAATTATGAAGTCTAGTTCTTGTTGGTTGTAGACTGATTTGAGAAGGTTTGACTATTTTGATTGACAAGAACAGGAATTCGTATGACAGAGTTTGCAAATCCAAATGATAGTTTAACAATTACAAGATGATAAAGACAGTATTTTGTACGATTTGCTGCCTGATTTCGTATGACAATTGGGTAGACTCTAGACGATAATCTACTGACTGTGATGTATATTTGTACGATAGACTGTAAAAGTCTAGACGATAGTTGTGTAGTTTTGTATGACATGTTTTACAGAGCCAGACAACAAACTATTAAGATCGATGAAGACTCGTATGACAATAGGTATGTAGTAGAATGATATTTCAGTAGAATTGTATGATAGTTTACTGGACAGAGATGAGATTCTGATAGACAAAGTTTTAATGACTGATGAAAACTAGTTTTTGATAAGGACTGAGTTTTTTTTTATGACTGACAGAGACCAATTTTGGAAACAAATAGAGTTTTGATCACTGAGTTTTTGACGTTTTTGATTTGTTTTCTCCAGTTTTAGTTTCTATTTTAGGGATGAAAACATAGAAAACACGCAAGATGTATAATAATTCCAATCACAACATGCTAACCCTACGAAAGTTGTCTTAGAGAAGAAAACCTTTGCTTGCTGACTTAGGTACACACCCAATAGCTAATTATAATATGACCATTGAGTCTCATGCAATGGATTCTCAACATCGTATTAGCCGACTCCAAATTCTAATGGGAGCACGATATGGCAAGTGTCTTGGGAGGGTTACTATCTCTCTTGCACAAAGATTATCCCCCTTTCAGAGGTGAACCAAGTAGCTCCTATCTTATAGTTATTAGTCAGGAATTTCATTCAAAATTACCCCTTGAAGTCACGCAAGCATGATTGAAGCCTATAGCTTGACAAGGTACCGAAACAAGTTGTAGTCACGTAAACAAGATTGTGACCGTGAGGCCCTACAAAAATGCTTGATATGAGAGATCTCAAAGAGAAAACTCAAATAACCCCATCCTTTGAGAATTTAATCATTAGACGCCTATTTATTATAGTGAGTTGGAATGCTCAGGTCCAGCTATACTCACTTGGGTCATTCTCATAGGGTGATTACTTTTTCCCACTGTGACAGGCCCGCTAAAGGTACACAAATCTCAATTTTAGAAAAAGCCTCAAGGGTCTAGATTTCTGATTGTTTGTAAAAGACGAGCATACTCTCTTACCTCTTAGATTTTTCTGAAAAACACAAAAGATAGATTTTTTCATTAACCATATAGAAATTTAAGTGCCTAAAAATGAATTTAAAGAATACACGATGTTTGGTCGATTTTCTTTAGGTAACCTACAAAAACAACGCATCAATAGTCATGTTGTTTTTATTCTTTGACAGGCATATGTGTGATTGATAAATTCTTTGACAAGCATTCTGCAAGAAACCGGTTAGGCTGTAAAAATCTTAGGCAGACATAAGACAGTTCAGGGTTAGCGTCAATATCATCAAAATTTAATTCAAGAAAAACCCTGAAAAGTAATTTGTTTTTCAAAAAAAATTTAAAAAATCCTAAACTAACTCCTCCAACCTCCAAGAAATTGTTAGAAACCTGCAAGAAGAAAAAGTTAGTGAAATATCAAATCTCTTGGTGGGCTTACACAAGCCTAATTTCAAATCGTGGTTATAAATTTTTCACTCCTAATGCTGAAATGCCCTGAAATTTGACTAAGTCTGAAATTTGGAAGATCCTCCAAAAACTAGATTTTGCATTATAACTCCTGGAGGTTTGAGACCCCTCTCAAACATCTTGACAATATATATGGAAAACATAACTTAAAGTATAAGAAAGAGAAAAGAGAAGAGGAAATGTCACATATACTTAAATGTTATATTTCATATATATATTGACCTTCCACAAGCCTAATTTCAAGAAAACTCCTAAAAACAAAACTATGTTTTTCATACGACAGAACAGTAACTCGTACGAGTATTCTCACCTGACCATATAAGAATTCTCATAGAACCAAACAATTAAACACAAAAGAAAATGACAAATCAGTTACTCGTATGACTATTCCCACATAATCGAACGACAAAATACAGAATCAGATATTTAGAGTAGAAATTTGTACGAGCCCGTTTTCTGATTCATATGATAAAACAAAGACCTTGATAGAATGTCGTATGATGCATTAGTAACACTCGTACAATATTTAGTAGTGACTATACAGATGAGACCTATAGGATTAAAAAAAAGTGATTTTGAGGCCGAATTATTGAATTTCATGCCCCACAGTGGACGCCAAAAATGTGTGTGTGAAAAGTGGACCTGTATCTGTATCTGGAATATACAACACTTCAATTAATTCATTACATGTATGGTTAGATAGATATAAGCATGAATAATAAAACCATAACAAATCGATCCATTGCCTTTTAAAAGATGTGAGTATAAGATTGCTCTCAGATTTGTATAAGCAATACTAGTGACTAGACTACACCAAGATGAAGGATTTAATCTATATGAGCATGATATTAAGCTAAATGGATGCAAGATGTAAGCTAGATATGCAAGATTAATCTAACATTATTTAAGCAATATGAAATAACTAATATGCATTATCTCAATGCAAATTCTCAATGAACCTAGAGAAAAAACAACATGATAACAATATATTCTCCAAGATCCTTGAATGAGAGATGAGAGCCTGAATTTATAGAAAATTCAGAAAGAAACCAACGGCTGAGATCAAATGATGATGAGCGGTCAAGATTTCCCAAGAGGAAGCACAATCCAAGTAAATTGATGTGATTGGATGCTTTTCTCAGTTTTAAAGGAAATTGAACTAAAATCAAGATAAAATTAGAAAAAAAACTGATTTATTCTCTATTTCATTCAATTTTAATATTTAATTATTTTAATTGCTTTCTTAGAGATTATTTATCAATTTTTAATTTATTTTCAAGATTATCTCCAATTGATTTCTTTTCTCAAATTTTTAATTATTTTTTTTCCAATTAATTCCTTTTTTGATGATTTAATGGCAAATTGATTTATTTAATTAAATATGCTAGGATATTCAATAAAATAAATAGGATAATTGTTTAAAAATGATTTACTTGGAATGATCAATTAATTAAATAAATATTTAATTAATATTGGTTGATTGATTTGCCATGTGACATTTGATGATTAAAGAATTAATGAATGTGCTCAAGATTGATTTAATTGCCTTTGGTTAGGACCTCGGTGATATTGTCGAGATTTAGGGGCCCATGGTTTAGATGACCATTTTTAGGGTATTACACCACACTGCATTTGAAGCAACCACCGAGCAACCTTAGTATGTTTTTTAGGATAATGGGGCATTTGTCTCCAACAGCATGCGGTTGAGTAACGGTTGCAGGTTCTTCCATTTTGATCTATTGTTAGGAGATTTGGTGGCAGTTGTGCTAGAGGTTGAATTTGTCTTAATCCAACTCTTCATCAAGTTGTTTTGTAGTTGCTAATGGTGCTACTAGTGATGCATATAGTTTTTCTCTCTGGTTTCTCTGATAGACAATTGGTTCATGTCTATATAAGTGTTTCTTTTTTCTTTTGTAAGGGTTCAAAATTATGAGAAGAAATTATAGGCAACTGTTGTGGAATTACGCCTTTACTTGTGATTGTACTTCTGAAATTGTGATAATCAAATTGTTCCTTTGAAATATATGATTACTGTTTTCAGTGTGCATGAATATTTTTCTATGCATCTTGTAATTTTGTAAGACTTCAGGAATATATGTTGTAAGACTCTGCAAATTAAACTATGTCTTTTGAACTTGTTATCTAGTGGATGAATGAAATCTGTTGCTTTATGTTGAATGGACTGTTGTTTATTTTTCAATCTTGATTTTATGGGCATGTAGATTGTTGAATGGGCCTTAGGACTGCACGTATGTGAAGTTTTCTTTATGCTTGTAGTATTGTAAAATCATCTCAGCGCATCGCTATAGAATAGTTTTTCTTTAAGTTTTCCTTCTTTACCTTTTCTCTCCCCATGTATGAAGAGTCGACTTCTAAAATCCTGGAGGTCACTTAGTGAACATGCTCAGGTCCCCCATCACTAAGTTTCCCATAAGGTTGTTTTCATAGAAGCAATTTTATCGATCAATAATTTTAACTTTAAGACTACTCTTGAGGCCCTTTTTTTCCTCAATGCTTGATGTTTGCAAGGCATTGTTCTATGAGTATTCCCCTTCCTTGTGATATTGGTTCTCCTTTTGTGGTGGTAGTTTGGTTCATTCACCCCTTCAATACCCTATGTCCCCTACTTCCAATTTAATTTGGTTTATGTTTTATGCTTTCAAATTTGTTTTTGATGTAGGGGAATCAAACATAGCTCTTTTTTTTGTTGACTCCTCACTTGCCACCAAACGTATGAGTTGTCTTTTAAATCTACCTTATTTTTGGTCTATTGTAGCCTGCAACCACACCCGTACAAACCCATAAATATGCATCAGTTAAGATAATATAAAAGAAATGAGCTTGAGTGGAAGTTTTAAACAAGGAAAATCAAATGAAAAAAATTTATGAGTGGTTTTGGGGAATTTGTAGTAGTTTTAGGTGAGGAATTTTGAGAACTTTCTAGGATTTCTTTTGGGGATTTTAGGTTTTGTGAAGACACAAAAAAAAAAGGATAGAGATGAGAAGAAGGAAGAATAGAGCATAGCTGACTCAAAGAAGAAGTAGAGAAAAAGACCCCTACAAAATTAGAATAAAGGAGAAACTAAAGATCACTTGGATACATAGCAGAGAGTACAATGGCTATGTGAGCACACAAGGAGGATAGAGGAGTGCAAATTTCAACATTGAATTAAGGGGCGTGTAATGTAATGATTTTTTTGATTAAGTAAAAATAGGTTTTTGAAAGGAACCCGAACCTTTTACATATCAAGAAATAGATAAAGCATTAAAGCAGAAAAGAACCGTGCCTAATCACTTTAAACAAAAAACAGTTCCCATCCAAACCAAAAAGGGAGCTCAAAACACATAGAGCTACACAAAGACAATAGAAGGATAGCAAAAGGACAGCACAAAGACAAAGATAGAGACCGAGACAGCTAAATATTTTTCATAATATCTTCTGCATGAACCACCTTCTTCTTCATATTGTCCACAGAGGTCTTCAAATCATCCAACTCTTGTCCCTTGATATCACCCTGATTCCTGGTGTTGGCCCTAGTTCTCTTCTCATGACATTTTTTCTCCATTTGGTCCTTGTCGCCCTCTTTGTCTTTAATGTTATCAAATCTATTAATCAGAGTATTCATATTGTCCACAGAGGCTTTAAGATTCTAGAAATTATGTTCAGTTATCCTCTTCATAGTTAATTCCATCTTATCGACTCTATTGCCCAGGTTATTCATGGTAGTTTCCAGCCCATTCACCTCTCTATTCCCTTCCATTTCCTTAACCTTCTTTTCTGTTTCAAGAATTTTACCAACCATGTTTTCAATCTTTAAAAGAAATGTTTCCAAGCTTTAGTTGGGCATGCTTGGTGTTTGGTTGTTATTTGAGATTTCTTCTCTAAATAGTTAAGAAATGTATACTAGTAATCAGCTATGTGGGTATTTTATGAGTGCTTTTGGTGATTAAAAACCTCTGCAGCCCTATTTTCAACTGTCTCTATAGATTTTTAGAAATATAAAATAACATTCAATTTGTCTTCCATCATCAAACTACATTTCTTATTATTTTTCAGCTCATGTAGTATATATAGATTATGTCCTTGTAGCTACAGCTTGAACCTGTAGGCTCTATCAGTCTTCATTGTGAGATTTTGGGGCACCTTCAACTAGCTAGGTGCCTTTAGTTTTACTTGTTTCTCAATTTTATGCTATACTATATTAATATTTTTACTAAATATGTCAAGAGTGGAGATGGTTGCACTAGCCATAGAAAATAATGGGTGGAATACCAATAAAATAAAACATAAGGGAAGATGGTGAATGCATAATGTATAGAATAGATAAATGTAAGGGGGAGAGAACTAGCTACCATCCACGTTCTAATTACCATTCACTCCCGGCAAACCTAACCCCCAAAAAACTTTTATATCTTAGGTAATTAAAATATGATTAAAAAACAAAAAAAATTATCATTTACACAAATTGTTGGCAATTAACACTCATTTGATTGGTTTCATATGTTGTCATTGATGGAAAAATGTTCCGGCTTTCATTCTTTGGTTTGGTTGTTCAGTGGCACCAACAAGTATATTCACCCGTAGGAAGGATTCTTTGGGTACTGACATTGCAGGCCAACATGACTTACACCAGGATATCAGTATTGGAGGCTGACATCATTTGGGAGATCCAGCAATCAATAATCAGCAATTGATTTTGATATTTATGTATATATGTCATCGAGCTGACATGTATATTCATTTTGTAATTATCTATGTAAGTTGAGATGAGGCATGAAGGATTGTAAGGGTATATAGGTCAGTTGATTAGACCATTTTGTGTAATGAAGGATATGAGATGTATGAGAGTGATAATTGTAATGAGGAATTTTTTAATGCAAATATTATGTAAGAGGTTATTCCGGTAAGGGTTTAGGGTATCAGAACCGGAACTCTATCAGGCATAGCAGATGCATTAAATGAGTTCAGTTTTATGTTTTAGTATTCAAAGTGATTGTAGTCAATGAGACTCCTTTGTGATGAGTAGTGTGCTCTATGTTGTAACCCTTCCTGCAATTGTAGGCCCCATATTATGTAATACATTTTCATATGGCCAGTGGATTGATGTTTGGTGTAGGAGCACCTAGAATTCTTGATGAATTTTCACAATTTTGGAGTTAATGATCCCCATTTGGATCAATGAGGGAATAAAGGACTATTGGAAGTTCCAAAAGTGTTTTTTAAGGTTATTTGTAGTTTGATTATCTCTAGTGTTAACTTATTTTCTCAGTTTTGGCCAATGTGCCTTTGTAAGCCTAAAATGGCATCATTTAGCAAGATTAGGTAAAACTCCTTGCAAGGCCTCATAAGGCTTTTGGAAATGTTGGTTGATGTTATGGAACCATAGTAGGAGGGTTAGAGTGTGTAGATATGCACAAGTTTCAAAAATGGATTGTGGAGGAAAAGTTGTCATGTTTGCTTGACAACTTTTTGTAACAATGTGAGCAACTTTTGAAAAATGATCAAATCAGTGGTTAGAGAATTGATGGGTGGTTGGTTGTGAGTGAGTAGGAATATATAAGTCTTTTCAAATCATTGTAAAATGGTTAGAAGATCCAGATATCAAAATTCCTCAATAGCAACTTCAAGCATTTTTCTTGTTTTTAAAAAAAATGGTAAATTACTTATTGCAGTCTGTACTGGATGAAGTATTTTCCATATTGTACCTTCATGGATGCTTAGCATGTGTTGGTGTGATTCTTAGAAAGTATTTGTGACATTTCTTTGTGCATTTTTAATTAGTGTTTTGAGATTATTCCTATTTACACTGTTCTCGGCCTAAGTAGACGTTAAGGCCAACAGAATGGCTCCAACTTGAATTTCCTTTGTGGATTCTCTATGCCCTTAGGGATTTGAGTAATGGAGTCAATAAATAATGTAAATATCTCTTTTTGTTTCCTGGAAGATGCTTGGCTTAATTTTACCTTCATGCCCTAGGTGAGCTCTGTCATAGCCCGGCTAGGAGTATGACTGTTGTTCTCATTATTGCTTGCAGGGGTGATCTAATCTGATTGTGCCAAGTGTTTGGAATTGAATTTGGTTGTTTTATAGAGATCCATTATGAGTAGGGAGATATGAAAAAGTGTGAAGAACAGTAAACTCCATTGAAGAAAACTTATAAGCCCTAAACCCTACAAAAAAGCCAATTTGGGAGCCATACTTGTACGGACAAACCAAAACTTCTCATCTCGTGAATCTTAAACAATTTCCAAATGGGTATCCAGATCACAAAATATTTTAGGAGGTCCTTTGGAATTTTTTTGAGAAAATGAGAAAAAACCATGAAGGTAGGGCTAACAGGGGCTCATAGGGCTACTAGGCCTTGAAAATAGGAACTTATGAAAGCAATGAAGAAATTAAGGGAAACAAACTACAAAACCACATGATAGGAGTTGTTAAACCATCTCACACTTCTCCTCATCCCCTAAAAGTGAAGGTTAAATAATTTGGCATCCTGATGGTTGAACTTACTCTAGTGAGTTTTAGCTTTGATCTTGAGTAACTGGAGAAATCAAGTTGGTAGAGAGTTTTCCAAAGGAGTTTAGGTGTTGGAATTGATTCAAGAGGAGAGCAGGGCATAAACAAACATGGAAGCCCACCTTAACACATTTTTCTAACCTACAAACCTAAATTGCAACTCTTTTGTGAGATCCTCCCTATCAAAGTGGTATCAGAGCAAGTTAAGATTTGGGAAGGAACTATTTGATATCAAAGACTAAGTCAGTAGGTGAAAATAGTCTTAGAATGGTGACTAATGCAGAGTTAACCAAAAGAATAGAAGACCAAGAGGAATAGAATAGACTCCTTAGGGAAAAGTTGCAACAATTGGAGAACAAACTAGGTGAAGTAGAAGACAAAACTGAGAAGGTGACTATCAAAATCAATGAAGAAAAGGGTAAAGAAGTGGTAGAAGAGGATGGCACACCTGAACCAGATCCTATTTTTCCTGAAGAAACTTTCCTTAAAGCCATCAAAGCCTTAGGAGGTAAGTCCCTAGAAGGAGTGTCACTATTTTGTGGAAAAATGGAACCAAAAGTGGTTATGGAGTGGATTGAAGGGTTATATAATCACTTTGAATGTGATGGAATTAGTGAAGCATAAAAGGTGAAGGTAGCCAAATCTAGATTCAGAGGAGTAGCCTTGACTTGGTGGAAGTTCATCCAAGAGGAAAGATAAAAGGAGAGTAAGAACCCAATTGCCACTCAGAAAGGAATGCTAGCTAAGGTGAGAGAAGCCTATATCCCAAAAGATTATGAAATTTAATTACATAAGACAAGACAAAATTTGAGACAAAGAGAACTAGATGTGAGTAGCTACACTGAATAATTTCAGAAGTTGTGTTTGAGATCCAAGGTGGTAGAAGATGAAAACATCAAGTTTTCCAGGTACTTGAATGGTTTGTGGTGGAATATCCAAGAGGAGTTAATCTTGTTATGTCCCAATACTATCCACAAGTGTTATCAATTGGCACTCAAGGTGGAAGAGAAGAGTAAAAAAGAAACAAGAGCAAGGTAATAGAGGCAGAGGTAGGGGAAGAGATGGTAGAGGTCATAGAGGTAGCTATGGTGGAAGAGGTGCAGACCAAAGATCCCAAGGGGAATCCAAGTTGGTAGATAAAAGTGGGGATTCCAATAGCAAGAGCGGCTATAGAGGAAGGGGATCTAGCAACTCTAATAGAGGAAGGTCTAGTGGATTGAGAAGAGGGTCCTATTTCTCCATAATAAAATGCTACAATTGTCATCAACTTGGACACCTGACCTATAGATGTCCTGAGAATTCTTCTTCATCCCAAGGAGGTCAAAGGAGAGTGAGTTATATCCAAGAGGATGTAGAAAATGTGAAGACACCAAAAGTGAGCCTAGATTCCAAAGTTGGAGAGAAACTCATGATAAGAAGAGTTTTGATCAAAGAATCGGTAAAGGAGGAACCTAGTCAAAGAAGATCCTTGTTTAGGATAAAGTGCAAGATCATGGGTAAAGTGTGTAGAGTAGTGGTGGATTCAAGATCCACTGACAACATAGTGTTAGAAGAAGCAGTAAGAAAACTCAAACTGCAAAGAATCCCACATAGTGATCCTTATAGGGTTACTTGGCTCAACAAGGGGAAACATGTTTTAGTGAATGAGCAAACTTGGGTAGAGCTAATCATAGGAGGCTAAAAATACAATATTTTATGTGATATCTTGCCAATGGATGCATGCCACCTACTCCTAGGTAGGCCTTGGCAATTAGATAGAAAAGAAATACACCATGAAGAAAAGAATTCCTATACCTTTCAAAAATATTGAGTTACCTATAAAATTCAGTCCATTGGAGATGAAGAAGAGAGAAGACCTAAAGTTTCCAATGTGCTACTAGTTGGTGAGAAGGAGTTCATAAACACTCTCAAAGAAGGAGAAGGAGTGGGGTTTGCACTTGTTGTGAAACCAAAAGAGGAAAAGAAGGATAAGATGGTTTGTATCCCTGTTGAAGTGCAAAAAATACTCAATCAGTTCAAGGAAATCATAAGTGATGGAACACCGGCTACTTTACCTCCTCAACAAGCCATTGACTTCATACCCAGAGCCTCATTGCCTAATAAAGCAACCTACAAAATGACATCGAAGCAGAATAAAGAAGTGGCTAAGCAAATCAAAGAACTTTTGGATAATGGTCTGAGAAGGAAGAGCATCAGCCCTTGTGCAGTTCACACCATTTTGGCACCAAAGAAGGGAGGTACTTGGAGGCTTTGTACTAACTCAAGAGCCATCAACTAGATTACAATCAGGTATAGGTTTCCTATTCCAAGAATTGAAGATTTGATGGATTGTTTAGGTGGTGATAAGTATTTTACCAAGATAGACCTCAAGAGTGGTTACCACCAAATTAGAATCAAGGAGGGAGATGAGTGGAAGGTAGCATTAAAAACCACAAAAGGTCTTTATGAATGGCTTGTTATGCTATTTGGACTCACAAATGCCCCTAGCACATTCATGAGACTCATGAATGAAGTACTCAAGGATTACATTGGTAAATTTTTTATTGTTTATCTAGATGACATCTTTATTTTTAGTAAGTTTAAAGAAGAACATCTTAGGCATATAGAGATTGTCTTGAAGCAATTATGTGATGAGCAACTAACTATCAATTTGGAGAAATGTGAGTTCATGAAAGAGGAGTTGGTATATCTTGGATTTGTAATCTCAAGTGGTGATTTGAGGATGGATACCTCAAAGGTGGAAATGATAACCAATTGTCTTACACCTAAAACAACAAGTGAAGTGAGGGTTTTTCATGGTTTAGCATAATTTTACAAGAAGTTCATTAGAGGGTTCAGTGAGATATGTGCACCTATGCTTGATACAATCAAAGGAGGTGTAAAGACTAAGTTTGAATGGACAAAAGAGGCACAAAAAGGATCTAAACTCTTGAAGACAAAGGTGGCTACTCGGCCTATCCTTGTTCTTCCAAGCTTTGACAAACTCTTCACCATAGAATATGATGCAAGAAACATAGAGGTTGGAGCAGTCCTCAGTCAAGACAATAGACCGGTTGCATTTTTCAGTGAAAATCTCAATGAAGCCAAGAAAAGATATTCTTCCTATGATTTGGAGTTATATGCACTTGTTCAATCACTTAGAAAATGGAGGCATTACTTATTACCTAAATAATTTATGGTTTATACTAATAACCAAGGTCTTAGTTTCCTCAACTCCCAAGAAAAGTTAAATCATAGGCATATCAAATGGGTAGAGTATTTGTAATCTTATACTTTTAACATTAAAAATAAGAAAGGTCAATGTAATAAGGTTGCTAATAGTTCAAGAAGTGCAGCTCAAAAGCATTGGAGTTCATAGTTTCAAAGGGATATATCAAGATGATGAAGATTTTGCGGCCATCTACAAGGTTTGCCAAGAGTTTAGGAATCTTTTTCATAGTGAATATGCAGATTTTACTTTTTGTATTTTATTTAAAGGACAAATTTTTGTGCCAAGTGGGTCCATGAGAGAGAACTTGATGCAAGAGAATCACAATGGCTGCTTAAGTGGTCATTTTGGGTTGAATTAAACCTTGGAACTTGTTCAGAGATTATACTATTGGCCAAAGATGCAAAGGGATATCATAAAGTATGTTGAACAATGTGTTATTTTTCAAAGGGAAAAGGGAACCTCTTCTAATGTTGGACTCTATCATCCATTACCTATCCCAAACCGGCCAAGGGAGTGTGTAAGTATGGATTTTATTGTTGGTTTACCCAAGACCAAATCTGGATTTTATAGTATCCATGTTGTGGTAGATAGATTTAGTAAAATGGCCCATTTCATTCAATGTAAGGTGAATCATGATGATAGCCATATTTCTCATTTGTTTTTCAAGAAATTCATTATGATTCATGGTTTACCAATCATTATAGTGTCAGATAGAGATACCAAATTCATTGGTCATTTTTGGAAAACTTTATGGCAAAGATTGGGTACTAACTTATCTTTTAGCTCAGCATACCATCCCCAAATGGATGGCCAAACTGAGGTGGTAAATAGGACACTTGGTAACCTTCTCAGATTCTTGACAAAGGAGTATGGATAAGCTTGGGATCAGATCATCCATCAAGCGAAATTTGCTTACAATGATAGTGTGAATAGATCAACCGGTAAGAGTCCTTTTGAAGTAGTTTATGGGATTCATCCAAGAGGTGTGTTGGAGATTAGAGACATTGGAAGTATGGAGTATAGGAGTGGACATGTTGTTTACATAGCTCAATCCATGAAGGAAATTCATGACCAAGTTAGGCAGGCTTTACAAGAAAACTCTCAATGAATCAAGGACAAAGTGGATGAAAAGAGGAAGAATGTCCAATTTTTTGTTGGTGACTTGGTAATTGTTCACCTAAACAAATAAAGTCTTAAAAAATGTGTCCCTAGAAAGATTCAAATGAGAAGGATTGAACCTTGTAAGGTCTTGGCTAAGTATGGGCAAAATTCTTAAAAAATTGATCTACCTAGGGACATAGCTTTGTCTCCTATTTTTAATTTTGCAAACTTGGTGTAGTACAAAGGCACACTTCCAGAGGAATGCAGTAGAGTCTTAGATGTCTCTCAATCATTTTCAGACCTTAATTTTCCAGCTCCAACCATGCTACAAGCAGAGAAGGTGTTGGACTCAAGAATTCTCAAGAAGACTAGGCATACCGCCTACATGGAGCATTTGGTTAAATGGAAAAATATTCCTGAATCTGAGGCCACTTGGGTACCTGAAGAAAAATTTCCAAAGGTTGGCATAGACCTCTCTTTGTTTCCTAAAGGAGTCACTTGACTTCTTTCTCATTGGGGGAGTATGGTGTAGGAGCACCTAGATTTCTTGATGAATTTTCACAATTTTAAAGTGAATGATCCCTAGTTTGATAAATGAGTTAATAAAGGACTATTGAAAGGTCCAAAAGTGTGTTTTAAGGTTATTTGTAATTTGATTATCTCTAGTGTTAATTTATTTTCTCATTTTTGGCCAATGTGCCTTTGTAAGCCTAAAATGGCATCATTTAGCAAGACTAGGTAAAACTCCTTGCAAGGTCTCATAAGGCTTTTGAAAATATTGGTTTGATGTTAGGGAACCATCCTAGGAGTTTTAGAGTGTGTAGATATGCACAAGTTTCAAAAATGCATTGTGGAACAAAAGTTGTCATGTTTGCTTGACAACTTTTTGCAACAATGTGAGCAACTTTTAAAAAATGATCAAATCGGTGGTTAGAGAACCAATGGGTGGTTGGTTGTGAGTGAGTAGGCATATATAAGGATTTTCATATCATTGTAAAAGGGTTGGAAGATCCAAATATCAGAATTCCTCAATAGCAAATTCAAGCATTTTTCTTGTTTTTACGAAAATTGGTAAATTACTTATTGCAATTCGTACTAGATGAAGTAGTTTCCATACTGTACCTTCATGGATTCTTAGTATGTGTTGGTGTGGTTCTTCGAAAATATTTGTGACATTATTTGTGTAGTTTTAATTGGTGTTTTGAAATTCTTCCTATTTACACTTTTCTTGGCTTGAGTAGAGGTTAAGGCCAAGAGAATGGCTCCAACTTGAATTTCCCTTATGGATTCTCTATGCCCCTAGGGATTTGAGTAATGGAGTCAGTAAATAATCAAGGACAAAGTGGATGAAAAGAGGAAGAATGTCCAATTTTCTATTGGTGACTTGGTAATGGTTCACCTAAACAAAGAAAGGCTTAAAAAATGTGTCCCTAGAAAGCTTCAAATGAGAAGGATTGGACCTTGTAAGGTCTTGGCTAAGTATGGGCAAAATGCTTAAAATTTTGATCTACTCGGGGACATAGCTTTGTCTCCTATTTTTAATTTTGTAGACTTGGTGCCCTACAAAGGCACACTTCCAAAGGAATGCAGTAGAGTCTCAGATGTCTCTCAATCACTTTCAGACCTTCCCTTGCCACCTCCAACCACGCTACAAGCGGAGAAGGTGTTGGACTCAAGAATTCTCAAGAAGACTAGGCATACCACCTACATGGAGCATTTGGTTAAATGGAAAATTGTTCCCAAATCTAAGGTAACTTGGGTACCTAAAGAAGACTTTCCAAAGGTTGGCATAGACCTCTCTTTGTTGCCTAAAGGAGTCACTTGACTTCTTTCTCATTGGGGGAGTATGGTGCAGGAGCACCTAGATTTCTTGATGAATTTTCACAATTTTGGAGTGAATGATCCCTAGTTTGATCAATGAGTTAATAAAGGACTATTGGAAGGTCCAAAAGTGTGTTTTAAGGTTATTTGTAGTTTGATTGTCTCTAGCGTTAATTTATTTTCTCATTTTTGGCCAATGTGCCTTTGTAAGCCTAAAATGGCATCATTTAGCAAGATTGGGTAAAACTCCTTGCAAGGCCTCATAAGGCTTTTGGAAATGTTGGTTTGATGTTAGGTAACCATCCTAGGAGGTTTAGAGTGTGTATATATGCACAAGTTTCAAAAATGCATTGTGGAGCAAAAGTTGTCATGTTTGCTTGACAACTTTTTGCAACAATGTGAGCAACTTTTGAAAATTGATCAAATCGATGGTTAGAGAACCAATGGGTGGTTGGTTGTGAGTGCATAGGCATATATGAGGATTTTAAAATCATTGTAAAAGGGTTGGAAGATCCGGATATTAAAATTCCTCAATAGCAACTTCAAGCATTTTTCTTGTTTTTACAAAAATTGGTAAATTACTTATTGCAATTCATACTAGATGAAGTAGTTTCCATACTATACCTTCATGGATTCTTAGTATGTGCTGGTGTGGTGCTTAGAAAGTATTTGTGACATTTATTTGTGCAGTTTTAATTGTTGTTTTGAAATTCTTCCTATTTACACTATTCTCAGCTTGAGTAGAGGTTAAGGCCAAGATAATGGCTCCAACTTGAATTTCCCTTGTGGATTCTCTATGCCCTTAGGGATTTGAGTAATGGAGTTAGTAAATAATGTAAATGTCTCTTTTTGTTTTTTGGAATTTGCTTGGGTTCATTTTACCTTTATGACCTAGGCAAGCCCTGCCATAACCCAGTTAAGAGCATGACTGTTGTTCTCATTATTGCTTTCAAGAGTGATCTAATCTGATTGTGCCAATTGTTTGGAATTGAATTTGGTTATTTTACAGAGCTCTAGTATGAGTAGGGAGATATGAAAAAGTGTGAAGAATAGTAAACTCCATTGAAGAAAACTTATAAGCCCTAAACCCTACAAAAAGCCAATTTGGGGGTCCTACTTGTACGGACAAACCATAACTTCTCATCTCCTGAATCTTAAATAATGTCCAAATGGGTATCTAGATCACAAAACATTTTAGGAGTTCCTTTGGAAGTTTTTTGAGAAAATGAGAAAAAACTGTGAAGGTAGGGCTAAAAGGGGTTTATAGGGCTACTAGGCCTTGAAAATAGGAACTTATGAAAGTGATGAAGAAATGAAGGGAAACAAACTACAAAACCACATGGTAGGAGTTATTAAACCATCTCAGACTCCTCCTAGTCCCTTGCAAGTCAAGGTTAAAGAATTTGACATCTTGATGGTTGAACTTACTCTAGTGAGTTCTAGCCTTGATATTGAGTAACTAGAGAAATCAAGTTGGTAGAGAGTTTTCCAAAGGAGTTTAGGTGTTGGAATTTATTCAAGAGGAGAGAAGGGTGTAAACAAATATGGAAGCCCACCTTAACACCTTTTTCTAACCTACAAACCTAATTGCAACTCTTTTGTGAGATCCTCCCTATCAATATTATGGGTCACAAATCCCACCATGGTTTTTCCTCTTTGAGGTTTTCCACGTATAATTATTTGTGTTATGGTATTAAGTTGTGTGATTGGCTTATTTATTGCTTTACTTCTTTCAATTATATATGTACCAGTTTACCGAGTGGTGAATGCATGTTATAATAAAATTAAAATTGAACATTTTGGTAGAACACCGATTCACCCTCCCTCTCAATGTTCTTGGTTTCCAACAATTAGTATCAGAGCCTTGTGCCTCAGAGGAAGTCTAACAACTTGAGGGAGATCCTGAATCTGGAATCCATGGATATGAGTTTGGAGAAGAAACTTGAGGTAGCTCTTGAAGATTATGATGCTGAAAGGATGAAGAACTTGAAATTAAAAGATGAATTGAATTCTGCCAAGGAATTCATTCTTATCCTACAGGATAGGTTGTCATTTGTTCAAGCTAGGAGGAAGGAACTTTTGCAAAATCAAGATAATGAAGAGAAAGATGCCCTTAATGAAATATGTCAGAAGCTGAGTCAATAGAACATGATCGTGAGGAGTGAAATGCAAGCCTTAACTATGAGGATGTCAAAGGAGATTGAAGATGGGAAGATGAATGAAGAAAATCTTCGGAGATCTTTGAAAGATAGATTTGAAGAATGCATTCGGTTGGTTCATGAAAATGATATGTTGAGAATTGATTTAGTGCAATCCCAAAGTAATGAACAAGAACTTGAGAGACAAATGATAATTTTGAGAGATGACCTGACTACTGCAAGTGAGTATAAGGACAAATTCAAGGCTAGTTCAACACATCTTGATGAATTATTGAAAAGTCAAAGACAAAATGAAGATTCCAGTGGACTTGGATTTGAATAAGGTCAAAGTTGTGGTACTGTAAATGAAGATCAAAACCAGACATCGATAAGGCATCTTAATGCTTACAAATTTAATGGTAGATGGCTAGGCAATGTAGAATTAAAGAAAATCAGAACTATAATTCTACTCCTAGTTAATGATCTAAATACAATAAGTATGGTCATAAGATAGAAGATTGCAGAATGAATGTTAAATGTTATGCATGTGGAAAATCTGGACATATGGCTAATCAGTGCAGGTCAAGCAATTATACCGATTATAGAAAAGCAATTCAAATTAACAATGTTACATGCTATGCATGCAACAAGATTGGACACATAGCTAAGTTCTGTAGAAGCAAAAATCCACTAGTTGGCAATGATGGATCAAATGATAAAGGGAGAGATAAGGTCAATGCAATCTGACAAGAAATGAGTTAGGAAGTTAGATGATCAATTAGCAAATGGGAATGCTCTGGTTACTCAACCAACAAAGGAGGTTGCTCCTGCACCGGCATGAAACTCATTTGGTAACTAAGGCAGATGCCTTAAGGGTAGGCAAAATTCATGATAATACTGCATAAGCCCAAAGAAGGAGTTCTAGAAGATGTTCCATACATTGGAAATGTTTACCCGACATGGAGATGTTTGACCGAGATCCAGTATCTTCCACTGGAAGTCATTCATATCAATGATGGATTAGGGTTTTTTTAAGGTTAAAAGGTTGAATCCACTTCATTTCTGATCACCTTACATTCAAAGTGATTAAGAGTGATTCAAAGTGAGTCTAAGGTGATTCAGTGTGATTAGATGTCTTCTTCAGCAATTCTACCAACGATCGGAAGAGTTCTTTTGGGTTTCACCGGAAACTATTTCTCAGGTATTTATCTTTCATCATGGAAGAGGGATCATCCTCTGGACCTACTTTTATTGCAAATCCTACTATTTTTGATGTTAAGGATCATCCTAGGCCGATTTTCAAGCAATGTCCACATATTTCCACCTTGGATGATTCGATTGGCGCATTTTCTCATGTTCCAAAAGGAGTTGTATATGTGGACGACGTCAGTGCATACATTCACTACAACATTGGGGATCTAGGTACCAGTGATATAAAGAGCATGTAAATGAGAAAGTTGATGGGAGACTCTGAAAAGATCAAGCCTGAGTATAAGCATATTGAGGATCTAGGGTTTACTAGCATTTTGGATATCCCAGAATTTGAAGATGAGATCATCAAATATGTATGCAGTAGAGTGCATGGAGAATTCATTTAGTTGGACAAACCTTATAAGATATTGAAGGAGGCCATTAGGGCCATATCCAATTTTCCACAAATTGGTCAGCGTACGAAGAAAAATATTTCAAATGATTAGGTTAACAAACTCATCGGTGCAACTTTGGACCAATGATTGATGAGGGTCAACACCATTACTGACAGAGATATCAAATTTGGCAGCATGATCATTTGTTACAAGGTAACTCAATCCAATTGTCTCAATTCTATTTCTAGATCCTAAATTTTTGCCACACATAAGATCATGAGGGAAAATGAGAAGTTAAATCTTTGTGGATGGATGTTAGATGAGTTGTTAATTAACCTTGAAAAGATCAAAGGAGAGAAGAAGGGGACATTTCGGTATGGGAATCTTATTCTCCACCTGATGCTATTTTTTATTAATGAAATTATCAGTTTTGGGAAGAGACAATGGGCATTTGATATCCCTGTAGGAAGACAACTAAAACAATCTATTGCTACTCTAGGTAGTCAGTGAGATGATAAGGTTTGGGGTTACTTCAAGGCATTCCAGAAGGTAATGAAATCTAGGGAAAGGGTTCCAAAACAAATTGTTGAGAAATACTCAACCGAGATCTATTTTATGGTTAAAAAGGATGAAACCTTGATGGAAGCAGTCAAACCCCAAAAGATATGGATAGAGGAGATGGGATATGAGGTTTATGCTAAGATTCTAGATGCTTATGCAAAGATGTTAATTGATGTACTTATTGATGAAGCTGAAAAATCTTTTGGTGCTACAAAATAGAAAAAAGCAAGAGGTTCAAACTGAATTTAACCAGAAGAAGAGGGAGAAATAGCAAAGCAAGGCCAACAAATTTGTTGAACAAGTTTCCTAGGACATCAAGGCCTTAACGGATGTTGTTCTGGAAAAAGAAAAGAAGAGGAAATAGCCTAAAGTTTTTATTGAGCCTATTCCATCAGACTCTAGAGCTGAAGATGACACACTTTTAACATTTAAGAGGGTATTAAGGATGAAAGGTGAGGAGATTAATGAGGAACCAAGGAAGCAACTGGTAAGGAAGGTCACAATCAAGGTACCGGCAAATAAAAGAGCTCCAAAGGAAACACCTTCTGCTCCATTCGATACTAAAAGAAGAAAGAAGATGGATGACACAGACCTTGCAATCATATCTCGTAATGTAACTATTATTCCACCCAAAACTTGTGCAGAATTGGTAGATGAAATCACTAAGGATGGTATGCTCAAAAATGTCCAATCCTATTATGAGCATTTAGATAATTATGAGAAGAGAGAAGTTGAGGAAGCAATTTTATTATATTTGGATATATATATAAGAAAGCTTTATCGGAAATTGAGAAGCAAATACCAAGATAACTATATGACAACTAGATGCTAGGAGATTATTAGCTATGGAGGAGGACAAGCATATAAAGATTCAAGAGTTATTGACTACTTGTGGATCCATTACTCCAAATAAGTTGGATATGACACTTGAGGTTCCAAATAGAAATATTTTTCACAACAAGCACATGATAGTTGTTCTTATGTTAGGTAGGGTTAATGAAATAATCACTGAAACCCACAAGGCATGGGTTCAATTCTTTCCTAAAAACCCTGGTTTCTACACTTCACCAAAAGCTAAAATAGACACTATAGACATCTCGGTTGACTTGGGAAAGGCAAAGGTATAATGGGTACCTCATCTACAATTTTGAAAGATAATAAGGCATTAGATGTAGAGGCCCAAGTAGAATCTAATGTATAGGACACAAAGGTGATACTGGAAAATATGGATGTATTGGAAGATTCACAGAGTGTATAGGTTACAAATGTTGAGGAAAAAAGTCCTCTAGATCAGAATGTACAAGTTGGGGACATAGTTCATAAGGATAAACTAGCAGTTAGTGATACTACACCAAGTGGCAAAGGCACTAGTGGAAAAGAGGAAGCTATTAAAGTTAATCAACCATCAGAGGAGAAGAAAGTGGAATTTGGTAGGGAACCAGTAGCAAGCACATCATTGTTATCAATTGAAACCTCATTGGTAGAGCAGAAATGCATAACTGAGATGAGTTATAATGAGCTCATGATGATGGTTGCTCAGAAAATGATGAAGGTAGGATCTGTGGACAAAGGAATTATAGATCAATCAATCCCAATTTTGCATAGACTTGTCTTGGAGTGCCATTTTGACAAAGGAGCAAGCCCATCCAACAAGATCAAAATAATCATAGAGTACATTCTAAGGACTTTCAATCTTTACAACAGATATCTAACCCGCAGGCATTGCAAAGGTTTACACAAGCTAAGAGAGCTACTTTTGATCAGATGATTGAATTAGAGAAGAAATAGATTACTAATAGATTGAATTTGTATGATAATGTTTTAAGGCAATGTACTAATATTTATAGAGTATGTTGCAACATGGGTTTACTTATTACAAATCTAGATAAAAGGATTAAGGATACTCAGGAGAAAATTATAGGTATAGTCAATTCTTTTGATGGCTCAAATTCTTTGACTACATCTATTGATGGTCAGATTTTGGTATTAGAAGCTCAAGTTTCAGCTCTTGAAAGGGAAAAGGACAAAATTATAAGGAGAGCTAAAGGACTTAGAGGATTGATGAGTCCTCGGTTGGACTCTTTGAGTGTACATAAGAAGGAATGCATTGATATGGTTGGTAGGCCCACATCGATAGAGCTTAAGGATAAAGAGTCATATTCTCACATGCTTAATGGACTTGTATCTATTTCCAACACATTCAAATATGATTGGGATACTTTATTGGCATATGTGCAAAATATGTTGACATGATGATATTGTGTTGTCATTGATGTCAATATGTTGAAAGAGAACCAACAATATGATGAAGAGTGAACAGGTAACATGATGAAGAGTTAACACGATTATTGAAGTTAACCAACTAACAAAGAGAACCGATATAATGTTGTGAACCGGCATATGTGAAAAAGTGAAGCAGTATGCTTGTCCATGTGAACCAGTATGATGCTATGAACCAGAACTGGTATGCTGGAATGAGAACCGATATATGGAATATTTTGTATCTAGGGTTCATATGGCATAACTACTAGTTGGTAGTCTCAGGTTTAGGGTTTTCGATTGAAGTGTTTCAAGTCTCTGTGTTTCAACCGATGGCATTATGAATGCGTTAGCATTGTAATAGAGATCAGATCCTATTTCCATGTCAGTCTCATGCATGTGAAGGATCTTGCATGAAGGAGATTGATCCTATCTACCTTGGGAATGTGTGAAGTCTCTGCAAATGGTGGAGAATGCATGATGGGTTATCACCTTTGAGAAGCGGTGAAGAACTAACGATGGAGAATGTCTTGAGATCTATTCAAGACCATTGTATTCAAATGAAAATTGTTCAATGGTCAGGATTGAACTGACTAAATTTCACAACCTAAGTGTTTAGGGTTTAGGGTTTATGCTACCAACCTATCTATTTCCTATAAGGTCAATGTGGTGTATCATGTTGAGATTGTTGGCAAATTTTGTGTGTGTATCTATGTGCAAAGATACGTGATTCTTGTCAGACCGGTTGAGAGGATTGATACCTACATAGTGTGTGTGTAGAAGGAGGGAACTAAAGAGGATCTACACTAGCATTGAGTGCTATTACCATATCATTGTAATACATGTTGATCTTTAATCACTTCAATAATTTGAAAATCCCTTAACAGGGTAGCTTTAACCAGCTTATTGTAAATCCTTTAATAGGGTGACTCAAAGCCACTAAGTTCATAAAATCCTTTAACAAGGTAACCTCTAACAGGGTTTAACTCTTAATCGGGTATTCTAGCCATCCCTTAACTAGGTGATCCCTAATAGGATTGGTTCCTAACAGAACCTATTGTAATAGTCTTTAACTGGACTAGGCTCCTAATAGAGTGGACTTCTAAAGAGTTCAAAATAGCTTGTGGGTATTCATCCCCACCATGGTTTTTCCCAGTTGGGTTTCCACGTGAAAAATATGTGTTTCATTAGTGATGTTCTTTTCATGTGATGCTTTGTTGTTTTCTATCAAGCAGTGAATCATGTTGATCTAGCAAGTTATTAAATCTCTGATGATAGATTATTTGTTTATGCATAAGGACAAAGTGGAAATGAGGGAGTAGTTTGTGTGGAAAGCTAAGAAGATTGACCGGTTCATGTCTTTCACAGTTGCACTGTGTTTAACCGGTAGTAATCTAGTTTGGACCGGTGTTAGGGATTGCCAACAGTTTACAGTATGTTCAGGAAAAGTTTTTGTGCCTGTACTGATTCACCCCCCCCTCTCAGTACTGGTTTGGTACTCACTATTCATCATTGAGTTATCAATTGGTATCAGAGCATCCTCTAGGTCCTCTGTGTTGTAAGCTTAACTGCTTGAGGGAAAGATCCTATTGTAATGATGAAGAGGGAAGGTCCAAAATTCAATAGAGATAACTTTAAAATATGGAAGGATAGAATGAAGATACATCAGAAGCATGGGTGCTCAACATTGGAGCTATGTTGAGAATGTTTACATTGTCCCTACCGATACTCTCACTGATGACAAAAAGAGAGAGATTCAAAAGAATGGGCAAGTCATGGAAGCCCTAATCAGTAGCTTATCTGACATTGAGTTTATTGATGTCCAGGATAAAGAAAATCCCAAAGAAGTATTGGATACTCTTGAGAACATCTATGGCGGTGATGAGCATGTAAAACAAGCTAAGGAAGATAGCCTTAGAGGGAAGTTTGAAGACATGCAAATGGTTGAAGGTGAGACCATTCAACAATATGGAATAAGAATCAAAACTGTTGTTGGAAATATCAAGAGTGCAGGTGGTAAAATGGAAGATTCCACTATTGTTAGCAAAGTTTTGAGATCCCTATTACCGGTCTATGCAATAAGGGTTGGTGTTATTCAGTAGTTGAGATCAATGGACAAGACTAAGGTATCCCTAGACTCCATCATTACAAAGTTGATAGTCTATGAGCTAAATAGTTTTGATGGCAATGTTCAGAAGACTGAATTAGCTTTTAGAGAATCTAGTACACCATCTAGAAAAGGAAAAGAAGCAAGAACCAACGGCGAACCAAGACAAAGCAGAGAAATGGATGATGAGGAGATTCTGATGGAATTTGAAGCTCTTCTTGCTAAGAGACTTCCTAAGGGAACTGGAAAATACAAAGGTAACCTTCCTTTGAAATGCTTCTCTTGTAACCAGATAGGACACATCGCTATAAACTGTCCTAATGGTGATAGCATTGACAAACCGGAAAGGTTCAAGAAATTCAAAGGAGGGAACTGGAGAAACTATTTTGTAGCAGTTGATGAAGGTGTCACAGATGAGGAATCAGAAGATGAAGAAAATGAAGATATTGTGTTTGTTGCAATCAAGGAGGATGTGTCAGACAAGAAGGCTCTTGTCTCCCACTTTGATAATTACAATGAGTGGATTATTGACAGTGGTTGCTCTCACCATATGAATGGTGACCAGAGTAAGTTTATATCTCTGGAAGAGTATGATGGTGGTGTGGTTCATTTTGGTAATGATGCACCATGTATGGTCAAAGGCAAAGGGCCAATCTCTCTAAATGGAAAGAGCAGTGCTGACAATGTGTATTAGGTGGAAGGTCTCAGACACAATCTATTGAGTGTTGCCCAGCTGAATGACAGTGGACTCACTCTGGAATTTAAAAATGGAGTCTGCAAAATCAAAGGAAAGAATGGTGAACTGATGGCCACCGATATGCAGACCAAAGGTAACATATTTCAGTTGAATGCAAATATAAGTACATGTCTTATGGGTAAGTTTGATGACAGCTGGATATGGCATAGGAGACTCTGCCATGTAAACTTTGATAATATAGTAAAGGCCAATAAGATCAAGGTAGTTAGAGGACTATCGATGCTGAGCAAATCGGAAAATCCTTTGTCCAGAGAATGTCAACTAGGGAAAATGTCTTCCTCAACCTTCAAAGGTAAATCTTTCACTGCTGACAACTTACTTGATCTTGTGCATATTGATTTGTGTGGTCCTATGAAAACTAGGAGTGTGCAGGGAGATAGGTATTTTATGATTCTTACAGATGATTGCTCAAGAATGATGTGGGTCACATTCTTGAAGGACAAGTCTGAAGCCTTTGGAAAGTTCAAAGCTTTCAGAGCACTGGTAGAAAAGGAAAGTGGTAGAAGAATCAAATGTCTTAGAACTGATCAAAGAGGGGAATTCACTTCTGGTGAATTCAACAAATATTGTGAGGAAAATGGCATCAAGAGGCAATTGTCTGCCCCTCGGACTCCATAGTAGAATGGTCTAGCAGAGAGAAACAACCAGACTATGGTTGAAGCGGCTAGAACTATGTTGATCCAAGGAAAGGTCACTCACACCTTTTGGGAGAGAAGCAGTGAGCACTGTAGTCTACACAATGAACCAAGTACTCATCAAGAAAGCAAAGGATAAGACTCTGTATGAGTACTGGACTGGTAAGACACTATGTTTAAGCTACTTCAGGGTGTTTGGTAGTAAATTTTATATCAAGAGGAGTGAACATCAAAGCAAGTTTGATGCTAAATGTGATGAGGGAATATTCCTAGGGTATTCCACTAAGAGCAAATCTCTCAAATGTTTCAACAATAGGACTCAAAGAATTGCTGAAAGTATCAATGTTAGGGTTGATGAAAACTCTAAGAAATTAGAGGAAACTAGCAAAGAGCATGTAGGAGATGAACTGGTAGTAACTTTTTGGGAACCGATTGCCATTCAGCCCAGTACCAGCAATTGTGCTCCTACACCGGTAGATGCTGATGAAGATGAGGATGATGAAGAAAAGCAAGAGGAAGTTGTTAAGAACATACCTAAGTATGTCAAACTCAATCATGATCCAAAGCAGATCATAGGAGACAAAGATACAGGAATTTTTACAAGAAGAAAGGTTAGAGAAATCTCATGTATGATCTCTAAATTTGAGCCTAAATCATTCAAAGAGGCACATAAAGATGAAGACTGGATCAAGGCAATGGAGGAGGAACTTGACCAGATAGAAAAGAATGGTACATGGTCTTTGGTACCTAGACCGAAGCATAAAAATGTCATTGGAACCAAATGGGTTTTCAGAAATAAGCTAAATGAGGATGGCACAGTGGTAAGGAACAAAGCTAGACTAGTATGTAAAGGATATGCCCAAGAAGAAGGAGAAGACTATGGTGAAACCTTTTCTCCAGTAGCAAGATTGGAAGGAGTTTGTATGCTTCTTGCATATGCAACTTTTAAAGGATTCAAGGTATACCAAATGGATGTAAAATCTGCATTTTTAAATGGAATACTTGAAGAGGAGGTGTATATAGAGCAACCAGATGGGTTTGCCCTATCAGAAGATAGTGACATGGTGTGTAGCCTACATAAAGCCTTATATGGACTGAAGCAAGCACCAAGAGCATGGTATGAATGCTTGCATTCCCATCTTGTGAAGATAGCAATATCTACTTGAAATCAGAAGGAGATCAGATTCTAATCTGCGAAGTATTTGTTGATGACATAATCTTTGGTGGAGATGACAAGATGAGTCATGACTTTGCAGATGAGATGAAAAAGGAGGTTGAAATGTCACTCATAGGGGAGATTAAGTTCTTCATTGGACTGCAGATTCAACAAATGAAAAATGGAATCCTTATTACTCAATCCAAGTATGTCAAAGAGGTGTTGAAGACCTTTGTCATGGAAGACAGTAAACTAGTTTGTACACCAATGGTGACCAGTTGTAAACTATTAGAAGAGTATGACTCAGCATTAGTAAATGAGAAGGAATACTAATCAATGATTGGTAAGTTGCATTATGTAGTGCATAGAAGACTGGACATTGCACATGCAGTGGGTATTACTGCTAGGTTTCTGCAAAGCCCAAGAGAATCCCACTTGGTAGCAGTGAAGCAGATTCTTAGATATCTAAAGGGAACTATTGACTATGGGTTATGGTATCCATAAAATAATGACTTCAACCTGAAAGTGTTCATAGATGGTGATTGGGCTGGTAATGTAGATGATCGAAAGAGAACAAATGGTGGTGCATTCTTTCTTAGTGGTAGACTGGTCTCATGGATGAGTAAAAAGAAGAGTTGTATCTCTCAATCTATAGCAGAAGCAGAGTATGTTGCAACTTTTATGAACTGTACCCAGACTATTTGGATGAAGCATGTATTGAATGGCTAAAAAGTTCCTGTATCTGAACGAGTAAGTATATTTTGTGACAATACAAGTGCAATTAACATATCCAAGAATCCAATTTTACATGCTAGAACCAACCATTTTGAACTTAGGTATCATTTCTTGAGGGAAAAGGTTCAGAACAAAGAGGTGGTATTGGAACATGTTTCCAGTAAGGGGAAGTTAACGGACATATTCACCAAGCCTCTACCAAAGGCTACTTTTACCTATCTGAGAGGTGAGTTAGGGGTGTTTCCCCTTCAAGAGGTAATCTAAAGGTGTGTGCTCCAAATCAGTCAGATTTTACTTTTCTATACCTTTTCAGGATTGATGTGTTGAAGGATGCTACTCCTCAGGGGGAGCAACATAGTTGAACAAGGAAGCTTGTACCTCCACAATGCCATTGTTGTCAAAGGGGGAGAAGATGTGAAATGGAAAAGATACCTCTAGTATTAAGGAGAAGATGTGATACAGAAAGAGAGATATCTTTGTAAATTGCCATCAATGCCAAAGGGGGAGATTGTTGGCATATGTGCAGAATATGTTGACATGATGATATTGTGTTGTCATTGATGTCAATATGCTAAAAGAGAACCGGTAATATGTTGAAGAGTGAACCGGTAACATGATGAAGAGTGAACAAGATTATTGAAGTTAAGAAACTAACAAAGAGAACCGGTATGATGTTGTGAACTGGCATATGTGAAAAAGTGAAGCGATATGCTTGTCCATGTGAACCGGTATGATGTTGTGAACCGGAACCGGTATGTCAGAACGAGAACCGATATATGGAATATTTTCTATCTAGGGTTCATATGGCATAACTATCGATTGGTAGTCTTAGCTTCAAGGTTTCCGATTGAAGTGTTTCAAGTCTGTGTGTTTCAACCAATGGCATTATGCAATGAGTTAGCATTGTAATAGAGATCAGATCATGTTGCCACATCAGTCTCATACACGTGAAGGATCTTGCATGATGGAGATTGATCCTATCTACCTTGGGAATGTGTGAAGTCTCTACAAATAGTGGAGAACGCGTGATGGGTTATCATCTCTGAGAAGCGGCAAAGAATGAACAATGGAGAATGTCTTGAGATCTGTTCAAGACCGTTGTATTCAAATGCAAATTGTTCAATGGTCAGGATTGAACCAACAAATTTCACAACCTAAGTGTTTAGGGTTTAGGGTTTATGCTACTGACCTTTCTATTTCCTATAAGGTCGATGTGGTGTTTCATGTTGAGATTGTTGCCAAATGTTGTGTGTGTATCTATGTGCAGAGATAGGTGATTCTTGCTAGACCAGTTGAGAGGATTGATACCTACATAGTGTGTGTGTAGAAGGAAGAAACTAAAGTGAATCTACACTGGCATTGAGTGCTATTACCAGATAATTGTAATACCTATTGATCTTTAATCACTTAAATAGTTGGAAAATCCCTTAACAGGGTAGCTTTAACTAGCTTTCCATAAATCCTTTAACAGGGTGACTCAAAGCCATTGAGTTCATAAAATCCTTTAACAAGGTAACCTCTAACAGGGTTTAACTTTTAACTAGGTATTCTAGCCATCACTTAATCAGGTGATCCCTAACAGGATTGGTTCTTAACAGAACCTATTGTAACAGTCTTTAACCGGACTAGGCTCCTAACAGATCGGACTTCTAAAGAGTTCAAAATAGCTTGTGGGTATTCATCCCCATCGTGGTTTTTCCCAGTTGGGTTTCCATGTGAAAAATATGTGTGTCATGTGTGATGTTCTTTTCATGTGATGTTTTGTTGTTTTCTATCAAGCGGTGAATCATGTTGATCTAGCAAGTTATTACATCTTTGATGATAGATTATATGTTTATGCATAAGGACAAAGTGGAAATGAGAGATTAGGTTGTGTGGAAAGCTAAGAAGATTGACCGGTTCATGTCTTTCATAGTTGCACTATGTTTAACTGGTAGTAATCTGGTTTGGACCGGTGTTAGGGATTGCTAGTAGTTTATAGTCTGCAATCAAACCAGTTTAGGAAAAGTTTTTGTGCCTGTATTGATTCACCCCCCCCCCTCTTAGTACTGGTTTGGTACTCACTATTCATCATTGAGTTATCATACTTATCTAGAGCTTTTGGAGAAATCCTATTTGGAAATTTTGAAGTATATTCAACTCCGTTAAGGTATTTTGGGACATATTCTTTGTACAAAATTTCATTCTTTGTCCTGATTTTTGGTATTTTTTTGGCATTGATGTCAAAGGGGGAGGTATAGGTGAAAAAATATTCTTGACATTAGGAGATATGAAGGTATGGAGTATTTTGTACAGATCATGATCATGATCATAGCTAGATATTCACCTTAGGGGGAGCAGTCTTAGGGTGAAATCGGCAGATGGAAACCATTATCATTTTTCACATGAGTGTTGCCATCAATGCCAAAGAGGGAGATTGTTGGCAATTCACACTCATTTGATTGGTTTCATATGTTGTCATTGATGGAAACATGTTCCAACTTTCATTCTTTGGTTTGGTTGTTCACCGATAGACACTTCACCAGCACCGGCATCAATCTTGGCAGGTATATTCACCCATAGGAAGGATTCTTTGGGTACCGACATTGCTAGCCAACATGACTTACAATAGGATACCGATATTGGAGGCCTACATCATTTGGGAGATCCGGTAATTGGCAATTTATTTTGATATTTATGTATATATGTAATTGAGATGACATGTATATTAATTTTGTAATTATCTATGTAAGCTAACATGAGGCACGAAGGATTGTAAGGGTATATAGGTTAGTCAATTAGATCATTTTGTGTAATAAAGGATATGAGATGTATGAGAGTGATAATTGTAATGAGAGGAATGTTGTGATGCAAAGATTATGTAAGGGTTATTCTAGTAAGGATTTAGGGTATTAGAACTGGAACAGTCAGAACTTGAATCAGAACTCTATCAGGCAGAGCATATGCATTAAATGAGTTCAATTTTTTTTTCTTATTCAAAGTGACTGTAGTCAGTGAGACTCCTTTGTGATGAGCATTGTGATCTAGCTTGTAAGCCTTCCCACAAGTACAAGCCCCCATATTATGTAATATTTTTTCATATGGCCTATGGATTGATATTGTGGGTCACAAATCCCACCGTGGTTTTTCCTCTTTGAGTTTTTCCACGTATAATTCTTTGTGTTATGGTATTAATTTGTGTGATTGGCTTATTTATTTCTTTACTTCTTTCAATTATATATGTATCAATTTATCGATTGGTGAATGCATGTTATAATAAGGTTAAAATTGAACATTCTGGTAGAACACTGATTCACCTCCCCTCTCAGTGTTCTTGGATTCCAACACAAATACATGTTCACAAGTGAATACATATTTGACAATTGAATGTAAACAACTATTCTTACAAGTCAAGCTATAATACATGCCAAGTTGCACAAAATTACCCCCTTCTATGTTTAAAAAAAAACATTAATGTTTACAATTGCCACCCTATGCAAGTGGCTCAAAAATTAAAATATATTGTATAATTTAGAAATACATATGAAAATTTAATGATGCCTACTATGTTATAATATCAAACCCATATCAACTTAATGGGCTATCAATTGAATATTCTCCCCCACTTCCTTTCACATCTTCATGCATTAAATTCGGCTACTGTTTATCCTTGCACATATAATGAATGGTGTAAGGCTCCCAAATAAATATATATTAAATCAAATACAAAACTAAATTCATGCAAGTGACCATACAAATCAAACATAAACAAGAACTACAATATGAAATGACTAAATTTTTCCCACACATTTAATCAGAATTCAAAATCAACAATCACAAATGAGTGCATTAATTTTCCATATTCAAATAATTTTATAAGAGAGAATTCATAGTGTCATTTTTCATTACAAGTTCCATATTTTCACAGAATATTCTATTAAAAGTTTAGAGCTTATGAATTATATCTCGACACATTCCTAATTGAAGGTTGCTTATCCAGGTTGGTACACCCTTGCTTCAATGCCATCTCATAGTAATAAATTCATGTTCTCATAAATTAACTATTTACTCAATCTATAAAATATTTAGAGACATTTAAATTAGGCCTTTTATAATATTTGAGTCGGCTAGTAAAAATTGAAGGGCCTACATTTAGAAGTAGTTGCATTTCCTGTATACATCAACTTATGCCTTTACAAATGCATTATTGCAAGTTTATAAAGAAGAAATTTTTCATTGTTCATAGGATTATTTATGTACTCTTTTAGAAGTATAGGATTATCCATTTTAAATGATATCACTATTACCTCTTTCTCTCCTACATGTTATCATTTATTTTTTGTTTATTAAATTTGTACACACACACACACACATTCCTTGTATACATCAGATCATGCCTCTTACAATTGCAATATTTAAAGTTTATAAACAATAATATTTTCATTGTTCATATTATTAATCATGTACTCCTTAAGAACTTAACATGTATATATATACATATGTATGTACATGTGCATATGAATGTGTATATATATGTTTGTGTATACATATACATATGCATATACATATATATATACATATACATATACATATACATATACATGTACACAACTACCTTTACATTATGTTGTCAATGATAGATAGTTTTTTGTCTTTCCTCCTTGTAGTTTGGTGTCTTTTTTCATCATTTTTTTATATGGAAATGGGGGTTTCATTAAAATGTTTTATTTTAATTTATACTATAAAATTATTACATATTTTTTGATATAAATAGAACATTGTATACTTTTATTTTGAATCCCTATTTTATAAGATCATGAAATTTTATTGGTATGCAATTATTTTCCCCAGTTTAAAGATTACACAACATGCATTCTCTCTAGGTTTCAAGAATAATTCATTTTGCATATATATATATATATATATATATATATATAACCCTTCTAATTCCAAATATAATGGCAGGGTTTCATTTCCATGTGATCTATGCCTTCACACAAGGAGACAATTTCACACATACTACCAAATAAATTATGTATTATGTGGTTTTTTCCTCACATAGCTCATAAATTATTTGTATGAATATCGTCAAGGGTTTAATAATTTCTAAGCTAGTGAAATAATTAGTTATTCACTTGTAGTTTTTTGGTAACCCTCCTAATTCCAAATATAATGTATATAGGGTTTCATTGTAATTTACTCTATGCTTTTATACACTGAGACAATTACATGAACTAAAACATAAATCATCTACTATGTGATTTATTCCTCAAAGTACCATTTATATTAAACTTTCCTTGAATACATATGTTACTAGATATCAAGACACACACATGTGTATATATATGTATATGTGTATATGCACACACACATATACATACACATATTCATATGTACATACATATGATAACATTGCATCAGGATAAAAAGAAACAAGCTGATAATCTCACTTCCTCATCCTCAAAGGGTTTGAAATTAGAAAGTGCTATCCTACCGCCACCTCCTAGTAATGCTCTAGATCATCAACATGATGATTCTCTGTAGGATGGAGAAATGGTGGTTGACCTGAGTCAAAACCTTTCTCAAGTGGCAATCACTGCTAGAGTTAAGGATTATAATGTGACATGAGAAGTTGATACAATGAGCCTCATTCTAGATAAAGAAAATAATTTGAGGAATCATATTAAGACCTCGAAGGAGAAAAGTAGGGGAGGTTTTGTGAACCTAAAGGAAAACCTACAGATTTTGGGGTTCTCTTCCACCCCCTAGCTTTCCAGGTCAAAAATATGGTTCTCTGAAGATGAAAGTGATGAAAGGGAGTGAACTCAAGTATCTACTAAGAATAAAAGGAAAAAAAAAGTGGATGTAGGTGGTTATAATAAAGTTGGGAGGCCTTCGCAAAAGGATGCTAGGATGAAGGACGCAACCTGAGAGGTTTCTTTGGGAAGGTAGAGAACCTTGGATGGTCTCTTTGAGAATAAGAAAAAGAAGACTTAATCTCATCCCATTGCAATTTCGACCGCATTTGGGTCTTCACGATGGTGATGCAACACTGAACCTGAATGGAGACCCCGAAACTTGTTCATGACATCAAAAACTGCGTTTTCCAGCACCCTGGCCTGATCCTCCTTGCACCCTGCTGTCCCGGGAGGTGGGACCAGAGTGCCCAGCGCCCTAGTCCTTCAGGACTAGGGCGCCCAGCACCCTGGTCCCCCAGGACCATGGTGCCCAGCGCCCTAGTCCCTGGCCCTATTTTGGGCCCGGTCTTCTATGGGACTTCGGGTCTTTTTGTTTGCAAATTGGAAAATAAGATTTCCTGGTCAGCCTAAGGTCGGGAAAATCAGTCTTTCAACCCTAATTGGCAAGTATATAAACTACTTTTCCTCTCTCATTTTGGTATGAGGGAAAAAGGCGTGGAAATGATACTCAAACATTCAAGCATTCAAGCATTCAAGCATTCAAACATTCCTTCAAACAATTGATCATTCTAAGTCTCCATTCAAGTCTAAATGTTGCATTCAAGACAAGGATTCAACCATTGAAGAGGAGATCACATGCTACAACATACAACATATAACAAACAACAACATCTATACCTTCGCATATAAGGATACAAACATCCTTACAACAAGGTACTAGTACTTGTTTTACACTACAATCATTTACATTTACAGCATTTCTCATTTCTTGGTTAATTCCAAAACCGGGGTTTGACCTAAGGGCAAACCCCTAATCCCTAACCCCCCAATTGTCTTCGCTTTTCTGTGTGTAGGTTGTAGGTACGCGGCTGAAATTGAAGATCTGGAATCCTTGTGCAGAGACGAACAGATCCCCCTTCGTTTCGTAGATTTTTCGGAGGACCGTGTGCATGCCGAGCACCATCGTCCCGTCAACTTTTGCTCAAATTTGCAGGACAGTGCCATCTCAACATTTTACTGCTAATTCCAGGTCCGCAGCTTCATATCATATCCCTATCTCTGTTTATAAGCGAATATTTCCCACTTTACATGCATTCCTAGTTCAATCTTTCTATCTACATTCTTTACAAAAGAGGGTATCCTTGCTATCACAACCCTTGAAACTCATATAGAATCCAATCTTGCATTGCGTGGGATTGGATCTTGTGGGTTTCAACCCCTCTTTTGAATGTAAAGTCTCTCCTAAGTGAAAACCATCAACCCTAGTGACTCTCCCTTCTCTCTCCTTGGAGTTGGGGAGGGGAGAGCTACTAGGGTTCGATTTTTCCGCTTTACAGTTCCTTCCTTAGATCAAGTTTTGATCATAATACAATTCTTCTATCCATGGAAGACTATAGGGAGAAAAAACTCTATCCCTTCAGGTATGAGATAATGTGGTCCCAACATCCATATTTCAAATGTCTAGTTGAACAATGGTGGAATATCCTTGTGGATGGCACCCCAATGTTTTGTGTTGTCCAAAAACTTAAAATGCTAAAGGAAAAAGTCAAAGGATGGAACCCGTATTTGTTTTGAAATATCTTTAAAGAAAATAAATTGATTACTACTAATCCCAAGGACACTAAGAGGAAGATAGAAGACAATTGTGCTTTTGAGGAAGAAATGAGGGAGGAGATCGAATTAAGAGATCAATGGTTTAGGATGAACAAGAAAGAAGTGGTGTTTTGGAAACAAGAATCAAGAATATAATGTCTCAATGAAGGAGATAAAAACACAAAAAATTTCCACCAATCAACCTTGAAACACAGAAGTAGAAATAGCATTAGAAATCTTGTTAAATAGGATGGGTTGTTCATTGAAAATGAGAAAGAGATGGCTGAGATGTTTGTTCATTTCTTTAGCCTCAATAACCTAAATAACTGAAGTATTTTTTAAGACCCTAATGATTTGATTGGTTTGATTCCAGTGGTGATCACTAAAGAGGATCTATCTCTATTGGTCTCTAAGGTTTCCCTCCAAGAGATTAGGGATGCAGTGTTTTCCTTTTGAGCCTTCAAATCCTTGGGTCCTAATGGTTTCCCTCCCACCTTTATTTAAGATTACTGTGATATCATTGGAATGGATATCTACCATGTGGCGAAGGACCTCTTCTGGCTGGGTAAAATTCTTAATCAAATCAACTCAAAATTCATTGCCTTAATCCTAAAAAATGATAATGTTGTCTCCATTAAGGACTTTAGGCCAATTAGTTTGTGCAATACTCTGTACAAAATCTTCTCCAAGGTTATAGTTAATAGGCTAAAACCTATGTTGGATAAGATGATCTGTGTAAATTAGAAAGGTTTTGTAAAAGGGAGGCACATTCTTGATGAAATTATTGTTGCACATGAACTGGTACACTCAATGGACAATAGGAAATTACCCTTTGTGGTCTTCAAACTAGACATTTCAAAAGCTTATGACAGAGTCCCATGGAACTTCCTCTTTGAAGTTCTAAGAAAGTTTGGATTCAAGGGTAAATTTTTGGATTTGATAGTTTAGTGTGTCATGACTCCAAAATTCTATGTGCTTCTAAATGGATCCCCTAGGGGTTACTTTTCAAGGGGTCACCATATCTTTTCATTAGTATTGTTGAGGTTCTTGGGAGAAATATTGACAAATATAGAAGGAGAGGAAAACTAAGGGGTGTTAGGGTTGCTTCTACTTTGGAACCTATATCACATCAATAGTTTGTTGATGATACCATCATATTCAGTGAAGCTTATGTCTCAAAAGAAAAATGTTGGAAGATGAATCTGGATATTTATGCTAAGATCTCTTAGGGGAACATATTAAAACCTACAAGATAAAATTACTAATATTCTAGCTTTCCAGACTGTTTCTCTTCAGGATTCTTACCTGGGGCTACCCCTCATTCCTAAATCTTCTCCCTCTACCTTCTAGAATGGGATAATTTAGATGTTTCAAAAGAAGTTAGATGGTTGGAAGGGGAAGCTTCTTAGTTTGGATAGGAAAATCCAGTTGGTAAAATCTTGTATCTAGAATATCCTAGTCTATTACCTCTCCCTCTTCAAAATGTCAGGGGTTGTTGCTGACAGGATTGAGAAGATTCAAAAATGATTTCTATGGACTAGAATTGAGGAAATAAACAAAATGTCCCTAGTATCTTGGGATAGGGTCTACTGCTCGATTAAGGTGGGTGGTCTAGGGATAAGGAAAATTAAATCCTTCAATTAGCCATTAATCTCAAAAGTTGGTTGCCAGATGACTGAAGAGAAAAAAGACTGGATTGGTATTTTAAGAGCTAAATACCTTAGTAATGATAATATCTATTGTTTCATAAATTGGGTTGAATTTCCCTAAAGATCCTTCATTTGGAACAATGTTGCAAAAATTAAAACTATCCTTAGAAAGGGTAACAAAATGCTAATAGGGATTGGTAAAAGAACCAATTTTTGGGATGATGTGTGGATTAAAGATCAAGCCCTCTCAGAATTACCTCAATTCAAAAAAGTCAAGCAAATTCTGATTAAGAAATGTGAGAAATTGGTTCAAAACTATATAACATGACAAAAAGACAAAGTGAATTGGCAGACCCTGGAAGAGAAAGTGCTTCGACAAGGAGATATACCAACCCATTTCTGAGACCAACTTGTTAAAGAGGTAAGATCTTTAAATTCTTTGTTGTTGGATTATACCTTCTTCTCTCCTCATGTGGAGGATGAATTGATTTGGTCGACTAACCCCTCTGGAGCCTTCTCTGTTAAGTCAGCATAACATAATCTTGGGGGAGAATCGGTGGAAACTTTCAATTGGAAAAATATATGGATTAAAGGCCTCATCCCAAAGATCAACTTCTTCTGGTGGGCCACGGATCATGGACTAATTTTGATGATAGATAATCTCAACAAAAGAGGGTTTTCCTTTCTTAACAGGTGTGTGTTATGCTACAAGCACCTAGAGAGCATCAACCACTTATTTTTGCATTGTCAATATACCAAGGAAATATGGAGCGATATGTTAAGAGACTTAAAAATGTGTTGGATCCTTTTGGAGAATCTAAATGATCTAATGGAGCAGTGACCCCTGACTCCTTATACCTATCCGGTTTCCAAAAATCTTTAGCTCTAGATTCCTCCAATTATTACTTGGAATATATGGAAAGAATGAAATAATAAAGTCTTTAGGGATGAAGCAAGAACTAATAAGGTTCTATTTAATATTATCAAGAAACAAGTAAAAGAGAGCATCAATGCAAGTTAGTCACATATATCAAAAGTTATTTCAAGCCTTCTAGACCTAAGATTAAAACAAAAGTGTGGAATCAGTCATAATCTACAAAAGATGAACTGGCACAATGAGATCCTAAGACAAAGCTGCATTTGGATAGGTCTCTGAAGGATGGCTTGCTAAAGTGTAACTTCAATGGTTGTTCAAAAGGGAACCCTCACTTATCGGGTGTAGGAGGTATCATAAGGTATTGCAAAGGCTATATGATAGTAGGGTATTGTACAAACCTATGAAGGGGTTCAAATAACAGAGCAAAACTAATGGCTACCTAGATGGGTTTCATGCGACTGCACCATCACAAAGACATCAATGTGATTTTGGAAGGGGACTCAAAAATTATGGTCAATTGCCAAAATGATATTATGAAAGCCCCTTGGGAGATAAGAGGAATTACTCAAAACTATAACGCAGAAACAAATGAGGCTGATAATCAAGGGTTAATGAAAAAAGGATGGCACTACTTTAATTATCCCAAGAGATCGATGAGATAAAAAAATATTTTGGCTAGGGAGAGGGTAAAACCTTCCCTAGATGATATGGTCAATTACTCGGAGCTGTAATGGTTGAGGTTTCCCTTTCTCTTTTAGTCCCATGTGAGCCAATAAATTTCAAATTCAAATTACCCACTCTATTACCTATAGTTTGATGAGGAGGATGTTGATTTCCTAGATGATTGGGATGATGTGTAAGTTTCCAAGTTGGCATATTGATATTGAGGAGGTCATAAATTTGAAAGATCTAGTAGGTTGTACGAGGCCATTTCTTTATCGCTTCGTGATGTTCTTTATGGATGGAAAAATCATTAGTGGGAAAGGCAATGGTCTTGTTTCTTGAGAAGCCTTAATTTCCCATTATGTGAAAAGAAGGCCCGCGTGTGCAGACAATGCAACTCATCAAGACCAAAATAACCTTTTCAAGGAACATCATTTAAAGGAAAAAAACAACTTCTAAAAATCTTAACTTTTTTGGGAGTCACTTTAATATCTACTATTTTTCTCTGCGAAGAAAAAGATTGACATGGGGGGCCCTCTTAAAATAACAAAGTCGAAGAACTATGAAGAACTCTAGAATAATGAAGAGGTCTGGGAGCTCTTCCATAATGTGGGTATGACCCCTTTCTTCCTCGTAATGAAGGGTTATAATAGGGCATTATCTATGAGGTTCTGTTATTCCCAGCAAAATGGAGTAGTCACTACAGGATGTATATTCTTCATGGTATCACCAGAGCTAATTGCAAAAGTAACAGGCTTTAAGAATGAAGGGGAGAAAGTGGAAAGGTGGAGTAGCAATGATGAAAAATCTTACATGAAGAAGTTCTTTGAGAAGGGTGAATGACCGGTAGTGGTTCAAAAAGGGCATGGACATTCTTCTCTCCCAAAACCCTATCCCATAGTTAGTTTTTTTATAATGAAATACTTCACATTAGATGGTCATTACACTTCTATTCATGGGTACCATTTCCCCATCTTAAATCATATCAGACACGAGGAAATAATTAATCTACCCTATTTCCTATACACCTCCCTGGAGTCTTTGATTTCAAACAAAGCAAATCTGCCACTCCATCAAGGTTTAATATATCTAATGTACAAGTATGCCTTCAACAATTCCCCAAATTATAAAATTCTACTCTCTTTACCTACAAATACTAAGCCAAAAAAGAAAAAACAAGGGTCCTCTGTAAAAATTGAACTGATTGAAACAAAATTCCTATGCTCACCTGACTCCACCCCCAAGCTAATATTAAGGGTAAGAGAATACTGATATTGCAAGAAATTGATCCCCTAGAGGTAGCCCTCCTCAAAATTAACCTAGACAAAAGGAAATTAGATTCTCCCAACCTTGCCAAAGAAAAAGAGAATGAGAAGGGCTATGTATAGAAGAACATTACAATTTACCTTGAACTACATGACTTTGATAATGAGGAGGAGAAGATATTGGAGAGGGAGAAGGAGGGTAGTTTAGGGGAGAGAAGATCTGCTAGGTTACTTGCCAAGGAGAAGAAGGTTGTGCCTGAGACAAAGGACATGCCCATAAATTTAGAAGAAGCCTTTAATCTAGAGAATATGGATGATACATTTAATGAGGATTCATAGGATGAGGAGTTCCAAGCAGAAGAAGAGGAACAAATTGAATAGTACAAAAAGGAGATGGAAGAAAAGAGTGAGTCTTCAGAGAACTCAAAGGATTTTGACCCAAACTCAAAGCCTTCCAATCCTCAAGAGAATGTTGATATGGTCCCATGTTCATCGGATTTGTCGTCAAACAAATAAAACAGTAGGGTAAAAGCACAAAGTTGTGTCACATTTTTATAAAGGAAATGGCTAATCTTGATTCAACTTTTTAAATTGAATCAATAGAAAGTGAAATATATGTTTTTAATTTTGAAATGATGTAAACTAATAAATGTAGATTTTTTGAGTATTTTATGTTTGTAAATTTTTAAAAAATATAAAAAATTATTTGAATATACTTTCTTATAAAGTAAACATTATAATTTAGTCAAGCTGATAAAATACTGAAATTGAAGTTACACAAGGCGTCATACTTTATATAATAAATTTTACCTTTTTTTCCTCAATTTTTTTTATGTATATTTATAACTTGAAACTTTAGTGCAAAAATATATTTTTTTCTATTTTTATGTATATATTTTTTTCAACAAATTTGAAAAGTTGTGTGTACTGAAATATAACTCTTTCTATTTGGCATCACCTTTTTTCTTAATTATTTATCTAAATTAGAAAAGAATTATACCATCTTGACATAGACTCTTTTCTCTAGTACATCATTTTTTTTTTTCAAACTTTTTAAATAAATTTAATTATATTTCCTTTACAAGATAATCAACCTTATATTTTAGTGTTGATGACCTATTTTCAAAAAAATAAAATATAAAATATAAAAAACTAATTAAAATATTAAAAGATATATATTTTGGAAAAATCACTTATATATCTATAAAAGGGTATTTTTACATTTCAAAAAAAATATTATAAGAGTAGGAGTTGTTGAAACATTGAATTTTTCAAAAAAAAATATTTTATTGGTAATTAGACCCAAAGTAATATAAAATATACGTTTAGTAGACACTTCCAATTTGAAAACTTGTGGCCCATATATAAGATAACTATAACGAATCTCTATAGACCATATGTTTGACTAAAATTAATTTTTAGTTAGAATTACTTAAATTCACTTGTGCTAATAAGTTGGCTTGAAACACGACACAATTGTGTGCTTTTACCTAGCACTAACTTGGAAGATTAGATTATGGAGCTTAAGGAGAGAGTTATATACTTAGAGGAAAGAATAGATGACTATGGGAAATGGTTTGATAATATATGTCAGGCATTTGGTTTGCTCTGCACCATCACTGATGATATCATGAGAAAGGCTGCCATGGGGGTTGTGTCAAGATAGAGTAAGATGAAGAAGAAGGCAAGGAAGCTAGAAGAGGAAGGGAAGATGGATGAGGAAAAGGAAGATAGGGAGGACAATCAACTTGTAAATCTCCAATGAAACTAGAATCTAATAAAAAATGATTAAGATGTTTTTCTTTGTTTTTGTTCTACTTAATACTTTGCTTATGATAATAGTGAATATAGTTAGTTTCTCTGAATGGATGAGGTATGCATGCCAATTTAACTAGACTTTTATTATGACTATCTCCATATTTAAATTTCTTAGTCTTGCTAGTACTAAAAATACTTTTATTATGCCCAAAAGATGGTGGTTAGTTAGGATTAGTATGTTTAGTTATAGAGTCATGCTAATTTTTTATTACTTCCAAGGAACCGTTGTTTGGGCTTTCTTGACTAGATGCATAATGTCAATTCTTTTGTTACTATACTCTAATTTTTCTATTTTGTAGGTTCAGGGCCTTCTCCCTACTAATATAATAAAAAACATTGCCTAAACTTTTTGTTTTAAACAAGCAAAACCCAGGGTTATATATTACATTGCTATCTTAAGCCTTTATAACCATGTGTTTTTATGTTTCCTCTATTCACAAACATATTTATGTTTCAATTACCACTAATATTAGTTATAATATGGCTATAGGTTCACTAAAATTCATGACATAGGGTTAAAAATGAAATAGACCAAGAGGAAAGTGCATAATTAGAGTCACTTGTGGGGTACACTTCACTAGTTCATAGTTTGTTGAGGAGGTCATATAAATCCACAAGTATGAACCATTAGCAAGAAGTGGGTAGTTTCTCATCCACTTGGGAAATGTTACTAGGTAAGTAGATAGTTCCATTAATAAGAAAATTTTAATTTTAATATTGTGTAGTCGATTAGATTAAACTACAATAGTTGTGGTACTATTACGGTATTACATGTATAGCTAGAACCCATAGTTGATATCCTTGAATGGTTGGTGTTCTCTAGTGTCACTCAAAAAGTCACTTTTAGTTGTATCTATCATCCTTTAGAATGCTACATATTATTGTTAGACAACTCAAATAGCCAGAGGAAAATTGAGAGGGGGGGTGAATCGGTTGTCACTGAATTATAAAACTTTAAGCATTCGAATCCTTATTACCGAAACACACAAACTCAATATCGGAATACATAAACCAAATACTGGAATGACAGATATAGCAATTAAACAATAACATAAATCACAGAACTATTACCATCCATCCAAAACACATGACACCAAGATTTGTACGTGGAAAACCCAGTAAAGGGAAAAACCACAGTGGGAAGCCTACCCATAGTTAGATAATACTTCTGCATTAATTACATGATTACAATATGAGGGGATAGCACATGCAAGAAGGCCAATAGCCTAGAGCACACTTCTCATCACAAAAAGGAGCCCCACTGCCTACATAAACATCGGACTACAATCCGGAAAGAAGAGTGAACTGCAAAGATAGCATCTCCTATGCCTGAGTATAGGTCTGGTTAAGCTCAATACCAAAGGTCTCAATACTCTCTTACAAACCCAATTTGATCACCTATGAACAACCAAACCTTTTGCATATGATTACAACATTATTCACACATAGATCTATTAGGATAATTGGTGGAAAACTAAGAGGGGGGGTGAATCAATTGTCAAAATATTATATTAATCAAACCACTTTATAACCTTTAATAAGAGTACATAAACATTGAATACCGAAATAGAAGAAATAGATACTGATAAGCAATAAAAATTAAGAATGATCCAGAGAATTAACACAATGCAACCATACCACATAACACCATGATTTGTACGTGGAAAACTCGGTAAACAGAAAAACCACGGTGGGAAGCCTACCCACAGTTAGATGATACTTCTGCAGAAAGTATGTGATACAATGAGGGGCCTATACATGCAAGGAAGACACACTTCCTAGAGCATACAACTCATTACAAAGGAGTCTCATTGACTACAAAGAAGTTATAACCACCTCAAGATAATTGGATAACAATTCAGAAGAATGAACTGATAGTGATAGAATCTACCATGCCTGATTACAGTTCTAGTTAAGCTCAATACCGGAGGCCTTTGACCTCTTACAATCCAATTCGATCACCTATGATTGATCAAATCTCCTTCGCATATGATATTTCATTCCACGACCACAACACACAATCTACAATGAGATTTTACACCAATTTATACAAACTCTAAGGTCTAAACCAATTAGGTCGGCCACCTAAAAGATATTATAATAATATCATTACATACATCCATATTACAATGATATGCCATGTTGGCTTTAGACCAAAACAATATTAACCAATCCATAAATCATCTCGGTAATGTGTAGAGAACATGTTAACATGATATTGGTCCATAACCTCGATAGGCACCAGACCTAATCTAGGTCCACCACGTGAAAGCAATGTCTTCAATTAGTCGAGGTACGATCAAGGATCACCTTCTACATCCTAAATTCCATCTAGAAGCTGCACCAACACCACTTATGCATCTTGTCAAAGATTCTCAGTAAAAGCTCTGCCGGTAAAACCTTAAACCCTTACTGGTATCCAAAACCTATCTGGCGGTAACCAACCATAATAGCTAGTGTTGACATCAATGACAAAACATCAATGCAACACATAATCAATGCCTCCATATTGCCAATAGTTTCCCCCTTTGGCATTGATGGCAACACAAGATGTGAAAAAGAAAACATCTAAGTGCCAAGAAGTGCCAAACATTTCTCATAGAAGATATAACAATGAAAAACTAAAAAATCCCAGCAACTCCCCCTGAGGAATGCAATCCAATCTGAAACTGCTCTGAATTCCATAATCATTATTTTTCACATATAACTCTCCCCCTTTGACATCAATTCCAAAGATATGACATAGATATCAAAAATTTTGTGAATATAAAAGCTGACTACTCCCCTTGAGTAGTAGCACCACTACCAACCTAGAGAAAAGGATAAAGCTAGTGATGCATACCAGACTGATGGTCTACTCCATCAATTAAGTTTCTCTTAGAGGGGTAGACACCCCTCACCTGTCTCTCAAATAATCAAATGATTCCTTAGACAATGGTTTAGTGATTATATCTGCAATTTGCTCTTTAGTGTTCACATAAACCAATTTGACTTCCTTTTCTTCCACCTTGTCCTTCAGAAAGTTATATTTTATTGATATGTGCTTATTATTAGAGTGAAATACCACATTCTTAGACATGCCAATATCTGTAGAGTTATCACAACAGATAACTACTGGTTCACTACAATTTACCTTGATATCCTTCAACATTTTCTTCATCCACAAGACTTGAGTGCAATTAGTTGCTGCTATGACATATTCAGCTTCTGCAGTAGATAAAGAAATGCATGACTATTTTTCTTGATCCATGAAACCAATTTCTTTCCAAGAAAGAAAGATCCACTAGAAATGCTCTTCCTATCATCATTATCTCCTGCCCAATCTAAATCTGTATATGCACATAAAGTGAAGTTATCATCTCTAGAATATATCCTCTTTACTGCACATTCATGATTTTCTTTAGGATTACTTTGATATCTTGAAACAATACTTACTGCATTCATAATATCTGATCTAGTATGAGTTAGATACAACAAGCCTCCAATCATAGACTTATACCTTGTCGAATTTACTGGTGCAGATGTGCCTTTGATAGATAATTTCTCACTTGTCACCATAGGAGTACTTACCGGTTTGGAATTATCCATGCCAAACTTTTTCAACAATTCCCTTAGATACTTAGTTTGATAGATAAAGATGCCTTTGTCAGTTTGAGTAATCTACAAACCTAAGAAAAATCTCATCTCACCAATCATGGACATTTCAAATTCATTCTTCATATTATTAGAGAATTCCATGCATAATTTATCTTCACCTCCAAAAATGATGTCATCAACAAATAATTTAATAATCAGAATATCAACATCAATTATCTTGTAATATAAATTACTATTAGCACTTCCTTTAGTAAAACCAAGCTTCAAAAGATATTTATCCAACCTTGCATACCAAGCTCTAGGAGCTTGTTTCAATCCATATAAAGCTTTCCTTAACCTACAAACCATATCTTTGTCATCTGTCAGTGAAAATCCATTAGGTTGCTCAATATATACTTCTTCCTCAAGTTCACCATTCAAAAATGCACATTTAACATCCATTTGATAGACCTTATAGTTCTTGTAAGCTACATAGGCAAAAAATAGTCTAACAACTTTAATTCTAGCTACATGGTGCAAACGTCTCACCATAATCAATTGCTTCCATTTGAGAATATCCTTTACAAACCATTCTAGCCTTGTTTCTTACAACTTGACCATTGTCATTTAGTTTATTTCTAAAAACCCATTTACTTCCACTAACATTCTTATTTTTAGGCCGAGGAACTAAAGTCCAAGTGTTATTCTTCTCTATCTGATCTAATTCATCTTCCATAGCCTTTAGCCAATGTTTATCTTTACAAGCTTCAATAACAGATGTCGGTTCAATTTGAGAGATAATACATACCTCTTCATTTTCCAGTCTTCTTCTTTTCATAACTCCCTTATTCCTATCTCCAATAATTTGATCTTCAGAATAATTTAACCTTACATACCTTGGTATCTTCTGAACTTCAGGTTCATTGTTTTGATCATCAGTCATAGATGAATTTTTTGATTGTGTCGGTGTAACTGTGTGTCTTGTACTATTTAAGGCATTGTCGGTTCAGTTATGATCATTTCCATTGTCAATTCTCTATCATATGATATAGATTAATCTTTGTATTGCCCATCCACTTTCACATTTGCGCTCTCCACAATTTTTTGCAATCTTTTGTTATAACATCTATATGCTTTGCTTTGAATTGAATTATCAAGAAATATCCCTTCATCACATCTAGGATCAAACTTCCTAATTGAATCATCCCTTTTGATATAACATTTACTTCCAAAAATTCTAAAACATTTAACAGTAGGTGTATGTCCAAACCATAATTCATAAGGGGTCTTACCGGTTCCACCTTTGATATGAACTCTATTGAATGTATAGACTGTTGTACTCGCTGCTTCTCTCCAGTAGATGTGAGGGAATTTGTCTTTCATCATCATGGTTTTTGTTGCATCCAAAATGGTTCTATTCTTCCTTTCCACTAGTCCAATCTACTGAGGATTCCGGGGTGCAAATAATTGTCTCCTAATTCCATTTGTCTCACAATAACTGTTAAATTCATGAGAAGTGAACTCACTGCCTTGATCTGATCTCAGACATTTGATTTTCAATCTAGTTTTTGTTTCCACCTTAGCTTTGAAGATCTCGAATTTCTCAAAAGCTTTAGACTTCTCCCTTAGAAAAGTCACCCACATCATTCTAGAATAATCATCAATTATTAGCATGAAATACCTATCACCTTGAAAGCTTCTAGTCCTTGCTGGACCACATAAGTCAGTATGAATCAAATCAAGCACATCATTAGATTTATCATGTATGCTCTTAAAAGAAGTTCTAACTTGCTTTCCCAATTGACATTCCTTACATATTGGATTATGAGGCTTTATAATCTTAGGTATATCTCTAACTACTTTTGTTGAACTGATCTTAACAATACAATCAAAATTAACATGACACAACCTCTTATGCCATAACCAACTCTCATCAATATGAGCAATCAAACATGTATTATTACCAATGTTCAAGTGAAAGATATTACCTCCAGTCTGAGTACCACTTGCTTTTGGAATCCCTTATCCACAAATTGACCAGCACTTAAAAGATTATGATTTAAACCTTCTACATAATAGACATTATCAATATTATGCTTTCCATCTAGAGAAATAGTACCTTTACCTTTGATCATACATGCTTTGTCATCCCCAAATCTGACTTGACTGCCACTGTATTCTTGCAGGGACAAAAATTTTCTTTTATCTCCAGTCATATGATGTGAGCATCCACTATCAATTACCCATTCATCCTTGTCTTCAACTTTTTCTACCAGCGCCTTTTCTTCATTCTTGATATCTAATTCTGGTTCATCTTCCTTTAAGGCATAGAACACCCATTCCTTTCCATTGCCAGATCCACTAGTAGAGTCTATTGTCGGTTCATCCTCAGAGTCATCACTTACTCCTTCCTCATCTGCTATGTAGCATTATTTGTTTTTCTTAAATCTATATCTGTTCTAATTTGGCTTAAATGATTTTTTAACTCTTTCTTCAAATCTTGCATTCCTTTCAGGACATCTAGATGCAAAATGACCAATCTTATTACATACAAAACATTTAAAAGGTGTTTTTCCTTCATACTTACTTCCTATCGGTCCTTTAGGTACTCTTCTAGCAAATAAGGCTTCAAGTTGCTCAAATTCTTCATCCTCTTTCCTCATATCTTCCAATTCATTTGCATATAGGGCTTTCCAAACACTTTTTCTAGTGGATGATGATGCATGAAAAATAGGTTCAAACTTTGCAACTCGAGAGGGTCCAAATTCTTCAAGCTCAAAAGAAGATAATTTCCCAATCAGAATGTCTTTGTTAACTGAAGTGTTTGCCATTGTTCTCAATTCATTAGTTGCAGTAGCCTTCATCTTGTAAGCTAGTAGTAGGGCTCTCAAGACTTTGGAAACTATTTCATCTTCACTCAGAGATCCTCCACAACATTGAATTCCCATGACAATCTCATTTACTCTTTCCATAAATGTAGCAATTCTTTCATTATCTTCCATCTTAAAGTTCTCATATCTTACCCGATAACCATCAAGTTTAGCAATTTTGACAGTAGGATCACCTTCATTCATAGTTTTCAATTTATCCCACATAACATTTGCAAATGATTATTAGTCATTCACATGATTTGTTGATTAGTGAGTGCACACAAGAGGGCTTCTCTAGCTCTGCAATCATTTTAAATATTCTTGTCCAAGTCTGTAGGAGCAGGATTACCAGATCTCAGATCATAAGGTGTATATCCTTTCTTAGTGATCTCCAAAATATCCTTGTCAAGATATCTAAGATGAGTCTCCATTCGGATTTTCCATATCCCATAATTTGTTCCATCAAGCTTAGGGATTTCTCTTCTAAAAATAGTTGCTGGTGGATTTGAAGTATTAGTTGCTATAGGATCTACATCAAGCGGTTAAGCTTCTGGAAAGGAGGACCAAAGCTCTGATACCAATTGTTAGGATAATAGGTGGACAACTGAGAGGGGGGGGTGAATCAGTTGTCAACAAATTATATTAATCAAACCATTTTATAACCTTTAACCGGAGCACATAAACATTGAATACCATAATAGCATAAACAAATACCGGTAAGCAATAAAACTAAAGAATGAAACAAAGAATTAACACAATGCAACCATACCACATAACACCATGATTTGTATGTGGAAAACCTGGTAAAGGGAAAAACCATGGTGGGAAGCCTATCCACAGTCTGATGATACTTCTGTAGAAAGTATGTGATACAATGAGTGGCCTACACATGCAGGAAGACACACTGCCTAGAGCATACAGCTCATTACAAAGGAGTCTCACTAACTACAGAGAGGTTATAACCACCTCAAGATAATTGGACAACAATCCAGAAGAATGAACTGCTAGTGATAGCATCTACCATGCCTAATTACAGTTTTAGTTAAGCTCAATATCAGAGGCCTTTGAACTCTTACATAAACTCAATTTGATCACCTATGATCGACCTGATGTCCTTCACATATGATATTTCATTCCACGACCATGACACACAATCTACAATGAGATTTTACACCAATTTATACAAACCCTAAGGCCTAAACCAATTAAGTAAGCCACCTAAAGATATTACAATAAGATCATTACATACACCCATATTACAATGATATGCCATGTCATCTTTAGACCAAAACAACATTAATCAATCCATAAATCATCCCAGTAATGCATAGAGAACATGTTAACATGATATCGGTCCATAACCTCGATAGGCACTAGACCTAATCTGGGTCCACCACATGAAAGTGATGTCTTCAATCAGTCGAGGCATGATCAAGGATTACCTTCTGCATCTTGAATTCCATCTAAAAGCCACACCAACACCACTTATGCATCCTGTCAAAGATTCTCAGTAAAAGCTCTACCAATAAAAGCTTAAACCCTTACCAGTAACACTAGTTCTTCTACCGATAACCAAAACCTATCTGTCAGTAACCAACCATAATAGCTAGTGTTGACATCAATGATAAAACATAAATGCAACACATAATCAATGCCTCCATATTGCCAACAATAACCCTTGTTGCAAGGTGTGCCTATGATCTACAAAGAAAACTTACATCATATTTATACCAACTAAGGACCTAAACAATTAGGTCGGCCACCTAAAGGATAATACAATAAGTTCACAACATAAAACTGCAATCCAATGATAAAACAAGTTGTCTTAGGCCAAAAACAATGTAAACCAATCATTAAATCCCATTGATAACGCATCAAGAACATCCTCCAACATGTTATAGAAATCGATCCATAACCTAGATAACATCGGACCCAAAATAGGTTATCATAAACAAAATCCAACATCACCGATAAACTGGAACACAAACATGATAACCATCAGCATCCTAAGAACCATCTAGAAGCCGCACCAACACCACTTATCATGTGCATCAAAAGATCTTCAAGAAAGCTCTGTCGGTAAAACCATTGTCGGTGACCAGAAGGCTTACTAGAACAAATGATAGCTCCCGAGTTATCAAATCCCAAACCAACTAATCGTGATACACATCTGAATAGCATGAATGGCATATCCAAACCAATTCCACAAACCGAATCATATAGGATCATACCGGATCAATATCATAATCAACCACTCTACCAGAACCAACCGGAAACCAGTAAACAACCAAAAAAATGGGTGTTGCCATCAATGACAAAACATCAATGAAACACATAATCAATTCTTCCAAATTGTCAATAACCTCCTCCTTTGGTGTTGATGGTAACACTACATATGAAAAACATCCAAGTGCCAATATATACCAAACAAGTCTTCTCCAATGGAAGACAACCAAAAATCTCCCACAAAATGATATTGAAATGAAGCTATGAACCAAACTCTCTCTTTGACTGATATTATATTAAGCTTTGTTTTTCACATATATCTCTCCCCCTTTGACATCTATGCCAAAAATTTGACATAAACATCAAAGAAAAATCATAAATCCTCTGAATCTCATAGTTGACTACTCCCCCTAAGTAGTAGCACCACCACATCAATCCAGAATGAGTAATAACTTTGATAATGCATACCAGAATGATGCCAATCAGCATTACTCAGGTCTCTACCGGAGGGGCAAAAACCCCCAATCTATCTCTAAAGTACTCAAATTATTCTTTAGGAAAAGGTTTAGTGAAGATGTCTGCAATCTTATCTTTAGTGTTCACATAAACTAGTCTGCCTTTATTTTCTTCCACCTTCTCCTTCAAAAAGTTATACTTGATAGATATGTGCTTTGTCTTATAATGAAATATTGGATTCTTTGATATGTCAATAGTAGTAGAGTTTTCACAGTGAATAACTACTGGTTCATTACAAACTACCTTTATATCCTTCAACATTTGCTTCATCCATAGAACTTGTGTACAGTTAGTAGGAGAAACAACATACTCAGCTTTAGTAGTAGATAAAGAGGTGCATGACTACTTCTTGTTGATCCATGAAACAAGTTTCTTTCCAATAAAGAAAGCTCCATTGGATGTGTTCTTTTTGTCATCAACATCTCCAGCCCAATTTGCATCTATATATGTACATAATGTAAAGTCATCATTTTTAGGATACCAGAAACCATATTCAGTTATTCCCTAAAAATACCTTAAAACCTTTTTCATCGCACTCTCATGATTTTCTCTAGGATCACTTTGATATCTTGAGACAATACAAACTACATTCATTATATCCGGTCTAGTCTGAGTCAGATATAACAAACCACCAATAATAGATCTATACCTTGTAAGATTTATTGATTTAGATGCATCATTCTTTGTCAATTTCTCACTTGTAATCATAGGAGTACTAACCGGTTTAGAATTTTCCTTACCAAATTTCTTCAACAACTCTCTAGCATACTTAGTTTGACAGATGAAAATGCCTTTATCAGTTTGAGTAATCTGCAAACCTAAGAAAAATTTAATCTCCCCAATCATAGACATCTCAAATTTATTCTTCATATTGTTAGAGAATTCCATACAAAACTTATCTGCACCTCCAAAAATGATATCATCAACAAAGACCTCAATAATTAATATGTCATAATCAATGGTCTTATAATATAAATTACTGTCAGCATTACCTTTAGTGAAATCAAGATTCAAAAGATATTTATCCACTCATGCATACCAAGCTCTAGGGGCTTGTTTCAATCCATATAAAGATTTCTTTAATCTGCTGTAGCGTCCTAAAATTGCGACACTTGCAATTTTGACTGCATTTCGGTCTTCACGATGGCGACGCAACACGCATCCTGAATGGAGACCCCGAAACCTGATTATGACACTGAAAACTGCATTTTCTTGCACCCTGGCCTGAACCTCCTTTGCACCCTGCTGTCCCGGGAGGTGGGACCAGAGCGCCCAGCGCCCTGGTCCTTTAGGACCAGGGCGCCCAGCACCCTGGTCCCTGGGTCCTATTTTGGGCCCGGTCTCTTTTGGACTTCGCGTCTTTATGTTTGAAATTGGAAAATTATCTTTCCTGGTGGGCCTAAGGTCGGGAAAATCAGTCTATCAGCCCTAAATGACAAGTATATAAACTACATTTTCCTCTCTCATTTAGAGACAGAGAGACATACATGACGGAAAAAGCGTGGAAACTATACGCAAGCATTCAAGCATTCAAGCATTCCTTCAAGCAATTGATCATTTCAAGTCTCCATTCAAGGCTAAGTGTTGCATTCAAGACAAGGATTCAACCATTGAAGAGGAGATCACTTACAACATACTACTACAACATACAACATACAACATCTATACCTTCGCACATAAGGATACAAACATCCTTACAACAAGGTATTAGTACTTGTTTTACATTACAGACATTTACATTTACAGCATTGCTCATTTCTTGGTTAATTCCAAAACCGGGGTTTGACCTAAAGGCAAACCCCTAATCCCTAACCCCCCAATCATCTTCACTTTTCTGTGTGTAGGTTGCAGGTATGCGGCTAAAATTGAAGATCTGGAATCCTTGTGCAGAGACGAACAGATCCCCCTTCGTTTCACGGATTTTTCGGAGGACCATGGCGCTCGGGCGCCATCGTCCTGGCAACTTTTGTTCAAATTTGCAGGACAGCGCCGTATCGACATTTTACTGCTAATTCCAGGTCCACAGCTTCATACTATATTCCTATCTCAGTTTATAAGTGAATCTTTCTCACTTTCTATGCATTCCTAGCTTAATTCTTCTATGCACATTCTTTACAAAAGAGGGTAGCCTTGCTGTCATAACCCTTCAAACTCATTTAGCATCCAATCTTGCATTGTGTGGGATTGGATCTTGTGGGTTTCAACCCCTCTTTTGAATGTAAAGTCTCTCCCTTAAGTGAAAACCATCAACCCTAGCGAACCTCCCTTCTCTCTCCTCGGAGTTGGAAGAGGGGAGTGCAACTAGGGTTCGATTGCGATTTTCCGCTTTACATTTTGGTGAACCCGACGTGAACATCCTTTCTGATTATTCATGGTTAGATCTGAAAATTGGATTCCTTGATTACATTTCCATGTTGATCTTTTGCAAAATTTTAGAGGTTAATTGCATAAAAAACCCTAAATTTTCTTTTTAGTAATTGAACTTGTGAAATGTCTAAATGTTAATGCTTGTTTCAGATCTGCCCTTCTATTACAAATTATCAATTCATATCTATGCTTTAATTTTGAAAATTAAGTGGTTAAGTGTTAAAACCCTAATTTTTAAAACCCTCTTGATTCAACCTTTGTCCGACAATTTCACTGATCAAAACATCTCCAAATCAGCTGTAACTTTGGATTCTGCAATAAAATCACAATATCTTTCATCCCTGAAAATTTGGAAAAAAGTTGCGAGGACCGTGTGCACTCCGAGCGCCATCGTCCCCGACATTTTTTCCGAAATTTCGGGAGCTAGATCTTACTGTATTTTCCTGCTAAAATCCAGAATTTTGGCTGATTTTATCAATTATAACACTTTCAAAATTAAATTCAAAGTTGGTCTAGGGATTGCTTGGATTAAGGCTTCTAAACATTCAAAAATCATTGAAATTGAAATTTCGTGTCAAAATTGTGTTCTTACTGTCCTAAATCTGAAAAGTGTGTTTGCATTCATTAAAAATTTCAGTGCTTTATTCAAATTCTTACAATTTGTGACTTTTGAAAATAAGTGCTTAATTACAACAACTTTAATTTCCGCTTTCAAAATTGAATTTTGCGTGAAATTGAGTCAATTTTTAAATTTCAAAATTTGCATTGCTCTTGACATTCCCTCTAAAATTATAAAATTCAAAATTTCAGTTTCCCTCTCTTTTTCAAAATTCAAATTTTGCATTTTTTCGACAATCTTGGTAGGGTTCAATTTCGAGATTGCAACTTTAATTTGGCCTATCTACAGATCGTAAAATCACTAAATTTTTTCAAATTAGCTCTAAAATCATCATACCTTTCATCCCTGCAAATTTCGAAAAAAGTTGCGAGGACCGTGTTGCACTCCGAGCGCCACGGTCCCGGACATTTTTTCTGAAATTTTGGGAGATTGTCGTGATTGCATTTAACAGCTTAAATCTGGAAGATTGGCTGATTTTACTGAAAATTGCTACCTCTAAATTCAAAATTTCCTCTTCCTTTCTAGTGCATGAGTTTTACAACAATAAGCCCTACTTACACTATTCCCGTTAGACGAAGTCGTAGAATTAAGTCTTTCCGAGGTTTAATTACCGAGGAGATGGAACCTAATTTGAATAGCCTTTTTAACAAGGACATGGGTAATTCCTCTAATCCTCCTAATAATGAAGAAGCTCTCCATGAGGTTTCTGTAGAACAACTTTCAAAATTGGATAACCAATTTGACGATTTTCGACAATGGATGTCTCAAGAATACCCCGATAGTCAAGCTCTTCCTTTAATTGAGGGTCTAAAACGTATGCTTCAAAGTGATAAGAATGGAATTGATATTTTGCGTGGTATTGCACACATTGTGGATTCGAATGTGATGTCTATGAAGAGTTGTGCTGAAAATTTGGGTTATACACAACCTCCTACTCAAGTCAATCATTCTATTCCTTTGATGACTTCTATTGCTAGCGTACCTACCTTTACATCAAACATAATGACTACTTCAACACAAGACATTCCTCTTGTGATCACTAGTCAGGGGGGCAATCCTTCCTTTTCAATTAACCCTCTTCCTTCATTTAATCTGACTTCTCCATTCGTCCCTTGAATGAGTGTTCCTATTACATCTCCACAAATGAACATGATGCAAGGGGGCAATTCATTCAATCATTCCATTCCTCCTTGTAGTGTTCCTCCTGTCCAATCATCTCCTATGACTAATTATCATAGAGTCCCACCACCTTACTCTCTACCTTCTTTCAACAACATAACACCTCCATCTCAATCTAACACATCTAATATGAACTCTTCGACTGAAGCGACCATTAACAATCTTGCACAAACTGTCTCTTCTTTACAGCAACAAATTGCCTCTATGAATCAATCTAAGTTTAGTGTGCCCACATTTGATGTTGCGAGCCCACTTTCCCTTGACATTGTTCAAGCTATTCCCCTTAAACATGTTGAAATTCCGCATTTGGAGCTTTATAATGGTAAAGGTGATCCTCTAACACATGTTAAGACTTTTCAAACAAAGTGTACTGATTTTGCTTATGACCAAAGGTTGCTTGCAAAACTCTTCACTAGAACATTAAGAGACAAAGCCCTACAATGGTATTGCTCGTTGCCTTCTTATTCTATTACTTCTTTCGAACAACTTGCAAATGCTTTCATTCAACAATTTCAAAACAATATAAGTCCTAAAGTTACTTTGATTGATTTAATGCATTGTAAACAAGGTGTTAAAGAAAAAGTGACTGATTTCATTGGTAGATATAAGCTTTTGTATGCTCAAATTTCTTTTCCAGTGCCTGACAATGATATTCAAAGAATCTTTATTTCTAATTTACAAAAAGATATTCGAGACAAACTTTTGTTTTCTGAGTTTACTTCTTTCCAACAGTTGTGTGCAACTCTTCACAATTATCAACTGACTGTGAGTCAAATGGAACAATCACATCCTATGGCTCCGAGTGATAAGGGTGATAGCAGTCAACAACCATTTGGGAAGTTTAAACCGAATAGAGATTCCATCAAATTCAATGAAAACATCATCAACAACAATGTGAATGCAGCATCAGGTGTGCCTCCTATTTCTAAATTTTTCAAGAAAGAAAGAAAGTATACTCCTTTGAATGAATCATTGCATAGTATTATGAATAAGTTATTGGAACAAAATGTGCTTACTCCTCCTTCTATAAGACAAATTGATCCTGCAAAGATTACTTCACCTTATTTTGATAACAAAGCTTTTTGTCAATTTCATCGTCAGCCTGGGCATGATACTGGAAAATGTTTTGCTTTAAAGGGTAAAAGTCAAGATTTGATTGATAATAATACTATTTCTATTTCTGGAGTGAATGATAAAGGCAACACATCTGTAGCTCCTCCTAACCAAAATCTTCAGATTTTCCCTGATCCATTACCTTCTCATACCTCTAATGCGATTGAGACTAATGATTTCTCTTTTTCATCTGATGGTCTTGTGTCTATGACTCCAAATGTGATTAACTTTGTAGAGCAGCAAGAAAACCCTAAATAACCTTCCATCACATTTGATTCGAGTGAAACCATTAGGGCACCTGATGGTCCTTTATACATAGTTGCAAAAGTCAAGAATACACCTTGCCGTGGAGTGCTTATTGATCCTTCGTGCATGGTTAATGTTATTACTGAAGAATTTCTTTTTACTTTTCAATTGAATCAAGTGATATATGACAAAACAGATGTGATTGTGAAACTATTTGATGCATTTTCTTCTCCTGCAATTGGTTCTATTACATTGCCTATTGAGGTCCATAACAAATCCCTTGATGTGAACTTTGCTATTATTCCATCTTCCGAACAATTTCGTGTGAAGCTTGGTTATCCTTGGCTATCTTCCATGAAAGCTATTGCTTCTCCTATTCATAAGTGTTTGAAATTTCCCCATAATGGTGAAGTTGTTACTGTCAATCATAGTCTCTTTAAACCAGCTGAAAGAACTTCTAGCGTTCCTATTGATTACTTTTGGCCTAAACAATTCCAATCTCTTCCTCCGCGAAGTGATCATCTTTTCAAATCTTATCAAAAGTGGAAAAAAGATATGATCCTATCTCTAAATGAACCTAGAACACCCAAACTTGACATTCCTATCATTCTTGAGAAGGAAGTTCTTCCTTTGAAAGATAAAACTAATGTCTTTCCTCAAGAAGATTCCCAACCCATCCCTATGGATGTGACTATGCCTATATCTAATAAACTTCCTAAAAGTAGACCTATCCCTCCTTGTCATGATGGACTTGGTCTCCTTCCTAAACCAAATATTCCTCCCTTATATGGAGCAGTTCCTCCTCCTTCCTCTTATGGAGAGAAGAGACCTTCCTCTTCTCCTATTATTCAGCGTAAGAGACCACAACCTAAACACCCAAGTGATAAGGATGAGAACATTCCTCCTCCTCAATCTTCGCAACTTCCTACTAAGACTAGACGAAATCATTCTGCACGTGAACACCGACGAAAGCGTCATCTTAGAGCTCAAGCAGCTGCTTCTCAAACTTTGCAATCTCCAAAAACACCTTCAACAAGCATTATTCCATTTTCTCCAAAATCTCCAAAACATAAGATGCATGATGGTCTTGATCCTGGGTGAATTAAAGACCCTATTTTTATAAATCTTGATGATGCTATAGATGAAAATGTTATTCATGATGAAAATGTGGCTTCTCTTGCTTCTGATAGTGAATATGAACTTGTTGATATTGATAACCATTTATCTAATGAATTTTCTAAAGCACTTATCCTAGCTCCTAGACAAGAACAATGTGGCTCGGAACATGAACATAGCCCTTGTTTGGATCTTGTGATAGCTCCATCTGCTGTGTTGGATGTTCCTCCTCTAGCGTGTTCCCTGCCTTCTCGAAACATTGATCAGCAAGATCGGGGGTAGATGACGTGCTAGACTAGTTACATTAGCATAGCAGATTCTCTCCTCCTCTCTTGTGTTACTTCTTCTATATGTTACTCTCATTCTTCTATTTGTTGTCCTTGGTGTTGCCTACTTGAGGATGATGCAAAGCATTGAGATCTCTCGATCTCTCTCATGTTGACTCAAAAGACACATGTGTTCCCTTCTTCTAGGTGACCTTCCTTGATGGGGGAATGAAGAACAATTATGCATACATACATATGATATACATGAATTATCATACAGCATACTGACCCTGAGGAAAGAAAAGTCACCTCGTGCTTTGTGTTTTGTGTCTATTATCCTTGGGCTTATCTCACACTTGGGGGCTAAATCTTTGTGATAACGTGCTCCTTTCCCTTTTTCATTTTCTTATATGTATCACTACCTTAAAGCAATCACCCCCGGTGAGGCGTGTGCGATCGCTTTAATGTAGGGGGGCATACATCCCGTTCATATCTTTTCAAGATACTTGAAAATTTCTTGACAAATTTAGCTTTGCCTTGAAAATTTTTGATATCTTTCTTGCATGACTCATAGTGAGGGAACCTTGCTACTGACAGTCATGGTTCTCCCTCATGATCTTCCCTTTTACTTTGTCAATCGAAGTCGTAAGATCCTTAGTCCACTGGGGGCTTGGTGTATCTTGCCTCCTTGACGTGGTGAAAGTCTTTCAATATTGTTTCCTTGTACTTTACCGGAAGTATGAGCATACATGCTCCCACTAAAGTGGGGGCTAAATGTAGCGTCCTAAAATTGTGACACTTGCAATTTCGACTGCATTTCGGTCTTCACGATGGCGACGCAATACGCATCCTGAATGGAGACCCCGAAACCTGATTATGACACTAAAAACTGCATTTTCTTGCACCCTGGCCTGAACCTCCTTTGCACCTTGCTGTCCCGGGAGGTGGGACCAGAGCGCCCAGTGCCCAGTGCCCTGGTCCTTCAGGACCAGGGTTCCCAGTGCCCTGGTCCTCCAGGACCATGGCGCCTAGTGCCCTGGTCCCTGGGTCCTATTTTAGGCCCGGTCTCTTTTGGACTTCGGGTCTTTATATTTGCAAATTGGAAAATTATCTTTCCTAGTTGGCCTAAGGCCGGGAAAATCAGTCTATCAGCCCTAAATGACAAGTATATAAACTACATTTTCCTCTCTCATTTAGAGACAAAGAGACATACATGATGGAAAAAGCATGGAAACTATACTCAAGCATTCAAGCATTCAAGCATTCCTTCAAGCAATTGATCATTTCAAGTCTCCATTCAAGGCTAAGTGTTGCATTCAAGACAAGGATTCAACCATTGAAGAGGAGATCACTTACAACATACTACTACAACATACAACATACAACATCTATACCTTTGCACATAAGGATACAAACATCCTTACAACAAGGTATTCGTACTTGTTTTACATTACAGACATTTACATTTATAGCATTGCTCATTTCTTGGTTAATTCCAAAACCGGGGTTTGACCTAAAGGCAAACCCCTAATCCCTAACCCCCCAATCATCTTCGCTTTTCTGTGTGTAGGTTGCAGGTACGCGGCTGAAATTGAAGATCTGGAATCCTTGTGCAGAGACGAACAGATCCCCCTTTGTTTCACGGATTTTTCGGAGGACCATGGCACTCGGGCGCCATCGTCCTGGCAACTTTTGTTCAAATTTGCAGGACAGCGCCGTATCGACATTTTACTGCTAATTCCAGGTCCACAGCTTCATACTATATTCCTATCTCAGTTTATAAGTGAATCTTTCTCACTTTCTATGCATTCCTAGCTTAATTCTTCTATGCACATTCTTTACAAAAGAGGGTAGCCTTGCTGTCATAACCCTTCAAACTCATTTAGCATCCAATCTTGCATTGTGTGGGATTGGATCTTGTGGGTTTCAACCCCTCTTTTGAATGTAAAGTCTCTCCCTTAAGTGAAAACCATCAACCCTAGAGTGAATCTCCCTTCTCTCTCCTTGGAGTTGGAAGAGGGGAGAGCAACTAGGGTTTGATCGCGATTTTCTGATTTACATCTGCAAACCATGTTTTTGTCATCTAAAAGTGAAAAACCATCAGGTTGCTCAATATAAACTTCCTCTTCAAGATCTCGATTCAGAAATGCACACTTAACATCCATCTGATAAACCTAGTAGTTCTTATGAGCAACATAAGCAAGAAATAATCTCACAACTTCAATTCTAGCTACCAACACAAAGGTTTCATCATAATCAATTCCTTCCTTCTGAGAATATCCTTTACAAACCAATCTAGCTTTATTCCTCACAACTTGTCCATCCTCATTTAGTTTATTCCTAAAAACCCATTTAGTTCTAATAAATTTTTTATTTTTAGGCTGGGGAACTAAAGTCCATGTGTTATTATTTTCTATTTGATCCAATTCTTCTTCCATAGCTTTCATCCAATATTCATCTTTACAAGCTTCAATTAATGATGTTGATTCAACTTGAGAAATAAAACATACCTCATCAGCTGTCAACCTTCTTCTTGTCATCACTCCTTTGCTTTTGTCTTCAATGATCTAATCTTCAGAATGATTCAACCTTACATACCTAGCGGTCTTCTGATTTTTTGTTCCTCTGTCATGATTTTCAGTCACTATTGAATTTTTTGATGTTGCAGGAGTAACTGATTCAATGTTTTGTTCCAATGCAGGTTCTGCCAATTCAGTTATGATCATTTCCACTGCCAATTCTCTCTCATAAGTTTTGATTTGACTTCTATTCTACTCATCCACTTTGACATTTGTGCTCTCCACAATTCTCTGCAATCTTTTGTTATAACATCTATATGCTTTTCTTTCATTCGAATAACCAAGAAATATTCCTTAATCACATCTAAGATCAAACTTTCTAATGGAATCATCTCTTTTGATATAGCATTTACTAACAAAGATTCTGAAATACTTAAATGTTGGTGTATGACCAAACCATAACTCATAAGGTGTCTTACCAGTATCTCCTTTGACATGAACTCTGTTGAATGTGTATACTGACGTGCTTATAGCTTATCTCTAGTAGATATGAGGCATATTAGCTTCTATCATCGTAGATCTAGTTGCATCCAAGATAGTTTTGTTCTTCCTTTCCACAACCCCATTCTGTTAAGGTGTTTGAGGTGTAGACAACTACCTTCTTATCCCATTCTTCTCATAATAGTTGTTAAATTCACTGGATGTGAATTCTCCACCTTGATCTAACCTTAAGCATTTAATCTTCAATCTTGTCTCTATCTGAACTTTAGCTTTAAAGATTTTAAAGTTTGCAAATGCTTCAAACTTCTCCCTTGGAAAAGTAACCCACATCATTCTTAAATAGTCATTAATTATTAGTGTAAAATATCTATCACCTTGGAAAACTTTTGTTTCTAGGAGGACCACACAAATCAATATGATAAGATCGATAACATCATTAGATTTGTCTTGTATACTCTTAATGATGGCTTGTAAAGCACTGAGAGGGGGGGATGAATCCGTGACACCAAAAATAATACTACTTTCAACACTAACCGGTAGATAAACTTAACAAGTTTGTTAATAATATGCATGCAATAAAAAATGATATAACAACATCCACAATAAGTAAACCATCCACCATAACACAAGTGTTTATACGTGGAAAACCCAAGTAGGTAAAAACCACGATGAGATGGAACTCACAAGTTAACTATTTACAGTAATAGATAACTGACCGGTTAGGGTCTACAAAATGCTTTGCTAGGAGGGAATCCTATTAAAGATCCCAAAGCTTAGTTATAAGCTATACCCTGTAAAAGGTAGTACCCTATAAGGAGTAACCTCAGTGAAGGATCTCTAAATCCAAACTAATGGATCACCTGGTTAGAGGATTTGAACAATGAAGCTTGATAGAGCTTACCCGGTTAGGGGATTTGACTATTGCAGTGATTAGAAAACAACAGGTGATGTGATCTAGTAGTAGCACAACTTGCTTGTATAGATCCTCTTTTGCGCACTTAACACTTCTTTACCAACATACTCTATGACTTAACACTTTTGTCTTCGCACATAACATATCACTTTCTCTCATACAAAATAATTCATTGTGATGTCAATATATAGACATTTTAGATTTCATGTCGGCCTCTAGAAATCATAATGCAATTACCTAGGTGCAGTGTATCTAGTCAAGTGATCATAACTAATCACAAAAATACCGCCAAAATGTGTCGGTAAGGATAACTCATCACGACTTGTGATAACTTATCATACAATCAATGAATATCAGTTGGAACACTCAATACCAGTTGGAGTTAAACATATAAACCATTATCCTTGATGCTCCTGTGATAATCTCCGCTGGATCTTCATGTTGATGCTGAGTTATGTATAGCCACTAGTTGTCTCCATGCATATACTGGTTATTACCAATTACCGATTAGATATAAACCTCTTAGTATATCGGTTGTAGTTTAAGACACTTTAAAGTTACACCGGTAGACAATATGAACATATGTGTGTGTATGTGTTTCATCAAATGACAACATTAATGAATTCATTACAATCATCATCAAGCCAACAATCTCCCCCTTTGGCATTGATGGCAACACTTAGAAAATTTTATAGTAATACTGCTAAGTGTGCTTACAAAAATAAAAATTATACACATATACACATACTCCCCCTTACTACATACATCATACAAATTTTTTTAAAACACACATACATATTTCTACTCCCCCTTTGACAACAATGCCAAATTGAAAAGGAAAAAATATATATATATATATATATAATTGTATCACAATGTTTTACAAAAACTTGAAAAATTGAATCAAGATTCATGCATATGCAAGTCTCATGAAAATAACATTAAAGTTCCTCTTCAACTATGATATGGCATGTTTCCATGTCTCCAACACATTCTCAGTGTACTCAAGTCTAGACATAATTTTTGTATGGAACTCTTCCATGGAATCAAGTGTATAGGTTTCTGGAGTAGCTAAAATAGCTTCTACATTTGTGTAGGCTCTCTGTAGTATGTCCACTTTAGATGTGAGTAGACTCTTTAATTCCTTCAGTGAGTGGAGTCTTTTTGCTTTCTCAAGATCATAGGCATCCAACCTGTTGTGAAAATCATCCACAGATTTGCTAAAAGCAAAAATAGAGTCTTGAAGTGGTACATATGCATTGAATATCTTTTCTAGCTCTTACTCTATTTCAATTCGCCTTTTATTGATATTAGAATAAAAGAATGAAATGTTAGAAGTACAATCAATATATTTTCCTCCTATTTCAATAGCTTTTCTCAATAAATATTTTTTTAAAGATAGAGCAAGTCTCCCTGTATCAATCTTTTTCATAATTTTCTCTCCATACTTCTTCTTGTAACTCTTCTCAGCATAAGTTTGTGTTGCTTCTTCAAGTGACTTCATTTGGTCAGATGTGTCAGCAACCAATTGACCAAGTTTGCTAATAGGGGTTGTCAGATGTCCTATAGAAGTTTCCAGTAGTAGACTTGATAGAATATCTACTGCATTCTAAATTGTTTCAGCTTCCATTCTTTGCTCTTTAAGTCTCTTCTTATGTTCTCTAGATTGCATGACAGTTGCAATCTTCATCCTTTCAGATGCACTCATATTATCAACAATTATAGGCCCTGAGATACCTAATGAGTCATCATCATCTTCATCAGTCTGTTGTATGACTAAATTTTTTGTCGGTTCTAAATATGTTACCTTAACAATTTCTTTCTCTTGTCCTTTCTCTATTTCCTGTTCAGAAATATGAGTATTAACATTTTCATTAGATTCCTTCTGAATGTTCTGTGAAACCGGTGGGGATTGGGGTTTCTTAGGTTGTTCTTTTGCAAGTGGAATATCCACTTCTAGTTGAGTTGTCAGTTTCTCAACTGAACTAACCTGTAAGTCAATTATTTCAGGTGGCTACATATCTAGTACAATGATGTCTCTAGATAGATCAATTGTATCCTGAATATCATCAACAACTTGGATAATAGTGTCATCCTTCTTCTTGACAAGATAGACAACATCAGCTTGTACAATCTCTTCTTCATCCATTTTAGGTCGATCAACAATATCTTGCTCATCCTTAGAAGAATGTATAATCTCTTCCATCTGTTGGATGTTATAGGTTATCTGATGAGTCTTAGTCTCAACAATTTGCCTCTTTCCACTAATTAGCTTCAATCTTCTTGTTTTGTAAGAAAAATGAACTTTGTACTTATCAACCAATAGACTTAGTTCATCCTTGGACAATTTAGGAAAATGTTGTACAAATATATCATCTATAATTTATTTTTCCTTATTTATTGCTTCCTCCCATTTATTTAAAAGAATAGTATAAAAGGATTTAGAGATATCCTTTTCAAGATCATGAGGTAATCTATTATAATGGCACAAATAATTGATTACTTGTTGAATGATTTTCTCCTTTTCATCTTCAGTGAAAGAATCAAAATGTTCTTTGGCATTATCAAATCTGTTTCTCCCTAATGTCTTCACTATTCTTTCAAAGATAGTCTTAGGCTTGTAAGTTGAGATATCAAAAGGTACAGTTGCCTTCAGCACTTCCTTCACTGGTTCAGCTGCTCTGCTGGTTGCTTTCATCTTCTTGGGTTCTTCCTCAGTGTCAGTACCTTCAGATTATTCTTGGAGAATTAATTTCTGACCTCTTTTCTTAGATGCACTCTCCTTCTTTACATAAACTTTGGGTGTCAGTTCCTTTTTGGTTTGGACACATTGTGTGACTCTTGTATTTTTCATCACTAGAGGTGCTTGCTCAGACTTATTTTTCTTACCTTTACCGCTTATGGTAGGAATAATACTGGTTCCAACAGTCTAAACTTCAACAATATCCAATTTTGCCTTCTTTTTATCCTTTCGAGATGCTAACAGGTTATTAGCATAACCAATCAGTAAGTCATAGTTAACCTCAAAACTCATATCGTCCATTTCTTCTTCTCTAGGCTCAATTGCCTCCATCAAATAGAAATGAGTGGTAACTATGAAAACAATGTCCTTAGCAAAGTGTTTTACCACATCCTTAGGAATCTTACTCTCATTCTTATTTTCTTCTGAAACTCATTGAAGTATTTGTTCATTGCAGCAGAAAAGGTGTTCTTCACAGCCTTGATACTATTCTTAATCTGGGCAGATACTGGTAGATTCTTAGACCACTCAAGATTTCCTATTCTCCGTAGGAAATTCTGGAAATAAAAGAATAGACCAATCAATAACTGTCCAAATTTAAACTTTAGACTGTTGTCATTCTTGATAGAATGGAGATTTAAAAGTAATTGGTTCCTTATGGCCTCACATAGGTCATAATCAGCATTTTTAGCGATCATCTTGTAATCAGTATGCACCACTATCGATGGAACACTATTTAATCTACTAGAGTAAAATACTTGGTAGCCTATAACCATAGTTGCCAATTTTACTGTTGGGTCCCTGATGTTATTGACAAAAAAAGCACGCTTATCAGATGTTGATCCAGTTAGAGTGTATACTATCTCTTTTGAAATACACCTCATCACAAGTACTTCACCGGTTGAGTAAAAACCAATTACAACTTGAATGGTTTCCTTGGTTATAGTATGAGTCCTTTCCAAATACATGTTTTCCCCATAAACTCGAATCAAAATAATTTGGATATGTTCTTCTTCAAAATCTTCAAGAAAGTAAGTTGCATTATGAAAACCTTTTTCATAAACCCTAATATATTTTGATTGAATCTTTCTGTTTTCATCACAAAGGGATTTTAACTAAGAATATATCGACAATGATCCTAAATCCTCAATCTTGCAATCAATGTAGCTAGACAAATCTCCTTTCACTATAACACCACTAGCAACTTGTAATAAAGCATTATATGACACAATTTTTTCTGCTTCAACAACTTCCATAGGTTTATATGTAATCATTAATCTCTCTATAGGTTTAGAAGACAATGTCATTCCAGATAAACAAGATTCTAAGCAAGATTTTTCAAAGAAATAACTTATTTTATGCACGTTGCCTTGTTTACCCGTTGAATGCCCAAGTGCACACTAGTTTAGTCTTCTGCAACCTTCAAATCAGCTTGATTACACAAATCACAATGCAACTTCAACAAACATCAGCCAACAATCCTTTCTTAGCTCTGCAAGCACTCAAAATTATTTCTCGTATGCGTTAGGGTAAAAATAACAAAGAGAAAAACTCGCTTTTGTCCTTTTTACCTACTCCATTAAATGCTCACCCGTTAGGGTTGCAAACCCTAATTACACCGCTTAATCATACATGGATGTAAAACCAGTTGATAACCAATTGACAAAAAGTTATCAAAATTTCATGCATTCAAATTCTCTTACCACTCATTCATTTCAAGGGGTCCGGAGGTGGATTTATTGTTATGCTCGCTTTAGCCATATTGAAAAGGCTTAATTCACTGGTACAGGATTCCCCACACTTGGTGAAGGAACAATTTCTTCTCCAGGTGAGTCATCACTCTTCTTCTTCCATATTCGATTCATTTCTTCTCTGGTTTCTTCAATATTAACTTTCTGCTTTCCTTTCTGATCCTTAGAAGGATTGACCGGTTTTCTCTTTCTAGATCTACAAAATTTTGCCAAGTGTCCTAGTTTGTGACAGTGATAGCAGGACATACTAGATGATTTCCAAGGTCCTGCATTACCTCTCTTGGTTCTTCTTCTGCAATTCATAGCCACATGACCAAAGTTGTTACAAATGGTGCAAATGACATTTGTTACCTTTTCCATCTCAAATGGACTAAACGGGTTGTCGTAGGGTCTTTGCCAATTCATGTTGACCTGGTTGTCAAAATTTCTCATACAGTTGCCATTTGGTCTTGGATGCATATGCAGTATAGGATTATTTGCTCCATATCTGCACTCAACTGATCTATGTCCATACATTCTACATGTGGAGCAATGACCTTCAAATTTCTTGGACACATACCTAGTATTAGTATTGTAGCTTGCATTTCCATTAGGTTTGTTTCTACAAACATTTGTAGTGTGACCAGGTTTATGGAAAATAAAATAAACAGGTTTAAAGATCTTCTTACCGGTAGGCTTTTTGACCTTAGGTGCAGATTTGTTCTTAAGAGTATTGCTCTTGGTACCGGAATATTCACCTTTTTTAGATGTGTGAAAACCAAGTCCAGAGGTATCACCATTCATCATTTGTGATTGAATTTATTCTTCTAGCAAGGTAGAACTTATGTTGAACTTCTCCAATTTCCCATTTGCTTTAGTGAGCTGTCTAATGAGATCTTCATAATGTTTTGACAGTTTCTCTCTTAGAGATGATGCTAATTCAAGATCTAGCTGTAGGTTCTCTTTTTCTTATCTTTCTGCATTCAAATTCTCATGCAAGGTAGCATTCTCTTGCTTGATCTTGGCAATCTCATGATCTCTTTCCTTAGTGAGATCCTCAACAATTCTCTTGGCTTCCAGTTCCTGACTCATGTGGATAGTAAGACCTTCTAGCTCTCTCCTCAGATTTAACTTTTTACTGTTTAGTTTTTCAACTTCCTTAGCTAAATCATCAATATTGGCCTCATATGAAGAACTATTATCATATATTTCTTAAATTTGTTCAGTTATCTCTCTTCTTTTGACTTGAGAAGCTTTTAGTTTGACCCTTAGGGTTTCAAGCTCATTCCTACTAGCCTCAAGCTCTCTAGCCATCTCAAAGTAGCTCATATCCCCCATGGTAGCTTTAGGGTTTTCTTCCAAGTGATTAGACTTTAAGGAATTTAGGCTCTGATACCAATTGATGGACTTGTAAAGCACTAAGAGGGGGGGTGAATCAGTGACACCAAAAATAATACTACTTTAAACACTGACCAGTAGATAAACTTAACAATTTTGTTAAACAATATGCATGCAATCAAAAATGATATAACAACATCCACAATAAGTAAAACATCCACCATAACACACGGGTTTATATGTGGAAAACCCAAATAGGTAAAAACCATGGTGATATGGAACTCACAATTTAACTATCTACAGTAATAGATAACTGACCAGTTAGGGTCTACAAAATGCTCTGCTAGGAGCGAATCCTGTTAAATATCCCAAAGCTTAGTTAAAAGTTATACCCTGTAAAAGGTAGTACCCTATAAGGAGTAACTTTGGTGGAGAATTTCTAAATCCAAACTAATGGATCACCTGGTTAGAGGATTTGAAAAATGAATCTTGTTAGAGCCTACGTGGTTAGGGGATTTGACTTTTGCAGTGATTAGAAAACAACAGGTGATGTGATCTAGTAGTAGCACAACTTTCTTGTATAGATCCTCTTCTGCACACTTAACACTTATTTACCAACATACTCTACGACTTAGCACTTCTTCCTTCACACATAACATATCACTTTCTCTCATACAAAATAATTCATTGTGATGTCAATATATAGACATTTTAGATTTCATGTTTGCCTCTAGAAATCATAACACAATTACCTAGGTGCAGTGTATCTCGTCAAGTATTCATAACTCATCACAAAAATATAGCCAAAATGTGTTAGTAAGGATAGCGCATCACGACTTGTGATAACTCATCACAAAATCAATGAATATTGGTTGGAACACTCTATACCGGTTGGAGTTAAACATATAAACCGTTATCCTTGATGCTTTTATGATAATCTTTGTTGTATCTTCATGTTGATGCCGAGTTATGTATAACCACTAGTTGTCTCCATGAATATTTTGGTTGTTACCAAGTACTGACTAGATATAAACCTCTTAGTATACTAGTTGTAGTGTAAGACTACTTTGAAGTTACACCGGTAGACAATATGAACATACGTGTGTGTATGTGTTTCATCAAATGACAACATATGATTAATTCATTACAATCATCATCAAGCCAACACTTAAAAGAAATTCTGACTTACTTTCCCATTTGACATTCCTTACACACCGGATTATAGTGCTTTACAATCTTAGGTATATCTCTAACTGCCTTAGTAGAACTGATCTTCACAATACAATCAAAATTCACATGACACAACCTCTTATGTCTCATCAATTTGTGCAATCAAACATGTCTTCTCACCAAAGTTCAAATGAAAGATATTACCTTTAGTATGTGTACCCGTTGCAATTTCTAATCTAGATCTATTGATAATCTTTCATTTTCCATCCTTGAACTGTAACTGAAATCCCTTATCCACCAACTGTCCTACACTCAAAAGATTATGCCTTAAACCTTCAATAGTATAAACATTATCAGTGTTATGCTTACCATCCAATGATATTTTTCCTCTTCCCTTGATAATGCATGCTTTGTCATCTCCAAATCTAACCAGACCACCATCCAATTCTTGCATAGATAAGAACTTCCTTTTATCTCCAATCATATGATGTGAGAATCCACTGTCAATTTTGTGCCAGCTCATCATTATAATCAGTCACACCTTCCTTATCATCATAGTAACATGATTTTTCTTTGTTTTTCCTATACTTATGCTTAATCTGATAATCATGGTTAGGCCTAAAATATCTTCTAGCTCTTTCTTCAAATCTTGAATTCCTTTTAGGACATCTAGATGGAAAATGACCTAACTTATTACATGCAAAGCATTTAAAAGGTGATTTTCCTTGATGCTTACTTCCTCTAGTTCCTTCACTTATAAATCTTTCCAATCACTCTTGTTGGTAGATGATGCAGATGCATAAAAAGAAGGTTAAGATTTAATAGCTCTAGAAGGTCCAAATTCCTCAAGCTCAAAACCAGATAATTTCCCAACCAAGGTATCCCTATTAACAAAGGTGTTTGCCATAGTTCTAAGCTCATTAATTGCAGTAACCTTCATCTTATAAGATGGTGGAAAATCTTTGAATGATTTAGAAACTATTTTATGTTTGCTCAGAGATCCACCACAACAATGAATTCCCAAAACAATCTCATTAACTCTCTCCATAAAATTAGTAATCCTTTCATCTTCTTCCATCTTCATATTTTCATACCTCACCTGGTAACCATCAAGTTTAGCAATTTAAACAATAGGGTTACCTTCATTCAGAGTCTCCAATTTGTCCCATATATCCTTTGTAGTTGATTTGTCAATTCATCCCATTATTTGATGATCAGAAAGTGCACACAAAAGGGCTTCTCTAGCTCTACAATCATTCTCAAGCTCTTTATCCAGACCTACCAGAGGAGGATTGCCAGATGTCAGATTAAATGATGTAACAACATTCTCAGTGATCTCCCAAATTTCCTTTCCAAGATATCTTAGATGACTCTCCTTCTGAATCTTCCATACCCTATAATTTATTTCATCAAGCCTAGGAATTTCAATTTGGAAAACAACAGCAAATGAACTTGATGAACTTGAAATGCTATTTGTTATAGGATCTTTCTCAAGTGGTTAAGATTCTGCAAAGAGGACCAAGCTCTGATACCAATTGTTAGACATCTCAAATAACCAGAGGACAACTTAGGGGGGGGGCTGAATTAGTTGTCACCGGATTACAGAACATTAAGCATTCAAATCCTTATTACCTGAACATAAAAACTCAATACTGGAATGCATAAACCAAATACCGAAATGACATATATATATCAATTAAATAGGAACATAAATCACATAAAATTTGATGATTCAATGATGAACAGTTAGTACCAAACCGGTATTGATAGGGCCCCATGAATCAGTACTAAGAAAAACACTTTTCCTTGAACTGGTTTGACTAAAAACACTGCACTTGACTGGCAAGAAATAACACCAATCTAAACCAGATTACTACCGGTTAAATACAGTAAGAATGTGAAAGACATAAATAGGTAACTCTTAGCTTTCCACATAATCTAACATCTTATTTCCACTTCACCCATATGCATACACTAGTAATACATCAATAGAAATGTAAAGACTTACTAGTTCAACATGCTTTACCACTTGACAAAGAATAACAAAGCATTGCATGAAAATCATCACCCATAACACACATAGTTTTCATGTGGAAACCCAATTGGGAAAAACCACGGTGAGGATGAACACCCAAAAGTTGTTCTTTGAACCCTTTTGAAGTCCGCTCTGTTAGGAGCCTAGTCCAGTTAAAGACTTTACAATAGGTTTTGTTAGGAACCAATCCTGCTAGGGATCACTCGATTAAGGGTTAAACCCTGTTAAAGGTTACCTTGTTAGTGGATTTTAAGAACTCAATGATTTTGAGTCACCCTGTTAAAGGATTTATAGCAAGTCGGTTAAAGCTACCCTATGTTAAGGGATTTTCCAACTGTTGAAGTGGTTAGAGGTAAATAGGTATTACAATGACCTAGTTACAGCACTTCAATGCCAATGCAGATTCGCTTTAGTTCCTTCCTTCTGCAATCACACACTATAGGTATCTATTCTCTTATCTGGTCTGGTAAGAATCACGTATCTCTGCACTTAGATACATACACAACATTTGCCAACAACTTCAACATGAAAAACAACATTGACCTTATAGGGAAGATAGGTTGGTAGCATAAACCCTAAACCCTAAACATTTAGGTTAAGAAATTCAGTCGGTTCAATCCTAACCACTGAACATATTACATTGACTACAACAGTCTTGAACAAATTTCAAGACGTTCTCCATCATTTGTTCTTCACCACTTCTTGGAGGCTGATAACCCATCATGCGTTCTCCACCGTTTACAGAGACTTCGCACATTCCTGAGGTAGATAGGATCAATCTCCTTCATGCAAGATCCTTCACGTGCACAAGGTTGACGTGGCAACACAATCTATTCTTCACTACAATTCTAACTCATCACACGATGTCATCGATTGAATCACACAGGCATAGAACACTTCAACCGAAAACCATGAAGCTAAGACTACTAACTGGTAGTCATACCATATGAAACCTTGATACAAAACATTCCATATACCGGTTCACATTCCAACATACTGGTTCACTTGGATAGACATACCGCTTCACTTTTTCACATATACCGGTTCACAACATCATACCGGTTCTCTTTCAAGTTGCATACTTCATTATATCGGTTCACTCTTTAGCATATTGACATCAATGACAACATACGATATCATCATGTCGTCATACTTTGCACATATGCCAACAATCTCCCCCTTTGGCATTGATGGCAATATACAAAGATATCTCTCTGCTTCACATCTTCTCCCTCAATATTGCAGATATCTTCTCTGCTTCACATCTTCTGCTCCTTTGAAAACAATGCCAAAGTGGAGGCATATACATCTATTTTCTACTATGTTGCTCCCCCTAAGGATTAGCATCCTTCACACACTAATCCTGAAAGAGATATATCAATGTAAGTCCTGACTGATGTGGAGCACACACCTTTAGTTCACCTCTTGAAGGGGCAGCACCCCTAATTCACCTCTCAAATAGGTAAAGGTAGCCTTCGGCAGAGGCTTGGTGAATATATCTGCTAATTGCTCCTTGCTAGAAACATGTTCTAGTACAACTTCTTTGTTCTAAACCTTCTCCCTCAGGAAATGATACTTGAGCTTGAAGTGCTTGGTTCTAGCATGTAAAACCATATTCTTGGAGATGTTGATCGCACTTGTGTTGTCATAAAATATACTTACCGGTTCTAATACAGGAACTTTGAAGCCATTTAATACATGCTTCATCCAAAGTATTTGGGTGCAATTCATAAATGCTACAACATACTTCGTTTTTGTTGTAGACTGAGAGATACAGCTCTACTTCTTACTCATCCATGAGACTAGTCTGCCACCAAGAAAGAATGTACCACCAGTTGTGCTCTTCCGATCATCCAAATTACCAACCCAGTCAGCATCTATAAACACTTTCAGGTTGAAATCATTACTGTATGGATACCATAATCCATAGTCAATAGTTCCCTTCAAATATCTCAGAATTCGCTTGACTGCTACCAAGTGGGATTCTCTTGGGCTTTTCTGGAACGGTGCAGTAATGCCCACTACATATGCAATGTCCGGTCTGCTATGTACTACATAGTGCAATTTTCCAATCATTGATCGGTATTCCTTCTCATTTACCAACCCTGAGTCATCCTCTTTTGATAATTTACAACTGGTCACCATCGGTGTACCAACTAGTTTGTTGTCTTCCATGCCAAAGGTATTCAACACCTCTTTGACATACCTGGACTGAGTGATAAAGATTCCATCTTTCATTTGTTGAATCTGTAGTCCAATGAAGAACTTAATCTCCCCTATAAGTGACATCTCAAATTCCTTTTTCATCTCATCTGCAAAATCATGACTCATCTTGTCATCTCCTCCAAAAATTATGTCATCAACAAATACCTCACAGATTAGAATCTGATCTCCTTCTGAATTTAGGTAGATATTACTATCCTCACTTGTTCTCTTGAATCCAATTTTTCACAAGATGGGAGTGCAAGATATCATACCATGCTCTAGGTGCATGCTTTAGTCCATACAAGGCTTTATGTAGCCTACACACCATGTCACTGTCTTTTGATAGGGAAAACCCATCTGGTTGCTCTATATACACCTCCTCTTCTAGTATACCATTCAGGAATGTAGTTTTTACATCCATTTGATATACTTTGAATCCCTTGAATGCTGCATATGCAAGAAGCATACAAACTCCTTCCAATCTGGCTACTAGAGCAAAGATTTCTTCATAGTCTTCTCCTTCTTCTTGGGCATATCCTTTACACACCAATCTAGCTTTGTTTCTCACCACTAAGCCATCTTCATTCAGCTTATTTTTGAAAACCCATTTGGTGCCAATGATATTTTTATGCTCTGGTCTGGGTACCAAAGACCATGTACCATTCTTTTCTATCTAGTCAAGTTCCTCTTCCATTGCCTTGATCCAGTCTTCATCTTTATGTGCCTCTCTAAATGTTTTAGGCTCGAATTCAGAGATCATGCAAGAGTTTTATTTGACTTTTCTCCTTGTAAGAATTCCTGCATCCTTGTCTCCTATGATCTGCTTTGGATCATGATTCAACTTCACATACCTAGGAATGATCTTGGTTGTTTCCTCTTGCTTTTCTTCTTCATCCTCATCTTCATCAACATCAACATCTATTAGTGTAGGAGCATTGTTACGGGTGCTAGGCTATTTTGTAACTAGTTCCTAGAAGGTTACTACCAATTCATCTCCTACTTGCTCACTATCAGTTTCCTTAGATTTCTCAGAGGTTTCATCAACTCTAACATTGATTCTTTCAACAATTTTCTGAGTCCTATTGTTGAAACATTTGAGAGATTTTCTCTTTGTGGAATACCCTAGGAATATTCACTCATCACATTTAGAATCAAACTTTCTATGATGTTCACTCCTCTTGATATAACATTTGCCACCAAACACTCTAAAGTAGCTTACCACTAGTGTCTTACCGGTCCAATACTCATAAGGTGTTTTATCCTTACCCTTTTTGATGAGTACCTGGTTCATTGTGTAGACTATAGTGCTCACCGCTTCTCTCCAAAAAGTGTGAGTAACTTTTCCTTGGATCAACATAGTTCTAGCTGCTTCAACCATAGTCCGGCTGTTCCTCCCTGCTAGGCCATTCTGCTATGGAGTCCGGGGGGCAGATAGTTGCCTCTTGATGCCATTCTCTTCACAATATTTGTTGAATTCACTGGAAGTGAATTCTCCTCCTTGATCAGTTCTTAAGCACTTAATCCTCTTACCGCTTTCTTTTTCAGATAGTGCTCTGAAGGCTTTGAACTATCCAAAAGCTTTAGATTTGTCCTTCAAGAATGTGACCCACATCATTCTTGAGCAATCATCAATAAGAATCATAAAATACCTATCTCCCCACACACTCCTAGTTTTCATAGGACCACACAAATCAGTATGCACAAGATCAAGTAAATTGTATGCAATGAAAGATTTACCTTTGAAGGTTGTGGAAGACATCTTCCCTAGTTAACACTCTCTGCACAAAGGATTTTCTAGTTTGCTCAGCATAGGCAATCCTCTAACTGCCTTGATCTTACTGGCCTTCACAATATTATCAAAGTTTACATGGTAGAGTCTCCTATGCCATATCTAGCTATCATCAAACTTAGCCATTAAACATGTACTAACATTAGCATTCAACCGAAATAGGTTACCTTTGGTCTACATACTAGTGGCCATCAGTTCACCACTCTTACCTTTTATTTTACACACTCCATCTCTGAATTCCAGAGTGAGTCCATTATCATTCAACTAGGCAACACTCAAAAGGTTGTGTCTGAGACCTTCTACCCAATACACATTGTCAGCACTGCTTCTTCTATTCAGAGAGATGGACCCTCTGCCTTTTACCATACATGGTGCATCATTACCCAAATGAACCACACCACCATCATACTCTTCTAGAGATAGAAAATTACTTCGGTCACCAATCATATGGTGAGAATAGCCCCTATCAATAATCCACTCATTGGAATTATCAAAGCGGGAGACAAGAGCCTTCTTGTCTAACACATCTTCCTTGACTGCTACAAACACAATATCTTCACTTTCTTCATCTTCTAATTCCTCATCAGTGACACCTTCATCAACTGCTACAAAATAGTTTCTCCGATTTCCTCCTTTGAACTTCTTGAACCTCTCCAGTTTGTCCTTGTTATCACCATTACGGCAGTTTACGGCAATGTGTCCTATCTAGTTACAAGAAAAGCATTTCAAAGGAATCTTACCTCTGTATTTATCAGTTCCCTTAGGAATTCTCTTGGCAAGAAGAGCTTCAAATTCCATCAGGATCTCCTCATCATTCATTTCTCTACTTTGTCTTGGTTCGCCACTAGGACTAGCTTCTTTGCCTTTTCTATATGGTGCAGTAGATGCTCTGAAGGCTAATTCAATCTTCTAAATACTGCCATCATAATTATTTAGCTCATAAGTTGTTAACTTTGAAATGATGGAGTCCAAGGATACCTTTGGCTTGTTTACAGACCTCAACTCCTGAATAGCAACAACCCTTATTGCATAGACCGGTAATAAGGATCTCAAAACTTTGCTAACAATAGTGGAATCTTCCATTTTACCACCTACACTCTTGATATCTCCAACAACAGTTTTGATTCTTATTCCATATTGTTGAATGGTCTCTCCTTCAACCATCTGCATGTCTTCAAACTTTCCCCTAAGGCTTTCTTCCTTAGCTTGTTTCACATGCTCATCACCGCCATATATATTCTCAAGGGAATCCCATACTTCTTTGGGATTCTCTTTATCCTGAACATCAATAAACTCAATGTTAGATAAACTGTTGATTAGGGCTTCCATGACTTGCCCATTCTCCTGAATCTCTCTCTTTTGATCATTGGTGAGAGTACCGGTAGGGATAACATAAGCATTCTCAACATAGCTCCAGTGTTGAGCACCCATGCTTCTGATGTATATCTTCATTCTGTCCTTCCATATTTTAAAGTTGTCTCTGTTGAACTTTGGACTTTCCCTTTTCATCATTAGAGTAGGATCTTTACCTCAAGCGGTTAAGCTTACAACACAGAGGACCTGGAAGATGCTCTGATACCAATTGATGATTCAATGATGAACAATTAGTACCAAACTGATACTGAGAGGGGGGTGAATCAGTACTGAGAAAAACACTTTTCCTTGAATTGATTTGACTGAAAACACTACACTTGACTGGCAAGTAATAACATTGGTCTAAACCACATTACTACTAGTTAAACACAATAAGAATGTGAAAGACATAAACTGGTAACTCTTAGCTTTCCAAACAATCTAACATCTCATTTCCACTTCACCCATATGCATACACTAGTAATACATCAACAGAAATATAAAGACTTACTGGTTCAACATGCTTTGCCGCTTGACAGAGAATAACAAAGCATCACATGAAAAGCATCACCCATAACACACATATTTTTCACGTGGAAACCCAATTGTGAAAAACCACGGTGGGGATGAATACCCACAAGCTGTTCTTTGAACCCTTTCGAAGTCCGCTCTATTAGGAGCCTAGTCCGGTTAAAGACTTTACAATAGGTTTTGTTAGGAACCAATCCTGCTAGGGATCACCCGGTTAAGGGATGGCTAAAATACCCTGTTAAGGGTTAAACCCTGTTAAAGGTTACCTTGTTAGAGGATTTTAAGAACTCAATGATTTTGAGTCACCCTGTTAAAGGATTTACAACAAGCCGGTTAAAGCTACCCTATGTTAAGGGATTTTCCAACTGTTGAAGTGGTTAGAGGTCAATAGGTATTACAATGATCTGGTAACAATACTTCAATGCCAATGCAGATTTGCTTTAGTTCCTTCCTTCTGTAATCACACTCTGCAGGTATCTATTCTCTTATCTGGTCTGGCAAGAATCACGTATCTCTTCACTTAGATAGATACACAACATTTGCCAACAACTTCAACATGAAAAACAACATCTACCTTATAGGAAAGATAGGTCGGTAGCATAAACCCTAAACCCTAAACATTTAGGTTAAGAAATTCAGTCGGTTCAATCCTAACCATTGAACATATTGCATTGATTACAATAGTCTTGAACAGATCTCAAGACATTCTCCATCGTTCGTTCTTCACCGCTTCTTGGAGGCTGATAACCCATCATGCATTCTCCACCATTTGTAGAGACTTCGCACATTCCTGAGGTAGATAGGATCAATCTCCTTCATGCAAGACCCTTCACGCACACAAGGCTGATGTGGCAACACAATCTGTTCTTCATTACAATGCTAACTCATCACACGATATCATCGGTTGAATCACACAGGCATAGAACACTTCAACCAGAAACCCTAAAGCTAAGACTACCAACTGGTAGTCATACCATATGAAACCTTGATACAAAACATTCCATTTACCGATTCACATTCCAACATACTGGTTCACTTGGACAGACATGCTGCTTCACTTTTTCACATATACCGGTTCACAACATCATACCGGTTCTCTTGCAAGTTGCATACTTCAATATATCGGTTCACTCTCCAGCATATTGACATCAATGACAACATACAATATCATCATGTCATCATACTTTGCACATATGCCAACAACAGTTACCATCCATTCAGAACACATGACACCAAGATTTGTATGTGGAAAACCCGGTAAAGGGAAAAACCACAGTGGGAAGCCTACCCATAGTCAAATAATACTTCTGCAGTAAGTATGTAATTACAATATGAGGGGTCTGCACATGCAGGAAGGCCAACATCCTAGAATGCGTTGCTCATCACAAAAAGGAGCCCCACTCACTACATAAACATCAGACTACAATCCAGAAAGAAGAGTGAACTACAAAGATAGCATCTCCTATGCCTGAGTACAGTTCTGGTTAAGCTCAATATAGGAGGTCTCAAACATTTCTTACAAACCCAATTCGATCACCTATGATCGACCAAACCTTTTGCATATGATTACAATATTATTCCCACATAGATCATCCCATAACCTTGACCTATGATCTACAAAGAGATCTTACATCATATTTATACCAACCCAGGACCTAAACAATTAGGTCGGCCACCTAAAATATAATACAATAAGTTCACAATATAAACCCGCAATCCAATGATCAACAAATTTGGATTAGGCTGAAAACAATGTTATCCAATCATTAAATCCCATAGATAACACATCAGGAACATCCTCCAACACATTACAAAAACCGGTCCATAACCTAGATAACACCGGACCTAAAATAGGTCGCCATAAACCAAATCCAACATCACCAATGAATTGGAACACGAACATGATAACCATCAGCATCCTAAGAACCATCTAGAAGCCTCACCATCACTTATCACATGCATGAGAATATCTTCAACAAAACACTGCCGGTAAAACCCTTACCGGTGACCAAAAGGCTTACTAGAACAAATGATACCTTCTGAGTCATCAAATCCTGAACCAACTGATCGTGATACACATCTGAATAACATGAATGACAAATCCAAACCAATTCCATAAACCAAAGCATACCGTATCATACCATATCAATTGCATAATCAATCACTCTACTGGAACAAACCGAAAACCAGTAAACAACCAAAACAACCGGTGTTGCCATCAATGACAAAATATCAATGCAACACATAATCAATTCCTCCAAATTCCCAACAATTACTAAGTCTATATCTAATTGAACAAATGTCTTGATCCCTAGTTTTATCTATATATTCCATAGAAAAGATATTTCACTAAGTTAATCTACATATTAGATTCATTAATATGGTTTCACTTTTACTAACACAAAATATGTTTTGCATGTAATAGCTTCCTAAAAAAATTGCATCTTCTATAAATGCCTTATATTTCTACATTAAAATACACTAACTTTATTAGAGAAGATCCACATGCTATGTCCATTCATTGTAAATATATTAACCCCTCACATAGGTGGAACAAACTCATAAATAATATATGTCATATAAAACTCATATTAGACTTAATGTATACATAAATAAATGCAAAAATGTAGGCTCAACTAGCAATATTAAAGTAGGTTCACTATAACAACTATTGAGCAACTAGCCTTGGTAGCTTTACCTATGACAAAAGGTAAAATAAAAAAAAGATGCATAGTACAATGGCCTTGATATGTATACCCAGTTTTATATAGGTGATTTCTCTTGAATTAATTTCTAAAGTTCAAACAAGCCTTTCAAATGTAAGGTTTTAATTTTAGGCATTAATAGGCCAAACATTATTATTCCAAAATACTTTTTGATGGTTATGTTACATCAAAGATTTAAACTCTAGGTACAATACATACCTAATTTTATAAAACTAATAAATCGATATAATAACAGTTAGTAAATTATTTTATCTATGTTTATTCAAATATAAGAGGTCATGAAGTGAATATTTCAAATATAAATTTCAAATCTACAATTGAAGCTAGGTGCATACAAGGACTTCAGCCTATTATCTTAGAATCCCAAAAGATAGTTGTAGTTCGGGAAGTGATCCTTATAATCAATTAATTAAATTTATGAGTTGAGACTCTTTTAGTGTTATTCAATAAATTAATCATATGTGTGATTTAGCAGTTCTAGATAAAACAACAAATTCTATTCAACCATAAATATTATATAAGGACCTTGACTTATTTATGAATTATATCATAGTAAATTAGAAATATTGTCACAAAAATGATTAATCTTCTCTATAAAAACTATCTTAGCTCTATTGAATCTCAAATTTAAACATCAGAAGTTGAAAAAAATTATATCTTAAGTTTTTTATTAGGATAAACAAGTTTTGAGAGGACCAGAAACCCCCTACAACAAGTTTTGAAGGGACCTAAAACCCTCTGATTTTTCATGGATCCAGAACCAACAAAGAGATGCTACAAATGGATACATCAAAGATAAAAAGCAGCCCAGCCATAATCTCCTGAAAGAAGTTTGACATTACAACATCAGAAGCAAAATAAATTGCACAAACAAGGTAGCCAAAACAAAACATACGCTAGCCAGATAACAATAATTAGCCATACAACCCAGGCTGGCAAAAATGGTAGATCTACTTAAGAGATCAATCTATAGATCTAAAGACTGAGAACAAGGGTTTCACAAGCACCCTTAGCCAACAAGAAGGTTTTTCCCAGGCTCCCTTAACCTGTAAAAAAGACTCCAAGATCTCAAAAGAAAAACCTAAACCTAACCAAAACCAAACACTGGCCAAACTGGGCCTTTGAAAATTGCCAACATCTAGCCTATCCCTTAAAAGAACATAGAACTTAGGGTTTTTCCATGCTCCCTCAACCTTGATCATGGGTTTTATGAGGCTCCCACAACCAGCCAAAAAAGTGGGTTTTGAAAGGCTCCCACAACTAGAAAAAACCTAGATCACAGCAGAATAGCTTAAAAGCCCAGTCTGGGAAACGAGGTTATGAAAAGGAACCCCAAACTTTACACAAGCTAAGAGGGATCTTACAGGATCCCTCAACCCACCAAATAGACAGGGAAACAAGGCAGAGATAGGAAGCCGTGACCCTTCTGTCAAGAACCCCATGAAGGAAAAGATAGGTTGCCTCCACCAGCAAAACAAAGAACAGCAGTCAAAAAGCCCCTTCAACCCTTCTCTCCACCTCAATAGAAGAAATTTTTACCTCAATAAAAAATGGAAGAAAGCAGATTGACAACCCTAAAAGTTATCTTGCCACAAGAAGAAGCCAAACCACTCCCTCCCACCTAATCCCCACCTCCATAGGAGAAAGGGTCACCTCGAAAAGAATAAGAAGAAAACAGTCTGAAAGCCCAGAATCTCCAATCATAGCCCAACATAGAAAAAGCCTCTCCACCACAAAACAAGAGCAACCCATCTCTGAAAGAACAACAAAACACCAAATATGGATAGCATAGGAAAACCTAATGAAAGAAGAAGCACAAAAAGAATCAAGGGAAGCCAACAAACTAAACAAACAAACAAGGAGCCGAGCAAAAGTATGCTCCAAACTTCCCATGAAAGTTGAGAGTCCCCAACGAAAGTAGAAGATAGCATGGAAAGACAAAGACAATGGAAAAGAGGGGCAAAACCCACCCAAACCGACATCAATGACGCAAACACAAAAAATCATAAAAATGCCAACAAACACCGCACCCTTTAGCCCGCCACAACCAACGCGGACCACACCCCCAGCCGCAACCACATAGGAAGATGAGGGACTGATGGAGCCCAAAGCCATGATCAAAATATAACCAATCGCATGGGGAAGAACATGAGGGACAAAGAAAAACCCACCAAAAGAAACCCCGGCCTCCACTGAAAGAGCCAAGCGAGCACAACACCCATCCATCAACCCTCCACAGAAGAGGGATTAGGAGAAACCAAACAACCCAGAGGTGCTGAACAAAAAAGAAACCGGGGAAGGCCCCAAACAAAGACCCAAATCTCATTATCCCCATCATCTTCAGAGTTGGACTCCTTGTCCCCTAAAGAAACCCTAGAACGAACACTCCCGCCTCTCCCGCTCTCACTCATCTAGCAATATGTTCCACTAGCATTATGTCTTAAGTTAATACTCGAGTGTATGATTAATATATGTTTGAATTTAATTATCTTGATCAATTTTTTATGTTTATAATATTCAAAAAATCGTAAATAAATTTATTAAGTATTTAAACATAAAAAATATTGCAATTTTGCAATAGTATTTATTTTTTAAAAATTTGGTGAATTTTAATTTTTTCCAATTGTATTCTATTTTATATTTCATTTTGGAAAATTTGTTAATGGGATTTATTTTTAGTATTAGTATTCTTTTTGGTATAAAATCCAATACATCAATGCATCACCTTACCACAAGAGGTGCTACAATAAGACAACACAAGAATGGTATGTCAATATTTCCCACTAAAACATGCTAAAATAGCAAATCCATAATGTTGAGTTCTCAAAATGCTCCTTTTCAAATACATCCTTATGTTGAGCACAATTTCCTCATTTCATTGCCAATCTAAGTAGTATATGGAGCTTGCTAGAAGAGGATTTCCTCCTCTTAACTTATATCCATTCAATCTCAAATTGAGAAGAGGCCAAAGTAATTGGGTCAACTTCTAATAAGGGGTTCCTCTCCCCTAAAACTCTCAACCCAGCTCGACCAATTTAAGCATCATTGTTGGAGAAAAAGCCATCTCTCTTTTGCAAGTCCAAAGCATCTACTAAAATTTTTAAATTCCAAGAAGAATTGCCTCCGGAATTATTGTGTCTATGATTTAAAAGAGCTATGTCCTTCAAAATTTTGGAGGAGGTAGCCATTGAGTTAGACATTACTATATTACCAGGTTGTGTCTCCTTCTCATGTGACATTGTGAAGGAATGACATTCTAGGAGGAATCAAACTCCTTCCCTAGATGATTTGAAGGGGCATTTTCTAAATAATTGTGTGGAAGAGCATCCATCCACCATGATTTATGTTCCACATTGATTTTGGGTTTGAAAGAGTTATGATTCATATGTCTAGTTGCAAAGAACCTTCTACAATGGAAGGCTAAATCTTCATAGTCCAAAGGTTGTGGCCAGCTTTGATCATCAATCTTAAAAGTGATCCCAATACAGAAGTCTCTTGAAATATCCAAGTCCATCGAAATGTGGGCAATATTTGTGTGGGAAAAATTGGAGGTATCGATATCATCAGCCAAAAATTACCCAAGGAATTGCCAATAGCTTCAAAACTTTCCTCAAACCAATATTGTAATATAAGATTTGAAAGACAAACATAAATTGGCTTCACTGGAAATAATTTAGTGAGATTCTTGAATTCAAGATACCAAGGTATGAGGAGAAGTATACTTTATCGCCAATACCACTGTTCTTGGAGGTAAGCATCTCAATCCTATTTGCAATCAGACACAACAATGAAAAGCCCCTAAGCATAAGGGTAACTTCTACTTTACCTTTAAGTGTGAGCTATTAGGCATCTATGATCCAATTATGCAAGTTTGAATTTTTTTGCCAAATCTGATTAAATTGGCCAATCAAACCAATAGAAATGTAAAAATGCTTGCCATCATAGACATCCTTCTTTAAATGCTTTGAAAAAACTAGTACTAGAGGGGATACAACCCTACTGAGAGGTATTTTTTTAGCATATCATGGTAGGAACCTATGATTCAAATGCCAAACTACTCCTTTTTGGTCAAGCATCCCATGTATTAAACCAAACCCCACTGTGTAGAACCCCATTGACAATGACGTCCCTAAAAGAGGGATCATGTGAAGCATTTGAACCCACTGTAATAGCATTCTCATCGTTTGAGCAAGGAGAATAGGTTTAGTTGCAACTCAAAGTGGCCCTATGAGATGGGGGCTTGGAATGCATAAGATAAGAGGAGGTCGAGGTTCTATGTGCATTTATAGGGCATGGAACGGCTTGATCCAATGAGCTTTCCCCAAAACATAGACAATCACAAGAACCTTCACACAGACCCAAACAAGTTGTTTTGAGGAAAGAAAATACACCATGATCTAGCCTCAAAGACAAAACTAAGCTCTTCTAAGAGAATGGACACTCTTAAGTGCCTGGCTTTGTGACAATTATGAAATCCATAGTAGAGTGCAGAATGGGAGTCTTATCTCTGGAGGCACAAACCTAACCAACATCTTAGACAATGATATCCAAAGGACCATCAATTCCATGACTTGCATTATGAAAACCTTGAATAAAAGAGCTTAGAAGGACAAGAGCTTTGCAGGAACATGCAGAGCTCAACATAATGAATTTGTGCATATGATAATGAGCATTGGTATTAGTATTCTTATATTTATGTTTTCTATTATGGAACAAATGGGTTTTGAAGGGAATCTAAATCCTTTAACAAAGAACTACATCAAAAAGTTGTCATGAGCAAAACCAAAAGAATTATAGTCCAAAGGTAGAAAAAGACTAGCAAAAAGATAGCAGAAAGGAAGAAACTAGTACAAATTTTTTAGGGCCTCTATAGCCTCAGTTTTTCAGTTGAGTCATGTTAAGAACTATTTTCTTAAGCTCCTAGATTTCTTGATTTACAAATTTCTTTTTCATATTAGCTCTAGTTCTTTTACAAGGCCCAACCATTTCCTCTTGTATTTTGTCTAAGGCATCGACATCCACTATGTTACCTTCTTGATGGAGTGATTCAAGCTTTCCAACCATGGTGTTTATACTCTCTACAAAATTGTTCACCACTTTGTGGCTACAGGTGACCAAGGAAATCAAATTCTCATTAACTTTCTAAAACTTGTTCTCCATCTGACCCAATATTCCCTCAAACTCTTTCTTAAGTTTGTCTTCCAACTATGATAATCTTGTATCATAATCTTTCTTCATCTCACTTATTGTACTCACTGTTTTCTGCATGGAATCCATAATTGACTTTCTTTTGTCCACTGTCCATTGTTTAGTAGTCTGGATATCCTATTTGTTCTTAATTGCCCAAAGTATCACATTGATATCCTTGATTTCATGAGAAGCCCATTTAAACATTCTAAACTTGTCCACTGCAGCATCATGGGTCGTTGACAAGACATCATCAGGTTTCTCCCTTTTTAGGCTAAGAAAAGAGGAATTGGCATTGAGATCCTTCAGAAAGGGGGGCCTATCACTTCTAGATGGGGTCGAGATAGACTTATTTGGGATGGAGTTGTGGTACAACTGAGAGTCAGAATTTGAGGTAGAAGCAGGGGAGGTTCTGCCTTGTTTAGCTTTGTGTCCAATCTTCAAAGAAGACTTCGAGCCAGAATCAGACTCATCCATGTCAATATTCCATTCTTCCTCATCAAAGGATAGGCTAATATGATCTTCCTCCTCAGACTTGCTAGCATCTTCAGGAACCCTAGTCGAAGGGGAGGGTAGGGTTTTGATGTGCTCATGGATAAGGAAAAGTAAGCATCCATGAAGGACAGGGAATATTTTGTTTTTTCTATGGTCCTTAATGCTAGCATTAATGGATGCTATTAAGAAGCAAAAATAAATCTTCACATTGTGCCTAAAATTATTAAGAAAAAAAAATGATGCCCATAGGCCCTAGTGTATCTCCTGTCAAGGGTAATATATTTCATCAAGACAACAAAAACAGAGTGTCAAATAGATTTGATGTTCATTGTGTCATAGCTACTTTTATCCACTTTAGTGAGCTTTGCCCTCTCCTTTTCATTTCTGGGAAATCTTTTAACAACAATGTCAGACATTTTTATGTCTCTGTAAAATTTTGTACCTTTCATTGACAGACCAGTGACTTAGGCTATCAGCTCTTCTCATCAATTTCCACCTTTCTGCCTTCAATTTGAATTTTTCCATCCTCCAAACCCTTGGCAAATTTCTTTGTGACATTTGCATGCGCTATGTGCAATCTTTCTATGAAAGGGGTAAGACCACCACGATCTTGAATCCACCATATCGTTTTGTTCTCCCTGAGCTCTTCACAATTTAAGGGTTCAACCCTTTTCCTTTCTCCTCCCATGGTGTCTTATATTTATGTTTCTCTCTATAATTTAAATTGATATCTCTCAAGGTATTTTACATAGATTTTTGAAGATATAAGTATACTAGTTTTAGATAATTAGAATAAACACATCGAATGTCATTAAATATAAAAATAAAGCAATATAGATCACACAAACTTATTGTTAGCTTATCCTAGCCATAAAGGGTCAAGGACAGATCACTCAAATTTGAGTTTAAAATATTGAAATATAATGAGATGAGTCTACAGTCATGATGACGACCTCACAATCTTGAGGTAATCCTCATATAGAAAAGAGGCTCAATCACAATAGATAACATGTTTCTAGGAATAAGACCAAGTATGAAAGTAATAAATGAAAATATAGTTAATATAAATTGATGTATACAATTTATTAATATATCTATATATCATAACATTTTCCTTGAAATAAACACAAAACTAAATAAACACCGACTCAAATATTAATTTTGTTATTGAATTAATTAACCTTAAATATTAAAATATATAGAGAGAAGGGATGGCGTAGATTTCAATAATTCAATGGCGGCCTTAGATAAGCAGAAAGGCAGGTAACCATTGCCTTCAACTTGTTGCTTTCTTTTTTTACTCAGATGCCCAATAATCTCATTTCCTACGTCTATTATTGTTACTGTTAGCATCGTCCATAACGCAGGGGTGAGCCCAACTTTCGTTCTTATCAATATAAGTTCTATCTACATTTGACCAGTAGGCGAATAAAAAATATGGCGGTCAAGAAATAAACAAGAACGTGTTTACAATGGAAAAACAGAGATTGACTTTCTCAGAGGTAAGCAATTCGTCGTATACCATGAAAATATAACCATATAGTCTGCTGGGGCCCTCAATCACAGCCTGCACCAAATGTTTTGTTTCAAATTTGAAAAAACAAAATAATAGTTAATAAATATAAAATTAAATGAAGTAAAATATTTAAGACCACTATACGATAAAGGATGTTGCCACACAACACATGTTGAGAAGTCAGTTGCCATAAAAATAAACCCGTGTTGAATCGAATAAATGGATAAATTATACAAAGATATTTTTCGGACAAATAGTTTTAAACTCAAATATTTTTCGCATCTTTGGTGAGTTTTTAATAGTGATTGAAAGCTTCTTCACTCTATTTGTGATTGGGATTTTATTTCTTACATAATGTTTTATCGGAGGTGTTGATTCTTCATGGATGAAAAACATCCCACCGTCTGAGTAATTGATCAAGCAGTTAAATTACAACTTTCTGATAAATATTTATATTAATTAAAAATGAAAATGAAATACGATACCTCTTCTATATAATAGGAGATTGAAGCTCTGAAAGTAATCTTAAGTCACCGGGGCGACCAAGTGCTTTGCAATTTTTGAAGTCGAAACAGCATGGTAAACTTTATACAAAAATTGAATTTATGGGTTTGTTTAGCTTTATTTGTTAGAAAATGATAGACATGGTAGCATAGTTTTTGGATTAATGCAGAAGATCAATTTGCAGGCGGAAGTCGAAGATCAATTTTCAGCGGAACTCAAATCTGAGCTTAATGAATTGCCAGGTTTTGTCGACTGGAAAGGAAAGCCTGCACGTAAAGATCGCCATGGTGGAAAGCGCTCCACCCTTTCTATTTATGGTATGCCACTTCTCTTTTCTTCACAAATAAAAAATATGACCTGTTAACGAAGATTTAGAAAAAAAATAGTCATTCTTTTCTTCGATCTATTCTATAAAGAGCGTCTCTTTGATGTGCTGCAGTAATGACCGGAGCAGACAGCTTAGCTTTTGTAGGGGTCATGATAAACCTTGTGACATATTTCTCGGCCTTTATGAATATGGAAATTGCCAAAGCAGCCACCACGCTGACTAATTTTGTCGGTACCACTTTCCTGCTTGCACTGGTGGGAGGAATTATTTCTGACTGTTGGTTTACCAGATTCAAAACACTCGTTTTCTCGGATCTCATACAAACAGCTGTAAGTCCCTTGAGAGATCATTTGTCATAGTGATTTTAAATTGTCAGATACTGATTCGAGAAACAGTTGAAATATCTCATCTTTTTGTTGGGCAGGGATACGTTGTATTGTTAATACAGGCGCACTATAGCTCTTTAAGGCCTCCACACTGCAACCTAGCCGATGCGACTGTGGTCTGTGTGAAAGTAAGCGGTGCCAAAAGTGGTATGTTATTTGTTGGACTGTATCTGGTTGCAATTGGAAGCGGAGGCACCAAGGCTACTGTGGCGCCTTTTGGAGCAGACCAGTTTGATGACAGAGATCCTGATGAGAAAGGAAATGTTTCCCACTACTTCAACATGTTTTTCTTCAGCGTTACGGTGGGGGCAACTCTAGGAGTGACAGTGCTAGTTTGGGTTCAAGACAATAGGGGTTGGGATGCAGGTTTTGGAATTACAGCTGGAGTCATTTTGTTTGGAATGGTGTGCATTTTGCTTAGATGTAACACTTATCGTAACCGAATTCCACAAAGCAGCCCACTAACTAGAATTCTACAGGTTTGTGCATAACTATGTCTAGACATTAATCTATCTTTATATCTTCTCTCCATGTGTTTGAAGTTTGGATTGTTTATTTTATAATAATGAAAACAGGTATTTGTCGTTGCAATCAAGAATCGAAAGCTTAAAACGCCAGAGAATCCCAATGATATTTTCAAGCTGGATGAGGAGGATGCGGATTTGCATACCGAGAGGCTTCTGCATACAAACCAATTCAAGTATGTGACTTAATACAACCTTACTAATCAACACTCTCTGTCAAAATCTAGTACATCAAGCACATGGATTAACTGTTGTTTGTATGGACACAACAGGTTTCTTGACAAAGCAGCTGTAGAAACAAACGTTAACAAGGGTAAAAATTCCTGGTATTTGTGCAGTGTGACACAAGTAGAAGAAACCAAAATTATAGTGCGAATGATGCCCATATTTGCAAGCACAGTATTGCTGAGCACATGCTTAGCACAACTACAAACATTTACTGTTTCTCAAGGGGTGACCATGGATAGAAGCATGGGAAAGCATTTTAAAATTCCAGCAGCATCTCTGCCTGTAATTCCTTTAATTTTTCTAAACCTCGTAACTCCAATCTACGATAGATACTTCGTTCCGCTTATTAGCAAATTTACTGGACATGAATCTGGAATTACTCACTTACAAAGAATTGGAATTGGTTTAGTATTGTCTGTCATATCCATGGCCCTCGCTGCTATTGTAGAGGTGAAGAGGAAACATCTGGCAATAGAAAAAGGAATGGTGGACTCGATACCATTGATCATGCCGCCTATTCCAATGAGTGTATTCTGGCTGGGATTTCCCTACTTTGTTTTTGGAATTGCAGACCTGTTCACATATGTGGGTATGCTGGAATTCTTCTACAGTGAAGCTCCTGTGACGATGAGGTCGTTTGCCACTGCTTTTGCATATGCTTCATTGTCATTGGGTTACTTCCTCAGTAGTGTTTTTGTTAATATTGTAAATGCTGCAACTCGCAACATGACCGAGAGCCATGGCTGGCTTGGTGGTAACAACCTCAACCGAAACCACCTTGATCTATTTTACTGGTTTCTAGCTATACTTAGCGTGCTCAACTTTATCAATTACCTTTTCTGGTCACGCTGGTACAAGCGCAAACCAGTAGTTCCTTATGAGCCTTGTACAAGGCAATCAGAGAACGAAACATAAGTGTTCATTACTATGTCATCATCCCCACAATGCAGTTCCTTAAGTGTTGTCTATGAATAGAATGGATAAATTTTGTCTAGTTCTTCTCTCTCCTCTTTTTTTTCCGCTCCTTTTGTCTTAGCAGTTTAACTCGGGTCTCATTGATGTCAATTTCGTAAAAGAATTGTTTTTAATTGTGCCAAAACGCTAAAAGGACCTCTTTGGTACTACTATTGTCATCAGAATTATTTAGTCGTAGCTATATGTATCAATCAATTATTTAATTGATTTTTAATAAATTATTCTTTAATAAATTATTAAAATTCATATTTTTTTGTTAGATAAATTATTGGATGGGTCGGCACTCAGTATATTAAATCTAAAAGGATTTGCAGAATCCATAAAACAGAAGTCTTGTAAAACCCAAAATAGATTCCAGCAATACAAAATTGGTTCTATAATTGCTACAAACTGGAAGCCACCTCCCACAAAAACAAACAAATTAGAAAAGCAAAGACCCGTTAAGAGGTCTGAAAATTATAGCACAATCTTTCTTGTTCTTGACCTTAGACTTGAAGAGCATATGTCTTGGTCCATCATTCTTATGTCTCTTGTCTTTCTTCCTTTTCACCTCCTTCCATCCCTCTTCCTCCTCTTGCTTTACTAATGGACCCTGTCCTTCTACCTCCTAGGGCTCAACCTCGCTGCCATGAAAAGGCATCATATTGTTTCTTTCCTTACGTTCCATAAGAATAGACCCCTCTGAATGTCTCTTCTCCATTGAAAAACCATCTTCAACACTATTCAAATTTGGAATCGAAATCATGTTACAACCTATTGGAGAAGGAAAATCATTGTCTTGATCCTTGAGATAATTGCCATCTTGACTCAAAGATTTCAGATCACTCTTTTGACTCTTATCCTTTTTTCCCAGAGAGTAATGGAGAGGAGACACATCTTTCGACCAAGTAGTATCTTTTTCTACTCTGTTTTTTGTGCATTGAGATGCAATGTACCCTATTTGGTAACACCTACATCTGAAAGGGACTCCTTCATATGTAGTCCAAAGATTGCATCCAGCAACCATTCGTTGTTTAAATTGAAATCACATCTAGGAAATCATTAGTGACATATGTCTTCACTAGAAGTCTTGAATATGTTGAATGCAGTAGATTGGAGGAGCCCTCATGCACCATAAAAAAAACTTCCTAAAGAGTTTCCTACAACCTCAAGATAGGAATCAAACCATTAATGTAAAGGTACGTTAAGAAGCCTTACCCAAATAGGAATCTAATCAAAAGATTCAGTAGTTGAGTTGAAATTCAGATGCTAGGATTTCAAGATGAGTAAATGGTTGCCATCCCAACTCCATTGATGGTTGCAAAGAATCTTATCCCTATCTTCCACTATTTCAAAAACTACTACAAAATACCCTAGGGAATCTGGGTAGATTTGAACCCACCCATCCAAAATGGGTTCCCAGTTTTCAGAGATCCATTGATGAAACTCGTATAAGCTTGGCCAAAGGCCTTTGAAGCGCCCAATCAAGCCTAGCCCTAAAAAAATGTTTTCATTATACTCTCTTTCTTTTTCATCCTCCACATCTAAAGTCACAGAAACAGATTTTGTAGTGGGAGCCTTAGCTTAAGTAAAATAAGTCTTCCCAAGACCATCTCAAACTTCCCATCGACACCACTAGGAACAAGATTTTCATTTGAAAACCCTATTGAGCGGTTCTCTTGGAACTTGGAAATCTTCCTATCCCCCTATTTGGAGAACCCCAGCCCCGAGACTAAAGGATGCTTCAATCCACCACCGATCTAGGGATATCTCCTACCATCATCATAGGCACCACCCCTATAGGCATATCTCCCAACAACACTCTTCTCTTGCCCAAAGGAGAGATCCATCCCATGCCACTAGCCATCTCTGGCAACAGTTAACCAATCCCCTCAGTACTGGCTCTATAGAATTCTAATTGAGCCTCTTTTTAATGGAAAAACACTAGCATTCATGGTCTTCTACAATGATACCCAAGCATATTTAGTCTTGGAGCACCTCACCCTCAAGTCTAAAGGGTGCTCCAATCCACCACTAATCCGGGTATATCTCCTACCAGCATTATAGACACCACCCCTGCAGGCATATCTCCTAATAATTCTCTTCTCTTGCCCAACAAAGAGATTTATCCCCTACCACTGGCCATCTCTAGCAATGGTTAACCAATCCCCATGGTATCAACTCTACAGTGGCAAAACCCTAGCATCTATAGTCTTCTACAATGGCTTCATCACACTTTTTTTTATTCAACACATGAAGGACTTATCCTAAGGACATTGCTACAATTATTAAAATTCATATTGATTCAAAAATGTTTTTTTTAATTAAAATATTTATAATATTTAATAATTATTTTATGGAAAAATAATATATTTTTAAAAATTTTATTTGTCTTATTAAACAACTTTGTAATAAATAAATAAAAAATTATATGTCTTTTGCATGGATTCGACAATTCTTTTAACATAATTTAGAAAGTATAACAAATGATTATTATTTTAATAATTATTTTATGAAACTAATTATATATATTAAAATAATTTTTGAAATTTTATTTGTCTTATTAAACAACTCTGTACTAAGTATATATAAAATATGGCTTTTGTTGGTTGTGCGATGCCAGACTATATGTTGTTGATATCTAATTTTGTTATGTTGTAGGATTCAGACTCTTTTCCTTGCTAACTTAATCTCAAACAAATGATTATTATTTAAATTGGTAGATATCAAACATATCAATTTCATACTTCTTATTTTAGAGTGAAGGGGTATACAATATACAAACTTGATCAAATGGAAGAAAATGATAAATTCTCACTTCTTTGTAAATTTTACTTTGAATTAATTTAATAAAAACATATTATTAACACACATCAATATTTTTTGTCAACAAAGGGCTTGAAATTCTATAGAGATAGAAAATACTCAGACCTCGCTACGAAGAAATTTCCCAAAACAAAGAAGGAAAGAGAGGACTTGGTTAGGGTTTTGAAGAGCAACTCAAAGATTAAGATGGTTTGGAGAACCAGAGGCAACCTGAAGAGAAAGGCTGAAAAGTCCCCTCAAGATCTATATGAGCTGAAGGTGGCACAAATCAGGAATCAACTTGAGGTGGAGGTAGCTGAAACCCTAAAGAATCTGACCTAATCTTCGTTATTTTTGTGGTTTTTGTTGTGTTGTTAGCTTGTTTTACACTGACTTTTTGCTACCAACTGAAATGTTTATGTTTAGGGCAACTTCTCTGATTCTAGTTTGTTATGTTTAATGTTTAATGTTATAATATAATATATATATATATAAACAAATCAATATCCAATTTTGAAGCACTTTATTTATTTAATATAGTAATAAAATAAATTATAATACATCATATACAAATGATTTAATGGAATAACAAATCAAATGTGGAATTATCTTCTATATAAAATATTTTTTTCATAAAAATTAAATATATTATTAAAAATGAGATTATAATACAATAAAAATATTTATGATTCATATAGAATGGAATATATTGTGATATTAAAAGAAAACACAAATTTTGCTAAATATAAAATCTATACATATGATTTAATAAGACATAAATTGTAATTTTAGTTTATAAAATTTATCAATAAAGAAACACTTAGCCCAAAACTATAACAAAGACAATATTTTTATACAATATATTTCATCTGTAACTTAGACCTTGTATTATAACACCCAACATCAACTTTTTAAGTATTACAAGTCCCTTTAGCTTGAAAACTTATGAAAGTTTTTATTTGAAGACACTTGCCATTAAATTTCAGTGTCACGTGTGCACTAATCACTACATAACACTTATTATTTATTAGATTGAAAATCATTATTTTTCCTTAAATATTAAATTATATATTTTAAGAGATTTTTTTAAAAAGGAGTAAGCCTACTCTTGAGCATGTGTTGTTTCCTTGGCACTTGGTGTTTTCAAGGTGTTGTTCTGCGAGTTTACCCCTTCCTTGTGGTATTGTTTCTCTTTTTGTGGGGGTAATTTGCTTCATTCACCCCTTTAGTTCCCTATGTCCCCTACTTTTTCTTTTGTTTGGTTAATGTTTTATGCTTTCAAATTTGTTTCATTTCTTTTTTATCAATGTTATGTTGTACTGTATCAATATTTTTACTAAGTATGTCAAGAGTAGAGCTAGTTGCATTGGCCATGGAAAATAAGGGGTGGAATAATAATAAGATCATACATTAGGGAAGATGGTGAATAAAAAATGTATAGCATAGATAAAATATTAGGGGAAGAGAAATAGTTACCATCCATGTTACAGTTACCATTCACTAAAAGCACACCTAATCCCCCCCAAAAAAAATATATTTAGCCAATTAAATTATGATAAAAAAAACCCAAAAGAAAAAATTATTTACACCAATATTTGTTCACAAGTAAATGTGTCTGTGACAATTGAAGGTAAACAACTATTGGAACAAGTCAAGTTACAATACATGTCAAGTTGCACAAAATTGTCCGCTTTTAAATTTTACAAAATAACATTAATGCTTACAATTGCCACCCTATGCAAGTGGCTCAAAACTTAAAATATTTGTTGTCTAATATGTTATAATATCAAACACATATCAACTTTATGACCTATCAATTGCACACTCTCCCACACATCCTCTCACATCTTCATACATCACTTCCATCTACTATTGATCCTACACATATAGTGAATGGTGTAAGGCTCCGAAATAAACATAAAAAATAATATTAAATCAAATACAAATCTAAATTCATTCAAGCCACAATAGAGATTAGAAATAAATGGGAACTACAATATGAAATGGCTGATTCTTTCCCACACATTATCAAAATTCAAAATCAACAACCACAAATGAGTACATTAATTTTCCTTCGAATGAATTTATAAGAGAGAATTGCCAGCATCATTTTCATTACAAGTTCTATGTTTTCACTGAATATTCTCTAAAAGTTCAGATCTTATGAAGGTGACCTTTGCACATTCCTAATATAAGGTCACTTATTTAGGCTGGTAGACCCTTGCTTTAATACCATCTCATACTAATAAGATTCATGTTTTCATAAATTAATTATTTATTCAATCTATAAAATATTTCAATCGGTTGGTAAAATTTGAAGGGTTAGAATTTAGAAACAACTACATATCCTATATACATCAACTTACACCTATGAAAAATGTATTATTGCAAGTTTATAAGAAACAAAAATTTCATTGTTCATAGTGTATGCGGGAAAAGTGGGTCGATAGAACTCAAAATGTGAAAAATGGAACTCTATAGAGCCTTGCTCACACACCCACAGGACTTCTTGGTGCAAGCTATGGAGTAATGAAGTATCACTCAGCTTCTCAAGGTTGGTCCCATGGTTCTCTATCTTACACAGTCCCTCAAACCAATGTTTTTGCTCTCAGATCACTGAGCAAAATGGTTTAGGGATGGCAAATGCAAGAACGAGGGATGCTTTTGATAGATTTTAGAATAAAATACATCCTAAGCTATGCATGATCTTATAATGCAATAAACTAGATTATAAGATAACAAGGTTAGATATAAATACTATCCTAACATGATATATTAGAAATGATTGAGCTAAATGATAAAGAAAGTATTCTAAACATGCATATTTAGACTAATTCCTAATTTCAAAGAGGCTAAAATGATGAGCATAAAAATGATATATGAAAGCTTGAATGTATTTGAGCATAAGTATGATACTACAAATTTGAAGGATGATTAAAATGGAGGAATGAGAGCTCTATTTATAGCAAAAACAGGGCGATGGATGGTTAGGATTGAAAGAGTTGATCAAGGGTTGAGTTTGAAAGTTGGGGATCCATGTTTGCAATTTGCACCAATGAAATGGTGACAAGTGTCAACATAGGGTTGGGTTGAGAGAAGGGGTTGGAGGCATTAAATGCCTGAGAAGACCTTGTGGTTATCTAGAAGGTAAGGGTCAAGCCTAAATTAAGATTACCCAATGGATTAAGAGTTAATCCAAGGATAAACCCTTGTGCAAATGATTAAGAGATAATCATGGTCAAAGCATTAAATGCTTGATGAGACCCTTGGGTTGGATGAAGGTTGAGTTAAAAGAAATTCTTTAACCATGTAAGAGGGTTTGAGTTAACCATTAATGGTTATGAAGACTTTGGGGAATTAAGTGGTTGAAGGCTTGAAGCCTTTAATGGTTATCAAAGACTTTGAGGAATTAAGTGGTTGAAGGTTTGAAGCCTTTAATGGTTATCAAAGACTTTGAGGAATTAAGAAGTGACCTCCCCTTTCTTAGGGATGTGACAAAGTTTAGAAGATGGGTTAGGCTAATTAGAAGCGATTAGAAGAGTCTAGAAGGGATTAGAAAGGGGTTTAGGAAGGCAAGTGGGAGATGTAGGATTTTGCAAGTGGATGGAGGGATAATAGGATTTAATTGAATTTAATGAATTTCATTCAATTTGGTTGTAATTAAATAAATTAGATTTATTTAATTTAGGATAACTATTTAATTAAATTTGAATTTAATTAAAAGTGGATAGGGGGAATTTAATTGAATAAAATGATTTATTCATTAAATGGGTATGGTGAATTTAATTTAAATAAATTGAGTAATTTACTTAATTAAATAGAGGAATGTGGATAATTTAATTAAATTGGATTTAATTAAATAGAGAAATGAACATAAAATATTCATTTAGGAATATGGTCATTTTTATACGTCTACATTTTGCCCCTCTTTGAAGTGACGTGTGTGCACATGTTATTTCAAAGAAAAAGATGCATTATCGTGATTTATGATCAAATGTCATTTTGTGTCGCTCTTTTGATTTGCAAGTCGTGCCCCAGATTTGATTTGATGCGTGATGCCCCAGATTTGATATTTGATGGTAATGCCCCCTCGAGAGATGAATCAATATTTTGAAAAAAAATTATTTAATTTGATGAGTTGTGTGTGGTGTGTAGGATTTTGTCGATGTAAAATATGTGCAAATTGATTCATCTCCCAATAAGTTACAAATTTTAGGGTATAAGGGAGACCGCGACCATATTATATGTCCGTTGGGCTAACCCTAATTTCATTTTCCTTCTATAAAAGGGGAAAATAGCTTTGATTTGATTCATTTGTGCCTTGTTGACTTTGGAGAAAGAGAATTTGGTCTGAAGAGAAAATGCCTATTCCGTATTCTAGACACCATTTCGAGCGCGTTCGGAGGTACCGGAGACCTGTAGCATATGGACCACCAATAAATCAACATTTTTGACCCTCTTTCGATTTCTGATTTGGTCGTTTTTAGTCATTTTTTGATTTTTGAAACTCGGTTTTAGCGTTTTAGCGCGTCAAAGTCATAGATTAGCACATACGAAGTTTTAAGTAGCACATCAAGTCGATTTTTAGGGTCGCATCCAAAATAAAATAGGATAGCACATAGGAAATATATGTTAGCGCATAGACATAGAATAGCGCATGGCGATAGCCGGGTAGCACGTCAGGTCAACAAGTTAACGCGTAGTGTAGACCTAGTGCATAGGGGCCATAGGGGTTTGCATGGGTAAGGGGGTTTAGCGCGTAGGGTTAACCTAGCACATAGGGTCAAACAGGTAGCACCCAGGAGGTATAGATTAGCGTGTGGGTAGGGTTTAGCGCATGGGGTAGGTTAAGTGGTGCATGGGGCGAAAAGATTAGCGCGTAGAGTCAGTCTAGCGCATAGGGTGAATAGATTAGTGCGTAGGAAAAACAGCCTAGCGCGTGGGTAAATTTTAGCGCAGCAGGAGTCTGTTTTAGCGCATCTGGAAAAAAATTTGCAAGATGAGGTGGTTTGTAAATTTGTTGTGTCATGCTATCATGATTTTATGGATTTGTCCAATATGAGTGTCGATATAACTTGTTTTGTTTTGTGATATGTCAAGTTATGTATAGATATCAATGTGATGTTTTGATCAAAATATGATTTATTTGTGTACCCTGTTTCAAGTTCAATGTGGGAAGCTTGAGTTGTGTTACAAGCTGATATGGGTTGGAAACTTGAGTTGTTTTACAAGCCGATATGGGTGGGAAACTTGAGTTGTGTTACAAGTTTATGTGATTTGGAGACTTGAGTTGTGTTACAAGTTTTGATATGGTTTGTGATAACTGGAGTTGTGTTACAAGTTGATATGAAATGATAGGATATTGAACTTGATGTAGATGAGCAAATTGTTTCATGTTGTTGATGTGAGTTTGATTTCGATATCTTTGTTTTGATATGAAAACTGATATTAGATTTATTTTGCTTGTTGACAGGAGCGATTGGGTGTGGTGTAGTCGCGGGAGAGATTTTCAAGACCATGGACATTGATACCGCGGTTGACCTAGGCTGATCTGGACATTATTGAGAGATGTGGTTTGACCTCCCTTTTGGATATGTCTCGGTTCACTGTGAACCGGGGGCTACTGACAGCACTTGCAGAGAGGTGGCACAGTGACATGAACACCTTTCATTTTGCGACTGGAGAGATGACAGTCACACCAGAGGACTGTTATAGGATCCTGCGCATTCCCGTAGTAGGGGCACTACTACCATATGAGCAGTCGGAGGAGGGTGGTATAGAGGCTCTTCGCCGTATTTTCCATGATGAGACAGTTTGCGGTTATGAGATCCCGTGGCAGGAGTTTTTAGACCTGGATTACGCACCCCTCCCATCCATACTAGCAGGGTTCATTGGTGGATTTCTTTGTCCTAATTGCAGGTCAAAGGGATTCTCTGTGGGATGGGGGCTAGTATTGGAGGAGATGGTCACATAGGGTCAGAGATTTTCATGGGGATCAGCTATGTTGGCCCATCTGTACAAGGGCCTACATGAGGTGGTATACCTTGGTTACGGTAGTTTGTCAGCTGGCGTGACACTGTTACAGGTATGGTGCTGGGAGCACATTCCAGCGGCGAGGCCACTAGCAGACAGAGACAGGCCTGTTGGAGTGGCGTACAGGGGTCTAGTTGTCCAGCGCAAGCTGGGCAAACTAGAGCATTGGAGGAGTGTACTTGGTGATATTGATACGGTCACACGACGACTGTATACAAGATGTGAGGTGTGGGCGGAGGATGGGCTGGAGATGCCCTTTGTTTTTATGACCAGATACCTGATCGGGAGGACCCATTTTGTTATAGAGAGGTTTGTGGTGACCCAAGTTTTGAGACAGTTTGGGCGCCAGCAGGGTATTCCGCAGGGAGCTTGCCTATATGCACGTCAGAGGCAGGATGTAGCTAATTGGGGTCTAACCATTGATAGCGTAGTGGCGGTGGAGGAGTTTGTCAGGTTGGCAAGGCAGATATGGGATTATGCCCTAGAGATTCTGGATGCGGGCATGACCGATGAGTTTGCCAGATTGTTTGCTACACGGGCGGTGGCTAGGATATCTGATCTGGAGGAGATGAGACCAGCTTTTGATTCTGATGAGGAGGAGGGAGAGGGAGATGATGATGATGATGGAGAGGATGGAGGAGGAGGATGAGGGAGAGGAGTCAGAGGGAGACGGGGAGATAGAGGGAGGAGAGCAGATAGGGGTGTGGAGAGAGCGGTGAGACAGGGGGTGATAGACAGGGGGAGAGGTGGATTAGCTATTGGAGCCAGTGGAGAGGGGAGAGTGGGGGAGGTGTTAGCTGTAGTGGGGGGCACAGATGAGGTGAGGCGACCAGCGCAGAGGAGGAGGATGGATGTGCTCCCACCTCCAGTACCGAGGATAGGCAGAGTGGGAGGGGTTGCCCCTGCACAGGTACTGCTACAGGTTCAAGTCCCTACACATGTGGAGGATGCTTAGATTTGGACCCTACAGGTGACTGTACAGCAGCTACAGGCACGGGTTTTGACATATCAATGGCAGATTGTGCAGTTGATTACTGAGCGAGATACGGAGATAGAGCGGAGAGGGCGAGTGGAGGAGCTGGTATCCAGTATGCAGAGAGCAGCGACGAGTGGTCCGATGAGAGACACCCTGAGAGAGCTAGCATTGAGAGCTTAGGAGGTGGAGTACTATCGGCGGCACTATGAGACGGCGGTACCCAGGGATCGTCGAGTACAAAGCTTTGCACAGTCGAGATCTAGTCGATCTCGAGATACTGGGTCACAATCTGAGAGCCGAGGTGTCACAGGGCCATCGAGACAGGACCCTCCTGGGGATCTAGGAGCGGGGACATCTAGAGCTAGACCATCGCCATCCAGGGATAGTCATACTTGAGAGACATGGTCTCTGTTGTATTTTTGATCATTTGTATTCTTTGTACTGGACACAGTGTTGATACATTTTGTATATTTTGATCATTTTTGAGATATATATATATACGGCACCATTTTCTTTGATCATGTGGTATGTTTATATGGATGCATGCTATGTGGGTTATTTCATTTATGTGATGATGATACAATGCTTAAATATATGATATAATGTATGATGCAGGATGTATGCTTTTATATGCTATGAGATGTATCTTGAAAATGAGATGTATGATTTGATATGCAACTAAATGTAAAATGATATGCAGCTATTTTAAAATAATATGTAGCTTTTTTTAAAATGATATGCAGCTATTTTAAAATGATATGCAATTATGTTTTTGGTAGCATCCTCATTCTGTATTTGTCATCCGATATAGCCATATTTATGTGTTGTCTTTGTAGATATCATCATGGAGCATTGATTTGTTTTAGGATATGTTGAAAATTTATACAAGCATAATGGTATAATTGAACCATAATGACCTAAGAAAAATTTACATGATATTTGATTTTGCAAGATAGCACAAGCATCAAGGTATAATTGAACCAGGACAACCTGAGTGCGTATTGCGTAAACAGACAAGATTAAATCATTTGTATGCGTGAAGTGGAATCAGGCCTTCAGTGATATTCGATGTATCACGTCTCGAGGCAAGTATTCACACAATACAAGTGATCGCCTCCCAGACAGAAGACTAAGAAAATATTGGAAGTTCATCATGATCTCTAGCTTTGAAGCATTTAGTGAGATAAGGAAGAGAATCCAATAATCGAGAAAGTTCAAAATGCAAAACCAGTCAAGATTTTATGCTATAATGCAACATCCAATACTTCAGAAAATCATCCATCCTTGGTATTTCTGTGGATTGTTTTGTTTTTGTTTTGCGATGAAGCGTAGTTTTTGGTTGTTGGATGTCATGCTTTTGAGTTTTGCAAATAGCTTTGATGTCTGGAATGTTTGTAATATTTAGATGATTTGAATGCCCCTAGCTGAGTGGGCCTCTTGATGTGAATATGTACAGTGATTTCCAAGCCATGGTGGATTTGTGGTAAGAGGATATAAATGGATAAACCAGGATAGTGACTATGCTAAGTATGTCCTGAATGGATATTTGCTAAGTGTCGAGCGATGGCCGATAGTGTTCGTATGGATAAAATGGTATGGAGATAAATAGAGGAGCCATTTTTTCACAAGAGTGCCTGTTTACCAGGTTTTCACCATTTGTTTTTATTGTACTTTATGTTATTGTTTTTTTCTAGATTTTTGTTTGTTTTTTTTTTGCTTGTTTTGGCTTTTTCCATGCACTAGGCTTCTTAAGTGTAGTACTTTTTCAGATGGATGTTGTTAGTTGGTTCGTCGAGCACATCTCCTTCTGAAGTTGTTAGCTGATAGGCACCTGATCCATAGACTGATATGATAACATAGGGACCCAACCAATTAGGTTCAAATTTCCCTTTCTTTTCTAAATCTTGCTGATTTCTTGGATTTTCTTTGAGGAATAGGTCACCAATTTTGAAGTTGTGGGGGATGACCTTGTGATTGTACCTTCTGCACATGCGTTGTTGATATTCTTTGAGATGAGTATAAGCATGCTGATGTCTTTCATCTAATAGTTCAAGTTCTTGTAGTCGGTTAACTCGATACTCTTCATCTGGGATTAAGCCTTTTAAAGAGACTCTGAGAGATGGGATTTCTACTTCCAGGGGTAAAATGGCTTCTGATCCATATACCAATGAGTATGGTGTTGCTCTTGTAGGTGTGCAGATGCTAGTTCTGTATGCCCAAAGTGTTGGATTGAGTTATACATGCCAATCTTTGCCTGCATCATTCACTATTTTCTTGAGGATTTTTAGGATAGTTTTGTTAGATGCTTCCGCTTGACCATTTCGCTATAGGTAGTATGGTGTAGAGAACCTATGTTGGATTTTGAAATTTTCACATAGTTCTTGGACATCTTGATTTTTGAAAGGCCGTCCATTATCTATGATGATTGAACTTGGAATACCATATCTGCAGATCAGATAATTGAGGATAAAAGAGGCAATTTGTTTCCCGGTCACTATGGTCATGGGAACTGCTTCTATCCATTTGGTAAAGTATTTTGTTGCTGTTATAATGAACTTGTGTCCATTTGAAGATGAAGGATGAATTTTTCCTACTAAGTCCAATCCCCACTGACAAAAGGGTCAGGATGTTGTAAATGGCTGCAGTTCCTGTGCTAGTGCATGTATCAGATTGCCATGGATCTGGCATTTAGGACATTTCTTGGCGAAGTGGTATGAATCTTTCTCCATTGTAGGCCAGTAGTATCCCATCCATAGAAGCTTTTTAGCAAGAGTAGTACCACTTGAATGTGTTCCACAAATACCTTCGTGAAGCTCGTGTAAAGCAGAATCGGAATCATTACGATCAAGGCAACGAAGAAGAGTACCATCTAGACCTTGACGATACAAAGTATCAGTAGTAAGGGTGTAACGAGTAGCTTGTCAAATAAAGTTACGTTTTTGGTTATGGGATTGGTCAATTGGTAAGATATTGTGCTTGAGGTAGTCATATATTGGTCCATATAGCGGAGAATCTGAACTAGTCAAGGCATAGATAACATGGGCTTCAGAGTGGTCATAGGCGGGGGAGAAAAGTTGCTCTACCAGGAACTCATAACGACTTTGTTGCTCTGGAATTTGTAGTAGTGAAGCGATAGTAGCCATTGCATCGGCTACTTTGTTGTTTAACCTTGGTATTTGCTCGAAGGTGATGTGCACAAAATACTATTTGAAATCATCAACCATTCGCTTGTAGGGTAGTAGCTTGTCATCTTTTGTTTGATAGTTGTTGTTGATTTGATGGATGACTAGCTGTGAGTCTCCATAGACTTTTAACTCTGTGATTTTCCATTCTATGGCCATTTTGATGCCTATAACCAATGCCTCATATTCAGCCACATTATTTGTGCAGGGAAACATAAGCCTATATGATCTTGGTATAGTGTGTCCTTCAGGAGTGATGAACAGAATGCTAGCACCTGAACCATGTTGTGTATAGGATCCGTCAAAGTATAGGGTCCATTGTTTGGTAGAAAGAGCAAGAACGTCCCTATCTGGAAATTCAAACTCCATGGTGTGTTTGCCTGGTAGTGGTGCTTCAACCATCTGATCTGCAATTGCTTGTCCTTTGATGGCTCATCTTTCTGTGTATTGGATGTCAAATTCACTGAGAATCATGACCCATTTAGCCAATCGGCCTGTAAGAGCTACCTTACTGAGTAGATATTTGAGAGGATCAATTTTTGCGACTAGCTTAATGGTGTGTGCAAGCATATAATGTCGGAACTTCTGAGATGTGAAGACCACTATTAGGCAAGCCTTTTCAATGAATATATAGTTGATTTCATAGCCATTCAATGTCCTACTGATATAATATATGGCACGTTCCTTTCCTTGTTGATCTTCTTGTGCCAATAGTGCCCCCAGTGATATATCTATTGTTGAGATATATAGGATAAGTGGCTTTCCTGCAACTGGTGGTACTAGAACTGGTGGATTCATCAAGTACTGTTTGATTTGGTAAAAAGATTCTGCACACTTGGTCTCCCATCTGAATGGTACATTTTTGTGTAGTAAATGGTTAAATGGTAGACTTTTATCTGCTAGTTGAGCGATGAATCGCCTGATTGATTGAAGTCGTCCTTGTAGAGATCTGAGTTGACTGATATTCTGTGGTGGTGGCATGTCCATAATGGCTTGTACCTTTGTTGGATCTACTTCGATACATTTAGCTGAGACTATATAGCCTAGTAACTTGCCTGATGTAACCCCGAAGACACACTTCTTAGGGATGAGCCAGACTTGGAATTTCTCCAATCGATCAAATATCTTTGTTAGGATACTGAGATGTTCTACTCTGGTAAAGGATTTAGCTAGTAAATCATCCACATAGTCTTCCATAAATGTATGCATCATGTCATGGAATATGGTTGTCATTGCTCTTTGATAAGTGGCTCCTGCATTCTTTAAGCCAAAAGGCATAACATTCCAACAGTACATTCCCCAAGTATAGGTGAACGCGGTTTTATCTTGATCTTCTAGAGTGATTTTGATTTGATTATAGCCTGAGAAACCGTCCATTAGTGAGAGCATTGCATGGTCTGCTGTGAGATCTACAATTATGTCGATACTGGGCAGAGGAAAGTCATCTTTTGGACAAGCTTTGTTGACGTCTCTGAAGTCAGTGCATATTCTGATACTACCATCTGGTTTTGATACTGGAACGATGTTTGAAATCCATTCTGCATAGTCAATGGGGCGGATGAATCCGACATCTAATAGTTTCTTTAGTTCAGTTTTGACCATGAGTGCCACCTGTGGATTCATCTTTCGTAGCTTTTGCTTGACTGGTTTAACTCCTGAAGAGATGGACAGGTGATGCATGATTAAGTGTGGATCCACTCTAGGCATATCAGCATATGACCAAGCAAAGTTAATTTGTTGTTCTTTAAAGAAAATGATTAATGTTGATCTTTCCTCCTCTATCAGAGATTCTGCAAGGTGTAGGTTTCTGACTGCTTCTATGGTACCAATGTTGATTGATTGAGTGGGATCAATCAATATGGGTGATCGCTCATGAAAGTGCTCAGGAAGAGTGTCAAGTCTCCCATCGTTAGGTGCCTTAAAAAGGTTTTCACCCTCCGATGCGTCCTTTATTTTTACTTTTTTGTGATCTAGAACTACCTTTGACTGGTTTTCAGCATTAGATCTTTTACTTGGTCCATTTTTGTGACTGAGAGACTTGGCACTCCCTGGTTTGCACACATCGTTACTTTGTTCATTGGTAGAGCCTGTTTCTGGATTTACGGTACATAGGTAATGGATAATAGATTTATCATCTAGAAAAATTGGTATATCATGGATTTCAGGTTCATCCCAGTCGATGAGGTCAGGAAAGACAAGCGGTAAGGAATCTTTAGGTGGATCAAGTTCGGCTACTGTGAGTGTTAGGATAGAGTGTTCATCGTGATTGTTCTTGTTTTTAAAGAAGTCCGGGATTTCATCGAGGTCTTCGATGGTATTATCTTCCACATAGACTTGTTCATAACGTTTTTGTTCGCTTTCCCCGGCATCATAGATATTCTGCGGTCCAAATTCAAGAGGTCTATCTTCTGCGTTATGTTCTTCTGGAGAAAAGGATATGTTTTCAGTATCATCAGGGATATCTGTAGTAGCATTGGAGCAGGTACCCCATTCATATTCATTGGAATCAGTCTCAGAGGCATCATCCCAGATTTTATTAGTGTTGTAAACTGGTATGTTGTATGGTGAAAACAAATATTTGATGATAGATACCATTTTGATAGTTTTTGTTGATTCTGTGTCAAATCCGTCTTCTATTTTCTGTATTTGTTCATAGACTGTGCTTCCTCAGGGAGGAATAATGGTATCCAGAGATGATATTATTTGTTCTTGAGATATTGGTGTTTGAATATGAGCTATTGCTGTAGATATGGCCCTTTTGTGTTTTTGAAGCTTTTCCTGATGTAATTTCTGATCTTGACGTTCCCGTGCCTTTTGGATTGTTTCTGCTGATTCAAAGAGTGCTTCCTGCTAGGATTCTTCTTTGTACTTCTTCTTTAATTTCCATTGAGGTTTTGTAGTTAAGTGGGGTGGCCTTTTTAATAGGAAATTGAGTTCACAGCCCAATCTTGCTTTGTTTCCATTGGGCTGTGAAGGAAGATCTATAGGTTCAGTGACTCCTTTGCATTTCCCAATAGGTCCTTTACCGTCATATCCCATTTTCTGCATGATTAAGTATCCTTTTCCATATAGGTGTGTAGGTAGAACAATTTCCAGAGCAGCTGCTCTATTATCTTCTTTCTCATCTTTGTATAACTAGCTAAGAACATCCTTGTCTTTTGATTCATGTGCTAGAGTGCCCAATTGGATAAAGGTACCATCAAATTTGGTGATGGGCTGAGTGACCAGATGTGTTGATGTAGTACGCAATCCATGAGATCTAGGTGATGTTGGCAATTCGGCCAAACATAAAGGCTCCAAAGAGTATTCTCCCATACCTTGGTCTTTGATTTGCATTTTCTGTTTGAAGTCTCCAAATAATGAGTTGGACTTTGTTGTTTGTAGATCTGATGTTAAAGATCGTTGTTTCTCTCTATTATGAGGAACCAAACTGTCTTGGGCTGCCCCCATTGCGTTGCAATGTTGAAATGGATTATGATCAGCAGATATGGAGACTTCTTGTCCGTCATAAGGAAATTTGACACACTGGTGATATGTAGAAGGTACTGCTTGCATTTCATGTTTCCAGGGTTGCCCTAACAAAATATTGTAGGTGAGATCTATATCTAAGACCTGACATATAGTAGCTTTTTGCACTAGTCCTACTTGAATGGGTAATATCATAGTTCCTTTAGAGGACCTTTCCTCATCATCATATGCCTTTATGGTAATCTTCTTGTAGGGATCAATAAATTCTTCTGAGAAGCCTAATGCACGGATAAGCTTTAAAGTACATATATTAAGTCCGGCTCCTCCATCTATTAAGACTCTTTTTACTCGGTGTTTGCAAATAATGACTTCGATATGGAGAGGAGTATTATGCGGATGGCTTAAGGAAGCATCATCATGTTCTGAGAAGGTGAGGTTATGAGGTCCTGTCATATGGGCGACCATAGCTTGAAATCTGTCTGTATCCAGATTTTGAGGTACATTAGTTTCCAATAGCGCTTGTTCTAATATGTCTTTATGCTTTGGTGATAGTTTCAGCAATTCTTGTATAGATATCTATGTTGGAGTTTTACGTAGTTGGCTAACCAAGTCATACTGGATTTTTGGTGTGGTAGTTGTAGGTGCAGTATGTCCTTTCAAGACATATTTCTAAGTTCGGGTTGTTACATTGACAAATTCATGATCACTCTTATCTCGGATGGTGATGACATTTACTTGATGATCTTCAGCTGATATGTGATTTATGGTGTTGTTGTAGATATGGTTGACACAAGCTCCGCATGTATTATCCAAGGTTGAAGCTCCATCTTTGTTATAATTTGGAAGAGGATTTTTAAAGGCTCCATGATCACCATTTGTTTTGAGACCATCTACTGTTAAGTCACCTCGAATAATCATATCTTGCACCACGTGTTTTAACCTCATGCAATCGTTCGTCTGATGACCCTTGTTACGATGGTAATCACAATAGTGTGAATCATTCCACCAAGGTGGTTTGATTTGGGGTTCATAGTTACTGATTGGAGGTAAGGAAAGAATCTTATGTGCCAAAAGTTCTCTGAATGCTGATTCTAGTGATTGCCCCAGTGGTGTGAAGATACGCTTTTGGAAATTGTTGGTATTGTTGCGTGAATTGTTGTTAGGTCCTAGATTCATGTTTTTGTTTTGAGTATCATTGGTGTTGTTTGTGTTGAGTTGTCCTTGATCGGTGTTTGGTGCATATGTGTTAGCATTTGGATAAGCATTATTAGGATTTTTCGTGTTTTGAGGATTCCCGGATAATGCGAGCACTGGTTGCTTAGATTTGGGATCATGTGTTTCATTGTTGCCTTCGTTTTTGTTCTGAGTCCAAAATCGAGATTTGTCAAGGTTGGTGTTGTTCTGGTTATTGTAGTTTGATGAGTTTGTTCCTTCCTTGTAGAATTTGAGTGTTCCCTTTTTGACACATGCTTCCTCTACTTGAATGCCATTTTCAATCAATTTAGCGAAAGATGGGATGCATTGAAGTTTTAGTCTATAACTCATTTCACCATTCAATTTATCGATGAAGATTTCCATTTTCTCCTTTCCAGGAATATCTCGAGGATATCTGGAGACCATACGTCGCCAACATTGAAGGAACACTATGAATGTTTCATTGTTCTTTTGTTTGGTGTTGCAAACATCGAGCATGGTTATGGCATGTTGGATGTTATAGGAATATTGGGTTATAAATTTGTTAACCAATTCATCAAATGATCTGACAGGTGGTGTAATTTTTGATAACCATTCCATTGTTTGCCCTCCCAAGCTTCTTGGGAATAACCTCATCAAATAGGTGTCATCATGAGCAAATTCAAGGCTCATGGTGCAAAATTCTTGAACATGATCTCAGGGATCACTTTTCCCATCATATTTATCAAATTTGGGAACATTTGAGTTGGGAGGAAAAGGCACCATGTTCAATCTTCTGTCGAATGGATAAGGACAGATTTCGTTTAAAGAGTACCGTACTGTTGTCCCTTGTTGCATATCATGTATTTGCCTTTGCAACATTTGCATTTGTTGAGTAAGGGCAGCCAAAGGTATATTGTCTTGTCGAAGGAAAAGTTCTTCCCTTGTATTTGTTCTCAGCTGAAAAGGTGTGGTAAATGGTATATTTTTGCTCTGGTGTTTCTAGTTCGGGTATATGCATTTCTGGTATGCGTTGTTCTGGAATGTGTTGCTCAGGTATATGTTGTTCAAAGTTACGAGTTTCATCTTCTCTTTGTTGCTCTTGATATGCATATTGTCGAGATCCAGTTTTAAAGATGTTTGAGTCTAAATCTTTGGGAAGTTTAACACCTTTACTTGTAAGCATGAGCAGATATTTTTCTTTGTCATTTTCCATGAGCCTTTTTACAAGATTTTAGAATGAAGGGTTTTCCTGACATTCCTGAAGAAGTGCTTCAGAAATTTCAGGTTCTTCTAAGTGTGGAATTTCAAAAGGATTTGACAATCTTCGATTCATACTAGACTCGGCGTGTGTCTCGCTTTGTTGGTTTCTTTGAGAGCGAGTAACAGGCATTTTAGTAGAAACTTTCAGTGATGAAGGGGACAAAAGCCTCATGGATATGTTGTTCGAGGGTGGGTGGTTCTGGTCGAGATGTGTTATAAGTGATACACTCATCGAGCAAGAATGCTGGATTGATTTTTCCTCTGCGGTTTATGATTTGATTAAAAGCAGACTTTTGACAGTAGGCTCTTGTCTTCAAGGGTTCTTTGTCAAATTCGTTGGATTTGTTTTGGATATAACGTTTGACGTGATGAAAGAATACCCGATGAGATTTGAAGAGTTGACGATTGATGTATAAAAACTTGTTTCTCTTGATGAATTTGGAAAAACTAGGTTGTTGTTTCTTCAACGTGATGTTACGATAAAGGTTCTTTCTTCTCAGAATATGAGGATTAGTCATGCATGAGTGATCAATGGTTTCCTTTGATTTGTTTGGATTCAGTTGATCTTGTTTGAAAATTTCAAATCTTACTCTATCAGAGTGAAGGTTTAGATGCCCCTTCACGATAGTGTGTCAAATGATATGGATAAAAGCCTCCTGATATGGAAACTTGATTTGACAACTTGAAAATTTTAAACAAGTGTTTTTGTGAGATAAAATCTGTAAGATGGTAAAGGATCTTGTTGATACTAATGATGAGGTTTCCAGATTATGATAAGATAGACATGTTTTATCGTGCGATTCATTTAGGATTTTACAACGTTTGTTTTGACACAAATTTAGCTCAAGAAATAGTCTTAACGATTTGTTTTGGCTACTCTGTTTTAAAAAAATGTTGTTGGTAATGAGAGGCTTTTGAAAATGTTTTCAAAATTTTTAAAATTCTTCACTGTTCTGCCCTTTGTTTTTGTGTTTTGGATCACGTGCTAAAACAAAGACTATATGCGCTACCAAAATTACCCCATGTGCTAAAATAATGAGCACACACGTTAGGCTGCCCCCAGACACGTGCTAAAGTTTTGACTACTCAAAATTGTTTTCTATTTGTTTTGAAAAATCTATGCGCTACCCTGGGCCTACAACGTGCTAACCTGTGAACTTGATGCGCTAATGTTTAGCCTCCACGCGCTAAGCTGATGCTTCCATGTGCTAAACTGTTTCTTTGATGCACTAAATGATTTCACAATGTTTTGCTTTGAGATGAAACGCTACTATTTGGAACCGACGCGCTAATTTGATGGTTGGATGCACTAAAAAAAATTCCTCACGTGCTAAGAAGTTGCTCTTATGCGCTAAACTGCCGTGATTTTTCTTTTGGTTGATTTTTTTTTTTTTTTTTTTTGCAAATTTTGAATTTTTGTTGTGAATTTTTCAAGTTTGATGGATGATTTTCTGAAGTAGTAAATGCAAGCATAGCACAAAAAGTACAACCATTTTGCCTAATCTAACAAAAAGTGTATGTTCTGTGAGGATGTATTCAAATCCTCAATGTTTTAACAGGTTTGGATACGAATAATACACTTCAGAAAGACTCTTTAGTCAGGGGTCATAAATAACATCATAGCCCACTAGTCTCGATACTCCGTCAACTCAAACACTTGTGTCACCCCCTAGAGGGCACCCATTTTTTTGCCTTTTGCCAGAAATTAACCCAAAGTGAATCGCTTCACAGTTGAGTAATTATCTTGGGAGATGTATGGTGGGTAATCTTGGGGGCAGATTCTTCCCCACCCTTGCACTATGATGTTATAAATATTTGGTTACTGACTGGGTTCAAAGCTTCTATTTCTATGGTTCATAATCAAGCTTCCCATTCGGCCGTCAGTGATAAACTCCCTCAGGAGGCTTCCCAACCTTTAGAACAAAGGCTTTGCGTATCTCAAGGATACTGGGGGAAGGCTAATCGTTGCGTGCAACTATTGAAAAGGACTTTTGTCACTTTCCATGTTTGATTATAGTGGGTTGGAATTCTTGGCGTCAAATTCGTTCCCTTCACACCGGCCATAAATGGCTTTAAGAGTTGATTTCAACTCCTCGGGAAGGCAGGCCTGCTAAAGGATTTATGCTTGAAATACAGAAAGCTTTTAAGAGTGGTCTGGATTTTTGATCACCCAGTTAAGGGGAGAGCATATTCCTTCCACTTTCGAGACAAGGCAAACAAGGTTCCTTTTATCTTTCAAGGCAATGATTTGCTAAAATCTATATGGAGATGTTTCTCCATGAAAACATAGTGTTTATTTTATCCTTTTAAGGCAATGATTTTTTGATCTATGAAAAAGGATTGGTCAACAAAATAAACTCGATGTTTCGTCAACAAAAGAAATCGATCAAAAGGGGATCTTCCCTCTTTAGTTGCCAATGACTTCGGACATGTGTGATTTTTTTTACTTTGAAAAAATTTGAAATGAATCCTTTTATGCACCAAAGGATGGTGAAATTCTTTTTAAACACCTTTGTTTGCAAAAATGAAAAATTGACTTGTTCTTTTTTAAAGCCCAAAATGAAAATTTTGTCTTCCTAGGAAAAGTAAGAAAAGATTGTTTTTGTGGTTCGTTTTATAGCCCAAATAAGGTGAGTTCAATTTTATTTAACAAGAATTAAAAAGACTTTAAATTCTAACTAACTTAAACAAGCTAGTAAAAATTTAAACAATTTATAATTCTAAAAATAACACTAAGCTCCTCCATACAATAAGATGTCAGAAATCCTGTAAAATACCCACCACAATAGTTAGAAAAATATAAAATTTTGTGGACTTCAACAAGTCTAACTTTAAACTCGGTTACAATTTTAATTTTTGCCTTCTGTCTGTGATGTGCTACAGAAAGAACTGTATGCGCTACAATATAACCTAGATGCGCTAAAATAATGTCTCAATGTGCTACACTGTTTTCTAGATGCGCTACTCTGTGCGTCGGAAGCGCAGCTCTGTTTTTCTCCCACGCCGAGACCTACAAGAAAATTAGTGATTTGATGCGCTAATATATAAACTTCACGCGCTAGATGATGGACTCTACGTGCTAAACAGTGAACTGGATGCGCTAGACTGTTAACCGGATGCGCTAAACAGTCAACTTAACGCGCTAATTTATTTTTCCCACGTGCCTGAAAAAGTGGTTAAATTTAAAAATCGATTTGATATATGGGGTTGTGCCCTACAATGGGCACCAGAAATGTATGCGGGAAAAGCGGGTCGATAGAACTCAAAATGTGAAAAATGGAGCTCTATGGAGCCTTGCTCACACACCCACAGGACTTCTTGGTGCAAGCTATGGAGTAATGAAGTATCACTCAGCTTCTCAAGGTTGGTCCCATGGTTCTCTATCTTACACGGTCCCTCAAACCAATGTTTTTGCTCTCAGTTCATTGAGCAAAATGGTTTAGGGATGGCAAATGCAAGAATGATGGATGTTTTTGATAGATTTTAGAATAAAATGCATCCTAAGGTATGCAAGATCTTATAATGAAATAAACTAGATTAAAAGATGACAAGGTTAGTATAAATACTATCCTAACATGATATATTAGAAATGAATGAGCTAAATGATAAAGAAAGTATTCTAAACATACATATTTAGACTAATTCCTGATTTCAAAGAGGCTAAAATGATGAGCATAAAAATGATATATGAAAGCTTGAATGTATTTGAGCATAAGTATGATACTAAAAATTTGAAGGATGATTAAAATGGAGGAATGAGAGCTCTATTTATAGCAAAAACAGGGCAATGGATGGTCAGGATTGAAAGAGTTGATCAAGAGTTGAGTTTGAAAGTTGGGGATCCATGTTTGCAATTTGCACCAATGAAATGGTGACAAGTGTCAACATAGGGTTGGGTTGAGAGAAGGGGTTGGAGGCATTAAATGCCTGAGAAGACCTTGTGGTTATCTAGAAGGTAAGGGTCAAGCCTAAATTAAGATTACCCAATGGATTAAGAGTTAATCCAAGGATAAACCCTTGTGCAAATGATTAAGAGATAATCATGGTAAAAGCATTAAATGCTTGATGAGACCCTTGGGTTGGATGAAGGTTGAGTTAAAAGAAATTCTTTAACCATGTAAGAGGGTTTGAGTTAACCATTAATGGTTATGAAGACTTTGGGGAATTAAGTGGTTGAAGGCTTGAAGCCTTTAATGGTTATCAAAGACTTTGAGGAATTAAGTGGTTGAAGGCTTGAAGCCTTTAATGGTTATCAAAGACTTTGAGGAATTAAGAAGTGACCTCCCCTTGCTTAGGGATGTGACAAAGTTTAGAAGATGGGTTAGGCTAATTAGAAGCGATTAGAAGAGTCTAGAAGGGATTAGAAAGGGGTTTAGGAAGGCAAGTGGGAGATGTAGGATTTTGCAAGTGGATGGAGGGATAATAGGATTTAATTGAATTTAATGAATTTCATTCAATTTGGTTTTAATTAAATAAATTAGATTTATTTAATTTAGGATAACTATTTAATTATATTTGAATTTAATTAAAAGTGGATAGGGGGAATTTAATTGAATCAAATGATTTATTCATTAAATGGGTATGGTGAATTTAATTTAAATAAATTGAGTAATTTACTTAATTAAATAGAGGAATGTGGATAATTTAATTAAATTGGATTTAATTAAATAGAAAAATGAACATAAAATATTCATTTAGGAATATGGTCATTTTTATACGTCTACACATAGCATTATTCATGTACTCTTTTACAACTATAGCATTATCCATTTTAAATTACATCACTACTATATTTTTCTCTCCTACATTTTATCATTTTTTTTATTCTTTCTAAATGTGTACACACTAAGTGTCACTCATGGAGCTTAATCCATCTATCTTTGGCAAGCCTAAAGTGTCTACTAAAAACTATGAATTAAAAAAGGAATCACCTCTCTGGAGAACTATGCCCATATACATATAATAAAACTATATTAATATTTAAGAGAGCTACATGGATATTAATTTAATATAAACATGTTTTTAATTAAGGGGAAAATAGGTTTTGCGGGGACTCGAAACCTTGAATAACAAGTTTTGAAAGGACCCAAAGCCTTCTGGAATTAGAGGGCATCTAGAGCCCCTACAAGGAACGTTGGAAAAAATACACCAGAAAATAATAAGCATCCACCACACAACCAAGTCAAATCAAATAAGCATCAAAGAATTGGCTAAACCAATAAGAATACCTAGGACATTATGACCTCAAATAATCATTTAAAGAAATTTTTTACAAGATCCCTTAACCATTGACATGGGTTTTACCAAGGTTCCCATAACCTTCACTTCAAGGGACATTAAAATGTTACTAACAAAAAAATATGTGTTTTGAAAAGTCTCCCATAATCTTCACCTGGAAGAAAAACACGATCCTTGAAAGCACCAAAATCTTGAACTCCATGTTGGTCACAACCTCCATAGGAGACAAAAGACAGAGCAGAAAAAAGAAGGCATCTACATCAATAGAGCGATCAACGACCACTAGTAGAAAAACATCAGACCCCTCCAAGTAGCTTCCAACATTTCCCACAAAAAAAAATCTCTACCTTGATAAGAGAAGCCTCTACCTCAATAGGATCCATGAGACAAGAAGAAAGACGTAAAGGAGGCCAAGCCCTTGTCAAGTCCAAGAGGGAGATCTTCACATCTATAGGAGAACACACTTCCTCAAATGGAGAAGATCGGAAGAAAGCCAAAAATAAAGTAAACTCTTGGATCCCACAACTGCAAACAAGAATTGCGTAACCATTGAGCTCTAAATGGCCACAACAGCCTAGAAATAACCATTTAATAAAAACATGTTAATTAAGGTATTATGTTATTATTAATATTAGTATTATATACTCTCACAATTAATAAGTAATAAATTTCTTTTTTAATGTTTGTTTAATTAAATTAACAAGTTTAAGAATAATTAGAGTATTATATTATTATTATTATTTTAAGGTAAAGTGTGAGTGCATAAACTTATTATATTAATAATAGAAGAAAATAAATAGGGTTCAAGGAAGCTAAAAATATGACAAAAAACATAGAGAGCCTAGCTCCATCTGTAACATAGTTAGATAACCAAAACTAGAGAACAACACCCAAGCCCAAAAGAGGAGAGAAAAACATTAATAAACTCGAGAGCACCAAATAGAAACTAAAACTACTAAGGTAGAGAGAGAATCTCAATCTGCATCAAAAACTTTACTCACAACAACAAAATTTGAGAAAAAGGAGAAATAACAGAGAGCATCACTCAATCTGCATATACAAGTGAACACAATTAAAGGGCATAGGATCTTAAAACAAAATTTGAGAGCACAACTAAAGAGAACTTCACCAGCAGATAATGAGGGACGGGGCCTAGAGCTAAAATTTGAAACCCATATAATAAAAAAGGCAAGCAAGATGCAGCATGACATCAAATTAGGGATTATTTTCCCCCACACCTTCAGCATCCACCGAAGCCCTCTGAGACTTAGAGCTACCAAAGCCAAGCCCATCACCTTTCTTAGCTTAAGATTCTTCTCCTTGAAGGCTCACATTAGACTCATTCACCCTCCCTTTTAAAGTGGAGTTAAAGTAAACTTTTCTTATTTAAAAATAGGTTTACTTTACTCTTTCTCTTTCTTCTTTTTTAAATAAAAGGAAAAATAGGACACATTTTATAATAAATTAAACTATTTTATAATTTGCTTTTACTATATAAATAATATGTTTTTCTTTATTTATAAATGTTTATTTAAAACATGCAACTTTATTTTTTTAAATAAAGGTATTAATATAAATATATTAGAATTTATAATGTTCAATTTAAAACTAAAATATATGTTTTCTAATATTAAAATATATACATATAATATATATTTAATACATTGACTATAGATACAAGCAAGTCTTATTTTCCTCGTCAAATATATTGAGTAATAAAAGAGGCATAGAATTGAGATGTGACAAATAATATAAATAAATTTTTAAGTGGAATAATGGACAAATATGACATCTTTTGGTATACTTTACCTATATTCCTCTAAAAGTAGATTTGCTAATTATGATATTCCTAAAGATAGATACTAATCATTACATCAAATTTATTATTTTTTATATTGAAAACCATAAATATTTTAATTTTTAATTTTTAAATGATATTCTAAAAAGGGAGAGTACTGTAATTAATTGTCCCTTCCTTTGAAAGAATATGATTATCCACAATAGTTTCAACAACCTTAAATTAATATAAAATGATTCCCTCTCACTCCTCCCATTCCCCTTCCTTTCTCTACTTAGATTTCAAAACCTTATTCGCCACTTGCAAACGATTCAATCTCTACGGACATCAATCTAGTGATAGAGTAGAATCATCCAAGCCCCTTCAATCCCTTGCATCTCTTGCTTTCGATTTGATTTGGTTTATGTTTTATTCTTTCAAATTTGCTTCATTTTTTTATTAATTTTATTACATACAATAAGGTATCAATTTTATGTTATATTATAACAATTTTTTAAAAGAGTATGTCAAGACTAGAGATGGTTGTAGTGGCCATGAAAAACAAGGGGTGGGGTATTAATTGGATCATAGATGAGGGAAGATGGTCGAATGAAAAATGTATAGCATAGATAACGTACTAGTAAGATGAGAATAATTAGTGGTGATCACACTGATAGGAATAGAGGTATTTGTGATATTATTGGTGTGTTATGAAGGAAAAATACTAGAAAGTTGAAAGGGGACACCAAAAAGATGGGATGGGATGAATGCACCCCAAAAATGGGATGGTTAGGATTAAATTAAAAATTCTATACATATCAAATAGTTTAAAGTGAAAACAAGAATAGGGAGAGGATAAATTGTAGAGATAGGAGAAGTAACTAAACACATGCAATATTTGATGAACGAATTTGGAGGTATGGATTAAGATGATACTTGGGTGGTAGGTGGGTTAACAAACCAAGTAAGAAATTATACAATTAACCTTTTCACCTCTTTTAAATAAGCATTTTTAATTTGTATATTTTTTAATCAATAATTTGGGAAGAGTGTCAACCAAATATATAGGATTTACAATCATTACCCAATTATACAAGATAAAAAGATAAGATGTGAGTAGTAAAAGAAATATATTTCTTATTCATAAACACAACATAGGTATTGTGATCAACTATATCTTCTTTACTATGTTAAGAACTAAGAGCGCAAAAGAGAAAAACTAGAATCGAATTTCAATATTGAAATTGATATTAAATTGATTTAATTGGGGTGGTCTTAAAAAATAGCATTGGCTTTATAAACTTGTCATTTTATTCATAAATACCCTACATGAAATAGCTTCCTATCAACTAACTCTTAGAAACTAAATATTTATTTATTAACCTATCTAAAACTACTAAAAAATAACCTACAAATGTATATTATACAATATTCCCCCCTTATTATATTAATTTGAAAAAGAGTGGAACAATGCAAGGGTTGAACACAACCCTTTTGGAGACTTTGATTGAGCTCCTTCACCAATTCTCCTCACTCACCCAGGAAACACCAGATTGACTGTATCAATGGATCTCCTAACTGTAGAACCTACAACCATCTACACAACATGAGAGAACATAAAATTGTTCACAACCTCCATGCACAATGAGACACATTTCCTTTGAAATTTCACATCTACTCTAAGTGTATCTAATGCCTCCTCTAGTGTTGCACATAAGACACTTTTCCTCTAAAAGTCCACATATCCTTTGAATGTGTCTAATACCTCCTCCAATGCTATGGAAACAATCCATCATTATAATCACAAACCAAACATGAATGCACCAAGTACACCCAAAATAAATCTAGCCCCTCCTTGCAACTTCAAGTGCCACATAATGCCAAGCCTCCTCTTTTCTTCAAAGATAGAAAAAAGATGCTTCTCATGCAATGAAACATCCCTAAGTGAGAAGCTAGCTCAGAATGATAGATGACCTCCTACCTCGATTGCTTACAACCTCCAATTGTGAAGGCTTAAAGTATGAACCCATTCATAGTATCTTCAAGACTATAATCTTCAAAAACAACATCATCTAGAGGTTCCTAATTCTCGACATTATATGATTCCCCCCTTATTCCACCCATTAGTTGATGCAAAATAATGTGAGTATTTGGCATAGCAAGTTGGTTTCCCCTACATATTCCTAAACTCATAGTGAAAGTGTCTTCCCTATATAATTGAATTACATCAAAGATGGCTAAAACGACATTATATAACACACCAATGTAATTAAAAAAAATCTTGATGTACTTATTTAGGCATTAGCATTCAATAGAAGTGACTAATGATATCTTCTCCAACAAAATCATCCATGTCATTGCCTTCAACGCTATAGTCAATGTTTATCACAAACTGAAGTTAAACATTCATGCCTTTAAAAATATCAAGAATCTAACATAGATTCATCTGTAGTGATTTTATCCCTAATGCTCTTAAATGGTCTTTCACCTATAATAGTGGGTACTTGCTCCTTTGTAAATCATGCTTGTCTAAGTACAACATATATCGCACGACTATATAGATCATTGATAATGAAGAGAGAAATTTTAAATGGAGAATAAGATGTATATGTCTCCATTATGGATGAATTTGTTGTAGAACAAGTTGTGTGATGATGGTTGAAGAAAATCTAATTTGCCCTCCTTTGCACTCACAAAATGTACAAAATCATCTGCCAACTATCACAAGCTACACCACACTTTCTTTTCCTTGCTATCCATAACCTAGTTTATTATTAAATGTATAAGTTTCAATGTAATTTATTGGTATTATGAATAATAATTCTATGAAATATTATGATGGATCTTCTTCATTCATAAAAATAAATTAGATTTTTTATTTTTTTATTCAACAACCTACCATGTAATTTAAAATGTTTTGTAGTCAAGTAGTTAGGTAATGGTTATTTAGAAAGGAGTTGATTTGGACCCAATATCAAATTTGAATTTAAACCTTCTATAGTCATATTCATACCATCACATTGAAGTAAATTATTTTTTGGGTCCACATACTTGCCTAGATAGTTGAATGGATAAGATGAGAGTTAGGACTAGTCAGGATAAATATTATGTGAATTTTTAACTTGTATTCATAAACATGTGAGTTATATAACAATAGTTGTATTAAAATAATCTAATCAATATAAATTTGAAATAAAATTAAAAAAAATACAAGATAAACAATTTTAAACCTTACGTAACCTGTGTTGGGCGAGAGGAGGTGGGGTCATCAAGGACCCAAATGGCAAGCTAGTTTTGGCCTATGTGGGTAACCTTCATACTCAAACTTCCAATTTGGTTGAAGTTGTAATGGCTTTTTATGGCATCTCAATTTCTATGGATAGAGGTTATTAAAGAATTATTATAAAGGTTGACTCAAACAATGTTATCATGATGCTTCAAGGTAAAGCTACACCAAGCTGGAGTATGAAAGACCTCATCACTAAATGCCAAAGTTTCCTATCCACATTTGGCCACATAAGAATCACCCATAGCCTTAGATATGGGAACAAATCTATGGATAGGTTGGAAAACATCGGACCTTTCTCCAACCATCTCAAAATATGGATGGAATTGCACATGCTACTTGATGACATTCATGTCATGATACAAGCAAACATAAATCCCAATGATGATAAAGATCTAAGGATTGACTAATTTTTTTTTTTGTCTTGTCCATCGTGTCCTTCAATCATTTAATGACATAGAGATGTCTTATTAAATCCAATGAAAGAAACACCTATCCCAATACCTCCAGTTGTCGTCTCTTTCCTAGAGGTAGTTTTCATAACCCTTAAATCTCATCACTATTACTAGTTTTTCTTGGAGCAGACTATGGGGTGTAATATCATCTAAACTGAGCTAGATAATTGTGATATGTTCAAAAAAAATGGTATATTTGGCCTTTAGCTGAGAGAGGTAATCTTACACCCTGTGTTGATGGCATGAAGGGTTTTAAAACCCTTCTCTCTCAAAATAGTTTTCTCACTCTTGAAGTGAGGGTGAAGTTAGTATTGGGTGTGTGGTTTTCACTATATTCATGGAGTCTATTACTACTACTACTGATTTTATTGCACAAGAAGTGACCTTGCCCAGAAAACCTAAGGGGCATTTACAAAATTGACTTCAAGAGGTTCTTAGAGCTAGGTGAAAACGTTGCTCATCTACAACACAGTTTTAATACGGAATATCTTCCTAGCATTTGGAAAGTGGTTGTGCTACCTAATGAAATACATTACCTTGTATGGTAGATTTAAATTTTTTCACTCCCAATTATCCCCAATGCTAAATTATCTCAGGTGCAGTGTGAAAATGAACTTCCCCTACTAGATTTTTTCTTCTATTCCAAGAATGTCCTCCCCCTACATCAAGGAGTAATCCTAAGGCGATAAAATTCCTACATAGCTATAACCCCTACTAGCGGTCCCTAAGCCCTCCATTAACCCCTTTGGTCCCCTCCCTAACCCCACCTTTTTTGTTGAAATTTTTTGAATCCCTAATTGTGAGGACACTCCTAGTGCTCTAATTACCCCCAAGTCTAAAGGAATGCCTACCCAGGTTAATCCCAACTATTTTTCCAAAAAGAAGAACCCCCTACTCCTCCTAAAGAAAATGTTTGAAGTGTGGGGTGTTGAGGAAATTGCTTCTAAGGAATCTAATTCCTCTTGGTCCACAAGCACTAAGTGGAATTCAACCAACCCCAATGTGAAATCTTCTACCCCTTCTACGCCCCCTCCTCCCTCCCCTGTTTCTTCCCCTCAGGAGTGGGATTTATTGGAAATTGTTGAGTAGGGTAATGAACTTTGTGGTTCCTATAAAAGGCATAATGTCATCATTCACTACCTCCTTATATAGTTTAATATTACAAAGAAGAGAATTAATAGATTGGAGGCATTGGCCACAGATGACACTAGAGCTTCTATTTGGGTGATGGAAGATAAAGATGAAAGGGTATGGTTGGTAGCTAATGACCTAGCGAAGAGGCTCAAGAAATGGAATAATCTAGAGGAGGAAATTAAGGCTCTCAATTGTAAGTTGGACCAGAGGGAGGAAAGGAAGGAGATGGCTAGGGTTATTGTGGAATTATAGGGCAACCATGATACTCTTACAAAAAAAATTGGATGAGATGGTGGCCCTCAACAATGAAATAGTAAGAAAAAAATTCAACTTCTTTGCAAGCTATCCAAGAACTGATTAATAGAAGACATGCGAAGAGGAAGCACTACTTGGAAATGACATTAGCCAATGTTTCAAAGCCTATTGAATCCTTGGTTAAGACTACACTGAAGTCCCTTGCTATCTCTTTGAGCAAATGTTCAACAAAATATTGTCTTTTTATGGGAAGGTTAAAGTGCTTCACTAGGATTGGCAAGCTGAAAAACCCCACTAGGTAAACCATCGATTTGTGTCTTCTATGGGCAGTGTAGGTCGTTTGGTTCCCTTCGATATTTGGTTTAGTTTTTTTGTTGTTTGTTGCTTTTGGTTGTCAACTAGTTCTAGTTCCTTTTTGTCAACTAGTTTGTTTGATGGTTTCTCTCACTCCTCAAGAGACCCCTGTCTTAGCATTATGTCTATTATGTAAAGACTCATAACCTCTCTCATTTTATCTAAACGGAATAATTTTAACCCTTACAATCATACATATATATATATATATATATATATATATTTATAAGACTATTACACTATCCAAAATAAATTAATAGATCTCCATCAAAAAAAAAAAAAAATTAATAAATAAATGTTTACTTTATCATTACATTTATTGTTTATTTATTAAAGATTGTTAACCTTATTTGGCACAATCGTATTCTCTTAAAAGAAATAATATTTGGTTACAGTAGTCTCCCCATAAAAGTCACCTTAAACAATATAATCTCGATATTTTTTAAAAATCATATTTATACGTGTACAGTGCTCCAATCCAAAAAATAAAAGATCTGTTTCACTTAGTAGAAATAATTAATGAGTTCATCTTTTCACTTAGCGAAAATTGAAAGACATCAATTGAACATGACTTAGAACTGATAAGCATATCATTCTACAAAAGGGATGATGAACTTTTAAAAACGAAACGGAAAAGAGAGAAATGACTGGGACAGGTCTTATCCATTCTACTCTCAGACTACACTAAAGAAGCGAGTTGTGAGAAGATGGAATAATATCCCAATGCTTATTTGAGCAATTAAAGAACATTTATATTTCCTCCTTGGACTGTTTAATAGAAGGCTCATATAGATCTACTGGCTTGTGCTTGTACCAGCTTGACCAGAAAAGGTAATTGAAAAAGTTGAGTATGCTAAGAATAGCAAGAAACCAGTAAAATAGATCAAGGTGATTGCGGTTGATGTTATGACCATGAAGCCAGCCATGGCTCCCGGTGATGTTGCGAGTAGCAGAGTTAATAATAGAAACGAAGACACTGCTGAGAAAGTAACCCATGGACAAGGAAGCAAATGTAAAAGAAGTGGCAAAGGACCTCATAGTCGCAGGAGCTTCACTGTAGAAGAATTGCAACATACCCACATAGGTGAAGAGGTCTGAAATTCCAAAAACGAAGTACTGAAATCCCAACCAGAAGACACTCATTGGAATAGGTGGCATCAGAATTGGTATAAAATCCTCCATTCCTTTCTCTATTGCCACATTTTTTCTCTTCACCTCCACAAGAGCAGCGATGGCCATGGATATGGCAGACAATACTAATCCAATTCCAATTCTTTGCAAGTGTGTAATTCCAGATTCATGTCCACTGAATCTTCGTGCAAGGGGAACAACAAATCTGTCATAGATTGGAGTCATGAAATTTAGAAATAGTAAAGGAATTACAGCCAGAGATGGTGCTGGAATTTCGAAATTCTTTCCCATGCTTCTATCCATGGTCACACCTTGATTAACAGTAAATGTCTGCAGTTGTGCTAAGCATGTGCTCATCAATACTGTGCTTGCAAATATGGGCATCATTCGCACTATAATTTTGGCTTCTTCTACTTGGGTCACACTGCACAAATACCAGGAACTTTTTCCCTTGCCATTCTCTGTTTCTACAGCCGCTTTGTCGAGGAATCTGTAATCTCCATACAGGGAAAAGTTAATCCATGTGTTTGATGTACAAGAATTTTACTGTGTTTTAATTGGTTACGTAGTATTAAATCACATACTTGAATTGATCTGTATGCAGAAGCCTATCGGTAACCAAAATTGCTTCCTTGTCATCCCGCTCGTAGAGATCTTCGGGATTCTCGGGCACTTGAAGCTTTCGATTCTTGAATGCAACGACGAATACCTATTGTAATGGCAACTAGTTTTGATCACTACAAAATAAATAATTCAAACACTTGAACACAAAATGTGAAGTTAGAATAAGTAAAAATTAAGATAAACAACAAATAAACTTAAACGAATGAAAAATTTCAATATGGTTCTATGTGCTTAGTCCCATAGATCATCAAAGCTCTGTTGCACGAAGCAAAAGAATGGAGCGAGTTGGATCACAATACCTGCAAAATCTTTTAAATTAGATCACTGCCTTAAAAATAAATAATATTATTATATTTTAGCTTCACATAATTCATATTTTAGCTTCTCGTATCAGCCCAGAGAAAGGGAATGATTCTCTAAATGTCCAATCCAATCTTCTAGACCCAATAAAAATATAGATGATGTTGAAGAAGATGGAAAGACGGTGAGGGAAGGTGATACTCTGCCTCCCAATGATAAAACAACTAGGGCTAATGTGGAGACTTTGGATAATAGTGCTCATGAGCTCAACATAGATAGTAGTAACTCTCCTATCACTATGTTGAATACCGCGAAGAGTGGGATGATGGAGTTCTACAAGATTATTGACTGGGTCTATTCAGAGATGGATAGTCTGAAGAACAAGCAAGAGGAATCATTGATGCGGAGGCTATCACTGGAGCGTATGGATCTCAATTTAAGGTTGTGGAGTCTAGATTCAATGATCTAGAGAAGCGAGTACTCAATCATGAGAATACCCTGAAGAAAATTGGAGAACAAAGCAGAAAAATTCTAAAAGCCTCTAATGATAGCTTCAGTGTGATGATCAACATACAGGAACAGATCCATCAGGAAAAGAACACAATTGAAACTACTGAGGATAAGATTCTGACTCTTGAAGGGGGGACTACTGGTCATGGCAAAAGAACTCGAGCAAGTACTAGGAAGATGACCTAGCAAGCCAAGGCACTGGAAGAACTGAAGAGTGTTGTTGCCTCTATGGTCCAGTTGGAGCAAGAAGCGGCGGAGCTTATTATAAACCTTTCTTAGGTCTGTTTCTTGTGGCTGTCCCTTAGTTGTTTATGTGCTTTCCATTTGCTTCTTTCGGTTTCTTGCTGGCTTTTTGTCTTAGCTAGCTGTCTCTTTTTTGTGTTTTGCTATATCTAGCTAGACTTTAATGTTTTATCTTTTGAATTCCTATCTGTAAAAGGGTTTCAGGGCCCCTTCAAAACCTACTTTTCACTTGATAAAAAAAAATTATATTTTAATAAATAAATTTCAATTTATAATATATATATATATATAAAACTAAAAGTACGGGTTGTTTGTTTCTTTGTTTCTTTTATTAAATTCCATGATTTAGAAGAACAATATATATGAACTGTATTTTTTCTAAAATATAATCCCATCCCTCATTGTTTTTTTCCTATTATTTTCTCTAGCATATAATATCTCAACTAGCATCATTTCTTCATCTATTGTAGACAACTTTGGAAAGAAATTAGCTTTCTTTCTTGTGTGTCCATCTTGTTATACTCTTTTAATATTACCTAAAAATTATACCTATAGTATATGCATAAAAAAATATCATCAAATTCATATTAACAAAATTTATTTACACGAAAAATATTAAAGTAGAAGAATTTTACAACATTTGAAAAAAAAAAAGCTCTTTATTTTTTTCATAAATGATGTTTAAGCAGTTAAAACTCTTTGCAATATATTTTATTATAGAAGCTTCATGTTATCAATATAAAGAAGTAATATATTGTGTCTTTCATTTTGTTTATATATTTTTGTAGTTGATCTTTCACTTAGTATCAAAGCAAATAGTTGCATCTTCATCTAGCACAAGTCTCACTAATCCCTAAATTCTTTAATTTATTATATGTCAATTATAATTAAGACTTTATTCAATTCTAAAGATATACAAGAGATTTCTTTAAAAAGAAAAAGAGTTTCCTAAACTTATAGATGCATTACACAATGAATTATGAGATGAAAAGGATTTTCTTAGGGATAGAAATAGTAACAATTTCAAGGGAAAAGGATTTCCTTAGGGATAGAAATAATAACAATTCCAAGGTTCTTTTTTAAATTTTTAGGAAATGTGTGAAACAATCTTCCCAAGGGTTGTAACAATAGGGAAAAAGAAAGAAAGAATTGGATATCCTTCAATTTCCATAGTAAGATATGGCTAAAGTAAGAAAATAAAGATCTATAAATTTTGAGAAGAGAATTTAAGTCTAGGGATTCATTGTTTATTCAATTTATTATTCTAATTGACCAAATTAGATCTTATGATGAAATTAGTGAAAAAAATGGAATAGTAGAAAGGATTCAAAAGAGTCTACCCATAAACTTTGAATCTTAAAAAATCATAGTTTTCTATACATGAAATTCTCAATCTTTAATTTCTCATAAGCTTGGGCTAATTCATTATTTTAGATATTCTTTAAAAGACATAGATACAAACTTTATAAATTAATGGAAGAACTAGTTAGTAAATTCAAGTGGAAACAAAATAGCAACCCAAATCTAAGTCAAAATTAGTCTCATAGTCAAACGTATGAGAAATATCAAGTTCAATTGAATTACTAAAAAAAAATATGGTCAATATTCACATGAGTGTAGATTAACAAATAAAATAAAATAAGTTAAAAGAAAATTAGAATTAGGGTATTATGTTTTTGGTATGTAACATGTTGTTTAGGAGATTTCAAAATATGTTTGGTTTTTAGATTCAAGTTGTATTAATCATATGGTTGACACTTTAGGAATATTTTTCTAATTTGAATTATAAATTTGTAAAATCAAATTTTACTTTGGTTTTTGATAATAAAATTATAATCATGGAAAAAGGCATTGAAAATATTCTAACTAAATAGAAAGAGAAAAAAACATAAGTCAATTTTTTTACTAATATTTTAATTTTATAGCAATAACTTGATGATTATTGAACAACTTGTTTAGAAGGGTATAGAGTGTTTTTAAAAGTAGTAAAATATAATTTGGAACAAATTCTTAAGAGGTTAGCTAATGGCCAAAATTCAAATGATCAATAAAAAATATTTTCTTTGAGGTTAAATCTAGAATTTGTTGAATCAAATTTTTCTCAAAATTATCCCTTAGAGAGATCTCAAGTGGATCAAGAAATTGTTAAAAACTTTCAAATAGTCTCACAATGAACCTAGTAAGATATTTCTTATATTGATTTTCAATCAAAAATAAAACATAAGATTATACTTTCACATTTGCAATTTGGAAATTTGGTTTTTTTAATTCTAAATTTGCTACACAAGAAAAATAGGATAAAATGTTTTTCATTGATAAAAAAATTAGATGGTGTGAAGGGTGCATTTCAGGAAAGTGGCATAAAGAATCATTTCCAACTAGGAAATTAAGTTAAGAAAAAGTAACAATTGAAAAAAAATTTATATAAGTTGTATGGACCAATGCATACACCTTTAATTGTTGGGTGCTTTTATTTTTGGTATTTATTAATTATTACAATAGGAAGACATGAGTATATTTATTATAGCATAATAATTATCATTTTAAGATATATTGCTAACTCCAAGCCCAAATTGAGAAGCAAAGAGAACACAATATAAAATTTATGATAATTGATCAAAATAATAAATATATATATAAATGATTTTTTGAATTTTTACATAGATCATAGAATCTAGAAGCAATTTAATACTAGGCATATACCTTAATCTATTGATATAGTAGAAAAAATAGAAGAGAACGATTGTAGATAGGCAAGAATATGTTAAACTAAATATTTACCAAATTATTATTGGTTATAAGTTGTAGCATGTATAATCTACATAATTAATTTATATCTAGCTAAGAATATCAATAACATGATTCTTCTAATTAATTTATATCTAGCTAAGAATATCAATAACATGATTCTAGAAGAAGCATGATTAACTGACTATCCACGTTCAAACCCCCACTGAAACATTGTGATTGCAGACTTTATTCATTTAAAAACAGAGATAGACTACTCTAGTGTTATACATATTGCAGGAGAGGTGAGTTTGGGCTGTCTATACTCTCAGCAGTGAATACCGATTCGGCAAATACAATCAAAATTGTGGGCAAGCTAGACCCTTTGTCTTCTTAAACCTACGTCTTAGTTCTTATCTATAAAGCTATTGGAAGTTTGCTGATTCAATGTATGGCTTAAAAAATTTTATCAATCTTATTACAGCGAGCCTAAACAATTTGCAAGGACTTAAACAGCCGGCAAGTTGTGGCCGTCTCCCCTATTTATTTGCTACTGTATACGACTTAAATAGTCAGTACTAGGCAGTTACTTATTCTTTACGTGAACAGGGAAAAACCCTGGTGTTATGAATGGCGTCAATTCATTCAAAACTGTTTGGAACACATTTGAACTGTTTCAATATTCATATCATTAGTCTGCTTCAATTTAATTAGTTAAGAAAACAATCAGAAAACAACTCGTTAAGAATTACTTATGGGCTTAGATCAGAGATCTAAGCACCAATCACATAGTATTTGTTTTCTATTTAGAAAACAATCACCTTCCAATGTATATATATATATATATATGTGTGTGTGGGGTTTATCTCATCATATCATTACTCTGCTTCAATTTAGTTAAGAAAACAATCAGAAAACAGCTCGGTAAGACTTACTTATAGGCTTAGATCAGAGATCAAAGCAGCAATCACATAGTATTTTTTAGCTATTTAGAAAACAATCACCTTCCAATGTTTAAGAAAAAATCTCTCTAAAATTAATTTAGCAAAATTGATGAGCCTTTCCATTACTACCGATTAAACACAATTATGTACGCACCTGTAGAATTCGAGTTAGGGGACTGGTTTGTGGAATTCTGTTACGGTAAGAAGTACATCCGAGCAAAATGCATATCATTCCAAAGAAAACAACTCCAGCTGAAATTCCAAAACCTTTATCCCATCCTTTATAGTTTTGAATCCAAACTAACACAGTCACTCCAAGAGTTGAGCCCACGGTGACGCAGAAAAACAGCATGTTGAAATAGTGGGATACATTTCCTCTCTCATCGGGATCTCTCTCATCGAACTGGTCTGCTCCAAAAGGTGCCAAACTAGCCCTGCTGCCTCCATTTCCAATAGCTACCAGATACAGCCCAACAAATAACATTGCACTTTTACCGCCACTTACTTTCACACAGACCGCAGTCAGATCTCGTCGGTCGCATTGTGGAGGCCATAAAGATTTATCGTGCGCCTGTATTAACAATACAAGATATCCCTGCCCAACAACAAAGATATATACGATATTTCAAATGTATTTGGAATCACTATCTCAGAAATTTGAAATCACTAGGATAATCGATCTCGTGGACTTACGGCTATTTGTATAAGAATTGAGAAAATGGCAGTTTTGAATCTGGTAAGCCAACAGTCAGAAATAAATCCTCCCACCAGTGACAACAGGAAAGTGGTACCTACGAAATTGGTCAGCGTGTTGGCTGCTTCGGCAAGTTCCATATTCATAGTCATCATGAAATACGTAACAAGATTAATGATCGACCCCACAAAAGCCAAGTTATCCAGTATTGTCATTGCTGCAAGTGCAACACAACATTAAACATGCATGAGTCCACAATCTTCATCATTTGTTACGTTTCAATTGATCAAGAAAATAGAATGGGCGTGACGGACTTTTTTTTAGGCTTAATATGCTACTTAATGTATATCACACTAAGAATATACTTCTAGACTTAAAAGTGTTAAACATTCAAAATTGACTAAAATCTTCAAGACTTAATATGCTGCTTAATAACCAACTAATATATATACCATAAACAAAATAGACGGCGCGCTTTCCACCATGGCTAGACTTGCGTGCAGGCCTTCCCTTCCAGTCCACAAATCCTTCCAGCTCATTAAACTTGGAATTGTGTTTGGACTCTTCTGAATTCTTTGTGAGTTCCCCCTGCAAATTGATCTTCTGCATTAGTACAAAATCTAAGCCTCCATGTATATCATTCTTTGAGAAATAAAGAAAGAAGTCATAAAGTTTACCATCTTGTTTCGGCTGTAATACTGCAATCGTTGCTCGACGGACACAAGACTTTGGGCATCTGCAGGAAACTTCGCCCAGTGTTATTGTTCGAAGAATATCTCAGAGTCTCGTTCTCTTGTTAATTATATAGAAGGTATCGCATTTCATTGTTGTACTCAGTACAAATTGCTGGTGAAAGCTTTCCAATTGCAAATTTCGATGACTTTATTTTAACGTTTTTATGAAAGTTGTTCTAAAAACATTTACAAGAACTTTTGGAAATATACAAAATCATTTTTTAATTAAGAAATAAAAATATTAATTACAAAGTCATAATATAATATAAAAAATTAAATTGTATAAAAATTAACATAAGATTGTTGAGTTACAATTTGTGTGGATCAATTCAAAGTTGAAATTAGGACCTTCTATTTACTGCTTAAGTGTTTTATCAATTGAATTGTTCACTCCTTTAGCCTATGATAAATTAATTTGGGTGTGAGTTATTTCCAACACTCTTACTTAAGTCACAATGTAAAAGAAAAATCTATGAAGCAAAAGAATGTACCATTGACTATATTTAATAATTAATTAAAAATTAGAAGAAAATCAGAATACAACAATTTTTTTTTTTAATTAATTAATAAACGTAGTGGACATGCATTATGTGTGCTACATAGACAATTCGCAATGTAGGTATTTGGGGATCCTAATTTGACTTTGATGCCACATGTTGAATTACAACTCATATAAACCAGCTTGAACTAGAATTTAGGACCTTCTATTTGCTTTAAGTGTGTTTTACAATATGACATTTTTTTTATTAATTAAATAAATTGAAAATCACAAAATAGTTCTTATGAATTTCAATTTTTTTAATAAATAAAAAAAAGACCATTCTTTCATCTCTTTGATCATAGATAATGTAACTTATTTCCAACAAAAATTAAAACTCCAATCTAAAACATTCAATTTTTTCAATAGAATTAGACAAAAAAAAAAAAATTTAATAATTATATGGGAGACAGTCCAATATAGAAAAGAATAGTGCCGCCGTTGGTGTACGACAAACTACAGAGGTGTGAGCTAATCTCGTCACGTTCACACCTATGTCTTTTTTTATCGTAAATACCTACCTTCTTGTTGATCGGAGAAAACAAGAACATTACAAACAACTGACGAATATATCTCAGCCCTGCGTTGTATCAATGTAAACAGTAATACAAGACATAGTCAATGAGTTTTATTATCCAAGCTTTCCTGTCGGCCTTGGTAATTGTTTTTTACTTTTCCTTCTATTATGTAATAATAAGAAAAATTCATTGTGGTGAGTTTAGTTTTATGTAATAGTTGTATTATAAAGGATATTTAGACGATAGACTTCTCTATGTGGGAAAGCCTCCCACCAGAATTGTCTCTCGCCGGAATTTTTGCCGGCCGGGAAATTTCACGGTTCATCGGTTTTCAAACGTAGACGGTTCATCCGTTTTTATAGAAAATACGCTTCCGACAATCTCTCTGTTACTGTTAAACAAGATGTTATTGTAGACTACGCTTTTATTTCCCTTGTATTAAAATGAACAAATTAAGTCACATTCTCCATTCTATATTCCGTGTTAAATGACGGAATAATTGCCATAATGTGCCTGGTGACGGTAGGACAAAAAAGCACCATCATTGCCATATTCCCCTTCGAAGGTAAAATTGTCTTTATTTGCGTTTAAACAATGGACTTCAATTGATTCTTTTTTGGTTCTCCGCATGTTTTACTACGGTGATTTCACTGTAATTTTTTTAAGCTTAGTTAATATTTGAGTCTATTATTAAGATATTTAAATACTATTTTTTAAATATTTGTTTCATAGTAATTTATTTTACAAAATTTGTTTAAAGAGAAGAAGATTAAGAATCAAAGATCAATAATAAAATTTGTTTGAATTTATGTATTTGTAATTTTTTTCTATTTTATTTTATACAAGAGCTTATGGATTTGCAATTTTTTAATTTCAAAAATTTATTTTATCTTTGTTTTGAGTTTTAAAAAATATATGTATTTATTGTTTTTACATTTTTGCAATTGTACATATTTCTTTTGTTTTTCTTGAATTAATTTTATTTTTTTATGTAAAATATCTTTTTAATACATTTTAAAAAGAAAATGTAAATGTGTTATCTCATTTTCATGGATCTTATCGTTTTCTTTTATTTTACTTTTGTTTTTACTTAAGAAAAGAATTTTAGACTTTGAAAAACTAGTAATTAGATCTTCCTTGTAAATATCTAAAAGTGCACAGTGCTTTTTTGCCTATTCCTTGAAGCACATATATAGTTTGTCTTTTTAATTATTTATTATATAATTGACACAAATCCATTATCACCTCCCAACATTAATAATTTGATATTAATAAATTTAATAATTTAATGAATTAATTAAGTTAATAAAAATTTAAATAAATTAATAATTTAATAATTTAACATTAATTACTTAATTAAAAATAAATAAACTCAACAAACCAATAGATTAACATTAATATTGTAGCACTATACACACAAAATATTAGATTATCAATTTAGTTTAAAATCTAAGAAAATTAAATAGTTAATTTATTTAACAATGAAAAATAATAATAATTTATCTATTTATATGGATTTATAACTAGTAAAAAATTCAATTATGTTATTTAAATCTTAATTCATTTAAAGAAAATATATAGAGGAATACAATTAATTGTGAGGGTAGAATATTAGAGATACAAGATTTTTGTATTACATTGTAATTAAATTAATCTATTGTTGGTAAAAATTTGTTTAAGATTTTTTTGAATCTATGTTCTAAATCAAATCTTATTGTTTTCATGATTTGCAATAATAACTAAAAGTAGATTAGTTAACATTTTAAAATAAAAATCAGCAAACCAATATATAAATTGTATTAAAATCAATACAATGAAGAAATAAAATATCACCAAACCAAGGTTTTATTAGGATGTTAGGCAAGATTTCATTGTTAGAAAATTGTGTATGTATGTACACACTATATATAATAGTAAAACACGTGTTAAATAGTTTGCTCCATATATCATATTTATAAGGTAGTGGTTGCTCTCCCAACAAATAGGATTTTAACATATAATAATATATTCTGATGAAATGATAAATTATGGTGGTGGGATTGATGAAATGTTAAATTATTGTGATGGAATTTATAAAAGTCATTGACTTTAACATTTCAATAATGTCATTTTTTGTCACTATAATTTTAATATTGTGATATTATCATTTTCAATCATAATGAAATATCAATAATTTTTGGTGATCATTTATGGTGAGTAATGTGGAGTTGTCATTTCTTAAATATGTGCCTCTTTCATTGCTATCATTTATTTTAATTTGAGACTTTGAAAACAAGTTGCAAACAAATTCAACTTTAGCTTCACAAGTCACAAAGAAGCAAGAGTCAAATACAAGTTACAAATGAACATACTTCTTCTTGGTAGTTTTCTTTATCCTATCTTGGTTAAATTTGAAGACACTATGAAAAAGTATAGTTTGAATCATCTCACGTGACATTGTTGTCTAGGTATTTTTCCTTTCCTATATATAATCGATTTCTGTACATGTGTTCATCTATCTATCTAATCAATCTCTCCCATGTAAAGTCTCATCATTTCATGTTGTGTCCTACCTACATATATGTCTTTTTTATCATCTTCCCAATTATATAAATAATTATTGTATATTTTCTTGTGGCATTATTTCCTTTGACCATTTTATTTAAATCACAGGCCACACTAAAAAACCCTATAGAAATCCTTCATCTAACAAGAAAATTAACCTCTTAAGAAGCAACATGCTAAATTATAGCATTTCTCATTGATCTTGTCACATCAATTTGATTTAATTATTTGTGCTAAGTGTAAAAAGTCTTATTGAAAAGTAAAGCCAAAAGCCCCCTAAGCTCTTAAATGGATCAATATGTCTTAGTTTAGACTATTAATAAAGGTAATCTACCCATCCCAAATAAAATCTAAAAGGTAACATAAGCTATTGATCTTGCCACATCAACTTAATTGGGTAGTTTCCAGTAACCATAGACAACCTTATTATAAGTTAAAATAAAAACCTCATCGACCATCTGCTATGTATGGAAATGAGATCCTAGGCATATGGGTGAAAATTAAGATCACAAAACTTCACTGCATATCATTAGGAACATGAATAGCTCCAACTACAATATAGATAGGAGAGTTGGACACTTTAATTATGTTCCTTTGTTGCAATGTATTTGAGCTCATCAAGTGTGTGAATGAGTTAGGTTAAATGAGAGGAAATGATGACTTTTAGCAATAACAATGTAATAGAAAATAGAAAACCAACACAGTAGCTCAAATCTAGAAAGAGGAGACAAAAAAAAACATAATCAAAATGAAATTATACATGAATGTATTGAATTATAACTTAAAATTTGTGAATGATAGAAGATTTCTTTATATAAGGTTGACAAGGTATTTCCAAGTTTAGGTTGACAACTAATGTCAAATGAAAAGATTGATTCTGGATCATGAATGATGAAGGCTAACACTTACACACATTTGAATTTGAGTTCCTTTTAGAGGGACTAGAGTGCCCTAGTCCACAAAAAAAAGGACCAACAAAAGGGGTGGCAAAGTATTGAGATCCAAAAAAAAAAAGACCAAGTCTCAAAATTACCATGTGATGAAATTAAGTTGAAAATTTAACAATTAAATTTTGAGTGAGATAAGGCCTAAATAGGATTAAAATGGTCTAAGAGAAAGAAAACTAAAGTAGGGGCCAAATAGAGTGTGAAAATTTAAAGGGATACAATTTACGACACTACATTTATCTCCCACTTCAACAAGAGTATAAACTTAGACTCATACTCTCAACAAAGAAGAGAAAGCAATCGAGAGAAAGATATATAAGGGATAAGATTTCACTAAGTTGAAAGAAGCAAGCCCCCAAGCTTAGGATATTATTATCTAACATAAGAACCACAAAAGAAAGATACACAAAACAAACAAATCAAAATAAAGAAACACAAAGAAAGAAAATAAAGAAAAAAGAAAAGACACCAAAAGATGAAACTCCAAGTCAACTAGTCGAAGAGACCTTGACATCAAAACTATCTCAACCACTAATATCATTCTCAAAATATTATTATAAAATAACAAGTGGACTTCTAGAAAGAGACAAGAGAACATTAATTAATGATGAGCCATGAATTCTACTAGCCAAAAAGTTGTGTTATTTTATGTGATCAGTGTATTGCAATACAATGATTACACTAGTAGGCCTCACTATATTCGGTAATCAATGCCTTAGAAAGTGTAAACAACAACAATGATCATGCTAACAAGCTGTGTTATTTTAGATGACCATTGCCTAAGAAAGCATAAGAAGCAACAACAACAATAAAACTAGCAAGCATCAAGCTATACTAGATGACCAATATCGTGGAAAGCATAAACATGTTCAACAAAGGATCAAGCTATAAAAATGTGTTGTGCTAGATTATCAGGAATGCATCATATGGATGTCATTGGCTCTTCAAGGATCAAACGAAACCTAGCAAGCCTCATGTTGTACTAGTTGACCAAAATAAAAGTTATATGTCCTAAACAATTTATAAATAGATTGATAACCACTTCTCAAGGGGTTTTATGCAACACCGCCACTTAATGGGTACATGTAACCAAATTATTTTTTAAAATTAAAAGCAGCACTGTAATGTATTACTTCAAACTAAAATGCATGAAATAAAAAAAATTAAAAAGTAAATGTATTTCATTTCATTGAAGAAAATAATTAATTAATAAGCATCACAAAGATATGAATAATCATCACAAATATATTACTCCATTATAATATCATAAAATACTTATCTTTATTTTAATATGTAGAATTGTCTATTTCAAGTTGCCTGGATTGGTCCCCTGATTCAACCTCTTTTTTCGATGGGCAATCAAGGAGAAATAAGGATAATTTTTCTCTGTACACAAGTTTTGGTTCCATCAGGAACAATTCTCAACATAATTTCCACTACCCAAGTCCTAGCCAGGTTGGTTCAGAGTACACACTTTGTACCCTAGGTTAGACACATTTAGTGTGCCTCAATTTCTAATGGCCATAGATTGCTAACTAGAGATCTCAATTATGCAATCTCTCCCAATAATTCCTTCTTTTCCTCTTTGTATCCTCATAATATTTTTCCACGGGTTAATATACAATAGTAAAGGGAGGTTCCAACTATCACAGCCTTCTTTAAAAAATATAACATTACATTAATTCATCATGTGGAAACACCTGTTACTTTATTTTCTTTATATATTTTAACTTTACATTATAAACCTCTATTTATTACATAAATATTTATTTGTCCTTTACATTTTTTTATTGGAATAAACTCCCATTAATGTACGTCAATGAACACAAGTAACAAGGAGATCACATATGCTTCTTTAAGATGTCAACATATTGACATGTTGATATCTTTAGGAAGACAAAGATTCACATGAAGGATAAACATATTACACACCAAAGAGATATCCCTTTGAAGAATGCATGTGTCCAAGCTAGGAATGAGATCCTTATAGAAGATGCAAATCTTTAAGAAAGGGAGAGATCATATTGCAGCATCATAAAATTGTGACCCTATAATTTTTGACCGCATTTGGGTCTTCGCAATGGCGAACGAATCCCTAAGCCTGACTGAAGACCTGACACATGCTCATACCACCTGAAACTTGCATTTTCCTGCACTCCACACTCTCTTCTCTCACTGCCTGTCCTAAATTAGGGTAGGATGGGGGCGTGGTGCCCCTATCCCCCCTAGGACAAGGGCGCCATGCCCCTATCCTCCTAAGACAGGGGCGTGGCCCTGCCCTATTTTGGGGCTTCCTTGACCTATTCTTGCATTGGGCTTGTCAATTGTGAGCAGGAAAATGTTTTCCTATGTCGAACTAAGACGGAAAATTAGCTAAATACCCCTAATTGGCAAGTATATAAGGATAATTTCCCCTCCTAGTTGCATAAGATAAATAAGTTCAATCAAGTACAATCAAGCAAAATTAAGTTCAAGAAGTGAAATCAAGTGCAAGATTTCAAGAATTCAAGCATCCATTGGGCATCTCAAGTCTCCTTTCAAGGCTAGGTGTTACATTCAAGTCAAGGATTAAACCATTGAAGAGGAAATCTCTACCAACCTTCAAGACATTCTCTCCCACATATCGTTTCAAACAACTCTATCATCATTTCAATTGCATCCTCTCTTGAGGTTAATTCTACTTCAAACATTTCCTTTCATTTACTTGCAAATATTTTTCATCATTTCATTAATTCCAAACTAGGGTTTGACCTAAAGGCAAACCCCCAATCCCGACAACATTTCCTCTCTTTTATGTGTGTAGGTTGCAGGTGCATAGCTGTAATTGTAGGTTTAGACTCCATTTTCAGAGACGCAAAAACCCTTTTCGGTGTGCAGATTTTTCGGAGGACCAAGTACACTTTCAACCGGTCCTGGCAACTTTCGCTCAAATTTGTAGGGGAGCTTTGTGTCGACATTTTATTGCTAATTCCATGTGCACCAATTCATCCCACATCTCTATCTCAAGATATAATCATTTCTTTGTCTTCTTCATGCTTAGCTTCAATTCACTTAATTCAACTTGTCTATTTTAAAAGAGGGTTACTTTACTTTCCAAATAATTATCAATTCATTTAGCATTCAATCTCTTTCCATTGAGATTGGATATAGTGAATTCAACCCCCCTCTTTTAAATGTAATGTGCGTGAGAAGTTGAAGGGAATCCTTTGTGAAACTTCCATTCCTCTTTTGAGGGGAGTAAAGATTTCCACTTGATCTCCCCTTGTCACTTTTCACCACATTACATTTTGGTGAACCTGACGTCTTACATGCTTTACATTAAAAATTATTGCATATTTTTCATTTACAAGTTTAATTTCCTTAAACACATTGATTAATTCATTCAAAACCCTAGTTGTCAAAATTTAACTTGTGTTTTGCAAAAATTGATACATATTGTCTTAGATCTGAAAAGTAATTTACTTGTCAAATTCAATTATTTCATTGTCTTGTTCAATTTACAAAATTAAGTGGTTAATTGGCAAAACCCTAATTTTCAAAAATCAAATTGAATTTGTGAAAACATTGGATTAACATTTAATTTTTAAATTTAGGACTATTTTCAGACTAGTCTTCTTGCCTAAAATTCAAATTTTCAGTTTCCCTCCCTTTTCCAAAATTCAAAATTTCAAAATTCAGTGGTTAGGCCGTAAAACCCTAATTTTCAATTTTACTTGGATTTTGTGAAAATTTCAATCAATTTCAACCAATTTCAGTTTTCCAAATATTATTCAAGGTGGCCCTATCCATTAGGTTTGACCTTTTTCAAATTTGCAATTCAATTTCTCATCATTTTCTAAACCCTAATAGGGTCCTATTTTCACATTCAAAACTTAATTTCATATATCTAAAGTTCGTAAAATCAACCATTTTTAGGGGGTTAGCTCTCAAATCATCATAGCTTTCATCCCTAAAAATTTCCAAAAAAGTTGGGCGGACCAGGTACACTTTCAACCTGGTTCTCGTCTTTTTTCCCAAAATTTTGGCAGACTGTTATGATTGTTTTTAATTTCTTAAATCCAAAAAATTGGCTGATTTTGTCAAATTTTGATCCCTCTAAAATCAAAAATATTTCCCAATTTCAACATTACAAATTTCAAGAAAACATTTAAAGTGGTTAATTATAATCTGCCCTGATTTTAAAAATCCTAATTTTGTCAAAATTAAGTGGTATCTCATTGGCCCTGATTTTCAATTTCAATTTATTTTCATTCATCATAAATTATCTTCCTCTTTCCACAAAGTTCAAATTGTATAATCATCATTTTCTTGAATTATTCAATTTTGCAAACTTCGTTCCCAAAATTCAAAATTTAAATTTTCCATCTAGTGCATGAATTTTACCACTATTAGTCCTACCTATACTATCCTCATTAGATGAAGCATTAGAATTAAGGCTTCACAAGGTTTAATTCCCAAAGAGATGGATCCTAATTTGGGTGACTTCTTCAATGAGGATATGGCTAATTCTCCCCATCCTAGTAACATCCTGATCTACCCAATTGATGATTCCAATGATGAAGTAGAAGCTTTGACTAAAGTTTCCATAGATAAACCTTCAAAACTGGACAATTAATTCAACAACTTCCAACAATGGATGTACCAAGAATATCCTAATAGTGAAGCTCTTCCATTAATTGAAGGTCTAAAGTGCATGATTCAAAGTGATAAGAATGGAATTGATATATTATGTGGAATTGCTCACATTGTTGATTCTAATGTCATGCCTATAAAGAGTTGCGCTGAGAACTTGAGTTATTCACAACCTCTTACATAAATCAATCATTTTGTTCCTTTGACCACTTCAATGACTAGTATTCCTACTTTCACTTCAGATATCATGACTACATCAACTCAAAATATCATACCTACATCCATTAGTCATGGAGGAAATCCCTCTTCTTCATTCAATCCTCCATCTTTGTCTATGCCTTCAATGAGTATTCCTATTGTCTCTCAACCAATCAATGTGACATAAGGGGGCAATTCATCCAAGCATTACATTCCTCCTTTTAGTGTGTCATTTCCTACTCAATCATAACCTATGCCTACTTACCATAGTGTTCCACCACCCTATTCTCAATCAATGCCTTCTTTCAATAACATCACACCACCTTCTCAATCAAACATGTCTAAGATAAATTCCTCAACCGAAGAAACTATTAATAACCTTGCTCAAACTGTGTCATTATTGCAACAACAAATTGCTTCTATGAGTCAATCCAAGTTTAATGTACCCACATTTGATATTGTGAGCCCACTTTCTCTTGATATTGTCAGGAGTTGTCCCTCCTAAACACATTGAAGTCCCTCAATTGGAACTCTATAATGGAAAAGGTGATCCTTTAACACATGTCAAAACATTCCAAACCTTGTGTACTGACTTTGCTTATGATCAAAGATTGCTTGCCAAATTGTTTACTAGAACACTAAGAGATAAGGCTTTACAATGGTATTTCTCTTTGACTTCCTATTTTATTACTTCTTTTCAACAATTAGCAAATGATTTTATTCAAAAATTTCAAAATAACATAGGTCCTAAAATCACTTTGACCGATTTAATGCATTGTAAACAAGGCGTTAAAGAAAAAGTGGCTGATTTCATTGGTAGATATAAGCTTTTGTGTTCTCAAATTTCTTTTCCAGTGCCTGATAATGATATTAAAAAAAAAATCATTTCTAATTTGCAAAAAGACATTAGGGACAAACTTCTCCTTTCTGAGTTTACTTCCTTTCCGCAGTTGTGTGCAACAATTCACAATTATCAACTAACTGTGTGTCAACTGGAGGAATCTACTCCTATGGCTCCGAGTGATAAGGGTGAGAGTGCTCAACAACCATATGCAAAGTTCAAACCAAATAAAGGCTTCTCAAATTCAATGACACCATCAACAACAACAATGTGAATGCTACAATAGGTGTGCCTCCTATTTCTAAATTTTTCAAAAGATAAAGACAATTTACTCCTTTGAATGAATCTTTGCATAGCATCATGTTTCAATTGTTACAAAGAAATATTATCAAACTTCCTCCAATAAAACTAGTTGACCCTTTTAAGGCAGCCTCACCTTACTTTGATATTAATTATTTTTGTCAATTTCATCGTCAACCTGGTCATGATACCAAGAAATGGTTTGCATTAAAAAGTAAGATCCAAGACCAGATTGATAATAATACTATCTCTGTGGCAGGTGTGAATGATAAGGGAAACAAATCAGTAGCTCCTCCTAATCAAAATCTTAAGATTTTTACTGATCCTTTACCCTTTCATACCTCTAACATGATTGAAACTGAACATACCTCTTTCTCTCCTTCAAATCTCACTACAACGGCTCCAAATTTAGTGAATATGGTAGAGAAACAAGAAATACCTAAGGATCAATGTATCACATTTGACCCTCACGAGACCATTAGAGAACCTGATGGCCCTTTATACATAGTTGCGAAAATCCAAGACAAATCTTGTCGTGGTGTGCTTATTAATCCCTCTTGCATGGTTAATGTCATCACTGAAGAATATCTTTATAGTTTACATTTGCATAAATAAATCTTTGATGATACTAATGTGGTCGTTAAATTATTTGATGGATTTTCTTGTCCTTCTATTGGTTCTATCACACTCCCTATTGAAGTTCACACTAAATATATAGATGTCAACTTTATTGTCATTCCTTCATGTGAACAATTCCGTATGAAGTTAGGTTACCCTTGCCTATCTTCCATGAAGGCTATTGCCTCTCCAGTCCATAAGTGTTTGAAATTTCCCCACAATGGAGAAATCATAACTATCAACCACGACCTATTTCTACCAACAGAAAGAAGCCCAGGTGTTCCTATTGATTACTTTTGGCCTCAATAATTTCAATCTCTTCCAACAAGAAGTGATGATCTCTTTCAATCTTATCAGAAATGGAAGAAAGATGTGATCTTATCCTTAAGCCAACCTAGAACTCCAACACTTTCTATTCCCACTATTCTTGAAGATGAAGTTCTTCCTCTAATGGATAGAACTAATCTTCTTCCTAAGGAATATTCCCAACCTATTCCTATGGATGAAACTAGGCCTTCTCCTAAAAAGAAAAATAATATTCTTCCTAAGGTTAGATCTATACCTCATCCTCATGATGGACCCGGTCTCCTTCTCCTTCCTACACCAAACATTCCTCCTTTATATGGTGCAGTTTCGCCTCCTTGCTCTTATACAGAGAAGAGACCTGCCTCTTCTCTTGTTCAACCTAAGAGACCTCAACCGAAACCTCCAACTACCAAAGATGAGAATCTTCATCTTTCAACAAATATTCCTTCTTTAACAAATATTCCTCCTTCTCAGCCTTCCACTAAGATTCGACGGAATCGTTGTGCGAGAGATCGCCTATGAAAACGTCATGCTAGAGCTCATGAAGTTGTTTCTCAAACTATTCAATTTCCCAAAACACCAACAGTTGACATGATTCCATTTTCTCCTATAAGCAAGATGTTGAACCTAAATCTCCAAATCATAAGTTGCAAAAAACATGTGATAGTTTTACTTCTATTCATGTTAGGGCTCTTCTTTCTATAAATCTTGTTGAAGAAATAGGTGAAAATGTTATTTATGATGGCAATACAACTCCTAATGCTTCTGATAGTGAATATGAATATGTTGACGTTGACAAAAATTTATCTACAGAGTTTTCAAAAGCCTTGATCCTAGCTCCTTAAAACAAACAAAGTGACTTAGCACATGAGCATAGTCCTTGTTTGGATCTTGTGATAGCTCCACCTTCTATTCTTGATGTCGCTCCTCTGGCATGTTTCTCACCTTCCCAAAATAGTGATTAGCAAGATCGGGAAGTGGATGTCATGCTAGACTAGCTACATTAGCACCGTAGACCTCTCTCTTTTCTCGCTCTTTTGTGCCCATTCCTCTATGTTTATCCATGTTTTTCTATTTGTTGTCCCTAGTGATGTCTACTTTAGGATGATGAAAAGAATTGAGATCCCTTTTGGTCTCTTTCATGTTGACTCAAAAGACACATGTGTTCCCTTTCTTCCAAGGTAGTTTCCTTTCTTTGGGTAATGAGGACTATTCTATGCATATATACATGATATACATGAGTTATCATACAACATACTGACCCTGAGGAAAGAGAATCCACCTCGTTCTTTGTGTTTTGTGTTCATTATCCCTAGGTATATTCCTCGATTGGGGGCCAAATCCTTGTGATAACATGCTCCCTCTCTTTCTCTCTTGGGTGTATCCTACCTTAAAGAAATCTCTCTCAACAAGGCATGCACGATCACCTTAACGTGGGGGCATACACTCCGCTCATATTTTCCTTCTTGATACTTTAAGTTACTTAGTGAACTTGGCTTTGCTTTGTAATTTTCAGTATCCTTACTTTTCATGACTCATAGTGAGGGGATCCTTAGTCTACTAGGGGATTGGTGAATCTTTCCTCCTTGATATGGTGAAAGTCTTTCAATCTTGTTTCCTTGTACTTTACTGGTAGTATTGGCATACGCTTATAATCCCGCTAAAGTGGGAGCTAAATGTAGCATCATAAAATTGTGACCCTACAATTTTTGATCGCATTTGGGTCTTTGCATTGGTGGATGAATCCCTAAGCCTGACTGGAGACCCAAGATATGCTCATACCACCTGAAACTTGCATTTTCCTGCACCCCTCACTATCTGCTCTCACTACCTATCCTAAATTAAGGTAGGACAGGGGCGTGGCACCCCTGTCCCCCTAGGACAGGGGCACCATGCCCCTAGAGGACAGGGGTGTGGTCCTACCCTATTTTGGGCCTTCCTTGACCTATAACTGCATTGGGCTTGTCAATTGCGAGTGGGAAAAAATTTTCCTATGTCAGCCTAAGACAGAAAATTAGCTAAATACCCCTAATTGGCAAGTATATAAGGAGGATTTCCCCTCCTATTTGCATAAGCAAAATAAGTTCAATCAAGTACAATCAAGAGAAAATAAGTTCAAGAAGCGAAATCAAGTGCAAGCGTTCAGGCATTCAAGCATCCATTAAGCATCTCAAGTCTCCTTTCAAGGCTAGGTGTTGCATTCAAGTCAAGGATTCAATCATTGAAGAGGAGATCTCTACCAACCTTCAAGAAATTCTCTTCTACATATCCTTTCAACTAACTCTATCATCATTTCAATTGCATCCTCTCTTGAGGTTTATTCTACTTCAGACATTTCCTTTCATTTACTTGCAAGTATTTTTCATCATTTGGTTAACTCCAAATCGGGGTTTGACCTGAAGGAAAACCCCCAATCCTAACAACATTTCCTCTCTTTAATGTGTGTAGATTGCAGGTGTGCAGCTATAATTGCAGGTTTAGACTCTGTTTTCAGATATGTAAAAACCTTTTTCAACACACGGGTTTTTTGGAGGACCAAGTACACTTTCAACCCGGTCCTAGAAAATTTCACTCAAATCTGCAAGGGAGCTTCGTCTCGACATTTTACTACTAATTCTAGGTGCACAACTTTATCCCACGTCTCTATCTCAAGATATAATCATTTCTTTGTCATCTTCATGCTTAGCTTCAATTCACTTAATTCAACTTGTCTATTTTAAAAGAGGGTTACTTTACTTTCCAAATCATTGTCAATTCATTTAGCATTCAATCTGTTTCCATTGAGATTGGATCTAGTGAATTCAACCCCCCTGTTTTAAATCTAATGTGCGTGAGAAGTTGAAGGGATTCCTTTGTTAAACTTTCATTCCTCTTTTGAGGGGAGTAAAGCTTTCCACTTGATCTCTCCTCGTCACCTTTCACCACATTACACATACATAAAGGAAATATCTTGCAACAAGGGTAAAGGGATCCTTGTCAAGGGTATATAACTATCAAAAATGGAGGAAGAGATCTTTGTCTAAATATATCTACCTCAGTAAACAAAGGAGATCATCAAGAAAATATTTCATCCTCAATACTATTGAAAGGATAAAGAACCCATCGTGAAGCTACAAACTTCTAAGATCAACCAAGAAAGATGACAACCACAAGAGAATGTTGCAACATGATCTTGCATAAACAAATGAAATGATATTGATTAAATACAATTAAAAATGTCATGTGAAACGTTGTACAAGAACCTTGTATGTATAGGCAAGGTGTGATGTTTTAAGGACAACTACACTAGATACAAACATTAAATGTCAATGCATAATGACAAATGTCTAAAGAATATATTAAGTAATGAGACATGGCCTCATATCTTCTAGAAAACCACCTAGGATTACTAACATGATCCTATGAACATTATTAAATTACAAGTTGTATAAAACAACTTTATGAGAACTAACTTAAATGCAAGCTAGGTCCTAAGCAAACTTAACATGTGAATAGGTTCTAACTAAAAACTAGTTAGGATATAACGACATTAACACTAAAACCCCCCTTAAGTGAAACTCAGGGAGAAAAAATTATGCAAATGATGCAAGACTAATATGAATATACAATATGTTTCCTAGCAACTAGGCAATGCTAGGTACCCTTATGCAACTAGTCTCTTACAAATGAAGAAAAGGAGGAAACCTTGTGGGAAAAAAATCTTCTCCATAAAAGAGATAATGTAAATCATGTACAAGTTATATATCATGTGATATGTGGATGTATCAACATTAATACCCCCAAGAACTATGTCCATTGCAAGAATACGATACAATCACCCCTCCAATGAAGGGAAAGATGAAGACAACATTGTTCCCCATTAAGAAGTATCATCAAAACCACTATTAATAAATCAAGTCTAAATCCAAAAGAGAATCCAATGATGAAAAACAGCATGTCTCCCTTTGGGGAGAAACAAATCCAATGGTGCATGTTGAAGAAAATCCATCTCCATGAAGAAGTGAGAAGGATGAAATCTCACATTTGAAAGCTTTGAAGAAGAGTCAAGCAATAGATGAAGGAGACTCAAGAACATCCTCCAATGTGAAATCTGAAAAGAGGAGAGTGACTCCCTCAAGAATTTCCTCCAAATATGTAGTAGAAGAATGAGAATTTAAGTCAGAAAAACCTAAAAAGAAACCATCCTAAAACCATAAATCTAAAAAATCAAATAGCTCCTAATGTGTCAAAGTCTTGGAATCCATGTCAACTATCAACTCTAGTGAAGCAAATAATTGGGAAATCATGATTAGATCAACAAACACATTAAGATGAATTAAATTACTCCCAACACTAGATGTTTTAGAGACTGAGGAATATTTGGCTCATTAGGATCAATAAAGTGGTCAAAATTATACACCTCAGACTGATGATCAACCCTACCCACTAAAAAAACCTCTCCTATAGGATGATGAATGAACATTGAATCTAAAGTGAACTCAACTGTGTTGTCTATCTCTGGTATCTGAAATACTCAAAGTAGATTATGCGCAATATCAAGAATGCAATGAACATTAGCAGCTAAATCTTTACCCAAATAAATATTACCTACTATAGCAATATGAACAAATGTTTGCAATCAAGAGTCTATCAGAATATGGATCTCTAAGAGCACCTGGAATTATGAAATTAGGTAAACGAGCAATGTGAAATGAAGCTCTTGAATCAATCATCCATCCAATGTCCCTATCAACATGAGTGGTAATAATGCATGACCCTTTCCTAGATGTTTGCATGGAGTGTCCTCATGACGAGTAGGAGGTAAACTAGATGAAGGAATGGAAATATGATGCTCCTTGAGTAATTATTTCATCTCATGAATTTCCTTCTTATAAAACTTTTGTTCACTATGCCCATATTTCTAACAAAAAGTACATTTGAGTCTCTCCTTCTTAAGATGAACCATTTTGTTAGACTTGTATGAATATTGTCATTGTTGCCATTGATTTCAAAACATGGTTATCCTGTTAGGACTAGATATGGTATGTTGTTGGAAGCAATTTTTGGTATGTAGTTTTGGTATTGTTGGTCGAGTATCAATGGAAGATATGTATGTATGTGATATGATGTAGCAAGGCATAGTTGATCTATTGGAGTTATTTCTGGAAGATCCTCACCTCTAGAATCTTGAGTTGTGCTTATTTTGGTTTGTATCATGTTTTGGTATCAGTTGTGTGAGTTCTGGTATCGATGGTATCAATGGTAGTTGTATTTTTGAGTTAGCAGTTTTTGTGCTTGGAGTTTTGTGCTTATGGATCTGTATCATATTTTGGTATCAGTTGTGTGAGTTCTAGTGTTGATGGTATCAGTGGTAGTTGTATTTTGGAGTTAGCACTTGTCGTGCTTGGAGTTTTATGCTTATGGGTCTATATCTATAGGTCTGGTAGACCCCTGTTCTATTCCAGTAATTAGGGTATATGCATTGATAAATGAAATGTGTGAAGGAAGCATGTAGAAGTTCATATGAAGGCAAACTTTGTTATCACGTTTTTAGTTGTCTTTATTGGATAATGTGTTGATCCAAGTAGCATATTATTTGTGCTTGGCCGACATATTATCTTGGTGTATGTGCTTACCAGTATGTATATATATTCAGCATTATGTGTGTGTGGTGATAAGGGAAGTGGAGAGAAATATGAGTATAGTGAATAGTAGAGTAAGGAGTGTGTGTGTAATAGATGTGTGGACAGAAGAGCAATTGGTTAGTAGAGTGAAGACACAATGATGCAGTAATCCCTTATTGGATTTGTTGCTAGTGATTGTGAACGGTGTAACAGTAATCATTTACCGGATTTATTGTGTGTTTTGTGAGTTGTTATTTGAGCTTAATCTGGAAATTACCTCATGAATTAGTAGATGCAATTTTCCTTAGTTCAACTATTTTTCTATTGCAGTGAGAATTTTAGAAGTGAGCCGCTTTTGTAATCTGGCAGTGAGCCACCCCTTTTGTAAACACCATATAATTAGTTATATTATATTGAGAGCTAACACTCTCTATGGTTTTTCCCATTTGGGTTTTCCACGTATAAAACCCATTTTTTCATGTGTGGTTGTGTTATTTCTTTATTCTGCATTTTGGTATTTTATGTAGATGAGATTAATTGATGAAATTGACATATCAGTAAAATCTTAAAAGTGTGGAAATTTTTTAATTCTATGGAAATATTTTTTCACCCCCCCCCCTCTCAGTATTCTAGTCCATTCAACCATTTCAACAATTGGTATCAAAGATTCGGTCCCTTGCTTGAAATCCTAACTACTTGAGGGAGATCCATGTTGGTTGAATCATGGCACCGAAGAGTATGACCAAAGAATTTTAGTTGGATGAAGAATTACAGACAACTCTTGAAGATCTGGAAAGTGTTGAATCTAAGAAGAAGGAATTGAAAGAGAATGTGAAGGTAGTGAATGAATGTGTGCAGAAGTTGAGAGAACAAATCTAGAAGTTCAAATTGAGGTATAAGGAAGTTAACAATCAGTTGAAATGGGTGAATGAGACCATTAAAGATCTAATACATAAGATTAAGGAGAAGAACAAGATAGAGGAAACCCTAAAATAATCATTCAAGTTGAAGACTAAAGAATGTGAGAAGTTAGAACAAGAAGTCAAGAAGTTGAAGCAATAAACTCTTGGAAGATTTGATCAACATGCAAAAATATCATCTAGAAAAGAGTAGACTTGGATTTCAAACCAGTGAATGTTCAAAGCAGAATGAGAAAGAAAAAAGCAAATACGTTAAGACAAAAGTAGAAAAGAAATTAGAATCAGTTAAGGTAAGACCTAGAATCAAAGTACTAATGTAGGAAGACTACTAGTTCATCAACCAAATGCACAAAGGTACCCATTATTTAATGGTTGTTATTTTTAATACAATAAATTTTGTCATAAGGTTGTAAACTATAGAAGCATTCAGTGTTACAATTGCAAGAGGTTTGGTCATAATGCAAATTATTGTAGAAATCGTGCTATGAGTCAAAATCTTAATCCGGTTGGAACAGATAAGGTGAATAATAAATTGAACATGGATATTGTCATACATGCAATTGTTATAGTCACAAAGCTAATCAATGCAGATCTAGATTGCATTCAGTGAATTCAGTGCAAAAGAACATCAGTTGTTACAAGTGCAAGCAATTCAGACATTATGCTAGTTAGTGTAAAAATAGAAATATGAAGAATTCTACTGAGAAGAATGTAATGAAGGCTAATGGTGAATCAAGGGAAAATAATGCAATTATGTAAAGGTTAGTTTAAATTAAAATTAGCATAAGCACATAAGTAAATACCAAATTAACCTTTATACCTTCACAATGTTGCCTCTTGTTCCTCTAATTGAGCCTTCGATGAAGTCAAGAATGCGGCCCTCCTCAACTTGATTGGATTGGATCCAAGGTTGGGTGTGGAATGCTCTCCACTACACAACAACAATAAGGATAACTTGATAGATGAGTGGATGGATGATTGAAATGGCTAAGTGTGGGAGCTAATTTGACTACAATGATGATGCTATGGAGGTTATTCTTAGAATAAACTAACAGCATAAGATTGCACAAGATTGAGATATGAAAATCAAGGGAGGAGACCCCAATTTATATATTTGAAAAGGTCAAAATGGAGGCCCAAGATTGATTTGCAATGGAGTGTGGAGATTGAAGGAAAGTGAAGGGAATGATTGAGAGGACAAGGTGTGGGATTCAAGAGATTTTTTAAAAAAGGCATTTCTTGTCTCCACACTCCTCAAGGTGTATAGGGAAGAGAATGCACATGGGAAGAATAAAAGGAATTAAAAATTCCTTGGGAAGGGACAAGGGAATTAAAAATTCCCAAATAGGAGATTGCATGGGAAGAATAAAGAAGATAAGGAATTTAAAATTCCTTGGGAAGAGAGGGCATGGGGGTGTGCAAAGGATTTGAAATCCTTTGACATGACCAAAGTGGTTGCTTTTAAGGTTTGGAAGGTGAGAGGGGAAAGCCATTTATGGAAAAGAGTTAACTTTCTCCTAATCAAGGTGATTAGGATTATTCAAATGATTAAGAGAGGAGATTAGGTGGGTTAATTAGGGATTAGAAATCAAGATAGGTTAGGAGGATTTGAGTGGAGGAATTTAAAATTGAGGAATAATGATAATCAACCTTCTAGAAGAATTAATTAGGGAAAGTGAGGATTTGGGAAAGTGATTTGTAGGAATTAATTAAAACTAATTAACCAAATGGAATTTAGAAGAATTAGTGATTTGATTGACTTTAGAAGAATAGGGAAATAATGAATTTATTTGATAAATTAATTATTGGGCTATTAATTAAATTTAATTAATTAATTTTGAGGGGAGTAAGGATAACATAATTAAATTAACTAATTATGTAGAAAGGCTAAATTAATTTAATTAATTAATTTTTATGTGTCTACAAATGGATCAAAGAATAAGGAAGTTTTGGTTTGGAGAAAGAAGGAAGTGAGTAATGGAAGAGAGCCTGGTGTACCGGAATCCAATGTAGGCACCTCTTCCTCTGGTAACTAAGCATATTGCTTCAACTCAAGGGGAGTTACCAAAGAAAATATTTTGATCCCCCCTTTCTGAGTGGTCCATGTCATCAATCTAACATGACTGTGTTGGAGAGGTTATCTAGTAATTCAATGTGTTTTGTTGACATCATCGAAAAGACACCTTTTAGTGGATAAACCCTAAAAAGAGATTTTTGGCAAGATAAGTATCTATGCTTGAGATCATTTTTTTATTTATCATGGTAATAGTGCTTAAAGAGATTGTGAGAAGTTGAAAAGAAAAGAACAGAGAAGCAAAGTGAATAGTCATGGAAATCAAGATGATCATCGGAGAATTGAGAAGCGGAGATTTTCTAGTTGTAGAGAAGGTATGCCTAGATGAATTTAACCCTAAAAAAATCTAAAATTTGGAAAAGAGCTTGATTGACGCATGTTTGCAGAAGATTAAGGAATTTGAGCATAAAGGATTAAATATATGGACTGGGTTTTCCTAGTTTGATGATGAGGAGGTGATCAGAACAATTCTTAGTCATGTATAGAATGATTGCATCATGCTGGATAAACCCTATCCAATCACAAAGGAGATTATTCCAGTCATTACTATTTTATGTAGCAGTGGATTTGTTTTGGTTAAAAAATCTATAAAGAATAAGGAAGTTGAAACTCTAACTGGTGTAACGGGTGATCAGAGAGCATTGATTATCGACAAAATCATCAATCTCATTGTGAGGTATGTTGTGTATGGCATTTCTTACAAGATTTATTTCAAAAATAGGGAAGGTTCCACTTTGTCTATTGCTATATACATGGCGCATATGCTTGTTATGGAAGATAGAGTGTTCAACTTGTGTTAATTGCTAAATGATTTATTGCTAGAAAAATATCAAGATGTCAAAAGAACAAGGTTACCCCTTCAAATTTGGATCACTACTTATGTGTTTAGCTATGTATTGTCTAGGATCCCTTCTGGCTAAGGAAATTGTGATATGGGAATCTGGAGTCCTGGTTGCTAGGCAAATATTTCAATATTTGAATGGATTGGACAAGAAAGAGGATGCATGCAATGCTTATTTTAAATATTTTTTGGATATATGGAATATTGTTCTAGTATCCCATGGTACCGATTCTGCTAGAGAAGGTTCTTCCTTTGGAAAGAGGAAAAGGAAAGAGTATGTGCCTACCAGTGCCCCAAAAGCTAAGAAGAAAAAGAAGGATTAGAAGGAGAAAGACATTGTTGTAATTGAGGATTCGGAATCTCCTCTAGTTAAGGGAGAGATAGTTGTTGTGTTGGCTATCATTGTCATGTGATGAACTGACATGTTGATATGATGATAATGTATGTTGTCATTGATGTCAATAAGGATAAGTGAACCGATATGCAGATTGAAAGAAGTTGGTGAACTGGCATGAAGAGGTATGAAGAGATGTAGTGAACCGGTGTCAGGGTTTCACTAAGTGTGACTACAGATTGGTAGTCTCAGCTCTATGGTTATCGGTTTGGTGATCCAGCTTGTGTGATGCAACCGATGATACTCTGTGATGAGTTAGCTAAGAGATGTGAATGAGATCGAGGTGCCACATCAGCCTTGTGCGCGTGAAGGATTGAGGTATGAGAAGATCGACCGCATTTGGAGTCTACCTTGGGAATGATCATTCTTCTTAGTGGTATGAGAAGAAAGCGTGATGGGTTACTGATTCCCATGTGTGGTGAAGAATGAACGATGTAGATTATCTTGTGATCTGTTTGAAATTGTAATGCTCTATGCAATATGTTTGGACGGCCAAGATTGGACCGCCTATGTTGTAAACCTAAGATGTTTATGGTTTAGGGTTTATGCTACTGACCTAACTGTTGTATATAAAGTTGATGTTGTTTGTTATTGTAAAGTCATTGGCAAATGTTATGTGTGTATCCAAGTGATGAGATACTTGCCAGACCAATGAGTGGAAAATTGCAGAGTGTGATTGTAGAATAGAGGAAATGAAAAGGATCTACCTTGGCATGTAGTGTTGTTATCAGATCATAAGTTTTACCTATTGTCTTCTAACCATTTCAATAGTTGGAAAATCCCTTTGTCGGGTAGCTTTAACAGGCTTATTGTAAAACCTATATCCAGGTGACTCAAGATCATTGAGTTCTTCAAATCCTCTAGCAAGGTAACCTTTAACAGGGTTTCAACCTTTAACGGGGTATATAGCCATCCCTTAACTGGGTGATCTCTAACAGGATCGGTTCCTAGTAGAACCTTATTGTAAAGTCTTTAATCGAACTAGGCTCCTAACAGGGCGAGCTTCAAAAAAGTTCAAAACAAGCTTGTGGGTATTCATCCCCACCGTGGTTTTTCCCATTTGGGTTTCCACGTGAAAAATCTATGTGCTATGTGTTATGCATTTTTCATGTGATGTTTATGAAGTATATGGGTAATAGGTTATGTATTTTTAATATACCACATGCATGTATTTGTGGGTGAAGTTGATGTCAAGTATTGATCATATCTGAAGTGTTCAAACTTATCAGTTTATGGTGTCTAGTGTCTTACTGTGTTTAACCGGTATTGCCATGGTTAAGTTCAGTAATGGTGATAACCAGTTGGTATTGTTTTAGCTAGATAAGTTGTTGGGAGAGTTTTTATCTGTACTGAATCACCCCCCCCCCCCTCTTAGTACCAGTTGGGGTATCTGTTGTTCATCATTATTCATCAATTGGTATTAGAGCACCTCTATGTCCTTGGTAATATAAGCTTAATCACTTGACGTAAATGATCCTACTGTAATGATGAAGAGGGAAGGTCCTAAATTCAATAGAGATAACTTTAAGATATGGAAGGACAAAATGAAGATTTACATCAAGAGTATGGGAGCTCAACACTAGAGCTATGTTGAGAATGTCTATGTTACTCCCACTGGCACTTTGACTGATGATCAAAAGAGAGAAATCCAGGAAAATGGGCGTCATGGAAGCCCTTATCAGCAGCTTGTCAAACATTGAGTTTATTGATGTACAAGACAAGGACACACCTAAGGATGTATGGGATGCACTGGAAAACATCTATGGTGGTGATGAGCATGTAAAGAAAGCTAAGGCATAAATCCTTAGAGGTAAATTTGAGGATATAAGGATGGTTGAAGGTGAGACTATTCAGCAGTATGGTATTAGGATTAAGGCTGTGGTTCGTGATATCAAAAGCGTTGGTGGAACTATTGATGATACCATTGTTGTTAGTAAATTCCTTAGATCATTATTACCAATCTATGCAATCAGAGTTGCTGCTATCCAGGAACTAAGGTCTATTGATAAGACTAAGGTATCCTTAGATTCTATCATTACAAATTTAACTGCATATGAGTTGAATAGCTATGATGGTAGTGTTCAGAAGACTGGGTCATCCTTTAAAGCATCTACTGTACCATCCAAAAATGGAAAAGAAACTAGTACCAGTTATGAATCCAGACAATCCAAAGATATGGATGATGAAGAGATTCTAATGGAGTTCGAAGCTCTTCTTGCTAAAAGACTTCCGAAGGGAACTGGAAAGTATAGAGGTAAACTTCCTTTGAAATGTTTTTCCTACAACAAGATAGGGCATATAGTTGTTAATTGTCCTAAAAATGACAATAAGGATAAACTAGAGAGGTTTAGAAAGTATAAAGGAGGAAATAGAAGAAATTGTCTAGTTATTGTGGATGAAGGTGTCACTGATGAAAAATCAAAAGATGAAGAAAATGAAGACATAGAGTTTGTAGCAGTAAAGGAAGAAGTATCTGACAAGAAAGCTCTTGTCTCTCACATTGACAACTCTAATGAGTGGATAATTGATAGTGGTTGTTCTCACCACATGACTGGTGACTAGAGAAAGTTTCTGTTTCTGGAAGAATGTGATGGAGGTGTTGTCAGATTTGGCAACAATGCACCATGCTTGGTGAAAGGTAAAGGATCTAGCTCATTGAATGGAAAGAGCAGTGCAGATGATGTCTACTGAGTAGAAGGTCTTAAGCATAACCTGTTGAGTGTTGCTCAGCTGAATGACAAAGGATTATTTCTGGAACTCAAAGGTGGGATTTGCAGTATAATTGGAAAGAGTGGTGAAGTTATTGCGACTAGTAAACAGGCCAGAGGTAACCTATTTTAGTTGAATGCCAAGATAAGTCGGTGTCTAATGGATAATTTTGATTATATTTGGATATGGCATAGGAGACTCTATCATATGAACTTTGATAAAATCGTTAAAGCCGGTAAGATTAAGGTGGTAAGAGGATTACCTTTGCTAAACAAACCTAAGAATTATTTGTGCAGAGAATGTCAACTTGGGAAGATGTCTTCCTCAACTTTTAAAGGTAAGTCTTTCTCAGAAGAAAATTTACTTGATCTTGTGCATAATGATTTGTGTGGTCCTATGAAAACTAGAAGTATTCAGGGAGATGGGTATTTTATGATTCTTACTGATGACTGCTCAAGAATGATGTGGGTCACATTCTTGAAAGACAAGTCTGAAGCATTTGGAAAGTTCAAAGCTTTCAGAGCATTAGTAGAGAAAGAAAGTGGTAAAAAGATAAAATGCCTGAGAATTGATCAAGGAGGAGAATTCACTTTGGATGAATTCAATAAGTACTCTGAAGATAATGGTATCAAGGGGCAGTTGTCTACCCCAAGGACACCTCAACAGAATAGAAAGAAATAACAGGACTGTAGTTGAAGCGGCTAGAACAATGCTCACACTTTTTGGAGAGAAGCGGTGAGCACTACAATCTATACTATGAACCGGGTACTCATCAAGAAAGGCAAGGATAAAACCCCTTATGAGTATTGGACCGGGAAAACTCCCAGTGTGAGTTACTTTAAAGTATTTGGCAGTAAGTGCTATATCAAGAGAGGTGAGCATTTGAGCAAATTTGATGCAAAATGTGATGAAGGAATATTTCTAGGATATTCCACTAAGAGCAAAGCTCTCAAGTGCTACAACAATAGAACTCAAAAAATTGTTGAAAGTATCAATGTCAAGGTTGATGAATCCCCTGAGGAACCTGAGGAAACATGCAGTGAAGAAGTGGAAGATGAACCAGGTGTAGCCTTTTGGGAACCGATTAAGAAAGAAACTTGTAAAGATCTCTATGTTCTTGTACCGGTAGAAGCTACAGTGAGAGAAGAAGAAGAAGAAAAGCTAGCAGATCAGGCTAGAGTCATTCCTAGATATGTGAAGCTACATCATGATCCGAAGCAAATCATAGGAGACAAAGATGCAAGAATACTCACTAGAAGAAAAGTGAAAGAAAACTCTTGCATGATTTCTGAATTTGAACCCAAGACTTCAAGAGAAGCTCTTACAGATGAAGACTAGATTAAAGCAATGGAAGAGGAGCTAGACCAGATAGAAAAGAATCCAACATGGTCTTTGGTGCCCATACCGGAACATAAAAATGTCATTGGTACCAAATGGGTCTTCAAGAATAAGCTAAATGAAGAAGGCACAGTTGTAAGGAACAAGGCTAGGCTTGTATGTAAGGGATATGCTCAAGATGAAGGAGAAGACTATGGAGAAACCTTTTCTCCTATGGTTAGACTAGAAGGTGTTTGAATGCTACTTGCATTTGCAGCATTTAAGGGATTTAAGGTTTATCAGATGGATGTGAAATCTGCTTTTCTCAATGGAATCCTAGAAGAGGAAGTGTATATAGAGCAATCAGAAGGGTTTGCCTTATCAGAAGATAGTGACATTTTGTTTAGATTACACAAAGCCCTATATGGACTAAAACAGGCACCTAGGGCATGGTATGAAAGACTACACTCTCATCTTGTGAAGATTGGATTTCAAAGAACAAGTGAAGATAGAAACATCTACTTGAAATCAAAAGGTGATCAGATTCTGATCTGTGAAGTGTTTGTGGATGACATAATCTTTGGAGGAGATGATAAAATGAGTCATGCATTTGCAGATGAAATGATGAAATAATTTAAGATGTCTTTGATAGGAGAAATAAAGTTCTTCATTGGTTTATAGATTTAGCAAATGAAAGAGGGTATCTTTATTACCCAGTCCAAGTATGTCAAAGAGGTATTGAAGACTTTTGGCATGGAGGAAAGCAAATCAGTTGATACACTAATGGTGACTGGCTATAAACTGACTAAGGAAGATGATTCAGCACTGGTGAATGAAAAAGAGTACTGATCAATGATTGGTAAGCTGCACTATGTGGTGCATAGTAGACTAGATATTTCTCATGCAGTGGGCATAGTAGCTCATTTTCAAAAATGTCCAAGAGAATCCCACTTGGTAGCGGTCAAAAGGATTCTTAGATATCTGAAAGGAACAGTTGATTATGGATTGTATTATCCATATAATGATGACTATAATCTCAAGGTATATACTGATGCTGATTGGGGAGGTAATGTGGGCAACCGGAAGAGCACAACCGGTGGAGCATTCTTTCTTAGTGGAATATTACTATCATGGATAAGTAAGAAGCAGAGTTGTACTTCTCAATCTACAACTGAAGCAGAATATGTGGCAGCATTTATGAACTGCACTCAAGCAATTTGGATGAAGCATGTATTGGAAGGTTTCAAGGTACCTGTATTTGAACTGGTGAATATATTTTGTGATAATACAAGTGCAATAAATATTTCCAAGAATCGAGTATTGCACGCTAGAACTAAGCATATTGAGCTTAAATATCACTTCTTGATAGAGAAAGTTCAGAATAAGGAGGTTGTACTACAACATGTTTCTGGTAAGGAGCGGTTAGCAGACATATTCACTAAGCCCTTACCAAAGACTACATTTACCTATTTGAGAGGTGAATTAGGGGTTCTGCCCCTTCATGAAATCAATTAAAGATGTGTGCTCTACATCATTCAAGTACTACAGTGACAAATCTTTCAAGATTGATGTGTTGAAGGATGCTACTCCTTAGGGGGAGCAACATAGTAGATTTTGGAAGCTTGTGCCTCCACTTTGGCATTGTTTTCAAAGGGGGAGAAGGTATCTAATGTATGGGGAGAAGGTATTTGATGTATGGGGAGAAGGTATCTGATGTATGAGGAGAAGATATTTGATAATGTCGATACACTGATCTATGAGGTTTTCACTTGTAATGCTACACTGAGTATTGCCATCAATGCCAAAGGGGGTGATTGTTGGCTATCATTGGCATATGATGAACCAACATGTTGATATGATGATAATGTATGTTGTCATTGATGTCAATAAGTGTAAGTGAATCAGTATGCAAATTGAAAGAAGTTGGTTAACCGGTATGAAGAGGTATGAAGAGATGTAGTGAACTGGTGTCAGGGTTTCACTAAGTGTGACTACCAGTTGCTAGTCTCGGCTCTATGGTAATTGGTTTGGTGATCCATCTTATGTGATGCAACCGATGATACTCTATGATGAGTTAGCTAAGAGATGTGAATGAGATCGAGGTGCCACGTCAGCCTTGTGCGCATGAAGGATTGAGGTATGAGAAGATCGACCACGTTTGGAGTCTACCTCGAGAATGATCATTCTTCTAGAAAGAAGTGTAAGTGAACCGATATGTAGATTGAAAGAAGGTGGTGAACCGGTATGAAGAGTTATGAAGAGATGTAGTGAACCAGTGTCAAGGTTTCACTAAGTGTGACTACTAGTTGGTAGTCTCAGCTCTATGGTTATCGGTTTGGTGATCCAGCTTGTGTGATGCAACCGATGATACTCTATGATGAGTTAGCTAAGAGATGTGAATGAGATCGAGGTGCCATGTCAGCCTTCTGCGCGTGAAGGATTGAGGTATGAGAATATTGACCACGTTTGGAGTCTACCTCGGGAATGATCATTCTTCTTAGTGGTATGAGAAGAAAGTGTGATGGGTTACTGATTCCCATGTGCGGTGAAGAATGAACGATGCAGATTGTCTTATGATCTATTTGAAACTGTAATGCTCTATGCAATATGTTTGGATGGTCAGGATTGGACCGCCTATGTTGTATAACTAACATGCTTATGGTTTAGGGTTTATGCTACCGACCTAACTGTTGTCTATAAGATCAATGATGTTCGTTATTGTAAAGTCGTTGGCAAATGTTATGTGTGTATCCGAGTGATGAGATGCTTGTCAGACCAATGAGTGGAAAACTACAGAGTGTGATTGCAGAGTAGAGGAAATGAAAAAGATCTACCTTAGCATGTAGTGTTGTTATCAGATCAGAAGTTTTACCTGTTGTCTTCTAACCATTTCAACAGTTGGAAAATTCCTTTACCGGGTAGCTTTAACAGGCTTATTGTAAAACCTGTATCCAGGTGACTCAAGATCATTGAGCTCTTCAAATCCTCTAGCAAGGTAACCTTTAACAGGGTTTCAACCTTTAACAAGGTATATAGCCATCCCTTAACTAGGTGATCTCTAATAGGATCAGTTCCTAGCAAAACCTTATTGTAAAGTCTTTAACCGGACTAGGCTCCTAACAGGGCGAGCTTCAAAAGAGTTCAAAACAAGCTTGTGGGTATTCATCCCCACCGTGGTTTTTCCCATTTGGGTTTCCACGTGAAAATTTTGTGTTTTATGTGTTATGCATTTTTCATGTGATGTTTATGAAGTATATGGTTAATAGGTTATGGTATTTTTACTATACCACATGCATGTATTTGTGGGTGAAGTTGATGTCAAGTATTGATCGTATCTAAAGTGTTCAGACTTATCAGTTTATGGTGTCTGGTGTCTTACTGTGTTTAATCAATATTGCCATGGTTAATTCAGTAATGGCGATAACCAGTTGGTATTGTTTTAGCTAGATAAGTTGTTGGGAGAGTTTTTATGTGTACTGATTCACACCCCCCCCCCTTTCAGTACTAGTTGGGGCATCTGTTGTTCATCATTATTCATCATGTTGTAAAGTAGAAAGGAAAAGCATCTAAATTTGATGATAAATCTAATTTGGTGGAAATCATTGGTAGTGAAGATCATGATGTGTACAAAACTAAATCTCCATAGCATGCGCCATGATAAATTTAAGCAATCAAAAAATAATCTTGTGAACACATTTGTCAATTCTTAATGATCCTTTGTAACTTATTTCCATGAATTTCAGTCAAGTCTTCCCACAAGCAAATGACATCAAATTTAAATAGATTGGATCATCATATTTTTTTAACTAAAGGGGGTTGGGGCCCTTAGTTTTTTATTGATAAAGTGAAACAAAAATCACCAAGTTGCCAAACAAATATCATCAATGGCCAACTTACAATTGAGCTTCTCATATTACATTGGTTAAGTTAATTTAATTAATGATACTAAATATAATACAACCTATACATTCAAATAATATGTGGCTCTATAAATCCTATATTCTATTATTAGTTGTAGTCCCTAGAAGAAAAAATATTACAACCATGAGTTTGCTTATGCCTAGTTCAATTGGAAAATAGATTCTGCAAAAAGAGGGGACCACTAAATTCAACAAGAAGGCTACCTCCTTGGTTTGTATTAGTCTCCAATCTCTAGCACTTCCTATACTTCATAAAAATCACATTCTTTTCTCATTACTATTATTTCTATATCAATTAAAATGGTCATGGATGCCACCCCATTAAGTTTCACTTTGTGTTGACAACATATCTTCAAGGAAATGTCATTCTTTTGACATTGCCTCATCTAACCCTAATTTGAATGACTAATTGACATATATTTTTTATGATTTTCCCCATTTCCTCTATGAAGCCCATGATTCATTGTGCATTCAACAAGAAATATGAATCTATCCTAAAGTTGACACAACTTCACATGTCAATTTACATGTAATGTGTTTCAATTATTTATTTTATATCTTCATTTGCAAGGAATAGGCAAAGATAAGGAGCTTCATTAATGAGTCATAAGTAAGATTATTTTGTTGAGCCAAGACTTCACTTTGTTATAACCTTATAGCAAGTGTGTGAGGTCTTATCTTTATGATCCATAAGTTGTGGATATTAATGCCACAATAAATGTTGATGTAAAAGAGTTCAAGTCATGTGAGAAATATGTGCAAATTATTTTGTTTGATGATGATGATGTACAAAAATTCATTCTATTATTGGAGTGCTTGATTGGCATAGTTTTTCTTATGCTTTATTGCCTTTCACAGTCGTTTAAATCTTCACAATATTTTGTTCTCCAATTTATGGATTGAAACACTCACAATATGATCAATCAATATGTTAATATCTCAAAAAAATGAGATTATCACAACATAAAATTGATTAAAATTCAACCAAACATGGTGCAAATGCTTTCAATATTCAATTTAAGCATCTTCTTTATTTTAATGCATTTAAATTTATCAAAGTTGCCTTCTAGTATGATTTTCCTAGCTACACGTCAAATACTGTCATTTTCATAGAGGGTTGCAACTAAGGTTTGCACCTCATTATTTGTGCCCTCCATTAATTTCTTTAATTTTTTCACAACAACATTTATAATGTGATCCATTGCCATGCAACTTAGCTATTGATTCCCCTGGATTGCCTTTATAAGGTTCATCAAAGTTGATCTTAAGATCTAGCCTCACAAGGGTGGGGGAGGTGGAGCGGGGGAGACCAAGTTGAATCAAGTATCTTTTAAGATTTACAAGTTCAAACCAAGAAACCACTTGAACAAGGGTAGACTTGGTCATAATTGTGTTATGTTGTGGTTGCCAATTTGTTGAAGATGGTAATATTGATGTTCTAAAAGAAAGTATCATTTGCAAATGTGTCAAACTATTATTTGAAAATGTATGGACCCGTTTTGACCCACCAAAAATCATTGTATTGAACAAGACAAAAGGTTTCTTGACTATTTGTAACATTTGTTGTGGCCCATCATAAGTTACACAAAATCGAGAAGATATGTAACATTTCATCCACCAACAAATGAATAGATGAATCTTCCAATGCACATGATTATACATATTCTCTTAATTCATATCACTTGAAGCATCATTACACATGGCATGAGGTTCTCATATATCAAACTATAATCAAGCTCTTGTTGACTCCAAGAGAATCAATTTCAAGTTTGTCATGAGCTCCAATAATCTGCACCCATTGATGTAAAACTACATGTCATGTTGCATGACAACACACCCACAATGTAGAGATAGATGAATAAGACTAGAAAAATTGCTGAATATTAAACACAATCAATAGATTCACAAGATCTTACAATGAGAAAGCATAAATTACAAGGAACAACATGATTATGTCCCTTAATTTCAATGGGCAAACAAGGTATAGTTGTGTCTTCAAAAATAGGCTTCAACAACCAAACAAATAGCTTTAATTCTATTAGATGGCCATCCACCATTACCAAACAAATGGATAATAATACATTTAACTTACTCAATTTTCCATCCTATCTTAAATTGCATCCAATGATCAACGTGAAAATATGTTAGCCATACTTTCTATTACTAGCACTTGGATCAAATATTGTTGAACAATCATTGACCACAAAATCAAATCCAACACAATCACTCTAATTTCTAAAAGCTATAGTATTGATACATGGTCAAGAAGATCAAAATATAAGTCAATTCTACTTTATCAAGTAGTGAAAAAGGCAATAACTCACAAGGAACCAAGTTCATCAAAAAATAGAGTAATATATCAATTTGTTCTCAAGGAGAAATTAATGATCTTAATACGTCTCATCTAGGTTAACTTTAGACAACTTTTATCAATCTTTTCTAAATTTTAAAAAAATTCATTATGTGCCCTTCAAACAAAATTACATAGCATAGTTTTTGGGTCTTGATTACACTATAGTCCAATCTAAACTATCTAGTTCATGTGCCCAAAACCTTCCAACATAAAATTTGAATTTGTGTAGAGGGTTACGAATATGACCCTAACAAGGTACCCAAATTGAACGAGTTCAACAAATATTTTCAATTTTCTAATTACACTAAGAGGCATTTTCTACAGCCACAGTAAGATGGAATATTTCATCTAAACAAAAAGAGATATTTGTAGTTACAAATGTAGGGAAGTGGATTAGTCATGTTGACTCTCACAAGTAACATTTGATATGCGAATGGGAATGGTATTTGAAGAGTCAAGTTGCCTCATGACTCTTGTTGCTTTGTTATAAGTTTCTCACAACTCTCAACCAAGAGTGCAATGATAGCAAGCATTTGGTTTGTGTTGGCCTCCTTGCAGTTATAGAGTGGTCATGTGAGTCTAGGGAATGAGAGTTGCTCCTTCATGTAAGCACAAAGGCATTATCTAAATCTTAGTATTTGGCTTTTGTTTTGGTGTGTATTTATCTGTGGTGACTGAGTTCAAGCAATTTTCTATTCTTATTTCACTGTAATAGCTTTTAGGCATTGGACGCGATTTCTCAAGGCTTTGCAGGCACTTAATTTGAAGTTGGTCTTCAGGCATTGATAAAATTTCAATGAAGAACGATTCAACAAAACCACATTGTGCATGTTATATACAGAATACATGCTTGTCAATCACAAAAATTATAGTTATAATGTTTCACAAAAATATCCCTTTGCAATGCTTTGGTGGGTGTCCATAATCTTTTCTAAAACTCCCATTTTCATGCAAAGTTTGTAAAGCACTTTTTAGCAAGTACTGTTGCATGAGATGACACTTTTTGAATATTTGATCAAATATTCAGGGCATGGTTAATGATTTTAATGAATTTCTATATGTTGATTTATAATATCTACAATGATCCTTTAAAAACACTTTTCTTTTACATAAAATAATGATATTATATTAAATTAAAATAAATTTAAGAACTATCCTTTTATGAAAAATCTTATAATACAATTTGAAAATGTTTAATAATTAATTAAAATTGAAATTGAAATGAATAATATTGAAGATTATGATTTTTTTATAAGAGAATCTTAATACTTTTAGTTTACTACCTAAAAACAAATATTGCACTTTAAGGTAATAATTAATTAAAAATCTTCGATATAGATTAAAGTATAAGATATAGGCTAAAATAAAACAGTTCTATAAAATTTGAAATGAGGTTTTTTTATGTTTCTAGAATTTAATTAATTAAAATAAATTGAGATTATGTCACAAATTTCTTTCTATATTTACAAATATAAATATAGTAACAATTTTTTTTCAAAAATCTATATAAGATTTATTTCATTTTTTTACTATCATATTAATCTTTGATAAAATATATGTATATATAGTAAAATAATTATTATAAATTATTAAAAAATTAATAATATAAACTAACATATAAAGAATACAAAAATAATATAAGAAGAAGAAGAAACTTAAAATAATAGATAGAATTTTTTCAGGGCAAGTTTCAAGCCATTTTAGGTGTGGTGATAAATTTAGGAATGTTTTCAACTATGTTAATTGATTTAGGAATGTTTGTAATGGATTGTGGAAGAGTGTTTGTAAATCAAAATGTCAATTTATATTTTGAAGGAAACATTTAAAGATTTAATTATTTCTACTTTCATGGAGTTGTTTCCTTAAATGAACATAAATAGGGTTTCAAAGAGTTGTTTTCATCTACAAACAATGTCCTACAAGAAAGTTTCTATATTTTATCATGCCTCCTATAGATGGATATGGATGAAAAATAATTAACTATTTTTAGAATGGAAATAGTGACCCCTCATTACCCCAATCTAAATAAAATTGCTTCTTTTTGTGGCACTTGGATGCTTAAACCAAGTTTATAGGAAATTTAAAAATATATATATTTACTACCATTTTCAAATAAAAAAATTAATTAAATATCAATATAAAGATAAAAGATATAACATATAATAGATAGTTATATATTAAAAAAATATCAAATAATAAATAACAATAATTAAATAATGTAAATAAAATGAAATATCTCTTAACTCAATAGAAAATAATTCTATATATTCCTTATCTATGTAAAAATCACAATGACACAAAAAAAAAGGGTTTAAAAAGTTTGAAAAGGGTGGAATTAGGAAAATCTTTAAAAAAATGCTTATCCTTAATCAAAATGTAGATCATGTATTTAACCAACAATGCAAGCAATACAAAATCTACCAAAACCATATCTCACTATGATAAAAAGGAAGAAAAGTGCATGTCACCACATGTGACATGGAAAAGATTAGGTTTTAATCATAAATACAAATTATTTTTAGCATTTGAAGCTGTACATGTTTCTTCTTTCTCAAAATCAGTCGAGGAAAACTTTAATGAAGCTCAAGAGTTTAACCCTTCTGATATTGAGCCCTTATTGCTTTTAACTAATGGAAGCCCAAAGCCTCCTCTATGTAAAACCTCATCACATAGTATGCTTGTGGATATCCTGGATTCGAAAGAAGGAAAAATGAATAAGAAGGAACTCAATGGAGGGATCTCAACTAGAAGCAGGAATAAGAAAAAGGTAGATGTTGGAAGCCAGAACAAAAAGTAGGGAAGGCCATCTCTAAAACATCAAAGGGAATAGGAAAGATTGAAGAACCATGCTGATGGAACACAGTGTTCCATCGAGTCAGCCCTATCTCCGGTTAAAGTATGAAGATAATATCCTGGAATATTAGAGGGTTGAATGCCCCTCATAAGCAGGATGTGTTACGAAACATCATAAGAGATCATAAACCAGATGTGGTCCTCGTTCAGGAAACCAAGATGTCTAAGGAAAAAGTGGAAAAGATTACAATTTTTAAGAATAATGGTATCATAGGATCTAGCTCGGAGGGAGCTTCTGGAGGAACTGTGATTTTTTGGAACCAAAAAACCATCAAAGGTAAGGAAATAATCTCTACTTTTAATAGGAACTTTGTGCAGCTTGAGCATATTAAGGATAACTTTGTTTGGGTGTTAACTAATGTCTACGCGCCTAACACCAAAACCAACAGAGTTAAATATTGGAGAATCCTTGCTGACGACAGACTTAAGTTTGTTTATCAAAGCTGGATTATAATGGGAGATTTCAATACTCCACTAAAAGAGGAAGAGAAGATGGGAGGTCTCCCCTTGCAACGTGATGGGAAACAAGACCTTATGGAGTTCATCAATGATCAAGCTCTTATGGATGTGGATCTTCAGGGCATTAACTACACCTAGACTAATAGAAGAACCGGAGCTGACCTGGTCCAAGTAAAGTTAGATAGAACTTTAATTTCTCCTGAGTGGTTAACCAAGTATAGTTGCTCCCTTGCTTCTGTTATCAAAATTGGGTCAGACCATTATCCTATCTCTTTTACTGCAAACTCTTTTTCGGCTAAGAGAAACATCCCCTTCAGATTTGAAAAAGTGTGGTTATCTCACCCCTCCTTGGAAGCTTGTGTCACTGATTGGTGGAATTCTGAGGTTGAGGGTATGGCTCTCTTTAGAATAGCTAAAAAGCTCAATATTTTAAAGGCTAAAATCAAAATCTGGAACAAAGAGATTTTTTGGGACATTTTCAAGAGTAAAATTCAAATTAAAACTGAAATTAAAGATGTTCAGGATAGAATCCAAGAGTTTGGGTTGTCTGAAGAACTTAGGGTGGTGGAAAATGTTTTTTTGTCTAAATACCACACCATTATTTCTAATGAAAAGACATTCTGGAGACAAAGATCAAGAGTCTTGTTCTTGAAGGAAGGTGATAAAAATACCCATTTTTTTCACTTAACTACTCTTAAGCATAGGGCAACTAACAGGATATCCAGATTATCCTCTAATAAAGGGATCTTAATGGAGGATAATGATATTAGAAAGGAAGCTATGGAGTATTTCGGCACCCTATTGGGAGAAGTGGATAACCTGGATATCAGTAATCAAAACATCCTCTTGCAAGTTATTCCTTCTACCCTGACTGTTGATGATAATAACTTTTTATCCCGTATTCTCTCTAATCAGGCAATCAAAAAGGCGATGTTTTCTTTTCAGGGAGATAAATCCCCTGGACCGAACGGTTTTCCAATATTTTTCTTCCAAAATTTTTGGCACATCGTGGAGGCTAACATTTGCAATGGTGTTAAAGAATTCTTTGGCTCTAGAAGGCTCCTAAAGGAACTAAATGCTACCTTCATTATCCTTATTCTGAAGATCCTAAGTGCTGACTCTCTCAATAAGTTTAGACCCATTAGTCTGTGCAACTCTGTGTACAAGATTTTATCCAAGGTTCTGACTTCCAGGTTGTTAGAAATTCTTCCAAGAATTATCTCCATCCAGCAGAATGGCTTTGTCCCTGGTGGACAGATTCTGGACATCATATCTATTCATGAAAATATCCACTCCCTAAAAGTGGCGAATAATCAGGGTTTCTTCCTGAAGTTAGACATGGCTAAAGCTTTTGATAGAGTGAACTAGCAGTTTCTCCTAAGGATCATGAAAGCATTTGGTTTTGGTGAAAAAGTAATTCAACTTTGCTCTCAACTTATGGAAGCTTCCTCTTCTGCTATTATTGTCAATAGTTCCCCGTCTAGTATCTTCAAAAGCTTTAGATGCCTTAGACAGGGGGACCCCATATCCCCTATCTTGTTTACTATTTTAGCTGAATGCCTAGGTACATTTATTCTTAAAAATGTGGAAGATGGCAATCTTAAGGGTCTGAAACCATCTTCATCCAATGTCACTTGTTCTCATGAACGGTTTGTTGATGATTCTATTACTATGGGGGAAGCTTCCATCTTGGAAGCTAAAAACATGAAGAAGGTGTTGAATACTTATGAATCTGCCTCTGGTCAAAAAATTAATTGGGATAAAAGTTCTTTGTTCTTCATCAACACCCCTATTCAAAGGCAACTAAGGATTGAAATAATTCTTGGTTGCAAAATTTCTGAGCTACCCTCTTCTTATTTGGGGCTTCCTTTGTGTATTAAGCCTGAGGATTCTTTCTGGAATAAGCTGGTGGATAGATTTCACTCAAAACTCACTGGTTGGAAAGGGGTTGTCCTTATTCAAGCAAGCAAAGTTACTCTACTTAAAGCCACTCTCCAAAACCTACATGTTTATGCTCTCAATTTGTTCAAAATCCCCAGAAAATTTGCGGAAGCTATTGAAAGAATCCAAAAAAAGTTTCTTTGGTCAAGGGTGGAAGTCAAAAACAGAATTCCCCTTATTGCCTGGAATAAAATATGTTCTCCTAAGGCCTCAGGTGGGTTGGGTTTAAGGAATATTAGTTTCATGAATAAGGCTTTATTAGCCAAACAAATTTGGAGAATCAAAGGGGAGGAAAGAGAATGGAACTCTATCTAGAAAAACAAATATCTTTATATGCAACCTTCTGAGGAAGAATTATTAGATGATTATTTTATTATTGAAGGTTCGGCTATATGGAATGTTGTTCAATCAGCTAAAAGCTAGGCTATTGCTGGACGAATTTGGAACCTTGGGGATGGTAGGAGAATAAGATTTGGGGAAGATAGGTGGATATTGGACAAACCTCTGGAGGAAGTTCCAATCCTTGATGAATGGAAAGACTGGTTCAAAAGCAGGTTTAGGGAGCTGGTCAGAGACTACTAGAGAAATGGGAATTGGATTGATTTTAGCCAGCAGTGTCTGGGGCTTAAGTTCCTTTAGATTTCTCTCTCTACTAAAGTTCCCAGAGACAACAAAGATGATAGATTGATATGGAGGGAAACCCTGGATGGGAAGTACTCTGTTTCCTCAACTATGGCTATCCATAATGAATCTGTGGAAGAAATTCCTTTTTGGGCTAAAGTCTGGAACAAGAAGTTAGTTCCTAAGGTTAATATCTTTTTTTGGATTTTCATCCAAAACAAGGTTTTAACCCTAGACAACCTTCAAAAGAGAGGTTTTGTTTTTCCTAACAAGTGTTCTCTCTATTGCAAGGAAGAAGAGACTACCTACCATATTCTTAATCGGTGTACTTTTAGTCAGGAAATCTGAAAAATCATCTTAAGCAGGTGGAACTTGAGCTGGGTTTTTCCGAACTCCCTAGGGGAATCCTGGCAGCAATGGCACTGCCCAATTCTAATCCTAAGATTGTGGAGACTTGGAGACTTATTCTTCCAAATGTTATCTAGAATATTTGGAAAGAGCACCACAATAGGATTTTTAGGGATAAAAGTGCTACTCCTGAAGTAGTGGCGGATAAAATTTACAGGAGTATATTTGAATGTATCTATGGTACTGATTATGGACCAGTTGCTAAGGAAGACTTCAAAGATAGGTGGAACTTCTCTACTACTACTACTAGCAAGGAGAAGGGAAGAGAAGGTATTGTTTAGTGTTTTCCTCCGTAGGGGTGGATTAAGGCTAACTTTGATGGGGCCTCTAAGGGGAATCTGGGTAAAGCTGGATATGGGGGCATTGTCAGGAATTTTGCTGGAAGTTGCTTAGTGGCGGTGGTTGGTCCTTTGGGGAGTCAAACAAGTCATTTTGCTGAAGCCTTAGCTACCCTAAATACCTTAATTACAGCCAAGAATCTTAATCATGATAAATTATAGCTCGAGGGAGACTCACTTAATATTATTAAGTGTTTGAAGGGGGAGTCGGAGCCATTATGGTCAATTGAAAATATTATCATGAAAGCTAGGGAAATTATTGCTAGTGTTAAAGATATTATAATTCAACATGCCTTTAGAGAAATAAATATGGTGGCAGACTGTCTAGCGAACCTAGGTGTTAATTTTGATTCCCAAATGATTTGGCACAGGGAAGATGTCAACATAAACATTAAAGAGCTCCTTAGAAAGGACAGATATATGGGAAGGGAAGGACCGCATAATCATGACAGAGAATATGAATAATTTATGCCTTGATGGAAAGGTAATTATTACCTAGAAAAGCAGCAGATCCCTAACCATTTCGTATAATACATCGCACGCTTTGTAGGTCACCCAGTTCAAAATCTCGAGTAACTACAAGAAAGAAGTGTTGAGTTTGCAAAGGAACAGAGCTGATAATCTGAATTCGAAGATGGGAGGAGATTTAAGGAGGGAGGAACTAGATAATACATCAACATGGAAAGCGATGCTGAAAGTGTGGGTGAAGCTGGAAAAAGGGTCCCTCACAAGCTTTATGGAGAAGCTAGTGGATTATGACAAAGGTAGGGTAAATCTCGCCGTTTCCAAAATTTCTGAAAATTGGTGTCATGGATCTTTTAAAATCTATGGGGTTAAGTTCAAGTTGGATGTGGGCCTCATAGCTACTATGACTAGCATGCCCCATACTGGGCTTAACATTTTTAGAGACCTTAAAGTCTCCAACAACACGGTTAATCTATTCCCACGGAAGGAAAAAGAGAGGGATAGAATTGGCAAAGCCACAGTGGGTTACTATGAAGCTGCTAATATCAAGAAAATTTGGGGTTGGGTTTTGAATGCTATAATGGAATATATCACGGTTGAGGGTCGATTCTCTAGGGCCCACGCCTACGACTTTGTTCTTCTAAACCATTTTAGACATGACAAAAAGGTATCCCTACCCTACTACCTTTTCAAGTCCCTTTCTAGGTCCCTTAATAAACACAGTAAGAATCCCTCTAGTCCAGTTCTCCATTGCGGACTTTTGTTGCTCATTTATGAGCACTGTAAAACCCTCACCTTGCTAGAAAACAAGAGGTTATATGCCTCTTTGGGGAAGAGAAAGATGGAGGGAGGTGATTCCGGCAAGGAGAAGGCGTCTTCTAGAAAAAAAGAAAGAGTGCCCCTAGGATGGAAATAGAGAAAATTGAAAAAGAAGGCAGTGAAATGGAGATGGATGATTCTGATGGTGAAGATAGCTGGAAAGATGAGGAGGTGGGTATTGAGGAAGAAAGTGGTGATAATGAGTCTGACAATGAAAGCCCTATCCATAGTGACTGCCCTGGCAAGGACAACGGCCATCCTATGGAGGATGTGGATTACAAGGATAATGAGGAAATAGATGTGAATTCTGAGAGGGAAAGGAACAAGGAACTTGAGAAGAATATGACTAAGGATAGTTTAAGTGAGGACAAGGAAAGTGTGGATAAAGGGTTATTCCTAGATAACCTTAAAAAACTCACTGAGGTGAGACTGGATTATGACAGATGGACCTATGAACTCTTGAAGAACTTGGAAAAAAAGGGGAAAAACACGGATGAGAAGAGGGAGAATGACGACAGGGAGTAGATAAAATGGAAGCAAGATATGGAGGAGAAGGTTAAATCACTTGAAGAAGGGAGAGAGGCCATGAAACATTTGTTGGGCATTATCCCGAATATCCTGACAGTTGTCACTAAAAAATTGGAGTATATTGCTAAGGTCTTTGATCATACCAGTTCTCCTAAACCGGTGGTGGAACTTGACATGGATGATGAGACTATCCAGATTGCCAATGGTGAAGCTACTTCGATTGGTGGTGCTGCTAAGAGGACCAAGGAGAGTGTCAAGAAAGTTGTGGCTACTTCTGCTAAGGATCTCCCAAATCTCAGGGGTAACATCAAAGCTCTGCATGGGATTAGCAACACCATGGCTAATGCCCTGAAAAAAATCAATTAGTTTCTCTTCTTGGGTCTGACTAGTTTTGTTGGCTTTGTGGGGCTTTAGTTGGTTTTCTGCTGGCTTTTCGTTGGCCTGTTCCTTTTTGTCTCTTGTTGCTTTTTCTGTTAAGCTCTATTTGTAAAGGGTTTTGGGGCCCCTTCAAAACCTATTTTTACCTTAATCAAAAACAAAAGATGAAGGTAACACATAAAAGATAATAAATTTAGTATAAATGTATTAAACACATTAGTTTGAAGGATGCTCATAGATATTATAGAGAAGTATTTTTTATATTTATCTAATCAATTTTTTTAATATGTATAATATAAAAATATATATCTAACTAAAACTATTATCTTCAAAATTATTTTATTTTATGTCCTATGTCCTATGTCCCCCTTCCTATGTCCCCCTTCCTCTTCATCATCATGTTTGAAGCCCTAGGTAGATCCATCTCTAAGGCCAAAGAGGAAGGTGGGATCCAAGGAATCCCTATTACCAATGGCCTCCCTCCCTTTACCCACCAACAATTTGTCGATGACACGGTGCTTTTTGGGTAGGGAAGTGTAAGGGAAGCGAGCGCCTTCAAAGGCATCCTTAATTCCTATATGCTAGCCTTAGGTCAAGAGGTAAATCTGGCCAAGTCTGTAGTTTTTATGTTCAACATAGACCCCTCCTTAGGAAAAGTGATCAGCAATGTCCTGGAGATTAGTGAAGGAACTCTTCTTTGCAAATACCTAGGCATTCCCCTTGACAAGGGTAGAAGACCCTCAAAATTATGGGACAACTTGGTGGATAAAATCAAGTCTAGGATTAACACTTGGAAAGGAAAATGGCTCTCATCTGCAGGTAGAGAAACCTTGGTTAGATTGGTCTTGTCAGCTATGCCCATTTACCAACTCTCCTGTCAACATTTATCTTCTTCTAAACTTGCAAAGCTCAACAAGCATCTCAGGACTTTCTTTTGGCAAGGTGCTAATGACAACCATAAAATATCTCTCATGTCCTGGGACAAGATATGCAAACCTAAAGAAGAAGGAGGAGTTGGCATTAAAAACCTTCGTGATCAGGGCAAAGCCTTTGGTGCCAAGTTGGTCTGAAGGATGTTCAGAACCCCCCACCTCAAATGGGCTCACTTGTTGCACCACAAATACCTTAATGGAGGGAATCCTATCCAATTCTTCAAAGAAACCAACCCTCCCAGAGGGTCCTGCCTATGGAATTTTATGTTAGACTATATGAGGATTATCTCTAATAGACTTACTTGGAACCTGGGTTCTGGGGATAAAGCTCTTTTCTGGTCGGATTCATGGGGTGGATATAAGGCTATTGATAATATCCATGACCTTGGTGCTACTCGTATCCTTCTTGAATCTCATAGAGGACCCCTATTAAACAACTATATCTCCCCTTTAGAGGATGGGGCTGGTTGGCAGTGGATCGAGAAGGAAGATGAGGATATCCTGGTAAGGGATAAACAAAAACTTATGGCAATTCTTAAATCAAGGAACATTGCCTTACGTCAGAATGAGGACAAGCTCGTCTGGTATGGCTCCCTAAAAGGAGAATACAACTCCAAGGATGGGTACTCTCTCATCTCCAAATTGTTTATAAGACCTATGACTGAGATTCCCTTGAAATTTTGCTGGGATAAATATTGTCTGCCTAAGGCAGGTATCTTCTCCTGGCTTGCGGTTCAGAACAAGCTCCTAATTGTGGACAAATTTAGAAGAATGGGGTATGAGGGCCCTAGTAGATGTCCTCTTTGCGAGGTAGACGAGAAAGACACCAATCATAGCCTCCTTAACTTCCCCTTTTCTCACAAATGTTGGATCTAGTTCACCAACAAACTTGAATGTTCTGCGGCCTTCCCCCACACCATCTTTGGAATGCTCAAGGCATGGCCTCTCCTCAGGCGTGGCTATCTCTATGAAGGTTTATAGATAGCTCTTCCTTCTTCCATTATGTGGGAACTATGGAAGGAGAGAAATAGATGTATCTTTAAGAATGAAAAACTAGAGGTTCCCATAATCATTAACAGGATAGAGTCAGCTATCACTGAGCTCATGAACAACCGACTATCATCAGGCACATTGAAGAATGCCTCTATCACTTATTGGGATGAAAAGATGAAAAAACGTTGGGAAGTCTTATCCTTTCCTCCCTTTGTAGGAGATGGTCCTATTGCAAGTCTTCGATCAAGGGATGCATACAGATGGCAGCCCCCAGGCAAAGGTTGGGTGAAGCTAAAATTTGATGGGGCATCATGTGGCAACCCAGGGCAAGCAGGGATAGGATGTGTTGTTCATAATTGGGAAGGCAAGGAACTAGAAACCCTTGCCTCTCTGGTTGGCATCAACACCAACAATTGGGAAGAACTTATGGCCCTGGTGGAGGGTCTGCATTTATGTAGGAAACTAGGAGTTAAGAACTTGGAAATTGAAGAAGATTCAGCTATAATTGTGAATGCTCTGAGGAAAGGTAGTATGCCTAATTGGAGACTAAATAATTTGTTGTCAAAAGCTCTTGACTTATGCAGAGATTTTGATAGGTTCACAGTCAATCATTTTTATAGGGAGGGAAATAAAAGAGCAGATGAGTTGGCCAACTTGGGAGCTGATGGCATCAATCTCCTGTCTGTGCCACCTTAAGGTAAACCCCTCTTTTTTTTTCGTCTCCTAAGTGGCCATTATCATGTTTCTCCTTTCATCCCCTTATGTTTCTCTTGCCCAGACTCTGTTTTAACCCACTTATTTATTCCTCTTCTTGCCCCCTATATTTATGTATAGATACTCAGACAAACATTCAGTTTAAATATGCCCATATATCTGTCCTCCCAGACTTTAACTCAGGTAGTTAGGCTCAATCCATGGTCGGATATAGTCATTAAAACACAAATCTCAATCATTTATTTTTATTCCTCTCCTTCATACCCATTTAGTCTTCCATCCTTTAGCCCAAGGAGAGGCCCCTCGTCTAATGTTTTTGTATATACTTATCTGGGAACTTTCATTATCAGACCCTCACCTTGATTCAGTCTTCCATCCTCATATTCAGCCTCTCATCTGCATATATATATATATATACCCTTATATATTTATATGTAGGTTTTATCTCACATTCTTGCAGCCCAGTACCCTTTCATGAATTATCTGGGATAGATAAGCACTCTCAACGCATGTAATAATTTTCTCTTTACAGATATATAGGCATTTCATACACACACACACACACACACACACACACACACACACACACACACACACATATATATATATATATATATATATCTTAACACCTATATTAAGTTAGATCCTTGATTCACATTTATAGGTATATATATATATATATAGTCATATATATTCATATTTATATATTCATAATTTTGTTAAGTAGTGTATATGCCTTACATCATCCTCTTCCCTGTGTATGATCGGCCCCAGCCACCTTCAAGCTTTCTAGGCCTTCCACAGTCGCAATATATATATATTCTCGCAGCCCAGGACCCTTCATGAATTATCTGGGACAGATAAGCACTCTCAACGCATGTAATAATTTTCTCTTTACAGATATATAGGCATTTCATATATATATATATATATATATATATATATCTTAACACCTCTATTAAGTTAGATCCTTGATTCACCTTTATAGGTATATATATATAGTCATATATATTCATATTTATATATATACATACATACATACATATATATATATTTTTTGATATATTTATATTTTTATTATTATATATATATACATATATATATATATATATATATTCTTATTCGTCTCTTGAAGTTTGTTGATCTTTCATCCTTGAATATCGTCTTAAATCCTTTTTTATCCATCTCTTCATTTATCTAAAGGTATATATGCCTTTTCTCATTTTCATAATTTCTTAGAGTCATACACTTTGGTGGCATCACTTTATCTTCCTTTAAATTGTCATGTTTCATCGATGTTACCTTTGTTTCGATGAAACCATCGTTATCATCAATGAGCCTTGTGGTTTCATCGATCTCCTCATTTTCATCGAAATCTTTACCTTACGTGTTTGTGTCGATGTAATGCTCCATCAGTTCTTCGAAACCCTATTTTTGATAGGAATCCTTTTGTCACTGCGTTTCACAACCGTCTTATTGATCTTTAATTTTATCGATAATGGTTCCTCATTATTCGGCTTTTGCATTGGCATCAATTAAATTCCTTGTGTTGGTGAAAGAAGAATATCTTCCTTCGACCTTTTGTTTTTACCGATGGCATGTTATTGATGAAAATCTCTTATGTTTTATCAACCTTTTGTCTTTCGATGAAACTGTCACTATCAGCCAATAACTTTAGTATCTCTTCGACATCCTTCTTTTCTCAAAATTCCTATCGATGAAACTTTCCCCAATTTCTTCGATCTCATCATTTCGGTAGAACTATCTTCTTCGGTGAATGATTTACATGTCCTACTAATACCATAGTTTCTCTAGCAGCCTTGCTTCATCGACAAAATCTCCTTTGGTTTCTTCGATATACCTTCTAGTGATGAAAAATAATGCTTTCGATAAGTCCCTTTTGAAGTTCATCGAGGCCCAAGTCTGTTTGGTAAATAATCTTATCAATGTCTCTAGGTTGTTTTAACTTAGCTTCATAATTTTGTTAAGCAGTGTATATGCTTTGTGTCATCCTCTTCCCTGTGTATGATCGGCATATTTATATATATATATACATTTATATATATATATATATAGATATATTTATATTTTTATTATTATATATATATCCTTATTAGTCTCTTGAAGTTTACTGATCTTTCATCGTTGAATATCGGCTTAAATCCTTTTTCATCCATCTCTTCATTTATCTGAAGGTATATATGCCTTTTCTCATTTTCATAATTTCTTAGAGTCATACACTTTGGTGGCATCACTTTATCTTCGTTTAAATTGTCATGTTTCATCGATGTTACCTTTGTTTCGATGAAACCATCATTATCGTCAATGAGCCTTGTGGTTTCATCGATCTCCTCATTTTCATCAAAATCTTTACCTTACGTGTTCATGTCGATGTAATGCTCCATCGGTTCATCGAAACCCTATTTTTGATAGGAATCCTTGTGTCGCTGTGTTTCATAACCGTCTTATCAATCTTTAAGTTTATTGATAATGGTTCCTCATTATTCGGCTTTTGCATTAGCATCAATGAAATTCCTTATGTTGGTAAAAGAAGAATATCTTCCTTCGACCTTTTGTTTTTACCGATGGAATGTTATCGATTAAAATCTCTTATGTTTTATCGACCTTTTGTCTTTCAATGAAACTCTCACTATCGGCCAATAACTTTGGTATCTCTTCGACATCCTTCTTTTCTCAAAAATTCCTATCGATGAAACCTTCCCTAGTTTCTTTGATCTCATCATTTCGATAGAACTATCTTCTTCAGTGAATTATTTACATGTCCTACCGATACCATAGTTTCTTCAGCAGCCTTGCTTCGTCGATGAAATCTCCTTTGGTTTCTTTGATATACCTTCTATTGATGAAAAATAATGCTTTCGATAAGTCCCTTTTGAAGTTCATCGAGGCCCAAGTCTGTTCGATAAATAATCTTATCAATGAAACATCAATAGGTTTCTTTGATACAACAGGTGTACCATTTCGGTCAAACTAGACATTTCGGTGAGAGGTTAGTGTGTATATCCAATGGCTTTGGTTTGGCTGATAACTTTTAGGATTCTTATGTCTGTGGAAGTTTCAAGGGTTCTATCAAAATTCTTAAGCACATGCTATATTTCTTTTTTTGAAGAAGAAGAAGAAGAAGAAGAAAACTTTTGTAGCTTTAATTAAAACCATGGAATTCTATTGATTTAAATTCGATGCTCAACACCACCCCTAACCATAATCCTAACCCTAACTCTAACCAATATTTAAACCCTGACCCTGATATTATACACTTAATAACTATAAAATAATATTATAGTTTCAAAATAAGAATATAATAGTATTATACTTATCATATGGCACTCTATTAATAGTATATTACTAATAAAACTACAAAAATAATATTATAACTAAACATAATTTAAAATAATAATATAATACATTTCAAATATTTCAAATTTATATTATGAATATTATTTTCAATAAATTATAAAATAATATCATAATAATCACAACAATATAAATTAATAATAATAGGTTTCAGTTTTATAACTAGATATCTAGTTTTATTTATTTATGCATATATATATATATATATATATATATATATATATATATATATATATATATATATATATATATATATATATATATATATATATATATATATATATATATAGTTTTTCTCCTTATTTTATTTATACTTATTTATATTTACATTTATATACTTATATATATTTATATAACCATTTTCATTCTCTTATTCATATTTATCCATCTCAGACTTAGATGTTTAAGTATTTCCTCCTTATATTTGATCACTCCTAAATTTAGCTTTTTTAGTCTTGCCGCTCTACTAGGATAAGCTTTAAGACTAGAAGGAGGCAATACCATACATTAATGAGCATAGGTATATAAACGTGTTGGCATATCTCGCTCCCGGATATATGTGATCACGGATATATAGGTATTATTATTTATGTAGATATTGCCTTCTTTTAGGACTAACACTTACCTAGCTATCCTCATCCCTATCTTTCATATTTTTGTTTCAATGATGATCTTCTATATTATATCTAGTTTTTCCGTACTAGGCTAGCTTAGATGGCTTTTATCATCCACACTTTTTTGGGCATGGTAGGATCTCTGTTTAATTCAAAATCTATTATGAATGATAGCCCATTGCGCTATCTATGCTAGAAGGACTAAAGATCCCTCTAGAAGGTTAGCAGCTTGGTCTCTGCATTCGGGGATCTTATGAGTAGTTTTGATCTTTCTTGATGTTTTGTCTCTTGTTTTGTTCTTAAGAAGCTTTCAAGTTTTAATGTCTCTAGGTTACTTTAACTTAGCTTCATAATTTTGTTAAGTAGTGTATATGCTTTGCGTCATCCTCTTCCCTGTGTATGATCGGCCCCAGCCACCTTCAGGCTTTCTAGGCCTTCCATGGTCGCTATATATATATATATATATATATATTTATATTTATATTTTTATTTTTATATATATTTATCATCATTCACATTATATATTAGGATTTGGTTCAGACTCACATCTATATAATCATATTCATATATAGTTTCCTATTTTCCTGCCTGTTCTCTTAGTTTTAAGTTAAATCAGTCTCAGATGCATATGTCAATTTTCCTCTTTCTTCCCAATAAACTCCAGCATCATATTACTAGATTAAGGCTCAACCTGATAAAATTTTATCTCACTTAAAGCTTTCACATGACACTCAATTAGGGCCTGGAAGGCTCTCGAACCATAGTCTTTAAGATGGTAGCTCCCTGCGATCTCTTTGCAGGAATATTTATGGAATTGGCCTCATTAATATTTATTGAGTTTATGCTCTTCGATGGGTAATCACTCTCGCATTATGTTTCTGGAGTTTTTTTTAGACTAATATTTTGAGTTGTGTATCCTAACAAGGTGACCATCCAGGTAGGTATGATATATTGTATAAGTTGACATGTTTGGTTTTCCTTTTCCTAACATTCTGGTTAGAGATTTTCTCAAGATTTTATGCAGCATAAGGAGCAAAGCATGCTTAACCCTGTGTTTCAGGAATAGCAAGAACTGTCACCCACAAATGGCAGCATCACCCCAAGAGATGGGCAATCTGTTGCTCAACTTTACATAGAGGATTTCTACATATAATCTTCATTATTTTGGACAAGTTCCCTTTGTGATCTTGTATCTCCATTTTGTATCGCATTCTTAATTTTTTCTAATCCTTGAGGGATCTAGGCTAGACCAGAGGTTTTCTTCCCTCCATTCTTTCCTATCGGTGCCCACACTGAATGGAGGTGTAAATGTAAATCTATCTTATTTTTAAAATTAATAAAATTCCTTGGCCTCGGCCTTTTATCGATCAAAAATAAATAAAAATTATTTAATATTCTTAAATATTATATTTTTGTACTTAAGAAAATATATAATTTTTTTATGAAAGATTTTTTAAATATTTTTTGAGAATTAAATGAAAATAAGTATAAATACAAAAATATAAAAAATATTCTATAAAATGTACAGAAAAAATAAACCAAATCGAGTCTTAACTCAAGAACTACACCATTTTAAACCTTAAACCAAATTCAATTATAACCCTAACCCTAGCCCTAATTATAATTAAATATTAAACCAAATTAAACACTAACACCAATCCTAAATCTAATTGAACTTTAATTCTAATTCAACCCTAGCCCTAAATAACCCTAACCCTAATTGAACTCTAATCCTAATTGAACTATAATCCTAATCTAAACCTAACCCTAATCTACCCCAAACCTTGATCCTAATTGAACTCTAATCCTAATTTAACCCTAATCCTAGTATAATTGAGTCATCACCCTAATTTAACTCTAATCCTAACCCTAACTATAATTAAACCCTTACCATAATCAAATCATAATCATAATTGAACCCTAACTCTAATTAATTATAACGTTAACCCTTAATTATTTTAATTGAATTCCAACCCTAACCTAAACCTAAACTTAACTTTAACCATAGAATTAAATCCTACCTACAACTTGAACTTTAATCTGACCCTAACCTAACCTTAAACTTAAATTTAACCATAGAATTAAATCCTACCTACAACTTGAACCTTAACATAACTCTGATTAAACCCTAACTCTAATTTGAACCCTAACACTAATTGAACCATAATCCTAATTTAATTTTATAAACAATTTCCTAATCCTAATTGAACTTCATTCCTAACGTAACCTAAATTAAGCCCTAATTATAATTTAAACCCCAACTAAACCAAATTAAGCCCTAACTACAACTTTAACCCTAATCTAACCATAATTCAACCCTAGCCCTAAACTTAACCCTAACCCTAAGTGAACTATAATCCTAATCTAACACTAACACTGATCTACCCCAAACCCTTATCCTAATTTAACCCTAACCCTAATATAATTGAATCATAATAATAACTAAACTATAATCGTAACCCTAACTATAATTAAACCCTTACCATAATCAAACCCTAATCATAATTGAACCTTAACTCTATTTTTTAACTATAATCTTAACCTGTTATCCCTCTAATTGAATGCCAGCCCTAACCTATCCTAAACTTAACTTTAACCATAGAATTAAATCCCATCTAACCTTAATTGAACCCCAACTCTAATTTGAACCCTAACTCTAATTTGAACCCTAACCTTAATTAAACCCTAATCATGATTGAATTTATAGAGAAAACCCTAACCCTAATTAAACTTCAATCCTAATTTATTCCTAATCCTAGAATCAATTGAATCATAACCCTAACTCTAAGTCTAATTGAATTCTAATACTAGTCCTAAGTATAATTAAAACCTTACCATAATTAAATCCTAACCCTGACAATATCCCTAATCGAATCCTAGCCCTAATTGAACCTTAACCTTAAAATAAATCTTTATATAATCCTAACCGTCATACCATGATTTATCCTTAAATTGTAACCCTATTTGAATCCAAACACTAACTCTAACCCTAGTTAAACGCTAAATGAATTATAATACTAACCCTATTCCTAATAAAACCTTGGCCTTAACCCTAATACTAAATCTAATTCAATGCCAGCCCTTACCCCAAGCATTATCTTAAAATAGTAACCCTAATTGAAGTGCAATCTTAACCCTAAACCTAATCTTACCATAATTGAAACATAACCATAACCTAACCCTAAATTTAACTCTAACCCTAATCCTAATTGAACACTAATACAAATTTAACCTTAACACTAATGTAATTGAATCATAACCCTAATTATAACCCTAATTGAACTCTAGCCCTAACTGCAATTGAACCCTTATGATGACCTAACCATAATTAAACTCTATCTTAAACTTGAACCATAACCCTAAACGCAACCTACGCTTGACCCTATCACTAATATTTATGCTAACGTAACCCACAGCCCTAATTAAAGCTTAATGCTAACCTTGAAACCAAGCTTTATTATAGAACCCTAACCCTAACACAATGTTTTATCCTTAAACCTATTGCTTAACAGATTTTGTTCCCTTCAAAAATATAACAATATGACTCTATGCCCACACAAGAGAACAAACTATCAATCAATAGTTGGATAAGTTGCAACTATCTTTGCAACTTTTTTCTGAATTTTAGAGGTACATCTCCCTCGTATGATATGAATTTAGGTTTTTTCAAGGGTATGCTTTTGACCAGAAAGCGTGAAAGGAAAGAATTCCTATCTTAAGATTCCAAAAAATAGAAAAGAAAATCTACAAATGATAAAGCATTTGCCCAATCAAACACCAACTTAGTTCATGTTGCATAATTCCATTTAAAAATAAATATCATACCATAGTGAGCAGTAGAGGAAAAACAAACATTTAATGTTTCAAAATACGTGAACTGAACGAAAAGCATTCACATAAGAAAAATATGGATTTATCCAATAGCACAAAGTCTAATCTATGAGATAAACTGATCTGTAAACCCAAACAAAAACACATCATATTTGTTTTTATAAAACAACACCAAGTCTATATTCCAAAAAATCCTCTCCTTTTTTTTATCTCCTAAGTATTTGTACCTAAAAAACCCTTTTTCCGTTTTCAAGAAATGATTCTTTCTAAAGTAACGGTCTTGAAAATGACCATTTTTAAAAACTCAATTTAAAGAAAACAAAATTATCAAAAAACCCTATCATTAGCACTAATCCCTACATTCTAAACAAACACCAACTTCATACTTCTTCCTCATCAGGCTCTGGGTTCTGACCTGTTGTTTGATTGTCAATCATCTCTGCCTTCGTCTCCTCTTCGATAAGTACTCAGAGAATCATTGAAAATTTGTCTTCATCCAATATGATTTATCGAGCTAGATTAGTAAGGTCAAAGAGGATATCATCCTGCATATGCTCAACATCTGGTTGTATCATAGGTCCTTATTCCTAAAGCATCATGTTTGAGAAACTAATTATCAGGATCCCTTCTTGCAACAATTTCTTCTTCTAGATGTTGTTTGTGATTTTTGGCTTGCTCTACAATCTTTTCCAATAGATTGATAACCCTTCTATATCTGGCGAAGTTAGTTTGTTGTTTCCATGCCAGAGATCGTAATCCAAGGATAATACTCCTTTGTTTAGTGGTTGGCCAATTTAGGTCTAGATTATCAAATTGCAGCTAACCATCATGAGGAAGAACCATCTGGGAAAAGAAAACTCATAATGGCATACGTTACTTGAACAGTTTCTAAAGGTGGTGCATTTAGTTTCCCTGCAGAAGGTGATAATATCAAAAATTATAGCTCATGATGCCACCTTTACATGTCCTCAACTGTTTAACCTATCATAAAAGATGGTGCTAGAAAATATCCATTTGATCCATTCCTTGGGAACCATGCGTTGCATTGCTACTGGTTGATTTTGAGGTGACTAGAAGGGAGATGAAAAGCTTTCAATTCTTTGATATTGGTCTTTGAGTGAGTATTGAGCATTGGGAAGAAACTAGAAATCGATCCTGTGAATTTTTTTGGCTACCACCTAATAAACATCAACCTTTTCCTAGGGATCCTGACATCGGGTGAAAACAAAACTTAGCAATCTCAAAGCAAAGTTTTGATACACTAAGATTCGACCGATAGGGTTTAACCAATAAGAGGGGATCAATGTTACTACTTATCAAGTTGCCATTATTTTTACGTGCAAAATTATTCTATATACTCTAGTCGGTTATCTCTACCGAAATATTCAGTTGGTATGCACAGTCTAGTCGGTTATAGAAGAAAGTAGTCTCAGAGCGTAGTATACATCGAGTTGTCTACCGAGTATCATTCCATGTCTACCAAGCAGCAAAGATGACACACCGAGTTCATATACACCGAGTGAAACGTGTTACCAGATTCATTGAACCTGGACATACATATGGAAACATGTTACAAGATTGAGGCACATAGAACCGTTATCACATTGGAAATTGTACTTAAAGATTGTGTATGATTTTGAGGTCATCTAGCCAATGAAATATTTTGCATGGTTATTCATTCAATAACACATATTTGTAAGATCGAAGCAATTAATATTTGTAAGATCGAAGCAATGAATGGATCACCGACATAAGAGATCTATTTATACAACATGGATTAAGATCAGACATATACATGTAGCATGACAGAAAGGAAGATATAGAAATATACAAAGCAAGACATGTGAAAGCACTAAGTGTTATGACTGTTATAGAGACACAGAGGTCACCAAGAAGGATTTCAGAGAACAGTCAAAGAACAGAGTAAACTAAAGGGTTTACCAAGTTACTATATGGATTACCGAGGTATGCTATAAGAAAGATAATCTTATTCTAAGCACATAGAATCTGCTATAACATTCCAGATGTAAAGTTGCAGATATTTGTAATGATTTATTGTAATATTTTGAAGTTGTAAGAGAAACCTTTAACAGGGTAAAAGACTCTAATCAAGTCTATAAATTGTAAAGCCTCTAACCAGGTGCAGCATTTAGATTAAGTGTTGTAAAATCCTTTAGCAAGGTAGATCTAATAGATCTTGATACTCCTAACAGGGTAAGCTATCAGAAATAGCTAAACATGTAGCTCTAACCGAGCAACATTTATTATTGCAGTAGTGAAGTTGTGGGTGCCATCCCCACCACAGTTTTTCTCTCTAACCAAGAGTTTCTATGTAACCAAAATATATGTGTTATGGAGTGAATCATGTATGATTGTTATCTATTTGTTTTAGCTTTATATTATGTTACTGCACTATTTGGTTTATGTATAACAATAAAGTTTTGAAGTACTGATTCACCCCTCCCCTCCGAGTACATTAGCTTTCCATATTGGGCCTAACAATTGGTATCGGAGCTTCAATCTTGGAAAAGGGTTTAACTGCCTAAAGAGAAAGATCTTATCAATGGAAGGCTATAAACAATCTCGGAGGATTGTGTATCTGCAGAAGAGATGGATCATGCTAATCAAGTGATTGCAAACATGCAAAGGCAAATGCAAAAATCTCTGAAAGTGAGAAGAAAATTATTTGATGATTTGCAAGACTCTCAAGATTTAGTGGAACAAATTGAGACATCATCTAAAAATAGTATATCTGAAGAGACTGAAGAAATGATTGGAGTATTGAAAGAAAAGAACAAAGCATTGGTTGATCAACTAAAAGCAATGAAAAGAGAACATGAACATTTCAGCACATAGATGACTGAAAATCTTGATGCATTGAGGACAGCTGAGAATAAAGTAAGAGATCTAGAAAGAGAGAAACAACAACTTGAAGTCTTAGTATCTGATAAGAATGATGAAATCACAAGGTTGACTGGAATTCAACAAAACCTATTAGATCAACTAGGTTATGCACATCATGAAGCAAATCTGAAAAATGATGAGAATCAAGCATTGAAACTTGAAGTATCAAGGTTGACCGATGAACTTGAAATAGAGAAGAAATCCAAAGAAACATTGAAGAAGAGTTATGAAGCATCAAAGATGTTGGATGAGCAACTGAATACAAGACGACCCAACAAAGATGCAGGACTCGGTTACAAAGGAAAAGACTCTACCGAGAAGGGAATCCATACTACCGAGAGAGGAGAATCATCAAAGAAAGTTGGAATCAAGAAGAACATCAAAAGAAAGAAGCTGATTTGCAACTACTGTGGAAATCAAGGTCACACTGCCAACATGTGTCAAATCAAAAAAGGTAAGCAACCGAATGTCACTAAGTCCAATGGTTATTGTTATAATTGTAATAAATATGGTCACACATCTAATCAATGTAGGACAAAGTCTGTTAACAATTATCAAAAGGCAAAATTCAAAGGGTTTTGTAAAAACTGCAATAGATATGGACACAGTACCGAGAAGTGTTGGCTTAAGCAAAAGAACTATGTGTGGTCTGCACACCGAGCAAATGCTAGAGGTTACCGAGCTCACATAGATCCTTACCGACAGTATTCTATAGTACCATGGGATTAAAATACAAGGATATGGTGTGAATGTTGTGGAAGATATGGACATATAAGTGCCAACTGCTTTATAAGGTTTGGAATGAACAACCAAAGATCATGGAGAAATCCTGGTATGGCATGTTTTCATTGTCACAAAGTTGGACACTTGGTTGGAGATTGTAGAGATCAACCTAGAAAAGACACTAAAGAAATAAAAGACAAATTAAAAATGATTTGGAAAAAGAAGGAAATTGTGTCAAATGAAGAAAGCACCTTACCTACCGAGTTAGGTGTACCTATTCCAAATTAATCAGTAAAGGTATGAAGGGACTGCATTCTCTCAAGGTTAAATCTTAACAGTTCCTATTTTATTATGTACTTAAGTCAAAATCTACATAGTTAAAGATGTATTAGTAAGTATTGAAATTATATCAAAGTCTTTTGGAGCACTTTACAAGAAACCTGTCAAGTCAGTGAATACAGGAAACCTGTCAAGTTGGTAAATGAAGGAAGTTTGGTTACTTGGTTAAAGCGCAAAAGGAAAGAAAGTTTAGTGGAACCAAGTGCATTTAATGTTTTTGACCTAACCTGCACGGAGCCCGATAAGTTATATTGTGTACTTAAGCATTTTTGTGGTCATTTTTACTTACCAAGTTTTCGAGAGAGCAGAGCAAAGCAAATCTAAGGTGACCAAACCTCCTACAAAGCAAATTCAAGGTATTTACATCAATCTCAACGCATTGTTAAGTTGGTTTACCGATCTTATCAAGTTTCTATTATCTGCTAAGTGTGAAGCATCTGTCGTTTGAAAATCTTGAAACCCTAAGGATCTTTTGTTAGTTTTTATCTGAAATCTACTAATGTCACCTAAGATCCAAGATCCCATTGTTGTCAAGAATGTTGAAAAGACCTCACTAAAATACTCATTAACTCCCAAAGTTGCATCTGAACCAGATAACAAAACCGCATTTTCACTCATCCCAGATAGAGTGTTATTAGTCGAGGATGTGAGATTCTTCACCAAATGTCGTGTTGAAGAACTCAATCATGTTGAAATCAAAAACACCTATGATGAATTGTGCACCGATGGTAAATTGAATAGCAAGTATCAGCACATTAAGATCAAGGGATTAATTGAAGCCCTAACCTATCCCCATTTGTTCAAACCCTAGTGGGTCAAGTTTGTTCTAAGTAGAGTTCATGATGACTTCATGTGGCTAGAAGAGAAACCATTTAAGATTACCAAGGAAATCATTCATCTGATTACTGGTTACCCTATTTATGATCATGCCCGAGCTCAAAAGATGATATCACAGAAGGAATTGATCAGTTTAACCGGAGTGGAATCAGATTGCAGAGGATTGAAATTGAACAATGTCACTGATGCAGAACTAAAATTTGCCATTAGAGTAATAGGTTACTATTTCTTCCAATCGGCAAGGGAAAACAGTGTACCCTGTGCAACAGTAGACCTAGCATACAAAATTGTGAAAAAGGGAATGAAAATTGATCTTTGTGAGGTGCTGCTGAAAAACCTATTTGAGAATCTAAACACCATCAGGAAGCCGAAGAAGAACAACTCGGCTAATACACTAAAGTTTGGATCACTACTTGTATGCATGTTTTTCTATTTTGAAAAATTCTTTCCATCAGTCGGTAAAGTTGTTTGGGAACTACACCGACCAATCACCCATCAAATCAATGACTTCATTAAGAAGCTAGGAGATAATTTTAATGATATTATGGATGATTACTTTAGTAAGTTTCAAGAGAAAATGCATAACAGGTATAGAATTCCACCCCAGCTAGTGGAGAAATACAAAAATGACATATGTTTTGAAGTAGACACTGATTACTATTATGTGAATGTTGTGGAACCGAGAACTCAATCTTTGTCACCTATGGGTTACGAGATTGATTTTGACATCACACAATAGCAAATTGATGCATTTCTCACATTGTTGAGGCATGCTACCAAGCTGAGGTATGGAACCTATGAAGAAGTGAAGGAAAAAGTAAAAATGAGCATTGTAGTACCCAAAGCTACAAGAAAGGCAACAAAGATGATAAAGGCATTATCGGAGAAATTCGGAGAAGACTCTTCCTCCACACCTGTCAAAGGCACTATTGCCATTACCAAAGAGGAATCTGAATCCCAAGAGGCAGCTATAACATTGAGCACCGAATTGCCTAAGGGAAAAGTGTTGAAAAGAAAGAAGCAGGACACATCAAAGGCCACACTGACTCCTCTAGTAAAGCGACCTAACACTAGAGCATCTGCAGCTTCACCAAGTAAGAAAACAAAGAGTGTTATTGTTCCCAAGGTAACAAAGACCTACAAGAAATCTACTCAGAGACTCATTTTGGTGAAAGAGTCTAGTGACAACTAATCTGAGGATGCAAGCAAATTTCAGATTGTCAAGAGCAAGAAGGTAAATGTACATAGTGTTGAAAATTTCTATGCTAATTTGAAAGAATATGGTGGATTTGGAGGATTCGGGTATGTTAAGTATGAAACCAGAAATAATGATGAAAAGAGACAAATTGAAGAAGCTGTCATCTGCACACTTCTAAAATTCCGATTGGCTCCATTGGAACTATCTAAGTCACTTCCAAATGAATTATATTTACATATTGACAATAGGTGGAAGTATGCAATGGACTCGAAGAAACAAATCAGAGAAAGAAGTCTAGTACATCTCTTTCCAGACATGTCGGTAGCTGAAATAAAAGAACATCTGACTACCTACAACACAAAGTTTCTCGTCAAACAAAGAGCCTTAAAACTGATGAATGGGCTGTATATTGAAGTGGAAAATGAGACAAAAGAAAAGTGGCAGGAAATCTTTAGAATCAAGGATGTCGGTGAGCAAGCTAAAGTTGAAATAGTTGATATCACCGAGCAAGATCTTGATGTTAACGAGCAAGACCTTGCTGACACCATTCAAATAGATGAAGATATTATGGATACAGAGGCACCGGAATAGGAAATGATAGAAGGAAATGCATATGAAAAACTTGTATCTAGTGAATCAGTCTTGGAACAAGTTCAGCCTTATCCACCGGTCAATCAACTTGTCTCAACCAAAACCCCTCAGGATACGGATCAAGACACCGAAGGTCACAAGTCTATAGCAGGAGAAGGTACTACTCAAGAACAGATGTCTCAAGCACCTTCTAGCACTTGAAATTTTGCAACTGAGACACCAAGTACCGAGACACCAAAGGACACTATAGAAGCTAAATAAACCAACCAAAGTGTTGCCTCTACCGAGCAACCCATCGAGGGTCATCAAGCCTCACAAGCCATTGTCTTAGTTCAATCAGTGAAAGGTAAAGAAAAGAAGATGAAAAGGCATAGTTTCAAAGTTGATTTGTCAAAACCAATAGTGTTTCCCAATGTAGACATATCAAAATTAAAGGGGCAAGCACTCATTGATTTCAGTGAACTATGCAAAGAAAAGGCCGAACAAGAGAAGCAAATGGTGATTCAAAAGAAAAATAAAGTACTTAAGAAGGTGAAAGCACTCTTAATAGATATGCTACCTGAAGCTACAGTGTCAACAAATGCAGTCATCCACATTCAACTAGATGAACTCCTAACAAAGATAGAGACATCTGGAGTAGATGCATCAGAATATTTGAGCAAGCTAAAAGACAAGGAGCTCACTGCAAACTTGATAGAAGAGGTACAGAAAGCTATAGCTATTGGCAAAGTTAAACTTGTCAAATTTATTGCTGAGTTGACTCCTCAACTCAAGCACATTCTTTATTTATTTCAGAAACTTTGTACATTTTCTTTATTCATTAAAGACATCAAAAATAAAATGGAAGCAATTGAGAAAGAGATCACCGATCTCTCAAATAAGTTGACCACAGAGCCAAATTCAGTTCAGAATTTCTATACAAAGTTACAACAGCTCATGGCTCAACAATTGGACCTAAGAAATGAAGAACACAAGATCAGGATGGACATAATGACACTTCAGACATTATTCCTTCCTCATCTTTCATCCATCCAAGAACAGATCAACCGAGCCACATCCTTATCTACTACACAAGAGGGAAGCACTTTAGATGGCTTAATATCATTATTGGTTGATATTAAAACACAAAATTCTTTAATGGACAGTGTAAAGGATGCCCTCTCTGTCGCTCTCACCGAAGCACAGACCAAGTACAAATCCATTTTTGACCAGTTGCCACCACCGAATGGCAATTAAGTTTTGATGTTTGTCAAAAAGGGGGAGTGATACAGTATTAGGGGAGTGATATAGTATTCAAAGCATCAAAGTATAGCATCAAACAAAAGGAGTGTAGTATACAAGGGGAGTATACTGAGCAGTGAACAAAATAGTAAGCAAAGAACAAGTGCAGCACACCGAGCATGCAAAATCAGAGTTTTGTACAGTATATCGATAAGGGGAGTATATCTGGATTTACTATTTCATTGACTATTGTATATACTATCAGTATAGTAAAATTTTGCAAGTATATAGATTATTGAGTTATAACTTTGAAAGTAGTTTTTGTCAAACATCTCAACTAATGTCAAAAGGGGAGATTGTTACTACTTATCAAGTTGCCATTAGTTTTATGTTCAAAGTTATTCTATATACTCTAGTCAGTTATAGAAGAAAGTAGTCTCAGAGCGTAGTATACACCGAGCTATCTACCGAGTATCATTCCATGTCTACCAAGCAGCAAAGATGACACACCGAGTTGATATACACTAAGTGAAATGTGTTACCAGATTCATTGAACCTGGACATACATATGGAAACGTGTTACAAGATCGAGGCACATAGAACAGTTATCACATTGGAAATTGTACTTAAAAATTGTGTATGATTTTGAGGTCATCTAACCAATGAAATATTTTGCATGATTATTCATTCGATAACACATATTTGTAAGATCGAAGCAATGAATGGATCACCGACATAAAAGATCTATTTATACAACATGGATTAAGATCAAACATATACATGTAGCATGACAGAAAGGAAGATATAGAAATAAACAAAGCAAGACATGTGAAAGCACTAAGTGTTATGACTGTTACAGAGACACAGAGGTCACCAAGAAGGATTTTAGAGAACAATCAAAGAATAGAGTAAATAGAAGGGTTTACCGAGTTACTATATGGATTACCAAGGTATGCTATAAGCAAGGTAATCTTATTCTAAGCACATAGAATCTTCTATAACATTCCAGATGTAAAGTTGCAGATATTTGTAATGATTTATTGTAATATTTTGAAGTTGTAAGAGAAACCTTTAACAGGGTAAAAGACTCTAATCAAGTCTATAAATTATAAAGCCTCTAACTAGGTGCAGCATTTAGATTAAGTGTTGTAAAATCCATTAGCGAGGTAGATCTAACAGATCTTGATACTCTTAACAGGGTAAGCTATCAGAAATAGCTAAACATGTAGCTCTAACCGAGCAACCTTTATTATTGCAGTAGTGAAGTTGTGGGTGCCATCCCCACCGCAGTTTTTCTCTCTAACCAAGAGTTTTTGCGTAACCAAAATATATGTGTTATGCAGTGAATCATGTACGATTGTTATCTATTTGTTTTAGCTTTATATTATGTTACTGCACTATTCGGTTTATGTATAATAGTAAAGTTATTGTTGAAGAGAAGTTTTGAAGTATTGATTCACCCCTCCCCTCTCAATACATTAGCTTTCCATATTGGGCCTAACAATCGATACAGATGACCTTTTAAAAAGGGGTGGGTATTTTTTTGAAAAATAATTGGGGGTTAACAAAACCCTAACACAATGCTTTATCCTTAAACCCTAACACTAACTCTAACCCTAATTAAATCATAAATTAATTTTTATACTAACCCTATTCCTAATTGAACCCTATCCCTAACCCTAATACTGATTCTAATTGAACCTCAATCCTTAAACTGACCATTGTCCAAAACTAATAATCTTGATTATAGCCTTCCATATGTTACGAACTGGGAAGGACAACTAAGAGGGGGGGATGAATCAGTTGCCAATAAATTATAACCCAAAACAAATTATTTCAACTTAAAACTCAGTGTCGGTAACACAAACTTTAATGTCGGTAAAATAGATTAATGTTTATGGTATTATTGGTATAGCTTAATGCATCAGACGGAAAGGAAAACAACATCCACAGCACATGACATAGAGATTTTGACATGGAAACCCTGTAAGGGGAAAAACCACGGTGGGAGACCTTACCCACAATCAGTTGATACTAGTGTAGATAGTAAGTGTATACAAATGGGGTCTGCACATGAAGAAAGGCCAACCGCTTAGATCTCACTGCTCAATCACAAAATAGGAGTCACACTTACTACAGTTGGATGGTTAAATCCAATGACAATGTATTGCTTCAGAATAGCATCTACAATGTTGGATCCAGTACCGGTTTAAGCTTTGAACATGAGTGCCAAACACCTTCATAACCTTCCTTCAACCTTCAGATAATATCTACGTGATTCGCACAAGGATCTTCTTATTTTCGCTCTTTAATATTTGCACACACTCATCTATTACATCTCTCAAATGAGATCTTACATTTATTTATACAAAACCTAAGATCTTAACATGAGGTCGGCTCCCTAGAGATATTACATTTTAAATCAATTACAATATAATTCTTGATGTGATACAATATGTTAGCCTCAATATATTTACTTAATATCCAATCAAGAAACCATTTCCAAAATGTGTCGTGCTGATCTGGAACATGATATCTTGTACTGGTCCATAACCTAGACTTATCTGTCGGTAAAGGCAAATATGCAAACTCGATTAGACCAATAAGCAAAAAACCAAATCCAAACATCCAATCCATGTCTTTGACATAACCAAATGATCTCCAAATGATAACAAGTCATCATCACTACCAGTAAACATATATTGGTGACTATGCATAAGCCACTAACAATGTCGGTGAACACAATGTGTCGGTTCAACAACAAACCAATATAACCAAAGTGCTAAATCAATAATGTAGACCTCCAAAAGGATAAGTTTTGACATCAATGACAAAACCAACACATGACGAAGTCATCCACAATACCAACACCCTAAACTTGATCATACCATAATTAAAACCTAACCCTAAACTTAACTCTAACACTAGAATTAAACCTTACCTCCAACTTTAACACCAATCTCACTATAATTAAACCCTAACAATTTAATCAAACCCTAACATTAACAATAATAATATCCTAATCTAACCATAATTAAACCCTACCTCCAACTTGAAACCTAATCTAACCATAATCAAACCCTAATTATAATTGAATCATATTGGAACCCCAACCCAAACCTTAGTTGTGCTCAAATCATAATTGTTTAATGTCTTCCATGTTACACCATGACTGCTACTAGCTTATGTATATAGAAGGCATACCCAAATTAAAAAATTTCAACGAATATTTTTTAGTTTTCTAATAAGCCTGTACTTTTATCCAACTAGGTCAAGCTTACCCCATGTCCCCATGCGACTTCTTATGAGCATTTTCTTCTTAAATTTAAGCAGTTGGAGTGTTACCATGTAAAATTTTAATTAAGGGAAAAGGATAAATTGGAATCTTTCCCTATTTTAGTGGAGTAACAACTGCTTAAAATTTGAAAATAAGCTTTGAAAAAAAGGGGGGCTAGAAATAAGCAGTGGTTGCTTATTGAAAAAAAAGACGCATGGCTTCACCATATTTTTTTGGTCTCCTATTTACTTGCCTAGAATTTTTCTTATGAATTATATTTGTAAAAAATATTATCAATAATTTCATCTACAAAATTATTTAAGAATATTGCATAAAAATAGGCAGCTATTTGACTATCCATGGGGCCATCTGCTCCACAAATTGCTCCTTAAAAAGTTGAGCAGGTGCTACTAGCTAAAATAAGCTAAGAAGCAACATGGGGACATGCCCTTAACCTTCACACTCGAAGCATTGACTGCTTAGGTGGTCAGGCCAACTCAACAGACATTTCCCATTTATAAGCTTTTCTATTTTTGAATTTTTTTGTTTCCATCATTTTCATTTATTTCGCGTAATGTCTATTCCCTATCATCGATCCCATTCAAATAAGACTCGTCGTTAATGTTTGAATTTGAACATTGTTCCCACGCAAAAGTTTGGAAGTGTTTTAGTCTATAAAATAAAGTGGGAACTTCCATTTGTCTCGCTATTGTCATGAAAGATTTTTGTCAGATGTAAAGATTTACATCCTTGCTAGATGGCTTTCGAGGTATACTCTGTAAGGAAAGCACAGTGCAGAAACACTCTCCTACCCCAATTCCAAGGGCAATAAAGCAAGTATGCCTTTTAAAATTATTTTTAAACACATTAAGATGACACAGACAGATGATTCAAATATCCAAACACATAAATAAATAACACCAAGATTTTTATAGGAAAACCCTTACGGGAAAAAACCCACTACCCAACTGAAAGACTACTTTATTTACAATAAAGATACAGTCTTAACAAAGAAGGTATTCATTCTCAATCTACATAGTTCATAACTCTTCTATAACATCATGCGGAACATTCAAGACTACAAACATGCAAGACTATAACAACGTAGCCTCTCTGCATCCCTTCGTAGTCACTTCGTTCTGCTCTCATCAGCACAGACCTATCACTTCACTCTGCTCTGCTCAACCATCATTCAACCTCTTCTCTTCTTGACCACACTTTGATTTATACAATAACTCCCCATAGCATACAACAATGACCACTCTGATCCTCTGACTGCAAACATGCCATCTGTCGAATCAGATCATTACATTCTTGTCAATTAGAATAACAACTTCGGAGTGTCACCGTCGAGTGACTGCCAGTCGGTTCATGAACTCATGGAAACCAATTATCCCATATTCATCTGAAAGTCAGGTCAGTTCATATTTAAGTACCTCGATAGAAACATTTTAAGTGTCTGCCTACTATTCTTTTGGACTTCGGTCCAAGTGGCCATCCGCAGTCGGATATTTCCCCATCAGCCATTGAAAAGACTCCAAACGAGTTACTCTAATCTCCCAATGACCCAGAGATGATCCGATCAGGGCATTAGCAAAACCTTCCTCTTGTCTCCCTGATCCCTGATCACTCTGAGGATGTCTACACCAAACCATCGGGTCATCAGCCAAACTATGAACAAGTAATCCTGATCCTCGATACAAGAGTAGATGACTTCATCGGCTCATCGGAATAGCACTCCAATAGGAAGACCTGATCTCCCGATGATACCCCGATCACCGAAGGTGACTCCATCAGGATATCGGCAAGACAACCAAATAGCTACCCTGATCATCTGATCTTCCTTGATCTCTTTTTGCGCTCTACCACGTGGCACCCTCTGATTGGCTCTAGGGTCCCTGTCCTGCCACCTTAGCATGGCCTCACTAACCGCCCGGAATGAAGCTCTTCTTTGTCAAGCCCCACCTTGGTTGCCAAGTCACGGAGGATAAAGTTTGTGCATCTTGTCATAGCAGTATAGTAACAATCGTCCAATCATCTCAGACTTGTTCACCCGTTAACCCATCTGAGTTTCTCTTTTGTCGGGCCCCATCACTTGGTCACCAACTCCGGATAGTTATACACCATGCAGTTTCCCACTGTGGTATAGCGATGACCGTTAGATCTGCATCTAACTTGCACGCCTTTTATTTGGCCTTGTTGCCAAGTCTATATCTATATTCGAAGAGCATTTTCACATTGCGGTGAAGCGATGACCGTTAGATCTGCATCTAACCTACATGTTTGATAGCCGATGCTACCTCGATGACCAAAGTTGACTTTGTCAGGTCATCGGGATGACCTAAGACCACCTATTCCAATATGTGAAGCATTCCAGCTGGAAGATAGCTAACACATCGATATTTTGATGTAGCAAATAACAACCTCTCCTGATAGCCGATACCAAATCCAAGAAGTCGAGTTCATCGACCAGAGTTGTCCTGATAGAAAGAGTCCAACCTGATACCTTCTCGCAAGTTGTTCCATCAGGGTAAGTTACCTTGATCAACCCGAACACTAGTCAGGAGAATTCGAGGCATATATCCAACAATCTCCCACTTGCTGAGGAATCCACTAGACCTGTCTACCATGCCGAACACATACCAACACCATTGAGAACCATGGACTCAAAAGTCCATCAATGTTGATATACCACTTGATCATAAACCATCAAAAAATATAGTTTACTTTGTGCACCACTGATACACATGCAGAGAAGTCTCATCTCATTCATGGATACTCCCACCTTTTATCATGCCACTTCCACTAGACACACATTGAAGCTATCTACTAAGAAAAACATAACTCTGACTCCTAGAACAAAAACCTCACGATCCCAAGGCTACTCAAATGTACCAACATTTGTTACAAACATAGCTAGAATAACACCCATAGAAAGTGCTAGTACATCCAACTATACATACCTTCATGGTATAACAAGATGAATTTCAAATCATCAACATATACAACATGTTACTCACAGTCTCAAACTTCAAATGCAATGACAGTCACATACACACCAAGAAGCTCCCACTGTATAGGTAATGTAAGAATTGAAAAAAGATCCTTTTTTTAACATTACATAGAAGTAAATAAAACCTTTGTACCAAGAGCATTCACAATACTAACTGTAAACAAAGAACCTACAAGCAAATCTTCACAGCATCCTGTATTGTACCCTTTCTTCACCTCTAAATGCTAACTATGTTATCACATATGAAAGCCTTTCAGTTGAACCTATTACTCATTCCAAACCAGCACCATCTATGTTTCCACATTTCCAAGAGCACCTGTAGCTGATCAACCCATGCCAAAACTTCAAATGCATAACCACATTATCATGAAGTACCAAGCAAATGATCAAAGTACTCAAAACATAAAAACAAAACCAAGATCAATGTCAAAGTTTCAACTGCAGAATCAGGAACATAAACATGACACACATGATCTAAAATATCTCATCCAAAGAGATTACATGCTCTGTATGAACATAATCATATTATGTCAAAACTCTAAATGCATCTCAAGAGTGTACCTAGACATAATATAAAACATCCTAACTAAGGAAAAAATGTCAAACTATGACATAAACAACATCTCTAAAAAGGACCCCTTTATGGATCTTCAAGATGTGAGCATCTTTAGTTACATGAATAAAATTCACCATCAAATGATGAATCTGCATCACTGCCAAAGACCCATGGTACCTAGTCTCACATGGCATCGTGATTGAACTAGACACCACCAGATGTCTGACTTGCTAAAGAATCTCAGAAGGCATCTCCATCCTCATTCTGTGAGGACCCAGAATTAGAAGAACTCTTGTTTTCTTTTTTCTTCTTCACTTTGCAATCCTTCTGAATGTGACAGTTCTAGCACTTCACTTTGGACTTCTTGCCAGGAGTAGAACTTTCCTCTTACTTGGATTTAGACTTCTTGTCCTCTGTCTTACCACAAATAGCAAGGGCCTCCTTGACCATCTCAGAAGATTATCTTCATGTTTCTTCTGATAGTAACGAAGCAACCACATTATCCATTGTGATCTTGGTTGTTGTACTCCCAATGGCCATTACCAGATGATCCCAAGTATCAGGCAAAGAACATAACAGAAGCATACATCAATCCTCGTCATCAATCTAGACTCCTACAAAGGTTAGTTGAGCAACGATCATGTTGAAAACATTCAAATGATCTACAACAGATGTACCCTCGTCCATCTTTAGGGAATATAACTTCTTCCTCAAGAATAGCTTATTTACTAGAGAGTTTCCTTGATAAATGTCTCCAAGCTTCTTCCATAGAATATTAGCAATCTTCTCCTCATGGACATTTAGTAGAATAGAATCTTCCAAACAAAGTCTGGTTAACCCTCTAGCTTTTTTATCTGCAAGATCCCAGTCTTCTTGCTTCATGCCTGAAGGCTTAGAAGTTGCAGTCATAGCAACCCAGAGATCTCTATCAACTAGTAAGTCTTCCATCTTGAGTTTGCACAACTCAAAACTCACACCATTGAATTTCTCGATCTCCATTCACCCAGAAGCATTCACCATCTCAATCTACAAACAAGACAAATAAACACTCTGCTAGATGCACACTAAAAATAGAATTGACACAAAAAACCAACCCTGCCCAACAAGGATAACAAAATAGGCCAGGCTTTGATACCACTTGTAAGGAAAGCACAGTGTGAAAAATTCTCTCCTATGCCAATTCCAAGGGGAATAAAGCAAGTATGCCTTTTAAAATTCTTTTGCAACACATTAAGATGACATGGGTAGATGATTCAAATATCCAAACACACAAAGAAATAACACCAAGATTTACGTGGGAAAACCCTTACGGGAAAAAACCCACCACCCAGCTAAAAGACTGCTTTATTTATAGTAAACAGATTACAATAAAAATACAGTCTTAACAAAGAAGGTATTCATTCTCAGTCTACATAGTTCGGAACTCTTCTATAACATCATGTAGAACATTCAAGACTACAAACATGCAAGACTATAACAACGTAGCCTCTATGAATCCCTTCGTAGTCACTTTGTTCTACTCTGATCAGCACAAACCTATCACTTCACTCTACCCTGATCAACCATCATTCAACCTCTTTTCTTCTCGACCACACTCTAATTTATAAAATAACTCCCCACAGAATACAACAATGATCACTTTGATCCTCTGACTACAAACCTTTCATCTGTTGAATCAGATCATTACATTCTTGTCAATTAGAATAACAACTTCGGAGTGTAACCGTCGAGCAACTGCTAGTCGGTTCATGAACTCATGAAAACCAATTATCCCTGATTCATCTAGAAGTCGGGTCGGTTCGTATTCAAGTACCCTGACAGAAACATTCTGAGTGTCTGCCTACTAGTCTTTTGGACTTCAGTCCGGACGGCCATTCGCAGTCGGATATTTCCCCATCGGCCATCAGAAAGAATCCAAATGAGTTACTCTAATCTCCCGATGACCTAGAGATGATCCCATCGAGGCATCAGCAAAACTTTCTTGGTGTCTCCCTGATCCCCAATCACTCTGAGGATGTCTATACCAAACCATCAGGTCATTGACCAAACTATGAACAAGAAATCTCGGTCCCAGATACAATAGTAGACATCTTCATCGACTCATCGGAATAGCACTCCAATAGGTAGACTCTATCTCTAGATGATACCTCAATCACTGAAGGCGACTCCATCAGGATATTGGCAAGACAACCAAACAGCTACCCCAATCGTGCGATCTTCCTTGATCTATTTCTGTGCTTCGCCACGTGGCAGCCTCTGATTGGATCCGGGGTCCCTGCCCTACCACCTTAGCATGGCCTCACTAACCACCCGGAATGAAGCTCTTCTTTGTCGGGCCCCACCTTGGCCGCCAAGTTGTGGAGGATAAACTTTGTGCACCTTGTCATAGTGGTATAGTGACAATCGTCCGATCATCTCGGACTTGCTCACTCATTAACCCATCTAAGCAGCTCTTTTGTCAGGCCCCACCACTTGGTCGTCAACTCTGGATAGTTATACATTGCACAGTTTCCCACCACAGTATAGCAATGACCATTAGATCTGAATCTAACTTGTACGCCTTTTATCCCACGTTGTCGCCAAGTCTATATCGGTATTCAACGAGCAGTTTCACATTGCAGTGAAGTGATGACCGTTAGATCTGCATCTAACCTACATGTCTGATAGCCAATGCTATCTCGATAAGAAAAGTCAACTTCGTCATGTCATCGGGATGACCTAAGACCACCTATTCTGATATGTGAAGCATTCAAACTGGAAGACAGCTAACACATTAGGATTTTGATGTAGCAAATAACAACCTCTCCCAATAGTCAATACCAAATCTGAGAAGTCAAGTTCATCGGCCAGAGTTGTCCCAGTAGAAAGAGTCCAACCTAATACCTTCCCGCAAGCTGTTCCATTGGGGTAAGTTACCCCGATCAACCCAAACAGTGGTCAAGAGAATTTGAGGCATATTTCCAACATACTCAGGGCCTTTGTTGCTTTGTGCAAATGGTTTTTGGAGCAGATAAAAGACATGGGAGTGCATCCTCACGATGGAGTTGATGCAACAATTTTCCTTCCCAATCTATTTTATTTCCCAATGTACTTCTCACCTCTGTCAAAATGGGAGTTTTTTATCAAGGTATCAGTATCCATAAAAGTGTATTAAAAGGGTTGGAAATACTCTAGTAGACATCTATACAAAATGTGGAAACATAGACACAATACATGAACTGTTTGACCAGATGCCACAAAGAAATGTGTTGTCATGGAACCCTATGATTGCAGGATATGCAGAAAATGTATTTGTTGAATAGGATTCAGAAACTCTCAACCAAATGTGATTGGTGTGTGTAAACCTAGACTACACAACCTTTGTCAATATCATCCTAGCCCATGCAAAAATGGGAGCTTTAGAACAAGGTATGGACATTCATTATTGCATAAATGATAGAGGAACTTTGTCATATTTAGTTGCAACTTCCCTTGTAGGCATGTATGAAAAAGGTGTTAGCTTCAACAAGGCACATGAATTGCTTGACAGAATGACTTGAATAATTATGTGACAGAGTACCATAATTGTATACAGTTTATAGATTTGATTGTGTAAAGGAAATCTAACCATCAACATTTTGAATCACACTCTATGATCCATCATCAGGATGCAAGAGAGCTCAAGGTTTTGTAAAATAGTTGCAAGCCAAGCTTCAATATCTCAGAGTACCATGATTTAAATATAAACAAAATGTAGAAGCATGAGCAAGGCATGTGAGTTGTTTGACAAAATGTCTCAAAGAAATATGTCCTCATGGAACGCCCTAATTGTAAGATATTAACAAAACAAATTGAGGATGTCTTCTTAGGTTTATGGAGAATCTATTTAAATTCTTTATTAAATACCATCAATATAGACTTAATGGCACAAACAATATCAATCTAAGTAAATATATGACATTCAAATATTTTGAGAGGAAGAGTAGTGATAGTTAGGAGAGGAATGTTGTCAACAATTGCTTCTACATTATTATATTTTTATTCCAAATGCAATGCTGTCTCATGGTCTTGGTGAGTTCCTTTCTACCAATGATGGTATAGATATTAAACATAAATATGAAAGAGATGCCAATGTCAACACTATGTCAGCTAAATCCTTTAATGAGATCCATACCAAGCATTTATAAAATGGCAGTCGCAATCTCACCATCTTTGAAGAATATTTTTTTTCTCAATCTAACTTTGTTGATCTTCACAAGGATGGTCATCTACTATAATTCACTACCAAAATGAATTAGCAAATTTATTGTGAGGATTTTAGTACCACAAAGATCCTAGAAAGGAGAGAAAGAGTGAAACAAATGATCATATAGCTAAAGAGTGTGAAGCATCTAACAAAAAATAATGAGGCCAAAACTCTCTCAAGATAAACCAAATGTGTGGTAAGTATCACTCCAACATAGGAATTGATTTATCAAACATCGAGATTAAATGTGCTATCAGTCCCATATCTTGCTAAGGCTAGGCCAACCATCTATTGCAATGTGTGAAAATTAAAGATGTTAAACTACCTTGTATAACACAAACTTCATTCAAAGTGATATTTATTATCCAATTAGTGGACCATATTTTATATATACATAAAATGATGACAATGAAATTGTCCTTAATTATTATCGTGTTACTGCTGCATAATTTAAATAATAAGAAGTCATGCAAAAGAGCTTCAACTTCTATGAAAATGTTTTGGATTCTTTTCATCTTTAGGTAGCTAAAATTCTCAAGGTTTTTTTTTTCACCTATAGATTTTATTTTCTTTGCTTGGATATCTATTAGTTTTGATGTAAAATATATCTCCTTCATAAATTTATCCTAGTTCATCCCTCTAACAATGATTAATTTATTGAGAGTGTTTAGTTCTATTTCAATCAAGTTTCCATTTCAACATAATGTTCTTGAAAAATATTATTATTCTAATCTTTGTGGATATTTTTTATGAATATGAGCTTTTTATTGGAGCATACATCTTGGTGCCTCTTATTTTTAGAAGATCAAGTTACCAATGTTTGATAAGATCTATGAAGGAATGATCTCAAAACTATATATTTTTAAACTTGTACCTTTTATTTATTCTCATCATACCTGTATCTTTATATTTATCCCTCGCTTGTCCTTAAAGGGGCATCAAATTTTATCTTAGATATAATTTTTATAGTGTAGTTGTTATCCCTCTAATCATATGCCTACACCATATATGACACACATCCATCAGTACAATGTCACATATCACCTCATCATAATATGCACCTATGTTGAACCTTACCAAATATTTTACTAATATCTCATCTTGCTACTACAACCATTTAATCTTGTATCGGTGTGACTACTTCATCCATCTTAGGCCAAAATCTTCTACCATTTATGTGGACACCAAATTATCCATACTCATTACTCCTTGTTTTATTATCATAATCTCCATCCTAAAAGATATACAATAAATAATTACATATTTTTTTGACTTCAATTGAACTCATAAATAATAATAGATTTTATTTTGAGCTAAGAACTAGTTGAGTAGACTCAAACCCAAGACCTCCCATGTGCATCTGAGCCAAAGACATAATCAAAACCACAACCAAATTTGCCAGAAAACATAAAGGACACATTCATCACGCATTCACTAGATAACAAGTATAGAAAAACATAGTTTAATCAGTGAAGTCTTAGACAAAATATTCCCAAAGTTTGTCAGAATTTTCAACAACAATAGCACAGAAAACACTATAAACAGTAAGCCAGGAAAGACATCATAAAGGCCACAGGCACAATCTGAATAATCTTCGTATAGCAAATCCCAAATAGTTTTTAAAGGCTAGAAACAAAAGAAAACTCCTACTTATCAAATTAGACCATTCTTCTTCTTCTCTAAAAAATCCTCCCTTCTACGACAGAGAAATCCCCCCTTAAATACGCCACTGCTTCTAAAAATAGCTCTCCTGAAAATCCAAAACTGGCACAACCTCCTTGGAATAGAAAAACATGGCATGTCACAATAGAGGCCGCACCCAACAAAACAAACCCTGCAACTCAAACTTTTGCTTTAACGGCCTGGAGGTTACCCAGAACTGAATTGATTCTGTCAAAAGAGAAAGGACTACGGAAAAGGGGACTGCGGCGAGGAAACCGCTTGCAAACTGTGCAAATGAGTGGACCCACCCAGAAGAACAATAAATGAGCATTGCCATTTGTCACCCCCATGCTGCTTCAAAAATGGGACACCAAAGAAGAACTGAGGGAGAAACGCCAGGCCACCAAGTGTCATGCACACTCATCCCTGCTGGCTAAAGAAAAACAACAATCACAACCAGGCCCGCCAAGAACTTACATCAGGGAAAATAAAGGTGAACATTTCCTGGCGACTATCAGGGGCGTTTCTGCCTGCAGAATAGAAGAACCCGGAATTACTGGTTCGAAGACCAAACCTCAACCCACAACGGGGTGAAAAAGATCAAAAACTTGCTTCAAGGGCAGCCATTCATCCTCTGAGAGAGTAACTTGCGCTTCCAACTCTTGGAAATATTGCTCCAGGCAAATTACTTCATCCAGGGGCAAAGGTACAGGTTCATCGTGGACCTGGTTCGGGAGAGCAGAGAGTTGGCCTAGAGGATGCAAAAGACCTTCCACTTCATTCACTGAAATAGGGCTTCCCAGCCGTTGCATAAAAATTGTCCTGTTGTAACATCTCAATCTATTGCAATACTTGTTCAATCCATAGCACAGAACCATCCACAGGGAAAGGAGAAGGTAAGCCTATAGAAACAAATTTCTCGACACGTCGCTTAATGTCTGGTACTGAAAATTGCAAAGGCACCAGAGCAGTTGACACTTGCATAATTATCCTGTGGTGATTTATGAAGACATTAGTCCTTTTGATCAATTGTTGGTGATCTGCAATCCCTTTCTCCCTAAGCTCCTCCTCTAGAGAGGAATAAAGCAACTAAATAAGAGTCTGGGCTATTGGGAATTTCAGACCGATGATAAGCATAGAATTATTTATAAGGTGCCCGGCCTCAACACAGAGAGATTGCGCATCACTGAGAAATCTTAACACCGGTTGCAAAGATGGGCAGAACTACTTTACCTTTCCCAATGAGAAACATACAGCTCCATCAGCATGGTGGAGAAGTCTGGGGAAATTGGTTGAGGGGGTGGGATACTCATCAATCGAGATATCTCATTATCTTTCCCAACTGTTTCCTGTTGGAGCTGCTGGATTTTATTTTGCTCAATAGCCACCTGATTTTCTAAAGCTAAGATTTTTGCTTCTCCGGTCCTGACAGTTTGTCGCAACTGCAATGTATGATTCTGCTCCTGCTGTAGAAGATTTTCCAATTCTGAAACACATTTTCCGGATTGCTCGAGACTTACTTCTTTTGCTTTCAGTTCGGTTTTGAAAGTCATCCTCTCATCCATCCGTGACACCTGGGCTTCACTCAGTTGACGGGCATAACCTTCTTTGAGAAGGATTTCTTCGCACAATTGCACCTAAACCTGGGTGACATCCCTAGAAGTAGCTTTTAGTCATTGTATCTCAGAATCTCTATCTTGCGCTTCCTTCAGGGCTATATTTCTTGTCACTTCGTGACCTTTTAGTTAGGAACCAACACTATTGATGGCCGACTGCAACTTTCCTTTTTCTGTGTTTGCTTGAGCTAGCAGGCTTTGTAGATGATTGATCTCTGATACTCGAGCCTTATCTTCCTTCCTTTGTTGGGAAAGAGAATCACAGAGACTAGAGTTTTCTACTTGGAGCTTTTCTAAATGACGGCTCTTCTTAATAAAGTCCGTGGACACTACTTTAGAAGTTTCTTCCATCATCCCAACCTTGTCAGATGTCATGGTGCTTTGGAGACTAACGCCCATCTCTTGTAACTCATAATTGATGTAGAGGATGGAGGATTTAGTTGCAATCTTGTAAACTAGAATGGAATATGGACCCAAACCCCAACACTCCTATGGTGTTTCAAATGCTCAAAGTGCCTCAATAGGCTCAAAACTTGTCTTCACCTTAATCAGGTGTTTCCTCCACCTCCACATACATCAAACAACTTCAAATAACATGTCTCCAAGGTTTTCAAACCCTCAACTCATCAACTGATACAAAAACTCAATTTTAGCCCTTCACTAGGCCTAGTTTCCTAGTAGCCTGCTAGACTGTTTTTGGCTCTTTTCACACACATTTCCCAAAACATAGACCAATGTTATGACTGATTTAGATACCCAATATCAACCTCTATCAACACCTAAAATATTTCCTATGATTGTTTTGAAACAAAGCCTTCAAAAAACTGTTGTCCCTAGTCATTGTGAGGGCTAATTAGGTCACTTTTGTGAAGGAAGTACCCTCCAAACTCACTTCCAGGCTTAACCCTTCTGTATAGTTTCTTTTTATGGTCTCAATCCAAGGATTTTCTAGGTTTTAGGTTTTGGTTGCACTCCTAGATACCCAAACTCCAAAAACCTCACTAAATCAACCTTACAACTAGGGCTTTCTAGAAATCCCACCTCCGCTCACTTCTGAGGCTCAACCAAAGTTCAAAAATATTCACAATGGTGTGTCTAAACACTTCAATGCATAAAATACCCCCTTTTTTCAATTATATTCTCTGCTGCTACACCCTAGCCTTCATTTTCACACATTTTTAATCATTTTTCTTCAACTTTCATGCAACTTTCATGGTGTACACCTGCACTCTTCACTCCTTCCTGTCAATCAAAGGTTAGGAAATTATTTTACAAGTTATTATTCATCCATCCTATGATAATCAAACCTGTACATTCATAGGATGGATCCACACATGCTTGGAGTCTCACAAATTAGTGAGAAATCCCTGGTTCTCCTGGGACAGTTAGCAATAAATGTAAATATGCAACTTTCAAGACTTCAAAATGCACTCAAAAACATGAAAGGAACAAAAAATTAACTCTCCATGTACAGCACTGGTGATCCTTCTGTCTATCAATGCAAAGAAAGCATGAGAAAACAAGGATTTGACAAGAAATAAAGAGTTTTTTATTAATTTTCTGAGACAGTCCGTACAAGTCCATACCAGCATCATCCAACCACACCAAAATGACTTTAAAGACTTTATAAGACCTTCCCCAACCAACTCCAACCAATCCCCAACTGATTAGAATGATTAAAGTGCTTAAACCACTCCAAAACTTAATTCCCACCAAAACTGGAACTAGCTGTTGGAAGTCAAGTTTTGAATTTAAACTTCATTTTTAATGCTTGCAATCAACCAAACCTATCAAATCAATGGGTTTTAATCATGGTATGATCATTTAAAGCATATTAGACCATTATTCAACCTATCTAAACTCCTAGGTACCATTAACCCATTTACATTGCATTTTGGTCCTTAGGTCTTTATCAAGACCTTTAGGACTTTTATACAATTTATTAAATTCATCATTACAATAGGCCATTATAGGCTTCAATACATTCCAATTGACTTGATTTGCTTCATGATTCCACCCTTGCATCTTCCTAGTCTTCTTAGTCTTGTAGGTTTGCCAGGGTGCTCCTGCACCAATAATCATCAGGCCTCATCTGGGATTTTGGCTTGTCAACCTTGGGAACTAGATTTGCAAAGTAAAGGCAATCTCTTTGCTCGCTAAAATAGGTCTGCAAGTGAGGATGAGCGCAACGAGAACCTTCCTTCTCCTTCCTCTTATTTGCCTTATTCAAACCAATGGTTCGATCATAAAAAGGGGCAGCGAAGGAGGATTGGACTAGATGAGTCACCGCCAGCAGGGAAAATAATGGGACAAAAGGGGAACTCACTAATGGGAAGGAACTGGCAGACACCGCAGCCATACTCTAGGGGGAAAACTCTTTGAAACCTAGCCTGCGCGACACAGGGACCACTTCTGATGTGGGCAACTGAAAATTTTTAGGTATGGGGGTTCCGGCCGGGAGAGGAGCGGAAGTCTATGCGAGCACATCTTGGGGATTAATTGTCATGCCTGCAGGGGCCAACGTAAGGGCAGTAGGGACTAAGGTTTACATGATAGGTGTGAGAGCAGCTGCAAGAACATCCAGAGAATGGGAAGAAGGGAAAAAGGGACGTACCTGATTGGCTGAAGGCTGTAGCAACTGAAGATCTATTGATGATGTCATTGATGTATTAGGTGCAATCTTTTCTGACCCACTGAGATATGGTTTTTTCTTTGGGGGGCCCTCAGAGGACTGCTTCTCAGACCGCCTCTTTACTATACTGTGAACGAGGTCTACAAGTTGCACTGTCTAGAGAAGGAGGGATTTCTGGCTCTGGCTCTTATAATCCCAACTTCTTGCTAAGCAACCATCTCGAGAGATGAGTCCCCGCGCGAGGAACTGTCACCTGTCTCATCGTCAGATTTATTTACTTTACTCCATTCCTGCTCAAAACGCTCATCCAAGTGTGTGTTTCCAAGGCTAGTTCTAAGCTGATTCACTTCCTGACGATAGACCAAAAAAATTTCCCTTTTCTTTTTGGGCCAGGATAAAGCTTTCATGCTTTCTAACAACGCCCAAGGAATTGGCTTCGCGGGGTTGACTCTTTGCACTGAGGAATAAAATTTTAACCACGAGGGGTGATCCAAAATAGGAAAATCATCGGGACCCACATATTTACTTGGGTCATCAACCCGGGGATTGGTACATTCTGCCCATGAGTCTCGAGGCTCATGCTTCACAGTGTTTTTCCTTTTGCTCAAGCAGCCATCAGGGTCATAACTCCACAGGTCATCAATTACTACGAAACTCAGCTGCACCAGCTTTGAAGTTAGGGTTTCCTCAACTACCTTTCTTCTTACTAGGGTAATTGGGCCAATGGCCTTGTTATCCTCTGTGATGGAAGTATCGTGCTTCCCAGCTCCAATTGCTTGCTTGACCCTTACCAGTTGCCTTGCCATTTCCAGAGCTAGGGTTCTGTTAGTCACGTGAGTAGGTAGTTGGAATGGCTCTTCAGAGAAACCATGCACGTGGATGAAAGAGAAATCTGGGCCCACGAACTAGTTGCAAGGAGGGCGTTCATTCTGCATCCAGTTCATTTGGACCTGTGAGAAACGGGCGAGAGGCTCATTGGGAATCACTCCAAAATCCTTGAGTACAGGAGCCAAGAACAAGTCAAAAAACTGATAGGAGTCATAAGAGGCCAGCAACAGAGACGTCCAACAAGATACCGGCAATACACTTCCCATCTCATCGAAAGTGGACAAGCGCATGAACTATGCGAAAAAGGATTCATTATGATGCAAAAGCAGGTGCACCAATACTGAAGAGAACCTGAAACGTCGTAGCTATTGGAATTCAGATAACTGCTTGACCATGGCCTTAGCGATAGTCACGGAGAAGTGAAAGTGAAAAGGTTCCCTTTGCTTCGTGCATTTGAAAAGAAAGCCCATCATGGAAGCTGTGATATTCCGGTCGCTATCATGACTACATAACCAAGCTAGGGTAGATAAAATATCTCTAAGGTCCTCTTGTTTTAGATCATTGTATGACAAAGAAAACTTTAGAGGCCCTGCTTATAAACTCTGGTTGAGGGCATTCTGATAGAAAGTTAATGCTTCTCTCCTGGTGCTCCAAAATTCCTCCATGGATCTCTCCAAGTAAACCTTAGTATTCTCCAAGATTGGGGAGCAGAGCATTTCCCTAATAGCCTCTGGAGATGTGATTAGTTTCAAGTGCGAGCCACTGATAGAAAATGAGGTAGGATCAAAAGCCTCTGCATAGGCAACTACAAGTTCAGGACAGTAGGGAACTGCAGGGACCAAAGATTAGGGAGTACCACTCTTCTAGAAATGCACCACGACGTTATGAGGGTCATTTCTGTGATGCAACATCCTCGAACAAGTGGCCTCTCTAAGGTTTTTGGGCTTCTTTCGGATCTCAGGCTCATAGATGTTTTCTAAGGAATCCAGAACAACTGACGGGTTCCGGGTCGCTTTCTTTTTGGCCTTAGTCTTTGGATAATCCTTCTTTGGTGGGATGGCATGAGAAGAGTAAGATAGTTCTTCAAAAATATCAACCCAGAAACCCCTAGGAGAGGCTTTCACGGATGAAGCCTTTGAATCCATCAAGGCGACAATCGGCCTTTCCTGGACTACTATCAGACTGGAGATTGAGAATGGAAACCTGCACGTCATCTTCTGGCCTGACTCCTTGGCAGCAAAATGAATAGATTGATGACCGGGAGAAACTTTGAGCTTTTAAATGCATGATATGCCTTGTTTTTCATGAAAGCTAAGGCTAGGCTGACACGCGAGCCAACTAAAATGCCGCTATGATCAACTTCCACGAATGAGGGGAGCTGGCATTCCCACTTTCCCAAAAACTACTTGATTGTGATGGCCTTCCTTGAGAAAAGTACCTTGGGCCAAATCTTTCTTTAATCGAGGAGATCAGCTAGAGATAATGGCCACATGAGCCGAAACGGGTTGGCGGAGCTGGCTCATTTAAGGGGGGGCGTACCTAAAAGTACGTATGGCTCTTTGTTTCCATCCATTCTTTTTTGAAGTGACTGACTAGACGTCGATATCTTGGAAATAATCTCATTCGCATGACGCAAATTAATAGAGGTGTGATAGAGACATTAAAATGGGGCAAGGGTGAGCTCAAGTTGCCGATTGCTTATCTGCCAAGATTTTTGCTATAAATATGTCTTTTTAGACATTTTTTTATCACAATGCAAGCTATAACGGTGGAGTTTCTGAAGAAATGGATACTCCAGTTTGGCTCGTCAGTAGAAGGGCGCAAGTCGCTTTCCTAGGGAATATATCAGACCAGAGACTGCAAGGGATGATAAGAAGGAAAAATCCATTAATAATTATTGCCATCAAATGGATACTTGGGGAAGATTTCATTCGCAATCCAGACCAATACCGAGTGAATACAGATATCTACTCACGCTTCGTGGCTTCTCTGCTGGACTGCAGCCAATCTGGGCTACTGACAATGCAGCTGACACAGGCCCTCTTTCCTTTAGACTATCTGGGGGGCCTTGAAGATGTAGTTGCATATCATGTACCTTTCCTCAAACTCCCTGTGGCATCTGACTTAGAGTGCTTCATCTTTCAGAATGAAGAAATGAGGTGGCATCCACTTATTAATGGCTTGAAAACCATGTCACTGTCCTCCCACAAGTACCGTGCCAAGCTAGCTGTCGAGTTTCTTCTATGAGTGCATATGATGGTCCCTATTCCGGAAGACATGGAATGGTATACTAGTTTCAGGGACTATATCTTCCCAAGAGTCCCATTGCCTAATCAGCCTCCTAACCTGGTGGTTACATTCATGCACGAGGAGCCTGAGAGTTCTTCTGATTCAGAATGGCTAGGAGAAGAAGGGGACTCCGATACTAAGGAGGAGGATACTGAGACTAGCCTCTAAGTCCTTGGCAAAACGCGACTTGTGCTAGAACTGATAGATGTAAACAAGATAGAGGCCAAGGGCCCGCACATTTTGTAATAGTACGAGAAAGACTTAATATAATGATTTTATTTTTTCTTTATCTAGTCTCTCTTTCTTTTTGGTTGTTGAGCTGAAAATAATTAAAATAAATACACACCACACATATACACTATTTACATGGAAAAGGGGAAGGACCCTTAATAATAAGGCTTAAGATGAAAACCGTTAACCGAGATGGAGAGGGAGTCTCCATTCATGTCCTCTAACTCAAAGGCGTTGAAACCTTTACATCCTATGATGCAGAAAGGACCCTCCCATAGGCAGTCGAACTTGGTGTGTTGACCTGGCTTTGTCGTTCTCTCATTGTACTTTAGAACAAGGTCTCTGAGGGCGAATATAACATCAGAACTCTTTTTACTATCAAACCATCTTTTTATGACCTTTTGCCTATCCTGGAGAGTTGTGAAGGCAGCCTCCCTCACTTCCTCTAACTCCATAATCTCTGCTAGCCTTACAACCATCAGGCCATTTTCGGCGATATCCATAGATTTTAGCAACTGTAATGCCAGGATTTCCAGTGACAGAGGAAAAAACACGTCTTTCCCATATACCAGCTTGTACGAGGAACTCTTGAGAATCTGCTTGGGTGTTATGCGGTTGGCCCATAATGCACTCCTCAGGTGATGGTGCCACTCCCTCTTATTTTCTACGCCTATCCTCTTGATAAGTCGGATCAGGTTCTTGTTAGTAGATTTCGTCAGACCGTTCCCTTGGGGGTAATAGTAAGAGGAGGTTTTGAGATAAATACCTCTACTAAGAGTGAATTGCATGATCCATGAGCCAGTGAATGCGCAAGCATTATCAGATATAATGGTTTTTGGGGGACCATACCGACAAGTCAGTTCTTCCAGGAAAGATAGCACCTCGTTTTCAGTTGAATTCCGTAGGGGAACGGCTTCAGACCATCTGGTGAAATAGTCTGTGGTGGTCAGGATCCATTTATGTCTGGCTGAGCTTGGGGGATTGATCATTCCGACAAAATCGAGTCCCCATTGAGAAAAAGGTCCTTCAATTGACACAGGCCTGAACGGCATGGCCGCTTTCTTACCCCTCCCTGTGTAATATTGGCATTCTTTACATCCTCTTACTAGAGTGTGTACATCTTTGAACATGGATGGCCAAAAGTATCCAGCTTGATTAATTTTGATCGCAATTGTTGGGGCGGAGAAATGACCTCCCGAGGGGCCGTAGTGAAATTCTTGGAGAATTTTATCAGCTTGGCCTTGATCTACACATCGGAGTAGGACTCTGTCAAAATTCCTTTTGAAAAGAATTTCATTTATGAGGCGAAAACCGTTGTTTTGGAGTTGGTAGAATCTCCTCTTGGTCGGAGGGAGATTTTCGAGAAAGGTCCTTGTCTTCATGAAATTCTTCCTTTTGTCAATCCAATTTCTGCTGGGGGTGTCGGGCATAAACATAACCATCTCTTCTGGGATGGTTTCGAAGACACGGGATTCACCATCCTGCACTATATACTCACATAAACCTCTCTTGCGGACTAGCTTTGTGGGCTTGATGTCAACATCATATTCTAGGATCTTAGTGATCCAATTCACTCTTTTTTCCGTGATGTTGCCCTCCATAATGTATTCTCTTACTGCGGGGTGAGCTACATATACTGTAGTCTTGTTGCAGGCAATGAAATGTTGGAATTTTTTCAGTCCTTTTACGGCAACTAAGGCTTGTTTTTCCACAAATTTATAGCGGAGCTCATAATCTTTGAGAGTTTTTGAATGGAAGGCGATAGGGTGCTCTCCTTTTTGGGTGTCTTTTTGAGTTAGGACCATGGAAATACTATGCTGGCTGGAATAGACATACATTATAAAATCTTTCGACATGTTCGGATTAGATAATACTGGGGCTAAACAGATAGCATGCTTTATTTGGTCAAAGGCATTTTTGGCTTCAGCGGTCAATTTGAAATGTACATCCTTTTTAAGCATGAGGGTGATAGGTCTTATTATCCCAGCGAAGTCGAAAATGAAACAACTAACAAAATTAACTTTTCCCAAAAATGACTGCACTCCCTTTTTGTTGACCAGAAGGGGGAGCTCTTTGATAGCCTTGACCCAGTCAGGGTCGATAGATATGGCTTCTTTAGAAACTATATGTCCCAGCAACTTCCCTTGGGGAACCCTGAAAATACACTTTTTGGGGTTCAAGGAGATCCCAAATTCCAGACATTTTTGTAGGACTAACTCGAGATGGTCGAAATGATCCTCTTGGTGTTTAGAAAACATGGTTAGGTCATCTAAATATATTAAGATAATCTTATTTATTAACTCTTTGAAAGCCAAATCCATGGCCCTTTGGAAAGTAGCCTCAGCGTTTGACAAGCCGAAGGGCATCTTTTGATATGCAAGCGTCCCCCACTTGGTGGTAAAAGTGGTCTTGTGTTGATCCTTCATTTTGACACTTACCTGATTGTATCCTAAGAAACCATCGAGCATAGAAAACATTTCTGATCCAGCTACAATGCTTAATAATTTCTCCATTGACGGCAGGGGATAATGATCCTTAAGCAATGCGCGATTCAGGTCCCAAAAGTCCACATAGAGCTGAATGTCCCCATTCTTTTTCCTCACTAGGACCAGATTGGATACCCATGTACTATGTTTTATAAGATAAATAATCCTTGACTTGATCAGTTTCTTCAACTCCTGAGCCATGAGGGATTCAATCTTAGGATTAACAGGCCTCTATTTTTGTCGGACTAGCTTAGCTTCATTTGTGAGTTCGATGGTGTGCTGAATGATGCTGGGATTGTAACCTTTTAGATCATCATAAGACCAAGCCATGATGTCTTCATATTCATCACAGTATCAAGCCAATTTTGCCATGTCTTCAACGGAAACACCTTTGCCCACTTTGAGGATTCTTTCGCGTCCCACTGACATTTCAGTGTAATCTCCTTTGTCCGCTATGAGCTTCTGCTTATCCTTCTTAACATCCTCATGATCAAACAAATTCTCCAAGGTGATCAGACCGTTGGGGAGCTTGTTGGATTTTAGTTGGATAATTTGGTCTCCGTAAGCCTCTTTAATCCTAGGTTGCAGGTGATCGGCAAATTCTCCCGAGCTTTGAATAAACAGAGCAATCTACTCATCGCTTTCAAATACCTGCCAATATGTATTATTATCAAGAATAGCTCGGTGGACCACCATATTAACTGTTGAATTGTCGGCCAAGAGGTCTACAACTAGATCAAAATGAGCCCCTATGGTTGCCATGTGATCAGCTTCGGTATTTAGTGTCCGGGGAATGCTGGTGATATTGAAAGCATCAAAAAATTTTATTAAATCCTAGACTCTGGAGTGGTAGGATCTCATACGGACGTGCTTGGCGGTGGATATCCCTCGGACTTGATGTACTACTAATTTGGAATCACCAAAAACTTTAAGCTTCTTGATGCCCATTTTTTCTACCATGTTCAGGCCTTGAATTAGCCCTTCATACTCTACTTCATTATTCGAACATGTGAACTATAATTGGAAAGACCTTCGGATCAGATCGCCCACCAGAGGGGTGAGACAATATCCAACCCTGAAGCCCATTTTGCATTTGGCGCCATCAAAGTGTAGAGTCCATAGTGTCGAAGACAACTGATCTTTGGAGAAAGGATCTTTGGTGAGTTTTGGGATTGGTTGATCCTCTTCAAAAATGCAATAAGTTCCTAGGCCGGTGGCATGGTAATTAGAGAAGGGATCAGAGTTTATGAACTCATTTAGGAAGGCTTCTTGTTCGGGTGGGATTTCCCTAGTCACTTCTTCATCTTCTAACAGTTCTACCACCTTTCGCACATCATGGGTTATAGAGGTGTGAGTAGGCTCGAAATTAATCAAGGCTTGGTCAGTTATATGCTCAGCGTGAAGAAGTTCTAAAAATATTTTCATTTTAGCACCATGTTGGGTACGGAGAATCAGGTGGGACCAATCTAGGGACATATACCCTCCTATTTTAGCGGTGAAGTCTCGAGACAAATAGAGTCCAAAGACGAGAGGGATGTCGATGACCACTACTTCTTGGGATACTGTTATACTTAGACATGCAAATAAGGTCAAAGGGAGGCTTTTGATGAGACCTATTGTCTGGACTTTGTTCCCATCAAGCTGCATTACCCCTTTACTTAAAGGGTCATACTTAATGTTTAATACCTCAGCAATCTGCTTAGGCATGACTGTGGTTCTAGCACCAGAGTCTATCATGGAGTTATGCAAAAGTTTGTTTCGAACTATCAAGGTGATGTAAAAAGGATTTGGCTTAGGTTTACCTTCTCCTTATGCAGTGGAGGGTGAGCCTTCATTTGTCAAAGTAGCAGGGGAGTATGCCTTGTTAACTGCTGAGTGGCAATCCATTCCATTCGTCTGAGAGGGTGGTGGAGCTACTGCGACTGTATCCTTTTGATCATGGGACAATGCCTCCCTTAGCTGGCTTTTCTTCTCTGGTATACTCAGGAGGTCCCAGAGAGAGACATGGGCTAGAGCTTTCTTCATCTGATCTACTACATCCAACACTGGGGGTGTGGAAACCCTAGGCTTTTTCAGTTTGTAAGGGATGAATTCCTTCCTGGGATAGGCAGAAACGATGACTGGTGGTTCTGGAGGTTTGTTTATGGGTATTGACCTTATATTACTGGCATCCTCCCCGATCAAACTCCTTTTAGAGCGAAGGTTGTAGTCTGAATGCACCATAGGGGTCCCATTTTTTGAAGTTCTTTCCTCAATAGTTAGTATTGTATCGTCGTCCTCCATCCATGAAAAAAGTGCGTGATCATGGGCGATTTCCGCTTCTTGTTGTAATGACATTCCTTGCATCTGAGCAACAAAAGTCGCATTATCCATGCCCGGGGATGTATATGCGGATTCATCTGGTATTATACCTAAGTTCCTTTGTTCCGCGACCTTTTGTTGCAGATTACCCCTTGGACAATTCTTCGGGGTGTGAGCATTGTTGCATGGAAAACACCAAGAATTGGCATCGTCCGCCAAATTATTCTGACCCACAGTCAATTCTCTATCGCCGTTTGGGTGGATGGCCTGTAATGGATTAGGGACAGGGACTATTTGGCCATTCGGCGGGGTATTTTTCTCAGCTCAATAATTAGGATGTTGATAGGGGGGTCTGTTTCCTTGCAAATTTTGCTGAAAAGGAGGTTTGGTAGGAGAGACCTGAGCCCTTTTTAGGTTGACGATTTCATTAGAGAAAGATCTTAAGATATTTTTCATATCATTGACCTCAGCAGCCACAGAGGCGGAATGGATGGTATTTTGAGGAGTGGGGAACAAATACATAAACTGTGGAGCAGAAGTGCTCGGTGCAGCTTCCTCCATTACTTGGGTAGACATTTCGGGGAATACTGGCATTGTAGGGTGAGGTGCGAGCTTTCTAGCGTCGATAAGGTTATTTTCAGCTTGAACTGCTAAGTCGAAAGCTTGCGGAAGAGTGTTACCCCCTAAGGATTGGATCATTACTGATATATCAGAATTGAAAGCTTTTAGATAAAATACGAAGGCCATATCTGCCGGCGGGTGGGTGAACAATGGTATCCTTTGCCAGGTTCGCTGGAATCTTAGGTTGAAATCAGTTAAGGCCTCTGTGGGAGCTCTTTTGATCGTAATGAGTTGGTGCATGAGGGATGATCTGTCAGCTTTGTCTGAGAATCTCTAAAAGAAGCGATCTCCCAACTGATCCTAGTCCCCTATGGTACTAGGGCCTAGAGATCTAAACTAGTCCAGAGCTTTTCCTTTGAAAGAAGCTACGAGCAACCGCAAAGCCACATTTTGCTCGGTGATGTCATGTATGGTACAAACAGTAGCTACATCCTGCAGATGTTCTCCAGGGGTTTTGTGACATTCTCCCATGAATTTGGGAATAGCTTTCAGCGTGGCTGTCGGAATGGCTCCCCGAACTATGGGTAGAACTGGAGGGATGAGAGGACTACCATTGTCCCAGGTCACAAAATTTTGGGGGGGAATTTGGGCCATTGCAGGGTATATGATGGTGGGGGAACCCTGTGGAAGTGAAACAAAGGTAGAATGGATGGTCACCAATGGAGGGAAAAGAAGATGGGGATTTAGGGCCGTTTGACTCCTGGTGACGGGCCTATGACTCATAAACTAGCTGGGATGTGTTTTTTTTGTTTTAAAGGTAATGGTCCCACCCGGCGTGCCAGAAAAAGAACTATTGACTCTAAATTTTTCTTTGGGGACAAACAGCCTTATGGGAAATTCAGTGTTGGAGGACCGACTCGTGCAAAGAAACACTGAATGACCTCCAGAGTTGAGAAGCCGGCTCTTCCTTGAGTTTTGAGGAAAGGGAGAGGAAACAAATACTTTTTAAGAAAATGAGATGCTAAATACTTAGGTGATGCGCCATATCATTAATAGGAAATGAACCAACAGAAATCAAAGAATATTTGCAACTTCTATAAGCATCTAAGCCAAAGACGTAATCAAAACCATAACCAAATTTGCCAGAAAACAAAAGGGACACATTCATCACACATTCACTAAATAACAAGTATAGAAAAACATAGTTTAATCAGTGAAGTCTTAGACAAAATATTCCCAAAGTTTGTCAGAATTTTCAACAACAATAGCACAGAAAACACTATAAACAGTAAGCCAAGAAAGACATCATAAAGGCCACAGGCACAATCTGAATAATCTTCTTATAGCAAATCCCAAATAGTTTTTTAAGGCTGGAAATGAAAGAAAACTCCTACTTAGCAAATTAGACCGTTCTTCTTCTTCTCTAAAAAATCCTCCCTTCTGCGACAGAGAAATCCCCCCTTAAATACGCCACTGCTTCTAAAAATAGCTCTCCTAAAAATCCAAAACTGGTACAACCTCCTTGGAACAGAAAAACATGGCATGTCACAACAGAGGCCGCACCCAGCAAAACAAACCCTGCAACTCAAACTTTTCCTTTAATGGCCTGGAGGTTACCCAGAACTGAATTGATTCTGTCAGAAGAGAAAGGACTACGGAAAAGGGGACCACTGCGAGGAAACCGCTTGCAAACTACGCAAACGAGTGGGCCCACCTAGAAGAATAGTAAATGAGCATTGTCATTTGTCACCCCCATGCTACTTCAAAAATGGAACACCAAAGAAGAACCGAGGGAGCAATGCCAGGCCACCAAGTGTCACACACGTTCATCCCTGCTGGCTAAAGAAAAACAACAATCACAACCGGGCTTGCCAAGAACTTACATCGGGGAAAATAAAGGTGAACAGGAAGCTCACAACTAACCATTGTGCATTGTGAAGTCATCCCCCATATTTTATCTAAAATTTTATTATAATTTAATATTATAGTTTATTGAACTCACAAATAATTACATATTCAATTTCCAAGATTTCTATTTATAATTAATTTATAGTTTGAAATTAATTAGTATATTTTTTAATATTGAAAATAGTTTTACTCATTGTCAATATTAAAAGTGAGGTATATGTTCAAGAGGATTACTAAATTTAGAATTTAGTTTTCCAATAATTTAGAGGGAGAAGTTTTTTTTGTTTTTTGTTTTTTTTACTTGCCTTACCTTGGGCTTACTTTTATTGCTAAGTTGGGGCCAGGAAGGGGCGAACTGAGGCGAGACTAGTCCCCTAGGGAGAGAATCCAGAGCCCGCAACCAATCCTCCCTCTAAAATCCGAGAGGGAGTCGAACCTGAGACCGATGTGGAGAAAACCCACCGCCCAAGCCAACTCACCTACCCGTACGGGCTAGAAGTTTATTTAATTTTACCTTAAAAGAGAATTTATAATATGTATTTTTTGGGAGTTTATATAAGTTTTTAAGAAGTGTGAATGGAAATTATAGGTGAAGAGATCAAAGTTGGAAGTTTCTTAATTAGATTATAGAAAAATTTAAAGACCATGTTCTCAATTTTTCTATTTTAATTTTGCTTTGTTTTATTTTATTATTATTTTTGTTTAAATTTTTCTTTTTAATGAGCTCTTTTATAAAATTTAATGTTTTATTAGAGTTACATCATCATGCCTTATTGCATTTTTTATTTATCTTTGTTTCTTGTGTGAATAAGAACCCCAACAAATCTATCACTAATCAATCAAAAAATCTTGAAAAATCTTTTTAATGAGAGGATACTTAAGTCATATAATTTTGTTTTATTTTATTTTATTTTTTAATTATTTTAAATAATATTTTAATAAAGTCTTTTTCAAAGTTTAGTGTTTTATAAGAATTATATTATCATGTCTTATTGTATTTTATGATGTATCTTTGTTTCTTATATGAATAAGAATCCCAACAAACACATTACTAATTAATTTCAAAAAATTTGAAAAATATTTTTTTAATAAAAAGATACTTAAGCATCTCTCTCTCTCTCTCTCTCTCTCTCTCTCTCTCTCTCTCTCTCTCTCTCTCTCTCTCTCTCTCTCTCTCTCTCTCACACACACACACACACACACACAATTCAATTTTTTTGAGGAAATTAAAATTGATTAATGTTGGGATTAAGGTGTCTCAACCTTAGAGTCCAAACATGCTAATTTATTTTTTTGTTTTATTTTTCATTCCACTTTGGAAGTTCTAATATTATTTTGGGAACTAGTGTCATATGTTGCTATGTTTAGATTGTGATAAAATTTCCTATTATGATTATAGTGATTTCTACTTCGGTAGAAGAGTTATGGAGAGTTATATTTAGGTAGTTTGTATTTATGATTTGACTTCACTTTTGACAAGTGGTGTGAGGTAAGGAAGGCACCTATTTGGTCATGGTAACTTCTATGTTGTACTTACATTGCATTTGGCAAGATGACAGTTATAGAAGAGATAGGTGTTGTTGCTTCAAAAGTTGCAATGTGCAACATGTCATTGGATTAGCAAGATGTTGCTTGTGACACAACTTACCTCTTGTGCTTTGAATTTGGTTTTGAAAACCATGTGCACATACCACTTTGTGATGAGCTCTATAAATGTGTTGATTGTTGGCAAATGCACACTCCAATGAGACATTGTATGTGATTGAAGGTTTTGTCATTGATGGCAACCTTGCAATCCTATGGCACCGGCAAAGACATTATATCGGCATCAGCATATCACAATCTACACCAGCACTCAGGACACCAGCACCGGCACAGAAGAAAAGAAGTATACCGGCACAAAGGCCAATAAGATTTTTGTTATACAATATTTTGTTTATTATTGTAAGCCAACTTGGAAAATTGTAAAATGTCTCTTATATATAAAGGAGATCATTGTAGACATTTGTATGAGTGATGTAAGAATCATTAAGGAAAATATTAGGCAGACCTAATGTGTGAAATATAGGTCAAGGGGTATATGTAAAGAACAGAGTAGGAACCGGTACTAAATCAAACATTGAAGATGCTATTGTAAAGCAGTACAAGTTATTGGATTTGTATAATCCTTATTGTAAGTCAGTGTGACTTCCCATTGAGCAGTGAGCTCTAGGCAGTTGGCCTTCCTGCATGTGCAGGCCCCTATTGTAAGTAATATTCTCTTATTGGCCAGTGAGTGAATATTGTGGGTCACAAATCTCACTGAGGTTTTTCCCACATCGGGTTTCCTCGTTAAAATCTTGTGTTATGGTGTGTTTTTCATGTGGATGTTCTTGATTCTATTTATTGCATTATTTCTTGCATACTAGTACATTGTTATATTATGTTCTGCATGTTTTAAGTTAAGAAATTCTAATTACCAGTCAGATACTGATTCACCCCCCCCCCCCCTCTCAGTATCTGTGGGACCCCTAAAAATTGGTATTAGAGCTTTGTCCTCTATTTTCAAAAGCCTAACAGCTTGAGGAAGATCTTAACATCGGTAAAGATGGAAAATCTAATGAAGCAACTTGAAGGAGCTCTTACAGACTATGATGTAGAAAAATTGAAAAATATAAAATTAGAAAATGATTTAAGAGCAGCTCAGGATATCATTCAGGCACTTCAAGAAAATCTTACTATTGCAAGAAATAAGAGAAGAGAACTTTGTGAAAAATTGCAAAATGAGAATGATGAAAAGGAATCACTTAATGATATGATAAGCAAGTTGAAACAAGAGAACATGACAACAAAAAATGAAATGCAGGATATGACTATGAGATTTTGCAAAGAGATTGAGGATAGGAAGAAGAATGAAGAAGAATTGACCAGAAGACTAAGTGATGCAGCAAATGAGAACACAAGACTTAGCTATGAAAATGACATGTTGAAGACAAATCTGATGCATACTCAGAATGACTCAAATGAACTAATGAGACAAAAAGAAATCTTGGAAAGAGAACTAGAAACTGCAAATCAACACAAAGATAAATTCAAGAAAAGCTTAGAGGAACTTGGCACTTTGCTGAAGAATCAAAAACCTAAAGGTGACACTTCTGGAATTGGCTTTGAAGTTGGTGAAAGCTCTGGTACTGCAAATACTCAGGATCACAGCAAACTGGTAAGACAACCTAATGCTTATAAATTCAATGGTAAATGCTTTAACTGTAATAAGTATGGTCATAGAGCAAATGAATGTAGATCTAAAAATTATCAGAACATCAACACACCCACCCATCAATGTTCTAAATGCAACAAAGTAGGTCACAACTCTGAAAACTGCAAAATGAATGTGAGATGTTATGTTTGTGGAAGATTTGTTCATTTATCTAATCAATGCAAAACACAAACCGGCATAGGTTATGGGAAAGCTATTCAGAAAAATAATGTAACTTGTTATGCATGTAACAAGATTGGGCATATTGCTAAATTTTGTAGAAGTAAAGCAACACCGGTAGACAACAAAAGTTCTAGCTTGAAAGGTAAAGAAAAAGTTGAAGAGGTTAAGAAAGAATTCTCAAAACAATGGATTAGGAAAGCTGATCTAAATATTGGGAATACTCCTCCACCGGTAAAACAAATCAATGCTTCACTGGTAGGATAGAGTGATGCTTCACCTGAAGGATAGAGCAGTGCTCCATGGGCAGGAAGTTCTTCATCTAATTGAAGAAAATTTCCTTGAGGGTTTGGCAATCTATTGATACATGTGCTATTATTCCCTCAATTAGAGATAAGAAGTTGAAAATTACTTATTACCGGCAAACAATGTTAAGTGAATACTTAACCGGCATGCAATTAATGTGGTAGATGGAAAAAAGACACTGTAAAGTTAAGGTTTTGGCTCCATTTCATTTCACCAAGATTTCAAATTTTCAGAGAGCGCGAAGACTCCAAGCTAAGGCATTTCAAGCAAGAAGCAAGCACACTCCAAGCAATCATCCATCCAAGGCAGTAAAAGGTATTTAATCATGGCATCCACCTCTGCAATTGAATACATAACAAACCCTAATGTTGTTGAAGTGATAAAAAGACCTAGGCCCGTATTTCAGTTAGTTCCCGAGATAGCAAAGAAGGATGATACCCTAGGTGCTTTCTCTCAAATTCCTAAGGGAATTGTTTATGCTAAAGACCCCCGAATGTACATCCACTGCAACATTGAAGAGTTAGGAGATGAGGAAATTAAAACCATGTATAAAACCATGAAATGTGATAATACCGGCAATGTAAAGGATGAACAAAAAATCATTGAGACCCTAGGATTTACAGAAATCCTTAGCATTCCTGAATTTCCAAAGGATGTGATTAGGATAGTTTTAAGTAGGGTACATGGAGAGTTTTTCTAGTTAAATGAAATCCATAAGATCACCAAGGAAGCTGTGAAAGTTTTCACAGGGTTACCAACCACCGGTAAGAGACCAAATAAAACCAAGAAGGTTTCCAATGACCCAGTTATAGACCTAACTGGTGCAACATTTGACAAGAGGTCTCTAAGGGTTAATGATGTAATAGATATCAATGTGAGATTCATCGGTATGATATTAGGTTATAAAGCTACTCATGCTAATAGACTTAATTCAGTTTTAAGTTTATGCATTAAGAGTGCTTATGACATGGTCACAGATAATGAAAAAATTGATATATGTGAATGGTTAAAGGATGAACTAATTGACAACCTTGGAAAGATCAAAAAGGACAAGAAAGGAACTTTCAGATTTGGAAATTTGTTAGTATGTCTGATGCTACACATAACAAAATAGGTTCCCAATATAGGTTACAAAGAACTTGGATATGACATACCGGTAGGTAAACAATTGACTGAACTATTCAATAACATGGGTGAGAACAAGGAAAACAATATTAATGACTTTTTCCAAGCATTAAAGACCAAAATGAAGAAAAGAGTAAGGTTATCATAGAATATTGTAGACAAATACAAAGATGATATATGCTTTGTCATCAAGAAAGAAGAAATATGGATGGAAGCGGCCATCCCAAGGACAGTTTGGGTAACCGAGATGGGATATGAAACAGATGATCACATAGTTGAAACATATGCTAAAGCACTTCTGAAAGCCCCCAGAGAACCCAAGGAAGAAGTATTTGGTAGTGCAGATAATATTGAAAGACAAATTCAATCAAAGAAAAGGGTGAAAAAGGTTGAGGTAGTTGTAAGGAAAGGATCCAAACAAGAAAAAGCCATTAAAGAAGATGTATTGAAGAAAACCGGCATAATAGAGGATGAGTTAGCAACTCCACAGCCTGAAACTCACCTATCACCAGTAGGTACTTCTTCAGGAAGTCACATGCCTGCAACTTTTAAAAGAGTTGTAAGAAAAAGAGATCCCTCACCGGCAACCACACCTTCACCTAGGAGGACAAGGCCAAAGCAACAAGCAATGAGATCTCCAGTTAGAAAGGCCACACCAAAGAAGAAACTGACACCTAAGAAGAAGAAAAGGACAAACAAAGATTTGGCCCCTCTTGATATACTGCTGAATGAAATCACAGAGGAAGGTAAACTAAAAAATATAGAGAAAATATATGACACTCTAATAGCTGATGAGAAAGAACAAGTTGAAAATAGTGTTATATTACATATGGATATGTATAAGAAATTTTTTATGGAAGTAGTCAATGAAATTCCTAATGAATTATTCAACAGACTAGAGGCAAGAAGACAAGCAGTGATAGAATTGGATAAGAAAATAAAAATTGAAAAATTACTTGTTGTATATCCGGTAAACTCTCCTCAAGAAATTGATGACCTAATTGCTCAAGCAAACCGGTCAGTATTCTCTACTGTACATGAGCATATTTCACTAATGGCAGGAAGAGTTAATGAAGTGATAGAGGAAACAGAAGATGGATGGGATATATTCCTAGTTGAGAAAGAAAAACAAGAAGAGTACAGAAATCCTAAACCTATAAAGGTATATCAGAAAGAAAGAGACAAGGGTAAAGGTAAAGTTGGTGGACCACCAAGCATCAAAGTTAAAGACAACTTACCCCCACCTTCTTTAAATACTCCACCGGTGAAAACAACAACTACTGAAGATCAACTGGCAGCTGAGAGTATGGATGTAGAGGATAATAATCCTAATTCTAAAGTCCTATATACTATGGATGTTGATACTTAGAAGATCAACATAGTAGTAGACAAAGATACAACTAAAAAGTCAGATATGGCTAGTGAGCCTCTGGTAGTAGGGGAAACTAAAAAACCGGCAGAAGATAAAGAGAAAAAGGCAGAGACTGAGTCATAGACTGAGGCAATACAACATACAGAGAAACAAACAAAGCTAAAGGCTCCAGAACAACAACCAGAATAGGTACATAAGGAAACAGTGCCACCGGCAACTATTGAAGTAGGAAAACCAGTGCTTAAATAAATGCAGACACAAACTGGCCTACCAGAGGTCAATACAAGCTTCGTTACTTCCACCGGTACTCAATACACAAAATGACTCTTATATATAAAGGAGATCATTGTAGACATTTGTATGAGTGATGTAAGAAGCATTAAGGAAAATATTAGGCAGACCTAATGTGTGAAATATAGGTCAAGGGGTATATGTAAAGAACAGAGTAGGAACCGGTACTGAATCAAGCATTGAAGATGCTATTGTAAAGTAGTACAAGTTATTGGATTTGTATAATCCTTATTGTAAGTCAGTGTGACTTCCCATTGAGCAGTGAGCTCTAGGCAGTTGGCCTTCCTGCATGTGCAAGCCCCTATTGTAAGTAATATTCTCTTATTGGCTAGTGAGTGAATATTGTGAGTCACAAATCCCACCAAGGTTTTTCCCACACCGGGTTTCCTTGTTAAAATCTTGTGTTATGGTGTGCTTTTCATGTGGATGTTCTTGATTTTGTTTATTGCATTATTTCTTGCATACCGATACATTGTTATATTATGTTATGCATGTTTTAAGTTAAGAAATTTTAATTACCAGTCAAATACTGATTCACCCCCCCCCCCCTCTCAATATCTGTGGGACCCCTAACATTGATGCCTTAGTGGTTTTGTATGAGACAAGTTGAAGGCACTGTAATGTTGCTGGAATTATTCTTGAAATCTCTATTGTACCTACTCCTGAAGAGCATTGGCTTTGTGCATTGTATTGTAACTGTTATTATTGTTGAATAATATAATTGAGTCTGGCTTTTGGAGTGTGGTTTTTTTCTTGAAAGGGTTTTCCCACGTAAATTTGGTGTTGTGGTTTTATTTGTAAAATCTGATTTTATATGTGTTTATCTAATTTGCAATTGTTTAAAAATTTGTAAGAAATTTCTGCATCACCTCTCATGTTAGATTTAGCATTTGGAAGCATTATTCCACACTTAGGTTTTCTTTTAATTGGTATCAGAGCCTACCCATCTTTCTTATTATTGTTGGGTTGACATTTTTTTGTGCAGATCTAAATTCAGTGGGAGTTTTGTAGTGGAAGATTTCGTAACTTTGTTGCAAGTTAGTTATGGCAAGCACATCCAATAGAATAGAGATGGATAATTTTAATGGCAGCAATTTTGATTTGTGGAAACTCAAAATAGAGGAAATTATCATGGATAGAGATATATGGGTTGCAGTTTCCTCGAAAAAACCACAAAATACAACGCAAGATGAATGGGACAAAATGGATCGAAAAGCCAAGGGTTTGATAAGACTTTGTCTGGCTGATTTGGTGCTCCTAAATTTTCATGAGGAGAAAACTGCAGCTGCACTTTGGAAGAAGCTTGGTGATATTTATCAAGGTAAATCCTTCATAAATAAGTTATTCTTGCGAAAGAACTTGTATCCTCTGAGGATGGAGGAAGGAGGTTCTGTTGTAGATCACCTGAATGCATTCAACATGCTAGTTGCTCAAATAATTTTTGTTGGTGATAAGATTGATGATCAAGACAAATTGATGTAGAGTGGACAACTAAAAGAATAGAAGACCCAAAATCACCCCTCTATGCCTATTCCAAGGCCTAATATAACCCCACAACTAGGGTTCTACACGCTCTACTGACAACTAGTCACCAATTGCACTTCCAAGGGAGGGTTTGGACTGTTTCACAACTAGGATAACTCACCCTAACCTTCCAATCAATTTTGGAAGTCTCCTTTGTGCACCCAGGTCAAGAAACCCCTATTTAGGCCTAGTTCTAGTAGCCCTGCCAGACCAGTATTTCCAACTTTGTTTAATATTATTCCAAAACACCCTTGGAAAAATTTGTATATTTGAATACCCTTTTGGGGCTTATATCCAATCCCAAGAGATTGAGGCTTGACTCTACTCTAGTACCCCTAAGAACCTACTATGGACACAGACCTAATAGGCCTAATTAGGCTTGTTTTCCAAAGCAACCACTTGAGAATGGGTTTGAAAAACTAAACTCATCACTTTGACATGTTCCCCTATCCTCTAATGGACCAAATCATTCATCAAACCGGTCTCCATACACTTCATGAAACCCCATGGCCTAATTTGGTCTCTGGGTTTATAAATGACCTTAGAGCCAATTGGCCTTACAAATGGGTTCCTTATTACATCAAGAGGATCCCAACTGATCCAACACAATAGCCTAGGATCTAAGACCACCTATCTAGCACTCAAACAACAAAATAAATCAAGAGACCAAGCAAGAGACCAAGAGGGTTCCATGCACCATACTCTCGAGGCTAGAAAAAACTCAAGTCTCTTGAGTTGGAAAATCTAGAACCTTGTATCCAATCTTCTCCAAGGCCTGCTCTGTCATCCAGATTGCATCTTCTAAGGGTTTTCCTTCCATTGGACTAGATACTCATAATAGGTATGCCTCCCTATTTTCTTACTCACCCTCTTGTCAAGTACATGCTCAACTTCAAGCTTAGGCTACTTAGATAGGTCTTGTAAAATTTTGTCTTTACTGGAGTCATCTTGACCTGCATCACACACATCAGTAGCAGGACCTTTATATGCATATATATCTAAAACATTGAAAGTGTTAGAGAGACCAATGTCTGGAGGAAGATTAATCTTGTAGGCATTGTTGCCACACTTTTGGATGATCTTGAAAGGACCTATCTTCTTCATCATTAACTTGGTATATTTCTCCTTAGGGAGTCTCTCCTTCTTGAGATGAATCATCACCATATCTCCAACCTTAAACTGCAAATCTCTTCTTTTCCTATATGTTGCATGCTTGTATTTTTCTGAGGTTTGCTCCAACCTATCCTATACTTGTTTGTGTATGTCTCTCATCACTTCTGTAAAGTCTTCTGCTTATGCACTTCTCCTCTCCAAATCCTTCACATCTCTCAACTCCAATATACCTCTAGGGTGTGATCCATACACTATTTCAAAGGGACTGTGACTAGTGCTCCTATTCACTGAGTCATTATAAGCAAATTCTGCTTGAGGAAGTATTTAATCCCATGTAGCTCCTTAATCCTTAGTTAGACACCTTAATAGGTTTCCAAGTGACCTATTGATGACTTCAGTATGTCCATCAGATTGGGGATGATAGGCTAAAGTAAATGATAGATTGGTACCTAGCCTTCTCCAAAGTGCTTGCCAAAAATGCCCAATAAACTTAGAATCCCTGTCTAAGATGATTGACAGTGGCAAACCATGTAACCTTACAACCTCCTTGAAGAATATAACTACCATGTGAGATGCATCATGTGTGGTTTTACAAGGTAGGAAGAGAGCCATTTTTTAAAACCTATCAACAACTACATAGATGTTGGCATAACCCTGTTTGGTCTTTGGGAGTCCTAATACAAAGTCCATGTTGACCGAATCCCATGGCTTGTTTGGTATGGGCAAAGGAGTATACAAACCTGCATTTGAACTGCTACCCTTGGCCTTTTGACAACTGATACAACCCTCCACATACTTTATGATCTTAGTTTGCATCCTAGGCCAGAAGTAGAATCTTCTAACCAATTCAAGGGTCTTGTCAATCCCAAAATGACTTGCCAATCCCCCACAATGCTTCTCTTTCACAATGTTTTCTCTCATGGATCCTTTAGGGATGCAAACTTGGCTTCCTTTGAAAATTAGGCCTTCCTACAAAATAAAGTATGAGAACTCCTTGTGGTACTTGTCACTCATTTCCTTGCACACTTGGTATGCTTCTTTGAAGTCCTAACTCCTTGGTACATATCCTTCATGGAACTAATTCCTATGATCTCCAATTGTACCTCCTTCACTATAAAGTTCCTCCTGCTAAGGGCATCAGCCACCTTATTTGCCACTCCTTTCTTGTGCCTGATGGTTAAAGTGAATTCTTGAAGGTATTCCATCCACTTCATATGTCAATGGTTCAACTTGTCCTATCTATTCAAAAAGCTTAGAGCATGGTTATTAGTATAGACTATAAACTCCTTTGGCAACAAATAATGCCTCCATTTCCTCAAAGATTGGACCATGGCATACATCTCCAAGTCATAAGTGAATACTTTTTTTTGGCTTCATTTAATTTTTGACTAAAGAAGGCTACTAGTCTACCTTCTTAACTCAAGACTTCTCCTATTGTCTTGTTACCTGCATCACATTCTATGGTGAAGGCCTTAAGGAAATCAGGTATAACTAATATAGGTTGCTCTGCTACCCTTCTTTTCAAATACTCAAAGGACTTCTCTTCTTCACTAGTCCATACAAACTGACATTTTCTACCCCCTTTATAGTTTCAATTATAAGTGCACATACACCACTAAATTTCTTAATAAACTTCCTATAGAAGTTTGCAAGACCATGAAAACTATCTACCTCACTTGCATTTCTAGGTGTAGGTCAATTGAGAATTAATTCCACCTTGGATGGATCCATCTTGAAGCTACTCTTGGAGATCACAAAACCAAGAAACACTAACTCCTCCTATAAGAAGACACATTTTTCCAAATTGATCTTCAACTGCTCTTCATTCAACCTTTTCAACACCAAATCTAAATGTATTATATGTTCATCTCTATTCTTGCTTAAAATCAAGATATCATCTAGGTATACAACAACAAAATGATTGATAAAGGGTTTCAAGACTTCATTCATGAGTCTTGTGAATGTACTGGGAGCATTTGAGAGGCCAAAAGGCATAACCAGTCCTTCATTTGTTTTGAAGGTTGTCTTCCACTCATCTCCCTCTCTTATCCTAATTTGATGGTAGTCGGTCTTCAAATCCACCTTGGAATAGTACTTGGCTCTTGCTAGATAGTCCATCAAGTCTTCTATCTGAGGCACAGCAAACCTATACCCGATTGTGATCTTGTTTATGGCTCTTGAATCTGTACATAATCTCCATGTACCTTCTTTCTTTGGGGCCAATATTTTAGGGACAAAACAAGGGCTAATGCTCTTCCTTATGAACCTTTCTCTAGAAACTCATGTACTTGCCTTGCAAGTTTTTCATTCTAATCAGGGGTTAACTTATATGTTACTTTGTTGGGCAATGTAGATCCTGGTATGAGGTCAATGTAGTGACTTACATCTCTAAAAGGTGGTAGGGTCTCTAGTTTTCTTCCTAAAACTATACCCTTGTATCTTTCCAACAACTCTTTCACCTCTCTAGGACTTGCAGTCCTCTCTTCCACCTTGTCTTCTTCTTTCTTCCTCACTTCTTCTCTTGGATTCACCACTATGGAAAAGCATGGTTTATCCTTCTCTTTGATTGTCTGCATAAACTCCTCCTTACCTACTAACATGACACTAATCACAACATTATTTTATTTACCATCATCTGGTACTAGAGTCATAGTGTACTACACACCATCTTTGGTCAACTTGTAGACATTTTTCTTCCCATCATGCCTTGAGTCTACATCATATTGCCATCGTCTTCCTAGGAGTAAATGGCAAGAATCCATCTCTGCAACATCACACAAAATATTGATGAGGATGGATGAAAATCAATTTTGATGGGGCCTCTAAGGGAAACCTGGGGGTTGCAGGATGTTGAGTGGTCCTAAGGGATGAATGGGGAATATGTAAAATCATAAAATGTATTCCTATAGGAAATCAGACCAATCATGTTGTTGAAGCCATGGCAGCTTATCATGGGATTATCCTTGCCAAGGAAGCCAATTACACTAAAGTTTGGTGTGAAGGAGACTCCTTAAACATTATCAATTGTTTAAATATGAAATTCCCACCATCTTGGTCAATTAGTAATGCTATTAAAGCTACTAGGAAAATCAGCGAAGAGTTTGAAATGTGTGTTTTTACACATGTTTACAGGGAGGCCAACTCTTGCGCTGATTGGGCAGCCAACCTGGCTTGCCAATCAGGAGACATCATTACTAGTTATGGTAAAATGGAGATTGCAAGTAAAATGAAATCCTTGCTCAATTAGGACCGAAGCTATACAAGGCAACGTGGTACTTTTAATCATTATTTCTAATGACCTTTCCACCTTTTTCGATGCAGGGCTTGCTTGAAGATAATGAGCTATTAAATAGGTGTCATATCATTAATATTTGGCATGGATTATGGGCACTCTTATCGAATAACCATAGAAACTAGAGGAAAAGTTATCAAAATGAGAGAAGACATTGCAAGGAAGGTGTTGGAAAAATGGGAGGTAACAAGAAAAGATTTGAACCTGCTTCCTGCTCTGAATGGAGAAAGAATGAAGAAGTCTGGGGTATCCTTCAGCAGGGGGGTCTCAATGTTTTCATGGAACAACTAAATGGGAAGGACCTCACAATCACCAGCTATTTCATCAAGAACTGGAAAAATGGAAAAATTATGATTGGATCACATATGATGAATGTAGACGAAGAGGTTATCGCTGAGGCCACGGGGATGACTACCAAGGGTATGAAATTTTACAGGGACGGAGGGATATTAGATAAAGCAGCAGACAAGTTTCCTATTATGGATGGTGAGAGAAGAAAGATAATCAAAATTGACAACTCCTACCACTCCCCGAAGAGAATTTGCAGGCCATGAAGATTTGTCTTATTTGCTTCTATTGAATACATTACCTTAGATGGTAGGTTTACCAAGGCATATGGGCATCACTTCGTCCTTCTCAACCATTTCCATCATGGAGAAAGGGTTAGCCTTCCCTATTACCTTACTTGTTCAATGGATCATACTATAAAGGAGATCCAGAAGGACCCTAAAGGTGATCATGCCCTCCACCAAGGGCTTATGGTCCTAGTTTATAAAATGCTAAAGGGGAAGTGCATTGAAAAGCCTATTAAAGGAAAAAATGCCAGAGATGAGACTACAGAAAGTAAGGATAGTGGTTTCAACTTTGATTCGGAGACCGAGGGAGAGTCGGAAGAAACTAGCAAGAAAGGGAGGATTAGGGCAAAGAAGAGGAGGATTATTGTGGAATCTGAAATGTCGGATTCTGAAACTGAATCCCTTGAGGAAAAACCTATTAAAAAGAGGAAAGGGAAAGCCACTGGAAAGAAGGCTCAGAAAAAGAACACTAAAAAGGGTAGCAATTCTGATTTCAATTATGTTTTGGTTGAATCTGAGAAGGAGGATGAAGAAAAAAGAGGATCGATAGTCAGGACAAAGAAGGGGAGGGTAACCCGATTAAGGACAATTTGGAGACCGTGAATACCACTAGTCTACATAAGGAGGAAAAAGGGGGTCAAAGTGACAGTGGTGACAAAGATACTATTAAGGCCTTCTGTGAGACCATTGCTACTATGGTGAAGGATATTAACAGTTTGAAAACTGATACACGGGCCATGGCAAGAATTACAGTTGGTGACAAGCCCTTGGCGGAGCATGTTAAAGAGTTAGGGGTCATTCTACATAATGCGGAAGCTATTGAATGTATGGTTGGAAAAATCTTAGCAATGAAAAAAAGGTCAATGAGATGGGAGATAGAAAGGAAATGGAAAACAAAATGAAAGATTTTGGCAGCACAATTGACAGGCAGGAGCACAACGTCAAGCAGATTGCTGATCAAAATTTCCAAATCCTCAAATCTTCGGTGGACAACATGAACATCTTTATCAACAGGTTTAAGAATAATGCAGAGAAGGATGGTGATAAAGAGCAGGTGAACAAGAAGGGTCATGAAAGGAGGACCAGAGCTAACACAAAGAATAAGGATGACATCGAAGGTTGTGAGCTGGAGGATATGAAGACCTCAGCGAACAACATGAAACAAATGGTTGTTCAGGCTAAGGAAATTCTTAATAGTATTTAGTTCCAATTGTTGTCCTTGGTTTTATCTCTTTGTTGTCTTTGTGCTTTCCTTTTGCTGTCTGTTTTGAGTTTTTAATGTAATGATGTATTAAGTTGTTCCCTTCCGATGGGTTCATTTTGTCTTTTTGAAGTGATTAGGCACTTTTTTTAGCATTTTTGTTTTCCTGGCTTGTAAAAGGTTCAGGTACCTTTCAAATACCTGCTTTTACTTAATCAAAACATCACACAAAATATTGTCTCTATATTCACCTATCTAAAAATATACCCAAACTTGTTCACTTACTAGGGCTTGTTGCTCTTTTCTCAACTAGGAGACTTTGTAGGGGCAAGGGTGAGGGAGTTTCTTCAATCCAAGTTTGCTAACCATCTTTGTTCAAGCAAGATTATCAGTTGACCCTGAGTCCACAATGACTCTACATACCTTCCCACATACCTAGCAAGTAGTTCTAAACAGTTCCTTCCTTTGTGGTGGCTCCTTGGGGGTTGGTACCTTCAAGAGGGTCCTTTGGAACATTAGACACTCCCCTTGCTCTAGATCTACATGCCTTGAAGATGATTTCACACTTTGGGTGTCATCCTCTTGCGCCAAATGAACTCTTCTTTCTCCACTTTGACTGTTAGAGCCTTTCTTTTTCCAGACATCTCAATGATTGGTGACCAACTTGATTACATGTGAAACATCTTCCGATGAACACATTGGCTCCTCTACCTCCAAATCTACCTTAGCCATTTGGTCTTCTTCCTCTAAAACTACCCCTATGGCTTGGTTCTCCTTTAGGTTATTGATTGATCGACTCTCCTTGTGGTTTAGGAGATGTTCCTCTTCCACCAAATCTACCCCTTCATTTGAAGTTTCCTCATCTTCCTCTACCTTGTTAATCTCCCATTCTTCTGAACTTTTCTTCAATTCTTAATGCCATTTGATATCATTTATGAACTGTCTCAGGATTGAAGAGACTTAGTTCATCTTGAATGGCATATTTGAGGCCATTCATGTATCTTGCCAACTTTCGCTTCTCACTCTCTGGCACGTTTTCTCTTAGGGATAGTTTGTGAAACTCCTCGGTTTATCCACTCACATCCAAATCCTTTTGTCTTAGGCTATGCAACTTCTCGTGCATTTCCACTTCATAATCCTCATGTACAATTTTTTTTTCACCTCTACAACCATCCTCTTCCATGATGATATGTGGTTCTTCCCTTCTTCTACTCTCTCATTTTGTAAGAAGTTCCACCAACTAAGGGTGGATCCCTTCATCTTAGACTTAGCAATCTTCATCTTCTAGTTCTTAGGCACATCTTCACACTCAAAGTGGTTCTCTAAGGCCTCCAACCAGTCCATGACTTCCTTTGGGTTCATCTTCCCAGTGAATATAGGTAAGCTTTCTTTGTCATCTCTGCTACCTACTCTCTCAAGGGCTTCAAGGAAACTTATCTGATCTACAGGTATCCTCTCTCTTGCCTGCAAAAGGGAATCTTCATTATTCCCTTCTTCTTCATCATTAGAGTCCCCTTTCTTCTTTTCCATATTTCCCTTCAACTTATCCAATTATTTTCAAATCTATTTGTTTGTTGCTACTTGATCTCTTACCATCTTGGCCAATTCAACATTGGTCATCCTTCTCCCATAACTGGTGTCTTCTCCTCCTAACATCTTGTCAACCTTCTTCTTACACCTACAAGAACCTTCTTCTCTTTGATACCACCTAATGCAGAGTGGGCAACTAGAATAATAGAAGACCCAAAATCAATCCTCTATGCCTAGTCCAAGGCCTAATATAACCCCACAATTAGGGTTCTACACACTCTAATGACAACCAGTCACCAATTGTACTTCCAATGGAGGGTTTGGACTTTTTCATAACTAGGATAACTCACCCTAACCTTCCAATCAAATTTGGAAGTCTCCTTTGTGCACCCGGGTCAAGAAACCCCTATTTAGGCCTAGTTCTAGTACTGCCAGACTGGTATTTCCAACTTTTTTTAAAATTATTCCAAAACACCCTTAGAAAAATTTGCATATTTAAATACCTTTTTGGGGCTTACATCCAATCCCAATAGATAGAGGCTTGACTCTTCTCCAGCACTCCTAAGCACCTACTATGGACACGGACCTAATAGGCCTAATTAGGCTTGTTTTCCAAAGCAACCACTTGAGAATGGATTTGAAAAACTAAACTCGTCACTTGGACATATTCCCTTGTCCTCTAATGGACCAAATCAATAATCAAACTAGTCTCCATACACTTCATGAACCCCATGGCCTAATTTAGTCTCTTGGTTTATAAATGACCTTAGAGCCAATTGGCCTTACAAATGGGTTCCTTATTACATCAAGAGGAACCCAAATGATCCAACACACCAACCTAGGATCTAAGACCACCTATCTAGCACTCAAACAACAAATAAAATCAAGAGACCATGAGGGTGCCCTACACCACAAATGCATTCTTTTATTATGTTCTTTGTCGGACTTGTTGGATCACCTTGTGATGGCCATTGGAAGCACAACAACCACTTTCAAGATGGAGGATGTGGTTTCTTCATTACTATTTGAATAGATGTGAAGGAAGACTTATAAGATGGTTAAGGAGGCCCTAGTTGTTTGTGGTAGATCGAAGGAGAAAGGCAAGAAAAAGGACAAGAAGGGAAAATCAAAGTCTCTGGGGAGATCTAAGTCTCCTGGTAAAAAGTCTAAGGTGAAATGTTGGAACTACAGAAAATCTGGTCATTTTCGGAAAAGTTGTAAAGAGGAGAAGAAAAAGAAAAATAATAATTCCTTTGATTTTTATTCTAATAAATCCTCTCAAGATGACGTGGATGCTTTTATCATTGCCTTGGAAACCCATGCATCAGAAGATGTATTATTGATTGACTCAAGTGCTTCTTTCCACATGACCTCTCACAGAGATTGGTATTCAAAATATGAAGAATATGATGGTGGGAAGGTGTATCTGGGTGATGATTCTCATCTAAAGGTTGTTGGTCATGGAAGAGTCAAGATTTGATTCCCTGATGGTAGAGTGAAGGGGATTGATGGTGTCTTGCATATCCCTGGTTTGGCACGAAACCTCCTTTCAGTTAGCAAGTTGATTGATGTGGAAGTGCAGGTTGTTTTCTCGCAAGGTGGATGTAAGATTACCAGAGGCTTTATGGTTCTTTCTAAGGGTGTTCGGATTGGCACTTTTTATAAGTCGGATACATGCACAGTTTAGTGCAATAGTGCTTCTGTGAAGTCCAAGAAGAGGGCTTTAGATTCTTCATCCTCACCATCGAATCAAGCAGAAAAGAAGATTGTTGTTTCAACATCTTATGGTCATACAATCTGGGTACCTAAGGGTGCTAAAGCTTTGGAGATGAAGCTCCCAGCTGAGAAAACATTGTTGTGGCACCAAAAACTTGGCCACATAGGTGAAAAGGACTTGTGAGCCTTTAAACATAAGAACCTTGTTGAAGGCATTGATGATTTTAATCTCGAGTTTGACTTTTGCGAACATCGTGTATATGGAAAACAACATCGTGTTTCTTTTTATTCCAGTTCTCATGTCTTCTGGGATTTTGGACTATGTTCATTCTAATGTTTTTGGTCCAGTTAATGTGCTTTCGTTAAATAGATCTGTGTACTTTGTTTCTTTCATAGATGACTATTCTAGAAGGACATTTGTTTGTTTCCTCATAAGTAAATCTGAAGTTTTCAGTAGATTTAAGGAATTTAAGTCCTTGGTTGAAAATCAGACTGGTAAAAATATTAAGTGTTTGAGGATGGATAACAGTGGTAGGTTTTGTTTTGCTGAGTTCAACAGGTTCTGTAAGGACCACGGGATTGAAAGACATAAGACAACTCCATATACACCACAGCAAAATGGAGTTGTGGAGAGGATGAACAAAACGCTGATGGAGAGGGCTAGGAGTATGTTAAGTGGTATTGGCCTTGAATAGAAGTTATGGGTTGAGGTGGTAGCCACTGCATGTTATCTGATTAATAGATCTCATACTTTGGCGCTTGTTAAAAAGACCCCTATGGAGGCGTGTTCTGGTAAAAATCCCTCATTGATACATCTCAAAGTCTTTGTCTATGAGGCATATGCTCATGTGCCTACTGAAAAAAGATCTAAATTGGAGAACAAAGCAGTTAAATGTATCTTCATCAGCTATGATGTTGGTGTGAAAGGGTACGAGCTTTGGGATCTAGTTGTAGAGAAGGTTCTTTATAGTAGAAGCTATCTTTTGTGAGCTGAAACCTTCCACACTAGATTTGCAGCCAGAGAAGGAAGAGAAACAAAAGGAGGTAGTTTAGATTCCACCCACTCCTAAGAGAGTTGAACTATGTACTCTTGTGGGACCTAATAATGAGGGGAGCTCTAGAAGCTCAAAGATTTCAGAAGAGGAACAAGATCCTCAACCTCTGTCTTTGAGGAGGTCTAAGCATGAAAGGCAGCAACCTAACAGATATGATTATTCACCAGAAAGGTTTGGATATTCTATGTTGGATTTCGGTTGTATTTATGCTTTGATTACTAACATAGATGGTCCTAAGACTGTTAGAGAGGCTATGGGTATGGGTAAGTGCACCAAGATGGTGTGCAAAGAGGGGGGTATAACTGGACACTTTTTTCTGAAATCAGGTAAACCTGAACTTGGAGGAGAAAGTTGAGAGCCATCCACTCAAGATATGAAGATACTCAAAGAACGAAGATTCTAGTAATCTGAATCTAGTTTCCAAAATACTAGTTTTTTTCAAAATTGTATAAGATTAAGGGGGTCAAATCCTTCACACATGAAAAATAGACCCTAATTTTTTTCTGAAAAACATAACATAGTGTCTGGCGTGCGCATCAAAAAAGTCATAGTTAGATTTAGTATTTTGACAAATTCTTTGGCAAAAAGATAGGTCAGAGTGAGAACTATAATTTGTTTATTTTTTTGCAATTTTTTGTTGAGTATTATGTTTTTATGATTTTTCCAATCGAGCACATCCTAAAAAATCAGGTACATGTTCATGCGTAAAGCACAACTTGCACCAAAACAATCAAAACTACAAAAAAGAAAAATTAAATTGTAAAGAATGAAGTGAACTACAATAATATATAAAAAAAATTAAATTTGGATAAGTAGATCAAAATTTATTAAAACAATGGTACACATATGTCTCTGAGAACTATGGAGACACTGGTAAAAGAAATTTAATAATAATATGTAATTGTTGTTCAAATTTTTTTTTTTAAATATGGTTAGAAAGCTCAGAAGATGGGTGAAAATATGGTGGCAATTTTAGAAATACCCACTTAATGAAGTGTAAACCTAATGATGACAAAGTTGAGAAACTAAGCTCATAATACAAAACACGTCACAAAGGAGGGAAATGGAGGGAAATCAAATTTCCAAACCGCAGCTTTGTCATCCAAGCTTGTTCACAAGCCTAAACAGACAAGAGCGTGTATGGGGTTTCTTTTGAATAAGAACCGCATATGAGGTTTTATTTGAATAAGCAGTGTGTATGTGATTCTAAAGAAAAAATACCATGTACGCGGTTCTTCCTGTGATACTATAACATAAAGAAATGAATGTGTATGTTTAAAATGTGTGTGTGCATACATATATGTATATGTATAATATGTAGATATGTAGATATTGTATGTATATATTGTTGGACACCAATAACACTGAGAGGGGGGGTTAATCAAGGTTATAGCAGAATAATAGATTTTAGCCTTAACAAAACATTCATACACCAACCGATATACCGGTATAAATAGAATTGAAAGAAGTAAAGAAAATAATAAGCCAAACACATAAATGAGAACCATAACACATAGATTTATACGTGGAAAACCTCAAAGAGGAAAAAACACGATGGGATTTGTGAGCTACAATATCAATCCAATGGCCATATGAAGAGATATTACAATATATGATGGGCCTGCACTTGTAGGAAGGCTTACAACCTAGAGCACACTGCTCAATCACAGTAGGAGCCTCACTGACTACATAAAATTCCAGACAACAATCCATAGAAGTGTGAATTGCTAAGATAGCATCTCTTATGCCAAAATACAGTTTCAGTATAAGCTTTGTCTGTTCTGGTTGAAACCCTACACCCCTTTACCGGAATAACCCTTACAATAAATTCCTCACATACATAATATCTCTGAGTAATTGCATTTGCATATCCATTCTATTATATCCATATTCTTATCATTTCAAAATGATTTAATCAATTTGCCCTATATACCCTACATAAATTTATGCCTTATGTCAGCTTACAAAGTTGTATACAATTTGAGAATACATGTCGGCCAAATATCACAAATGTATAAAAATTAAAACAAGTTGTTGATGTCGGATCAAAGATATGTCGGCCTCTAATACCGATAACCTTTTCTATACTATGTCATCCTGCATTGTCGGTGACCAAAGAAATCCTTTTGACCTGTCGGTGTTGGTGCAGGTGTAGAATCTGTGAAGTGCCTATTGATACACCATATGAAATCGATACACAAAAACATGTTTCCATAAATGACAACTAACAATATCCCCCTTTGGCATTGATGGCAACACTCATGTGAAAAATGGTCATGGATTCATCTATCGGTTTCATCTTGCCTTGCTCCCCCTGAGCTAAATATGCAAAATACTCCATATCTCCAAAAACTCCAAAACTCTGTAACTCCTCCTAATTTATGCAAGTCTTTATTCTTTTTCACATCTATACTACTCCCCCTTTGACATCAATGCCCAAAAAATTGTAAAAAGAATGTCAAAGAATAAGAACTGTACACTGAATACCTCCAAGAATGTCTTGATGAATAATGATGAATAGTAAATACTCAATAGATACTGAGAAGGGGGGGTGAATTGGTATAGACAAAAACTTATTCAACAACTTAAACTACAAAGACTGCACTGACTGGTAAACAATATCACCGATCTAAAACAAGGCACTACCGGTAAAACTCAGTATGACTGTGAAAGACATAAACCGATTCATCTAGATCATCTTTAGACCTAACATCTCATCTCAACTTCACCCATATGCTTAAGCAAGTAAAACATCAGAAATGCAATGACCATTGAATCAGCTTGCATTACCACTTAATAGAAAACACTAAGACGTCACATGAAAAAGCATCACACATAACACACTGATTTTTCACGTGCAAACCCAACTGGGAAAAACCACAATGGGGATGAATACCCACAAGTTGTTCTTGAACTCTTCTGAAGTCTGCTCTATTAGGATCCTAGTCCGATTAAACACTTTACATTAGGTTCTCCTAGGAACCGATCCTGCTAGGGATAACCCGGTTAAGGGATGGCTAAATACCTGGTTAGAGTTAAAACCCTGTTAAAGGTTACCTTGTCAGAGGATTTAAAGAAATCAATAATTTTGAGTCACCCTATTAAAGGATTTACAAAAAGCTTTTTAAAACTAACCAGTAAAGGGATTTTCCAACTGATGAAATGGTTAGAAGTCAACAAGTAATACACTGATCTGATAATAGCACTCAATGCCAAGGCAGATCCGCTTCAGTTCCTTTACTTCTGCAATCACACTCTACAGATCTCTACTCACTTCTTTGGCCTGGCAAGAATCACCTCACATACATTCATTTTCCAACAACTTCAAATGAAAAACATCATCGACCTTATAGACAACAATTAGGTCAGTGGCAAAAACCTAAAACCCTAAGCATCTAGGTTTACAATACAATCGGTCCAATCCTGACCGTTCAAACACATTACATAGAGTAAAACAATCTTGAACAAATCTCAAGACGTTCTCCATCATTCATTCTTCACCACCTTTGGAAGCTGATAACCCATCACGCGCTCTCCACCGTTTACTAAGACTTCGCACATTCTCGAGGTAGATAGAATCAATCTTCTTCATGCAAGATCCTCAAGGAGATTCTTCACGCGCACAAGGCTAACGTGGTAGAATGATCTAATCTTCATTTCAATGCTAACTCATCATAGGATGTCGTCGGTCGAATCACATAAACTTGGAATGCATCAACCGGAACCCTGAAGCTAAGATTACCAACTGGTAGTCATATCAAATGAAACCCCGATACAAACTTTGCATATACCAATTCACATTCCAACATACCGGTTCACCTTTTTGCATATACCAGTTCATACCATCCTACCGGTTCTCTTGTCAGTTTGCTTACTTCAATATACCGGTTCATACTTCAGCATATTGACATCAATGACAACATACAATATCATTATGTCATCAAACTCTGCACATATGCCAACAATCTCCCCCTTTGGCATTGATGGCAATACACAAAGATATCTCTCTATAATACACAAAGATATCTCTCTGCTTCACATCTTCTCCCCAATCTCTTCCATATTATATGTCTTCAATACTACAGATATCTTCTCTTCTTCACATCTTCTCCCCCTTTGACAACAATGCCAAAATGGAGGCACCAACATCCATGTTCCACTATGTTGCTCCCCCTGAGGAGTAGCATCCTTCAACACACCAATCCTAAAAAGATTTGACAATGCAATACCTAACTGATGTGGAGCACATACCTTTAATTCACATATTGAAGGGGAAGCACCCCTAATTCACCTCTTAAATAGGTAAATGTAGCCTTTGGTAGAGGCTTGGTGAATATATTTGCTAACCGCTCTTTACTGGAAACATGTTCCAATACAACCTCTTTGTTCTGAACTTTCTCCCTTAAGAAATGATACTTGAACTCAAAGTGCTTGGTTCTAGCATGCAATACCAGATTCTTGGAAATATTAATTGCACTTGTGTTGTCACAAAATATAATCACCGGTTCAGATACAAGGACTTTGAAACCACTTAATACATGCTTCATCCAAATTGTCTGACTATAGTTCATAAATGTTGCTACATATTATGGTTTTGCTATGGACTGAAAGATACAACTCTGCTTCTTACTCATCCATGAGACTAGTCTACCACCAAGAAAGAATGCAACATCGATTGTGCTCTTCTGGTCATCCACATTACCAGCCCAATCAGCATTGGTAAATACTTTGAAATTGAAATCATTATTGTATGGATACCACAATCAATAATCTATAGTTCCCTTCAGATATCTAAGAATCCGCTTGACTGCTACCAAGTGGGATTCTCTTGGACTTTTTTGAAAATGTGCAGCAATGCCCACTGCATGTGCTATGTCCAATTTGTTGTGTACTACATAGTGCAACTTACCAATTATTGACCAGTATTCCTTTTCATTCACCAACGCTGAGTCATCTTCTTTTGACAATTTACAACCGGTCATCATAGGTGTACCAACCAGTTTGTTGTCTTCCATGCCAAAAGTCTTCAACACCTCTTTGACATACTTGGACTGAGTGATAAAGATACCATCTTTCATTTGTTGAATCTGTAGTCCAATGAAGAACTTAACCTCTCCAATTAGTGACATCTCAAATTCCTTCTTCATTTCATGTGCAAATGCATGGCTCGTCTTGTCATCTCCACCAAAAATTATGTTATCAACAAACACTTCACAGATCAGAATTTTATCTCCTTCTGACTTTAGATAGATATTGTTGTCTTCACTTATTCTTTTAAATCCAATCTTCACAAGATGGGAGTGTAAATTTTCATACCATGCTCTAGGTTCTAACTTCAATCCATACAAGGCTTTATGTAGCCTACACACCATATCACTGTCTTCTGATAGGGCAAACCCATCAGGTTGCTCTATATACACTTGCTCTTCAAGTATTCCATTCAGGAATGCAGATTTTACATCCATCTGATACACTTTAAATCCCTTGAAGGCTACATATGCAAGAAGCATTTTAACTCCTTCCAATCTATCTACTGGAGCAAAGGTTTCTCCATAGTCTTCTCCTTCTTCTTGAGCATACCCCTTACATACCAATCTTGCTTTGTTTCTTACCACTATGCCATCTTCATTCAGCTTGTTTCTAAAAACCCATTTGGTGCCAATAACATTTTTGTGCTTAGGTTTGGGTACCAAAGACCATGTACCATTCTTTTCTATCTGATCAAGTTCCTCTTCCATAGCCTTAATCTAGTCTTCATCTTTGTGTGCCTCTTTAAATGTTTTGGGCTCAAATTCATAGAACATGAAAGAATTTTCTCTGATCTTTCTTCTTGTAAGAATTCCTGCATCCTTATCTCCTATGATCTTCTTTGGATCGTGATGCAACTTTACATATCTAGGAATGATCTTGGATGATTCCTCTTGCTTTTCCTCTTCATCCTCATCTTCATCTACATCAGCATCTACTGGTGTAGGAGCACTGTTACTTGTGCTTGGTTGTTTTGCAACTGGTTCCCAAAAGGTTACATTTGGTTCATCTACCGCTCACTCGCTGTTGGTTTCCTCAAGTTTCTCAGAGGTTTCATCAATTCTAACATTGATACTTTCAACAATTCTCTTATTCCTATTGTTAAAACACTTGAGAGCTTTTCTCTTGGTGGAATACCCTAGGAATATTCCCTCATCACATTTTGCATCAAACTTGCTCTGGTGTTCACTCCTCTTGATATAACACTTGCTACCAAACACTCTAAAGTATCTTACTACTAGAGTCTTACCAGTCGAATACTCATAAGGAGTTTTATCCTTACCTTTCTTGATGAGTACCTGGTTCATAGTGTAGACTGTAGTGCTCACCGCTTCTCTCCAAAAAGTGTGAGCAACCTTCCCTTGAATCAGCATCATTTTGGCTGCTTCAACTACAGTTTGGTTGTTCCTTTCTGCTAGGTCATTTTGTTGTGGAGTCTGGGGGGTAGACAGTTGCCTCTTGATGTCGTTCTCTTCATAGTACTTATTGAACTCACTAGAAGTGAACTCACCTCCTTGGTCAGTTCTAAGGCATTTGATTCTCTTACCACTTTCCTTTTCAACTAGTGCTCTGAAAGATTTAAACTTTCCAAAAGCTTCAGACTTGTCTTTCAAGAATGTGACCCACATCATTCTAGAGCAACCTTCAGTAAGAATCATAAAGTACCTATCTTCCTAAACATTCCTAGTTTTCATAGGACCACACAAATCAGTATGCACAAGATCAAGTAAATTATATGTTGTGAAAGATTTACCTTTGAAGGTTGAGGAAGACATTTTCCCTAGTTGACATTCTCTACACAAAGGATTCTCTGGTTTATTCAGCACAGGCAATCCTCTAGCTGCCTTGATCTTACTAGCCTTCACAATATTATCAAAATTTACATGGCAAAGTCTCCTATGCCATATCCAACTGTCATCAAACTTAGCCATTAGACATTGACTAATATTTGTATTTAACTAAAATAAGTTACCTTTGGTTTGCATATTGGTGGCCATCAGTTCACCACTCTTTCCTTTTATTTTGCATACTCCATCTTTGAATTCCAGAGTGACTCCTTTATCATTCAACTGAGAAACACTCAAAAGGTTATGCCTGAGACCTTCTACCCAATACACATTATTAGCACTACTTTTTCCATTTAGAGATATGGACCCTTTTCCTTTTACCATACAAGGTGCATCATTACCAAATCGGACTACACCTCCATCATACTCTTCTAGTGAAAGAAACTTTCTCCGGTCACTAGTCATGTGGTAAGAACATCCACTATCAATAATCCGCTCATTAGAATTATCAAAGCAGGAGACAAGAGCCTTCTTGTCTAACACATCTTCCTTAATGGCTACAAACACTATGTCTTCACTTTCTTCATCTTCTGATTCATCATCAGTGACACCTTCATCGATTGCAACAAGATAGTTTCTCCTATTTCCTCCTTTGAACTTTTTAAACTTCTCTATTTTGTCCTTATTATCACTATCGGGATAGTTGATAGCAATGTATCCTATCCTATTGCAAGAAAAACATTTCAAAGGGATCTTACCTTTGTATTTTCTAGTTCCCTTAGGAAGTATCTTGGCAAGAAGAGCTTCAAATTCCATCAGGATCTCCTCATCATCCATATCTCTACTTTGTCTTGGTTCACAACTAGTACCAACCTCTTTTCCCTTTTTGGATAATGTGGCAGATGCTCTAAAGGTTGAATCAGTCTTCTGAATACTGACATAATAACTGTTTAGCTCATATACGGTCAACTTAGCAATGATGGAGTCTAGGGATACCTTTGTCTTGTCAATAGATCTCAACTCCTAAATAGCGGCAACCCTTATTACATAGACCGGTAATAAGGATCTCAAAACTTTGCTAACAATTGTGGAATCATCCATTGTACCTCCTCCACTCTTGATGTCTCCAACAATAGTTTTAATTCTTATCCCATATTGTTGAATGGTCTCTCCTTCAACCATCTGCATGTCTTCAAATTTTCCTCTGGCTTTCTTCCTTAGCTTGCTTCACATGCTCATCACCGCCATAGATGGACTCCAAAGTATCCCATACATCTTTAGGATTGTCTTTATCCTGAACATCTATAAACTCAATATCAGATAGACTGTTGATAAGAGCTTCCATGACTTTCCCATTCTCCTGAATTTCTCTTCTTTGATCATCGATGAGAGTACCGGTAGGGACAACATAAGTATTCTCAACATAGTTCCAGTGTTGAGCACCCATGATTTTAATGTATATCTTCATTCTATCCTTCCATATCTTAAAGTTATCTCTATTGAACTTAGGACCTTCCCTCTTCATCATTAGAATAGGATATTTTCCTCAAGCCGTTAAGCTTATAGCATAGAGGACCTGGAGGACACTCTGATACTAATTGATGAATAATTATGAATAGTAAATACTCAACAGATACTGAGGGGGGGTGAATCAGTATAGACAAAAACTTCTTCAACAACTTAAACTGTAAAGACTGCACTGACTGGTAAACAATATCACCGATCTAAAACAAGGCACTACCGGTAAAACTCAGTATGACTGTGAAAGACATAAACCGGTTCATCTAGATCATCTTCAGGCCTAACATCTCATCTCAACTTCACCCATATGCTTAAGCAAGTAAAACATCATAAATACAATGACCATTGAATCAGCTTGCATTACCACTTAACAGAAAACACTAAGACATCACATGAAAAAGTATCACACATAACACACTGATTTTTCACATGGAAACCCAACTGGGAAAAACTATGGTGGGGATGAATACCCACAATTTGCTATTGAACTCTTCTGAAGTCCGCTCTATTAGGGGCCTAGTCCGGTTAAAGACTTTACAACAAGTTTTGCTAGGAACCGATCCTGCTAGGGATCACCCGGTTAAGGGATGGCTAAATATTCGGTTAGAGGTTAAAACCCTGTTAAAGGTTACCTTGTCAAAGGATTTAAAGAACTCAATGATTTTGAGTCACCCAGTTAAAGGATTTACAAAAAGTCTTTTAAAGCTACCCGATAAAGGGATTTTCCAACTACTGAAATGGTTAGAAGTCAACAAGTAATACACTAATCTGATAACAGCACTCAATGCCAAGGCAGATCCACTTCAGTTCCTTTACTTCTATAATCACTCTCTACAAATCTCTACTCACTTCTTCGGTCTGGAAAGAATCACCTCACATACATTCATTTGCCAACAACTTCAAATGAAAACCATCATCGACCTTATAGACAACAATTAGGTCAGCGGCAAAAACCTAAAACCCTAAGCATCTAGGTTTACAATACAGTCGGTCCAATCCTGACCATTCAAACACATTAAATAGAGTAAAATAATCTTGAATAAATCTCATGACATTCTCCATAGTTCATTCTTCACCGCTTCTAGAAGCTGATAACCCATCACGCGCTCTCCACAGTTTACTGAGACTTCGCACATTCCCAAGGTAGATAGAATCAATCTTCTTCATGCAAGATCCTCAAGGAGATTCTTCACACGCACAAGGCTGACGTGGTAGCATGATCTAATCTTCATTTCAATGCTAACTCATCATAGGATGTCATTGGTCGAATCACATAGACTTGGAATGCATCAACCAGAAACCCTGAAGCTGAGACTACCAATCAATAGTCATATCAAATAAAACCTCGATACAAACTTTGCATATATCGGTTCACATTCCAACATACCGGTTCACCTTTTTGCATATGCCAATTCATACCATCATATCGGTTCTTTTGCCAGTTTGCTTACTTCAATATACTGGTTCATACTTTAGCATATTGACATCAATGACAACATACAATATCATCATGTCATCAAACTCTACACATATGCCAACATGTCTTACCGGAGCTTGACCAATTTCAAAAAAATTGGATAAGCTTTCTCCAGTAACTCCACATAAGTATCCCAGCTGATTTTGAATGTGTCGAAAATAGATACAAGACCTCTCAATAAATGTGCAAAAGATTCTTTCTCATTTACCTCTATTGGTGTGGGCTTTCCTAGCATATCCATGCATTCCTTCTTATGTACATAGAGTGAATCCAATCTTGGACTCACCAAACCTTCTAGCTCTCTAAATTATTTTATCTCTTTCCTTCTCAAGAGAAGAAATTTGATTCTCCAAAATCAAAATTTGACCATCAATTGATGTTGTCAGTGAAATTAATCCATCAAAAGAGTTAGCAATACTAGCAATTTTCTCTTGAATCTCTTTTATCTTTTTATCTACATTTGTTGTAAGTATTTCAGTATTGCAACATATCCTATATATATTAGTACATTGTTTCAAAAAAAATTCTATTAGAGTTAGCTTCTCCTCAATATTTTTCTTCTCTGTCTCAATTACCTGATCAAAAGCGGCTCTCTTAGCCTGAGTAAATCTTTCTAATGCTTGTCAGTTATATATTTGTTGTAAGGATTGAAAGTCTTTTGATATGTGCTCAGTGATTACCTTAAGCCTACCAGAAGGGCTCACTTCATTTTCAATCTTACACTCTGAAACCAATTTGTGTAGAATAGTGATTGATTGATATATAATCCCCTTGTCTGTGGTTCCCTCCTTCATCGGTTTTTGAGCATCCATCATCATTAGCTCAGTGGGACTCATCTCTGTGATGGTTTTCTTTTCTACTTGAGAAGTGTCAATTGTCAATAAGGATGTGCCAACAACTGGTTCCCTCTTGGATTCCCTTGTTTTCTCCTCTGATGTTTTATCCTTTATTACCTCCTCACTTGCACCGGTGGCTTCGTCAATTGGTGTAGTCTATGTAACTGTCAGTTCCTCTGTGTTGGTGTAAATAATTATTCATCTTGGATATTATTACACCTTAGTTAAGTTTACTTAGGAAATGCATTACATAGTAGTTTGGGTATGAGACACTTGGATGTTTGTGCCACATTGGGATAGTGTGTGTAGGAGAATTTCCACCTTTTATGGTGTGATCTTGTTGTTACACTCCACATTCAGTGGGTGATCCACCTCATGTGGACTATTATATTGTTTCTCCTACCTACCCACACCTATTTCCTACCTACCCTTGTTTCTTATTGAGCCACATGTCATGTTTGTGTGCTCACATATCCATATAGTCTTGCCTATATAAGCAGGCTCATATTCATTGTATGTAACGCTTGATGATCCAGTTGATCAGTATTTTCTCTTGATAGAATATAGTTTATTCCTATCAATATTTTGTTCTCTCTTATTTGTGTTTTCCATTGCCTCTTGATCTTGGAAAAATCTCACACTCTGCAAGAATAGTATCCTCAACCTGTACATTAGTATCCGAAGGACAATTATCCTCAATGTTAGTATCATGTATAGCATTCTTTGTATTAATTGGTATCTTTGTATTTGTTTGTACATATTTATTTACCGATGGGTCAATTTCCACTATCTTAACATTTTTTTTAAACTGAGGGTGATTATCCATAATCTCCTTTCCTTTCCCTTCAACCGAGGTATCTATAGTATCTGTCTTGGTCTCCGGTGAAGTAAAGAATCCTCTATATTCTCCTAGAAATTTAATCCATGCCTTTTGAGTTTCCTTTATTACTTCATTCACTCTCCCTAGCATCAGACTAGTTATCCTATGTTTACTATTCAAGACCTTTATCTCTATCACCTCAATTGTCTTATCCATTTCATCTAGAGTTATAGTAACACAAATAGCTAGTAATTCTTGCATTTTAATGTGTTTATCCTCTTGCATAGCAGATAATCTTCTAGCATCTAACATGTTATATAACTCAACTGGTATTTGATTTTCTATCTCTATTAAGGATTTCTCATAAATATCCAAATATTATAGAATTGCTTCCTCTACCTCTCTCTGCTCATCATCCTCTAATTTTTCATAGTAAAACTTGACATTCTTCAGCATGCCATCTTTTGTGATTTCATCTATAATTTTTGCACAAGTTTTAGGTGTAACCTTACTAGAATCAGTGTCATCCTTCTTCCTCTTGATAGTACCGGATGTAGCTTTAGGTGCTTGCTTCTATGTCAGTAGCTTGATTGTGACCTTCCTAACCGATTGCTTCTTTTCTTCCATCTTTGTTTCCTCTTGTTTCTTCCTAACAAGCCTCTTGAATGCTAACGGTGTGTTATCCTCTGGTTCAGATTCAACAGTAACAGGTTCAATATGAACTTCTGGATCCTTCCTCTTCCTACATTTCTCCGGGATAGCATCAATTAGTGCCTTGATGTCCTTTGAGACCTCCTGTACAAATTTACTTGCTTTTCCTTCTTGTTTCTACCTTTTCTTCCGGTTGAACTATGTTTCAACCTCTAGAGTCTTTTGTTGTGCAGTTCCACAGGGCTTCTCTACCTCATCTATTGGTGCATAAATTAGCATTTTTGCATAGGCATCAATAATTTGTGCATCTACCTCATATCCCATTTCCTCAATCCAAATCTTTTGGGGCTTAACTGCCTCCATGAGAGTCTCATCCTTCTTTACCATGAATCAAATGGTGGTAGAATATTTCTCTACTATATGCTCACGTACCCTTACCCTAGACCTCATAGATTTTTGAAATGCCTTGAAATACCCCCATATCTTGTCATCTCTTTGACTTCCTAATGCAGCAATTGTCTGTTTTAATTGTCTTCCTACCAGAATGTCAAAAGCCCATTGTTTCCTACCAGAACCAGGTGTATCATTCAAAAAGTATAGCATTAAGTAGACTAACAAATTCCCATACCAGAAAGTGCCCTTCTTCTCACCCTTAATCTTTTCTAAGTTGATTAACAACTCATCAAGCATCCAACTGCAAAGATCTAACTTTACATTGTCTCTCATCATTTTATATGCAGCCAAAATGCATGAATTGGAAACAAAATTCAATTGGTTTGACTGAGTTACCTTATATCTGATAATAATGCTTCCAAATTTGATGTCTCTATCAGTGATAGTACTCACTTTTATGGATCTCTTTTCAGATGTAGCATCGGTGATCTTCCTCGTGAAGTCATTTGAAACTTTCTTATCTGGATGCTGCCCTACCGATGACAAACCAGTAATTTCCCGGATGGCTTCCTTAGTGATTTTGTAAGGTCTGTCCAATCATATGAATTCCACATGTACTCTTCTTAATACATATCTTCTTATTTCATCCTCAAACTTTGGAATATCTTGAATGTCTGTAAACCCTAATTCTTCAATATGTTTATGTGTCGGTTTTATCTTTCCAGATTCTCCCATTAGCTCACTCGTATACATTCCCTTGATCTCCAAAGTTCCTAAGTCCTCTATATGACAGTGACTGTATGCCCTAACATCCTCTACATACACAACTCCCTCCAGAACACGAGAATATGCTCCAATCGAATCTTCCTGGGTCACCACATGTGGATACCGCTTGAAAATTGGCCTGGGGCAGTCCTTGACCTCCACAATAGTTGGGTTTGCAAGAAAAACATGAATATAAGATGATCCTACTTCCATGTTTCAAGATAAATACCTTTGCTCGCTCTCGGTGAAAACCTTCAACAAGTTCTTCCAGACACCGGTGAAATTGCTCAAGAAGAAATTTGATTGCCTCTAAATAGCCTCTGATTGCACTTAGTCACTTTGAATCACTCTGAAATTGTTCTAAATACAGGGTGATTAACAATGAAGTGTATTCAACCTTTTATCCTTCGAGAGAAAAACTCTAATCTTCCATTGACATAAATGACTATCGGTGAAAGATAACGGATCTTTCTTAGAACATATCCATGCCGTATAATCCTCTCGAATATCTAAAACATCTTCCAGAACCTCTTCCCGAGGCATATGTAGCATTTTCATTTGCCTACCCCTAAGGCATCTGCCTTAGTTACCGAATGAGCTCATTGTTGGTGCAGGAGCAGCCTCTTCTCTCGAATAAGTAACTGAGACATTCTCATCTAATGATTGTTCTTCAATCTTCCTAACCCATCTTTGAGTATGGTCTTGCCAGATTTCACTAGCCTTCTCTTTTCCTTTTTCATTTGATCCTCCATTACTAACCGGTGGATTTCTGTTTCTACAGAACTTAGCAATATGTCCAATTTCATTACATGCATAACATGTAACATTGTTCTTTTGAATTGCTTTGCTAAAACTGGTGAAATTGCTTGACCTGCACTGATTAGCCATATGTCCAAATTTTCCACAAGCATAGTATTTTACATTCATTTTGTAATCTTATATCTTATGACCAATTTTATTGCATTTAGTACATTTATCGGGAGTAGAATCAGGGTTCTAATTTGCTTTGTTTCTACATTATCTAGCCATGTGACCAAATCTATTACAAACAAAACATCTACCATTGAATTTATAAGCAATGAATTTCCTTATCGGTGCCTTATGGTTTTGATCTTCATTAGCAATACCAGAACTTTGTCCTTGCTCAAATCCAAGTCCACTGGAATCTCTAATCTACCTCTGTCTCTTCAATAACTCATCAAGTTGTGCTGAGCTAATCTTGAATTTTTCTTTGTACTCACTTGCAGCAGTTAAGTCTTCTCTTAGTATTATCATGTGTCTCTCAAGCTCTTTCTCATTACTCTGGGATTGTACCAAATCAGTTCTCAACATATCATTTTCATGAACCAACCTACCACATTCTTCAAACATGTTTTTTAGGGATACAACAAGATTTTCTTCCTTTTTTCTTTTTATCCTCAAATTCCTTAGACATCCTCATAGTTATAACTTGCATTTCACTCTTCATACCCATGTTCTCCTGACTCAATTTCTGGCATTGTTCCTTAAGTGCATTTTTCTCCTCATCATCTTGATTTTGCAAAAGTTCCTTCCTCCTAGCTTGAATAGATGATAGACTTCCTTGTAGGACAAGAATGAATTCCTTAGCAGAATTCAATTCATCTTGTAGCTTTAAGTTTTTCAACCTTTCAGCATTATAATCTTCAAGTGCCATCTCAAGCTACTTCTCCAAAGCCATATCATATGTAGTCAGTGAGGCTCTTTAGTGATGAGCAATATGCTCTAGGCAGTGTGCCTTCCTACAAGTGAAGGCCCCTGTATTATGTAATATCTTTTCATATGGCCTGTGAACTAATATTGTGGGTCACAAATCCCACCGTGGCTTTTCCTCATTGAGGTTTTCCACGTATAAATTCTATGTTATGGTGTTCATTTATGTGGATGGTTTATTTGCTTCTTGTTATATGCTTATTTGTTTACCGGTACATACATGCATGGTTTAGAAAGCTAAATATTGTAGATTCTGGCAGAACACTGATTCACCCCCCCTTTCAATGTTTTCAAATCCCAACAATTGGTCTCAGAGCTTGGTACCTCGAAAGAAGTTTAACAGCTTGAGGAAGATCCTGAAATTGGAATCTTTTTATATGGCTATGGAAAAGCAACTTGAGATGGATCTTGAGGATTATGATGCCAAAAGGATGAAGAACTTGAAATTGCAAGAAGAATTGAATTTTGCAAATGAATTCATTCTTATCCTATAAGAAAGGTTATCATCTGCTCAATCCAAAAGGAAACAACTTCTGCAACAAATGGATGATGAGGAGAAGAATGCTCTTAAGGAATAGTGTCAGAAACTAAGTCAAGCAAACATGCTCTTGAAGAATGAAATGCAAGATCTAACTATGAGGCTATCAAAATATATTGAGGATAGAAAGAAGAAGGAAGATGATCTTGTTTTATCTCTGAAGAACAAGTTGATGAATGTGGAAGATTGACTCATGAGAATAATCTGTTGAGAACTGATTTGGCACACTCCTAGAATAATGAACAAGAACTTGAAAGACAAGTAACTACTCTGAGAGATGATCTGACTACTACAAGTGAGTATAAAGAAATGTTTAGGATCATTGCTGCATAGTTGGATGACTTACTGAAAAGACAAAGACAGATTGATTCTAGAGGACTTGGATTTGTACAAGGTAAAAGCTCTGGTACTACTAATGAAGATCAGTCAACCGGTATGCAGAACTCGTCAAAAAAGAGGAAACCGGTAAGGCAATCTAATGCTTATAAATTCAATGGTAGATTTTTTGTTTGCAATAAATTTGGGCATATGGCTAAACAATGTAGAAATAAGGCAAATCAAAACTACAATTTTATTCTTGGTCAATGCATAAACTGCAATAAATATGGTCATAAATCAGAAGATTATAGAATGAATGTTAAATGTCATGCATGTGGAAAGTTTGGACATTTTACTAATCATTGTAGGTCAAGAAATAACGATACTGGATATTGCAAAGCAATTCAGAAGAACAATGTTACCTACTATGCATGCAACAAAATAGGTCATGTTGTTAAGTATTGCAAAAGCAAGACTCAACCAGCTAATAATGATAAATACAATGAGAAAGGAAAGCAGAAGGTAGATGAAATATAAAAAGATCACACCAAGAGATGGGTTTGAAAATCTGAAGAACAAAGTGGAGATGGATCTATATCGGCAAAACCACTGGTAGAACAGAGTATTCCTCCACCGGTAGGAAATTCCACTGGTAACTGAGGCATAAGCCTTAGGGGTTGGCAAAGTCACTACTAAATTTTTCATATTACCCTAGAAGAGATCTAAGGGAATCTGGAAAGAGATCTGGAGAAATGTGTTCATCATTGATGAAGGTTACCCCGGCACATAACCGTGAAACTGGCATCCATAGGATTGTTGGTGAAGCATTAATTACAGGAAGTTAGGGTTTTTATTCATTGATAAAAGAGGGTAAGTGAATTCATTTTCACTCACCAAGCATTCAAACATTCAAAGAGAAGTTAAGGCAAATTAAGAGTGATCAAAGCATTGAGAAAGGATTTCAAGCAATTATTTGAAGCACTCAAATCGTCCACCAGCATTCACTTTCAAGTATTTTCCGACATGTCATCTGGATCATTAGCACCTACATTTATTACAAATCCCACTGTTGTCGAAGTCAAGGATAGGTTAAGGCCAATCTTAAAGGAGGTTCTTGAAATTGCCAAGAAGGAAGACTCTGTGGGAGCATTTTCTAGGGTTCCTGATGGAGTAATGTATGTTGAAGATGTGAGGGCATAGGTTCATTGCACTCTTGAGGATTTGGACACTGAAGACATTAAAAGCATATATCAATTAGTGATACTAGGAGACATGGGAAAGATCAAACCAGAATTCAAGGCAATTGAAGATTTAGGGTTAACCGGTATTCTATACATACCAAAATTCAAGGATGAGATAATCATATACGTTCTGAGCAGAGTTCACAATGAATTCATTTGGTTAGACAGCCCCTACATGATCACAAAGGAATCTATTCAAGCTATCACCGGGTTACCCAGGGTTGGACAAGAACCTGATAAGAAAATTTATGACACAAAGGTCGAAAAACTCACTGCTGCTACATCTGATAGCTGATCAATGAGGATAAGCACAATAACTAACATGGACATAAAGTTTGCAAGTATGATCATAGGATATAAGGTAACTCAATCCAACCAATTGAATTCTATTGCAAGTTCAAGCATTCATGTCGCATATCAGATGCTAAGGAATAATATGAAGTATGACTTATGTGAATGGATGAGGAGAGAATTAATGCTAAAGCTTACTAAGATCAAAGGAACCAAGAAAGGCACCTTCAGATATGGAAACCTAATTGTTTTTTTAATGCTTTACTTTTTGAATGAGCTACCCAGTTTAGTAAAGAAGCAATGGGCTCATGACATATCGATAGGTATGCAAATCAAGATGGCTATCACCAGTCTTGGTACCGGTAGAGATGAGAAACTTCGGGGGTACTTTAAGACATTTCAAGAAAACATGAGGAAAAGGGAGATAATTTCAAAGAATATTTTGAAGAAGTATTCCACTGACATATGTTTCATGGTGAAAATAGGTGAAACTCTCATGAAGCAGTTGAACCCAAGAAAATCTAGATAATTGAGCTTGAATATGAGGTAGATGATAGTATTTTTGAGCTTTATGCAAAGATGTTAGATTCCCCATTAGATGATAAGACAGGACACTTTAGTACAGAAGGAGAAAAGGTTCTTGAAGTAAAAACAAGTTTTAACAGGAAGAGAAGAGAAAAGAAAATAGAGAAGATGTATGCATATGTACAAGATGTGTTGCATAACATAGACACTCAGTTGGGGTCTAAATCTAAACAGGAAGTCACACCAAAAGACGTTGCTACTAAAGAAGTGAAGAAGCCACAATTTCACATTTCCCCTTTCACTTCTGATTTTGATTCTAAGGATAATGAGCCTCTGGCTTTTAGAAGGGTGCAAAGGAAGAATGTGGTAAAACCACTGGTAGAGCAATAGAAGCCAGAACCTAGGAGGATACTTTTCAGAAAGGAAGCTCAGCCTACTGCACCTCCACCACCGATAAGTAAGCCTACGTAGAAGAGGAAACTAGTCACACTAGCTACCACAAGCAAAAAGAAGAAGGGTGATAGTACTGAAACTGGTAAGACAACAATGACTTGTGCTGAAATTATTGATGAAGTTACAAAAGATGGAATATTAAAGAATATATCAAATTATTATGAAGATTTTGAATAAAATGAGAAAAATGAGTTAGAAGAGGCTATTTTGCTGTATATAGACATCTATAAGAAAGCCTTAGTTGAAATTTTGAAGGAGATACCTTTATCCTTGTATAATAAAATTGAGGCTAGAAGACTTGATGTTATCAAGAGGGATAGAGAAATCAAGGAAGTTGCACTTTTGGAACAATGTGGTACTATAAATAATGAAGAGATGAAAAGATGTATAGATAATGCTAATAGGACAATTTTCAGTAGTAAAAACCGGCAAATAAGCCTTATGATGGGAAGAGTAAATGAGGTGATAAATGAGATAAGTAAGGGATGGAAAAAATTATTTCTGAAAAACCCAAACTTTCTCACATCACAAGAAGAATTTGTAAAGGCCACATCCCCCACAATTCCCGACAAATCAAAAGGAAAAGGTATTTTGGGCAGTTCAACCCCAATTTTGGCACAACAACAACTGGCAGTTAAAGAGAGTGTACAGTATGTACCGGCACAGACAAATTTTGAGCAAGAGAATGTACAGGGAACTGGAAACACTGTGGATGATACTCTACCGGTAGTAACCGATACTGCACCAAGTGGTGAAGCCACTGGTGCAATAGAGGTTGAGATGGACAAGGTAAAATCAATTGAGTCCATACCGGCAAGTAAAATTGATTCCCCGGCAAGAATTTTGGCAATTGAAACTTCTCAGGTTGAGAAGAAATTAGTCTCTAAGTTAAGTCCAACAAAATTAATGATGATGGTCACTCAGAAATTGCTAAAGGAAGGAACTGTAGACAAAGGGTTAATTGAACAATCGTTCTCTGTACTACACAGAATAATGTCTGACTGTCAGATTGAGGATGGACCAAGCCCCTCCGGTAAGCTCAAGACTTTAACAAAGGACATATCAAATAATTATCAATCTTTGAGACAGATTGCAGATGGATAGCCTTTGGACAGTTTCTCTGCAGCTAAAAGAGCAGTTTTTTATCAACTCATAGGAACTGGGAAGAAGAAAATAGAAGGCAAGATTATTCCCATTGAAATTTGTTTAAAAAAATGGACTAATATCTACAAAGTATATTGTAATTTGGGAAACCTTACAACCAATGTAGATAGCAGATTGAAAGAGATATGACAAAATGGATAATATTGCTAACTCTTTTGATGGACTGACTACACTAACTACATCTGTTGATGGACAAATTTTGTCCTTGGAGAACCAAGTTTTTGCTTTCGAGAAGGAGAAAGATAAAATAATGAGAGAAATAGATTTAAGAGGATTGGTAAGCCCTAGACTTGACTCATTGGGTGTTCACAAGAAAGACTGCATGGATATGCTAGAAAAACCCACACCGGTAGATACCCAAGAGAAGGAATCATTTGCCCACTTACTTAGTGAACTTGCATTGGTATCTGATACTTTCAAATCAGGCTAGGACACATATCTTCAATTGCTACAAAAGGCATACCCAAAAATCCTGAAGATGACTAAGCTTGAGTAACACTAATAGTATTCTTTCATTCTTTTATTCTTTCACCAATATTTAGCATTAATGTCAAAGGGGGAGTATGTACATATATAAAAAATATCAATGAAATATTATCAGATGGAGTATATGGAGTGTATTGCTCAGGGGGAGCACACCGGTAGGGAATTCATTTTTCACATGAGTGTTGTCATCAATGCCAAAGGGGGAGATTGTTGGAAATTGACACTCATTGGATTCATTTTATTGTCATTGATGGCAACAAGATTTGATGAAAGTCTCAAACCGGCACTAGGAGGCATATACCGATAGATACCGGTATTGGAAGCATTCAAGCCTACACCAGCACCGGCACCGGCATCAATACCTCAAGGAAGCCGATATCAAGGAAGATTTATTTAGTAAATCATTTTGTAATTATTGTCAAGGCTGACATTGAATATGTTTTGTAAATGCATTGTAAGCCGACATAAGGCATATCATATGTAATAGGTATATAAGTCAGTCTGCAAGGTCAATAAAAAGTAGTGATGATTGTATTATGATGGTATAGAGGTAGACATATAGCAGAATTGTGAGATGCGAAATATATGTATGGAGATCATTTTGGTATGCGAACATTATATCATGCAATGATCTATAGATAGCTTGGAAAGCATTCTTGGAGGATAAGTAATATCGGTAATAGTTCAAGTTTGTAAACCAGTATAGAGCAGAACTAGAACCGGAACTCTATCTGGCATAGAAAATGCATTCTTGAGTTCATTTTTCAGTAATTTACTTTGTCAAAAAGCTTGTATTCAGTGAGGCTCTTTAGTGATGAGTAGTATGCTCTAGGCAGTGTGCCTTCTTGCAAGTGCAAGCCCCTGTATTATGTAATATCTTTTCATATGGCCAGTGAACTGATATTATGGGTCATAAATCCCACCATGGTTTATCCTCATTGAGTTTTTCCACGTATAAATTTTGTATGTTATGGTGTTCATTTATGTGGATGGTTTATTTGCTTCTTGTTATATGCTTATTTGTTTACCGATACATACATGCATGGTTTTAAATATTGTAGATTCTGACAGAACACTGATTCACCCCCCCCCCCTCTCAATGTTCTCAGATCCCAATATTATATATCCATATTCTTATCATTTAAAAATGATCTAATCAATCTGACCTATATACCCTATACAAATTTATGCCTTATGTTGGCTTACAAAGATGTATACAATATCAGATTACATGTCGGCCAAATATCACAAATGTATAAACATTAAAATAAGTTGTTGATGTCGAATCCAAGATATGTCGGCCTCCAATACCGATAACCTTTTCTATACCATGTCGGCCTGCATTGTTGGTAACCAAAGAAATCCTTCTGACATGCCAGTATAGAATCTATGAAGTGCCTATCGGTACACCATATGAAGTTGGTACACAAAATCATGTTGCCATCAATGACAACATATTGAAACCAACCAATAGAGTGTCAATTGCCAACATATATGTATATATATGCACACACATATGTATGTCTGTAATATGTATTTATGTGTATATAATATGTGTATGATGTATGTGTACATATATGTATGTTTATAATATATATAATATGTATGTATGTGTATTATCTTTTGATATTTTATGTGTATTATATGTATATTGATATATCTTGTCTTTTGATATCTTATTGTACATTGTATTCCTCTCTCTCTCTCAGGACCCCACATTACACCAAATGACATCATGTTAGGTCCCTTAGCACACATATGACCCCTTAAGACCATATGATGTCCTAAGGAGTCATATGATGTTCTAACACATGTGCGGCCCCATTATGACCCTACATGACCCCCAATGATGTCATATGACCCCTTCAAACCATGTATAATATCTTAAGGGGTCATATGGTGTTGTAACACATGCGTGCCTCAATTAGGACCCCACATGACCCTTAACAACATCATGTGACATATCTTCCTCTCCCCCCATCTCCCTCCCTCCCTCACTCCGTTCCTCCCCTATCTCTCTCTCCAATCTCCCTCTCTCTCTCTCTCTCTCTCCCTTAAGACCCCACATAACACCTAATGGCATCATGTGACCCCTTAGCACACCACATGACCCTTCCTAAGGGGTTATATGGTGTCCTAAGGTGGCAAGATAAACCATTATTACAATATAAAAAGCAGTACCAATACTGCTTACAAAAATAACAAACTAGAATTCTCTCCCTCTCTCCCTTCCTCCATACCCCATCCATACACAAATTCAACTTGGTAAACAACTTCTTTATCTGAAAATTGGTTGCAAGCCTTACAAGTTGTTTATAATTGGAAAAAATTTCATTATCACCCACTTTTCTTGTGTAGAGAAAATTCAGAAACACTTTCAAGCTTTCTCCTCCTACCTCTATTACTTCTACTCTTTCGTTCTCCATGAAACCTGCAACTTGAAACACAATACTTTCTCCTCCCACCTCTCTCATCACTATATTATGTTTACCCATCTTGTTATATACTACTTGGAACATAATAATATTATCTCCCTCTCTCTCTCCCCCTCTCTCTCCATCCCTCTCCATCTCCCCTTTCTCTCCCTCTCCATCCTCTCTCCCACCTCTCTCTCTCTCTCTCTCTCTCTCTCTCTCTCTCTCTCTCTCTCCTCTCCCTCTCCCCCTTTCTCTCCCTCTCCCTCCCACTCCCTCTCCATCCTCTCTCTCGCCACTCCCTCCATCCCTCCCTCCCTTTTCCTTCACATTTTATTTATTGCAAGTAACACGTACGGGGTTTTGATAAGTTAAAAGTGTGTACGGGGTACTGGGAATATGGGCGTTGGCTTGTTGAGCACTTTAAGGGACTAAAAGCACGCACGGGGTTACTGAACATATCGCGTATGTGGTACTTGAACATACTTTTATTTGCCCAATAACCTCAACAGCCTCAAAGAAGTTTTTGACGTCATTGAAGGCCCCACTACAACTTTTATTGTGCTTCTATGATAGTTTTATATGTAGACGTAAGTGAAATTTTTGTTTTGCGTGATTTCAAATGATTGAATTGTTGTTCTTATTAGTTTGCTCAATGTTATTGTGATTATTTAATAGTTTTGATTTAAGAAAATAATGATAATGCAAAATTTTATGGTTATTTGATTGTTTAAGAACTTTTGTTTACATATATATGTAAAATGATTCTATTTATGATAACCGGTATTAACGATGGGAAAGAATAAGTGAGGAATGATGGAATAATGAGAGGCTGAAAAGGAAAGACAAAGGCAACGTATGAAGAGACAATGTGACATAAGAGTAATGGGACAAGAAGGTACGTCATCCTCAACATCTCAATTCGATTTACCAAACGAACATAATGCAATTGAAGAAGAGATCACAATAAATAATCAAACAAATGATGAAGATGCACCAACAACATTTGATTTACCGTATGAACCTAATACAATGCATGTACCTAATGCACGCAATGATGAACATACATTGGCTCTATTTGATGCAATGAATGTACCTAATGCACGCAATGCACCGATGTTAACACCTCCTAGAATCATTCGTAGGAAACCAAATTATCTAATTGACATCGATGAGAATATTTTGAAGCCAATGCCCAATAAAATGAATTAACAAACTTGTAGAAGAATGGTTAAAACAATATGGCAAAAATATTTCAAAAACTTAAATCAAACTACAAGATTGCAATTAACTGTTGAAATGATTAAAATTTTGAGTTTTAGAGAGACAATGAAATTCTAGGCCTAAGATCATCTGAAAGTAATAGTGAAAGAACTATTGTGAGAAATCTATTTGATGCATATCAATCTATTGGTTCAAAATCATGTACTAAATATTCTAATGTTACTAGATGTGTTATTACATCCACCATAATGAGAAAGAAAATTAAAAAAAGATCGTTTGATAAGCAAAACAAGTAAGTCATTAAACATAAGTAGAACAACATTATGTAAAGCATTAGATAGGCAAGAGAAAATAGAGGATCCTAACAATAATTCTCTTTGAGCATTCTCGGGTAGACTACCACACAAAGACAAGGTTGTTGTTGATGCACTAAGAACATTAATTAAAAAAAATTGGCACGACAACACAAGGGTTTCGCCTAACCAAAGAGATGTTGTTAGAAGGTGAATTGGATCTAGAAATCATGAGCCACATGCCAAACACTATTTGGATATTACTCAAACAAAATTTTATGAAAGATTCCTTCAAAAGTTTCCTCAAATAATAATTAGTCAAATATTTTTTGAAATGGAAAAACCTTTTTATGTTAAGATTAATCATATATGCACCACGTGTTGTTGTAGGATGCATATTCAATTTTCTATGCACTGTGATATTTATCATCATATATGTTGTACTTTGCACACTAATGATGTTTTGCAGGAATGCAATATACAACCACCTCCTAAGTCACCAAGAGAATTTATTTCAAGTGTGTTATGTAAAAGAGATGATGGTTACATTTATTATAAGATGATGTGTTTGAAAGGTTCTTGTGCTACATGTGGTGGTTTGCAACATTTGCCAAGATGTCTACATTTGGATAGCACACATGAAATTGGTAAGAAACTAGTATCTTTTGGAAAATACAAGACAGTGACATATGGGGTTAAAGATGGAAAAGAATTGAAGAGATGTGAGTTAGTGAAAAATGATATGTGTAGTTGATTTTATGAGAACGTTTAAAGAGAAACTAGTTAATGAGTACATAATGCATACACATGGAGCTTGGTGGTTAGATGAGCAATTCAATTTATGCAAGGAAACATTTTCTCTTGGTACCATTGTCTCTATAGTTGATTTTTCTGAAAATTATACACCACAACCTCAAAATTAAGTGTAATCTATGTATTACCATTATACACAAGTTTCTATTTTTGTACACATAGCATTCATGCATGCAGATGATAGCATAGAGGAGGGTAGAAAGATTGTAAGAGAGTATCACTTCTACATAAGTGACGATCGTACACATTAATCAAAGTTTTTGCAAGGATGCTTTAAAGTTTTCTATGACAATTTAAGGGAAAAGAACATACGATACAAGCAACACATAATATGGTTAGATAATTGCACCTCGCAATTCAAAAATGCAAGGATGTTCTCTTGGTTGAGTAGGATGCATGTGACAAGCAGTGTACAATATTTTTGGAATTTCACTGAGGCTGGACATGGAAAGAGAGCACACAATGGTGCAGGAGCATGCATAAAAACAGCCCTAGCTAGAGAAGAATTGAAGTACGAAGGTGGTGCTAAGTTGACAGATGCAACAACAATTGTGCGATGGTGTAACTCTATAATGGGACCAGCTAATGCAGGTATGTCAATGTTTTATATATATTTTTGGTTGATCTATGAATCTGACATTTAATACTATCAATATTGTTGTACAGTTGCAGGATCCAATGACATGCACTCATTTTGAAGTTCAAATGCAAGTTCATCGGTAATTTATACTAGATAGATTGTATGTTTTTGCTCTTTGTGAATGTATTTTTTGTGGGAAGAATGTGAATCACAAGAGTGGGTTGACAAACGATGTTGTAGACTGTTTCTTCCCATTGATACCTATCAAATTCCCAGAGCACTACAGTTGAACCAGATAGAAACATCAATTGATTTCGATCATGTATCCGACCTAGTGGAACCAAGTGATTTTTTGGGTAAATTTTTTTGGCTCATTTTGTTACATCAAAAATTATTTTGGGTATTAATTATCATTCTATAATATGCACAGCATGTGTACGCATTTGTTGCAAAAGAGAACAATGAAGAAGGAACAGATTACTTTTTGTGTCGTTGTATTGAGCCTAACAAAAAATTGACAACCACAATCATTGATGGAGAGGGTATTGAGTATCCAGTAGGGTCTGTTGTCATGACAAGAACATGACTTAGGAGATACCCTATCAAGAATTCTGATGTTTGGTTGTTCAAGGACTTTGAAACACACAAACATATTCTTCATTTCTCCAACCTTATTGCTGCACCAAATATTCATTTGATTAAGTATCGTGGTAGACCTCATAACAATATTTTATGAAAAGTTCATGAATATGACCACAAGGCAATACTTGACACGATACGGGTTAGAGTCAATCCAGAAGGCTCTCTTGATTGATTCTATGGTTCACGATAGAAAATTTTTGAGAATTTTATATATATCGTCGGCGAATAGTTCTATATTTGTTTTTTGTATATATAAATGCCCATGAGCTGATTTGTACATATTTAGGGGCATAGTTCTGTATATTTAAATGGTCATGGCCCATGAGCTGATTTGTACATATTTAGAGCCAAATTTTGTATAATTAAATGGCAATGAGCTAATTCACACATATTTAAATGCCAAATTTTGTATATTCAAATGGCGATGAGCTAATTCGCACATATTTAAATGCCAAATTTTGTATAAAAGCCCATGAGATCATTTGTAAAACATTTTTTGAATATATGAATAGGAAGATAACTGAGATAGGTCATTGTAGATGAGCCTCACATGACCCTATAGGTTTAAACAGTGGACTGAGGGCACTTGAGAGATCACATCGGAAGGGTATGGCACTCGACGTTCTGGCGCATTGGGAGGCACAACAGGAGCATTCCTAGCATAAACCTACCCACCCGGATGTGCTCATGATTTTGGTTTGTGCCCATGATGAACGGAATCAAATCTAGCCTATCTTGCAACTTTGCATTGCATGTCACTGACATTTTTTGCAGCAGGTGAAAAAATGCTACCATTTGAAAATGGCTCCAAGTCGTTAAGAGCTAAGATAGGTAATTTTAGACGAACCTCATGTGACCCTATAGGTTCAAACAGATCGATCATATGCATCCTGAATTGTGAGAAACTATCTGTCAAAGTTTGACAATTTTTTGGACTCAGGGCACTTGAGAGATCACGTTAGTAAGGTATGGTTTTTGACATTCTGGCATATTCAGAGGCACAACAGGAGCATGCCAAGCATAAACCTACCCACCCAAACATGCTCATAATGTTGGTTTGTGCCCACAACAAACGAAATCAAATCTAGCCTATTTTGCAACTTTGCATTGCATGTCACTGACACTTTTTACAGTAGGTGAAAAAATGCTACCATTTGAAAATGGCTCTAAGTCGTCAAAAACCGAGATAGGTCATTGTAGACGAGCCTCATGTGAACCTATAGGTTCAAACAGATTGATCGTATGCATCTTGGATTGTGAGAAACTGTTCATTGAAGTTTGACACTTTTTTGGACTTAGGGCACTTGAGAGATCGCGTCGGTAGGGTATGGCTCTCGATGTTTCGATGCATTGGGAGGCACAACAGGAGCATGCCTAGCATAAAACTACCCACCCAGACACACTTGTGATTTTGGTTTATGCCCACAATGAAACTTTGATAATAATGACAACTTTGACAACAACTGAGCAACTTTTACATCGTTTATCCAAATGACCCCGAACTTTCACAAATGACTTCAAATGATCATTAATGGTCCCAAATCACCTTATTTAGATCAAAAAAATGGAAAACAAGACAAAAATCAAAATTTGATGAAAGGAATTAAAAGCATCCAGTGATCATTACCACGGATCAAATCTGACCATTGCCATTGAATTTCATTTTGATTGAGACAAGGAGTTTTGTAGGGTTAATTCAATATTTTACAAAGCTTATGAAATCATATTCCACAATTGAAATGCTTTATATCATATATTTTTTTGTTTATATTCATATTGTTATTACGTAAGCAAATATTCATTTGACTTTATAAAAGGGCAGCCACCAAATACACCGAACAAATTCTTTATAAATAATCAATTATATATATCAAAATGCACAGTAAGAAACACAATGAACAAATTATATATGTATCGAATATGCCTATCAATATCAATGAAATGCACAATAATGAACACAATACACATTTATTGCATCAAATACCAATATTTATATATATCAAAAAAGGCATATATGCCAAGTCAATACAAATTTTACAAAAATGTGAAATATGCCATGTCCAAATCGATATACAATAAAAATGTAGAATATATCTACATTTATTGGTCATTAAATGACCACAACTAACACTATATTATCCTATACTTGTGGTGGATCATCAAAATTGAGCCTCTTTGATGTAGTACGTGGCTCTGTAGATGGCTACACAACCACAATTCAAAAGCCAAGTTAGAATCCCTTTGTAGAAAATAGTTCACAATTATCAACATAATTATGCATTTAACCATAATTTCTTTGCAATTGAAATGTAGATTACCTCATCTGTTGATCTAGGATCTATTGTCTTCTTTCTCTTCTACTTGTTAGTCTTAGGAGTTTTCTTGAACACAAAATTGAAAGGATCCAAGTTATGGCCGAACCATATAGGGGCCTATTGTAGATTAAATACAATTAATGCAATGTACTAACATTTATAGATCAAAAACACAAAAAATCTACAATATAGAGAACAAAAGTGTACCGAAGCCTCAGATGCTTCTCCATTAGTTTGAGGAGTTCTCACCATTGATGGAGTAGTTGTGGCTATTACCTATACGAAAAATGATCAAATATTAGATCCAATTAATATAATGATAAGTGTTGTAGGTTGAATTAAAATTAATGCAATATATAAAACAAAAGTGTATCGGAGCCTGAGATGCTTCTTTAGTACACTGAGGAGGGCTCGTCATTGATGAAGCGGCTATGGATATTTCCTATATGAAAAATGATAAGATTATAATTTATCACAGGTTCATATGTACATGTACATATAATCATCAAATCAAGAAAATAAAGTAGAGATACATACATCTGCCCTCTCTTAATCCTCGGGAGTATCAGGTGCATTCAACAAATCTACAAAGCCCAATGGCCATTGTATATAAAATAGATAAAAAACACTAATCAATCTAAATATTTCCAACTAAAACAATTTCAACCTTTTCAAACAATTGTACAATTAAAAATGTTAGGATAACCGGTGAACAACTGAGGGGGGGGGGGGGGGGGGGGTGAATCAGTTGTTAATAGATTATAACTTTTAATCCACTTAAGAACCTTTAAACAGATCAAGTACCAGTAAAGCACATATAGATGTCGGTAGGAACAGATACCGGTAAACAATACAACTCAACAATTAAACAGATAATCAATGCAAAGCAACCATATCACATAACACCATGATTTGTACGTGGAAAACCCGGAAAGGGAAAAACCACGGTGGGAAGCCTACCCATAGTCAGATGATACTTCTACAGAAAGTATGTGATACAATGAGGGGCCTGCACATGCAGGAAGGCACACTGCCTAGAGCATACTTCTCATTACAAAAGAGTCTCACTGACTACAGAGAGGCTACAAACATCTCAAGATAAATGGACAACAATCCAATAGAGTGAACTGCCAAAAATAGCATCTACCATGCCTGATTATAGTCTCGATTAAGCTCAATACCAAAGGCCTTTGACCTCTTCCTTAATCCCAATTTGATCACTTATGATCGACCAAATCTCCTTCGCATATGATATTGCATTCCAAGACCATGAGCACTTATTTCATTCCCATGCCAAGCATGCCACGATCTACAATGAGATCTTACATCATTTAATACAAACCCTAAGGCCTAAATCAATTAGGTCAGCCACCTAAAAGATGTTACAATAAGATCATTACATAAATTCGTGTAACAATGATATGCCATGTCGTCTTAAGACCAAAACAACAATAACAAATGCATAAATCATCTTGAAACATTGCGGTAACGTGTAGAGTACACGTTAACATGATATTGGTCCATAACCTAGATAGGTACAGGACCTATTCTGGGTCCACCATGCCAAAGCAATGTCTTCAAGAAGTTAAAGCACAATCAAAGAACATATTCAACATCCTGAAATCTATGTAGAGGTTGCACCAACACCAATTATGCATCTTGTCAAGGTTCCTCAGTGAAAACTCTGTCGATGGAGCCTTAAACCAATGTTGGTAAGGGTTTACCAGAGTGTATGATAGCATCTGATTACCAATTCAATACCAATTGACAAAAATATGCTCAAGGAGCATGTACCACATGTAACCAAACATATTCCATAGATCCAAACATGTTGGAAGTGTCCAACAGATAGTCTCTTTTGCCGGTAACACTAGATCTTCTACTGGTAACCAAAACCTGTCTGTCGGTAACCAACCATAACAACTAGTGCTAACATCAATGCAACACATAATCAATTCATCCAATAATTCCAACAAAAAATGTGTTCAATTACCTTCTTCCCATGTTTAAGCGTCATCGAGGATTTCTTTCACTAAGGACAAGGCCTAGACATAGAGGAGGTACCCTAAAACAAAAAAAATTAACACAACAGATATCAGTAGTGTGTAGGGGAAAAAGTGAGACTACGAAAACAAACCCTAATCCCGCTCTCATGTACACACTGTGGAATATGAAAGAGCCTAGGGAGGTAACACATTTTTGCTACTTCTTGTGAGGAAGAGAGAGCCAAGGATTACCTCTTAAGGTTTCTATTCCTTTGTTGTAAATGAGAGGAAGAAGTGATGCAAAAGTGCATATTTGAATGATTTAACCTAGAATACAAGTATGCATAAACAACCCTAATCTAGAAATGCAAAACTAAGAATAACTGATATACTGCTAAAAAGTACAAATTAAGAGGCAAATTCATAGGTGCACCTATTCTAGAAATCTTAGCCAAAACACCTGGGACTGGAGTGTTACGCTCCTATCCAAATTTTGCATACTGGAAGTTGTACCTGACTGAGATATTTGCATTCTTAAATGCTGATCTACCAAATTCTGCTCAAAACATGGAAGACCACGGTGCCACGCCCCTGTCCCAGGGGTTTCTGACCAAATATAACCTAGATAGGTACCGGACCTATTCTGGGTCCACCACACCAAATCAATGTCTTCAAGAAGTTAAAGCATGATCAAAGAACATCTTCAACATCTTGAAATCTATGTAGAAGTTGCACCAACACCAATTATGCATCCTGTCAAGATTCCTCAGTAAAAGCTTTATCGATAGAGCCTTAAACCAATGTTAGTAAGGGTTTACCAGAGTGTATGATAGCATTTGATTACCAAGTCAATACCAACTGACCAAAACATGCTCTAGGAGCACATACCACATGTAACCAAACATATTCCATAGATCCAAACATTTCGGAAGTGTCCAACAGATAATCTCTTCTGCCAGTAACACTAGATGATCTATCGGTAACCAAAACTTGTCTGTCGGTAACCAACCATAACAGCTAGTGTTGACATCAATGACAAATCTGTTGTAACTCAAATTGCACCCATATTGCACAAGCTGAAAGCTCAAGCAACTTGGTGACACATGGGATAATTATCATACCTGTGGGTTGCCTATAGTGAGAATTAACCTCCAGATGAAGGATTGGTTCCCTGTGAATAACTCTAAATCTTTACCAAGAAAAGGGATTGGAACTAAAAAATTAAACTAGAAAGACTTTGCAAATGCTAAACCAAGGTGAAGCATCATCAATAAGATATCTCAAAATGACAAAAATACACTCCTAAAAACACCAATCTACACAAATAGACTTCTAGTTCATAGCACATAAATATTTCATGCAAAGGATATAAACTTCAAGAAAATGAAAGGAAAGAGAACTTTCACAATCAACCAAATGAACCAATTTATCACAACACACAACCTGTGACTTACAAATGAGACAGAAAATTTAAAGGTTATCTAGACAATAATACAATAAACTAACTCTCAATCATCAATAAGAAAATGAACTCCAAAGATATAAGGCATAAGCTGATAATTTTATTCAGTATTCTGTCATAAAAACTGCACATGAGCTACAAGAATGTATTCTCTGCTAAAACCAGCAAGAGAATGATCAAGAACTCCTGAAAAAAGAAAACATTTTCCCTTTATACAAAAACTTTCCAAAAGGTAGAGGAAAGATGACTCTAGAATGACTAAAGATGAACTCACACTAAAAATATCTTTTCTGAAAACTGATCCTCGAGTAGAAATAAAAAGCCACCAAAATAGGCTCAAAATCATGAGAAAAACTCATGTAAACTTGCTCTCAATCTTAAATCGGATCCCAAACTACCTGATGACTTCTCTTGATTTTGTGTTGAGTCCACCTAGACGCTACTGGTTACTTGACCATTTGACTTAACCACCTACATTAACAGTCAGCATGACAGATTAACATTCAACCGTCGGGACTGCTGACGGCCTGTCGCTATGTCGCGAGGATTAACATTCAGGCACCTTTTCATTGCGGTATAGTGACAGCCGCTAGATCTTTAGGAACCTGTTTTCTTTTTAACTACTTTAACCTTCAAAATGGGCCCACTTTTGAGTCACTCATTTGCAAATAGTTTACAACTCGTGCACCTTCTTATCGGGTTATCAACGTAGCGTCAAAACACTCCCGCTGATATTCGATGGCGCGCTCCCAATAGTATGCTTTCCTATCAAGTTATCGAGTGGCACGAAAACTAGTATTTCCAATATCCGATACCTCCACTCCGAACTCACTCTAACTCGCCCCAATCCGCTAGCAACCTCATCGGGATATTGGGGTAGGTGGAAAACACTTCCACCGATATTCGATAGCTCCTTCTCGGCCTTATGCAAACTCATCGGGCATCGGGGTAGGATAAAACCGGTTGCTCTGAAAGCCGATGGTAGCACTCCACATGCTAACTTCCGATGGCCGATGACAACTTTCCACACTCCACCACATGGCACCCCCTAATTGGCTCTAGGGTCCCTGCCCTACCACTTTAGCACGGCCTCACTAACCACCTAGAATGAAGCTCTTCTTTTTCGAGCCCCACCACTTGGTCGCCAAGCCGTGGAAGCCCTTACCATGTGTTACAATCTAACTTATTTATGGCCACCACCACTTGGTCGCCACTTGAACCTGCCACTTGACTTGGGCCCACCATGGTTCTTCCTCTATGCTCTACCACGTGGCACATCCTGATTCATTCTAAGCCCACCTGGACGGCCACCTCAACTGCCACCTTGCCAGTCACTATGTCGCGGGGAATAACTATCAAGCATCTTAATCTCATGGTATAGCAACGGTCATTGTATCTTTTGCATCATCGACCGATCTTCCTTGATCTTCTCAATTTTTACCTTGGCTGATCTACTCCCTTCTGCTGCATGTCACCACATGTCAGCCACTTCATCTACCACTGGACTCCTTCTCATCAGTCGCTATGTCATGAGGAATAACTATCAAGCATCTTCATCTCGCAGTATAGCAACGGTCATTGGATCTTTCCCATCATTCATCGATCTTCCTTGATCTGCTCGACCTTTACCTTGGTTGATCTACTCCCTTCTGCCGCGTGTCACCACGTGTTAGCCACTTCATCCACCACTAGACGCCATCTCATCAGTCACTGATCCATGATGGGTAACAGGCGATCGTCTTCGTATAGCGGATCAGCGACCATCGTTGGATCGGCTCCAACCTGCTCGCTCCTTAACCGCCCTTTTTTGGCACATGTTTTGTTGCCAAGTCGCGGTGAGTATTTCAGTGGGCATCTTTCTATTGTGGTATAGTGACCACCATCAGATCATCTCGGACTTGTCGTTGATCTACCCAACTTGCTCACTGGTTAATTTGCCCGAGCTGCAAAATTTGGGCATTTTGAGATGCACACTGGGGGGGCCACCAACGCTGAGCTAGCCTTGTCCAAATCCTCTAAGCTTTCACACTTGATATGTGTGGGGCTTTGTATTTAACTATTAAAACTCTCCTCCCCACCACAAATGTGGGATAAATATTTTTACACATCCCCTGCTATTGCATGTGTTCTATGCTTGAGCCTTTGTTTGAAAACTTCTAAGCCTTCAAAATGCCATTTCATCACGCAGCAAGGAGGATTTAGCAATAGTTGTGTTAATTTTACACCTAGCAATAATGCATTTACCTGAAGGTTTGCTAAGCCACACTATTCCTGAAAGTGCAATGGAGTATGAAAATCTATGTGATCTATTTAACTTTGTAACACCCATCTCCATCAGCATGTTGGGCTCAACCCTTGTGGGAGCCACATTTTAACCCACATGTTGTATTTTACTTTTCCTGTATTTGCACATGAAGCAAACAAGTTAAAAAAAATAGTGCATATCTGATTTCTTGCTGATGATTTGACCTGATATTTGTTGATTTGCTTGGCACTTTTCAATATGAATGAAAGTAAGGCTTCATTAGGCCACCAAATTTAGCATGTACAAAAATTTGGTTAAAAAAACATAAATGCAACACATAATCAATTCATTCAATAATGCCAACAAAAAATGTGTTCAATTAGCTTCTTCCCATGTTTAAGTGTCGTCGAGGATTTCTTTCACTGAGGACGAGGCCTAGACATGGAGGAAGTACCCTAAAACAAACAAAATTAACACAACAGATATTAGTAGTGTGTAGGGGAAAAAGTGAGACTAAGAAAACAAACCCTAATCCCACTCTCATGTACACATTGTGGAATACAAAAGAGCCTAGAGAGGTAATGCATTTTGGCTACTTCTTGTGAGGAAGAGAGAGCTAAGGATTACCTCTTAGGGTTTCTATTCCTTTGTTGTAAATGAGAGGAAGTGATGCAAAAGTGCATATTTGAATGATTTAACCTAGAATACAAGTATGCATAAACAACCCTAATCTAGAAATGCAGGACTAAGAATAACTGATATATTGCTAAAAAGTACAGATTAAGAGGCAAATTCAGAGGTACACCTATGCCAGAAATCTTAGCCAAAATGCCTAGGACCGGAGTGCTACGCCCCTATCCAGATTCTGCAGACTGGAAGTTGTATCTGATAGACTGAGATCTTTGCATTCTTAACTGCTAATCTGCCAAATTCTGCTGAAAACATGGAGGACCACGGTGCCACGCCCCTATCATCGGCAGGACCAGGGTGCCACGCCCCTATCCTGGGTAGGACCAGGGTGCCATGCCCCTATCCTAGCGGTTTATGACCAGACCCTTGGAACAATCTTTGTGTGCTCTATTGGTCCTAAAACTTGCAGCGACGTTCGGATCCTGAATCTACACCTATAGCTGAAAATAGGGTTTTGGGTGGCTATATGGGATTTTTCCTTAGTCGAGCCCCTATTTTGGTGATTTTGAACTCAACAAATGGTTGATTTTTAAATTAAAATAGTGTGTGCAAGAATCTTGTGTGTGTGCAAGAATCTTGTGTGTGTGCAAGAATCTTGTGTGTGTGCAAGATCCTAAGATAAGAGTAAATAATCTAGAGCAACCCTAAAGAGTAAACCCTAATTGCTTGTAATTGACAAAGTAAATGCTCTAAATAAATGATGCAAAGTGACCTAAAGAATGAATGTAAATAAAATTCAAGTAATGAAGATCATACAAATACATAGAAACAATATGAAACCATACCCAACCCCAAAGGAGAGGTACAAGCCAATCTTCAGTCGGCGATCTCCTATTGCTTTCCTATATCTTCAAAAGCCCCCAATTGATGAAAGAATGTTTGATGAATGCTTGATAGGTGTTGTTGAATGTTGTTGAAGACTCCAAAGATCTACTCTTTTTCTACATAGAAGACTCCTTCTAATCGCTCCCAAAAGTTTTTCCTAGATTTGATTAGATGCCTTCAAATGAAGAAAGAGAGCTCTTATGTATGAAACCCTAGATCTTAATTTCATCTTTAGGCCAACATAGGATTTGAATTTCCCGCCAATCTTTTGGGCTTAAGCATTATAATATCATAGAATTGTGCTCCCAAATTTTCAAGAAAAATGTTGGAGACTGTGTTGCACTTGCACACAGTCCAACCAACTTTTCACCTAATTTTTAGAGTCATTAGATATGATGATATTAGAGCAGATCCCAAAGTTATAGTTGATTTTGAGATGTTTTGATATGTGAAATGGGACCTTAAAGATCAAAATAAGACATAATTAGGGTTTATGATTTAATGATTAATTGAAGGAATAAGATAAAAAGGGGCACGCTTAGGGTAAATGGCCCAACTTTATAATGTGTGAAGTGATGAAATGTGAATTTAGATTTAATTAAATTAATTAATTAAATGCTTAAAGAAATTAGAAATGCAAGATGCAAAACATAATAAGGTAGGTGCTAACAAAGTGTGGAATTGTACCACCCTAGCAAGGGTGTACAATTGATGATGCTACATTTAGCCCCCACTTTAGCAGTCATATGACACTATGTGCATATGCAAACTAAAGTGCAGCAAAGTAAACATTATTTTATAAAAAAATGATATATCCATAAGTTGTCGGATGAAGCCCCCAGGGGTATTTGTAGTACACAATTAGGAACCGCACCCTACAAAACCACATGTTAGATCAAAAAATCACCTAATGCTTACTAAGGAAGGTGGTGAAATTCACGCATAGCTATATGCCTCCTTGTTTTGGCTTGCATATTAGTGAGGTGAAATAGGGTATCATGTTTACCACAATGAATTGTGATAGAGACCTGGATGACAAATGTTCACAAGAAAGATTGATTGTACATCAAAGCAGTTTATGGAGAAAATGTGGAGCAAGAGATCAAATTCACGATCCCACCATCTCCGATGGCGCAAAAATCAGAGCTCCCTAGCTCAAGTTATGATAGATTAAGTGAAAAGAGCAAAATTAGGGTTTTTAACTTAAAATCATAAAATGAAAAAAGTGCATACCTCATAAATATGAAAGTGACACTCTCATTTGTCTCTTTTTGACTTTTGGCACTATTATCTATAGAGGAGCCCATGCATTATTCATCATGCCTCAACTTTGACCCAAGCAACCCACGTGGATGGAGAGCCTACGTCAGGTCGTGTTGACTGGGAGACCACTTGACAAGGTGAGTTGACTAACCATTGACTTTTCCTTTTTGCATTATTTTTTATATCAATGATGTCAATTTTTTATCATGCACATGCCCCCCTGTCCGGGCACCATGGTCCCCTAGGGTGCCTTGGTCCCATAGGGGCGCCCTGGTCCTCCCAGGGCACTCTGGTCCCACCTGGGCGCCCTAATCCTCCCAGGGCACCCTGGTCCCAGAGGGGCGCCCTGGTCCACTTAGGGTATCCTAGTTCATGCTCAAAGCGACCGAGGGTTGCACGAGATCAGGTGTTGGATGCATAGAATAGATGCAATGATGTTTGATTAGATGATGATGATCGATGAGTTATTACTAATGATTTGATTATTTCTCTTTGCAGATTCTTCCCTATATCCGTGAGCACACTACCGGCCACACCTTTCGAAGCCTTCGGAGTTAGATTGTGAGGCTTTCACCAGAGGATAGGGAGTTGTTGCATTCAGTGGGGTTGTGGTATGTGATGACCATGTCTGCAATCAAGTTCCATCCCACGATGTTGATGGCATTGATAGAGAGATGGGACATAGATACCTCCACCTTTCTTCTACCTGTGGGGGAGATGATGGTCACACTCGAGGATGTATACCGTATATTTCATCTTCCCATCAGAGGAGAGATAGTGAGATACCGAGCAGACCACACTGCTACCGATTACAGGAGGGAGCAGGTCTACTACATTGGGAGAGAGCTACCCGGTGAAACAAGGGGTTGCATCATGATCAGTTGGCTCCTGCATCCCACCGGTCAGGTTCTGCTAGTGAGACAACTGATGATTGCTATATTGCATTAGCCATGTTCCCTAATGGGCATGGCACTCACATGCATGGAGGTCTTGTGTATATAGTTAGAGCTATGGAGAGACATAGGAGAGTATTCTCCTGGGGAAGAGCATGTTAGCCCACCTCTATCATGACCTACGAGAGTATGTGTTTGGATAGGGATGCAGCCTGATGACCTACACACTACTATAGATCTTAATATTCGTGCACATTACGTGCACTAGACTCGCTGGAGTACCCATTGATTTGGTCCTAGAGAAGCCTAGGGTGTTCGCATATCCTTCATCTGTGAGTGGCAGTTTGGAGATTTGTTGCATTAGAGAGTGACATTTGACAGATTGACAGCAGAGGTTATCAGATGGATACCCTACCTCGGGATGTTCATGTGGGCGGATATACATAGGCAGTTGTTTTGTATACAAAGGAAGTGTATACTAGAGGGACAGTATAGCCACGTTGTAGTCTTATTCTACTTTGACCAAGTCCGGTGACAGTTTGGGTTTGATCAGTGTGTCCCTAGAGATGTGCCTATCTATATCTGGCACTCACGTGTGACTCCTAGGTCGGGAGCCATTTTGAGGCCTGCTAGCAACGAGATTGATATCACAGATTCATATGGGTCGGATCATGATATCACAACTGACTATAGAGATGATGTGGGCGTACACTGACGGTATAGCAAATGGTGGGGTAGGGCATACCCTAGAGCCATCTTTCCAGTAGACTTCCCTAGAGGAAACCCCGGACCATGCAGACATGCGGGTGATGAGGACGATCCTGATACATTCGAGGACCTTGGTGAGGAGGACATAGATGATCAAGATGATGATACAAGAGAGAAGGAGATTGTTTGAGATGGATATGATCTTGATGTAGGAGACAAAGATCAGGATGGTGATGATGAGGAGGCTAGAGAGGAGGATGAGGAGGATGAGGAGGAGGATGAGGAGGATGAGGAGGATGAGGAGGACAGGGAGGCTGAGGACGAGTCAGATGCAGTTCCTCATCACTCCAAGGACAACATCATAACCCTAGATCCACCGATAATTCCATTGCGAGCGGAGAAGGACCCTATAAGGGGTCCTGATCCTAGTCCCCACCTTCTTGTGGCCACTTTGTAGAGACATTATGAGCGCGAAGAGCCTAGCGGGTCCTAGTCATAGGAGGTCCCTTTCCACAACCTTTATTGGCAAGAAGCAGATCCAGGTATAGTGTTTTTATGATTACTTAATTTATGCATCTTAATTATTAGATTTGATGATATAGAATGTTACTGATAACAAACCTCCTTCTATCTTTTCACTTGGCACCTAGGAGTGGCACTCCATTATCCAGAACGTAGTGACAAATCTCATCTGACCGCACACATTCCCAGCTCCTCACAGAAAGTGCATAGACCATAGGGGAGTGTCAGGTGGCATGAGGACCTATTCACCCCCATTCGGGTCAAGATGGAGGTCTAGCGAAAGAGGGAGAGTACTCTGTTAGAGAGACTACATCAGACAGTGTGAGATCTAGCAGCGTCTCAGGTAGAGGTAGCCACATATCACAAGATCGTGATGGAGAGGGATCGCAGGAGCTCCTCGTGGAATCACTTGCACTCCACATCACGATACACGCCCATGGGTCCACCCACACGGCTAGATCAGGAGGGGACATCTAGTCACCATCCTCCAGCTACTAGTCCTAGAGATAGGAGATGATCATATTGTGATACTTTTTTTGATGTATAGGGATATACATGTTATGACATTTATGCTTATGTTTTATCTCAAACATGTTATTTTAAATCTTGAAATAATGTATGCATTGCTTTGATTAAAAGTAACATAATTGGTAATGAACATGTATATCTAATTTAATTTTCATGTGATTGATTTCTCAATGCTTCATGATTAAATTCATACATGTTTGATTTAATTAAATAGCTACATATTTAATTAAATGTTAGCTTGATGATGTAGAAGAAAAATGTGTTAAGCTTAAGAATTAGATTACCAATATGATTTAATTAAACCCAATTAAACACAACATGATATAATCCTAATTAGCATATAAGAAATTGTATAACATGCTAGCACATATAAAAAAAATGTAAATCAATTACAATTTACATAAATGAATCCATGACAAACTATCAAGTGAAGAAACATGATTGTCAAGAATGAAGTAATGTAGACTAAATAATACAATATTTAATACCACATACTTTAATGAAGATATGATAACATATTATCCAATTTGAAGAAAGAAAAGGCACAATGAGAGAGAGAATAAACTATGAAGAGAGAGAAAAAGACAGAGAGAAGAAGACTAGGCATAGTATCTATGAAGATGCATAGCATCTATGGGTTCCTTGAGAGGCGTACCTTCCACATCTGCTATCTTGTAAGCACTCAATCCATAGCTTCAATAATGATGTATGGTCCAATCCAATTAGGACTGAATTTTCCTATTTCCTCAAGGCATTCACATTGCGCTGATTTTCATAGATTACTAAATCACCTACTGAGAAGGAACGTTGAATGACCTTATCATTGTAGCTTCGTTGTAATTTTTTATGATACGCTTGAATATGCTCAAGAGAATTTATACATCATTCATCGAGCATCTCAAGTTGTTGGAGCCTTTGTTCTCTATAAGAATCATCATCCACTATACCTTTAAGAGAAACCCTTAAAGATGGAATTTCTAACTCCAAAGCCATAATAGCATCAGCAACATAAACAAGATTATAAGGAATACAACCCGTACCAATTCGCACACTCGTCCGATAAGCCCAAAGAGTGTAGATCAACTGAGTATTCCAATCCTTACCATGAGTGTTCACTATCTTACAAAGGATTTGTTTGATTATTCTATTTGAAGATTCGGCTTGACCATTTGATTGAGGATAGTATGGTGTAGAAAATTTATGTTGAATATGATATTTCTCAAGAAACTTCTTCACATCTTTTTTTTTAAATGATGTTCCATTATCTGAAACCAAAGCAGAAGGTATTCTGAATAGGGAAATAATGTTATCTAAAATAAATTGACAGATTACTTCAACAGGAAGTGGACCGAAGGGGAATTACTTCTACCCACTTTGTAAAGTAATCAGTAGTGGTTATGATGAAAGTATGTCCTTGATATGATGGAGGAGATATTTTACCAATGAGATCCAAAACCCATGTGGAAAAGGGCCAAGATGCTACTTGAGATTGAAGCTCTTAGGCAGGAGCATGGATCAAATTTCCATGTTGCTGACACTAATGACATTTCTTAACAAACGCAAAGGAATCATTTTCCATGGTTTGCCAATAATATCCCATTCGAAGAAATCTTTGAACTAAGGATTTGCCCACAAAATGCACCCCGCAAGCACCCAAGTATGCTTCCTCAAGAGCAATACGGATTTCAGCCTTGTTAAGACATTGAAGGAGAAGACCATTATAACCCCTCCTATAAAGAACATTAGAAAGGATAATGTATATAGCGAACAACTTGTGAATCCTAGCCTTAGCATTCTTGTTCGTAGAATCAGAAAATGTATATCACTCAGATATCTCATGATATGTGAGTACCACCCATTAGAATCTATAATGCAACAATATGCCACATCACTAGGATTATCAACAATAGTCGGGGTAGTAAGTTTGTGAATAGTGAATTTGAGATCTACCAAGGGGTCCTCTAAAGACACAAGAGAGGCTACACATGCCATTGCATCAACATGTCGATTATCTTTTCAAGGAATAGGCTCCATGGTATAAGAATCAAACTTTTGCAACAAGGCTATAGCTAAATCTCTATATTGTGATAGTTTATCTTGTTTAGCTTGATAAATCCCTGTCACTTACCTTATGATTAACTGCAAATCTCCATAGATATGTAGATGTTTTATTTTTAATTTCATGGCTGCTTTAATTTCAACTATAAGAGCCTCATATTCAGCAATGTTATTGGTACACAAGAAATTGAGATGATATGATAAAGGGATAGGTTTCTTTTTAGGAGAAATTAAGATAACCCCTGCCCCTGATCTTGTACAGCACCTAGAGCCATCGAAATATAACTCCCAAGTCTCACCACCCTCAATAGAGAGAATGCATTCATCGGGAAAAGACTCTAGGTTAGGTAGGGATAAGGGTGAAGGAGCCTCAACTAAGTGGTCGGTCAACGCTTGACCCTTTATTACCTTTTGCGAGACAAACTTAAGGTCAAACTTGGTCAATATCATAACCCACTTGTCAAAGAGGGAGTGAAATATCAGTGTTGGAGAAAAGATGTTTGAGTTGATCAAATTTAATGATAACATGGACTTCAGCATTCAAAAGATAATGCCTTAATTTCTAGGTCGCAAAGACCAAAGTTAGGCACTGTCTTTCTATCGTAGAGTATCGAACTTTGTAATCAAGCAGAGTGTGACTTATATAAAAAACTGGACATTCTCTACCATCCTTATCATGTTGTGCCAATAAGGCTGCAAGAGCATGAAGGGAAGCAGTTGTGTATAAAAGAAAGGGTTTAGAAGGGTCAACAAGCTAGAGAATAGGAGGATTGGCCAAATATGTTTGTAAGTCTTCAAATGCTTGATGACAATCCTCATTCCATTGAAAGGTGATATTATTTTTAAGAAATTGAGTAAAAGTAAAGGTTCTATCTGTGAGTTGAGAAACAAACCTACGAATAGCTTGAATCTTTATTTGTAAAATTTTTAGTTGGGAAATATTTTTAGGAGGCGGGATGTTTACAATGGCATCTATTTTCTTCATATCCACCTCAATTCCACGATGCAAAACTATGAATCCTAATAGTTTTCCATTATCCACACCGAAAACACACTTTCAGGGATTCAAGCGCATGTTGTACTTGCAAATTCTCTCAAAGACTTGACGGAGGATCTTAACATGATCTATTCGAAGGATGGATTTAGCTAAGATGTCATCAACGTAATCTTCTAAGATTTTATGCATGTAATCATGGAAAATGAGGGTCATAGCACGTTGATAGGTAGTGCTTCCAATCCAAAAGGCATCATAACCCAACAAAATACCCCAAGGGGAGGTGAAGCAGTTTTGAATTGATCTTGAGGATTAATGAAGATTTGATATATCCTGAGAAACCATCCATGAAGGATAACAAGGCATGGCCTGCTATGGAATCCACTATCATATTGAATTTGGAAGAGGCAAATCATCCTTCAAAGAAGCTTTATCAAAATCTCAAAAATCAGTACACATCCTAATCTTCTTATTAGTTCTAGCCACGGCCACAATGTTCAAAATCTATGGGGAATAATCAACAGGATGGATGAATCTAACATCCACTAACTTTTCAATCTCATCCTTAAGAAGCAATGCTACCTTAGGATTCATCTTTCGAATCTTTTGTTTCACAGGTTTAGCATCAAGAACTAAGACAATATTATGAGTGACAATCTTAGGATCAATGTCAGGAATGTAAGAATATATCCAAGCAAAGATTTTAGGGAATTCATGTAACAATTCAAAATATTTTTGTTGTTCTTCTTCATCCAAGCATTTCCCTATCTTAACAACTTTATCTTCGAAACAAGGATCCATCCAGATATCAATAGTGTCACTTATGAGGAGAATACTTTGTTGAGGAGCATCTTTCAACTGAGGAAATTCTTTAACTATCTCATCGTTATTTATTTCTTTCCTAAAGTAAGCTTTTGTATTCAAACAATAGGGAAGACCGTGATTATGATGATAACAAGGAAGGTTGTCATAGACTCCTAGGAATTTAGCTAAGGAATCATCAGTGGGAAAAACATCCAAAGCAAAGACACTAGAAGAGTCGCAGTCAATATACTCTGGATATTTTAGTGAAAGGGAAGTAGCAATGACATTAACACTAATAGATGGTCACTTAGAATCTTTAGTATGCTCAAAAGGATCATAGCCAAGTCCAAATGTTGTGTCATGGAAGTTATTTTCCAAGGGAACCTTTATCCCTTGTTCTTGGGCACCGCAACCATTACAATTATATCCACACCTAGCTAAGAGGTGAAAACCAGGACCATAAAGGTTAGCCATTTCTGAAAGAGGAGGATTCTCATAAAGTGAAGGATCAAAATCCTCTAGATCAATAACCAAGGGAGATGAAGTCTGAGAAGTTGTCACAAAGTTATTACTCAATGGACTAGATAAAGTAGATTGCTTTTTAGGTTCTTCTTTTTTTCTTTTCGACCTTGGGTTCTCTAGGGGGGATTTTATATTCTCCTATGAAAGTAGGATTAAAGTCAAGGGATCTCCAATCGTCTTCTGCAAGAATCTCTTTAGGAGAAAAGACATCTTTAGTGGTAGAACTAGGCTGAAAAGGCTCTTCTTCAGGGACCTTAGGTTCATTTGAGGAATCATTGGAGAATGAATTACAAATAGGAGATGAATTTGAGGAAATAGAAACACTAGTAGGAGTAGAAGCTTTGGAAGAATCATCTAAGATAGTTCGGGAAGAATCGGTTAAAGAGGATTTGGATGTTGATGTTTGGAGGCAAGCCTAGAGATTAGTATCACCTAGCAAGGTATATGTCTTATTGTTGTAAATGAATTTAACTTTCCTATGCAATGTTGAGGGGACACCTTGCATTCTATGAATCCAAGGTCTCCCTAATAACAAGTTATATATCAAATTTTCAGGCATGACATGAATAGGTGTGGGCAAAGTAATAGGACCTACCTTAACAAGTAAGGTGATGATACCTAATGAATATTTAGAAGCATTATTGAAGCCTTGGATAGTGAGAGAATCAGGCTTAGGGAGATATGTATCGACATTGATTTTATGCAACAAGTTAATGATACAAACATTAAGGCCAGAATCGTTGTCCACTAGTGTTCGTCTTATTGCACTATCGTTTATGATAACCACAATCATTAAAGGATCATACTGATGTTGGATCTCACTAGTGGGTAATTCATCTTGGGTAAACACAATTTGATCCTTAGGAGATGTGATATAATCAATCAAGGAAGCCATATTATTGAATGTCGCTGCAGGTGGGACATTCAAAGTTTTCAAGGCATCTTGTAACATTCCATGATGAGTTGAAGAATTTTGAATCAATTCCCAAAGGGATATCTTGGTAGGAGTAGCTTTGAGTATTTCAATAAGATCATATTCCTTACCAAGAGTTTGTAAAATGTGACGTGCTTGAGGAAGAATAGGTTGAGGATCGGGAAGAGAACTAGGAATAACTAGAGGAGGATTAGGTTGCCTATTGTCTCTTGTGTTATAAGTGTGGACAATTGCATGATGACTCTCCTTTGTTAATTGTTTAGCATAACTATAAGGACTCTTAGTGGGATTTCCTCCTTGCACAATACTGACGGGTTTGTTATGAGTATTAAAGGAATCATGACTATATCCACCTTGAATAGTGAAAAGAGGTTGATTGGGAAGTTGTGAGGTTGAGGAAGGATAAGCACCTTGGACTACAAAAAGAGGCTTGCTATGCCCATTCACATTTATTATGTTGATTAACCTTTTAGATGTGTTGTTCATGTTTGAAGATTTAGGCAAAGACATAAATTCATCAAGGGCATCATCCAACAAAGCATGGTCATATCGATTCAAAGGTTTATCTTTTGACTCAAAGGGAGACATATCCTCATAGAGGGAATTGTTGTAGGCAACCATGTTTCTAGATCTAGTGGAGGAGTTGATAGGAATGTACCCATGAAAGGAATCATTTAACTTATATTTCTCATCACCACGAAATGGCATAGTAACAAGGCTGGTTAGTTTTTGGAATAATGAGGGTTTAGAAGGCATAGGGTTCAAAAACTCATCTAGAGCTTCATCAAATTTATCCTTACTAAACTCATAATCAACATAGTTTCATACATCATCAAAAGCATGAACATCTTGCAAATAAAAATCCGACATTTTGAAATGGAAATTGAATTAAATTTAAACATACAATGCAAGCAAATAAAGGGAAATCTTTCTTTTTTTTCACTTTTTTGGAATTTTATGTTTATAGATAAAACGAAAGATGCTAAGTCTAGATCTAACAATGCAATGTAATAAAAATCAGATTGGTACACGTCAGGTTCACCAAAATGTGTAGGGGAAAAAGTGAGACTAAGAAAACAAGCCCTAATCCCACTCTCATGTACACACTGTGGAATACGAAAGAGACTAGGGAGGTAACACATTTTGGCTAATTATTGTGAGGAAGAGAGAGCCAAGGATTACCTCTTAGGGTTTCTATTCCTTTTCTGCAAATGAGAGGAAGAAGTGATGCAAAAGCACATATTTAAATGATTTAGCCTAGAATACAAGTATGCATAAACAACCCTAATCTAGAAATGCAGAACTAAGAATAAATGATATATTGTTGAAAAGTAAAGATTAAGAAGAAAAGTCAACGGTGTACCTGTGCCAAAAATCTGAGTCAAAACTCTTGGGACCGGAGTGCTACGCCCCTATCCTAATTCTACAAACTTGAAGTTGTACCTGATAGACTGAGATCTCTGGATTCTGAACTATTGATCTGCCAAAGTCTATTGAAAATGGGGAGGACCAGGGCACCACGCCCTTGTTTTCGAAAACACTAGGGCGCCACGCCCCTGTCCCAGGGGTTTCTGACCAAATCTAACCCTTGGAACAGAATTTGTGCGCTCTATCAGTCTTGAAAGTTGCAGCGACGCTCGGATCCCAAATCTGCACCTGTAGCTGAAAACAAGGTTTTGGGTGGCTATATGGGGTTTTGCCTTAGTCAAACCCCTATTTTGGTGATTTCTACCTCAAAAAATAGCCGAGTTGTATAGTAAAATAGTGTGTGCGAGATCCTAGGATGAGAGTAAACAATCTAGAGCAATCCTAAAGAGTAAACCCTAATTGCTTGTAATTGACAAAGGAAATGCTCTAAATTAATAATGCAAAGTCATCTAAATCATGAATATAAATCAAATTCAAGTAATGAAGCTCATACATAGACATAGAAACAATATGAAACCATACCCAACCCCAAGGGAGAGGTACAAGCCAATCTTCAGTCGGCGATCTCCTATTGCTTTCCTATATCTTCAAAATCCCCTAATTGATGAAATAATGATTGATGAATGCTTGATAGGTGTTGTTGAATGTTGTTGAAGACTCCAAAGATCTTCTCTTTCTCTACATAGAAGGCTCCTTGTAATCACTCCTAAAGGTTTTTCCTAGATTCAATTAGATGCCTTCAAAATGAAAAAAACTTAATTTCATCTTTAGGCTAACCTAGGATTTGAATTTCCCACCAATATTTTGAGGTTAAGCATTATAATATCATAGAATTGTGCTCCTGAAATTTTGGGAAAAATGTCGGGGACTGTGTTGCACTTGCACACAGTCCGACCAACTTTTCACCAAATTTTCAAGGTCATTAAATATGATGATATTAGAGTGGATCCCAAAGTTACATCTGATTTTGAGATGTTTTGATATACGAAATCGGGCCTTAAAGATCAAAATAGGACATAATTAGGGTTGATGATTTAATGATTAATTGAAGGAGTAAGATAAAAAGGGGTATGCTTAGGGTAAAGGGCCCAACTTTATAATGTGTGAAGTGATAAAATATTAATTTAGATTTAATTTAATTAATTAATTAAATTCTTAAAGGAATTAGAAATGCAAGATGCAAAACACACTAAGGTGGGTGCTAACCAAGTGTAAAATTGTACCACCCTAGCAAGGGTGTATAATTTACGACACTACAAGTAGATAATATTAAACATAATCTAACAAATCTAAAATTAAATGACTTGCATAGTCCATCAAAAGAATACATAAAATAAGGTGTACAAAATAGGATACCGCATAGCTTTGTAGGCCAAAATTGATCGCTAAGAGTGTGACATCATCAATGTGGGACATTTGGTCCCCTGTCAACACATACAAAATAAAAAATTGTCAAGAATTAAACAGAGTTATTATATCTTATAATTTCTTTTGAATTCAAAGTAATATTCTATTTTAACATGTTACAAAATTTATACCCTAGGCATCGAAGTTACAGTTGCAATAACTGTGGGAGGAATATTCGATGGTGTATTTACACCCGCTACTACATCCTAAAATGCATATTGTGTGTATCTATTTAAATCGATATATAAATGAAAATTCATTTACAATTACAAATTTTAAGTGACTGATAAATAAAATGTTATGAATTCAAATCAACATACCTGTGTCTGTAGCTGACTAGCAAACAACATGTCCATCAATTCATCTGTCAGCGCCATATCCTCAGTCGTGCGGGTATGTTATCTGCTCCCACAAATTGTGCATAGATGGGATGTGGAACCATCTGCACTGGCCTTGACATCCATCCCTGTGCATATGCCTGAGCAAGTGGGACACACATGCTCAATGGGCTGACCAATGCAAGCTTCCTCATCTAATGGATCATTGTCTAGGCCAAGAGGGTGTGCTAACTATGTCCCATGCTAGATGATCGCATCAGTCAATGTTGTGGTTGCCTAAAGAGTTTGTAGCTCCATCAACTCTTTCAGGGCTACTGGGACCGTCGCATGCACCTTGGGTTTGGGTGGTAGGGGGTGACGACTTTGCGGGTCTAATACCCTATGGGCTCCAAGTCTATCTTGGGCAGAGCCGCCACCTCTACCATGGAACTCTCTCATATCAAAATAATTAGGTCATTCATTAAGGACAAACTCACAATATACTTTCCTCAAAAAATATAATGGAACCTCAAAATTATTACAAGGTGGTTCGTCAAAGACCATCCACCACCTATTCCAAAAAATATTCTTCATCTGCACATTGGTACACCAATGTATGGGAAACCTCTTTGCATTAAGAGGTAAGGACTCACTAGTTATAGGATCAACAAAAAGAGCACATATTTGTGCTTTACTTATGTTTTTTAGTTTTCACTACATCATATGATAACCCATCAACATAATAAGTGTGACACCTATACCTATAGTTTCCCCATTTTGTAATCTGACTCGAAACTGCAGTGGCACCACTAGCCAATGTTTCTAGGCTAGTGGCAAGGGATAAATGTTGCTCAAGCTCAAATGTTTTCACTCTATTAATCAGTCTAGTTATTTTAGTTGTGTTTTTCCCTAACTGATTAAGCAATTCCTTATGTGTATTTGTTGTACGGTCTAAAGGAGGAGCTGGAGTGTATCTTGAGGGTTTTATTATCGGTTTTGTTGTGGGTTTTGAGGTGCATCTTGTTGTGGTTCTGGATTTTCAGAATCTGATATTGGTAACAAAAAAATTTTAAAAACTAATCAAAATCAACGAATTTAAATTGAAAACGTAAATAAAATTTATCGAATGTGCAAGAAAAACAAAAAAAGAATAACTAACCTCTTTCCATGGTGAGTGGGTGTGAAGAAATGGAGCCCATGCGCGGTTTCAAGGGTAAAACACGCCCAAACTCGCTCTTGGCCGCGGGGTAAAAAAGTTACAGTCGACAGTTAAAAAAATAATTTATTAGCAGGGACCGCGTATGCGGTCCCTTAGGAACTAAGACCTTGTATGGGGTCCTAGTTCCTAAAGGACCATGTACACGATCTTATTTCCTAAAGGACCATGTACATGGCTTTGGCTCTTTAGGCTCAGCCACAATGAACCTAACTGTGTATGGGGTATTTTGAAATTTTAAACCGCGAACATGGTTGCTTTTTTTCAAGGTTTTTTTTGGTGTGTGTCCACATTTTTGCACACCATCTTGGTGCACACACCCATATGCATGATGTAAATTCCTGGATGGAAGCCATGAATGAAGAGATGGCTGCATTAAAGAAGAATGCTACATGGGATCTAGTACCTTTTCCTAAAGGACGGAAACCTGTTGGTTGTAAATGGGTGTTCAAGAAGAAACTTGGTCTGGATGGCAGTGTTGAAAAGTACAAGGCATGGTTGGTCACGAAGGGATATTCTGAGGTTGAGGGAATTGATTATGGGAAGATATTCTCTTTTGTAGCTAAGTTGACATCCATTCGGCTTTTTCTATCACTTGCAACAACTCATGATTTAGAAGTCGAGCAGATGGATGTGAACTCTATGTTGGAAATATTCAACATGACAGGTTGCAGGCAGTTAGTTGTTCCAGTGTTACAAGGACGAAACTTTCTATGGAAGACTATCCAAAGTCTCCTACTAAGATGGAGAACATGACTAGAGTCCCTTATGCAAGTTTTGTCGGTAGCCTAATGTATGCTATGGTATGTACGAGACCAGAAATTGCACAAGAAGTGGGAGTCCTTAGTCATTTTATGGCTAATACTGAATGGGTGCATTGAGATGCAGTGAAGAGAGTGTTCAGATATTTGCGAGGTACTTTTGAGTATTCCCTGTGTTTCCATGGTAATCGTACTAGACCTCAGAATTCCTTGAGTATTCATGGACATGTTGACTCTGATTGGGAAGGTGACATAGACAATAGAAGATCCATTGGTGGATATGTGTTCACGTTGTTTGGTGGTGCAGTGAGTTGGATGAGCAAGCGGCAAGTTGTAGTCGCTTTGTCTACAATTGAAGCAGAGTACATGGCAGCTACTCATGCTTGTAAAGAAGGCATTTAGCTTAAGATTTTGTGCTCAGATATTGGTTTCGATGTTGGACAAATTACTATCTGTTGTGACAGCCAAAGTGTTATTTTTTTAGTGAAGAATCCTACTTTCCATGCCAGAACAAAGCATATTGATGTACAGTTTCATTTTGCTCGTGATATGGTGGAAGATGCAAAGGTGAAGTTGGAGAAAGTTGAAACTTTGGCAAATTTTATAGATGCACTGACAAAGCCAGTGAGCACTAAGAAGTTCATATGGTGTGCCAGTTCTATGGGCCTTGTGCCCTTGAGCAGTTGACAGAGTGTTTTGACTCTTGATAGTTATTCGTCAACTGGGAGAATTTTGGTTATAAGGTGTCTCAACCTTAGAGTCCAAACATGCTAATTTAATTTTTTGTTTTATTTTTCATTCCACTTTGGAAGTCCTAATATTATTTTGGGAGAGATTATGATAAAATTTCCTATTATGATAATGGCGGGTTTCTAGTTCGGTGGAAGAGTCATGGAGAGTTATATTTTTGGAAGTTTATATTTATGATGTTAGTCCTATGAGGATCTGGTAAATATTGAGAGGGGGTGAATCAGTATTAATACCAATTTAAAACTTTAAACCCAAATCAAACTTACAACAAATCTAACTTCATTTATTGCATGTGCCAATTCATTAAATAGTACTGGTAATCTCTGATAAAATGCTATAATTGGTGTATTCAGAAATAATGAATAAAGATGATCAATAGAATTACATGAAAATCATTCAACACATGAACACCATATTTTTGACGTGGAAACCCAAATAGGGAAAAACCACGATGGGATTTAGTACCCACAAATATTTGTACTCTTTTGAAGTACGCCCTGTTAGGAGACGGCCCTGTTAGGAGTCACCCGGTTAAGGGATTTGGATGTGCAACCCGGTTAGGAGCTTAATGACCTATTAGGATCAACCTCATGAGAGGATTTACCACTCTTTTTGAGAGCTACCCTGTTAGGGGATTTACAAGATTAAGGCCTGTCAGGACCTACCCATTAAGGGATTTGATATGTTGTAATTGTTAGAGAACAACATTGAAAAAGTGATCTGTTACTTGCACTTCTCAACTTGCTAAATTAGATCTAGTTATACTTCACTATCTGCAACTCTCAGGTAGATCTCACTCTTCTCTTGTACGGCTTCACACTCTTCTCTAAGATCACTGACACAATAGACATCAACTAAGCCAACATAAATAATGTTTTCCACTGAGTCGGGCACTAAACCCTAAATTACATCATAGATCATCACAGATCTTTACAACTCATTATTGATCATCATGTGGATCATTACAATCAATTACAAATCAATATCAGTCGTTGAATAATCATAAGTCATCATGACAAGTCGATCTGTTAGAAATTCAAAGCCTTAGCTCACTCCACTAAGCACTTTGCACACTCCCAAGAAATTCGCTATCCAAACATGCCAAAACATCTTTCAAACATTTCACGGTGTTTGTGTCGCGTTATCATCAACACCTGAACTTGTTGTCAATCACCTCCATACCAAAAATCATTGTCAGTTAGGTGATTTCTTCACCAGTTCTAAAACCCTTATTAAACCCTAGCAAAACTTCATCAGAAATTAGAAACATGCCTTTCGATAGTCATCACAAGATGCGGCTCTGATTAGATACTCATTACCATGATAAAAGCTTATATTCTAAACTGAAATCACCAATCATCACCAGTCATCCGCTTCAAGTAACACATATCTGCATATGTCGGTTAAAGTCCTATTTCACATACTTTTGTATATTATCGGTAAACCCTGTCTCCGATAGACTGAATCACTTAGATGACAAACCAAACATCAAGAAACATTAGTTAACATCATTTAACATTAATTTCCATCAATGATAACACAAATAACTGATCAAGTCATCTAATCACAAAATCTCAATCTCTTCATCACAAATAGTCTTCTATCCTCTACCAATGTGGTCATCAGTCTTTAACTGCATCACCTCATTTGTATCAATTATGCCAATGATGCCAATAATCTCCCCATTTGGCATTGATGGAAACACCAATCAGATATACCAATCAAATTGCAACACCATCACTGCTACTTGTTGTCAATATCAAGTCATCTGTTGGTCTCCTTCTTTTGTCTTCTCCCCCTAAACCAATACTTCTCTGATCTTGTTCTTCTCCCAAATATGATCGTGTTCTTCTTCCAAGTCTGATCTTGTTATTCTCCCCCTTTCACAGTAATGCCAAAGGTGTATGTGCATCACTGATCTTCTGTACTATTGCTTTTGTCATCATCATCTCTGCTAACCAAATCAGAACATTATATCCAATCATTATATCAGATCATGAAATCAGAACTTTATATCCTAGCTACTCCCCTATGGAGTAGCTTGCACCTCATCAATCCTTAGTGGAGAATAAACATCAAATCCACGGGATTGATGCATCTCCATCATTCTAGTTCTTTCAGTGTAGGGGTCTAACCCCTAGTTTATCTCTAAAAAATTGAAAGGTAGTCTTCGGTAAGGGCTTAGTAAAGATATCAGCTAACTAATCTTTACTCTTCACATATCCCATCTTGATCTGTTTTTCTTGAACTCTTTACCTTAGAAAATGATACTTGAATTCAATGTGCTTGGTTCTAGCATGAAGTATAGGATTCTTAGAAATATTTATTGCACTTCTATTATCACCAGTTCAGACATATCTATTTTGAATCCTTCTAGCACATGTCTCATCCATATTGCCTGCGTGCAATTCATGGATGCAGCAACATACTCTGTTTAGTTGTAGATTGAGAAACACATATTTGTTTCTTTCTCATCCATGCCACTAATCTTCCACTAAGAAGAAAGGCTCCACCGGTTGTACTTTTCTAGTCATCCACATTACCTACCCAATCTGCATCAGTAAAGATATCCAAATTAAAATATACTTTATAAGGATACCATAAACCATAGTCTGTTGTGCCTTTGAGATACTGAAAAATTATCTTCACTACCACCAAATGTGTCTCCTTGGGCTCTTTCTGAAATCTGGCAACTAATCCAACAGCATGAGAAATGTTTGGCCTACTATAAACAACATAGTGCAAATTGCCAATCATAGACCTATACTCTTTTTCACAAACAATAGGAGATTCATCTTGTTTGGACAACTTGCAGCCTATCACAATTGGTGTTCCTACCAGTTTGTAGTCTTCCATGTTGAATGTCTTCAACACCTCTTTGACATACTTGCTCTAACAAATAAAGATACCACAATCTAGTTTTTGGACCTGTAACCCAATAAAGAACTTTATTTCATCGATTAGAGACATTTCAAATTCATTTTTCATTATATCAGCAAAATCCATACACATCATCATTTCTTCCAAAAATTATGTCATCTACAAACACTTCTACTATCAGCATCTTGTCTCCATCAGTCTTCAAATAAATGTTGTTGTCCTCACTAGTACGTTGAAATCCAATTTTCATTAGTTGTGCATGTAATCTTTCATACCATGCTCTGTGCTTTCTTTAGACCATATAGTGCTTAATGCAATTTTCATACCGTGTCTTCATCATCAGATAGATAAATCCATCCGGTTATTCAAGGTAGACTTCTTCTTCTATAATCCCATTCAGAAAGGTTGATTTGACATCCATTTGATAAACTTTGCATCCCTTATATGCAGCAATTGCTAACAGCATTCTCACTCCTTCTAATCTAGCAACAAGTGCAAAGGTCTCTCCATAATCCTCACCTTCTTCCTGTGCATACCCTTTTCAGACTTAGCTCACCTTGTTTCTTACAATTTTTCCTTCTTCATCCAGCTTATTCCTAAATACCCATTTTGTTCCAATTACATTCTTATCCTTCGATCTAGGAACAAGTGACCATGTCTGATTCTTCTCAATTTGATCTAATTCTTCATTCATTGCATTAACCCAATCATCATCTTTTAGTGCTTCCTTTACTGTTTTGGGTTCAATTGTAGATATCAAATAGGATTTTTCTCTTATTTTCCTCCTTGTTTGCACACCAGCATTCTTATCACCAATTATCTACTCTTGTGAATGGTTTAATCTGACATACCTAGGCAATACTGGTACTAGTTTTGCACCTTCTACTTCTTGTTCTTCATTTTCTTCATCGTTGTCATCACTTACCAGTTGAGCACCTAATTCTCCATTTGTCGATTCTTCATTGTTCTATGCTTTCAGTTCAATAATAAAAAGTTTTTCATCATCTTTTTTAGGCTCAGATCTGTTGGTACCTTCTGAATTTCTAGAGAGATCATCTACCTCCACATTAGCACTTTCAATAATCTTCTCAGTTTTCTTATTGTAACATTTATATGCCTTACTCTTAGTAGAGTAACCAAGAAAGATTCCCTCATCAGATTTTGCATCAAATTTCTCAGTGTAATTATCTTTCTTAATAAAACATTGACTCCCAAAAAATTTGAAATAACTTACACAAGGATTTTTTCCATACCATAGCTCAGGGTGTTTTATTGTTACCTCTTTTTACTAGTATCCATTTTAAAGTGTATACAGCAGTGATGACTGCTTCTCTCCAAAACATTTTAGGTACACTGCCCTGTAATAGCATGGTTCTAGCAGCTTCAACTATTGTTTGGTTCATCCTTTATGCTATGTCATTCTGTTGTGGTGTCCTCGGAGCTAATATATATCTCTTGATACCCTATCCATCATAATTTACTTAACAAATTTATCAGATGTGAATTCTCCTCCTCGGTCTAGTCTTAAACACTTTAGGTTCTTACCGGTTTCATTCTCAACCAAAGCTTTAAATGATTTAAATTTACTAAATGCTTCTAATTTCTCCTTCAAAAATGTCACCCACATCATTTTAGAATAGTCATCGATGAAAATCATGAAATACCTATCACCGTAATAACTCTTTGTTCTCATAGGGCCATAGAGATCAGTATGTACCAAATCTGAAATATTCTCAGAAGTACAATTCTTTCTCTTGAAAGAAATAGAGGTCATCTTACCAATTTGACAATCTTTGCATATCACACTATCTGGATTAACAAGTTGGGGTAATCCTCATACAACACTTGACTTTCTTATCTTAACCAACATCTTTTATGCCACAACCAATTATCTTCCATTCTTGCAACCAAACAATTATTAATATTTCTATTCAAATAGAATAAATTACCTCTACTTTGCTTCCCAGTAGAAATCAGTTCACCATTACTTCCAATAATTCTGCAGACTCCACTTTTAAACTCAAGCAAATAACCTTTATCATTGAGATGACCAACACTTAAAAGATTGTGCTTTATACCATCAACCCAAAACACATCATGGGCATTACTCTTCCCATTTAGAGAAATTGAACCTTTACCTTTCACCATGTAGGGGGAGTTATTTCAAAATCTAACAACACCACCATCAAATTCATCAAGGGTTATGAACTTACTTTTGTCTCTGGTCATGTCATGTGAGCAACCACTGTCTATAATCCATTCATCACTAGTCTACATGTGAGATACCAGTGCCTTTTCATCTGGCAGTTCCTCCTTCACGGCTACAAACACAATTTCCTCATTGTCATCTTCATCTTCAGACTCCTCATCGGTCACACCTTCATCTACTGCAACATAACAATGTTTCTTGCCCTTTCCTTTTAATCTCCTAAACTTCTCTTTCTTATCAGTTTTAGGGCAGTTAGCAGCAATATGTCAAATTTTACTACAAGAGAAACACTCCAAAGGTAGCTTTCCTTTATACTTATCGGTTCCTCTTGGAAATATTTTTGCTAGCAATGCCTCAAGTTCCATCACTTGATCTTCATTGTCTTCATTTCCCCAGTAAATTCCATGACTTGACTTGCACTCATGATTTTGACATATATATTTTCCTTTTCTAGTAGATGAACCGATAACAAAAACTTTAAAGGAAGATTCAGTAGATTTTGTCACACTATTGTCAAAACAATTTAACTCAAAAGTTGTAAACTTACCAATCAATGAATCAACGGTTACCTTATCCTTTGAAATAGATCTAAGTTATTGGATTGCAGATACTCTTATAGCATATTGAGGTTGAATATTTCTAAGCATTTTACTTACTATTGCATCATCGTCCATTTTACCTCCAACACTCTTTATGCCACCAACAATTTCTTTGATTCTCTGACCATACTGTGCAATATTTTCTCCTTCAAGCATTCTCATGTCATTGAACTTTCCTCTCAAACTTTCCTCTTTGGCTCTTTTACCATGCTCATCTCCTCCATAGATTATATCTAACTTTTCCCAAACCTCACCTGCAGTTTCCAATCCTTGAACATCAATATATTCTGAATCATATAAAGTACTAACAATAGCTTCTAAGGCTTGCATGTTATCTTGCTGCTCTTTGAGTTCATCTAGTGTCAAGGGAGTAGTAGTAGAAGAAACATATTTTGTTTCAACTTTCTTCCAATATTGTGCTCCAAGACCTTTGATGTAGATCTTCATTATGTCTTTCCAGATCTTGTAGTTATCCTTGTTGAACTTGGGACGCTCTTTCTTCATCATCTTGACTTCCTCAAAATCTTTCCCTCAAGTGGTTAGGCTTTCTGCACATAGAGGACCAAATCTCTAATACCAATTGTTAATCCTATGAGGATCTGGTAAATACTGAGTTGGGGGGTGAATCGGTATTAATACCAATTTAAAACTTTAAACCCAAATCAAACTTACAACGAATCTAACTTCATTTATTACATGTGCCAATTCATTAAACAATACCGGTAATCTCTGATAGATTGCTATAACTGGTGTATTCAGAAATAATGAATAAACTAAGATAACCAATAACATCACATGAAAATTATTCCACACATGAACACCATATTTTTGACGTGGAAACCCAAATAGGGAAAGACCACAGTGGGATTTAGTACCCACAAATATTTGTACTCTTTTGAAGTACGCCCTGTTAGGAGCTTACAATACTCCCTATTAGGAGAAGACCCTGTTAAGAATCACCCGGTTAAGGGATTTGGATGTGCAACCCGGTTAGGAGCTTAATGATCTGTTAGGATCAACCTCATGAGAGGATTTGCCACTCCTTTTGAGAGCTACCTTGTTAGGGGATTTAAAAGATTAAGGTTTGTTAGGACCTACCCTGTTAAGGGATTTCTATTGTAATTGTTAGAGAACAATGAAAAAGTGATATGTTACTTGCACTTCTCAACTTGCTAAATTAGATCTAGTTATGCTTCACTATCTGCAACTCTCAAGAAGATCTCACTCTTCTCTGGTACGGCTTCACACTCTTCTCTAAGATCACCGACACAATAAACATCAACTAAGCCAACATAAATAATGCTTTCCACTAAGTCATCCACTAAACCCTAAATTACATCATAGATCGTCACAGATCTTTACAACTCATTACAAATCATCATGTGGTTCATTACAATCAATTACAAATCAATATCAGTCATTGAATGATCATAAGTCATCACGACATGTCGATCTGGTATAAAGTCAAACCCTTAGCTCACTTCACTAAGCACTTTGCACATTCCCAAGAAATTTTCTCTCCAAATGTGCCAAAACATCTTTCAAACATTTCACGCAGTTTGTGACGCGTTATCATCAACACATGAACTTGTTGTCGATCACCGCCATAACAAAAATCATTACTGGTTTGATGATTTCTTCACCGGTTCTAAAACCCTTCTTAAACCTTGGCAAAACTTCATCAAAAATTAGAAAATGCCTTCTGATAGTCATCACAAGATGTGGTTCTGGTCAGATACTCATTACCATGATAAAAGCTTATATTCCAAACCGCAAATCACCAATCATCCACTTCAAGTAAAACATCTCTGCATATACCAGTTAAAGTCCTATTTCACATACTTTTTTATATTGTCGGTAAACCCTGTCTCTAGTAGACTGAATCACTTAGATGACAAACCAAACATCAAGAAACATCATTTAACATCTTTTAACATCAGTTGCCATCAATGACAACACAAATAACCGATCAAGTCATTTAATCACAAAATCTCAATCTCTTCATCACAAATAGTCTTCTATCCTCTACCGGTGCAGTCATCAGTCTTTAATTGCATCACATCATCTGTATCAGTTATTCCAATCATGTCAGCATATGATTTGAGTTCACTTTTGACAAGTGGTGTGAGGTAAGGAAGGCACCTATTTGGTCATAGTAACTTCTATGTTGTACTTACATTGCATTTGGCAAGATGACGATTATGGAAGAGATAGGTGTTGTTGCTTCGGAAGTTGCTATGTGCAACATGTCATTGGATTAGAAAGATGTTGCTTGTGACACAACTTACCTTTGTGCTTTCAAGTTGGTTTTGGAAACCATGTGCACATACCACTTTGTGATGAGCTCTATAAATATGTTGATGCCTTAGTGATTTTGTATGAGACAAGTTGAAGGCATTGTAATGTTGTTGGAATTATTCTTGAAATCTTTGTTATAGCTACTCCTGAAGAGTATTGGCTTTGTGCATTGTATTGTAACTGTTATTGTTGTTGAATAATACAATTGAGTCTGGATTTTGGAGTGTGGGTTTTTTCCCGAAAGGGTTTTCCCACCTAAATTTTTTGTTGTGGTTTTATTTGTGAAATCTAAATTTATATTTGTTTATCTAATTTGCAATTGTTTAAAAATTTGTAATAAATTTTTGCATCACCTCTCTTGTTAGATTTAGCATTTGGAAGCGTTATTCCACACTTAGGCTTCCTTTCAATTAATATATAAGAATTTTATTATGTTTAGATAGTGTTATCCTCAATTTTGGCTTGCTCAAAATTGTGGGATAACTCCTACAAATTTTGTCCAATTTGTAGTCCATGTGTTTTAAGCACGTTGATTGAGGTGAAATTTTGTTGTCTCCATTCATGACTTGGCCTTCCAGAAATCATCTCGATTTCAAGTCTCAAGTTGTAAATTTGAAAAATTGAACAAAATGTTTTTTAGGAGTTATTTTTATTTCACCTTTGTTCATTTTGGTGTCAAATCGGATCTTAAACCCGAAGTTCGGATCTAACCACATTATGTTTTTCCTAAGTGTATTTCGGGTCTACGAACCCAAACTGCACCTCTTAGCCACACTTAGCCTTGGTGTAATTCGAGCCTACAAGCCCGAATTATGCAAAATGCACGCACATAAATAGGGTCCGTAGGCCCAATTTACATTTTTTCTACCACGATACAATGAGGGTTTTTTTAGCTCTAATAGCACCATATTCAACACATACATGATCTTGTTCAGTTCAAATAATCAAGATAGTTGGTGATTGTTCCTTACAATTGTTGATATTTTCCCAATGCTACAGTGTTACTTAAATATCAAAACCATCTCCAGGGAAAAGACAATGAAGTTCAAGAAGCAAGACTCCTATCTGCTATTCCTCCCATCCTTTGTGGTATCAAATATCACGAACACTAGATGATTTTGAAATAAAAGTTACCTGGCAACAATATGAAGATTTTCTGAAGAAGGATGATCATAATAAAGATGTTTATTTAGACACTTAGTCATTTTTATGTTATTTGTGAGGAAATGGTTATTACTGAGAGGGGGGTGAACTAGTAATAACAATAATCTTTAAAACTTTAACAAACACCAAAAACTTCTTTCAAAACAACTCATAACCAGTATCGGTAACAACTGAAATCATACTGCTAATCAGATTTATCAAACTGCTCATTCTAATTATTCATCATCATGCATGCAATAGAAATATATCAACTCAACACATAAGAAATCAAGCAACACATGAACACCAGGATTTTCACGTGGAAATCCAAATGGGAAAAACCACGGTGGGAATTGGTACCCACAATATTTTTGCACTCTTACAGAATGCGCCCTATTAGGAGCCTAGCCTAGTTAGGAGCTTATAAATATGCCCAGTTAGGAGTAGACCCTATTAGGATTCCCCTGGTTAAGGGATTTACCTCAGCCCTATTAGGAATTTTACTCTGTTAGGAGTAACCTTGTGAAAGGATTTAGAACCCAAGCTAATGAGTCACCCAGTGAATGGATTTATATAATCAAGCCTGTCAGGACCTACCCGGTTAAGGGATTTTGAGTTTGCTGCAACTTTTAGGGAACAATAGATGAATGGTTTGAAAATAGCACTCTTGCTTGTACAGATCCTTTTCTATTCCAATCTGCTTCTCTTTTGTAGAAACATATACTGGTTCAGCCACACACTCTTCTCTTGATCACTGACATAGTAAATCATCACAGACTTACCCTAAATAGACTTTACAACTTAGTCGGTTACAAAACCCTAAGATTTACATCATAGATCATCACATATCTTTATAACTCGTTAGAGATCATCATATGGATCATTGCAATCAATTACAGTTGTTGAATGATCACTGCACCTTGATCTGATACACTTTCAAACCCTTAGCTCATTCTACTAAGTACTTCGCTCATTCCTAAGAAACTTACTTCTTTGATCACACCAAAACATCATTTAAACACTTCACGTGGATTCAGCCACATCATCACCATCTTGCAAACATAATGTAATACACCGTCGAACTCAAAATCATTATCGGTTATAAGATTTGAATACTGGTTCTTAAACCCTACTAAAACCCTATAGAAAATACATCAGACAATTACAAACATGACTTTTGGTAGCCAAAACATAATGTGGTTCCGGTCATAACTTCATTACAATGTTACCAACACATATTCCAAACCACAACACCAAATTCTTCATCAATCTCAAGATCCAATTACTTAAGCATAATACAATTTCACATTTACCGATTAAAGTCCTATTTGTCAGTTAACTATCAAATCCATTCCATAGCTTTCTGGTCAATCATAGACAAGTTCTAAGAGATTTCCACAATCCATCACATAATTATCAAGAGTGCATTTCTGGATTCGATTGTGTGTAATATTTTTGCATCAACATTTTGGATCACACTCTATGATCCATTTGACTCTCTCCATCCTGATGATGGATCATGAAGTGTGATCCGAAACATTGATGCTAAAATCTTACACACAATTGAATCCAGAAATGCACTCTTGATAATTAAATAATAGACGACTTAGATAACATGATAGAACAATGTAACCATAGTTTCCATCAATGACAACACAAACTGATCATCAAGTCATCAAACAACATCTCAACTATATCATCACCAACGGTCCTTATATCGGTTCATCAATATCATCACATTATCAGTTATGCCAATATGCCAACAATCTCCCCTTCGGCATTGATGGCAACACTGAAAAACCTCATCATGTCGAACCGAACTGATTTGTTTTGTACTTGATCATCATTCTCAACATCTCCTCTTTTGTCGATTATCTAGTTCTTCATGTCATGACTGATCTTCAACTAATTCTTCTCCCCCTTTGACAGCAATGTCAAAGGTCCAAATACCTCTGTTGTCTTCATCTTTCCTTATCTCATCATAGTTTCTCCCCCTAAGGAGTAGCCCACGTCATGCATCAATTCAAAACTGAAAGATAATCAATGAATTCACAGGATTGATGCATCACCAACATCTTAGTTGATCTTGTGTATGGGTACAACCCCTAATCTACCTCTGAGATATTCAAAGGTTGTCTTAGGCAAAGGTTTAGTGAATATATCTGCTAACTGCTCTTTTCTAGACACATACTCCATTTTTACTTTCTTCTCCTGTACTCTTTCCCTTATAAAGTGATATTTAACTCAATTTGCTTTGTTCTTGCATGTAACACGGGATTTTTTGAAATATTAATAGCACTAGTGTTATCATAATAAATAGTCACCAGTTCAAACATGTATTCCTCAAAACCTTCCAAAATATGTCTCATCCATATAGCTTGAGTATAATTTATTGATGTTGCCACATATTCTGCTTCAGTAGTAGATTGTTTCTTGCTTATCCAGGACACCAATCTTTCTCCTAAAAAGAAAGCTCCACCAGTTGTGTTTTTTCAGTCATCAACATTTCCAGCCCAGTCTGCATCTATGAAAACTTTTAAAGAAAAATTTTCATTGTAAGGATACCACAAACCATAATCAATTGTTCCTTTCAAATACCTGAATATCATTTTTACTGCTACCATGTGTGTCTCCTTAGGATCTTTCTGAAATCTTGCAACCAATCCAACAGCATGTGCAATATCTAGTCTACTGTGAATAACATAATGCAACTTTCCAATCATAGACATGTATGCTTTCTCATCCACATACGGTGAATCATCTTGTTTTGACAATTTACAACTTGTCACCATCGGAGTACCAACCGGTTTACAGTCTTCCATGCCAAAAGTCTTCAAGAATTCTTTTACATACTTAGTCTGATAGATAAATATTCCATTCTCCAGTTGTTGAATCTGTAAACCAATAAAGAATTTTATCTCACCGATAAGAGACATCTCAAATTATTTCTTCATTTCATCTGCAAAAGATATACACATGTCATCATTTCCACCAAATATTATATCATCAACAAAAACTTCAGCAAGTAATATTTTGTCTCCATCAGTCTTCAAATATATGTTACTGTCTTCACTAGTTCATTGGAATCATATCTTAATCAGATGTGCATGCAATATTTCAAACCATGCTCTGGGAGCTTGATTCAATCCATACAGTGCCTTGTGTAGTTTGTAAAACATATTTTCATCTTCACTCAATGCAAAACCATTTGGTTGTTCTATATATACTTCTTCTTTCAAGATACCATTCAGAAAAGTTGATTTAACGTTCATTTGATATACCTTAAATCCTTTAAAATCAGCAAAGGCAAGCCACATTCTAACACCTTCAAGTCTTGCCACCAGTGAAAAGGTTTCACCATAGTCTTCACCTTCTTCTTGTGCATACCCTTTGCAAACCAACCTCTCTTTGTTTCTAACAACTTCACCATCCTCACTGAGTTTGTTATTGAATACCCATTTTGTCCCAATAACATTTTTGTCTTTTGGTCTAGGAACAAGAGACCATGTATTGTTCTTCTCAATCTGGTCAAGTTCTTCATTCATTGAATTCAACCAGTCTTCATCTTTCAAATCTTCTCTAACATTCTTCGGCTCAATAGTTTAAATCAGACAGGAATTCTTTCTGATTTTTTTTCTTGTCTTCACACCAGCATTCTTCTCACCTATAATCTAGTATTCTGAATGATTTAGCCTTACATATCTTCGGATTACCGTTTCCAATACAATTCTTGCTACTTCATGTTCATCATCTTCTTCATCGCTTACCGATTGAGCTCCTATTTCTGCATTGTTATGCTCATCTTCCTTCTGCACTTTTGGTTCAATATACACAAGTTTGTATTTATCATCAACAGGCTCAGATATGTTGGACTCATCAGGTTTGTCAGAAAATTCATCAATTTTAACACTAACACTCTCAACAATTTTCTTTGTCCTTTTATTATAACATTTGAATGCTTTACTCTTGGTAGAATATCCAAGAAATATTCCTTCATCACTCTTCACATCAAACTTTCTAGTAAAATCATCTCTCTTAATAAAACATCTACTACCAAAAACTTTAAAGTAGCTGACAGTAGAAATCTTACCATGCCAAAGTTCATAAGGTATTTTATCATTACCTTTCTTCACAAGAACCCGATTCAAAGTATAAACAGCACTACTAACTGCTTCTCTCCAAAACATTTTTGGAACATCTCCTTGTATCAACATTGTTCTAGCAACTTCCACTATTGTTTTATTTCTCCTCTCTGCAATGTCATTTTGTTGTGGAGTCCTAGGTGCTGACATATGTTTCTTTATTCCATGTTCTTCACAATACCTAGTAAACTCATCAGAAGTAAATTCTCCACCCCGGTCAAATCTTAAGCACTTTAGATTCTTGTCGGTTTCCTTTTCAACTAGGGCTTTAAAGATCTTGAATTTGCTAAAAGCCTCTGATTTCTCTTTCAAGAAAGTTACCCACATCATCCTTGAAAAATCATCAGTGAAAATCATAAAATACTTATCACCATTAAAACTTCTAGTCCTCATAGGACCACATAGATCAGTATGCACTAAATCAAGAATATGCTCTGAAGAAAAATATTTACTCTTAAAAGATGTTGAAGTCATCTTACCCATCTGATAATCTTTGCACAACACATTATCCAGTTTAACAAGTTGGGGCATACCTCTCACCATACTTGATTTGTGGACCATTATCAAATTATCAAAGTTGACATTAAAGAACCTTTTGTGCCACAACCAGCTATCTTCAATTTTAGCCACCAAACAACTATTCACATTAGCATACAGATAAAAAAGATTGCCTCTAGTCTGTTTACCAGTAGCAATCAAATCTCCATTGCATCCCATGATCCTGCACACTCTTTTTTTAAACTCAAGATGATATCCTTTATCATTTAGTTGTCCAACACTCAACAAGTTATGTTTTAAGCCTTCAACCAAATAAACATCATATGCATTACTCTTAACATTCAGTGAAATAGATCCTTTACCTTTTACCATGCAAAATGAGTTATTACCAAATCTTACAACACTGCCATCAAACTCTTCAAGGGATATGAATTTGTTCTTATCACCGATCATGTGATGTGAACAACCATTGTCTATTATCCACTCATCACTAGAGTCAAACTAAGATATCAAGGCCTTTTCATCAGTCAGATCTTCCTTCACAGCAACAAAGACAATCTCCTCATTGTCATCATCTTCAAATTCCTCATCTGTCACACCTTCATCAACTGCAACATAGCAGTTTTTCTTCCATTTTCCTTTATATTTCCTAAACTTCTCCTTACTATCATTGTTAGGGCAATTTGCAGCAATATGTCCAATCTTATTGCAAGAGAAACACTTAAGAGAAACACTTAAGAGATAGTCTCTTATCCAGAAGAGCTTCAAACTCCATCACATGGTCTTCATCATCATTGTCTCCTTTGCTACCGCCATGTCTAGATCTGCAGTCATAACTATGACATACATCTTTCCCTTTTCTCATAGGTGTACCGGTTACAGATGCTTTAAAAGTTGATTCAGATGTCTTAGAAATACTGTTATCAAAACTATTTAATTCAAATGCAGTCAGTTTACCAATAAGAGAATCAACGGTGACCTTATCACTACTTACTAACCTTAACTCTTGAATAGCAGAAACCCTTATAGCATAGGCAGGTAAAAGAGTTCTTAACATCTTACTTACAATAGTGTCATCTTCAATCTTTCCTCCAACACTCTTAATACCACTGACAACCTCTTTGATTCTCTCTCCATACTGAGCTATATTTTCACCTTCTACCATTTTCATATCATAAAAATTACATCTAATACTTTCTTCCTTATCTTTTTGAACATGTTTATCACCGCCATAGATTAGTTCTAATTTCTCCCAAACTTCAGATGCAATTTCTAATCCATGTACATCAATATATTCAGTATCAGACAATGCACTTACAATTGCTTCCAGTGCTTGATTGTTTTCTTGTTTCTCCTTAAGTTGATCTGAAGTTAGAGGACCGGTAGGGGGTACATATTTAGTAGTAACATTTTGCCAAAACTGAGAACCCATACCTTTGATATAAATATTCATTATGTCTTTCCATATTGTGTAGTTTTCCTTAGTAAACTTTGGACCCTCCTTCTTCATCATTTTCTTCCAGATCTTTTCCTCAAGCGGTTAAGCTTCTGCACACAGAGGACCAATGCTCTGATACCAATTGTTATTTGTGAGGAATCAGTTATTACTGAGAGGGGGGGTGAATCAGTAATAACAATAAACTTTAAAACTTTAACAACCACCAAAAACTTCTTTCAAAACAACTCATAAACAGTACTGGTAACAACTGAAATCATATTGCTAATCAGATTTATCAAACTGCTCATTCTAATTGTTCATCATCATGCATGCAATAGAAATATATCAACTCGGCACATTGAAATCAAGAAACACATTAACACCAGGATTTTCACATGGAAACCCAAATGGGAAAAACCACGGTGGGAATTGGTACCCACAATATTTTTGCACTCTTTCAGAATGCACCCTATTAGGAGCCTAGCACGGTTAGGAGCTTACAAATATGCTCGGTTAGGAGTAGACCCTTTTAGGAGTCCCTGAGTTAAGAGATTTACCTCGGCCCTATTAGGAGTAACCTTGTAAAAGGATTTAGAACCCAAGCTAATGAGTCACCCGATGAAGGGATTTATACAATCAGACCTGTCAGGGCCTACCCAGTTAAGGGATTTTGAGTCTGTTGCAACTATTAGGGAACAACATATGAATGATCTGAAAATAGAACTCTTGCTTGTATAGATCTTTTTTTATTCCAATCTTCTTCTCTCTTGTAGAAACACATACTGGTTCGGCCACACACTCTTCTCTTGATCACCGACATAGTAAATCATCACAGACTTACCCTAAATAGACTTTAGAACTTAGTCGATTACAAAAACCTAATATTTACATCATAGATCATCACAGATCTTTACAACTCATTACAGATCATCATATGGATAATTACAATCAATTGCAGTCGTTGAATGATCACCACACCTCGATTTGATACACTTTCAAACCCTTAGCTCATTCTACTAAGCATTTCACTCATTCCCAATAAATTCGCTTCTTTGATCGCGCCAAAACATCATTTAAACACTTCACGTGGATTCAACCGCATCATCACCATCTTGCAAACATAATGTAATACACCACCGAACTCAAAATCATTATCGTTTATAAGATTTGAATACCGGTTCTTAAACCCTACTAAAACCCTATAGAAAATACATTAGTCAATTACAAACATGACTTTTGGTAGCCAAAACATGATGTGGTTCCGGTCATAACCTCATTACAATGTTACCAACACATATTCCAAACCGCAACACCAAATTTTTCATCAATATCAAGATCCAATTACTTAAGCATAACACAGTTTCACATTTACCGGTTAAACTCCTATTTGTGAGTTAACTATCAAATCCATTTCATAGCTTTTCGGTCAATCATAGATGACTTAGATAACATGATAGAACAATGTAACCATAGTTTCCATCAATGACAACACAAACTGATCATCAAGTCATCAAACAACATCTCAACTATATCATGACCAACAGTCCTTATACCGGTTCATCAATATCATCACATTATCAGTTATGCCAATATGCCAACATTTCATACATCTCTAATGCACTGGCATTTTCTAATTCCAATCGACACCTCAAGTATCATTCTATGTATGCACTAGTACACATATAGGACTGCATGTGTCCTAAGTCAAATTGAACTCTACTTTTGACTTATTCATAGTTAGTTAAGTTTTTCCTATTTTTGCTCATTGCACCTCCTCTATGTATATGAGGGTGCTCATTGTAATAATCTATCTTTTGGCAATGCAACAAAACTCTATCGGTTTGGGAAGCACTCTAAAATTTTGCTTTTAGATGTAAATCAAATTACAATCAATAAAAGAGACAAGTTGCTTTCAATATTTATGTTGGAACAAGTTGTAATGTGATGACATTATTCGGAGTTGATAGTGAGTAATGTGGTGTTATTTCAAAGAGATTGAAACCCAATCTTGTAGTCTTTGAGTTGCTTATTGTTTAACTTATAATCAATGATATATTATCAACCTTGATCTTGTAGTCTTCGAGCTACTTATCACATTTGAAGCTAATGTTTCATGCTCAAACAAAGAGATAACTTGTAGTCCTTGTGTTGATTTTACCTTCTACATTTGTGCATTTAAGGTGAAGTGTATGTTGAAGTCTTTGAGCTACACATATTTCTTCTTTGTTCTTGAATCTTTATAGTAAGTCATGGAAATCCTTTGAGATTTCATGAGCTTCTTGGCTAATTCTGCTTGGTTGTACTTGAAAGTTTATTATAAGAAAGAGTCGTCTATTTGTAAAGGTTGATAGAATAGTGATAAAAAGAAGACTTTGAGCTTTATTATTACTTTCTCGTCCCAAAGTTATTTTCAAAAAAAGGAAGCAACATGTGGCTTTGTACTATTATGGAAACTTTGCTTCCAATTAGCATAGATTCTTAAGATTACTACAAGTTAGAAACATTTTGTTACTTTGTTCTAAATAGAGAATTGGAGATATACTTATTCTGAAAAAAGAGAATTAAGTTGTTGTACCATCTAAGATTGGTGTAAAGTTAGCAGGTAGATTTATGGGTAAGATGGAGATTGCAATAGAAAGGGGGAGCCTTCCCTTATAAATAGGAGAGATCATATCTTTCCTTCTGAGAGGTATTATCTCTTGCACTGTCGTGAAGCTCGCATTTTGTAAACCTCCACAAGTTTACAAAATTTTCACCCAATAGATAGAAATAACTAAAGTGATGAGATGAATATAAAACTTACATATTACACAATTTAATGTTTATTTGATAAAAGGATGAGATCAATTAAATATATTTGCCTATATTTGTATCTAACTTGAGAAATGGTATTATTGAAAAACATATTTAATGATTGTTATAGATAGAAGGAAGACCTATAACAATTGCCCCTTGGCTACTACTATTTTTTTACAATTAGTTCTAACTTAGGAGGACAAACATCTTCCATTAACTTAGAAATGATGACTTTATAGCTTTTCCAACCACAATCATGGAAAAAAATCTACACGACCATTCATATGCTTTCTAGAAATTAGTAAGCTCTCAAAGTTGAGGTCATGCCTAGATCTAAACCTATACCTTAAGGGATCATTTGAGATGGCCCTACCTAGATATCATTTTTAGGAACTAGTGGCTTTGTAGTTCATAAACCAATGATAGAGAGGAATTCATCATCTCCTCTTGTATTAGATTTCTAAATTTGTTACTTTTAAATCATGATTATTCATTAAACATTTGCTTTGAAATTGGTCAAGTTACAATAGACTGGTGATAAACACATTCCAATCAAGTGTTGGTTTAATATCAATCATTATTATATAAAAAACACATGGGGATCACATCACTCCAGCATATCATTTTCACAAAGTGGTTGGCTCAATCATACATCAATTAACACAAAAGTTGACTAGCTCATACACATGTCATAGGTATAATAATGACTAGACCATACACACATCAAAAGTACAATAGTGGGTAGCTCGTACACACATTGGTACAATTTCAATAAATTAACATCAGAAGTTCACATAAAATCAATTACTAAAATGGAGGTGGATATAGTTTATTGCATGTGCATAATCCAATTACCCAATTCACAATCACATAAGCTTGTAAGTTTATCCTATCTAGAAATGTAATTTTCGTGCATCCCATGCTACAACATGGATCCCATCATTTTCTTAGTCCATCACCATATATAATGACAAACAAGAATCTCATGCTACTTGATTTGATAACTAGAAAGGACATCGGTATAATGATGTGCATAATATCTAAGGTCATTTACACAAGAACATAGTGAATGACCAACATATACATAGTGACCAACTAGCAATAGAAAGTGGATATGACATAACTACATGCATTCACATTACTCAGTTCACTAACACCTGCCCTTTTAGTACATCCTAGCTAGAAATAGAATTTTGATGCATCCCTTATTACATCATCATGGGTGTCAGCGTCTTCCTCAACCCTATATACCATTTTTCATCATGACAAGAATTGTAGAATTACTATGCAACCATCACCAAATAAGGATTAAGTGTAAAAAATGCATCACATAAGGTCATTAATAATATTCCCACAACCCATAGAAGCATCAAATAGGTGGATTTTGACATCTATTGCCCCCAAGCCACTAACAAAAAGTTTTTCCACCTTGGAGGGGAGTAGCACCAAATATATAACACCACATAGCCTTGGTGATATTGATGAATACTAAGAGGGGGGGTGAATTATTATGCCAAAAATCTTTGCACTTAAACACTTTGCAAGACTAGCAGTAAACCGGTAAAACAGTTTAACAGACAAACCGGTTAACAAACATGCAAACCAAATAGCTAATAATGCATTCACCCACAGCAGCACAAACACCATAACACAAGATATTTTGACGTGGAAACCCAAATGGGAAAAACCACGGTGAGATGGAACTCACAAGTTCTTTACCAAAACAGATCATGTTAAGAATCTCAATCTCTGTTAGGAGATAAGTCTGATTAAAGACTACCTTACTAGACGATTTTAGATCCACAGATGTGAACCACCTTGTTAGAGGATTTACAAGAGGCTTTTGGGCCTACCCGGTTAAGGGCTACAGACTTGTCAAAGATGTGAGTAATCAACAAATGTTTGATCTAGCTAATAGCACATACTACTCGGTTAGATCCTTGATAGCTCGTTCTTAATGCACTATAGCATTACTTCAGTCTTCTACACATTCATAATCTCTCCAACTCCTCAACCACCTTAAACCCTAGCCACAATATCAACTATCGTAACAACAATAACAACAACAACCTAAAACCCTAGACATGATGTCCTTATAAAGGAAATTGATTTCATGTCGGTCCAATAGGATTTCATTACAATTTCCTAGGTTCAATGAACCTAGACATACTAGGTAATACGTCACAAAAAGCATCGCTACAGTGTCAGCACCGTCAAACAATCGGTGGGAGGTAACTTATCACAAAGTATTACCGGTCATACAAAATGTCGGTTGTCGGTTTGACAAAAATGAAGACTGGTAGAAATGTGTTATGTCGCTTTAATCCCTCGTACCACCTGAGGTCAACATGTCGCTTCAGACCGGGAAACACATTCTACAAAACATCAATAGTTTAAAGACTATAATACAACATACCAATTGGAACAAATACCGGTTGTGCTCTAACTCATACATATAAAGAGGATCTCAATGCAAATGTGTCCATCAATGACAATTACAACATAGACATCAAAAATGTCAACAATCTCCCCCTTTGGCATTTATGGCAACACTTAGGAAAATAAAATTTTGACATCTAAGTGTTTTACAACAAAATCATGCCATTAGCAAAATTGCTCCCCCTAAGCATATACACTATCCCTTTGACAATACAATGTATAACAATTTTGCATAAAGAGCATAAACATTGAGATATACAGAGCATATAATCAAAATTTGATTACCAGATACTTCTCCAAATAGAATTCTTCTCCCCCTTTGCCAACAATAACAAAGTACAGCTAAACAACCCTGTTTTAATTTGATATTAAAAATAATAAAAGTTTATGACAACAAGGAATGATACTTGTCAAAAACAGATTTAAAGTCCTGCAAGAATTGTTTCATTGACAAAGACCAGGACTCAAGTAGGGAGGTTGCTACTTCTTGCTCTATCTGCATCTGGGAGACCTGTTCTTCCATGGCATCGATTGTGCTCATCTCCTGTGTAACTGTTAAGGCATCCAGGTTCAGATAGCACTTCTAAAGAATTTGCAATCGTGGGAGTAGAACCAGTTGTAGCTCCTGCAAATCTCTAGACCAAGTGTTGATCTCTTGCTCCATTTTTGCTGACTGGATGTGAAACCGGTGAATGGTTTGCCCATAAGTTGTAAAGGAATCATAAGGCGGCTTGAATGTGCTCAAGTAGGACTGCAAGTCCTTTTCAAGTTTTTGCTTCTGAGCGAGCACATCATCGTAGAACAGATGGGGTTGGCAGATTTGTTGAGTAGCAAATTCCCCTCATCTAGAGCGTCCCTTACATCCTTTTGTTCTTTCTTCAGTTCAGTCCAAAGCTCATTCAACTTCTTCACCAAAGCTATATTAAGATCTTTTTGATGCTCCTTCTTGACATTAGCCTCTACTGCCTCTTCAAGGCTCTACACCTGGTCATCTACTACTGTGCATAGGAGCTTAAGTCTAGCTAGTGATGAATCGGTGTTTGGAAGATTTGTACCGGGTATCAAACCGGTAAGCGTATCCACAACTGCTTGGATTACATCCTGCTCCTTCTTTCATCAAATGATTTCAAGGTGCTCTTGAGCTACCTTGATGTTCTGCATTAGCTCCGTTTTACTTGCAGACTGGAGATCTATAGGACTAGTGAGATCAGCTGGTTTAGCTTGACTCCCGGTTGCCTTTGGAGTCTCCATCTGGGTGCTCTTCGCTGCTTCTCCTGCCTTGTCCTCTTCCGCTTTCTTCTTCTCCGCTTCTCTCCTCTTCTCTGCTTCCTTGTCCTCCTCGGCCTTTTTCTTTTCTGCTTCCTTCTTCTTCTCTTGTTCCTTATCTTCTTCTTCCTTCTTTTTCTTTTCATCTTCTTGCTTCTTTTTCTCTTCTTCATCCTTTTTCTTCTTCTCCTCTTCATTTTTCTTCTTTTTCTCCTCTTCATCCTTCTTCTGCTTCTCTTCTTCATCTTTCTTCCTCTTCTCCTCTTCATCTTTCTTCTTTTTTTCCTCTTCATCTTTCTTCTTTTTCTCCTCTTCATCCTTCTTCTACTTCTCTTCTTCATCCTTTTTCCTCTTCTTTGCCTCTTCCTTTGCCGTTTCCTGTCTATCCTCAGCTTGCTTATCAGCCTGTTTAGCATGTTGCTTCTGTCATGTAGCCTCAGATGGTGTTTCTTGAGTATCATCCTCAACATCCAAAGCATCGACATCAATGGTGTCGATTGGTTCAACAACCGGATTTCCTTCATCATCAAATACTTTGTCCGGTTTGGATATAACTGGTTCTTGTTCAGCTTGCCGGTTGGCGAGACGCGCTTTGTGAGTCTGGACAGCGGTTTTCATATACATATGGGTGTCTTTTTCGACATCAGCAACTCTACCTTCTAGCAGCCAGAGTCTTCTTTTTCTAGTGAAGAAGAGTCCTTTATTTTGGTCAATAACATCATACAACTCAGAATTTGGCAAGTCGGGAAAGTACTGTGCAAAAACCTTCTCCCTAATTTCATGTTCTTTCTCTATGGCAATGCGCCATCTATTATCTAATGACATATATAGAGAATCCGGTGTCTAAGACTTAATCTCTGAGGGCGACCAGTCATTAATACATAAATACTGAATTATTTCCTTTTCAACCGCTTCCTTTTCATCCTCATTGAAGTCATCAAAACACTCAAGTAAGTCATTTAGCACTTTTCTCTTAATATTTTTTATTGTTCTTTGACAATGTGTCAAAGGTTTATAGGAAGATATATCTATATTTACCGGTGCAGATGATGTCGGTTCATTCTTTGTCTTCCTCTTTATTTGACATGTTTTCTTTGGCTTTTCCTCAAACAAGGTTTCTTCTGAGTCTGGAGAGGTGTTCCTTGTCTTCCTCTTTCTCTGGAACACTTTAGCCGGTGCAGCTTCCGGTTTCTTCTTGGCTAGTGACCGCTTGATCACTTTTGGAGTTCCAGTAGTGACCGGTGCGGATGCTGCAGGCACTGCCTTTGCCTTCTTCATTGCCGGTTCCTTTTCTTTCATTGTTGGTGGTTCCTCAACCGGTGCTATCCTCTCTAGGTAGGTGTCGGTTCTCTTCGCCTTAGGATCAAGCGGTGAGGCAATAAGGGTAGAGGCATACCCTTTCATCATATCGTACATCACCTCATAGCCCATTGGCTCCACTTCTTCCTATCTAGGCTCAACAAGCTCCATTATGCATTTATCTACTTGGATGGTGAAGTAGATATCGTCTTCATATTTCTTGACAATGTCACCTGATATCCTCACTCTTTGGCTCAATTTCCTTCTGAACTCATCAAAATACTTGTTCAGAATATCAGGGTAACCGGTTCCAAGTGCTTCAATGCTTTCCTTGATTTGCTTGGTTATCGGTTGGTCACCAGACCACTGAACATCTCCTACTCCTGGGAAGTAGCCTTGGAAATAGAAGAACAACCCAACCAGTAGTTGTCCAAACTTGAACCTAAGTGCATTATCCTATTTGATCACCTTCAGATTCAACAGGAGTTGTCTCTGCATGCCGGTGCACAGATCAAATGATGCATCCTCCTTTATCATCCGGTAAGCGGCATTTACCACTGCAGCAGATACAGAGTTAATTCTGTTGGCTGAGAATGTTCGGTATCCAATCACCATACACGCATACTTAACCAGATCATCCTTGATAGAATTTACTGTCATGCCACGTGAGTCGCTCATTGAACCGGTGAGCTTGGACATTTTAGTTTTGCTTACAGTTCTTAGGGCTGGCACTTCCCCAGTGTTGTAGAATCTGGTGACTGCATGAATTGCCTGCGACGCGATGTCATGCGTTCTCTCCAGGTACATCTTATCACCATGGGCTCTGCTCAGAATGATCCTTATATGATTCTCTGTGAAATCTTCCAGGAAGTAAACAGCATTGTGGAGCTTTTTCTTCTCCAAAATATTAAACTCTGGTTTGATCTTCTTATCTTTACCACAAAATAAACCTAACTGGGTGTGGATAGCTAGAGACCCTAGGTCTTCTAGTTTGCAATCTATGTAGTCAGAAATGCCCTCTTCTACTATCACACCAGTCGGAACTTGTGATAGGGCATTATACTTGGACTTTCGTTGAATAAAACTTGCAGACTCGACAGATGCACTAGAACTGGTATGAGATGCGGAAGCCATCATAGAAATCTTAAAAACTTGAGAAATACCTTTTAAAACACGTGAAATTAGGGCTTGCCGATTCTCCTTCACTTCACACTCTGTCGGTTGTTGAATCACCGCTTTGTGTTCTCCACTTGACCGTTTTCGGTTTGAATTTGAATCTCTTTCGCGGTTTCTCAATTTCTCAAAATCTCTGCTCAAATCGCCTTTTCGTCACTCTGTTCTTTGAAAAACTTTTCTTCACTCAAAAACTGATAGTGAGAAATGATTTGAAAAATGCTTTTAAACATATTCCTCACCTACCGTTATTAATGCTCCTCCATTAGGGCGTAAACCCTAATTTTGTCTTTTTACCGTTTTCGGTCTTCTGCCAAACGATAGGTATAACATACCTGTTAAGGTCTTTTACCGGTGTAAACTGGGGGTTTGAAACATTTAGTCGTTTGCTCCCCCTAAGGTTTTCTGAAGCTTAGTTTGTCGGTTCCGTGATTTCCACACTAGGTGCAGAAGCCAGTTCCTCTTGTAACACCATTGGTTTCTTCTTCCAGGTTTTGTTCATATCCGTTTGAACAGTGTCAACATCAATGTCTCCTTCCAGAGTGACCGATATATCATCAGATATGTCCTTTCTTGATCTACAGAATCTGGCAATGTGACCCAGTTTGTTGCAATGATAGCAGACCAATCCAGGTGTTCTCCAAGGTCCATTGTTCATGTTTCCATTCTTCCTTCTGCATGTTGCAGCAGTATGACCATAACCATGACAAATCATACAATTTTCTCTCCATCTGGTTGCCGCTTGATAAGCACCGCTTCTTGGCTGATGATTAAGGCATTAAACCGATTGTGATTCCAGTTCACAAAAGGTTCAAGACCAACTCCTTGGGTCCTCTGAGGATATCTTCCAGTGTTATTCATAACAAACCTGCATTCAGATGCTCTATGCCCATACTTGTTGCATGCATAACAGTTACCATCAAATCTATAGGATCTAGGCTTATCATTTAGAAAATAAGGAAAATTGTTGTAAGCCTTACTCCTACACACATTTGAAGTATGTCCTTCTTTAAGACAGTTGAAACAAACAGGTTTAAACTTTTGCTTACCTTTATCCTTTGATGTTGGTTGTTTCTTTGATGTTCCAGCATTCGTACCAGAGGTCTCACCTTCCTCGTTATAGGAATAACCAAGTCCATTGGTATTCTTGACCGGTTTGGCAGATTCAAGCTTTTGCTCTAGCTTGACAGTACTCTTGTTGAACTTAGCAAGTATTTCCTTTGACTCAGAGAGTTCTTTGGAAATAGCAACATTTGTTTCCAACAGGTTTTCATTCTCAGAGATGGTAATGTTCAGTTCTCCTTGCATGTCTTCCTTTTCCACCTTGCTTGCATAGAGTTGAGCATTTAGGGCACTCATCTCTTGTTCCAGCTTGGAGATCTCAAGGTCTCTTTCTTTCACTAGGTCTTCAACTTTTCTCTGGTTCTCAAGCTCTTGACACATTCGGATAGTCAGTCCTTCCAAATCCTTTCTCGGGTTGGACTTTGATTCATTCAACTTATTTACTTCAACAATTAGGGCTTCCATGTCTGCTTCATCTGAAGAACTATTTTCAAATAGCTCCATCAGCTTTTCTGTATTTCTCTTCGTTTTGCTTGAGATGCTTTGTATTTGACCATAAGATCATCATAGGCTTGCTCAGACTGAGTGAGTCGGTGGGTAAGTTCCCTCAATGTGTATTCCCCCATATCTCTTTCCAAGTGGTTAAACTTATAGAAAGGTTGGCTCTGATACCAATTGATGAATACTAAGAGGAGGGGGTGAATTAGTATGCCAAAAATCTTTGCACTTAAACACTTTGCAACACTAGCAGTAAACCGGTAAAACAGTTTAACAGACAAACTGGTTAACAAACATGCAAACCAAATAGCTAATAATGCATTCACCCACAGCAGCACAAACACCATAACACAAAATATTTTGACGTGGAAACCCAAATGGGAAAAACCACGGTGAGATGGAACTCACAAGTAACTATCTGCAGAATAGGAACTAGACCGGTTAAGGTCTTACAATGTTCTTTACCAGAACAGATCCTGTTAAGAATCTCAATCTCTGTTAGGAGATAAGTCCGATTAAAGACTACCTTGCTAGAGGATTTTAGATCCACAGATGTGAACCACCTTGTTAGAGGATTTACAAGAGGCTTTTGGGCCTACCCGGTTAAGGGCTACGGACTTGTCAAAGACGTGAGTAATCAACAAATGTTTGATCTAGCTAATAGCACAGACTGCTCGGTTAGATCCTTGATAGCTCGTTCTTAATGCACTATAGCATTACTTCAGTCTTCTACACATTCATAATCTCTCCAACTCCTCAACCACCTTAAACCCTAGCCGCAATATCAACTATTGCAACAACAATAACAACAACAACCTAAAACCCTAGACATGATGTCCTTATAAAGGAAACTGATTTCATGTCGGTCCAATAGGATTTCATTACAATTTCCTAGGTTCAATGAACCTGGACATACTAGGTAATACATCACAAAAAGCATCAATACAGTGTCAGCGCCGTCAAACAATTAGTGGGAGGTAACTCATCACGGAGTATTACCAGTTCATACAAAATGCCGGTTGTCGGTTTGACAAAAATGAAGACTGGTAGAAATGTGTTATGTCGCTTTAATCCCTCGTACCGCTTGAGGTCAACATGTTGCTTCAGACCGGGAAACACATTCTGCAAAACATCAATAGTCTAAAGACTATAATACAACATACCGGTTGGAACAAATACCGGTTGTGCTCTAACTCATGCATATAAAGAGGATCTCAATGCAAATGTGTGTCCATCAATGACAATCACAACATAAACATCAAAAATGCCAACAGATATGTTGACCAACCTTTTCACAACATGGGTAACTCATATCATCTACCACCTTCATTCTATCATTGATGCCTGACTAGACCCTAAGATATGATAGATAGCTCTAGGTGTTTGTCACTTATACAACATGGGTGACAACCAACTAACCACTCTTATATCATAACATGGATAGATCTGGGAATTGTCACCTCCATGTTACTAATCATATGTGGGATTTATCAATTCACTGGTCTAGTTTATAACATGTCTCACCCTTTCCTTCAAGTCTCCCAATTTAAGGAATTTTGGATCTATGTTATGAATAGGAACATAAAAAACTCTCTTCCCATTATCCTTCTTTCTTACTTCATCAGATGGCCATAGTTTCTCTAGTTGGACTACTAAGTCAAGATCCAGTCTACAATAATCTCTAAATCTCACATCATGATCATCAACACAATTGGCCCAGTAGTCTTCAATTATATCAAGCACGTGTCAAAAAAGTGACCCCATTACTTTGTTGAACATGCCAATTGGGTCAAAATTGTTGCCTTCTATCTCCAATGGCTTCAAAGAGAATTCAAGTAATTCAACATCCATGTTCTTCGCAGCCTTTATCTCAAGGCAAGAATGAGCACCTACCCTTACTAGTAATTGGAAACATGGCTTGTGCTTGCTCACCACCATTTTTTGTGCATAAATGGAATCTGTCGACATAGTTCCAAGACACCAATCTGTCATACGAATATTGGGACAACTTATGTGATTGAATTACACAACTTAAAACTTGAATGTAAGTAAAAGTTCTGAATTGAATGAAGTAACTCCCAGATCTACTTATTTGTTTTGCAACCTCTGGTGACAACCTCTTACTAAAATCTTCTTCCAAAGACCGTATAACTCCAAATACAAAGAAATCATTGACAATGTTGGCTATTTCTACTTCTCTCCAACTCTAACTAGGGATAATCCAATCATTCGAACATCTACAAAAAGGTTTATAAGTATATTTTAGGGTATGAAATGCAGGGAAGAATCTTGCTTATTGGTAAACAACCAAAAATAAAACTAAGGAAAGAATGCAAAAAAATCTAGGACACACACTGCATGATAGAATATGCAAGGAAAAAAGAAAGGAAAGGCCCAAACACATGTTTCCACCAAACAATTGGAGGATAAAAGATCTATCTATGAGCCAATGCACAAAAAACAAAAGGTGCATAACCCCAAAGGCAAAACCCTAACACAAACAAAGGAGAGAAAACCAAACAACAAAAAATGAAAGGAACAAAATAGATAAAACAAAGGGATAGAGTCAAAACCCTACTCAAAACAAGAGGAAACCTACCCTAGTCACACCACCAAGGTCCTACAAACTTGTGTGAACATCTTCCTATGCTCGAGTAAAAGCTCTTGAAATTACTCTAAGTGTATCGCAGTATGGTGCAAATGAACATAAGTTGGGCTTTAAATAAGAAAAAAAAAAGTTGTATTAATGTACGTGCACAAGAAGGTGAAGGTCAGACCCATCGTAGGTTGGGGGTTGGGGGTGGTACGGCCACAAAGAAAGTGGACAGTGCCACCTTTGATCTCCAATCCTCGCTAAGGAGATTCAAAGGTTGAGGATAAAGACACCCCTAATCCTTGAAAGGGGGGTTAAACACAAAAGATCTAAGGGTTCCAAAATTTGAAGGGGAACCCCTGATCCTCGAAAGGGAGGTTAAACACAAAAGATCTAAGGGTCAGAGGTCGAGGATTCTCGACCCCAAAATTTGAAGGGGAATCCCTGATCCTCGATCCATGCAAGCCCAAAACAAGGGTAGGAAAAGAACAAAAGGGAAAGAGAAAGGAGACGAAAGAGAGAAGGAAAACAAGGAAAGAAGAAAAAGACAACAAGGAAAGGAGAAAAGGAAAGGTGGGGAAGGAAAAGAAAACAAAAGACAAAAACAAGAAGGCCAAGCAAAAAGAAAGAAAGGGGGTCCTTGTTTTCTCAAGAGAGAAAACGGGGCATGACTTATAGTGGCACAACACTAATGAATATATTTCAAATTTAATATGAGTTAGAGACACTATGTATCCATCTCTATCAAACCATTCTACATATCTTATAGCTAGGTAGGGGTGAAGAAAAAGTTTCTTTTGTTTAACATCCAACACCCCATATGAGGACAAGAATATAACTTTCAATAATCACTATTAGAATCAAAGACAAAAAAGAAACAAAATATGCCTATCAACCTTCTCAAAGACTGATTTTAATGATAAGATACTGTTGGAATCAATGAACACTGAGAGGGGGGGTGAATCAATGTTCTGCAATTAACAACTTTCTTAAACTGATTCTTAAACCACCAGATGCAAATGAATAAAAGCAAAGTGCAGAAACTAAATGCAAACAAGCAAAAAACCATAACACTGAAATTTTTACATGTAAACCTGAAAAGGGAAAACCCACGGTGGGATTGAGACCCACAATATTATAACATATACTATGATAAGGAGTATAATAATATTACAATAGGGGAATGCACATGCATTCAGGCACACTGCCTAGAGCTCACTGCTCAATTACAAAAAAAGAGGGCTACAACCCCCGAAGGACTCACTATCCTACAAATGATTTACAATGACAACAAGAATGTCTGAACTAGTGAGTAGCATCTAAAAATGTCAAAGTGTAGTTCCAGTTAAGCGCAAAGTGACTGTCTTCCACTGTTTTGACAACCTGTTCTATTCTGTTGCTCTGTCATATACCAGAACACTAAATCAAAGATAGTGCACGTGAAACTGCGCACCAACGCTCATACACTCTTCGCACATCAAAATCCATATGTGAAATGATCAAATAGATCAGCCTTATATATCCACACCACTTGATTAGATCACCAATATGTCGGTTTCAAAATGTTTGCAAAACATGAAACGTGTAACAATAAGTCAGCTCAATCCGATTACAAATCCATATGTGGACCTAAACAAATTGATTAAATGCTTCACACATGTCAACGCAACCACCTCGAACTCAAAACCAATCACCAAAATCATCCCAAGGATTCCGGAGCATAACACACTTCATCACTAATCACCAAAATAACCTTGTTCTTCTTGAAATAATCGATACCAGATCTTCTATCTTGCGCGAGAATCAATACCAGAGACTAGGATTGCAAAATAAGTTGTCTCGAACATCCAATCACCTAACTCTTCCATTGTAACCAAAACTAAGCAACCAAAATTGAGTTATGTTCAATGTACACATACTCTATATTCCACCTTCCAAACTTAAGCAAAATGAATATCAAACTTCCGATAGAACAATTCTACATATATCGGATGTGATTTCCGATCTCAGTTGCCATCAATGACAACCCCAAAACATTCCTTAAGCACTTACTCAACCGGTACAGTGTCTCTTGCCAACAAATACATGCCATAAGTTTAAATTACTTCTAATGAAGAATAATTTGAGAATAAACAAAGAAAAGAAACACTACTTGATGATTACCAAATAAAATATATTACCAAAACTCGCAAACTAAACCCACTAACTACATTGAGGAAGGTAGCACTGAAACAATTTTGTTCTTAGTAATAATAAAGGATAAGCTTTGCACACTATTTTACAATCCAAAATGACTAAGTAAACCTTGGCATTCGACAAGACTTAGGGAATTCGACAGTCAAAATACTTACTTTATTATCATTCACTATTGTTACCATAGTCTCCCATATAAATCTGGAAAATCATAAGGGTGATAGCTACAAGAGTGGATATTCAAAGCCTGGAAAACTATGTGAAAGATGGTTGTACAAGTAGCTCTTGGAATAGTGTTGAAGATATTCTAATTTAGGCATTGAAATATATTATCACCTCTCATTTTGCCTCTATTTTTTGTTTCTTCCTCTAAAACCACATCACACTTCCATTATTTTCTAACTATCCTTAGACATAAAGACCACCTACATCTCCTTTGCTACTAAATAAATTTTCCCCAAAAGAGATTACAAACTTCTCATGGCCCATTCTTAGCCTAATGTTTTCATTCTTTCCTCTTTAAGTTTTTCCCTACATCTAATAAAATTTGTCTATCCTTTAATCTTGAAGTATATCCATAGCTTGTCTAAACCTTTCCTTCAGACACAGGATTGAAGAAATGACATCATCAAAGATTGTGGAGTCTACCTTTACTTCTGCCAATTAATTTTTCTCAAAAGATCATAAACCGTTTTGAACGAATCTAGTTTTGAGAATATCCTACCTACCAAGGTAGTTTATGTAGCCCCCTACCCCTTTTTAGGTTCCAACCATTGTCCATGGTTGCTCCTTCCACTCACCTTCTCCCATAATTGTCTATGTATATCTCCTTACTTGTTATGCCAATATCACACATTATTCTTTAATACAATTGAAGCATAAAGGTTGGATAGCTAAGGGGAAGGATGCCATGTCTTATTAATGACATGACAAACCCACTTTTCTCTTGCACCATCACTAATTAATGTGAACTGGAGGAGGTCAAGCAACTTTTCCTTTCCCTTTCTTGTACTTCTATTTATTTTTTATTATTTTATTTTAATTAATATTTTATCCACATAATGCCCAATTTAAAGGGGCCTAATGTATAGGGATGTGACAAGAACATTGACTTTTTTTTACTAACAATCAAACTTTATAACAAATGTGATAAGATCACAAGAACACAAAAGAAGGTGGTAATATAAGAATACAACTAATGTACTAAATATCAAAGTAAAATACTTTCTTAAATTTAGCAATGATTAAAAATAACTAAAAACAATATTCAAATTGATGCATAAGCAACTAAAGTTGCAAGAAAATTTATAAACATGAGTAAAGTTGAATCTTCATCTAAAAAGAGAGCATGATTGGGGGTGGTGGGTACGGTTGGGGGAAAGAGATGGTGTACAATGAAGGTGAACAATATGAAGACGCAATGGTAGTTAGTATCATAATGGGTTATAGTCAAGGAAATTTTTAGGCATTTCAAGGTCATCGTTTGTATCAAAAATGAAAAGAGGGTGCGAGCAAGATCAAGATGCAATTTAAGTCATAGGTGGTCATGGTCAAGGAAAACACATGTAGGAAAGTATTCAAATCATATATCTAGATTAAGTCAATTTAGAAATTAAAATTCCAAATAACTTATACAAACAAATGACTTTTTACCACACGAGAATTTGAAGATGATGATGATGGTGAAATATATTGAAAAAGAAAGTGATAGTGGTTCTAAGGAAAAAATGAAGACGAGAAGCATGGCTTTCTCTTTGAATATGAAAGCATAATCATCAAAAAAATTTGTCCAACTTTTTTGTGCATATTGAAAGGTCCATCTAAATTTTTCTTTATATAGTATATCAACAAGTGAATTAATAATGAAAGGAATTCCTCAATTTCTGTTTTCATGACAATCCTTCACCTACTATTTCATGCCTTGTGCAACAATTTCTTAGCATGCTTAAAACTTTCATGACTATCCTCTTATATCAAGATATTCAATTGTCATGAAAATGAAGTAATAATCATACACAAACTAATAAAAATATTTAATAATACATAGAAATCCAACAATGAGAATTGATTGAGAGATGACTATAACATTATATTAGTCCAACTTGATCTGTCAAACTCATGTTTACTTGCTTTGACTTCTAACATATTTCTCAATGATTGTTGAGATTCACAATAAAATATAAAATCTGATTTGGCTTTCATGACTTTTGGTTTTGCAATGTTCATTTTTTTGATATGTAATTATTTGTGAGCAAGAAAATGTTCTGGTTGAATCTATTTTAGATAAGAACTTTTTGGTTATATTTTGAAAACATTAATACAATTAAACATTTGACTAACCAAGTTTGGGATCTTGAATAGACGTTAAGTGGTCTTATCCTCAAACCCATAACTATATTAAATATACTAATATACCTTGTGTTAATAGTGAAAGCTATCTTATCCTCAAGATCTTGAACATTGTAGTGTGATTATTTTGATTCGGAACTAAGTAGATCACAAAAACATATTACAATGACAACTAATTATGCATGGTTTTTTAAAAACCTATCATAAAATTTCACCCGTTCATAAATCTAGATTGATGGTATTGAATAATTGATGGTATTGAATAAAAATTTTAAAAAGTAAGATTCTCAAAACTTGTTTTCACGCTTCATGAACCTAAGAAACATCCTCAGCCCGTTTTGTTAATATCCTGCAATCAGGGCGTTCCATGAGGATATATTTTTGAGCCTTTTTGTCAAACAATTGGCATGCCTGTCCTGTGCTTTCGCATTTTGCATATCCTGAGATCATGGCACTCTATCAAATAATTCTTCGAGCCATTCTATCAAGCAGTTCACGTGCCTTGTCGGAGCTAACACATTTTGCATACATGTCTACTAGGGGAGTTGTAGCTACAACATATGACAAAGTTATGTACTCAGTGATGGATGTCCATACCTTGTTCTAAACCTCCCATTTTCACACAAGCTGGGACGATACTGGCAAAGGTTCCGGTGTCTAGGTTTACACCCACCAATCACATTTGGTTGAGAGTATCTGAATCCGATTCAATAAATGCATTTTGTGCATTTTGTGACTATTTCCAGCTGTAACATCTCACAGGAATTGCCCTTTTGGTTTGCTTTGATGGATACGGATACCCTGTTCCAAAACTCCCATTTTGGCAGAGGCGAGTAGTACGCTGGAAAATAAAATTGATTACAACTGATTGGTGTGGAAACCTGTTGCATCAACTGCATCATGATGATGCCCATGTCTTCTATCTGCTGCAAAATACGTTTCCATAAAGCAAGAAAGGCCCTGAAAATACCTCAAAACCTATAGCATGGATGTAAATCTTTGCAACTAGTAAAAATCTTCCATGACAGCGGCAAGATAAATGGGTGTGCCCACTTTATTTGATGCGAAAACGCTTTCAAACTTTTGTGTGCGATCAGTGTTCAAATTCAAAGTTAACAGCGAATCTTCTTTGGATGGGACGGACGGGAGGGAATAGACAGGGGGTGAAATAAACAGTGGAAACAAAAATCTGCAAACGAAAACGCTATGAACGGGAACTCTGTGTTGAGTGGGCCCGGCCACCTAAGCAATCAACGCTTAGAGTGTGTCGGTTATGACCGGCCATCCAACTACCAATTTCAACTTCCTACAACAAGTTCCTACCATGTTTGGCAACTCTTTGGTTCTCACCAAGGACCGTAATTTGCTAATTTTATTATAAAAATATTTCGTTGTGTATTGTACATTTCTATGTACAAGTTAGATTCAAATCATGTAAACGAATAGAAGGCATACATCTCTACCATTTTTCCCTATTTTATAGGATCCCGTATTTGAAATACAAAAATATTAGTTCAGCTATTGAATAGTTGTCAATCTTGTTTTGTTTGTGTTCAATTGTTGCTTATGGTAACATTAAGCTCGTCAGCTATTTCACATTATTGTATTGTTCCTTGAATTATAAACAATATTCAAATTGATATCATAATCTATCATTCCTAATGTGCACCCATTTTTATTAACGGTAGCACGCAATGTGCTGCGTATAATATTCAAGACCAAGTTTTCAACTAATCTCGTTCAATTCGCAATCAAATAAAGCATTCAATTAAGAATGGGTATGGAAATGAGACAAAGAAAAATCAATTCAGAGACAAAGTGCTTCTCAACATGTGCATGAATATGTTTGCGATAGCCATCCTTTCTCGTAAGCAAAACTACGAACATTAGATTCAACTTACTAATAAAGGTTTATCGAAAAAGTTGTGAACAACTAAATGCCAATTAGAGAAAACGGCTAATACTAAATACAAGAAATAAATCGATGCCTTACCTGACAACAACCCATATAGGGGGGTCTAAAATGGTAGTTTAACATTTAACGAGGAAAAAGGAATAAGATACAGCCTACAATGCATACAGTTTCTTTGCAGTGTTCACAAGGCACCAATTAGAATCAAATGCATCATTTAACACTACAAGGCCACTCCCTGCATTAGATTTTTTTGCAGAAGTAAATAATGAGCTCTAGACTAATTGTTTCATGTATCAGCATGAAGATAGATGGAAGAAAATAATCAAAAATTAGCTAAGGGGTAAAGTGTCAATTCAGCAACAATGAGAACCAATAACTCCAGAGAACTCGTTGCCATGCAAGGCATATTGAAGTGAATTGTACAATTACATTTAATGATACAAGAAAGCAGACAGTATGACCAATTATAAACTTTGTCACAACTTTCTAACAAAGTGAAAGGAAATAAAAGCTCTAAACACTCGCTGTATGTGCCTTACAAGCAGCTGAACATGAAAACAGCATCAACGGTCACATTTTAAAAAGCTTGGAAAATGTAAGCCCTTGAGAAGAGCCCTACAAGAGCCCTTAATCTAGCTTCCTTACCTTATCAGGAAGGCAGATATGAGGCCAAGTCACTTAGACTTGGATATGTGCATATAATGTCAATTTCCTGAAGAAAAATAAGCAAAAGGTTAGAAAACCTAACCCATCAAAGCTCCACAAAGAACATAAGTTTGACAACTCACGAGCTGTTCACAACCTCTTCAAAAAGCACCTAACTCAGAAAGGGAGAAAAAGATACTAGTGTCATTCACTTATGTTAAGCTTCTATAATGCAGCATCTCTATAGCATTTACGTTGGAATAAACCATTAAACCTAAGCTGACCAGAGACGAGATGAACATCTATCTTTTCAGGGATACAAATTCGAGCAGAAACGCAAGAACAGTCAACTTTCCTTGAACTGAAAATGATAGAGAGCTAAAAACGGCAGATATAGATATAACTGTGTGAACAACAGGACTTCAGTTGATTAGTTAAATCAGATTTGTGTGGTAGGAACAGTACCATACAAATCCAAAAGTAACTTGCAAAAGTATCAAATAATTGGGGTTATCAACTGTCCTTAGTTATTATTTATCATATTTAGCATTGCGCAATAAGGTGGGCAGTTCCTAACCTGTAATTAGCATTTTTAGGGAACAAAAATCATAAGTGAGACAAAAATAAATAAAAGCAATGAACTTGCATGTTAAAAGTTGACAGAAAAAACAACAAAATGCAGTAAAACCACAGAAACATCTTAACAATTCAAAGCATTCAAATAGGAATACTATCACAGTTATATTCAACCAAGACAAAACATTCAATGTTATTGTTTTGATGAAATTGTTTTTCCTTGCAAGAATCCCCCCCATATATAACTCTTATGTGAAAAAGAAAACGAAAAAAAATATGTTTTAAATGTAATACATCAACAGTTTTAATTAGACAAATAACAGTATTTTCAAACTTTCAAAGTCCAATAATCCCCACCAGCTTAGTTAAATATGTTACACTCGCTTTCCTAGGGTTCCTATTTATCTCTTCTTCCCACCGACAGTAAAATAGACTCACTGCACTCATTTTATTTCTCCATCAACAATGGTGTTTACCAATTAGGCTTATAAAAAGATTTTCCATCCTAATATAGAATTATATATTTTCGAACTGTTCTGCATGAAGGTTGTTGATACCTTCATGCAAACTGTGTATGTTTTGGAGAACACTGACATCTTTCACAAAAAATGAGTTGTTGCCATAGCCTCTAAACTGATGAAACTGACACTAAAGTTAATAACCATAGCAATTCATTACTCTATTATATAAGGTAGGAAAACTGTCCCTTGCCTGACTACTTGGGCTATCAAACTGTCCACTTCCTCACATGTAAATCTAGCAGTCCTAAATCTTCTATGAAAAAATTGTATATAAGCCTTCCATAAACGAACTTTATTCAAATATTTTTTCTAGAATTTATTAAAAAATTTAAAGAAGCATTTCAAAAATGTTTTGAACAGCACAAGATCCAACCACAATTCCTCTACCAGTATGAGGAGAAATGTAGAATGCAAAAAACCTTTTAGTTACCAAGTTTAATGGCCTTCATGCTTCCCCAAGATGACATGTTCTAAATAGCTCAAGTTCCACGGCACAAGAAACTATTAATTATTTATAATAATGTCCATGATGCTTCTCTTTACAAACAATGACATGAACACATGTCAAATTGATATTTTTTGAATATTAACATCCATTAATGAACAAAAATGATTACCTAAAAAACTGATGCAACTGTAATGTGAGTGTTTAAATTATCTTGTATTTGTACGTGTTCAGATAATTCAATGTATTAATAAAGGAGACGATGGCTCCTTGAATAGAGCCTACAAGACGATGTTTCTAAAAAGAAACAATCGTTTACTGGAGTTACAAGTAACGCTAAAAAAAGAGACTACCTGACTAACTCTTGGACTCTAAATAAAAAGAACTTAAGATGACCATTATAGAATAAAAACAATATTATTTTAATAGTACGATGATTGGAATCCCTCTACCTACAAGTATTAGCCCCCATCTCAAATTGAGTGATAATAATTCCAGGGTTGGTAAACTAAAGTGTAATACCTCACAATCTCTCTGAAACCATTCCATTATAGCATGGCTATAACACTTTCTAGAGTTCAAACTTCAAATATATTTAACAATAATGCATTTGACTTTCCTTTTTTTCATTTTTGTGCACATTCATAGAACATGACCACAAACAGAAGGATCGCATAATATTTCTGCATGTGAGAATCACCTATCAATAAAAAAATCCAATTGACCATCTGGATTCACTACCTCATTTTAGTGGCTTACTAGTTTGAACCTAATGGCAGCTGGTTCTTCTAGTTATTAGTAGTTCAAAATGCACTATATTGATAGTTTAATAAAAATATAATAAGAAAAAATAGAATCTGCAGAACAAGAATAGCATACGATCTCTGTGTACTTATATCAAGCAACCTCTATGAAATGAAAGCAAATGGTCTCAAAAAGAGTCAACTTAGCAGTACACAAATTACTGTTACACAAGTACATATATCTGTGCCAAAAAACTTACCAGGTATGCAGGTAACCAAAATCATTCCAGACGTGATCTGAAGATGTTTTGAGCCATACACCCATTCATAATCGAAATTAACAAAACACCAAGACACCAAAAAAAAAAAAAAACAAATAACTGATTTAACATCACTGCTTCTTAACCCTAAAACAAAGACACTAACAAAACAATGAACAGACATGATTTAAATTTCATCCATCAAAGGGCAGCCAATAATAAAGTTACCGGTTCAGTTTCAGGAGCGGGTTTGCCAACGCAAACCTGGTTTGTGGGTTTGGGAAAAAAAAATTTGCCTTTTGGGTTCATGGGTTGGGTTCGTCCGTATATATATATATATATATATATATATATATATGCAAAAAAAATTTAAAAATATACAAAATTACAAATCTAAATACATTTAATAGTATGCTACTTCATCATTGATCAATGCCAAATGCCATTTCAATTGATAGTTCAAAATTTCAATAATATCATATTATGTCATATACTCATGCCATATAATATATATCAATGTATCATAGATTCATATATGTCCAGGTTCACGATTCAAATGAAAATCATTACAATTTCAAAATTGACAATCAAAAATTATTATTGCAAATGAAGTTGTTTTGGGTCTCAAATGCATTTAGCAAGGGCGAATTAGGGTTTTTGGCCCCAAAAAGGGAAAAAAAATTAGTTTTTTAATATACAAAGTCACTTTTTGGTGACTTGACATTGCTCAGCCCGTGGGTTCACCCAGGTCTGGCCAGGGTTCACCCCACAGACTGTGGGTTCGCTCTGGCCAAGGCGAACCCACAGTCTCTAGGGTGAACCCTAGCCGGACCCAGGGCAAACTCTCAGTCCCTGGGGTGAACCCTGGCCAGACCCAGGGCGAACCCAATGTGGACCCGAACCCACACAGACCCAGTTTGCGTCAGGAGGGCAAAAGGGGCAAACATGGTAACTCGGCTAAAATGAGAACTATATAACTCACAAGTAAGAACATTAGTTTATTATTTCCTCTTCAGCTATGGGAAAAACAAATTCACTGGGAGACATTTTTGTTTCGTGAATAGCTTCTGGGAAGTTTGTTCTGCTTAGAACAACACTGGTTTGAAGACAGAAACATTTTCCTCACTACAATAGCTCTCAAAAAAGACCCAAACGCTAATTCCTACATCTGTTATCAGATTTTGTTATTTTTGTAAAAACGTCAGCTTGCCATGCATTTTTTTTCTTGGATGATGAGCTCTGATAGCCATAGTCTTATAAATGTCTCTGGGAATGCTTGTTTAAATGTTTTGTTGAAAAGAAGTTTGCCATACTTCTGTTTTCTTGGGTAGGCAAATTCCAAGATCCATAGGTTGATTCCTACATTTATTGTGGAAATGTTGATTTGGTAAAAACAGCAATTTGCAAGTTGTTGGGATACAATTTGCTGTACTTTAGTTTTCTTGGGCGTCAAATTTCAGTAATTATATGATTGGTAAACATGTGATCTTGTTCACAATGCAACAACTGACCATTTGAAATCAAAACCAACCAATAATCTGGGATTCTCAGTCTTCCATTCACGTTATGTAAAGATCCTGGCTACACCAGGAAATCTTCCAAGTATTGGAATCTGAAAGAGTTTACCATCTAAACTCAGCATTGACAACTGTAGGGTCTAAAATTGCATACTTTGCCATCTTCACCTTCCATTCTTCACTCATTTTGGTGTTCATTCCCATATTGATGTTTAGGTATCATTTTGTCTATTTCCAAGCTAAAATACTAGTCAAAGATTTGCAATACATAGATGAAAAGTCTTAAAATCATGTTCTGTGCCTACTCCTAACAGTTGGAAACCTAACTCCTCAACAACACCAACGCCACCAGACAATCATGTCCAGTTTCAATTTTGAATTTTAGGTCCCAACAACCATTGGAACCCTGACTCTTACTGTGTTCTTCAATTGGTCTTTGCTCAGGATCTCTCTATAAACTCAATATTACCCTCACTTTTAAGGTTCTACTTACTGGCTTTTCTTCCACATTCTACTAAGTTTTTTCAATCACTATCTTCAATCTCCCCCCCCAACTCTAGCTTAGAGTCAAGGTTCACATTCTTAGGCACCAAATCTCTTCACACGCCACCAAAATACCACACTTAGGGATACACACACTCCCAATATTTCATGTACTATTGTGGAGGCTCAAATAGGCCAACTAGGGAACTAACCGAGGCAGTGTCCCTTTAGCACTAGGCAAAATTCTATCCACTCAGAATTCTACCATCATTCTTGTAGTACAGAAAATAGACATCAAATAATTGCAGAGATAGAAGATTTGGAAAAAGTAGGGGTGCAGATCCTAAAAGTTGCAGACAGTTTGGAGTTAAAGACATAAGCATCCAAAACCCAAATAAGAGCACCAGATTCCTGGACACAGGCACCCCAAAAGTCGAAGTTGACCAAAATTGCCCAAAATCATCAGAAATGGTCTTCAAGCCTTCTTGAGTTCATGTTGGGCATCAATTTCCTATCCACACATTTTTCTATCCCTTTTCTCAGATTTTTCATAGCATAACTTATTTACTATATAGTATATATGGACCAAATTTGAGAGCTCATGCTTTTTTCAATTTTATCTGAAATTTGATTTGTTAAACATAGTACTCACATTAGAAAGAAAAATTCCTCTTAGAACTATATTTAAGAGGCAAAACTTGATATTTCAACAGCAGCTGATGACTATCTGCCATCATCAAGAAAGTTGGTATTAAATAAAGAAGCTCTAGAATAACTTTCATAACTTGAACTCGATGATTTAAGCACAATATTGTTAGAAATTTAGTAAAGAAAATGTCTTTAACCACTTCACAGAACCGTTTTCATCATCATTGGTCTCCAATGCGGTTCCCTCGGAGCTTGACAAAAAGCTCTTGGTTATAGCAAAAGATCACCATGCAGACAACATATTGCAATGTTTTTTAATTCATACTTCTAAAACGTTTTCATGTAATGGACTGAAGTTATAAATTATAGTCAAATTAATAGTTATTAAAAATTTGCAAGCAATAATTACCAAAATCCCCTTGCTAATGGGGTATGTAATGTCCCCTACCACCTGATGAATAATCATGAGAGGAGTTTTCTAGCCTTCTCTATTTCCGGAGGTTAGGAAAAATTAAATAACAAGGGAATAATAAGAATAATTAAATAAAGGAGCTAAAAAGCTTAAGTGAAATTCTTGGCACTTAATTATTCACTTTATGTTATCGAAAGGGGCCAACTTAAGTTATGACTTGTGTATTCCTAGGCAAATTCACATGGACATTTAAATCATTAAGAAGCAAATATCATTATTAATATGCCTAAGTCGATAACTTCATGAATTTAAAATTCTCCAAGAGATTTACATCAATAGCTTTTTGGGAGAATTATTTAACAGGAATTAGTGGGTTTGGGTGGGCATTATGGATATTGATGAACTGATTTTGAATGATTTTTGCTCTGCAAGTCGAACCTAGCTTCTCAGGACGAAACCCCTGGAAGTGTGAGCTTGGACACAACCCCAAGTATTTTCTTGGTCTCCTCACTCAGCTGCTACACATAGAGGGTGTCAAAAATCTGCAATTAGAAGGCAGCATTTTCCTTTCTCTGTGAGCGTGGGCTTTTTTCCCTGATCAGCCAACATTAATTCTGATCATATTTGAGTTCAGCCCAGTCAAGGCAAGGCAGTGATTTCCCTGATGACATAATTCAGCACTCAAACCATACATTAGCAGCCACTATACATATATCGCAGAAACCAGTCATGGAAATCGTGGCCTGAGAGAAGGGTTTGACGCCAAAGAAACAAGGTTTCCAGGTCTGCAATAAATCTGCATCAATCATCACAGCTAGTGATTAGACCATAATTATGCGCTTAGTCACCACGTTCGCCAAATTTTTGGCGAACTTATAAAAACTGTATGAAATTCGCAAAAAATCGTTAAAAATTTGCTCGATAACAGGCAGAGGTTTTTGCCGTTGGCGAATGACCACTTCACTAATGTCGTCAAGAGGTATGGAGTCCGTGGAAGAGCCACAAGTCAACGGTATGCCTGGCCACCCATAGGGTTTGTAGCCACGTCGGGAGACAAAGGATATAAATTTATAATCTTGCCCGATACAATGCTAACTAAAATGCCCGATAAGATTGACCACCTCCTATAACGAAAACATTTTAGTTTAATGTTGTTGCCTGATATAATATAAATGTTAACTAATATGTTAACATTTATTATAAAAGTTGTCAGATATTATCAGATATAATAATATACTAAAAATTAAATATTTTAAATTATTTAATTCAAATTTTTTATTATTTATATTTAAAATTTGACAAATTTAAATTAAAATATATAAATATAATCAAACAAATTTAATATTGTTCATTATGATTTTTTTAGATATATTATTATATTTTCTTAAAAATCAAATTTATATAAAGCGAATTTATTGGTGAATTTTTTTTCGAATTTTTTCCTCTGTCGAATTTCATCCAAATTTTATTGTTGGTGAATTCGAACTCGAACTTGAACTCGAACGTGGTGACTTCGATTATGTGTATGTTCAATATTGTTATTGGTTACATGCAAACCCATTATGTGTAGAGAATTCCTAATTTCTAGTCAATAAATAATAATATCGTTCATCCCGCTTTTAAATTCTTTTGTTTGATTGTGTGAATAAACAAAATTGTTGTGGATTGAATTATTTAACAATTAAAACAAATTGTATGGCATAAGTTCTTGTTAAACAGAAGAAAGGTTATTTTGGTGGTATTCGAGCATAGTGACCCTGCCAGCCTGTGAGGGTTTCCTGTGCATGCCAATATCCACAGTTGCATGAGGGTTTGAATTGACCTAGATTTGTTTCTATGATCCCTCATGAGGTTGGACCTCAGAGATATTTCACCAGGAGCCGATCAGGACAACAGTCAAAAGCATCAATAGAACAGGACAGTTTTAATACTCGGACTTGGCAAACCGAAAATTTGGACTCGGACTCGTGAAAGACTCTCGAAAGACTCGACAAGGACTTGACAAAAAAAAAACCATAGTTTTACAAAAAAAACATAAAGAAATTAATGCATTTAGAGAACATAACGGCCATAATTGAAACATTACACGTCATATGATCTACAAACACTCAATATTTGAAATTTCATCATTCATACTCATAGTTTCAACTCTAAAATGATAATAGCAGCATAAGTTTATAAATGTTTACAAAATTACATATAATGATATGTCCAACTCCAAATGTGAAAAACAACAATGAACAAACTAAAGAGAAGACTGCATCTTCCTCTTTGTATTTCTCCTAATATAGCTCAATTTTTCAAGTCGTGAGCTAGAAGTAGTAGCAGTGGGTGTTGTGGTATCTAAATGGTGAGATGATTCTTCTTCAAAATCAAAGTCCTCATCTTCATCCTCATCTTCATCCTCCATTTCATCCAATCTTGCTCCTTTTGCTTCTTGTGTTGCTCCTCTCTCTATTTCTGCAATTTCTTCTTCGGTAAGGAGGACATCATCACCATCATTTTGTTCATTCACGGCCCAATCAATATATGGATCAATTTCATCCAAGTCAATGGCCTCATGTGAAACACCCTCCACCTTTCTAACTCAAAGACGAAGGTTGTACCGAACGAAGACAAGATCATTGAGCCGCTTTTGTGTCAATCTATTTATCTTCTTTGTGTGAATGCTCTCAAATACACTCCAATTTCGTTCACACCTAGAAGCACTGCATGGCTGAGACAAAAAAAATGTAACAATCAAGTTTGTAGTTTTTTTCTTGCAATATTGAACTAAGTTTCTATATTTTTTACCTGGTTGTTGTTTTCCTCTCCTATCAATTGCTAGTTGTGATTAGAAGAATCTCCCCTCTACACTCTTGTAGATCTTGAACAATGAACATTTCCAAATTCATAAATAAAGATAGAGCAATTGCAAATGTCAAATCTCACCTCTAACTCATCAAGAACCTTGTCTCTCAACTTGGGATCAGGTGCCATCTTATAAATGCATGCAATAACACCTGCCATGACCTCCACATCAGCCCTAAATGAATCAGAGAAGTAGAATTTCGGGTTCAAAAAGTAGGCGAAGGCATGTATCAATTGGTGGAGTTGGTTTGTCCACCTATGATCAATGATGCGCCAAAGGATTTCACATTTTCTTGTATTTCCACGATAGTAATGTGAAATGGCCTCTTTGGCCCTATCCATGGCCTCATAAATGAAACCCATTGGCATGCCCTCTCCATCCACCATATGAAGAACCCTTACCAAAGGTTTTGTCACCTAAAAAAATGAAAACAAATTTTAAATTAGTACAAAATTAACCCCTAGAAAATAAAATCAGCAGATAGACAAGATTGTATAAAGTTTACTTTTGTGTTTGTTACTTACCGCAGTCAACTCCTCCACTTTTTCTGAACCCTTCATCAAAAACAATGCTCACAACCTTCTCTGCTTCAAGTCTTTTGGAGTATGCAGACCCCAACCAAGCATCAAACACAAACATCTGCTTAAGATGAGGAATGGTACTAAGAATGCTCTGCAAAGTGATGAAGTGGCTAGCAAATCATGTCACTCCAAGTCGCACAAGGTCCTTACCATTAGTGTGTTTTCTCATCAAAGCAAGCACCCAAGTATAGTTGTAGATGAATTTGGTGACACTTCTTGCATCTTCAACCACCTTTTTCACCCATCTAATCTTTCCAATGTCCTCTAGCATATCAAGTCCAAGCAATGTGCAGCACAACGACTCCATGTAATCGTAGGATGCCTCTCCATAAGCATTCTACCTACAGATACATATGCAGCTGCGTTGTTCGTGATAATTTGGACAACATTCTCAACTCCAACTTCTTGAACCACCCCATCCAATAGATTACACAAAGTCTCTGCATTTTTTATTTCATTTGAGGCATCAATAGACTTTAAGAATACCATTGCACCATTTGAAGCCACCAAGAAGTTGAGAAAAGTCATATTTCGTCCATCTATCCATCCATCAGATAAAATGTTGCATCCTTTTCTCTTCCAATACCTTTTCTAATCATCAACCACAACTTGTGTATTTTTTACAGCTTGCTCTAGCAATGGCCCACTGAAGTCATTACCTGTTGGGACCTTAAACCCCTTACCCGCAACTATTAATGCATTAATCAAACCTTCCCAATACACATTGTTTGCTGCATTGAAAGGTATATTATTGTGAAACCAAAAGTTTGATGTTGCTATCTTTGCTTGTTCATGCTTCTCTCTATTCCATCATGTACCTTCAAGTGAAGGTTGTGCACCTGGAACATTGTGTGGTACAAAAAAATTAGCGCCTGATCTAACAGGAGTGCCACTAGCCTCACCCTCATTGTCACCAAAAGATGAAAGTGATTGATGACCACGAGTGTGACCAATGGGACCCGAAGTGGACAATGTGGGATTCATTGCAGCTGCCATGGCTTCTTTTGTTTTTTGCCTTTCTTCCTTTTGCATATCATGCTCAACAAGAAGGGCCTTCATCTCTCTAATAATCTTAGGAGTCGTTTTGGGGTATATCTCCACACCATATCCAAAAATTTGTGCAGGGTGGTATTTCAATCTATTGATTCCACCGGTCATCCATTTCGTACATTCGATGCAAGTGACCTCCCCCTTTTTGCTTCCTAGAATCCAATATTTCCATGCTTTATCTCTTTGTCTTCCTGACCTTGGGGTTGCCCTTGGAATTGAACTTGCCATTGCTGATTTAACATGAAAAAATTAAAAAATCAGCAAGGTTTTATGGAAAATCAACAAAAAAAATGACAATGAATCATTTGGGAAAAATAACAAGAAAAAAATATGAGGAAATAACTTAGGAAAGGAAATAGAAAAAATTTTGGTAGCATATCCCCTTGTTTTTCAAGATTTTTTGGATTTTCAAAACATGGAAATAAAAAATTTAAAAAAAAAAAGAGGAAAAATCCTTACCTAGATCTCTTTTGCTAATTTAATCTTCTTTCCTCTCCTCCTTCAAACCCTACAAACCTGTTATAACCAAGCAAGAATGCCAAATGAGGGGAAAAAAATAAAAATAAAGTGACTTTTATTGCTTGTTGGATGTGTTTTCTGGGTTGTGCAAGCCCTTGCAAAAGACGCGCGAGTCCTAGGAAAAGACTCCAAAGACTCACCTCAAGAGTCTTTGGCGAGTCGACTTGTGGCTCCCACGGACTCGTGAGTTTGTGGCGAGTCCACGAGTCGTAAAACTATGGAACGGGAACCTTTGTTTGAACTCAGCAACATGGCAAAGCAGCAGGAAGGTGGTGTAAACGGACAACCAAGTCTTCAAGATATTATGGCTCAAATGGCTCAGCAGCAGCAGCAGCAGATGATGCAGACTTTCATGCAATCACAACAGCAGCTTCTTAATGCCATTGGTAATCTAAGAGTCCAGCCGCAGGCACAGAGTCATGATGGTGAAAGAAGTGAAGCTGGGCATGAAAATCAAGGTAGAACGGCCTCTAATGCTGTTAGGACAGCGAGCACAAGATCTGATCAGCCACTTCAACCTATGTTTTTGCCAAGGCAAAATGAAAAAGAAGAAGTTCTTGAGTTAGAGGAAGTGGAGACACACATTATTGATGGTTTCATGGTGGCCTATGATGAGTATAAAGCTCTCCTAGCTGATGTCAAGCAATTAATGAATTTAAATCAGTTTATGAATCAGCAGAAGGAAAAGGCTCAATATCACATGGAGAGGCAAGAAAGGAGGCCTAGAGGACAAAGCAGGCAAGGCACTCAACCTAAGGAATTTAAAGAAGCATTGAATAAGGTTTCATTGCCCACTTTCAATGGAAGCGAGAAAGTGCTAGATCACGGGTGCACAAACTTGATACATTCCTATCACTGAAACCTATGGAGGAAGAGAATGCTATACAGTTTGCCACGATGCATCTGGAGGGTGTAGCATATGATTGGTGGCACCATGGGTTAGTGTCCCAGGATCATGCTTTAATTCATTCCTATGAGGAATTTGTCAATAAGCTGATTGCTTGCTTTGACCAGATTGATGTAGAGGTCTACTACAGAGACTTGGCTCAACTCAAGTAGGTTGGACATGTAGAAGCATGGATACAAGTCCTCAAACATGGCTGTAAGCATAAAGGATTTTGAGCTTGATGGTGCATTCCCATGTATTTGGTTGATGGTAGAGTAATTGTTGTATTTTTTCCTATATAAAAGTAATAGTTTTAAATAAACTTAAAATCTATGTATATTGTTTCTTGAGTATAATATACATTTATCCAAATCTTTAGTGATTGCTTTTCAATTGTGATTAACCTAATCAAGTTTGAAATCTTTGCAACTGACTTAGTGTCAAGTGTGCTGATCATACCCAAGTTTTGAGGGCCCACACCAACTAAACTGCATACATATCCTTAAAAGTTTTAAATTCTAAACCCATAAATGCTATCTTGACAAAGTATTGAAAATGGTAAACAAGGATATTAAAGAAAATAAAAAGATAATATGCCATAAATCATCACAACAAAAACATTCCACATTTTGGCTCGTAAGAAAAGGCAAAGTTGTAGAATACTTACAACATCTCACAAAACGCTCCTTCCTGCTTTGGTCAAGATATACCTCAATCTTTTCAATTTGTTATAACAGTTCCAGAGGCTGATATCACATTTCCTGCAATTTGCATTCAACGTGATCTTTTCCAACCATCCCTTTTCTTAGACTTATAGGAATTATACTTATTATGAAAACCATAGGAATGGTGAGAACCATTTGGTGAAAAAGAGGAATGGCTCTTAGACATTTTTGAAGTGGTACATTGATCATTACTGCCCGAGCCCATTTTGTAACCTCCAAAGTCCAAATTTCCTACAGGAGAATCCCAGGTATTCATTCTTTGGGGTGTTCCTTTCAAGTCTTCAAGTTTCCTTTTCCAGCCATTCCTTGACCCAAAATCCCCAGGAGTGGCAGCCTTCCCTAAATCTGACTCCATGTCTGCCCAACGAGGTGCCTTACCAAAATCACGAGGAACTGATCGAAAACCAAAGAAGTTAGCATCATCTTGAACCCATTCATCACCAAGGTTTGCTACATCAGGCGTCCACCTATCAAGCTACACCACATTAGAAAGAAACATGTCATAATCATTATATTCATTTTTTCTTAACTGCAGTAAATAAATAAATTACAACAAACAAAAGGAAGTATACAAAATCAAATGTAGTATTCAATGTCATAAAATGCTCAAATGATAGAATTAAATCAACCTAAAATATGAAACATTACTGTAATCACATACATTAGCATTTCTTCTGCAACCACGAGCAAAGTGTCCTTCTTCTCCACATTTGAAGCATGTTTTTGCAGGCCCTTCACCACCCTTTCTTCTTCGCTCTTTTGCACATCCCTAAACAACATAATTACTTCTTGTGAAGGAATCTTTTAAGAATTAGCATTTTCTTCTTCAAAAATTAGATTTTCTTCCTTGAAAAAGATATTTCTTTAAAAAAATCTAGTTTTCGGTATAAATAGAAACTAAGAAATATCAACTTCTTTTCTCTGCCAAATATATAACCCAACACTTACCATACCGGTATGGCCTTTCTCACCACAGTTGTAACATGAATCCTCTCTTGTACAATTATCCATGACATCGATACAGCATAAATGACCAAAAGACTTACAAACATAGCACTGAATTTGCTGCAAGTCAGGCAAAAGAAATATGAATCAAGACACATAAGTAAAACAGTAGATTTTCAATGGGATGATTCTGCATCAGAATACCAAAAGTTCTAAATTACATAACTACTGCCTATTATTCCAAAGCAGAGCATTCTAAGTAGATGCAATATTACAATGTATGAAGTCACCGACAAAGAAACATGTAATAAAATCGAACCTTTATATCCTCTGCATTGTAACCTTTCTGACAGGATGCCATATCATGCCCCCTGTCCCCACATCGAAGACATATTGAGAAGTTATGACCTTTTTTATCACCTTTTGATCGCTGTTCCGTGCAATTCTTTGCAATGTGACCAACTTTCTTGCATATATAGCACTCTGTAGCCTGAAATGTATACTCCGAAAGTTTTAAAAATACAGTATCAAATAGTAAGAACTAGTCTATCATGGTAAAATATGCTATTATGTACTTGTGCAAGCGCTCTAAAGCCCCCAAGTATGACCCATTCTCAAAAATGTGTTATTTTATTTCATTATTAATCTTGAGAACCAATTATAAAAAATGGATACATTAGCTCTCATGAAAAGAACAACTCTTGAAAATAGAATTTATAACAAATAGCTCTGCGACTTGGTACATCATAAACAATATAACAAGAAAAGGTGTTCTAGAGTCTAAATATATGATGTTAAACTATTATATAATATTAACATGTCATCAAGCAACTACATGGCAAGAGGCCAAACAACACACTAGAGTAAACATGTATGTCAATATTATAGAGATACACATGTAACATTTGTAATATGAAAAGATAAATTCAAAGAGAGCTACTAGCTTGTACACACAAAGTGTGCCCAACATTTTCACACACATACATGTGCAATGAATATTAACCATATACAAGCATGATAAAACATATAATACCTGTAGACAACCCCTTGCTCCATGTCCAACATTCCCGCAAACATAGCATGGTTTCTTACGCCGCTCCACAGTGCAATCTACTGCAATATGGCCAGGTTCTCCACAATGATAGCACAGTTGCTCCTGCTCTTCTGGGGGATCAAAGTAGCGAGGTCCACGCTGCCAAAATTGCATTGCTTATTATCAATCCATTTTTTCAGTAGGCACTTTTCTGTAAAATGAATATGCATGAGAAGCAACCACATTGCATTCTTCAGAACTCTTGAACGTACAAGAAGCTTTCGCATCACTGAATTTTCTACGACTTTTGTTTCGGTGTCTGCAACTTCAGATGTACTTAAATTCAAATTTTGATTATGATCATCAATCTGAGGAAATTCAAAAACTGAAAATCAGTAACATTTTTATGAAGATAATAAGCCAACAACAAATCCTTCCTTGAAAATGCTTTTAAACATACAAGAAGCTTTTGAATCACCATATTTTCTGCAACTTCTTTTGTTCCTGTCACTGTTACCTCAGGTGTGCTAAAATTCAAGGTCTGATTCTGAAAATCAATCACACAAAAAACCCAATCAGAAACAACAACAAACTTATGAATAAAGAACTTCCTTACATTCTAAGTTTAAACCTCTGTTTAACAATGATTATAATAATCTTTTAAAAATTCTTCAAATATGCGGTCGAATTCACCACAAATCCCATAAGCATCAGAACAAGTAAAAGATCTGGATAGCATTGACATAAACTGAACATAAATGACGATGGCCATCTATTTATGTTATTGAGTGGTAATGGAATTTAGGTTGAGCCAATTTATAAGTTTTCACAATATTCTCCCTCATTGATATGGTCTCTACATTGAATATCTTCCCTAATGGTTGAATATCTTCCCTATGGTTTCTATGGTCTCTACATTGAAATTAGGTTGAGCCAATTTATAAGTTATATGGACTATCTTGAAGGCCTATGAAGATGGCCTCAAGAAGCATTATTTGTCGAAGAGATAGAAAATGACTAAAAGTTCCAACTTGCCTATAACATCAGTTGCAAAGACCTATAATTCTGACACCCCTTCAAGTTCAAATGAAAGCCTGCCCCACTACTGCAGCCTAACTCAAAAAAGGAGAAGTAAGCTTCTCCATGAAATTCTATGTTGCTATTTTCGACACATCAGGCTTTTTATGGTGTATTTCAAACAACCTGCCTGAGTAATGTTTTAAGGCCCAGATATATTGAAGGACACTTAAAATCTGCTTCTGCATTTTAACATCGCCATGCCATTTAATCCTAAGACATTTCTTCATTAATTAACTAAATACATTATTTAACTAATTGTCATGTTTCCTCTAGTAGTTAATTAAATAAAAAAATATTTATTTATTTAATTAAACTAATTGCCCTTCACTAATTAATTAGATAAATGCTTATTTAATTAATTAGATTAATGAATATTCCTCCTCTCGTCATTTTAAAAATAAAAGAAAATCATTCCCTCCACTTGCTTGGGTCTCATTTCTGTTGGGAATTATCCTCATATGGTTGTTTAGGCTAGCATTATTAGTATGATTAAATAGAGTTATGTACAGTGGGTAATATTGATTTGTTGAGGAACAACTTGAAATTAAATTATAGTGAGCGTTTGTTTGTGAATTGTTATAGGATCTCCTCTATAATATAGGAGATCCAATTCCTATAAATTTGCATGTGTATTGTTGAACAAAGATGAATCAGAAAGATATTATTTTTCGTGTATAAAATTTTCAATTTGCTCTACCTGAAATTTCAATATGGTATCAGAGCTTCGTTGAATATGGGCGAGTTGATATGAGGTACAATAGAGCATGGTTCAGATAGATGACATTTATTTCCAACGAGGTAGCATTTTTGTTTGTTACTTTGACTAGCCTTGACAGGAAGGACCATAGGTTGTCCACAATCAAAGGATGACTGATCAGCTCAAGCATTTCATGTTGAGTCATGGGTCTATTAACCCCTTTGGTGCCTACTCATTGCTAGTCATTTGGATTGAATCGACACTTGATCCCCATACTTGTCTTTCACATACCCACCGAGGCACAAAGCCAAGGTTTCGTCAACTAAGGGCTTTGAGTAAATAAGTGTTGAAAGTTTCACTCATTAGATTTCATCTTAATGTTCACTGGTGTGGGCCCTAGATGTGTGTGTGATTATGTTGTGACCTAATCACACATCACCCCATTCCAAATGGGAACCCCCTACTTTTTAGGCGCTCTCGGTCTTCTGGTCTTGGTTTTTGGGTCTTTTTGCGGCAGTCTCTTTGGTCCCTATCTCTTTTGCGAGTGAGTGGGGTTAATTTGATCAAGTCTGCTTTTCGTTTCGGTAATTTTGGATAAGTCTAGAGCTTATTTTGTCTATTTTAGGGCTTTTTCCTTAAGTCCTAGATTTTGGGGTTTTCGAAAACTAAACGTTGTATTGGAATCAGGACCCTTCGAGGAACCTCCAAATGAAATTTGAGCAAATTATGAGCAACTTTCTATTTTTATAAAGTTCCTATTTTTTAGGGATTTCATTGCCTCCCGGATTGTCTTCATTTTAACGAAAATCAAACTTACTATTTTTAGTAAGTTTCTATTTATAGTGTCTCTGCATCCCGTTTTGCCCTAACTCTGACATTGTGAAACATTTTCTAATTTTGGAAAAGTCTATTTGTAGCAAGTTCCTCACGGATAGACACTAGAGACCAAGTATTCCTAAACATTCCAAATCCCAAAAAAGTCAAAAAGCAAGCTCAAAATATCGAAAATGCCTTAGTGTGAGGCATCCATTCCCGAAGTGGAAAATGATCAAAATCTCCCAAGTCTGGCAAAATCCACTTCAACTCCCTGAAATGGCATCCCAATTGTTGAGGAAGTTTGAAATTGGAAGTCTGAGTGAGAAAAATGTCAAATTCCTTGACCAAATGAAAATGGCACCCAAAGTCTGATGGGGGCACCAAAGGGGGTAGTCAAGGAAAACCTTAAGATTGCAAAATTCCTCCTTCAGGTGAAATCAGCGCCCAGGGATGGGGAAGGGCGCCAAAACTAGTTTGTCATGGAAAACTTAAAAAATGTGAAATTTCCCCACTAAGGCAAAATAGCGCCCAAGGAGATAGAAGGGCGCCAAAACAAGGAAGCCAAGAAAAGTTACAAAATTCGCAAATTCCATCACAAGGTGAAAGCAACGCCTTAGTTTGGACATGTGTGCCAAAACTAGTTTGCCATGGAAAAATGAAAAATGTTGAAAATCCTCCTCCATGGTGAAAATTGCGCCCAGGCAAGGAAAAGAGCGCCAAACAGGAGGGAGCAAGGAAAAATGTTCACAAGTCAAAATTCCTCCACTTACAAGAAATAGCGCCCAAGTCAGGCATAGGGCGCTAGAGAGACAGGGTCATGGAAAAGTTGAAAATGACAATTCTTTCATCATAGGAAAATAGCGCCCAAGCAAGGAGAAGGGCACTAAAATCTCAGTGCCTTGGCTAAAATCTCAGTGCCTTGGAAAAACCAAAAAATCTCCAATTTCCTCCTCTAAGGTGATTCAACGCCCAGGCATGCATTGGGGTGCTAAAATGGCAATCCCAAGGAAAAGTCTTGAAAGTTGAAATTTCCTCTATAATGAGAATTCCACGCCTAAGCTCAAAAGATGAAAAATTTTCCAAGGCATGGAAATCCAAGGGTCAAGGATGAACCAAAAGAGAAAATTCCCCTCGGGAAAAATTTTAAAAATCCATTTTTAGGCATCAGAATTTCAAAAAAATTCAAAACTTGGATTTGTGAGAGAATTCTCTCTCTCCTAGACCCTGGAATTCTATTTTTGGAAAGTTCCTAAAAAATAGGAGATGTTGGAAAATCATTGAAAATCTCCTCCAGAGCAAAGGAAGTTTAAAAACTTCAAGAAAATCCTTCTTGAGTCAAAGATTCTCTCTCCTGAAGTTTTCTCTCTCCTAGGGTTTTCCGCCAAGTGGATCTTCCAAAATCCCTCCAAAATTCAAAAAATGAAAGGTTGGCTGGTTGGCAAGAGAATATTCCAAATCATGTAGCACAAAAGGCATTAAAGGAAAATTCCATTTTGGAACTCAACTACGATGGTGGAACCTGTTTGCATGGCTGTGTTTGAAAGGAAACTATGACGCAACATTAAAACAACTACCCAAATTGACCTTTGTCAACTTAGCAACATGTTGGAGAAATTCTATATAAACATGCAAGTACAATTCAATTCTCACGTGCGAATTTGGAAAAAGAGGAGTTGGAGAGAAAGTGCAAAAAGTCAAACTTAGAGAAGCTTTGTTCGCCAGGAGGTGTTAATTTATTCCTAGAATGGCAGAATCAAGCGAAGCAGCAACCATCATCAAGCAAGTACAAATAAAAGTTGAGATGAAAGGCTTCCTTTCAGAGTCCACGATGGTATCCATGTGGAAGGAGATCAATGATACAAATTTAGGAACATTCAACATGGTTGCTTTCAGGATCAAGATGTTTGGGACAGCCAGACATAATCCATCGCCTACCGTTGTCCAGATTGTCAAAAGCGGAACTGTTGCGGTAGCAGGTTTTCCTCCATCTATTCAATGTTCGGAATTGATCCTGGAATGCGCAAAACTCTACAACCCGGAGAGAAGAGCTATTTTGACAACAAGTGGCAAACTTTTGGCCAACTTGACTCCGAAGGCTATTGGTGAAACCTTTGGAATTCCTTCACATCATTCCATGACCTACGAGACTATGAATGGAGCTAAGGCAGTATACGATGCAAGTCCTGACAGATTGTAGCGTCCTAAAATTGCGACACTTGCAATTTCGACTGCATTTGGGTCTTCACGATGGCGGCGCAACGTTGAACCTGAATGGAGACCCTGAAACCTGTTTGCGACATCAAAAACTGCATATTTCTGCACCTTGGCCTGATCCTCCTTGCACCCTGTTGTCCCGGGAGGTGGGACCATGGCGCCTAGCGCCATGGTCCCCCAGGACCATGGCGCCCAGCGCCCTGGTCCCTGGCCCTATTTTGGGCCCAGTCTCTTGTTAGGCATCGGGTCTTTAAGTTTGCAATTCGGAAAATAATGTTCCTAGGTCGGCCTAAGGTCGGAAAAATCAGTCTCCTAACCCTAATTGACAAGTATATAAACTACATTTCCCCTCCTAGAAAAAAGGGTGGTGGTAGTAGTAAGAGGTGGAAGCAATAGGCAAACATTCAAACATTCAAACATTCAAGCATTCAAGCATTCCTTCAAGCAATTGAGCATTCTAAGTCTCCATTCAAGGCTAGGTGTTGCATTCAAGACAAGGATTCAACCATTGAAGAGGAGATCACATATAACATACAACATCATTACACCTTCGCATGTAAGAATACAAACATTCTTACAACAAGGTATCAGTACTTGTTTACATTACAAACATTTACATTTGCAGCATTCTCATTTCTTGGTTAATTCCAAAACCGGGGTTTGACCTAAAGGCAAACCCCTAATCCCTAACCCCCTAATCGTCCTCTCTTTTCTGTGTGTAGGTTGCAGGTACGCGGCTGTAATTGAAGATCTGGAATCCTTGTGCAGAGACGAACAGATCCCCCTTCGTTTCGCGGATTTTTTGGAGGGCCGTGTGCACTCCGGGCGCCATCGTCCCGTCAACTTTCGCTCAAATTTGCAGGACAGCATCGTCTCGACATTTTACTGCTAATTTCAGGTCCGTAGCTTCATCCTGTGTCCCTATCTCCGTTTATAAACGAATCTTTCCTACTTCACATGTACTCCTAGTCCAATCCTTCTATCTATATTCTTTACAAAAGAGGGTATCCTTGATGTCTCAACCCTTGAAACTCATCTAGAATTCAATCTTGCGTTGTGTGGGATTGGATCTTGTGGGTTTCAACCCCTCTTTTGAATGTAAAGTCCCTCCTAAGTGAAAACCGTCAATCCTAGTGACCTCCTTTCTCCTTGGAGTGGGGGGAACACCTAGGGTTCGATTTTCCGCTTTACACAGATGTGCAGAGATCATCAACAAGAGCTAGTTGCAGAAGCCTAGGCCTCACATCTCCAAAATGCCTAAGGCGCTCACCATTTTTGAATTCAAGCAGGAATATGTGGATTTGATAATGATGTTAAGCAGTGGGGTGTCCACATGCCATAAATTTTGAATCATGGATGTTTTTCTACATTAGCGAAGTCATGAATGTCGATGGAATAGTGGACTGGGCGCGGTTAATAAGCCATTATGTGCATGAACAGCTGAAAATTTTGAAGGAGAAGAAGACCCAATCCTTCTATATGAGGCAATTGACGTCTTATGACTAAATTCAGAAGAAGAAAAGAAAGTTGTCTATTGAATTCCCAGTTGTTCTCAGTGATTATGTAGAAGTGTGCCATGACAGCTGAGAAAGCAGTAGAGGAATTGGCATTCTACCGCTTGGCATTTTACAACTCCAGATCTCATTATGATCCATATCGTAAAATCAGGAAGGTTGTTGGATTAGAATTTGTACACAAGTTTCACCTAGAAGATTATTGGGCAAGTTCCAAGGATGACCTTGAGATTAGGAAGAAAATGTTTTCCAAGCTACCCCTTGACACAATTAGGGTAGGTGAAATAATGCAAGTGCCGGATCAAGTCAAAGAAGATTCAGACTTAATGCAACCAGAATTCGAAAAGGTGAAAGATCAGCCCATTTAGCTTCCAAATTGGTCAAAGCCCGAAATTGATGATCTGGAATAGTGGACTGGGCGCGGTTAATAAGCCATTATGTGCATGAATAGCTGAAAATTTTGAAGGAGAAGAAGACCCAATCCTTCTATATGAGTTCTTACATGATTTATTCACTTGCAAGGATGGGTGGCTTTGATGGCTTGCCGAGAAAAGGAGTCATGGGTTGTGGTCCAGAGCAGCTAAAAGTTCATGAATGATATCCTCAATTGCACCTCTACAACACTAATTCTTTCAAACTGGCAAATGACACTTTTACTATGTACCTGACTAGATTTATACAGAACGAACTTCACAAGAGAGTGTCGCCAAAAGCTAGGGCTTTGGTACAAATATTTGGGGCTACATTCCTACAATTTCCAAAGTTCACTTATATCAGGACGTGGGGATTCTCATACCAATCATATAAATTACAAAGGTATCCATCTGATAAACTGGTACTGCTAAAGCTTATGAGGCAATTGATGTCTTATGACTAAATTCAGAAGAAGAAAAGAAAGTTGTCTATTGAATTCCCAGTTGTTCTCGGTGATTATGTAGAAGTGTGCCATGACAGTTGAGAAAGCAGCAGAGGAATTGGCATTCTACCGCTTGGCATTTTACACCTCCAGATCTCATTATGATCCATATTGTAAAATCAGGAAGGTTGTTGGATTAGAATTTGTGCACAAGTTTCACCTAGAAGATTATTGGGCAGGTGCCAAGGATGACCTTGAGATTAGGAAGAAAATGTTTTCCAAGCTACCCCTTGACACAATTAGGGTAGGTGAAATAATGCAAGTGCCAGATCAAGTCAAAGAAGATTCAGACTTAATGCAACCAGAATTCGAAAAGGTGAAAGATCAGCCCATTCAGCTTCCAAATTGGTCAAAACCCGAAATTGATGATCTAGACATTTTGGCCAGACCTATGCTAAAATTCACCAAACATTGGGTTGATCGGCATCTCAGGAGGTTGAAAGAACGAAATGTCCGCCTAAGCTACCAGTTGATGGGAAGTCTAGATTCCCATAGTGAAACCACTGAAGGATCTTCACACGCTCAGGCTGAGGAAGGAGAAGTTCGGCAGAAAGAAGGTGAGCCTAGTAAAGAAGAGTGCTCCAAAGAGGCCAAGAACAATAACGAAAAAAAAAACCCAGCCGGAAATTCAGCAGGAAGAGCCACTATAAAAAAGGGCAAGAGTGGAAGAAATTCAATCGCCAGCTAGCTCTTCCAATGTGCGGGAGGTAGAAATGTGTGCACAAGAAAATCCAGCAAATCTGCCACAAAGCAATCTTCCTGGCAGTGCTCCAGCACAAAATGTTCTCAATTTCAGCACTTCACACAGGCTAGATTAGCCAAGGGTGCAAAGACAAGAACCTTCCTCTCATCCAGATGAGCCACATCAAGATAGTTTCACAGAGATGATCCTTGAAGAAATGGAGGATACTTCACAGGAACATGTGCAGAAGGAGATTCAGGATCAATCAATTTCCACTCCTAATTGGCTAAGAGATAGACTTAGGAAGGAACCAAGAAAGGAAATTGATCCAGCACGGAAATTGGAAGAACTCTTGAAGAGAATGGATCAGCCAATAGAGAAGAAAGTTGCCCAGAAATTTTCCAGAATCACGAGTGAAATTGCGCCAAGTGATTATGCGATCAAAGAAATTGATTTAGGGTGCGCTTCCATGACGCAGGTTGTAGAAGATTTTGAGGGATCTTCCTTAGCTATGAGAGAGATGTAGAAAATGAAGGAAAAATGTATAAGGCTGAAAAGTGAAAACAGGGCCTTGTGCAAGTATGTCAAAAGATTCAAACATCCACTTAGGGAAGCAGATCCATCATTTGTTCCTCCTCCTCTCCCTAAAGAGGTCATTGATGACACTGAAACAATCAGGGAAATAGCCCAGTATTCCAAGGAATGGGTGGAAGATGTCTTCATCGCAGCTGGAAAATTTATTGAAGACTTGGCTCGTCTTCACTCTGGATTTGTTGCCCTTCTAAACAAGCTAGAGGTGGCGGATGGTCTATGGGAAGATGTTCTCATTTATCAGAACCTGACCATTCTACGACTCAGAGCCCTAATGAAAGTTCCAAAGCAAGCGCTAATTGATGGAAAAGTAATTCAGGAGAATGAGTTTTATGATTTTCTACAATGGTTCTGCGTTGTTTGCTCCAGGAAGGATATCTTTGAAAGGTTCAACATGGAGTCTTTAACTTTAAAAGACTCAATCAGAAGGGTATAGGAGGAAATTATCAACGTGATTGGGCATTCTTCCCGAAGAAATTGAATGAGGTCAGAGTAACAGTGAACTTCCTGAGAGCCCAGTTGCATGAATTCTTCTTTGTAGGGTAATTTTCCAAGGAACATTTTGAGAATGTTTCTTCATTTTCCAACACAATGAAGAAGACACAGGAAATGGTGATAGAATGGGAGAATCTTCTTTCCAAAAGCGAAGAGGAAATTACTTTGATGGAATTCGAAATTGAAAGTGCGCCAAGTGTCTCTATAGGATAATTGGAGGCCATCATCGCCAAATTCATCACGTATGCCTTTAAAGTATAACTAATTAGGGGACATTACAGCGGCCTAGAAAATGGATGTTGAATTTATGAAGAATCTTTTGCATGCAGCCACCACATTTATGATTTTATGACAAATTCCTCTCAGATGCTGCCATCGCATGAAGGAATGGTGAGCATTTATGGCAGCATGAACGATTTTTGCATGGGATATTCATTGCATGTAGAGCGAACTTGATGTAAGTGGTGCATTTAATACACAAATGGATGCCATTTTGGGCATGTTTGAATTAATTGTATATGGGTTTCATGGGCATTTATTGTAGATTCCCACCTTGTTGCATCATGTGTTGGGGAATCTTTTGGGGGAAAACCCTAATTAGGGTTTGCATGTCCTCATGGTTTGAGGCCTATATAAAGGGGTGACCCCCCTCATTTGTAAGGGAGAAGAGATTGATTTTCAAGATTGTTGCTATAAGTTTTGAAGTAGTTTACTTAATACATTGTTCGATTTGTTGGTGTATTCTTGTGTTGTTTTATAACTTGCATGGTCTCACTCTTTTCGCTTAGATTAGATTTGCTTTAAAGTTGTTAGACGAACGGTATTTGATGAGATTGTGTATAGTGTAGACCCTCGCTCATTCTTTTGGTTGGTAGCTGATTGTTATCAACTGTGCAAGGTTAGTCTAATCTTTTTCTACGTGGACACTTAACTTCGATCATCGGGTCAATGTTGTTCAAATTGATGGCTTTCATTGATGATATGAAAAATTAATGCAAAACCTCGAAAGATTGCACCGCCTTCATGTAGTTGTACTGTGTTGGCAAAGCGAAGCATGGTTTGGTCTCACTTGAGCAATCCCTGTCTCCTTGTTCTTAGCTCTAGATTAAATTAGACTAGATTTAGTGTAGCTTTCTAAACCCTTCTCATTTACTTTCCGCATATTTTAAATCAAAAAATCCTAAAAAACGAGCCCTTCATTGCTAAATCATTCGCAAGTCAATTCCTTGAAGTTGCAAAATTGTCCAATCTTCTTTGAAAATACGTAAGGCCCCTTGGATTACCAGTAAAACACATCAGCCAACTGAGTCACGTCCGTTGCACGAAGGAAACTTGGAGTTAGCCATTTGATCTTATTGCAATCTTAGCATACGGTTTAACTTTGATCAAGAGAGAGTAAGGTGACCATTGGTAACTTTATTATGTGTTAGACGCTGTCCTAAAAAAACGCGTCAACACCACCGAGGCACAAAGCCAAGGTTCCATCAACCAAGGGCTTTGAGTAAATAAGCGTTGAGATTTTCACTCATTAGATTTCATCTTAATGTTCGCTAATGTGGGCCCTAGATGTGTGTGTGATTATGTAACAAAATCCTTGGTGAGTTTCTTATGAAATCCTTCGAGGTGGTGGTTAACTATTATACATACCAAGCGTGGAGTGAGTTCAAGAAGAAGTTATGGCAAGGCAACATTGCATAATTATGAGAATTTTCATAAGAGTTTCAATGAGGCTGATGTATTTTTGGAATCATCTTTCTATCCAAGTTTTGGGCCCTCTTAGACCTAAATTTTTGGCTGGCATGTCCACTGTAGAGTTGGTAATAGATGGTTCACCATATCTTGTTGGTTTTTTTGCAAATGCTGCAAATCAAGGTTGCATGGACACAAATACGGATACGGATTCGGCCATTTTTTAAGACCCCCAATATTGATACGGCTGGATACGACATTCATTAAAAACACATACACATATATTTAACACAATTTTACAAGTTATTAGAGGAGATTTTTCATTAATTCAAAAGCAATATAGACACATAATTGCTACATAAATTATAAGTTGATTTAACAATTTACAATATGCAAAAAAAGTAGACTTGCATTGGAAAATAACAACAAAAAAAAAATGGGTTGCTGAAATAGAAAAACATTTCATTTGTCTTTCTCATTTGGTGTAGGTTTTGTTTATACCAATTTTTTTTCAAAAATTGCATGAATGAAGTTTTTTAAATTAAATTTAAGAAGATTTAAGTCAAATTTTGAAAGAACTCAAATAACATAGCATTTGGCTTGGTTGGAAATCAACGTTTTTTGGGCATGCGTGGGTACAATATCTGACGTGTATCCAAGTTGTATCGGATGCGTATCTATTTCAGATATGAGGATACGCGCGCCCAAGGAGGGGCACAGGAATTTCTAGCTACTCTGTCACAAATAGATTCGAGGGCAGGCTGTCAAAGGTCCATTGCTAGGATTGATAAGAATGGCACGAATGCACGTACTTACAGCATTGCCTTCTTGCGGACATTTTAATGTACCCAAAAACGTGACCAAGAAGGATTTTGCCTAGAAAACAACCAAGAAATCACGATTGAAGGCCTTCATCAAGGTTGTTAACTACAACCACATCATGCCAACACAATACACATTCGAATTGTTGAACCCCAAAATGTGTATACGCATGTGTCTAAATTAGAATCAGCTAGAGTGCATAGCTTTTAGAATAAAAGTTCTAGTTAAAAAGAAAATCCATCTAGCAAATATCACAAATGTCTTATAATTGTTTTTTTTTTGTGTCATATGCCATTAAAGTGAGTGAAAATCAAATTGTATTGAAATGTTTAGAATAAAGTTTATTTTCAAATAGTTAATTCTTGTGTCAAAATTTAAAAATATAAAAAATATAAATATAAATTGTTTCACTTGCAATTGGACACATTATTGCTTGCATGCTACATCCATCTTGGAGGGGGAGGCATTCTAAAATTGAGCTTCAAAGACAAATTTGCTAAGTAGCAAATCAACTTGGAGGCGGTCGGCAATAGAGAAAGGAGGATACTTAGTCTCCTCTAATTATTTGTGTGTTGTTTTCTTATGTAACCTACTAAAGTAAAGTATTATATTGAACAAAAGCACTAGTGTAATGCAGTTCATGAACCTTGAAATGGTTAGTGGTGATTCAAAAAATCATACGAGTTGGAGACATGAGTGTGCTCATGTTTGTGTCTAGGTTTGTGGTAAAATTGTGTGAAAACCATGAAAGGTTGATGAGAGGTGTCTTTCGCTTGAATCAAAATCATGAAATGTAAGAGTTGAGCCTACTGTAGTTGAAAGATTTAAAGTTGGGCAAACTACAGCGATCCTCCAACTGCCAAACTTCTTGGAGGTATGGCCAACCAATGATGAGTTCACTAGAAGTAAAAGCAAGATAAGATCTTGTATGTAGGTGATCATGTGCAGCAAGATCTAGATAGCAATATGCAGACCTAAAAGTATGCGTAGGCATACAATTTTGTTTCCAGTTCATGTGGTGTACTTTATCCCCATGTTCACACTGGAGGGTGTTGGGAATTAGTCCTCACATGGTTGCTTAGGCTAGCATTATTAGTATGATTACATTAATAGAGTTATGTACAATAATATTAAGCCATTGAGAAACAACTTAATATTAAATTATAGTGTTTGTTTGTGAGTTGTTATAACAACTCATATATCTAGGAAGATGTTATAGGATCTCCCCTATAATATAGGAGATCCAATTCTTACAAATTTGCATATGTATTGTTGAAGAAAGATGATTAGAAAGATATTATTTTTCGTGTATAAAATTTTCAATTTGCTCTACCTGAAATTACAATGAATTCCACATTCAAGCTAATATAATCCTAGCCCTCCATCGACTTGATCTCATCCTATCCCTCCAATTGCCTTGCATGATAATCAAATCCTAACCATCCAATCCATGATTCAATCCCAACCCTCCATCCACTAACAAAAATTATATATAAAACCTCGTTTAAAAAGTATTTGCCATATGTGGGAGTGCTTCATCAATCATAAGTACATACATGCTACCAAATTAAGAATCTCTCCATGAGCAACCTACTTCTCATCCTTATCAACCTTTACATGCTAATCAAATCCTAACCATCTAATCCAAGATTCAATCTCAACCTTGCATCAATTTTACCAAAAAATATATATAAACCCTCATTTGAAAGGCATTTGCTATGCGTGGAAGTGTTTCCTTGGTCATAGGTACATGCTACCAAATCGAGAATCTCTCCATGAGCAAGCCACATTTCATACCTATCAACCTTTCATCCAAATCCAAGGTTTCTTTGAGCATTTGTAATTTTGTAGCATCATTTGCCTTGTTAGCTCTATTAGAAGTGTTTTTGTTTGAGCTACTGTAGGAGCTTGTCTTGTGTGAATTTTCCACGTTTCTCTTTTGAATTTTGCCTCACATATCGGCACACCACATGGGACCAAGTCTTGACAATTGTTACCAGTCATTTTGACATGTGTTTTTGCAGGTTTTTATGCTTGCAAATTGTGTTTTTATAGATCGACGTAGTCATTCTCTATGTTGATGCAAACATTCAACTTTCACACATTCATTCAATACACACTATCTTCTTTTTTGGGGATTGCAAGGGGCTTTTCTCTTCATTTTCTCAGATTTCCTAACTGCTTTTGGTCTTGTAGAAATCTCTAGATTTGTTAAGGTTCAAAAAAGATTACCTGTCAACCTCATTTTTTTTTTGTGGGTGTGGTTAGCTAGGACTTTAAAGTTTTTTTGCCTTTCAACTTATCAACTTAGCTTTCTCCTTAAGCTCTTGATTGACTAAATTGTTACCAAATTTTTATTATTAACCAATTGTTGTGAGTGGCTTCCTGACGTGGCTTTACAAAGTTCTTATTTCCCTTTTCACTAATTATGGTGTTACAAGGATATGGCATTACCAACCTATTGTCTGGCATTTATGTTTATGTTTTGGCATTTCTATTAAGCCTTTCAATGTTTCCATTTGTTCAACCCTTTGTTTGACAAGTTGATGTTTCCACCCTATTTTCGGCATTTTTGCCACACCTCTCAATGTTTTCATTTGGTTTAGCCCTTTGTTGTGCATGTCAACATTTTCGTTGTCTCTCATGAGGTTTCCATCCAATTCTTGACATTTTCACCCAAACCGCAACTCTTTTATCTAACTGATTGTATTGCAAGTCAACACAATCTAAAGCATTTTGTTTAATCTTGAGCATTTTTGCCTTGTGTTTCAACATTTTCATATCGTATTTGTTGTTCCAATTTTTGTTAGTTCTACTTCTAACCCACTAATTCTTGTCATTTTCTATTGTGTTGTATGTTTTCTATTATTTTAACCTATTTATAGTAGGTTCACATGTCCAAGACCCCCAAAATCTTTCAAACTACTAATGTTGTGGTTTTATAAGATCATTTGACAAAACCGAATTCTTGACATTAATCAAACATTTGTCTTTACTTAAGAGGGGAAATTAAAAAATGTTTTTTGTCTTAATTGTTGTGTTTGTTCAAGCAAATTGTGTATGCTCTCCTCTTGCACCCTAAGTGATTTTGAGGATCAAAAATGTGGAAATAATAGCTAGTTCGGATCAAATATAAGTATTACTTGTATTGGGTTGGACCCAAACGCATTATGTAACTTATAACCATTAAGGATGTTGATATGTGTATGTAACTTGCAAATATGAAAATTGGGTGTGACCCATAATGTAACTTGTGGGTGACTAATTGGCCTATCGGCCTTAGTCGCATTAAATGTGCAAAATTAAATATAACTTGTAATTTGGTCTGGCCCTATAATGGGCGATGTAACTTGTGGATAGGGCCAACCCTATATTGAACATTGTAACTTGCAATGGGGCTGACACTATATTGGACACCAAGTTTAGGTCATCATATTATCCTTGTGAGCCGACCTAGGATGAATTAGGTGGCTAAGATCACATATATATACAAGGTTCATTCATTCATCATTACATACAATTGAAGACATCGAATTACATCCTGGATCAGCAGCGAAATTATCCAGTCAGCGAATATAACTACAAGGACAACAAATTGCATCATAAAGATCAGCGAGCATATCCCTATGGCAGCGAATTCATCTCCAAGAACAGCGGACTAATTCTAGAGTAGCGATTATCATGGTCAGCGAATTGACTCCTTGATCAGCGAATGGTCCTATGATCAGCAGCAGCAAATCATCTTCAGTCAAGTATATTGCAGATAATTTCATCATACTGCTGTGTATATGCTGATGTTCATATTGCTTCAAGTGTTGAAGTAAACTTGTAAAGTCACATATTGATTATTGCCTAATATAAACTGAGATTAATTGCTGGGTTTTTCAACTCCAAGAGGGAGGTTTTCCCAGGGTACTCTTGTGTTCTGTGTGCTCATTGTGTTATTTCTGATTTTTGCTATCAATCTGATCTAAAATTAACAAAAAACACCCTATTTGTTTTGTCTTGTGTGTTGTTTGTCTTTGTGCTTAAGCCATGTACTTTGTTCTCTTGCACCTTAGGGGGATCTTTAGAATCAAAAGTGGTCTCTTCACTTGTGTTTCCCAAGGACCTTGCATATGCTATTTCCTCACACTTTCAAGTGATTTTGAAAATCAAAAACAAGTTTTGCATTTTCTAGGAGCCTAGTGACTTTGGAAGTACATCCAAGTACAAAGCCAAACCCTATGTTCTAATGGGGTATACAAATTCCAAGGAGGAACTATTGTTTTGGACTGAGCTAGCATTTGCATTAGGAAGGTGAAAAGTGGATTGCCCTCTCAAGCCAAGCCATTGGGCAGCAACCTTGTCTCACGAACTCAAGCCTCGTGTACCTTCAGTTATATAGAGGACTTCCCTAGAAAGCCTTGTGTAGACCTAGTATAACAACCCTTTTCAATCATTTGTCACTAGTAGGCAATTAGCCCTTAGAAGTTATTCACATTGTACTTATGAAACACAATAGTTGGCTACAAGTATGGTCCTCATCCTCTATAATTAGTGCTCTAAGATATTGGGTTGATACTATTTATGACAAAGTTAAATATATTTATGAGGTTACAAGCCAAACAATCCCACTCGATTAGTTATGTCATGTCTTATTTGTCTTCCCCTATTCCCCTTATATAATACCTGTGTGAAACAAAAATCAAAACAAGTGAAACCAAGCTCAAACAAAACAAGAGTCATGGATCTCTTTTCCAATAGGTTCAATACACAAACTAGAAATGCCTTCGGAAATGATAATAGCCTTGTGGATTAGGAGAAATGTCTCGATGACCATAATGGTTTGATTAACACCCAACAAGGTTGTGCCCAACTAAATCACTTCCCACTTCACAACAAGGATGCCATGTTTAAGTACCTCATAAGCATTGGAGCCAAGCTTTCCAAAATTACAACCTCAATCACTTATGTGAATGAAAACTTCCAAACCAAGAGCCAAACAAAGCTAATCCTACTCCATCAAGCCATATGATCGTAACCAATCAATCAATAGTAACCCTAATCAATCAAACCATCCATAAACCCCTATAAACCCTAATCCATCAAACCATTTATCAAACCCTCTAGATCCTAAAACATCCATCAACCACCAAAGATCCTCATCCATCAATCCATCTAGATCTTAATCCATCATCTTCTATAAATCCTAAACTATCAATGCCTCTAGATCCTAAACCATCCATCAAAAAATCCACAACCCTTATAGATCCTAATTTGTTGACCTATGGAGATCCCAATTTGTTGATCAATGGAGATCCTAAACCAAACGCCCCATGTGTTACCTCTTATCAAGAAGAAACCATTCTAGCATAAGAGGGTCCTTTGTGCTAAAACCAAAGTTCAAACCAATATGTGTTTAACTGACTACAAACCTCAAACAAGCAATTAGCAGCCTTATCTTCTTGCATTAAGTCCTTTATCACCCAAACCTTCAACACCTAAGCAAAAATTCAATCAATCTACTCAATATAATATAGCCAACTAACCCAACTTAGCTATGAAGGATGTTATCTAAGGGCTACTAGCAAGGAATCATAATTGAAAAAATGAATTAGAGGAGTTATGTCATACCTTTTCTCAAGCATCATCATTCTTTCAAAAGCACAAACATGTTGTCAAAGTGGAGTTTCTAATTCCAAGCATGTTCAAGTTTATCAAAAAAGCCTCTTCTATCAACATCCCCATAAATTAACACACACAAGTAGCTAAACAAAACAACTCACCTCTTTCACATGAATCATAAGGTGCATAAGATCCAAGACCCATAAGCATTGTAAAATCAAATGAAACGCTGCTCATTGATGATTGAAGCTTAAGAATTAAATCCATGTGCTAATCAATAAAGGAGATATCAAACCAAAACAAAGTCCATTCATCTTGTCAACAAGGCAATTATGGACATGTCAAGAACTCATTCCAACACGTGATCAACCTTGCCCAACACCAAATCAAGGTCAAAACACCCACATTGATACCATCTTAGCAAAAGAATTCTACACCCCCCATTGATCCCATCTTAACACAAAAATCCTATTACATTGGTCCAACCACCTTTGTTCAATTTGGTCTTCTAGCAAATGAACAAATTAAAAGTGTGCCACCAATTCTTAGCTCTTTAACAATGTATTTGTGTCTTGTATCCCATGTAACAAGTATCTTGCGGAGAATCAAATAGGTCAGATCATGAAAGATCAAGACAAAGGATTAGGTATTCATGAGCAAGGAAACCTAGATCACATTCATGTTTATGCAAATCAAGAATTTTAAGGCACTAATTACAAGTCTCCTAATAGACAATCTAAGGATGTTGGTAACATTTCTGCAATTGCTAAAAAAACTTCTTCCAACATCAAAACAGGTTTCTCCCAACGTCCCTACAAAGAGCTTGTTGCAACCAACTCTTTCATCATCATTGCCATCTTTGTCACCCACATTGACCATCCATCACCTTAATTCATCAACCGAGACCAAAAAAATCACAATTACTTAAGCTATTTCAAAAACATAGAACTATCACAGCCTTACTGATACTTCAAGATGATATTCCCCTAGGGGATCATTAAACGGGCTTTGAAAACAATTTAGATGCATCAAACTATCTCAAGGAACCCATACAAACACCTAAAATCCCCACACCCAAAAAGTCTAAAAGCCAAAATCCCAAAAATCTATATAGATCAAAAATCCTATAATACTATTGTTGACGTGTTTTTTATGACTACGTCGAACACAGAAAATAAAGTTGCCTAACGGTCACTTCACTCTCTCTTGATCAAAGTGCGATTGTATGCTAAGATTGCAAGAAGTTCAAACAATCGACTCCAAGGCTCCTTCATGCTACAGACGTGACTCAGTTGGCTGATGTGATTTGCTGGTAATCCAAGGGGACTTACATTTGGATCATTCTTTCACTTCTTTGTTGTGGCTTGAACTCCATCATTGGATATAGCGATTTGGTGATTCGTTTGCTTTGAACGAACTGAAATGAACTGAAAATAAAGGGGAAAGGGTTTAGAAGGATCTAAATCTACTCCTAAGGGCAGTGATATCAATAGTTAATGCTTTGGTGGACAAATTCCAAATAAACCAAGCTCTGCTTCGCCAAGATCGACTACAACTCCGCAAGAACCGGTGCAATCTTCTAAGGATGTTGAAGGATTTTCACATTGAGAAAGTGCATTTGAATACCCAACACGACGCAATCCAAACGACTATTCACAATCGAACTTAGCATAAATTTGGGGGTTCAGGCTAACTTTACACTGTAACTTACAATCAAAAAGTATGAACCATGGGAATTCATCAAACACCATTACATTCTCCATTGAAATCAAAGCACTTTATCTAACAACTAAGAAAATAAAATTCTACTCTAACTAATGAAGGTGAAACCATGCAAGTTTTGAAAAATAACTTAAGTGGACACCATCAAAGAACAATGTTTCACTGTTATTATTTCAAAAACTTATCGCTACAATTTCATACAAATCTCCCTCTTGTTTACAAATGAGGGGGATCACCCCTTTATATAGGCCTCAGGCAATGATAACATGCAAACCCTAATTAGGGTTTCCCCCAAAAGATTCTCCACTCAAGATGCAACAAGGTGGGGATCAGCAATAAATACCCCATAAAGCCCATATACAATTAATTACAATCCTGCCAAAAATGGCACCCCATAAAGCTATAATTAACCATTGCATTCAAAAAGTGCCCACTATGCAATGAATGTACCCTCATGCAAAAATCGCCCATGATGCCATAAATGCACCATCTCCTGAACATGACGGTTGCATGCAGAAGGAATCTGCCATAATGCCATAAATGTGACGGCTGCATGCAAAGAGATGCTTCATTAATTCAGTGTGCATTGACTCGGTTGCCACTTCGCAAGAAAACCTTGGAGAGAGAAAAGTTCAGGAGAGAAGAATTTGATCCATGAAGAGTTTTCTTGAAGTTTCTTGCACTTTCCTTGCTTTGGAGGAGATTTTTAATGATTTTCCACCATCTCCTATTTTTTAGGAACTTTCCAAAAATAGGGTTCTAGGTTCTAGGGAATTCTCCCACAAATCCAAATCTGAAATAATTTTGAAATTTGGATGTGATTTGATGCCCAAAAATGGATATTTCGGGAAAATCAAAAATGGATATTTCAAAAATTTTCCCGAGGGGAATTTTCTCGTTATGTTCATCTTCAATTCCTTCCTTGCCTTGGAATTTTCATCTTCTTCCTTGGGCAGAATTTTCATGTCATGGAGGAATTTCATCTTGGAAGGAAAATTCCTTCCTTACCTTCATTTGGCGCCCATTCCTTTCCTGGAGCGCATTTTCTCCATGGTGAAGGAATTTTGATGTGGAGGAAAAATTCCTCCTTAACCTCATTTTGACCTTGATTCTACTTTACCCCTTGAGGAAGGAATTCCTTCATGCCTTAGCCAAATTTCACATTTCCCAGAAATTATGTCCTGAAGGAATTTCCAACACTTAGTCAATTTTCACTTTCCTGGAATTTTGTCCTGAAGGAAGGAATTTCCAACACTTGGTCAATTTTTCCACTTTCTTGGAATTTCTTCTTCTTGGGCGCAATTCTTCCCTGAGGAAGGAATTTTTTTGAATTTTGAATTTTTCTTCCTGAACCTTGATTTTTATGCCTCGTTTCCAACCTTGGGCACATTTTGGAACTGGAGAAGAAATTTTGGAAATTTTTTCCTTGAGGAAGGACTTTTTGTGCTCTTTGAATTTATCATGTCCACGAGGAGCTTTTTGACCAGCAATTTCACATCTCCTATTTTTTAGGAACTTTCCTAAAATTTAGGTCCCGGGTCCAGGAGATAGAAAATTCTCCTACAAATCCAAATCTGCCAAAATTTTGAAATTCAGACGAAATTTGATGTCTAAAACTGATTTTTTTTTAAATTTCCCGAGGGGATGTTCTACTTTTTCAATCCATTCCTAACCTTCAATTTCCTCCTTGACCCTTGGATTTTCATGCCTTAACAAATTTTCAGTTTTCCACCTAGGCATAGAAATCCCCCTGTCTTGGAATTTCATCATTTCCTTGATTCTCTTTGACTTAGCAATTTCAACATTCTTCCTTGGCCAAGGCGCAATTCCTCAAGGAGGGAGGAATTCATGATTTTTTACATTTTCCATGTATTCTTCATTTTGGTGCCTTAACTCACTCATGGGCGGATTTTTGCATAAGGGGAGTGTTGATGTGTTTTTCATGCACATGCGAACACAGAATAAAATACCAAGGTATCTTATCCTCTCTTGAACAAAGTTATTTGAATGCTGAAGATTTGCCTAAGGATCAATCGAGATAACTCCAAGGTTCTGGTATCTAGGTTCTCTACGTGTGGATAAGCTCAATTTGGTCTGATGTGATTATGCTGGAATCACAAGGGGACTTACGTTTGATGGCCTGAGTGTTTAATCTGGTAGAACTTGAATCCTATCTACTGGCTGGAAGATAAAGAAACATCAAAAGATACAGGGCTCAAAAAGTCTACTCTAAGACCTAGAATGCGAGAAGATGGATGAATAACTAGGTGGAGTTCTACTAGGCTGGGTCTCACTATCAAGCTGAACAATTCAACACCAACTCAGTGCGATCTTCTAAGGGATGCTTCGAATATGTTCAACTCGTACACCATTAGACACTGATCACCATTCAAGACAATGCATGAACAATAGACGTGTGATGACTCGAAATTGAGCTCATTCTATGCCAGTTGACCATGCAGGGCGCACTTACAGTCAGCAAGAGGCTAGTGGTTTGGACTAGGAGGATTCCACGCGAGTGCATTCAATAACCTCCTTCATTCAATCTAATTATTTACCATCTAAGAATGAAGATTCAACAAGAGACCATGCATATTGCAAAGAAACAACACACTTCACCATATCTTCAATGAAAATGGAGTCTTTTTACAACCAAGGCAACAATTTCTTGCCTTCTCTTCCTAATCTACTCTATTGCTATTCTATTAACTATTCTAGCTACTAACTCTTAGCTGCTAACTATTAACTAATCTCTGACTATTAACCTTTACAAATGAAGAGCCAGAGCTTTATATAGAGAGCTCTTTACAATTCAATGACTCAGATTGATTGAGAATGAATGGCTAGGATTACAAGATAGAAACCCTAATTAGGGTTTGTTACAACAAACTCCTTTAACCAATAAGAGAATTACATTCCATGAGTGTGGACCAATAGATATTAGGGGTAAGTGCCTCAAAGTTTGTGCCATCATTGGTGAGTCAGGTACATTGAATCTAGACATGCTGAGGTGGAGCTATCTGACTGGAGGAATAGTGACTGGGATGCCACCTTGTCTGACGTTTGTGCCTTGGTTGATCCTCCTCTGTCTTTGATGCGATGAATGATGTACCTCCTTGACTCCCATGTGTTTGATGAGGCCTCCTCACAGTCAAGTCACTCCTCCTCTGGTAGCATACTTCGCCTTGAAGTGCTTGGAAGATCCTTCTTCTCTGTCATCCTGTGGTTTCTTCATGTGGTAGAATGAAGATCTTGAGGATAGCTTGCAACTCCTTGAACACTTGAAGCCTTCCAACGCTTTCGAAGCACCTTGAGTCCTCCTCCATGCATTTGAAGTGTCCTTGATGATGATGGAACTTGAATAGGTCTTCCTTGTCCTGGCATGATCCTCCTCCATCTTGATTTTATTAATCTACAAAACAAACAAAGGATAATTAAGTATACATGATATATTTGTTCTAACATGATATTTCTCACCTTAAATCATCAACAAGAAGGCATTAGAATGAAATTCGCTCAAGATCCTCTCCAGGGACATGCCCTATAGTGAAGTAAGCTTTGGACCCTTTGGAAGGGTCAAGATCGAAATTGGACAAAGTTGCTCAATTAGACCAAGCTCAAATCATTTGCCTCCAAAATTGTTTAAGAATGGGTTCTGCTCAAAGACCTAGTCAAAACATTAGACCTCCGAGGAATTTCGCTCTAGACCCTTTGGAAGGGTCAGGAGCGAAATTTGCATTTTAGCTCAATTTTCACAATTTCTTTGCCTCAAATCTCTTCTTAAGGCAAGAATACATCAATTTTACGCCATAGGGACAAAATCTAGGCTTCAAACAAGGAGCAAAATAGTGTTTTAAGAAATTTCGCTTTGGACCTTGGCCAAGGACACGACTTATAAGGAATTTTGCTTTGTACCCTTTGGAAGGGTCAGGAGCGAAATTTGTGATTTAGCTTCAATTCCATCACTTCATTGCCTTAAATCACCTTTCAAAGGCAAGTACATATCAATTCTTTCCCAACCATGCCTTAGAAATCAAGATCTTGGCTTGAACAAGGAGGAAATAGAGGTTTTAGGAAATTTTGCTCTGGACCCTTTGGAAGGGTTGGGAGCAAAATTTGCATTTTAGGACAAATTCTTCACATTTTGTGACCACAACTTACTCAAATGCATGCCTAAGGATGCCTCTAAGTTCAATCCACCTCAATCAACACTAGGGTTGATACAAATTTGGGAGCAAAAGGAGTTTTTAGGAATTTCGCTCTAGACCCTTTGGAAGGGTCAGGAGCGAATTAGCTATTTTGCTCAATTTTCCTTCACTTTCTCATCATTTTCTTTACTTCAATTGTTTCCAAAGCATGATAACGTCCTAGTTGAGGTCCCAAGGCATGAAATTAGTCCATTTTTGAAGCAAAAGGGAGGATCTTAGGAAAATTCGCTCTAGATCCTTTGGAAGGGTCAGGAGCAAATTTTGTCTTTTAGGCTTAAATCCATCATTTCCTCCACTTCAATTCACTTCTTAGGGCAAGAATATATCCATCTCCCCTCAACCATGCCCTAGGAACTAAGATTTTGACCTTAAACAAGGAGAAAATAGGAGGTGTTTTAAGAAATTTCGCTCTAGACCCTTTGGAAGGGTCAGGAGCGAAATTCTTCCTTAGGCTCATTTCACACTTCTTTTCCTCCCAACTCACCTCAAACTTGACTTATCAAATCTCCTCTTACCATAATCAAGTCACTTCGCCATCTATTTAGCTCAAAACAAGGTCCTCTTAGTGCATTAGGCAAAATAGAGAGTCTAGTTAAGGATTTCGCTTTGGACCCTTTGGAAGGGTCAGGAGCAAAAATTGCATTTTCAGGCTTAATTCTTATTCAAGTTGCCTAGGTACCTCTCCATTTCTCCTTTATCTTGTCATGTTCAAGCCAACTTGCTATCAAAGTGGTGAGGAAAAAAGGTTTTCTAAGAATTTCGCTCTGGACCCTTTGGAAGGGTCCGGAGCGAAATTGATGTTTTAGGCTCAAATTGACTTCATTGACTTCATTTCCAACCTTTCCCTATTAAAACAAGGTGCTTTGCTTTCAAAAATGCATGGGAAAAGGATAAGTTCATAGGTTTGAGCAAGGTAGAATGCTTTATGAATGAATTCGCTATGGACCCTTTGGAAGGGTCAGGAGCAAAATTGCTCTTCTAGGCTCAATTCACCTCCTTTTTCACTTGGTTTTGTCTTAAACTTGATCTTTGATCCTTTTCCTTCCATATTCTTGCAAATTTGCCCAACCATTCAATGACTTTAGTGAAGAATTAGGTCCTTTGGGAAATTTCGCTTTGGACCCTTTGGAAGGGTCAAGAGCGAAATTGAGGAATTTGCCTTAGATATCACTCAAACATTCAAACTTCTCCCTCAATCACATTGCTCTTACCTCAAGACATGCTAACAAACCACCTTAAAGGAGTTCCTGGCTCAAAAGTTGGATGAAAAGTGCATTTTAACCATTTCGCCTAGGTACCCCTGGAAGGACAAGACCTATCCAGGAAATTCGCTCTAGACCCTTTGGAAGGGTCAGGAGCGAAATTTGTTTTTTAGACTCAATTTCCTCATCCCATCTCGTTCCAACTTGTTCACAAGGCAAAAATAGGTCATTCCTCACTCAGTCAAGATGTATGAGCAAGCTTTGAGGTCTAGACTGGGAGCAAAAGACGTTTCTAAGGAAATTCACTCAAATTCTTCATCACTTCCTTGACTAAATGCCCTAGATCTTAAAGGCAAGGCCACCCTAGCAAAATATAAAGACTTCCTCAAACTCGATCAAGACTTAACCTAGAAACAAGAGCAAAGGACTGACCTAGGGAAGGCTTTCAAAGAGACCCTGACCTGGACCACCTACTGACCAATTTCAACTTAAGCAAACCCTGCTATCCTAATGATCCCCCTGGCAACTCTCCAATGCAAAGGCTAATAGCCAAGACCAGACAACCAAGCAAAGAAAACTAACCTTAGAAAGCAAAAAGTAGGGGTCCCCATTTGCAATGGGGCGATGTGTGAATACGTCACAACAAGGAGGAATTCATGATTTGTTGGACTTTCCTTCATCCCTTGGATTTTGCGCCTTCCACAATGCTAGGGCGGAATTTTGCACAGGTGGAGGAATTCATCATCTTTCACACTTTCCATGCATTCTTCATTTTGGTGCCTTAACTCACTCATGGGCAGATTTTTACACAGGTGGAGGAATTCATGATTCTTTCAATTCTTCCCTGACCACTCCACTTTGGCGCCCTCCATCATTCCTAGGTGGCATTTGTCATTGGGGAAGGAATTCACTTGTTTTGCAATCTTTTCCTTGTCTCCCTTGTTTTGGCGCCCTCCTAGTTGCTTGGGCGCAAATCGACCTAAGCCAAGGAATTCACAACTTTTCTATCCTTCCCTAACCACTCCACTTTGGCGCCCCCCTGAGAAGTAGGGCGGATTTTTCCATGTGTGGAGGAATTCATGATTTCCTTCCTTCTTCCTGACTTAGGTGAATTTCTAAGCTTCTTCCGGATTAGGCTACCATATATGGATTTGAGGTGATTTCCCGGACATAGACAAATTTCTCGAGCTTTCCACTTCAAGAATGAGCTTCCAATACTTAGCCAGTTTTGACTGATTCTATCTGCTTTTCAAACCTTCTGGATTTAAAAGTAGTCGTGAATGCTTGATCTTCATTGCCTACTTGAATGGTACTGTCAGAAATAAACTTTCCAAAAATAGAAACTTTCAGAACGTCAACGTTAGAACCCAAAACAAGACATAGGAATGACTAACTATAAATAGAAACTTACTAAAAATAGAAATTACTAAAAAATAGTAAGTTTGATTTTTGGTAAAATGAAGACATTCCGAGGCTCAGTAAAATACCTAAAAAATAGGAACTTTCTAAAAATAGAAAGTTGCTCCGTTTTTGCTCAAATTTTACTAGGAGGCTCCTCGAAGGGTCCTGATTCTAGTTCCATGTTCAGTTTTTCCAAAACCCTAGCAGAAACCCCTAAAATCTAGGACTAAAGGCAGAAACCCTAAAATTGACAAAACATGCCCTAGACTTCACCAAAATCACTCAAACGAAAAGCAAACTTGACCAATTCAACCCCCCAAACACCTGCAAAGCAAAGAGACTAGAGAGACTGCTGCGAAAAGACCCCAAAAACAAAGCCAAAAGACCGAAAGGGCCTAAAAAGGAGGGGGTCCCCATTTGCAATGGGGCGATGTTGTGAAAACGTCACAACAACTATGTCTACCATTCATAATCCAAAAATCCAAAGTTCAAATAATAAATCAAAAAATCCAAAGCTCATGTGGATCCAAAAATCTAGTCGTCCAAATCTACAGGCATTAAGGAAAAAATGTGTGAATCTAAAGCCAAAAAACAATGGTCCACAATTCCAAAAGTTCAAAACTCTGAATGAAATTCATCTAGATCTCCAAATTCAGCAAATCCCAAATCCAAGCAATCAAATATTCAAACAAAAGTCCAACAAGTTGGAATGCAAAATCCATCTAAATCCCAAAATCTAGCAATACAAATATCCAATCCAAAATCCAAAGTCCTAACATCCAAGAACCTAGAAATCCAAAAATCCCCTCGGCCAATAAGGCCAAAAATGCAAAAATTCGAATGATAACATCAAAGCCAACAAAGAATCCAATGTTGGAATGCAGCACGGTGTGTGAAATTGTTGGTCCTAATTCCCCCCAGTCCCTTGACATTTACTTATGTTTCAATTCCATCCTTCCATACAATCCATTTACATAATTATAGTGTAGAAAATTGCATACCCTTGTAATTTCATGTTATATCGTGTGCTCACTTTGCTGTGTTAATATTATTGTCCTAAAATCAAGATATTGGCACCTTCCATTATGTTCATTGTGATCCTTGTGACATTTTTAACCTTTTGGACATTTAGTGAGTTCGAATTTCCTAAGTAAAGGCACATAGCACAAAGGTCCATGCAGCACACTAGCATCCCACAAAAAATCATGATTTCAATGTTTGTTCAAGCATTTTTCTCCCTGTCATCATTGGCACTTGAGAAGATAACAGCTCTGAGCACTATTTGAGCAGTTATCCGAACCTTATCCTTGCTATTGTTTCCAATCTTTGAAACAAATCCTTATCCTATCACACTCTCTTGGCAATTTTTCAAGTTTTCTCTTAAACAAGAACCATCAACCTCCTTTGTTACTCTTTGAAGTTTTCTACCAGTTCGTTGTGTATGTGAAGACCATTCCTCATTGCTCATGATAATTGTGGAGTTGTGACAAAAGCTTAGCCAGCAGTGTTCTTAGCAGCTTCAAGCTCTTAAGGTGACTCTGTTCTTTATTTGCTGCTCCTCTTCTTTTGTGCTGATCATCTATATTTTGATCCTTGGGTGCTAATAGCTCTTGCATTTAGGATCACATTCACCCTCATTATTGCTACTGTTGCCTACTTTTTAATTTATGTTATATTTATCATTTTATTTTAAAAATCTATTCAAAAACAAGGACGTCTGTGGAGGTTGAAAGACCAACATGGGGTTTGACAAAGGCAAGCCCCTAAACAGCCACCAAAACATTTTCTCTCTTTTGGGTATTGCAGATTATTCTATAGAAGAAACTCTCAACCTAAAATTGTCTGGTGTTATCTATTTCTTTCTCTTATTAATCTATCATTTCCTGGATTTTATATTCATTGAATCATTTGCATTGCCAGTAGTTAAATCGGTTTGCAGCTTTGCCCACTGTTGCTTCAACATACTTTTAGTTTTTATTGTTTGTACATACAGGTACTAAATTCTTGGTTTAGAAATTACTTTTTATTTTTTGTTTGTATAAGACAACAGCACATCTTGCAGACATCCTTGCAAAGTGCTGGCATCCACGGAAAAGAGTTCCATCTTCTGGTTCTTAGTTCTTCAGTTCCTATATTTTTCAATTCTGCTGCTATATTTAAATTTTTATTTTCCAATTTTCTGTATTCATTAGCAGATCAGATCTTTATATGCTATCTTGCTTTGATCAAGCATATTTCAATTTTCTATGGTTAAAAACATTATAAAGAGTTGACTAGCATAGTTTAAAAATAAGCTAGTTGAACATCAATCTCAGTTGGTTGAATTTAATGTGATAGTACTATAGAATTCAAAAGGGAAAAAATAAGCATGCTAAATAAGGAAATCACAAAGAAAAAAATTAGAACTGTAACAACAGATCAAATTAATTCATATATCTGCAAGTTTTGTACAGAATCCACGAGGTCAAAAATATGAACACCAAAACTAGAGCTAACTTCAAAACTGGAAAGCTACTCAAAGACATTTATGAATGACTAATAAATATTTATAAAAGTGTATTACCAAAAGACAAGGCAAGACAATTAGAAGAAGAGCAACTGTTTGTCTTCTACTGGTTGATCTTCCAGACTTTGTTATTTTGCAGTGTGCACTCCCAGGGATTTCTATATAAAGAGAATAGGATGGTACACAACAATCAATGTACCCGATTCTCCTAGATCAGTTGCCATTGGTAAGCAATGGACCCCAATGCAGAAAATTGAGAAAGCATGGAAGAATATTCTGCAACCGGTACTCTAGCATATCAATTCCATTTGTGAGGTATCTGACCAAGTTGGACAATCTTGAAGTGTGTGATTCCATGACTTGATTTGCTTCTGATGCCATGCTGCAGTTAGGATTTATCTATTTTGGTTGAAAGTCTTCTACTACCCTTTTTGCATCCAACAAATGCAGAATGTAAAGATGAAAGGATATGTATTAAAAGCCATATCTAGACCAAGATTAGCTGAAAGATTGAGCTCATAGGTATCAACTCTAGCTGCTTGTATTTGGCATTGGTCTTTACAGGATTGTTTGCAATTGCTGCTGAATCAACTGAATATGTTCTATAAAATTAGCAAATTTCAAATTTGTCAACTTCCATGTGGACTGATAAGTTGTCACAGTTGGCAGCGTGGAACACGTTTCAATAACGAATGTCAATGGCTGGAAACCTACACACCTTAAAAGGGCTTTTGGTTTGTAGAGTCGTGGAACTGCACATCCTGAGAAGATGCACAATCATCCTACTTACCATTCCATTCTATTCATAACTTAACTCTTGAATTCAACACACTGTCATGTCAGTTTTGTATCCATCATTAACAAAGGTGATTTTCCAGGAATTGCTAAAAATTCTAGTATCCTTAACAGATTAGATTGTTGCTAATACTCTAAAATGAACGATCATTCTAAAAGAAAATTTGCGTCATGTCATTGTCTAAGATAGCCAGTCCAATGACCCAAAACTTGATAATCTTTGAAAACTTGTCCACTAAAACACAGTAATTACCATGCTTAGTGGCAGATAAACCTAAGAGAAGATCCACTCATTCAAAAACATGCAGGTGTAATAATTGATATGTCTTGCAAAACATCATCTGAGATGTAACCAAAAGAAATACCTCCTAATTATTGGCGATCTTTTTTACTATAAAATGATCTGAAATCAGTGTTCTATAAGGACACATTCCCAATAGTCCAGGTGATTTCTTGAGCATACCAAGGACTTGAGGACTTGGAAGGGACATCCCCTTTTTCAGGACTCACCTTCATCATATTGGTTATGGCACATGAAGCTGTAATATTTGATGTGTTCTGCAAAACCTGTTCTGAGATGTAACCAAATGAAATACCTCCTCAATACTGACAAGATCTTTTTGACTACAAAATTTTCTGAAATCAATGTTCTATGAGAATGCATTCCAAAGGGTCCATGTCATGACTTGGACAGGCCAAGGACTCTAGGACTTGGAGGGGACGTCCCCTTTTTCAGGACTAGCCTGCCAGCACAATTTGGTGCATGATAATTATTAAAGAAGTTAAACTTTTAAAAGAAAAATGATAAAACACCTAAAATACTAAAAGGGGGAGGATTCTCATTTCTGCACATTGTGTTTATTTTTCAGCTTCTTTTCATTTGTTTAAGGTATTTTAATAGTCATCCCCCTGCCATCTCCAAAATTCGGGAAAATTTTTGCTGTTCTTAAAACTATATTCCTGCATCTCCATATCCCATCATACAAGAAACCCAGAGAACCACTATTTGCAATCATGTTATAATGTGCCATCAATATCAACCTTTCATGCTCTACTTTAGATGGTAAACATGAGCATCCAAATGATACCAAAGTCCACCTCCAAGTGGTATTGGTAATTGTTGTCATTTTATGAAACCCTTGGTCCATCACTAAGAACTGATCAGAGATACGATCCATAGACCAATGGTGCCCTAGTTGATCAAGGAGAAAGCAGAAGAATCATGAAGTGTGAGGTGTTGCCTTGCCCGGAGGAAGTTCCTCACTTAGTCTTTTCTTCCTTCCCCGGAATTCCGGAACCCCGAGGTTCTGAAGTTCCTTCTCTTTGCCTTCTCTCGCTTTTCCTTCTCCAGAACTTTGGAACCCTCCCTCTTCGTTTTCTTCTTTCCCGGAACCCCGAAGTTCCTTCCCTTTGCTGCCTCTCCTTTCTTTTCCCGGAACTCCGGAAACCCGATTTTCCGAAATTCCTCTCTTTCTTTCCCTTTCTCTTCCATTCCTTGGAACTCTGGAACCCCGAGGTTCCGAAGTTCCTTTCTTTTCTTCTTCCCTTCCCCGGAACTCCGGAACCCCAAGGTTCCGAAGTTCCTTTCTTTTCTTCTTCCCTTCCCCGGAACTCCAGAGCCCCGAGGTTTTGAAGTTTCCTACTAGCCTTTCTTCTTTCCTTTCTTCGGAACTCCGAAGTTCCTTCCTTAGCCTTCCCTTTCCTCTCTCCGGAACCCTGAGGTTCTGAAGTTCCTTCCCTCCTTGCCTTTTCTCTCTAGTTCCCCCAGAACTCCGGAACCCGAGGTTCCAAAGTTCCTTCCTTAGCCCTTTTTTCAGTTCCCCAAAACTTCGGAACCCCGAAGTTCCCTGCTGCATCTCTTTCCTCTTCCCCGGAACTCCAGACCCCCGAGGTTCCGAAGTTCCTTCCTTGTCTTCCCCACTTCGGGAACCCGAGTTTCCGAAGTCCCCGGACTTCTTCCCGACTGGCAACACTTCCGGATGGCGTGATCGAAACTCAAAGCTTTAAATGCTCCGACGACTTTTGTGACTTGTGCACCTTCTTTTGTGGAGCCACAGGGGTGCATATAATGTTTTTGGCAGGATTTCTATCAGGAGAGGTACGGGGCCATGCTTGTTGTGGTGACTTATGTCATGTCTGCATGCTCCGACTTTGGAAGGTCAGTCAATCCACCCTTCTCAGGGTTGCCTTTTGTGGGTATGGCTAGGTTGCTTGCATGCACAGAACTCAAGTGCATGCACTTCCCTGCACTACCAGACTGACATGCAGGGGTCTTGATCACTCTTGTAACCATTTTTCTATATAAGGTTGTTAAGCCTCATTGTAAAGGGTTATCTCCCTGTTGCCTTGAGCTTTCTTACGCTCTTTCTCTTCTCTTGAAGACTTGTAATTATTTTTGCATTTCTGCAACTGTAAGTTTGGCCTTTGGCCTTTGAATGAATTGAAATAACATTCTTGCCTTCCTTCAACTTATGCATGTTGTGTATGTTTCCTTACCTTCATCATAGGTGTGTGTTTTGTGGCTCTTCTCTCCATATATGTTGCGTTAACTTGTTTTCTAAGTGTGACTTGTGGGAATCCTTCTCCCCTCTTGACACTTAGCAAATTCTAACCTCCATACATGCATTTGGGTCACTCATGCAGCTGAAGTTTGTGCATCTATTGGGTATTTTAGTTGATTCCTTGTGCCATTTCGGGTGGGGAGAAGAACAATCTCTTATCTTGGTGCATCACCTCCTTTGATTTCAAGCAATTCTCTCTTCTCTTTACCTCTGCAATTTGTTAGGATAGGCCTAGGAGTTAGTTTTGAAGTGTTGAGTTGGTTCAACACCTACACCTAGATTGAGAAGGAAGTCAGCCTTCTCCAGAGATTCAACCCCTTGCGCAAGGTCCCACACTTCGAGGTTGTTTCCATGTTTCACAAGGTTGTTAAGTTGATAGCTCAACAAAGGTGCGAGCTTTTGTGATAACAGTGATATAGTTCCTTTACTTCATCAAAATTCCACCCAATGTTGGAGATGGGTGTTGAAACAAGGTTCAGAAGGAAAATTCGAAGTTCAAGAAATTCAAGATTTTTTTTTCAAAGTTCCTCCACAAGGAAGAAAATGTGCCCAAGGTGAAGAATTTCAAGGCACCAAAAAAAAAATTGGTTGTGTGGATATTTTCTCTCTTCGGGACTCGGGACAAGACAAAATTTCTTGAACATGGAAAAAGTGGTCAGTTGATTGAAAAAACTTCCTTCAGGGTGAGGTGTGCACGAGAACATGAGAAAATTCCTTTGGGACAAAAATCTCTCTAGAGAGGATTTCCTCTCTCTAAGAATTCCAGATGTGCAGAAATCCTTCAAAAGTGGAAAAGATTGTCAAAATTCTTCCAAGGCGGGAAAATCTTCCAAAATGCCTTTTGTGAGCCCGGAATGGAAAGATTCTTGCAAAAGATGAGTTGGTGACATGCAAAGAGAATATTTCGAATTAATGAAGCACAACCCGCAAAATTATAAAAGTTCCTATGGCGGCAAGGTCGATTTGCACGGCGAGAATCTATTGAGTGCATGGTGAGAATCTATTGAGTGCATGGCGAGAATCTATTGAGTACATTTATTGCTAGTGAACATCTTGACCGAGTAGTTGGCATACTTAATGCATGACAGCAACCATATTCCAAGAAGTCATGGCTCATTTAATGCGCATTGGGCGAATTTCGAGGTGATGGTGTATTAATTACATAATGGGCGATTTTTTGAATGTAATGGATAATTAATGTAAAGTGGGCGAGATTCCTCATTTATGACTCTCCCCACTACTTGGCGTCATGTATTTGGGAATTTATTGGTCAAACCCTAATTAGGGCTTGCATGTTGAATCTTAGTCGTTGATCAGTTTGTAATCAAGGCCGTCCATTTTCCTCCTTGAGGCCTATAAAAGGGGTTTACCCCTTCATTTGTAAAGGGGGGAAATTGTATGAAATTGTTGCAATAAGTTATTGAGATAATAACAGTGATATATTGTTCTTTGATGGTGTTCACTTAAGTTATTTTTCAAAACTTGCATGGTTTCACCTTCCTCACTTAAGAGTAGACTTTTATTTTCCAAGCATTTAGATGAACAAGGTTGATTTTAGTGTTTTAAGGTGAAGATTGCTTGCTTGTACCTTTTGTTGATAGATGATTTTTTTCAACAGTGAAAGGTTGGATTGAGCTATTTTATGTGTGCACTTAATCTGAATCGTGGGATGAACTTTGTTCTCTAATGGTGTTCATCAATGGTTTAAAATCCTTCAAGCACAACCTTTGAAGATTGAACCCGCTTCATGTAGTTGTCTTCTAGTGGCGAAGTGAAGTGTGGTTGATCTCATCCGAAGCATTTCTATTTATCGAATTCTTAGATTTAGCTTAGTCTTCCTCAACCCTTTCCCCTTTAATTTCAGTCCATTCCAGTTCAATTCATTCGAAGTAGAAGCATCACCGAATTGCTATATCCGATGATGAAGTTCCAACCACAGCAAAGAAATGAAAGAATGATCCAAACGTAAGTCCCCTTGGATTACCAACTACATCACCACACAAGCCTATATCCACATAAATTCGCTAGTACGCAGTCGAAACCTTGGAGTCATCGTATGATCTTCTTGCAATCTTAGCATACATTTGACTTTGATCAAGAGAGGATAAGGTAGCCATTGGGAAACTTTATTTTGTGTTGGGCGTGGTCACAAAACGCATGTCAACACTACCCAACAACTCAATGTTGAAAGAAATCTTCACACTTTCTTCTTTCCTCAACTAAATTCTTCAAGTCCAATGCAATTTCTATTCAACTCACACAGCTAGATGATCCCAATAAAACTTAATCGTGGGACTTGCAAATCTTGACTTCACACTTAGATTCATTCACTGAATTGAGAATTCACAATACTCTTCACCTTTCTTTGGGCTTCATAACTTTACCTTGATCCGTTCCTTCTTCTCTATTCATTGTATCACTAACACTTTGCAACCACTATGCCCACTGTCAAATACTTCTACTTCTACTCCTCTTTGCTTTAGGATTCAAACCTAAGCTCTGAAACAATTCAAAAAAGTTGCCTTAAGAGAATCTGATGAATGCCTAACCACCCAGGCTTTAACACAAAACACCCATCATCATTCACAAAAGAATTCAAATACCATAACAACAATACAAAATTCATTTCAACATATTATTCTCCACAATCTCAATCTAGATATCGAGCAATAGTACAATCTTACAACAAATCTAAAGATTCTAAACATCAATCTTAGGGTTACAACATATAAGATGCACTAAAGAAGAGTGTGACTAAATAAATCAAACTCCTCCGGCTGATAAACGTTTAAAAGATATCTTCTCAACTGATGGACCTCAACTTTGTTTTCTCTCTACCCTACTTGTTCCTACCCATTTCTAGCCTCCTATTGTACTCAATGAATTTGCCACCTTATATAATTTACAATTTTATAGTAAAGATTAATGTTGTAGTTTGGCACCAACCCAAACATAGTACAATCCCCCATGCTCTTAGGATAAAGATCATGCAACCAATTTTAAATGACTTCTCTATGAAGTTCGCTTGATAATCGAGTGCACAACTTTGAACCATGTGAATTGCTTTTTTTTCTCATGCAGCAAGCTGTATTTCTCTAAACTCAATGTGGTTCTAAACATGAACAATGATACCCCCAATGGCATTATACATTGATGCAAATCACAAAAACATAGCCCACACCTTATAGACCTTCAATAGCTGATTTGGCAAGCCTCCTCATTCACATTACATGAAACACAAAACTGACATGTGGACATGGTCTGTTCATGCTCTAGACAAATCTCATGACGAACTGATAATGTGCATTGCTAATTTATTACACACATGATTTTGTCTTCATGTCTGAATGCTTAAGATGGTAACTATGTCTAAAATATCCAATTCTGGCAAACCGAAATTAATGATACTGAACTAAGAACTTTGCTAAAAACAAACAAACATAAAGGAAATTGTTTTGGTTATGCAAGACTGCTTGTAGACATGGAATGTTCCTACGTCACCTTATGTCATCTACCAAGCTACTAAGCTACCACGAGAGCAGCATGGTAGGGGGGAATGTTTGCATATGTAAGTGAAATATAACACATTTAAAGATCATGCAGGGCCTTGAACAGATGCACAGATCACTAACATTTAGAGTTTGCAGGAAATTCTAACAACTAATAGACAGATTCAACAAGGGACCAATGTTATCAATTAGAGAGAGGAAAATAATCAATTTTTATAGATAGAGAAGGTAGGAAATTGGTTTAATGGTAAGTCAGGATACTTCTTGCTACCATTCCCCAGGTTGGGACACACAGCACGCTCCCATTGTTCTCCTTGTAATCTGATTATAATCCAGTTCAAGTTAGGCTTCAAGGGGTATTTCCCAAACATAATAATAGGGAAAAAGATGATTTTGTTCGGTAGAAGCTTCTAGGTCCAACATTAATCAACATTTACTATCTAGGATGATTGACTTCAAAGCTCAGCTGTGACTTGAGAAACTTCTTAAACAGATGTGAGGATTACACCTAATCGTTCCAAGGAATCACCCCAAACTTGTGAACAACAAGAGGCCTATAGCCTCACCTCACCTTCACATATCTGGCAAGAGGATTCAGGAGACTACTAATCATGGGACAACTATAAGAGTGAAGACCAGCAAGTCCAGCTGACTTGACAAGATTGACTCAATATTCGACTACTTATACACCAAAACGAAGTAAAAAAAACTTTAAAGATGCAAAACTGAGCTCCTTTCATCACATTAACATCTAGATTTCTATTTAGAGAATGTACACAACAAGATCTGAAAAATGAGGAAACAAACTTCACTTATTGTGATTAATTTTTTGGAGTTTTGATTTAGCTTTGACCAATTCTTTTTGCCAGCCATGCTGCTAATTTTGTTTAGCTCACTTGCAGTCTGACAGTATAGTCCAATGCAGCTGCGTACTACTAAAATTTTGGGGTGCAGGTAGTCCCGTGTAATTTGCACGGTACATAATTTAGAATCTTCTTTCTAAATCGGATAGCCAAGCTATAGTTTAGGATTTGAAATTACAATGTAGATAGAGAAGAAGTCTGAAATTAAGAAAACATTGTTACATGGCTGCACATTTTGTCTTCCCTCCCTTTTTACACATCCCTTCAGATTTTAGCTCCAAATTTTGATAATTACAAAAAGATCGGTGTTTGGCAATTGCTTAAAATACACAGGAAAAGAGAAATCACGGAACATCTGGCCCCAAAAAATCTCCTAGAAACTTTAGCGGCTAAATGGGACCTGCTATGAGTCTCATTTACTATTGTTTTCGCAACTTGATTGAGCTTGGCAAATACGGTATATAGCTAACATAGTTAAATAAATACATAGCTACCTACAAGACCAAGCTAATCCTCACATCATATCATCATTAAAAAAATTAAAAACAAAAGAACAAAAAAGCACTTTATCTTACACTTTTCTTCCTCTTTTTCTTTTTCTTCCTGCTCTTGATTTCACCTACAGAACCAGGCGTGATTTCAGCAGACACATAGTCCGTTTCCCATGCTTCAAAGTCAATCTTTTCCTTCTCTAAACATTTTTTATCACCGGAAGATTCTACGCCTGTGTATTCTTCGTCCTTTTTATTGTTATTATGATCATCAATATATTTATCATTATTATCGTCGGTCTGAAGGTGGGATTCGTCCAGAATTCGAACCACGGGCCTGGCTGGTCTCTCGTCTTCGTCTGAGCTAATAATTTCTAAAACAATCGCTTTATTTCGCTTTGCTTTGGCTAAGATTCCCAGGCTTAAATCTTCGTTGGCCTCGTCTTCTTCGTCGCTGGGAATTTCGATCTGCTGCTCGTGACAGTTTTGAGGTGACATTCGAAAGTCTAGAGACGGCCGTTTTCTGCCCATCTTCGTAACAAAATTTCAACCGAAAAACTTGTGTTCCAAAATTCGCAGATTACATTAATCAAAAGCTTTAGCTTCTGGCCTTGAAACCCTAGCCTGCTGTTGTGTATTGGTTCATGAGGTCTTTATTTAAAATGTTTATATTGCATCACCTCGTAGAGGGTTAAATATTTTTATACGTGTGGAAATGAATACTTCACATGGATTATCTAGGTTAATTAAATACGTGTAAGAAATTAAGTATAACTTTAAAATGTTATTTTTTAACATTACCAAAGGAAAATATATGTTCTTATTTAGGAAACTGTTTGGGAAAATATATGTTCTTATTTAGGAAACTGTTTGGGAAAAAAATGATAATACCTTTGGAATCTATTTATATATTTTATTTGTGATGAATTTAATTTACATATTGGTGGGCAATTTATTTAATAAGATTTAAAGTGTACAATATAATTCTAATTTCAAATGTAATTCTAAACAGAAGTTTAGTCTTAAGCCCAATCTAATAGTAATTATAAACTTAAGTTAACCCTAAGTTAACTTGTAGAGGAGGGGATTTGTCACCTTCAAGATGATGAATCTCAGAGGACAAATCGATCCGTCACTACCTCACTCGAACTGGCGCTAATGATGTAGCCAATTAGAACATAACCAATATAACAAAGAATAATCAGAAATAAACACAAGTCTCGATCAAATGTTCTTCATTATTCTTTTGCAACTCCAACTATTCAGCCATTACAATGAAAAAGTCCCTATTTTAAACAATCACCAAAAATTTCCTTTTTGAGCAGATTTTTACAAAATCCAAAAATTGCCATTTAAGGAAATTTTCAAATCTATCCCAAAAATCACAAAATCTTCTAGAAACCTAAAAAACATTTCTATGACACAAAAAAACAACTTTCTAATCTCAAAAAGATTACGAGCTCAAAATTAACTAAAAAACCAACTTTCTAAAAAATCAAAAAAGAAAGTAAAAGTCAATTTTGAGGCCTTAGGTGAAGGAATCGGGCCCTGAAAATTTGAATTTTTTGAGGCCCTACCGAACTAGGTTTGTCGGCAATCCAATCAACTCCTCAAGATCTACGTCCATGTAAAATTTCAGCCCAATCAGACAATCGAGTCAAAAGTTATGACCCCGCGAAGTCCCTACATCAACTAAGGTGAGTCAGGGGATAAAAGTAATAGAGTTAAATAGTTAACTGCAATTTGAGGCTCTCAGACGACTCTATCAAGCCTCTGTCTAAAGGACAAGCATGCGGATCTGGGACACCAATACAGTGCATTGTCGTCCTGTACAGACGAGGTATAGAGTTCATACAAAAAGTTCCAAGTGCAATTATAATGCAATAAAAATACAAAAGATAATGAAGCTAAGCTAGTAAATGCGATATACGAAATAACCAAGATAAAATGGAAGGAGAAAAGGGAAGAGAATAGGCAAACAATAGGTCCACGCTATGAAGCCTCCATCCATATGAATCTTCTCTAATGTGACCTACACACAAGCCAAAAAGGAAAAATATTTGGGGCTACTTGGGGACTTGCCTCAGTCAAATCCCTGTTTTGGTGTTTCCACCTCCAACATCCAGATAGATTGATAGAATAAAAGATAAATGATAAATGATAGAAGAGGGATGTGATAAATCCCAAGATGCTCAAAGATAGGATAAATAGAATGATATTATCGAAGAGGCTTGAGAAAGCCAAGAGAGTTGCAAGAGATTATCGTGAGAGCTTGAGAGTGTTGTAGCAAAATAAGGATTGTTGGAGCAAGTGAGAGAGAGACGGAGGAAGGTGTAAGAGCCCAAAAAATAAGAGAGATCGTGTTGGGAATCTAGAGAGCTTGAATGAAGAGAGAGGATAGATTTAAAATGAGAGAAGAGGAGGGAAAATAAGGTTGGTGAGTCATTTCCACCGACATGCGCAAGTGACAAGTGGAAAGGCGCACTGAGAACCGACATTCAAATGAACTGAGATGTTGCAGAACTAATGCGTGGCATGCGGATGTCTACACGGTGCGCTAGTGTCCAAATGAATCACACGCAAAAACAGTAGGAGACAAGGGAGACACACGGCTAACAAGAAACATAGGTTGAAGGATAGTTGTTGAAAGGGGGTCTTGAGCATCCTGAGAGGGAAAAGGCTCATGCAAGGGCTGAAGTGAGCCTACTTAGGGGCTAGGGGAATGGACACCAAAGTGGTTACAAAAGATGTAGGTCGTATTACAAAGGGGTATGCAATTTTCGACACTACATAACTATAAACATAATTCATATAAATATAAATTATTATTTATATTTTTTATATTTTTATATTTTATTATTATACTTATATGTTTTTTATATTAATAAGCAGCAAAACAAGGGTATTGTCCCTATAAACAACAACCCAAAGGGTGTAAAGCTAACGGCAATAACAAAAGCAACACATTAGCAACACATTAACAACCAACTAACATCAAAAAATAACCATCAGAAGCATCACCAAAAAGAAAGTTTTACCTCTGGAAACCTTCTCCAGCGAGCTATCTAAACTACTTAAAGTCTTAGCAAAAGGCCACCTAGAGCTATAAACAACATTAACAGTATCTAAACTATTAAGAGTATCTAAACCATAAGCAGTATCTAAACTAGTAAAAGTCTTAACATAGGGCCACCTAGGGCCGTAAAAAACATTAACAACAAAGACTAAAGGGAACTTATCCCTAGCAAACATCCTTGAATTTGTAGCCAAGTTACTGGAGGACATTGGACCAATCTTCAGTGAGGAACTTAAATAATTCCTTGCAATTTCCTTCATCTTTCTCATCAGTTCCCGGGATCTTTTTCTGCAACGAGCACAAGGAGGTGGTAGAACCATGCATTACCCTCAAGCTGAACCAAGAGACACTCCCAAGTTTTCTTTCAAGTTCATTGACCCTAGATTTGACATTTTCTAGCTCATTAGCATTAATATTGCATTTAGAAAAGGTCTCATCCTACTGGGCTTTGCAGGTCCCTTTTGTCCTGGGTTTGTTCATCTCCTCTTCTTCTGACATTATATCATCTGTGAGATCAATTGGACCCATTTTTATACTCTCAGAAATATGGATGGAACTGTCATCAGTCTCAGAGCTTTCCCTCCCCTCCTTCTCCCTCCTTTTGTCTGCTTTCTCACTTTTTCTTTCCTCCTCATCCTCACTACCTATTGTGACATATTCACACATCGCCCCATTGTAAATGGGGACCCCTACTTTTTGTTTTCTAGGGTTAGTTTAGTTTGCTTAGTTGCCTAGTCTTGGCTATTAGTCTTTGCATTGAAGGGTTGCTAGGGGGCTCATTAGGATAGCAAGCTCTAATTGAGTTGAGGTGGGTCAGTAGGTGGTCCAGGTCAGGGTCTCTTCAAGGCCTTCTCTAGGTCAGGCCTTGCTCTCGTCTGGGGTTATGTCTTGATTGGGTTTAAGGAAGTCCTTATATCCTACTAGGGTGGCCTTTCCTTTAAGACGTAAGGCATTTAGTCAAGGAAGTGATGAATAATTTTAGCACAATTGCCAAATTCACTCTTGACCCTTCCAAAGGGACAGGAGCGAACTTCCTTAGAAACCTATTTTGCTCCTAGTGTAGACTTCAAAGCTTGCTCCTACATCTTGACTAAGTGAGGAATGACCTATTTTTTCCTTGTGAACAGTTTGGAACGAGATGGGCTGAGGAAATTGAACCTAAAACATGAATTTCGCTCTTGACCCTTCCAAAGGGTCCAGAGCGAATTTCTCTAAAAACCACTCCTACTTCTAACATGGGTTGAAATCCTTGATTCCACGCCTTGAGTGAATGAAAAATGGACTTTACATGCCTTTGGAAATGAGCTAAACCAATTGAAATGAGGAAAAATGAAGAATTTGTGCAAAAAACAAATTTCGCTCCTAACCCTTCCAAAGGGTCCAGAGCAAAATTCCTAGATAGGTCATGTCCTTCCAGAGGTACCTAAGCGAAATTGTTAAAATGCACTTTTCATTCAATATTTTGACTAGGCACTTCCTTAAGGTGATTTGTTGGTGTGTCCTAAGGTGAGAACAATGTGATTGAGGGTGAGGTTTGAGTGTTTGGATGGCATCTAAGGCAAATTTCTCAAATTCGCTCCTGACCCTTCCAAAGGGTCTAGAGCGAATTTCCTAATATCTCCCTTCCGAGTCTTAATTTTCCTCATAAACCTTGTCCTTGTGACGTTATGAAGAGAGAATTGATTTGTGAAATATAGTGAAGTGATGAAAAGTAAGGAATTTGAGCATAATTGCAAATTTCGCTCCTGACCCTTCCAAAGTGCCCATAGCGAAATTCCCCAAAAGACTTATTTCTTCACTAAGGATATCAAATAGTGGACATGCATGGCAAGGAAAGGATTCAAAAAAGACAAGTCTAAAGAAAGCTAAGTGAAAAAGGATGAGAATTGAGCCAAAAAGAGAATTTTGCTCCTGACCCTTCCAAAGGGTCCAGAGCAAATTTCTCCATAAAGCATTATACATTGCTCAAACCTACAAAATAACTCATTCCCAAGCATTTTTTGAAGGCAAAAGACTTTTTTTTAATTGATTAAAGGGTGAGAAATGGATTTTTGTGAAGGAAAATCAAGTAAAACATGAATTTCGCTTCTGACCCTTCCAAAGGGTCCAAAGCGAAATCCTTATGATAGCTTATTTCCTCACCAAAATCTTGAAATAGACACCACTTTGAGAGCAAGTTAGCTTAAATATGATAATATAAAGGGGAATGGGCAAGTTCAAGGCAAGTTGGATAAGGTTTGAGCCTAAAAATGTCAATTTCATTCCTGACCCTTCCAAAGGGTCCAGAGTGAAATTCCTAGAAGGACTCCCCAATTTCGCCTAATGCAGTAAATGAATCTTATTTTAAGATAAATTTATTGCAATTTGACTTGATGGCGATAGAAGGAGGTTTGACAAGTTAAATACAAGGCAAAGAAAGGAGAAAAGAAGTGTGAATTGAACCTAAGGAAGAATTTCACTCCTGACCCTTCCAAAGGGTCTAGAGCGAAATTTCTTAAAACTCTATTTTCCTCCTTGTAACCAAGATCTTTGTTCCTAGGACATGGTTGAGGGGGGATTTATATATTCTTGCCCTAAGAAGTGAATTGAAGCGAAAACAATGATGGATTTGAGGTCAAAAGACAAAATTCGCTCTTGTCCCTTCCAAAGGGTCCAGAGCGAATTTTCATAGAATCCTCCCTTTGCTTCAAATTTGGACCAATTCCGTGCCTTGGAGCCTTAGATATGATTTAATCATGCCTTGGAAGCAATTGAGGGGTGAAAAGGTGGAGGATTTGGGCCTAAAATGCAAATTTTGCTCCTAACCCTTCCAAAGGGTCCAAAGCGAAATTTCCTAAAAACTAGATACTTTGCTCCTTGTTGAGATCAAGATCTTGATTTCTAAGGCATTGTTGGTAAGAGAATTGTTGAGTCTTGCCTTGAGAAGTGATTTGGATCAAAGGGAATGATATAATTGAGGCTAAATCATAAATTTCGCTCCTGACCCTTCCAAAGGGTCCAGAGAAAATTTTCTTGAAACCTCCTTTTCCTCCCAATTTTGTATCAAGCTTAGTGTTGATTGAGGTGGATTGAACTTATAAGAATCCTTAGGCATGCATTTGAGTGAGTTGTGGTTACAAAATATGAAGAATTTGTCCAAAAATGCAAAATTCGCTCCTGACCCTTCCATAGGGTCTAGAGAGAAATTCTTTATAGGTCTTGTCCTTGGCCAAGGTCCAAAGCGAAATCCTTCTTTTAGGCCTTTTTGGGGGTCAAATCAATGATGTCTTCATGATAGATGGATTGAAAGGTCAAGTCTAAGACAAGACTAAGTGGAAAGGAGTATGAATTGAGCCTAGAGGATCAAATTCGCTCCTGACCCTTCCAAAGGTACAAGAGCAAATTCTTTCAAAATCTACATCTCACCTACAGTTTGGGTAGAATCTTTGGTTCAAGAGCTTTGCATATGGAATAATGACCTCATCCAAGCCTTAAGGACCTATAATCATGATTTGAGCTAGTAGAAATGAGTAAACTTGATGAATTTGAACACAAATGTCAAATTCGCTCCTGACCCTCTCAAAGGTACAAAAGCGAATTTCTTCTACCAGTGTGTCTTTTCCTCCTAGCTTCAAGGGAAATTGATTCAAATATCTTCTTATTGATGATTTAAGGTAAGAAATGCCATGTTAGAATGAATATATATCATGTATTCGTAATCATCTTTTGTTTGTTTTGCAGATCAACAAGAAGGTCGGGCTAGATGGAAGATCAGGCCAGGACAAGGGCGACCTCATTGAGTTTCATCATCATTAAGGACACTTCAAATGAATGGAGGAGGACTCAAGTTGCTTCTAAAGTGTTGGAAGACTTCAAGTGTTAAAGGAGCTACAAGCTATCCTCAATATTTTCATTATAACACATGGACAAACCACAAGATATCAAAAGAAAGATCTTATATAACTTCAAAGCGATATGAGCTACCAGAGAAGGAGTGACTCGATCGTGAAAAGGCTTCATCAATCATAAAAGAGTCAAGAAGAGATACATCATTCATTAAGCACGTCAAAGATAGAGGAGGATCAACTAGGATCAGTGCAAGGGTATGTTGAAGAAGCGGATAGTTTCAGAAGAGTTAATCAAAGCTGGCTTCTCAACATCACCAAATTGAGTATCAAAAGAGATACGAGCAAGTACTAGACAAGGTGGCATCCCAGTCACCGTTCCTCCAATCAGAAGGGTCCACATCAGCGTGTCCAAATTTGATGAATCCCACCTATGTATAGAGACACAAACTTCGAGGCACCTACCCCTGACATCTATTGGTCCATTCTTATGAAATGTAATTTTCTCATTGGTTAGAGGAGTTTGTTGTAACAAACCCTAATTAGGGTTTTCATCTTGTAATCCTAGCCATTGATTGTAAATCAATCTGATCCATTGAGATGTAAAGAGCTCTCTATATAAAGCCTTGTCTCTTCATTTGTAAGGGTTAATAGTTAAGAGTTAGCTAATAAGAGTTAGTGAATAGTCAGTAAAATAGAATAGCAATAGAGTAGATTAGGAAGAGAAGGCAAGAAATTATTGCCTTGATTGTAAATGAATTTCATTTTTCATTGAAGTTATGGTGAAGTGTGTTGTTTCTTTGCAATATGCATGGTCTTTTGTTGAATCTTCATTCTTAGAGGGTAAATAATTAGATTGAATGAAAGAAGTTACTAAATGCACTCGCGTGGAATCTGCCTAGTCCAAACCACTAGCCTCTTGCTGATTGTAAGTGCGCCCCGCGTGGTCAACTGGCATAGAATGAGCTTAATCTCAAGTTGTTATGCGTCTATTGTTCATGCATTAATTTGAATGATGATCAGTGTTTGACAATAATTATTTGAACATCTTCAGAACTACCCTAGAAGATCGCATTGAGCTGGTGTTGAATTGTTCAGTTTGATGGTGAGACCTATCTCAGTAGGACTCCAACTAGTCATTCATCCATCTTCTCACATTCTAGGTCTTAGAGTAGAGTTTCTGAGCCTTGTACCTTTTTTTATTTCTTTATTCTTCCAACTAGTAGATAAGATTCAAGTTCCAGCAGATTAAATGCTCAGGCAGTCAAATGTACGTCCCCTTGTGATTCCAGCATAATCACATCAAACCATAGAGCTTATCCACACGTAGAGACCCTACATATAATAACCTTGGAGTCTTCTCGAATGATCCTTAGGCTAAATCTTCAGCATTCAAGGAAATTTTGTTCAAGAGAGGATAAGATACCTTGATATTTTATTCTGTGTTCGCATGTGCATGAAAAACACATCAACAGAATTGGTGCTAGAGGGAGGGTTGATCACGATAAACGCCTGAACAACTGATATCCAGATTTAATCAATTTATGTTTGGGGGAGTAATTTTAAGGACTTTTCACCATTCTCTCACGCTCAATAGAATTAGGAGTGCCTGACAGTGAATGCAAACTCTTGAATAGTTGAATCCAAGGAAGATCAGTGGAGAGCCTTTTCTCAACGTCCGACAAAATTACAAGGAATGCACGATTGTGGATACATGAATGAAGCAGTTGATGCTGGAAGTCACCCTTCAATTGGACTTGCAAAGAAAGGAAGAACTTTGCATAGCTGGAACCAATTAAGCTTTCAAGTTGAATCTGAGATATTCAAGATCTCTCTTATTCCAAAAAATTCAAAAAAAAAATTGAAAAGCAGAAAATTAAAAAAATTAAAAAAACAAAAAAAATAAAAAACAGAAAGATTTCTCAATGGAGCAACAACAGTTTCATGATGAGAAACAAGTTGATATTCCTCAGCTTTGGTGGAGATTGAATACACAGCTTTATCCGTGCAGATTGTTTGAATTTGCAAGACCAGGGCAATGTAGGATCCATGAGACAGATGAACATGACGAAATGCATTGCTTGAAATACCAACGCAAGGAAAAATCTTCTTTTGGGATGTCCCTAGGCCAGAAGCAAAAGAAGGTAGTTTCAGCATCCCAAAAAGCAAAGAACCTCTTTCAAGCTTCTTATGGATGATTGAGAGTCAACCTATTTTGAATGGTGAAATGTGTTTAGAAGGCATATTACTACCATTATGGTGTAGAATTCACAATGCACCTCACTCCGAGTTTACTTGTTCATTGTGTGAAATGGCCATCAACCAAGTCAGATATCGGTTTGGAATACCAGTATTATCCAAAGAAGAGTATATTGTGAACAGATCTTAGGGTACACATCTTGCCGCTAAATTCAGGAGAACCTATGAACAAGACATTGCTCCAGCACCTGATTGTGAGAAGAGCCAGTTGCAAGTTGAGGATGAAAGATCCCTTAATAATCAATATGAAGCAGTGAATGATAGCTCTCTACACCTTATACCAAAAGAGGAAAATGATTCAACAACCTTTCGAGAAGGCGACTCATTCCTTGAAGAATTTTCATTTATGCTACAAAAGGAAATCCTTGAGAATGAAATACAAGAGATTTCAAATAGCATTCTTAAAGAGGACAATCAAGTTGAGATGATGAACAAAGAGCTACAAATAATAGCAAGTGAGCTCAGATATGAAGAACAATTTGAGGGGGCGCTTAAAGATTTCATCACCATCATATTATTTGAGGGGGCACTGAAAGATCTCATGGAAGAAGTACAAATGGAATCACTACCAAATTTTTTTCAAGATAAGCAAGTTATGGTGAGTGATGTGATTCATCATCAACTCTGGCCTCCCGAGACAATGCTTGAAAATGAGACACCACCACAGATTATATTTGATCAACTAGAGGAGATGTTTGAAGCTTAATCCATCAGGGAGTGCTTAGTTTTTGAGGATATGCTTACAAAATTTTATGAAGATGCTTGGTTTATGCAAGATGTCTCAGTGAAAGCAAAGAAAGTTGAGCTATTCGAGGGGGTGCTAAGTCTATTTCAAAAGGATTGTGCACGTCAAGATCAACACATTATGAATGCTTGTGGAATGGTTCATCATCAATGTCGACCTTCTGAAGCATCTAGTGACCTCGCTTCCAACAATGCAGTCCCATTCGAGCACGAACAATGACAGGTTGTCTCTTTCCTTAATCCTAGCTTTGAAAGTTATTATGATTTTGATTATGGGGGTTGTGGGAAAACAACTTGTATTTGGATAGATCATGGACCTAATGAATTACCTCAGTTAATCATTTGAAGTGAAGACTTGCTTGAGTATGAGAGATGCATGGTGAGAGCTTGTTTTTCCATATTCAAAGATGAATTTGCTCGACTGTGAACCATCACCTTTGCCACGCTCCTATTGCATATCTTGAGAAATCATGTAAATACATGTATATACTCCACCTCTTTGAGTTGTGTAAAGTCTAGGAGTGATGTATATAGTTTTTAGGGTAGGTTTTCCTTTCGTGTGTTTTAGGTTAGAGTTCTTTTGAGCCTTATTCTTAATTTTCCTTGAGTCATTTGATTCATGATTCTTTTGTGGCTCAAGGAGTTTAGTTCATTTCCTTTTGATTTGCTTTAGTTTAGCTTGCCTTGGGTCAGTCTGTTGGTCGGTTTGTTTTGTTTAGGTGTCCTGAGTGGGAGCTTCCATTTGTGAGAAAGGCATTTGTGTTGTTTGCTCACACACTGGCGACGATTGGATTTTGTGTTCAGTCCATTTCTCAAATATCTATTCATGAAGTATTTGGAAAATGAGGTTATTCCTCTCCAGCTTTATCATCTGATCAGGACTTGTGCTTGACTTGGAAGGGAATCACTTTTTGTATCTTGATACCGACATCTATTGATTAATATATCTTTACACATTAATAGACTCCAAGTCATTATGGTTTTCAGGTGAAGTTGTGATTAGTGAAAATCCAAAATCTTACTTCAGTGCCACCGCAATCCTCAAACCCTAGTAAGCTTCGCTTCTTACGAGTCAAAGGAATTGACAGAATGAAAAGCAATATCAAATTAAAAAAAAAGAGAAAATGAAAGAGAAAAAAGCAAAAGAAAATGAAGAGAAAATGAAATGAAATATCAAAATTGGCTAATGGGAACATGCAAGTAACTCCATCGAGGCTATGGACACCTGACTGGCAATGGAGAAATATTTGTGAGATTGCAGCGATAACCTCGTCGGGACTATAGATGTCTGACTAGCAATGAGGCTCTATCCAGGATGCTTATGAAGTTTAGATATATTACATAGCCAATCACAGGGGAACTTGAAGGCCATAATCGTCTTGTCAAGAGGAATGAATACACTTTCACACACGTATGTAATCAATGACTAAGTATCTTGATCCGGGTCGGGATTCTCCTTGTGCTTTGAGTGCATTTTCTAGTCGCCTGAGAAGTTGGGTTGAATCTTCCGGAGGTTCTAAGTGTGGATTGAGTCTTTATCTCTGAAATGTTTAGGAACATTTATTCAAGGTGGCGCTAGATGTTGTGACGTATTCACACATCGCCCCATTGTAAATGGGGACCCCTACTTTTTGCTTTCTAGGGTTAGTTTAGTTTTCTTAGTTGCCTAGTATTGGCTATTAGTCTTTGCATTGAAGGGTCACCAAGGGGCTCATTAAGATAGCAGGCTTTACTTGAGTTGAGGTGGTTTAGTAGGTGGTCCAGGTCAGGGTCTCTTCAAGGCCTTCTCTAGGTCAGGCCTTGCTCTCATCTGGGGTTATGTCTTGATTGAGTTTAAGGAAGTCCTTATATCCTACTAGGGTGGCCTTTCCTTTAAGACCTAAGGCATTTAGTCAAGGAAGTGATGAATAATTTGAGCACAATTGCCAAATTCACTCTTGACCCTTCCAAAGGGACAGGAGTGAACTTCCTTAGAAACCTATTTTGCTCCTAGTCTAGACTTCAAAGCTTGCTCCTACATCTTGACTAAGTGAGGAATGACCTATTTTTGCCTTGTGAACAGGTTGGAACGAGATGGGATGAGGAAATTGAACCTAAAACATGAATTTCTCTCCTGACCCTTCCAAAGGGTCCAAAGTGAATTTCTCTAAAAATCGCTCCTACTTCTAGCATGGGTTAAAATCCTTGATTCCACGCCTTGAGTGAATGAAAAATGGACTTATGCATGCCTTTGGAAATGAGCTAAACCAAGTGAAATGAGGAAAAATGAAGAATTTGTGCAAAAAAGAAAATTTCACTCCTGACCCTTCCGAAGGGTCCATAGCGAAATTCCTAGATAGGTCCTTTCCTTCCAGAGGTACCTAAGCAAAATTGTTAAAATGCACTTTTCATTCAATATTTTGACTAGGCACTTCCTTAAGGTGATTTTTTGGTGTGTCCTAAGGCGAGAACAATGTGATTGAGGGTGAGGCTTGAGTGTTTGGATGGCATCTAAGAAAAATTCCTTAAATTCGCTCCTGACCCTTTGAATTTCCTAATATCTCCCTTCCTGGTCTTAATTTGCCTCATAAACCTTGTCCTTGTGATGTTATGAAGAGAGAATTGATGTGTGAAACAGAGTGAAGTGATGAAAAGTAAGGAATTTGAGCACAATTGCAAATTTCGCTCCTGACCCTTCAAAAGGGTCCAGAGCAAAATTCCCCAAAGACTTATTTCTTCACTAAGGATATCATATAGTGAACATACATGGCCAGGAAAGGATTCAAAAAAGACAAGTCTAAAGCAAGCTAAGTGAAAAAGGATGAGAATTGAGCCAAAAAGAGAATTTCAATCTTGACCCTTCCAAAGGGTCTAGAGCAAATTTCTCCATAAAGCATTATACATTGCTCAAACCTACAAACTAACTCATTCTCAAGCATTTTTTGAAGGCAAAAGACTTGTTTTTAATGAATAAAGGATGAGAAATGGATTTTTGTGAAGGAAAATCAAGTGAAACATGAATTTCGCTCCCGACCCTTCCAAAGGGTCCAGAGCGAAATCCTTAGGATAGCTTATTTCCTCACCAAAACCTTGAAATGGACACCACTTTGAGAGCAAGTTAGCTTATATATGATAAGATAAAGGGGAATGGGAAAGTTCAAGGCAAGTTGGATAAGGTTTGAGCCTAAAAATGTCAATTTCACTCCTGACCCTTCCAAAGGGTTCAGAGAGAAATTCCTAGAAGGACTCCCCAATTTTGCCTAATGCACTAAAAGAACCTTATTTTAAGCTAAGTTGATGGAAAGTTGAATTTATGGTGATAGAAGGAGGTTTGAAAAGTTAAATACAAGGCAAAGAAAGGAGAAAAGAAGTGTGAATTGTGCCTAAGGAAGAATTTCACTCCTGACCCTTCCAAAGGGTCCAGAGCGAAATTTCTTAAAACACTATTTTCCTCCTTGTTCAAACCAAGATCTTTGTTCCTAGGACATGGTTGAGGGGGGATTGATATATTCTTTTCCTAAGAAGTGAATTGAAGCGAAAACAATGATGGATTTGAGGTCAAAAGACAAAATTCACTCCTAACCCTTCCAAAGGGTCGAGAGCGAATTTTCATAGAATCCTCCCTTTGCTTCAAATTTGGACCAATTTTGCACCTTGGAGCCTTAGCTAGGATGTCATCATGCTTTCAAAGCAATCGAGGGGTGAAAAGGTTGGAAGATTTGGGCCTAAAATGCAAATTTTACTCCCGACCCTTCCAAAGGGTCCAGGGCGAAATTTCCTAAAAACTATATTTTGCTCCTTGTTGAGATCAAGATCTTGATTCCTAAGGCATTGTTGGGAAGAGAATTGTTAATTCTTGCCTTGAGAAGTGATTTGGAGCAAATGGAATGATAGAATGAGCTTAATCTCAAGTCGTTACGCATCTATTATTCATGCATTAACTTGAATGATGGTCAATGTTTGGCAGTAATGATTTGAACATCTTCAGAACTACCCTCGAAGATCGCACTGAGCTGGTGTTGAATTGTTCAGTTTGATGGTGAGACCTATCCTAGTAGGACTCCAACTAGTCATTCATCCATCTTCTCACATTATAGGTCAGAGAGTAGAGTTTATGAGCCCTATACCCTTTTCTATTTCTTTATTCTTCCAGCCAGTAGATAAGATTCAAGTTCCAACAGATTAAACGCTCAGGTAGTCGAATGTAAGTCCCCTTGTGATTCTAGCATAATCACATCAAGCCACAAATCTTATCCACACGTAGAGACCATACATATAAGAACCTTGGAGTCTTCTCGAATGATCCTTAGTTAAAATCTTCAGCATTCGAGGAAATTTTGTTCAAGAGAGGATAAGATACCTTGGTATTTTATTCTATGTTCGCATGTGCATGAAAAACACATCAACACTATCCCACTCCTTCTCTTTTAGTGTATCATAGTCCACCACGTTCTTCAATTTTCCTTTCTTAGTAGAGCGAGTACCCAATCTATATGACCTCCTAGAGGTATTCTCATTTTACTAATATCTTCCCCCCGCTTCCTCCTCCTCCTTGCTAACAACCTCCTAGATTGTCAATTTGGCATTTTTAGTAGAGGGGGAAGGTTTTTTTCCTTTTTTCTTGCTACTGCTACGAAGCAAGGCTTTGCATTTAGGGTCCCTAGCTTCATTTTCAGTCACCAAGGGTGTGGGGGATTTAGGAGACCCAGATCAAGAGGCAATTTTGGCAACCTAAAAATTGGATGCACTTTTTTATGCTAGCGCCAAGGGTATCAATAATGTTGGCCAAGGGAGGAGTATCATAATGTGGGGCTTCTTGCACAATGATTTTCCTAGGGGGGCACAAAGCAAGGTGGAAATGGTAGAGGCGGAAAACAAGACCTTGGTGGAGCATGATGGTTTTTTTCCCTAGCTTTTAGCATTCTCAACTTCATTCATAGGACATTCCACATAATTGAGGAGGAAAAAAGGAAAGGACATAAGACTTTGATTCATAAAATAGTTAAGCAAGGGCATATGGTAAAAATAAAACACTTTAAACCTGTCCTCTAGAGTGAAGTATTTCATTATCATAAGGCAGACCTAGTTCCATGAGAAGCAATTGCTCTCTATCAAAGCCACCATGCAGCTTGACAGGACCCTCATTCCCCCTAAAGAATTGGTTGAGGCTATCATTATAAAAAACATGGCTTGTCTTCGTCCATTTTTGGCCCGTGGTCAATAGCCCTATTGCTTGCACAACAACTTATTCATTCTCTTCAAATGATATTTCACCCATCATTGCCCTTTTGTCCCACCTATGAGGTTGTGAATTGCATGGAGAGGCCCTTGTCATAGCCATTGATGCTTTCTATGAATTGCGACACTCCTCCTTCATAACATATATGTTATACGGTGGTGTCCATTTTCAATTCTTCATATTTGCTAGGCTCGATTTGAACCCTATCCCCACCCATTCTATCAATCTCAACAACAGTAACAGATAGCCCCACAAAGATTTTTGATTTAGCACAATTCACAGTGAAAAGGAAAGTTGGCGTAGATAACCAGATAAAAAGGTTGAAATTATTATTATGTGTGTCAGCTCCATCCTTATTACTCCTTGTCCATCTCATAAAAGCTCACTCATGTGGACAACACCTTCCTTTACAAGTAATAAAGATGCTCCAAACTTCCAAATCTAAAAATTTGGACCATTTCTCGATTTATGCTATATTATATTAATATCACTAGTATAGATATTTTAAACTTCTTATCATTATTCAAATAAATCATTTAAAATAAAAGATTATATAAAATCTATTTTTTAATTGAATTAGTTATTCTCTACTACTATTTTTTAAATGAATATTTGCTAAATGATAGATTTTAAAAAAAAAACTATTTTAGTTTTTATTTTACCTAAAAACTTATAATTTTGATGAAGGTATATTTTATTTTATATGGTGTTTATTTTTAAAATATTTTATTTCAATTAATGTTGAGAGAAATTCTACAATAGCAATAAAGGGTGGAGTGAAATGGTGTGAGTGGGTTAATGTTAACTTTTATTTTTTAGCTTAAATTTGACAACCATTCACATGTCAAAGTATTAATATTAATTACAAACTTAATATTTATAAACTAAAGATGATATAAAACAAAATATGCCCTCATCAAAATTATAAGTTTTAGATAGATACATAAATATAAAATAAAAATAAAGATATTTTAAAGAAATGTACCATTTCATAATTACAACATTCTTTTAAAAAAAGTATATTTTTATCCATTTTTATTTTTGATAATTAGATATGAATTATCAAATAAAAAAATTGTATGAGGAAAAAAATAAATCTAAATACAATTTAATTTAAATATTTTTGTATGTAATAAATATAATTTAAAGTGAAATAAAATAATTTTAATGTAAATAAAATAGTTTCAATTGACATCTCTCAGCATTTCACTCCACCCCTTGCTCCCATTGTAGAATGCCTCTCAACATTAATGAGTCATTTCATGCAAGGAAAATTTGAAATTATCCATAGTTAAATAGGTTTCCACTCATCCAAAAAAATTATTATTGCATGCACGACTTACATCAATATTTTACACAAGGAAAAAAAGAGTTTATTAGAGGGTATAGAAATGCGTGGTAAAGTTTGGTGTCCACTGAGACTTGCTTCCGTTGTGGTTGAACAAAACTATGCCACCAGAAAAGTAAAACAATGAAAATAAACACAAACAAGAAATAAAAATAACAAAAAAGATCCAATGGCGTTGAACATTCTCATCATCTTGCAATATATTTGGACAATATCAAATCATCAATGACTGAAGTTAGCCCACTCACTTCATAAAGAAAACACATTGGACATAATTATTTTTATTAACATTATTTTTTTTGTTGCTTGGTAATAATTGTATTTTATTAATGTTTAAAGATAGCAATACAAAAACATAATAGTATCTTCCATAAGAGTTCATTGTATAACCAAAAAAAACAACCTCCACTTCTACGCTGAGCCATTACAAAATGCTCCCAAACTAACATGACATCTATGCTATCAAAAAATATCTACCCCTTTCAACCGCTAGCTTGCCAATTCTAAAAATTAAGCAAAAAGGTGGATAACCACTATAAACATTACATACCCAACTAATTGTAAGTTCACCAACTTACAATCTTCGTTTCTACCACGGGCCAGAATCTTTGTCAAGATTTTTCACCTCTATCTCCCTTCGCTTTTGGTGCAGGAGCACCCAAAGACACAAATGAAGCCTAAAAGAACCTAATATCACCCATGAGGTGAAAATGATCATATGTAATAGGTTGATAGGTTTGTGAGTCAATAAGACCTAATTGATGTAAGGCATTGTCATGGTTGCATTTTACAAGCCACCATGGACACATGACCATGTGGGTCAGTATGAGTCTAGGCATGCATCAGACAAATAAATATCGGTCTTAAAAACATTAGACCAATCCTTGGAATAGGTCGAATACACCTTGGAGTTGCCAAATTTGAAAAGTGCAAGTTGACAACTTTTGTTGTCATTGTAAAATGTTGTAAAAAGGGATAACTAATCCTCCAACGGTTCCAAAGTTTGAAAAGTGGCTGGAAATCGTTAGGGGGGCTATATTATGCCCACTTGGATCGATTTCAGGGTTGTTGTTGGCGTAGTTGTTGAAGTTGATGATGTTTTGGAGTTTGGAGCAATACAATATATTTGGAGTTTTTTGAAATTCTGTGTTTTTGTTGTTCATTTCTGACCAGTATGAATTGGTGGATGCTTGAAATCAATTGGATGAGTTAGAGAAGTCTCTTACCTTTCAATTGAATCAAGTTTGAGGTCTTGTAATAATTGGGTTGTAGAGATCCATCAAAATCTAACTAGACTGGTCACTGTTGGGATCCAAGAACATTGAGAGGGGGGGGGGGGTGGGTGAATCAGTGTTCTGCCGGAATGAACAGTTTTTAAATTTCTAGACTATGCATATATATACCAGTAAAGAAATAAACATATAACAAGAAGCAAATAAACCATCCACATAAATGAACACCATAACACATAAAATTTATATGTGGAAAACCTCAATGAGGAAAAACCACGGTGGGATTTGTGACCCACAATATCAGTTCGCTGGTCATATGAAAAGATATTACATATAACAGGGGCCTGCACTTGCAGGAAGGCACACTTCCTAGAGCATACTACTCATCACTAAAGAGCCTCACTGACTACAAGCTTTCTGCCAAAGTAAATTACTGAAAATGAACTCAAGAATGCATCTGCTATGCCAAATAGAGTTTCAGTTTTGGTTATGCTCTATACTGGTTCATAAACTCTAAATTGCTACCGATATGTCTTCTCCTCCAAGAATGCTTTCCAAGCTATCTACAGATCATTGCATGATATAGCATTCATATACAAAATGATCTCCATACATATATTTTACATCATACAGTTCTGTTATATTCTCCTATATCCACATATTTCATGTATCACATTTCTTACAAAAATATCCTAGTAGACTGACCTATATACCTATTACAAATGATATGCCTTATGTCAACTTACAATATATTTATGAAAGATATTCAATGTCGACCTTGACAATAATAATTACAAAATGATTTAAGCAAATCCTCCTTGATGTCGGCTTCCAAAGAAGTATTGATGTAGGTGTTGGTGTCGGTGTAGCCCTGAATGCTCCAAAGCCAGTATCTACCAGTATATGCCTCCTAGTGCTGGTTTATGACTTCCATCAAATCTTGTTTCCATCAATGACAAAAAAATTAATCCAATGAGTGTCAATTGCTAACAATCTCCCCCTTTGGCATTGATGGCAACACTCATGTGAAAAATGGATTCCCTGTCGATATGCTCCCCCTAAGCAATAAACTCCATCTGAAATGTGTTTCCTTGATATTTTTCACATATTAACATACTCCCCCTTTGACATTAATGCCAAAGACCAGTGAAATAAGTGAAATATTTGAAAGTATTAGAAATAGATGCAAGTCCACTTAGTAAGTGGGCAAGTGTTTCTTTCTCTTAGATATTTGCTGATGTGGGTTTAGCTATCATATCCATGCACTCTTTCTTGTGAACACCCAATGAATCCAGTCTAGGACTTACCAATCCTCTTAGATTTCTTGCTCTTCTCATGATTTTATCTCTCTCCTTCTCAAAAGAAAAAAAAATTGGTTCTCCAAGGACAAAATTTGTCCATCAAAAGAGTTAGCAATTTTAGCCATCTTATCATATAACTCCTTCAATCTTCTATCTACATTAGTTGTAAGACTTTCTATGTTACAACACACTCTATAGATATTTGTACATTATTTCAAACAAACCTCAGTAGGGATAAGTTTGTCCTCAATTTTCTTCTTCAAAAGTTGTTCTTTTTGCTGCTGTGAAATTGTCCAAATCTTGTAGGTCTGCTATTTGCCTCAAAGATTGAAAATTGTTGGATATGTGATTTGTTAGAGTCTTGAGCTTACTAGAAGGGCTTGCTCCATCTTCAATATGACAGTCAAGTAATAATTTGTGCAACACAAAGATTGATTGATCAATTAATCCTTTATCTACAGTACCTTCCTTCAGTAATTTCTGAGTAGCCATCATCATTAATTCAGTTGGACTCAACTTAGAGACTGGTTTATTCTCAACCTGAGAAGTGTCAATTGCCAAAACCTTTGTCGGGGAATCAAATTTACCTGTCGATATGGACTCAGTGGCTTTTACCTTGTCCATCTCAACCTCTATTGCACTAGTGGCTTTGCCACTTGGCGCAGTGTCGGTTATTGTTAGTGGAGTATTATCCACAGAATTTCCAGTGTCCTATACATTGCCTTGCTAAAAAATGGTTTGTGTCGGTACAAATTATACACACTCCTTAGCTGTCGGTTGTGTTTGAGTATCTATAGTTACTGTCGGTTGTGTTTGAGTATCTATAGTTACTGCTCCTTGTGTCAAAATTGGAGTTGAACTGCCCAAAATACCTATCCCTTTTGATTTGTCAGGAATGGTGGAGGATGTTGCCCTTGCAAATTCTTCTTGAGATGTGAGAAAGTATGGGTTTTTCTGAAAGAATTTGGTCCATCCCTTACTTGTCTCATTTACCACCTCATTTACTCTCCCCATCATAAGGCTTATCTGTCAGGATTTACTACTGAAGATTGTCCTATTTGCAGTGTCTATACATCTTTTCATTTCCTCATTATTTACAGTACCACACAATTCCAAAAGTGCAACTTCTTTGATCTCCCTATCTCTCTTAACAACGTCAAGTCTCCTAGCCTCAAGTTTATTATACAAGGATAAAGGTATCTCCTTCAAAATTTTAATTAAGGCTTTCTTATATATGTCTATATATAACAAAATAGCCTCTTCTAATTCACTTTGCTCATTCTTTTCTAAATCTTCATAATACTTAGATATATTTTTTAATATTCCATCTTTTGTAATTTCATCAATAAGCTCAACACAGGTCATTGTGGTCTTACTGGTTCCAGTATCATCACCCTTCTTCTTTTTGCTTGTGGTTGCCTGTGTGATTGGTTTCCTCTTCTGCAAAGGCTTCCTTGTTGGTGGTGGAGTTGTAGTAGGCTTAGTTGCCTTTCTAACAAGTCTCCTCCTAGGCTCTGCCTTCTTCTGCTCTACTGGTGGTTTTACCACATTCTTCCTTTGTACCCTTCTGAAAGCCAGAGGTTCATTATCCTCAGGATCACAGTCTGAAGTGATAGGGGAAATGTGAACTTGTGGCTTCTTCACTTCTACAGTACCAACCTCTACCGGTTTAGCAACCTATTTTGATTTAAAGCCCAGTTGAGTGTCTATCTCATAAAGCACATCTTGTACATATGCAAACATCTTTTCTATTTTATTCTCTCTTCTCTTCCTATTAAAACTGGTTTTCACTTCAATAACCTTCTCTTCTGTTGTACCTATTAGTGAACAGATTTGTCCTTCAACAAATACATACACATACTAACTCCAAATGCCCAAGATAAAGGACAAAGAGCACCAACAGTTGGATAGATTATCATTGAATTGATAATCTTCCTCTGAATTGAGAGGTACAGCTCCCTCTTTACAAGATTTACAATGAATTTTGACCAAATTTTATCATATAATTCACTTTTAACCAGAAAGCAAAGAAAGGTTTTAACATTCACTTGTCAACACAAAATGAATGCCTCACAATGATTATCGAAATGTATAACAAAACATTAAACTTCAAATAACGATTAACCTATATAAAGTGATCAAAATATTTGAACTCTGATTGATACTCGCTCATGCCTCACAGGACAAGGGGAATCAGAATATTCAAATACTTTCAGCTAATTTCATTCATCAGATTGATTCACAGACTTGATATTAGATAAAAATCAGAGAAAGGAATCCAATACATGAACATATAAATATCCCAACAAAAATCTTTTATATATTCAAACGCATAGGTTTCAAAAGTTGTATCAGACATTCCATTCCATTCAAAGATGGAGTATTTCACTGAAATTAACAAGTAAAACAGTCTGCTATTGTTTACACTTCCCACAATTCCTAAAAAAAAACTCTTCTATTGTTTCCAAAATCACAGTTTCAGAACCCCACTCTTTTCTTTCATTACATATATATAGCTAATAATATTAGTTATCAATAACTGATTCTTGAAAAGATTATTAATTAATCTTTTCCTTTATCCTCTTCTTCCGACAACTTTTTTTTATTTTGCTTCAAATCTTTTATCTCGAAATTTTTGATAGACCCGTACTCAGAGATAAATAACTTTTGAATGAGATAATATTTTTCCGATCGCTCCAATGAGAATTTAGAAAACTACGTTTTCCAAATCATATTAAAATTTCAGATCCAACGATTAGATTGAAAGTTATTCCCTTCACACCGAGACTAATTTTTTTTTGTCTCAGAAAATCCGTGGTTCAAGATTACATTGAAAATTACAAACATTAGCCATGCCAATGTTATTGGATTTTTGAATTTTTTATTTTTTTTAAAATCTGGAACTCACACACTTTGAACCTGCATCTGATGAATCTTTGAATTCTGAATTTGAACTTTTGAAATAGAACCTTGAACCTTGAACCTACGCGCTTGAACCTGCGGGATTGAACCAAAGAAGGTTCAAAGTTCAAGTTCAAAGACCAAAAATTACAATGAACCCAAAATTTGAACCGCTTGAACCTTTTGAACCGCTTGAACCTTGAACCTACGGGGTTCAATTAGAAGGTTCAAAACACAAACTGCACCCACATTATATTTGATTTATCACTTTGTTTTCATATTTGGCTGCGCTTTGAACCTTTGAACCTTTTGAACCTTTTGAACTGCTTGAACCTAAGGAGATTCAAGGTTCAAGTTCAATGATAATTGTTCCTTTGGGCTGCCATAGAAAAACTTGCACAACTTTTTACTGAGAGCTCCTTTTTTAATGAAATTTTAACTGTAGAATAAATGGGCCTAGTCGAGCATAACCCAGAAATCATTTTGGCATAGGAGACATAAGACTTGAGATTTAATTGTTTGGGTATATGGGTAAGCCAAAAATAAAACAATTAAAATCTCTCAGCCGACATGGAGTTTGGCCATAAAAACTTCAGCAAACAATAACTAATTTTCAGCTGATTATGAGACTTTAGGCATCAGCAAAAATATGGGGGTAACAGTACCAAAATGTTCTGTCTTATAATCTAATGAGGCATCTAACAACATCTTTGCATAGATTTCAAAAATGCTATCATCCACCTCATATCCAAGCTCAGTAATCCAGATTTGCCTAGGTTCAACTGCTTCCATAAAAGTTTCATTCAGTTTTTACCATGAAACAGATATCAGTGGAATACTTCTCCACAATGTTCTTTGAAATTCTCTCCCTTTTCCTCATGTTTTCTTGAAAAGTCTTAAAATACCCCCAAAGTTTCTCATCTTTGTCGGTACTAAGACCGGTGATAACTTTCTTGATCTGCATACCTACCAGTATGTCATGAGCCTAATGCTTCTTCCCTAGACTGGGTAGCTCATTTAGGAAGTAAAGCATTAAACAAACAATCAAGTTTCCATATCTAAAGGTGCCTTTCTTTATTCCTTTGATCTTTCCAAGGTTTAACATCAACTCACTCCTCATCCACTCACATAAATCATTTTTCACATTATTCCCCAACATCTGATATGCAGCATGAATGCATGAGCTAGCAACATAATTCAATCAGTTGGATTGAGTTACCTTGTAACCTATGATCATGCTTGCAAACTTTATATCCGTGTCAGTGATTGTGCTTATCCTCATTGATCTACTATCAAGTGTAGCACCGATGAGTTTTTCGACCTCTGTGTTGGAAATTTTCTTGCCAGGTTCTTGTCCGACCCTGGGTAAGCTGGGTGAACCTTCATCGATGATGAACACAATTCTCCAGATCTCCTTAGATCTCTTCCAAGGTAATATGCAAAATTTAGCAATGACTTTGCCATCCCCTAAGGCTTATGCCTCAGTTACCAATGGAATTTCCTACCGGTGGAGGAATAGTCTAATCTACCGGTGGAGTTACCAGTATAGATCCATCTCCACTTGATTATTCAGATTTTCTAACCTATCTCTTGGTGTGATCTTGTTGTATTTCATCTACCTTATGTTTTCCTTTCTCGTTATCTTTATCATTATTAACTGGTTGAATCTTGCTTCTATAATACTTAGCATTATGACCTATTTTGTTGCATGCATAACATGTAACATTGTTCTTCTGAATTTCTTTGACATATCTGATATCATTTCTTGACCTACAATGATTAGAAAAATGTCCAAACTTTCCACATGCATAACATTTAACCTTCATTCTACAATCTTCTGATCTATGACCATATTTCTTGCAGTTTGTGAATTGACCGGGAACCGAATTGTAGTTTTAATTTGCCTTATTTCTACATTGTTTAGCCATATGCCCAAATTTATTGCAAACAAAACATCTACCATTGAATTTATAAGCATTAGATTGCCTTACCGGTTTGCTTTGTTCTAATGAGTTCTACATACCAGTTGTCTGATCTTCATTTGCAGTACTAGAGCATTCACCTTGTACAAATCCAAGTCCTCTTGAATCATCGATTTGTCTTTGTCTTTTCAGTAAGTCATCCAACTATGCAGAACTGATCCTAAACTTTTCTTTATACTCACTTGCAGTAGTCAGATCATCTCTTAGAGTAGTTACTTGTGTTTCAAGTTCTTGTTCATTGTTCTGGGAGTGTGCCAAATCAGTTCTCAACAAATTATTCTCATGAGTCACAAATAAACCATCCACATAAATGAACACCATAACACACATAATTTATACGTGGAAAACCTCAATGAGGAAAAACCACGGTGGGAATTGTGACCCACAATACCAGTTCATTGGCCATATGAAAAGATATTACATATAATAGGGGCCTACACTTGCAGGAAGGCACACTGCCTAGAGAATATTGCTCATCACTAAAGAGCCTCACTGACTACAAGCTTTATGCCAAAGTAAATTACTGAAAATGAATTCAAGAATGCATCTGCTATGCCAAATAGAGTTTTGGTTCTGGTTCTGCTATGTACTGATTCATAAACTCTGAACTGCTACCGATATCTCTTCTCCTCTAAGAATGCTTTCCAAGATATCTACAGATCATTGCATGAAATAGCATTCACATAAAAAATGATCTCCATACATATATTTCACATCATATAGTTCTGCTATATTCTCCTATATCCGCATATTTCATCTATCACATTTCTTACAAAAATAACCTAGTAGACTGACCTATATACCTATTACAAATGATATGCCTTATGTCGGCTTACAATATATTTACAAAAGATATTCAATGTCGGCCTTGACAATAATAATTACAATTTGATTTAAGTAAATCCTCCTTGATGTCGGCTTCCAAAGAAGTATTTATGCTGGTGTCGGTGCCGGTGTAGCCCTGAATGCTTCAAAGTTGATATCTACTGGTATATGCCTCCTAGTGCTGATTTATGACTTCCATAAAATCTTGTTGCCATCAATGACAACAAAATGAATCCAATGAGTGTCAATTGCCAACAGTCAAAAACCATGTCGACACCTAGGGTTTCACTATAAAGATGCCCTTAATCTGATATTTTCACCAAAGGACCAAACAACTTGTGGGAAAATGTTAGAAGGTTCATTGTATCATAATAATTTGGTGTTGGTTTGCAAGGAGGCTCCAAGCCCGAATAAATCAAATTGACCCTAGGCAGGCATCTCTATGTGACCGCTTGAACTGAAGAAGTGGAGATCACTTGTAGAATACAAAGAAGATGGGATCAAGTTGAAAACTTGGATTTGATGGTTTGAAACCTTACCCCACCTTTTAGAAGTGTTGGTTTGGTTGGGGGACTAATACAAGGGGTACTTTCTTTGTAAATTAGGCCTAATTGGCTTAATTAGGTCTGGAAGGAGAGTAAGGGTATATACCTTTCAACTTGTGGTTAGAGTCTAACCCTTTGGGGAATTGTGTAACTTGACAAAGGGTATCTAAATATTCCCTTAGTTTGTCTTGTCATTTGGAATTTTGCTAAGTTGTGTTTGGAGAACTCAACCGGTAGGGCTATTAGACAAATAGGACAGTTATGAGACAAGTATCCCCTAACACATTTGATAGTCAGATATTATGGGTGTTATGTATTGTTTGGACCACCAATAAACAAAATCCAATAGGTTTCCATCCCACCGGTACCGGAAGATTGTTTGCCAGTAACACAAGGGTAGAGTGTTTTCATCCTACCGGTACCAAAAGATACTAAACCGGTATGGATCCGGTCACACAAATTGCTCTATGAGTTGAGTATTTGGTAGGTGTGTTGTTTACACCTTGAACAAATAAAAGAACCTATTTTGGACATAGTAGTTGTGGGTGAAAGAAGATTTTCACCTAGTTTGTTGCCTGGCTCTGCATCATATTGGTATTAGAGCACGAGTTGGATAGCTTGGTGAAAGTGATTTGTGGTGTATGTCCACAAAAGGAAGTGAGTGAGAGGCTAGCAACATGCCTCCTAAGAGTATGTCTCAAGATGCCATTAAGAAGTTGTTTGAAGACAAAGTGAGGGAGTTATAGAAGGCCAAAGGCAAAGGAAAGGAGGGTGAATGTGACTCTGATGAAGAAGAAGAACAAGAGGGAGAAGAAGAAACCCCAAGGCAGGAAGCTGAGTTACCTGTAGATCAGAGAGCATTTGTTGAGGTCCTAAAGTCCATTGGCAGAGAATCCTCATCAAGTAAAGATGATATCCCTATGTTTAGTGGAAAAATGAATGCAAAAGAAGTGATGGATTGGATTGAGGCATTGAACAACCATTTTGAATGCAAAGAGACCCCTGAGAATAAGAGGGTTACCTTTGCTAAGTCCAAGATGAAAGGAACAATGCTCACTTGGTGGAATTACCTCCAAGGTGAGATGTTGAAGGAAGGTAGAGGTATGATAACCTCATGGGATAGAATGTTCACAAAAGTGAAGGCACAATTCATCTCGGTAGACTATGAAGTCCAAGTCTACAAGAAGTTGCAAGGTTTGAGGCAAAAAGACCTTGATGTGAGTACATATACCAAGGAGTTCCATATGTTGAGTCTAAAGACTAAACACCATGAGGAGGAACCGGAGAAAGTGGCAAGATATCTTAGTGGATTGAAATATAGTATCCAAGATGAGATCAACATACTAGCACCAAAGACAATGAATAGGTGCTTTCAACTAGCACTAAGAGAAAAGGAGAAGCTAAAGAGAAAGAATTATCAAAATAACAGAGGTAGAGGGGGCAAAAACTTCATAGGCAGAGGCCCTATGAATGGTAAAGGACAGAGTTCTAGGTCACAAGGAGAGGCTAATCAAGAAAGTTAGCATGGATATGGTAACACAAGAGGGGATTTCAGAGGAAGAATATCCAATCATAAAGGTAGATTTGGTGGAAGAAGCTCGGAGCCTTTCATATGCTACAACTGCAATCAAGTAGGTCATACCGCAGCTAAGTGCCCTGAGAAGATCGGATCAAGCTCCCAAGGAGAGAGGAGAACACATTTGGTTCAAGACACTGATTGCCAAAGTGTCAATTCACCTAATTCCTATGGACTTCTAGAGAGAGGAGAAGCCTTGATGATGAGGACAAAATTATTGAAGGTACCAAGCAATATTGAACCTCCACAAAGGAAGACACTCTTCTGGACCACATGCAAAGCAAGAGGCAAGGTATGTAAGGTTATAATAGATTCAGGTTCAACTAAAAATTTAGTATCCTTAGAAATAATAGATAAACTAAAATTAAGAAGAATTCCTCATCCATTTCCATATAAATTTTCTTGGCTTACTAAATGAAAACAAACCTTGGTAGAAGAGCAATCATGGGTTGAATTTCAGATAGGAGCATACAAAGACAAAATTTTGTTTGATATTGTTGAGGTGGATGCCTGACATCTTCTTTTTGGGAGACCATGGCAATATGACCTCAAGGCCCATCATGATGGACACAAGAACACCTACTCCATCACCAAAGATGAAAAGGTGATTGAATTGATACCCCTTCCTGATAATAGTGAGGATCAGAAGGAGAAGGAGGCCAAGATCATGATCATGGAAGGAAAAGAATTCCTCAAGGCAATCAAGGAAGAGGGAACACCTTGTTTTGCAGTGATGTCAGTACCAAGGCAAGAAGAAGAGCCCATTGCAGATGGTAAGGTAGAAAAGAAAAGGGTGATAGTATTTGAGGAGGTGAAGGAAATGTTGAGAAAATACAAGGACATAGTTGCAGAAGAGTTGCCAAGAACCCTGCCACCAATAAGGGAGATAAGCCATTGCATTGACTTCATTCCTAGTGCCACCTTACCAAACAAACCAACCTACAAAATGACTCCCCAATAAAATGAGGAAGTTGCAAGGCAGGTCCAAGAGTTGCTTGATAAAGGTTTGATAGGGAAGAGCTTGAGCCCTTGTGCAGTCTCAACTATCATAGCACCAAAGAAGGAGGGAACATGGAGATTATGCACTGATTCTCGGGTCATTAACAAGATAACCATCAGGTATAGATTCCCTATGCCTGGAATAGAATATTTGCTTGATTGTTTAGGAGGTGCAAGATATTATTCCAAGATTGATTTAAAAAGTGGTTATCACCAAATAAGGATTAGAGTCGGTGATGAATGGAAAACTACTTTTAAAAAAAATGAATGATTGTATGAATGGAGGGTGATGCCATTTGGGTTGTCAAATGCCCCTAGCACTTTCATGAGACTCTTGAATGAGGTGTTGAAGGAGTTCATTGGTAATTTTGTCATAGTGTATCTAGATGACATCCTAGTGTTTAGCAAGACAAAGGAGGAGCACCTAAAACATTTGGATATGGTCTTGAGAAGGTTGAATGAAGAGAAACTAATGATAAACATGGAAAAGTTTGTGTTTTTGTAGGAAGAACTAACTTACCTTGGGTTTGTGATTTCTACAGGAAATCTAAAAATGAATGTTGATAAAGTGAATGCCATTCTCACATGGCCAACTCCTAGAACAATTGGTGATGTAAGGAGTTTTCATGGCCTAGCTACCTTTTATAGGAATTTTATTAGGAATTTTAGCCAGATTTGTGCTCCCATGTTAGAGACCATTAGGGGTGGACAGAAGTGCAAATTTCCATGGACCAAGGAGGCGGATGAAGCATTTGAAATGCTAAAGAAAAAGGCACCACATCAACCTATTCTTGCCTTACTTGATTTAAAAAAAATCTTTCAGATTGAATGTGATGCAAGTCATTTGGCAATAGGTGCAGTACTTATTTAGGAAGGTAGACCAATTGCATTTTTTAGTGAAAAATTGAATGATGCTAAAAATAAATATTATTCCTATGATTTGGAGATGTATGCATTAGTTCAGGCACTAAAGAAGTGGAGGCATTATTTGATTCCCAAAGATTTTGTTGTTTATACAGATAATCAGGCACTAAGCTTCCTAAATAGTCAGGAGAAATTGAGCCATAGGCATATGAAGTGGGTTGAGTCCATTTAGGCCTACACCTTTACAATCAAACACAAGAAAGGTATCTCAAATAAAGTTGCAGATGCTCTTAGCAGGAGGGCACTAACAGTTTTAGAAATCCTGTTGGAGAGTGTAGGAGTTGATTCCCTCAAGGGTATGTATGCTACAGATGAAGATTTCAAAGACATCTACAATGTATGCACTGAGTTTGGTAGCCGGTATCATTTAGAGTATTCTGATTATTTTATTCAAGATGGTCTTCTTTTCAAAGGATGTCAGTTATCCATTCCTAAATATTCAATGAGGGATAACATAATAAAGGAGAAGCATAGTGGTTGTATAGGGGGGCACTTTGGATTAGACAAAACTCTTGAGTTGGTGAGAAGATTTTATCACTGGCCTAAATTGTAGGCATATGTCAGAAAATTTGTGATTCATGTGTGGTGTGTCAAAAGGCCAAAGGGGCAACAACAAATGCAGGACTATACCAGCCATTGCCCATCCTTCAAGACCTTGAGAAAGTGTGAGCATGGACTTTGTGATGGGTTTGCCAAGAACTCAAAGAGGACTTGACAATGTTTTTGTAGTTGTTGACAGGTTTAGCAAGATGGCACATTTCTTGCCATGCAAGAGCACACGTGATGCTACATATGTTGCAAACCTTTTCTTTAATGAAGTTGTGAAAATGCATGGTTTACCCTTGAACATTATGTCAAACAGAGACGTGAAATTTGTAGGACATTTTTGGAGGACTTTATGGAGGAAGTTAGGCACAAACTTGTCTTTTAGTTCAGTTTATCATCCCCAAACGAATGGCCAAACAGAAGTGGCCAATAGGTCACTTGGAAAATTGTTAAGGTGTCTCACCAAGCAACATGGTGAAAAGTGGGATTTCATCATCTCCCAGTCATAATATGCCTATAATGATTTTGTCAATAGGAGTACTAGAAGGAGCCCTTTCCAAATTGTCTATGGATTGAATCCAAGAGGTGTGTTGGAATTGAGAAATCTACCCTCAACTGAACATATCAGTGCTTGTGGAGAAGAATTTGCTGAAGGGATAAAGGAGATTCATGACCAAGTCAGGATGCAATTGCAGAAAAGTACAGAGAAGTACAAGGAGTAGGCTAACAGAAGAAAGAGATATGTGCAGTTCCAAGTTGGAGACATGGTATGAGCAAATTTGAAAAAGGAGAGATTGCCAAAAGGGAAACACACAAAGCTCATGCTGCAAAAAATTGGACCTCGTCAAATACTCAAGAACTTTGGGAACAATGCATATGAAATCTAATTACCTTCAGATATAAGTATATCCCCAATCTTTAATGTTGCAGATTTGACACCATTCAATGGCACAATGCAGAAAGATGGTACATTCTCGGTGGAAGATGTTGCAGACATATTGAAAGACTTTCCAAGTCAATGGCCACCCAAACTTGAAAGGATATTGGACACAAAGATTGTGAAGAAAACTAGGAATAAGGTCTACAAACAATACCTTGTCAAGTGACAAGGACTCCCTGAGGCAGATGCAGTATGGATGGATGAAGACCAAATGAAGCAACATGGGACTACATTATAGTAACTCATCTCAAGTGGACTTGAGATTAAATTACCTGAGGAGCACCCAAAGACACAAATGAATCCTAATAGAGCCTAATATCACCCATGAGGTGAAAATGATCATATGTAATAGGTTGATAGGTTTGTGAGTCAATAAGACCCAATTGATGTAAGGCATTGTCATGGTTGCATTTTTATAAGCCATCATGGACACATGACCATGTGGGTCAGTAGGAGTCTAGACATGAGTCAGGAAAATAAATATTGGTCTTAGAAACATCAAACCAATCCTTGGAATAGGTCGAATACACCTCAGAGTCACCAAATTTGAAAAGTGCAAGTTGACAACTTTTGTTGTCATTACAAAATGTTGTAAAAAGGGATAACTAATGCTCCAATGGTTCCAAAGTTTGAAAAGTGGTTAGGGTTTTTGTTGGAGTAGTTATTGAGGTTGATGAAATTAATGATGTTTTGGAGTTTGGAGCAATACAATATATTTGGATTTTTCTGAAATTTTGTGTTTTTGTTGTTCTTTTAAGACTAGTACGAATTGGTGGATGCCTAAAACCAATTGGATGAGTTAGGGAAGTATCTTAAATTTCATTTGAATCAAGTTTGAGGTCTTGTAATAATAGGTTGTAGAGATCCATCAAAATCTAACTAGATTGGTCACAAACCCTGTCGGCACCTAGGGTTTCACTATAAAGATGCCCTTAATTTGACATTTTCACCAGAGGACCAAACAACCTATGGGAAAATGTTAGAAGGGCCATTGTATCATAATATTTTTGTGTTGGTTTGCAGGGAGGCTCCAAGCCCGAAGAGATTGAATTGACCCTTGGCGGGCATCTCTATGTGACCACATGAACTGAAGAAATGGAGATCACTTGTAGAAGACAAAGAAGATGGGATCAAGTCTTGAAACCTTGGATTTGGATGTTTGACACCTTACCCCACCTTTCATAAGTGTTGGTTTAGTTGAGGGACTAATACAAGGGGTACTTTCTTTGTAAATTAGGCTTAATTGGCTTAATTAGGTCTGGAAGGACAGTAAGGGTATAGACCTTTCAACTTGTGGTTAGAGTCTAAGACTTTGGGAAATTGTGTAACTTGATAAAGGGTATCTGAATCTTCCCTTATTTTGTCTTATCCATTGTAATTTTTCTAAGTTGCGTTTGGAGAACTCAACCGGTAGGGCTACTAGACAAATAGGACAGTTGTGAGACAAGTATCCCCTAACACATTTGATAGTTAGATCTTATGGGTGTTCTATGTTGGTTGGACCACCAATAGACAAAATCTAATAGGTTTTCATCCCACTGGTACCGGAAGATTGTCTGCCAGTCACACAAGGGTAAAGTGTTTTCATCCTATTGGTACTAGAAGATACTAAACCAGTATGGATCCGATCACACAAATTGTTGCGTGAGTTGAGTATTTGGTAGGTGTGTTGTTTATACCTCAAACAAACAAAAGAACTTATTTTGGACATAGTAGTTGTGGGTGAGAGAAGATTTTTACCTAGTTTGTTTCCTGGCTCTGCATCAGCTTCCTTGGGCGCAAAACTCTCCTCCCGATACCTTCCACTTCAGCCTTTGCGATTTCTATCACTGCTTCCAGTTATTTGGTTTCAACCAGGAGCTTCAATACCTCCCATCCATGCTTCGCCTCTTCTCGACGGTGTATTTGACACAATCCTTGCGGCCACCGTAGGAATGAAATTTAAACTTGCCCTGTTGCCACAAAAATCTTCCTCCAAGCCTTCTCGCACATCAAATCCTACTCTCGACACAACCCACTCCAAAAAGGACTCCATTATCACCAAAAATTCTTCATGAATTATCATTTCCATGACCCACCTCACCGTGCCTGTATCTCCCCCACTTCCAAACCCCACGCCATTATTAGTGAGTAAATATCAATTCATGTCTTGTATTTATGCTTAACCAGATTAAAAGTATTACACAAAATGATTGCCACACATTGTGGTAGCAACTCATCGGAAGATTTGAATATACCTCTGAGCCTTGTAATGGTTAAGTCTCCATAAAATGAACATAGTTGTTTCCTGGTGCACAATGTAAAGTTGGCCTCCATAACGTCTACCCTCTCCACTTCACCACCTTGCACCTCTCTCTTTTACTCCTCCCTTGCGAAAACCCTCTGTAGATTAACTCAACTTTCTTCACAATGACGCTAAGATAGATGATAGGACAATTACTTAATAGTTAGTTTCATTCTCTCGACAGTCGTCATTAATACTCCTCCCAGCTTTAAATGCCTATCACCTCTTACCACCTCTTTTCTGCTATCTGTGCACTTCATCGTGCACTATAATCATTAGCTTCCTGTAGCCTTATTCATCCTCTAACAAAATATACTAAAAATATTTGAATCTAAACTCTCCCACCTCATTAAAAGACATAGCCCATTTAGATAAGATATCTGCCTCCATATTGCCTATTCTCCTAACATGACTTATTTGATACTCTTCAAAAAACATTAGCTCCTCAATTATACTAACAATCAAATTTTGTAAGTGCCATGCCTCTATACTTTCCTTCATTAAAGCTTGTATGACTATCAAAGAATCCCCCTCTAGATGTAACTTCCTGACACCTAACATCTTACCAACTTTAACTTCTAACAATGCCACTGACACTTCTGTTATATTATTTGTGCCTTTATCAAGTTTTTGATCACCTAGAGCTACCACCTCACCCTTCCAATCTTGAACTATGAGCCCCGCCCCTGATGGTCCAGGATTACCTTTAGGGGCACCATCAAAATTTATTTTCCACCAACCTTATGAAGGTCTCACCCATTTCTCAATAGAAAGACAATCATTGCTAGATTGAATGCAACTGTGCATTTTTATTAACATTCTTATTATATCATATTTATATTATTATTTATTATTTATTAAATTAAATAATAATAAAAAATAAATATTTTGAAAAAGAATCAAAATAAAATAAAAATAAGATCTTAAATATATTAATTAAATAATAATAAGAATCCCCCAACTAACAGAACCGCCATCAAGATTCGTCTGCATAAAGATTTGAATCCGAAACAACATTCTTATTATATCATATTTATATTATTATTTACTTTTTATTAAATTAAATAATAATAAAAAATAAATATTTTGAAAAAGAATCAAAATAAAATAAAAATAAGATCTTAAATATATTAATTAAATAATAAAAATTCATCTCATTTATATTATTAATTATGATATTATTTACATTATATATAAAATAAATTTAGATTAGATTCTTATTATTATTTATTAATATTTTTATTATATTATATCATATTTATATTATTATTTTTTTATTAAATTAAATGAAAATAAAAAATAAATATTTTAATAGTAATCAAAATATTTTTAATTTTTTTTAATATCTTATTTGTATTATTATTTACATTTTATTAAATTAAATGAAAATTAGAAATAAATATTTTTAGAGATAATCAAAATATTTTTAAAATATAAAAGATCTTATAATATATTGATCAGGGATGGGCCCCTCCATATCCCCACCCATAAGTATTGAAAAGGGGCCCTTTCATTGAGCTAAGTTTTTTGTGGTTATGTTGCAAACTATTAATAATTCCATATTTCTTACAATCTATCATACCCAGTCTTTGTTATAGATTTTCATGATTAACATATGTTTTTTTAATTGAAAACAACATAACAAGGGTGTTCCCCCTATAACATCCATAACATGAAAGGCATCCAAAAACAACAACAAAACTACAACAAACCAGTAACAATAAAAGTCACAATAGTTTGATAGCAATAAACATAACTATCCGGAAAGTTATTAAAGTCCAGAGCATCGGTTAACAAAAAAACATACTATAATAACCCAATAAGTTTATCAGAGGATCCAAGTTCCTAGAAACAAAAACAACAAAAAGAAAGTCCCCTATAACACTAAGCATTACTAGATTTTTTGACACCTTGGCCTGCTTGTAGCAGGGTACTATTCTAGTCCTTAGTTAGGAACTTAAACAGTTCCCTGTGAATGCCTTCCTCACCAACAACATCACCAAGCATCTTTCTTACATTAAACAAAGTGAAGTTTCTGAACTATGCATAACCTTGAGGCCAAATTTGCATATGTTGCTCATCTTCAATACCAACTCAATAATCCTATCCTTCACCCTACGCAGTTCCTCCCCCATATCCTTCAACTCTTTCTCATCCCTTTGAAATCCCACATAACTCTCACCCACAACATTCATCTTCACATCTTCCTCCATGACAACTTCCTTCAGTTTTTCATCCCCATTCAAGTTCCTTTATTCGACCTAGCTATTGTTACCCGACTTCTCTAGGTTCTCATCTAAATTCACCCCACCACCATAAGCAATCCCTTCCCCCTCTTTTTCTTCATAATGCCTGTCCTACTCCCCTTCCTCATATTTTGAGCCATAATCAAGCAACTTTAATCTCTTACCCTTCCTAGACTCACAAGAGGCAAGTCTATTCGACTGTCTCCTGCCTTCATTCCTACTACTCTCTCTTTCCTCCTCTTCCTCCTTACTTGACTCATCTAAAATCATTATCTTCTTGTGGCTCAAGTTCTTCCATTTCTTCTTGCTAGTCAAAGCCTTTTGGGTTTTGGGGCTATCTATTTCTGTGATTACCACTGAAGTGGAAGGGTTTCTAGGGGAAGCAATGAAAGCAACCTTTGAATGGGGAATGCAATGTTTGGTCCAAGCACTAGGTGCACCGATTAATAAGGGGGAAGCACTTGTGGCAGGGGCTTCCATAACCACAATATTCTTAGGTAGACAAAGGGAAAGATGAAACGAATATAGTCTATAAATCAAACCCTGGTGCAAGGGTACCAACTTTTTATCTTGCTTTTTTCAGATCTAGGGCCTCTTTGATAGAGTGTTCCATGGAGTGAAACACATAGAAGGGGAAAGACATGGTGTCATGGTTCTTAAAATGATTTAGGAGAAAAATATGGTAGAAGTAATAAAATTTATGATGACCTTCAAGAGTAAAGTACTTCATTATCATTAAACATACCATTTTCCAATGGTTAAGTAGGTCTTCTCTCACATATCCACCTTGTAGCTTCACAAGGCTTCCTTCCCATGAAAGAACCAATTAAGAATATCACTATTCACTACACGATTTGTTCTCTTCCACTTCCTACCTTCCATAGAGAGGCCAGTTGCCTATGCAATCACTTCCTCATTGACCTCAAATGAAATTCCTCCCAAAGCAACCCTCCTATTCACCTAGGATGTAGCAAATTGAATCGACAGTTCTTCATCAAACCCTTGCATCGATTCAAGGTACCCATCAACACATCCTTCATTACAAATGTGCCACACAATTTTAATATTTTTAAAGTCATTCAATATATCAGGCTCGGTATGCACAAGGTCTCCTCTCATTCTACAAGTAGTGAGAGTTTTGCAGAAAAACCAGAGAAACACAAGAGAAAATTGTGATTTTTTTTCTATAAGTGTTGCAGTAAATATGAAGGAAAGTTTTGAATAGGTCATCAGAGTCATAAATACACCCGTATCTTCCCTTAGTCCCTCGTGTGTGGCAATAACACAACATGCAATGCAAAGTGATAGTTGAATTGAAATCTATAGGCTTTCTTTCTCTAGGGATTAACTTGTCATCATTACTCCAATTCCCAAATGGCTCACTACAATGATGCCAGAGCATCATATCATAGAAAAATAAAATAAAAACAAAACATAAAAGGTGGTCACTAGTTCACGTTAGCAGATGAGAGTTGACAAAACCAACATGATTGTGCCCACTCTGCCTAGGAGTCTACCTCGACATATTCCACATCATCCAAAGCCCACTTCTTTTGAAATTCAATTTTTCCCACCATCCACAATCAAACTTATTGCCCCCAACCTAAGTGAATAGAAACTACAAGAGCCAACTCTCCAAGAGATGGAAATTACCCATTAGACTTTGCAACCAAGGACTCTCCATGCAAGAGTATCTGAACATTATTGGGGAGGGCATCCTTCCTCCATGAATATCTCCATCCTTAAATTTGGAGGCCAAGTGTCACCAAGGCATCAACAACCATATTTCCCTCCCTATAGATGTGACCAATTTCAAAGTGCTCAAGCCCTAGGAGAAACCTATGAATGTCTCTGATTATCCCCTCAATGGACCAGTTAGTCTTGAACAACCCCTTAACCATATCAATTATAAGTTTGGAATCACCTTCAATGACTAATGTCTTCAACAATTGAGAGGGAAACTTTGAGTCCCCAAAGCAATTCCATCCCTTCAGCTTGGTTTTCTGTATTACCCTTCAAATTCCCAATGTACGCTACCACCAATTCCCCCATGTGCATTCTTATAACCCCCTCGCAACCACCTCCCCTATAGATTGTCTCATAGCTCCATCAAAATTTAACTTACACCGCCTCAAGTTAGGTGGACTCCATTTAGTATTCCTTCTCAACAACTTTTTTGAATTATCAAAATTGGCATAAGAGGAAGCTAGGCCCCAACTCATAACAATTTTATCATCAAACAGTGAGGGGGGAAAGGAAGGACAAGGGAAAGAGGTGGCAAAAAGGTTTTCCAGGAGGAGTTTGGAAAAGGACCTGAAAACCACATCAATAGTATTTTCAAGATCATGAAAAATCTTGTTATTTCCCTCTTTTCAAATGCTCTAGCCAAGATGGTGTAGGATCAATCTCCATAACTATTTAATTAGAGGGTTAGGAGAGGGACCATGCCAACCCAAAACAAATTGTTGAAGATCCCAATCCATAACCCAATAAAAAACTAGTTTTTTCAACACCAAGCCCCAAAGAGCTCTAGTGAAGGTGTAATGGAGTAAAATGTGGGAAGGGATTTCCTCCTCTTGCTTGCATAAGACACAATGATTCAAAAATTGAAATCCCCTTTTAGAAAGATTGTCTTGGGTGAGGATCTTGTTATGAAGGGCAGTCCATCAAAAGAATTTATTCATAGGGATTAGTTGTTGATTCTAGACCTTCCTCCAATACCCCAGGGGGTTGTTATCCTTTAGGAGAGAGAGAGAGAGAGAGAGAGAGAGAGAGAGAGAGAGAGAGAGAGAGAGAGAGAGAGAAGATTTAATAGTGAACTCACCCGCAGAGTTCAATCTCCATATGAATTTATCCTCTCTTTGGAAGAGGGGAATTCTAGTTTATTTTAGCAAATTTTGTAGCTCTCGAGCTGTTTGCAACCAAAGGGGTTGATGACAAAAACATTGTGAGATATCCCTCCAAGACTCAGTAGGGGATATATAGTCCAAGAACCCAAGTCCAAAAAAATCTTTAGCATTATCACAAATGCTCCCAAAGGAATTATGCAGAACTAAAGGTTTGCCCCCCAACCAAGTATCCTCCTAGAAACAGATATTGTACCCATTCCCAATTGGCTACAACAAACTTGATTGAATGATTTTCATGTATTTGAGAAAATTATTCCATATCTTACAACCACTAGGGAGACTTTGAGTTAAAAGAGCTCTATAAAATTATAGCATCCTTAATTGTACTCCCTTAGAATTTTGTCCTCATTTGGGCCCTCACCTTAGCGTTCATCCCCTAAGGCCTAACTGAAGCCCTGATTCTGCTCACACTATGCATTTTCACATAAATTTTTATGATGTGTACTTCTCCCACCAAGATCCTAGGCCTTTGAGGTTATCTCCAAAAGGGCCCATTTTGGGGCCTCATAATGGTAACATGATTTGAGTAGTAACTTAGATCCCATGTCAGCCAGTGTTGGAAAATTAATATTTTTCGACTAGCATGTATAAAATAAGGTCTACCCCTCTTATTTTGATCATCACACATTCAAATCAAGCATTCATAATTCAAATTCAAGATCTCAATTACATCAAGTGAGAAAGCAACCAATCTTCTTTCAAGCATTGGGAAAGAAGTAAAGTCAAGATTCAAGCATTTGAGATGACATTCATGTTCTGTGTTTTATGAAGACTATCTACATGAAACCCTAATTCTTCATACAGATAAACAAAACTTCATAAAGAGGTATAACATTAGTGATTCATACATTTTTAGCATTTCCCTCAAAAGGAAATCCTTTCCATTACAACACTTCGCTTACATTTCAATTCTATTTCATGGTTGATTCCAAAACCTGGGTTTGACCTAAGGCAAACCCTTTTTCCCAACCATTTTCCCTTCTCTTTTGTGTGTGTTGGTTCCCAAATCAGTAGGTCCAAGTCCTAGAGGAATTGTCACTAACTCATGATTAGACTTAGAAAAGGATTTGGCCAACGAACAAGACTCAATAACAATGATTAAGATCTCCTACACTTTTGGCTCCACAAGACTAAGGCGGGTGAACCTATGCAATGTCCTAATTGTTAGACAGTTCAAATAACCAGAAGACAACTGAAGGGGGGGGGGGGGTGAATCAGTTGTCCCAGATTACCAAAACCTTAGGAAATTAAAACTTTAATACCTAAACCCAAAAGATTAATACCGGAATACATAAACCAAATACCAGAATACCAGATAAACCAATTAAGCATAAACAATAATCAGAGAATAAATACCATCCACATGACACCAAGAAGGGAAAAACCATGGTAGGAAGCCTACCCACAGTCAGATAATACTTCTGTAGTAAGTATGTGATTATAATTGAGGGGCTTGCACTTGCAAGAAGGCCAACAACCTAGAGCACATTGGTCATCACAAAAGGAGTTTCATTGACTACATAGAAATCCATACTTCAATCCAGAAGAAGGAATGAACTGCAAAGATAGCATCTCCTATGCCTGAGTACAGTTCCAGTTAAGCTCAATACCGGAGGACTAAATCCTCTTACATAAACCCAACTCGATCACCAATGATTGACCAAATCCTCTGCCTGAATGATTATTACATTATTCACTCGTATTCCATCTCATGATGATCTACAATGATATCTTACATATATATATACAAACCCTCAATCATAAACAATAAGGTTGACCACCAAACAATATAAAAATTACATAATTATAAAACATGTTGGCTAGAGACCAAACAAATAATATCCAACCCATAAGACATCCCGAAAACACATCGAGAATTCCAATCCACATGTTACATTAAGTCGGTCCATAACCTAGATAAACCGAGACCCAATTTAGGTCCACACACGGTAAAGCAATGATCCTAATCAACCAAGTCTTGAACATGATCACTATCACCATCCTGAATCTCCACTAGAAGTCGCACCAACACCACTTATGCATAATATCAAAGATCTTCAACAAAGCTCCACCAGTGAAACCCTGACTGGGACAACAAACGAAGCTTGCCAGCATATAGGATAGCATCCGATCACCAAATCAAAACCAACTGACTGAACATGAATATGAGTAGCATCAATAAGCCAATTCCATAACCTAAACATATTGAAGCATACTAAATCATACCGGATCATGATGATCCAATCCAACCAGAAACCAAACAGCTTAATGGGACCACAAGGATACCAGTAAAGCAACCAAAATAGCTAGTGTTGACATCAATGACAAAACATCAATGCAACACATAATCAATTCCTCCAAATGGCCAACAATCTCCCCCTTTGGTATTGATAGCAACACTAGATGTGAAAAACATCTAAGTACCAAGAAATGCCAAACGAAACTCCCATACAAAGATATAACAATGAAGTTCTAAAATATACTCCCCCTAATGTATATATCCCTTAAGTTTTTCACATGAATATCTCTCCCCCTTTGACATCAATGCCAAAAATCTGAAAAAAATATCAAGGCAAAAACAAAAACCACTAAATCACAAGGTTATCTACTCTTCATTACCAATAGCATCCCCACATCAGTTTAAAATGAATAATATCTCTCATAATGCATACCGGACTGATGCCAAATATCGTCAATTAGTTTTCTGCCAGAGGGGTAGAAACCCCTAATCTGTCTCTGAGGTACTCAAATTATTCTTTAGGCAAAGGTTTAGTGAAGATATTTGCAATCTACTCTTTAGTGTTCACATAAACTAGTCTAACCTCATTTTATTCCACCTTCTCTTTCAAAAAGTTATACTTGATAGATATGTGCTTTGTCTTAGAGTGAAATACTGGATTCTTTGATATGTCAATAGCAACAGAGTTATCATAGTGAATAACTACCGGTCCAATGCAATGCACTTTGATGTCCTTCAAAATTTGCTTCATCCATAGAACTTGTGTACAATTAGTAGTAGTAGCAACATACTTAGCTTCAGCAATAGATAAAGAAGTACATGATTGTTTCTTGTTGATCCACGAAACCAACTTCTTTCCATGAAAGAAAGCTCCACCGGAAGTACTTTTTCGGTCACAACATCACCTGCCCAATCAACATCTGTGTATGCACATAAAGTAAAGTCATCATCCTTAGGGTACCACAAACCATATTCAGATGTACCTTGCAAGTATCTAAAAATTATTTTCACCGCACTCTCATGATTTTCTCTAGGATCACTCTGATATCTTGATGCAATACAAACAACATTCATTATGTCAGACCTAGTCTGAGTCAAATATAGTAGACCTCCAATCATAGACTTGTATCTTGTATGATTTATCGGTGCAGATTCATCTTTCCTTGTCAATTTCTCACTTGTAACCATAGGAGTACTTACCATTTTAGAGTCTTCCATACCAAATTTCTTCAACAATTCCCTAGCATTCTTAATTTGATAGATGAAAATACCTTTATCAATCTGAGTAATCTACAAACCTAAGAAAAATTTCATTTCCCCAATCATAGACATTTCAAATTATTTCTCCATATTTTTAGAAAATTCCATGCACAACTTATCTTCACCTGCAAAAATAATGTCATCAACAAAAACTTCAATAATCAGTATATCATCATCAGTGACCTTATAATATAGATTACTATTTGTATTACCTTTAGTGAAACCAAGCTTCAAAAGATATTTATCTAACCTTGCATACCAAGCTCTAGGTGCCCGTTTCAATCTATATAATGCTTTCCTTAACCTGCAAACCATGTTTTTATCATCTGAAAGTGAAAAACCATCAAGTTGCTCAATATAAACTTCCTCATCAAGATCCCCATTCAAAAAGGAACACTTAACATCCATCTGATAAACCTTGTAGTTTTTATGTGCAACATAGGCAAGAAATAGTTTTACAACTTCAATCCTAGCTACAGGTGCAAAAGTTTCACCATAATCAATTCCTTCCATCTGAGAATATCCTTTACAAACCAATCTAGCTTTATTCCTTACAACTTGTCCATCTTCATTCAATTTATTCCTAAAAACCCATTTAGTTCCAATAACATTCTTATTTTTAGGCTGGGGAATTAAAGTCCACGTGTTATTCTTTTCTATCTGATATAATTCTTCTTCCATAGCTTTCAACCAACATTCATCTTTACATGCTTCAATTACTGATATGTGTTCAACTTGAGAAATTAGACATACCTCATTAGTTGCCAGTCTTCTTCTTGTCATCAATCCATTGTTCTTATCCCCAATGATTTGATATTCTGAATGATTCAATCTCACATACCTAGGAGTCTTCCAACTCTCTGTTCCTCTTCCTGGTTCTTCAGTTACTGTTGAATTTTTTGATATTGCGGGAGTAACTGGTTCAACATTCTGTTCCAGTAAAGGTGTTTCCGATTTAGTTATGATCATTTCTACTGCTGGTTCTTGCTCATAAACTCTGATTTGACTTCTATTCAACTCATCCACCTTGACATTAGCACTCTCCACAATTATCTACAATCTCTTGTTATAACATCTATATGCCAATTGTTAGACAATTCAAACAACTGGAAGACAACTGAGAGGGGGGGAGGGGGTGGGTGAATCAGTTGTTCCAGATTATTGGAACCTTAAGCAATTAAAAATTTAATACCAGAACCCAAAAAATTAATACCATAATGCATAAACCAAATACCAGAATAGCAGATAAACCAATTAAGCATAAACAACAATTAGAGAATAAATACTATCCACATGACACCAAGATTTGTATGTGTAAAACCCGATAATGGGAAAAACCTCGGTGGGAAGCCTACCCACAATCAGATAATACTTTTGTAGTAAGTATATGATTATAATTGAGGGGCTTGCACTTGCAAGAAGGCCAACAACCTAGAGCACACTGGTCATCACAAAAGCCGTCTCACTGACTACATAGAAATCCATACTACAATCCAAAAGAAGGAATGAACTGCAAAGATATCATCTCCTATTCTTGAGTAGAGTTTCGGTTAATCTTAGTACTGGAGGACTAAATCCTCTTACATAAACCCAACTCGATCACCAATGATCAACCAAATCCTCTTCCTAAATGATTATTACATTAATCGCTCCTATTTTGTCCCATGATGATCTACAATGAGATCTTAGATCATATATATACAAACTCTCGATCATAAACAAATAGGTCGATCACCAGACAATAAAACAATTACATAATTACAAAAAATTTCGGCCAGAGACCAAACAAATAATATCCAACACATAAGACATCTTGGAAACACATCGAGAAGTTCAATCCACATGTTACAATAAGCCAATCCATAACCTAGATAAATCGGGACCTAATTTAGGTCCACATATGCTAAAGCAATGATCCCAATCAACCAAGTCTTGAACATGATCACCATCAACATCCTGAATCTCCACTAGAAGCTGCACTAACACCACTTATGCATAACATCAAAGATCTTCAACAAAGCTCTGTCGGTGAAACCCTCATCGGGACAACAAACCAAGCTTGCCATCATACAAGATAGCATTTGATCACCAAATCAAAACCAACTGACTAAACATGAATTTGAGTAGCATGAATAAGCCAATTACATAACCCAAACATACCCGAGCATACCAGATCATACCGGATCATGATGATCCAATCCAACCAGAAACCAAATAGCCTACTGGGACTAGAAGGATACCGGTAAAGCAACCAAAATAGCTAGTGTTGACATCAATGACAAAACATCAATGCAACACATAATCAATTCCTCTAAATGGCCAACACTAATAACTTTCAGCTTCAACTACTCTTGACATTACATGCTACAACGGATCATCTCAATAAAAATTTACCAAGGAAAGATGGATTAACTCCTGGTTATGGCTTTAACCTTAGTTTCTATGCATCTATGAACTTCATTGAGAGAAGGGGGAGACTCTACACTAAACCTACTCCTAATGCAAAAATAAATGTAGAAAATAAAGAGATTTTGATACTAAAGAGATCCTGAAAAACTGAAAGCAACAACCATGACCAATGCCTTGTATGGGCAGCATAGTCAACCTTACAATATGTAGACTTAACATTCAAATACAGAAACATGCAACCTTTGAGCTTTGAATGTTAATGCATCACATCAACATTCCCCCTTTTGGTTTCACTAGCAACCATAGTAAAGAATCCCAAATATACACAATACTATTTCTTTACCTTGAAGAAGCAAATTAATCTCTTCCTTGAAGAGAAGCAAACAACAAGATATACACTTGACTTGCAGGAACAAAACAAAAGATCCTTGATCATTTTATTTCATAAAATAGAGCATACATAAGAGAGACAACTGCAAATAAAACCTCTGAAACTATTTGTATTCAGGTTACAAACTATTTGAAACATTAAGAAACTACAGACTGAAAGAAAACTAAGTTGTCATGAAAAATCATGCACTACGCACATGGAAGCCTTGCTTCCAGAAAAATTATAATCAGAATCCCTTTTCTCACTAGCCCTGAATTCCCTTCAATAAGAACAAGGGAGCAAAACAACCTACAGGGCAGGAGAGATACACTTGTCAAAATTTGATTGCATGAGACAAAATACATAATGAGGTGTCTCTCTTCCTACTCTGCACGTAATCCATCCAGAGGCAATCAATGCAAGAAACAATGAGAATAGCCTCTAGGATTCTGGACCACGAGCCTCAGGACAATCAACAGGGGTAGGTGTCTCGAGCCACACAAAATTTTCCTTAAGTTCATCCCATGTCGCACCTTGACTGAACTCAGAATCTGGATTACTATATTTAGTAATCCACACCTGCTCTATGTCCTTTCATCTTATCGATCAATGATCCCCCAACGCGCCCAAAGCTGTGAAATCCCACTAACAGATCTTCCAATTTTATGGATCCCCTCAACCATCTTCTATTTGATCCTCATTCAATGCGAGCTCCCACTTAGGCTTTGTCGTTGTGATCTGATTTGATTTGGTCGCAAAAATATACCTGCAGCGTCGGCACACAAATTCTCCATCGGTATCATCTCTTCCTTCAATAGATGGAATCTGGCCAATCTGTATGTGTCACGTCCTCAAAATACTCTCCTTTGTCCTCTGGTCAACCTTCGTCAACCATCCACGTGGACAATTTGACCATTGAGTTGTGCTCTGCAAATGCATAACACATGTGTTATGTGCTCCTGTGGTTCCATCATTTGGTCTTCAGTGTCGCGAGATAATGGGATACATCATTCTCTCTTTGTCTTACTTATCCCGCGACCTTTTCCTTATCCCTGCGAGAATGCACGGGATAAGGAAAACCTTCTTGCTTCGCTTCATCTTTTTGTCTTGCGATCCCATTTGAACTAGTAAGAACATTGGCAGGATAAGCTTTCATTGGTCTCCTTTGTTATTTATTATCCCAGAGCATCGAAGGATGCACCTCCCAGCCCCCCAGGATATGCCTTCCATTGTATTCCCTTTTGTCTTTTTATCTTGGGCCTCTTTTCTTTGACCTTCGCGACCCTTCGGGATAAAGTTTTCATTGCTCCTTTACTAATTTCTTTATCCCAGAGCCCAAGTGTTTATATGCATATTCTCACTGTAACCCAAAGTATTGCTCCATTTATGCTCTCTATTACTCTGGGATAACCTTATCTTTGTTCCATCCCGCTTCCTTATCTCGGGACCACAAGAGGTGCATTGCTAACCACTGCAGGATAATATCTTCTCTATTTCTTTGTTAAATTATCCTAGGGCCTTTCAAGATAACTCGAAACATCCCCACCTACTGTTTCCTTAGTGGTCAATTACATGCTACCCAAATAATTCAGTGTGGTCAATAACATGATGTGTTATTGACATGAGATGTAGATGTTAGGCACGGGGTCAACGTATACGCCCTCTATTCCTCTGGGATAACCTTTTCTTTGTTTCATCCCGCTTCCTTCTCTCAGAACCACAAGAGATGCATTGCTAACCACCTCAGGATAATATCTTCTCTATTTCTTTATAAAATTATCCCAGGGCCTTTCAAGCTAACTGGAAACATCCTCGGGGCAACTTTTCTATGATGATTTTACTCTTCAGAAGTTACCTCGGGATAAAACTTTATCCCCTCACAACTCTTAGTTAGGAGTTATCCCGAGCGATCTTTAGACGCTACCTTATGCTCCCTGGGATAACTTTTCTTTCCTTTGCTGCTTCGCTTGCCTTATCCCATGTGACCCTTTGGTTGGTCACCTTGCCTCATGGAATAACAAATGGTCTTACCGCCAGCTGGTAAGAATGAACCGTGGAGACTAGCCCGCCAATGGCATGGAACCCTCCAGTCGGTGAAACCTAAGTGAGTTGACTGGCTAGACTGGTCAACTCAAAAATAGAATTTGAGAGCCCGAAAAGACTCCCTCTTGCGCTGCAAAATACATAGCCACCTATTGTTGCCTCAACGGTCAATAAAATGTTGCCCAAATAATTTAGGGCGGTCAATAACATGACATGTTACTGACGTGAGATGATGATGTTAGGCACGGGGTCAATAACACATCATGTTATTGATACTTCATATAATTCTCATGTTATATGACCATTGTTGCCTGCTGCAGTACTATAACTTGCGTGTTATATGATACCTATGGACCTTTGACAATTCTCTGGCTCAAAACTGCAAGCTCACAAAATGAGCTACTCAATCTTGCTCTGAAAGACGATTCTAAATGCAATCTGCATAATTTTGAGCCTAGGACTTCAAATCAAGACAAAATATTTGAATTCCTAGTAGTGTGTAGGAACTGGTACAGAGCTATAATTTTTCAAGATTGACATTATTCGCAGAGACAAACATATTCCCTTTTGGATGGTGAAAAGTTTAGAGGACCATAGTGACTGGCATTTTGGTCCCAACAATTCAAGATGACCTTTCTAGGCACAAATCTGAACACTCACATATTGCTCAGATCCAAGTTCATGGCTCCGTTTGATGATGTTAGTGCACTGCTTATGCATAATTGTTTCAATTTACACATATTTAACTTAATTTCAACATCCTCAACAAATTTAAATTAAATCAACTCAATGGAAAGAAGAGGCACACCTAAAACCCTTAAAATCTTATTAGAAACTAGATCTATTAGATTTAGATCTATCAAATTCCCATCTCTCCCTAATTTAATTGATCCCTAAGCAAAAATTAGTTGTTTTTATCATATTAACAAGTGAAGCCCTAATTTTGAACTCTTTACATTTTGGCGAACCTGATGTGTTACACCTTAGTTTCTAATTTATGTTCTTAGATTTGAGTGTTTATGCATTTTCAAATTCAAATTTACATTTACAAGTTTAATTTTCAATTGAATTACATAAATTTCATGGTTGAATTCACAAAAACCCTAATTTATTATTCTAAAATTGAACTCGTGGGATGCTTAATTTGGATTAATTATTTCGGATCTTATTATTCATGCAACTTAAAATTCAAAATTTCTCTCCTAGATCTTATTTTCAATTGAATGACATAAATTTCATGGTTGAATTCACAAAAACCCTTAATTATAATTCTAAAATGGAACTTGTGGGTTGCTTAATTTGGATTAATTATTTCAGATCTTATTATTCATGCAACTTAAATTTCAAAATTTCCCTCCTAGATCTTATTTTCAATTGAATTACATAAATTTTGTGGTTGAATTCACAAAAACCCTAATTTATAATTCTAAAATTTATTTGTGGGTTGCACAATTTTTCAAATCTATTTTTAGATACGATCTTTATGATATGCTATGCTATGATTTAGAGGCATTTATCTTTCAAATTCACAAATCAAATTGCATAATTAATTGGTCAATCAATCATATTTTTTAACAAAATTTTGCATTGTTTAATCACAATTTTCAATTTCAAATTCAAATTTCCCTCCTTTGTGCATGAGTTTTTTTACCATTAGCCCTACCTACAATATTCCCATTAGAAGAAATTGTAGAATTAAGGCTTCCCAAGGTTTAATTACTAAACATATAGAGCCTAATTTGGATAATTTATTTCATGAGAATGTTGGTGGTTCCTTCAAACCAACAAATGATGTTATTTATCCTCATTATTTTCATAATTCTCATGATGTGGATGAATCGCTAACTAGGGTTTTGATTCACCAATTGGAGAAGATTGACAATGAATTTGAAAACATTCAACAATGGATGAGTCAACAATACCTGGAAAGTGAGGCAATCCCATTGATTGAAGGATTATAAAGAATGGCGCAAAGTGATCAAATTGGTATTAATTTGTTGCATGTCCTTGCTCATATTGTTGACACTAATATCATAGCCATCAAAATTTGTGCCAAATTTCTTCGTTATACTCAAGCTACTAGTCAAGTCAATCATTCTATTCCTATGCCTACATCCTTGCATAGTGTACCTACATTCACATCTTTTATCATGACTACTTTCACACAAAATTTTAATCCTACACATGTTAGTTGTAATACCCTAAAAATGGTCATCTAAACCATGAGCCCCTAATCTCAACTACATCACCAAGGTCCTAACCAAAGGCAATTGAATCAATCTTGAGCACCCAATTAATTAATTCCTAAATCATCAATGTCACATGGCAAAATTAATCTCTTCAATCAAATAAATCATTCTAAATTGATTAAATATTTATTTAATTAATTAATCATTCCAAGTAAATCATTTTGATCAATTATCCTATTTATTTAATTAAATATCCTAGCATATTTAATTAATAAATCAATTTGCCATTAAATCATTAATAAAAATTAATTTGAAAAAAAGAATTAAATTTGGAAAAAGGAATCATATTGAGATATCTTGAAAATCTAATAAATTGAAAAATCTCAAGAAAAGCAATTAAAGCAATTAAATCTCAAAATTGAATAAAAATATGGAATAAATCAGTTTTTCTGATTTTATCTTAATTTTAGTTCAACCTTATTTCCGTCAAATATGAAGAAAGCAGCTAATCACATCAAATCCCTTGGTTTGTTCTTCCTCTTGGAGAATTTTGACCGCTCATCATCGCTAAAATGCTAAACTAGAAGCTAGATGCCTATAGTAACAATGCATATGATGAAAAATGAGATGGGATTCGAGATCAACCAATCGGGGGACCTTTGAACTCCAAAATGGGGTCTATTTATAGGATTTCCCAAGGCTAGGGGTGAGGTGGCAGGAATCAACGGTAAAGATTGATTTGTACATATCAATGGTTAAATTGGAGGAGGTTGGCAAAGAGGTTGGATTAAAGGGGACAATGTCATCTCCATGGTGACAAGTGTCAAGAAGCTTCTAGAAGAGGTTGGATGAAAGGGAACATTTGGAGGTTGGTAGGAAAAGGGGTTGGTTGGAAGGGAACACTTGGTGACAAGTGTCAAGAAGATTTGCTCATGAGAGGGAAAAGTGTCCAAGGAAAGGGGACATGGTGGTTAGGATGTGCAAGCTAGGATGGGGTTAGGCAAACCCGGGGTTAGATGGAATGGGTTAGGTTTAGGAGAATTTGAATTTAAAAATTCAAATAATAGGAAAAGGCTAATTAATTTCAACAACTCATGAATTCGATTTGTTTTAATTAATTAGGGGATTTTTAGAAGAAGCGAATTTGATGGGGGGAATTAATTAATTTGAATTAAATTAATCAAAGGGGATTATTGAAATGAACTCGTTAAATAAATCCTTAGATTTATTAATAAGTAGATGAAAGGGGGATTTTAATCAAATTGCTAATGAATTTAATTAAATTGGGAAGGAGGATTAATTAAATAATTTCTTATTCAATTAATTATCTTCAGACCATTTTTAGGTGTATACATTTTGCCCCTCTTTGAAGCGAGGTGTGATGATGCTTTGATTCAAAGAATAATCTCATTTTGATGTTGATATTGGTTTGATAGGATGCCCTAGACCTTGATTATTAAATTGTGGTATGATGATGCCCCCTCGAGAGATTAATTGAGATTTGCGAGATTGATGTCCCGATTAGAATTGATTTGATTTTTGCAATGTTGATTGATGAAAATGCGAGTTCTTTGATCTTGATGATACAATTCAGATTGATTGATAAAGCTTGATTTGATTTGATATGATTGATTGAGATTTAATTTGGTTTCAGGAAGGATACATCCTGTATAAGACTAGACCAGAACGTCTGGTTTTAGGAAGGATACATCCTATATAAGACTAGATCCGAATGTCTGGTTTCAGGAAGGATACATTCTGTATAAGACATACTCAGATAGATTAGATGTAATTGATTGACAAAATTGATAAAATTGATTAGATAAAGAACTGGCAGATTTGTTGATATCAGGTGCAGAACCAATTAGATATGCTGATGGTTGTTCTGTTGAGGGGATAACATAAGATTTGGGCTGGGTTGACAATATCATGAGAGAGATGAGTCATCAATTTGATTGTGTATACACTTGTGATAAAGCTTCACTGATTCCTGTGATATATTTAGCCTTGGATAAGATGAGCTTGTAGGATCTCATGCAAGAATGAAATCCAAGCTAAATGCAAATGCAAATGCAATGAAATGTAAACTATGCCCAGACCAATCACTGGATTATTGCTTTTTGTCATCATTGAGCTTTTTGAAATGTGGGAAGTGAGTGCAAACATCGATGGTATAATTAAACCATGATGACCTGAGCATTACTTTCTTAAATTTTGATATAGTAAGTTAACACAAGCATCAAGGTATAATTGAACCAAGATGACCTGAGTGTTGTTTGCATAAAACAGGCAGTATTAATCATTTTAATATTCAAATCAGAAATGTCATCAATGATACTTCGATGATCATGTCTTGAGATAAATTTGCACATATTAATGATTAATTTACAGACAGTAGACAAGAAAAATATCATGTTCCTTCCTTGTTCCTCTAGTCAAAGACATCCTGGAGTCACTCAGAAATCATGATAGCGAAAATCAAGATAAAAAAGTTGAACAATCATGCTAAAATCATTATCCAAAAGATATCATCCATTGAAAAGGTGTGTGACGTGTTAAGTTCTGATATGTGTTAGTTTTGATGATTGATAATTTGATCTTGTGTTCAATGTTGGATATGTCACAATTTTTGCTTGATAAGTGTTGTCTAACTATTTGTTCTATTTGTTTGATTAAGCTCAAAATGATCAAGAGTTTTTCCCCCAACTAAGTGCAGGATTTTGCCCCAAGCCTAGAAACAAATTCGTTATGATATACTCAATGACCCAAACCATGGTGAGAGAGCAGTTGTGATGCCTGCATATGTACAAATACTTATGATAGATATGGATAGTGCTGATGGAGGATGAATGCAAGTAGAAAGATGCATGAAATAATAGATGGAAAAGGTAGCAGACAGATAGCGCCTATTTGCCAGGTTTTCACCATCTGTTTTTATTGCACTTTTTCTCATATTTGATTTTTTTATTTTTTTATTTTTTCAGACATAAAATTTCTTCATATGCATGCTATTGATGGGTTCTTCAAGCCGATCTTAGTCCTGTGTTGATAACTGATATGCTCCTGATCCAAATACTATTGTGATCACAAACGAACCTAACCAGTTTGGTTCAAAGTTTCCTTTCTTTTCTCGCTTTGCCTGATTTCTTGGATTTTCCTTTAGTACTAGTTCTCCAACTAAAAGATGTGTGGTTTGACCCTATGATTATAGCTCTGACACATTCTTTGTTGATATACCTTTAAATGATCAAAGGCATTTTGTCTGTGTACTTGGATTAGTTCTAACTCTTGTAGTCTAGATATTCTTTGCTCTTCATCTGGAATAAGACCTTTTAAGGATACTCGTAGAGAAGGTATCTTTTCTTCTATTGGTTGTATGGCTTCTGATACTGGTACGGTAAGCCCATAGAGCAGGGTTTAATTGTATATGCCAATCTCTTCCAGTATCATTCACTGTCTTCTTAAGGATTTTTAGAATAGTTTTGATCGATGCTTCTTCTTGTCCATTCCCCTGTGGATAGTAGGGTGTGGAAAATCTGTGTTGGATCTTGAAATTCTCACAGAGCTCTTATACATCTTGATTTTTGAATGGTCGCCCATTATTAGTGATAATGGTCATTGGTATTCCATAGCGAAAGATGATGTAGTTCAAGATAAATGCAACAATTTGTTTTCTTGTGATGTTTGTGAGAGGTACTGCCTCAATCCATTTTGTGAAATATTCTATAGCTACAAGGATGAATTTGTGTCCATTAGATGAAGAAGGATTTATCTTTCCTACTAGATCAAGACCCCATTGACAAAAAGGCCGAGATGTTGCTAAAGCATGAAGTTCTTGTGTTGGTGCATGAATCAAATTTCCATGGATCTAACATTGTTTGCATGTTCTAGCTATCTGAAAAGAATCTCATTCCATAGTTGGCCAATAATAGCCCAAGCGTATGAGTTTTTTCGGAAGGGTAAGACCACTTGAATGAGTGCCACAAATACCGTTATAGACTTCATGTAAGGCCTTCTCAGATTCTTCTTGTTCGAGACATCTTAAAAGAGTACCATCTAGACCTCGTTTAAATAGGGTATCTGCGACAAGAGTAAAATGGGAGGATTGGCGAATAAAGTTTCTCTTTTGGTTCTTTCATAAGTCGGGAGGTAAGGTATTATCTTTCAGGTATGTGTAAGTTTGGCTATAGTGTGAGGAATCATGCCCCACAAGTTGAAAGATAGTTTGGGAATCAAGACAATTATGAGTAGGGTAAAACAACTCTTCCACCAGGAATTCACAACGCTGTTGATTTTCATATGTCTGAAGGAGAGAAGCAAGTGTAGCCATGGCATCTGCTTCTTTGTTGTCATTCCTTAGAATCTGCTGGAAAGTTATTTCTATGAAGTATTTCTTGATATCATCAACCATCTTTTTATAAGGCATCAATTTTTCATCCTTTGTTTGATAGTCATCATAGATTTGAAAAATGACGAGCTGAGAGTCTCCAAAGACTTGAAGTTGTGTAATGTTCCATTCTATAACTATTTTGATACTTGTAACCAAAGCTTCATATTCTGTGGTGTTGTTGGTGCATGGAAAGCTTAATTTGTATGCTTTTGGAATTGTATGACCTTGTGGTGTGATGAATAGAATACCTGCTCCTAATCCATGTTGTGTATATGAACCATCAAAGTATAATTGCCATGTTTTAGTGGAGACTATTAGGATATCAACATCGAGAAATTCAATTTGTAAAGGATGATCATCTTAAAGTGGTGCCTTTGCTAATTGGTCTGCAATGACTTGTCCTTTTATAGTTTTTCTGTCAACATACTCAATATCAAACTCGCTCAGGATCATGATCCATTTTGCTAGTCTTCCTGTTAATGTTGCTTTGCTGAGTAAATACTTTAAAAGATCAATTTTAGCTATCAAATTTATGGAGTGAGATAGTAGATAGTGTCATAATTTTTGAGAAGCAGAAACTACAACCAAGCATGCTTTTTCTGTTGAAGAATAGTTGATCTCATATCCCAGTAGTGTTCTGCTGATGTAATAGATGGCTCATTATTTTCCTTCATTATCTTGTTGTGCGAGAAAAACTCCTAATGATACTGCAGTGGTTGATATATAGAGTAATAATGGCTTTCCTGGAATTGGTGACATTAGGATAGGTGGTTGCATGAGATATGCCTTGATTTTGTTGAATGCTTCTTCACATTGATGGTCCCATTTGATTGAACATTTTTGTGTAATAAATGAGTAAATGGTTGACATTTATCTGCTAGTTGAGCAACAAATCTTCTGATTGATTGGAGTCTTCCTTGGAGTGATCTGAGTTGACTGATATTTTTGGGAGATGGCATTTCCATGATTGCTTTTACCTTAGCTGGATCCACTTCGATACCTCTAGCTAAAACAATGTATCCCAATAGCTTGCTTGAAGTAACACCAAAAGCACATTTCTTAGGGTTTAGCCATAGCTTGTATTGCTCTAACCGATCAAAGATCTTTTCCAGTATCTCTATATGTTCTTCTCTGTTGTATGATTTATCCAATATGTCATCCACATAGTCTTCCATGAATGTATGCATCATGTCATGAAATATAGTTGTCATAGCTCTTTGATATGTAGCACCTGCATTCTTTAATCCAAAAGGCATGACGTTCCAGTAGAAAGTACCCCATAGACATGTGAAAGTTGTCTTTTCTTGATCTTTGGGTGCTATTTTGATCTAATTGTATCTAGAGAAACCATCCATTAAAGAAAACATGAAGTGTCCAACAGTTAAATCTACAATGATGTCGATGTTAGGCAAAGGAAAGTCATCCTTTGGACGTGCATTATTAAGATCTCTGAAGTCTGTGCATATTCTGATGCTTTTATTTGGTTTTGAAATAGGAACAATGTTGGATACCCATTGAGGATAAGCTATAGGTCTGATGAATCCTACATCCAATAATTTCTTTAGTTCTGCTTTGACTAGGAGAGCAATATGAGGATGTATTTACCTTAACTTCTGTTTGATTGGTTTGGCTCCCAGACTAACATTAGAGTGATACATAATAAACTTTGGATCCAACCCTGGCATGTCTGCATAGGATTAGGCGACAATGATTTGTTGTCGTTTGAAGAATTCCACATATTGTTGCATTTCTTCCTCTGATAGAGAAGTCACTGGATAAAGAATATTTGGTTGCTCTATTGTGCCAATGTTAACTGCCTCTATTGGTTCGATCAAAATGGATGACCTTTCCTGATAGTGCTCAGGTAAAGTGTCAAATCTGCCATCTTCCAACGCCTTGAGGAGGTTTTCACTGTTAGATTCATCCTTTATTTTTACTTTTCCCCGGTCTAATGTTGCCAATAAATGGTTTTCAACATTAGACTTGATATTCTTTTCGTTATTTTCACTTTTGCGACTAGGAGATTTGGCACCCACTTGACTGGAAGATGCGTTGCTGAAATTCCTGGCGGAAGTTGTTATAGGTTCAATTGCATTCAGATATACAAAAATGTCATGGTCATTTGGAAAGGTATCAATGGCGGTATGTCCTTCGTTTTCCCAATCAATAAGCTCAGGGTGGATTAGAGGTAGGGGGTCTTCAAGTTGGGAGGTTTGAAGGGTATCGAGGGTCATGATAGATGTATCAAAGTTTTCAATATGTATGTCGATGTCTAGAATGGTACTCTCATCATAATGATCTCGCGCAAGTAGCTCCTGATTGTCCTTGGTTAAGTCCAAGTCAACCGAATGTGATTCTAATTCAAGTGAACTAGCTCCTGACGTTTGTCCTGCATACGTGTGAACTACATCGATTCCTACCTCTTCTTCAAAGCAATTTTCTTCAGCTGATTCTTCAGAGTGATAGGAATCCCATTCCCATTCATTAGAATCTGTCTCACTTGCAGCTTGCAACTTAGAGATTTGTTCATATAGCATTTTTTCTTCTTTTCTGGCTATATCTTTTCTTCTTTCATATTCAACTTCTTCAGGACTAAGATTAAGTTCAGTCAACTTTGTTATGAGATCTCCTTGACTTATATTAGCTTCTTTCTTATTTTGGTTGAGATTTAATGCTGCTTGAGAGGTGCCTTTAGTTTGTTTCTCTTCTTGATTTGAAGCTTGCTTCTTTTTCCATTTCATGTTTGCTTGTGTTTGTTGCTCCCTTTCACTTGCCACTTGTTCTTGTCTGTTTTCATATTCCTCTTGCTATTGACTAAAAGATGTGTCTTCTAGTAAAGTGACTTGTCCATATCCTAAGCCTATTTTGTCTGTAGTTTGTTGAGTGTAAGGCTGAATAGGTTCTGAGATACCTTCTTTTCTTTTTACTATAGGACTCATCCCGGTGTATCACATTCTCCAGAGAATGGTAAATCCTTTTCCATACTTTTCTGTAGGTATGCAGACATTGTTGACCTTTTGTTGAACTTCTTCATCTTTGTATAGCCACTATAGCACATCTTTGTCTTCTATTTCCTCTTATAATGTCCCATCACTAATAAATGCTCCATTGAATATCAGAAGATGTTTCACAATTGGTTGTTGTGTAAAGTTTGATGGTTTTCCAAAGGATTTAGGAGAAAGGGGTAGTTGTGATATTGAATATTCTCCGTTCCCTCGATCTCTTAACTGCATTTGTTTTTCCATACTTGATAAAATAGAGGCAAACGATTGTTCCTTGGATTGTGTGTTTGAAGATGATGCCTCCCTGTTATGAGGAACAATGATCTCTTGAGCCATTTTTAGATTTTTGCAGTATTGAAATGGATAATAATGTTGTCAATGATGATATGTTGATGGAACAACTTGCAAGTCATGTATCCATGGTCTCCCCAAGAGTATATTATATGATAAGTCCAAGTCTAGAACTTGGCATGCTGTGTCTTTCTACAAAGGTCCCACTCTGATGGGTAGTATCACAATTCTCTTGGAGGAATGTTCTTCTTCATCATAGGCTTTTATGGTGATCTTTTTCCGGACACCAACTACATCTTCTGAATATCCTAAGGCATGAACAAGACTCAATGAACAAATATTTAGGCCAGCTCCACCGTCTATTAGAACACGTTTTACTCATGTCTTATGAATGATGACTTCGATATGTAAGGGAGCATTATGGGGATGTTGCAAGGACATGCCATCTTCTTCAGTGAATGATAAGCAATGAGGGGTTGTGAGGTGTCCCACCATGGTTTGGAATTGGTCTACATCAAGATCTTTCGACACTGTTGTGTCTAGTAATGCTCTTTCCAAGATTTCTTTGTGTGCAGGTGAAAGCTTTAGCAGTTCTAAGATAGATATTTGCGTTGGCGTTCTTTGTAATTGATCCACTAGACTGTATTGTTTGGTAGTGGATGAGATGTTAGTTGTAGGATCGGGCAAAACAACTTTAGCTTTACTTCTTGTGATAGCATGAGCATGTTCTTTTGATTGTTTTTCTTTGACGACAATCACATTTACCACATTATCATAGGTATGAGCATAGTTTACTTTTGCTTTACCTTTACCGTTATGTATTGTTGATGATTCAACCTTCTCATAGTTTGGAAGAGGAGTTTTGAAAGCTTTATGCAATTCATTTGTTGTATGTCTATCCACAGTTATTACTATGTTATCAATTAAATCTTGAATGACATGTCTCAGTTTCTGATAGTTATTTATATGATGTCCTTTGTTTCAATGGAAATCACAATATTGACTATCATTCCACCAAGGAGGTTTCACTTGAGGTTCATAATTTCTTTCTTTTGGTAGAGTGATCAATTTGTTTGCAAGAAGCGTTTTTAATGCAGATCCAAGGGGTTCACCAATGTTCATAAATTGTCTTCAAAAGAAGTTTTTGATAGTCGCTCTTGGGCGATTGTTGTCTTGCTGAGCTGCTGTTGAGTGATTAGATAGATTAAAAACTAGTTGTTTTGGTTTCACATTATTATTATCCACTATCCCATCATTGACAACATTACGATTTATGTTCCAAAATTTTGGTTTATCATGGTTGTTTTTGTTGTTAGTGTTGTTATTGTTAGGAGGATGGACTCCGTCTTTGTATATTTTCAATTCACCCTTCTTTATCATGGCTTCTTCCATTCTGATTCCATTATCTACCATCTTTCCAAAACTTTGATGCCCTTGCATTTTTAGATGATAACTCATTTGATCATTTAGATTGTCGATGAAGATATCCAATTTTTCATACTCCGACACCGTACGGGGATATCGTGAAGCTAATCGTCTCCATCATTGTAAAAATGTCATGAATGGTTCTCCACTTTTTTGTTTGGCATTACATAAGTCTAGCATTGTTATTTCATGTTGTATGTTATAAGAGTATTGTGAGACAAACTTGTCTACCAATTCTGAGAATGATTTGATTCCAGTTGGAAGTTTTGGGAACCATTCCATAGCAAGTCTAGTTAAGCTTTTTGGAAATAACCTCATCAAGTATGTATCTTCATGTGCAAAATCCATACTCATTGTGCGAAATTCTCATACATGATCTTGGGGATTTGTACATCCATCATATTTTTTATATTTAGGAGTTTCGCAACCTATAGGAAATGGTATCATGTTTAAATATCTGTCGAATGGATAAGGACAAATTTATTGAAGTGAGTATTTTTTGACATTTCCTCTTTGCATATCTTGAATTTGGGTTTGCAATGTTTGTATTTGTTGGGTAAGAATAGCGAGAGGATTATTGTAGCGTCGTAAATTGTACGCACTTGCTAGGGTGGTACAATTTCACACCTAGTTTAGCACCCGCCTTGGCGCATTTTGTATTTTGCATTGCATTTCACCTTTAGCACTTAATTAATTAAATTAATTAGGTCTAAGTTCCTATTTTATCATCTCCTACATCATAAAGTTGGGCCCTTTCATTAAAGTGTGCCCCTTTCATTTTATTCTTCCAATACATCATTTAATCAAAAACCCTAATTAAGTCCTATTTTGAACTTGGGGGCTTGATTTCGGGGGTCAAAACATCTCGAAATCACCTATAACTTCGGGATTCTCTCTAAAATCATCATATCCGACAGTCTTGAAAATTTGGTGAAAAGTTGTCGGGACCATGGCGCCCGGAGTGCAACATGGTCCCGGACATTTTTCCCAAAATTTTAGGAGCTCGATCCAATCATAAAATAAAGCTTAACCCCAAGAAATTGGCAGGAGATTCAATCTCTAAGTCAGCCTAAAGACGAAATTACGACCTAGGGTTTCATACATAAGAGCTCTCTTTCTTCATTTGAAAGGATGGGAATTTTGGCTTTCGAGGACCTTCTATGCAGCGAAAGAGTAGATCTTTGAAGACTTCAATAACATTCAACATCCTTCCATCAAGCATTCATCAATTTCATTCATTTAGGGCTTGGGAGACATTGAAGAACAATAGGAGATTACCGACTGAAGATTGGCTTGTACTCCTCCCTTGAGGGTTGGGTATGATTTCATGTTGTTTTCATGTCTTTGCATAAGCTTCAATATATCCTTTATTCATGCTTTAGATCACTTTGCATCTTGATTTAGAGCATTTACATTATCATTTACAAGCAATTAGGGTTTACTTTCTAGGTTGCTCTAGTTTGCTTTCTTGCATTTAAGGACCTTGCACACACACTAGGTCTGCACACACAATACATTTTACAATACAACTTGGCTATTTGTGGAGGTGGAAATCACCGAAGCAGGGGTTTGACTAAGGCAAAACCCTATATAGCTTCCCACAACACCTTTTCAGATATAAGTGCAGGTTTCGGGACTCAGACAACGCCGCAGCTTGCAGATCCGGGAGAAGCAGACTGAGACCGACCTTCCCACCAAATTTCAGAGCAAAAGACCAGGACAGGGGCGTGGGGCGCCCTAGTCCTGCCAGGACAGGGGCGCTGGGCGCCCTGGTCCCTGGGACAGGGGCGCTGGGCGCCCTGGTCCTCCTGACAGACAACATTTTCAGCATTTTTGACAGCTTTTCCAGAGTGCAAAAACAACAGTTTTTGGAGCAGTTTCAGGGGCAAAATCAGGACAGTGGCGCCCGCGCCCCCGTCCCGAACATTTTCACTCATATTTTAACTCCAGGTATGCATTTGCATTCTTGTCTTGTCCTTGTGTTTACAACTTTCCATTATTTAAGTTCAATTCTGCAATCTTGTTATTAGTTCATACTTGCATTTTGGGGTTAGGGATTGAACTTGCATCATTCTATCTATCATTTACAACAAAGGAATAGAAATCCTAATAGGTAGCCCGTGGCTCTCTCTTCCACAAAAAGAAGTAGCCAATTGTGTGATACCTCTAGGCTCTTTCGTATTCCACAAATGTGTGATTGAAAGTGAGATTAGGGCATGTTTGCTTAGTGTCACTTTTTCTCCTACACAATTATAAACATGATTTGTTCTTGCATAACTATGATTTTGTATTCTAGGAGGATCTTGATCTCTTCTTGTGTTCTCTCTACTCTTTCTTGTATCCTTATTGGGTTCAACATTATGTAGAATTTATACGTCATCCTTTTTGGGAATGGAGGTGTCCTCATTATTTTTGGTACTACTAGGAATTGACGTGGTATTCATTTTGAGACCGAAGATATCTTCATTTTCTTCATTTTTAAGAGGGGGGTCACTTCTCTTTTGTGTCAATTTGTTTACATTAAAATCTTGGGGGAGTGTAGCACCAGATTTCGCTAACATTAGGAAATATTTTTCTTTTTCTCCCTCCAATATTTTCTTCATAAATTTATCGAATTGAGGGTCTCTCTTGATGTCTTTGACATGTTGCTCTATTATTTCTTCTTCCGTTTGTATTTAATTTTCAGGTTCCATGTTTCTATAGTCTTCGGTAATTTCCACGGTTTCATTTTTTGTTTCTGCGATTTTTCATCTCTGAGCTTTGGTTAAAATGGGCATACATGTGTGTTAGATATTGTTATAGGATTTGATGTCTTCAAAATTTGTTTTGATAGGTGATTGACTGTCAATGTCAAGGCAATAGAGTGATATGTCACTAAAAGAGGATTCAAGTGTTTAAAAGTTTGTAAGTTTTTCGATCTTCAGTTTTGAGAGTGCAATGATGATTTTGATAAGAACCAAGTCCAATAGGAATGATATATCCTATGATGTGGGACAAGATTATCCTAACCAAACATTTCAGTTTCGTGATAAAGGATGATAGATCTTGATGAGAAACTATGTCCGAGTGATCAGTTTATCAAATAGGGTGATAATGCACTTTAAGATGTTCAGATTTTGAACTTGTTGAGGGTGAGCACTTGAAAATCTCAAGGTGTATATGTTCTAAAGTCTCATTTTGACAGATGATAACTTGATCAAGCAAACCAAGCAGACAATTTAAGCACACAACGATAGATAACAGATGTTTATTTTTACTGTAAATTGATCAAGCAAAATTGACATACCTGAAAAAGTCATGCAAAGTAGTAGTTCTGGACTAGTAAACACAAAGTTTCGTACGACATAATACATAGCTCCAAATGACAAAAGATACAAAAAAAGATGACAAATCAAAAATTTCCTTTGAAAAAGAAGAGATTCGTACGATAAGACTTCATGAACCATACGAAAAAATAGATTCCTCGTATGACAAATCACCTGACTCGTACGATAGAGAACCTGACTTGTACGACATATAACAAAGCAACGATAAAAATTGTTTGTTTAGTCAAATTTTGATCACTGAAGTTTGATAATTTGCTTTTGTTTTCTAGTTTTAGCTATCCGATTTTGCGATTTAGAGATGAGTACACAACAAACACATGATGTGATAAGTGACTCCAAGCATGCTAAACCCTAAGGAAGTTGGCTGAGAATGAAAACCTTTGCTTGCTGACTTAGGTACACACCCAATAGCTAATCAGAATATGATCGCTAAGCAACACACAATGGATTCTCAATGCCGTATTATCTAACTCCAAATGCTAATGGGGGCATGATATGGCAAGTGTCTTGGGAGAGTTACTATCTCTCTTGCACAAAGATTATCACCCTTTTAGAGGTAAATCAGGTAGCTTCTATTTTAACTTGGCACTAGTAAGGGATCTGTTCGGCGCGTCGAGGTATAAAATCAATTAAGAGGTCTCCCAGCCTTGAAAACCAAGGTTTGATGTACGCAAAGGTACGAAGGAGAGCTATTCCCAAGCACTGCCGTTGCTTTGATTTTCATCAAATCATATTTATTTTATAGTGGGTTGGATTACTTGGCGCTAGCCATTCCCACTTAGGTCGTTCCCCTCTCACCGACCTTAATGGCTAAGAGTTATTACTCCTCGGGAGGGCAGGCCCGCTAAAGAAATGCACTAATGAATGTAAAAGATGAGTCTATCTTTCTGATCACCTAAGAAAGGTGAGAGCATACTCGCCTATCATCAAAGACACAAAATACATGATTGTTCATTTCCATTAGTAAAATCAAGTGTGCCTAATTTTTTTAAAGAATACACAAAGTTTTATTGAATTTTTAGGCAATCAGCAAAATAAATCCATTAGTAGTCATGATATGTTTTGAGTTAATTCTTTGACAAGCGTATCTTTGACAATGTCCTGCAAACTTGTTAGGCTGCCAAAAATCTCATAATAGATCAGGATTAACATTAGTAAATGATCGAATTCAACATGAAAAACCCTACAAATTGCAGTCTGTTTGAAAATATAAATGCAGAGATTCATACAACAGGGATTATCAGCTGAAACGACAAAGATTTAGATCTCAGACACAAGCCAAAAGAGGTTCGTACGACACATAAACAAGCTAATATGAGTAAAGAATTTACTAGCCAGAAACTCGTACAACATGCATTTAGATCTTGTGCGATAGAATAAAGATACTCATATGACACAGGATTCACCTGATACGAGTCAGGATTAGATTTCATCCCAGCCCAAAAGGAAGTTCATACGAGCCAGAAAATGAGCTTGTACAACATTCTGAATTAGATCCAGTAGAGATGAAGTTTTGTTGAAGCTTGAGAGGCCAAAAAGGATGATTCTGACCCCATGGTGGGTGCCAAAATATCATGTATTTGTGGAGTGTGGACCTGTGTACCTACAATTGCAACACAAAGACACTCAATAGCTCATTACAAACATGGTTAGAAAATTTAAAACAAAGAAAGATAAACCATAGCTAAGCGATCTATTGCCTCCTAGTAAATGAAAGTATGAATTTTGCTCTCAGATCTAGTTATGCAAATTCTCGTGACTTGACTACACTTAAATGGAGGATTTAAATGATGAAGATGAGATAATGATTTAAGCTATATGATTATGAAATAAGCTAAGATTTAAGCTAAAATTGAACATGATAACATTGCTAAAATGCTAAACTAGAAGTTAGATGCCTATAGTAACAATGCATAAGATGAAAAATGAGATGGGATTCGGGATCAATCAATCGGGGGCCCTTTGAACTCCAAAATGGGGTCTATTTATAGGATTTCCCAAGGCTAGGGGTGAGGTGGTAGGAATCAACGGTAAAGATTGATTTGTACATATCAATGGTTAAATTGGAGGAGGTTGGCAAAGAGGTTGGATTAAAGGGGACAATGTCATTTCCATGGTGACAAGTGTCAAGAAGCTTCTAGAAGAGGTTGGATGAAAGGGAACATTTGGAGGTTGGTAGGAAAAGGGGTTGGTTGGAAGGGAACACTTGGTGACAAGTGTCAAGAAGCTTTGCTCATGAGAGGGCAAAGTGTCCAAGGAAAGGGGACATGGTGGTTAGGATGTGCAAGCTAGGAAGGGGTTAGGCAAACCCAGGGTTAGATGGAATGGGCTAGGGTAAGGAGAATTTGAATTTAAAAATTCAAATAATAGGAAAAGGCTAATTAATTTCAACAACTCATGAATTCGATTTGTTTTAATAAATTAGGGGATTTTTAGAAGAAGTGAATTTGATGGGGGGAATTAATTAATTTGAATTAAATTAATCAAAGGGGATTATTGAAATGAACTCATTAAATAAATCCTTAGATTTATTAATAAGTAGATGAAAGGGGGATTTTAATCAAATTGCTAATGAATTTAATTAAATTGGGAAGGAGGATTAATTAAATAATTTCCTATTCAATGAATTATCTTCAAACCATTTTTAGGTGTATACACAAATAACTATTTACATGATGAGAATGTGAAATGTGCTAAAATGTTTTGTGTGCAGGATATGGTGCAATTGTGGTATCTATATGTATGTATGAAATGAGATATGCCAACATGTGATGATGCAGGTGCAAGTTAAATGAAATGCAGATATTTTTGGTGTGTCATTATGTACTCAGTCATGTGATAGCAGGCTACACAAACTCAAGAAGGACGATGGAGGTCAATCAAGAAAGGGGGATGGAAGATAGAAGATATGGACGTGAAAGAGCTTCTTGTGCATTTATCATCGTTGAGCTTTATTATGGAAAATAGGTTATGACAATCCATATATATGTTCGACCTAGAAAGTCATTGTACCCGTTTGCATGGAGATCAGACAGGTGCAAACAAAGAATGCCCTAATTCATACTAGACTCATAGTGTCCTCATATCCTTGGACAAGTCATAACATTACTAAGAGAATCCACAGACAACAAAGAAAAATAGGTGACGATACCCCATCCTTTCCTTTCTAGTCAAAGGCATCCTGGAGATAAAATCTCTAGTTAGAGATATCCCGAAAAAGCTAAAAGACATGTCACCAAAAAGATAAAATCAAAAGAAAACCAAGACTCAACACCAACATCCATTGTAGTCCTCAAGTTGAGTGTCTCTTGTCACTTGTATAAGTCTATTTGATCGTGGTCACAATGTTTTCCTTCAGAAAATGATAGATAGCACTAAACCATAATGTTGTTTGAGTCTGTTGAAAGATTTGATTTGTTGAAGCCCATTGTTGTTGTTGTGTCTCATCTGAAACTGGTTGAATCCATGAAACTGATACTTTATTGTGAAGAAGACGAAACTTATTGCGGATCCGTGATGCAAGTGTTGCTTTATTGTGGATTGTGCACATAAATACTGAAGAAAACTGGAAGAAACTGTACTCCTTGGAACGTGTGATGCTCTTAGTTCCACACCCCTCACTAGACTTAGGATTTGCCTTAGCCACAGATAGGAGCTGATTTATTATGGACAGAAAGAGGTGAAAATGAGGAATTATTATGAATGGCTAACCAATCTTGGGTAAATCAATAACAAGCCATGATGAGAATGTGTAAAGTTTATTATGAATGGATAGGTTGTGAGTGTGTGCAAAGTGAAAGGATGAGATGGAATCCTGAAGGAGGGAGAGGCAATGTCTCTACACATGCATCGGTGACCCGGTTTTCACCATGGTACTTGCCCAGGGCACCACCGAAGTGGTTTTCACCGTTGGACGAATGTATTTCTCTTTACTTTTTTTGGTTTTTTTTGTGTCACAAGGCGCCTGCTTGCCAGGTTTTCACCAACTAACGATTTTTTATATTTATGGATTTTTTGTATTTTTGATTTTTTTGTATTTTTTTGATTTTTTTTGTATTTTTGAATTAGGATACTTTGAAGAGCTATGTGTAAAATCTATGAAGGTGCATGCTATTGATAGGATCTTCCAAAGGTTCTCCATCTGGGGTCGAGAGCTAATATGCACCCGATCCATAGGCTGTTGTAATGATGTAAGGACCAAGCCAATTTGGTTCGAACTTGCCCTTCTTCTCTTTGTCTTGCTGATTTTTAGGATTTTCTTTGAGAACTAAGTCACCTACCTCAGATGTGTGAGGCTTAACCTTATGATTGTAGCTGCATTGTTCCTTGACTGAAGGATATGTAGCTCGAGTGACTATCTTCCTTGATGAAGGAACTGAGATAGAATTACTAGTGTGTGCACTACTTAGGCCTATATGTGTGTCACCTAAAGAAGTTTGGGCATCCCTGATAACAAAGTCCCTCGAGGAAGTTCCATTAAAGGTCCATGATGTATCGCCAGAAGGGAAAGGATGTGCGGAACAAGTGGATGAGTGATGAAGGCTTATAATTGTGAAAAGAAGTGAAAGTATCATGACATGATGGAGACTTAGGATCAACAAGTATGATTTTTGACTTAAAATTGTAGAAATTTTGCTCCCAGTTATTTTGATATTAGGGGAGATCAACTCTTGTTCTTTTTTCTTCATATGATTTTTATCCTTGACCTTGATTTTTTCAGAGTCCAATAGCTTTTGATTTTGATTTGGACTAAAGGAATTTTCTTTATTTTTGACTCTTATATTTTTCTTTTCAAAGCTTGATTTTTGATCCCCAATTAGTAAGGGCTTTTGTAATGCTTGTTGATCCAAGTCTGGAAGTGGAGTGGAAATGGAAGGAGTGGATGATATGGTAAAGCTATGTGATTTCTCAAGAGGGATGGAAATACACTCAATAGATTCTTTTCTAGAACCACTCTTAGGACTATTGATATCAAAAGATGCTTGCACCACGATAGGAGATTTGCATTCAAACTTAGTAGCCACAACACTAGGTTCCTTGGCATTGCAAATTGTTTGTAGGTTATTCCCGTTGACTGAATACCTTAGGAGATAGTGGGAGTTGATCAACATGAAAGATATACTCACCACATACCATGTCTTCAATCTTGAATTTTTCTTTGGTCTTTACTTGTTTTGATGTAGAAGCTTTCAAGGATTCTAGATCAACATATGCTGAAGATGGAACAAATTCTCTATTGACTGGGATTGTTATTTATGATCTAGGTCACAAATTGTTATAATATATGAATGGTTTTGGATCACCTTTGACGGTCACTTCAACTCCATTGTGTGGAAACTTGATACATCGATGATATGTTGAGAGAACAACTCTCATTTCATGAATCCATGGGCATCCCAAGAGTATTTTGTATGTGAGATCTAGATCAAGGACTTGACAAACCACATCCTTCATAAATGGCCCTACTCTGAGAGGTAAGGTGACCGTGCCTTTGGATGAGTGATCTTCATCATCATATGCCTTGATGGTAATTTTGTTTGTAGCAGTCACAACTTTTTCAGAATATCCCAATTGCTTAATAGTGTTCAATGCACAAATGTTCAGACCTGCTCCTCAAACTATCAGTACTCATTTTATTTGGTGCTTGTGTAGGAAGGCTTCAATGTGTAAAGGTGAATTATGTGGTTGGCTTACAAAGGTGTCATCAGCTTTGGTGAATGTGGAATGAAAAGATATCCCACCATGGCTTGAAACTAGTCCATGTTCAGATTAGTGGGGACGAAACTGTCTCTCAAAGTTTTGTCAAGAATTGCCTTATGTGCAGGGGATATGCATAAAAGCTCAAGGATGGAGATAAGGGTGAGCATCCTCCCTAACTTCTCTACCAGATCGTACTCAGGTTTGGTTGATGAGGAAGTGGTGGTTTTAGCTGGAGCACCTTGCAGGGTGAGCTTACCTCTACGAGTTAAAACATTACATTCGGAGGTAGATTTAGAAGAATTTCCAATGTCTTTTAGGACAACCTTGGGTCTTTGGGTAGAATTTTCAAGTGTTTTGTCCTTTATGATAATAGTAGAGACATAATTGTCCATTGAAATGTGATTAACAATTGAATCATACTTATAGGATACTTTGGTATAGTGTTCTTGCTCATCCGTGGCTTTGGATTTGCCCTTGTCATGTTTAGGGAATGGTTCCTTAAACATCTCATGTTCTTGATTGGATGAATGTCCTTTGATCTCAATGTCACCTCTATCAATAAGATCTTGTATGATGTTCTTCAACCGATGACAATTTCCTATTTTATGTCCCTTTCTCTTGTGATACTCACAGTATTCATCATCATTCCACCAATTTGGTTTTACCTTTGGTTCATATGGAGGATTGTCAGGAATTGTTATTATCTTGTTTGCCACTAGCTTCTTGAAAGCTAATTCAAGTGGTTCTCCCAGTGGGGTGTATTTCCTTCGTGGTTTGGAAGTTATTTGAGTATTCACTTGGTTGTTTGTAGAACTCAATCTAGAAAGAATGATTTTGAGTCTCACTGTGTTAGCATCAACAACACCATCATTTACTGTGTTCTTGTTTTTGTTCCAAAATCTTGGCTTGTCTTTTCCTTTAAATTCCTCTTTGTTTTCTTTGAATATCTTAATTACTCCTTGTTCAATTAGGACCTTCTTTGTTGCTAAGCCTTTTTTAATGACGTCCTTGAAAGTGGACAAGCAAGCTTTCCTTAAATCATAACCAATGTTTTTGTTGAAATTCTGTGTGAACATCTCTACCATTTGTCTTTGTGGAATTTCACAAGAGCACCTACTGGCTAAATTCCTCCATCTTTGTAAGAATGATGAAAATGACTCCCCATCCTTTTGCTTGGTGTTGCACAAAGTGGCGACTGATATGTCTGTCTCTATATTATATGAGAAATTTTGTATGAAAGCTTTCGCTAGATCACCCCAAGACTTAATTCCTGGTGGAAGTTGGGAGAACCATTCCATAGCTTGATCACCTAAGCTTTGTGGGAATAGTCTCATCAAGTACGTTTCTTCCGATGCTACCTCAATGCAAGCTGTGAAAAACTGTCTTATATGTGCCTTAGGGTCTCCTTTGCCTTTGTACTTACCAAACTTAGTTGTCACAAAATGTGTAGGAAAAGGAGGCATTGGAATGCTTTTGTCAAATGGATAGGGACATATGTCTCTCATTGTGTAAGCTAGCTTTGGAGTATCTATGTCCTCCATTTTATTTTGTAAATCCTTTATTTGCTGTTCCAAATTGTTCTTAGGTGGAGATCGACTTCTTGGACCATATCCCATGCCCGAGCCACTGGGTGGAGGGGGATGATACTACATATATGGATGGTATTGATCATAAACATGTTCATATTGAGGAGGTCTATAATGATATTGTGTATAAGAACGACCTGGTATAGAGTCATAATGAGGAATGGAATATCTTCTTTGTCCATGTATATCATATTCTACATGCATGTCACGAGTTTGCTCTTGTGTGTTGCCCCCAAATTTGACATGGGGTTTTCTTGTGTCCAAATTTTGAGCATGCCTCTGGATATCCAATTGCTTTTGAGGTTGGTCCTTAGCATTAGTATGCAATTGAGTGTATTTATCTACATAAGACTTCCATAATGGTTTGTGTAGACAAAGTTGTTCATGAGATGCTCTTTCATCAGTATCATAAGCTTGACCATGTTTATTTGGGACCTCAAGTTTTTGAAACAAAGATGATGGTGACTCAGGCATGAAACGTGGTCCTCTAGTACCTCCACTATTAGGTCTCCTTTGATCCATGTTGGGTTGGGTTTCTTGCATAGGTCAATTTTCCACTATTTGAGACATGTCAAAATCATGAGGTATCTTAGCTCCACATCGTGCCATCACTTGTAAGAAATATTGTCTATCTCTTCTCATGATTTCCTCAACCAATCTATTAAAATGGGGATCCATAATAAAGTCTTCCACGCCTGCTGAATGCATAGAAAAGTTGTCTACATTGTCATTATGTGTATCATTGTTGTTCGTGTTATCCATGTTCTCGACATTTTGAGTGTTTCTATAAGGGTCCATGTCAGGTAATGTGGTATGATCAGAATTGAAGAAGATATCATTGTCATACTCATAGGCACTCATGTTTGTGGACTCTTGAGCCTCTTTAGCTTCTCTCTTAGATTTTTGGGAACGAGTTTCAACCATGAACTAGGTCTTGACCAAGATGTGTGAGACTAGATGAAAATGGAAAGAGTATGGAAGACCAAGAGTTGGATGGAATATAAATGAATCAGAGGTGTACTTGCAATGTCCAAAGTGTAAGACCAAGTATGTATGTAGTAGAGTAGGTGTGGCTTCCAAAGAGATGATAGTTTCTCTTGATGAGGTAAGTTGACCTTAACTCTAAGTAAGACCAAATGAGACCCAAAGGTGATAGACCTTGATGAGGGACCACTTAGAAAAATGTTGTTGTATGTAGTGTGTTGACAAAGCAAGATGAGGAGAAGCAAGTGACCTTTTGACTCAAGTTTAGACAAATGTGAATGTAATGTAAGGTGTAAATCAATGATGGACTTTGTGAGACCTAGAAACAGGCTAAATTCTAGATGAAAACCTAGAGAAATAACCTAGGAAGCTCAATGAGTCTGAAACTGACTGCTCTTGTTTGCTGGACTATAAGTTTTTTCAATTCTGAATATAGACGTGCCTGTATGCTTCACAGACACAGTTAAATGATACAAACATTTTTGAAAACTGCACAGACGCGTTTATGAGATTTTGTAAATGTAGTTTTGCTTATGAGAACATAGACACGTTTATGTCCCTCACAGACGTGAGTAAATGACACAGACGCGACTAAATGACACAGACGCTGTTGAACACCACATAGACGCGTTTCCAGAAACTAAGTGCAATTTTTCCAATGTGTAAAGTTGTTCTTGTGACCAAATCTGATTTTTTGACTGTTTTTCATGACAAGAGGACACTATTGGGACTCATTAAAATTGAGTCAAGTTTAGAGGCCCAATTCAAAATTTTGCTTTGCATTTCCAAATGAGTTAGTTTGAATGGCCTAGTTTGTGAGAGGTCAAAATGGAGCCGTTTGATTTTCAGAGGGTAAGGCTCGAAAGACATGTCCTACACCTTTCATTTGGCCTATGCAGTGATGTGCAACTTTCAAAATTCAGTTTGGAGAAGTTTATCAGGTACCCATTTCGAGGGGTGAGCTGAAAGTGCATTTTAGGCAGAAATGCAGATTTTATTGAGTAGCCTACTTTGGGTGTTTATATCTTTTGCCCTATTGATCATCATGAAGAATTTCAAAATGGATTCAATTTTAGGCATAAATGTGAGCAAGCATACAAAATTTCAAGTCTTAATGAATCCATCTGCTCATTTTTTGAAGATCAATCCGTTTGCAGTTTCTATGTTTTGGCAAGTCCCTGTTTCGATAGCTAGTCGGAGCCCTGTTTCGCATAAGTGTAAAAGTTGCCTCAATGAGTGTCATGATAGAATATTTGCTTTGAGATATTTTTGGTATAAATGATGAGTCATGTTTCAAATTTCAAGCCTCTTTCAATCCGTTTGATCAGTTTTTAAAAGGGTTCATTTAGCCATCATTTTCAGTGTTCCGCACTTTCAGTGTTGTATCAGTTAATGTAGCCATTTTTATGAGCACGCCATTTGCATCCCGTCAGGCTTTTGGTTGAACTGAGATTTCTAAGTTTTAATATGCACTTCAAGGTACCTATGTTTCAAATTTGAGGGCCTACGGAGGTTGTTTGATATTTTTGAGAAAGGCATCATGTGTTGCCAGAACATTGACTTCATCAGGTCAGCAGTGTCGACAAAGCCAGTTGGTCATTTTTGCCAATTAATATCTCTTCACTTAGGACTCGTCTTGAGAAACCATTTGGTAGAATTCATCCTTGTATATCAAAGTACATGCCTGTTAGATGGCGAGATCCAGAAAGGTGTTTTGACCGGCTTGAAAAATACGTCTTCGCGATTAAATGCGAAAATGTGGCGTAAGTGCCTGAAAGTTGTAAAATTCAATTTTATGATCTGAAAATGGTGTTGATCAATTCCAGAGGTAAGTTTAATGTTGCTGAGATATTCCAGAGGTCAGTTGCATGAAAACAATTTTTTTTTTAGTCGGACCCACTTTGGGGCCCGACCTGGCTTATGCTCGTGTCGTATTATTTTATTGGCGACTTGGCCCTATGAGCATTTCTAGAATAATATTGACATCCATTGCTGGAATAGAATATTTGTATGTTTCCCACCAAAGGATAATGCAAAATGGGAATGCCTCTTGTAGTCAAAACAACCAAGGCATTTTACGAGTTCATGGTAAACACGCAAATACTGGTGCAATTCTGAAATGGGATGTGGCAAGTAATGGAAATTCATCACCACCAGAGTTTGAAGGGTGGCAAAATAAAATGGAAAAGAGAATCAAGAAGCTACAAGAATGGGCAAATAACTACTTGCAAATATATTTGATAGATGTAATGTTTAATTCCAATACCTCTGCTAAACCCTCCTTGCTGTGGGTGAAGTGTGTGGCATGGGTAAAGCCCATTAAATTTCAAAACAAGTGCATTGCCAGCAAGTGAAAAGTTCTTGTGAGCTTTCAGATATGGTTATTTTCATAGGAACCTTCAGCAACCCTGGCCACACATCTTTCCTATGTGGAATGGCATTGAAGGCCATGAGAAGGCTCCAGCAAATGCAAAGTGTAGAAGCAAACAATAGTTAATCCTCCCCTCTGTGTGATGTTTCCTCCTCTACATGGCTAGTAAAGGGAATTAAAATAAGCTCAGATAAAGTGTAAACAATAGGGTTAAATTCCCCTCCCACATTGAGTTTGGAGAGTCTTTAAACTTCAACAAATGCCAAATTCTCCTTGCTGTGTGTGTGGCGTTGAAATTACCAGCAATTATAGAAAATCTTTGTGAATTACAAATTAGTAGGTGTAGTGCCAAAAATTTCCTTTGCATGCCTCTTCCTATCTCCTACGTGGTGTGGAGTTTGGGCGTGGGTTTGAGTAGTTGTCAAAGCAATTCAATTGCTGGGTGTGCAACCAACATTCCCCCTCCACGTGATGGATGAAATGGTGAAGGGGCAACATCCCAGGTCAAACTTTTCAGCAATTATTTCAAGTCAAAACATGTGACTGCTGCTCCTATTTGTGTGATCCAATTAATATATGATGTTGGGGATGTTAAAGGTCCACAGACTGTTGCCTTCAATTTGCCACGAATGCTACCATGGGAAAAGACAAGCTTTGCAATTCAACTGGATATATGAGGAGGGAAGGTTTTTTAATGCATTCAAATGGGATACTATTCATTGTTTTCATGAAGGTGCAAGAAGCAGCTACAGTAGCAGTAGAAACTTCAAGCAAACTCCATGCCATCTGCCAATGTCCTCCCTGTAGAATGGTTTGGCCATTAAAACTCCAAGTGATTTAGAGCCCAAATCCTCCCTGCGTGGATGGAGGGGATAAGGGCATTAAAATAACTTTTAATCAAATGAAAATGTAGCAAAGGCGCCATTGAAAGTAACACGCAGGTCTCAAAAACCTTAAGAAAGTGCAGTCCTAGGCCTGAGCCTTAATCCCACATTCACTGTGGAAGGGAACTTTTTGGTGTTTATAACCAATAGCCCACACAAGTATAATGTCAAAGCCATAAAAGGCTTTTGACGGACGGTGCCTGTTGGGCGCCCAAGGAGGACCCCACGTGCATGGGCATAGATCCCAAGGCAACTTGAGGAGGCTGACTGAGCGACGACAGGTGGACCCCACACATGCACGCTTCTCGAGGTGGATAGACAAAATTTTGCAGAGAAAGGCTGACTTAACCAGTGAGCATGTCCGAGATGGATCAATGATCCACACTGCTTCGCGAAGGCGAGATGCACGAACATTAGAGGCCGCGAAATGGCGAAAAGCATTTCCAAAAATTGAGCAGGGTAAAGATTGTGCATGTTCAGGAGATTGGACGATCTGTGCTGCTTCGCGAAGGTGAGATGCTCACTTGTTAGAGGCCACGAAATCGCGAAAGGCAGAATGTGAAATGGTGAAAGCTAGGTGGCACTCAGGTGGCAGGTACAGTTAGATATCCAGCAGGCGGGTCCCATCCCGATGGTGCCTAGGTGGTGATGATGTGGCGCACAGGTGGCGACAGGTGGACAGACAAGTGGCGGTGATGTGGCATACACATGGCGGTGATGAGGTGTCATCCCATGTGGCATCCAGTCGACCCTATCGACCAATCGAAGGCCACCATATGGCAAGGCGTCAGGGTACAATCAAAGCAAAAATCAAAGTTAAATGCATGTTAATTATATAGTTCAGACTATATTAAAAATTCAAAAATTTAAATGATTGTGCACACTTGAAGAATTAATTCGCTCAAGGCTCCATTTTTGGTCAAAATGGCAACTATCATATATCATTGGAAAGCTCTCAAGATGAGGAATGCAATTATGAAGTTTGTTTCAACAAAGATCAGATTTTTTGAGAGCAGTTTCCATGGGAAAAAAGAAGGAATTGAAATTCAATTGGAAAAGGAGACATCTGGCAATTTCGGTTGCAGACCTAATTTTTCCCTCCTCTTCATATTTCCAATTTCTTCTCATTTGTAAGGATCTCAAGAATTTTGTAAGAAAACTCTGGCAAAAAATATATTTGGGGGCCCTTTTCTGGATTTGAAGAATTACTCTAAGTTAGATGTAGAATTTGATGATGGATATCAATATACAGACCAGATCATTTTGAGCTCACATTTCTGTTGTCTTCTTGCATGTATTTATTGATTTACCATGTTCTTCTAAATAATCAAGGGTTATTTGATTGGATGGGGATTGCAAGGCAATCTTGCAGAGGTATTTTAGGTTTTTCTCTTAAGGGGAGGAATTAAATATACGTAGAACCCCTCTGTTAGTGAATCAGTAGTGTTTTCTGCTTGAATTTGATGAACAGGTTTAGCATAAAGGAAAAACTTACATATACGTCAAGCATATATTAAGTTAATGAAGTTGAAGTGATAGAATGTATTGAAATGTCCAAATTCAGAATTCTTGTATAGCTTAGGTGACTCTGAAGCCCAGGATAAGGCACTGGTATAGTTTTTCTAGGTTCCGTAACCTTCTTGGTGATCAATATTGAAGATAAACGCATATTCTTTTCAAATGTTTTCAAGTATTTGCAAAGGCGATGAGGTCCATAGGTTTTTATGCATTGGTTTAATGTGGATCTCTGTTTAAATGTGTGAATTTATTCATAAAAGGTATACCCGCCTGAACTTCAGACAAGTTTGAAGTGTAGAAGGTTAATCAAACCTTGTCATATGTTGTTCTTGAGTTCTATTTCCGTGATCTCTTCGTATGTAGACAGAGTTATTCATTTTCTTACAAGAGGATAGGAGGGAAATTATAATTTGTGACCAACAGACACAATGTTGATGAAGACTCCATGTTTGCAAGTGTTTGGACTCACAATGACTCAAAAGAAACCGTGTTGTTTGATGTAAAAAATGTTTTGCATACACTTGAAGACACAAAAGACACAATGTTTTGATGTTTGATTTTGAATGTTGGAATGTTTAAAAGAAGACAAGCACAATTCTTATGGTTGGCCAGGACAATAGTTGTTGATCCCACATGGGGTCTCCCTTGAGGCTATGCTATTCAGAGCAGATAATTAGATGCTTGACCCCACTGGCTCCACCCTCGGCACTCACTTCTCCAGGGTAGCCAAACATCAGTCCCCACGAAAACTCTCCTGTGGCGAAATTTGTATCTCTACTAAGAACCATATGTGTGTGGGCCGCTCTAGAGGTCCGACCTCCTACCCCAACAACTAGAAGGATTTTGGCTTTCTAAAACAAAATGGTGCTAGTAAGGGCATCAGCGCGTGTGGCCATACATGCAACACTTTCAACTCTGTAAATATAGAAGGCTCATAGCGGTAGGGGTTATGCCCTACATCTGATCTGAAAATAATGATCAAACGGGTTTATGGGAAGACATAGTGTCGGTATGAACTAATCAACACACGTTACCCATGGATTTCACCATGGATACAGTTATTTATAGTGGTTCGGAAGAGGTGGGTTTTCCTCGCTACCACTTGGGTCGTTCCCTCCTCACTAGTAGTCCTAATGACCACATGGGGAGGTAGGCCCTCTACAGATAAACACAAAAGAGCCTATTGCCCAAGACACAAAAGACACTGGTTCAATTTTAGTGCACCAATTGAAGTGTTTGCTAATCTATGAAAACGAGGCACATAATGAAGATCAAAGAAAACCCTTGCCAAAATTTTGCAAAAAAGATTTGTTAGTAGTTTTTCAATAATACCCCTCCTGCAAGCATACAAGTTAGGTAAATTTTAGATCCAAAAGACTGTGAAACAGGGGCCTTCGATAAGACGTTTTTTGATAGATTCAAAGATCTGATTTTCCATGCATTATTTTGCATCATTAAAAACATGCCACTTGTAAAATTTCAAGACATTTCCAGAAATGTAAGAAAATCCAAAAAAGTTTTTAATTTGCTCCAAAAATTAATTTTTTATGAAAAATCATAAAATTTTTATAGAAAATGCAACATTAATCCCAAAAATCTGAATTTTTTACTGGAAACTTTTGATACCATTCCTAACCTACATAAAAGATCTTCTGCAAAAATTCCAAGCAGTTTGTGAGATATGAGCAAAATAATGCAAAAGCCTAATTTTCAAAGATCCAATTTTTTAGAAATTATTTTTTATCAAAATTAATATCACAAAGAACAGATCCTGTGTATAATTTTGATAGATTTCCAAAAATGTAACAAAATCCAAAAACTTCGCTAATTTTCTGTCAGAATTAATTTTTTATGAAAATGCATAAAAAATTCAAAGAAAATTCAAATATGATCCAAAAAATCTGATTTTTTTATTGAGAATTTCTGATACTGTTTTTGACCTGCAAAAACCATTGGATGTCAAAATTCGAAGCAGTTTGTGAGATCTAATCAAAATAATGAAAAACCCTAATTTTAAAGATCCGATTTTTTTAGGAATTTTTTTGCATCAAAATTAAAATCACAAAGAACAGTGCCCGTGTATAAATTAGAGAGATTTCCAAAAATATAAGAAAATCCGAAAAATTCGCTCATTTGCTCTCAAAATTAATTTTTTATGAAAAATCATAAACAATTCATAGAAAATTCAAATATGCTCCAAAAAATCTGAATTTTGGATTGCGAGCTCTTGATACTGTCCCAAACTTGCAAAAAAAAATTGATTCAAAAATTCCATCTTATTTGTGAGATTGGATCAAATCTCTCCAAGATCTTGATTTTGTGTCCAAAACCCTAGCTGCACAAGGTTATTCTCCAAATTGTTTTAGAAAAGAGTAATATAGGGTTAGAAAAACCTGCAAAAAACATAGATCTAACAAAAATCCATGTCCCACAGGGCATGCCAAAATGTTTATGGTAAAAATGGAAACAACAATATTGAAAGGCTAAATGAATTAACCCCCACAAAACCCTAGCCTAACAATAACAAAGATCCACCATAACATATGAAGATTACCTAAGACAATGCAAATCAAATGAAATAAAAAAGATTATACCATCACATGTCCAATAGGGTTTGGATCTCCATTCTTTCTATCTCCATTGATCTTGCTTGATATATTTGCTCTCAGATTTTATGCGTGCACAAGAGCTCAAAAAAGAACGGAAATGTGGTTGATAGCTAGATAGCATATGAAAGTTCGAATGCTAGAATGCTTGGAGGATTGATTAGTTGATCAGGTTGATTATGAAGGAAGTATCTCCTTATGTAGAAGACACTGTAAGAAATGGAGGGATAAGATTGAGAGATGTAAAAGATAAATGGTCGGCTAAGATTAGAGGGTAGGTAGAGGAAATAAGAAAATAATGAGAGGGTAGGTAGTGTAGTAATTAAGAGATGAATGACATGTGTCATGGATAGAAAATGAATTAATTAAATAAGTAAAGATCTATTTAATTAATAGAAGAAGTGGGATCAATCAAATAAATAAAAGTATTTATTTAATTTAGGAAAAGGATAATTTAAATAAATAAATGTATTTATTTAAATAAAAAAAAGGCTAGAAGAGGATAAATGAATTAATTAAATAAATAAAGATTTATTTAATTAATAGAAGAATTAGGATTAGATAATTAAATAAATAAAAATATTTATTTAATTAGACAGGACAATTTTAGGTGTCTATAGATAAAACCAAGTCCAATAGGAACGATATATCCTACGATGCGGGACAGGGTTATCCTGATCAAATGTTGCAGTTTCGTGATAGAGGATGATAGATCCTGATGCAAAACTATGTTTTGAGTGATCAGTTTATCAAAGAAGGTGGGATGTTGCACTTTGAGATGTTAGATCGTAAACTTGTTGGAGATGAATACTTGAGAACCTTAGTGTGTCTATCTTTGAATATGTTTTAACAAAAGATAACCTAATTAAGTGACCCGAGAAGATGACCCAGTCTCTATGTTTGACTGTCTGAGAAATGGGTTGTTTTTGTTTTCTGATTTTGGTGTAGTTTACCAAAAATGCTAACAAAATGACCAAAAATGCTACTATACTGACCTGAAACGCTGCTATATGGACCAGAAACATTGACAAACTAACCATAAATAATGACAAACTAACCAGAAATGCTAACAAACTGACCGAGAACGCTGCTATACTGACCAGAAATGTTGATAAACAGACTAGAAACATTGCTATACTGACTAAAAATGTTGAGAAACTGACCAGAAACACTGACAAGATAACCAGAAACACTGACAAACTGACCAAGAATGCTGCTATACTAACCATAAATGCTTCTATACTGACCAGAAACACTGACAAACTGACCAGGAATGCTGAGGAACAAACCAAAAGTGCTATTATGTAGTGTAGTGACTCTAAAGTTCAAAATAGTGATGTTTAGACTCAGCAAATTGGGTGTTTGAACTTAGGAGATTGTTGTTTTGATCTAACTTTTTGATTTTAAGACTTGGATAACTGATATTTAGACCTAGCAAGTGCAAACTAGGAGATCTAGTGTTGAAACATGAGAAATTTGACATTCAACCCAAAAGAGTTGTTGTTTAGACCAAGAGAGATGCCATTTAGACTAGAAGAGCTGATGTTTAGACCAAGAGAGTTGACGTTTAGACCAGAAGAGATGACGTTTAGACCAAGAGAGATGACATTTAGACCAAGAGAGCTAACATTTAAACCAAAAACTCTATTATTTAAACTAAGAGAGTTGTTGTTTCGACCACGAAAGTTGTTGTTTAGACCAAGAGACCTGTTGTTTACACCGAAAAATCTATTGTTTAAACCAAGAGAGTTGTTGTTTAGACCAAAAGAGTTGTTGTTTAGACTAGAAGAGTTGCTGTTTAGACCAAGAGAGTTGTTGTTTAGACAAGAAGCTCTGTTGTTTAGACCAAGAACTTTGAAGTTTAAACTAGTGATGTTAGAACTTAGGCAATGGTTATTTTGACCCCAAGAGTTAATGTGTAGACTGAGAAAATTGATGTTTATACCTAGCAAGCTCAACCTTGGAGAGTTAATATTAAAATATGAGAAAGCTAACATTCATACCAAGAGAGTTGACATTTGGACTGTGAGAGCTACTGTTTAGACCATGAGAATTACTATTTGGAATGAAAGAGCGACTATTGAGATCGTGAGAGCTACCGTTTGGACCAAAAGAGCTACTATTTGGAACGTGAGAGTGACTGTTTGGACCGTGAGAGATATTGTTTGGACCGTGAGAGCGACTATTTGGACCGTGAGAGCGACTATTTGGACCGTGAGAGCTACATTTTGGACCATGAGAGCAACTGTTTGTGTTGGTAATTGGCACTCATCGGATTCATTTTGTTGTCATTGATTGCAACAGGATTAGATGGAAGTCACATACTGGCATTAGGAGGCATATACTGGCAAACACCAACTTTGGAGCATTTCGGGCTACACTGACACTGACATCAGTACTTGAAGGAAGTCTACATCAAGGGAGATTTATTTAGTAAATCATTTTATAATTATTGTCGAGGCCGACATTGAATATCTTTTGTAATGCATTGTAAGCCAACATAAGGCATATTGTTTGTAATGGGTATATAGGTCAGTATGCTAGGTCATTTTGAAGTGTGATAATGATATGACATAATGATGACATAGGATGCGACATAGGAGAATATAGCAGAACTATGTAATGTGAAGTATATGTATGTAGATCATTTGTATGCAAGTGTTATATCATGCAATGATTTGTAGATAGCTTGGAAAGCATTTTTGGAGGAGAAGAGATACTGGTAGTAGTGTTCAGGGTTTATGAACCGGTACAGAGTAAAGCTAGAACCAAAACTCTATTTGGCATGGTAGATGCATTTTTGAGTTCAATTTTATTGTTTTAATTCAGTAGAAGTTTGTAGTCAGTGAGACTCTTTAGTGATGAGTAGTATGCTCTAGGCAGTGTGCCTTCCTGCATGTGCAGGTCCCCATTATATGTAATATCCTTTCATATGGCCAGTGAACTGATATTGTGGGTTACAAATCCCACTGTGGTTTTTCCTCTTTGAGGTTTTCCATGTATAAATTTGGTGTGTTATGGTGTTCATTTATGTGGATGGTTTATTTGCTTCAAGTTATATGTTTATTGATTTATATGTGTATGGTATAAAAAGATAGAATCTTGTGTTACTGACAGGACACTGATTCACCCCCCCTTTCAGTGTTCTTGGATCCCAACAATTGGTATCAGAGCCTGGTACCTCGGAACAAGTTTAACAGTTTGAGGAAGATCCTGAAACTGGAATCTTTGAACATGGCTATGGAGAAGCAACTTGAGATGGCTCTTGAGGATTATGATGTTGAAAGGATGAAGAACTTGAAATTTCAAGAAGAATTGAATTCTGTAAATGAGTTCATTCTTATCCTACAAGAAAGGTTATCATTAGCTCAAGCCAAGAGAAAATAACTTTTGCAAAACCTGGATGATGAGGAGAAGAATGCACTTAAGGAACAATGTCAGAAACTAAGTCAAGCAAACATGCTCATGAAGAATGAAATGCAAGATCTGACTATGAGGTTATCAAAAGATATTGAGGACAGAAAGAAGAAGGAAGATAATCTTATTATATCTCTGAAAAACAAATTTGATGAATGTGGCAGATTGACTCATGAAAATAATTTGTTGAGAATTGATTTGGCACACTCCTAGAATAATGAACAAGAACTTGAAAGACAAATAACTACTCTGAGAGATGATCTAACTACTGCAAGTGAGTATAAAGAAAAATTCAGGATTAGTGCTACACAGTTGGATAACTTATTGAAAAGATAAAGACAGATTGATGATTCTAGAGGACTTGGATTTTTACAAGGTGAAAACTCTGGTACTACAAATGAAGATCAAACAACCGGTATGCAGAACTCATTAGAATAGAGGAAATCGGTAAGGCAATCTAATGCTTATAAATTCAATGGTAGATGTTTTGTTTGCAATAAATTTGGGCATATGGCTAAACAATGTAGAAATAAAGAAAATCAAAACTACAATTCTATTCCCAGTCAATGTACAAATTGCAATAAATATGGTCATAGATCAGAAGATTGCATAATGAATGTTAAGTGTCATGCATGTAGAAAGTTTAGACATTTTGCTAATCACTGTAGGTCAAGGAATGACACTAGATTTGTCAAAGCAATTCAGAAGAACAATGTTACATGTTATGCATGTAACAAAATAGGTGATATTGCTAAATACTGTAGAAGAAAGACTCAACCGATTGGCAATGATAAAGATAATGAGAAAGGAAAGTAAAAGGTAGATGAAATACAACAAGATCACACCAAGAGATGGGTTAGAAAATCTGAAGAACCAAGTGGAGATGGATCTACATCGGTAACTCCACACGTAGAACAGGGTATTCCTCCACTGATAGAAAATTCCACTGGTAATTAAGGTATAAGCCTTAGGAATTGGTAAGGTCATTTCAAAATCCTACATATTACCCCAGAGGAGATCTGGAAGTGATTTGGAGAGTTGCGTTCATCATTGATGAAGGTTCACCCGACACAAGACTGTGAAACTGACATTCGTAGGGTTGATTGTGAAGCATTTATTACAGAGAAAGATTAGGGTTTTATTCACTGATAAAAGGGGTAAGTGAATTCATTTTCACTCACCAAGCATTCAAGTATTCAGAGTGAAGAAAAGATGAATTAAGAGCAAGCAAAGGCATTCTGAAAGGATTTCGAGCAGAAACACTCAATCTTCCACCGACGTTCACTTTCAGGTATTCTTTGAAAATGGAATTTGTATCTTCAGCTCCTACTTTCATTGCAAATCCCACCATTGTCTAAGTCAAGGATAGGTTAAGGCTCGTATTCAAGGAGGTTCCCAAAATTGCTAAGAAAGAAGACTTTGCGGGAGCATTTTATAGGGTTCCTGAAGATGTGATGTATGTTGAAGACGTAGGGGCATACATTCACTACACCCTAGATCTAGGCACATAGGACATCAACAGCATGTATCAATCCATGATACTGGGAGACTCCAGAGCCATCAAACTAGAACACAAAGCAATTGAGGATTTAGGGTTAACTGGTATTCTGTACATACCAGAATTCAAGGATGAAGTTATCAAATACATTCTGAGTAGGGTTCACAATGAGTTTATCTAGTTGGATAGGCCTTACATGATCACGAAGGAGGCTATTCAAGCAGTCACTGGCTTACCCAAAGTCGGACAAGAACCTGGCAAGAAAATTTCCAACAAAGAGGGTGTAGAGGATAAAGTAAAGGAAACTGAGTCTATGTTGGCAGTTAAAACTGATTCCCCGACAAAGGTTTTGGCAATTGACACTTCTCAGGTTGAGAAGAAATCCGTCACTGAGATGAGTCCCATTGAGTTAATGATGATGGCTACTCAGAAACTATTGAAGGAGGGTACTATAGACAAGGGAATAATTGATCAATCAGTTACAGTATTGCACAGATTGACACTTGACTGTCAGATTGAAGATGGAGAAAGCCCTTCCAGCAAGTTCAAGACTCTAACATAACACATTTCTAACAATTTTCAATCTCTGAGGCAGATTGCAGACCAATAGGATTTAAAAAGATTCAATACAACTAAAAGAGTAGCCTTTGACCAGATAATAGAAACAGAGAAAAAAAAAATTGAGGCTAAACTCATTCTTATTGAGAATTGTTTGAAACAAGGTACAAATATCTATAGAGTGTGTTGTAACATAGGAATTCTTACAGCTAATGTAGATAGTAGATTAAAGGAGTTACATGATAAGGTAGCTAGCATTGCTAATTCTTTTGATGGATTAACCACACTGACCACATCTGTTGATGGACAAATTTCATCCTTGGAGAACCAAATTTTTTCTTTTGAGAAGGAAAGAGATAAAGTCATTAGGAGAGCAAGAAGTCTTAGAGGATTGGTGAGTCCCAGATTGGATTCACTGGGTGTTCATAAGAGAGAGTGCATGGACATGATTGCTAAACCCACACCGTCAAATGTCAAGGAGAAGGAAACACTTTCCCACTTACTAAGTGGACTAGCATCTATATTTGACACCTTCAAAACCGGTTGGGATACATATCTTCAGTTGTTGAATAAGGCTTACCCAGAAATTTTGAAGTTGGTTAAACTCCAGTGAAATTAACAGTATTCATTTGTCCTTTTGTTCTGATTTTTTTCAATCTTTTCACCGGTCTTTGGCATTGATGCCAAAGGGGGAGTATGTATATGTGAAAAATATATGAAAAATCAGACAGGATCACATGGGAAGGATATCAGGATATCAGAAGGAGTGTATTGGTCAGGGGGAGCACAATTCAGTTGAACTGACAGGGAATCCTTTTTTCACATGAGTGTTTCCATCAATGCCAAAGGGGGAGATTGTTGGCAATTGACACTCATCGGATTCATTTTGTTGTCATTGATGGTAACAAGATTAGATGGAAGTCACATACCAGCATTAGGAGGCATATACCGACAGACACAGACTTTGGAGCATTCAGGGATACATGGGCACCGACATCGACACTGACATTAGTACTTGAAGGAAGCTGACATCAAGGGAGATTTATTTAGTAAATCATTTTGTAATTATTGTTGAGGCCAACATTGAATATCTTTTGTAATGTATTGCAAGCCGACATAAGGCATATTGTTTGTAACGGGTATATAGGTCAGTCTGCTAGGTCATTTTGAAGTGTGATAATGATATAACATAGGATGCGATATAGGAGAATATAGTAGAACTATATAATGTGAAATATATGTATGTAGATCATTTGTATCCAAGTGTTATATCATGCAATGATTTGTAGATAGCTTGGAAAGCATTTTTGGAGGAGAAGAGATGCCAGTAGTAGTGTTCAGGGTTTATGAACCGGTACAGAGCAAAGCTAGAACCAGAACTCTATTTGGCATAACAGATGCATTTTTGAGCTCAATTTTATTGTTTTAATTCAACAGAAGCTTGTATTCAGTGAGACTCTTTAGTGATGAGAAGTATGCTCTAGGCAGTGTGCCTTCCTGCATGTGCAGGCCCCCATTATATGTAATATTGTTTCATATGGCCAGTGAGCTGATATTGTGGGTCACAAATCCCACCATGGTTTTTCCTCTTTGAGGTTTTCCATGTATATATTATGTGTGTTATGGTGTTCATTTATGTTGATGGTTTATTTTCTTCAAGTTATATGTTTATATGTTTATCGGTTTATATGTGTATGGTATAAAAAGATAAAATCTTGTTACCGACTGAACACTGATTCACCCCCCCTCTGAGTGTTCTTGGATCCCAACAATTTTGACCATGAGAGCTAATGTTTGGACTATTAGAGAGACTATTTGGACTATGAGAGCTACTATTTGGACCGTGAGAGTGACTATTTGGACTGTGAGAGCGACTGTTTGGACCGTGAGAGTGACTATTTGGACTGTGAGAGTGACTGTTTGGACCGTGAGAGTGACTGTTTGGACCGAAAGAGCTAATCTACTGTGAAATTTGTAAATTTGACAATTTGAAGTTTGAGTTTGCAATTTTTGTTATATTTTAATGGATGATATCTTGACCTAACTTACAAATACATAATTCAAATTGTATTTTTATCCCAAAGGATACATAAAGTGTGTGTTTAAGAATCTTTAAAGAAAGCCCAAGTTTTCACGGGTTTTAAATAATTGAAAACACATCATTCAGTCTATCCTAAGGAGATTGGCTTCATTATTAGTTCTTAGCCCACACTTGGTACCCTGTCATCTCACACAACCTTGTCACCCCCTAAAGGGCGCCTATTTTTTTGCCTTTGCAAGAGCTAGTGGAGTGCCACTATGAGCCTAACAATAAGGTCTCAAAAGGGGAGTTCACACATACGCTCAAGAGGGACATATGGTGACTGTCTTAAGGAGAGATTCTCCCCCCTCCATGCACTAAGAATTTAATAATGTTCAGAGGTAAACCGGGTATTGGAACTAGTAAGGGATCCATTCGGCGCATCAGGGTATAAACTCAATTAAGAGGTCTCCCAGCCTTGAAAACCAAGCTTTGATATACCCAAAGGTACAAAGGAGATCTATTCCTGAGCATTGCCATTGAATTAATTTTCATCAAATCATGTTTATTTTATAGTGGGTTGGAGTACTTGGTGTTAGCCATTCCCACTTGGGTCATTCCCCTCTCACTGACCTTAATGGCTTTGGCCTTATAGGCTCCTCGGGAGGGCAGGTCTGCTAAAGATATGCATTATTGAAAGAGAAAGATGAGTCTATCTTTCTGATCACCTAAGAAAGATGAGATCATAGTTGTCTATCATCAAAACACATAAGACATGTTTGTTCATTTCCATTGTAATTAGTCTATGTGCCTAATTTAACAAAAATAAGTGCAAAATCCCGCGATGGAAAATAAAGTTAGTAGTTTATATTGCATTCTTTGACAACAAAATGGTTGATGACTTTGGTCTCTCATAGCGGAATAAGTACCTGCAAAAACAATAACCTAGAAATTAGGTTCAAGAAAATGACAGTCTAGAAGCAAAAATAAGAAATGCAAAATACAACATTAAAAAAATCAATAAAAAACTGAAAATGCCATCAAATTGACCAAGAACGCCATCATATGTGCCAAGAATGCTGCCAAATTGACCCAAAACACTATTCTAAACACCAAAAATGCTGCTGAATTGACCAAAAACGTTGCAGAATTGTCCAAAAATGTTGTTAAACCGACTGAAAATGCTGTCAAATATACCAAAAATGCTACAAGACATACCAAAAATGCTAAGGTACAGACTGAAAATGCTAAAGTAGAGAAAAACATAAAAAATAGAGTTGAGAAATCTCCCATAAACACCATTTGAGGTGTCGGGACGCTACAATAGAGACTAAGAATGCAATTTGGGAGCCCAAAAAGAGCTAATTTGCACACTGAAAGAGCTAATCAACCTGTCAATGATATTTCCTTCAAGCAAACTTGTTAAAGATCAAAGGGGCTAGGCCCCACGGTGGGTGCCAAAATGCCGTGAGTGTGAAGTAGGGTACATGCAACTACAACACAAACACTCAATAGATTATTACAAGCATTGTTAGCAAATTAAAATCAAATGAAAGATAAACCATGGCAAAGCGACCTATCACCCCCTAAGAGATGTAAGTGTGGATTTGCTCTCAAATCTAGATGAGCAACCCCAGTGAATTGACTATACCAAGATGGAGGATTTAAAATGATATGATGTGCAAACTAGATGAATGTATGATTATCCTAGATTGATCCAAGAAGCTAATTATGCTAATGATATGTATGATTATGCTAAATGATAGAAATGATATGCCTATAATAAAAATACTTGAGATGGGATCCTTTGTCCTCCAAAATGGGGGATATTTATAGGATTTCCAAGGCCAGGGGTGAGGTGGCCAGAATCAACAGTCAAGATTGAGTCTGAAGATATCAACGGTGAAATTGGAGGAGGTTGGAGAAGAGGTTGGAGGGAGGGACACTTGTCATTTTTGTGGTGACAAGTGTTAAGGAGCCTTGCTCATAAAAGGGCAAGTGTCCAAGGGAGGAGACATGTGGCATAAGTGACATGTGTCTCAAGGGGAGGATATCCAACCCATAGGAGGTTAGGATGTGCAAGATAGGATAGGGTTAGTTAAACCCAAGGTTAGGTGGAATGGATTAGGTTAGAAGGTGGTTAGGGTAGGTGGCTAGAAGTTAGGAGGCATGTGGATAATTTGAATTTAAAAATTTAAATAATAGGAAAAGGCTAATTAACATTCAACAACTCATAAATTGATTTGTTTTAATTAATCAGGGAATTAGAAGTAATGAATTAAATGGGGGGAGGATTAATTAATCAAAGGGGACTATTGAGATGAACTTATTAAATAAATCCTTAGATTTATTAATAAGCAGATGAAAGGGATTTAATCAAATTGCTAATGAATTCAATTAAATTGGGAAGGGGAATTAATTAAATAATTGCTTATTCAATTGATTATCTTCAAACCATTTTTAGGTGTATACACTGTCCTTGCTCAAATCAGAGTCCATTGGAATCTCCAATATGCCTTTGTCTCTTTAATAATTCATCTAGATGTGCTAAGCTAATCTTGAATTTTTCTTTATACTCACTTGCAGTAGTTAAATCTTCTCTCTAAATTATCAATTGTCTCTCAAGATCTTGTTCATTACTCTGAGATTGTACTAAGTCAGTTCTCAACATATCACTCTCATGAACCAACCTACCACATTCTTCAAATTTGTTCTTCAGGGATACACTAAGATTTTCTTCCTTTTTCTTTCTTTCCTCAATCTCCTTAGAAATCCTCATAGTTATAACTTGCATTTCATTTTTCATAACCATGTTCTTTTGACTTAATTTCTGACATTGTTCCTTAAGTGCATCTTTCTCTTCATCATCCCGACTTTGCAAAAGTTCCTTCCTCCTAGCTTGAATAGATGATAGCCTCTCTTGTAGGACACGAATAAATTCCTTAGTAGAATTCAATTCATCTTGTAGCTTTAAGTTATTCAAACTTTCAACATCATAATCCTCAAGTGCCATCTCAAGTTGCTTCTCCAAAGCCATATCCATGGATTCCGGTTTCAAGATCTTCCTCAAGCTATTAAACTTCCTTCGAGGCACAAATCTTTGATACCAATTGTTACAATCCAATAACACGGGGGGGGGGGGGGGGTGAATTAATGTTATACCAGAATGATTAATTTTAACCTTATTAAAACATGCATACAACAACCGATATACCGGTACATGCATATTTGAAAGAAGTAAAGAAACCAATAAGCCAATCACATAAATGAGAACCATAACACACAGATTTAAATGTGGAAAACCTCAAAGAGGAAAAACCACGCTGAGATTTCTCACCCACAATATCAATCCACTGGCCATATGAAGAGATATTACAAAATATGAGGGGCCTGCACTTGCAAGAAGGCTTATAGCCTAGAGCACACTGCTCAATCATAAAAGGAGCCTCATTGACTACATAAAAATCTAGACTACAATTCGGAGAAGTGTTGAACTGCTAAGATAGCATCTTCTATGCAAGAATACAATTCCGGTTTAAGCTCTGTCTGTTTTGGTCTAAAACCCTAAACCCTTTACCAGAATAACCCTTACATGAATTTCCTCACATACATGATCTCTCCGATATATTTCATATCATATTACATTCACATATCCATAATCTTCTATCTCATGTCTATATCAATATGATCTATCAAACTCACCTATATACCTTATACAAATTATCATGCCTTATGTCTGCTTACAAAGATATATACAATATCAAATTACATGTCATCTAGATAAGATAAATGCACAAATATTAGAACTAGTTGCCGATGCCGGATCCAAGATATGTCAGCCTCCAATACCAATAACCTTTACTAAACCATGTCGGCCTACATTGCCTATAACCAAAGAAATCCTTCTGTCTTGTCAGTGCCGGTGCTAGTGTAGTATCTGTGAAGTGCCTGTCGGTATACAACAAACCAAAACATGAAGTTGGAACACAATACCATGTTTCCATCAATGAAAACATAGCGAAACCAACCTATTGAGTGTCAGCTGCCAACATGAAGATCATTTGAGACAGGTTCTGCAGTGCCTATGAGAGAATCAATTGTACGCCAATATGGCGAAGTGTGAGTTCTTCCAATCAGAGGTTTAGTATCTTGGTCATGTGATTTTAGGAGAAGGTATCACAATGGATCCCTCTAAGATCCAGGTGATTATTAGTTGGCCAACACCCACTAATGTGGAAGAGGTTCATAGCTTTATGGGTTTTGTATGATATTATCGTAGGTTTGTTCAGGATTTCTCCAGGATAATCCATCCTATCACTTCTCTTTGGAGGGAAGGGAAGAAGTTTGTTTGGACAGAGTAATGTGAGACAACGTTTCAGATCCTTAAGGATCGTTTGACTAGTGCACCTATTCTAGCACTATCAGATCCTTTAGGTGATTTCATGGTGTGCACAGATGCTTCTTTGGAGGGTCTAGGAGCAATGTTGATGTAGGATGGTCATGTGATTGCATATGAGTCATGGAAACTTAAATATCATGAGCAGAATCACCCCACCCATGATCTAGAGTTAGCGGTAGTGGTTCATGCTATGGTCTGATGGAGGCATTTCCTTCTTGGGAATTTATTTGAGTTGCATAGTGATCATCACAGTTTACAATACATCTTCACATAGCTAAATTTGAATGTTAGGTAGAGGCGTTGGATGGAGTTCCTGTGTGAGTACAACTTTGAGGTGAAATACATCCAGGGTAAGGAGAATGTGGTAGTAGATGCATTGAGCCACAAGAGGCATGATATTTTTGCACTGTCACTTGGTGTGGATTTGAGGAGCAATATTCTTAATGCCCTTCCTTAAAATGTGTGGTACCGGGAGGTTATTGAAAAGGTTGCTGCAGGTAGAGATCCTGAGGGTAGATATACAGGTTATTCAGTTGAGTCAGATGGTCTTTTTAGGCATTTGTGACGTATTTATGTTCCACCATTAGACGGTCTTCGAGATTTGATCATGTCAGAGGCACATCGTGCACCTTACTTGATACATCCAGGTGTCAAGAAGATGCATGTAGAATTAAGATAGATATATCATTGGGCTGGTATGAGGAGATATTGAAGATTTTGTGTCATTTTTCTTAGAGTGTTAGCGAGTGAAGATGAAACATCAACATCCAACAAGATTATTGTAGTCAAACTTTTCTAGGATAGAAATGGGAAATTATATCCATGGATTTTATAGTTGGATTTCCTCTACCTTCTTGTCATCATGATGCTATAATGGTCACCATTGATAGGTTGGCCAAGGTGGCACACTTTTATCTGATTAGGTCATCATACACAACATCGATAGTAGCTCGGAAATTCATGGAGGGAGTAGTGAGATTGCATGGTATTCCTCGATGGATTATTTCAGATCGTGATCCAGTGTTCACATTAGCTTTTTGGACTGCTCTTCAACATGATTTAGGGACATAATTGAACTTTAGTTCAGCCTACCATCCCGAGACAGATGGTCAGACATAGTGGGTTAATCAACTTTTTGAGGACATGTTGAGGATGTGTGTTATGGATCAGAAGTGACCTTGGGAGGATTACCTCTATTTGGTGGAGTTTGCGTACAACAATGGTTATAATAGTTCTATTGGTATGTCTCCTTTTTAGGCTTTATATGGTAGACCATGTCGTACGCCCTTGAGTTGGGACCGAATGGAGGACAAAGTGTGTATTGGCTCAAAGATGTTGTAGGATATGGAGCAGTAGGTGGCTCACATCAGAGAGCATTTGGTAGCGAAACAAGATAGACTAAAGAAATATGCAGATGCTCATCGTGTGGACAAGTAGTTTTCAGTTGGCGAAAAGGTGTTTTTGAGAGTTCTCCCATGAAAGACTCCGTTCCGTTATGGAAAGGGCTCTAAGTTGGTGCCTCAGTTTGTAGGACCTTTCAAGATTTTGGAGAGGATTGGTCCTATGGCTTGTCCCCTTGCATTTTCGCCTAGCTTGTCCTGCATCCATGATGTGTTTCAAGTTTTTGTTTTGAGGCTATATCACTCTGATGTATCACATGTTTTGGATTGGAAGGTATTACAGGTAGAGGATGACCAACTTTCTTTGGAGCTCATGCACATTCTTCAGCGTCAAGAGATGTTCCTTAGAGGTCAACGCATAGAGTAGGTAAGGGTCCAGTGGGATTCAATTGATGATTCTTTAGCTACTTGGGAGGATGCAACACGGATGAGAGAGCTATACCCCTATTTATTATCAGGCTTCTAGGAGTAAGCCTAGGAAAAGGGGGGGAGGATGTAGCGTCCCTCCTTGAGTTTACTTGACTATTATTTCATGCATGATAGACTTATCTAGACTCTTTATGATGTTTTGGATTATGATTGTACATGTGTTTCAGTGACTCATTATGATGCTAGACATTATTTGGACATATGTTATTTTGATGATTATTATGGATGATGATGCTATCATATTGATCATGTGATTTAATAGATATATGTGTTTTTGGATCACATATGTTTGATGGATTCTATATGCATTACTATGTTTATGGATTATTGATAGTTTAAATTGATCTCGGATTTGATGCTATTATAATTACACTAACCTATTTCATGATTACATATGATGAATTGATTATGTGATGTGTTTTATTATTGTATGACTATGTTCGTGAGAGGGATGATGTCACATCACTCATCATGAGAAGGATGTGCCATTGTGATTCCCTATCACTTGCTTGTTATGATATATATGCATATGTTGTATCATTGCTTTGTGGTTGCAGGAATTGTAGGTACAAGACATCGACTCCACCTGGCTCCACAGGTTTGAGCGTGTCTTTAAATCCCAATGGCATGTGGTTCGGAGTTGACACAAGTTTCCTTCACATACTCTAGGTCTAATTTGTTCACTTTGAGTCATCAACATCTCGGTATAATTCTCCATGTCAGTTAGTGAGATGTGGTCTTCTTGGTGGTTGTGAGTATGCTAGATATTGTTGATTTATTTGATGTATTTATGCGTGATTTTATAGTTAATAATGTTTGATTTAATTTATTGGATTATTGACCTTTTGAGTATTTGATTATTTGATATTTAATGTTTATTTATTTAAAGTTGATTTATGATTTATTCAATATTTATTGTTAAATTTATATTTGTGGTTTATTTATTTATTTATTGTTTGTGGTTTATTTATCTATTTAACGTTTAATATTTGTCGTGATTATTTATTTACTTTATGAGTTTTTGAATTATTTATTTATTAATCCCCATTTGGAGTTTTAATTTATAGCCTATGGTTTATTAATATAGTTTGTCTATTATTGTATGTGGTGGATAAATACCTTAGAATAAAATAATATCACATCCCACTTATATATTTGTAAAAATGTTTTATATTTAACCCACCTACCATTTATCCTCATTGGTTGAATTTGAAATGAAGAATAAAATTATAATCTAAGATGGGTAGGTAAAATATATTCCCAAAAGGAATATTTTGATTAGTTGATTTTGAGACTAGGGTTTAGGCTTTGTTTTCCTTTTTATCTGGTTGCCTGAGCTTGTTGTCGAGTTACCATTCTTGAATTTTTTTCTGCAATTTTGGTTTTGAGCTTGGATTTTGGCTTGGGAGCTTGCTGGATTTTTGTTGGGTACTTCTTTAATCTTCTTTCATCACTTCTAATCCAGGTTGGAGGTCTTACCTTTGAAGATTCATTTGCAGTTTGTGTGTTTTCTCCATGTTTGCAGAAATGGTTGTGTGCAGGAAATATTTTCGAGAAATCTTATTTTGTATAGTTAGAATTATAGTTTGGAAAGAAATATTTCTTTGCATAGATTTTATTATATAGTTTGACTTTAGGAAACGGGGAGATATTTTTTGGGTATTTAGTTTTGTCGTGAATGCACGACTCTACATATCTTTGTATTTTTCTTTTCTTCTGGAATGAATCTTGCCTCCCCCTGTGATTTATGCTGATTGTGTTTTCTTGAGAGTCTGGTTGTTTGTTCTAGGGAAGATGGGAAGTAAAGAGAGTGAACTATGAGTTTCTTGGTCCAACTTTGCCGTAAGAGAGACTTCACAGGAATCTCTCCATCCACTATGTAAGTTTATTATTTTTTCTAAGAATGTATTTGGTTCCTTTCTAGTCTGGGTTTGATTTGTAAAAGTTGTTTGGCTTGATTAGACTCTCTGCGAGTCTCTGTGTAGAATTTTGGTTTCATAGCCTTGATTGGTATTTTTGACGATAAGTTCTTTCATAAGTTTATTGTTTGTTGTTTCGTTTGTCCCAATCATTGCGTATAGTCTGTGCTTCACTTCTCAGTTTAGTTTCGTGACTTAACTATTTTTCCTTGATGTTTAATTTGAATTCATATTCTGGCATTTTTCTTTCAATTTTATATTTTGGGTCAAATGCGCTAAATAATTTTTCATATGTGCTACTTAAATTGTCATATGTGCCATTTTGTGAGGTGTATGCACTAGAACAGTGAGTAAATGCACCTCAGAAGCTATTGAATGCCCTTCATAACTTATCAAATGTGCTTCACAATTTGTCAAATATGCCATTCTGGTGATCAAATGCGCTAATATATGTTTATAGTGTATTTTTCCAGTTTGGTTATTAGTTTTTTGGAATTTCTGAGTCCGATCTTGTACCAGAGGCAATAATGAAGTTTGTTGATGTTTTCTAGTTCTACATTTTGTTAGATTTGATGATCTTTTTATGGTTTTGCTTCTATAGGTTGTTGTGTTTCTCTTTTACGGATTTATGCTCTCTTCATATTGAGAAGCCATGATAGAGGGTTGATTTATTATTCTTGAACCAACAAGTTGATGTGCCTTGCTGTGGGTATTCACTTCATTTATTGAATAGATCTTCATTGCCTTATTATGGCTTGAAGCTTTATTATGCTGTGAGGCTCCTTGTTGTTTATTTGGCATTATGATTAGTGGATGTCAATGTATACATATGGCTGCATGATGACGCTTGTGAATTTCAGATTTGCATATTGGACTAGAGACTCTTATTGTTTATTATTGTTTGGGTCCATGTTAGGGGGAGTGGGCTTACATGAGGTTCCTAGTAAGGATGCATGAGGTCCGGACCATCATGGCACATTGGAAGTTTACCATGATTGTAAACAAGTAATAACATTAATAATGAATTAATGAGATGGGTAATTAGATTCACTAATCAAGATAATTAATAGTTGTGAGTCCCATGACTTGACCCTAGGGAGGATGTTTTAGGATAGGCATGGGAAGGCCATTGTGATCTCAAGTCAATCTCCCTTAGTCTCTCATAGGTTGAGATGGCTCCACATGTCCATCAGGCTAGTACCTTGTGATATTGTTAATTGCTATGTTAGTGGATGGCATGTGATGACACTCCACTCCTACATGTGTCCCCTTCTTGATTTACATTTTATGCCTTGTTGCTTTGTAAGCCTCTGGGAGTTTCTTACTTGTGGTTGTTTGTGATTGGATCATGTTTGAGAGTCCTTATTATGTTATGTCTCTTTGGTTATTAAGTGTCAGCCTAGATGTAGAGTGTGTGTTGGGACCTAGTGTCATCTCCTAGCATGGGGGGTGGTTCCTTTGGTTCCACATGGTTGGGTGGTTGGTGATTTTCATTGGGATATTCCTTGGATTCTTTGTGTGTGATGTGGATTTTCCTCTCTGTAGTAGATTATGGATGTCTCTTGTAGCGGATTTATGTAATGGATACTTTGCATTCATGTAATGTATTATTATGTAAAAGATGCAGATGAATCATGTATTAGATATGAGCTAGGCTCATGATGTATCATTTATGTAATTGTAATTGCAATTGTAAATGAATTGTGATTGGTATGTTAGGATCATGGCATAATTTTTAATAATGTGACTATGAGATGTATATTTATGTACTTGTTGTTGGCAATTGACACTCATCCAGTTTAGTTGTGTTGTCATTGATGGTAACACACATCATTTTAGGTTGGACACTTAACCGATACTCACTGGTATTCATGATTCGGTAACCGACATTCAAGTCATTTGACAGACAAGGGAAACTGACAAACTAGGAACTGGTATATGAGGTCGGCATAGGAGATTGATTCGACAGGTTTACACGGCAACAATCAACGACAATGGTCATGGAGTTTAATGTATTATTTTTTTGTCTAGGCCAACATGTAAATAACTTTTAATATCTTTATAAGTCATCATAAGGCATTCATGTTTATGTTTGGGAAGGGTATTTAAGTTGTCCGACTAGGTTATTTTGGATAAAAATATAGAGAGAAGGAATATATAGTGATGTGATATTGTACAAGCAATGTTGATCGACTGAATGCGAATATAATATTCTATAGTCGGTCTTGGTTATTTGTTTAGAGGTTTGGGATGCAAAGTAAGTTAGTGATAAAGGAGGACACAATGAAAACTATTACAAACAATGGTTGAACTGGAACTCATCCAACATAGCGGATGCATTCTCCGAGTTCAAAATTTTGTATGTAAACCAGTATTTGGTGTTTGTAGTTAGTGAGGCTCCTTTTGTGATGAGCAGCGCACTCTAGGTTGTTGGCCTTCCTGCATGTACAGGCCCCTATTGTAATATTTATTCATTTGGCTAGTGGTTAGATATTGTAGGTCACCAATCCCACTGTGGTTTTTCCTCTTTGAGGTTTTCCACGTATAAATCTTTGTGTTATGGTGTATGTTCTTGTGGTTGCATCATTTCTACTTACTATTATATTCTTTTATGGTTACTCGTTATTGAATACTTTGTTAATAAGGTTAAAATTGATCTCACTGGTAGAACACTGATTCAATCCCCCCTCTCAGTGTTCTTGGATTCTAACAATTAGTATCAAAGCCTGGTACCTTGGAGTAAGTCTAACAACTTAAGGAAGATCCTAAATCTAGAATCCATGGAGATGAGTATGGAGAAACAACTTGAAGTATCACTTGAAGACTATGATGCTAAAAGGATGAAGAACTTGAAGTTGCAAGATGAGTTGAACTATGCAAAGGAATTTATTCTTATCCTACAAGCGAGACTGTCATTTGTTCAAGCTAGAAGGAAGGAACTTTCACAAAATTAGGATGATGAAGAAAAGAATGTCCTTAAAGATCAATGTCAAAAGCTGAGTCAAGAGAATATTGTCGTGAAGAATGAAATGCAAGCCCTAACTATGAGGATGTCCAAGGAGATTGAAGACCGGAAGAAGAATGCAGAAAATATTGGCAAATCTATGAAAGATAGATTGAAGGAATGCATTAGGTTGGCACATGAGAATGATATGTTGAGAATTGAGCTGGTGCAAACCCAGAATAATGAGCAGTAGTTGGAAAGATTGATAATAGTCCTAAGGGGAGATTTGTATACTACAAATGAATATAAAGACAAGTTTAAGGATAGTTCTTCAAATCTTGATGAGCTATTGAAGGATCAAAGGCGCAAGGGAGACACTAGAGGTCTTGGATTTGAAAATGGATAAAGCTCCGGTACTGCAAATGAAGTTGAAGCAACTGATCAAAAGGAGAACCCACCTATCAAATGGAACCAGAAATCACCAGTAAGGAAACCCAATGCACATAAATTCAATTGTAGATGTTTTGTTTACAATAAATTTGGTCATATGGTAAGACAATGCAGAAATAGAGCAAATCAGGACAATAATGCAGTTCTTGGTCAGTGTTTAAATTGTAAGAAGTATGGTTATAGGACAAAAGATTGTAGAATGAATGTGAAATGTCATGCATGTGGAAATTTTTGACATATGGCTAATCAATGTAGGTCAAGGAATGATCAAGGATACAATAAAGAAATTTAGAAAAATAATGTCACTTGCTATGCATGCAACAAAATAGGACATATTGCTAAATTCTGTAGAAGAAAGAATAATCCAGTGGGAAATGGTGAGAAAGGAAAACATAAGGTTGATGATATCTAGAAGGAGCATGAGAAGAAATGGGTTAGGAAATTTGAAGATCAACCGACAGAGACAAACAACCCGGTTACTCAACCGATAGAGTAGAATGTTCCTAAATTGGCAGGAAACTCATCCGGTAACTAAGGCATTAGCCTTAGGAAGAGGCAAACTAATGATAGATCTTGCATTACCCCTGGTAGTGGTCTGAAAGCTTGTTTTAGATCTTGGAGAAGTTAGTTTGAAGGTTTTTCGATGTTGAAATTATGGATTTTGAATCAAGTATGATAAGTCGACACACATTTATGTCAATGTGAAATTAGGGTTTTTGCAAAATAAGAGGGAAATGCTGGTTCATTTCCAATCACACAGCATTCAAAGCAAAGGAGAGCAAGTTTAAGGCAATTCAAGGCGATCAAGAACATTTTCAAGCGAATTCCAATGCATTGAAAGCATATTTTCAAGAGCTTCCCCCGATGAAGATTGTGAGGTATTTTATCAATTTCCGTGCTATCTTTTGTTTGCAATGACTTTTGGATCAACCCCCACTCTGGTAGGTTTGGATACCCCTACTGTTGATATCAAGGATTGTCCATGCCTCGTTTTCAAGCAATGCCCTTAGATTGTGAAGGTCGATGATTCAGTCGGCATGTTTTCTAGGGTTCCAAACAAAGTTATGTATATTGAATATGTTCGTGCATATATCCACTGCACTTTGGAGGATTTAGGTTCTATTGAAATCAAAACAATGTACATGACAAATCTGCTGAATAGGAAGGGATCGATGAAACCAGAATTCCAAATTTTGAAGGATCAGGGTTTCACAGACATTTTGGAGATGCCGAAATTTGAAGATGAAATGATCTGGTATGTGCTGAGCCATGTCCACAAGGAATTCATGTGGCTATACCGACCTTACAAAATCACCAAGGACGCTATTCATGCAATCACCAATTTTCCCCAGATTGGTTAGACTCCCAAAAAGAAGAAAATATCTAACAATGAGGTGGAGAAGTTAACTGGTGCAACTTTTGACAACCGGTCAATGAGGATAAGCAGTATCAGTGGCAAAGTTGTTCAATTTGCAAGCATGATCATCGATTACAAGGTAACCCAATCAAACTGATTGAACTTTGTTTCTAGTTCATGCATTTATTGTTCTCATAAGATGGTCAAGGAAAATGATAGGTATGATCTTTGTCAATGGATGTGTGAAGAGATAATTTTAAACCTAGGGAAGATTAAGGGTAAGAAGAAAGGTGTTTTCTGGTATGGTAACCTTGTTTGCTTGATGCTTTTCTGTCTAAATGAGTTATCGGTATCTAGTAAAACACAATGGGCATTTGATATGCCAGTAGGAAAAAAAATAAAAAAATGCTATAAGAGGCTTGGGCCAGGACAAAGAGAGAGACTCCATTTTATGGGGTTATTTCAAATCATTTCAGAAGACAATGAAGAAAAGAGAAAGAGTGCCTAAGCATATTGTTGATAAATACTCTATAGAAATCTGGTTTATGGTGAAGAAGGATGAAACATTGATGGAGGTAGTACAACCATGAAAGGTCTGGATAGCTAAGATGGGCTATGAGGTTGATGCTAAGATCTTGGAATTATATGCAAAAACTCTTATTGATGCCCCATTTGATGAAGCTGAGAAATTTTTTGGGACAACAAAGAAAAAGGAACCTGAAGTTCAGATAGGTTTTAGCAAGAAGAAGAGGGAAGTAAAAATCAAGAAGGTTGGGGAAGCTATGGAGAAAATGTCCTCTAAAATCAAACAGATCATTGGACTAGTAGAAGGGTCATCTTTGGCAACAGTTTAGACTCCACCGACAACAACAACCGACAAGGGTGTATTGAAGAGGAAGAAATCAAAAACTTATATTGCACCTGTTGAATCTGGTTTTGATACTGATGTTGTGCCCTCAAAGATTCCCAAGAATTACATCAGGATACAGAGGAAGAAGCCCGAGGAAGGAAAGAAACATAAAGTAAAGGTCACCCCTCTGACAGCCCCAAAGAAAATTTTGAAGGAGAGGAAACCCACAGAGAAGAGGAAACCGATTAAAGAGTCTACTTCTACTCCCGACAAGAAGAAGAAATCAGATATAGATATGGCTCTCAAATCCGGTAAGAGTATTGAAGTCATTCCTCCTCTTTCAGTTGCTAAATTGATTGATCAAATAACTAAAGATGGAATTTTGAGTAATATCTAGCATTACTATGTACATATGGATGATAAGGAACAAAGGGAGATTGAGGAAGCAATTTTGTTATACTTAGATATATATAAGAAGACATTACTTGAGATTGAAAAAAAAAAACCCAAAGATTCGTACAAAAGGATAGATGCTAGGAGATTGTCTACAGATGAAGAGGATAAATATATAAAGATGCATGAGTTATTGACTGTTTGTGGTGCAATAACTGATGAGGAGTTGCAATAGTGTCTGGAATATGCAAATAAAACAATTTCCCAGAGTAGACACCGACATGTGAATCTAATGGTAGGTAGAGTAAATGAAATAGTTAAGGAGATCCATGAGGCAAGGGTAAATTATTTGTAGATAAACCTGATTTGTTTACTCCACAGGTATTCGTTCCTAAGTCTAGTATTAAAGACATCTTAGTTGATGGTAAGGGGAAATGTTTATTAGGTTTGAATTCACCGGTTTTGGAACAAAAACTAACAAAGGATATTCCTCCGGTAGTATCACCTGTACATAATATAGAGAAACTGGTAGATAACATTAAAGCTATGCATGATAAGCAGGATACACCGGAACATAACATTCTGGATGTAGAGGTTATTGATGTGGATACAAACAATAAAAAGGTTGAGGATATTGAACCTTCGATAATAAATGTACATACAAAAGAGGTTAAGGTTGAGCAGGTTACTGCACCAAGTGGCGAAGCCATCGGTACCAGTTAGGAGGTTGGAGAGTCTAGTAATTCATTGTTGGCACTTGGTTCATCCGATCAAGTTGATTCTGGACAGAGGAATATTGAGAAACTGAGCATTTTTGAATTGATGTATGTTGCAGCTCAGAAGTTAAGGAAGGAAGGAACATAAGTCAAGCAAGTCATTGAGCAGACCATTTCGGTTCTGCAGCAGCTAGTTCTAGGATACACTAGTTCGGTAGCTAGCCCCTCTGGTAAGATTAAAAGTTTGACTAAACACATTGAAAAAGAGTTTCAAACTCTTCAACATATATCAAACCACCAATTAATAGAGAGGTACAATGCAGCTAGGAAGGTCACTTATGACAATATGATCACATCAGATAAGGTCAAGATGACAGGACAACTAACAAAGATTGATGAGGCTCTTAATTAGTATAGTTGTATATATAGGTCTTGTACTAACACTGACAAACTTACAACTGACCTAGATGTAAAAATAAAAGTAGCAAAGGCTCGATTGGAACATCTGGCTAACAATTTTGATGATACTCAGTCATTGACCAGTGCTATTGATGGTCAAATTTTGGATACAAAATTAAAGATATTAGCCTTGGAGAAATATATGGATAGATTAATTCGATGTGCAAGGGAATTGAGAGGATTGGTTAGTTCCCAGTTGAACACTTTGTTACTTCATAAGCGGGAAAGTATAGAATTGATGAATAAACCCACACCGATAGACCTATCTGAAGAAGAACTTCATGCATACATTCTTAATGGTTTGTATCTATTTTGGGAACATTGAAAACTGGTTGGGATACTTAGAATTTTTGATGGGTGCTTACCCAGATATATTCAAGTACATCTAGATCTAGTAAACACTTTTTGATTTCATTCTTTCATATATTTTCCCCGGCCTTTGTCATTGATGTCAAAGAGGGAGTGGTTGTTGTGAAAAATGTTAAGGGACATAAGAAGTAATGTATAGCTTAGGGGGAGCAGGGTTAGTTTTGGTCATCAATTTTGGGAGGAACTGGGACAACACTTCAATGATCAATTTTTCACATGAGTGTTACCATCAATTCCAAAGGGGAAGATTGTTGGCAATTGACACTCATCTAGTTTAGTTATGTTGTCATTGATGGCAACACACATCATTTTGGGTTGGACACTTAACCAATACTCACCGGTATTCATGATTCGAAAACCGACATTCAAGTCTTCGAGAGACAAGGGAAACTGACAAACTAGAATTGGTATATGAGGTCGACATAGGATATTTATCTGACAGGCTTACACGGCAACAATCAACGACATCGGTCACAAAGTTTAATGTATTTATTTTTGTCTAGGCCAACACGTAAATAACTTGTAATATCTTTGTAATCCAACATAAGGCATTTATGTTTATGTTTGGGAAGGGTATTTAAGTTAGTCCGGTTAGGTTATTTTGGATGGAAATATAGAGAGAAGGAATATATAGTGATGTGATATTGTGTGAGAAATGTTGATCAATTGAATGTGATTCTAATATTCTATAGTCGGTCTTGGTTATTAGTTTAGATGTTTGCGATGCGAAGTAAGTTACTGGTAAATGAGGAAACAGTGAAAAATAGTACAGACAATGCTTGAATCGAAACTCATCCTGCATAGTAGATGCATTCTCTGAGTTCAATTTTTTTTTGTAAACCAGTATTTGGTGTCTGTAGTTAGTGAGGCTCCTTTTGTGATGAGCAGTCTGCTCTAGGCTGTTGGCCTTCTTGCATGTGGAGGCCCCTATTATTATATTTATTCATTTGGCCAATGGATAGATATTGTGGGTCACCAATCCCAACGTGGTTTTTCCTCTTTGAGGTTTTCCACATATAAATCTTTGTGTTATGGTGTATGTTCTTATGGTTGCATCATTTCTACTTACTGTTATATTCTTTTATGGTTACTGGTTACTGAACTACTTTGTTAATAAGGTTAAAATTGATCTCACCAGTAGAACACTGATTCACCCCCCCTCTCAGCGTTCTTGGATTCCAACACTTGTATGTTAGATAACTCAAATAACCAGAGGACAACTGAGCGGTGGGGTGAACCAGTTGTCATCAAATTACAAAACTTTAAGCATTCAAAACCTTATTACTAGAATACATAAACTCAATACTAGAATGCATAAGCCAAATACCAGAATAACAGATAGCAATATAACATAAGCATAAATCATAGAACAGTTACCATCCATCCATAATACATGACACCAAGATTTGTACATGGAAAACTCGATAAAGGGAAAAACCATGGTGGGAAGCCTACCCACAATCAGATAATACTTTTGCAGTAAGTACATGATTACAATATGAGGGGCTTGCACATGCAGGAAGGCCAACAACCTAAAGTGCACCTCTCATCACAAAAGGAGCCTTATTGACTACAAAAACATCAGACTACAATCCGCAAAGAAGAGTGAACTGCAAGTATAGCATCTCCTATGCCTGTGTATGGTTCTGGTGAAGCTCAATATCAGAGGCCTTAAACATCTCTTACAAACCCAACTCGATCACCTATGATCGACCAAACCTTCTACATATGATTACAACAATATTCGCATACAGATAAACCTATATCCTTAACCTATGATCTACAAAGAGATCTTACATCATATTTATACCAACCCGGGGCCTAAACAATCAGGTCGGCCGCCAAAAAGATAATACAATAAGTTAATAACATAAAGCCACAATCCAATGATCAACCAAGTTGGCTTAGGCTGAAAACAATGTAAAAAAATCCTTAAATCCTGTCGGTAATACATCAAGAACATCCTCCAACACGTTACATAAACCACTTCATAACCTAGATAACACCAAACCCAATATAGGTCGCCATAAACCAAATCCAACACCATCAATGAACTGGAACACAAAAAAGATAACCAACAACATCCTGAAAACCATCTAGAAGCTGCACCATCACCACTTATCATGTGCATCAAAATATCTCCAACAAAGCTCTGCCAGTAAAACCCTTACTGGTGACCAAAAGGCTTACTAGAACAAATGATAGCTCCCGAGTCATCAAATCCCGAACCAACTGATTATGATACACATCTTAATAGCATGAATGATAGATCCAAACCAATTCCACACACAAAAGCATACCAGATCATACCAAATCAATATCATAAATCAACCACTCTATCAGAACCAACCAGAAACCAGTAAACAACCAAAACAACCGGTGTTGCCATCAATGACAAAACATCAATGCAACACATAATCAATTCCTCCAAATTGCCAACAATCTCCCCCTTTCACATTGATGGCAACATTAGGTGTGAAAAATATCCAAGAGCCAAGAAATGCCAAATAAGTCTCCCCAATGGAAGACAACCAACAATCTCCCACAAAATGATATAGCAATGAAGTTCTGAACCAAACTTTCCCTTGATTGATATTCTATTAAGCTCTATTTTTCACATATATCTCTCCGCCTTTGACATCAATGCCAAAAATCTGACATAAACATCAAAGAAAATTCATAAATCCTCTAATTCTTATAGCTGACTACTCCCCCTAAGTAGTAGTACCACCACATCAATCCAAAATAAATAGTAGCTCTGATAATGCATACCAGACTTATGTCAATCAACATCACTTAGGTCTCTACTGGAGGGGTAGAAACCCCTAATCTGTCTCTGAAGTACTCAAATGATTCTTTAGGAAAAGGTTTAGTGAAAATGTTTGCAATATGCTCTTTAGTGTTCACATAAACTAGTCTGACTTCATTTGCTTCCACCTTCTCCTTTAAAAAGTTATACTTGATAGATATATGTTTTGTCTTAGAATGGAATACCAGATTCTTTGATATATCAATAGAAGTAGAGTTATCACAGTGAATAACTACCATTTCATTACAATCCACCTTTATATCCTTGAACATTTGCTTCATCCATAGAACTTGTGTACAGTTAGTAGCCACAACAACATACTCAGCTTCAACAATAGATAAAGAAGTGCATGACTGCTTCTTGTTGATCCATGAATCAAGTTTCTTTCCAAGAAAGAAAGCTCTACCAGATGTGTTTTTCCAGTCATCAACATCTCTAGCCCAATCTGCATTTGTATATGCACATAATGTAAAGTCATCATGTTTAGGATACCCCAAACCATACTTAGTTGTTCCCTACAAATACTTGAAAATCCTTTTCATCACACTCTCATGATTTTCTCTAGGATCACTCTGATATCTTGATATAAGACAAAATGCATTCATTATATCCAGTCTAGTTTGAGTCAGATATAACAAACCTCCCATCATAGACTTGTACCTAGTAGGATTTATTGGTGTAGATGCATCATTCTTTGTCAATTTATCACTTGTAACCATTGGAATACTAATCGGTTTACAATTTTTCATACAAATTTCTTCAACAACTCTCTAGCATACTTAGTTTGACAGATGAAAATACCTTTATCAGTTTGAGTAATCTAAAAACCTAAGAAAAATATCATCTCCCCAATTGTAGACATCTCAAATTCATTCTTCATATTGTTAGAGAATTCCATACACAACTTATCTTCATCTCCAAAAATTATATCATCAATAATGTCTTCAATAATCAATATGTCATCATCAGTGATCTTATAATATAAATTACTGTCAGCATTACCTTTAGTGAAATCAAGTTTCAAAAGGTATTTATCCAGTCTTGCATACCAAGCTCTAGGGCCTTGTTTCAATCCATATAAAGCTTTCTTTAACCCACAAACCATGTTTTTGTCATCTGAAAGTGAAAATCTATCATGTTGCTCAATATAAACTTCCTCTTCAAGATATCCATTCAGAAATGCACACTTAACATCCATCTGATAAACCTTGTAGTTCTCATGTGCAACATAAGCAAGAAATAATCTAGCAGGTTCAATCCTAGCTATCGGTGCAAAAGTTTCACCATAATCAATTCCTTCCTTATGAGAATATGCTTTACAAACCAATCTAGCTTTATTCCTCACAACTTGTCCATCCTCATTCAATTTATTCCTAAAAACCCATTTAATTCCAATAACATTCTTATTTTTAGGTCAGGGAACTAAAGTCCATGTGCTATTCTTTTCTATCTGATCTAATTCTTCTTCCATAATTTTCATCTAACTTTCATCTTTATAAGCTTCAATTACTGATGCCGGTTCAACTTGAGAAATAAAACATACCTTATTAGTTGCCAACCTTCATCTTGTCATCACTCATTTTCTTTTGTCTCCAATGATCTGATCTTCTGAATGATTAAACCTTACATACCTAGGAGTCTTCTGATTTTCTGTTCCTCTATCCCGATCTTCAGTTACTATTTAATTTTTTGATATTGCCGAAGTAACTAGTTCAACATTTTGTTCTGGTGTAGGTGCTACTGGTTAAGTTATGATCATTTCTACTGCTGGTTCTCTCGTGTAGGTTCTGATTTGACTTCTGTTTTGCTCATCCACTTTGACATTTGTGCTCTCCACAATTCTTTGCAATCTTTTGTTATAACATCTATATGCTTTTCTTTCATTAGAATAACCAATAAATATTCCTTCATCACATCTAGGATCAAAGTTTCTAATGGAATCATTTCTTTTGATATAGCATTTACTACCAAAGATTCTGAAATACTTAACTGTCGGTGTATGACCAAACCATAACTCATAAGGTGTCTTATCGGTATCTCCTTTGATATGAACTATGTTGAATGTATATACCACCATGTTTACAACTTCTCTCTAGTAGATATGAGGCAGATTAAATTTCATCATCATAGTTCTAGCTGCATCCAAGATAGTTCTGTTCTTCCTTTCCACAACTCCATTTTGTTGAGGTTTCCGGAGTGCAGATAACTGTCTCCTTATCCCATTCTTCTCACAATAGCTATTAAATTCACCGGATGTAAATTCTCCACCCTGATATGACCTTAAACATTTAATCTTCAATCGTATCTCTGTCTTAACTCTAGCTTTAAATATTTTAAACTTTGCAAATGCTTCAGAATTCTCCCTTAGAAAAACAACCCACATCATTCTAGAATAATCATCAATGATTAGCATGAAATATCTATCACCCTGAAAACTTTTGATTCTAGAAGGACCACACAAATCAGTATGAATAAGATCAAGAACATCATTAAATTTGTCTTGTATACTCTTAAAAGAACTTATGAATTGCTTTCCCATTTGACATTTCTTACATACCATATTATAGGGCTTTACAATCTTAGGTATATCTCTAACTGCCTTAGTTGAACTGATCTTCACAATGCAATAAAAATTTACATGAAACAACCTCTTATGCCATAGCCAACTCTCATCAATTTTTGCAATGAAAGATGTCTTCTCATAGAGTTCAAATGAAAGATATTACCTTTAGTCTATGTACTGGTTGCAATTTCCAATCCAGATTTGTTGATAATCTTGCATTTTCCATCCTTGAACTGTAACTGAAATCCCTTATCGACTAACTATCCTACACTCAAAAGATTATACCTTAAACCTTCAACATAATAAACATTATTAGTGTTATGCTTACCATCCAATGATATTGTTCCTTTTCCCTTGATCATACATGCTTTGTCATCTCCAAATCTAACTAGACCACCATCAAATGATTGCATAGATAAGAACTTCCTTTTATCTCCAGTCATATGATGTGAACATCCACTATCAATTACCCATTTATCCTTGTCTTCAATTTTAGCAGCAAGGGCCTTCTCTTCATGTACCAGATCATCTTACTTGATAGCCAAAAATACCCATTCCTTTCCATTTCCAGATCCACTAGCTGAATCTTGTGCCGGTTCAACATCAGAGTCTATCACACCTTCCTCATCCGCATAGTAGCATGATTTGTCTTTGTTTTTCCTGTACTTATGCTTGTTCGGATAATCATGGTTAGGCCTAAAAGATATTCTATCTCTTTCTTCAAATTTTGAATTCCTTTCAAGACATCTAGATGCAAAATGACCTATCTTATTACATGCAAAGCATTTAAAAGGTGATTTTCCTTCATACTTACTTCCTGTCAGTCCTTTAGGTACTCTTATAGAAAATAAGGCTTCAATTTGATCAAACTCTTCATCTTCTTTCTTCATATCCTCTAGTTCCTTCGCATATAAATATTTCCGTTCACTCTTGCTGGTAGATGATGTATATGCATGAAAAGAAGGTTCATATTTTACAGCACCAAAAGTTTCAAATTCCTCAAGTTCAAAAGCAGATAACTTCCCAACCAAGGTATCCCTATTAACATAGGTGTTTGCCATAGTTCTCAACTCATTAATTATAATAGCCTTCATCTTATAATCCAGTGGAAAATCTCTTAGTACCTTAGAAATTATTTCATCTTTGCTTAGAGATCCACCACAACATTGAATTTCCAAAACAATCTCATTAACTCTCTCCATAAAAGAAACAATCCTTTCATCTTCTTCCATCTTCAGGTTTTCATACCTCACCTGGTAACCATCAAGTTTAGCAATTTTAATAGTAGGGTCACCTTCATTCAGAGTCTCCAATTTGTCCCATATAGCCTTTGTAGTTGATTTGTTAGTTAGTCTCATTATTTATTGATTAGAAAGTGTACACAAAAGGGCTTCTCTAGCTCTACAATCATTCTCAAGCTCTTTGTCTAGACCTACCGGAGGAGGATTGCCAGATGCTGGATTAAATGATGTAACACCATTCTCAGTGATCTCCTAAATGTCCTTTCCAAGACATTTCAGTTGAGTCTCCATCTAAATCTTCCATACCCTATAATTTGTTCCATCAAGCTTAGGAATTTATCTCCAGAAAAAAGTCGTAGATGTATTTGATGAACTTGAATTTCTAGATGCCATAGGTCTTCCTCAAGCGGTTAAGCTTCTAGAGAGAGGACCAATCTCTGATACCAATTGTTAGACAACTGAAATAACTAGAGGACAAGTGAGAGGGGGGAGGGTGAATTAGTTGTCACTAGATTACAAAACTTTAAGAATTCAAAACCTTATTACCAGAATACATAAACTCAATACCAGAATACATAAATCAAATACTAGAATAATAGATATAGCAATTGAAAGCACTCCAAGATGAGGTCATAATTACACTTACACACCTCTTACAAACAATTATGTTTTTCACTGGTTCTGAATCCACTGCAGCTCAAGGACAAGCAATGGATGATGAGGATGGGAGACATGATGGGGACCCACGACTATGGGACCCTCCTCCTGACCATAAAAAGATGAAATATTCCCAAGAATCGAACCCCAAGGCGGTGAAAGTTGACTTAGAAAATATCAAGGAGGGGCAAGTTTCCAAACCTTGGAGTAGTCTTTTTGCAAGGAAAGCATCTAGAAAACCGACTGGTAAATCGTCTTTTCCCTTTGTGAAAGATATATCAGATAATAAAATGGGTAAACTTGCTATTGAGATTCTTGATTTGGTTATTGATCAAAGTATCTCTTTAATGGCTTTTTCTCTGGTGGGGAAGTTTGTTAGACCTCGACCTAATATTGAGGATGTTAGGTCTTTTGTTAAGAGAAAATGGAGAATGAAAGGTCAGGTTGATGTCTCTGCCCTATCTAGAGGCTTTTTTGTATTCTCATTCTCTTGTGGGGAAGATATGGAAGCTGCATTAAGTGGTGGTCCCTGGATGTTTGGTAAATCTTCTTTATCTATTAGAAAATGGTCTCCTAACATGGAACTCAATGAATCTTTCTTTGAATCTACTCCGGTTTGGGTAAGGCTACCAGGGTTGCCACTAGAATACTGGGTGGAGGATGTTTTCTCAGGAATTGCGAACTCCTTTGGGGAGCTTGTTGTGATAGATCCAATGACAACAACTCGCAAGAGATTGGTTTATGCGCGTATCTGTGTCAACATTTCATAGAATATGGACCTTCCTAGCACTATTGATATAAGCTCCAAACTTGGATTATGGGAACAGTCAATAGAGTTCGAATCACTCCCCTTTGTGTGATTCTCTTCCAAAAAAGGTGGTCACTGGGCTAAGGCTTGCCCCAACAACCCTAAAAAACCTGTGATGATAAACATTCACAAACAGGTTTGGAAAGAAAAGAATAATAACAAAGAAGGTAACAAGTTGGAAGGAAAAAGCGGAAGCTCTGTCAATATATCAGAACCATCAGAAGGAGATAGAAATGACCTTCCTAAGAATCCCCCTTTGAAGGAGAACAAAAAGAATGAAATCAGGGAGTTTGAGATCAAAACTGTCAATACCTTTGAGGCTCTACAAACATAGGAGAAGGAGAATGAAATCAATGAAGAGACACTTGAAGATGGTGAGATTGAGAATATCAGCGATTCTCATCATGAGGTATTTCAAGATTCTATATAAAAAATAGATGAACAGTGCCTAGATGAATTTGAAGAACATGAAATTAAACTTGGAAGGAGCAACAAGTTTGGATTCCCTCAGGTAAATTTAAATGCATTATTCCAGAATATTGGAGTTGATACACCCACATCATCCCAAAAAAGAGGAGAACTATGGAGTAATATGCAAGATGAGCCTAGAGAGGAACAAGAAGAAAACATAATAGGAAATGGAAAGAAAATAAAAACTAAGAAGGTAGGAGGTGTTAATGGGGTGAAAACCATAACCAGGTCCAAGGCTGATTTTGGTGCTTCAAAATCCCCATTGAGATGTAAAACTATGAAATGGCATAGGGACTGGGAGAGAAAGAAAAACATAGCTGATGGAAGGCAGCGAACTATAAAGGAATCTTGCCCTCAGGCTTCCAAATGAAGGTAATATCTTGGAATATCAGAGGCCTAAATGGTCTCAATAAACATGATATATTACGAAACCTCACTCGAGATCAAAATCCGAATATTATCTTAGTACAAGAAACCAAAATGAGTAAAGAGAAAGTGGAGAAATTAAACTTCTTTAAAAATGGAGGAGTATGTGGCAGCAACTCAAATGGAGCATCTGGAGGGGTAGCAATTTTTTGGAACAAGAAAACCATCTCTGGAGAAATGATTGATGAAGATGGAAATATTTTATCCCTAAAAGTTAAAAGCATCTATGATGGAAATGAATGTGTTATTACTAATATCTATGCCCCTAACTCCAAATTTGCTAGAAGCAAATTCTAGGATAAAATTCAGCAAAAAAGAAAATCTTTCCCTTTGAACAACTGGGTTGTGATGGGAGATTTCAATACTCCTCTGCAAGACATTGATAAATATGGGGGTACTCAAGCTCAATCGGACAACAGATCTGACTTGATGGACTTTATCAATCTCAATGCTCTCATTGATATGGATCTCAATGGGGCATCCTACACATGGTCTAACCGAAGGGATGGTGAAGATCTCATTTAGGTAAGACTTGATAGATCCCTTGTCACTAATGATTGGATTCTTTCTCATAGATGCTCCCTTTCTATTATTAATAGAATTGGTTCAGACCATTATCCCATTTCTTTTGTTGCTGAGAATTTTAAGAATAATCAGAGCTTCCCTTTTCAGTTTGAAAAGATGTGGATTTCCCACCCTAATCTTGAAAAATCTATTGCCAACTGGTGGAATATTGATGTGAATGGAACTGTCATGTATAAAGTTGCCAAAAAACTTAAAAATATCAAAGTCAACATTAAGATATGGAACAAGAAGGTCTTCAGAGATATTTTTGATTCAAAGAAAAAGCTAAAGGAGGATCTTGATCAAATCCAAAATTCAATACAGAAAGATGGCTATAAAAAGTATTCCAAAGCCATGGAAGATGATGTTCTAGTCAAACTCCACAACATTATTTCTAGGGAAGAAATCTATTGGAGGCAGAGATCCAGGGCGATCTGGCTAGAGGCTGGGGACAGAAACACTAAATTTTTCCACGTGACCTCTTTAAAACATAAAGTTGCGAATAGAATTTCAAGACTTATTGTAGAGGACAAAACTCTTCTTAATAAGGATGAAATCAGGGATGAAGCTGTCAGTTTCTTCAATCAGCTCCTCACTAGTAACAAGGACATTGATCATACCCATCAACACAATTTGGTTAATATCATTCCTAGAATCATTAATCCTATTCAGAATAAGGCCCTATCTGCTATCCCGACTGCTGGAGAAATTAAAAAAGTTGTCTTTTAATTTCAATGGGATAAAGCTCTGGGTCATGATGGCTTCCTTATGTTTTTCTTCTAGGAATTCTGTCATATTGTGGGAGAAGACACGGTTAATGCGGTCAAAGAATTTTTTGGATCTAGAAGAATCCTTAAGGAACTCAACTCCATGTTTATTGCCCTAATCCCTAAAGTTGCTGGGGCAGATTCTATGGGAAAATTTAGGCCAATAAGTCTATGTAAATCTTTCTATAAGATCATATCCAAAGTTTTGACCACTAGAATTTTGGCTGTTTTCCCCTTCATCATCTTTGAGGAGTAGAAAGGTTTTGTTCCTGGCAGGCAGAGATTGGACTCTATCATTCTTGTGCATGAGAACATTCATTCCCTCAATGCTGCTAAAAAAGAAGGCTTCCTGATAAAGTTGGATCTGGCAAAGGCTTATGATAGAGTGGATTGGCATGTTCTTTTTAGAATCATGGAGGCTTTTGAATTTGATGAAAGATAACCAAAATTATTAGAGAGCTGATCACCACTCCTATGTTTTCTATTCTGATTAATGGATCTCCTACAAAATTATTTAAATTGTCACGGGGGCTCAGACAAGGAGATCCAATATCTCCTATTCTTTTCACCATTTTGGTTGAGAGAATGAGAAGATTGATACACAATCTAAAATTGAGTAAAACCATCAAAGGTCTTCAACCTTCCTCTGCTAATGTTTTTTGTTCTCATCAACAGTTTGTTGATGATACTATCCTCATGGGATATTCTTCTGTTAGGGAGGCCGAGGCCTTCAAAACTGCTCTTAATTCCTATGCTTTGGCTACTAGTCAGGAAGTCAATTGGGACAAATCGACTATATATTTCATGAATACTCTGGTCATAAGACAACAAAAAATTGCTAAAATTATTGGTTGCAAGGTGGACATGCTCCCTTCCACCTATCTAGGTCTTCGCTTGGGTTTAACTCCCCCAAATTCCTTTTGGAACATTCTTATTGATAAACTCAACAAAAAACTAGCTGGGTGGAAAGGTTCCATTTTATCTCAGGCTGGGAAACTATAGCTCCTTCAAGCTACACTCCAGAACCTCCCTATTTATGCCCTCAGCTTATTTGGTATCCTAGCTAAATTTGCTGAAGCATTGGAAAGAATCCAAAAGATATTTCTATGGTCAGGAGTTGAAGAAAAAAAGAGGATATACTTGGTTGCTTGGGACAAAGTTTGTAGACCAAAGAACAAAGAAGGGTTGGGGATTAAAGCTCTAAAAACCTTTAACAAAGCTCTTCTAGCAAAACAATTATGGAGAGCTTATGATACCAAGAAATATTGGAATCAAATATGGTTTGATAAATATATTCATAATCAACCAATCCAGGGGGTCCTTGATTTTGAAGACATTCCTGTTGGATCCTTCATTTGGAATAGTATTATCAAATCCATAAAAGTGGCCAAAGCTGGAGCTGGATGGGTCCTTGGAAAAGGTGACAAAATAAGGTTTTGGGAGGACCCTTGGATGAAGAATGAAGCTCTTTATGATCAAGGCAATAGTCAAGTCATTGAGGAATGTAAAAGGAGGTTTGGGCTTATGGTATGTGACTACTGGAAGGAGGACAAATGGGTGAGGCTTGATGTTATACATTCTGGATTTTCCTTACTCCAAAAGGAGCTACTGTCCTTTTCCCCTAACAAAGACTATGATGATGTTTTTCTCTGGAAAAGTAATCCTAGAGGTGAATTTATGGTTGCTTCAGCCTACAAAAACACGTTTTCTCAGACTAGTAATCCCATTTGGAGTAAAGTTTGGAATAACATTTTGATCCCTAAAGTCAATATTTTCTTTTGGCTTGCTTCTCATAATAGTACCCTTACTCTTGACAATTTGGTCTGAAGAGGTTTCAAATTCCCTAATAGATGCGAGCTATGCAAGAAAGAGGAAGAATCAATTGATCATCTCTTTTTTCACTGCTCTTTTACTTGGGAAATTTGATGTAAGATGTGGGAGAAATGGAAAGTTAATTGGGTTATGAACAAGAGTATCAAGGATATTATCTGGCAATGGAATTTCCCCACCAAATGCTAGCTTATCAAGAACCTTTGGTCTTTGACCCTCCCCATGATTTGCTGGGGCATTTGGAAAGAAAGAAATAACATAATATTTAGGGAAGCTAAGTGTAACTCTCAGGTGGTTTTTGAAAAAATCTGCAGGGCTATAAAAGAGAACATCAATATTCCTCACAAGAATAATAAGCAATGGTTTGTTACTGATATGAATGATATGGAAAAAGATATCCTCACTGAATGGAACCTAATACATAAAGTCTGTAGATTTGACAATAAGAATAAGAGAGATAATATTGTTTGGCACTTTCCTGATCATGATTGGATAAAGGTGAATTTCGATGGGGCGGCTAAGGGCAACCCTAGGAAATCGGGTGGTGGAGTTATCGGAAATGCTCAAGGAGTCTGCATTGCAGCTTTTGCTTCTCCTCTTGGGGTCCAAAATAATCACATGGCTGAAGCTCTGGCCATGTTAAAAAGCCTCCATCTTGCTCAGGGATTCAAATTTAAAAAAATCTGGCTCGAAGGGGACTCCTTAAACATCATCCAAGCCCTCAAAGGTACAAGCTCTGTCTCTTGGAATATTACTAACTTAGTTAAAAGTGCTAAAAATTTGTTAAATAACTATGTTAGTATTAGCATAACTCATACTCTAAGAGAAGGCAATAAGGTAGCGGATCTCTTAGCAAATGAAGGGGTCAATTTAGAGAATGATGTTAAATATATTGGAGAAACTCATTGTAAAAGGGAGGTTAAAGAGCAATTATATTTTGATCCTATCAATTGGTCAAGTTAAAATCATGATTATATTTTGGGGAACGAATTCCAAAGACAGATTTTGGGGGTGGATTAACTATTAGTTAATGAGTGCTTTTTGGCATCATTTCCATGATCATATGCGTGAGGAAGATTATAATAATAAATGCTGGGTTTGTGCGGCCATAAACATAAGTTTCAAAACAATGAAAGAGTCTCTGTTCTGTAACTCTAGAATTTACAAGCATTTGGGGTTTCATCTGCGGACTGAGAATTATAGCTGTGGGTATTTCTACTTGGAGCCCAAAATGGGTGGTAACTTAAATAGGAATGAGCCCCCAGGATGCAAAAACTGTAAGAGTGAACGAAAAGTCTGGAGAAGGCTTCACAGATATGGATTTACTGACTATATGGAAAAGCTTCACGGAAGTAGAAATTTTGTGTCACATGGTTTTGCCAGAGGCTGGAGTAACAACAGAGTCACCTTGTTCGGGGAGATATGGAAAATTGATGAGAACCTGGTTGCAGAGGTCACGGGTCCTTAGAAGGAGGGTACTAAATTCTATAGAGACCGGAAGTATGTAGCTGAAGCATTCAAAAACTTCCCGAAATTGGAGGATGAGAAGGGAAAGCTTGTGAAGAAAGACAACATCTCCTACTACATTCCCCAGTAGGTAAAGCCCTTTTGGCAAAAAGTTTTAAGGGTTTTAATGGAGTATCTCACTGTTGAGGGTAGATTTACTAAAATCTATAACTATCACTTTGCAATTCTGAAGCACTTCCGTCATGGGGCTAAAATATCTCTGCCTTTTTATTTAGCATCCTCTCTGGATGAGAGTCTAGTTGATCACGCTAAAAAACCTAACTCTTATCCTATAGCCCATCAGGGGCTCATATTTCTCATTTATGAACATCTGAAGCACAAGGCTAGGGCTACCAAAGATGATCCCCTGATCACTAATGCTCATATCTCTGAGAGTTGCAAAGATTCTGATTTGGAAGAGGATCAGCCTAATGCCCCTACCCACAAAAAATGAGAGCTGATATAGATAATGTGGAAACGAAGGTGCACTGTGATGTGGAGGAGGAAAAGGGAAAGGATATTGAAACAGAAATGGAGTATGAAAAGGATGAGAATGTTGGTGAAGAGGATGAAGGGGGTAACTCTGAAAACCCTCACTCTAACCCTATGGGCTTGGACAGTAGGAATGTTGCTCTGAATTCTAAGGAGGATGACAATCCTAACTTTGTGGGCATTGAACAGGGTAGGGATTCTGTGAACACTATCTTGAATACCACCCGTAACTGTACTCTGGAGTCCTTCAACTTCCAGAAATGGGTTGTCGACAACATTACTAGTATGCAAAGTAAACAGAGGGATCTAGAAAACAAGATAAATAAGCTGGTTAAGGATTCAAACTCTTGGAAAAAGAATGATGAGACAAATACCAGTGAAGCTAAGGAGGAAATCGAGATGGAGGATTGGTTGGAAAAACACCCGATTAAAGGGGATTTGAAACACCTGGAGGATGTTATTAGAATTTTGAAAGAATAGGCTGAGGAGGATAAAGACAACATCAACACCCAGGTTGCCCGCACCGAGAAGGCTCTGAAAAGCTTCATGAACCATAGTCTCTAGGTCCTAAAAGTTTCATCACATAACATGAATGCTTTGGTGGATCATTTGGAAAGGAAAAATCAGGATAAGAATCTGGTAATCATTGAAGATGTACCAACTTCCAACTCCACCCACCAGATTCCCAGGAATAGAACAAGGTAGAACACTACTGGGATGGAGACCAAAACGAAAGATACCCAGCTGAGACAGGAAAGCAATGATCTGAGGGAAGCGGCCAAGGCGATCATGCTCTTGGTTCAGAATGCTGAGGAGTCTATTAAAGTTTTCAATTGATTTGTAATGCTGGGTTTGGGGCCAACTTCTTGTTGGCTTCTTGCTGTCTTTTTCTTAGCTGCTGGTTTTTGTGTTGGTCTTTTGTAGCTGTTTTGTTTTGTCTCTTTCATGCTTATCTTTCGTAATGTAATTGGGTTTTGGGTCCCTTAAAACCTATTTTTACTTAATCAAAAATAGATATAGCAATTAAACATAAGAATAAATCACATAACAGTTACCATCCATCCATAACATGACACCAAGATTTGTATGTGGAAAACCCGGTAAAGGGAAAAACCACGGTGGGAAGCCTACCCACAGTTAGATAGTACTTCTTGAGTAAGTATGTGATTACAATATGAGGGGATTGCACATGCAGGAAGGCCAACAACCTAGAGTGCACTGCTCATCACAAAAGGAGCCTCACTAACTACAAAACCATCAGACTACAATCCAGAAAGAAGAGTGAACTGCAAGTATAGCATCTACTATGCCTAAGTACAATTCAAGTTAAGCTCAATACCAGAGGCCTTAAACCTCTTTTACAAACCCAATATGATCACATATGATCGACCAAACCTTCTGCATATGATTATAACATTATTCACACATAGATAAACCTATATCCTTGACCTTTGATCTAAAAAGAGATCTCACATCATATTTATGTTGGCATATGTGCAAAATATGTTGACATGATGATATTGTGTTGTCATTGATATCAATATGCTGAAGAGAGAACTGGTAATATGCAGAAGAGTGAACCGACAATATGTTGAAGAGTGAACTAGTTTATTGAAGTTAAGCAACTGGCAAAGTGAACTGGTATAATGTTATGAACCGGTATAGGTGCAAAAGGTGAAGTGGTATGTTTGACCAAGTGAACTGGTATATGGAATGTTTTCTATTAATGTTTAATATGGTATGACTACTGGTTGGTAGTCCCAGCCTCAGGGTTTAAGATTGAAGTATTTCGAGCCTGTGTGATTCAACCGATGGCATTGTGTGATGAGTTAGTATTGTAATGGAGATCAGATCATGTTGCCACGTAAGCCTCATGCGTGTGAAGGATCTTGCATGAAGTGGATTGATCCTATCTACCTTGGGAATGTGCAAAGACCCTGCAAATGGTGAAGAATGCGTGATGGGTTATCGCCTCCAAGAAGCGGTGAAGAACAAACAATAGAGAATGTCTTGAGATTTGTTCAAGACCATTGTATTCAAATGCAAAGTGTTCAATGGTCAGGATTGAACCGACTGAATTTCTCAACCTAAATGTTTAGGGTTTAGGGTTTATGCTACCGACCTATCTATTTCCTATAAGGTCAATGTTGTGTTTGATGTTGAGGTTGTCGACAAATGTTAGGTGTGTATCTAAGTGTAGAGATACATGATTCTTGCCAGATTAAATAAGAGAATTGATACCTACAAAGTGTGTGTGCAGAAGGAAGGAACGAAACCGGGTCTGCATTGGCATTGAGTGCTATTACCAGATCATTGTAATACCTGTTGATCTCTAATCACTTCAATAGTTGGAAAATCCCTTAACAGGGTAGCTTTAATCAGCTTGCTGTAAATCCATTAATAGGGTGACTCAAAGCCATTGAGTTCATAAAATCCTCTAACGAGGTAACCCTTAACCGGGTATTCTAGCCATTCCTTAACCAGGTGATCCCTAACAGGATCGGTTCCTAACAGAACCTGTTGTAACAGTCTTTAACCAGACTAGGCTCCTAATAGAGTAGACTTCTAAAGAGTTCAAAAACAACTTGTGGGTATTCATCCCCACCGTGGTTTTTCCCAATTGGGTTTCCACGTGAAAAATATGTGTGTCATATGTGATGTCATTTTCATGTGACATTTTGTTGTTTTCTGTCAAACGGTGAATCAAGTTGATCTATAAAGTTATTATATTTTTGATGATGGATCACATGTTTATGCACAAGGATAATGTGGAAATGAGGGTATAGGTTGTGTGGAAAGATAAGCATTTCCGATTTATATCTTTCACAGTCTCATTGCGCTTAACCGATAGTAATCTGGTTTTGATCGGTGTTAGTGATTGTCAGTCAAGTTTACTGTTTGCAGTCAAACTGGTTCAGGAAAAGTTTTTGTGCCTATATTGATTCACCCCCCCCTCTCAGTACCGGTTTGGTACTCACTATTCATCATTGAGTTATCAATTGGTATCAGAGCATCCTCTAGGTCCTCTGTGTTGAAAGCTTAACCGCTTGAGGGGAAGATCCTATTGTAATGATGAAGAGGGAAGGTCCAAAGTTCAACAGAGATAACTTTAAAATATGGAAGGACAAAATGAAGATATACATCAGAAGCATGGGTGCTCAACATTGGAGCTATGTTGAGAATGCTTAGGTTATCCCTACCGATACTCTCACCGATGACCAAAAGAGAGAGATTCAGGAGAATAGGCAAGTCATGGAAGCCCTAATTAGTAGTTTATCTGACATTGAGTTTATTGATGTCCAGGATAAAGAAAATCCCAAAGAAGTATGGGATACTCTTGAGAACATCTATGGAGGTGATGAGCATGTGAAACAAGCTAAGGAAGAAATCCTTAGAGGAAAGTTTGAAGACATGCGAATGGTTGAAGGAGAGACCATTCAACAATATGAAATAAAAATCAAAACTGTTGTTGGAGATATCAAGAGTGTAGGTGGTAAAATGGAAGATTCCACTATTGTTAGCAAAGTTTTGAGATCCTTATTACCGATCTATGCAATAAGGGTTGATGCTAGTAAGGAGTTGAGGTCAATAGACAAAACTAAGGTATCCCTAGACTCCATCATTGCAAAGTTGACAACCTATGAGATAAATAGTTTTGATTACAGTGTTCAGAAGATTGAATCAGCCTTTAGAGCATCTGTTGCTCCATCTAGAAAAGGCAAAGAAGCTAGTACCAGTGGTGAACCAAGACAGAGCAGAGAAATGGATGATGAGAAGATCCTGATGGAATTTGAAGCTCTTCTTGCCAAGAGACTTTCTAAGGGAACCGATAAATACAGAGGTAAGATCCCTTTGAAATGCTTTTCTTCTAACAGGATAGGACACATTGCTGTAAACTGTCCAAATGGTGATAGCAAGGACAAATCGGAAAAGTTCAAGATGTTCAAAGGAGGAAACCAGAGAAACTATTTTGTAGCAGTTGATGAAGGTGTCACTGATGAGAAATTAGAAGATGAAGAAAATGAGGATATTGTGTTTGTAGCAGTCAAGGAAGATGTGTCAGATAAGAAGGCTCTTGTCTCTCACTTTGATAATTCCAATGAGTGGATTATTGACAGTGGCTGTTCTCACCATATGATTGGTGACCGGAGTAAGTTTCATTCTTTGGAAGAGTACGATGGTGGTGTGGTTCATTTTGGTAATGATGCACCATGTATGGTAAAAGATAGAGGGTCCATCTGTCTGAATGAAAGAAGAAGTGCTGACAATGTGTATTGGGTAGAAGGTCTAAGGCACAACCTTTTAAGTGTTGCTTAACTGAATAATAATGGCATCACTCTGGAATTCAAAAATGGAGTGTGCAAAATCAAAGGAAAGAGTGGTGAACTGATGGCTACCAGTATGTAGACCAAAGGTAACCTATTTCAGCTAAATGCTAATGTCAATATATGTCTTATGGCTAAGTTTGAAGACAACTAGGTATGGCATAGGAGACTTTGCCTTGTAAACTTTGACAATATTGTGAAGGCCAGTAAGATCAAGGCAGTTAGAGGATTGCCGGTGCTGAGAAAATCGAAAAATCCTTTGTGTATAGAGTGTCAACTAGGGAAAATGTCTTCCTCAACTTTCAAAGGTAAATATTTCACTGCAGACAATTTACTTGAGCTTGTGCATACTAATTTGTGTGGTCCTTTGAAAACTAGGAGTGTGCAGGGAGATAGGTATTTTATGATTCTTACAGATGATTTCTCAAGAATGATGTGGGTCACATTCTTGAAGGACAAGTCTGAAGCCTTTGGAAAGTTCAAAGCTTTCAAAGCACTGGTAGAAAAGGAAAGTGGTAGAAGAATCAAATGCCTTAGAACTGATCAAGGAGGGGAATTCACTTCCAGTGAATTCATCAAATATTGTGAAGAGAATGACATCAAGAGACAACTGTCTACCCCCTGGACTCCATAGTAGAATGGCCTAGCAGAAAGAAACAACCAGACTGTGGTTAAAGCGGCTAGAACTATGTTGATCCAAGGAAAGGTTGCTCATACCTTTTGGAGAGAAGCGGTGAGCACTGCAGTCTACACAATGAACTGGGTAATCATCAAGAAAGGAAAGGATAAGACTCCTTATGTGTATTGGACCGCTAAGACACTAGTGGTAATCTACTTTAGAGTATTTGGTAGCAAATGTTATATCAAGAGAAGTGAACATCATAGCAAGTTCGATGGAAAATGTGATGAGGGAATATTCCTAGGATATTCCACCAAGAGTAAAGCTCTCAAATGTTTCAACAACAAGACTCAAAGAATTGTTGAAAGCATAAATGTTAGGATTGACGAAAACTCTAAGAAACCTAAGGAAATTGGTAGAGAGCATGTAGGAGATGAACCGATAGTAACCTTCTGGGAACTAGTTGCAAATCAGCCTAGCACTAGTAATTGTGCTCCTACACTGGTAGATGCTGATGCTGATGAAGATGAGGTTGAAGAAGAAAAGCAAGAGGAATCTGTTAAGAATATACCTAGGTATGTAAAACTCAATCATGGTCCAAATAAGATCATAGGAGACAAAGATGCAGGAATTCTTACAAGAAGAAAGGTCAGAGAAAACTCATGTATGATCTCTGAATTTGAGCCTAAATCATTCAAAGAGGCACATAAAGATGAAGAATGGATGAAGGAAATGGAAGAGGAACTTGACGAGAGAGAAAAGAATGGTACATGGTCTTTGGTACCCAGACCAGAGCATAAAAATGTCATTGGAACATGTTTCCAGTAAGGAGTAGTTAGCAGACATATTCACCAAGCCGCTACCGAAGGCTACCTTTACCTATCTGAGAGGAGAATTAGGGGTGCTACCCCTTCAAGAGGCAAACTAAAGGTTTGTGCTCCACATCAGCCAGATCTTACTTTGGTATATCTTTTTAGGATTGATGTGTTGAAGGATGCTACTCCTCAAGGGGAGCAACATAGTGGAACAGGGAAGCTTATGCCTCCACTTTGGCATTGTTGTCAAAGGGGGAGAAGATATGAAGTGGAGAAGATATCTGCAGTGTTAAGGAGAATATGTGATGCAGAAAGAGAGATATATTTTTATATTGCCATCAATGCCAAAAGGGGAGATTGTTGGCATATGTGTAGAATATGTTGACATGATGATATTGTGTTGTCATTGATGTCAATATGCTGAAGAGTGAACTAGTAATATGCTAAAGAGTGAACTGACAATATGTTGAAGAGTGAACAAATTTATTGAAGTTAAGAAACTGGCAAGGTGAACCAGTATAATGTTATGAACCGGTATAGGTGCAAAAGGTGAAGCGGTACGTTTGACCAAGTGAACCGGTATATGGAATGTTTTCTATCAAGGTTTAATACGGTATGACTACCGGTTGGTAGTCCCAGCCTTAGGGTTTCCGGTTGAGAGGTTTCGAGCCTGTGTGATTCAACCGATGGTATTATTTAATGAGTTAGGATTGTAATGGAGATCGGATCATGTTGCCATGTCAGCCTTGTGCGTGTGAAGGATCTTGCATGAAGGTGATTGATATTATCTACCTCGAGAATGTGCGAAGTCCCTGCAAACGGTGAAGAACGCGTGATGGGTTATTGCCTCTAAGAAGCGGTGAAGAACGAACGATGGAGAATGTCTTGAGATCTATTCAAGACCATTGTATTTAAATGCAAAGTGTTCAATGGTCAGGATTGAACTGACTGAATTGCTCAACCTAAATGTTTAGGGTTTAGAGTTTATGCTACCGACCTATCTATTTCCTATAAGGTCGATGTTGTGTTTGATGTTGAGGTTGTTGGCAAATGTTGGGTGTGTATCTAAGTGCAAAGATGTGATTCTTGCTAGACCAAATAAGAGAATTGATACCTGCAAAGTGTGTGTGTAGAAGGAAGGAATGAAACTGGGTCTGCATTGGCATTGAGTGCTATTACCAGATCATTGTAATACCTGTTAATCTCTATTCACTTCAACAGTTGGAAAATCCCTTAACAGGGTACCTTTAACCAGCTTGCTGTAAATCCTTTAACATGGTGACTCAAAGCCATTGAGTTCATAAAATCCTCTAACAAGGTAACCCTTAACAGGGTTTAACCCTTAACCAGGTATTCTAGCCATCCCTTAACCGGGTGATCCCTAATAGGATCGGTTCCTAACAGAACCTGTTGTAACAGTCTTTAACCAGACTAGGCTCCTAACAGAGTGAACTTCTAAAGAGTTCAAAAACAACTTGTGGGTATTCATCCCCACCGTGGTTTTTCCCAGTTGGGTTTCCACATGAAAAATATGTGTGTCATATGTGATGTCCTTTTCATGTGATGTTTTGTTGTTTTCTGTCAAGCAGTGAATCATGTTGATCTAGCAAGTTATTATATTTTTGATGACAAATTACCTGTTTATGCACAAGAATAATATGGAAATGAGGGTGTAGGTTGTGTGGAAAGATAAGTGTTTTCAGTTTATATCTTTCATAGTCTCATTGTGCTTAACTGGTAGTAATTTGGTTCTGACCGGTGTCAGTGATTGCCAGTCAAGTTTACTATTTGCAGTTAAACTGGTTCAGGAAATTTTTTTGTGCCTGTACTGATTCACCCCCCCTCACAGTACTGGTTTGGTACTCACTATTTATCATTGAGTTATCAATTGGTATCAGAGCGTCCTCCAGGTCTTCTATGTTGTAAGCTTAGTCACTTGAGGGGAAGATCCTATTGTAATGATGAAGAGGGAAAGTCCAAAGTTCAATAGAGATAACTTTAAAATATGGAAGGACAGAATGAAGATATACATCATAAGCATGGGTGCTCAACATTGGAGCTATATTGAGAATGCTTATGTTATCCCTACCGATACTCTCACCGATGACCAAAAGAGAGAGATTCAGGAGAATGGGCAGGTCATGGAAGCCCTAGTTAGTAGTTTATTTGACATTGAGTTTATTGATGTCCAGGATAAAGAAAATCCCAAAGAAGTATGGGATACTCTTGAGAACATCTATGGCGTGATGAGCATGTGAAACAGGCTAAGGAAGAAAGCCTTAGAGGAAAGTTTGAAGACATGCAGATGGTTGAAGGAGAGACTATTCAACAATATTGAATAAGAATCAAAACTATTGTTGGAGATATCAAGAGTGAAGGTGGTAAAATGGAAGATTCCATTGTTGTTAGCAAAGTTTTGAGATCCTTACTACTGGTCTATGCAATAAGGGTTGCTGCTATTCAGGAGTTGAGTTCAATAGACAAAACTAAGGTATCCCTAGACTCCATCATTGCAAAGTTGATAGCCTATGAGCTAAATAGTTTTGATGACAGTGTTCAGAAGACTGAATCGACCTTTAGAGCATTTGTTGTTCCATCTAGAAAAGGCAAAGAAGCTAGTACCAATAGTGAACCAAGACACAGTAGAGAAATGGATGATGAGGAGATCCTGATGGAATTTGAAGCTCTTATTGCTAAGAGACTTCCTAAGGGAACCGGTAAATACAGAGGTAAGATCCCTTTGAAATGCTTTTTCTTGTAACCCGATAGGACACATTGCTGTAAACTGTCCAAATGGTGATAGCAAGGACAAATCGGAAAAGTTCAAGATGTTCAAAGGAGGAAACTAGAGAAACTGTTTTGTAGCAATTGATGAAGGTGTCACTGATGAGGAATCAGAAGATGAAGAAAATGAGGATATTGTGTTTGTAGCAGTCAAGGAAGATGCATCAGACAAGAAGGCTCTTATCTCCCACTTTGATAATTCCAATGAGTGGATTATTGACAGTGGCTGTTCTCACCATATGACTGGTGACCAGAGTAAGTTTCTTTCTCTGGAAGAGTATGATGGTGGTGTGGTTCGTTTTGGTAATGATGCACCATGTATGGTAAAAGATAGAGGGTCCATTTGTCTGAATGGAAGAAGCAGTGCTGACAATGTTAATTGGGTAGAAGGTCTAAGGCACAACCTTTTGATTGTTGCTTGACTGAATAATAATCGACTCACTCTGGAATTCAAAAATGGAGTGTGCAAAATCAAAGGAAAGAGTGGTGAACTGATGGCTACTGGTATGCAGACCAAAGGTAAGCTATTTTAGCTAAATGCTAATGTCAGTACATGTCTTATGGCTATGTTTGAAGACAACTGGATATGGCATAGGAGACTCTGCCATGTAAACTTTGACAATATTGTGAAGGCTAGTAAGATCAAGGCAGTTAGAGGATTGCCGGTGCTGAGAAAACTGGAAAATCCTTTGTGTAGAGAGTGTCAACTAGGGAAAATGTCTTCCTCAACTTTCAAAGGTAAATATTTCACTGTAGACAATTTACTTGAGCTTGTGCATACTAATTTATGTGATCCTATGAAAACTAGGAGTGTGCAGGGAGATAGGTATTTTATGATTCTTACAGATGATTGCTCAAGAATGATGTGGGTCACATTCTTGAAGGACAAGTCTGAAGCCTTTGGAAAGTTCAAAGCTTTCAAAGCACTGGTAGAAAAGGAAAGCGGTAGAAGATGTTGGCATATGTGCAGAATATGTTGACATGATGATATTGTGTTGTCATTGATGTCAATATGCTGAAAGAGAACCGATAATATGATAAAGAGTGAACCGGTAACATGATGAAGAGTGAACCGACATATGTGAAAAAAGGTGAAGCGGTATGCTTGTCCAAGTAAACCGGTATGATGTTGTGAACCGGAACCGATATGTCGGAATGAGAATCAGTATAAGGAATGTTTTGTATCTAGGGTTCATATGGCATGACTACTGGTTGGTAGTCTCAGCTTCAGGGTTTCCAATTGAAGTGTTTCGAGCCTATGTGATGAGTTAGCATTGTAAGGAGATCAGATCATGTTGCCATGTCAACCTCATGCATGTGAAGGATCTTGCATGAAGGAGATTGATTCTATCTACCTCAGGAATGTGTGAAGTCTCTGCAAATGGTGGAGAATGTGTGATGGGTTATCACCTCCAAGAAGAGGTGAAGAACGAATGATGGAGAATGTCTTGAGATCTATTCAAGACCACTGTATTCAAATGCAAAGTGTTCAATGGTTAGGATTGAACTGACTAAATTTCTCAACCTAAGTGTTTAGGGTTTAGGGTTTATGCTACCGACCTATCTGTTTCCTATAAGATCAATATGGTGTCTCATGCTGAGGTTGTTGGCAAATGTTGTGTGTGTATCTAAGTGTAGAGATACGTGATTCTTGCCAAACTAGATAAGAGGATTGATACCTGCATAGTGTGTGTGCAGAAGGAAGGAACTAAAGCGGATCTGCATTGGCATTGAGTGCTATTACCAGATCATTGTAATACCTGTTCATCTTTAACTACTTCAACAGTTGGAAAATCCCTTAACTGGGTAGCTTTAACCTGCTTGCTGTAAATCCTTTACTAGGGCGACTCAAAGCCATTGAGTTCATAAAATCCTCTAACAAGGTAACCTCTAACAGGGTTTAACCCTTAACCGGGTGATCCCTAATAGGATTGGTTCCTAACAGAACTTCTTGTAACAATCTTTAACCAGACTAGGCTCCTAACATAGCGGACTTCTAAAGAGTTCAAAAATAGCTTGTGGGTATTCATCCCCACCGTGGTTTTTCCTAGTTGGGTTTCCACGTGAAAAATATGTGTGTCATGTGTGATGCCTCTTTGATGTGATGCTTTGTTATTTTCTATCAACTGGTGAATCATATTATGCTAGTAAATTATTGTATCTCTGATGATAGATTATTTGTTTATGCATAAGGATAAAGTGGAAATGAGCGAGTAGGTTGTATGGAAAGCTAAGTGTTGCCAGTTTATGTCTTTCCATATAGCATTGTGTTTAACCGGTAGTAATCTGGTTCAGACCGGTGTTAGTGATTGCTAGTCAAGTTCACTATTTGCAGTCAAATCGGTTAGGGAAAAGTTTTTGTTCCTGTACTGATTCACCCCGCCCTCTCAGTACTAGTTTGGTACTCACCATTCATCATCGAGTTATCAATTGGTATCAGAGCATCCTCCAGGTCCTCTGTGTTGTAAGCTTAACCGCTTGAGGGAAAGATCCTATTGTAATGATGAAGAGGGAAGGTCCAAAGTTCAACAGAGATAACTTTAAAATATGGAAGCACAGAATGAAGATATACATCAGAAGCATGGGTGCTCAACATTGGAGCTATGTTGAGAACGTTTATGTTATCCCCACCGGTACTCTCACCAATTACCAAAAGAGAGAGATTCAAGAGAATGGGCAAGTCATGGAAGCCCTAATCAGTAGCTTATCTGACATTGAGTTTATTGATGTCCAGGATAAAGACAATCCCAAAGAAGTATGGGATACTCTTGAGAATATCTATGGCGATGATGAGAATGTAAAACAAGCTAAGGAAGAAAGCCTTAGAGGGAAGATTGAAGACATGCAAATGGTTGAAGGTGAGACCATTCAACAATATGTAATATGAATCAAAACCGTTGTTGGAGATATCAAGAGTGCAGGTGGTAAAATGGAAGATACCACTATTGTCAGCAAAGTTTTGAGATCCTTATTACCGGTCTATGCATTAAGGGTTGCTGCTATTCAAGAGTTGAGATCAATAGACAAGACTAAGGTATCCCTAGACTCGATCATTGTAAAATTAACAACCTATGAGCTAAATAGTTTTGATGATAGTGTTCAAAAGACTGAATCAAGTTTTAGAGCATCTGATGCACCATCTAGAAAAGGAAAAGAAACAAGCACTAGTGGTGAACCAAGACGGAGCAGAGAAATGGATGATGAGGAGATTCTGATGGAATTTGAAGCTCTTCTTGCCAAGAGACTTCCTAAGGGAATCGACAAATACAGAGGTAAGATTCCTTTGAAATGCTTCTCTTGTAACCAGATATGACACATCATTATGAATTGTCCTAATGGTGATAGCAAGGACAAACCAGAAAGGTTCAAGAAATTCAAAGGAGGAAACTGGAGAAACTGTTTTGTAGCAGTTGATGAAGGTGTCACAGATGAGGAATGAGAAGATGAGGAAAATGAAGATATTGTGTTTGTTGCAGTCAAGGAGGATGTGTCAGACAAGAAGGCTCTTGTCTCCCGCTATGATAATTCCAATGAGTGGATTATTGATAGTGGTTTCTCTCACCATATGACTGGTGACCGGAGTAAGTTTATATCCCTGGAAGAGTATGATGGTGGTGTGGTTCATTTTGGTAACGATGCACCATGTATGGTCAAAGGTAGAGGATCCATCTCTCTAAATGGAAAGAGTAGTGCTGACAATGTGTATTGGGTGGAAGATTTCAGACACAATCTATTGAGTGTTGCCCAGCTGAATGACAGTGGACTCATTCTAGAATTCAAAAATGGAGTGCAAAATCAAAGGAAAGAATGGTGAACTGATGGCCACCGGTATGCAGACCAAAGGTAACTTATTTCAGCTGAATGCAAATATAAGTACATGTCTTATGGCTAAGTTTGATGATAGCTGGATATGGCATAGGATACTCTGCCATGTAAACTTTGTTAACATAGTAAAGGCCAGTAAGATCAAGGTAGTTAGAGGACTGCCGATGCTGAGAAAACCAGAAAATCCTTTGTGCAGAGAATGTTAACTGGGGAAAATGTCTTCCTCAACCTTCAAAGGTAAATCCTTCATTGTCGACAACTTACTTGATCTTGTGCATACTGATTTGTGTGGTCCTATGAAAACTAGGAGTGTGCAGGGAGATGGGTATTTTATGATTCTTACAGATGATTGCTCAAGAATGATGTGGGTCACATTCTTGAAGGACAAATCTGAAGCTTTTGGAAAGTTCAAAGCCTTCAGAGCACTGGTTGAAAAAGAAAGCGGTAAGAGGATTAAGTGCTTAAGAACTGATCAAGGAGGGGAATTCACTTCTGCTGAATTCAACAAATATTGTGAAGAGAATGGCATCAAGAGGCAACTGTCTACCCCCCAGACTCCATAGTAGAATAGAACAACCAGATTGTGGTTGAAGTGGCTAGAACTATGCCTGTCTAAGGACAAGTTGCTCACATCTTTTGGAGAGAAGCGGTGAGCACTGCAGTCTACACAATGAACCGAGTACTCATCAAGAAGGTAAGGATAAGACTCCTTATGAGTACTGGACTGGTAAGACACCAGTGGTAAACTACTTTAGAGTGTTTGGTAGAAAATGTTATATCAAGAGGAGTGAACATCAGAGAAAGTTTGAGGCAAAATGTGATGAGGGAATATTCCTAGGATATTCCACCAAAAGTAAAGCTCTCAAATGCTTCAACAATAGAACTTAGAGAATTGTTGAAAGCATAAATGTTAGGATTGATGAAAACCTTGGGAAACTTGAGGAAACTAATAGTGAGCAAGTAGGAGATGAACCGGTAGTAACATTTTGGGAACTAGTTGCAAATCAACCTAGTACCAGTAATTGTGCTCCTACACCGGTGGATGTTGATGTTGATGAATATGAGGATGAAGAAGAAAAGCAAGAGGAATCTGTTAAGAACATACCTAGGTATGTCAAACTCAATCATGATCCAAAGTAGATCATAGGAGACAAAGATGCCAGAATTCTTACAAGAAGAAAGGTCAAAGAAAGCTCATGTATGATCTCTGAATTTGAGCCTAAATCATTCAAAGAGGCACATAAAGATGAAGATTGGATAGGAAATGGAGGAGGAACTTGACTAGATAGAGAAGAATGGTACATGGTCTTTGGTACTGAGACCGGAGCATAAAAATGTCATTGGAACCAAATGGGTCTTCAAAAATAAGCTAAATGAGGATGGCACAGTGGTAAGGAACAAAGCTAGACTAGTATGAAAATGATATACCCAAGAAGAAGGAGAAGACTATGGTGAAACCTTTGCTCCAGTAGCAAGATTGGAAGGAGTTTGTATGCTTCTTGCATATGCAACTTTTAAAGGATTCAAGGTATACCAAATGGATGTAAAATCTGCATTTTTAAATGGAATACTTGAAGAGGAGGTGTATATAGAGCAACCAGATGGGTTTGCCCTATCAAGAGACAGTGACATGGTGTGTAGGCTACATAAAGCCTTATATGGACTAAAGCAGGCACCAAGAGCATGGTATGAACGCTTGCATTCCCATCTTGTGAAGATTGGATTTGAAAGAACAAGTGAAGATAACAATATCTACTTGAAATCAGAAGGAGATCGGATTCTGATTTGCGAAGTATTTGTTGATGACATAATCTTTGGTGGAGATGACAAGATGAGTCATGACTTTGCAGATGAGATGAAAAAGGAGTTTGAAATGTCACTCATAGGGGAAATTAAGTTCTTCATTAGATTGCAGATTCAACAAATGAAACCTGGAATCTTTATTACCCAGTCCTAGTATGTCAAAGAGGTGTTGAAGACCTTTGGCATGGAAGACAGTAAACTAGTTGGTACACCAATGGTGATCGGTTGTAAGCTATCAAAAGAGGATGACTCAGCATTGGTAAATGAGAAGGATTACCGATTAATGATTGGTAAGTTGCATTATGTAGTGCATAGAAGACCAGACATTGCACATGCAGTGGGTATTACCACCCAGTTTCAACAAAGCCCAAGAGAATCCCACTTGGTAGCAGTCAAGTGGATTCTTAGGTATCTGAAGGGAACTATTGACTATGGGTTATGGTATCCATACAATAATGATTTTAACCTGAAAGTGTTTACAGATGTTGATTGGGCTGGTAATGTAGATGATCGAAAGAGCACAATCGATGGTGCATTCTTTCTCATTGGTAGACTGGTCTCATGGATGAGTAAAAAGTAGAGTTGTTTCTCTTAGTCTATAGAAGAAGCGGAGTATGTTGCAACTTTTATGAACTACACCAAGACTATTTGCATGAAGAATGTATTGAATGGCTTTAAAGTTCCTATATCTGAAATGGTAAGTATATTCTGTGACAATACAAGTGCAATTAACATTTCCAAGAATCCGGTTTTACATGCTAGAACCAAGCACTTTGAACTCAAGTATCATTTCCTGAGGGAAAAGGTTCAGACCAAAGAGGTGGTATTGGAACATGTTTCTAGTGAGGAGCAGTTAGCAGACATATTCACCAAGCCTCTATCGAAGGCTACTTTTACCTATCTAAGAGGTGAGTTAGGGGTGCTGCCCCTTCAAGAGGTAATCTAAAGGTTTGTGCTCCACATTAGTCAGATCTTACTTTGCTATATCTTTTTAAGATTTATGTGTTGAAGGATGCTACTCCTCAGGGGGAGTAGCGCAGTGGAACAAGGAAGCTTGTGCCTCCACTTTGGCATTGTTGTCAAAGGGGGAGAAGATGTGAAGTGGAAAAGATATCTGCAGTATTAAGGAAAATATGTGATGCAGAAAGAGAGATATATTTGTATATTGCCATCAATGCCAAAGGGGGAGATTGTTGGCATATGTGGAGAATATGTTGACATGATGATATTGTGCTGTCATTGATGTTAATATGTTGAAAGAGAACTGGTAATATGATGAAGAGTGAACTGGTAACATGATGAAGAGTGACACAACATCTTTGAAAAAAGGTGAAGCGGTATGCTTGTCCAAGTGAACCAGTATGATGTTGTGAACCGAAATCGGTATGTCAGAACGAGAACCGGTATAAGGAATGTTTTGTATCTAGGGTTCATATGGTATGACTACTGGTTGGTAGTCTCAGCTTCAGGGTTTTCGGTTGAAGTGTTTTGAGCCTGTGTGATGAGTTAGCATTGTAATAGAGATCAGATCATGTTGCCACATCAGCATCGTGCACGTGAAGGATCTTGCATGAAGGAGATTGATCCTATCTACCTTGGGAATGTACGAAGTCTCTGCAAACAGTGGAGAACACGTGATGAGTTATCACCTCCAAGAAGAGGTGAAGAATGAATGATGGAGAATGTCTTGAGATCTATTCAAGACCGTTGTATTCAAATGCAAAGTGTTCAATGGTCAGGATTGAACTGACTAAATTTCTCAACCTAAGTGTTTAGGGTTTAGGGTTTATGCTACCGACCTATCTGTTTCCTAGAAGTTCGATATGGTGTCTCATGCTGAGGTTGTTGGCAAATGTTGTGTGTGTATCTAAGTGCAGAGATACGTGATTCTTGCCAGACCAGATAAGAGGATTGATACCTGCATAGTGTGTGCAGAAGGAAGGAACTAAAGAAGATCTGCATTGGCATTGAGTGCTATTACCAAATCATTGTAATAACTATTGATCTTTAACTACATCAACAGTTGGAATTTCCCTTAACCGGGTAGCTTTAACCAAATTGCTATAAATCCTTTAACAAGGTGACTCAAAGCCATTTAGTTCATAAAATCCTCTAACAAGGTAACCTCTAACAGGTTTTAACCCTTAACCGGGTATTCTATCCATCCCTTAACTGGGTGATCCCTAACAGGATTAGTTCCTAATAGAACATGTTGTAACAGTCTTTAACCAGACTAGGCTCCTAATAGAGCAGACTTCTAAAGAGCTCAAAAATAGCTTGTGGGTATTCATCCCCATCGTGGTTTTTCCTAGTTGGGTTTCCACGTGAAAAATATGTGTGTCATGTGTGATGCCTCTTTCATGTGATGCTTTGTTATTTTCTGTCAAGTAGTGAATCATGTTATGCTAGTAAATTATTGTATCTATGATGATAGATTATCTGTTTATGCATAAGGATAAAGTGGAAATGAGGGAGTAGGTTGTATAGAAAGCTAAGTGTTGCTGGTTTATGTCTTTCCCAATAGCATTGTGTTTAACCGTAGTAATCTGGTTCAGACCGGTGTTAGTGATTACTAGTCAAGTTCACTGTTTGCAGTCAAATCGGTTAGGGAAAAGTTTTTGTGCCTATACTGATTCACCCCCCCTCTCAGTACCGGTTTGGTACTCACCATTCATCAATGAGTTATCAGAAGAATCAAATGCCTTAGAACTGATCAAGGAGGGGAATTCACTTCAGGTGAATTCATCAAATATTGTGAAGAGAATTTACATCAAGAGGCAATTGTTTGCCCCCTAGACTCCACAATAGAATGGCCTAGCAGAAAGAAACAACTAGACTATGGTTGAAGCGACTAGAACTATGTTGATCCAAGGAAAGGTTGCTCACAGCTTTTGGAAAGAAGTGCTGAGCACTACAGTCTACACAATGAATCAGGTACTCATCAAGAAAGGAAAGGATAAGACTCCTTATGAGTACTGGACTGGTAAGACACCAGTGGTAAGCTACTTTAGAGTATTTGGTAGCAAATGTTATATCAAGAGAAGTGAACATCAAAATATGATGAGGGAATATTCCTAGGATATTCCACCAAGAGTAAAGATCTCAAATGTTTGAACAATAGGACTCAGAGAATTATTGAAAGAATCAATGTTAGGGTTGATGAAAACTCTGAGAAACCTAAGGAAACTGGCAGAGAGCATGTAGGAGATGAACCAGTAGTAACCTTTTGGGAACCGGTTGCAAATCAGCCCAGTACCAGTAATTATGCTACTACACCGGTAGATGCTGATGCTGATGAAGAGGAGGTCAAAGAAGAAAAGCAAGAGGAATCTATTAAGAATATACCTAGGTATGTAAAACTCAATCATGATCCAAAGCAGATCATAGGAGACAAAGATGCAGGAATTCTTACAAGAAGTAAGGTCAGAGAAAACTCATGTATGATCTCTGAATTTGAACCTAAATCATTCAAAGAGGCACATAAAGATGAAGACTGGATCAAGGCAATGGAAGAGGAACTTGACCAGATAGAAAATAATGGTACATGGTCTTTGGTACCTAGACCAGAGCATAAAAATGTCATTGGAACCAAATGGGTCTTCAGAAATAAACTGAATGAGGATGGCACAGTGGTAAGGAACAAAGCCAGACTAGTATGCAAAGGATATGCCCAAGAAGAAGGAGAAGACTATGGAGAAAACTTTTCTCCAATAGCAAGATTGGAAGGAGTTTGTACACTTCTTGCATATGCAACTTTTAAAGGATTCAAGGTATACCAAATGGATGTAAAATCTGCATTTCTAAATGGAATACTTGAAGAGGAGGTGTATATACAACAACCAATGGCTTTTCCCTATCAGAAGACAATGACATGGTGTGTAGGCTACGTAATGCCTTGTATCGACTGAAGCAGGCACCTAGAGCATGGTATGAACACTTGCACTCCCATCTTGTGAAGATTGGATTTGAAAGATCAAGTGAAGATAGAAATATCTACTTGAAATGAGAAGGAGATAAGATTCTGATCTGTGAAGTATTTGTTGATGACATAATCTTTGGTGGAGATGACAAGATGAGTCATGACTTTGTAGATGAGATGAAGAAGGAATTTGAGATGTCACTCATAGGGGAGATTAAGTTCTTCATTGGACTACAGATTCAACAATTGAAAGATGGAATCTTTATTACTCAGTCCAAGTATGTCAAAGAGGTGTTGAAGACCTTTGGCATGGAAGACAACAAACTAGTCGGTACACCAATGGTGACTGGTTGTAAACTATCAAAAGAGGATGACTCAACATTGGTAAATGAGAAGGAATACCAATCAATTATTGGTAAGTTGCATTATGTAGTGCATAATAGACCAAACATTGCACATGCAATGGATATTACCACTCGGTTTCAGAAAAGCCCAAGAGAATCCCACTTGGTAGCAGTCAAGCGGATTCTTAAATATCTGAAGGGAACTATTGACTATGGATTGTGGTATCCATACAATGATGATTTCAACCTGGAAGTGTGCACAGATGCTGATTGGGCTGGTAATGTGGATGACTGGAAGAGCACAACCAGTGGTGCATTCTTTCTTGATGGTAGACTGGTCTCATGGATGAGTAAAAAGAAGAGTTGTATCTCTCAGTCTACAGCAGAAGCAGAGTATGTTGCAGCTTTTATGAACTGCACCCAGACTATTTGGATGAAGCATGTATTGAATGGCTTCAAAGTTCCTGTATCTAAACCGGTAAGTATATTTTGTGACAATACAAGTGCAATTAACATTTCCAAGAATCCAATTTTAAATGCTATAACCAAGCACTTTGAACTCAAGTATGATTTCTTGAGGGAAAAGGTTCAAAACAAAGAGGTGGTATTGGAACATGTTTCTAGTAAGGAGCAGTTAGCAAACATATTCACCAAGCTTCTACCGAAGGCTACCTTTACCTATCTGAGAGGAGAATTAGGGGTGCTACCCCTTCAAGAGGCAAACTAAAGGTTTGTGCTCCACATCAATTAGATCTTACTTTGCTATATCTTTTCAAGATTGATGTGTTGAAGGATGCTACTCCTCAGGGGGAGCAACATAGTGAAATAGGGAAGCTTGTGCCTCCACTTTGGCATTGTTGTCAAAGGGGGAGAAGATGTGAAGTGGAGAAGATATCTGCAGTATTAAGGAGAAGATGTGATGCAAAAAGAGAGATATGTTTGTATATTGCCATCAATGCCAAAGGGGGAGATTGTTGGCATATGTGGAGAATATGTTGACATGATGATATTGTGTTGTCATTAATGTCAATATGCTGAAGAGAGAACCGGTAATATGCTGAAGAGTGAACCAACAATATGTTGAAGAGTGAACTGGTTTATTGAAGTTAAGCTATTGGCAAAGTGAACCAGTATCATGTTATGAACCTGTATAGGTACAAAAGGTGAAGTGGTACGTTTGACCAAGTGAACTGGTATATGGAATGTTTTCTATCAAGGTTTAATATGGTATGACTACCGGTTGGTAGTCCCAGCCTTAGGGTTTCTAGTTGAAGTGTTTCGAGCCTATGTGATTCAACCGATTGCATTGTGTGATGAGTTAGCATTGTAATGGAGATCAGATCATGTTGCCATGTCAGCCTCGTGCATGTGAAGGATCTTGCATGAAGGGGATCAATCCTATCTACCTCGGGAATGTGCGAAGTCCTTGTAAATGGTGAAGAATGCGTGATGGGTTATCACCTCCAAGAAGTGATGAAGAACAAATGATGGAGAATGTCTTGAGATCTATTCAAGACCATTGTATTCAAATGCAAAGTCTTCAATGGTCAAGATTGAACCGACTGAATTGCTCAACCTAAATGTTTATGGTTCAGGGTTTATGCTATCGACCTATCTATTTCCTATAAGGTCGATGCTGTGTTTGATGTTGAGGTTGTTGGTAAATGTTGGGTGTGTATCTAAGTGCAGAGATACGTGATTCTTGCCAGACCAAATAAGAGAATTGATACCTGCAAAGTGTGTGTGCAGAAGGAAGGAACAAAACCGGGTCTGCATTGCCATTGAGTGCTATTACCAGATCATTCTAATATCTGTTGATCTCTAATCAATTCAATAGTTGGAAAATCCCTTAACCGGGTAGCTTTAACCAGCTTGCTGTAAATCCTTAACAGGGTGACTCAAAGCCATTGAGTTCATAAAACCTTCTAACAAGGTAACCCTTAACCGGGTATTCTAGCCATCCCTGAACTGGGTGATCCCTAACAGGTTTGGTTCGTAACATAACCTATTGTAATAGTCTTTAACTGGACTAGGCTCCTAACAGAGTGGACTTCTAAGGAGTTCAAAAATAGCTTGTGGGTATTCATCCCCATTGTGGTTTTTCCCAGTTGGGTTTCCACATGAAAAATATGTGTGTTATATGTGATATTTTGTTGTTTTTTGTCAAGCGGTGAATCATGTTGATCTAGCAAGTTATTATATTTTTGATGACAAATTACCTTTTTATGCACAAGGATAATATGTAAATGAGGGTGTAGGTTGTGTGGAAAGATAAGTGTTTCCGGTTTATATCTTTCACAATCTCATTGTGCTTAACTGGTAGTAATCTGGTTCTGACCAATGTTAGTGATTGTCAGTCAAGTTTACTGTTTGCAGTCAAACTAGTACCGATTTGGTACTCACTGTTCATCATTGAATTATCAATTTATACCAACCCGAGGCCTAAAAAATTAGGTCAACCACCAAAAATATAATACAATAAGTTCATAACATAAACCCGCAATCCAATGATCAAACAAGTCGGCTTAGGCCAAAAAAAATGTAAATTAATCCTTATATCCTGCTGGTAACACATCAAGAACATCCTCCAACACGTTACATAAACCAGTCCATAACCTATATAACACCCAACCCAAAATAGGTCACCATAAACCAAATCCCACACCACCGATGAACTATAACATGAACAAGATAACTAATAACATCGTGAAAGCCATCTAGAAGCCACACCATCACCACTTATCATGTGCATCTAAAGATCTTCAACAAAGCTTTGTTGGTAAAACCCTTACTGGTGACCAAAAGGCTTACTAGAACAAATGATAGCTCCTGAGTCATCAAATCCCGAACCAACTGATCATGATACACATCTGAAGAGAATGAATGATAGATACAAACCAATTCCACAAACCAAAGCATACCTAATCATACCCGATCAATATCATAAATCAACCACTCTACTAGAACCAACTGGAAACCGGTAAACAACCAAAACAAACGGTGTTGCCGTCAATGACAAAACATCAGTGCAACACATAATCAATTCCTCCAAATTGCCAACATTGTATATCGAAAGGAAATGGTTTCATGTACTTAGATGTTTGAAATGGAATTATACTTGAAATAGAATGGATTCTTGTGATGGGTTATTTGAATTAGTTTAGATTTCATGGTTCTCAACTAGGAGGTAGATTAATATGTGGAAGATCTTTAAGGAAATGGAATAGTACTATGTAGGATTTGTGGTTGATTAATAATATCATGTCTAGTTGATAATGCCATTCATGTGGTTGCATTGGAAAGTTAGGAAAGTATGCATAGTATATAGGATGACATTAAGATTCTTGAATTTTGCACTTGAGATTAATGTTAAAAAAAAGATCATGTTAGGAAAATGGATGCATGTGTAGCATGGATAAGGTAGATAAGTATAGTTGATTATGTTTATGCACTAAGTATTGCATTATCATTATAAATGAATAATGATCATGTAGATAGAAATGGCTAAGGGTTTAAACACATTTGGATTTGGTATATAGATTGAACTCAAGAGAAGGGATTATTCTTGCATTGAAAAAGTAAGCATATCATGTTAGTTAGATGATAGAGTAGAGTGCATCTCATAATGGTTAAATAATCAAGTAGTTTGCATATTGTAATGGAAAGAAATATATAAGTTGCATTTGATTAAAATCAAGGAATTAATTGATATTAAGTGTGGTAATCGAGTAGAATGTTATTGCTTATAATAGCTATATTAAGTAATTACGTTAAGGTACCCTAGAGAGATAGTAGGAAGGATTGTGGTGTTATTCCTCTTGCGTAAATAGTTAATGTGTTTATAATTCATATTCATAATGGTTAATTTTAATGGATTTAATTGTAGACTATGTTATGTGTTGCATTAGTTGTAAATATAATTTTTTTTTTTATCTTCATTTAGTATGTTAGATCCTTAGTTTCTCTAGGGTATTTTGATGAGCATTACATATTCCCCCCAAAAAGGACAAATCAAAGGATAATGGTCACAAAACACAAAACAAATAAGGGATAAGGGTTCTAGTTAACTCTGGTCTCAGTATGCTCTTATGATAAATAATGTACATAATGAAATATATTTGCATTGAATTGACCTCATCCCCCAAGGGAAGAAGGGCACATGTGTCTTTTGAGTCAACATGAAAGAGACCAAAAGAGATTTCAATTCTTTTCATCGTCCTCTCAAGTAGAAAACAATAGGGACAAAAAATATAGGAATTGAGAAACAAATAGAGGAATGTTACAAACAAACAAGAGAGGCGAGAGAGAATCTACGAAACAAATGAAGCTAATAAAGCAAATCAACAACCTTCCTATCTTGCTAAAAGTTATTTTGAGAAGGTGGAAAAGATGCAAGAGGAGAAAATTTGAGCATAGTAGATGGAGCTACTGCAAGTTCCAAACAAGGACCATTCTTTAATGATGAGTTACTTCTTTTGTTACTAGGAGCTAGGATTAATGCTTCTGAAAATTGTTTAGATAAATTATTGTCAACATAAACAAGATCATATTCTTCATTAGAATCATCAACATTGTTAGAATGAACATTATTTTTATCAATTTCTTCATAAGGATTAATAAAAAATGGAATCTTTAACATGACTAGAACATAAACCATCACTTTTCTTAAGCATATTTAATCTTGGTGATTTAGGTTGAACTTCCTCCCTAGGGTTAGGTAAAGGCTGGACAAATGGGATCATGTCGATATTTGGGGTCTTTGAGGAGGAAATAGATTGAGAAGTAAGTTCATGAGCCTTAGCATGTTGTCTCTATTGGTTATCTCTTGCACAATAGTTTATTTTAGTTTTCACCGAGGTTTGTGAAGGTTTAGGATCAATGGGCATAGGATTCTTCTCTTCCTTTAAAGGAGGAATGAAAGAAGGTCTACTAGGTTAGAAGATAGGGGATTCCAGATACTTCTCTTTGTAAGATGTAGGAGGTAGGACTGTAGCATATAAAAGAGGAATAGAAGGTGTAGGAAGGAGACCAAGCCCATCATGAGGAGGAGGAATAGGTCTAGGATCTCTCGGATTACTCAAAGATAAGATCATCTCATTCTTCCACATTTGATAAGAATGAGAAAGAGCATCACTTCGAGGTTTAAGAGGTTGAAATTGTTTAGACCAAAAGTAATCAATATTAACATCTCCACACCTCACCATGGGTTGATACACACTATGATTAATTGTTATGATTTTATCATTATGAGGAAATTTTAATCATTTATGAACACTAGAAGGGATCACTTTTATGAAAAGGATCCAAGGATTTCCCAACTTCAAAAGAAATTGATCCGATGTAGGAATGATAGGAAAAATGGTATCTAATCACTTAATACCAACCTTAATGGGAAGAGTAGGAGAACCAATAGTAGGGAAATAGAAACCATCATATATACCTTAACCACTACATCAGATTTATTATATGTCAGTTGATGAAATTGTAAAGTATAAAGATATTCTTCAGAGATCACATTCACCATAAACCCTGGATCAATGAGAACCCTTCATGAGAGTTTGTCCTTGATCTTTGTAGTGATATATAGTGGGTCATTAGGTGTATCAACAGTCACACTAGGATTGAAGGTAATGAATAGCTCCTTAGGAAGTGTAGGTTTATCAACAAGATTCACCACATTGCTAGACTGAAGGCCAAGGTCATCAGGAGAAAAGTCAAGATGCTTAGACTCAACCACATTAGTAGAATGGGAAGGCAAAGGATTAGTAAAGATTTGGAGGAGCTATAGAATTGTTTCCTTTGTTATTCGCACTAGCTACATATATCATATTGTTATCAATAAAGTCTTGATCATGATAATGTGGAAAAGGTTTAGAAGCATCAATTGGTTTGATGGGAGGAAGTTTAGACACATCTTTATTTAATAATTGTGTCATAATGCTATGCAAAGACTCAAAAAGAGGAGTAAATTATTTTCTAAAGTATTTGGATAAAGGAGCCACACCTGATGTCATGATTGCTACTTGGGTATTGATGTTGTCATTTAACTTGATGTACTCCCTTCTTTGATTTAAAATTCACAAAATATTTTATAGTACTTTCATTCTTATTAATTAGAGCCATTGAAGGAGATGATTCAAATTGACTCACTTGAGGCTGATAATTATGAAACACTACACACAACTATGTAAAGGAAGTAAAATCAGAAAAGAGAAGCTTATCCTTAATGTCTTTTTGTAAATTAGAAATAAAAATTATTTGAAAATATTGATCAGGCACAAGATAAGCAATTTGAGAATGTAAATGTTTATATCTACCAATAAAATCAGTCACTTTTTCTTTAACACCTTCCTTACAATGAATCAAATCAGTCAAAGTAATTTTATGACCAATATTGTTGTGAAATTGTTGAATGAAAGAATTAGCTAATTGTTGAAATGATGTGATAGAATAAGGAGGCAAAGAATAATACCATTGCAAAGCTTAGTACCTAGAAGGTCAAGCAAACAATTTAGCCAAAAGACTTTGATCATGAGAAAAATCACTACACAAAGTTTGAAATGTTTTCACATGAGTCAAGGGATCACCTTTTCCATTATAAAGCTCCAATTGAGGGATTTCCACATGTTTAGGAGGGACAACATAGATAGTCATCGGATAGTGGGATCACTACATCAAATGTGGGCACATTAAACTTGGATTGGGTAATATAAACTAGTTGTTGTTCTAGGTTGCTAAGTTATTTATTGTTGTTTAGGTGGATGGGTTAAAATTGGACATATTGAATTGGGATGGAGGAGTAATATTGTTGTATGTAGGTGGCGGTTGAGAGTATGGAGGTGGAACACTATGATATGTAGGTATGGGAGATGATTGGGTCACAAATGGAAGACTCACAAAAGGAGGTATAAAAGAGTTTTGATTAACAAAGTTTCACCCTCTATTAATATGTGTAGGATTAATATTTTGTCTGGAGGTATTCATGATATAAGATGTGAAAGTAGGCACACTAGGCAAGGATGTAGGCATAGGACTGAAATGATTGACTTGATTAGTAGCTTTAGTGTAACCAAGGACTTGAACACAACTTTTTATAGGCATGATATTAGTGTCAACAATATGAGCAAGGCCACACAAAAAATAAACACCAATTTTATCACTTTGAACCATTCTTTTTAATCCTTTTATCAATGGGATTGCCTCACATTTTTAGTATTGTTGACTCATCCATTGTTGATTTCCAAATTCATTGTTAATATTCTCCAGTTGATTAATGAAAACCCTAGTTAGTGATTCATCCACATCATGAGAATTAGGAAAAGAATGACCATAAATGATATCATTTGTTGGATTAAGGAACCACCAACATTCTAATGAAATAAGCTAACCGCATTAGGATCCATATCATTAGTAATTAAACCTTGGGAAGCCTTAATTCTACAACTTCTTCTCATGGGAATATTGTAGGTAGGATTAATGGTAGTAAAACTCATGCACAAAGGAGTGTAATTTGAATTTGAAGTTTGAAAACTATGATTAAACAATGCAAAATTTATAAAAAATGATTTATTAACCAATTAATTAAGCAATTTTATTTATGAATTTGAAAGATAAATGCATTTAGATAATATCATAGCATATCATAAAAATCAGATTTGAAAAATTATGCAACCCACAAGTAATTTTAGAATTATTTAAATTAGGGTTTTTGTATATTCAACCACTAAATTTATGTAATTCAATTTGAAAACTAGATCTAGGAGGAAAAATTTGAATTTTAAATTTCGTGAATAATCAGATCTAAAATAATTAATCCAATTTAGACAATCCACAAGCTCAATTTTAAAATTTAAAATTATGGTTTTTGTGAATTTAGCCTCTAAAATTTTGAAATTCAATTTGAAATTAAACGTGTAAATGTAAATTTGAATTTGAAATACATAAACAATTAGATGTGAGAACATAAATTAGAAAGTGTAAGATGTCGGGTTCATCAAAATGTAATAGGGTGAAAAATATTAGGGTTTCACCCAATGATGTAGTAAAACCACTAATATTTTTTTTTCTTGATTGATTGGATGTATTTGTGTATATCAAAATGAGAGGGGTAGACCTCATTTTATACATTCTTGTCAAAAACCAACTTAATTTTCTGACATGAATTGACATGGGATTAGAATCCTCACTCGAATTGAATGACTGTTGTGAGGCCCCAAAATGGGTCTTGATGGGGAGGACCAAAATGCTAGTGCCCTAGTCCTGACCAATCAAGGACATAGGAAGTTGGGGAGAAAGGTGTGCATTATTAAAATTTTGAGTTATTTGCATGGTGTGAGCAAAATTAGGGCTTTGATTAGGCCTCAGGGGATGAACGCCAAGGTGAGGGCCCAAATGAGGACAAAATTGTAAGGGAGTACAATTTAGGACACTGTAATAAGCATATAGTCACTAGGAATAGGTCTCATCTCATATATCATAAAATAATGTGTCATGATACAATGATGTCAATATCTCAAAATGGCTACAAAATCACCCATAGGTGTCTATATCATCATACAAAAAACTGAGCACTAATAAAAAAATGGATTTGAAAGGAGCTATGATGAACTCCTCCCCTCTGACCCTAATGGTCGATGTGGATGATGGGCTCCTAAAGGTCCAACCCCTACTAAACTTATAGTAATACCTGCTCTATGTGGCCCCATAACCCCTGCACGATTAGATATCTATTGTCGTCCTTAGCTCCTAGCCTCTAAAATCATCACAAAACTATTGGCTCTTTATCTGGCTAGTACCATGGACTCATATAGGTTTTTCTAGTATGCTATCTCTTAGGAAACCCTGTATACATATTCCATCCCTGAGGCCACATCCCCTGACAACTAACTTTGGCACTCTCAATAGTTGCCTTCACCCTACCATATCTCTCTATGGCTATATCATCTTAGACATAATTATCCACACCTACTCTTGTAAAGGTGCAATCAGTCATGCATACATCTGAACCTAATCCTCTAAAATTTGAATATGGGCTCTCATGGCCCCAAAATTGGCTATCTCATCCCAACCCCATTCATCTCCCCTCGTGTTGCTTGAATCTTCCCTGCTAGTGCCTTTCTTTCCCACCAATGGCTCTTACCTATCCTCCATCCCCCTAAGCCTAGGGAGGTGCATCTTTTCCTTGTACCTCTAGTGCTTGTACCTATACCTATGGTAGCATTCCTATCCATGTACATCTATTGGTCATACCTGTTGGTTCCTAGAATAAATGGGTTTACACTGCCATAGGGCAGAGACCAAGCTGATTCCTCCAATTACTTATGGAAAGCCACTTCCAATTATCAATATCTATCAGGCTTGGACCAAATTCAACAAGGATGCAAGATCCTTCTACACTTCAAGTTTTGCAGGTCTCAGGAGGGTAATCCCTTCAGTGAACTTCCTTCTCTCTGTAACAATACTGAGGAATCTATTGAAGAAAAAGAAAATTATCTCAAAAAAGGACTCAACAAAAAGGGAGAATTCTCAAGGATGACAAATCCTTTAGTGATCCTCGAGCTTAGGTTGGAGCATGAGATGGGTGGGACAACTTTTAGAAAATACATAAAAACTTGACAAATGATATTATGATATTTTGCAAGATTTGTAGGGATTCATCAGTTAAAACTAAAATAAGGTTGATAAATAAAGCCAGTTACAAGAAGTGATTAGTGCCTTACTCCATTGGGCACCTAAAAGATATAAAACATAAACTTGAAAATGTGACAAAATTTGATCTGATAACATAAAATCTAAGATGATACTGCCTTACAATATATTTCATTCGTGATCCCAACCCAAAACTACTTATCTAAAATCCTTGCAAAGCCCTATCATTCTGCAACTCTATTTAAGCAATTTAATTGACCCCTTGGGCTGAAGCATAAATATAAAGCTACATACATCATAACAATGCACTAAATGAAATAAAAACTTGATTGATTTTGTTTAAAAACTAATAGAATCATGCAATGGAGAGAAAAGAGTCAAAATTCTGTTTTATTTAAACAAATTGCTATCTCTGTCACAAGATAAAATTTACATATAACTCCTTCAAGAACCTATACATAAATTGACATTAAGCATTTCTTTATTTACTCTATAAAATACTTTACAACTTGTTCACTTCACCTAGACTCACTACTGGAAACAGACTAATAAAATCCCAAGGAACAAGAAAATTGAACCTATAAGACATTCCCCAAAAATTTGAACCCTTCTTCTGACCATGATTTCCCTTTTTATAGAAGAAAAAGAGGAACAAGCTTCTAGCTAAAAGACATATGTCAACAACAAATTCATTCTTTGACAGTTAGCCTTGAAAGGCCATAGGCGATTCTGTTACAAAAATATTTTAATATCCATGTACTGGCACCTATGAATCATCGTTCTTAACAAAAAATTGGTAGGAGAAAAACCGTTTGAGCCATGCCGTTATCACCTTGACACCTTTGGATGGAGTGTGAGATGTTGTACTTCTATCCTATTGAGCATTTCCCTTCTAGGAAAGGAAATAGGGTCTCGACAAGAAGACAAGTTGCCCCTAAACTAGAGGAGGAGCTTCAACCTTCATGCCCAGGATCAGAGAAAGTGGAAGGAGGAGTTACAGGGGAAACATAATATGCTGGGGAGGGGTCACAGCTTCCATGCAGCCACATGGATGATTTTCTGCCACTCCCTACCCAAACATGTTTCTTTTTCATTCCTCTGCAGGCTCTCTCTGAGAACCCCCTGCCATCCAGTGAAAGAGTAGAAGCAGAGGTTGTGCCATGCATGGCCTTTCTTCATAAGAAAAGGCTTTCACGCCCCCTCTGGAAATCCTCCCCACTTTCACATCCCCTCTAGAAATAGACATACTCACACATGAGAGAAAACATCCATCTAGTATCACAGAGCATATATCAACTCCATTTATGACCTTTCTCAAATATCATTCCCCTTGCAGAAGAAAAAATGCACTCAGAAAATGGAAAGGCTTAATATTCTCCTGCCAGTTTGGTCACTACCTTGTTGTATTTATAGTTAAAAACACTTCATCTGTTAGTGCTTGTTCATGGAAAATTATCACTCTGGTGCTTTTGATTCAATTTGCCAGCTACATACACTAGAAATCATGCATATCACATCCACTATATTTTCTTGTTAAGGTTCATCTGATGTGAGTGATTTTATCCTGATTTTATTCTTCCATGGGTGTACATTCTTTTGCTTCAGGATTCCTATCAACAAGAAAATCTCTAAACTTATCAGAGAACTCATGATCCATCAGACCTAAATCTGAAGCTTATCCCAATCCTTTCACATCCCTGAGATATTGTCCTTGCCTTGTTGAATCAGTCATTTTCTCAATAGAAAAATTTAAAAATAATCCTCCTAGACTGAGTCGACATCTGAATCTGTAAACTTGTCATTAATCATCCTGAGTCAACAAGTCTATATCCTATTCATGCCATCTCTCCCACACAAGCTATGGATAATGTCTTCAATAATCCCTCCTAATTTCACATTTGAAACTCAGCCACAAATCTTACCCAGCTTGGCAAATGTAATGATCATTATTTGTCGATATGGCATTTGACCTTCCATCTGTATCCCTAGACCGATAGAGTCATGACTAATCAATGCCATATCATCTTTTGAGAAGACTCTATTAGCGGCCCCACCATAAGTCTTCCTGGCCAGCCTAGGACACATGGCATCATCTCGTGATGCCACAGTTTGTAACTTCCTTGCAACTTCCATCATGAGCATACGGGGCCCGTCATATGTTCACACTTTACTTGCTTTGCACAGTACCCGTTAATTCTTTCAGAATTAAAAGTTGAGTACCTTTCTCCTCAAGACATAACATCGCCATTCATCTTGAACATGTGCCAATTGATAGGACTATTAGTAAACCGGTTTTGACTGCTTGAGAATCGGTAACATAAGGCTTTGACCGACTACACCGCCAAGTTGTCATTTTCCACTAAAAACATGTGGCATCATCTCGCAATGCCGCTATCTTTATCTTCATTGCACTTTTAACCATGGGGAAGTGTGGACCGTTAGATTCATTTTGTCTTTAGCAACCGATCGAAATATTTAAGATTTTTAGAATTAGGAAAATAAAACATGGGCACAAGCATAAATATTGAAAAGAGACTGACTAGGGAAAATTTTACACACGACTTTAGGAGAATCATTTCATAAACCGGTCCACCACCACTTATCACTTAAAGAATAAAATGGCCCCACCCATGGTAAACAACCCTCGGCTTTAAGTGGAAAAAAGTAATGACAAAATATATCATTGCTAGGATTTTCTTCACAAGACATAAGAAATTTTGATAAATCCTAAACCCTAGACCTTGGACTTGTTGTCTTCAAAATCTGATTCACTTCAACATCCTTATAATAATATGATTAACTCTATGCATAAGAGATATTAAAGGGAAGGAAACTCTTAGGACAACATATGACAAGGTTTGATTTAACCTTCTACACTTCGGACCTACTCAGAGTCCAGGCGGGTATACCTTTGTGAACTAAATCCACACTTTTAAAAGATAAATTCACAGCAAACCAGTACAGAAAACCAGTGGATCTAATCACCTTAAAACTTACTAAAACAAAGGAATGAAAATTATACTCATATTCAGTTTTTGACCTACAAAACATGTAATAGACAACCTCAATCTATACTAGTGCCTTATCCAAGGTCACAGAGTCATCTAAATTCAAACAATACTCCCCAAACAAAATATCTCTACACATCCCATTGGCTTTGCTTCTGTTGATCCCTATGTATTCCTGACACACATAAGAATTTATGCATACCAAATTAAACTACGCTCATCAAGATTCAAAGTATCCTACAGAGAATTTACTGGTAGAAATAATTCTTGCATATTTAATTCCCCTCCTGAAGAGAAAAGCTAAGCAAAATATCTACTGAAAGTTGCCTTACAACCTTATTCAAACAAAATAACCCTGGATTATTCATAATGAAACAGTAAACAATTGCAAACACATTTGAAGATGACACAAAATTTTTACTCAAAACTGATGGTCTGTATATTGATATTATCTTGAAGAAAGTATTACAAAAACTCTTCAAATATTCTCCATTAAAACTTGGAAAAGCTCAGATAAATTTCTGCAGTGTTTTCTTACAATTCTTTTGCGATGCTTTTTCTACCAGTCCTGCTATCCATTTATAACAATATGGATGCACATAGCTTCAGACTTTCCTAGGAGAATTTGTTACAATTATTCCTTCTCAAGAAGAAGTTACAAAATTCTTTTACAAAAATGGTTACAAGTCCTTTTCGACCTCCGCATCTTCTTCTACTTGCTATCCAGTTGCAACCTCTTCTAACTATTTAGGAGCACCTTCTAATTGCTCCACATCCTAGATGGCATATTTTCTTGTCCACTCATTGTAGACATCATCAGTTGGCCATGTGAAATTAATCACTTTTGCTTTAGCCTTGTTTAACCTTTTCCATGAATTCCTCATCTTGTTGACCGCTGAATTGAGAAAACCATAATGAGATTTGATTCTCTCTATCTCCTGAATTGTTACAACAAAAAAGGAAGCTTTCCCTTGTCTTGTCCTTTTGCATTCCACTGAAGAATAATATCATCAATTTGAAACTTCCTTAATGATGTCCTTTTATCTAAAGGTACTTGGACTACAATTGGATCTTTGGATTTCTTTTATGAGCTAAAGTTCTGAGCTCTTCCACCTCCACAATTTGGATCATTCTATTTTCCATTGGTTCAGATAGCTCCATGTCCTCATCTTGCAAGAACTTATAAACTGGAAGAAGATTATGCACTGGCAATCTGACTTGAGTATGATAAACTAGTTCAAAAGGTGACATTCCAATGGCCTTCTTGACTGTTACTCTATCTGCCCACAAAGCTAATTTCAATTTTTGATCCCAAGATCTCTTATTTTCTTCCAGGATTTTCTTGATGATGTTCAAAAGGTTTTTATTGCTGGATTTTGCTTGTCCATTCCCCTGAGGGTGATAGGGTGAAGAGTAAGACATAAGTATTCCATGACTAGTACAAAATCCTATAAACTCTTCCGACCTGAAACTCATAGCATTATCCATCACCAATTTTGCAGGTATTCCAAACCTAGTTATTACATTATCCATCAGGAAGTCAATGACAACCTTGCTTGTAGCTCTTCTTGTAGAAAAGCTTCTATCCATTTAGTGAAATAGTCAGTGGCTACTATGATCCATCTATGACCCCTTCCTGATCTCTCAACAATTTCTCCAATAAAATCAATGCCCCACTAGACAAAAGGGGCTTCCACTGTGACTAGATTTAGGGGTAAGGCTCCTTCATACTTCAGCTTGGATGAAAACTTCTGAAATGGGTCACATTTCTGGACATATGCATGAGCATCTTTGAATAAGGTAGGCCAATAGTATCCAGCCCAGATTATGTTACCAGCAGTTGTCTTAGCAGAGTAATGACCCCTACATACTCCATCATGCATTTCAGTCAATACTCGTTTAGCCTAGAATTCATCCAAACACATTAGCAATTCTCCATCTCTCTTTCTCCAAAACAGATCACCTTGAATGAGCACATATTTTTGTGACTTGAGTTTTAAAGTTCTTTTCTGATTATGTGTCATTCCTTCTAAGAATTCATCATCTCTTAAAAATCGAACTATCTCTGAGTACCAAAGTTGTCTCTCAATGCTAGTGACTGAAGTATCTTTGACTTCAACATTATGTATTTCAACATTCATAAGATTAGACTCAGTCATGAGTTTAGCCAGACCTAAACCTCTCACCAATTTGGTTATCTTTATTTCCAAGTTAAATTCTTGGATTCTATTAATCCATCTGCATCTTTTCCCTGTAACCTCAGATTGGGACAAAATATCCTTAATTGCTGCATGTGGGACATAAGCAATAATATTTGCATTTACCAGATATGGCCTAAAAGCCTTGACAACTTTAACCAAAGCATAAGCTTGTTTCTCAATGGTTTCATATTTTAATTCTGCTACTTGCAAAGACTTGTTGTAGAAAGCTATGGGATGTTCATATCCCTCATTATCCTTTTGTAACAATACTGCAACTACTGTATGATATGAAGCAAAAGAAAATAGAGAAAAGGGCTTACTGTAATCAGGAGATTTTAACACTGGTGCTTCCTGAATGGCCTTTTTAATTTTAGCAAAAGCCTCTGAGGCTTCTTGATCCCAACAAAATTTGGTATCCTTCTTGAGCAGCTTGATAATGGGCTTCACTATCTCTGCAAAGTTTGCAATGAATCTCCTAACAAAATTCACTTTGCCTAGAAAGGATTGGATACCTTTAATATTCTTTGGTTCAAGCACTTTGTTTATTGCTTCAATCCTTTTAGGGTCTATCCTCACCCCTTCCTTGGAAACAATGTGTCCCAATAGTTTTCCTTCAGTGACCCCAAAATGACATTTCTTGGGAATTAATGACACCGAATTCCAAGGCTTTATTGATCACCTTTTCCAAATGTCCACAATGATCATCAGCCCTTTTAGAGAAACAAGTTAGATCATCTTGATAAACCACCATGATAATATTAATGAATTCTTTGAAAGCTACATCCATGGCTCTCTGAAATGTAGCTCCAACATTCTTCAATCCGAATGGCATTCTCACATAAACATATGTTCCCCATGGAGTAGTGAAAGTAGTTTTAAACTACTCAGACTCCTTCACTAACACTTGATTGTATCCGAAAAAACCATCCATCATGGATAAAAGATCACAACCTGTTACTCTTTGCAGCACGACTTCCATATTGAGAGAAGAATAATTGTCCTTTAAAGAAGCAACATTTAAATTTCTAAAATCCACACACAATCTAATGTCCCCATTTTTCTTTCTTACTGGGACCAGATTAGAGACCCATGAAGAATTCCTTATAGGTTTGATAATCCCCCCTTCTCTTAACTTAGTCAACTCCTGTTGCATCTAAGTTTCTAACAGGGGATTAATAGGTCTCTATTTCTGTCTAAAAGGCTTAGCATCTGGAAGTAAAGAATCTTCATGCTGAAAAAGATCTTGTCTATACACCTTTAGGTCTTCATAAGACCAAGTAAAAACATGTTTATATTTCCTCAATAAATTAATAAGGTTAGTCTTGACATGAGGGGGTAATTTCTTCCCACTGTATACTAACTTAGGGGATGATTCAGTCCCCAGGTTTACCTCCTCTAATTCTTCCAACTTGGTGGTAGACTGCTAATGTAAGTGACTGTCATTGTAACTAAACATGCTTTCCAGCTCTACCAGCCCCTTGGGTATTTCATTGGTTTCCAACTGCACCAAGTCATTTCCAAACACTATTTCTCTATTGTCAACCACCTCCACTAGTGCATTGCAATCAATCTTATGTCCATCATAATCATCAACACATTGGATGAACCTAAGAATTTCTTCATCATCAGCAAAAACTTGCCAATTATACACTTTATCAAGGATAGCAGGCCTAGATTTTATTTCCACAGTGGAAATACCGGTTAGTGTTGCATCATCATTTTTCAAGGCAACATTAGCTAGGAAATCTGCCATAATATTCTTCGATCGCTCTATCCAATTAATAGAAAATGTACTAAAATGCTCAATAACATCCCAAATTGCATGTTTATATCTCTTTAATCTATCATTCTTGGATGCATATTTGGATCTTACCTGAGAGACAACCAATTCTGAATCCCCTAGCACTATCAATAGTTGGATTCCATGCTTTTTTGCAACTTCAAGCCCCAACAATAGAGCTTCATACTCTGCAGTATTATTTGTGCACTGGAAAGCCAATAAGAAAGAATACTTAAAAGTTATACCTGATGGGGATACAAAAAGAACCCCTGCTCCAGATCCTTCTTTGGAGCAAGCTCCATCAAAATACATCTGCCATAAACCATATTGTTGTGCTTCTAATTTGACCACAATGGGGTCAGTAGTCTTCAACTAGGGCAGAATTGGTTGAAGTCTAAAGTTATCAAGATCTACATCAATCATACAATTAAGCATATTAGGGTCTACATTTTCAATTACCCTAGGAGCACGTGGCTCTCTATACAACTTGACCTGATTTCCATTGATTGGAATGGTGGCATAAGACAAATCCAGTTGAACATTTCCTCCTATTGCTGCTGCCCACTGCCTGGATAGTAACATACAATAATGGGGCTTGGTATCAGTAATAATAACATCCATTTTATAAGTTGCCTTTGGGAATGTTGCTATTTTTACTTCAACATCTTTCATTGTACCTATCACAGGTACTTCCCTGTTATCCATAGCATAGCATTTTCCATACACAGTGGTTACTGATAGTCCTAATTCTTTCATAACACCATAGGGCATTACATTAGCAACAACTCCTGAATCTATCATGCAGTTTTTTATCAACCAGTTGTTTGCTAACAAAGTGACATAGAAAGGATCTACCTGTGAAGGCTCTTGAGTAATAGTGGTTCCAACATAAACCTCTGGGGTTTGGAGTTCCCGATCCTTTCCATCTTTAGCTGAACCGGTGGGTAGGATTGTGTCACTGTTAGGTATACTAGAAAATAAAGACAAAGCTGCATCCCTATGTTCTTTAATTTTCAGTAATTCTACTAATGGGACAATGACCTTCATTTGTGTAAGAGCTTGAGCCATGTCAAATGTAGAACTATTGCTTATTTCAGTATTAGCTCTAACTCTTTCTATCTTGAGCTAACTTGCCTTTTTTACTGTAGCAGCTCGTTGTATATCACGAATATCTACACTCTTGGGTAGATCTTTGACTCGTTCCTTCTTTTCTTGACCAATCTTAGGGAAAGTAGCAGCACCACTTGCTGCCCCCTTTTGAGTGACCTCTTTTATGAACATGGAACCAGGTTCACCCTGATCAGTGTCTTTCTTGGTGCTTCTCAAGTTATAGTTGTGTTTTGCTTTGGCAATGGCAGCTTTAGTGAGACTTTTAACTTCTTCCTCACTAGGTCTTCTAAGATAAACTTCTTCATCCTCAATTGTTACCACATTCAATGTAGGATTCCAATCCAAGGTTAGTTGTCTTTGAACAAACCTTTCATTATCTAGCACATCACTGTATTCACTTTGTATAGACTCCTCATCACTTTCTATAATGGTTTCAAACATATTGATGTCAGGCTCAACTTCTTGTCTCATGGATTCTTCAAGGGCTTGAGCTACTGCACATTGATGAGGAGAATGTGGTCCATCATAAGCAACACACTAGGGAGTATTTTCTATATTATGGACAGTTTTCCCTTTCAAAGGGTCTGGAGTTTCCTGATTCTGAGAAATTTTGGGCTTCTCATTTTGGGGTTTGCTATCTTTCCAATTGGTATTATATGGCATGTCATGCAATCTAGGGGGCCAATCCTTCCAGTTATAATGAGGTTTATCATTTTTGTTTACCTTGGCAGTCAGATCCTTCATTGCAATGACCAATTTCTCAATCTTGTCTTCCTCCTTAGCTGCTTTGCTAGGTTGTTCTTTTGTTTCTTGCCATAATCTACCATCTGTTCTTCTTCCTAACTTCCCAGATGCTTTTATATTACTTTCTACATTAATGGCAATTCTAAAAGCATCTCTCAAGTTATGTGGATTTTTATCCCTCAAGATATAAGCCATCTTTGAGTCAAATGCATTGTAATAGGTATTCAGACACATGTTATCATCTAACCTCATCACCTGATACAATCTATGCATAGCCTTTTGGAATCTAGTATTAAAATAAGTGACCATTTCATTGTCAAACTTTCTGATGTTATTGAATTCATTGAGCATAAAGCTCACATTTGTTTTATCACCATATTACTCTTGAATTTTTTTTTAAAAATCTTCCAATGACCCAATGCTATTAACTGGAAGACCTCTGTACCAATCTCTTGCATCATCAAACAGGGATTGAACAAACAGTTTCATGATGACATCTTCATCCACTATCTCATAATCATTTATTAGATCCCCAAAAGATTTTAGGTGTTCCTCAGCACTAATTGCATTGTTTCTAGCAAACTTATGGAGTCTGTCTCTTAGCTCAGTAGGAACATGGTTGGGGTATCCTGGGATCCTATCAAAGAATAATTGTCTATATTGCTCTAAATTGATAGGTCTCCTTTGAAAAGGGCTAATAACATTATTGTTTCCTAGATTCATTCTAACTTTTGGAATTGGAGACTGAGATATTTGGGTATGCTGACTGTTCACAGGGATTTGACTCACTGATGCTATATTAGTAGGCACCGTAGGTTGAATTTTAATTGGGGGAATGGAAATTTGCTGAGGATCAGGCTTACTAAGGTCTTCTGATGGAAACATGATCAGGGGAGCTTTTATATAACTAATTTTTCTTTTGACTTCCTGATTGGCTGCTTCCAACTTAGCTTTCTCTAACTCCATTTGTAAATCCTCCTTTTCTTTCCTCATTCTTTCCATTTCTCTCTCATGTGCTGACAACCTATGAGAAATCTCCTCTGCACTTTTAGATCCAATTCCATCATCTACCCATTTCTATTTTCCTTTATCCATATTAGTCCTAGGAAGTTGAGAATCACTAAGTACTTCCCTGTTTGGTTGGACTATCGACCTATATGCTTGCTTGGCTTTGGGGATTAGAATTTCTCTGATCACAGGGCCCTCTTCATCACTCTTTTCTTTTTCCTTAGCTAGCACTTCAAGATCAACTATTTGTCTAAGAAGCCTATCTCTCTCCATTAATTTAGCTTTGACTTCCTTCTCCTTATTTGCTTCCTTTTGGGCTCTTAGGGAGATTAAATGGTGAACACTCCTATTCAAATCTTCAATCTCTTGGGACACTTTATCTTCATCAGGGAAATTTTCCTCAGAATTAGATATATTGACTTGATCTATGTCAATCAAACTAATGTTTCCATCGATTGTTCTAGGCACAGAGTGTCTAATTGCATTTGAATTGGTCCTATCTCTTGCAGAGACACTAACATGGGATAAATCTTGATTTAAAACATGTGCATTATCAATATTTCCAAACAGTCCTAAATGGAAACCTAATATATCATGTTTAGAATCTTTGGAAGAAGAATTAGACTTTGCATAAACAGGTTGATCAGGCATCTTACCGACATTATTAGTCTTTTGTACCCAAGCAACATTTGATGGCTTGTGTAACACTGATCTCTTCTGGCCTCTTCGTGACTGCTCTGGCAAACCCTCTTGCAAAGTTTCATGAGGATGCTTCTTCATGAATGATCTGGTGTTTTTTCCTCCTTGCATTACGCTTGTTCTCCTTTTAGAATGATTTATAATTCACAAGGACTGGTTCCAAGATAATAGAGTTGCCACCCACAAGAATATGGGAATTATGAAAACAAGCTTAGAATGAAAGACTGCAATTCCACAACACAATGATTTTCTTTATAAATTTAAGCACAAAATCTGCTTCTAGATTCTTAATGTGACTTATCCCATCTGGGTCACCACAATATGAATTAAATCTTTCTTAACCAGAAACTTTTAACAATTCATTTACTCCCCAACAGAGTTGCCACTTTTGTTGTCTTCAAAATCTGATTCACTTCAATATCCTTATAATAATATGATTAACTCTGTGCAGAAGAGATATTAAAGGGAAGGAAACTCTTAGGACAACATATGACAAGGTTTGATTTAACCTTCTACACTTTGGACCTACTCAGAGTCCAGGTGGGTATACCTTTGTGAACTAAATCCACACTTTTAAAAGATAAATCCACAACAAACCACTCCAGAAAACCAGTGGATCTAATCACCTTAAAGCTTACTGAAACAAAGGAATGAAAATTATACTCATATTCAGTATTTTGACCTAAAAAACATGTAATAGACAACCTCGATCTATACTAGTACCTTATCTAAGGTCACAGAGTCATCAAAATTCAAACAATACTCCCCAAACAAAATATCTCTACACATCCCATTGGCTTTGCTTCTGTTGATCCCTATATATGCCTGACACACATAAGAATTTATGCATACCAAATTAAACTATGCTCATCAAGATTCAAAGTATCCTACAAAGAATTTACTGGTAGAAATAATTCTTGCATATTTAATTCCCCTCCTGAAGAGAAAAGCTAAGAAAAATATCTACTGAAAGTTGCCTTACAACCTTATTCAAACAAAATAACCCTGGATTATTCAGAATGAAATAGTAAACAATTGCAAACACATTTGAAGATGACACAAAGTTTTTACTCAAAACTGATGGTTTGTATATTGATATTATCTTCAAGAAAGTATTACAAAAACTCTTTGAATATTCTCCATTAAAACTTGGAAAAGCTCAGATAAATTTCTGCAGTGTTTTCTTACAATTCTTTTGCGATGCTTTTTCTACTAGTCCTGCTATCCATTTATAACAGTATGGATGCACATAGCTTCAGACTTTCCTAGGAGAATTTGTTACAATTATTGCTTCTCAAGAAGAAGTTACAAAAATATTTCACAAAAACGGTTACAAGTCCTTTTCGACCTCCGCAACTTCTTCTACTTGCTGTCCGGTTGCAACCTCTTCTAATTGTTTAGGAGTGCCTTCTAACTGCTCCACATCCTAGATGGCATATTTTCTTGTCCACTCATTTTAGACATCATCAGTTGGCCATGTGAAATTAATCTCTTTTTCTTTAGCCTTGTTTAACCTTTTCCATGAATTCCTCATCTTATTGACCCTTGAATTGAGAAAAGCATAATGAGATTTGATTCTCTCTATCTCCTGAATTGTTACAACAAAAAAGGAAGCATCATCTAAGTCAACAATCCCTTTTATTCTGGTTGAGAATTTGGCCTCTAATTCCTTAAGCCACACTTGTTTGTCCTTCAGTTGAACTGAGCTGACAAAAACTCCTGGGAGCAATTCAAAAACCTGATCAGTGTACTCCTTCTTGTACAAGTTGATCTTCCTGTTAGCATTGTCTATCCCTTCTGCCAATTTTACTAGATCCTTTGTGGTATCACAAGTGGATTTGATGATAGGATCAGCCCCTGCTTCATCATAAGATACACAAATAAGCTCCAAGTCCTGCTCTCTGGGTTTCCACTTGTCAAAAATAGGCATCAAAATGGCCTTATCTCCATTAAGCTCATTCCACATATCCAAAATCTTTCTTATGTTGTTATATAATAGTGAGGCACTCATGGTATCTACAAAACTTGAAATGGTAGCCCTTACTCTTTCTTCATACTTCTTTTCATATAAGGCCTGAGCCTGTTTTAAATTCTCCAATTCTTGGGGAGTAATCTCAACCATTTGTGAGCTAGAAGGTGCTGGAGATGGTGGGAACTCAATGATGGGGCTGGTAGGTGGAGGTCTTGTAGGAGAAGAGGAGATCATTAGTGTTGAAGAGTCACCTTGATGGTACTATCTTGTCAATTGGCTTTGTAGCTTAGCAATGATGCTATCTTTACCTCTTACCTCTTCCTTAGCACTGTTATAGGCTTTCAAAATTGTCTCCAGCTTAACTTGGAGGTCTTCCTTTTCCTTAGGTTCCCTTTTTGCTACTACAACACTAAATTTTGCAGTCTCTAGCACAGTGCTAGCAGCTTCCACCACCCCTGTGTTCTACACTCTTTTCACTATCATTCCACCAAGGTAGCTTGACCCTAGGGTGTCCTTACTTCTTTTATTCTCATCTCTCTTGAGAGACCACATAACAAGTGCAACATTATCTTTGCTAAAAGTGATTCCCTCCATGGGTTTAGTTTCTTTTCTCACTGCCTCCAATACCAAGGCATCTACTATGTCCCACTCAAGGAGAATGAGTACTCCAGCTTGTGCCACCATATCTCTTCCTTGCTCAGGGGTGATGGTCTTAAATTCATTTGTCATTTCTTGTTTTATTTCCTCCTCAACCATAGTTGGATCTTTATGAGGCTGCTCACCTTTTCTTTTTTCACATCTTGCATTGTATTTGTCAATATTCTGCTTCCATACAAACTGCATGAATGCTCCTGATGTAACAAAATTGTTGTCAGCCAATAAGTCATCACTGGCCTGCTTGATCTTAGGATCCCACTCCTGGCCCTTGAATTCATTGGTAGTGATGTTCATCTCAGCAGCAAGGGGATCTTTTGGCATTCCTTCTTCTACTTCATCATATGTGTAGGCTATTTCTCCCAGGCTACCTAACTGTATCAGTTGCTTAGCTACTACCTGTTCATCTCCTATATGAATAGGGGATTGGGATGGAGAGTACAAGGGTGTATCAGATTGTACTTCTTTTCCTACTCTCTGCTTCTTTGGGCTCTCTTGGATGTCAATGACATCTTGTATCTTCCTCTTTCCTTTGGAGGTAGAGGGCTCCCCTGTTGTAGGCATCAACACACTATAATTAGACTTCTTGTGCAATGTATAGTCACCAGGAGGGATTGGTCTAGTAGGGGCAGACCTACTTAAAACCATTCTTGCCTTTTCAGGGTTGTTTTTAACCACAACCTCCCTCTTTTCTTTTAGAGTTTGCATTACATCCTCAAAGCAAAGAATTAGGAATTTTATTTTCTCCTCAAAAGGGAAAAAGCTAGACAATGGGTCATAGTTGGCATCAAACTGATGTACAAAATCTAAGGCCTTTTTATAAGCCACCCATTTTTCATTCCTCAGCTCCTGCTCATCTAGATCAAACTCATTTCTAATGAGGTCTTCAGGAAACTGGAACTGATGGGGTTTACCTCTGCACACTGCTCTCTTTCTAAACATACCATTAAAGAAATCTTCAGGATCGACACACCTGGGTTTAAGAAAATCCTCAAAACAATTCCAACCTCCCTTGGTTATCACAAATTGGTGGGCTATAGTAACCATAGGGAAAATAGTCCCTTTACCTCTGCCTATTAGCTCTGCTTCTTGCACACTACCAATTTGTCTGAGGATTTCTGTAGTTCCCACTTTGAGAGGGACCTGATAGGGCAATAAAAATGGAGTGCCTCTGAAACCAAATATTCTGAAAATTGTGGAGATAGGGTATAAGTAAATATCACCCCAATTATGAACAATTTTTATGTTTTCTGCAAATTCTTTTGGTCTAATAAATTCTAAAAGAACATTGGGGATTCTTGGATTTTCTGAACAAAGGAGAGTCCTGATCTTTGATGCAAAACATTTGTCAAATTTTAAGAAACTAGCATCATCTCTGTCCCATGATAACAATGTACTCCATAATTGTATCGTCATCTTTTCTCCATCTTTCTCTTTTATAAGGTCCATTCCACTTGGAAAATAATCACCACCTTTGAATAAAAATAGATGCATGAGGAGTGAATACCATCCAAAAGGCCTATCAACCTTCCCATTCTTTATTCCTATCAACCCTCCATGGATAGCATTAGTAATAAAAGAAGCATAATCAAAGGTTACTACAAGAGAAGGATTCAAAATCTGAGCAATCATTAGCATGTAATGATTAGGCATATTTGCCTCAGCATCCTCTCCCAAAATCTGGCAAAGTGACCAATATACTCCTTTAGCCCTAAGGGTGAATAGATTCAATGAGAAGGGCTCTTCAGTGTTGGGTCCTACAACTGTCAACCCACCTATATTCACAAAAAATTCCTTAAGGGACCCATTTCTAAGGTGGTTCCTTTGTGCACTGTATACTTGAGCTAATGATTTGAAATTAATGGGTTCCAGAAAATTGGTAAACTCATTAAACTGAAAAGCACTTCTGAATTACTCATTATTGATTTCAATAAGGGATTTCCCATTTATATCCCTAATGATCCTTGTGACTAGATCATAATTATGTGCAATCTGAGTCAGGAGATCCATATCCATGAATACTCCTGGAACTACCAATTTTCCCAAATCTAGCTCCCAGATGCTATTCTGTGGGGCTGAGGAATTTCTCATGCCAAATCCAACTTTGAACAGCCCCAACCCAGACAACCCAACCTATGGATCTCTCAACCAGTTACCTTTATCATACAACCCTTCTCTTATCTTCAAACAAGGAGCTCTTGGCACTAATTCTTTTACTTTTGATGCCTGATTAGTCGACAATGTCAATTGCTCGAGAAAATCATCACAAATGACCCTTTCCTGGTAATTAACTTTCCTTGATAATTCTCTCTTAGGTGCCATCTTAAAATATGCAAGCAATGTTATTATTACCCCCAACTGGTTCTGTGAAAAAATCAAGACCTCAATTAACACACACTGCTGAGAAATTACCAAGCATGAGTACAAGAAAACCTATTTTTAGCTTGAAAAAATCTACTCTGCAACTGAATGAACTTGCTCTGTATCTGAAGAAAATAGCTTTGTAACCGCTCCTCTACAACAATTCTTTAAAATGACACCTTCATCCGGTTGATACGAGATCATATATGGTACCCAGGCTCTTAATTGCGACATTGATACCGCATGCTTCGGCCGTCCCTTCAGAATTGAATTCATGAGAGGATTTGAATTTTTCGCTCCAACGGGTCACAACATGCCTGCACATTTTTCCTCTTCACTCTTTCACTATTTCACAAAGCATAACCTTCAGGCAATTTTGTTAAACGAAATCACGCCAACCGTCCGATCAAAAGAAACTTGATCGACCTTTACACTGACTTAACAACTTTGCCTTTGCCTCGGGCCCTACCTCCTTTTCACCATTTTGCGGGCTTTATCCTCCTAGCACTTTTCCTTTGCGAAGCCATGCCAAGCATTGGATGGAACTTTAACTACTCGACATTTAACTCTTACCGGGACCATTAGCTTCTTCATTAACCATGCCTTTATCTTGATGGCTAACGGTCTTTTGCTATTTCGCGAAGCTTAAACCGCTTTCAACTTGGGGCCACGAAACAACGCGAAGTGTTGGGTCAAATCAAAGATGACCATCCTTTAAGGGAGACCTTTATGCCCTCTTTACTTATGCTATTCTTTCATTGGTTACTGAATACCACGTGGTAGTCAACTGTTAGCTTTGGAAAACTCTTCGAGTTTAGTTCAACGTCAGCCACATGTCTTTCCCTTATAACCATTGGTTACACCTTGGTGGGCCCTCAACTTCTTCTGAAACCATGTGTCAATTGACACGTCACCATCTAGCATTACACCTGGATGAACCCTTTTTCCTTTCGCTATTTTGCGAAGCATATCCTTCGGTTGGTTCGCAACCATGAAACAATGTAAGCCCTTGGATCAAAACAGAGTTGATCCCCTTTTAACTTCATGCTTTATCTATCTTCAAGGCCCAAAAACCTTTTCGCTATTTCACAGGGCATAAAATACGAGCACTTTACCTTTGCAAATTCACGTGGGCTGTTAGATTAATTTTGACTTGCTCAATGCTTAACAATCTTAACTGAATCCGACAGACATGGGCCCTCTGACTCAACTCCATCCACCTAGCATCTAGTCACTTTTAAACTGACATGTCAACCTTTCATTTGCTGAGAGGACACATCTGATTCCACCTCATCCTTGACACCTGTATTTGCCAAGTCATTTCTTATCCTGTGGCATGACTCACCTCTAGGACGCACCTTTTAATCCTTAGAGCCAACTTGTTGACCATTGTGACCTCCTGCCACTGCCATCTTCTTACTCGCCATTTTGACCAACTGGACTGCCTGCTTGGAGTGCCATGTCATTTTGCTACTTCGCGAAAACTAACTGTCGAGCATTTTCCTCCTGCGAAGCTGCGCTGACCGTCAGATCAAATGAAACCTGTGCATCTGTTATGCTCTTATAAAAACTCCCTTTTTGCAGACCAAAAAACCTTTTCGCTATTTCGCAGGACATAACCTTCAAGCGTCTATCAGCCACAAAACAATGCGAACCGTCGGATCAGATTGGACTTGATCACCTTTTAGTCACTTGGAAAGTCTTCGCTGCAAGGTCCCACCAAACACTTTCACCATTTTGTGAAAGGTATTTCACTTGCAAGTTTCGGCTGCAAAATAACGCCAGCCGTTAGATCTTGAACGAGATGAAGCCTCTTTAAACTGGACCAAATGTGCACCATTTAGAACACTCCTCCCTTTCACCATTTTGCGAGTCTTAAACCACGCGCAACTTCGCCTAACGAAATAGCAAAAACCATAGATCCATCTGAGAGCTGCATGCAACTTACTGGGCCTGACAACATTAGGAAGAAAAGACATAAGGCACAAATTTTTACAATTAATTCAATAACCGCCTAGGCAAATGACATGGGGGGACACCTCTTACGGCCCCAAGACCCATTACTTAAGTGGATAAAGTAACACAGGAATAGAAAATAGTGGTTTTTTTGATCGAACATTGAACGATTTAAAATTAAAACCCTAAACCCTTAAGACCTAACATAGAGCTTGAAACAGTTGATAGTGTGTCTGACTCAAAATTTCAAAACTTAGCCAATTATGGGAAAAGAAAACCCATTTTTTAAACAGTGATAACAGGACCTTGATAAGAGATGCAAATAAAACCAAAAAATTCAATATTTAAGCTCAAAATTGAAAATTCATATGCAATCAACGTTTAGAGCTATCAGTGGCTTTGGTTGGGGACACTTATTTCACAGAAGTGAGGTGAGAATGAGAATCTTTGGGTGAAGCAGACCAAATACAGAGCAGACCAAAATGAAATTACCTAGACAGGGTTGTTAGGTCCCAGAGGCAACTGAGAGTGGGGGGGGTGAATCAGTTGTCTATTAATTTCAAACCAAAACTAACTTAACCAAACTTAGTGCATAATACCGGCAAACAAAACTTTAATGCTGGTAGATAGTTTAGCAGTTAATAATAGTACCGGTAAAGTTTAATGCATGAAACAGAAAGATAAATAACAACACAACACATAACACAATTATTTGTACGTGGAAACCCTATAAGGGGAAAAACCATAGTGAGAAACCTTACCCACAATCAGATGATACTACTGCACATAGTATGTGTGTACAAATGGTGTCTGCACATGCAGAAAGGCCAATTGCCTAGAGCTCACTGCTCAATCACAAAATGTGGGTCACACTGACTACAATTGGATGGTTAAATCCAATGATAATGTGCTGCTCAAAATAGCATCTTCATATGCTGAATTCAGTATCGGTTAAGCTTTGATTTGCCTTCTCCAAAGGCCTCCTTGAATCTTCAAATGATGTCTGCATGTATAGCTCTACTTATGTTCACATATACCTTATTACAATCCTTTTTCACACTCCTCTACTACTACTTAATCTCACAAATGAGATCTTACATATATACCAAGACCTAGGACCAAATGTGTAGGTCGGCTTACTGAGATATTATAATTAAATCAATTACAAATGAATCAATATGTGATGCATGATGTCGGATCAATGCATTTACAACAATAACAAATCATCTCCATAACGTGTCATGCTGATCTGGAATAGATAATGCTTGCCGGTCCATAACCTAGACCTATTCGCTGGTAACAACAAATATGCAAACCCGATTGGATCAAAGACAAAATCACCAAAACCAAGTGATCAAACAATGTCTTCGACATAACCAAGTAATCTCCAGATGATAACAGATCATCCTCAGTGTCAGTGAACAATATAACTTGCGAGTGAACCAGATACTGGTGACTGTGCATAAGTCACTAAACATGCCGTTGAACATAACCAAAGATCTCCAAGTGTTCTCAAGCGTTGACATCAATGACAAAACCAATGCAACACATCCATAATACCAACAATCTCCCCCTTTGGCATTGATGGCAACACAAGATGAAATGACCATCTAAGTGCCAAAGCAGAAATGCCAAAGACTAAAAACCAACAATCTCCCAAAGAGATCATCAAAATACAGATACAGAGAGTAACAATCTCTCCCTCAATGAATAATCTCTCCCCAAAAGATAATGTGTTTTTCCATAGATATCTCTCCCCCTTTGACATCAAATGCCAAAGCAATACAAAACCAAATACAATTAGTTCAAAGAACTTGTTACAAATACCAATTGTTATAACCTCATTTATTCAATCTACTCCCCCTAAGAAGTAGCTCTCCTTCATCAATGCCAGAAAAATAGTTTTCCGTTAATTCTGTTGGTCTAATGCCATGCTCCAACTGTTTAATTTTCTACCGGTGAGGTTATAACTCCAAGCTAATCTCTTAGATATTCAAAAGTTTCCTTAGGAAAAGGTTTAGTAACGATATCTGCAATATTCTCTTTAGTATTGACATAAACCAATTTCACTTCTTTTTCTTCAACATTCTCTTTCAGAAAATTGAATTTGATAGAAACATGTTTAGTTTTTGAGTGAAATACCAGATTCTTTGATATATCAATTGCTGCCATATTATCACAGTAAATGATTATAGGTTCCTTGCATTTTACCTTTATGTCTTTCAACATTTGCTTAATCCATAATACCTGTGTACAATTAGTTGCTGCTGCAACACATTCTAATTCTGCTATTGATAAGGATGTGCAACTTTGTTTCTTGCTCAACCATGAAATTAGTCTGCTGCCAAGGAAAAATGCTCCACCGGTGGTTCTTTTTCTGTCATCTACATCTCCTACCCAATTTGCATTTGTGTATGCACATAAATCAAAATTTTCATCTTTAGGATACCATAAACCAAGATTTGTTGTGCCTTGTAGATACCGGAAAATCCTTTTTACTGCTGATTCATGATTTTCCTTAGGATTACTCTAAAATCTCAAAACAATAGATACTGCATTCATAATATCTGGTCTTGTTTGTGTGAAATATAGTAAACCTCCTATCATAGACTTGTATCTTATTGAATTAACATGTGCTGATTCATCCTTCAAAGATAGTTTATCAGTTGTAGTCATAGGTGTGCTTACCGGTTTAGAGTTTTCCATACCAAATTTCTTAAGTAATTCCATCAAGTACTTTGATTGATTTATGAATATACCTTTATCAGTCTGTGAAATCTGCAATCCTAAAAAGAATTTTATCTCTCCAATCATAGACATTTCAAATTCTTCTTGCATCTTATTAGAAAAGTCTTTACACAATCCATCTTCTCCTCCAACAATTATATCATCAACAAAAACTTCAATAACCAAGATGTCATCATTAGTCACTTTGTAATATAAGTTGCTATCAGGATTACCTTTAGTGTAACCAAGCTTCAAAAGATATTTGTCCAATCTTGCATACCAAGCTCTAGGAGCTTGCTTCAATCCATATAAAGCTTTCCTTAACCTGCAAACCATATCTTTGTCATCTCTCAAAGAAAATCCATCAGGTTGTTCAATGTAAACTTCCTCTTCAATATTTCCATTAAAAAATGCATATTTAACATCCATTTGATATACTTTATAGTTCTTGTGTGCTGCAAAAGCTAAAAATAATCTAACCGCCTCAATTCCTTCTTTCTGTGAATACCCCTTACACACTAATCTTGCTTTGTTTATGATTAACTTACCATCTTCATTAAGTTTATTTCTAAATACCCATTTAGTTCCGATTACATTTTTGTTTTTAGGCTGGGGAACCAATGTCCATGTGTTATTCTTTTCAATTTGTTCCAATTCATATTCCATAGCCTTAATCCAATGTTTATCTTCACATGCCTCATTAATAGTTGCTGGTTCAAATTGAGAAATTAGACACACCTCTTCATTTTCTAGTCTTCCTCTAGTCATAACTCCTTGATACTTATTCCCAATTATCTGACTTTTAGAGTGATTCAATCTTACATATCTGGGTGTGTTTACTTGCTACTGTTCTTCAGTCACTGTGGAATTCTCATATGATGCCGATGTGATTGGATCAACATTTTGTACCCATGTAATTATAGTAGGTTCATTTGTGATTATCTCAACTACCGGTTCAGAGTCTATAGACCTTCTAAACTGTTAATCAATCTTCACATTTTCACTTTCAATGTTTTTCTGCAATCTCTTATTAAAACATCTATATGCCTTGCTCTTAGATGAATAACCAAGAAATATTCCTTCTCACTTCTAGGATCAAATTTGCAAATATAATAATCTCTCCTAATATAACATTTGCTTCCAAATATTCTGAAATATTTAAGAGTGGGAGTATTACCAAACCATAGTTCATGAGGGGTCTTACCGGTTTCACCTTTGATGTGAACTTTGTTGAATGTATAAACAACTATATTGACTGCTTCTCTCCAATACACATGAGGTAGGTTTGCTTCTGATATCATGCTTCTAGCTGCATCCAAAATAGTTATGTTCTTCCTTTCCACAACTCCATTGTTGCTAGGGTGTCCGAGGTGCTGATAATTGTCTTATGATTCCATTCACTTCACAAAATGTATTAAATTCCTTAGATGTGAATTCACCTCCTTGATCTGATCTCAAACATTTAATTTTCTTATCAGTTTCATTCTCTACCATGACCTTAAATAGTTTGAATTTCCCAAAAGCTTCTGATTTCTCCCTAAGAAAAGTAACCCAACACATTCTAGAATAGTCATCAATGATTAGCATAAAATAGCTATCTCCTTGTAAACTTCTAGTTCTTGCTGGACCACATAAATCAGTATGAATTAAGTCAAGAACATTATTGGATTTTTCTAGAATACTCTTAAAAGTTGCTCTAACTTACTTTCCAAATTGACATTCCTTACATACTAGATTGTGAGGTTTAATACTCCTAGGTAAATCTCTTACTACCTTAGTTGTACTGATATTCACAATGCAATCAAAATTTACATGATACAGTCTCTTATGCCATAGACAACTTTCATCAATATGTGCAATCAAGCATGTCTTCTCATTGTTATTCAAATGAAAGATATTACCTCTAGTTTGATTACCGGTTGCAATTTCCAAACTAGTTCTATTCATGATTTTGCATTTACCATTCTTGAATTGTAATTGAAATCCTTTTTCAACTAATTGACCAACACTCAAAAGATTATTCTTCAAACCTTCAACATAGTAAACATTATCAGTATTGTGCTTACCATGAAAAGATATAGTACCTTTTCCTTTGATCAAACAAGCTTTGTCATCTCTAAATCTTACTAGACCTCCATTGTATTCCTCAAAGGTTATGAATTTACTCTTATCACCAGTCATATGATGTGAACATTTGGAATCAATAATCCATTCATCATTTTCTTCAATTTTAGCTATCAGGGCTTTCTCTACCGATTGAATAGTAGGTGCCAGTTGATCTTCTGTTATAGCAACAAAATGCCATCCATTGTCTGTCGATTCCTGACCAGAATCATCAGTAACTCCTTCATCAGCATAGTAACATGATTTGTCTATATTCTTCTTAAATCTGTACCTTTGATATTCAGGGTTAGGCTTGTATGTTCTTTTAGCTTCTTCTTTCAATCTTGCATGTCTATCAGGACACTTGGATGCCATATGACCAATTTTATTGTAGATAAAACATTTAAATGGTGCTTTACCTTCATAATTACTTCCAACTGGACCTTTAGGCATTTTCCATGCAAATAGTGCTTCAAGCTCTTCAAGTTCTTCATTCCCTCTTTTGATTTCTTCAAGTTCTCTAGCATAGAGTGCTTTCCAATCAGATTTTTCAGATGATGATGATGATGCTGCATATGATGAAGCTTTGAAAGCCAAATCTATCTTAATTGAAGCAATAGGATCAAATTCCTCAAGTTCAAAAGCTGGAAGTTTTCCAACCAAAGTATCTCTAGATACTGATGCATTAGGCATTGTTCTCATTTCATTAATAGAAGTTACTTTCATTTTGTATGCCGGTGGCAAAGCTCTTAATAATTTAGAAACAATCTCATCTTCACTTAAGGATCCTCCACAACATTGTATACCCAAAATAATTTCATTAACTCTTTCCATAAAAGCAGAAATCCTTTCATCTTCTTCCATTTTTAGATTTTCATATCTGACCCGAAAGCATTCTAGTTTTGCAATTTTGATAGTTGTATCACCTTCATTCAATGTCTCCAATTTATCCCAGATAGCTTTAGCAGTAGATCTATCTGATAATCCCATGATTTTCTAATCTGACAATGCGCTCAAAAGTGCTTCTCTTGCTTTGCAATCATTTTCTTCATCTTTAGCCAAGGTTGGTGGATTAAGTTGACCTTGAGTAGGAACAACATAGCCATTCTTTGTAACATCCCATATGTCCTTTCCAATGCAATTCAGATGTGTCTCCATTTTGATCTTCCATATACCATAGTTGGTTCCATCAAGCTTCAAACTATCCTTCCTGAAATAGTTAGTAGACATAAGATCTCCTCAAGTTGTTAAACTTCTACAAAAAGAGGACTAAGCTCTAATACCAATTTTTAGGTCCCAGAGGCAACTGAGAGGGGGGTGGGTTGAATCAGTTGTCTATTAATTTCAAACCAAAACTAACTTAACCAAACTTAGTGTATAATACTAGTAAACCAAACTTTAATGTCGGTAGACAGTTTAGCAGTTAATAACAATATCGGTAAAGTTTAATGCATGAAATAGAAAGACAAATAACATACACAACACATAACACAGTTATTTGTATGTGGAAACCCTGTAAGGGGAAAAACCACGGTGGGAAACCTTACCCACAATCAGATGATACTACTGCAGATAGTATGTGTGTACAAATGGGGTCTGCACATGCAGAAAGGCCAACTGCCTAGAGGTCACTGCTCAATCACAAAATGTGAGTCACACTGACTACAATTGGATGGTTAAATCCAATGATAATGTATTGCTCAAAATAGAATCTTCATATGCTGGATTCAGTACCGGTTAAGCTCTGATTTGCCTTATCTAAAAGCCTCCTTGAATCTTCAAATGATGTCTGCATGTATAGCTCTACTTATGTTCACATATACCTCATTACAATCCTTTTTCACACTCCTCTACTACTACTTAATCTCACAAATGAGATCTTACATATATACCAAGACCTAGGACCAAATGTGTAGGTTGGCTTACTAAGATGTTATAATTAAATCAATTACAAATGAATCAATATGTGATGCATGATTTCGGCTCAATGCATTTATAACAATAACAAATCATCTCCATAATGTGCCATGCTGATCTGTAATAGATAATGCTTGCCGGTCCATAACCTAGACCTATTTGCCAGTAACAACAAATATGCAAACCCGATTGGATCAAAGACAAAATCACCAAAACCAAGTGATCAAACAATGTCTTCGGCATAACCAAGTAATCTCCAGATGATAACAGATCATCCTCAGTGCCGATGAACTAAATACCATTGACTGTGCATAAGTCACTGAACATGCCGATGAACATAACCAAAGATCTCCAAGTGTTCTCAAGTGTTGACATTAATGACAAAACCAATGTAATACATCCATAATACCAACAAGGGTAACTTCAAAAGAAAGGAAACTACACTACCAAAGGAAACCTAACTAATGCTCATGGATAAAAGCTACTTTAAGAAAAGTAGAACCTCAAAAAATGTCCATGAACAAGCAATTCAAGAGGGAATTTATTAATCATTCCATTGGGCATAGAGTCAAAAAATTTACTCTACCCTAAACTATTTGTGGCCTACAAGGTCAAACCACATGTGATGGCCCAATGCCATCTATCAATATTAACTTTTTTATGCCTCTTTCATAAACATGATTCTCTTCTGAAAGAATCAAATATTATTTAATAACATAAGTGGAATGCCACTTTTCAAACTTACTGGCTACTTTCATCCAACTACTATAGTCAAATTTATCACTGCAATCATTGCTGAAACTCTGAAACTTATACAATTATATAGAATATCCCAATCTGTAAGAACATCATCTAGTTGAAAAAGAAAATCTCATATTTTGGCACATAACTGAGAAAACATGCCTCCGTTGCAACATCAGCCTGCTTACTTAAATAGGGACTCCCTGAAGAAATTATTTTCTTATTGATCATAACAAGAAAAATATTATCAAGAGGAGGAAAAGGATCAGAGATGACCCCTTCATGTAACTACAAATCATCAAACCGGACAAAAACTTTACCCTCCTACTCTGTATCTTTCTTACTGAGCATAACAAGAAAACTGTTATCAAGAGGAGGAAAAGGATCAGAGATGACCCCTTCATGTAACTACAAATCATCAAACCGGACAAAAAGTTCACCCTCCTACTATGTATCCGATTTGATGTTGACAATATCAGCAACAAGAGAAAGCTGATCATTATTACTTATCATTAATTCAAGTATTACACCTTTATCTTTATAATATTTCATTTCAAAAAGTTGATGCAATAGTGTCTGGACTCTCACTTGTTTCTTCATACAAAGGGTTAAGAACAATATGAAAACCCTTCTCAAAAACATTATAGAAAAGCACCAATTGATCTTCATCTGCATCTTCATCAAATAATGCATTGACATTTTCACTAAAACCATTGCTCATCTTATCTTTAGATTCATCAGGGGTTAAGGAACTACAACCTGAAATAGAACAACACCCAACCATATAATCCTCATAGATATTATCATCAAAAGATGATGGCATCTCATTATCTAAATTTTCATTATCATACACAACTACTTCTCGAGAGACTGAATTTATACCATCAAAATATTGCATACTTATATCTATTTCAGACATAAAACTTTCCAATCCTTCAAACTCACTATTGGATCTATTTGAAACACAAGAATGCAGATAAACCTCTTGTGGAATATCATTCCTGGAACAACCATTGTTACTGTCACTTGGTGAAGTGATTGCCATCATTTCCATCTCTATATCCAATATGTCAGGTAATTTCTCACTAACCTTTTCTTCATCAATATGAGGAATAACCATTGTCTAGGACAAGTTCTCTTCACTCACATTTTTATTCAAATCATAATCAATAATAGGGCTAATGTGATCAATAGGGATGTAAACACCTTGATATGGATCTTTATCTTTTGACTCATGCCTTTCTTTAACCTCTAATATTTTAGGACAACATACCCTTGTAAATAAATAATCCCTAGGGATTCCATACTTCAAGTTGTTCTCAATATCTATTGCTTTCCTATAAGCCTGATGCAAGGTTTTAGGATCTTTATCTCTCAGCAAATAACTCTCTTCCTCATCAAATACAACCAAATAAATAACTAGGCACACTGCATCATTTGGTCTATAACTGCTAGGAATGTCATCCAATACCCTAGCAAAACCCGAGATTAAAAGCAAGTACTAACTCATCTTCTTCCTTCTGGATACCCATGAATGTTTTCATAATTAAGCTTGGATTAATTCTTTCACCAAACTATTCCATGAATGCTACCTTTAATTCTTCCCATGAAGAGATAGAACATAATCGCATGTAAGAAAACCAATCTTTGGCATTTTCCATCAAAGATTGAACAAACAGCTTCATGAAAACATCTTCCTGATTTATCTCAAAATCTCCCATTAATTCAGAAAACTCTTGCAAATGTTGACGTGCTGATTCTGACCTTTTCCCACTGAATTCTGATAGTTGTTCCCTAGCATTTGCAGGAACAAGATTTCAAAAACCTTGGATACCATTAAAAATCAATGGCTTATATCTTTCTATAAAGAAATCTTTATGGTGATTTAGAAGAGGTTGCGCATTTATATTCGACATTTCATAGGGAAGCAAAGGCACATAACACATATTTTCATTCATTTCCCTAATTCTTTCCTTTTTCCATAAATCTTTAACTATTGCATTATATGGCTCAAAATATACTCCATCTAACCTCAAACAAAATGTGGAAATTGAATCACAGGAGTATATAAAATAATCACTACCATTCCCCTCTTTAGTGCTTCTTTCACTCTTAAGGGAACATTTTGTACACATAATTTTCATGAAAATATATTTGACTCATGAAAATCAAAATACCTGGAAATGCTAAAGCTATTGCTGCCTTGTTTAACTTGGGATTTGAAAAATCCCTTTCAATCCTTCAAATCTTTAACACTGATCTTTGACAAAGTCGCCACCTCCTTGCATAGGACAAATACTCAAACAACTGGAATTTATTCACAGGTCAGATTTGTTTCAACATAGTACTGCAACACTTCCTCATCATCAAATGGCATTATATGCATTCCGTCCTCTTCTTGTCGGGGTACTTCATCATAAGAACTCAAACCTTCATCTTTTCTACAAATTCTTTGGTTCTTTTTCACACAGATGCACACTGGTGCATAGATCTTAGAGTCGCCACTCACAACCTGTGAGGTATTATAAATGATCTCAAAAAATGAATAGATCTAGACAAAAATTTTTAATAGAAGATGAGCTACAATAGATCCTCCAGCAACATTTATGAGAATTGACTCAAACTAACAAGGGATAGATCAAGAACTCTTCACTCTATAGGCAAAGATTTGAGTCCTGTGACGTGAGAGCAACACTCAACCATCAAATCACAAAAGACCCATACAACTTTATGAAATATTCCTCAGTAGAGTCACCATTTTTGTTGGTGACTCGGATGGGATAATCTCAACTATATCTTAAGAAAATTTTTCTTTACAATTCATATTCTCCCCAATAGAGTCATCATTTTTATTGGTGCCCAAAATAAACCGGTTTACACTGCCACAGGGTAGAGACCAAGCTGATTCCTCCAAATACCTATGGAAAGCCACTTCTAACTATTAATATCTGTCAGGATTAGACCAACTTCAACAAGGATGCAAGATCCTTCTACACTATGAGCTTTGTAGGACCCGAGAGGGTAATCCCTTCAGTGAACTTCCTGCTCTCTACAACAAGACTCAGTAATCTACTGAAAACAAAGCATATTATCTCATAAAAGGATTCAACAGAAAGGAAGAATGCTCAAGGATGGAAAATCCTTCAGTGATCCCCGACCTTAGGCTGGAGCATGAGATGGGTGGGACAACTTTTAGAAAATACGTAAAAAATCGACAAATGATATTTTGATATTTTGAAAGATTTGTAGGGATTCATTAGTTAAAACTGAAACAAGGTTGATAAATAAAGCCGGTTACAAGCAGTGATTAGTTCTTTATTGCATTGGGCACCTGAAAGATATAAAATGTAAACCTGAAAATGTGACAGAATTTGATAACATAAAATTTGAGATGATACTGCCTTACAATATACCTCATTAGTGATCCCAACCCAAAACTACTTATCTAAAATCCTTGCACAAGCCCTATCATTCTACAACTCTATTTAAACAATTTAATTGACCCCTTGGGCCGAAGAATAAATAGAAATCTACATACATAATAACAATGCACTAAATGAAATAAACCCTTGATTGATTTCTTTTAAAAACTGATAGAATCATGCAATGGAGAGAAAAGAGTCTTAATTCTATTTTATTTAAACAAAATGCTATCTCTATCACAAGATAAAATTTACATATAACTCCTTCAATAACCTGTGTAGAACTTGATACTAAAGAATTTCTTTATTTATCCTGTAAAAGACTTTACAGCTTGTTCGCTTCACCTAGACTCACTACTAGAAACAGACTAGGAAAAAACCCAAGGAACAAGAAAATTGAACCTAGAAGACATTCCCCAAAAATATGAACCCTTCTTCTGGCCATGATTTCCCTTTTGATAGAAGAAAGGGAGCAACACGATTTCGGCCATAAGACATATGTCAACAACAAATTCATTCTTTGACAATTAGCCCTAAAAGGCCATATGCGATTCTGTTACAAAAATATTTTGATATCCATGTGCTGGCACCTATGAATTATCATTCTTAACTGGAAATTGGTAGGAGAAAAACCGTTTGAGCTATACCATTATCATCCTGACACCTTCGGATATAGTGTGAGATGTTGCGCTTCTATTCTATTGAGCATTTCCCTTCTAGGAAAGGAAACAGGGTCCCAACAAGAAGAAAAGTTGCATCTAAACTAGAGGAGGAGCTTCAACCTTCATGCCCAAGATTAGAGAAAGTGGAAGGAGGAGTTACAGGGGAAACATAATATGGTGGGGAGGGGTCAAAACTTCCATGCAACCACATGGATGATTTTCTGCCACTCCCTACCCAGACATGTTTCTTTTTCATTCCTCTATGAGATCTCTCTCAGAATCCCCTGCCATCCAGTGACAGAGTGGAAGTAGAGGCTGTGCCATGCATGACCTTTCTTTATAAGAAAAGGCTTTCATGCCCCCTCTGGAAATCCTCCCCACTTTCACATCCCCTCTGGCAATAGACATATTCACATATGAGAGAAAACATCCATCTAGTATCACAAAGCATATAGCAACTCCATTTATGACCTTTCTCAAACATCATTCCCCTTGTAGAAGAAAAAACTGCACTCAGAAAATGGAAAGGCTTCATTTTCTCCTACCAGTTTGGTCACTACCTTGTTGTATTTATAGTTAAAAACACTTCATATAGTAGTGCCTATTTGTGGAAAATCATCACTCCGCTGCTCGTGATTCTACCTGTCAGCTATGGACACTAGAAATCATGCATGTCACATCCACTATATTTTCCTGTCAAGGTTCATCTTATGTGAGTGATTTTATTCTTTGATGGGTGTACATTCTTCTGCTTCAAGATTTATTTCAACAAGCAAATCTATGAACTCATCAGAGAACTCATGATCCATTAGACCTAAACCTGAAGCTTATCCCAATCCTTTCACATCTCTGAGATATTGTCCTTTCCTTGTTGAATCAATCCTTTGCTCATTAGAAAAATTTGAAAATAATCCTCCTAGACTGAGTTGACATCTAAATCTCCCAACTTGTCATTAATCATCCTGAGTCGACAAGTCTGTATCCTGTTCATCACATCTCTCCCGCATAAGATACGACCAATGTCTTCAATGATCCCTCCTAATTTCACCTTTGAAACTCAGCTAGAGATCTTACCCAGCCTGGCAAATTTAATGATCATTATTTATCGATGTGGAATTGACCTTCCATCTATATCCACGGACCCATGGAGTCATGAGTAATCAATTCCATATCATCTTTTAAGCATACTCTGTCAGCGGCCCCACCATAAGTCTTCTTGGCCAGCCTGGGACACGTGGCATCATCTCGTGATGTCGTGGTCCGTAACTTCCTTGCAACTTCCATCGTGGGGATATGGGTGCCGTCAGATTTGTTCACACTTTAATTGCTCTGCACAGTGCCCGTTAATTCTTTCAGAATTAAAAGTTGGGCAACTTTTTCCTTAGGACATAACATCGCCATTCATCTTGAACACGTGCCAATTATTAAGACTATTAGTAAATGGGTTTTTACCACCTGAGAACCGATAACACAAGGATTCGACTGACTACACCACTAGGTTGTCATTTTCTACTGAAAACATGTGGCATTATCTCACGATGCCGCGGTTTTTATCTTCACTGCACTTTTAACCATGGGGAAGCATGGACCATTAGATTAATTATGTCTTTAGCAACCGGCCGAAATATTTAGGATTTTTGGACTTAGGAAAATAAAACGCGGGCACAGGCATAAATATTTAAAAGAGACCGACTAGGGGAAATTTTGCACATGACTTTAGGAGAATCATTTCATAAACCGGTCCACCACCACTTATCACTTAAAGAATAAAATGGCCATGCCCATGGTAAACAACCCTCGGCTTTAAGTGGGAAAAGGTAATGACAAAATATATCATTGCTAGGTTTTTCTTCACAAGGAAAGAAATTTTTATAAATCCTAAACCCTAGACCTTGGATCTTGACAAAAGATGCAAATAAAATCAAAAAATTTAATATTTAAGTTCAAAATTAAACATTCACATGCAATCAATTTCCAGTGTTATCAGTACCTATCCCTACCATTGCCCCTTTCCTCCTGTCAAATGATTGTATACATGGTCTACCACCTCTCCCTGCATCCTCTTCATCATCCCCCTATAATCCATTCCCTCTCCCTCTCCTCCTCCGTCATCTAGCCAACCTCTCCCCATCTGTATCATCCTCTAGTTGGGGCATTGGCTCTCTAACACATGTCAATTGAGGGAACATTTGTGCATAGAAGTAAGCCTCATAATTGGGTGTCATAATCACATCTGCAACATCTAATATTAAATCTCAAGGTGCTGGTATTAACACCTAGAACTCTGCAACTACAACCTCATATGATAGACAAGGTCCCCATTGAGGTATCTCTCATCTCATTCGGGAAAAATTCGCTGACCCTAATGGCTACCCTTGTACCCCACCAAACTATCTTAACACCCTATCAGGTTGGTCTCTCTCAATAATATATGGAGTCATGTTGATCAAACACTTGGCCTGGAAATAGCATAAGGCAACTCCTGATCCTCCTCCTCTCAGGGCTTGTAGTATAGGTATGACCTCTAGATGATTGTGTTTATGTCATCGATCACTCTCCTCTGGTGCTCCATCTTCTCAAGTTGAGGCTAGGAGATGGTCATATTATACATATGGACACATTTCTATCTAGATCCGCGTTCTATGTAGCATACTGGCATTGTTACTACAATATTCTCAAAGACACATATCTAGAGCAATGTAACAAATAATGATATACTACAACCATCGAGGTACAAAAACTGATGAAGATCATGGTATAGATGGGATAACATGCATGACCCCCAAGAAAACTAAGTACCTTGTGTAAGCATCAATTCCTTGGGGACCCAACTTTTTCTTGAACATCCATTTGCATCCCACAAGATTACATCCTTCAGGAAAAGGTACCAAATTCCAAGCATTGTTCTTGATTTCATCTCATTATTAATGGCTTCCATCCAATAATATACATCATGCATACCCATAGCCTCTCTAACAATCCTAGGGTCATTAGTATTAACAAGTAAAGAAAAAATGCAACTAGAATCTAACAATGAATATCTAAACCTTTCTAGTGAATACACATATCTATAAGTGTCATATGTCACAAGTAGATCTCCTCAAAGGTTGAGGTTGAGGTTATTCATATTCTTCTAAACTTTTAAAGCTACTAGAGTTTTCCTCATCATCAAGTCCACCAGGAGCTCGTAGTTCTTCTTTCTCAAGGGTATAAGGAATCTAAACTACCTCCTTCTTCTATTTCTCCTCTTTCTCCGGTTGTAGCTCAACACTGGAAGGTTTCATCTCTTTGAAAATAACACTTTTCTATAGATAACCTTCTATGTCACTAGATCCCAAAGCTTGTACCCTTTTACACCGACACCATAGCCAAAAAAGATGCATTTCACTGCCTTGTTCTCCAACTTAAACATTTTTTCATTTGAAAAGTTTGCATAACCTTCACAACCAAATACTCTGAGATGCATCATCAAGGGATTCTTTCCTAACCACACCTCCATAGGTGTCTTATCAACAAGTCCCAAAGTAGGAGATTTTTTTACCACATTGTAAGAAATAGCTATAGCTTTAGCCTAGAAATTTTGCTTGAGTCCAACACCACTTAGCATATTCCTATCCCTCTCAATCAATGTCCTATTCATCCTCTCTACAAATCCATTCTATTGAGGAGTGTTTGGAGTTTTCTTATGCCTTTTAATCTCATGGTCCTTATAGAACCTATCAAAATCTGTCAAGAAAAACTCACCACCATTGTCAATCCTCAAACACTTAATCTTTCTACTAGTCTAATTCTCAACAAGAGCCTTAAACTTCTTAAATTTAATAAACACTTTAAATGTACTTTTGAAAAAATAAACAAATATCCTTCCACTATAGTCATCAATAAATGATATTTAATACAAATTTTGAAATTGAAGGATCATGAACAAGATCAAAATCATTTGAATTTATTATGTCAAACAACCTAGAAGATTTGTGAGTGTACGTTAGGAAATAGGAAATCATCACAAGACAAGATAAACGTAATAGCTCAATCACAAATGCATTCATTGCAATGATCTATCCTAAACAACACTCAATAGAGACATGAAATAAAAACATTCAAAATTAAAGACATATGCAAACCAATAGCAGATTTGAATGCTCCTTCATGCGGCTCCATTGTTCTTCTTTCCTCTTCAAATGGTTTGGTTGTGGATCTCACCTACAAGTGCACACACACAATTGAAAGCAAGTAGACGAGATTTTTGATCAAGAGTACTAGAAGCGTAAATTCGATAGTCTGATTACCAATTAGCTTTGATTGATGAAGATCATCCAATTTATAGAAGAATTGGAGAGATGACATGATTAGCATGATTCAATTCAAATGGAAATTGCAAATCAATTATGTCAATTATGACAAATTATGCACTTTCTATGCAAAATTTGTTGATTGATAATTTATGACAAATTATGACAACTTCTATGTCAAAATTGATTGATTGTCAATTATGACAAATTTATGACAAATTGACATGTCATTTCCATGAATTTAGGAGAGAAATAGGAGAGAATTGAAATTAGGAATTAGAAAATTAAGAAATTAGAAAATGAGGAATTTAGGAATTAAGAAATTGATGGAAATTAGAAATTTGGTAAATTAATTAATAATTTGTCATTTATTAATTGATTCACAAAGAGGAATAATTAGCCAATCAAATGAACATTTAATTGTGACAAGAAGACTTAGGATAAATAAATAATTTATTAATCCTAGAGGAAGAAATGACAAACCAGGTTAAATGATAAAATCACGAAACCCTAGAAGATGAATTAGGTCTTGATGAAAGATAATTGACTCGATCATGATTTTAAATTGATAAATGACCAATGTGATAAATGATTTGATTGAGAAAATGCGCCAATTGATGAGGAACAATGACAAATTGATCCAAATTGACATAATTGAGACAAACAATGATCGATGACAAATCGATCGCAAAATGACAAAATTGACAAGAGGACAAGGATCGATGACAAAATAGATTGCAAAACGAAAATATTGAAAATGACCACAATTGATGACAAATCGATCGCAAAATGATAAGATTGAAAATGATAAGGATTGATGATAAATCGATCACCAGAGGACAAGATTGACAAGAGGACAACAATTGATGACAAATTGATCACAAGATTGACAGGAGGACAAAACCCTAATTAGGATTGACGATGTCCAAAATGATGACAAATAACATGCACATTGATGCAATAGGATAAGATTGATTAAAATCATGACTGGAGATTGTTGTCGACAAGACCAAATTCGAGAGCGAGATAAAGGAAGAATGTAGAAGAAAGACTCGATGTTCGCAAATGATAAAAACCAAGTACGAATCATAGGAGAAATGTTAATGCGACACAAAAACCTAAAATGAGGCAATGCGCAAATGTTAAAGTATGACTCCGCAAGTGTTGACCATTTTTAGGTGTCTACATTTTGCCCCTCTTTGAGACAATGCGATTTTAAGCATTGTTTCAAAGAACTATAATGAAAATGCCCCAGACAATAACGATGACATATGCATGCCCCCTCGAGGAATTGGCCGGAAACATGCAGAAAAGAGGCCAATTGATCGATAAAAAGGATAGAATCGAACGGACTGACAATCGGATACCGGATGCATGAAGGACAAGCAATTGAAGATGCAAAAGATCATGACCAACATAAGATGGAGAGGATGCACGTCCATCTATACACTGACAAAGATCTATAAATGAGACCAAGAGAGGGAAAATTGCTCATTTGCACTAGCCAAGGAGGAGAATTTGTTGCTTTGGACAAGAACACTTGCAGAGAGATGGCGAACATTCCAATGGCAGAACACCTTGGGAAATGTGTACGCACATTCAGATGACCAGATGACACAGGAGCAGCAGTATGGATCTCAAATACCCATGTTTTCAATTTCATGAATTTTGATTGCTTGCGGGACATTGCGGGGCCCACAGGGGATGCCAAAAAGGACTCCTGCGCTCGTGTAGGGCGAATCCTACGCTTGTGTGGGGTATTCTGCACTTGTGTAGGGAGACATAGGTGCAGGTTACCTGACACAGGTGCAGGTTATCTTACACAGGCACAATTGTGCAATGCAAACCCTAATTTTGGTCAAAATGACATGCAAATGATCCGGAAAAAGGGGAAAAGGGTAGGATAGGTCAAATTAGATGAAAAACACCCTGATTAGACATGAAAAAGAGGAAATGTAACCCATAGGAGCAAACCCTAAAACTGACAAAATTTTGCCCCAATTGTGATGCAGAGTCGACAGTATTCGCTGATCACACGGGAGAACCGACCAGATTGCTTCATGCTACGACATAGACTCAGGAGCACAGAAAGAGATACCTTAGCAGGACTTGGGATATACTATGTCACATTCATGCCCAAGATTAGGGCAAACATAGGACTTCTTACCGCATTGGCAGAGCGATGGCATTCAGAGACTTCCTCATTCCATCTGGCGACTGGAGAGGCGACGGTGACACTGGAGGATGTATGGCGTATCCTCCGCATTCCAATTCATGGAGAGATGATAGAGTATGACCCAGTGACAGGGAGAGATGCATTGTGCAGATTGTTTGAGTGCGACGCAGATGATTTGGATATTGTCGAGAGGGAGATCGGCTGGGAGACCATGGCATCGGAGTATGATCAACGATATGTGGTGATAGTCGTAGTGATAGCATGTCTACTAGCAGGAGACAGACGAGGACATGGATTCCCTATTGAATGGGGAAGAGTGCTCGAGCAGATGGTGACAGAGGGGACAGTCTATGAATGGGGACCATGTGTGCTGGACCATGTGTGCTGGCTATGCTGTATTTTCAGTTGCATCAGATAACATATCAGGGAGTTCAGACTTTGAGTTGTGGAGTTACACTGCTACAGGTATGGGCATTTGAGCACATAGCCATATGTCGACTGATCACAGATAGACAGGTAGTGCCACATCGACCATATGTGTATTGCTATGGGGGAGCACTGAGACAGGGTCCTTTTGGATACATACTATACTGGCAACATGAGCTAGACCGACTGAGAGAGTTCATATGGAGGCCATATCGTGATTGCTCAGGATGGTCAGATGATAGTGAGGAGTTACCATATTGTAGACAGGAGAGGTACTTGATTGGGCGACCAGTGAATCGCCAGAGAGTAATTGAGTTGTACCTACCAGAGAGAGTTAGATGACAGTTTGGAGAGAGGCAGGATGTACCTAGGAGGACTGCACACTTTGCCCGATCTCATAGAGAGACGAGTTAGTGGGGGAGTATGATTCAGCCACACACAGCATATGTGGATTTTTCATAGCTACAACAGAGACAGTGGGATTGGGGATCAGATGTGGCAGACGCTGGGATGACAGAGGAGTATGAGAGATGGTTTGCACGACGGTGGCCAGTGCCATTGACAGATCCAGATATTCCAGTGCCGAGGTGACAGGAGGACTTCCCACTCACAGGAGAGGAGGAGGGAGATGATGAGGACGAGGAGGATGAGGAGCATGACGAGGATGGAGATGAGGATGGTGGGGATGACGAGGATGAGCCAGATTCAGGTGAGCATGAGGCATTACAGGACATACCCATAGAGCTAGAGACAGCTAGGATAGAGGAGATGGAGATGTGCAAGGCTACCATAGCGAGTCAGCAGGATCACATTGCGACTTTAGAGAGACAACAGGATCAGTTCAGAGCAGAGATATCCAGAATCACAGTAGCTCGAGATGCAGCGATTGCTTAGGCACAGCGAGAGGAACAGAGAGTCACTGAGTATATTGGGTCGATTCGGGATGCCAGTGTACGGGAGCTAGGACAAATGTTGGTAGAGACCGGAGAGGAGATACGCCATTGGAAGACACTATATGAGAGTGCAGTTCCACCAGAGCAGAGAGCACCTTCATATCGGGCACGATCGAGGATAGAGAGCAGGGCACGCTCTCGGAGGTCATTGAGCAACATGGGGGTGAGTGGACCTATGAGACCACCACAGCCAGGACCAGGAGGGACATCATCCGCAAGACCTTGCAAGGATGAGGAGGACAGAGGGAGCACCCAGTGACAGAGGCATGTGCTCCTTAGATAGACAGTGGACTTTATGTAGTTTGACATTTTGTAGTCAGCCTGCGGGCCATACTTAGGACAAACAGTCCAATTTTGTACTCCGATATTATTGTGACAGATGATATGATATGCATCGATATGATGAGATGAAATATGTTATGACTTACGTGATTTTCTATGTATGGATGACTTATGCACTGTTGATGTATCATTATGGAACATGTATGGATGTGTTTTTTTTTTTGCTTATATGTTTTTGATGCATTGATAATATGAAATGGATAAAATGCTTGATATGGTGCTTAATGTAATGCAAATGTACTAAACAAATGGATGCAGGATGCAGCATGTGTGCGGGGAAATCGGAGCACTAGACCAAACTGACTATCCGAACTGACAGAAGAAATGTTAGTAAGAAGAAAATGAGACAGAAGACAGTTAAAGATGAAGAAAACTTGCTTTCAGTAATGCACTTTGTAGGTGAGAACCTTTATTTTTATGTAGCAAAATGGATGCGTAGCATCATGGCATTGAAGGCCAGAGCTGAAATGCACCCCTTTTTGCAAAAGACAGACACATCATAGACAAACAATAATCACAATCAAGAAAAGGACCATGATCCATCCCGGTCACTCTAAATCACTTAGTGACATCATCGAGCAACATAGGAACATGACCGAAGCTAAAGATAAATCAATAAAAAGATAAGATGCACAAATTCCAACAAATCAAACAAACATCTTGATCTTCATTGTCAAAAGTTGAAAGTGCTGATAGGACGATCATGCTGTCTGGTTTCAGGGAATGTGGTACCCCGTCTAAGATAGGACACAGTCTGGTTTCGAGTATACCACCCCTGTATAAGACCCACGATAGTAGAGACAAGGACAAATGATATTGATGGTAACGTTCGATTGATAAGACAATTTTGATCAGTTTGAATGTCTGGTTTGATTGAAAAAGTTCATCTGTTTACGCATGATTTCATTAAAGCACAATGTTGGATTGCGAGTCGTTGGATGCATGCTCAGCGATCTGTCTTATGCACAGAGGGGTTATTTATTGCAAAATGCTTGTTTTTGGATTTTAATGTTTTGAAATGTTTTTGTGTTCATTTTTTCAGGACTTTAAATGATTTTTTTGGAATTTGTATTTTTTCAAATTTTAGATACTTTTTTCAGGACATTTTGCAATTTTTTTATGAATTTTTTCAGGACATTTTTAAATGCTTTTGAGATTTTTTCAGGACATTTTCAATTTTTTTGTTTTTATTTCAGGATGTTATTCAATTTTTATGATTTTTTGATTTTTTTTTGCCCCCAGTGTCTAGCAAGGCAAGGAATATGATAGATGAATAAATAGGCTTGTTGAAATGATGGTGGATAGAGGGAAGACAAAGGCCTTTTATCATGGAGACAATACAGAGGCAATTTTAAAGGGCTATTGCGTGATGGGACAAGAGACTGGATATGACAATGTAAAGCAGGAACATGGCATGAGGGACATGTCAAGAGGTTTTTGAAACCATGTTTAAATTTTGCGTCCTTATGTCAAATCAAGATCAAGGAATGAAAAAGAGTGTATGGATAGTGATAAGATATGGATAGGATAAGCAAGACCAAGAATGGATAAGGGACATGGATTGAAGGTTGGGATAGGATACGGGATAGTGGTAGAAAGTTGCAATAAGCTAGGGAATATGGATGAAAGGTTGTAATAAGCAAATGGATAAAGACCAAAAGCTATGATGGACTAAAAACTGCAAACAAGATGCATGATGCTCATGACGATCCTCAGCCTTGTCAAGATCAAAGGTGGAAAGACAAAACTAGACATGAGGGACAATAGGATATGAAGGGCAATAGGATATGAAGGAGGAAACCTGCCCCCAAGTGTGGTGTGCAAGAACTTCATAAATTATGCATGATGCCCGTTTGCTAGGTTTTCATCATGGTACTTGCCCAAGGCGCCTGTTTTGCTAGGTTTCACCAATGGATGAATTATTTTTGTGTTTACTTTTGTTTCTTTTGTCTTTTTTTTTTTTTTTGCACTTTTTTTTTTTTTTGATTTTTTTTTTCGATTTTGACTTTTTCAAGAGAAGATGGACACATGATAGGGGATGGAAGAAGGACTCAAGCGTCTTTTTGTTGGATAGTAGCCTTGAAAACAAATGGCCCATGACCTTTAAAAGTATGCTCAAAGACGTTGGTAGGATAAGGACATGGAAAATGAGATGAAACTAAGGCAAGGATTTATGCAAAGGATGGGATCAAAGGGATCGAAGGATGGAAAATGTGCATTGGATAATGGATAGGGTATTGGAAGAATTGGGCTTGACTGGATGGAAATGAAGGCAAGATCGACATTGGCACACACCTTGAGGGGTGATGGACTGATGGAGGAAAAGTGGGTTTTGGATATGGAGATTTTGATGGAGGAATAGCTTGGGATTTTGGGACATAAGGGCCCAAAATGGATGAAGAAGGTGATGGAGGAACAAATTTGAGAGGGTTGGATGGAGGAATAGCAATTTTAGATGCCAAGTTGATTGTTTCTTTAGGCTTTTGTGCTTCAAGGAGTTGCTTAGGGATCCACATGGTTTTTGATTTTTCATGCTTTTGTGGTTCCTTGGAGTGCATTGCTTGCACAAGGGATTTAGGAACCCATATAGATTTTGAATTTGCTTTATTTTGCTCAGTGGGCCTTTGTGGCCTTTTGGATATTTCTTTTTCTTTATAGATCATATTGTTCTTTGTTTTGACATGTCGATTATATTGGACATGTTGATCCTTGAATACATGTGGATTTTTAGACTTATGACTTTTATACTTGGCATCCAAATTGCTTGGAGGAGGAAAGGAATGCATGGATGGATAGGAATGAAGTGGACTTATTTTGGATTGATGAAATTTACTCAAGGATGTGTGCCTTTGCTGACCTTGCATAGAGGACAAAGGGATATAAGGACCTAAGATGGATGGAAGCGATGATGGGGAAGGTGGACATTTGGATTTTGATGGAGGGATAGCAACGTCTTGAGAGTGAGTAGTGTAGACATGACCCTTAAGATCTTCTTTGATATGGAGGAGTTCTTTCTCATGAATGTCTACTCCTTTGCCTTTATGAATATCTTGACTTGTAGAATACTCTTTTCTTTGGGAAGAAGACACGAGTCCATTATGAGGTGGATATGATATGAGAGAAATAATAAGATCTTGAAGTGGATCGGATTGCACCAAAGTGGAAGAACCCATTATGCATGTCGAGGGTTCATGAACATCTTGCACTGACACGTTAGAATCATGAGGGGGATTAGGATCATGAGGGGGACTAGGATTGTGTTGTGGACATGGTTCAATGATAGGTTCTTCAAGAGATGGAATGGGAGAAATGATGGGATCATCAAAAGAAATGCGATCTTGGAGTGTATATGGAGGATTAAGACAAGGAGATGGAGGAACAAAAGGATCTTGTGGAGGATCCGAAGGAATAATTTGATCTTGATAAGGAGGAAGATCATTGGATTCCTCTTTAAAGGTACTTTGCTCTTGACTTTCAATGGGATCATTGGAAAGGATGGAAGGGATATCTTGATCTTTCTTAGGAAGTGGAATGTCAATGGGATTTGAAAGGACATTTTTTTCATGAAATGGAATGAGATCGTTTGGGATTGGATGGACTGGGATATCTTGATCTTGCTCAGGGAATGGAGTGTCAATAGGACTTTGGATAGGATGGAAAAGAATAGGGGAATCATCGTGAGTGTCTAGGAACATGGGGTCCTGGTCAACAATTGGATGGGATGATAAGGTTTCAGGATCTTGATCTTGATTTTCTTTAGGACTCATTTCTTCGTGCTCTAAATTATCCTCTTGACATGGGGTTAGACTTTGGATATGCATGGAGGATTCTGACAAGGAATCAATGTTTTGGCATGAAGGAAATGCACTTTGAACATTTGTGATGGATTCTGGCAAGGAATCAATGCTTGAACATGAGGAAGAGGGACTTCGAATGGGGTCCTCTAAAACAGGTAATGGCAATAAAGTGCATGGTGGCATTGGGTCTTGTATTTTTGAAACATGACAAGGATGTGCATCATGAATTGGATTATCGTTACAATCAATTATGGATAGCTCTTGGATAATTGCATCCTTGGGTGTATTGTTTGAGGAGGACAATATGGAAGGTTCTTGTGAAACTTCTAGAGGTGTAGGGATAGATGCCACTGGAGAGTCAATTTGCTTGTGAGGGGATGAGGCATTGCTAGACATAAGTGTATTATCTTGATCTTCCTCAAAGAACTCACTTGGTAATTTCCTTAAGAGCATTGCAATAAAGCCACCTTTCTTTCGAGGTTTTGACATGATTGGATCTGGAATTTGAACTTGTTTTTGGTTTGATGTCATGTTTTGATATTGAACTTGGTTCAATTGTTCCGACATGTTTGAAACTTGGCTTGGTGTGTGCTGCAACCTTTGTTTTTGAATGTTTGGTTATTGTTGTTGACATTGATATGTTGATTGAACCTGTTGATATTCCACCATTGGTTGAACTATTTGTTGACATTGTATAGTTGGTTGGACATATTGTTGAAATTGGACCATTGGTTGTATTGGTTGTATATGTTGGACAATTGGTTGTGTTGGTTGCATATGTTGGAATTGTTGAGCAATTGGTTGTGATGGTTGAAAATCTGATTGATAGTGAACACCTTCTTGTTCTTGTTGTGAAGGCACATAATGTTGAAATTGATGTTGTCTCTTTTCTTGAAATTGTTTCATCATCTCTATTTGGGAGAGGAGAGCTGGTATGTCTGATCGTTCAAAAAGAGATCTTACATCAATTGACTCAATCTTTGGATTTCGACCTAGAAGTTTTTGAAACATTTTGGACATTTGTGATCTATTCTTCGCAATGTTTTTCACTCTTTGTTCCAAAATCTCATTTTCTTGAGCTAGTTTCTCCTCTAGTTTTTGTATTTGGACATTTACATCATCATGAAAAGTTTGATCAATGTTGCTTTGTTGTTGGGTTGGATAGAATTGTGATTGCATTGTTGGTTGATATGTCAAACTTTGTTGCATCATTGGTGCTTGGAACCTTGTTTCAATAGACATGTCACTATGCAAATGCAATATTTTTGGAATTTTTCAAGGATAATGTATGATATGCAACTAAATGCAAACTAAATAGATGAAAATGCAATCTATGGCAAGAGTGCAACCTATGTTTTTTGCTTGTTTTTCAAGATTTTGACAAACTTTTTCGATGCAAATCTAAGAAAGAGACCCTTAGGAGATTGAAATGATATCTAGACCTCAAAGGACAAAAGGACCAAGTGACAAAAGGACAAAATGACAAAGTCTCCCCTATATGCTTGGATACTAAGCTAGGTTTGACCAAATGATATTGATGACAAAAGGACAAAATATTTAATAAGTTCTAGACTTCTTAACAATGAATTAGGGTTTATCAAAGATTTGGATTACTCAAGTATGACAAAACCTAGTTTTGGCACTATATGCAAAGGGACAATTACTATGCAAATGACTCTAATATGATATGATAATGACTTAAGCTTAATGAAGAGACCTAGGGTAAGCAATGTATGACAATGATATGACTTTAATGCAAGAGGACATATGCAAATGGATGACTTTTATTGAAAAGAGTATGACTTAGGTGAAACCTAACCTTGGTACTTGATAATGAACTTTGCAAAATGCAACCTAGGATGAACCTAAATGTAAGTGACATGCTTCTTGAGACAAGATTTTGAACAATATTTGACAACCATGTTTGAAGATGAGTTTCTGAATCTTGTTGAACCTTTGTTGGATGAATGTTTCTTGTGTTTAATCTTGGTTTGAATAAATTTGTTTTGTTTTTGAAATGATATGCAATTCAACTTTTGACAAGTAAAGAAGACAAGATATTTTAACATAGACTCAAGACAATCATGCTCATTTCCACATTTCTTATGGTAGGCAAAGACATTAGGTACTTGAGAGGTAGACTCATTATGAGATTCAAGGAGAATACATAGATGCTTGACCCCATGGGCTCCCCTCCACGACACTCACTTCTCAGGGCAGCCAAGCATCAGTCCCCATGGAAATCTCCCCATGGCGAACTTAGTATCTCTTCCAAGTATCCGAACTTGTCCTTCTCAAGCAACTAGAAGGGTTTTTTTTTGGCCTCTAAAAACAAGGTGTTTAGTAAGGATTTCTGTTAAGTGTTACTCCTTGATGTCACGCAAGCGTGATTGAGACATTAAGCCCACCAAGATACCAAACAAATGTAGTCGTGCAAGCACGATTTAGACCCATGAGGCCCTACTTAGATGTTGATATGAGAAAGAGTTCAAGGGTCATCACTTCCCAAGTAACTGCAATTCCCACGTAACACTTCCTTCAAAGCTTTCGCTCATCGGGTATTTTTTTATAGTGAGTTAGAATGCCAAGGAATTCTAGCCGTACTCACTTTGGGTCATTCCCTTCTCACGATTATCACTTGCTTGCAAAAGCAAAGTGGTCGGGAAGGCAGGCCCTCTAAAGGAGACACACAATCAAAGACAAAAGCATGGTATCGAAGATTTGGATTTCTGATCACCCTAAAAGGATGAGAGCATACTCTCCTACTCCAATGTCACACTCAACAATCAAATAAAGCATAGATTCATTCCATCCTACTTAAAAATCACTAGGTGCCTAAAACATTTAAAGACAAACACCAAGTTTAGTTGTTTCTCCAAGGCAACCTGCAAAACCCAAGTTAGGAGTTTGATTTGTTGTCTTTGACTATCGATTCTGCATAACACATGTTAGTAGTTTGATTTATTGTCTTTTCCATGCGTATGCCAAGATTCTGTACAGATAATTAGTACCAAAATCCAAAGCACATAAAACAGAATGCAAAAACTAAACAAATTTCAAATAAAACACTACATTTTTACCCCTGTTCTGGACTTTACACAGGTGCAGAACTCAGGACACAGGCGCAGAATGCAGGACACAAGCGTAGAATGTCTTCTACACAGGCACATAATGCTCAACACAAGCGCAGGATGCAGGACACAGGCGCAGAAGTCTCCAGAAAACCCTGCACGACCCTGTTTTTGGGTTTTTTGGCTTGCAAATCAACTTGAAAGCACTCAAAACACCATAAAGAGGTTAGAAGGTTAGTGTTCACGTCGGGTTCACCAATTAATGTACGTTAGGAAATAGAAAATCATCACAAGACAAGATAAACGTAATAGCTCAATCACAAATGCATTCATTGCAATGATCTATCCTAAACAACACTCAATAGAGACATGAAATAAAAACATTCAAAATTAAAGACATATGCAAACCAATAGCAGATTTGAATGCTCCTTCATGCGGCTCCATTGTTCTTCTTTCCTCTTCAAATGGTTTGGTTGTGGATCTCACCTACAAGTGCACACACACAATTGAAAGCAAGTAGACGAGATTTTTGATCAAGAGTACTAGAAGCGTAAATTCGATAGTCTGATTACCAATTAGCTTTGATTGATGAAGATCATCCAATTTATAGAAGAATTGGAGAGATGACAAGATTAGCATGATTCAATTCAAATGGAAATTGCAAATCAATTATGTCAATTATGACAAATTATGCACTTTCTATGCAAAATTTGTTGATTGATAATTTATGACAAATTATGACACCTTCTATGTCAAAATTGATTGATTGTCAATTATGACAAATTTATGACAAATTGACATGTCATTTCCATGAATTTAGGAGAGAAATAGGAGAGAATTGAAATTAGGAATTAGAAAATTAAGAAATTAGAAAATGAGGAATTTAGGAATTAAGAAATTGATGGAAATTAGAAATTAGGTAAATTAATTAATAATCTGTCATTTATTAATTGATTCACAAAGAGGAATAATTAGCCAATCAAATGAACATTTAATTGTGACAAGAAGACTTAGGATAAATAAATAATTTATTAATCCTAGAGGAAGAAATGACAAACCAGGTTAAATGATAAAATCACGAAACCCTAGAAGATGAATTAGGTCTTGATGAAAGATAATTGACTCGATCATGATTTTAAATTGATAAATGACCAATGTGATAAATGATTTGATTGAGAAAATGCGCCAATTGATGAGGAACAATGACAAATTGATCCAAATTGACATAATTGAGACAAACAATGATCGATGACAAATCGATCGCAAAATGACAAAATTGACAAGAGGACAAGGATCGATGACAAAATAGATTGCAAAACGAAAATATTGAAAATGACCACAATTGATGACAAATCGATCACAAAATGACAAAATCGAACATGACAACGACCGATGACAAATCGACCGTCAAACGACAAGATTGAAAATGATAAGGATTGATGATAAATCGATCGCCAGAGGACAAGATTGACAAGAGGACAACGATCGATGACAAATCGATCACAAGATTGACAGGAGGACAAAACCCTAATTAGGATTGACGATGTCCAAAATGATGACAAATAAGCACGCACATTGATGCAATAGGATAAGATTGATTAAAATCATGACTGGAGATTGTTGTCGACAAGACCAAATTCGAGAGCGAGATAAAGGAAGAATGTAGAAGAAAGACTCGATGTTCGCAAATGATAAAAACCAAGTACGAATCATAGGAGAAATGTTAATGCGACACAAAAACCTAAAATGAGGCAATGCGCAAATGTTAAAGTATGACTCCGCAAGTGTTGACCATTTTTAGGTGTCTATAGTGAGAACTAGAGTAAAACTAAACATGGTTTTGTTTACCATGGATGTAGTGTTTGCAAAAATAGAACTCAACATTATAATAATCAAGCCCCTCAATAAGGTATTTATATTTCATGGTTTCAAGACCCTTCTCATCAATATGGCCAAGTCTTTGGTGTCATAGAATTCTTCTCTACTAGGAGTTTAATCTCCAAATTATTGGTACCCTTAGGTACCCTAAAAAACATGACCATCAGATGTAGAAGCAAAATTCCTCTTCAAATCTCAATTTAATGGTGAGGATGAATAATCTAGAGCCCTCTTCTTAGATTCCATAGAAGCACCATTGCATTGTACAATGCATGCATTCAACTTATACAAGGTGACTATCCAAACACCCTTAGAAAGCACCATAGAACCTCTAGTCATCTTGCATACATCTTGTGAGAAAACAATGTGCACACCCACATCACTCAACTTACTTACATAGAGTAGATTTTGTGTCAAAACTAGGATGTGGATTGCACCATCAATCCCCTTCACTCTTCCATCAAGAAATATAATCTTGACTCTTCCACAACCAACAACCTTCAGATGAGAGTCATCACTAAGATACATCTTCCCACCATCATATCCTTCATACTTTGAAAACCAACCCTAATGTGAGGTAATTTAAAAATATGGACTTGATTCTATCAACCAAACATCTTCTGATGAAAGTGTTTCCAAGGGTGAAAAAAGTGCTTCAACATCATCCCAAGAGGATTTGTTTGAATCTTAATTGAAGGATCTCTTCTTCTTCTTTTTCACCTCCTAACATTCTTTGTGGAATGTTCAATTTTTTAATAATTACAACACTTTTCATTGGAATTTCCAAGAGACTTAGATCTCCCCTGGGATATGTGTCTACCGCTTTCATATTTCTTGTCCTTCTTACCTTTCTATTTTGATCTACAATGAACAACAAGAGCCTCCTTAGCTGACTCTGTTGGGACTTATTAAAATTGAGTCAATTTTAGAGGCCCATTTCAAAATTTTGCTCTGCATGTCAGAAAAGTTTCCAAATGAGTTAGTTTGAATGGCCTAGTTTGCGAGAGGGTAAAATGGAACCGGTTGATTTTCAGAGGGTAAGGCTTGGGAAACTTGTTGTACACCTTTCATTTGGCCTATTTAGTGATGTGAAACTTTCAGAATTCAGTTTGGATAAGTGTACTAGGTACCCATTTTGAGGGGTAAGCTGAAAGTGCATTTTAGGCACAAATGCAAATTTTATTAAGTAGCCTACTTTGGGTGTTTATATCTTTTTCTCTATTGATCATCATGAATAATTTCAAAATGGATTGAATTGCATGCATAAATGTGAGTTAACATGCAAAATTTCAAGTCTTAATGAATCCATTTGCTCAGTTTTTGAAGATCAATCCGTTTGTAGTTTGTGTGGTTTGCACAAGTGTAAAAATGCCCTGGTGAATGTCATATAAAAATGTTTATTCTGGGCTATTGTTGATCTAAAAGGCAAGCCGTGTTTCAAATTTCAAGCCTCTACCAATCCATTTGATCAGTTTTCAAAAGGTTTCCTTGAGCCGTCTGGTTCAATTATCCGTACTTTTAGTGTAATATCAGTTAAAGTAGTCTTTTTCATGAGCGCACCATTTGCACCTAGTCAGACTTTTGGTCGAACTGAGAATTCAAAGATTTAATATGTACTTCAAGGTACCTGTGTTTCAAATTTGAGGGTCTACGGAGGTCGTTTGATATTTTTGAGAAGGGCATCATGTGTTGCCAGAACATTGACTTCATCAGGTCCGCAGTGTCGACAAAGCCAGTTGGTCATTTTCGGCAATTAATATCTCTTCGTTTGGGACTCATCTTGAGAAACCGTTTGGTAGAGTTCATCCTTGTATATCAGAGTACACGCTTGTAAATTTTCAAGATCCAGAAAGGTGTTTTGACCACTTTGAAAAATACGTCTTCGCGATTAAATGCGAAAATGTGGCGTAATTGCCTAAAAGTTGCAAAACTCAGTCTGATGATCCGAAAATGATGCCGATCGTTTCCAGAGGTGTGTTTGAGGTCCGTGAGTCATTTGAAAGGTCAGTTGAACAAATTTTTTTCTTTTTTAGTCAAACCCACTTTGGGGCCCGAGCTGGGTAAATGCCAATGCATTAATTTTATGGCGAAAATGGCTTTAAATTCATGGCAGTGTAGAACAATGTCAGCTCGAATGCATATTGACAAATTGGTTTATTAAGAGATGATTTTGTTTCATTGTGTGGGCATATAACTGAGAGGTTTCTATGGAACTTTATGGTATTCCATTGGCTGGCAAATAAAAACTTCAGAAGTTTGAATTGCAAGGTGTAGTTCCAAATTCCATAACTCTGTTAATGTCCTCCTTGCTGTGTGTGAGGAATGTGGAAGAGGAAAAGGCAATAAAAATATTTCAAGCAAATGCATGTGGGCATGCACAGTGCCAAATCCTTTGGAGTGCAGCAATGAAAATAATGTTAAATAGTCTTCAACAAATTGCAATCTGTAGGCCATGTTCCCAGCCGTGGTATGCTAAAAGTTTATAAATTTCAAACTAATGTATATGGTAGCCATGTTTGAAAGGGGCACCATTAAACCCTCAACTAGCAGCCAACAACAAATAGCAATTGCCAAATGACAAATAGCAATTGACAGCAAATAGAAAGGGGGCAGCCATGTTCCAAGCCGTGGTTGGTAAAAGAATGAAATTAGCAGCAAATTGCAATTGGCATTTGAAATGCCAACCATAATCCTCCCTTCACGTGCCAGTAAAAATTGAGGGGCATTCAATTTTAAACCTTCAGCAAAAGAGACCAACAACAAATAGCAATTAGCAGGTGTATTTGCCAAATTCCCCTGCTGGAGTGTTGCTGGAGTGTGGCATATAAGTTTGGTGAGTAGCAATTTTAAGCTTCAATGCAAATTTCCTTTGGCAGGGGTAAACATTAGAAACTTAAGTCAATCTCCCTTCGTGGCTGGTAAGAAAGGTTGTTTATAACCTTAAAACAAATGTAGTTTGCGTGCAAGGCATTGAAAACTCTTAGAAATTTACAAAAATGCATTCCCAGGCTCAAATGCATTATCCCACATTGGCTGGGCGGGAGCATTTTGTGGTATTTATATGTAAGAACACACTCATTTATAGTGTCAAAGCTTTGGGCTTTTGACACAAGGAGCTGGTTGGGCCCCAAGGTGGACCCCTCGCGTGTAGGTGCACTTCCCGAGGTGACCAAGAAGGCTGAGCGATGACCAGGTGGACCCCACATGGGCACAGATCGCGAAGCAGGGGAGTTTTGTAGACAAATGGCGGCTTAACCGGTGAGCAAGTTCGAAGAAGATCGACGGTGCGCACAATTTTGCTGGGTGGAGATGATCGAGAGTTAAGATTTGCGAAATGGCAAAAAACATCCACGAAAAATGAAGTGTTAAAGACCTTACAGGTTCAAGATGATCCGACGGTGCGCGCGATTTTGCGGAGTGAAGATGCACGCCGGATAAGCTTCACGAAATGGCAAAATGGCGATGAGTGAGGCGACAAGTGTCATCCTAGTGGCACCTAGTGGATCCCATGAGCGAATCACAAGATGCCACGTGCCAGGACGTCAGGGCAAGAAATAGGCGAAAAATTAAAGTTAAATATATAGTTTCAACTATATAGGAAATTCAAAAAATTTAAATGATGGCCTGCTAGAAATGATTAATTTGCCCAGAGGTCTATTTTTACTCAAAATGGCAAGTATTATATATTGCCGGAAAGCTCTTGAGATAAGGAATCCAATCAAATAGTTAGTTTTAACAAATTTTGGATATTTTGGGAGTAGTTTCCACATAAAGGAAGGAGATATTTTTGCAGTTAAGGAAAAAGAAGACACTTGGCAAATTTTGAGGAATTCTTATGTTTTTCCCTCTCCTTCTTATTCCAATTTTCTTCTCATTGTAAGGGTTCTAGAAATTTGAAAAAATGCTCTAGATTTGATGGCTTCCAATTCTGAGTTCTCTTCAAGATTGTACAGGACAAAGCTTCTCTTTCAGTAATAGAGTTCTTTCTTGCTGTAGGTGTTTTGCTGCAGATTCTTGTGCATGTAAGGCATGTACAACTTCACACAAAATTCATTTCTGGATGTATTTCTTGTTGTTACAAATTGAAGGCCTTAAGGAGGTTTGAAGTTTGTCAATTTCAAGGGGGTTGTAGTGATTGTTGCAGGCATTCTTCAAGGAGGAATTTAAATTCTGTAATACATCATAGATAATGGGATATACATTTTTGTAGATCTGATGGTTTTGTGAATGAGCTGAGTAATGCAATTTTGTAAGGCATTAATGCAGAGATATTAATAATGAAGATAGATTTGCAGTACATGCTATCATTTACAGTTTGATATATGACTCTGTTGCCCTTAGATAAGGCACTGGTCTCACAAGTTTTGGGGATGTTCTCAGAGCAATATACTTTAAAAAACAAATCTATTTCCCTTCATGTTTTAGGGGTTAGTGTCCTATCCTTCCAAAGCTCTATTTTATCTACTATTTGTACAAGGTCTAGCTCATCTGTACGTGTTACTTAAATTGGTGAGCTTGTGGAATGGTTTATCTGCTTTCTATTGATGTTGTCATAAGGTGTGTCATAGGTCTAAATCTTAAGCATCAAAAGGTATACCCGCCTAGGTTTTGCAGAGCCCAAAGAGTAGAAGGATTTAAAACATCCTTGTTAGTTGGTCCAGTTAATCTTTGGAAATCATAGTTGAGGTTGGCTACCTTTCAATAATTTGGTTGTAGATTACACTGGTTGCTGATTTTGTTGTTCAACATAAAAAGGAACCAACAGACTCAAAAGTATTTCTCTGCAACTCTTAAAAATATAATGACTCTACCACCTCATCCATCTTGAACTTGGTGGATATACTCCAAAGAGCCATAACAAGGTTGTCCCATTAGTTAGGCAAAGAACACAACAAAAGCATGCAACAGTCCTTCTCCTCGATCTTGTCACCAGAAAACCACAACTAAGAAACAATCATATTGAAGTGTTTTTGATCAGGTAGATGTGAATGATGATTTCAGCTTACCATTGGTTAGTGGTAACGAAAACCAAGTGTTTGACAGAGGTAAGAATTGATTTCAGTTTTGATAGCCTGGGGCCATTTATAATTTATAAATTTTGCACAGTCGCTTTGCTTTCAGTAGTGTGGTTTTCAATAAAGTGCCCTGCTGCTTGGGTAGAATAAGGAAGCCCTATTTTTGAGAAGAGAAGAGGAGTGATCCATTTTTGGATGGTCTGCTCTACCATAGATTCTGAATTCTTGTGTTGATCTTGTAATCAACCATCCCCAGTCAGAGCCACTGTTGGGACTCATTAAAATTGAGTCAATTTTAGAGGCCCATTTCAAAATTTTTCTCTGCATGTCAGAAAAGTTTCCAAATGAGTTAGTTTGAATGGCCTAGTTTACGAGTGGGTAAAATGGAACTGGTTGATTTTCAGAGGGTAAGGCTTGGGAAAATTGTTGTACACCTTTCATTTGGCCTATTTAGTGATGTGCAACTTTCATAATTTAGTTTGGATAAGTGTACTAGGTACCCATTTCGAGGGGTAAGCTGAAAGTGCATTTTAGGCACAAATGCAAATTTTATTAAGTAGCCTACTTTGGGTGTTTATATCTTTTTCTCTATTGATCGTCATGAAGAATTTAAAAATGGATTGAATTGCATTCATAAATGTGATTTAGCATGCAAAATTTCAAGTCTTAATGTATCCATTTGCTCAGTTTTTTGAAGATCAATCTATTTGTAGTTTGTGTGGTTTGCACAAGTGTAAAAATGCCCTGGTGAATGTCATATAAAAATGTTTATTCCGGGCTATTGTTGATCTAAAAGGTAGGCCGTGTTTCAAATTTCAAGCCTTTTCCAATCCGTTTGATCGGTTTTCAAAAGGTTTCCTTGAACCGTCTGGTTCAATTATCCGTACTTTTAGTGCAATATCAGTTAAAGTAGTCCTTTTCATGAGTGCGCCATTTGCACCCAGTCAGACTTTTGGTCGAACTGAGAATTCAAAGATTTAATATGTACTTCAAGGTACTTGTGTTTCAAATTTGAGGGTCTACGGAGGTCGTTTGATATTTTTGAGAAGGGCATCATGTGTTGCCAGAACATTGACTTCATCAGGTCTGCAGTGTCGACAAAGCCAGTTGGTCATTTTTGGCAATTAATATCTCTTCGCTCGGGACTCATCTTGAGAAACCATTTGGTAGAGTTCATCCTTGTATATCAGAGTACACTCCTGTAAATTTTCAAGATCCAGAAAGGTGTTTTGACCACTTTGAAAAATACGTCTTCGTGATTAAATGCAAAAATGTGGCATAATTGCCTGAAGGTTGCAAAACTCAGTTTGATGATCTGAAAACGATGCCAATCATTTCCAGAGGTGTGTTTGAGGTTCGTGAGTCATTTGAAAGGTTAGTTGAACAAAAACAAAATTTTTTTTAGTCAGACCCACTTTGGGGCCCGACCTGGATAAATGCCCATGCATTAATTTTATGGCGAAAATGGCTTTAAATTCATGGCAGTGTATACCAATGTCAGCTTGAATGCATATTGACAAATTGGTTTATTAAGAGATGATTTTGTTTCATTGTGTGGGCATATAACTGAGAGGTTTCTATGGAACTTTATGGTATTCCTTTGGCTGGCAAATAAAAACTTCAGAAGTTTGAATTGCAAGGTGTAGTTCCAAATTCCATAACTCTGTTAATGTCCTCCCTGCTGTGTGTGAGGAACGTGGAAGAGGAAAAGGCAATAAAAATCTTTCAAGCAAATGCATGTGGGCAAGCACAGTGCCAAATCCTTTGGAGTGCAACAATGAAAATAATATTAAATAGTCTTCAACAAATTGCAATCTATAGGCCATGTTCCCAGCCGTGGTATGCTAAAAGTTTATAAATTTCAAACTAATGTATATGGTAGCCATGTTTGAAAGGGGCACCATTAAACCCTCAACTAGCAGCCAACAACAAATAGCAATTGCCAAATAGCAAATAACAATTGGTAGCAAATAGAAAGGGGGTAGCCATGTTCCCAGCCGTGGTTGGTAAAAGAATGAAATTAGCAGCAAATTGCAATTGGCATGTGAAATGCCAGCCATAATCCTCCCTTCACGTGCCAGTAAAAATTGAGGGGAATTCAATTTTAAACCTTCAGCAAAAGAGACCAACAACAAATAGCAATTAGCAGGTGTATTTGCCAAATTCCCCTGTTGGAGTGTTGCTGGAGTGTGGCGTATAAGTTTGGTGAGAAACAATTTTAAACTTCAATGCAAATTTCCTTTGGCAAGGGTAAACATTAGAAACTTAAGTCAATCTCCCTTTGTGGCTGGTAAGAAAGGTTGTTTATAACCTTAAAACAAATGTAGTTTGCGTGCAAGGCATTGAAAACTCATAAATTTACAAAAATGCATTCCCAGGCTCAAACGGATTATCCCACACTGGCTGGGCGGGAGCATTTTGTGGTATTTATATGTAAGAACACACTCATTCATAGTGTCAAAGCTTTGGGCTTTTGACACAAGGAGTTGGTTGGGCCCTAAGGTGGACCCCAGACATGCGGCCGTGCTTCTCAAGGTGATCAAGATGGCTAAGCGATGACCAGGTGGACCCCACATGGGCACAGATCCCGAGGCAGGTGAGTTTTGCAGACAAAGGGCGGCTTAACCGGTGAGCAAGATCGGAGAAGATCGACGGTGTGCGCAATTTCACTAGGTGGAGATGATTGAGAGTTAAGATTTGCAAAATGGCAAAAAGAATCCGCGAAAAATGAAGTGTTAAAGACCCTACAGGTTCAAGATGATCCGACGGTGCGCGCGATTTTGCAGAGTGAAGATGCACGCCAGATAAGCTTCGCGAAATGGCGAAATGGCGATGAGCAAGGTGACAAGTGTCATCCTGGTGGCATCCAATGGATACCACGAGTGAATCAGAAGATGCCACGTGGTAGGATGTCAAGGCAAAAATTAGGCGAAAAATTAAAATTAAATATATAGTTTCAACTATATAGGAAATTCGAAAAATTTAAATGATGGCCTCCTAGAAATGATTAATTCGCCCAGAGGTCTATTTTTACTCAAAATGGCAAGTATTATATATTGCCAGAAAGCTCTCGGGATAAGAAATCCAATCAGGTAGTTAGTTTTAACAAATTTTGGATATTTTGGGAGTAGTTTCCACATAAAGGAAGGAGATATTTTTGCAGTTAAGGAAAAAGAAGACACTTGGAAAATTCTGAGGAATTCTTACGTTTTTCCCTCTCCTTCTTATTCCAATTTTCTTCTCATTGTAAGGGTTCTAGAAATTTGGAAAAATGCTCCAGATTTGATGGCTTCCAATTCTGAGTTCTCTTCAAGATTGTATAGGGTAGAGCTTGTCTTTCAATAATAGAGTTCTTTCTTGCTGTAGGTGTTTTGCTGCAGATTCTTGTGCATGTAAGGCATGCACAACTTCACACAGAATTCGTCTCTGGATGTATTTCTTGTTGTTACGAATTGAAGGCCTTAAGGAGGTTTGAAGTTTGTCAATTTCAAGGAGGTTGTAGTGATTGTTACAGGCATTCTTCAAGGAGGAATTTAAATTCTGTAATACATCATAGATAATGGAATATACATTTTTGCAGATCTGATGGTTTTGTGAATGAGCTGAGTAATGCAATTTTGTAAGGCATTAATGCAGGGATATTAATAATGAAGATGGATTTGCAGTACATGCTATCTTTACAGTTCGATATATGACTCTGTTGCCCTTAGATAAGGCACTGGTCTCACAAGTTTTGGGGATGTTCTCAGAACAATATACTTTAAAAGACAAATCTATTTCCCTTCATGTTTTAGGGGTTAGTGTCCTATCCTTCCAAAGCTCTATTTTATCTACTATTTGTACAAGGTCTAGCTCATTGGTACATGTTACTTAAATTGGTGAGCTTGTTAAATGGTTTATCTACTTTCTATTGATGTTGTCATAAGGTGTGTCATAGGTCTAAATCTTAAGCATCAAAAGGTATACCCGCCTAGGTTTTGCAGAGCCCAAAAAGTAGAAGGATTTAAAACATCCTTGTTAGTTGGTCCAGGTAATCTTTGGAAATCATAGTTGAGGTTGGCTACCTTTCAATAATTTGGTTGTAGATTACACTGGTTGCTGATTTTGTTGTTCAACATAAAAAGGAACCAACAGACTCAAAATTATTTCTCCGCAACTCTTAAAAATATAATGACTCTACCACCTCATCCATCTTGAACTTGGTGGATATACTCCAAAGAGCCATAATAAGGTTGTCCCATCAGTCAGGCAAAGAACACAACAAAAGCATGCAACAATCCTTCTCCTCGATCTTGTCACCAGAAAAACACAACTAAGAAACAATCATATTGAATGCATTAAGATGATCAATAATAGATCCTCCATCTTCCATCCTCAGAGAATACATCTTCTTTCTCGATAAAAGATTGTTTACTAGGGATTTAGCCTGATAAAAATCTCCAAGATTCTTCCAAATATCTGTTGCATTTTTCTCTTCATGGATATTCAATAATGTGGAATCTATGAAATAGAGCATTCTAAGACCCTTAGATTTTCTATCCATTATATCTCAAATATCTTGTATTGTGTTTTAAATTTTTGTTCCAAAAATTATCACCCATAGATCTCAATCTACAAGCATATCCTCCATTTTAAACTTTCAAAGTTCACAGTTGCTTCCATAACTTATCCATATCAACTTTTAATGATGTCCTTTGTGAGGCCCTACCTCGAGCCATTATAGCATTTCAGTCATTTTCATGTTGGACCTATTATTGATACTATATTTTGATGCATTATGGACATAGATTTTAGATGATCTAGTGTTTTGATAATATTGATATGATTAGGTCATTTACTTTGATTTGCAGTACTTTATTTTGATGCTAGAAATTATGAATGCATGCTCTATAAATGATTTAATTCCATGGTGATTATGATGATGCCATTTAGTAGATTATTTTATATGGATATTATTAGATAATTGGAAACTTGATTATTATAATTGAAATTGTATTATTTTCATATGAAAATATTATATGTGATTTTTTGATTTACTAATGTGCAAAGTGAGATGTGCAGAAAAATTATTCCATGTGACCATGGAAACTATTAGGAAAATCAAGCCTAAACCTATGTGCGTTTGTGAAGCCAAGGGTTGTCTATTTGGAGAGACAACACCTCGTTTGCAAATGTGTTTTAATTTGTAAAAGTTTATGTTTGGATGTGTGTTTAATTTATTAATTCCAAATGAAGGGACATTGCCATGTGTATTTTAGCGATGTGTAACTTTTGGTGGTGTCACTTGACACATGTGTTGTAAAGTGAGTTGGCAATGACATGTCCCTTGGAAGACATTTGTTTTACCAATGCATTTTTCAATTATCCTAGAATGGTCCCAAGAAAGTCTTGGATACAAAGCCATTAGAAAGGTCAACTCAGGGTTGACCCGTAGATAAAATTTGGGTGAGTTTCTAGGGGGTAAAACTAACTTCTAGGGTCAATTTAGGGGCATTTTTAGTGGGCCATATGATGTACCTATGGATGAAGGCCAAATTTATTCATGTGTCCACTCCCTAGGGCCGATTTAGTTACCCCAAAAGTTGAGGTTTCTAGGTTGACCGAATTTCAACTTTTGAGGATCCTACCTAGGTTAGACAATCTTCCTCATGAGTGACATTGTACTTCCCCATTCCTTTTACCTTTTTGAGGTGCCTTGGCTAGAGAGTTTATAAGGTGTTGGGAAGACCAACCTATGCACATCCTTCACCCTCCCCAAGAGGATTGGGAAAAAGTGAGGAGTGTCTTCTTAGGGAATAGTTTGGGAGGGAGAAATTTGATCACCCATTATCCATTTTTGGAGACATAGATTTTCTTGAGAAATTGGTCTTGGATTGGGAAGTTTTTGGCTAAGTCTTGTGAAGGAAAAGTTAGTGGATTGGGTAGCTCTCCTACAACTTCTATTCATCCTTTTGGCAGATTTAAGGTTGGTTGGTTTACTATCTCATGTATGTTGCTTTGTATTTGAAAAGATTGTTTGTTGTAGTTGTTTTTCCATTGTTGATTTCTTAGTATGTTTAGGAAGATGTTGACTTCTTCCCTATGTGTTTGTGTTCTTGAGGTTTTATATTATTGTTTTGAGATTTTTCAAGGCCAAACTAACCATTGGGAGGGTAGAGTGGCCTTGGAGTGAAGGGTTGTTTGACAACCTAAGAGTGTAGAGGCTCTTTTTGGAAGAGAGTGATACACAAGGGATTATGGGACCCTTGCTGCATAGTGTTTGTTTATGCAATGGAGGTTATAAGGGGAGTTTGTTGGCTTGTATGCCTTGGGGGACATAAAGAATTGTTGGGATAAGGTTGAAACTTGTGGATTTTCTTCTTGGTAGCCTTGCAATGGCATTATGTTCTTATATTCTTGCAGATTTGTCCTCTAGGTATTTGGTCCACCTTCACCCCACTTGAAAAGTCACATAAGTGATGTTGTCTATCATTGGGTTGAGAGTGTGAATGTTGTGAGTTTTCTTGCTTGTATGTGTATTGATTGTGTGTATCTCATTTAGCCTTGGTTCTCCTAACTTAGGGGTGGCTTCTTGTAAGCTTAGGTTGGGAGGTGAGCCTCCATGGTCACGACCTACAACTTTTATTTGCAGGTTTGCTTGGGAAGAGATTGGAAAGGAAGCTTGAAAAGATCCTATTTCTTATTGTATTTAGTTGCAAAAAAGAAACAGAATATATTTGATAAGCCCTCATTTAGTAGAAATGAGAGGCTTGATTTAGTTATTTCATATTTTTAGTAAAAGAAACTATGGTGTTTTAAATGTAACTATTAGGTTGTTTTACCATGCAATAAAGATGTATTTTATTTGAGTAAATCCTTGCAAAGAAAAGAATAATATTTGAGTTATTTTTTATTGTTATTTACTTCTTGAAACAGATTAAGAATGAAGTCTATTTTTGTCTTATTTAGCTAATGCAGAAAGAAATGAAATATATTCAAATGTTGTAATGAAGTTATTAGTAAGGAAAGGAATTATTGCTTTTGTCTATAGTTTAAACATAAAATAAATAAATAGATTTTTAGAGTGAATATTAATATTGCATCACATCTATTGTTTATAGATTAAATAGATTTTTTAAATAGTTAGTTGCAGCTGTTAATAAAAAAATCTCTGTTATTTTTTCTATTATGTAAATGCATGTGTAGAGAAAAAGGAAATATTGTAGATCTAGTTATAGTTAACTTAAAGCAAAAAAAAGGTATCCCTGTGCTACTACCTTTTCAGGTCCCTCAATAAACACAGTAAGAATCCCTCTAGTCCGGTTCTCCATTGTGGGCTCTTGCTGCTCATCTATGAGCACTGCAAAACCCTCACCTTACTGGATAACAAGAGGTTATCCACCTCCTCGGGGAAGAGAAAGATGGAGGGAGGCGATTCCGGCAAGGAGAAGGCGTCTTCAAGGAAAAAAAGAAAGAATGCCCCTGGGATGGAAACAGAGGAAATTGAAAAAGAAGGCAACAAAATGGAGACGGATGATTTTGATGGTGATGACAACTAGAAAGATGAGGAGGTGGGTATTGAGGAGGAAAGTGGTGATAATGAGTCTAACAATGAAAGCCCTATCCACAACGAATGCCCTGACAAGGACAACAACCATCCTATGGAGGATGTGGATTACAAGAATAACAAGGAAATAAATGCGAATTCTGAGAGAGAAAGGAACAAAGAACCTGAGAAAAATATGACTAAGGAAAGTTTAAGTGAGGACAAGGAAAACAATAGGTTATTCCTGGATAACCTTAAAAAACTTACCGAGGCGAGACTGGATTATGATAGATGGACCTATGAACTCTTGAAGAACCTAAAAAAAAAAGAGGAAAAATACGAATGAGAAGAAGGAGAATGATGACAGGGAGTAGATAAAATGGAAGCAGGATATGGAGGAGAAGGTTAAATTGCTGGAAGAAGGGAGAGAGGCCATGAAAAATTTGATGGGTATTATCTCGAATATCTTGTCAGCTATCACTAAGAATTTGGAGGATATTGCTAAGGTCTTCGATCATACCAGCTCTCCTAAGCCGGTGGTGGAACTTGACATGGATGATGAGACTATCCAGATTGGTAGTGGTGAAGCTACTTTGGTTGGTGGTGCTGCCAAGAGGACTAGGGTGAGTGTCAAGAAAGCTATGGCTACTTCTGCTAAGGATCTCCCAAATCACAGGGATAACATCAAAGAACTGTATGGGATTAGCAACACCCTGGATAATGCCTTGAAAAAATCAATTAGTTTTTCTTCTTGGGTCTGGCCGGTTTTGCTAGCTTTGTGGGGCTTTAGCTAGTTTTCTTTGGTTTTCTACTGGCTTTTCGGTGGCCTGTTCCTTTTTGTTTCTTGTTTCTTTTTCTGTTAAAGCTTGAATTGTAAAAGGTTTCGGGGCCCCTTCAAAACCTATTTTTACCTTAATAAAAAACTTAAAGCAAAAAAAAAGGAAACTATATGTTATCAAAAGAAAACACAAGCTATTCTATTCTATTATTCAAGAAGATCCTACTGTTAAACTTGAAAAGAAATAGATTTAAAATGACATATATATATATATATTGTAATGAATATTGCCTAATGTTTTAAAACCTACATCTAAACTATTGTATCTATCGTGTAACAAAATGAATAACACATTTCTACATTAAAGTTAAAATACATAGATTTAATAAACTATGAAAAATCTGGAAATAAAGGAAATGGTTATTTATTTTAAATATTCTGATCATACCATATTTAAATCCTGAGAACAGTTTGCTGTTAAAAAAAATACTCATGTTTATATATATATATATATATAAACATATTTTAATGCTTGTTAAAAAAAAGAGAGAAAACAATCATAGATAATAATATATATTAATATATATATATATATACTTATATATATTATTATATATTAATAGTTAAATAAATATATATTTTTCAAAAAAAAAATTATTAAAAAAATTTTGCATAAAAAAAATTGCATCGAAATGTTTTTTTTTTTTTTTTTTGGGGGGGGAGCCAACCCCTCACAGGCTGCGACCACACAATGGTTCGTAACCACGACCCACACAGGAGGCAACGCCCCTGTGTGGGCCGTGACCTCACAACAGGCCGTGACCCTCATAGCAGTCCGCACCCACTATGCGGGCCGTGACCCACACAGCGGTCGAGGCCACTGTGTGGGCCACGACCTACATAGTGTGGCGACCCTCTAGTGGTGCCGCGACCACTGCCTTAGTCCCCCCTCTCTTTCAAAATGCCACCCCTCCTTCAAACCCCTGCGACTTCCCTTCTAATTGCCATTCCTTCCTTCGGCCTCTGCGTGATGTCCTTGGCTCGGCTGCACCTGCACACACCCACAAAAAAAATAAAAATATAATGAAGAACAAGCAACCCTAACCAAATTTTGGGTTTGGGTTAGCTTGATAAGAGAATACAAAGAAAATCAGTTTAGTATAAAAGCATTAATCAACCCTAGTTAGGGTTCAAAATAAAATAATAATATAATTGAAAAGAGGGGAAAACCCTTTTCAAATTGAAATGGGTAAAACCCATTTGTATTATAGTCAAATAAATAGGAAGGTTATTCCTACAATATTTTTGGATATTAACTTTAAATAAAATCCATATTTTTTTTTAGTAGTTATATTTATGTATATGTATATATGTGTTAAAAATCATATATATATATAATGATTAAGTTAAATTCCTTTGTAAATTTTAATATTATAATCTATTAAAGGTAAAATGTAAAATATTAACCTATAAGGTCAATGCTAGCCAAATATTTAATAGTTGATATTTAAAATATCTAAAGGGAAATAAATTCGACTTTAAAAAGAAATGAATTTTATTTAGCCCTTGAGTATTTAAATACTATTGAGATAATTAATATCTCTTGATTTATTATTGGAGTATTTTAATTAGGGAAAATTAATTAATTTAGTTGAATTAATTAATTAAGTTGTGACGACCCTCTTGGGGAATAATTAGTCTACCTTTAATATTGACGCCATAATGATGGAGTTGATTAAATCAACTTTAGGAAACCATTTTATGTAATCTTGATTTAACCTTTAGTTAAGACAAAACTTATTTATTCTTTTTTAAACGTAGAGTATTTAGTATTTTTATGTTGTTTAAAAAAAAAAATTGTTGTTCCGTTCTTGCCCAAAAGTTTGGGCATGACATGCTTGCGATTTTCTTCCTGCAACAAGATTTTGAAAATACTCTACAAAATATCCCACTCAAATTGAGATCAATACAAAAAAACCTGCTACCCAACAATAAAACCAAAATTATCTAGGCCCTGATACCAACTGAAAGAAAGCTAAGGTGGGAAAAATTCTTACTAACACTAATCTAGTGGGGGAGATAGTGCAAATTTTCTTTACAAATATTAACTATAAATAGAAACACATTCACAAGAAGATAATTAAACTTGCATAAATATAAACATAATGAACACAAGATATATCATGGAGAAAACCCTTTCGAGTGAAAAACCACACACTCCAAAAGCACAACTTACTTTATATTCTAGTAAACTAATTGTTACAATACAATATCAACACTTAGCTTCTTCAATAGGAGTCTACAACTAAAAATCCACAATCTGGATTAATTTCAGCAGCATAACATTTCATCTATAAACAACAACATGACTAATACTCTCTAAGGCTACCTTTTATAAAGATATACATCAAAGAAGGAAGCTTTTAGATGAAACAACAAGATGGGTTCATTTAAAACATTTGGTCCTATTTTTTGGCCACCAAAAAGAATGCAATTGACACATGTACATCTCCAAATGATTCCCCATTCAAAACTCCTAAGTTGTGCACCCAAAATTTACTATTTGGAGGTACGTAAGTTTCTCTTATGCATCTTACCATTGTCATAAGAATATCATCAATATTTTCATCATTACAGTTGTAAGAGAATCTAGCATAGCTGACTATTATTAGCACATTCTCTTACAACTTGTTATAACCCAATTTGGGCAACCACCTTCTCCATACAAAAGGTATCTCCTACCACGTGTCCAATTCATCATAGAATCTTTCATTGCACAACACTTGTCAAGATCCTCAAAGTAGGATTCCTAGCTCCACATGTGCAACATTTGTGTCATACAATAATCACCAAGTAGGATTCCACAAAACCCGTGAGTCCCACTAGATGACTAGACATTTGTAAGCAATTAATCAATTAAAATAATAAACAATATAGAAAAATTAATGTTAGGTTTTACAAAGGTTGGGACACCTTAGTCCCAACAATACTTCGTCACACTGTTTGGTCAAAATGAAACATTGAAATAAAAAAAAATTACCCAAATTTTCACATTCTATCACTTATATTAACTAAACCATTAGGAATTTAAAGATGATGTGAACTAGTTTTTTTCTATATTTTGTATGTATATTCTAAATTTATTTAGAAAATAAAAAAATGAATATAAGTTTCAATAACTTATTTTTCGTAGGTAACAATATTTTTAAAAAGTGACAATTCTTCCATAAGGTATAACTTTTCTTACAAAAGGGCTAAAATTCTAAATTCCTAAATATAGTTTCATACACTAGTATCTAATCCATGAATACTTTTTTTAATAATTTTTTCTTACATATTTTACTTTTATCAATTTTTGAAGTGATATTAATTATAAATTAAATGTAGGTTTTGTTGACACCTCAATTCAATGTGTCTCAAATTTGCTTTTCTCTAATCCAAAGCTCAAACATTTGACCTTATCCATTAATTGTTTGTAACCAATCTAAGACATCTTAAATGAGTAACCTACATGTACTAAAAAGATGAAAAATATATATATTTTTTAAATTTTGGGTCATTTCTAGTGTCTTCCTTGGTCTTTTGTAAGTTTTCCAATATTTTGGGCTTTTGGGGTTATCCATACATGCATACCATTCTTACTAATCTAATAGCAAACTTAAGTCCTTGATAAAAATTTATCGAAAAGTTTCCTTGTTAGAGGTTTAGAGTTTCACATTGTAACATTCTTGTTAAAATTATCATCACTATTACATACGTTTACCTGTAAGTTTTCTTTTCCCCTCTAAGCCCATTTTTTAATTTTTGGACTTCTATGTCCATCCATACTTTGGTACCCATTCCCCTTCATATTTACTTTCCAAACTCTGATTCCTTACATCCTATATAGTTTTTAAGTCTTAGGGGATCATACTTGGGATCTTTCCTAATTCGGCTACCCCTTTCCATCAACCCCTAAAAGTCCAAAACTCTATTGATATTCTCTTTATCACTTATCAAAGTTATACTTTTAGTTATTACCATCCCTCAATACCAATTCATGCTCCATACCAACTCCCTAATCCTAATATATTAAAATCCATCTCTTTGTCAAGGTTCCCTTGTCAACTTTCTCTCATCTCACATCCCACCTCAAGAATGAATTCCCTATCTCCCTTGATTCCCCAGTTCTCATTTTTTTAATCCATGACATGTGATATGATTTATTATCATCACTAAATAGTCTAAAATTATTTCTTATTTCAAATTAATATACCCTCCTAGAAGACCCAAAATATCATTAAGGCATCTTATTGGCCTGACATATATAATATTTTAGTGGTATTTTTTAGAATGTCAAATTAAGTCTTTCTCTCATGTAAGTGCAAACAAATAGAGAGAATCCCAATGCACTAAGGAGTTCATAGTGTATTTGTTAAACTTTGAGAGAGGAATTTGCCACCCTCCAAGGCTGGCATGATATGAAGAGGCAAATAATGGTATATAGTGCATGTCATTATAGATCTATTTCAGGTCCTAAATTATTAATGCATAACTCCTCCAATGGCTTGAGAAGAAAATGGAAAATTTTTCAAAATTTGTAAAGGCCTATAACTACTGGTGTAGTCACACAAATCTGTCCATTTTAATTAAATGAATATTTCGTATTTATTTGATTAAAAATCCATTAAGCCATCAGTTAATTAAATAAATATATGATTAATTCATCTCCAAACATTCTTCTATTAATTAAATAAATTATTCAATTTATTTTAATTAATTCATTAAATCAAATTTCAATCAATTAAATAAATAAAATCTATTTATTTAATTAAATCCCCCTATTCCTCTTTTAAATAAATTAAATAAAACATTTATTTAAATCATTATCCCCCCCCACTTGCATTTTCCTACAAATGCAACTTGCACACATTTATTGAAATAAATGAATTTTTATTTTAATAAAATCCTATTTTCCCTCACCCACCAAATCCACTTGCAAAATCTAATCCCCTTCTAGATTCTTCTAACCCCTTCCTAATTAGCCTAATCCATCCTCTAAACTTTGTCACATCCCTAAGCAAAGGGAAGTCACTTCTCAAAACCTCAAAGTCTTTGATAACCATTAAAAGCTTCAAGTCTTCAACCACTAAATGGCTCAAAGTCTTTGATAACCTTTAAAGGCTTTCAACCTTCAACCACTTAATCCCCAAAGTCTCCAATAACCATTAATGGTTAATTCAAACCCTCCCACATGGTTAAAACATTTGTTTTGACTCAACCTCTATCCAACCCAAAGGTCTCATCAGGCCATTAATGCTTTGACCATGATTATCTCTTAAACATTTGCACAAAGGTTTATCCTTGGATTAACTCTTAATCCAGTGGGTAAGTCTAACTTAGACTTGACCCTTAGCCTTTAGATAACCATGAGGTCTTCTCAGGCCTTTAATGCCTCCAACCCCTTTTCTCAACCCAACCCTATGTTGACACTTGTCACCATTTCATTGGTGCCAATTGTGCACATGGATCCCCAACTTTCAAACTCAACCCTTGATTGAATCTTTCAATCCTGGCCATCCATTGCTCCATTTTTCCTATAAATAGAGCCCATTCCTTCATAATCCAGATCCTGAAAACTTGCATGCATCTAAGCTATAGACATTTTAGAGAGCATTCTTAGCATAATCATCTAATATCTTGTTATTTTGGTTAAAATATATTAGTTTAGCATCAATAGCATAGCATTGCTTTTTATTTCACATTCAAAGCTCAATACTACAATCTCAATCCTCCATAAGCATCCATAGTGCAAAAAGCTGTTGAGAGCTACACTATTTTGGAACTTGGAGAGGAGAGGAACAAGGGAGAAGAAGCCAAGAGCATGTTAGGAGGCATTTGGAGATGCCTCATCGTATTTACTTTCCTAGTTAGACATTCTATCATGCTTTTGTTATCTCTTTTGATATGCTTGTGTAGGAAAGTGTTTGGTTTATGATTTCTAACACTAACAACTTGGCTTTTCTTTTTGTTTGTGTTATCATTGACTAACCTGATCCTTTTTGCAGAGCATCATTTGGTGAACCTGACGTGAATCAAACACGCAACCTTCTAATTTTTTTTGTTACCTAACATGTTTGCTTGTTGAAAGTGTCACACAGGTTGCGCTTTAGCGCTATTAAACACGTTCTAGCGCTATTGTCACTTTTTCTTTTAGCGCTATTGCCTTTACAATAGCGCTATTGTAAAAGTTTCAGCACTTTTGCCACTCTTCTAGCGCTTCTGTTCTTCTTCTAGCGCTACGGATTATCTTTTAGCGCTTTTGACTCTCTGCCAATTTTGTTATTTCAGCACTTCTATGTGAAATAGTGCTTCTATTAAAACGCAGACTAGCGCTATTGCAACAGAATGTCGTCTGAATCGCCTTGTAACCACAAACATGGAAATTTTTAGGCTTGTGGAAGCCCCCCTTGAGCATCAATTTTACTAACATATTTTTGTTCATGCAGGTTAAAAACTCACCATAAAAATCACAAATTTGTCCTTTGGTGCTTAAAAACTTGAAAAACACAAAATTGTCTTGCTTTCTAGCTAGGATTCATTCTTATTTTGGTGCTTAAAATCAACACACAAAGTTTCTTTTCTTGCATCAAAAAAAAAAAAACTAAAGAATTTACAAGCCACACTTCAAATTTTGGTGCAAAATTAAAAAATTACAATCCACTTGTTCCAATTCTTGCAAGCGATTTACTTCAAGCAAAACATGTTTTTCATTACGTTGACCAGGATTTCAAAATTCTAGAATACAAAACACATTGGTTTTTGGAGTTAAAAAGAACACCATGACTGTTGGAGCAACATCTCCAAATAGTTAGATCACATTTGCAAATGCTGGATTAAAAAGAACAAGTGTTTTATGTGTTTGGCACGCTTGTGCAAAAAAGTCAGTCGAGTGGTCCTACCTCTAACACACACTATCCTCTCCCTTGGCTCTCATGGTCCTAGGTGCAAGAGAAAAGTGTTAGTAACGCTCAAATTTTATCTTTTTAAGAGAGGCCTGCCAAGGGATCGATACTCTTGGGAATGACCTCGAGCGGTAAATCCTTCGAGCCACTATAGAAATCAGGTGAGAGTGAAAGCTGTAGCCTTGGGTATAGCTGTTCCTACAGTGTAACTGGCTGAAAGGACAAATGGGCCCCACCACCAGTTACAAGGCTCTTAAGTGAGTCACTGCAGAATGAACTTATGTCCAAAAACATCGAACATGACTAAACACCTTTAAGTAGTAGCCCACCCATTCTATTGATTGAGAATATTTGAGATATAATTTAGTGCAAGAGCATAGATGGTTTTGCTCTCAAGATACTCACCATACATATTTCCTTGAGTAGAAATATAGCTTTTTGAAAAGTCACTTGTGGCTTGATAAAAATGGTGACTCCCCCATCATAGGGATCATCTATTTGTTATGCTCATGCAAGACTTAGTATATCACATCCTTACCTGCCACGGCGGGATTCATAAGGTATGTAGTACCAAAGTCAAAGAAATATCAAGATGTGGGCTAAATTTATCACAACTGGCCATTTGACCTTAGGGATAAAAAGTGTTTGAAATGTGTTCGTTTTAAAGACCAAGTGCAAATTGAGCCGACTTCAGGCTTTGGAAATACACCTTAAAATACATCTAAAGGAAGGGTCATATAAAAGTCCAAGGATTGGGTTGATCTAGACCCATACTCATTTGTGCCTTTGGGGCAACATTCTTGTGTTTGTGTGCTTGCTTTGTTTTCTTGTCAAAGAAAAATCAGAAAATCACTTCCCAAAAACAAAGTATTCATCCAACCAAACATCTGTCAAAACAACCAAAAACATCAAAAACAAGGTACAAACAACAAAGAGTCAAAATTTTATGACCATTCTTCACATCTTGCGAAAGAAGAAGTGTCATCAGAATATCAACTTGAAAAGAAGACCATTGAGCTCAAAGGCTTTGATCAAAAAGAGGAAATTCTTCTATATCAATCGACAAATCTTTGTCTCCCATAGAGTCTTTCTACATCGCATGCGTCTATACCTTCAAGGTAAAACAAACGAATTTGATTCAGAATCATTGAACCGTAGAGCTTTTATGCAATATAGAGCTCTGAGTTATCACAAAAATCGAGGAAAGGTTAATCCCAATTTCTTCCCAAACATCTGCATCACCTACAACACAGCTCGAGAAATACCTCCAACACCTGAAAGAGAAGAGGTAGAGTTTGTCCCATTTGTGACACAGAGTTTTTATTGAAAGTTGAAAACATTTTCATCCATCATCTCACTCATACATCATCACTTCATCATCAATCCGTCCCAACTCTCAAAACATTAAGAGGTTCTTGTCCCAAATTCTCTTTTAGATATTGCTTGAAATCAAACACTTCACATCACTTTTTAGATTGTTTCTACATCTAGGATAAGCTCATCCTAAGAGACACATCTACGCAGGTTAAAACTAGTTCATGAGTGAATCCTCTCATTACTAGGTAGTTAAATCTGTAACACATCTCAGATTTCTCTACACCTTATCACATCAAAACTTATCAAACAAGCAAGCAATTCAAAGAAGGAATTTCGGTAACATCTACCTTCAAAGTGCTAGAGATCCACGTGCAACACAATTCACCAAATCATCAAATCTCTCATTTCATCAAACACTCATCATCATTTTCACACAACTTCAACAAAGACTCATAAACAAAATGGCTCAAACCCGATCACAGTCGAGACAACGAGAAATAGAAAGAGAAGAAGAAGAAGAGGAAAATCTCAATGAATTTCAAGAAGCACTTGGAGGAAATGCAGATGACGAAAACCCAAGTACTCCCACTCTTGCAACAATAGAAAGGGCTCAGCATAACCCTCTCTTTAACAGATTGTTTGACGAAATACTCAGGAGCAATGCGGATGCTCACTTCTTAAGACTCGCTCAAGAAGGAGCCAAACTCCCCTCTGACTTTGATCTTGCCCAATTAAGACAAGCATCAGAGAGACAAAGTCGTCATGAAGAGGAAAGAGGTAGAGATCCCATCAGATATAACATTCCTCGAGGTAACCCACCACCTCCTCCTCCAAATGAAATGGAGATGTTGCGGCAACAAGTCGTGACTCTCGCCCAACAGCTTCATAGTGGTGTCAAGATTAACCAATTCTCCCTCAATGACATTTGTCCTTATCCTTTTGATAGGAATCTTTATATGCCACCCTTTCCAAGAGGATTCAAAACACCCAAATTCGAAAAATATAGGGGAAAGGGAGATCCTCGTGATCATGTCAGAGAATTTCATTCCGCTTGTCTTGAAGTAGCATATGAAGACACCTACCTAATGCGCCTTTTTCCCCAAAGCTTGGGAGGCACAACCACATCATGGTTTTCCCGACTACCAGGTGGCATTAGGACATTTGAGGAACTCATCCAGAAGTTCCTAGCTCATTATTCTCATAACATTGAACACGACATCACCACGGCTGATCTGTGCAACACCAAACAAAAACCAGGTGAGCTATTCTCAGTGTTCCTGCAACGATGGCGCCAAATGTCTAGCAGACGTTCTCTTCAGTTACCTGAATGAGAACTAGTGGAAATATTCATATCCAACTTAAACGAAGAAATGGAATTTCACCTGGATGTCAAAGACACAGACTCTTTTAATGATATGATCACCAAAGGTTTAAAATGTGAACGAGCACTCATCAAGAAAGGACTCATCAAAATCTTTAACGAACCAAAAGATGGTCCTCGCCCATGCTTCAATAGCGATAAACCAAGCTTCTGGAATAAAAACAAGAATATTATCAATGACGGGGTTGTGGATGCCAGGACTATCCAAAACGCACAACCTGTGGTTTGGTTTGCAGGACAAAATCCTCCACCTCAGAATAACACAAATGTTCCTTCTAATCAAGGTCGCATCACATCTCATGATGAACCTAGACCTCATCAGCAAAAACAGAAACATACATACACTCCCTTAGGGGAACCCATTGAAACAGTGTTGCGACAACTCCTCTCTCAAAATTTGGTCACTCTACCTAAGCTATCAAACTATGAGCCTCAAGTCAAACCAGCATGGTGGAGAGATACTGAACACTGTGAATTCCATCAAGGAAGAGGGCACAAGACAAGTAATTGTCACCGATTGAAAGATCTCATTCAGGATCTTATTGATCGAGGAGAAATTGAAATTGAAGGACATAACCCTAAAACAACCAATAATGATCATTTGATGTTCAAAAATCCACTTCCATCACAAGATCAAAGGGATCCTTCCACTTCCAGGTGAGGCACTGATACCACTGATTATACGCAGGCTGCGTATAATTACATTGTAAATCATCTGTATGATGCCAATGAACAAATTGCAACCATAACCTTCAAAAATCCCAACTCAAATTGCAATGTTGTTATGCGTCACGGCAAGGTCACCATAAAGGCAGCTCCACAAGGCACCACCTCCATCCCAAAGCAGTACAATCTTGTGGAACAATTAGACAAAACCCCTGCGCTTATATCCATTTTAGAGCTTTTGCGTCTGTCACCCTCTCATAAAACTATCTTGGATCAAGCACTCCAAGAGGCGTCAGTCCCTGCAAATCTGAATACGGACCAATTTCAAGCCATGGTTGGAAGTCTAAAGTCATCACCTTGTCTCACTTTTTCTGAAAGTGACAACTCTTCCTTCCAACAACCGCATAACGCCTCACTCCACATTAAAGGATTTATTAATCAACACAGGATCAAGCGAGTCTTGATCAATAATGGAGCAGGCCTGAATATTTGTACACTGCAGTTGGTCACAACATTGGGATATGTAGTAGAATCAGTGGATCCTCGTCAGAAGATCACAATCAAAGCCTATGACGATGCAGAGCGTTCATCCAAAGGAGCTGTGGTACTACCAATCCGAGTGGGCCCCGTGGTAAAGCACATCATTTGTCAGGTTCTGGACCTTCCTCTGCCATACAATCTATTGTTAGGAAGACCTTAGATACATGCCATGCAAGCTGTTCCATCTACCTACCATCAATGTATCAAGTTCGCACATAAAGGTGTAGAGATCACAATCCTGGGCGATGCAAATCCCTTTGCATTTTTCCATAATATCAGCCATCAACCAAAGATTACCGTTCCTAATAATAGAGAAGCCATTTCCTCCACATCATATATAAGTCCCGCCTCTCTTGCCAGTTCAAACACCACTATACCGAAGCAAGAAAAGCTTAAGATGAAGATCGCAGAGAAAGGTCCTGGGGAATACAACTTGAGTCAACTCTTTTGTGTGGGACAAATGCCCACTTCTCCTAGAACTCATGGTAAACCATAGCAGGTACTCCAGCAACCACTAAACATACCAGCATGTGCCTTGACGCCTTTCGTTCTTGGAAAGAGTCAAGAGGAAGAAACACAAGATGAGGACCCGGCGGAATGGATCTATAAGGATCCCATCACCACTGACATACCGCGAGTTACACTTCCTACGGACCAGTATGGCAAAGGCCTCCTCATAATGCAAAGAATGGGGTATGATGGTCAGAGTGCTTTGGGATATTGCAAACAAGGATGACATGAACCTCTGCTACCGGAATTCAAGCCCAAAGGAAATACAGGCCTCGGCTTTGAAAAAGAGATCTTCCCTAAATTAAAATTCAAAGGGAAACCCAGCAAACCCTTTTGTCAACCTACGACCAAAAGGCCACCTTTCATAATCAAAGCAGCATCAAGCACCATCACAACTACCCCATCAAGTCTCAAAGTCCCAATACAACCATCACCGAAGCCACTCATTCCACCAAATGAACCTGTGATCCCATCAGCAGCAGTACTAGCAACAACCACTGTATCAGAACCTGCAGTAGCATCTATAGCACCGACAGTTCTAGCAGAAACCACTGAGTCAATATTACCAATACTCCCTATACCAGATTCCTTGATCCCCATCAACCGCCCTGCAGCACCGATCATTACAAAGGTACATCAACCAATCAAACCTGCAGTTATTAACTCAAAGGACATCCCAGTATGGTATAGTAATCGGATGCTGGAAAGTGACTCAGAGACCGATTCACATGAGTGGGAATTTGATTTTGTACAGCTTAACACTTCAGATGAGGAAGACACATCACCACCTCCACCACACAAAGACATCCCTGTTTACGGAGAAGCACAGATAAAGACCACTTGGGTTCCTGAACTGGAAACATCTTCCACAGACCCTACGTCTCATCCTACGCATGATTCTGACAGGGAGAGTACCATCAACGACCTTCACCATAACGTCTTAACCCTCACTAATACCTCTAACGAACTTAACCTAGTCAATGACGTAATGCCCATTGTCCACCCTGAACTCATCGAATGGAACCAACCAAATCCCCCATGTCTTGACTTCTTCCAAAATGATGAGGCTATCATTGACTTTTTGGAATTAAGGGATAACCTACCAAGCGGGGATCACAAAGCTGGATTCGCCATTGAACTTAATAGCGCAGCATACTTCGGGGCGGATGCCAAACCTTTCAGCTGCAAAAATATAACAATAAAACATGGATCTTCCAGTGAAAACCACACTGTGGCACTGTTTGATCAGACAAAAGTAAAAAGAAAGAGCGTATCCAATGGTGAAAACCTCTCTGAGGCGCCTGAGGATGAAGGGTTTGACATTCTCCCTGATAGTACACAACAGGAACAATCAACAATTCTCATCGAGGAAACCAAAGAGTACAATGTGGGGACTCCTGAAAATCCTCATATCTTACATTTGGCATCTCTTCTCACTCCAGAGGAACAACCTAAATTTATAGAGTTCTTCCAGAAGCGTCAGATCAACTTCGCATGGTCATATGCAGACATGCCTGGGCTTGATCCTGATTTAGTCATGCATCACCTCATCGTAGCAGAAGGAGCCAAACCTGTCAAGCAGAAGCTTCATAAGATGCATCCTCAGATTGCAGTACTAGTCAAAACAGAACTCAAGAAACTCCTAGATGTTGGTTTCATTCGGCCAATTGATTATGCAGAATGGATCTCCAACATTGTGCCTGTCGGCAAACCTAAAGGGGGCATCCGCATTTGTACTGACTTCAGAGATCTGAATAAGGCATGTCCTAAGGATGACTTCCCCCTTCCAAATATCGACATCATAGTGGATTTGACAGCAGGACATGCCATGCTTTCACTCATGGATGGCTTTTCAAGATATAATCAGATAAAGATCGCACCAGAAGATCAGCATAAGACAGCCTTCACCTGTCCATGGGGCACATATTGCTGGAATGTAATGCCTTTTAGTCTCAAGAATGCAGGAGCAACCTATCAGAGAGCAATGACCACCATCTTCCATGACATGATGCATACTATGATGGAAGATTATGTGGATGACTTACTAGCAAAATCACTTACTAGAGAAGGCCATCTCCACATCGTAGATAAAATCTTTGATAGACTGGAACAATACCATGTTCGACTCAACCCAAAGAAATGTGTCTTTGGAGTAACCTCCAGGAAACTTCTAGGGTACATTGTCTCAAACAAAGGCATTGAGGTCGATCCAGCAAAAGTTAAGGCAATCATGGACATGCCACCACCACAGAATATCAGTCAGCTAAGGACATTACAAGGGCGACTTCAATCCATCCGAAGATTCATTGCACAATTGGCTGATAAGTGTCACCCATTCACACATCTGCTACACAAGAACATCCGCTTTCAGTGGGATGCCCGATGCCAACAAGCATTTCAGACGCTTAAAGACTATCTCATGAATCCACCATTGTTGATGCCACTAGATCCAAGTAGACCGTTGTTACTTTATATCTCAGCGACAAGTACAACATTAGGTGTATTACTGGCACAACATAATGCAGAAGGCAAAGAGTGTGCTGTATACTACATCTCTCGCACACTGGTGGGCTATGAACTCAATTACACACCTATTGAGCGAGCTTGCCTAGCAGTAATCTTAGCAGCTACTAAACTGAGGCACTATCTGTTAACACACAAGGTACAACTCATTGCAAAGATTGATCCACTCAAGTATTTACTCAACAAAGCAGCATTGACAGACTGCTTGGCCAAATGGGTGATGATTCTAAGTGAATTTGACATCGAGTATGTGGACCGTAAAGCTATCAAAGGGCAAGTTATTGTAGATCAGTTGGCCGATGCACCCCTCACAGGCGATCATCCTCTTATTTCCAATTTTCCAGATGAAGAGATATTCATGATCACAATAGCACAACCATAGAAACTATATTTTGATGGGTCATACACTAGGCACGGCTCGGGGGTGGGCATTCTGTTTATCACACCCCAAGGTGACAGTATCCCAAAGTCTTACAGGCTCGCATTTCCATGCACAAACAACATAGCAGAATATGAGGCCTTGATCACAGGACTCAGGCTAGCCGTACAATGGAAATTACAAGAACTACAAGTATATGGTGACTCACAACTGGTCATTTGACAAGCAACAGATGAATATCAGACAAAGGATGATAAACTCATGCCATATAAGCATATGGTGGACACTCTAAAGACATCATTTACTACTATCACTTTTGAGCAGATACCAAGAGATCAGAATCAAGCTGCTGACGCTATGGCTACCATCGCATCTCTCCTAGATCTTCCACATAATTCAACATGCTACGAGTTCTTGGTAGAACAGCTTTGGATTCCCGCTTATGATATCCCTGAATCCGAAATGATATGTTGCCTTGTCGGTTCTGAATCCCCATGGTATGGTGAGTTCTACACCTATCTCCACGATCACACCCTTCCTCCCAACCAATCGAATAACCAACGTAAAACCTTCATTCGCCAAACTGCTCGATATACCATTATTGCCGAAACCCTATATCGACATGGTCTTGATGGTACTCTCCTTCGATGTTTGGAACAAGGTGAGATAACAAAGGCTTTGGAAGAAGTCCATGAAGGAATTTGCGGGACTCATTCAAGTGGTCCATCACTAGCCAAGAAACTCTTGCGAGCTGGATATTATTGGCCATCTATGGAAAAAGATTCCTACTACTTTGTCAGGAAGTGCAAGAAATGCCAAGTTCATGGCGAACTGATACATGCACCAGCTCAGGAACTGCAACCAATCACGACACCATGGCCTTTTTGTCAATGGGGCCTTGACCTTGTGGGTAAGATTCATCCATCTTCATCTAATGGGCATAAATTCATTATTACCGCCACTGAATATTTCACAAAGTGGATCGAGGCTGTTCCACTTACCCAAGTCACCGGCAAGAAGATCGCCTCATTCATCCTCAACTACATCATCTGCCGGTATGGTGTACCCATGTCCATCGTCATAGATAACGGTCTTCCTTTCAAAAATTAGGATGTTCGCGAACTTTATGAGAAATTTCATATTTAACACTGCTTTTCCACTCCCTATTACCCACAAGGCAATGGTGAGGCCGAAGCATCCAATAAAAACATATTGAGGATCCTAAAGAAGACAGTCGATGATGCCGGTCATGATTGGCATGTTCAACTAAATCCAGCGCTATGGGCATATCGAACTAGCATTCGAACCCCTATAGGTGCAACTCCTTATTCATTGGTCTATGGTGCAGAAGCTATCTTGCCTATTGAGGTCGAGATACCATCATTACGGGTTTCCTTGCGTAATCTGATAGATGACGAAGCATATAGAGTGTCCCGTCTTCAGGACTTAGAGTTACTTGATGAGAAGCGACAAGCTGCATACAACCATCTCAAAGCCTATTAGCAGCGCATGAGCAGAAGCTACAATCACCGAGTTAGACCTCGTACATTTGAGGTAGGTGATCTGGTTCTTCGAGAGAATCCTCGCAACCAACCAAACCGAGAACATCAGGGCAAGTTTGAATCAAACTGGCTAGGCCCATATGTTGTCACTACTGTGTTCGGGTTCGGGGCATATCAGTTGGCTACATCAGAAGGAGAACCGCTTGCAGATCCAATTAACAACATGCACCTCAAACGGTTTTATACCTAAGCTGAACAAAGCATCAGGCTCCCCTGCATACCAGAAAATACCAAAAACATTCAGAAAAATGTCTTGAAGAAAATACAAAAACATTCAAAAAAGTAAAGAAAAATCATGCATCCAAATGGTGAACAACCACTCCGGTGGCACCTTGGGTAAGTACGGTGGTGAAAACCTGGCAAATAGGCGCCACTCGTAAAGGCTATGGCTCTATTGTCTTTCAGACTTGTTGCGATCACATCTACTTCATACATACATCCATCCATCCGAAAAACCATGGCTTTTTATTTCTCTGCAATTATGATAAATACTTCATGCATCTTGCGTCCTGCTTCTTCATAAGTCATGTCTAAAACTGGGGGCAATGCCTTTAAACTATTGATGGAAGTGGATTCTACATTGTCTTATGATTCATTAAGTTCTTCATTCAAGCAATAATCACAACAACCAAAAACATTGGAAAATGTCTCAACAAAAACATTCAAAAATGTCTCACAAAATCCAAAAACATGCACAAATATCTCGCAAAAATACCAAAAACATTCAAAACGATTCAAAATCCAAAAACATTGACAAAAACATTGAAAATCACACAAAAAAAACATGACAACACATTGTACATACTCATCCATGCCGATACCAAAACAAACATTGACAAAATACTCACACAAATGACCATTTATCAATCGACCACACAATCAACATCAACAATCAAACTGTCTTCAACAAGGATGCATCCTTCCTTACCAAAAAAAAGACACAAGTGACATTTTCTTTGACAAGAAAATTATGTTAAGCTATTAAATACTTGGTTGATTTGTGAGTACAATCATTTGTTTATATGTATCAGGATCTTTCAGCATTGTTTTGTATCATTTGCGCATTATTTCCGATGAAGTTCAGGGGCATATACTAATGGTGTCTACGTGGGAAGCTCACCAAGCTACGTGATCTTATGCAAATTGTAGTCATAGATCATTACGGCTTGCTGACTATAGCGTATACCTCGACCATATGGGCATGAACCATTACCAAGGATCCTTATTCTTTATTCTTTATGTATATACTGTTTGTTTGCAGGTACAATGCTCTTCCTTTGGTTCCTCCTACCTCATCCAAACTGGATAAAGGTTTTATCTCTTAGTACGGTATGCACTTGTCTCAGGATATGATCAGCCTAAGATCAAGGAGGACGATCCAAGTCATGCATGAAAGGAGATAATCCTTGTTTGTTCCGCAAGCAATACTTAGGTCAACTTGATCCATTATATCAAGTTGCTTGTATTAACTTGCTATAGAAAATCCATGTAAGGAATACTCAGGTCATCTTGAATCATTATGTCAAGATGCTTGTATTCTCTTCCAACATTTTAAAGCTCAATGATGAAAATAGAGCACTATGGATCGTCATTTCATCTCATCTATTTATATATTGCATTCCGTTGCATATCACCCATATATTCGCTCATTCATATGTAGGTTTTATATGCAAAAGTGACCATTAAAAACTGGTCTTGGATACAATCACGATCGAGTACTCTGATACCTCATCCATGCATCATACAAAGTCTTACAAACCTTGCATTCCTCATGATCATATCATCCTCACATTGAGTTGTATCTTGCATTAAACATTTAGTTGCATCTTGCATTAAACATTTAGTTGCATCTTGCATTAAACATTCATGTCATTTTTAACATTGCATATAGTTCATTTTGGACATTAATTGTCATTAAACATTTGTAGCATTGCATCAATCATCAATAATTTGATTCATTCATGGGATCAAATTGTCTTTGATTGTTTTAGACCATTTTATTAGGCATTCATTTAGTGTCAATTATCCATTATCATCTTATCAACTTGTATCATTTATTATTACACACATTCATTTATCCATTTAGTTAAAAAGTGCATTCATTCATCCTTTAACTGAGTATCCTATTATGCTCATTTTAGGATTCATTCACATTTGCATTCATTTATCCTCTTTTTAATTGCATTAAGGTGCAGTTATTAAAACAGTCGTTATAGTATCATCACATTATCATTTTTATTTAAAACATATTTAAGTATTTAGAATCATAAATCCATTTGTTTCAAAACATTGGTTCATAACATTTTATATCCATTACACATATGCATTCATTTAACACATTATCATATAAACATTTGTACTTTACATTTGGTTTATCCATATTGCATTCATTTAACACATTATCATATAAACATTTGTACTTAACATTTTGTTTATCCATATTACATTCATCTAAACACATCTAGATGCATATCCATCCATAACATTGCATTAACATCATCACATAAATCATCTCATCATTACATCGCAATAGGAAACACCAAAATCCTGTTCATGCATCAAGCATAAGCATATATCATCACCATGGCATTACATACATAAAGCATTACATCAAAAATCAAATACATCATATACATATAAACCTGCATTCATATGTCAGTATCCAACATCATAAATCATCATAAAAACATGCATATAGGAAACATCTCATCAAAATGCATACATATACACACATCCATCTAAGCAATCACTCATCATCCTGCATAAACATCCATACATAAATCAAATGCATATCACCACAATATGGGATCTCCTCATATATATATCATCTCATATATCAGAGTACAATGAAGTCTACAAAATCGGCTACCAAGAGCCATCCAAGATACAGTCCATAGATAAACAATGATACAATACATGTATGCAAAAATGCTCTCTCAAATGCTGCTCTGGCCAGATGCTGTACCACCACCACCCGTGCCACCTGCTCTCCCACTAGTGCCTGCACCACCTGATCCATCTCTCCGTGGAGGCCTCATCGACCCCCCACTCCCTCCTGCATCCCCTGATCTCTCCTACCGTAGAGGACCCATCACCCCCCCACTACTCTGTGCCCTCTGTGATCGCTCTGATCTGGCTTGCCGCATCTGCGAATAGCTAAGAGCTCGCTGGCTAACTGGCACAACCTGCTCATATAAGCCCCGCCAGTACTTTATCTCTGCCTGCGCTCGCCGCATCTCCCTCATCACCTCCCCAGTAGGACCCTGTGCTCCTACCCCGATCCGAACCCTCTCCTGCAGCTTGGCCAATCTCTCCACCGCAGTATCTCTCTCCCGCAGCACCACCGTCAGCTCTGACTCTTGTGCAAATAGCTGCACATCCCTAGCTGCTACCTCCTCCTCTAAACTCTCTATCCAGGTCTGCAAATGAACTATCATATGATCCTGCAGATCTCCAGTAGCTCCCTCCCCGGTGTCCATCGCTGCCTCACCTGCACCACCCTCTCCAGTAGCTCCCTCCCCTGCACCACCCTCTCTAGTAGTCCCCTCTCTATCCATCAGGATCTCTCTCTCCATCCCTCTCCCACTCAGCTGAACTCTCCTCTGTACCAATGGTCCCTGTGATATCTGTAGAGGTAGTCCACCTCTCCCTCTCCGCTGCCTCTGCAACCCCAACCCACCTCCTCCTCTGCCTCCTCCACCTCCTCCTCCGCCACCTCCATCTCCTCCTCCTCCACCTCCTCCATCTCCTCCTCTTGCCCTAGGTCCTCTACCTCCTGCCCTCCTCCGTCTCCGTCCCCTCTCATCCTCAAATGCTGGGATTGGCTCTGCTGGGTCCGATATCAGTAGGATCGGGTGCGCTACCCGATACTGTGTGTACTCATCTGTAACCCTTGCATCAATGACTCTTGGTCGTAGGTCCCATGGCCTCGCCTGCAGTGTCCAAAACTCTGCTAGTGCCTGATCATAAGGTAGCACTGGACCCCATGCATACCTCTCCCGAATCACCCGTGCATACTCTCCTGATCCGCTAGGCAGTCCCTGCTGCCGTCCAAACTGCCTCATCACTCTCCCAGGCACCTGTCTCTCCACATGATAGGAGGTCCTCCCAATGAGGAATCGGGTCATGAACACATACAGCAGTGCCTCTGCGTCATCATCCCATGGCTCACACTCCAAGTATGGCCACCATATCACTGCATCCAGGTCATCTAATGCCCATCGCCACCACTCCAACTTCCCCAAGTGGGGCTAACTCATCATACCACTGTACATAAACATGTACGGCTGGTCCACTGCCCGGAATCTAAGACTCACTGGTAGGTGCTCCCAAGCCCAAATGTGTAGCAGCGTCATGCCCACTGCTAAGGAACCTCTCCGTCGGTACACTACCTCATGGAGCTCCTGATACATATGCGCTAGCATGCACGACCCCCATGCAAATCGGGTCCCCTCGGTCATCATCATCTCAATAACCTGACCCCATCCCACCGCCAACCCATGTGACCGCCTATCTGGACACATAAGTCCTCCCACAATCCCGGACAACACTGTTGGAAGTGGCTCATACAGTGTCGCTATATCCTCCCATGCGATCGAGCCATCATCAATGAACACATCCTCATCAAAAATCCTCTGTACTACCACAGTCCCCTAGGATCTATCATATGTGACTAGCTCCCCTCAAATCGGAATCCGTAGGATGCGCCACACATCCTCCAACGTCACAGTCATCTCCCCTGTGCCAAATGAAAGGTGCACGTCTCACTATGCCACCGCTCTGCCAGTGCTGTGATTAGGCCGTGATTCATCCGAATCATGGGCATGTGCTTCACCTCGTAGAGACGAGTCGCTGCAATATAATCAATCTCTGTCTGCATCAATCGGTTCCGCAACCCCTGTGTCGCAGGATGACGCTCGCGTAACTGCAACACGTGCAGATCCTCCTGCACATGGACATTCATCAATCACCATCAGTTGTTTTGTTTTCAAACTTTCTTAAGTTTAAACCTAGACTATCATCAGATACTTTGATCAAGTATCTTCGGGTCTCAACAGGTAAGCAATCATGGCCACCTAGACTTCAAGAGGCATTTATCCTAAACAAATGACCTAAGTCTCATCGGGCTGCTATGGTTCAAAACAACTCCCACTTCACTTCACCATCCATCAATTATTGGCATCAAGAGATTTTCTGCATCCAAACTGGGGCATCTTTTTATCTTAAGGCAAAAGTGCTATTTTACCAACAAAAGCGCTAGTTTTCAAACAAAAGCGCTACAACTATATCATAAGCGCTCAAATAGCTATACCATAGCGCTACAACTACAAAAGCGCTAAACCAGCTATACAATAGCGCTCCTTAACAACAATAGCGCTCAATTCACCCCCCAATAGCGCTACTTAGTCAATAGCGCTAATACTTGCATATAGTAGCGCTAATTCAAAACAAAAGCGCTCAAACAAGAGCACAATAGCGTCATTGCAGCACAATAGCGCTAATTAATGGAGCAAAAGCGCCAAAACAACAGTTCCAGCGCTCTTGCTCTGACTTGACTTAGACTCAGCTAAAAACCTAGCAAAAATGCACAAAAATTGAGTTTTCGAATTTGCGTACCGCTGGTCCATAGTCGTCTGGCCGCTGGAATCGTCGGACTCGCTCGAATCTGTGCTCGGTGATCGGAATCGGCATCGTAGCTCCTGCTCGCTCCTCCAAATGTCACTATCAGAGCTCTCGTTTCCAACTGGTCGCGACCACAAATGATCCTGTTTTCACCCCTTTCACCCCATTTATACCCTTCGTGGTCACCGTAACTTCTCTCCTGCTCATCGCCATGGTCCCTGTGAACTTCCCGAGCCCCCCATTTCTCCATGTTTCCCCCGTTCTCTTCTATTTTTCACACGTATGCCTAACTTCTTCTCTTCTAACACCCTGCCAATTTTCATTCTTTTTCGAGAGATCGCCCGGTTTTTCGAAATTTTTCGGCCCATCTCTCGAGGGGGCATACCACCCATTAAATTTACATTTTATGGGGCATTTCTTCACACCTATTTTTCTTTCTTTGAAATGATGCGATAAACTGCACCGTCTCAAAGAGGGGCAAATGTAGTCACACAAATTTGTCCATTTTAATTAAATGAATATTTCATATTTATTTGATTAAAAATCCATTAAGCCATCAGTTAATTAAATAAATATTTAATTAATTCATCTCCAAACATTCTTCTATTAATTAAATAAATTATTCAATTTATTTTAATTAATTAATTAAATAAATTATTCAATTTATTTTAATTAATTAATTAAATCAAATTTCAATCAATTAAATAAATAAAATCTATTTATTTAATTAAATCCCCCTATTCCTTTTTTAAATAAATTAAATAAAACATTTATTTAAATCATTATCCCCCCCACTTGCATTTTCCTACAAATGCAACTTGCACACATTTATTGAAATAAATGAATTTCTATTTTAATAAAATCCTATTTTCCCTCACCCACCAAATCCACTTGCAAAATCTAATCCCCTTCTAGATTCTTCTAACCCCTTCCTAATTAGCCTAATCCATCCTCTAAACTTTGTCACATCCCTAAGCAAAGGGAAGTCACTTCTCAAAACCTCAAAGTCTTCGATAACCATTAAAAGCTTCAAGTCTTCAACCACTAAATGGCTCAAAGTCTTTGATAACCTTTAAAGGCTTTCAACCTTCAACCACTTAATCCCCAAAGTCTCCAATAACCATTAATGGTTAATTCAAACCCTCCCACATGGTTAAAACATTTGTTTTGACTCAACCTCTATCCAACCCAAAGGTCTCATCAGGCCATTAATGCTTTGACCATGATTATCTCTTAAACATTTGCACAAAGGTTTTTCCTTAGATTAACTCTTAATCCAGTGGGTAAGTCTAACTTAGACTTGACCCTTAGCCTTTAGATAACCATGAGGTCTTCTCAGGCCTTTAATGCCTCCAACCCCTTTTCTCAACCCAACCCTATGTTGACACTTGTCACCATTTCATTGGTGCCAATTGTGCACATGGATCCCCAACTTTCAAACTCAACCCTTGATTGAATCTTTCAATCTTGGCCATCCATTGCTCCATTTTTTCTATAAATAGAGCCCATTCCTTCATAATCTAGATCCTGAAAACTTGCATGCATCTAAGGTATAGACATTTTAGAGAGCATTCTTAGCATAATCATCTAATATCTTGTTATTTTGGTTAAAATATATTAGTTTAGCATCAATAGCATAGCATTAGCTTTTTATTTCACAGTCAAAGCTCAATACTACAATCTCAATCCTCCATAAGCATCCATAGTGCAAAAAGCTGTTGAGAGCTACACTATTTTGGACCTTGGAGAGGAGAGGAACAAGGGAGAAGAAGCCAAGAGCATGTTAGGAGGCATTTGGAGATGCCTCATCGTATTTACTTTCCTAGTTAGACATTCTATCATGCTTTTGTTATCTCTTTTGATATGCTTGTGTAGGAAAGTGTTTGGTTTATGATTTCTAACACTAACAACTTGGCTTTTCTTTTTGTTTGTGTTATCATTGACTAACCTGATCCTTTTTGCAGAGCATCAACTAGTAATGTTAAAAGAGCAATATTTTAATATTCATTCAAACTTGGCAAGCACCAAATTTGAGAATGGTATTCTTTCCTTCCACCCACCCTTGGATACTCACCATTATTGTAGGACATTTCCTAACTGCATGCATTCAATTCATCTAATCTTATCTTCATCTTGGGAATTCATTATGGTGGAAATACATCTATCGTTAATTTCAAACAACTATAGTATTGCTTTCTAGGACACAAACTTAGATGAGCTTTTCAGATTTCATTTTGAAGTATTTATGATATTGTATTCTAGAGAGGAGTGGTTGCAAAACCAATAGAATAGTGTTTGTCACAAGAAGCCCCAAGGTTTTAATTTTATTTTTGAGGAACTATTTTAATTTTGTAATGATCTAGGTTATCTCAAATTTTTAATAACATTTGTGACCTTTGTAGATTGAGTAACTAAGGATAGGATCAACCTTTCTTAAGTTCCTCCTTGTGTATGTTGTGTTGGAGTGATTAGGACGTTATCTAATTATTTAATTAATTGGATCCTTTAATAACTGTTGATCCCCAAAATTGGCTTTTGTCAATTTTGAAGGCCAATTGGGTAGTTTCATAGACATGGAAAGTATCCTGTGAAACAATCTCTGAGATTTTAGAAGCTGACTCTTTGAAATTCAGAGGGGATGGAAAGGGATAGAAATATCGAGAGAGGAAATAAACTGCAAACCTATCCTAAGGCGAAACACCAAAGATTTTACAACACTTTAAATCCCTTTTAGAAATAGTAGGAACATGTGACCCTAGAAGATTAAGTGTGGAACACCATAGACTCTTCATTGTTGAAAAGAGAACAAAATGCACAAAGTGACACAAACGTAGGGAAAAAAATCCAAATCTTTCTACAAGAAGCACCCGCTAAAGCTCATAGGGGGTGTTCCTATTATCTTTCCAAAATAATTATTCCCTATGAATTTTTCTTACTAAAATGGGATAGTATAACCTCAAATCACAAATTATTACAGATGATTGAAAGAGTAATAGACATGATTCAATGACCCATGCATCTATGATGAAATTATAAAGGCCAAAAACCATAGCAATTAATGGCTACATTCATTTGAGATGACACTGAGATCTAAATTCATCCATAAAATATAAATAAACATACAATAGAGGCAAACTGGGCACAATCTGATATTTTTTGCTTTCTATCAATTGATTGAATTACAATGCTAAGGTTTGAATTGAATTTGTACCTATTTTCCAACTGTTATTCTTCTCAAAATTGGTAAAATAATTGGTATCCCCCTTTTACAATGCGCTCTCAGGCTTATATAGAGAAAACTTCTCTGACCTAAAACAACCTTTGTAACCAAATGGATTTATGCATACTTGCCACATGTCCACCTCCATCTGGAGGTTATTGCAGTTGTTGTGAGCTTGATCTTTGCATCATTATTTTCCTCTTACGCATGCAGCTTGAACGCCACCTATAAATTCCCTTTTTCAAAGAGGAAGGGGGATAGTGCTAAGCCCTCTACTAAAAAAGAATCAATAGAGGATCCACAAGTTGAGGGCTCATGACCCCATGAGCAGTCCTCAGAACCCGAAAGGAAAAGGAACCCTACCAAGAAGGCAACCCCTAGGGCCACTAAGAAGACCAAGTAGACTCCCACACAAGAGGAGCCGACTCCCACCCAATCTAAGAAGCTTGTAGAAGTCTCATATCCACTTGCCCCATCAAAGACAACATAAGAAATTGCCAAAGAGGTGGAGGAATAGTTAGAAGAGATGAATCAGAGGAAGAAAAGAGAAGGGAGGAGTCTCAACCAAGATCTCCTTGAACTATTTCAAGGTGCAACCAGGTAGGAGACTCTAAAAAATACATTAAGTGATAATGAATCGGGATGCAGAGATGGGTATACTAATGACCAAGGATGAGACATATTTACTACTTCTAAGAAAATATAGATAAATTTGTCCTAGTGTCAAACCCATGTAGACTCAATTTGGGAAAATTAGTAGTCCCAAATGTATTTTTGGAACCAATGTTGATTAGGGAACTTGGTAAAAAATATCATCCTTAGAGCATGACTGTTAAAATAGTCAGTGGTCATGTTCTGGTGGATAAAAAAAAAGAGCCTATAATTGAATGTTTTGATTTGGATAGAAGTGCTCTCAGAAGGATTAATAAAGACATGATGACAAGGGAGTATTATGCCAAAAAGGATTTCTATAGGAAGAAGATATTGCCCCTCTTTTTGAAGAAATTGTATCAAGGAGGAAAGGGTTACCTCTTGGAATTAGTGAGGGAGCCTCTCATTTTGACTCTCTTTGAGTATTATTTCTCAAAGACTTATTATGCTTTGTGCCAAGTTTTGGGAGTGGATTGTTGATTGACAGTAATGTCTATGGAATTCATGATGATGGCCATGAAGATCCAACATTAAGACACCAATGAATTATATGATTTTTCCATAATCATTCAAGAAAAGTTGCATGAGGGGTTGATAAAGCCAAAGAACCCCAAAGAGGGATTGAATTTCAAACACTATTATTTTCTCTACCATCTTATGCTTTTTCAAAATAGAACCGGTTTGGAGGAATCCTTGAAGGTGAACATCTTTTATCCCAAGACTAATGCATGGTGGCTAGCATGGTGAGTATAAAGGTGGACCCAAGTATGGGATAAAGGATCCAAATACTCTGATTATAAGGCATTCTTTGATTGTTTTGTTATGAGGATCTTGATGATGATGTGGGTTACATTACCAAGGCTTCCCAAGGATATAATAAAGATCTTAAGGGTTAGGAGTGCTCAAGCTAACAACACTAAGTACTCTAAGGGTGCATTCACCCACAATTTTGGGGACTTCTTCTTCTACTCCAATTGTATATTGATTAGAGTGTATTGGTGTAATAAAGCACCTCATATGCCTCCTATCATAGTATCTCCTAGGTTGGCATTCATTGAATTCATATGGAAATTACTATGGTCAGATAAGGACCAAATAAGAACAAAGAAGAAGGGACAACACATCCCCTGAGTGACAAAGTATAATGAATTATTTGTGAGGTGTGATACCCTTGACAAAGTACAAGAATTATTTTTAAATAATTATAGGTTAAAGGTCAGCCAAGCAAGGCTTTTTGATCCAGAAGGGTATATTAATCATGTAAGGGTGAGTAAATCTAAAGTGAGGGGATTTACTCATGGTTTTGATGAGAGGGAAGATTTGATTAGGAATTCACACCCATCTCAGGCCTTGCAAAGAAGGAGTAAGTGGGAATACTTGAGTAAATAGGAGAGGGGAAGGAGAGAGGAAGACCCTGAATTCCAGGGATTTTTATGAATATTTATAATGACTTTGTCAAGATGTCCTGCAAAGTTAGATCATTTGATGAATTGATTACAAAAGAGCTAACCCAAAGACAGGATAAGAAACTAGATAGGATCCCTGAGGAGAGGCCTACATTCACTTCCCCAGTGAGATACAAAAGAAGGAAGTCATAACAGAGGGGTCTTCACAAGGTGCTTCCCAACATGACCCCCAAAGAACAGAGAAACCAAGTGTTGGGACAATAAGGAAAATTGAAAAGGGGAAGGCTAGAATATCTAATTTGTTGATGTTATTGGCGAGGAGATGGATTCTAGCATGCCACCACCTTCCCCTCTTCATGATGCTTTCTAAGAAGATGAAGCTACATAAGTGCTAATGGATATGGACAAGACAATTATCCCAAGTCATATCCATGAGGATGAGGTAATAGATCAAAGGTTAATTGCCTCAAGGAAATTCATGTCAGATGACAAATCATTCATACAGATGAATTTAAATCTTTTTGGCTACAAGAGAAATTGAAGGAACTGTCTAAGGAGGAAATAAAAAATTTTGATAAGAAAAATATTAAATTCACTCCTCAAGAAGCAAGATAATTAGTCAAAAAGAGTGGCATCCTCTTGGTACCCAGATGAGACTTTGAGAAAATTTTCATTTTAGATCAAATAATATGGCAAGAAGACCCCAATTATGCACAAGAATTTGGAGAACATGGATCCGGGGTCAGCCCAAGCATAAAATCTTTTGCCTTGTGGTCTAAAGTGCCTAATACAAACAAGCCCATATTACTACAAGGGGTAGATCATAAACAGGGTGATGTAGTCATCAGAATTCTAGCAGACACAACTGCATCAGAGGTTGCTTCCATCTCAATGCATGCTACTCAATTCACCAAATTGGTTGTGGAAGAGCAAGAGAAACAACATGAAAAGCTTAAATCCCTACACGTGGCCCTTAATGCTGACCATAGGCAACTATTTATTTAGAGATTAGGAGATACAAAAGGAAAAAGATGAGGTTGAGAAAAAATATTTAGAGATTAGGGGGTATAAAATTTTATAGATTTCAAGTAGGGTCCTAAATAAGCTTGATGAGGTTGATGCCTCCTATTCTTTGGTGTCACAATTGAGTGACCAAATTGATGAAATTCTTTTATTTTTCTAGCCTATCAAGACTACTTGGTTCCCAAGGGCCAACAATTAAAATAAATTCTTTTAGCAATCAAGAACTCACCCACGCGAAGGAAGAAAAGAAAGCATTGACAGAGAAGATAGGGTCATTTAAGGGCCTATAGAAGTGGGACATTCCCACAATTTTGACAAATGAGGGGCAGGTGAAAGATCTTGTTGCATGGAAAGATGATTTTAAATCAGCAATAAATGCAATCCTAGATACACTGACCAATACACCTAATTAGGAGATTACCTATCATTTGATTATTGATAAAATGATTGATTTGGATTATTTATATCAGAAGTTTACATTAGAAACTGTCAGTGTACTTGCTCCCAGGACAAAAGAGGTGATGAGAAAATTGGAGGGATTGAGATATTTTGTCTTGCCAACCAATGAGGTTGAAATTTGGCACAAAAAGTATTGAGGATGGGTGAAGATGAGACCATTACCTCCTTTATGTAGAAGGTAAATGAATTAGTATGCAATATCAGATGTGCCGGTGGAAAGTTGGAAGAATCAAAGATTATTAATATTGTGCTCATATCCCTACCTGAATCTTACAAACATAAAGTCGCTGCTATTGAGGAGATCCAAACTACGATAGATGTGACCAGAGACATATTGATTTGTAAATTCTCAACCTTTGGATTGATTTAATTTGGTGATTCTCTTCCTAAGGTAGAATCTGGATTCAAAGCCACTATTTCCAAAAAGGACAAGCAAAGATTTGATCCAAGTGAAAATTATTCAATGAGGATATATAGATATGAGAAAGACATGAAGGAAATTAAAGAAGAAGAGAAAGAGCTTGAGGAGCTTGAAGAAATGATTGCCAGGAGATTGCTTAAGGGAGTCGGTAAGTATGAAGGAAATTTGCCTCTTAAATGATTTTCATGCAATAAGATAGGACATTTTTCTCTAAGGTATCTAGAAAAAGTTCCTAAGAAAACCTATAAGCCTAAATTTTAGAAGAGATGTTATTATGCTATTGATGAAGGTATTATGCTATTGATGAAGGTATGACAAATAATGAATCTGATAAAGGGAATTCAAGTGATAATGAATGGGTGTTCATTTCTATCAAGGAAGATGATCCAAAACCTATTGATTCTACTAGGTGCATTAATGAGGAAAGAGATTTTGCTGCACAAGTTGAAGAGAAAGATGAATGGGTGATTCACAACAGATTCTCTCATCATGTGATAGGTGATAAGAATTTTTTTGTAAGCTTGGAAAAATATGATGGTGGTGTTGTTCGGTTTGGTGATGATAAAGCTGGTATAATCCGTGGTAGAGGTTTTATTTCTCTTGATGGTAAGCAGAATACTAATGATGTCTTGTATGTAGAAGGCCTAAAGAATAATCTTCAAAGTGTTAGAAAGATGGTTGACAAGGGATGCGATCTTCAATTCAAGAATGGGAAGTGTAGAATCTTGAGTAGCTCCAGAAATGAGATTGCATAGGGTACAAAGACAAAAGGTAATATCTGTCACTTGAATGCTGCTGGTAAAAGTTGCACGATTGCTCAGATTGATGAAAGTTAGTTGTGGCATAGAAGGACGCGTCATGTAAATTTTTATAGCATGATTAAGATAATTTCTACTTAAGCAGTAAGAGATCTTTCTAAATTGATGAAGCCTACTAACTCTATATGCAAAGAATGTCAATTGGGGAAGCAAACTAGAGTTTCTTCAAGAGTAAAACATATTTTTCTAATGGATTGTTGGATCTTGTGCATACTGATTTGGGTAGATCCTCTAGATTCATAAGTTTGCAAGGAGATAGATATTTCATGTTGCTGATTGATGATTTTCTAGGATGATGTGGGTTACTTTCTTAAGGGAGAAATCTAAATCTTTAAAGAAATTCAATATTTTCAAAGCAATGGTTGAGAAAAAGATAGGATTGAAGTTGAAGTGTTTGAGATCTGATAGAGGTGGTGAATTCATCTCTAGTGAGCTTAATACATACTGTGAAGAGCATGGGATAAAGAGGTAGTTATCTACTATAAGAACCCCTCAACAAAATGGAGTTGTGGAAAGGAAGAACAAAACCATTCAGGATGCTGCTAGGAAATGATGATTGAAGGAAATATTTCACATACCTATTGGAGAGAAGTTGTGACTATTGTTATTTACACTCTGAACTGGGTGCATATCAAAGGTGACATCGATAAGACTCCTTATAAATTATGGTTTGGTCATACTCCTACTATTAGATATTTCAAAATTTTTGGAAGTAAATGCTATATCAAAAGGGATGAAGATTTAGGAAAGTTTGATGCTATATTTGATTAAGGAATATCTATTGGTTACTCTACTAAAACCAAGGCCTACCGGTGTTATAATAAGAGATCGAGAAAGATAGTTGAGAGTGCTAATGTGGTGACATTTTGTTGGATATTGCCTTGAGATTCTAAAGAATGTGCAAATTGACTTGTTCCAAGACATGATTGCCTTCCTAAGGGATGACATCTATCCTCCTCACTTTGATAGAACCAGGAGGAGACATCTCAGGTTGCAGTCCACCCCCTATGATTTGGTGGATTAGGTCCTATTCAAAAGGGACCTAAATGGTGTCCTACTAAGGTATATTTAGGGTGATCAAAACCTTAGGCTACTAGAAGAATTTCACAATGGTCCCTCATGTGGCAATTTCTCAACGAGGACCACAACCATGAAAATCATAAGGGCGGGCTATTATTGGCCCTACCTATTGTGTGATGCTCACAAGTGGGTCAGACAATGCAAGAAGTGTGTAATTTTTGCAGGAAAACAAAGATTGGCAACTCTGCCCCGTCATCCTATCTCTCCTGATCAAGCTTTTTCACAATGGGAGCTTGATTTCATTGGCCCTATCAATCCAATGTCAAGTGTAGGAAACAAGTGGATTTTGGCCACCACACACTATTTCACAAGGTGGAAAGAGGCTGTTTCTTTGAAGGATGAAGTTGAGAATTCAATGGTTCAGTTCCTTGAGGTGATTGCAACCAGATTTGGAGCCCCTTCCATAATTATATCAGTCAATGCTAATGACTTTGTGGGATCTCAGATTAGTTTATGGGTAGTCCAACATGATGTGTTTCTAAAAAAACCATCAAATTATTATCCCCATGGCAATGGCTTAGATGAGTCCTCCAACAAAATTCTCATTAGAATCACCAAGAGGACTCTTGAAGACAATCAAAGGTCATGGCACCTCAAGTTGGGAATAGCCTTATGGGCTAATAGAATCACTCCCAAAAGTGCTTTAGGAAACTCACTTTTCATGCTAGTATACAGAAGAGAAGAAAGGATTCCCTTATCTCTTGAGTTGCCATCTCTAGACCTAGCACATCAGTTGGAGCTCTTAGAAAATGATGCCTTATAAGTAAGATATGTAGAGCTTATAGATCTTGAAGAGGTTAGAGATAGGAATATGCAAACCCTAAATATCCATCAAGAATAGGTTAAAAGGTATTTTTACAACAAGACCATTTTGAAGATCTTCTACATTGGAGACTTATTCCTAAAATGGGATGCTGATAGAGCAAGAGTAGGGAGACACTCAAAATTTGATGCAAGATGGAGTGGTTCCTATGTGATTACAGGCTGCAAGGAGGCTAATTATCTCAATCTAGCTAGTATAAATGGTGAAGACCTGCCTATTGTAGTCAATGCCATACATCTCAAAGCATGTTCTTGAGTGATTTGCAGATCCTTTAGTAAATATTGTGAATATCTATAATTTATGTTCTTCTGCTTTCTATAAGTTCTTGTGCACAGGTTAGTCCCTTCAGATTGGCCAAATTTTGATCTTTTATGGATACAGGGAGGGTTCCTTTCTATGTTCTCCTTTTGTGACTCAATGTCTAATGGATACTTTTTAGACATATGGTCTTTCCCTAAGTAGGCTTAGCACCCCCTATGAGTCACCAAAGCATTGACATTTTTTTATCATCTTAGCTGTAGATCCAATTTGAGGAAATTTAAAGTTTTCACATAACTTGCATGTTATGCGCACCTACATAACCTATGTATTATGTACACTGTATTAGCCATTGTAAATGAATCTTTTCTTTTAGGTGCTAATTCTATTTTTTAGTTGATCGGGTCAGCCGGTCAACTCACTTAAGTTTCCAGCTAGAGTGTCTTCTATTGTTGGCGGGATGGTTTCCCCTTTTCTTTCCACTGGTTGGAGGCTTATTTTCGGCCTAGCTTCTCTCAGCAACACAGTCCTTTCGAGTCTTGCCAAAAGGCATTCTCTCAGAAAAAATGAAGTCTTCCCTGCCACCGCACAAGCATTTCATTGTGCCTAAGGACGGTTCATGAGGTAAGAGCAATAAGGCACAATGGGATTCTCTACCATCCCACAGGGAGTTTTCAAGGAGGTAGATTAGTCGCACAAGAAGCATAAAAGAATGGTGCATGATAGTGGGAGATGAGATTTATTCTCTCCCCACCATCTTGTGAAGGAATACAATAGTAGCAAAAGATAGTTTGGGGTAGCAAGTTTTAAGCAGTTTGTCTCCTCGCCACCCCTAAGGCGAAAAAAGGTAATCAAAGGGCCCAACAGGATGATACAAAGAGGAAGTGGGTGGTGCATCCCACCATCCCATAGGGAAAGGGCGATACAATGCAAGGCCTTGTAGGATAAGAGAAATGGAGAGGAAATTGTCCCCCACTATCTCTCGAGGGTTTTTGTGGATGCAGTGATGCCCTGCGGGGTAAGAAAACAAGGGTGCGGGTAGTGTTCCCGCTATGTCACGAGGCAAAAGAGACAGTTCAAAGGGCCTTGTGGGGTAAACAAAAAGAAGACAAGGGTTCTTCCTTCCATCCCGTGATGAATTTTCAGGGTCCCTAGGGAGCTTGTGGGGAAACAATGGTGACAAATATGGACCCGACCCACCATGTTAGACGATGATTTAGATGCCATGTTAGATCTTGTCATTTTTGGGATAGTGGGACCAACTCTCAGATGAAAGGGCCTTTTTGGCCAAAATTTCATGCAACGAGGTAGGTTTTCTATTGTTTGGCTGAAAGGCTATTTCTTGCTGAACTCTGACTTGGTGGGTCTAGCTCCATGCGTGACACATCCTCGGCCATTGGATTTTCATAAGTGGGTGATCAATGATGATGTTTTAATCTCAAGTTAGGATTTTTGAGTGCTTATGTGGCAAGATCTCACACATCCATTGCTGGCCATTTAGTGGAATTGATTATGTGTTACATTGATGTTTTGCCATTGATGCCAACACTAGCTGTTTGGATGCTTTACCGACACCCTTCTGGTCTTGGTCGGTTGAGTGGTTTTTGGTTAACTTGGACCCGACATGATCCGGTAGGCTCTGGTATAGTCTGTTGATGGAATTACCTTGTTCATGATACTTATACTCATATTTGGTCAATTGGTTTTGGTCTGGAGAATGGATGCTATCCCGCTTGCTTAGAAGATTGGTTTCTAGTTCTGACGAGGGTTTCACCAATAGAGCTTCTGATAGAGATCTTTGATGAATTGCATAAGTGGTGTTGGTGTAGCTTTTGGTGGAGTTTCAGGATGTTGTTGGTGATCATGTTAGAGACTTGGTGGCTGGAGATCATTTCTGAAGCGTGTGGACCTGTACTGGGTCCCGATTGATCTAGGTTATGGACTAACTTTAATGTAACGTGTGGATAAGACCTATTGATGTATTTTTAGGATGTCTTATGTGTTGATATTATTTGTTTGGTCTAAGGGTCGACATGGTTTGTAATTATGTAATCAGTTTATTATCTAGTGGCTGACCTGATTGTTTATGATCGTTGGTTTGTATATATAGATGTAAGATCTTATTGTAGATAATCATGGTTAATGTAAGAGGTCATGGTCAAGGAATGTAATGTGCAAATAATGTAATATCATTTAGGTAGAGGAGTTGGTTGATCATTGGAGATCGAATTGGGTTTATGTAAGAGGATTTAGTCCTCCAGTATTGAGCTTAACCGGAACTGTACTCAGGCATAGGAGATGCTATCTTTTGTAGTTAAACACTTCTCCGGATTGTAGTATGGATTTATATGTAGTCAATGAGCCTCATTTTGTGATGAGCAGTGCACTCTAGGCTATTGGCCTTCCTGCAAGTGTAGGCCCCTCAATTGTAATTCACATACTTACTGCAAAAGTATTATCTGACCATGGGTAGGCTTCCCACCATGGTTTTTCCCTTTATCGGGTTTTCCACGTACAAATCTGATGGTATGATGAAAGAATAAGGATCCGGTCAACTACTGAGAGTGGGGGGGTGAATCAGTAGATATAAAAAACTGATAATAACTTTCACGAATCTCAGAATCAACTTCTCAAAGTAAACTTTAAACTAACAAGTTAAACCACTGAACTATAAATTCAATATCAATGTCAAGATAAACCGGTTGTTTGTTACAATAGATTAATAGTAAACAACTTGAAACTCATTAACATCCAAATATTTTACTGACATAAGTAAAACCTTATTTCATATTGCTGTCAGTTATCATAACTTATCAAAGTGGATTACGTAGTTAAGCAATTCAACCATAGTAAACATAACCACAAAAACATTGACCACTTGACACAATATTTTTGATGTGGAAACCCAAATGGGAAAAACCACAATGAGATGAGACTCACAAGATAACTATCTAAACTCTTCTAAAGTTTTCCCTATTAGGAGCCAAGCCTATTAAAGCTTTTACAAAAAGTCTTGTTAAGAACAAATCCTGTTAGGGACCACTCGGTTAAGGGATTGACTATAATACCTTGTTAGAAGCAATACCCTGTGAGGAGTAACCTCGGTAGAGGATTTGAAATCCAAGCTAATGGACCACCTGGTTAGAGGATTTGAATAACACTAAGCTTGTTAGAGCTCACCCAGTTAGGGGATTTAACTGATGTAATTGTTAGAAAACAACATAAGTTTGCTGATCTGTTAGAATAGCACTACACTTGCTTGTTCAGATGCTCCTATCTTCCTTTACACAAACTGTAGATACATCATCCAGTTCAACAACCACACACTCAACTGAAACTTTTCCAACTCTTAAACAAAACAACTCATCGATGTTATAAACAAATTAATTAGGTAGGTAACACAACAAAAACCTAATTCACTCATAGGGATTACAAACAAGTCAGCTCAAGTATGACCATTGGATTACATAACAATCTCTGCACATCTTTCAAGAAAGCCTCGACCGCTCCTTGATCACTACTTCATCGAACTCAGTAACTCATCACACACTTTTCATTACATGCAATATACTTGCTCATTACCTAGACAAAAAATGTTATCTCAAAGCACCAAAAACACTTTAAAACTCTCTTCATACAATATGCATACGTGCCGTAATCATTACCACTCATCATCAGATCATAAACCAATATAACCAATTCACCAAACTTAATCAGTTAGGGTTTACTGGTTCAACTCTCCATTACTTAGCAATACCGGTTAACTCCACAAACTTACCTACCGGTTATAGTTTCCTTCACTAGATCTTCCTACCGGTTACAAAACAACAATATCATTATTGGTTAATTGACATCAATGACAACATAAAATTTCATTAATGCAATCTTCATGCAAATGCCAACAAAATCTTGTTTATGTGGATGGCTTTTATTCTGTGATTATTGTTTATGCTTAATTTGTTTATTTTCTATTCCGGTATTAAAGTTTAAATTGCTAATGGTTCTTGTAATCCATGATAACTGATTCACCTCCCCCTCTCAGTTGTCTTTCAGTTATCTGAACTATCCATCCATTTGTGTGTGAGATCTCTCGATCGATGGTAGAAATTCAAATTGTGATGATTGTTAGAATTTTAAAGCTATGTAGGTGGGTGGTTGCTGAACCGATGGTCGAAAACATTTTTCTCTTGGTCGATGCCCCGAATTGAATCCTTTTTGCTTCCAGTTCCTAGAGTTTTTTCCATTCACTCCAGAAGTGACCTTGAGGCCAAGCTTAGATGGCACCCCATGCCTCTTCAAAGTATTTTGAATACTTTCTTGCCTCTTTCATGTTGCCATGATGCATCTGTTGTAGAGATGTCTTCTCTTATATAATTTTTGCCTCTTTCAAAGATGAAGGATCACTCACAAAGGAGATTTTGCACACTATCAGATCTTCTTGTCAATCTGATCTCTTCCCTCTTGCATATTTTTGTATAGGGTTAGGGTTTTAGTTGTGGTTCAATTTTGAGCCATGCCTCAACTATAAAGGCAATTTCTATAAAATTTCTAGAGGATCTTCTTTCTTTTCTCTTACAAAATTCTTATTTCTCTGCAACTATAAATGTTGTCTTTCTTTTGCATTAATAAAGTTAACTATCTTGCCTACTTTTAGTCTTTATAATATGTGTAATATCTTTTACCTCATTATTGAGATGTGTTTTTGTCTGTTTACTGAGTATGTGCGACTGTGTTGATCCCTCTTAGGACTTCATCTATGAGCTAGGTTCAACTCCTTTTGATTTTTATAAGAATTTCAACCTCCATTCATACTTTGGGAAGATAACTAGGATAGGAAGTTGTGCATATTCTTGGTTGATTTTCATTAATGTCTTGTACAGTTACAGGCAAGAAGATCATATTCAATCTATGTGTGAACCTTTTTCCCTTCTTTCAAGCATCCCTTTTTCTCCCTTTTCCATGTTAGACCAATAGAATAGATATTTTTGTGTTGGGTTAGTCTAACACTTGTATCAAATTGAAGAGGAAGCTAACCTTCTCCGAAGAATCAACCTCATTTTTGCAAGTCACACACCTTGGAGGTTGATTCAATGTTGCACAAGGTTGATGAATAGGATTGCTCATCAAGTGGGTGAACTTTTGTGACAACAATTATCACTCTCAAAAACTTACCAACTATATATGTTGTCAGGAATTGAAGGCCTAGCTTTTACTTCAATCTTGGAAACTCTAGCTAGAGTGATATCATCTCCTCTTAATGCAACATTGTCAAGAAAATCTGCCATGATATTATTTGACCTCTCAACCCAATTAATAGAAAATGAATATAAAAATTCTAGAAAACCCCAAACAACAAATTTTTATTTTTTCAATCTTTCATTCTTTGTAGAATAGACTAACTTAATTTATGACATAGTAAGTTCATAATCACCATGTACCTTTAATAACTTGATTCCATGTTTTACCCTTCTTTGGAATAGGCTCCATAAAAATACATTTGCCAAAGATCACTCTGAGTTTCTTTAGCAACCTTCCCTAGGGGATCAAAATTCAGAATTTGTTGTTCAATAGGCTCAACTCTAAATTTCTCCATATCTAGATTTACAAAATTGACTGTTTGATTTGGATCAATGAGTTCAACAATAGTAGGAGACTTGGGCTCTCTTAACAAATTCACCTCCTTACCATTAATGAGGCTAGTATTTTATGCTAAAAAGTGTCGAATATGCAAAAGAGAATCAAACAACATCAAACACACACATGAAACACTATGTTAGAGTTAGAAATCAAAATAGAAACTAAACTAAGTTAGCTTCAAAATAAAAATCCCAAGCATGTCTCATGTTCCTCTATCTCCAAGGATCTTCAAGATTCAAGGTGGCTCTCACTTGAAAGAGAACTTGATCTTTTATATGTCAACCTAAAGAATGAGATTGAAGGATATGCTAAGATCAAAATGAATGCAACTAATATCCTAGCTAGATGATCAAATGATATGAAAAGATGAAATGAAAAATGGAATGCAAGATATGAGACTAAGATTCATTCAAAATTGAAAGCTTAGGTGTGCTAATTAAATTAACATGGAGATTTCTATGAAATTAATATACAATGGTTATGAGTTAAGCTAGCATGAAAATGGGATTAGCATGATGTTGGTATTATGGATGTGTTGCATTAGTTTTGTCATTGATGTCAACACTTATCCTTCTGGAGATCTTTGGTTATGTTGAACTGATACATTGTGTTCACCACCAAGGTTAGTGAATTATGCATAATCATCGATATATTGTCCACCAGAAGGTTATATTGTTCACCGACACTGATGATGACTTGTTATCATCTAGAGATCACTTGATTATGTCGAAGACATGGTTTGGATACTTTTTTTTGGTATTTTGGTTAATGGTCTAATTGGGTTGACATATTTGCTATTACCAGCAAATTGGTCAAGGTTATGGACCGATATGCATTATCTATTCCAGATCAACACGACATGTTATGGAGATAATTTATTGATTGGATATTGTTGTTAATGTTTTGAGCTGACATGATTCATCGCATCAAGACTTATTTGTAATTGATTTTATTGTAATATTCTTAGTAAGCTCACCTACACATTTGTTCTTAGGTTTTGTATATATGTAAGATCTCATTTGTGAGATGAAAGAAGGGATATGGTATGTAAGGTTATGGTATGGTATTGTAACATGGTATGTTTGAATATTGAAGATCATATGAGTAGACCATAGAGAAGGTTCAAGGAAGGTTTGAAGGTGATTATCAGAGCTTAACCGGTATTGAATCCAGCATTGGAGATGCTATTTTGAGCAGTACATTATTCTAGGATTTAACCATCCTACTATAGTCATTGTGACTCCCATTTGAGCAGTGTGCTCTAGGCGGTTGGACTTTCTGCATGTGCAGACCCCATTTGTATACACATACTATCTGTAGTAGTATCATTTGATTGTGGGTAAGGTTTCCTATCATGTTTTTTCTCCTTTTAGGGTTTCCACATTAAAATCTCTGTGTTATGTGTTGTGGATGTTGTTTCTCTTTCTGTTTCATGCATTAAGTTTCACTGGTATTGATATTAACTATTAATCTGTTAACCGACATTAAGTTTGGTTCACCGGTATTAAGTATCAAGTTTGATTCAGTTATAATTAGGTTGAAATTCATTAACAACTGATTCACCCCCCCTCTCAGTTGCCTTCTGGTTCCTAACAATTGGTATAAGAGATAAGTCCTCTTTTTGCAGAAGCCTAACAACTTGAGGAGATCCTATGGCAACAAACATTTTCAGGAAGGACAATCCTAAACTTGATGGAACTAACTATGGTATATGGAAGATTACAATGGAGACACATTTGAATTGCATTGGAAGAGACATATGGGAAGTTACAAAGAATGGCTATGTTGGTCCTACACCGAATCAACCTAATCCACCAACGTTGGGTAAAGATCAAGAAAATGATTGCAAAGCAAGAGAAGCACTTTTGAGCACATTATCTGATCAGAAAATCATGAGATTATCAGACCGATCTACTACTAAAGCTATTTGGGATAAATTGGAGACATTGAATGAAGGAGATACCACTGTCAAAATTGCAAAACTAGAATGTTTTCGGGTCAGGTATGAAAATTTGAAAATGGAAGAAGATGAAAGAATTTCTGCTTTTATGGAAAGAGTTAATGAAATTGTTTTAGGAATACAATATTGTGGAGGATCCTTAAGTGAAGATGAAATTGTTTCTAAAGTCTCAAGAGCATTGCCACCGACATACAAAATAAAAGTAACTGCTATTAATGAGTTAAGAACAATGCCTAATACATCAATATCTAGAGATACCTTGGTTGGAAAACTTCAACATTTGAGCTTGAGGAATTTGGTCCTGTTGCTACAATTTAAGACAAATTTAGCCTTTAGAGAATCATCATGTGCAACATCATCATCATTATCTGACAAATATGATTGGAAAGAACTATATGCAAAATAACTTGAAGATATCAGAAGGGAAAATGAAGAACTGGAAGAACTTGAAGCACTATTTGCAAGGAAAATGCCTAAAGGTCTAGTTGGAAGTAAGTATGAAGGTAAAGCACTGTTTAAATGTTTTAATTTCAATAAAGTTGGTCATATGGCATCTAGATGTCCTGATAGACATGCAAGACTAAGAGAGGAAGCATAAAGAACATATAAGCCTAACCTTGAATATCAGAGATACAAATTTAAGAAGAACAAAGACAAATCTTCTTACTATGCTGATGAAGGAGTTATTGATGATTCTGATGAAGAACCGAGAGATAAAGGATGGGATTTTGTTGGAATAAAAGAAGATCAACTGACACCTATTGTTCCACCGGTACAGAAGGCCCTGGTAGTTAAAATTGAAGAAAAAGATGAATGGATCATAGATTCCAGATGTTCACATCATATGACTGGTGATAAAAGTAAATTCTTATCTTTTCAGGAATATAGTGGAGGTCTAGTAAGATTTGGCAATGATAAAGCTTGTTTAATAAAAGGAAAAGGCACTATATCTTTGTATGGTAAGCACAATGCTAACAATGTTCATTATGTTGAAGGTTTGAAGTATAATATTTTGAGTGTTGGTCAATTAGTTGATAAGGGATTTCAGTTACAATTCAAGAATGGTAAATGCAAAATCATGAACAAAACTAGATTTGAGATTGCAACTGGTAATCAGACTAAAGGTAATATCTTTCATTTGAACAACAGTGATAAGACATGCTTGATTGCACATATTGATGAAAGTTGGTTATGGCATAAGAGACTTTGTGATGTGAATTTTGATTACATTGTAAAGATCAGTTCAACTAAGGTAGTAAGGGATTTACCTAAGATTGTGAAACCTCATAATCCGGTATGTAAGGAATGTCAAATGGGAAAGCAAGTTAGAACAACTTTTAAGAGTATTTATGAGAAATCCAATAATGTTCTTGATTTAATTCATACTGACTTGTGTGGTCCAACAAGAACAAGAATTCTATAGGGAGATAGATACTTTATGCTAATTATTGATGATTATTCTAGAATGCATTGGGTTAATTTTCTCAAGGAGAAATCATAAGCTTTTGGAAAATTCAAACTATTAAAGGAAATGGTAGAGAATGAAACCGGTAAGAAAATCAAATGTTTGAGATCTGATCAAGGAGGTGAATTTACATCTAAGGAATTTAATACATTCTGTGAAGTGAATGGAATCAAAAGACAACTATCAACACCCTGGACACCTCAGCAAAATGGAATTTTGGAAAGGAAGAACATAACTATTTTGGAAGTAGCTAGAAGCATGATGTTGGAAGCAAATCTACCTCATGTATTGGAGAGAAGCAATGAATACAACGGTTTACACTTTCAACAGAGTTCACATCAAAGGTGAAATCGGTAAGACCCCTTATGAACTATGGTTTGGTAATACTCCTACCCTTAAATACTTCAAAATTTTTGGAAGCAAATGCTATTAGGAGAGATGAGTATGTTGATAAATTTGATCCTAGAAGTGATGAAGGAATATTTCTTGGTTATTCATCCAAGAGAAAGGCATATAGATGTTTTAATAAAAGATTGCAGAAAATCATTGAGAGTGCTAATGTGAAGATAGATGAACACTTTAGAGGAAATTCAAGGTCTGTAGATTCTGAACCGACAGTTGAGATGATCATAAATGAACCTATATAGAGTGCATCAGTATAGAATGTGGATCCAGTCACACCGGCATCATCAAAGAATTCCATAGTGACTGAAGAACAACATCATGTGAATAAACCTAGGTATGTAAGACTGAATCACTCAAAAAATTAGATAATTGGGAATAAGTATCAAGGTGTTATGACAAGAGGAAGACTGGAAAATGAAGAGGTATGCTTAATTTCTCAAATTGAGCCGACATTTGTTATTGAATCTTGTCAAGATGAACATTGGATTAAAGTAATGGAAGATGAACTAGAACAAATTGAAAAAGAACAATACATGGACATTAGTTCCCCGACCTAAAGACAAAAATGTAATTGGAACTAAATGGGTATTCAGAAATAAAATTAATGAAGATGGTAAGGTAATCAAGAACAAAGCAAGATTAGTGTGTAAAGGATATTCACAGAAAGAGGGAATTTATTATAATGAAACCTTTGCATCGATAGCTAGAATTGAGGTAGTCAGATTATTTCTTGCGTTTACAGCTCATAAGAACTATAAAGCATATCAGATGGATGTAAAATGTGCATTTCTAAATGGTGATCTTGAAGAAGAAGTTTACATTGAACAACCTGATGGATTTTCATTGATAAATGTTAAGGATATGGTTTGTAGATTAAGGAAAGCTTTGTATGGACTGAAGAAAGCTCCTAGAGATTGGTATGCTAGATTGGACAAATATCTTTTGAAGCTTGGTTACACTAAAGGTAATGCTGACAACAACTTATATTTCAAAGTGACTAATGATAACATCTTGGTTATTGAAGTTTTTGTTGATGATATCATTTTTGGAGGAGAAGATGGATTGTGTAAAGACTTTGCTAACAAGATGCATGAAGAATTTGAAATGTCTATGATTGGGGAGATAAAATTCTTTTTAGGATTGCAGATTTTAGAAACTGATAAAGGTATATTCATATGTCAAACAAAATACTTGAAGGAACTATTGAAGAAATTCGGTATGGAAAACTCTAAATCGGTAAGTACTCCTATGACTACAGCTGATAAATTGATATTAAAGGATGATTCACCTCCTATTAATCTGACAAGATACAAATCTATGATTGGAGGTTTACTGTATTTAACACAAAAACAACCTGATATAATGAATGCAGTATGTATTATTTCAATATTTCAGATTAATCCTAAAGAAAATCATGAATCAACAGTAAAAAGGATTTTCGGTATCTACAAGGCACAACAAATCTTGGTTTATGGTATCCTAAAGATGAAAATTTTGATTTATGATGCAAATTGGGTAGGAGATGTAGATGACAGGAAGAGTACCACCGGCAGTGCATTCTTTCTTGGTAGCAGATTGATTTCATGGTTGAGCAAGAAGCAGAGTTGTACACTATTATCAACAACATAATCATAATATGCTACAGGAGCAACTAATTGTACTCAGGTATTATGGATTAAGCAAATGTTGAAGGACATAAAGGTAAAATGTAAAGAATCTATAATCATTTATTATGATAATTCATCAACAATTGATATATCAAAGAATCTGGTATTTCACTCTAAGACTAAGCATGTTTTTATCAAATATAACTTTTTGAAAGAGAATGTTGAAGCAAAATAAGTCAGATTAGTTTATTTGAATACTAAAGAGCAAATTGCAGATATTTTTACTAAGCCTTTGCCTAAGGAAACTTTTGAGTACCTTAGAGAGCAGCTTTGGGTAATACCCCCACCATGATAGAGACTTAGACAGTTGAAGATTGGCATGAAACCAACATAAACTAATAGAGAAACCTTTTTCTGGCTTTGATGGAGGAGAGTTACTTCATAGGGGGAGTAGTTGGTTATATTAATTGGTCATATTAGTTGGTTATATGTTCTGGTATTTATTTGCTTTGGCATTTGATGTCAAAGGGGGAGAGAGATCTATGGAAAAACATTATCCTTAGGGGAGAGATTATTCTTTGGAGACGTTATTAATTGAGGGAGAGATATATACTCTCTGCATTTTGATTTCTGGTATTGATCTATTTTGGAGATTGTTGGTTTTTGGTTTTTGGCATTCTGTTTTGTCACTTAGATGTTTTCCATCTAGTGTTGCCATCAATGCCAAAGGGGGAGATTGTTGGTATTATGGATGTGTTGCATTAGTTTTGTCATTGATGTCAACACTTATCCTTCTAGGGACCTTTGGTTATGTTGAACCGACACATTGTGTTCTTTGGCAAGGTCAGTGACTTATGCACAGTCACCGGTATATTGTCCACCGACAGGTTATATTGTTCACCGACACAGATGATGACTTGTTATCATCTGGAGATCACTTGATTATGTCAAAGACATGGTTTGGATACTTTGTTTTGGTATTATGGTTAATGGTTTAATCAGGTTGATGAAATATTTGCTGTTACCAATAGATTGGTCAAGGTTATGGACTGGTATGCATTATCTATTCCAGATCAGCATGACACGTTGTGGAGATGATTTATTGATTCGATAATGTTGTTAATGTATTGAGCCGACATGATGCATCACATCAAGACTTATTTGTAATTGCTTTTATTGCAATATTATTAGTAAGCCAACCTACACATTTGTTCTTAGGTTTTGTATATATGTAAGATCTCATTTGTGAGATGAAAGAAGGGATATGGTATGTATGGTATGGTATTGTAACATGGTATGTGCGAATATTGAAGATCATATGAGCAAACTATAGAGAAAGTTCAAGGAAGGTTTGAAGGTGATTATCAGAGCTTAACCGGTACTGAATCTAGCATTGGAGATGCTATTTTGAGTAGTACATTATTCTAGGATATAACCATCCTACTGTAGTCATTGTGACTCCCATTTGAGTAGTGTGCTCTAGGCGGTTGGCCTTTTTGCATGTGTAGATGCCATTTGTATATACATACTATCTGCAGTAGTATCATTTGATTGTGGGTAAGGTTTCCCACCGTGATTTTTCCCCTTACTGGGTTTCCACATTAAAATCTCTGTGTTATGTGTTGTGGATGTTGTTTCTCATTCTGTTTTATGCATTAAGTTTCACCCATATTGATATTAACTGTTAATCTATTAACCGTCATTAAGTTTGGTTCACCGGTATTAAGTACCAAGTTTGATTAAATTATAATTGGGTTGAAATTCATTGACAACTGATTCACCCCCCCCCCCCCCCCCCGCCTCTTAGTTTCCTTCCGGTTCCTAACATATGATACTATCAACATGATGAAAGCTAAACTAGCATGCAACTAAGATGATCTAAGTGCTTGAAGATGACAAATAGAGCTCCTTGATAACCTACAAAATGATTATAAGTTTGATGCATAAGATGATGGATCCCCAAGAGTGAAGGAAGGGGCTCTATTTATAGGAAAACTACAGAAACGGATGGTTGAGATTGAGCAATCTCAACTAGGGCTAGGATGGAAAGTTATCAATCCATGAAGGGAATTCAATCCAATCCCAAGTTGACAAATGTCACCTTGAGATGGCTTGAGAGGATGCTAAGAAAGCATTAGATTCTAAGTAAGCATTAGGGATAACCTCAAGGGATGAGATCATTGGATAACACTATTATCCAAGGGAGCATGCTATTGTCCACTTGAGGTAAACTCTTGTGCAAAATTGAAGGATGGTCAAAGGGACAACCATCATGGGCTAGGTTGATGTCTTGTAAGAGGCATTAAATGCCTTCTGAAGACTTTCGAGGTTAACTTATTGAAAGTTAGATAACCTATAAGTATCATGTAAGAGCATTAAGAACTTTGGAAGACTCAATAAGTTATCTTTTTGAAAAAAATAAAGTCTTAAATGCATTTAGAAGACTTTCTTCCAAATTTGGAGAAGTGATTCCCCCAAATTTAGGGATGTGACATAATTAGAAGAATTAGGATAATTAATGAGGGATTAGAGGGGTTCTAGAAGAATATTAGCATGCTAATGGAAAATGTAGGAGAATGCAAGTGGAGGGAAATAGGCATTTTTAGATAAAATAAAAGATTTATTTTAGCCAAAAGGAGTGCAACTTGCATTTGTAGGATTTTAAAAGTGGGGGACTATTCACAAATAAATAATGATTTATTTAAATGCAAATTGATTTTTTTAATCAAATGTAAATTCAATTAAAAGGGAAAAAGGGGGTTTTAATTAAATAAATAAGATTTATTCAATTAAATGGCTAAAGGGTACTTAATCAAATCTTTAATTTGATTAATAGGTTGAACGGAAGAATAGGGATTTTAATTAAACCTTAGTCTAATTAATAGGCAAATAAATGATGATTAAATGAATAAAATTCATTTAATTAGTTGTTCAAGTTTTAGGCGTCTATATTTCCCCCTCTTTGAAGCGACATGTGACCGCATGTTGATTCAAAGAAAAATGCTTGATATGCAGCCAAAATTCTTGATATGGTGTTGTCATCAAAATTGTCGATATGAAGAATTGATTCGATGATAGAACTGATGTTGATATGGAATTGATGTCAAAATGCCCCCTTGGGAGATAAATTGAGAAAATTATGATTTTCGGTGTAGTGTCGCGATGCACGATGAATTTTGAAATTTTTGGATGATTTTAATTTTTTTTTTGAATTTTTTGATATTTATCTGTCGATAAATGTTATTGAAAAGAATAGCTTAAAATTATGAAGAGACTAGGTGGGCATAGCACATACATGCCCCACACATCTATCAAGGCACCACAATTGCCTGCGTCAACATGGGCTATATAAACCCTTAACAACCCATTTCCACCTCATTTGTGCACTTGACATTTGGAGAGTGGAGATTGGAGGGGAGAGAAGAAATGCCCCCCCAATCACAAGCATCTATTTGAGAAGGTCAGGTGCTACAATCGACCAATAGAGTATGGCCCACCAGTAAGTTTGAATTTCTAACCCTCTCGTGTGATTTTTTCACAATTTATTTCATGTTTTTCAATGATTTTTTTTTTTTTGTGCGGTTGTACGCTAGGTTTTTGTTTTTTTCGTTGATTTTCTTTTAGTGCATATGAATTTTCCCGTAGCGCATATGTTAACTGTATTAGAACATATGTTAATTTGTACAATGCATATGTTTGATATTTTAGCGCATTTACATTAGTGCATTTGTTGACTATTTTAGCGCATATGAAACAGTGTAGAATTTTTTTATTTTTTTTACATTTTTAACATGTACAAATTAGATTTTTGTGTTCTTCATGATGTTTTGTACCTTGTCGATATGTTGATATGCATCTATTATGTCTGTTGAGATGTGAGATGTTGAAAAGTTGGTCTAGGGTCGGTACGAGTTGTTTGTTTGATATGAGTCAAATGTCGATATGGTTCAAATTCGATATGGATCACGATGGTATGTATCTTGATTGTCTATATGAGTCAAGTGTCGATATGGTTCAAATTCGATATAGGTCAAGTTGGTATGGATCCTGATTGTCGATATGAGTCAAGTGTCAATATGGGGGGTCAAACTTTGTCGATAGGGGTTAAACTTTGTCAATAAAGGTCAAACTTTGTTGATATGAGTCAAACTGATTTGATATGGGTCAAAATTTGTCGATATGAGTCAAACTGATTCGATATGGGTTTAAATTTGTCGATATGAGTCAAACTGATTCGATATGGGTCAAACTTTGTCGATATAGGGTTTAAATTTGTCGATATGGGTCAAACTTTGTCGATATAGGGTTTAAATTTGTCGATATGGGTCAAAATTTGTTGATATGAGTCAAACTAATTCGATATGGGTCAAACTTATTGATATGATGCTTAATATGCATCCTGGATTGATTGATTCAACTGATTGCGATATGATACTTGATTTGATATGATGCTTGATGTCAATATATTGCTTGATTTTCATATGAGACTTGATACGATATGATACTGTGAGTTTGATATGATACTTTGATTTCGCTATGATTCTTTGATTTTGATATGATGGGTAATGTCAATACGATAGGTTAAAGTAAACCCACCTAGTTGTTGATATTTTATGTTTGGAAACCCTTTGTGTGATATCGTGACTGTCGTCACTCAATAGATGCCCCTTTGATTGAGTCTAGATGTGTAATTCCTTAAGATAGGTAAACTGATAAGGTTGTGATGTGTTGAAATAGGAACCCTTATGTGTTCTTTAGCTTCGAGAGAGCGGTACTCAAGGCTTACGGGTTGATACACCTGCTACACATGCCTTCCTATTGGAAGAACAAAGCACTTCTGATAGCATTTTCTAAGCGATGGCACAATGATCATAACACCTTTCACTTGCTGACATGAGAGATTATAGTCACTCCTGAGGATGTTTATCAGATTCTCTGGATTCTGATCACTGGAGAGCTAGTAGTATATAATGTTGAGGAGGTTGGTGAGATTGAAGCACTGTGAGAGATTTTTGGTGATCCCCACATTGTGGGATATTCAGTTCCTTGGTAGGATATGGTGGACATATATGCCCCACTCCCCTTAGTTGTAGCTAGATTGGTAGGTGGTTTCCTTTTGCTGGATAGGAGATCACATGGGTTATCAGTTGGATGGGGTCATGTGTTATGACAGATGGTTCGACAGAGGACCTGATATGCATGGGGCATCTGTCTACTTTTCCACCTATATCACGAGTTACATCAAGTGGTGTACCATCAAGGGGCCAGTCTAGCATTAGGGTGCACATTACTTCAAATTTGAGCTTGGGAGCACATAGCCATCACTCGCCTAGTAGTATAGAGATCTTGGCCTATTGGGACACCCTACCTTTTTATGTACAGAGAGGTAGCTTCCCAGCCCATGCTTAGGAAGTTGTACTATTGGAGGCGTATGATAGATGATATGGATTCAATGGTATGGCGACTATACTTAGATTGTGATCCATGGCTAGAGGATGGGATAGAGCTTCCATTTTTATTTCAGAGCAGATTCTTACTTGGGAGGACCCCCTATGTTGTCAAGATATTCATTCTTCTAAGGGTTTACTGTCAGTTTGGTCAGCCACAACCAATGTCGCATGGTATGGCCTTGTACGTGAGAGTGTACAAGGAGAGAGTAGAGTGTGGGGAGACACTAGATTATGTGACCACCAAGGCAGAGTTCCTCTCTCTTCCTTATGTGGTATGGGACATGAGGTGGGTCGTGATAGATGTAGGCATGGTTAATGAGTATGTCTACTAATTTTGCACTCATAGATTTCCATGTCTAACAGGGACGTGAGAGGCAATCCCTTCTATCGATAAGGTTGATGATGATGACTAGGGTGGAGGATGAGGCCAATAAGTTGGTAGGCGGGGTCGAGGGAGAGCCTGAGGTAGGAGGGGTGGTAGAGATGGTAGCGGGAGAGGTGAGGGTGGTGGAGGGGATAATGGGGGAGACGATGGAAGAGATGGGAGAGGGGCAGGTGGACAGGGAGTGAGAGGTCGAGGAGGGGGATGGAGACACCAACTAGGTTGAGGAGGACCTTTACAACTATAGGTTGTAGCAGTAGTTGGAGGTGGTGAGGAGGAGGGATCAGATGATGAGGGATCTGAGGAGGGGACTGATGAGTCCACAGATGAGGAGACTGAGTCCGAGAAGGTAGGTGGTGGGATGGTTGGATTGAGTGGGATAGTATTTGAGGAGGAGGAGGACCCCCAACCTCTCGCTAAATGACGCAGGACAAAGATTCCCCCGCCTTCCTTAGGATATACTAGTGGTGTACCAGCTGAAGTATCACAGGATCCACAACTTTCAAGGTTGATAGAGGTTCACATTTCAGTGCCACCACACCAGTAGTAGGCAGTCCTTGGTTTAGAGCCTTCAAACCTAACTAGTATAGGCTCAGGCTTAGATCACATGGCTACAGACATAGGTGGCACAATTGATGACCGAGAGAGATACAAAGATAGAGCGACAAGGCTGCATAGAGGAGATGGTGCAAACACTACAATAGGCGGCCGCACAGGGTGTCACAAGGGAAACTATTAGTAGTCTTGTCTATCAGACAGATCAGGTTACATACTATTGGACTTTGTACTTATAGGTGGTGCCCCTAGAGAAATGAGCTCCTAGTTATGTTACCAGCTCTCAGTGTGGTGGTTCCCAGAGTCGAGGAGATAGTGAGGGTGTTATGGGTCCTAGGAGAGATACTCCCAGTGGTGGTGTAGGTGCAGGTGGCTTTGGGTCCAGGCAGTTAGATTTAGGAGGCAGCCACTCTTAGCCTCCTCTTTGATGATGATGATGTACCCTTGATGTACTCTGTTGATTATATACACACATCATTGTATTTTTTATTATTCCTTCGATATGTATATTGTATTTTGATTGATTTGATATGATACACATTGATTGATTTATTGATGTTGATGTCTCTTGATTCATGTACCTTGTTATTGATGTGATATCCAGGGACTTCAGACATTTATTGTTTCACTGATGATTCATTCTGACTTAAATCTTTGATTTTACTTTGAATTAACATGGGTCACACATGTGCATGATGATATGATACTAGATATGCTTCTACATGTTATGGATGCCTTATTTTGATGAGCTATATGATATGTATGATCTATATGACTTTTGTTTTGATAATGCAAATGATTGCCTATGTGATGTGTGTGATGATGTGATTTTATGATGCTAAGATCTATATGTTTTGAAGGTGATATGCCTAAGATGTTTTGATAATGATTATGCTTAACTATATGTTTTGCAGGTGAAATGATTAATATGTTTTGATGACTATGCAAATGAATGTGTTTTATGATTTATAACGTGATTAATGTATGCCTTTTATTGTGCTGCTAAATGCGCTAAATGCAATGCATGAATGTACATGGATGAATATGTGAATGCGTTTAACATGTTTTTGTTCTTTTGGTATGTTTTTTATTTGATATGGTAATTTTCATGTATGTGAATGTACTTTGATATAAGATGATAATGATGATTCATCTAATGCAATTTGATTAGGATATGATAATGATGTGAAATGTATCTTGAAAATGATATGTAAAATGAGAATGACAATGATAATGATATGAGACTATGTGAGATGTATCTTGAAAATGATAATGATGTGAAAATGCAACTAATGTAATGCTTATATGGTAACACAACTAATGCACTCACAAAATGATATGAAAATGTACATGTTATTAAATGTGATTGGAACATGATATGAAATGAGCTATGGTAATGCAATCTAATGGTCCATGATAATGCAATAAAAATGAAATCTAATGCAACTTTAACATGATATAATAATAATAGTGAGAATGCAATCTAATGAAAAGATTAATACAACCACTACATGAAATGCACTCTCGTTACTAATGTTGCCATCTGTTTGATCAAATTTCCAGTGCTTCCCCCCTTTTTTTTTTCATTATCGAGCCTTGATTTGTTGAAAGTTGATACAAGCATCATGGTATAATTAAACCATAATGACCTGACTATAACTTACATGAATGTTGATATTGCAAGATGACACAAGCATCAAGGTATAATTGAACCAAGATGACCTGAGTATTGCTTGTGTAAAACAAAAAAGAGTTAACCTTAATCCAATACAAATCCGAAATGTCCTCAGTGATATGTTGCCTGATCACGTCATAAGACAAATTTGCATAGTAGAAGGCTTCACCCCTAAACAGTAGACAAAGAAAACATCACATTCCTTCCTTTCTTCTCTAGTCTTTGATACATCCTTGAGTTACTTAGGAGATATGATAAGAAAAAATCAACAACCATAAGTAAGCATGTATGATATCTAAAGTGTATTCTTATCAAATAAAACTTCTTGCAAATAGATCTTTTGTTTAGTTGAAATCAGTTCAAGTCCTTGATGTCTATCCTTGATGGTTGTGCTCTCATGTTGCTATGTTCATTATTGATTGTTCTAATCCTTATTGTCTTACTATGTGTTTGGTCTGGTGTCTAAACCCACAAGGCGAAATGCCCCCAGCGAGGTCGGGATTTCATCCCTTGTTGCCGATACTACTTCGATATGGATATGTACACTGATCACCAAGCCATGGTGCGATATGATTTGGATAACTTATTCATATAATCAAGGACAATGACTAATGAGCCTAAGCAATGGCTCTATTTTTAAAGATTTATGATATAATACTCCTACCTAGGTCTTATGATTAGATGACTTGGATTATAATGTTTTCCTAAGATAATACCTTTTAAGTGTTTTTGAAACTAGTTTAACTTATATCTAAGGATGCCATATAGTGGTTTCAAATGATCTGTCTATGCAAATATCTAAAGTTAATTATAAATATGGTTTATATTATATCATGTTAGCATTAGTATATACACATGTTGTTGTGCATGCTAATATCTTGATGCAGGGTCAACAAATGTGAAGTAAAGACAAATGGTGGTTCAAAAGATCATCAAGTATATAACCGCAATGCAGACCCAGTCAAAAGAATGCAGTTATGATAGGGATCACTTGATCGGTTCTTCAGCAGATTGATTTATGAAAACATTTATAGCTGTTCCTAGTGGATCTTAGATCTAGGAGGCGGTCATGTTATATTTTCTCAGCTATAGGATAGATGTTGTTTTGCTGTCATGTGCTGACTTCTTCTTCTTCTTCTTTTGTTAATAAATTTTGTTCACCTATTCCGTAGGGATGTGGGCACTTAGTTAGCAGTTTGTTATCAACTTTACTATAAATAAAAGGATCTCTCTCCTCTTGGGGATAGCAGAGAAAAAAATATAGTATTTTGTAATACACAGTTTTCTGGTGTTATATATGTATTTTCCAGTCAAAATGAAATAAAGAGATCAACATGATTTTGGATGATTAGATAAGTGTAATCTGAAGTTCTTGAAATACTCACTCAAGGGGGCCCACTTGGTGAGTAATCCTTTGTATGTTTTAACTAGTTTTCATACTTCTGTAATAGTTATTTCTGTAGTTGTCTATTTTTGCAGGCATAGGAAACAATTCCCATGTCTATTCCTGCAGCCACGACATCAGAGTAGTTCCTGCTATTCACTAGAACTTTATCTTTTAATAGTAATTGTTTAAAGCAATTTCCAGTTGTAGGATTAAGTATTAGTTTATTAGAGATTTCATGTGTTTACTTTAAGAAGAAATTCCTTTCCTACAGTTACATAAAATGGTTGCAATATAAACTTGGTGCACATACAGTGCTGGCCCATTTCAAGTTTACGTCCCTGGTTGATAGCTAAATGAGCCTTTACCATAGGAAAATTTAGCTATTCAAGGATATTCAATCTTCGAATTGTGTTTTATCACCTAGTTTCCATTCCAGTTGTGAGGACCAACATTGTTGGTACCATTGCCGGGGATGGTGCCAAGCTAAGAATCTATTGTAAACTATTAGTTTCAAGTTTTTTTTAAATATCTTTTTGAATTTTTTTCATTAATCTGCATTCATAGGAGGAGAAGAGATGCATTAGGAATTTTCTTGCCTCATATTTTACTCAAGATATAAGATCAGATCAAGCACCTGAAGTAAACCCTTTTGCAAAAACCTATGTGCTAAATGGTAGTGTCTTTAATTTGTTAGAAGGAGACCTAGACTTCCTGAATGAACCCCTTGAACAAAACATTTTACCTTTAGTTATTTATTAGGGACCAATGGTAGAAAATCCTCTAGCTCGACCTCTAAATCCAACATTTGAAAAACATACCAGCCTCTTCACTTCCAAAATTTCATGGGTTGGTAACAGAGGATCCAGACACCTTTCTATTTGAATTTGATATCCTTTGTAGGAGTTATGATTATACCACCGATGCTCATAAAATCAAGTTATTCCCTGCCACTTTGAAAAAAGCTACTTTGAGATGGTTTATGAGTTTAGGAAGAAATGTAATCACTACCTGGGAGGGAATGGAGACAAACTTCTTGGATATATATAAAGACTATTGCAGAGGAATGAACCGACATGGTGATGATATCTTCAGAATGACACAAAAAGAAGATGAAAGCCTGAAAGACTATTTGGAAAGGTTTTTATTTAGTTTCAGTAAACCTAAACATAGTAACTTAAGTGAAGACTCTATGAAGTTGATCTTTCTGAGGGGCATCAATGATGACTATGTTGACTCCTTAGATCTAATGGGAGGAGAAGATATTACTCAAGTTCAATGGGATGACATCAGAAAAACCTATCAAAAATATTCAAGAGCTGCAGCAAAAAGGGGAAGACACTATAGGCCTGGTTCTTCAATTGCCAAGTCATCTTCAATAGTATCAAGAATGGAAATAACTCATATGTTGAATGATGTTAAATAAGATATAATTAATAATATGGCTACCCAATTGGATACACTACAGGCAAAGAAGAAGCATGAGGAGGCAAAGGCTATGCTTACTGAATTTTTTCCTCATCGTTGGCAAAAGAAGAAGAACTATAGATGCAAACTGTTAGCTAAAATTGATAGCCAATAGAGTTCCCCAGATTTCAAGCCTATCTATGGAGATGATGAAAAACTTTTCTATGTTGCACAATGGAGGCCTTGGCCTCCAAGACAAGGTATGCCACAAGATCCATTATCATTTTCTAATCCTTATATGAATTTAAATGCTCAAAACAATTAGTTGTAACCTCCATATTCCCAACATTTTGGAAATTATACTCCTCAAAACCCTTGGCTTAATTATCAAAATTCCTCATCTCAATGGCATTAGCCACAAGGGAATTGGTATCATCCTCAAGGTAACTGGCAGCAGTCACCACAATGGAGGGGCAGACAACAATGGGCAAACCAGTCACCAGGTTTCTTGCAGCCACAACAACAGTCCCAACAACCAGCTTTAATGCCACTAGCTCTTAATGCTGCTCCATCCAAGCCAACCCAATTGGCAACTCAGCCTGTTCCAAATCCAAATAATAAACCACAACAACAACAACAACAAGTCTTTTCAATTGATCCTAATAACTATCTTGTATATTCTCTCAATATAAGTGATATTCATTTGAGATCAGGGACAACATTGCCTACTCCATCTCCTCTAGTAATAACAGAGTTACCAACAGAGGATATTTCTCAGGAAAGCATGCCTGATAAATCTGGAAATCTTGAGCAAGTTCAACATTCAGAAACCCCAAATATACCTATAAGAACTCCCCCATTTCCTCAAAGAATGCAATTAAAAGTATCTGGGCATCAGGATGATATAGCCTTTGATCTTATTGATCAACTAAAACATGTGTTAAAATTCCACTATTTCAAGCTATTAAAGAAGCCTATTTGAAGAAACCTGGGAGGAAGAAAAAGGATCCAAAAATAGTGCATGTAGTAGGACAGTTGGCTGATATTATGTTGGGAAAAATAGTAGTCCCTAAATATTCTGATCCAGGTAGCACTATTGTCAAGATAGTTATTAATGGAACTCAAATAAAAAATGCCTTAATAGACCTGGGAGCAACAATAAATGTGATGACTAAGGATTTCATGTAGCAACTCAGCATTACTAATCTTAGATCAACTCCAACAGCCCTACAGCTTGCTGATAGCTCAACTGTTTGACCTGAAGGAATGGTTGAAGATATTGTTGTCACATTAGATTCTTGGGAATATCCTGCTGATTTCATAATCCTCTTTCCCAAGGTAACATTAGGAGGATATCCAATTATTTTGGGAAGACCTTGGCTGGCAACAATTTATGCATATATAGGTTGTAGATCTGGAGATATGAAAATTTCAGATGGTATTAATACTAAAACACTTGCGCTCTATTCTCCAGCACAACCTCAACTTGATCAAGAATGAGTAGTGTGGCTAGACATAGGAGAAGAAGCAGAGGAAATTAACTCTGTTCAACAACTAATGATGTTATCAAGGGAACCATTCATAGAACTTCAAGAGGATGATACAGTACTTTGTAACATCATAAGGAATCATTATGGAGTAGCTCTGTAGTCAGTGGGTATACCAGTAAGTCCTTTGCATACCCTTCTTCCATATGCAGGCTTATTAAATTCTCCTACAACCACAAATATGTTTCACACATTGCTACCACATGAGATTCAAACCTCTTGTGTGTTTGAAATATCTAATACAGAATCAGTAATTCTAATAGAAGTTGCTGCAGGGAGAAATCTGAATATCAATGGTCAATTGCCAACAGATCAAAGATTATCATTGATAGAACTACTCAAAGCCCAACAATAAGATTTTGCATGGGATTATCAAGAAATGAAAGGATTAAATCCTACATTGTCTACTCATAGAATTTATATCAAAGAGGATTGTAAACCAACTAGACAGCCTCAACGAAGGATTAATCCTACTTTAAGGGAAATAGTTAAAGAAGAACTGCAAAAATTGCTTCATGTAGGATTCATCTACCCTATTTCAGATAGTCAATGGGTTTCTCCTTTGGTTATAGTTCCCAAGAAAGGAGGAAAATGGAGAGTTTGTGTGGACTATAGGAAGCTCAACACTCCTACTAAAAAGGATCATTTCCTACAGCCATTTATAGATCAAGTGTTAGACTCTCTAGCAGGTAAGCAGTACTTTTCATTTTTGGATGGATTTAGTGGTTATAACCAGATCATAATAGCTCTAGAAGATCATGAGAATACCACCTTTACCTACCCTTGGGGCACATATGCTTATTCAATCCTCCCTTTTGGTTTATGTAATGCTCTTGCAACCTTTCAAAGGGCAATTCTCAGTATATTTTCAAACATATCCCGTGATTGTATGGAAATTTACATGGATGACTTCACTACATATGGAACTACATTTAAGGAGGCATTACAAAATTTGACAAAAGTATTGCAGCGATGTGAAGATCACAATCCATCCCTCAATAGTGAAAAATGTTTTATGATGATGCAAGAAGGAATAGTGTTGGGACATCGAATCTCTCAATTAGGTATTCAAGTAGATCCAACTAAAATTGAGGTAATACTTAATCTTCCTGCCTCTGTGAAACAAAAGGAGGTGAGAAGTTTTCTAGGCCATGCAGGATACTATAGGAGATTTATCAAGAACTTTAGTCAAATAGTAGGGCCATTGTATTCTTTATTGACAAAGGATGTTGAGTTTGAATGGATAGTTAAATGTGAAGATTCATTTTATAAACTAAAAGAAGCCTTAACTCAGACACCTATACTTAAAGGACCTGATTGGTCATTTCCTTTTCACATTCATACTGATGTATCTGATTTTGCAATAGGAGCAGTTTTGGGGCAGAAGCAAGGAGTTTTGAAAAATGCAATTTATTACATTAGTAAAAAATTGCAAGGACCAGAATTGAATTATACTGTTACTGAAAAGGAGATGTTAGCTATCATCTATGCCCTTAATAAGTTCAAGCACTATATAACATGATATCAAATATTTGTGCATATTGATCATGTAAACATTAGGACCTCATGAACAAAATCTCCATTACCAGTAGATTAGCAAGATGGTTGTTATTAATGCAAGAATTTGATATTACTATCATTGATAAGCCTGGAAAAGAAAATGTGGTGGTAGATTTTCAGTCAAGGATTCAAACACCAGACAATAGTGAAGTCATTAATGATGCTTTTCCAGATGAGCATCTATTTTATATCATTTCCAATTGTCCATGGTATGTTGACATAGACAACTACCTTGTAGCTAACAAGACACCCTTACATTTCTCACCCAAAGAAAAGAGACTGCCGGTAGAAAAGAGTTTCAACTTCTCTTGGATTTCATATTGCTTATTTTACACAGGTCCAGATCAGGTTATGAGGCACTATGTAAGGGAAGATGAGACATATGAAATACTTCATGCCTATCATGATGAACCTTGTGGAGGTCATTTTGCAGCCAAAACAACAACTTTTAAGATTTTAACTACAAGGTACTATTGGCCAACCTTGCACAAGGATGCAACTCAATACACCAGGAAATGTGACAGGTGTCAAAGAATGGGCAGACCAACTTGGTCTGATAAAATGCATCTACACCCTCAGGTGGTTGTTAAGGCATTTGACAAATGGGGACTAGACTTTGTTGGGCCAATCGATCCACCATCCAATGGTCACTCCTATATTCCTGTTTGTACATATTATGTTACTAAATGGGTAGAGGTCAAATCCTTCAAGAATACCTGAGATAATAAGGTGGCTGAGTTCTTATATGAAGAAATCTTCACTCGGTATGGAGTTCTTAGAAAATTAGTAACAGACCAAGGGGCATAGTTTACTTCTACTTTGATCACACCCCTGGTTAATGAATACAATGTCAGGCACAAGAAATCCACTCCTTATCATCCACAGGCTAATGGACAAGCAGAGGTTACTAACAAGGAGCTTGAATCAATATTGACAAAAATCGTAGCACTCAACATGAAAGATTGATGTAGTATACTCTTTGAGGCTGTATGGGCTTATAGAACCACCTAGAAAACTACAACAGGGTTTACACCATTTCAAATGGTGTATGGAAAAAAAGCAATGATGCCTATTGAGTTTGAACATAAAACTTTGAGAACAACCATTTCCTTAGATATGACACTTTCTACAACACAAGAAGAAAGGGTCCTGCAACTTAATGCTTTGGATGAAATAAGGAAATCTTCCCTATAGCATAATGAATTTGTTCAGAATTAGTGCATGAAATGGTATGATCACTATATCAGGGATAAATCATTCAAGCTGGGTGATTGGGCTCTTCTCTATGATTCCAGGTACAAAGATAACTTAAGCAAATTACAGACCACATGGTTAGGCCCTTATGAGATAGTTGAAACATTTTCTAATGGTGCTATTAGATTATCTACCATAGATCCTGTTAAATTTAAATTATTATTTAATGGTCATCGACTACACCTATACCATATACCTCTGAGCAAAGATGACTTCCTATGACAGTTTTCCATTGCCCAGCATGTCGAGATTCCTGCAACCACTGATGATGGCTTGGCTGTCACCACTCCATCTTAATATCTTTGTCGCATAATCCTAATAAACACTTCTGCATCTCAAGGGAGTACTTTTCTGCATAATAAATATCTCATTCCGTATTCACTCATTTCTTTCCTTTCACTTCATCCATTATCGCATCATTTTCCATGCATGGCGACATCATATCTTTCAATTGCAGTCATTCTCAAGTGATATAAGGTATGCTCATGTGCCATTATTTTTTTGACATGTGTATAATTAAATCATATTACTTCTCATTATGATATTTTACATACGTTCATTTGTAGTAATCCTCCTCCACATGTGTGGACACCTGTCAAACCTTAGGTTGGGTGGGGGGAGTACACTGATAATTACTCTAGAAGATAATTGTGACATCCTCTCGGATTGCGTTTTATTTTTTAAAATTGCTAGTTTGAGGTGATATCTTGTGTTCCGCTTGTCTATCCATTTAGAGTTATTTTTAAGATTGCAGCTAGGTTTCGACCAAGTAAAAACATTGAGTATGCTATAGTATAGAACATAGTGTAGAAACTGAGAAGATTTACACCATTTTAAAGTTGAAAGTGTTATTTCTCTAATGGGTGGTCCACCTATTCAACATGAGCCAACAATCCATGAAGTTCTCCTTTAGGACTAGGATTGTAAACCAGTATTTAGGAACAATCGATGGTTGGATTATTTCTTAAAGTTGATAGAGTTTAATGAAGAAACTGCGAGGGAATTTACCCACACACTGTCAAATGGAGAAGCTCTGATAAAAGGTTTAAGATTAGTGGCTACAAAGGAAAGGATAGCAGAGGTAACTGGGCTACCAATAGATGGGGAGAAGTACTTAGAGTCCAAGGATGCACGTAGTGCAAGGGAAGAATTTACATGTCTAGGAGACCCCCCATTAGTAGTAGATAGGCAAGGAGATAGGCAAGAATCCCTTCTGCCTGAATGGAGAGCACTGGCATTGTATGTCTTAAAATATTTAATGTGCGAAGGAAGGTTTTCATGTCTACATTCTTATCACTTCAATCTAAGTCATCTGTGCCATGGAAGAAGGATGAATGTTCCAAGCTTATTGTACAAACTTCTTTCTATAAATTCCATAGAGACTTAGAAAGGTAGGCCTCACTCTTTTTCTCACCATTGTCTAATTAAAATTTTAGTTGAAAAATCCTTGAGATATGTTTCTCCAATGCTCTGGAATGAATTTGTTGAAACCAGAATGTTTAGGGTAGAGAACATAGTTATAGAGGAACCACTTCCATCTCAGGAACAAGAAAACCTTGTAGAACTTGGTTCCCCTCTTGAACCCTCATCCTCGTTGAAAACCTCAGAACAAAATCTTCCTGCAATAGAGGAACCCTTACAAAAAGAAGCTGAGGCAGGGGTTCCTCCTCAAGGTTCAAGAAAAACTAGGGCTGCCACATGAAAGGAAAAGGGCCAAGAAAAACAAGTTGATATAGAGCATAAGGACAAGAAAACTAAAAATGAGAATGTACCCCTTCCTGCAGCCAAGAAGAGAAAAATTGTAAAACCAGTTCCTACAGTAACTATTGAGGTAGTTGAAGAGGTGGCTATAGGAAGTAGCCTTGCAGTTGGAAAAGAGAAAGTTCAAAGAAGTAGTGGTAGGCTCTGTAAAAAGCATAAAAGCCAAGACCAATCAACTGAGCCAAAAATTACCATCTTGATTGACTCCCTAGAATGCGATCAATACAATCCTCTTCATCATGATATCCCTCCTTCTCCATCTAATGAGCCTCAAATGGAACATGAAGAGGAGGAAGAACTGCAGAATATGGGGGAAGAGTAGGAACTACAACTTTAGAAAGAAGAGGAGCTTCTGAATATAGAGCAGCCATAGAAAGAAGTAGATTTTGAGAGACTAAATAGTTTAGCATCTATTGTAGAGTAGGTTATTGAAGTAGGGAGTAAAGTAGAAATGAAGAAACCCGGGGCACCTATTCATAGACCACCTACCTCTCTTACTAGTCATGTGGTGGGACTTGCTCTTTATAAGGATTAGGAGCTGGAGAAAGTAAAAATGCAGATGATAATCGATTGGCAGAAGAAGGTTATTGAGGAGAAGGGAGAGGAAATAGCCCAGCTTAAAACTAAGGTGGAAACAATAGCCACCATGGTGCCACAACTAATGCAATGCCGATCTCCTCCTCGTGTCTACTCTCTATATTTAAAAGAACAAAACATCAGTTTCCAAATGATCAAGATTGTTAGGGATTTAAGTCCCTCATTGCAAACACCAAAAGAATTTTATAGTGCTTTTCAGATGTCTCCTACAACAATAAAAAACTTACTCTGTGAATTGTATGTCCACAACTATGCTATCCCTAATGATGTTAATTGGAACCCTCTCCTTTACATTGGAGATATTTAGTTGAGGGCTCTTATATCATGGATGCAGAATGAAATATCAAGGTGAGAGTAGTTTCATGTGCATCATAGGGAAGAACATGAGCTTTCATTTCCCTCAAGGGCTAAATCAAGAGAACCCAGGCGATTTTATTTTGATTGGCAAAAGATTGTATATGAACCAGACTATGCAAAGGAAATCCTACCCCTGAGGGAAGAAGTGTATAAAGATTATGAACAAATGGTTCCAAGGGAAGGACATGAAGCAAAATAACATATAGTCCAGCGCTGGGATAGCCTAATAGATGAATTAAATAAATCTAAACCACACTCTATGCAAAACTACCATGCAACATTAAACAGAGCACCCAAGTACATGCACTTGGGAAGAACAAAGGGACGACATTGGCTTCCCCTCATTTTCAGCCTCTAATCCTCCTACGGCCATTGATGGGTTGCAGGGACAATGACCCACCATACAGTGAAGCAACAAAATGTACCAGGTGGAAGAGATTGGAGAAAATGAAAGGATTCTACTAGAGCTTAAAGAATGGTGGTTCTCGGCAGGTTACTCCAAGCAATTTCCGAATTAATTCCAGAATCCAAAATTTTCCTATTGCTGGAGGATCAACAAGAAGTTAGGTTAGGGGGAGATGATGAGCCTAAGCAATGGATCTATTTTTATAGATTTCTGATACAATACTCCTACCTAGGTCTTATGATTAGATGACATTTGGATTATAATGTTTTCCTAAGATGATACCTTTTAAGTGTTTTTGAAACTAGTTTAACCTATATGTAAGGATGTCATATAGTGGTTTCAAATGATCCGTCTATGCAAATATCTAAAGTTAATTATAAATATTGTTTATATTATATCATGTTAGCATTATTACATACACATGTTGTTGTGCATGTTAATATCTTGATGCAGGGTCAACAAAGGTGAAGTAAAGACAAATGGCGGTTCAAAAGATCATCAAGTATATAACTGTAATGTAGACCCAGTCAAAAGAATATAGTTATGATCGGGATGACTTGATTGATTCTTCAATAGATTGATTTATGAAAACATTTATAGCTATTCCTAGTGGATCTCAGATCTAGGAAGCGATCATGCTATATTTTCTCAGCTGCAGGACAGATGTTGTTCTGCTGTCTTGTGTTGAATTCTTCTTCTTCTTTTGTTAATAAATCTTGTTCACCTATTCCATAGGGATGTGGGCAGTTAGTTAGCAGTTTGTTATCAACTTTCCTATAAATAAAAGGATCTCTCTCCTCTTGGGGATAGCAGAGAAAAAATATAGTATTTTGTAATATATAGTTTTCTGGTGCTATGTATGTATTTTCCAGTCAAAATGAAATAAAGAGATCAATGTGATTTTGGATGATTAGATAAGTGTAATCTGAAGTTCTGGAAATACTCACTCAAGGGGATCCACTTGGTGAGTAATCCTTTGTATGTTTTAACTAGTTTTCATACTTTTGTAATAGTTGTTTCTATAGTTGTCTATTCCTGCAGCCATAGGAAACAATTCCCGTGTTTGTTTTTGCAGCCATAGCAGCATAGTAGTTCCGGCTGCTCACCAAAACTTTATCCATTAACAATAATTGTTTAAAGAAATTTCTAGTTGTAGGATTAAGTATTAGTTTATTAGAGATTCTCTGTGTTTACTTTAAGAAGAATTTCCTTTCCTGCAACTACATAAAATGGTTGCAATATGAACTTGGTGCACATACAATGTTGACCCATTTCAAGTTTACATCCCTGGCTGATAACTAAATGAGCCTTTGCCATAAGAAAAGTTAGCTATTCAAGGATATTCAATCTCTGGATTGTGTTTTATCACCTAGTTGCCATTCTAGTTGTGAGGACCAACAATGACTACGCTAAGGATGTCCGGGATAATGTTGCATGTATAAGTGTTCTACGATGGCTATTGGCTTAGATCAGATGGAATGAAAGATATGATATGGGTATTAATAGATAGAGGAGTTGTTCTATCACAAATAGTGCTTGTTGCCAGGTTTTCACCACCTGTTTTTATTGCACTTTGATTTGTTTTTCATTTTTTTTTGTATTTTTCCACAAGGTGTTTGTTCACCAGGTTTTCACCCTAGTGACAATTTTTTTGATAATTTTTCATTTCTTTTTTGCTTGACCCGTGCATTGGATGACTCAAGTATAGAATTTCTTCAGATGGATCTTGCTGGTTGGCTCATCAAGAACATCCCCTTTTGAATTTGATAACTGATATGCCCTGATCCATAAGCTGATATGATGACAAAGGGTCCCAACCAGTTAGGTTCAAATTTCCCCTTCTTTTCCTAATCTTGTTGATTTTGGGGATTTTCTTTTAGGACTAGATCACCAATTTTGAATGCCCTTGGTATGACCTTGTGATTGTAGCTTCGACACATTTGTTGTTGATATGCCTAGATATGATCAAAGGCACATTGTCGGCATTTGTCTAGCAGCTCTAGCTCTTGCAGTCTGTTGACTTGATACTCTTGATCTAGAATGAGGCCTTTCAATGATACCTTGAGTGATGAAATTTATACCTCAATAGGTAGGATAGCCTTTGATCCATACACCAATAAGTATGGTGTAGCTCCTGTGGGTGTGCCGATACTTATTCTGTATGCCCAAAGTGTAGTATTAAGCTGGACATGCCAATATTTACCAACATCATTCACTGTCTTCTTGAGGATCTTCAGGATTGTTTTGTTTGAGGCCTCTACTTGACCATTCCCTTGTGGATAATATGGTGTTGAAAAGAGATGTTGGATAAGGAATCGCTCACAAAGTTCTTATACATCTTGATTATTGAAAGGTTATCTATTATCCATGATAATAAAAATAGGAATGCCATACCGACAGATGAGGTAGTTCAAAATGAAGGAAGATATTTGCTTGCTGAGAACTGTGGTCAATGGGACTTCCTCAATCCACTTTGTGAATTACTCAGTGGTTGTGATGAGAAACTTGTGACCATTTGATAAGGAAGGATGAATATTTCCTATGAGGTCAAGTCCCTATTGGAAGAAAGGACATGATGTGGTGAATGGTTGTAGCTCCTGGGCTAGTGAATGTATACGATTGCCATGAATTTGGCATTTTGGACATTTTCTGGCAAACTGATATGATTCTTTTTCCATGGATGGCCAATAATAGCCCATCCTTAGAAGTTTATTGGTGAGAGTAGGACCACTTGAATGTGTGCCACAAATACCTTCATGAAGTTCCTACAAGGCAGTTTCAGATTCATTACGATCAAGACACCAAAGAAGAGTACCATCAAGACCTCCGTGGTAAAGTGTGTCAGCGATTAGGGTATAACGGGCTGCTTGCCAAATAAAGTTGTGTTTCTAGTTTCAAGATAGGTCTAGTGGAAGGATATTGTGTTTTAGGTAGGTGTAGATCTTTCCATAGAGGGGTGAGTCAGAATCGACTATGTGGCATATGACTTGGGATTCAAAATTGTCATAGGTAGACAAAAACAATTGTTCCACCAGGGACTCATAATGATTCTATTTGTTTGGTATTTGCAAGAGTGAGGCAATGGTTGCCATGGCATCCAAAGCTTTGTTGTATAGCCTTGGAATCTTCTCAAATGTGATGTGTACACAGTATTTCTTAAAATCATCCACCATGCATTTGTAGGGCATCAACTTGTTGTCCTTCATTTGATAGTCATCATTGACCTAATTGATAACTAATTGAGAGTCCCCATAGACTTTCAATTCTATGATTTTCCACTCCATGACTACTTTGATACCTGTCACTAGAGCTTAGTACTCAGCGATATTATTGGTGCATGGGAACATCAACCTATAGGATCTCAAAATTGTGTGTCCTTCTGGAGTGATGAACAAGATGCCAACACCTAATCCATGCTGTGTATAAGACCCATCAAAGTATAAGATTCAGTGCTTTGGTGTAATAGTGAGTACATTCGTATCTAAAAATTCCACATGTAGTGGGTGTTTGTCTGGTAGTGGTGCTTCTACCAGTTGATGTACTATTTCTTGTCCTTTGATAGCCCTCTGTTCTGTGTACTGAATGTCAAAATTGCTTAGGATCATGACCCATTTTGCTAACCTCCCTATGAGAGAGGCTTTGCTGAGTATATATTTTAAGGGATCAATATTTTCTACCAACTTGATTGTGTGAGATATCATGTAGTGGCACAACTTTTGAGAAGCAAACACCACTACCAAACAAGCTTTTTCAATGAATGTGTAGTTGAGATCATATCCATTCAATGTCCTGTTGATATAGTATGTTGCCCTTTCTTTGCCTGCTGAATATTCTTGTGCTAACAATGCTCTTAGTGATTCCTTTGTAGCTAATATGTAAAGAATAAGAGGTTTGCCTACTATTGGTGGTACCGAGATAGGTGGATTCATCAGATATTGCTTGAGTTGATGGAATGATTCTGCACATCGATCTTCCCATCTAAAAGAGACATTCTTATGGAGTAGATGAGTGAATGGAAGACAGTTGTCAGATAGTTGAGAAATGAATCTTCGTATGGATTGTAACCATCCTTGTAGAGATCTTAATTGGTTGATATTTCTAGGAGGTGGCATCTCCATGATCTCTTGTACCTTTGTGGGGTCCACCTTAATTCCTTTTTCTGAGACTATGTATCCCAAGAGTTTTCCTGATGTTACATCAAAGACACACTTCTTTGGATTTAGTCGTACATTGAATTGCTCCAACCTCTAAAATTTTTTATCCCTAATCTCTAGATGTCCTTCTCTTATGAATGATTTAGCCAATAAATCATCTACATAGTCTTCCATGAATGTGTGCATCATGTCATGAAATATTGTGGTCATTTCTCTTTGATAGGTCGATCCTCCATTATTCAAGCCAAAAGGCCTGACATTCTAGCAATAAGTACCCCATGGATAGGTAAATGCTATTTTATCTTAGTCCTTTGGTGCTATTTTGATTTGATTGTAGCCAATGAAACCATCCATCAGTGATAACATAGCATTTCCTACTGTTAGATCTACAATCGTGTCGATGTTGGGTAAAGAAAAGTCATCCTTCAGACAAGCCTTGTTGAGATCCCTAAAGTCTGTACAAATTTTGATGCTTTTATCTAGTTTAGATATAGGTACAATATTGGAGATCCATTCTTCATTTCTGCTTTTACCAGTATAGTGACATGTGGGTTCATTTTCCTTAGTTTTTACTTGATAGGTTTAGCTATGGGAGCTATAGATAAGTGATGCATGATCAGATTTTGATCTACCCCTGGCATATCTACATAAGACCAAGCAAAATGGACTTTCTTTTCTTTGAAGAATTTGATGAAGTCAGATCTTTCCTATTCTGTTAGTGATTCTGGTAGATGTATGGTTTTTGTTGTTGCTTTAGTGCCGATATTGATTGATTGAGTTGGTTCAATCAAAATTGGTGATCTCTCTTAACAATGTTTAGATAAAATGTCAAGCCTCTCATCCTCAGGCACCTGAAAGAGGTTTTCACCGTCAGATAGATCCTTTTTAAAATTTTTTTTATGATCTAATACTGCCATTAAATGGTTTTTACCATTAGATCAATTTTTGATTTTATTTTTGTGACTAAGAGATTTGGCATTCTCTTGATTGAGAACTTCGTTATGAGATTCCCTGGTGGAACATATTTTTGGGCTTAGAGAAAAAATATATTGGACAATAGTTTCATCATCTAGGAAGATAGGTATGTTAATTTATTTAGGTTGTTTCGAATCTATGAGTTCAAGATGTATGAGAGGTAAGGGATCATCTGGCAGGTTAAGGTCTATAGCAGTGAGAGTCATGATGGATATGTTGTCAAAATTGGCATCAATGAGGCCAAAGTCTATGATGATACCCTCTTCTAAATCTATTTCGCTCGAAACCTAATCGTCCTCACTAGAATCATTGATATGTTGTGATCCAACTTCACTAGTCTAGTCCCCAAACCTTGTCCATCATAGGGTATGGGTTTATATGAGTGGATTGTATCTACCTCAATTTCTTTAGTGACATGAGAGAAAGTATCCCATTCATATTCATTTGAGTGTCTTAGAATCACTTTCGAAGGATACACCACTATATCTGATAGGAATATTGTATGGTGAAGAGTTCGCTGATAATTGATACAATTTTTGTCGCTTGTGTTGATTCAGGTTCTATGCTTGCTTATACTCTTTGGATTTGTTCATAAAAAGACTCCTTTTTAATGGAAAGTTATTCTTTTTGTGGTTCATATTCATCTTCTCTTTGTTTTCTAACTATTCTTTTTGTTACTGATTCTGTACTGGCTTGATCAGGTTCTGTTATTGATTGCACATGATGTATCTATTTATAGCAATATTCCTCTCTTTTAATAGCAAGTTCCTCTTGTTGTTTCTCATATTCTTCATCCTTTTGTTCTTTGTTTATCTTTTCAGTTGCTTGATTTATCACTTCTTGCCATGATTCCTCTTTATGTGTTACATTTATTTTCCATCGGGGGTTTTGATGATGATCTTGTTTTTGTACAAGTTGAATATGTTGGTCATACCCAAGTCCATATTTATCTTTGTTAATTTATGAATGTGGTTGAATTAGTTATGTGATGTCTTCTTGACATTTTCCAATAGGACCCTTTCCTTGATATCCCATCCGTTGCATGATTCTAAATCCATTGCCATACCGTTATGTGGGAATAGTGATGTTAATGGCTAATGCTCTAGTTTCTTCTTTATCTTTGTAGAGACAATTCAAAACATCCTTTTCTTCGGTTTCATCTACTAGTGTTCCTGCTTGAATGAACATACCATCAAAATTTCTGATAGGTTGTGAAGATTGCTGTTTTGAAGTTGATGGTTGTCCATGAGACCTTGGTGAAATTGACAACTTCGATAGACATAGGGATTAAAAAGAGTATTCCCCCATGCCTTTGTCTTTCAACTTCATACTTTTCTCAAAATCTATGGATAGAGTTTTGAGTTGATCCTTGTTGTTTGATGATGTGGAAGTGAGAGATTCCCTTTTATGGGGTACAAGAAAATTTTGAACTTCTTTGAGATTATTGCAATATTGGAAAGGATTAGTGTTTGCTGTGATAGTAATTTCTCATCCATCATATGGGAATTTCAGGTACTAATGATATGTGGATGGCATCACCTGCATGTCATGGATCCAAGGTCAAACCAAAAGAATGTTATAAGACAAGTCTATGTCCAAGACTTGACATAGAGTATCTCTCTGAATTGGCCCTACTTAAATGGGTAATACCATGAGCCCTTTTGATGATATTTCCTCATCATCATATGCCTTGATTGTTATCCTTTTCTTAGGATCAATGGCTATTTATGATAAACCCATTGCACATATAATTTTTAGAGGGAAAATATTTAGACTGGCTCCTCCATCTATTAGTACTCTTTTCACTTGATGTTTATAGACTGGGAATTTGATATGGAGTGGAGTATTATGCAGATGATTAAGAGAGACATCATCATGCTCTGAAAATGATAGATTGTGAGGCACAGTTAAATTTCCCACCATGGCTTGGAATTAGTCAATATCCAGGTTATTTGGAACTGTAGTGTCAACAAGAGCCTTTTCCAGAATATTCTTGTGTGTGGGTGAGATCTTGAGAAGATCTAATATGGATGCATGGGCAGTTGTCTTCTTCAATTGGTCTACCAAGTTGTATTGAGTGTTTGGAGATGTTGTCATTGGGCCCATGTAGTCACATTGACCAGGACAAGTTCTTGTTTGTTGTTTATTGTAACGATGTTAATCTGATTGTCAGATGCCGATATGTGATTGATAACATTGTTGTAAACATGATTAATATGGGATCCTTTTTTGTTTGAGGATCATGATGCACCTTTGTAATAATTTAAAAGTGGATTCTTAAAGGCTTCATGATCATCATTTGTCTTATGACCGTTTACCATTATGTCACTGTTATCTATCAAATCTTGAACTAAGTTCTTCAACCTTAGGCAATCATTTGTGTGATCCCCTTATTTTCTATGATATTCATAATAGTGTGCATCATTCCACCATGACAGTTTGAATTGAGGCTCAAAATCCCTCGTGTTTGGAAATGTAATGAGTTTATTTGCCAATAGTTCTCAAAATGCTGATTCAAGGGTTTGTCCTAAAGGTGCGAACTTTTGTTGATATGGTGCTTATTTTGGGTTAGTGTTATTCTTATTCTCTTGGTTGATGTTTCCATGATTGTTCATTCCTGGATTGTTGGTTCTTTGATTGGTATTGCTTTGAGTGTTGGTTCTTTGATTGATATTGTTTTGAGTGTTGGTTGGTGGAGTAATGCTGGATAAGTTTAACATGAATTGTTTTGGTTTAACATTTTCCATTACACCATCATTAACAACATTCTTATTTCTCATCTGAAATATGGACTTGTCTGAGTTGTTATAGTAATTGTTGTTATAGGTGTTGTTTAATGAGCTAGCACCATCTTTAGAGAACTTCAAAGTTCCTTTCTTGATTGAGGCTTCTCCTACCTAGATGTCATTTTCGATCAACTTTTTAAAACTAGGTAGACATTGTATTTTAAGTTGATAGCTCAGCTCATCATTAAGATTGTCTATGAAGATTTCCATTTTCTCTTTTTTAGGTATAGTTCGGGGATATCTAGATATCAATTTTCTCCATCTTTGCAAGAACACCATGAATGTCTCATTGTTCTTTTGTTTTATGTTGCAAATATCAAGCATGGTAATTTACTGTTGAATGTTATAGGAATATTGGGAAATAAATTTGTTTACCAACTCCGAAAATGATCTGATGGGAGGTGTGACTTTTGAAAGCCATTCCATTGTTTGTCCTCCTAGGATTCTTGGAAATAACTTCATAATGTAAGTGTCATTATGGGTGAACTCCAATATCATCATGCAAAAATCCCTTACGTGATCATGAGGATCATTCTTACCATTTTGTTTGTCATTCTTTGGTATTTCAGAGTTAGGTGGGAATGGTGCCATGTTCAAACTTTGATCAAATGGATAAGGAAAAATATCCTCTAGGGAATATCTTGTGGTTGTTCCTTATTGAATGTCTTCCATTTGTTGTTGAAGTTCTTGTAGTTGTTGCATGAGTGTAGAGAGAGGATTGTTTCCAGTGTTCGTATCTTGATGGCTAGTGTCACTTTGATTATTAGTATTAGTATGATCATGTTTATTGGAACTGTGTGTTCTTGATTTTGTCCTTTTGAAGTTCTCAGTTTGTTTTGGTTATTCCATATCAAAATTCTCAAGGATTTCGATACCTTTGCTAGATAGCAGGAGGAAGTATTTTTGTTTATCAGTTTTGATGACTTTTTCAAGAAGTTTGTGTAAGCTAGGGTCTTGTTGTTCCTCCTCAATAACTTCATCCATTATTTCTTCCTCATATAGATTCATGTAATGTTCCCAAGTGTTAACTTCTTAGTGTCTCATGCTTGATTCTGATTCTTCTTCCCACTCAATGTTTTTATAGGACCGTGTACATGTGAGATTGACTTGATTTGACTCAACATGTGATTGGATTCTTAGGCAAGTAAGCCAAATTTGATCCTTCCACCAAAGTTGATATCTTGTGATAGTTTTGACCTTTACATGAGGACACATTCCATCAAGGATTCTTCATCAAAATCAATATTTTTACCGTGGAGGTAATCATGGAAATGATGTAAAATTTTCCCCTGTTTTAAAAGGAGTTTGTGGTTGATATAGAGAAACTTTCTCCTTTTGATAAGCTCCCTAAGACTAGGTTGTCTCTTCTTCAACTTAGTCTTTTGACGAAGACTTCTTCTTCTCAAAATATGAGGAGTGGTCATACAAATGATCACAATGTTGATGTTGTTGGTTGATAGGGATACTTCATTTTGATACTCAAGCTTACTAGTCCTAATAGAGGGTTTTTTAGATATGCCCCTATGACAAAGTACGTCAAATGATATGGATAAATTTCCCAATATGGAAACCAAATTTGACAAACTTGAATACCTAGCTAGGTATTGTTGTTGAGATAGTTTGGATGATAACTTGTGATCACTTGGTTTGATACTCTAATCTCTTTGGATGAAAGTATTGCCTAAAGATAGTTGAAAAGTTGATAACCACCTCAAAAAGATGCTTTGTTGGATTTGAAAATCTCCTCCACTTATGATTTCTCTTTGTTTGAACTAATTTTTGAGTTGGTTGATTGATATTTTTGCAAGATGTTTTAATATTTGTGACAAGAATACATAGCACACATGAAGGCAATGGTCATCCTAATGCTAAACATTTAGTGTATGTTCTTTAAGGATGTGTTCAAATCCCCAATTTTTTCATTGGTTTGGATACAAATAGGACACACCAATTAGACTTTTTATTCAAGGGTCATTGACAATACCATAGCCCACATCTTGATACTCCTTCGGCTCAAACAACCATGTCACTCCTAGGGGTGCCCATTTTTTTGCCTTTTTGGAGAAATTAACCCAAAGAGAATTTCTCCTCAATTGAGTAGTTATCTTGGGAGATGTATGGTGAGTGATCTTGGGGGCAAATTCTTCCCCGCCCTTGCACCATGATATTGCCAATATATGGAAACTGACTCAGCTCAAGGTTTCTACATCTATGGTTCACAGTAAAGGTTCTGTTCGACGTGGAAAATGATAAATTCAATTAAGAGACTTCCCAACCTTTAGAATAAATTCTTTTCACATCACAAGAATACTAGGGGAAGGCTATAAACTACACACTGCTGTTGGAGGGGATTTTCATTAGCCTTCACATTTGATTATAGTGGGTTGGTAAACATGGCTTTAGCCATTGCCCACTTGGGTCGTTCCCTTCTCACTAGCCCCCTCAAGGAATTTGGGAAGGCAGGCCCTCTAAAGGTTTTAAATACTTGAAAGTAAATACAACATGAAAAAAGTGGGCTTGGATTTTTGGTCACCCAATTAAGGGGAGAGCATATACCTATCACTCAAGACAAAGCACACAAAGTTCTTTTTACCCTTTCAAAGCAATTGTTTTCTAAGTCCTAATTGGAGATGTTGCTCCAATCAAACATGGTGTTCTTTTAGTCCTAAATAGCAATGGTTTTCTAAACTAGGAATTGGAAATCCTGGTCAACAAAATGAAAATAATTGTAATAAAGTAAATCAATTTGCAAAAGCGACAAGTTGATTGTTCTTTTTAACTTGAAAATTGTTGGCAAATGCACACTCCAATGAGAAATTGTAGGCGATTGAAGGTTTTGTCATTGATGGAAACCTTGCAATTATATGATACTGGCAAGACAAATATACCGGCACCGACAATGACAAACTCTACACCAACACACAGAATACCGCCAGTGAAAGGATGGATACCGACACTCTGGCTGACAGAATTTTTTTTGATAATATATTTTGTAACTAATTATAAAATCATTGTAAGCCAACATGGCGAGTTGTAATATGACTCATATATTTCTGAGATCATTGTAGAACATTTAGTATGAATGTGATAGGCAAAAGTAAGCAGACCTAATTATGCGAATTATAGGTTAAGGGTTTATATATGAAGCAGAGCTAAAATCAGTACTGGATCTGGCATAACAGATGCTAATTTGAAGCAGTACAAGACATTGGATTTGTATAATTCATTTTTGTAAGTCAGTGTGACTTCCTTTGTAATTGAGCAGTGAGCTCTAGGCACTTGGCCTTCCTGCATGTGTAGACCCCTCTTGTAAAATAGTAATATTCCCTTATTGGCCAGTAAGTGAATATTGTGGGTCACAAATCCCACCGAGGTTTTTCCCACACCAGGTTTCCTCGTTAAACTACTGTGTTATGGTGTGCTTTTCATGTGGTTGTTGTTATTCTTGTTTACTGCATTATTTTTGGTTTACCGGTACAAAGTATTGATATGCGTTACATGTTTTAATTCAAGTAAATTCAAAAACCAGTTAGATACTAATTCACCCCCCCTCTCAGTATCTTTGGGAATCCTAACAATTGGTATCAGAGCCTGGTCCTCTATTTTCAGAAGCCTAACAGCTTGAGGAAGATCTTGACATTGGTAGAGATGGAAAACTTGAAGAAACAACTCTTTCAGACTATGATGCAGAAAAGTTGAAAAATATCAAACTTGAAGATGATCTAAAGGCTGCTCAGGATATTATTCAAGCACTTCAAGAAAATCTTACCATTGCAAGAAATAAAGGAAGAGAACTTTGTGAAAAAGATGCAAAATGAGAATGATGATAAGGAAACTCTTAATGATCTAGTAAACAAGCTAAGAGTAGAAAACATTACAACAAATAATGAGATGCAAGATATGACTATGAGATTTTGCAAAGAAATTGAAGATAGGAAGAAAAATGAAGAAGACTTGACTAGAAGACTGAAAGATGCTGCAAATGAAAACACAAGACTTAGTCATGAAAATGATATGTTGAAGACAGATCTGATGCATACACAAAATGACACAAATGAGCTCATGAGACAGAAAGGAATCTTGGAAAGAGAACTGGCTACTGCAAATCAACACAAGGAGAAATTCAAGAAAAGCTCAGAAGAACTTGGTGACATGCTAAAGAATCAAAAACCTAATGGTGACACTAATGGCCTTGGCTTTGAAGTTGGTGAAAGCTCCATTATTGCAAACAATCATGATCATAGCAAACTAGTAAGATAACCTACTGCTTACAAGTTTAACAAGTATGGTCATAGAGTAGATCAGTGTAAATCTAGAAATTATCAAAGCACTAATACACCCACCGGTCAATGTTCTAAATGCAACAAAGTTGGTCATAATTCAGAAAATTGCAGAATGAATATGAGATGTTATGTTTGTGGAAGATTTGGGCACTTATCTAATCAATGTAGAACACATACTGACATAGGATATGGGAAAGCTATTCAAAAGAACAATGTGACTTGTTATGCCTATAACAAGATTGGACATATTGCTAAATTTTGCAGAAGTAAGGCATCACCGACAAATAAGAAAGGTCCTAGTTTGAAAGGTAAAGAATAGCTGAAGAGGTAAAGCAAGAATTTTCAAAACAATGGATCAGAAAGTCAGATCATTATGTCGATATGATCACACCTCCACTGGCAGAACATAGTAACACTCCACCGGTAGGAGACTCCTCATCTAATTGAAGAAAAATCCTTTGAGGGTTTAGCAACAAATGAAATACATGCTATTATTCCCTCAGTTGATGGTGAGAAGTTGAAATTACTTCTATACCGGCAGATGAGTTAAGTTGTAACTTAACTGACAAGCATGAAATGTGGTAGTTGGAAAAAATAACATTATAAAGCAAGTGTTTTGGCCCTTTTTATTCACTGAGCATTCAAATCTTTGAGAGCGCAAAAATTACTGAGCGAAGGTATTCCAAGCAAAGAAGTGAAGAAATCTATCAAAGCATTCATCCTTAAGGTAGATTGAGGTATTTACAGCTATGGCATCTTCATCCACTCCTGAATTTATTGCAAACCCTACTATTGTTGAAGTTGTTAAGCGACCTAGACCCATTTTTTAGCTAGTTATCGAAATTGCTAAGAAAGATGACATCGTAGGTGCATTCTCCCAAATCCCTAAAGGAGTAGTATATGATCAAGACCCTAGAATGTATAAACATTGTCATATTGATGAACTAGGTGATGATGAAATTAAAAATATGTATGAAACTGTAATCTGTGATGAAACCAGAAATGTCAAACCTGAACACAAGATAATAGAAACCCTAGGTTTCACACAAATTCTTAGTATCCCAGATTTTCCCAAGGATATAATAAGGATTGTGCTAAGCAGGGTACATGGTGAATTTTTCTGGTTAGACTCTATTCACAAGATCACAAAAGAAGCCGTAAAAGCCGTAATAGGGTTACCCTCCACCGGCAGCAGACTTGACAAAACTAAGAAGGTCTTAAATGACTTAGTGACAAACCTAACCGGTGCAACATTTGATAAAAGATCACTAAGGGTAAACGATGTAAAGGATACAAATATTAGATTTATCAGTATGATCTTAGGTTACAAGGCTACACATCCAATTAGGTTAAACTCAGTTTCTAGCCTATGTATTAAGAGTGCCTATGATATGGTAAATGATAATGCAAGGATAGACATATGTGAATGGATTAAAGATGAGCTAATAGACAATCTAGGAAAGATCAAAAGGGAAAAGAAAGGAACATTCAGATTTGGAAACCTACTTGTTTACCTGATGCTATACATAACCAAACAAGTATCTGATATTGGTGCCAAAGATTTTGGATTTGATATACCAGTAGGAAAACAACTATCAGAATTACTAAACAATATGGGAGAAAACAAGGAGAAAACCATAAATGAGCACTTTCAGGCACTAAAGGCTCAAATGAAAACAAGAGTAAGGTTATCACAAGCTATTGTGGATAAGTACCAAAAGGAAATCTATTTTGTAATAAAGAAAGATGAAATTTGGATGGAGGGAGTTATTCCTAGAACCATTTGTGTTACTGAAATGGGGTATGAAACTGATGACAACATAATAGAAACTTATGCAAAAGCCCTACTGGAAGCTCCTAAGGAACCTGAAGAAAAAGTATTTGGTAGTGCTGAAACTATAGAAAGCAAAATTCAATCAAGGAAAAGAGTTAAGAAGGTTGAGGCAACAGTTAGAAAAGGAACCCGATAGGCAAAAGCTATTAAAGAAGATGTGCTAAAACAAACTGATATAACTAAAAATAAGTTGGAAGCACTTCAATCGGAAACTCACCTTTCACCAGTTGGAACTTCTTCAGAAAGTGAAATACCTGCTGTATTTAGGAGAGTTGAAAGGAAAAGAAAACTTTCACCAACACCTTCTCCTACACCGAAGAGGACAAGATAGAAGCAACAGGCAGTGAGGCCCCCAACAAAGAAATTAACTCCAAAGAAAAAGAAGATGAATCCTAAGAAGAAGACACAACAAACTATTGCTCCCATTGATAAACTTCTCAGTGAGATTACAAAGGATGGAAAGTGAAGAACATCAACAAATTATATGACACACTATCCGCTGATGACAAAGAAAAGGTAGAGAAAAGTGTAATCTTACACTTAGATATTTTCAAGAAATTTTTGATGCAAGTTGTTGATGAAATACCAATAGATCTATATAATAGACTAGAAGCTAGAAGAGTAGCTATTGTTGAGCTAGATAAGAAAATAAAGATTGAAAAACTACTTGCAGTGAACCCTATTAACTCACTTGATGAGATAGATCAATTAATCTCTGAGGCTAACCGGTTAGTATTCTCAATTGGTCACTGATATGTAGCACTGATGGCAGGAAGAGTGAATCAAGTAGCAGAGGAAACAAAAGATGCATGGGACATATTCCTAGTAGAAAAAGAGAAACAATAAGAGTATCAAAAACCGTAAACCTTTAAGGTATATCAAAAGGATAAGGACAAAGGAAAAAGTAAGGTAGGTGGACCTCCTAGTATAAAGATAACAGACAACTTAACCCCACCGCCTCTAGATACTCCACTAGTAGACACCACTGACAATCAATCGACAACTGAGAGTATGGACACACAACATGAGGATACAAATACTGATTCTAAGGTGTTGTATACAATGAACATTGACACTCAGGAAGTCAATATTATGGTGGATAAGGAATCAACTAAGAAATTAGATGTGGCAACAGAGCCACCAGCAGGAAATATTGCAGTAGAAAACATTGAAATTGGGGAACTAAAACAAACTGAAGGATCAAGTGAACCCCCAGACACTGGAAAGGAAAAAACTATAGATGTGCATACTGATGCATCCACTGAGCCACTGACAACTACTGAAACTGAAAAACCAATTGAGTCACCGGCAATAGGCAGCACAGAGGAAAAACCAACGGTGGACAACACAGAGAAATAGGTAGAGCAACAGTCTCCTTCACAGGTACAGACAGAGACAGTGCCACCGACCCAAAATGAAAAGCCTAAAATTTTGTTTGTAGAAATGCAAACTCAAACAGATCCTCCAGAGAAAGAGGAAAGCAAAGCTATAACTACAACCGGTAGATTACAGATTGTAAAAACTCTTGGACAAACATCCGGTATAGCCATGACAAAATTCAGACCTACTAATATAACTGAGGTCTTATTAGATTCAATAAAGAAAATAACAGAGTGCAATGCACAAGCCTATAAGGCTATAGATGACACTTTACCAATTTTGAAGATGATAGCTCCAAAGTGTAACATAGACAATAAAGATTCTTTGAGCCAATTAGACACATTGTCTAAGTATATAACTAGTAACCTAATAACACTGGACAAAATAAATGAGGATACATTTAAGGAGAGATTGATAAAGGAAAAAGAAAAATTCTTTGAGGATATAATTAAGAAGAATAAGGAAGAGATGGACACCCTTTTATCGGAACTCACTGAAATCATTTTTGACTTCAAGAAATTGTACAAGGACACTTGCAAAATGGATGTATTAACAAAGGATCTTGACAAAGAAATCAGAAAAGCACAGGATAAGATTAATAATATTTCTAATAATCTAATTGGAACATCAGACTCGTTTTTGGAATTAGAGAAGAAAATTGTAGAGCAGGAAGAGAAAATCAAGAAACTGGAAAATGAAAAACAAAGAATAAAGGATAAAGAAAAGGACTTAAAATGTAGATTTGGTCAAAGGCTAGAGTATCTTATTTCTTTGAGAAAAGAAATATCTGAGGCTCTGAGTCCCAGACTAAAGACACCAGAAGAGAAAATGCACATACTCACCAGTACAGTGCAGAGGACTCAAGAAGCCATAAAAGATTGCAAAACATTCAGCAATGGAATAAATTGTTTTGACAGACATTTTTCAGATTGTAACCCACCAATTACAAGAATCTAGGCATGACTCCATTGACAGCGAATGATAACCGTTGTCATTGATGTCAAAGGGGGAGTAGAAGAAGGAGAAAAATGGTTCATTTTCTTAGGGGGAGCACATAGTTTTGGTAAGACACTTTTGGTAGACTAATTTTTGGGGATGTCAGTTTTGGACACTTTTTGATTTTTCTCATGAGTGTTGCCATCAATGCCAAAGGGGGAGATTGTTGGCAAATACACACTCCAATGAGAAATTGTAGGTGATTGAAGGTTTTATCATTGATGGCAACCTTGCAATCATATGATACCGGCATCGACAACGACAAACTCTACACCGACACACAGAACACCGATAGTGAAAGGATGGATACCAACACTCTGGCCGATAGGAATTTTGTTGATAATATATTTTGTAACTAATTGTAAAATCATTGTAAGCTAACATGGCGAGTTGTAATATGACTCATATATGTATGAGATCATTGTAGAAAATTTAGTATGAATGTGATAGGTGAAATTAAGCAGACCTAATTATGCGAATTATAGGTTAAGGGTTTATGTATGAAGCAGAGCTAAAACCAGTACTGGATCTGGCATAATAGATGCTAATTTGAAGTAGTACAAGAGATTGGATTTATATAATCCATTTTTGTAAGTCAGTGTGACTTCCTTTGTAATTGATCAGTGAGCTCTAGGCACTTGGCCTTCCTGCATGTGTAGGCCCCTCTTGTAAAACAATAATATTCCCTTATTGGCCAGTAAGTGAATATTGTGGGTCACAAATGTCACCGAGGTTTTTCCCACACTGGGTTTCCTCATTAAACTACTATGTTATGGTGTGCTTTTCATGTGGTTGTTGTTATTCTTGTTTACTGCATTATTTTTGGTTTACCGGTACACAATATTGATATACTTTACATGTTTTAATTCAAGTAAATTCAAAAACCGGTTAGATACCGATTCAGCCCCCCCTCTCAGTATCTTTGGGAATCCTAACACAAATAAAGATTGATTGTGAATTTTACCTCTGCCAAAAAATGAAAGATTGTTGTTCTTTTTAGAGCCCAAATTGAGGTGTTTTTGCTCCTAACTTGCAAGAAAATGAAGGTTTGATTTGTGATTCCTTTTAACCTTTGCAAGTGTTGTTCTTTTTAGAGCCTAAAGACAAGTTTGATTTATTTTAGAGCACCAAAACAAAATTGTGAGGTTCTTTTTACCAAAAAGGAAATATGAATTCTTTTTAACCAACTTTAAAGAAAGCTAGAAAGAAATAAAAAATACTAATTTAACTCCTTCAACCTACAAGAATTTGTTAGAAACTTGCAAGAAAAGAAGTTATCAAATCATAAAATCTCCTTGTGGACTTAGACAAGCCTAAATTCCAAGTTTGGGTTACAATTTTTGCCTCTGTTACAAATGCGCTACAACAGAGGATGTATGCACTAAAATATTTTACATATGCACTAAAGCAAAGGAAAAATGCACTACAAAGTACTTCAAATGTGCTAAAACAAACTACATATGCACCAAAAAAAGTTTATTAGACAAAAAGCCAGAAAAGACAGAAAAATCCACAGGAAAAAGATGCACTAAGAGAATGTTCATATGCACTGTAATAGAGCACATATGCGCTAGAACTGTGCACATATGCACTAGAATAGAGTGCATATGTGCTATTTTGTGCCATGTATGCAATAAAATAGTCGATGTATGCGCTAAAAGATTCTGTCAAATTTTGGGCCGGACCTGTGCAAAAAGGTTAACATTTTGATAAATTTAGGGGCCGAGCCCCATAGTGGGCACCAAAAATGTATGTTGATAAGTGTGGAATCTGCAAAAGAGAATCAAACAACATCAAACACACACATGAAACATTGTGTTAGAGTTAGAAATCAAAATAGAAACTAAACTAAGTTAGCTTCAAAATAAAAAAACCCCAAGCACGTCTCATGTTCCTCTATCTCCAAGGATCTTCAAGATTCAAGGTGTCTCTCACTTGGAAGAGCACTTGATCTTTTAGATGTCAACCTAAATAATAAGATTGAAGGATATGCCAAGATCAAAATGAATGTAAATAAGATCCTAGATAGATGATCAAATGATATAAAAAGATGAAATGCAAGATGGAATGCAGGATATGAGACTAAGATTGATTCCAAATTAAAAGATTAGGTGTGCTAATTAAACTAACAAGGATATTGCTATGAAATTGATATACAATGGCTATGAGTTAAATTATCATGAAAACGAGATTAGCATGATATTATCAACATGATGAAAGCTAAACTAGCATGCAACTAAGATGATCTAAGTGCTTCAAGATGACAAATTGAGCTCCTTGATAACCTGCAAAATGATGATAAGTTTGATGCACAAGATGATGGATCCCCATGTTGGCATGATTAGCATAATTGATGTTGATGAAGAATGTTGATGAACCAGTAAATGACTATTGGTAATGATATAGTGATGAAGAGATTGAGATTATTGTCTTAATGACTTTGATCAGTTATTTGTGTTGTCATTGATGGAAAACTATGTGGAAACTATGTTTTTCATGTTTATTGTGTCATCTAAGTCTTTTTGGTCTACCAAAAATGCCTTACTGGTAATGAAGATAATGGACTCAAAATCAGGACTTTAACCGGTAAATGTGGAAATGTTTTGATTGGTTCCAAAGATTGGTAATGAGTCAAGTGTTGAGGTTTGGAACATGTATTTGTATCATTGTAATGTATCTTTGATCAGAACCACATCATGCTTTGATTATCGGAAGTCATGTTTATGATTTCTGTTGTATTTTCTATAGGGTTTAAGAACCGGTATTCAATTCTTATAACTGGTAATGATTTTGAGTTTGGTGGTGTCTTAAATTATGTTTTTAAGTTGGTGATGACATGGCTAAAACCACGTGAAGTGTTTGAATGATGTTTTGGCATGATCAAAGAGTGAATTTCTTGTGAATGTGCGAAGTGCTTAGCGGAATGAGCTAAGGGTTTGAAAGTGTATTAGATCAAGGTGCGGTGATCATTTAATGACTGTAATTGATTTATAATTGATTGTAATAATCCATATAATGATCTGTGATGAGTTGTAAAGATCTGTGATGATCTATGTTGTAAGTCTTAGTGTTTTATAACAGACTAAGATGTAAAGGTTATTTTGGTTGGTATAGTTGATGTTTGGTGTGGACCGATGATTTGAGAAAATAGTATGAAGCCGAACTAGTGTGGTGTATCTACAAGAGTGTAGTAGATTGGAGCTGAATTGGATCTGAACAAGCAAGTAGTTAGTAGTATTTCCAGATCATTCATCTGTTGTTCTCTAACAGTTGCAGTAGATAAAATCCCTTAACCGGGTAGGCTCCAACATACCTTAAATTGTAAATCCCTTAACTAGGTAGCTCATCATCTGAGTCTTAAATCCTCTTGTGAGGTTTCTTCTAACAGGGCAAAGCTCCCGATAGGGCTTATCATAGCAATCCCTTAAGCGGGTGACTCCTAATAGGGTTTTCTCCTAACAGGGCATCATTGTAAGCTCCTAGCCAAGCTAGGCTCCTAACATGGCGCATTCCGAAAGAGTGCACAATTTTTGTGGGTACCAATTCCCATTGTGGTTTTTCCCTATTTGGGTTTCCACTTGAAAATTCTGGAATTCATGCGGTGAATGTTTTTGATGTGTTGATTTGATTTAATTTCAATTCATGCATGATGATGAACACTTAATGAGAAGTTTTGATAAATAAGTTCAACAGCTAGATATCAGTGATTATCGATACTGGTAAATAGTTTATTACTGGTTTGTGATTGATTTGGTTAAGTTTTATCAGTTTAAGTTTAAGTTATGAATTGTTGTTAATACTGATTCACCCCGTCTCTCAGTATAACTGGATCCTCTTGAATTAATAATTGGTATTAGAGCATTAGGTCCTCTGTGTGCAAAAGCTTAACATCTTGAGGAAAAGATCTTGACAAAGATGATGAAGAAGGAGGGTACCAAGTTTACCAAGGACAACTACTGGATATGGAGTGATCAGATGTAGATATATATCAAAGGAATGGGTTCTTAGTTTTTGCATAAAGTGACAAACAAGTATGTGGCTCCTGCTACCAGTCCCCTAACACCTAATGACCTTAAGGAGCACCAAGAAAACATGCAGGTACTTGAAGCAATTGGAAGTACTTTGTCTAAATCTAAGTATATAGATGTTCATGGATTAGAGACTGCATTTAAAGTAATGGAGAAGTTAGGTTTGATTTATGGAGGTGATGAACATGTACAAAGGGCTAAGGAAGAAAGTCTTAGAGGTAAGTTTGATGATATGAGAATGGTTGATGGTGAGAATATAGCACAATATGGACAAAGGATTAAGGAAGTTGTAGGTGGTATTAAGAGTGCTGGAGGTAAAGTTGAAGAAGATATTGTTGTTAGTAAGATGCTTAGAACTCTCTTACCACAATATGCTATTAGGGTATCTGCAATACAAGAATTGAGATATGCTTCTAAAGATATGCTTTTAAGGCTTCTGTAACTGGTACATCTATGAAGAAAGGAAAGGATATTTGTCATAATCATGACTGCAGGTCTAGTCATGGCGGTAGCAAAGGAGATGGTGATGATGAAGATCATCTGATGGAACTTGAGGCACTATTGGCTAAAAGATTTCCTAGAGGCACCGATAAGTACAAAGGTAAACTTCCTCTGAAGTGTTTTTCCTGTAATAAGATTGGAAAAATTGCTGCAAATTGTCCTAATGGTGATAAAAAGGAAAATTTTAGGAAATTTAAAGGAAAAGGAAAGAAACATTGCTATGTTGTAGTGGATGAAGGTGTGATAGATGAGGAATCTAAGGAAGAGGACAATGAGGAAATTCTCTTTGTTGTTGTGAAGGAATATTTGACGAATGAAAAAGATTTTGTATCATACATGGATAATAGATAGTGGTTGTTCACACCACATGACTGGTGATAGAAACAAGTTCTTATCCCTTGAAGAATTTGATTGTGGTGTGGTAAGATTTGGTAACAACTCACCCTGCATAGTTATGTTAGACACTTGATCAATCCCAAAGACACTTAGAGGGGGGGGGGGGTGAATCAGTGTCTAACCGGTAAATGAAATATTTAAATTTGTTTGCAACTTTACAACCCAAATTAATGTACCGGTAAACAAGCAATAAAGCAGTAAAGAGAAATAATAGTATAACCATCAATGCACACCATAACACGGATATACACAGATATTTTGGTGAGGAAACCCAGTAGGGGAAAAACCTCGATGGGATTTCTGACCCACAATATTTACTCACTAGCCAATATGAATAAATATTACTGATACAATAGGGGCTTGCACATGTAGGAAGGCCAACAGCCTAGAGCTCACTGCTCAATCACAAAAAGGAGTCACACTGACTACAAAATTGGATGATTAAATCCAATGACAATGTACTGCTCAAAATAGCATCTACAATGCTTGATTTAGTATCGATTTAAGCTTTGTCAAATACCTCTACCATAAACCTTTCTTCACTCTGCTCTGCTCTTATTTTCTCATCAAAATTATTACATCAAAATGCATATACATATATTCACTCTCATTACACATCCTATCCTTCCTTCGGTTATATATGATACATACTTTCCACATTACAAAATGACCTATAAGATCTCATACATATATGAGTCTTTACAATACATCATGTTGGCTATACAATATAATTACAATACAAAACAATATAATTTCCATGTTGGCTGGGGTGCCGGTAAGATCTTCTGTCGGTGTAGACTGGGTGCCGGTAAGAATAATCTTGTTGTGCCTGCCGGTGTTGGTAGATGATGTCTATTTCCGGTGTAAGCTGTGAACCGTGTTACTAGTTGGTTTCCATCAATGACAACATCAACTATTCTCATCTGAGTGTAGAATGCCAACAATCTCCCCCTTTATAATTGATGGCAACACTCATGAGAAAAATCCAAAAATTGATATCCAAAAATGAAGTCCAAAACTGATTCAGAAATAGGAGTGCTCCCCCTGAGCAAATGATCTCTTCTGTACATTTTTCTCCATACTACTACTCCCCCTTTGACATCAATGACAAAGGATGTCAAAAAGAATCAAAGAATTTAAAATTCTACCTCATAGACTGTATCCGGTTATGTACAAATTGAAAGATATCTGCCAAAATCAGATTAAGACTCTACATGAATTTGGTTCTGTCAGAGATAATGGTTTCAGTCTATTGGATCATACCGATCAGATAATGCATATGTTGCTCCGGTGATCTTTCTCCTTGAATTGTTTTCTTAGATAGCTCAGTTCGCTAAGTTATAAGGTTATCCAATCTAGGACCAAGTTTTTTTTTCAGCTCACATGCCTTCATTCTTATCTTTGCTTTTTCTTTTTCTAGTTTCTCAATCTTTTCCTCAAAAACTACCATTTCTTGATAAAAAACTGAGGTAAGTTTTGAAGAACCTATCATATTGTCTTCTATATCATAAATATCTTTTTGTGTTTTCTTTATCTCTTCCTAAATGTCTTTTGTCAAGTTGTGAGGCTTGCATTCTTCCTTATACAATTCTTTATATTCCAAAATAGTGGAATTAAGTACCGGTAATAAGGAGTCAATATGCTCAGTACAATCCTTGATAGTCTTATCAAAGAATTCACTTTTCTCCTTGTTTACCCTTTCCTTAACAGTCTCCTCATTAATCTTATCTATAGTTAGCATATTTGAAGCAATAAATTTGGACAATGTGTCCAATTTACCTAAATATCCATCAATATGATCTATCTTACAAGCCGGTGCAATCATTTTCAATATAGGTAATGTATCATCAATGGCCTTAAATGCTAAGGCATTGCAATCTATAATCCTCTTTATTGAATCCAAAAGTACATTAGTCACATTAGTAGGCCTATAAAATATGGTGGAAGTGCTAGGCTCAGCAATAGATTTCTTTTCTTTAGATACTTGTCCAATTGCCTTAACCACTTCTTCCTTGTTTCCATCATTGACCTCTTCTTTATTCACTATTTCTGCCTTTTTCTCATTCTGTGTTTCAATTTTGTTTTCAAGCTTACTGCCATTCTTACTTTTTGCCATGCTGACAGTCGGTTTAGCTAAACTCTATTTAGGTTCTTTCTCTGTTGGTTTTTCTACCTTCTGCTGAGTGTCAACATTTATAGGTTCAATTTGTGCTTTTACCTCTACTTGTGCTTGTGCTTCTGTTGGTTTCTCAATGTTAGGCTGAGTAGCATCTAGGATGGTATCAGGTTTCTCAACTTCTGCTAGTATCTCAATGTTTTGAGAGTCAACAGTGTTGATCAGTGACTTAGAGATCTCAATATTTGTAGCATCAGTTTTATTTACCTTTGTGGTTTCCTTGTCCATGACAATGTTGAAGTCTTGTGTGTCCACATTCATGGTAAAAATAACTTCAGATTCTAGATTAGTGTCATCTCTTGTTATTTCCTCTACCTTCTCTTCTGGTTGACTTTTAGTTTGTATTGGTGCCTCTACAGCTATTGGTGGGGTGTCCTATGCCGGTGGAGGAAGGTTATCCTTGACCATTATATTAGGTACACTACCAATTTTGTCTTTACCTTTATCCTTTTGATATACCTTTACAAAAGACATCCATTTTCTAGTCTATCCTTTTCTTCGTTCTTTTCTCTTTCCATAAAGAATATGTCCCATTTGTCTACTATCTCATCTAAAATTTCCTTTACTCTCCCTGCCATAAGGTTAACCTGTCGGTGATCACTTACATAAACTGTTTTGTTTGCCTCTGAGCTTAAGTCAACAATTTCCTGTTTGGAGTTAACAGGATGCACAACAAGGAGAGCCTCTACTTTCAATTTATTATCTAATTCCATAACTGACATTATTTTAGCTTCTAACCTCAAATACAAATCATTAGGCAGATCATCTACAACCTCAATGAGAACTTTCTTGTAGATATCTAGGTGCGGAATAATGCTTTCCTCTATAGTGTTTTTATTTGAATATTTGAAATAATGATACAATTTATTTACATTGCTAAGGTTACCTTCTTGTGTGATTTCATTTATCAACTCTTCTAGTGTAAGAGTATTCAGTGCCTTAGGTTTTGATTTCTTCCATGGAGTTACCTTCTTCTTCGGACCACTAGGCTCTCTTACAACCCGTTGCTTCTTTCTTTGTGTCCTTGAATTCTTGGGAGATGGAGTAGGTGCCGATGAAGGTTTTCTTTTCTTCCTTTCAACTCTTTTAAATTCAGCTACTTCACCTTTAGAATGCCTTTTCTCAATTTTGCTCTCTTCGAATTCTTGGATGTTTGGTGAATTGAAATGAGAGGTTACAATGCGTTTATAACCAAAATTTTGACTTATAACCGTAATAAATGCTTGCCGGTGAAGTGAAAAACTCCACATATCTGTTAGTAAAAAAGAAATATATCTTCTTACCATCAACCGAGGGCAAATGCATTATTTTCAATTTGTTGCCTTACCCCTAAGGATTATTCCTTAGTTGGATGAAGATTCTCCTGCCGCTGCAGGATTACCCTGTTCTACCGGTGCAGTGACAAATTCATCACCTCTCCGATCTCTCTTCCTAATCCATTATTTTGAAAATTATTGCTTGATTTTAATCACCTTTTCTTTTCCTTTGTTATTAGATCCTTTATTGTTTGCCGGTAGAGTCTTGCTTCTACAAAATTTTGCAATATGCGCAATCTTGTTACATGCATAACAAGTTACATTGTTTCTCTGAATAGCCTTTGCATAACCTTGACCGGTTTGAGTTCTGCATTGATTAGATAAATGTCCAAATCTACCACAAACATAGCATTTCACATTCATTCTATAATTTTCTAAGTTATGACCATTTTTATTGCATTTGGAACATTGACCGGTGGGTAAGTTTGTATTCTGATTATTCCTAAATCTGCACTGATTTTCTCTATGACCAAATTTCTTGCAATTAAAACATTTCCCATTAAATTTATAAGCATTAGGTTTCCTTACCGGTTTGCTGTGATCATGGTTGTTTGCAGTCTCGAAACTTTCTCCATGTTCAAATCCAAGTCCAATTATTTTTCCATCAGGTTTTTGACTTTTCAATATATCATCAAGATTATTTGAACTTTTCTTGAATCTATCTTTGTATTCATTTGCAGTGACCAACTCACTTTCCAAAGTGCTAACTTGTCTCAAAAGTTCCTCTTTGTCATGTTGCATGTGAATCAAATTAGTTTAAGCATATCATTTTCATAACTAAGCCTTTGAGATTTATCTGATCTTTCATTTAGTCTTCTGGCCAAATCTTCTTCATTCCTATTTCTATCTTCAATATCTTTGCATAGTCTCATGGTTAAATCTTGCATCTCATTCTTCATGTTACTGTTCTCTTGTCTCAATTTGTCTGCAATATCTCTGAGAGTTTCTTTTTCTTCATCATCTTTATTTTGTAATTGCACATGTAATTCCTTTCTCTTATTCTTTTCTATAACCAGGTTATCTTGAAGTGCTTGAATAAATTCCCGAGCAGTTTTGAGTTCATCTTCCAGTTTGATATTCTTCAATTTTTTTGCATCAAAGTATTCAAGAGCTCCTTCCAATTGTTGTCTCAAGCTTTCCATTGATACCAGTTTTAGAATTTTCCTCAAGCTGTTAGGCTTCTGTAAATAGAGGACTAGGCTCTGATACCAATTGTTAGATACTTGATCAGTCCCAAAGACACTGAGAGGGGGGGAGGGGGTGAATCAGTGTCTAACTGGTAAATGAAATATTTAAACTTGTTTGCAACTTTACAATCCAAATTAATGTACCAGTAAACAAGCAATAAAGAAATAAAGAGAAATAACAGTATAACCATCAATGCACACCATAACACAAATATTTTGGTGAGGAAACCTGGTAGGGGAAAAACCTCAGTGGTATTTCTGACCCACAATATTTATTCACTAGCCAATATGAATAAATATTACTGATACAATAGGGGCCTACACATGCAGGAAGGCCAACAACTTAGAGTTCACTTCTCAATCACAAAAAGAAGTCACACTAACTACAAAATTGGATGATTAAATCCAATGACAATGTACTGCTCAAAATAGCATATACAATGCTTGATTCAGTACCGGTTTAAGCTCTGTCAAACACCTCTGCCATAAACCTTTCTTCGCTCTTCTCTGCTCTTATTCACTCACCAAAATTATTACATCAAAATGCATATACATATATTCACTCTCATTACATATCCTATCCTTCCTTCACTTACATACCATACATACTTTCCACATTACAAAATGACCTATAAGATCTCATACATATATGAGTCTTTACAATACATCATGTTGGCTATACAATATAATTACAATACAAAACAACATAATTTTCATGGTAGTTGGGGTGCCAGTAAGATCTTCTGTTGGTGTAGACTGGGTGCCGGTGAAAATAATCTTGTTGTGCCTGCCAGTGCTGGTAGATGATGTCTATTGCCAGTGTAAGCTGTGAACCGTGTTACCAGTTGGTTGCCATCAATGACAACATCAACTATTCTCATCTGAGTGTAGAATGCCAATAAGTTAAAGGTAAAGGATCTATTTCATTCAATGGAAAAAGTAATGCATATGATATCTTTTGGGTAGATGGATTAAAACATAACTTATTGAGTGTTGGACAATTAAATGATAAAGGATATCTTCTTGAATTTAAGAGTGGAGTGTGCAGGATCCTTGGAAGTAGAGGAGAGTTGATTGCTACTGGAAAGAAGACTAGAGGTAATCTTTTTCATCTGAATACTAATGTGAATATTTGTTTGGTGGCTAAGATTGAAGACAACTGGCTATGACACAAGAGGGTTTGTCATGTGAACTTTGACAATTTGATAAAGGTTAGCAAATCAAGTATTGTGAGAGGTATGCCCCAACTTGTGAAACTAGACAATGTGTTGTGTAAGGATTGTCAGATGGGTAAGATGACTTCTATATCTTTTAAGAGTAAAACTTATTTTGAAAGAATATCCTTGATTTAGTTCACACTGATCTATGTGGTCCTATGAGGACTAGAAGCTATTATGGTGATAAGTACTTTATGATTTTTACAGATGATTTTTCAAAGATGATACGGGTAGCTTTTCTGAGAGAAAAGTTTGAGGCTTTCATTAAATTCAAGGCATTTAAGCTTTAGTTGAAAAGGAAACTGGAAGGTGTTTGAAATTTCTGAGATCTGACCTAGGAGGTGAGTTCACTTCTGATGAGTTTGTGAAGTTTTGTGATGAATAGGGAATTAAGAGGCAAATGTTAGCACCCAAAACTCCACAACAAAACGGATTGTTGAGAGAAGGAACATGACAATTGTGGAAGTTGCTAGAACAATGTTGATACAAGGTGCAATACCTAAGATGTTTTGGAGGGAAGTAGTTAGTACAATTGTTTATACTTTAAACCAGGTCTTGTTAAGAAAGATAATGATAAAACACCTTATGAACTTTGGAATGGTAAGATTCCTAATGTCAACTACTTAAAATTTTTTGGAAGTAAATGTTTTATTAAGAGAGATGATGTTAATGGAAAATTTTATGCCAAGTGTGATGAAGGGATATTTCTTGGATACTCTACCAAGAGTAAAGCATTCAATTGTTATAACAAGAGAACTAGGAATATAATTGAAAGTATAAATGTTAAGGTTGATAAATTCTCTGAGAAACCTGATAAGACCAATAGATCTGATCTTGAAAATGATGAAGAAAAGCTTGTGTTTATAGAACCCGAAGTGTAGAAGAATGAGGAACAAAACAATGCAAAAATAGGTGCTCAACTGGTAAATGAAGAAAGTGATCAAGAAGATGATGAACAAGAAGCAGAAGGCACATCACCAAAATTGGTAATACCAAGGTATGTTATATTAAATCATTCAGAAGACCAAATTATAGGAGATAAGAATGATGGTGTACAGACTAGAAGGAAAATCAGAGAAAAATCTTGTCTAATTTCTACTATTGAGCCTAAAATAGTAAGAGAAGCATTAAAAAATGATGACTGAATTAATGCTATGAATGAAGAATTGGATTAGATAGAGAAAAAAAGACCTAGACACTTGTTCCTAGACCAGAAGATTGTTGGAATTGAAGGAATCCATGAACACTGAGAGGGGTGGGGGCGTGAATCAATGTTCAGCTGGTAATGTAAGATTTTACCTTATTATAACATACACATATAAATTGGTAAATGAAGAAACATATAACATGAAGTAAATAAACCAACCACATGAATGAACACCATAACATACTAAATTTAGTACGTGGAAAACCTCAAAGAGGAAAAACCATGGTGGGATTTGTGACCCACAATATCAATTCACTGGCCATATAAAAGATATTACATAGCATGGAGGCCTGCACATGAAGGAAGACACATTGCTCAACACAAAAGAGTCTCACTGACTACAAGCTTCTGCTGAGATAAAACAATAATGGTGAACACACAAAATGCATCTGCAATGCCAAAAGAGTTTCGATTATAACTCTATTCTGTACTGGTTCATAAACCTTGAACCCTTTTATCGGTATCTCATTTCCTCCAAGAATGTTTTACAAACCATCTATTGATTATTGCATGATATAACTTTCACATACAAATGACCTACATACATATCCTTCCCATCACACTATTCTACTTCCTTGTCCTATATCAAAATGACCTAATAAACTGACTTATATACCCTTTACAAACAATATGCCTTATGTCGGCTTACAATACATTACAAAAGATATTCAATGTCGGCCCTGTACAATAATTACAAAATGATTTTACAAATAAAACCTTTCAGATCCCAAACTGATGTCGGCTTCATTGAAGTGCTAGATGCCAGTGCCGATGATGACCCTGAATACTCCAATGTCGATATCTGTTGGTGTATGCCTCCAATGCTAGTATCTGCCATTATATGCCTTTTATATAATCTTGTTGCCATCAATGATAACATATTAATCCAATGAGTGTCAATTTCCAACAATCTCCCTCTTTGGCATTGATGGCAACATTCATGTGAAAAATGGAATCCCTGCCGATTCAAGTGAAACTGAAACATGCTCCCCCTGAGCTGATTGATTATGTTTGCAATATACTCTCTGTCCGATATCCTCCCCCTAGGATTATATACATATTTTTCACATACATATACTCCCCGTTTGGCATCAATGCCAAAGATCGGTGAAAGAATTGTTAGGAATCTGTGCAAAAGAATGAATAATTACAGATTACTTACTAGAGCTTGACCAATTTCAAGATTTTCTAATAAGATTTCTCTAGTAATTGTATATAGGTATCCCAGCCAGTTTTGAATGTTTTAGATATGGATACAAGTCCACTCAGCAAATGTGCAAGTGATTCTTTCTTAGTGAATTCTACCGGTGTGGGCTTCACAAGCATATCCATGCATTCCCTCTTATGTACACCAAGTGAATCCAATATTCGACTCACCAAACCTCTGAGACTCCTTGCTCTTCAAATGATCTTGTCTCTTTCCTTTTCAAAAGAAAAAAATTAGTTCTCCAAAGTCAAAATTTGTCCATCAATAGATGTTGTAAGTGAAGTTAGTCCATCAAAAGAATTAGTAATATTAGCAATCTTTTCTTGTAACTAATTTATCCTCTTATCTACATTTGCTGTAAGAATTTCTATATTACAACAAACCCTGTAGATGTTAGTACACTGTTTCAAAGAATTTTCAATAAGTATAAGTTTCTCTCCAATCTTCCTTTTCTCTATCTCAATAATCTAGTTAAAAGCGACTTTGTTAGCCAAAGTAAATCTTTCAAGTGCTTGCCGGTCAAAAATCTGCTGTAGTGATTGAAAGTTTTTAGAGATGTTCTCTATCAATACCTTAAGCTTGCTGGAAGGGCTTGCTTCATTTTCAATCATACAATTTTGAACGAGTATGTGCAAAATTGTTATTGACTAATCTATTATTCCTTTGTCTGCAGATCCCTCCATTATCTTTTGAGCATCCATCATCATTATCTCTATGGGACTCATCTCTGTGATGGATTTCTTCTCAATTTGAGAAGTGTCAATTGCCAAAAGTTTTGTTGAGGAATCAACTATTGGTTTAGTACTGGTGTTTTATCAGTCTCCTCTTCCTTTTCTTTCTTTTCCTTATCCTCTCCTGGTGTATCCCTTTTCTCATCCTCTTTTCCACCGGTGGCTTCACTACTTGATGCAGTATCTGTTACTGCAAGTGGATTATTATCTATAATATTATCAGTATCCTGTACATTATCTACATTACCTTGCTTGGACTGTACAAATGTTGTCTCTATCTGTATAGTCTGTACACTCTTATTATCTACCGTTTCATTCAAAATTTGATCTGAACTTCCCAAAATTCCTTTCCCTTTAGATTTGTTCAGAATGGTGGGAGTTATTGCCTTAGCAAATTATTCTTGGGAAGTAAGGAAATTAGGATTCTTTTGGAAGAATTTAGCCCAACCATCTCTACTCTCATTTATTATTTCATTGACTCTACCCATCATTAAGCTTATTTGCCGAGGTTTGTTGCTAACGATTGTTCTATTTGCAACTTCTATACATCTTTTCATTTCCTCATTATTTATAAAACCACAAATGCCTAAAAGTTCAATTTCTTTAATCTCTTCATCCCTCTTGATTGCATCTAATCTCCTTGCATCCAGCTTACCATACAATGATAAAGAATTTTCCTTCAAAATTTCTACCAAAGCCATCTTATATATGTCTAAATGTAACAAATTGCTTATTCCATTTTATTTTGTTCATTGTCATCTAAATGTTCATAGACTTCAAAATTCCATCTTTAGTTACCTAATCTATCAATCCTGCACAAGTCATTAGGGAGATGATAGTAACATTACCAGATTCAATTGCTTCATCTATCTCACTCTTTTTCTTCTTCTTGCTGGGGGTTGCAGGAGCGGATGAAGCAGACTTCCTCTTCTGAGTAGGTTCCTTGCCAGAGGTGTGGATGTTGTTGTCACCTTTCTTACTAGCTTCCTCCTTGGTTTCACCTTCTTCTCTTCTACCAGAGGCTTGTCAGCTTTCTTCATCTACAACCTTCTAAATGCAAGAGGTTGATTATCCTCTGTATCAGAAACAATAGGGGATATGAAAGTCTTAGGCCTCTTTACCTCTGGAGCACTAGCCACTACTGGTTGATCTACCGGTTTAGATCCAAAACCTAGTTCTGTATCTATCCTGTGAATTACATTTTGAATGAAGGCAAACATTTTGTCTATTTTCTTTTCCCTCCTTTTCTTATTGAAGCTAGTTTTAACTTCAAGAGCCTTTACCTCTGTAGTGCCAAAGTGTTTAGCCTTATCATCCAAAGGAGCAGCAATAAACATTTTAGCATATAGTTCCAGAATGCTATCATCAACTTCATACCCCAATTCAGTGACCCATATTGTTCTTGGCTCTACCTCTTCCATGAGAGTCTCATCTATTTTTACCATGAAGAAAATTTCAGTGGAGTATATCTCCACAATGTGTTTGGAGATTCTCTCCCTTAGTCTCATGTTCTCTTGAAAAGTTTTAAAGAAGCCCCATAACTTTTCATCCCTGTTGCTACCAAGACTGGTGATTGCATCTTTAATATGCATGCCTACCAATATGTCACGAGCCCATTTTTCTTTCCCAAACCCGATATCTCATTCATGAAATACAACATCAAGCAAACAATAAGATTGCCAAACCGGAATGTTCCTTTCTTAACACCTTTGATTTTTCCAAGATTTATCATTAATTCATTTCTTAACCATTCACACAAATCGTACTTTCCATCACTCTTTGTCATTTGATATGCAACATGGATACAAGAACTGGCAACAAAGTTCAATCGACTTGATTGAGTTACCTTGTAGCCGATGATCATGCTAGCAAATTTTACATCAATATATTTAATGGTGCTTATCCTCATTGACCTTCCATCATGGGTTGCGTCGGTGAGATTTTCAACCTTAGTGTTGGAGATCTTCTTCCCTTATTCTTGCCCGACTTTGGGTAAGCCGGTGACCACCTGAATTTCTTCTTTGGTGATCATGTGAGGCCGGTCCAACCAAATGAATTCATTATGGACCCTGCTCAGAACATATCTAATCATTTTGTCCTTGAATTCCGATATGTACAGGATTTCGGTTAACCCTAGGTCTTCAATAATTTGATATTCTGAATTGATTGTTCCAGAGCTGCCCAGTATCACAGATTGATACATTCCCTTGATTTCCTTAGTGAATAAATCCTCCAAAGTGTAGTGAATATAAGCCCTAACATCTTCCACATAAACTATGCCATTGAGAACCCTCGAGAATGCGACAGCAGAGTCTTCCTTCATTGCAATTTGAGGAACTTCCTTGAAAATAGGTCTAAGCCTATCCTTAACCTCAACAATAGTGGGATTCACAATGAAAGGAGTAGATGATGATCTGGATGCCATTTCAAAGGAATACCTAGATAACAATCACCGGTTTGAAAGATCTAGATTACTTCTCAGATAACTGCTAAAATATTTTTAGAATGCCTTTGCTTGCTCTTGATAGCCTATGATTTGCCTTTGCTTTGCTATGGTTTGCTTGAGTGTTGAGTGAGTGAAAATGATTCCATTTTCCCTTTTTATCAGCGAGTAAATCCTAATCCTTCACTGTCATAAATGCTTAGCAGTGCGCCCTATCGGATGCCAGTTTCAGAGTTTTATGCCAGATGAACCTCCAAAAATGATCAATACAACTCTCTAGATCTCTTCTAGGGAATATGCAATATTTGCAATGAATTTTCCAACCCCTAAGGCATATGCCTCAGTTACCGGCTGAATTTCCTGCCGGTGCAGGAATGCTCTGTTATTTCGGTGGAGTTACTGGTGTAGTTGTATCTCCACTTTGTTCTTTAGACTTTCTAACCCATCTCTTGGTGTGATCTTGTTGTATTTCATCTACCTTCTACTTTCCTTTCTCATTTGCTTTGTCATTGCTAACCAGTTTAGTCTTTCTTCTGTAGTACTTAGCAATATCACCTATTTTATTACATGCATAACATGTAACATTGTTCTTTTGAATTGTTTTGACATATACAGTGTCATTCCTTGACCTACATTAGTTAACCAAATGTCCAAACTATCCACATGCATGACATTTAACATTCATTCTGCAATATTTTGACTTATGATCATATTTATTGCAATTTGTGCATTGATCGGGAACTGAATTGTAGTTTCGATTTGCTCTATTTCTAAATTGTTTAGCCATATGCCCAAATTTATTACAAACAAAACATCTACCATTGAATTTGTAAGAATTAGATTTCCTTACTGATTTCCTTTGGTCTGATGAGTTCTGCATACCATTTGTCTGATCTTTATTTGTAGTACTGGAGCTTTCACCTTGTTCAAATCCAAGTCCTTTAGAATCATCAATCTGCCTTTGTCTTTTCAATAAATCATCCAATTGTGCAACACTAATCCTGAATTTTTCTTTATACTCACTTGCAGTAGTTAGATCATTTCTCAGAGTCATTATTTGTCTCTCAAGCTCTTGTTCTTTATTTTAGGATTTTACCAAATCAGTTCTCAACATATCATTCTCATGAGCCAATCTGCCACATTCTTCAAATTTGTTCTTCAGAGATACATCAAGATTTTCTTCCTTCTTCTTTCTATCCTCAATATCTTTTGACATCCTCATAGTCAGGTCTTGCATTTCATTCTTCATGAGCATGTTTTGTTGACTCAGCTTCTGACATTGCTCCTTAAGTGCATTTTTCTCTTCATCATCCTAGTTTTGCAAAAGTTCCTTCATACTAGCTTGAGCTGATGATAACCTTTCTTCCAGAACAAGAAAACATTTCATTAGTAGAATTCAATTCATCTTGCAACTTTAAGTTCTTCAACCTTTCAGCATCATAATCCTCAAGTGCCATCTCAAGTTTCTTCTCCATAGCCATAGTCAATGATTTCGGTTTCAGGATCTTCCTCAAGTTGTTAAACTTCCTTCGAGGCACCAAGCTCTAATACCAATTGTTGGAATTGAAGGAATCCAAGAACACTAAGAGGGGGGGGGGGTGAATCAGTGTTCTACCAATAATGTAAGATTTTACCTTATTATAACATACACATATGAACTGGTAAATGAAGAAGCATATAACATGAAGTAAATAAATCAACCACATGAATGAACACCTTAACACACTAAATTTTATATGTGGAAAACCTCAAAGAGGAAAAACCATGGTGGGATTTGTGACCCACAATATCAATTCATTGGCCATATGAAAGATATTACATAGCATGGGGGCCTGCACATGCAGGAAGGTACACTGCCTGGAGTAAACTGCTCAACACAAAAGAGTCTCACTGACTACAAGCTTCTGGTGAGATAAAACAATAATGGTGAACTCACAAAATGCATCTGCAATGCCAAAAAGAGTTTCAATTATAGCTCTGTTCTGTACCAGTTCATAAACCCTGAACCCTTTTACCGGTATCTCCTTTCCTCCAAGAATGTTTTACAAACCATCTACTGATCATTGCATGATATGAATTTTACATACAAATGACCTACATACATATCCTTCACATCACACTATTCTACTTCCTTGTCCTATATCAAAATGACCTAATAAACTGATTTATATACCCTTTACAAACAATATGCCTTATGTCAGATTACAATACATTACAAAATATATTCAATGTCGGCCCTATATAATAATTTCAAAATGAGGCAAGATTTATACAATTTACCAGCTTCATACAATGTGTCAGAAATAATATGCAATTTCTTATTCAGACTTACCCTATCATCTTCAATCATCTTCTAGAATGTTTGTTTTCTAACATCCTTAAACCTATCCAAAAATTTATGTGTAGTCGTCTTCTCCAAAGAATCAAAACTGGTATTTACACTATTAACCAGTTGCAATAATTTACCGAAGGGCCTAGTATTTGAATCTAACTGTACACTAGGAGCCACCTTCTGCAAAGAATCTATAGACATCAAAATTAGCTATTTATCCTTTGATTCAGACTTCGCCTGATCTTGGCTAGCCTGAGCTTGCACATCAGCTGTGAGCATAAGCTTCTCGGCAAGAGACATCTTCCCAAGATCAATAGAACCATCAAGATTAATCAAAATTTGAGGTGGGGTCTATAACTAAAGGAGTGGTAATTTCTGAATCAACTATGCCTTTTCCTTTATCAGCCTCAACAACCTCAACCTCTATTGTCTTAGCATCCTTCTTCTCTCCCTTATCCCCTTTATCTGTTGCATCGATGTCGCCACTTGGTGTAGAATCAACCTGTTGAATCTCAGGGGCTATAGAGCTATCTACCGCTGAAGGGGCATCACCAGTCTCAACATCAAGTGTGGTATTACCTTGGTCTTCCAGTTGATCTTCAAACTAAGTCTCAACCTTCTGACTTTCAGAAACACCTTTCTTATCTTCCGACTGAGGTGGTTTAAGTGTGCATCTTTGTACAAAGGGTCATTTGCAATTATCTTCCTCCATATCTCCTTTGTTTCTTTCCTCACCCCCTTCACATTTCCAATCATTAATCTATTAATCTTGTTTTTACTTCTAAATTCCTTTTTGTTTGCCTCTCCAATCAATCTTTTAGCTTCACTTTATGAAATTCAAGTGAATTTTTTTTATCAATTCTCTCTCCTTCATCTCCCTATCATTTTTGCTTGCAGTCATCCTTCTAGCATCTATCAAACTGTACAAATCCTTTGGAATGGTCTTTTCTAATTATATTAATGTCTTACTGAAATTATGTAAATATAATACAACGGCTTCCTCAACTTTTCTCTTATCTCCTTCATCAAAATTTTCATAACAAACTCCAATATTCTTCAAATTGTCATCAACTATTATTTCATCTATCATCTGATCCACTGTCAATGAGGGAACATATTTAGATTTACCTTTTTGTGCACTAGACTCTGGTTGAGTCTTGACTTTCCTTTCTCTCTTGGGCCTTGCAGTAGGAGCAGGATCTGATTTTGCCTTTTTCCTTTGCTGGGCTCTATTGAATTATGGCTTTCTCAGTACTCTAACAAATTGTCCCTTCTTCTTTGCCTTTCCTGCCTCCTCCTAAGACTCAGTTTCTGAGGCCACCGAAGATACTGCAACATAGGTTCTTTTTGTCTTTTACTTCTACTTCAACACACCTTTTTCGGATGGGCTAGGTTTTGTAGGCTGTGCCACTGGAGCAGGAGAAAACTTAGTCTCTTTAGGTTTGTCCTTGGAGGGAAGCAGATCAACCTTGGGTTTCTTGGTTTCCTCTTTGGTCTCCTTTTGTGCATATTTCTCCCTTGCTTGCTTCACCTCCTCCTTGGTGAAACCCATTTGAGCAACTACTTCTTCTGCCATCTTAGTGACTTTTCTCTTCTGGGAAGGAGCAATGAATTGCATATGGAGTTCAGGTATTTCTCCTTGAATGTATCGAATCTCCCTTCTTTGGGATCCATTGGTTGACTTAGAAGGTGTTGAGCCTATGCCTCAAGTGTAACAAAGTCAACTTCATACTGCATGGGCATGATCCATACTATCCAAGGCTTCATTGCTTCCATTAGACATTGATCCTTGTCTACCATGAAGCAAATGGTTTTCTCATATTTTTCAACTACCTCCTTAGGAATCCTTTCCCTTCTCTTCATTGCAACTTGGAAGGTTTTGAGGTATCCCCAGAGGGAAGATATCCTCATGGTTGCATCTCCAAATCCCCACAGTCCTTCCTTGATTTGCATGGCTACCAGTCTATCATAGGCCCATTGGACCTTACCTTTGATACCGGGTATCTCGTTCAGGAAGTATAGTGCATAGATCATACCTTTTATCTTCCTTAAGCATCTGGTACGTAGAGTAAATAGTAGTACTTGAGACAAAGTTGTACCGAGTGGATTGGTAAACTTTGTATCTAACTACCATTGATGTGAACTTCACATTATTTTGCAAAATATCATTAATAGTTATGGCTCTACTATCAAATTTGGATCCTGTGGTGGCTATGACGATGTCATTTGACACTTTCCTCAAACTAGGCACATCACCAGTTTTTGCTAGACCAGTTATAGTACGAATTGCCTGCTTGGTGATTTTGTGCAGTCTGTCAAGCCATATGAACTCATCATGCACATGGCTAAGAATGTAGTGGATCCATACGACCTCGACAAAAAATGGAAAATGCACAAACTGTGAGAAACCCTTGTCCTGAAGAACCTTGAATTCAGATTTGAGATTTCCCAAACCATTAGCCAAATGCTTGGTGTATAAGTCCACATGTCTGTGTTTCCAAGCTCTTCAAGGGTAGAATGAATGTAGGCCCTAATATCCTTGTTATGTAGCATGTCATAGGGAACCAATGAAAATGAACCTTCTGGATCATCCTCAACCGACTTAAAAGGGTGTTTCTTGAAGACTAGATGAGATCTATCCTTAATCTCAAAGAGGAGTCGCAATACCAGAAACTGAAGCCATTTCAAATGATAGGGTTTGCAATGTGACCGGTTTTGTGTTAGACAGTTCAAATAATAGGAAGACGACTGAGAGTGGGGAGGGGGGGGGGAATCAGTTGTAACCAGATAACCATTACCCAAAAGATCAATATCAGAATGCATAAACCAATTACCGAGATAGAAGATATATCAATAGTACACACAATAATTAGAAAATAAATACCATCTACATGACACCAAGATTTGTACATGGGAAACTCGGTAAAGGGAAAAACCACGGTGGGAAGCCTACCCATGGTTAGATAATACTTCTCTAGTAAGTATGTGATTACAAATGAGGGGCCTGCACTTGCAGGAAGCCCAACAACCTAGAGCACACTGCTCATCACAAAAGGAGTCTCACTGACTACATAAAAATCTAGACTATAATCCAGAAGATAGAATGAACTACAATGATAGCATATCCTATGCTTGAGTACAGTTTTAGTTAAGCTCAATACTGGAGGACTAAATCCTCTTACATAAACCCAACTCAATCACCAATGATCGACCAAGTCCTCTGCATAAATTATTATTACATTATTCACTCCTTATATCTTTTTCATCCTCACAAATGATCTACAATGAGATCTTACATCATATATATACAAACCCTCGACCACAAATAATAAGGTCAACCACCAAATAATAAAACAATTACATAATTACAAAACTTGTCGTCTTGAGACCAAAAACATAATATCCAACCCATAAGACATTCCAAAAACACATCGAAAAGTGCAATAAACATGTTGCATTAAGCTGGTCCATAATGTAGATAAACTGAGACCCAATTTAGGCCCACACATGCTAAATCAATGATCCCAATCATCCAAGTCTTGAACACGATCACCATTAGCATCATGAATCTCTACTAGAATCCGCACCAACACCACTTATGCATAACATCAAAGATCTTCAATAAAGCTTTGTCGGTGAAACCCTCACTAGAACAACAAACCAAGCTTACCGGCATACAGGATAGCATCTGATCACTAGATCAAAACCAATTGACTGAACATGATTCTGAGTAGCATATCTAAGCTAATTCCATAAGCCAAACATATCGAAGCATACCAAATCATCATGATCTAATCCAACCAGAAACCAAACAACCTACTAGGACCAGAGGGATACCGGTAAAGCATCCAAAATAGCTAGTGTTGACATCAATGACAAAACATCAGTGCAACACATAATCAATTCCTCCGAATGACCAACAATCTCCCCATTTTTCATTGATGGCAACACTAGATGTGAAAAACATCCAAGTGCCAAGAAATACCAACCAAATCTCCCATAAAATAATATAGCAATGAAGTTCTAAAAATTCTCCCCCTAATGTATATATCCCTTAGTTTTTTCACATGAATATCTCTCCCCCTTTGACATCAATGCCAAAAATTTGACAAAAATATCAAAGAAAAAACAAAAACCACTAAATCATAAAACTAAATACTCCCCCTAAGTAGTAGCATCCCCACATTAGTCCAGAATGAATAATATCTCTGAAACTGCATACCAAACTGATGCCAAATAACATCAATTAGTTCTCTGCCGGAAGGGCAGAAACCTCTAATCTGTCTCTGAGGTACTCAAATGATTATTTAGGAAAAGGTTTAGTGAAGATATCTACAATCTACTCTTTAGTGTTTACATAAACCAGTCTAACCTCATTTTCTTTCACCTTCTCCTTCAAAAAGTTATACTTGATAGATATGTGCTTTGTCTTAGAGTGAAATATCAAATTTTTTGATGTCTATAGCAACAAAGTTATCACAGTGAATAAGTACCGGTCCAATGCAATGCACTTTAATGTCCTTCAACATTTGCTTCATCCATAGAAATTGTGTGTATTTTGTAGCAGCAACAACATACTCAGCTTCAGTAGTAGATAAAGAAGTGCACGACTATTTCTTGGTGATCCATGAAACAAGTTTCTTCCCAAGAAAGAAAGCTCCACCGGAAGTATTTTTTGGTCATCAACATCACTGCCCAATCTGCATCTATATATGCACATAAAGTAAAGTCATCATCTTTAGGGTACCACAAACCATATTCAGATGTACCTTGCAAGTATCTAAAAATCCTTTTCACTGCACTCTCATGATTTTCTCTAGGATCACTTTGATATCTTGATGCAATGCAAACAACATTCATTATATAAGGCCTAGTCTAAGTCAAGTATACTAGACCTCCAATCATAGACTTGTATCTTGTAGGATTTACTGGTGCAGATTCATCTTTCTTTGTCAATTTCTCACTTGTAACCATAGGAGTACTTACCGGTTTAGAGTCTTCCATACCAAATTTCTTCAACATCTCCCTAGCATATTTAGTTTGACAGATGAAAATATCTTTATCAGTCTAAGTAATCTGCAAACCTAAGAAAAATTTCATTTCCCCAATCATAGACATTTCAAATTCTTTCTCCATATTGTTAGAAAATTCCATGCACAACTTATCTTCACCTCCAAAAACAATATCATCAACAAAGACCTCAATAATCAGTATATCATCATAAGTGACTTTATACTATAGATTACTGTCAACATTACCTTTAGTGAAACCAAGCTTCAAAAGATATTTATCTAACCTTTCATACCAAGCTCTAGGTGCCTATTTCAATCCATATAAAGCTTTCCTTAACTTGCAAACCATGTTTTTATCATCTGAAAGTGAAAAACCATCAATTTTATTAATATAAACTTCCTCATCAAGATCCCCATTCAGAAAGGCACACTTAACATCCATCTGATAAACCTTGTAGTTTTTATGTGCAACATAGGCAAGAAATAATCTTACAGCTTCAATCTTCATTTAATTTATTCCTAAAAACCAATCTAGCTTTATTCCTTACAACTTGTCCATCTTCATTTAATTTATTCCTAAAAACCCATTTAGTTCCAATAACATTTTTATTTTTAGGCTGGGGAACCAGGGTCCGTGTTATTCTTCTCTATTTGATCTAATTCTTCTTCCATAGCTTTCAACCAACATTCATCTTTACATGCTTTAGTTACTGATACCAGTTCAACTTGAGAAATTAAACATACCTCATTAGTTGCCAATTTTCTTCTTGTCATCACTCCATTGTTCTTATCCCCAATGATCTGATCTTTTGAATGATTCAACCTTACATACCTAGGAGTCTTCTAACTCTCTATTCCTCTTCCTAGTTCTTCAGTTACTGTTGAATTTTCTAATACTACTAGAGTAATTGGTTCAACATTCCGTTCTGGTAAAGGTGTTACCAATTCAATTATGATCATTTCCACTACCGGTTCTTGCTCATAAACTTTGATTTGACTTCCATTCAGCTCATCCACCTTGACATTAGCACTCTGCACAATTATCTATAATCTCTTGTTATAACATCTATATGCTTTTCTCTCATTAGAATAACCAAGAAATATTCCTTCATCACATCTAGGATCAAATTTGCCTATGAAATCATCTCTCTTGATATAACATTTACTACCAAAGATTCTGAAATACTTAATAGTAGGTGTATTGCCAAACCATAATTCATAAGGTGTCTTACCAGTTTCTCCTTTGATATGTACTCTATTGAATGTGTAAACTATTGTGCTCACTACTTCTCTCTAGTAGATATGAGGTATATTAGCTTCCATCATCATGGTTCTAGCAGCAACCAAGATAGTTCTATTCTTCCTTTCCACAACTCCATTCTGCTGAGGTGTCCAGGGAGCAGAAAATCATTTCCTTATGCCTGATGGTATGATGAACTAATAAGGATCTGGTCAACTACTAAGGGGGGGGGGGTGAATTAGTGGATAGAAAACTAACAAAATTTTCACCAAACAAAAAATAACCTCTCAAGACAAACTCAAAAACTGACTGGTTCAAATACTGAACTATCAAATGCAATATCACTATCAAGTAAACCTATTGACTGTCATAACAGAATAATAGTAAACAATTCTTAAACTCTCAAAACCTTTTAACCAAAATATCCAAATACTTTACTGACAAAAGTAAAATCATATTTCAAATTGTTGTCAGTCATCATATCATAACTAAGTGGATTTAGCAATTAAGCAAATTAACCATAACAAACATAACCACAAAAACATTCACCACTTGAGACAATGATTTTTACGTGGAAACCCAAATGGGAAAAACCACGGTGGGGATGAATACCCACAAGTATTCTGAACTCTTCTGAAATTTGCCCTATTAGGAGCCAAGCCTGTTAAAGCTTTACAATAAGTCCTGTTAAGAACATATTTTGTTAGGGACCACTCGGTTAAGGGATTGACTATAATGCCCTATTAGAAGAAATGCCCTATTAGGAGTAACCTCACTAGAGGATTTGAAATCCAAACTAATGGATCACCTAGTTAGAGGCTTTAGATAACACTAACCTTGTTAGAGCTTACTTGGTTAAGGGATTTGACTATTGTAATTGTTAGAGAACAACAGGGGTTTGTTGATCTAGTAAATAGCACTACTCTTCTTGATCAGATCCTTTTCATTCTCCTATCTGCCTTTACACATATTGCAGATACATCTCCAGGTTCGACAACCAATCACTCTTACATTCAACCAAAATTGCCAACACTACAACAAAACAACTCATCGACCTTATAAGCAAAATAATAGGTCGGTAACACATCACAAACCTAAGATCTCATAGAGATTACAAACAAATCGGTACAAGTATGACCATTGGATTACATAATAATCATTGCACATCAATCAAGACAACCTCGACTGCTCCTTGATCACCACTTCATTGATCCATGTAACCCATCATGCGGTTTCCATTATATGCAATGTACTTTCTCATTCCCAAGACAAAACCATTATCTCTACGCACCAAAAACCACTTGAAACTCTTCTCATACAACATGCATACATGGCATAATCATTACTACTCATCATTTGATCATAAACCAATATAATTGATTCACCAAGATCCATCGGTTAGGGTTTGGCACATCAACATGTAGGGTTTACCAGTTGATCTTACCATTTCTCTAGTAATAATGGTTTCCTTAACAAGCTCACTTACCAGTTTCAAAACAACATTATTACAACATCATTACTGGTTACAATTGACATCAATGACAACATAATAGTTCATTAATGAAATCTTCATGCAAATGCCAACAATCTCCCCCTTTGGCATTGATGGCAATACAAGTATCAATACCCTTGATTGTTATGATTGTGAATAGGAATCTTGGTTTAAATTTTACCATGTACTCTCCTTCAACTGAGTCTCCATGTCTTCAGCTGGTAACTGGCTATAGATATTCTCTCTGTCAATCATATGGTTCTTATCCCCAATCATATAGTTCTTCTCCCCCTTTGACAATAATGCCAAAGTGAAAGTAAAACATGCAGTGTCATACTTCACTATTTTGCATTATCAATCTACAACTTAATGCTCCCCCTATGGAATAACTCCACTCTACACCAATCCTGCTTCAAGATTATTCAATTAGCTTTGGGACTAATGTATTCGACATCCTGCTCAATTGATCTCGTTTAGGGGCACAACCCCTAGCTGACTTCTAAGATACTCAAAATTAGTCTAGGCAGAGGTTTATTAAAGATATCTGCTAGCTGCTCCTTGGTGGATACATGCTCCAATAACACATCTTTACTCTACACTTTTTCTCTCAAGAAATAATATTTTAGCTCAATATGCTTGGTTCTAGCATGCAACACTGGGTTCTTTGAAATATTAATTGCACTAGTGTTGTCACATAAAATCTTTACTGGATCTGTAATCTTCAGGTTGAATCCTTCCAGAATGTGTTTCATCCATATTTCCTGGGTACAATTCATATACGCTGCAACATACTCAGCTTCAACAGTGGACTGTGATATACAACTCTGCTTCTTGCTGCTCCTAGATACAAGTCTTCCTCCAAGAAAGAATACACCACCAGTTGTGCTCTTCCTATCATCAACATTACTTGCCCAGTATGCATTCATATAAACCTTCAAATCAAAGTTACTTGCATATGGATACCATAATCCATAGTAAATAGTACCTTTAAAATATCTAAATATCCTTTAGGTTTCTATCAAGTGTGTCTCCATTGGATTCTTCTAAAATTTGGCAACTAAACCAACTGCGTGAGCAATATCTAGTCTACTGTGAACAACATAATGGAGTTTCCCTATCATTGACCTGTACTCCTTTTCATCAATAGATGTGGTTTCATCCTCCTTAGATAGTTTACAAACTATAACCATTGGTGTCCCAACTGGTTTATAATCACTCATTCCAAATGTCTTCAATACCACTTTCACATACTTAGACTGTGTGATAAAAATACCACTCTTCATCTGTTGAATTTGCAAACCTATAAATTTTTTTATCTCTCCTACTAGAGACATTTCAAATTCACTTTTCATCTCATTTGCAAAGTCATCACTCATGTCATCATTGCCTCCAAATATGATATAATCCACAAACACTTCACTTGCTAGTATCTTATCTCCTTCAGATTTGAGATATATATTGTTGTCTTCACTAGTTATTTGAATACCTATCTTCATCAGGTGTGAATGTAGCCTTTCATACCATGCTCTTTATGCTTACTTCAAAGCATATAGTGCCTTGTGCAGTTTACACACCATATCTTTTGCATCAGTTAGAGCATAACCATGTAGCTACTCAATGTATACTTCTTCTTCTAGTATTCCATTCAGAAATACCGACTTCACATCCATCTGATATACTTTAAATCCATTATATGCTACAAATGCAAGTAGAGTCCTAACACCTTCCAATCTAGAATCAGGTGCATATGTCTCACCATAGTCTTCTCCTTCTTCTCATGCATAACCTTTGTATACCAATCTAGCTTTATTTCAAACTACTACTCCATCTTCATTCAGTTTGTTCCTGAATACCCATTTAGTACCTATCACATTTTTATTCACCAGTCTGGGTGCTAGGGTCCATGTATTGTTCTTCTCAATCTGGTCAAGCTCCTCTTCCATAGCTTTAATCTAGTGATTATCTCCAAATGCTTCCTTAGCAGTTCTAGGCTCAATAGTGGAGATCATGCAAGAGTTCTCTCTGATTCTTCTTCTAGTTAACACTCCAGCATCTTTATCTGCAATAATCTAGTTAGGATTATGATTGAGTCTCAAATACCTTGGAATGACATGATCATTATCTTTAGGTTCTTCTTCCTCACTTTCATCATCTTCTAAATCTACTTGTTCCAGTTGAATAGGTACTATAAAATTCACTTCATCGGCTTCTGGCTTTACTGATTCTAGTTCCAAAATTAGAATGCAAGGTTATTGTTCCTTTTTCTTCTCACTGGTTTCTTCTGAGACTTTAAGATACTCATCCACTTAGACATCAACACTTTCAATGATTCTCTATGTCTAGTTGTTGTAACATTTATAGGCCTTACTCCTGGTGGAGTAACCAAGAAATATGCCTTCATCACTTTTAGCCTCAAACTTACTAACATAGTCACCTCTCTTGATAAAGCATTTACTACCAAAAATCTTAAAATAACTGACATTAGGTGATCTACCATACCAGTATTCATAAGGAGTTTTATCCGTACCTATTTTTACCAATATCCGGTTCATAGTGTAGATAGCTGTGCTGATAGCCTCTCTCAAGAAAGGTTTGGCTACTCCTCCTTGTATAAGCATTGTTCCAGCAACTTCAACAACTGACCGATTGTTTCTCTCTACAATACCATTCTACTGTGGTGTCCTCGGTGCAAAAAGATGCCTCTTGATTCCATTGTCTTCATAATATCTAGTGAATTCCTCTGAAGTAAATTCACCTCCTTGATCAGTCCTTAGGCACTTTATCTTCTTACCACTTTCCTTTTCACCTAAGTCCCTGAATGCCTTGAAATTACTAAAAGCTTATGTTTTTTCCTTCAAGAATGTGACCCACATCATTCTTAAGCAATCATCAGTGAAGATCATAAAATATCTATCACCCTGAATACTTTTAGTCCTTATTGGTCCACAAAGGTCTGTATGAACCAAATCTAACAAATGTTCTGTTGAGAAGGATTTGCTCTTAAAAGTTGAGGATGTCATCTTTCCTAACTGACATTCCTTACACAAAGCATTCATTGATTTGTCCAGCTGAGGAAAACCTCTTACCGACTTGGACTTACTGACCTTAACAATGTTATCAAAATTTATATGACAAAATATCAAATGCCAAAGCAACTATCATCTACTTTAGCAATTAAATAGTTGTTGACTTTAGGATTCTGGCGAAACATGTTCCCTTTTGTCTTCTTGTCGGTTGCAATCAGTTCACCTTTGCTCCCATAGATTTTGCATATTCCATTCTTGAATTCCAATGGATAACCTCTGTCATTGAGTTGAGATACACTTAAAAGATTGTGCTTTAATCCTTCAACCTAGTAAACATCATCTGCATTTCTCTTTCCATTAAGAGAAATGGTTCCCTTTCCTTTTACCATGCAGGGTGAGTCATTTCCAAATCTCACAACTCCTCCATCAAATTCCTTCAAAGTAAGAAATTTACTCTGGTCATCGGTCATGTGGTGTGAACAACCACTATCTATGATCCAATCATCAGAACTATCCATGCAAGAAACTAATGCCTTCTGATCAGATGTCTCCTCTTTAATGGCAACAAAGACAATGTCTCCATTAGCATATCCCTCATATTCCTCATCAGTGATACCACCATCAACTGCAATGAGACAATCTCTTTTTCCTTTTCCCTTGTACTTCTTGTACTTCTCACACTTATGCTCATTGTCACCATTAGGACAATTGGCTGCAATGTGTCCAATTTTGTTACATGCAAAACATTTCAAAGGTAATTTACCTTTGTACTTACTAGTACCTCTAGATAACTGCTTGGCCAACAAAGCTTCAAGCTCAATCAGACTGTCTTCATCATCTTCTCTGCTGGATCTAGATTCATAACTGTGACTAACATCTCCGCTTTTCCTCATAGGTGGGTTAGAAGTTGAAGCTCTAAATGTAGATTCAGATTTCTGAGCACTACCATCATAACCATTTAATTCAAATGCAGTAAGATTACCAATGATGGAGTCAAGAGTTACCTTAGTTTTATCAATAGACTTTGGCTCATGAATGGCTGCAACTTGGATAGCCTAGACCGGTAGAAGGGTTCTCAACACCTTACTAACCACTGTGGCATCTTCTACTTTACCACCAACACTCTTGATCTCACCAACTATCTCTTTGATCCTCTGACCATACTGTTGTATATTCTCTCCTTCAGCCATCCACATGTCATCAAATTTACCTCATAGCTTCTCTTCTTTGGCAATCTTCACATGCTCATCACTGCTATAGATTTCCTCAAGTTTCTTCCACACCTCATAAGCAGTCTCTAGACCATGGACATCAACATACTCTGAATCAGACAAAGAACTGATAATGGCCTCCAATGCTTGATTATTTTCTTGTTGCTCTTTCTTTTGATCATCAGACATAGTTCCACTAGGTGCAACATATTGAGTAACAACATATTTCCAGCATTGACTTCCTAGACTCTTGATATATATTTTCATTCTATCACTCCATATTATGTAGTTTTCCCTATTAAACTTTAGACCTTCTTTCTTCATCATGTTCCTTCAAGATATTTACCTCAAGCTATTAGGCTTAGACCTTAGAGGACCTAAAATACTCTGATACAAATTGATGGTATGATGAATCAATAAGGATTTAGTCAACTAATGAGAGGGGGGGGGGGTGAATCAGTAGATAGAAAACTGACATAAACTTTTCACCAAACAAAAACAACCTCTCAAGACAAACTCAGAACTGACTAGTTCAAACACTGAACTATCAAATGCAATATCACTGTCAAGTAAACCGGTTGAATGTCATAACAAAATAATAGTAAAACAACTCTTAAACTCTCAAAACCTTTTAACCAAAACATCCAAATACTTTACTAATAAAAGTAAAAGCACATTTCAGATTGTTGTTAGTCATCATATCATAACTAAGTGGATTTAGCAGTTAAGCAAATTAACCATAGAAAACATAACCACAAAAACATTCACCACTTGACACAATGATTTTGACGTGAAAAACCAAATGGGAAAAAACACAGTGGGGATGAATACCTACAATTATTCTGAACTCTTCTGAAGCTCGCCCTGTTAGGAGCCAAGCTTGTTAAATCTTAACAATAATTCCTATTACGAGAAGATCCTGTTAGGGACCACCCAGTTAAGGGATTGACTATAATGCCCTATTAGAAGCAATACCCTATTAGGAGTAACCTCGGTAGAGGATTTGAAATCTAAACTAAAGGATCACCTGGTTAGAGGATTTAGATATCACTAAGCTTGTTAGAGCTTACCTGGTTAAGGGATTTGACTATTGTAATTGTTAGGGAACAACAGGGGTTTGCTGATCTGGTAAATAGCACTACTCTGCTTGATTAGATCCTTTTCATGCTCCTATATGCCTTTACACATACTATAGATATATCTCCAAGTTTGAAAACAAATCACTCTTACATTCAACCAAAATTGCCAACGCTACAACAAAACAACTCATCGACCTTATAAGAAAAACAATAGGTTGGTAACACATCACAAACCTAAGATCTCATAGATATTATAAACAAACCGGTTCAAGTATGACCATTGTATTACATAGAAATCATTGCACATCATTAAAGACAACCTCGACTGCTCCTTGATCACCACTTCATCGATCCCTATAACTTGTTGGGACTCATTAAATTTGAGTCAAGTCTTGAGGCCCAATTCAAATTTTTGCTTTACATTTCCAAATAAGTCAGTTTGAGTGGCCTAGTTTGTGAGAGGGCAAAATGGAGATGGTTGATTTTCAGAGGGTAAGGCTTGAGATTCATGTCCCACACCTTTCATTTGGCCTATTCAGTGATGTGCAACTTTCAGAATTCAATCTGGATAAGTTTGTGAGATACCCATTTCGAGGGGTGAGCTGAAATTGCATTTTAGGCACAAATGTAGATTTTATTGAGTAGCCTACTTTGAGCGATTATATATTTTTCCTTTTTGATTATCATGAAGAAATTCAAAACGGATTCAATTATATGCATAAATGTGAGTCAGCCTACAAAATTTCAAGTCCTTATGAATCTGTTTGCTCAGTTTTCAAAGCTCAATCCGTTTGTAGTTTGTGTGGTTTGCATAAGTGTAAAAATGCCCTGGTGAATGTCATATCAAAATGTTTATTCTGGGCTATTGTTGATCTAAAAGGAAAGCCATGTTTCAAATTTCAAGCCTCTGCCAATCCATTTGATTAGTTTTCAAAAGGGTTTATTGGGCATCTTTTTCAATCTTCCGTACTTTTGTTGCCGTATCAGTAGATTTTGGCCGTTTTCACGAGCGCACCATTTGCACCCAGTCAGAGCTTTGGTCAAACTGAGAATCCAAATATTTAATATGTACTTCAAGGTACTTGTGTTTCAAATTTGAGGATCTACGGAGGTCGTTTGATATTTTTGAGAAGGGCATCATGTGTTGCCAGAACATTGACTTCATCAGGTCCGTAGTGTCGACAAAGCCAGTTGGGCATTTTTGAAAACTAATATCTTTTCACTCAGGACTCGTCTTGAAAAACCGTTTGGTAGAGTTCATCCTTGTATATCAGAGTACATGCCTGTAAGATGGCAAGGTCCAGAAAGGTGTTTTGACCACTTTGAAAATTACGTCTTTGCGATTAAATACGAAAATGTGGCATAATTGCCTGAAAGTTGTAAAATTCAAATTTATGATCCGAAAATGATGTCGATCATTTCCAGAGGTGTGTTTAAGGTTCCTGAAGCATTTCAGAGGTTAGTTGCATGAAAACAATTTTTTTTTAGTTGGACCCACTTTGGGGCTTGACCTGGCTCATGCTCGTGGATTGATTTTATTGGCGACTTGGTTCTCTGAGGGAATTTCAGAATATTTAAATGGTTGTTCATTGGTAAATGAAGTGTCCAGGGTAGTCTTTCCAGAGGATTTTAAATTGTTCAAAAAAAGGAGAGTGTGATAGATCTAAAACAAATGCTTTTGGTTGGTGTAAAGCCAAATTCCACAACCTTCCCAACATTCTCCTTGTTGTGTGATATGTCGAGGAGTGCAATTTTATTTTAAAACTTCATGCAATGCAGATTGGACAAATAGAATGCTAGCCAAAGCATGCTCACATGGTGGTAAAAGGGGTAGCAGCTGAAACTTTCAAACAAATACAAAGGGGCAGCAGTGAAGTTTCAACAAATGAGAAAGAGGCAATAATGAATCTTCCAAGCAAAATGCCATTGGTAGGTGTAAGCCAAACTTCACAATCTTTGCTAGTCCTCCCTATTGTGAGCTATGAATGGAGGAAGGCAATAAATTAAAAACAAAACCTACAACACCAAATGCAAATTAGTGTGTGGCAATATCCTCCCTGCTGTGCAAACATAAGTAAATAGCAATGATATCCCTTCCTGTGTGGCTACCATTTGAGCTTTTTAAAAAATTAAATGGGCTGCGTGGTTGTTGAATGGGGCATTAAAAATTTTCAACAAATTCACCATGGCTACAGACCAAGACATGAAACCTTTAGGCAAACACTATTGGTGGGTGTTTGGCCTCCGTGGTTTTGTAAAGACCATAAAAACTTCAGTAGATGTATAATGGCATTTGGAGGAGTTTAAAAAAAAGAGAACTCAAGTAAATGCATTTGGTAAGTATGAAACTCATTGAAGCTCCCAAACAAATGCACATTGGCAAGCAATAAACCTTTGGCAATTGAAATTAATGTGGAAAATGTGGTGTTTGGAGAGGTAGTTTTAAAACTTCAAGCAAAGTAATAAAGGCAACCAATGTATTTCCAACCAAATTTGTTTCTATGTTAAAGCAGCAGGACGTGGATGATTACAAAGGGCATTGAAACCCCCAGGCAAGGCGCCAAAGAAGAGAGTAGCTCCTTCCTGCCATTAAAACTTAAAAAAAATGCATTTTCAGGCAAAACTGTTTATCCCACATTGGCTGGGAAGTGTTCTTTTTTGATATTTATAAGCCAATCTCCAGCCAAGTATAATGTCAAAGCCTCAAGGATTTTGACGGATGGTGCCCAAGGGTACCCAAGTGGACCACACGCGCGTGGGCGTGTTTCTCAAGGCAAACAAGGAGGCTGACTGGATGGTGATAGGTGGACCCCACATGGGCATGGAACCCGAGGCAGGTGAGTTTTGCAAACAAAGGGCGGCTTAACCAGTGAGCAAGTTCGGAGAAGATCGACAGTGCGCACAATTTTGTTGGGTGGAGATGATCGAGAGTTAAGCTTCGCGAAATGGCGAAAAGAATCTGCGAAAAATGAAGTGTTAAAGACCCTACAGGTTCAAGATGATCCGACGGTGCGCGCGATTTCGCGGAGTGAAGATGTATGTCAGATAAGCTTCACGAAATGGTGAAAGGCGAAATGGCGATGAGCGAGGTGACAAGTGTCATCCTGGTGGCACCCAGTGGATCCCACGAGCGAATCACAAGATGCCACGTGGCAGGATGTCAGGGCAAAAATCAAGCAAAAAATTAAAATTAAATATATAGTTTCGACTATAGAGAAATTCAAAAAATTTAAATGATGGATCCATATTCAAGATTAATTCGCTCAGAGGTCCATTTTTGCCCAAAATGGTAAGTATTATATATTGCCTAAAAGCTCTCGAGATGAGGAATTCAGTTATGGAGTTAGTTTCAACAAATGTGGGATATTTTGGAAGCAGTTTCCACGAGAAAGAAGAAGATAATGAATTTCAGTTGGAGAAAGGGGACACATGGCATGTTTTGATGGATTATGATATTTTTCCCTCTCCTTCTTATTCCCAATTCTTCTCAATTGTAAGGGTTCCAATTTTTGAGAAATTCTCTAAGGGAGATTTCCAAGAGGGGTTTCAGTCTGGTGCATTTTAATTTTATGAGTTGTAATTGTTGATGTTCTCTTTCTTTCTGTCATGGAATAGACATGTTTAGCTGCAAATTCTTAGTTGCATGTCATATATATGCAAGGCATATATACATTTCCATTGGATTGTCTTCAGGCATTTTTTCAATTTCAATAAATTTAGTTTTCAAGGGATTTTGAATTTATCTTCTCCAAGGGAGAGTGTATTTCTTGTTCTTAGGCATCCTTTACATAAAGGATTTAAATTCAATGAGCAGAAATTGGGAATTCTAAATTAATGTTTGGATTTGTATGATCTTTTGATTTGAAGTTCAGAATGTATGCATTAATACAGGGATATATTTTCAGTGAATTTGATCTGCAGCTTGGATTCCATTTGTGGCCATTTGTGTTGACTCTATGCCCAGATGAAGACACTGATCTGTTACAATTAGAAGTTATTTGCACAAGAAATTTAAAATCCAATCAGAATATCTTTAGTTTATGTTATGTTTTGAAATGTTTCATCTATCTCATGCTGAAGCATAGTTGAGTTTTATGTGTAGATCTAGCCCATCTCCAATAAACTACTTGTTTTAGAGCCCTGATGAGATCTATCTGTTTATGTTGATGCTGTCATAGGTGTGTAATAAGTTTAATTCTAAGCATCAAAGGTATACCTGCCTAGGTTTTACAAAGCCTGAAGAGTAGAAAGATTTATATCCTTGTCATGTTGTCCAAGCCCCGAGGTTCTTGATAGATTGAATTGGCTACTTCATAGATCAATTGCAGGTGTTCTTGGGTTATCACTTTTGGTGAACAATAAAAATGGTGACTTTGCTGGGGAATGTGTTGTAATAATTCATGTTGAATTGAATCCCATGAGTCTAGCCAAAATTCATTTGGGGAAGAGTCTTAGAAGTGTACAAATCTGAAAGTCATTTTCAGATTTGGAATTGTATACCTTGAAAACTTTTGTTGCTAAGAAATTCAAAAATATTGTGTGACTCTGCTATGTGGTGAAACCCAGAAATCTGAAAGTGTTCAGAGTGAAGATCAGTGGCTAAGTTTTATTCCTCTTAGGGAGGTGGCGACTTTGTAAGAACGAACCTGAGATTTGGAGGAGGTCTTCAAATTTTCAGTCAAAAGTGAAGTGAACAACAACAACAATTTTTTCTCCAGGTATTCCTCAAAGTATTAATGAGACAATTCATGTTCCTTATGAGGTGAAAAAGTCACCGTTAAAAGGAAAAGAAATTTACAGTATGCATACTTCATATTTTTGAAATAAATTTCAGTTAAATGATCAAAGAAGTATGTAGTTATGAAGTTAATGACTGCAAGGTTTTAAAAGAATTTATAAAATAGTAAGATGCCTGATAATGGTTCAGTGAATGCTATAAAACTGATGGATCTAGATGTAGTTCCTAGATCCGAGAATCCTTTGTCAAATCTAAAAGAGATCAATAGAAAAATTATAATATGTCTTCAAATGATCCAAGAGAGTTTTTTCTGGTTGTTAAAAAGGAAAGTAGGGACAAGAAAAAAAGAAGAATCATCATATGTTTTCTATGGAAGATTTTTAGCTGCATCAAATGAGCTTTCAGCTAATGCTAGACCCCATGAGTTTGTTTTGATTGAGTTATTCTTAGAGCTTTATGAGCCTGACTCAGTTAATTGGTCTACTGCCTTCAGAGAAGAATGTGTTGAATGTATTAAAGAATGGATAGATATGATTGGAAGAATTCAATCTGAAAATATACACAAGATTAAAAATAATGAAGGAGATGAGCCCTTGATTGGATGTACCTCCTATGATGTTGAATGTGATTATTCTCAGTATGACAGTTTAGATGTGTATTTAGAGTGAGAAGAAATTTATGAGAATAGTGATTGTTCAACTAATCATGAGCTCATTGAGGTTTCAGATGCTAATGATGTAGATCACCTTGTTGTTGATTTCAATCCACAAAATGTTGGCAAACAAAGTTGTGAAACTATGTTGCAACATCTAGCAACACATTATGAGCAGCGTGATAAAGGATATGATGTAGATGTAAGTTGTTGCGATGATGAAATAAATGTGCATAGAGACATGAGCACTGCAGATCCAATACCCTTATCAGATTGGGACAATGTTTACAGCTCAGAGGATGAAGCCAAGGAAAATGAAAATGAAGAAGGAGGTTCACTATGTAGTGAGCAAATTTCAGAACTCTTAGCTGCTGATTTTCAGAGATGTGGATTAAAAAATGTGCCCAATCTTTCATACCCATTCAGTATATGTTTTGATACTGATGATATTTTTGAGGGTGTAAAAAATGATACATATGATGTTGATTCTCTTCCTATGTTTGATAGACAAAATGATAATGCATATATGGTTGATAGGTATGATGATGTAGATTCATATGTTGATATGAACTCTGGCTTTGATATGCATTATGTGGATCTACCTTTTAAAAGACATGATAGATCTGAGGTGTTTTTCTCAAATTTGCAAGGAGGAAATGAACCATTGGCAAGTAAAAATCATGTATTTTCATGTGTGCAAAATGTTGATAGTTTTTGTGATCAACAAGTTGAAGTGCAGTCATGTTATGAGGAAGTTTTCCTCTCTAGTTTGCAGGATATTATTGTGAAAGAGTGTTTATTATTTCAGAAAACTAGCAATAAGGATCTGTCTGATATTCCCAACTTTCAGAGGGAGTCGGATTACTTCTCGTTTCAGCAGAGAAGTAATGGTAAAAAATATGGCACTCTTTGCTCACCTAGTGACCAACCCTCTCAACATGTGTTTGATTTTCAGAGATATCATGATCATGAACATGCTACTGATTAGAAATGGAAGTGTTTTTGAGCAGGCAGATGTGAATGATGATTTCAACTTACCTTTGGTTAGTGGAAACGAAAATCAAGTGTTTGACAAAGGTAAGAATTAATTTCAGTTTTGATGGCCCAGGGCCATTTATAAGTTGTATATTTTGTACAGTTGCTTTGCTTCAGTTGTGTGGTTTTCAATAAAGTGCCCTGCTGTTTGGGTAGAATAGGGAAGCCCTATTTTTGAAATGAGATGAGAAGAGAAGAATGATCCATTTTTAGGTGGTCTGCTTAACCATATATATTTGGATTCTTATGTTGATCTTGCAATCAACAATCCCCAATCAGAGCCACTATTGGGACTCATTAAATTTGAGTCAAGTCTTGAGGCCCAATTCAAATTTTTGCTTTGCATTTCCAAATAAGTCAGTTTGAATGGCCTAGTTTGTGAGAGGGCAAAATGGAGATGGTTGATTTTCAGAGGGTAAGGCTTGGGATTCATGTCCCACACCTTTCATTTGGCCTATTCAGTGATGTGCAACTTTTAGAATTCGGTCTGGATAAGTTTGTGAGATACCCATTTCGAGGGGTGAGCTGAAAGTGCATTTTAGGCACAAATGCAGATTTTATTGAGTAGCCTACTTTGAGCGATTATATCTTTTTCCCTGTTGATCATCATGAATAAATTCAAAATGGATTCAATTATATGCATAAATATGAGTCAGCTTGCAAAATTTCAATTCCTTATGAATCTGTTTGCTCAGTTTTCAAAGCTCAATCCTTTTGTAGTTTGTGTGGTTTGCATAAGTGTAAAAATGCCCTGGTGAATGTCATATCAAAATGTTTATTCTGGGCTATTGTTGATCTAAAAGGCAAGCCATGTTTCAAATTTCAAGCCTTTTCCAATCCGTTTGATTAGTTTTCAAAAGGGTTTATTGGGCATCTTTTTCAATCTTCCGTACTTTTGTTGCCGTATCAGTAGATTTTGGCTGTTTTCACGAGCGTACCATTTGCACCCAGTTAAACTTTTGGTCAAACTGAGAATCCAAATATTTAATATGTACTTCAAGGTACCTGTGTTTCAAATTTGAGGGTCTACGGAGGTCGTTTGATATTTTTGAGAAGGGCATCATGTGTTGCCAGAACATTGACTTCATCAGGTCTGCAGTGTTGACAAAGCCAGTTGGGCATTTTTGAAAATTAATATCTCTTCACTCGGGACTCGTCTTAAAAAACCATTTGGTAGAGTTCATCCTTGTATATCAGAGTACACGCCTGTTAGATGACAAGGTCCAGAAAGGTGTTTTGACCACTTTGAAAATTACGTCTTCGCGATTAAATGCGAAAATGTGGTGTAATTGCCTGAAAGTTGTAAAATTCAATTTTATGATCCGAAAATGATGTCGATCATTTTGAGAGGTGTGTTTAAGGTTCCTAAAGCATTTCAAAGGTTAGTTGCATGAAAACAATTTTTTTTTTAGTTGGACCCACTTTGGGGCTTGACTTGGCTCATGCTCGTGGATTGATTTTATTGGCGACTTGGTTCTCTGAGGGAATTTCAGAATATTTAAATGGTTGTTCATTGGTAAATGAAGTTTCCAGGGTAGTCTTTCTAGAGGCTTTTAAATTGTTCAAAAAAAGGAGAGTGTGATAGATCTAAAACAAATGCTTTTGGTTGGTGTAAAGCCAAATTCCACAACCTTCCCAACATTCTCCTTGTTGTGTGTGATGTCTGGGAGTGCATTTTTATTTTAAAACATCATGCAATGTAGATTGGGAAAATAGAATGCCAACCAAAGCATGCTCACGTGGTGGTAAAAGGGGCGTCAGCTGAAACTTTCAAACAAATGCAAAGGGGCAGCAGTGAAGTTTCAACAAATGAGAAAGAGGCAATAATGAATCTTCCAAGCAAAATGCCATTGGCAGGTGTAAGACAAACTTCACAATCTTTGCCAGTCCTCCCTGTCGTGAGCTATGAATGGAGGAAGGCAATAAATTAAAAACAAAACCTCCAACACCAAATGCAAATTAGTGTGTGGCAATATCCTCCCTGCTGTGCAAACATAAGTAAATAGCAATGACAACCCTTCCTGTGTGGTCACCATTTGAGCTTTTTAAAAAATGAAATGGGTTGCGTGGTTGTTGAATGGGGCATTAAAAATTTTCAACAAATTCACCATGGCTACAAACCAAGACATGAAACCTTTAGGCAAACACTATTGGTGGGTGTTTGGCCTCCGTGGTTTTGTAAAGACCATAAAAACTTCAGTAGATGTATAATGGCATTTGGAGAAGTTTAAAAAAAAGAGAACTCAAGTAAATGCATTTGGTAAGTATGAAACTCATTGAAGCTCCCAAAAAAATGCACATTGGCAAGCAATAAACCTTTGGCAATTGAAATTAATGCAGAAAATGTGGTGTTTGGAGAGGTATTTTTAAAACTTCAAGCAAAGTAATAAAGGCAACCAATGTATTTCCAACCAAATTCGTTGCTATGTTAAAACAACGGGCCATGGATGATTACAAAGGGCATTGAAACCCCTAGGCAAGGTGCCAAAGAAGAGAGCAGCTCCTCCCTGCCATTAGAACTTACCAAAAATGCATTTTCAGGCAAAACCGTTTATCCCACATTGGCTGGGAAGTGTTCTTTTTTGATATTTATAAGCAAATCTCCAGCCAAATATAATGTCAAAGCTTCAAGCCTTTTGATGGATGGTGCTCAAGGGCACCCAAGTGGACCCCATGTGTGTGGGCATGTTTATCGAGGCAAACAAGGAGGCTAACTGGACGGTGATAGGTGGACCCCACGTGGGCATGGATCCCAAGGCAGGTGAGTTTTGCAGACAAAGGGCAACTTAACTGGTGAGCAAGTTCGGAGAAGATTGACAGTGCACACAATTTCGTTGGGTGGAGATGATCGAGAGTTAAGCTTCGTGAAATGGCGAAAAGAATCTGCGAAAAATGAAGTGTTAAAGACCCTAAAGGTTCAAGATGATCCGATGGTGTGCGCGATTTCGCGGAGTGAAGATGCACGCCGGATAAGCTTCACGAAATGGCGAAAGGTGAAATGGCAATGAGCGAGGTGACAAGTGTCATCTTGGTGGCGCCCAGTGGATCCCACGAGCGAATCACAAGATGCCACGTGGCAGGATGTCAGGGCAAAAATCAAGCAAAAAATTAAAATTAAATATATAGTTTCGACTATAGAGAAATTCAAAAAATTTAAATGATGGATCCATATTCAAGATTAATTCGCTCAGAGGTCCATTTTTGCCCAAAATGGTAAGTATTATATATTGCCTAAAAGCTCTCGAGATGAGGAATTCAGTTATGGAGTTAGTTTCAACAAATGTGGGATATTTTGGAAGCAGTTTCCACGAGAAAGAAGAAGATAATGAATTTCAGTTGGAGAAAGGGGACACATGGCATGTTTTGATGGATTCTGATATTTTTCCCTCTCCTTCTTATTCCCAATTCTTCTCAATTGTAAGGGTTCCAATTTTTGAGAAATTCTCTAAGGGAGATTTCCAAGAGGGGTTTCAGTCTGGTGCATTTTAATTTTATGAGTTGTAATTGTTGATGTTCTCTTTCTTTCTGTCATGGAATAGACATGTTTAGCTGCAAATTCTTAGTTGCATGTCATATATATGCAAGGCATATATACATTTCCATTGGATTGTCTTCAGGCATTTTTTCAATTTCAATAAATTTAGTTTTCAAGGGATTTTGAATTTATCTTCTCCAAGGGAGAGTGTATTTCTTGTTCTTAGGCATCCTTTACATAAAGGATTTAAATTCAATGAGCAGAAATTGGGAATTCTGAATTAATGTTTGGATTTGTATGATCTTTTGATTTGAAGTTCAGAATGTATGCATTAATACAGGGATATATTTTCGGTGAATTTGATCTGCAGCTTGGATTCCATTTGTGGCCATTTGTGTTGACTCTATGCCCAGATGAAGGCACTGATCTATTACAATTAGAAGTTATTTGCACAAGAAATTTAAAATCCAATCAGAATATCTTTAGTTTATGTTATGTTTTGAAATGTTTCATCTATCTCATGTTGAAGCATAGTTGAGTTTTATGTGTAGATCTAGCCCATCTGCAATAAACTACTTGTTTTAGAGCCCTGATGAGATCTATTTGTTTATGTTGATGCTGTCATAGGTGTGTAATAAGTTTAATTCTAAGCATCAAAGGTATACCTGCCTAGGTTTTGCAGAGCTTGAAGAGTAGAAGGATTTATATCCTTGTCATGTTGTCCAAGCCCTGAGGTTCTTCATAGATTGAATCGGCTACTTCATAGATCAATTGCAGGTGTTCTTGGGTTATCATTTTTGGTGAACAACATAACTCATCACACGATTTTTATTATATGCAAGTTACTTTCTCATTCCCAAGACAAAACCGTTATCTCTACGTGCCAAAAACCACTTGAAACTCTTCTCATACAACATGCATACGTGGCATAATCATTACCGCTCATCATTTGATCATAAGCTAATACAACCAATTCACCAAGCTCCATCGGTTAGGGTTTGACACATCAACAGGTAGGGTTTACCGGTTGATCTCTCTATTTTTCTAGTAATACCAATTTCCTTCACAAGCTCACTTACCGGTTTCAAAACAACATTATTATAACATTATTACCGGTTACAATTGACATGAATAACAACATAATAGTTCATCAATGCGATCTTCATGCAAATGAAAATAATGCCATGCCTCTCACATAAGTTATTAAACTCACTGGATGTGAATTCTCGACCATGATCTGACCTTAAACATTTAATCTTCAATCTTGTCTTAGTTTCAACTTTAGCTTTAAATATTTTAAACTTTTCAAAAGCCTCATATTTATCCCTTAGAAAAGTAACCCACATAGTTCTAGAATAATCCTCAATGATTAGCATAAAATATCCATCACCTTGAAAACTTTTAATTCTAGCAGGGCCACACAAATCAGTATGAATAAGATCAAGAAGATCATTAGATTTGTCTTGTATACTCTTAAAATTTGTTTTGACCTATTTTCCCATTTGACATTCTTTACATACCGGATTATAAGGCTTCACAATCTTCGGTATATCTCTAACTGCCTTAGTTGAACTGATCTTTACCATGCAATCAAAATTCACAAGACGTAACGTTTTATGCTATAGCCAACTCTCATCAATTTGTGCAATCAAACATGTCTTCTCACTAAAATTCAAATGAAATATATTACCTTTTGTCTAAGTACCACTTGCAATCTCCAAACCAGATCTATTAATGATTTTTCATTTTCTATACTTGAATTGTAATTGAAATCCTTTATCCACCAATTGTCCTACACTCAAAAGGTTATGCCTCAAACCTTCAACATAATAAACATGATTAGTATTGTGCTTACCATCTAATGATATAGTTCTCTTTCCTTTGATCATACATGCTTTGTCATCTCCAAATCTAACTAGACCGCCATCAAATTCTTGCAAAGATAGAAACTTCCTTTTATCTCCAGTCATATAATGTGAACATCCCCTATCAATTACCCATTCATCCTTATCTTCAATTTTAGCAACAAGTGCCTTTTCCTCAGATACATTCTCTTCTAGTGCCGGAACATATTCCTTGATAGCCAGGAACACCCATTCCTTTCCATTGTCGGAACCAGTAGCAGAGTCTCTGTGCTGGTTCATCATTAGAATCAGTCAAGCCTTCCTCATCCATGTTGTAGCATGATTTATCTTTGCTTTTCCTGTACTTATACTTCTTCTAATATCCAGGGTTAGGCTTAAAAGATCTTCTAGCTCTTTCTTCAAATCTTTAATTCCTTTCAGGACATCTAGATGCAAAATGACCTATCTTATTACATGGAAAACATTTAAAAGGTTCTTTTCCTTCATACTTACTTCCCTGGTCCTTTAGGTACTCTTCTAGCAAATAGGGCTTCAAGTTTCTCAAATTCTTCATCTGCTCTCTTCATATCGTCCAATTTATTTGCATACAAAGCTTTCCAATCTTGCTTGCCGGTTGATGATGTAGATGCATGAAAAGCAGGTTCAGACTTCATAGCTCCAGAAGGTTAAAATTCTTCAAGCTTAAAAGCAGATAATTTCCCAACCAAGGTATCTCTATTGACATGAGTATTATCCATTGTTCTCAATTCATTAATTGCACTATCCTTCATCTTAGAAGTCGGTGGTAAAGCTCTCAGAACTTTAGAAACCATTTCATCTTCACTCAGAGTTCCACCACGACATTGAATTCCTATAACAATTAATTGCACTATCCTTCATCTTAGAAGTTGGTGGTAAAGCTCTCAGAACTTTAGAAACCATTTCATCTTCACTCAGAGTTCCACCACAACATTGAATTCCTATAACAATTTTATTTACCCTTTCCATGAATGTAGTAATCCTTTCATCTTCTTCCATCTTTAGGTTTTCAAATCTCACCCAGTAACCATCAAGTTTAGCAATCTTAATAGTAGGGTCACCTTCAATAAGAGTCTCCAACTTGTCTTGTATAGCCTTTGTAGATGATTTTGTTGGCAATTGATGTTGGCATTTTGGCACTTAGTTGTCATTGATGTCAACTGGTGGAGGTTGAGCATGGTAGACGACTGCCTGGATAATGATGAAGAGGCAAAATGTTAAGATGTACAACCGGTACAGGATGCTATATCGGTCAACAGGTGTAGAACACTCTACTGGCAAAGGGTTTTACCAATATGTGTTTGTCGGACCGACTGACCATTGGAAAGCCGTGTCCTGATTAGAGTAATGTTGTGTAAAGTTGAGGTGGCAAGTAGGCAAGTAGGGTGTAGTTGGAGAAGTTTCACTCGCTGGGTTGATGAAACTGATATTCATCATTAATGAAGGAACTGCATATCTAGGAATCGTATCAGACTGATTGTGGATCGAGGAAGAAGGAATGTAAGAGGAAGATCAGGGGAGTAGTTGACGTCTAGATCGAAAATAGAAGATCGGATTGAAAGATCACCTCGAGAAGGAAACAACAAGAGCATTAATGGAAATATGTAAAATGCAAATCTAAAAAGAAGGATCACGTTTCCTAGATTTGACAAAGCACGAAAATGACGGTGAAGAACAAATGGACATCAAGTGTTGGCATATGGACACTCCAATGAGACATTGTGTGTGATTGAAGGTTTTGTCATTGATGGCAACCTTGCAATCCTATGGCACCAGCAAGACATTATACCGGCAAATCATTACACAGGCAACCTTGCAATCCTATGGCACCGACAAGACATTCTACCAGCAAAGCATTATTCAAGCAAGACAGTGCACCGGCATCAACAAGAACAATCTACACCGGCACCGGCACAGAAGAAAAGATGTATATCGGCACAGAGGCCAACAGGATTTTTGATATGTAATATTTTATTTATTATTGTAAGCTGACTTGGAAAATTGTAAAATGACTCTTGTATATAAAAGAGATCATTGTAGACATTTGTAATATATGAAAAAAAAAAGAAAAAAAGAAATTTATTAGGCAGACCTAATGTGCGAATTATAGGTCAAGGGTATATGTAAAGAACAGAGCAAGAACCGGTATTGAATCTGGCATTGAAGATGCTATTGTAAAGTAGTACAGAATATTAGATTTGTATAATCCTCATTGTAAGTCAGTGTGACTTCTTATTGAGCAGTGTGCTCTAGGCAGTTGGCCTTCTTGCATGTGCAGCCCCTATTGTAAGTAATATTCTCTTATTGGCTAGTAAGTGAATATTGTGGGTCACAAATCCCACTGAGGTTTTTCCCACACCGGGTTTCCTTGTTAACATCTTGTGTTATGGTGTTCTTTTCATGTGGATGTTTTTTATTTTGTTTATTACATTAATTCTTGCATACCGGTATACTGTTACATTATGTTCTGCATGTTCTGTCTTAAGAAAATTTCATTACTGGTCAGATACTGATTCACCCCCCCTCTCAGTATCTGTGGGAACCCTAATAATTGGTATTAGAGCTTGGTCCTCTATTTTCAGAAGCCTAACAGCTTGAGGAAGATCTTGACACCGGTAAAGATGATAAATCTGATGAAGCAACTTGAAGGAGCTCTTACTAACTATGATACAAAGAAGTTGAAAAATATCAAATTAGAAGATGATTTAAAAGCAGCCCAGGACATTATTCAAGCACTTCAATAAAATGTTACTGTTACAAGAAATAAGAGAAGAGAACTTTGTCAAAAATTGCAAAATGAGAATGATGAAAAGGAATCACTTAATTATATGATAAGCAAATTGAAACAAGAGATCATGACAACAAAAAATGAAATGTAGGATATGACTGAGATTTTGCAAAGAGATTGAGGACAGAAAGAAGAATGAAGAAGAATTGACCAGAAGACTAAGTGATGTAGCAAATGAGAACACAAGACTTAGCTATAAAAATGACATGTTGAAGACAGATCTGATGCATACTCAGAATGACTCAAATGAACTAATGAGACAAAAAGAAATCTTGGAAAGGGAATTGGGAACTGCAAATCAACACAAAGAAAAATTCAAGAAAAGCTCAGAAGAACTTGGTACCTTATTGAAGAATCAAAAACCCAAATGTGACACTTCTGGAATTGAATTTGAAGTTGGAGAAAGCTTCGGTACTGCAAATACTCAGGATCACAGCAAATCGGTAAGACCTCCTAATACTTACAAATTCAATGGAAAATGCTTTAACTATAATAAATATGGTCATAGGGCAAATGAATGTAGATCTAGGAATTATCAGAATATCAATCCTCCCACCAGTCAATGCTCCAAATGCAACAAAATTGGTCATAGCTCTGAAAACTGCAGAATGAATGTAAGATGTTATGTTTGTGGAAGATTTGGACATTTATCAAATCAATGCAGAACACAAATCGGCATAGGTTATGGGAAAGCTATTTAGAAAAATAATGTAACTTGTTATGCATGTAACAAAATTGGTCATATTGCTAAATTTTGTAGAAGTAAAGGTACACTGGTAGACAACAAAAGTACTAGTTTGAAAGGTAAAGAAAAGGTTGAAGAGGTTAAGCAAGAATTCTCAAAGAAATGGATTAGAAAAGGTGATCTAAATATTAGGAATACTCCTCCACCGGTAGAACCAACAAATGCTCCACTGGCAGGACAATGTGATGCTCCACTGGTAGGGCAAAGCAGTGCTCCACCGATAGGAAGTTCTTCATCAAATTGAAGTAAATTATATTGAGGGTTTGGCAATCTAATGACATATGTGCTATTATTCCCTCTGTTAGAGAAAAGAAGTTGAAAATCACTCATTACTAGCAAATAAAGTTAAGCTAATACATTACCGGCAAGCAATTAATGTGGTAGGTAGCAAAAAAGACTTTATAAAATAAGGTTTTGGCTCCATTTCACTTCACCAAGCATTCAAACTTTCAGAGAGCGCGAAGATTTCTGAGCTAAGGCATTCCGAGCAAAGAGGTAAAGCATTTCAGCAATCAATCCATCCAAAGGCAGAAAAAGGTATTTATCATCATGGCATCCTCCTCTGCACCTGAATTCATAGCAAACCCTACAGTAGTCGAGGTTATAAAATGCCCTAGGCCCATATTTCAGCTAGTTCCCGAGGTAGCTAAGAAAGATGACAATATAGGTGCTTTTTCCCAAATTCCAAAAGGTGTTGTATATGTTGAAGACCCTAGCATGTATATTCATTGCAACATAGAGGTATTAGGAGATGAAGAAATTAAAAACATGTATAAGACTATTATATGTGACAATTCCGAAAATATAAAACCTGAACATAAGATTTTTGAAACCCTAGGATTCACTGAAATCCTCTGCATTCCTGAATTTCCCAAGGAAGTGATTAGGATAGTTTTAAGCAGGGTACATGGTTCATTCTTTTGGCTTGATTCAGTTCACAAAATTACAAAGGAAGCTATGAAAGCAGTAACAAGGTTACCTTCCACCGGTAAAAAACCCGACAAGACTAAGAAGGTCTCCAATGAACTAGTAATGAACTTAACTGGTGCAACATCATACAAAAGGTCTCTAAGGGTTAATGATGTGACAGATATAAATGTTAGATTTGTTAGCATGATTTTAGGGTACAAAGCAACTCATGCAAACAGACTTAACTCAGTTTCCAATTTATGCATTAAGAGTGCTCATGATATGGTAAAAGAAAATGTGAAAATTGATGTATGTGAATGGTTAAAAGATGAGTTGATTGATAACTTAGCCAAAATCAAGAAGGATAAGAAAGGAACTTTTAGATTTGGAAATTTACTTGTATGCTTAATGCTACATATAACCAAACAGGTTCCCAGTATAGGCAACAAAGATTTTGGATATGACATACCGATAGGAAAACAACTATCAGACTTATTCAACAACATGGGTGAAAACAAGGAAAAGAATATCAATGAGTATTTTCAAGCACTAAAGGTCAGAATGAACAAAAGAATCAGACTATCACAGGAAATTGTCAACAAATACAAGGATGATATATGTTTTGTAATTAAAAAGAATGAGTTCTGGATGGAAGCAGTCATCCCTAGGACAATCTGGGTAACAGAGATGGGTTATGAGACTGATGATCATATCATTGAAACTTATGCCAAAGCACTTCTGGAAGCACCCAAGGAACCCAAGGAAGAAGTATTTGGTAGTGCTAAGACCATAGAAAGTCAAATTCAATCTAAGAAGAGAGTGAAGAAAGTTGAGGCATTTGTGAGAAAAGGATCCAGACAAGCAAAAGCCATAAAGGAAGATGTATTAAAGAAAACCGGCATAACTGAAGATGAGTTGGCAGCCCAAAAACCTGAAGCTCATCTATCACTGGTAGGTACTTCTTTAGAAGGAGATATGCCAGCAACTTTTAAAAGAGTTGTTAGGAAAAGAGATCCCTCACCGGCAACCACTCCTTCACCTAGAAGGATAAGGCAGAAGCAACAAGCTGTGAGATCTTCGGTCAGAAAGGTCACACCTAAAAAGAAGTTGACCCCTAAGAAGAAGAAAAAGAAAAACACAGACTTGGCCCCTCTTGATATATTACTGAATGAGATCACAGAGGAAGGAAAATTGAAGAACATAGGGAAAATTTATGACACCCTATTGGATGATGAGAAAGGGCAAGTTGAGGAGAGTGTAATATTACACATGGACATGTTTAAAAAGTTTTTGTTGCAAGTCTTAAATGAAATTCTTGATGACTTATACAAAAGACTTGAGGCCAGAAGGCAAGGTGTGATAGAATTGGATAAGAAAATAAAAATTGAGAAATTACTTGCTGTATATCCAGTAAACTCACCTAAAGAAATTGATGACCTAATTGCTCAAGCAAACCAGTCAGTATTCTCTATTGCACACCAGCAAATTTCACTGATGGTAGGTAGAGTTACAAAGGTTTCAGAGGAAACAGAAAATGGTTGGGACATATTTTTGGTTGAAAAAGAAAAACAAGAAGAATATAGGAATCCAAAGCCTATTAAGGTATATCAGAAGGACAAAGGGAAAGGTAAAGTTGGTGGACCACCAAGTATCAAGGTTAGAGACAACTTACCCCCGCCTCCTTTAAATACTCCACCGGTAAAATCAACAACCCCTGAAAATCAACCGGTAGCTCAGAGCATGGATACAGAGGATAATAATCCTAATCCTGAAGTCCTATATACTGTGAATGTTGATACTCAGAAGATCAACATAGTGGTAGATAAAGATACAACAGATAAATCAGATATAGCCAAAGAGCCTCCGGTAACAGGAAATACAGAACAACCAGCAGTGGATACAGGGAAAAAGGTGGAATCTGAAACACAAACAGAGAAACTGACAAAGCTAAAGGCTCCAGAATAGATGCCACTGGTAAGAAATGAAGTAGGAAAACCAGTGCTTAAGGAAATGCAGACACAAACTGACCTGCCAAAGGTCAATACAAGCATGGTCACTTCCACCAGTACTCAGTTTGTTGGGTCACCATCAAAGTCAACAAATGTGATTGAGGTATTACTTGAATCTATCAAGAAAATAACTGATTATAGCTCACAAGCTTACAAAGCAATAGACAATTCAATCCCATTTTTAAAATCAATAGCTCCTAATTGTAATATAGACAATATAGATTCTTTAGGACAGCTGGATACACTTTGTAAATACATTTCTGGAAATTTTGAGCAAATAAAGGTAGAATCTGTAAAGGAAATTGTAGAAAAGGAGAAACTGAAATTATTTGAGGAAGGAATAAAGAAGTGTAAGACAGAGTTTGATACACTTCTACCGGAACTGTGTAATTTGTTAAAAGAGTACAAAAACCTGTATAAAGATACATGTAAAACAAATTTTTTGACTGTAGATATTGACAAGAAAATAAGCAAGGCACGGGATGAGATAAATAAACTTGCAGACAATTTTGTCAACTCACTTGATTCATTATCAGTTTTTGAAGAGAAGATAGCAAATTTTGAGGAAGAATTGCTCAAATTGGAAAGAGAGAAAGAGAAAATAATAAACAAGGCAAAACTTTTGAGATCTAAACTAAGTCCAAGATTGGACTATTTAGCATCTCTGCAGAAGGAAATTTCAGAGGCATTAACACAGGGAAGCAAAACACCGGCAGAGCACTTGCAGTATCTCACCGGTACAGTAAAAAGAATTGAGACAACAATAAAAGACAGTAAGAAGTTTATGGATGGTATAAACTTAATTTTGGGAGATCTTCTTCAGATAATAACTACCCAACTACAAGGTTGAGGTTATGGACTGGTACAACTACAAACTCTACTAACCTTTGTCATTGATGTCAAAGGGGGAGTAGTAGGATGAGAAAATTCAAAACATAGGAATTATATGCTCAGGGGGAGCTTTCACATTTTTGGATAAACATTTTTGGTCTACACATTTTTGGATATCTTTTTTTTGAAATTTCTCATGAGTGTTGCCATCAATGCCAAAGGGGGAGATTGTTGGCATATGGACACTCCAATGAGACATTGTGTGTGATTGAAGGTTTTGTCATTGAGGGCAACCTTGCAATCCTATGGCTCCGACAAGACATTATACCGGCAAAGCATTACACAGGCAACCTTGCAATCCTATGGCACCGGCAAGACATTCTACCGGCAAAGAATTATTCAAGCAAGACAGTGCACCGGCATCAACAAGAACAATCTACACCGACACCGGCATAGAAGAAAAGATGTATACCAGCACAGAGGCCGACAGGATTTTTGATATGTAATATTTTGTTTATTATTGTAAGCCGACTTGGCAAATTGTAAAATGACTCTTGTATATAAAAGAGATCATTGTAGACATTTGTAATATATGAAAAAAAAAGCAAAAAAGAAATTTATTAGGCAGACCTAATGTGCGAATTATAGGTCAAGGGTATATGTAAAGAACAGAGCAAGAACTGGTACTGAATCTGGCATTGAAGATGCTATTGCAAAGCAGTACAAAATATTGGATTTGTATAATCCTCATTGTAAGTCAGTGTGACTTCTTATTGAGCAGTGTGCTCTAGGCAGTTGGCCTTCCTGCATGTGCAGGCCCCTATTGTAAGTAATATTCTCTTATTGGCCAGTAAGTTAATATTGTGGGTCACAAATCCCACCGAGGTTTTTCCCACACTGGGTTTCCTCATTAAACATCTTGTGTTATGGTGTTCTTTTCATGTGGATGTTTTTGATTCTATTTATTACATTAATTCTTGCATACCGGTATACTGTTACGTTATGTTCTGCATGTTCTGTCTTAAGAAAATTTCATTACCGGTTAGATACTGATTCACCTCCCCCTCTCAGTATCCGTGGGAACCCTAACATGAAGGAGATAAGATCTTGCATATCTAATTGGATTTAATTTGCCTCAAGGATGGTGTAGAAACCCTAAACACCTGGATTTTGAATCTTCCTTTTGGCAGGAACCTATTTAATAAGAAAAGGGAAGAATGGACTGGAAAAGATGATGCTGCAGTGAAGAAAGTATTGAGGAGAGGAATTGGAAGAAGAAAACTTGAGAAGGGATTTTGATCAACTTATAGTGTGAGCAAGCAGGCAGACCGGTCAGAGGATCCTACTGGTAATTTCATAGTCAAGCAATTGAGCCTTATTGGTAAGGCGTGGCAGAGAAGGCAACATCCCACTGTGACACAATGTACTGAGAGATTGTGTGAGAGAAGGAGAGAAAGATAATAGAAAGTTAATTGATTCAAGAGCTGTAGAATTCATTTACAGTAAGAAGCCTAAATTCTACTCAAATAATATTTCAATATACATTGCCAAGTTGGATCTTGGTGTAGGGGTTAGACTTCAACAACTTTTCTCACTGGGGTTTTTCCCATATTGGGTTTTCCTTGTAAATCTGGTGTTGTGTGTTGGTTGTGTATACATGATCACTTTTCTCTTCTTTCTTATATTACTAGTTGGATTGTCCATGTGATTAAGTAAATAATTGATATTCTCATGTTAGATCAGAAAAGGAATAGACCTAGGAACCACTAATTCACCCCCCCTCTCAGTGGTACTCCGTGTTCAACAATTGACACTCATTGGATTCATTTTGTTGTCATTGATGGCAACAACATCTGATGGAAGTCACAAATCGGCACTAGGAGGCATATACTGACATTGGAAGCATTCAGGCCTACACCAGTACCGACATCAATACTTCAAGGAAGCCGACATCAAGGAAGATTTATTTAGTAAATCATTTTGTAATTATTGTCGAGGCCGACATTGAATAGATTTTGTAAATGCATTGTAAGCTGACATAAGGCATATCAGGTGTAATAGGTATATAAGTTAGTCTGCTAGGTCAATTTAAAATATGAGGAGATGATGGTATTGTGATGGAAAAGAGATAGACATATATAAGTATAGCAGAACTATGAGATGCGAAATATATGTATGGAGATCATATTTTTATGTGAACATTATATCGTGCAATGATCTATAGATAGCTTGGAAAGCATTCTTGGAGGAGAAGTAATACTAGTAATAGTTAAAGTTTGTGAACTGATACAGAGAAGAACCAAAACCGAAACTCTATATGGCATTGCATATGCATTCTTGAGTTTATTTTTCAGTAATTTACTTTGGCAGAAAGCTTGTAGTCAATGAGGCTCTTTAGTGATGAGAAGTATGCTCTAGGCAGTGTGCCTTCTTGCAAGTGTAGGCCCTTGTTTTATGTAATATCTTTTCATATGGCTAATGAACTGATATTGTGGGTCACAAATCCCACCATGGTTTTTCCTCATTGAGGTTTTCCATGTATAAATTGTGTGTTATGGTGTTCATTTATGTGGATGGTTTATTTGCTTCTTATTATATGCTTATTTGTTTATCAGTACATACATGCATGGTTTAGAAGGTGAAAGATTTTGACAGAACACTGATTCACCCCCCTCTCAGTGTTCTTAGATCCCAACAATTGGTATCAGAGCCTGGTACCTTAAAAGAAGTTTAACAGCTTGAGGAAGATCCTGAAACCAAAATCTTTGAACATAGTTATTGAGAAGCAACTTGAGATGACTCTTGAGGATTATGATGCTGAAAGGATGAAGAAATTGAAATTGCAAGAAGAATTGAATTCTACAAATGAATTCATTCTTATCCTGCAAGAAAGGTTATGATCTGCTCAAGCCAAGAGGAAAGAAATTCTATAATAACCAATTGATAAGGAGAAGAATGCTCTTAAGGAACAATGTCAGAAACTAAGTCAAGCAAACATGCTCATGAAAAATGAAATGCAAGATCTGACCATGAGGTTATCAGAATATATTGAGGACAAAAAGAAGGAGGAATATAATCTTGTTTTATCTCTGAAGAACAAGTTTGATGAATATAGAATATTGACTCATGAGAATAATCCATTGAGGACTGATTTGGCACACTCCTAGAATAATGAACAAGAACTTGAAAGACAAGTAACTAATCTGAGAGATGATTTGACTACTGCAAGTGAGTATAAAGAAAAGTTTAGGATTAGTGCTGCATAGTTGGATGACTTACTGAAAAAACAAAGACAGATTGATGATTCTAGAGGACTTGGATTTATACAAGGTGAAAGCTATGGTACTGCTAATGAATATCAGACAACTGGTATATAGAACTCATCAGAACAGAGGAAACCGACAAGGCAATCTAATGCTTAAAAATTCAATGGTAGATGTTTTGATTGCAATAAATTTGGGCATATGGCTAAACAATGTAGAAATAAGGCAAATCAAAATTCTGTTCCCGGTCAATGCAGAAACTGCAAGAAATATGATCATAGATTAGAAGATTCTAGAATGAATGTTAAATGTCATGCATGTGGAAAGTTTGGACATTTTGCTAATCATTGTAGGTCAAGAAATAATAATACCGGATATGTCAAATCAATTCAGAAGAACAATGTTACATGCTATGCATGCAAAAAAATAGGTCATATTGCTAAGTATTGCAGAAGCAAGACTCAACTGATTAATAATGAGAAAGGAAATAAGAAGGTAGATGAAATACAACAAGATCACACCAAGAGATGGGTTAGAAAATATGAAGAACAAAGTGGAGATGGATCTAGACTGGAAAATCCACTGGTAGAATAGGGTATTCCTCCACTGGTAACTAAGGCATAAGCCTTAGGGGTTGGCAAAGTCACTGCTAAATTTTGCATATTACCCTGGAAGAGATCTAAGGAGATCTGGAAAGAGATTTGGAGAAATGTGTTCATCATCGATGAAGGTTACCCCAACACATAACTATGAAACCGACATCTGTAGGGTTGTTGGTGAAGTATTAATTACAAAAATCTAGGGTTTTTATTCACTGGTAAAAGAGGGTAAGTGAATTCATTTTCACTGACCGAGCATTCAAGCATTCAGAGTGAAGTTAAGATGAATTAAGAACGAGCAAAGAATTGAGAAAGGATTTTGAGTGATTATCTAAAGCACTCAATCGTCTACCAACATTCACTCTCAGGTATTTCTTGACATGGCATATGGATCTTCTGCACCTACTTTTATTTCAAATCCCATCGTTGTTGAAGTAAAGGATAGGTTAAGGCCAATCTTTAAGGATGCTCCCAAAATTGCCAAGAAAGAAGACTCTTTACGAACATTTTCTAGGGTTCCTGATGGAGTAATGTATGTTGAAGATGTGAGGGCATACATTCACTACACTCTTGAGGATTTGGAAACCAAAGACATTAAAAGCATGTATCAAGCAGTGATACTGGGAGACACTGGAACAATCAAACTAGAATTCAAGGCAATCGAGGATCTAGGGTTAACCAGTATTCTGTACATACCAAAATTCAAGGATGAGGTGATCAGATACATTCTGAGCAGGGTTCACAATGAATTCATTTGGTTAGACAAACCCTACATGATAACAAAGGAGGATATTTAGGCTATCATCGGCTTACCCAGGGTCGAACAGGAACCTAGTAAGAAAATTTCCAGTGAGGATAAGCACAATAACCGACATAGACAAAAGGTTTGCAAGAATGATCATAGGATATAAGGTAACTCAATCCAATCGATTGAATTCTATTGCAAGTTCATGTATTCATGCCGCATATCAAATGCTAAGAAATAATGTGAGGTATGAGTTATGTGAATGGATGAGGAGTGAATTAATGCTAAACCTTACTAAGATCAAAGGAACCAAGAAAGGAACCTTCAGATATGGAAACTTAATTGTTTGTTTAATGCTTTACTTCTTGAATGAGCTACCCAGTTTAGGAAAGAAGCAATGGGCTCATGAAATACTAGTAGGTATGAAAATCAAGATAGCTATCACCAGTCTTGGTACCAATAGAGATGAGAAACTTTGGGGGTATTGTAAGACTTTTCAAGAAAACATGAGGAAAAGGGAGATAATTTCAAAGAATATTGTGGAGAAGTATTCCACTGACATATGTTTCATGGTGAAAATTGATGAAACTCTCATGGAAGCAGTTGAACCTAGGCAAATCTGGATTACTGAGCTTAGATATGAGGTAGATGATAGCATTTTTGAGCTTTATACAAAGATGCTGTTAGATGCCCCATTAGATGATAAGACATAACACTTTGGTATAGCAGGAGAGAAGTCTCTTGAAGTAAAAATGAGTTTTAACAACAAGAGAAGAGAAAAGAAAATAGAGAAGATGTTTGCATATGTACAAGATGTGTTGCATAAGATAGACACTCAGCTGGGCTCTAAATCTAAATAGGCAGTCAAACCGACAGAGGTTAATACTGAAGAAGTGAAGAAGCCACAAGTTCACATTTCCCCTATCACTTTTGATTCTGATCCTGAGGATAATGAACCTCTGGCTTTTAGAAGGGTGCAAAGGAAGAATATGGTAAAACCATCTGTAGAGAAATAAAAGGCAGAACCTAGGAGGAGACTTTTCAGAAAGGAAGCTCAGCTTACTACACCTCTTCCACCAGCAAGGAAGCCTATGCAGAAGAGGAAACTAGTGACATCGACAACCACAAGCAAAAAGAAGAAGGGTGATGATACTGAAACTCGAAAGACAACAATGAGCTGTGCTGAAACATTTGATGAAGTTACAAAAGATGGAATATTAAAGAATATATCAAAGTATTATAAAGATTTTGAAGAAAATGAGTAAAATGAGTTAGAAGAGGCTATTTTACTGTATATAGACATCTATAAGAAAGCCTTAGTTGAAATTTTGAAGGAGATACCTTTATCCCTGTATAATAAACTTGAGGCTAGAAGACTTGATGATATCAAGAGGGATAGGGAAATCAAGGAAGTTTCACTTTTGGAACAATGTGGTACTATAAATAATGAAGAGATGAAAAGATGTATAGATACTGCTAATAGGACAATTTTCATTAGTAAAAACTGACAAATAAGCCTTATGATGGGAAGAGTAAATGAAGTGATAAATGAGACAAGTAAGGGATGGACAAAATTTTTTCTGTAAAACTAGACTTTCTCACATCTTAAGAAGAATTTTCAAAGGAAACATCCCCCACCATTCCTGATAAATGAAAAGGAAAGGGTATTTTGGGCATTTAAACTCCAGTTTTGGCACAACCACAACCGACAGTTAAAGAGAGTGTACAGTATGTATCGACACAGACCAATTTTGAGAAAGAGAATGCACAGGGTACTAGAAACACTGTGGATGATACTCCACCGATAGTAACCGATACTGCACCAAGTGGCGAAGCCACCAGTGCAAAAGAGGTTGGGATGGACAAGGTAAAATCAATTGAGTCCATACCGACACGTAAAATTGATTCCCTAGCAAGAGTTTTGGCAATTGATACTTCTCAAGTTGAGAAGAAATCAGTCTCCAAGTTAAGTCCAACAGAATTAATTATGATGGCCACTTAGAAATTGCTAAAGGAAGGAGTTGTAGACAAAGGGTTAATTGATCAATCAGTCTCTATACTACACAGAATAATTCTTGACTGTCAGATTGAGGATGGAGAAATCCCTTCTAGTAAGCTCAAGACTTTAACATAGCACATATCAAATAAATATCAATCTTTGAGATAGATTGCAAACTGACATGCTTTGGACAGTTTCTCTGCAGCAAAAAGAGCAGCTTTTGATAAGTCATAGGAACTGGGAAGAAGAAAAAAGAAGACAAGCTTATTCCAATTGAATTTTTTTTTAAACAATGTACTAATATTTACAAAGTATGTTTTAATTTAGGAAATCTTACAGCTAATGTAGATAGTAGATTGAAAGAGTTATATGACAAAATGGCTAATATTGCTAACTCTTTTGATGGATTGACTGCACTAACTACATTTGTTGATGGACAAATTTTGTTCTTGGAGAATCGAGTTTTTTCTTTTGAGAAGGGCAATAAATTTAAGAGGATTGGTAAGCCCTAGACTTGATTCATTGGGTGTTTACAAGAAAGAATGCATGGATATGCTAGCAAAACCCACACCCATAGATACCCAGGAGAAGGAATCATTTTCTCACTTACCCAGTGGACTTGCATCAGTATCTGATACTTTCAGATCAGGATGGGACACATATCTTTAGTTTCTACAAAAGGCATACCCAGAAATCCTAAAGATGACTAAGTTTGAGTGACACTAATAGTATTATTTCATTCTTTAATTCTTTCACCGGTCTTTTGCATTAATTTCAAACGGGGAGTATGTACATATGTGAAAAATATCAAAGAAAATATTATTAGATGGAGTATATGGAGTGTATTTCTTAGGGGGAGCACACCGATAGGAAATCCATTTTTCACATGAGTATTGCCATCAATGCCAAAGGGGGAGATTGTTGGCAATTGACACTCATTGGATTCATTTTATTGTCATTCATGGCAAAAATATCTGATGGAAGTCACAAACCGGCACTAGGAGGCATATATCGATAGATACCGACATTGGAAGCATTTAGGCCTACACCAACACCGACACCGACACCAACACCGACATCAATACTTCAAGGAAGCGAACATCAAGGAAGATTTATTTAGTAAATCATTTTGTAATTATTGTCGAGGCCAATATTGAATATCTTTTGTAAATGCATTGTAAGCCGACATAAGGCATATCATGTGTAATAGGTATATAAGTTAGTCTGCTAGGTCAATTTAAAATATGAGGAGATGATGGTATTGTGATGGAATAGAGATAGACATATATAGGTATAGGAGAACTATGAGATGAGAAATATATGTATGGAGATCATTTTTGTATGCGAATAATATATCATGCAATGATCTATAGATAGATTGGAAAGTATTCTCGGAGGAGAAGTAATACTGGTAATAGTTCAAGTTTGTGAGCCAGTACAGAGCAGAACCAGAACCAGAACCATCTAACTCTATCTGGTATAGTAGATGCATTCTTGAGTTCATTTTTTAGTAATTTACTTTAGCAGAAAGCTTGTAGTCAATGAGGCTCTTTAGTGATGAGCATTATGCTCTAGGTAGTGTGCCTTCCTGCAAGTGTAGGCCCCTGTTTTATGTAATATCTTTTCATATGGTCAGTGAACTGATATTGTGGGTCACAAATCCCACCAAATTTTTTCCTCATTGAGTTTTTCCACGTATAAATTCTGTGTGTTATGGTGTTCATTTATGTGGATGGTTTATTTTCTTCTTGTTATATGCTTATTTGTTTACTAGTGCATACATGCATGGTTTAGAAAGTTAAAGATTGTAGATTCCGTCAGAACACTGATTCACCCCCCCATCTCAATGTTCTCAGATCCCTATAGATTTGTCAATTAATCCCATTATTTGTTGATCAGAAAGTGCACACAAGAGAGCTTCTCTTTCTCTACAATCATTCTCAAGCTCCTTATCCAAGTTTGCTAGAGGAGGATTTTCAAATGCCAAATTAAAAGGAGTAACCCCATTCTCTATGATTTCCCAAATTTCCTTACCAAGACATCTCAGACGAGTCTCCATCCGAATTTTCCATACTTTGTAATTTGTTCCATCAAGCCTAGGAATTTCTCTCCGAAAGATAGCATAAGATGAACTAGATTAACTTGAACTGTTAGTCGCCATAGGATCTTCCTCAAGTGGTTAAGCTTCTGCAGAGAGGACCAAAGCTCTGATACTAATTGTTAGACATTTCAAATAACTAGAAGATGACTAAGAGGGGGGGTGAATCGATTGTCACCAGATTACCAGAACCTTAAGCATTAAAACTTTAATACCAAAACCCAAAAGATCAATACCATAATGCATAAATCAATTACCAAGATAACAGATATATCAATTAGGTAAAATAAACAATTAAAGAATAAATACCTTCCACATGACACTAAGATTTATACGTGGAAAACCTAGTTAAAGGAAAAACCATGGTGGGAAGCCTACACACAGTCAGATAATACTTCTACAATAAGTATGTGATTATAAATGAGGGGTCTGCACTTGTAGAAAGGCCAACACCCTAGAGCATATTGCTCATCACAAAAGGAGTCTCACTGACTACATAAAATTCCAGACTACAATCTGGAAGAGAGAATGAATTGCAATGATAACATCTCCTATGATTAAGTGCAGTTCTGGTTAAGCTCAATACCAGAGGACTAAATCCTCTTACACAAACCCAACTTGATCACCAATGATCAACCAAATCCTTGGCATGAATGATTATTACATTATTCACTCCTTATATCTTTTTCATCCTCACACATGATCTACAATGAGATCTTACATCATATATATACAAACCCTCAACCACAAACAATAAAACAATTACATAATTATAGAAAATGTCGACCTGAGACCAAAAAAATAATATCCAACCCATAAGACATCCCAGAAACACATCGAGAAGGCCAATCAAAACATTACATTAAGCCAACCCATAACCTAGAGAAAATGAGACCTAATTTAGGTCCACACATGCTAAAGAAATGATCCCAATCAGCCAAGTCTCAAACGTGATTACCATCAGCATCCTGAATCTCTACTAGAAGGATATAGAGTGTTGGCACTTCAACTGCAGGATTCAAATCAACTAATGTAACAGAAGTTCTTTTGGACTCCTTAAAGAAAATAACAGATTGTAGCTCACAAGCATACAAGGCTATTGATGATACAATTCCAATTCTTAAGATGATAGCTCCAAAATGTAATGTAGATAATAAAGATTCTTTGAGTCAACTTGACACTTTGTCTAAGTATATTACTGAAAACACTATGACAGCTGAACAAATAAAAGAGGAAGCATTCAAGGAGAGATTAGAGAAGGAAAAACACAAATTCTTTGAGGAAGAAATAAAGAAGTGTACAAGGCAGTTTGACACACTTCTACCAGAATTATGTAGCACATTAAAGGAACTCAAAACTTTGTACAAAGATACTTGTAAGACTAACTTTTTGACAGTTGATATAGACAAGAAGATCAACAAGATACAGGAGGAAATAAATCAACTAGCTGACAATTTCATTAACTCATCTGATTCATTATCAATTTTTGAGCAGAAGATAACAGGTTTTGAGGAAGAACTATTAAAGCTGGAAAGAGAAAAGGAAAGAATAAAAGGTAAGGCTAAGGATCTTAAATGGAGACTAAGTCCAAAACTGGACTACCTCGCCACCTTAAGGAAAGAAATATCTAATGCCCTGATTCAAGGACAGAAAACACTGGCAGAGCAAATGCAACACCTCACCAGTACAGTTCAGAGGATAGAGGCCATAATAAAAGACAACAAAAAGTTCATTGAGAGCTTGAATCTGGTTTTGGCAGATCATTTTCAGATTGTAACCAACCGGTTACAAGGTTGAAATAGGAAACTACACTCTATTGACACTGTGACAACCTTTGTCATTGATGCCAAAGGGGGAGTAGTGGTATGAGAAAAATCCAATAACTTAGGGATCATCTGCTCAGGGGGAGCACACATTTTTGGTAACAATTTTTGGACTTCAATTTTTGGATACACCTTTTGAATTTTTCTCATGAGTGTTTGCATCAATGCCAAAGAGGGAGATTGTTGGCAAATGCACACTCCAATGAGACATTGTAGGTGATTGAAGGTTTTGTCATTGATGGCAACCTTACAATCCTATGACGCTGGCAAGGCAATCCACTGGCACCAGCAAAGTCAGATTCTACATCGGCACACAAACCACCGGCACCGGCAGTGAAAGAAAGCATACTGGCATAGAAGCCGACATGAATTTTGTTTGTAATTTATTTTGTTTATTATTGTAAAATCATTGTAAGCCGACTTGGAAAATTGTAAAATGACTCATATATATAAGAGATCATTGTAGAGCAATTAAGTAAGCATGGAGGAATGTAATTAGGCGAAATAAGGTAGACCTATTATGCGAATTATAGGTTAAGGATTTATGTAAGAAGTAGAGCTATAAACCGGTACTGGATTTGGCATAGTAGATGCTATTTTGAAGCAGTACAAGACATTGGATTTACATAATCCATTTTGTAAGTCAGTGAGACTTCCCATTTTGTAATTGAGCAGTGAGCTCTAGGCACTTGGCCTTCCTGCATGTGCAAGCCCCTCTTATAGTAGTAATATTCTCTTATTGGCCAGTAAGTGAATATTGTGTGTCACAAATCCCACCAAGGTTTTTCCCACACCAGGTTTCCTCGTTAAACTATTGTGTTATGGTGTGTTTTTCATGTGGTTGCTTTTATATCTGTTTATTGCATTACTTTCTATTTGCTGGTATACTGTATTAATATGTTCTACATGTTTTAAGTTAAGAAAATCTTATTATCGGTTAGATACTGATTCACCCCCCCCCCCTCTCAGTATCTGTGGGAATCCTAACATCTCCTGCCTCTTCTCCTATTGAGTTTAGCACAGTCAGGAGAGCCTTTTCTTTTATCAGAGCTAAGAATGCCTAGGGTGTTAGGATTATCATTTTCTAAGTTATCTAATGGTATAAAGAGTTCATCTGTTTCTAAGTCGACTCTGGCAATATCTACTAGATTTTTGACAAGGAGATCCCTTTGTCTTTCCAATTCCTCATCATCATAGATTTCATCAACTAGTTGATCCATAAGGTTGTTTACTACTTCTTCCCCTACAAAATTGGCAATGATGTTAACTTCTCTCGCCACACGGTCACTCTCAGATTCTACAATTGTATCAGAAACAACCATCAGAGATGGAGGGCGGACATCTGCCTCCCTAGTGGCCTTCATACATGAGACTTGAGAGATTGGTTGACCATGCAAGGATGTCATTCCTGGATACGGGGAAAGATTATCCTTCTTCACTAATTGCACAGAGGAGGTTAGTTCCATTAAAGAGGGAGACCTCAAGGGACTCATCCTCTTTGGTGGGATGAGAGAGCTAGATGATGGCATATTTGTCAGTCTGAGCTGCTCTATCTGAGGGAGCCACTCACTAATTTCATCCTCTTCCAGGTCTCGATCCGTAAGAAAAGAGTTAACTATAGGTGGATTAATAGTTGGCAAGGGAGGAAGAGGGGAGTGAGAGGTCTTAATAGGAGAGCTATGAGGACATAGGTCCACGGTGAGATGATTGGTGTTAATATTTTTCTTAAAGCCCTCAAAGGTAAAATCCCCTCCTTCCACAAATCTGAATGGGGTGCCATTAGACTTGAGAAATGATTCAAGGGAAGGTTTCTCAGAGGGGATCTTCCTTGGCATAGTACCTTCGAAAGAACCATTATAAAAGGGTAATTCTAGGGTTAAACAAAAATTATTGCATATCATTGTTATGGGCTCTAAAGATTTAATGTTAATATTCATGTTAATGATCAAAAGCTGGTTAAAGAAGCTTAGGGCTGATTTCTTAACTTCTACAAACTTACCTATTTTGTTGCCTATTATTCTTAAAAAATCATTATTTCGCAATTCTACAGGAAATTTCTCAAGTGAAATTGCTCTATGAACCATGCAGGAATTGAATTGAGATGAAAGAAAGAGGGGTTGCCATTCCTAGCAATCAAACCCTAGACCCTTGAATGTTAATATGTCCCCGTTTAACCAAAAAATTCTCAAATTCTGATTACCACATTCAATAGCTAAGAAATTATCAAGAAGGATGTCAATTTTTACTTGGTTATTGAAAGGAGATGACACCCAGTTAGCAATTTGCTCCGGCAGGATCCCCCAACCTTTCCACCGAGCAAATATCATTCGGTCGTTGCAATGCATTTGATACCTGGCCTGAGTATAGGTATCAATTTGAATGACCAACCCATTAGGAGTGGCTGGAGGATTTGAAGGTAAATCCGTCATAGGATGCTTAACTTCCTTTGAAATGTGATGATTCCTGAAAGAGTGATGGCCAAGGGTTTCCATACCCTTTGATAATTTACCCAAGGATTTTTGTGGAGGAAAAAAAAGGTGAGCAGAGGAACTCGTTGACTGGTTAGGTTTTACAAAACCCTTCTCCCGACAATGCTTGGGATTCTGCTTGAGGCAATTTGGTTGCCCTAATGCCTTTTTATTTATGCGGCTAACTAGATGCCAATCCTGATCCCAGCCCTTGCAAAGAAGAAGGGGAGCCCTAGCTGCATCAACCAGAGAGTATTTTGTTTTTGCAAAGTAGGCCTCTTGTTCGCGGGTTCATGATATGACCCTGCCTGGATCCTTAGTCCCAGAGTAATTAGCCAAAACAACGAACCGATTTGCAAAGCTTCTGTGAATTCCCCATGGTGGATAGGAATGCTCTAAAAAGAATGGCAATGCATTGCATTGATTTTTCGCATGCAGAGCCATGATTACTAATATAAAAAAAAAAAAAAATCTTATTAACAAAAGATAATTACAATTAAATACAATAAAAAAAAGTTTATTCCCTATCGGCTGGGGTGTTGATATGCATTGTTGCCACTACCGGTGAAGTGTTTGCCGGTGAATGTAGATGTCTATGCTGGTACCGGTGCCTGCTGGTGGATTTACGAGATGAATGTCAAAAGGTTGCCAGATGGTTGCCATCAATGACAACACCATTATTCTCATAAGAGTGTAGAATGCCAACATCCTTTATAGGGATTTGATGATAATGTTTTGTACATCTGCAAGAAGAACATCAAATGGAGAAATCCAGTAATAAAACAAGGCTATGAGGAATTTGTAAAACTTGGGCGAGAATTGTCTGAATTGGTGAAAAACATGCTTAATGATATGAAATGCATAGGAGTGAAATTGTTGGCATTATAACAGACAAGGGAGATTGTTGGCATTTCAATAAGGATATTGAGAAGGTTGTTGATGAATATGGATATAACTGATCAAGGATGTTTACTGTCTTAATATTATTATTTTGTCATTAATGTCAAGAAATTGATTTTCTAATTCAGTATGATGTTGCCATATCTTAAGAAGTATGATTTGATGAGTATAAAGGTGTCGGTAAAAGACATAGAAAGAATGTGATGAATAAGGGGAGGACTAAGTTATTCAATGGGAAATTATTACCAAGTTAGACAATGATGAGATCATAATGTTTAGATTGTTTTGATATCCTGCATATGTTATTGATTGTAAGGTTAATACTATACTATGTTACTGAGCAAAGAACCTAGTCGGTAAACCCTAAGGAACCCATTCAGTAAACCCTAAGGTAATCGCTATCAGTTAATGAAGGCATAATGTCTACCGAGTGAAGTTTAGTATTTACCGAGTTGCAACCGAGTAGTAACAGAATGCATTGAATGAATAAAAGAATTATTTAATGAAGGAAGCTGATGAGCTAGAATTGATTAAATGATTGGTATGCTGTGAATGAAGTTTGTTAAAGAATCTATGGCAAAGGAAAATCGGCAGGAAGATCTACAGCTCAGATTGAACTGCAATACCCTAGCACAAGTTCCAAGAAATGTATGCAAGTTCCAAGGCAGGGTAAAACATTTTCAGATCGAAGGATACATTGAACCTAGTCAAAGTTTGAAGATCTGATGGCTATGATTGATCATGGGAAATGTGATCAAGGAGATTAAGCGGTTGGCGAATTGTTTATAAATAAGGAACTGTTGATAAACAATGTATGCGGGCAAGTGTATGCACAGGGATGCTACATAGTGATTACCGAGCACAAAAGCTTGAAGACCTATTTGAATAACATAGTATAGAGCCCAGTAGATGGACAAGATAAGTCCTATTGTATTGAGCAAATAAGAATATTGAGCAAATAAGAATCTGCTTTAGCATTTTTAGATGTGAAGTTGCAGATAGATTTTTATTACTATTATTTTGTAAAGTGACAGAAAATCTCTTAACCGAGTGGACTTAACAGTCTTATTTGTAAAACCCTCTAGCAAGGTGACATTCTGATTGAGTGTTTGAAATCCTTTAACAAGGTCACTTCTAATAATGTGAAGATCCTAACAAATGTAAGGGAAATCCCTTAACTGGGTCACATCTAGTAATGTGTTTGTAATCTTTATCAGGATTTGCTTTTAATCGAGCATACTCTAGAAGAGTATATTTCCTAGTGGGTTCGAAATCCCACAGTGGTTTTTCCCTATTTGGGTTTCCATGTTAAATCTGGTGTTATGAGTGTTATGATGTTTATATGCTTTTGAGTTTGCATATTTAGCAGTTTTGGTTATATTACTGAAGTATATGTTATCGAGGTTGAATTTGTTGTTTTTATGGAAGATTAAGTTTGTATGATTCACCCCCCCCTCATCTTATTAGCTTAGCATCTGTACTTAACATTAAGTATCAGAACTATCAAATATATGAAGGAAGATGGACAAAATGTTGACATTGTTGATGCCATAAGAAAATAGATTGAAATGCAAATTGATATGGTTAAGAGTGCAATGGTGATCACCAAGAGAGATTTCTCCACCATTGCCAAAATTGAATCATTACTATTTTATGCGTAGATCATTTGGAAAATCATGCGGGTATCATTACTATTTTATGCGTAGATCATTTGGAAAATCATGCGGGTAAAGTAAAACAAGTGTGTTGTGATAAGGAGGTAAATGGCAACAACAGATTTTATATGTAGGCATTTTGAATGACTTTGTCATCCAACAATTAACAGATTTTATATGTAGGCATTCTGAATGACTTTGTCATCCAACAATTCACAGAGGCATTCACAAAGTGGAAGAAAGATCCAGCTAGTCAGTCATTGTCATGCAATTGATAACTATTTCCGTGTTTTCTTTATTCTCTACTATGTTTAGTCAAGAAACGGTTTTATAAGTTAGTGTTTGCAGGACAAGTGGTGCAATGAAACAAAAATTATGAAATCAGGACAAGTCCACACACCAATGGGACTCTTGGTGCAAGTTATGGAGCTCTATGGAATAGCTCAACTTCCCAAGGGATGTTCCATTGTTCTCTATCTCATAAGACCCCTTAAGCCAATGCCTTTTCTCTCAGATCTGTTATCACTGTTTAAGAAATGGGTTTTCTTTTCCCATGATTGGCTAAGTTTTTGAAATTTTGAGTCAGGTATGCTATTAATTGCTTCAAATCTATTTTAGGTCTTTAAGGGTTAAGGGTTTTTAGTTTTTAATTGCTTAAATGTCTAATCAAAACCCTCTGGCTTCTATTCCTACGTTACTTTATTCACTTAAGTAATGGGTCTTGGGGTCGTGTGAAATGTTCCCCCTTGTTATTTGCCTAGCCGGTCATTAAATAATTGTAAAAATCTATGCCTTATGCCTTTTCCTTCTAATGTTGTCAGGTCTAGTAAGTGTCATGCAACTTTCAGATGAATCTACGACTTTCACTATTTCGTTAGGCGAAGTTGTGGGTGTGTTATGCTCTGCGAAATAGCGAAAGGAAAAAGCATGTTCGACTGTGTGCATTGGATCTAGTTTAACGAGACTCCATCTTGCTTTGAATCTAACGGTTGGTGTTGATTCGCAGCTGAAATGAGAGAGAAAATTACCTTTCACGAAATGGCGAAAAGGTTTGGCGGGACCCAGCGGTGAAGAATTTTCCATGGCTAAAAGGCAATCAAGTTTAAAAGAAATAAATGGCCCGCGTTGTTTCACGGCTGAGAGATGCTCACATGTTATGCTCTGTGAAATAGCGAAAAGTTTTTGGGCCCGGGCAAAATAGGTTCATAAGAGGCATAACAGATGTGGAGGTCCTCGAGATCTAACGGCTAGCACAGTTTCGCAGGAGAAAGATGCTCAAAAGATAGCTTTCACGAAATAGTGAAATGACATGGCGTTCCAAGTAAGCAGTCCAGCTGGTTGAGATGGCAAGTAAGACAATGACATGTGGTCGAAAATCAAAGTGGTCAACGAATTGGATTTAAGGACTAACGGGTGGGTCCAAGAAGATGAGTCATACTACGGGATAAGAAGTGAGCCGACAGATACAAGTGGCAAGGATGAAGTGCATCCCGCTAATTTCTTTCAGCGAATAAGAAGGTGACATGTCAGTTCAGGAATGACCAAGTTCTAGGTGGGTAAAGCTGAGTTAGAAGACCCACGTCTACCGGTTTCAAGTAGGTTGTTAAGCATCAAGCAATTTTGATATGATCTAACAGTTCGCGTGAATTCGTGAAGGTAAGATACTAGTGTTTTAAGGTTTGCGAAATGGCGAAAGAGCTAGTGGGCCCAAAGAATAGATAAGGCATAAAGGTAAAAGATGATCAACTCTATTTTGATCCAAGGGTTCTCGTTGCTTCATGGCTGCAAATCAACCGAGGATTAAGGCCCATGAAATAGCGAAAGAGAAAGAGAGGTTCTTTCCAACATGATGTGGAATGACAGCTGCTACTTCTTGTAAAGCTTGATGGTGATGTGTCGATTGACACATAGTTTCAAAAGGTGATTAAGGGCCCGCCAAGGTATAACCGGCAGTTATGCAGGAAGTAGACATGTGGTTGACTCTGAACTAAACCCGAAGAGTTTTCTAGGGCTAATGGCCGAGTGCTACGTGGCATTTGTTAACTGGTGAATAAGTGGGGTAAGTAATGTCTGGATAAAGGTCTCACTTAGAAGATGTTCATATCAAGATTGATCCAATGCTTCTCATTGTTTTGTGGCCCAAAGATGGAAGCGGATTAACCCCTGCAAAATAGCGCAAAACCATTAGCCATCAAGATGAGGCACGGTTAGTGAAAAAGTTGACGGTCCCGGTAGGAGTTAAAGGATGGGTGATTAGAGTTCCATCTAACACTTGGCGTAGCTTCGCGAAAGGAAAATGCTCGGGGGATAAATCTTGCGAAATGGCGAAAAGAAGGTAGGGCCCAGACGCTAAGGCAAAGAGGTTAAGACAGTGTAAAGACCGATCAAGTCTCATCTGATCGGACGGCTGGCGTGATTTCGTTAGGCAAAATTGTAAGGATGTTATGCTCTGTGAAATGACGATAGAGCGAAAGAAAATATACAGGCATGTTATGACCCGTTGGAGCGAAATTTTTGAATTCTTCTATGAATTCAATTCTGAAAGGATGACCATAGCATGCGGTATCAATGTTACAGTTAAGAGCCCGACTACCGTATATGATTTTAAATCAATTGAATGAAGGCATAATTTTGAAAAGTTGTTGTAGAGAAGTGGTTGCAGAGCAAATTTCTTCAATTGCAGAGCAGATTTCTTCAAGCCAAAAACAAGTTCTCTTGTATTCTTGCTTGGAAATTACTTGACAGTGTGTTTTAATTGGGGTTTTGATTTGTTACATAATAGTTGGGGCTAGTAATTAAATTGCTTGCATAGTTTTTTTAAGATGGCACCTAAAAGAGAATTCTCAGGAAAGTTTAATTACTAGGAGAGGGCTATCTGTGATGATTTCCTAGAATAGTTGACAATGTCAACTAATGTGGTAGCAAAGGTAAAGGAATTAGTGCCAAGAGCTCCTCGCCTAAAAATAGGAGAAGGATTGTATGACAAGGGCAATTGGCTAAGAGACCCTCAAATTGGGTTGTTTGGGTTGGGATTATTTAAGGTTGGATTTGGTATGAGAAACTCCCCAGCCCCAATGAACAATATTTGGGAGTTGGATGTAGGCAAATTGGTGGTCCCTGGAGTATTCATGGATGTGGATATCCTAACTCAGATTGCACACAACTATGACCCAATCACAAGGTGTGTTAGGGATATAAGTGGGAAAACCCTCATTGAAATAAATAATGAGGAGTTCAGAAATGCTTTTGGGCTTAGTGAATTTACCAATTTTTTAGAGCCTATTAATTTTAAATCACTAGCTCAGGTTTATAGTGTGCAGAGGAATCACCTTAGAAATGGGCCTCTTAAAGAATTCTTTGTGAAGATAGGTGGATTAACAGTTGTAGGACCGAACAATGAGGAGGCCTTTTCTTTAAATCTGCTCACCCTTAGGGCCAAAGAATTATACTAGTCACTCTGCCAAATTTTAGGAGAAGATGGTGAGGCAAATATGCCAACTCATTACATGTTAATGATTGCTCAAATTTTGAATCCTTCTTTGGCAGTGACCTTTGATTATGCTTCCTATATCACTGATGCCATCCATGAAGGCTTGATAGGAATAAAGAATGGGAAAGTGGATAGGCCTTTTGGATGGTACTCCCTCCTCATGCATTTATTTTTATTCAAGGGTGGTGACTATTTTGCAAGTGGAATGGATACTGTGAAAGAGAAAGATGGAGAGAAGACACCAGTGTAGTTATGGAGTATAGTGCTGTCATGGGACAGAGAAGATGCTAGCAACTTAAAGTTTGATAAGTGTTTTGCATCTAAGATTAGGACTCTTATCTATTCAGAGAATCCAAGAGTCCCTAAGGTTCTTTTGGAATTCATTAGGCCAAAAGAAATTACTGAGAATATTAAAATTGTCCACAATTGGGGTGATATCTACATATACCCTGTCTCCACAGTTTTTAGAGTATATGGTTTCAAAGGCACTCCATTTTTGTTGCCCTATCAGGTCCCTCTTAAAGTGGGAATTGCAAAAATCCTTAGGCAAATTGGTAGTGTGCAAGAGGCAGAGCTAATAGGTAGAGGTAAAGGGACCATTTTCCCTACAGTTACTATAGCACATCAATTTGTAATAATTAAAGGAGGTTGGAAGTATTTTGAAGATTTCCTTCAACCGTACCATTTATCAACTGCAGTATCCCAGTGTGTTGGCCCTAAAGATTTCTTCAACGACATGTTCAGAAAGAGGGCAATATGCAGAGGTAGACCCCACCAATTCCAGTTTCCTGAAGACCTCATTAGGAATGAGTTTGATTTAGATGAGCAAGAGCTAAGGAAAGAAAAGTGGGTGGCCTACAAGAAGGCTTTAGACTTTGTGCACCAAGTTGAAACTAGCTATGACCCTTTGTCTAGCTTTGACCCATTTGAAGAGAAGGTAAAATTCTTAATTCTTTGCTTTGAGGATGTGATGCAGACATTGAAAGAAAAGAGGGAGGTTGTAATTAAGAACAACCCTGAGAAAGCAAGACTTGTTCTAAATAGGTCTACATCTGCCAGAGTAATCCCTCCTGGTGATTACATGTTACGTAAGAAGTCCAACTACAGTGTGTTGATGCTAACAATAGGGGAGCCTTCTACCTCAAAAGGGAAGAGGAAGATATAGGATGCCATTGAAATTCAGGATAGCCCAAAGAAACAAAGAGTGGGAAAGGAAGTACAATCTGATGAACCCTTGTATTCCCCATCTCAATACATTATTTATATAGGGGATGAATAGGTAGTAGCTGAGCAACTGGTACAATTAGGTAGTCTTGGAGAGATAGCATACATATATGATGAAGTGGAAGAGGGAATGCCAGAAGAGTGAACATTACTACTAATGAGTTCAAAGGCCAGGAGTGGGATCCTGAGATCAAGCAAGCCAGTGAGGATTTCTTGGCTGATAATAACTTTGTCACATTAGGAGCTTTCATGTAATTTGTGTGGAAGCAGAATATTGATAAATTTAATGCTAGGTTTGAAAAGAGGAAAGGTGAGCAGCCCCACAAGGATCCAGCTGTGGTGGAGAAAGAGATAAAGCAAGAAATGGTTGATGAGTTTAAGACCATCATTCCAGAGCAAGGAAGAGACATGGTAGCACAGGCTGGGGTACTCATTCTCCCTGAATGGGACATAGCAGAAGCCTTGGTTTTAGAGGCAATAAGAAAAGAGACCAAACCTATGGAGGGAGTCACTTTCAGCAAGGATAATGTTGCAATGGTCATGTGGTCTCTTAAAAGAGATGAAAATAAAAGGAATAAGGACACCCCAGGGTCAAGTTACCTTGGAGGAATGATAGTTAAAAGAGTGCATAGCACTGGGGTAGTGGAAGCTACTAGCACTGTGCTAGAGACTACAAAGTTTAGTGTTGCAGTAGCAGAAAGAGAGGCTAAGGAAAAGGCAAATCTCCAAGTTAAGTTGGAGACAATTTTAAAAGCTTACAATAGTGCCAAGGAAGAGGTAAGGGGTAAAGATAGCATCATCGCCAACCTACAAAGCTAGTTGGCAGGACAATACCATCAAGGTGAATCCTCAACATTGATGATCTCCTCTTCTCCTGCAAGACCTCCACCTACCAGCCCCATTATTGAATTCCCACCATCTCCAACACCTTCTAGTTGTCAGTTTATTGAGATCACTCCCCATGAGTTGGAGAATTTAAAACAGGCCTAGGCCCTATATGCAAAGAAATATTAAGAGAGAGTAAGGGATACAATTTTAAGTTTTGCTGACACTATAGGGTCTTCACTAATTTATAACAACATGAGTAAGATTTTGGAAATGTGGAATGAGTTAAATGGGGACAAGGTTGTTTTAATGCCTATTTTTGATAAATGGAGACCCAGAGAGCAGGATATAGAACTTATTTGTGTATCCTATGATGAGGCAGGGGCTAACCCCATTATTAAATCTACCAATGATATGGCAAAGGATTTAGTAAAGTTGGCAGAAGGAGTGGATAATGCAGATAGAATGATCAACTTTTACAAGAAATAGTACACTGATCAAGTTTTTGAATTACTCGTAGGAGGTTTTGTTAGCCCAACCCAATTAAAGGACAAACAAATATGGCTTAAGGAATTAGAAGCCAAATTGTCACTAAGAATAAAAGGAATTGTTAAATCAGAGGATGCCTCCATATTTATCAAAACAATTGAGGAGATTGAGAAAATCAAATCTCATTATGGTTTTCTGAATTCAGAGGTCAATAAAATGAGGAAATCTTGGAAAAGATTAGCCAAGACAAGGCAAAAGTGATTAAATTCTCATGGCCTACTAATGAGGTGTATCAGGAATGGACAAGAAAATATGCAGTGCTTGATGTGGAGCAGTTAGAAAATGTTGCAACAGAACAACAAGTGGGAGAAGCCACGGATGTTGAAAGAGACTTGTAACCACATTTGGGAAAGGTTTTGTAACTTCTTCTTAAGAAGTAATGATTGTAGCAATCTCTCCTAGGAAAGTCCGAAGCTATGTGTGCGTCCATATTGTTATAAATGGATACCAAGACTAGTAAAAAGCAAGATCGCAAGGAATTGTAAGAAAACACTGCAGAAATTTACCTGAGCTTTTTCAAGTCTTAATGGAGAATATTCAAATGTTTTTGTAATACTTTCAGAATTAATATCAATATACAGACCATTGGTTTCAAGTTTAAACTTTTTGTTGTCTTCAAGTATGTTTGCAAATGTTTACTGTATCATTCTGAGTAATCTAGGGTTATTCCTTTTGAATATGGGTTGTAAGGCAAATTTAAGTAGATATGCTTCCTAGCTTTTCTCTTCAGGAGGGGAATTAAATACGTAGGAATCATTTCTACCAGTAAATTCTTTGTGGGATACTTTAAATTTTGATGAACATAGTTTAGTTTGGTATGAATAAATTCTTATGTATGTTAGGCATGCATAGGGATTTACAGAAGCCAAACTGATAGGATTTGTGGAGATATTTGATTGTGGAAGTATTGTTTGAACTTAGATGACTCTGTGGCCTTGTATAAGGCACTGATATCTATTAAGGTTATCTTCTATATATCTTGTAGATCAATACTGAACATGAGTACAAGTTTCATTTCTTTGTTTCAGTTGATTTTAAGGTGATAAGATCCACTAATTTTCGCACTGGTTTGTTGTGGATTTATCTTTTAAAAAGTGTGAATTCAGTTCACAAAGGTATACCCGCCTGAACTTTGGATAAGTTTGATGTGTAGAAGGTTAATCAAACCTTGTCATATGTTGTCCTGAAAGTTTCCTTCTCTTTAATCTCTCTTCTACATATAGAGTTTATCATATCACTATAAGGATTTTTAAGGGAATCAGATTTTGAGAACAACAAAAGTGGTGACTCTGCTAGGGAGAGTCACAATAAGAATCCAGATGCAGATTTGTGCTTAGATTTATAAGGAAAAATCATTGTGTGTTTGTGGAATAGATTGGAGCTTTAGTGAATATAGCAGTGGTGTCTAAAAGTCTCTATTTGGAAGTTCCCTCTATTTTCTTTTGATATATGATTTTGGTCTGAAGATTTGCAACATTTTATTCAAAGCTTGTTTTCATATTTCCCATAGTTTTGTGGGTGGCGACTCTATTATCTTGGAACCAATCCTTGTAAAATACATATAATTTTAAAAGGAAGACAAACATAATGCAAGGAGGAAAAAACACTAGATCATTCATGAAGAAGCATCCTCGTGAATCTTTGCAAGAAGGTTTGCCTGAACAGTCACGAAGAGGTTAGAAGAGATCACTGCTTCATGAACCATCAAATGCTACTTGGGTGCAAAAAAATAACAATATTGGTAAGATACTTGACTGACCTATTTATGCAAAGTCTAATTCTTCTTCCAAAGAATCTGAACATGATATATTAGGTTTCCATTCTGGATTGTTTGGAAATATAGATAATGTTCATGCTTTAAATCAAGATATATCTCATGTTAGTGTGTCTGCAAGAGATAGGAATAGTTCAAATGCAATCAGACATTCTGTGCCTAGAACAATTGATGAAAATATCAACTTGATTGATATAGATCAAGTCAATATATTTGACTCTAAGGAGAATTTACCTGATGAAGATAAAGTGTCACAAGAAATAGAAGATTTTAATAGGAGGGTTCACCACTTAATCTCCTTAAGAGCCCAAAAGGAAGCAAATAAGGAAAAGGAAGTCAAAGCAAAACTAATGGAGAGAGATAGGCTTCTTAGACAGATAGCTGATCTTGAAGTGTTGGCTAAGGAAAATGAAAAGAGTGATGAGGAAGGCCCTGTGATCAGAGAAATTCTAATCCCTAAGGCCAAGCCAGCATATAGGCTAGTAGTCCAACCAAACAGGGAAGTGCTTAGTGATTCATAGCCTCCTAGGAAAAATGTTGATAAAGGGAAGCAGAAATGGGTGGATGATGGAACTGGATCTAGAAATACAGAGGAAATTTCTCATAGGCTATTAGCACATGAGAGAGAGATGGAAAGAATGAGGAAGGAAAAGGAGGATCTATAAATGGAGTTAGAGAAAGCTGAGTTGGAAGCAGCTAATCAGGAAGTTAAAAGAAAAATTAGTTATCTAAAAGCTCCCCCTATCATTTTTCCATCAGAAGATCTTAGTAAGCTTGATCCTCAACAAATTTCCCTCCCCCTCATTAAAATTCATCCTACTATGCCTGCTAATACAACAACAGTTAGCAAAATCCCTGTGAACAATCAACATAACCAAATATCTCAGATCCCAATTCCAAAAGTCAGGATGAACATGGGAAATAATAATGTTGCTAACCCTTTTCAAATGAGACCTATCAATTTAGAGCAGTATAGACAATTGTTTTTTGATGGGATCCCAGGATATCCCAACCATGTTCCTACTGAGTTAAGAGACACACTCCATAAGTTTGTTGGAAATAATGCAATTAGTGCTGAGGAACATTTAAAATCTTTTGGTGACTTAATAAATGATTATGAGATAGTGGATGAAGATGTTATAATGAAATTATTTGTTTAGTCCCTGGTTGATGATGCAAGAGATTGGTACAGAGGTCTTCCAGTTAATAGCATTAGGTCTTGGGAGGACTTTAAGAATTGTTTTCAAGAACAATACGGTGACAAAACAAATGTGAGCTTCATGCTCAATGAATTTAATAACATTAGAAAATATGATAATGAAATGGTCACCGATTTCAATGCTAGATTTCAAAAGGCCATGCATAGATTATATCAAGTGATGAGGTTAGATGATAACACGTGTCTAAACACCTATTATAATGCTTTTGATTCTGAAATGGCCTATATCTTAAGGGATAAAAATCCGCATAACCTGAGGGATGCATTTAGAATTACCATTAATGTGGAAAGCAATAGAAAAGCATCTAGGAAGTTAGGAAGGAGAACAGATGGTAGGTTATGGCAAGAAACAAAACAACAACCTAACAAAGTTGCTAAGGACAAAGAGAAGATAGAAAAGTTGGTTACTACTATGAAGGATCTAATTTCCAAGGTAAATAAAAATGATAAGTCTCATTATAATTGGCAAGATAGACCCCCTAGACTGCATGACATGCCCTATAATACCAACTGGAAAGATGGCAAACCCCAAAATGAGAAGCCTAAAAATGCTTAGAGTTAGGATACCCCAAATCCCTTAAAAGGGAAAAATGTCCATAATATAGAAAACACTCCTTGGTGTATTGCTTGTGATGGGCCACATTCTCCTCATTAGTGTGTAGTAGCTCAAGCCCTTGAAGAGTCCATGAGACAAGAAGTTGAGCCTGACATTAACATGTTTGAAACCATTATAGAGAGTGATGAGGAATCTATACAAAGTGAATGTAGTGATGTGTCAGATAATGAAAGGTTTGTTCAAGGACAACTAACACTGGACTGGCATCCTACCTTGAATGTGGTAACAATTGAAGATGAAGAAGTTCATTTTAGAAGGCCTAGTGAGGAAGAAGTTAAAAATCTCACCAAAGCTGCTATTGCTAAAGCAAAACACAATTACAACTTGAGGAGCACCAAGAAGGACACTGATCAGGGTGAACCTGGTTCCATGTTTATAAAAGAGGTTACTCAAAAGGGGCCAACAAGTAGTGCTACTACTTTCCCTAAAACTGGTCAAGAAAAGAAAGAACAGATTAAAGATGTACCTAAGAGTACAAATGATAAAAGTACCAATGATATACAAGAAGCTGGCATAGCAAAAAGGGCAAATTAGCCTAAAGTAGAAAGAGTTAGAGCTAATACTGAATTAAGCAGTAATTCCACATTTGACATGGCTCAAGCTCTTACACAAATGAAAGTTATTGTCCCATTAATAGAATTACTGAAAATAAAAGAACATAGGGATGCAACCTTGTCTTTGTTTTCTAATATATCTGACAGTGACACAGTCCTACCCACCGATTTAGTTAAAAATGGAAAGGATCAGGAACTCCAAACCCTAGAGGTTTATGTTGGAACCACTATTACTCAAGAGCCTTCACAGGTAGATCCTTTTTATGTTACTTTGTTAGTAAATAACCGGCTGATAAAAAACTATATGATAGACTCAGGAATGACAGCTAATGTAATGCCCTATGGTGTTATGAAAGAACTAGGACTGTCAGTAACTACTGTATATGGAAAATGCTATGGTATGGATAACAGGGAAGTACCTGTGATAGGTACAATGAGAGATGTTAAAGTAAAATTAGCAGCATTCCCTGAGGCAACTTACAGAATGGATGTTATTGTTACTGACACTAAACCCCATTATGGTATGTTGTTGTCCAGGTAGTGGGCAACAACAGTAGGAGGAAATGTCCAATTAGATTTATCTTATGCTACCATCCTAATCAATGGGAATTAGGTCAAGTTGTACAAAGAACCATGTGCTTCTAGAGTAATTGAAAATGTAGATCCTAGTATGCTTAATTGTATGATTGATGTGGATCTTGATAATTTCAGACTACAACCAATTTTACCTCAGTTGAAGAATACTGATCCCATTGTGGTCAAATTAGAGTCACAACAACATGGTTTATGGCAAATGTATTTTGATGGAGCTTGCTCCAAAGAAGGATCTGGAGAAGGGGTTGTTTTTGTATCCCCATCAGGTATAACTTTTAAGTATGCTTTCTTATTGGCTTTCTAGTGCACAAATAATACTGCAGAGTATGAAGCCCTGTTATTGGGGCTTGAGGTTGCAAAAGGCATGAAATCCAGCTGTTGAAAGTTTTAGGGGATTCAGAATTGGTTGTCTCTCAGGTAAGATCCAAATATGCATCAAAAAATGATAGATTAAAGAGATATAAACATGCAGTTTGGGATGTCATTGAGCATTTTAGTGCATTTTACTATTAATTGGATAGAGCGATCAAAGAATATTATGGCAGACTTTCTAGCTAATGTTGCATTGAAAAATGATGATGCAACACTAACCGGCATCTCCACTGTGGAAATAAAATCTAGGTCTGCCATCCCTGATAATGTGTATAATTGGCAACTTTTTGCTGATGATGAAGATATTCTTAGGTTCATTCAATGTGTTGATGATTATGATGGATAGAAGATTGATTGCAATGCATTGGTGGAGGTGGTTGACAATAAGGAAACAGTGTTTGGAAACAACTTGGTCCAGTTGGAAACAAATGAGATACCTAAAGGGTTGGTAGAGCTAGAGAGCATGTTCAGTTACAATGACAGTCACTTACATTAGCAGTCTACCACCAAGTTAGAAGAATTGGAGGAGGTAAACCTGGGGACTGAATCATCCCCTAAGTTAGTATACATTGGGAAGAAATTACCCCCTCATGTCAGAACTAATCTTATCAATTTATTGAAAAGATATAAACATGTTTTTGCTTGGTCTTATGAAGACCTAAAGGCATATAGACAAGAACTTTTTCAACATGAAGTTCCTTTACTTCTAGATGCTAAGCCTTTCAGACAGAAGCAGAGACCTATTAACCCCCTGTTAGAAACTAAGATGCAGCAAGAATTGACTAAGTTAAGAGAAGGGGGGATTATTAAACTTATAAGACATTCTTCATGGGTCTCCAATTTGGTCCCAGTAAGAAAGAAAAATGGGGACATTAGATTGTGTGTGGATTTTAGAAATTTGAATGTTGCTTCTTTAAAAGACAATTACTCTTCCCCCAATATGGAAGCTATGCTACAGAGAGTAACAGGTTGTGATCTTTTATCCATGATGGATGGTTTTTCAGGATACAATCAAGTGTTAGTGAGAGAATCTGAATAGTTCAAAACTGCTTTCACTACTCCATGGGGAACATATGTCTATGTAAGAATGCCATTTGGATTAAAAAATGCTGGAGCTACATTTTAGAGAGCTATGGATGTAGCCTTCAAAGAATTCATCAATATCATCATGGTCGTTTATCAAGATGATCTAACTTGCTTCTCTAAAAGGGCTGATGACCACTGTGGACATTTGGAAAAGGTGTTCAATTAGGCTTTGGAATTTGGTGTGTCATTAAATCCCAAGAAGTGTCATTTTGGGGTCACCGAAGGAAAATTGTTGGGGCATATTGTTTCCAAGGAAGGGGTAAGAATTGAGCCTAAAAGAATTGAAGCAATAAATAATGTGCCTGCACCAAAAAATGTCAAAGGTATTCAATCTTTTTTGGGCAAGGTCAACTTTGTTAGAAGATTCATTGCAAATTTTGCAGAGATAGTGAAGCCCATTGTAAAATTGCTTAAAAAGGATACAACGTTTTGTTGGGACCAAGAAGCATCAAGGGTATTTGATGAGATTAAAAGGGCCATTTAGGAAGCACCAATGCTGAAATCTCCTAATTACAGTAAGCCCTTTTCTCTATTCTCTTTTGCTTCATACCATATAGTAGCTGCAGTGTTGTTACAAAAAGATAATGAGGGATATGAACATCCCATAGCTTTTTATAGCAAGTCTTTGCAAGCAGTAGAATTAAAGTATGAAACCATGGAGAAACATGCTTATGCTTTAGTTAAAGCTATTAAGGCTTTCAGGCCATACCTTGTGAATGCAAAAATCACTGCTTATGTCCCACATGCTGCAGTTAAGGATATTTTGTCCCAATCTGAGGTTACAGGAAAAAGGTGCAGATGGATCAATAGAATCCAAGAATTTGACTTGGAAATAAAGATCACCAAATTGGTCAGAGGCTTAGGTTTGGCCAAGCTCATGACTGAATCTAATCTTCTGAATGTTGAGATAAATAATGTTGAAATCAAAAGTACTTCAGTCACTAGTATTGAAAGGCAACCTTGGTATTCAGAGATAGTCCGATTTTTAAGAGATGCTACATTTTCATAAGGAATGACACATAATCAGAGAAGAACTCTAAAACTCAAGTCACAAAAATATGTTCTCATTCAAGGTGATTTGTTTTGGAGAAAAAGAGATGGAGAACTGTTAATGTGTTTGGATGAATTCCAGGCTAAAAAGGTGTTGATTGGAATGCATGATGGAGGCCATTACTCTACTAAGACAACTGCTGGTAAGATAATCCAAGCTGGGTACTATTGGCCTACCTTATTCAAGGATGCTCATGAACATGTCAAGAAATGTGACCCATGTCAAAATTTTTCATCTAAATTGAAGTATGAAGGAGATTTACCCCTAAATCTAGTCACAGTGGAAGCCCCTTTTGTCCAACGGGGCATTGATTTTATTGGAGAGATTGTTGAGAGATTAGGAAGAGGTCATAGATGGATCATAGTAGCCACTGATTATTTTACTAAATGGATTGAAGTTATTCCCACAAGAAGAGCTACAAGTAAAGTTGTCATTGACTTCCTAATGGATAATGTTATAACTAGATTTGGAATACCTGCAAAATTAGTAATGGACAATGCCATGAATTTCAGGTCATAAGAGTTTGTTGGATTTTGTACCAGTAATGGAATAATCATGTCTTACTCTTCACCCTATCATCCTCAGGGAAATGGACAAGCTGAATCTAGTAATAAAAGCCTCTTGAACATCATCAAGAAAATCTTGGAAGAGAACAAGAGGTCTTGGGATCAAAAGTTGAAATTAGCCTTGTGGGCTGACAGAGTAATAGTCAAGAAGGCCATTGGGATGTCACCTTTTGAACTGGTTTATGGTACACAAGCTAGACTGCCAGTAAACAATCTTCTTCCAGTTTATAAATTCTTGCAAGTTGAAGATATGGAGCTGTCTGAACCTATGGAAAATCAAATGATTCAGATAGTGGAAGTGGAAGAGATCAGAACTCTAGCTCATAAGAGAAATCTAAAGATCCAATTGCAGTCCAAGTACCTTTTTGATAAAAGGACATCATTAAGGAAGTTTCAAATTGATGATATTGTTCTTCAGTGGAATGCAAGAGGACAGGACAAAGGAAAACATAAGAAATTTGAATCATTATGGATTGGCCCTTTTGTGGTCTGTGATTTAAATGGAAAGGATTCTTATTTTATGAAAAATATGAATGATGAAATACAGGAATTTTCAGTGCATGGAAAATTCCTGAAACATTATTTCTCTTGAAGTCCATGCACAATAGGTCCTTTGTTTGTATATATTTTGTTTTCTTCCTGTTGTTTTTGTTTGGGTCTGTGTTTTGGTCTATTTCTCCAGAGTTTCCTGAGTTTCTTGTGCTGACCTTGCTTTCAACCATCCCCAGTCAGAGCCGCTGTTATCACTGTTTAAGAAATGGGTTTTCTTTTTCCATGATTGGCTAAGTTTTTGAAATTTTGAGTTAGGTATGCTATTAATTTCTTCAAATCTGTTTTAGGTCTTTAAGGGTTTTTAGTTTTTAATCGCTTAAATGTCTGATCAAAACCCTTTGGCTTCTATTCCTATGTTACTTTATTCACTTATGTAATGGGTCTTGGGGTCGTGTGAAATGTTCCCCCTTGTTATTTGCCTAGGTAGTTGTTAAATAATTGTAAGAATCTACACCTTATGCCTTTTCCTTCTAATGTTGTCTGGTCCAGTAAGTGTCACGCAACTTTCAGATGAATCTACGACTTTTGCTATTTCATTAGGTGAAGTTGCGGGTGTGTTATGCTCTGCAAAATAGTGAAAGGAAAAAGCATGTTCGACTGTGTGCATTGGATCTAGTTTAACGAGACTCCATCTTTCTTTGAATCTAACGACTAGCATTGGGCTAGCGTTGATTCATAGCCCAAATGAGCGAGTAAATTACCTTTCACGAAATGGCGAAAAGATTTGGTGGACGCAGCGGTGAAGACTTTTCCATAGCTAAAAGGTGATCAAGTTTAAAATAAATTGATGGTCCGCGTTGTTTCATGACTGAGAGATGCTTACATGTTATGGTCTATGAAATAACGAAAGGTTTTTGGGCCCGGGCAAAAGAGGTTCATAAGAGGCATAACAGATGCGCAAGTCCTCAAGATCTAACGGCTAGCGCAGTTTCGCAGGAGAAAGATGCTCGAAAGATAGCTTTCGCGAAACAGCGAAATGACATGGCGTTCCAAGTAAGTAGTCCAGCTGGTTGAGATGCCAAGTAAGACAATGACATGTGGCTAAAAATCAAAGTGGTCACCGAATTGGATTTAAGAACTAATGGGTGGGTCCAAGAAGATGAGTCATACTGCGGGATAAGAAGTGACCTGGTAGATACAAGTGGCAAGGATGAAGTGGATCTCGCTGATTTCTTTCAGCGACTAAGAAGGTGACACGTCAGTTCAGGAATGACCAAGTTCCAGGTGGGTAAAGCTAAGTCAGAAGACCCGCATTTGCCAGTTTCAAGTGGGTTGTTAAGCATCAAGAAATTTTGATACGATCTAATAGTTTATGTGAATTCGTGAAGGTAAGATGCTAGTGTTTTAAGGTCTGCAAAGTGGCGAAAGAGCTAGTGGGCCCGAAGAACAGATAAGGCATAAAGGTAAAAGATGATCAATTCTATTTTGATCTAAGGGTTCTTGTTGCTTCATGGCTGAAAATCAACTGAGGATTAAGGCCCACGAAATGGCGAAAGAGAAAGAGAGGTTCTTTCCAGCATGACATGAAATGACAGCTGCTACTTCTTGAAAAGCTTGATGGTGATGTGTCGATTGACACGTAGATTCAAAAGGTGATTAAGGGGCCGCCAAGGTGTAACCGACAGTTTTGCAGGAAGTAAGACATGTGATTGACTCTGAACTAAACCTAAAGAGTTTTCCAGGGCTAATGGTCGAGTGCCACGTGGCATTTGTTAATCGGTGAATAAGTGGGGTAAGCAATGTTTGGATAAAGGTCTCACTTAGAAGATGTTCATCTCAAGATTGATCCAACGCTTCTCGTTGTTTCATGGCCCAAAGATGGAAGTGGATTAATGCCTACGAAATAGTGAAAAACCGTTAGCCATCAAGATGAGGCGCAGTTAGTGAAAAAGCTAACGGTCCCAATAGGAGTTAAAGGCCGGGTGGTTAGAGTTCCACCTAATGCTTGGTGTAGCTTCGCAAAAGGAAAATGCTCGGGGGATAAAGCTTGCGAAATGGCGAAAAGGAGGTAGGGCCTAGACGCTAAGGCAAAGAGGTTAAGATAGTGTAAAGACCGATCAAGTCTCATCTGATCAGATGACAGGCGTGATTTTGTTAGGCAAAATTGCAAGGATGTTTTGCTCTGTGAAATGGTGAAAGAGCGAAAGAAAATATAAAGGCATGTTATGACCCATTGGAGTGAAGTTTTTGAATTCTTCTATGAATTCAATTCTGAAAGGATGGTTGAAGCATGTGGTATCAATGTCGTAGTTAAGAGCCCGACTACCGTATATGATTTCACATCAATTGAATGAAGGCATCATTTTGAAAAGTTGTTGCAGAGAAGCGGTTGCAGAGCAAATTTCGTCAGTTGCAGAACGGATTTCTTCAAGCCAAAAACAGGTTCTCTTGTACTCTTGCTTGGCAATTACTTGACAGTGTGTTTTAATTGGGGTTTTGATTTGTTATAGAATAGTTGGGGCTAGTAATTACATTACTTGCATAGCTTTTTTAAGATGGCACCTAAAAGAGAATTCTCAGGAAAGGTTAATTACCAGGAGAGGGCTATCTATGATGATTTCCTAGAACAGTTAACAATGTCAACTAATGTGGCAACAAAGGTAAAGGAATTAGTGACAAGAGCTCCTCACCTAAAAATAGGAGAAGGATTGTATGACAAGGGCAATTGGCTAAGAGACCCTCAAATTGGGTTGTCTGCGTTGGGATTATTTAAGGTTGGATTTGGTATGAGAAACTCCCCAGCCCCAATGAACAGTATCTGGGAGTTGGATGTAGGAAAATTGGTGGTCCCTGGAGTATTCATGGATGTGGATCTCCTAACTCAGATTGTACACAACTGTGACCCAATCACAAGGTGTGTTAGGGATATAAGTAGGAAAACCCTCATTGAAATAAATAATGAGGAGTTCAGAAATGCTTTTGGGCTTAGTGAATTTACCAATTTTTTAGAGCCTATTAATTTTAAATCACTAGCTCAGGTTTACAGTGTGTAGAGGAATCACCTTAGAAATGGGCCTCTTAAAGAATTCTTTGTGAAAATAGGCGGTTTAATAGTTGTAGGACCCAACACTGAGGAGCCTTTTTCTTTAAATATGTTCACACTTAGGGCCAAAGGATTATACTAGTCACTCTGCCAAATTTTAGGAGAAGATGTTGAGGCAAATATGCCAACTCATTACATGTTAATGATTGCTCAAATTTTGAATCCTTCTTTGGCAGTGACCTTTGATTATTCTTCCTATATCACTGATGCCATCCATGAAGGCTTGATAGGAATAAAGAATGGGAAAGTGGATAGGCCTTTTGGATGGTACTCCCTCCTCATGCATTTATTTTTATTCAAGGGTGGTGACTATTTTGCAAGTGGAATGGATATTATGAAAGAGAAAGATGGAGAGAAGATGCCAGTGCAGTTATGGAGTACAGTGTTGTCATGGGACAGAGAAGATGCTAGCTACTTAAATTTTGATAAGTGTTTTGCATCTAAGATTAGGACTCTTATCTATTCAGAGAATCCAAGAGTCCCTAAGGTTCTTTTGGAATTCATTAGGCCAAAAGAGTTAGCTGAGAATATTAAAATTGTCCACAATTGGGGTGATATCTACTTATACCCTATCTCCACAGTTTTCAGAGTATATAGTTTCAAAGGCACTCCATTTTTGTTGCCCTATCAGGTCCCTCTTAAAGTGGGAATTGCATAAATCCTCAGGCAGATTGGTAGTGTGCAAGAGGCGGAGCTAACAGGTAGAGTTAAAGGGACCATTTTCCCTATAGTTACCATAGCACATCAATGTGTAATAATTAAAGGAGGTTGGAAGTATTTTGAAGATTTCCTTCAACCATACCATTTATCAATTGCAGTATCCCAGTGTGTTGACCCTGAAGATTTCTTCAATGACATGTTCAGAAAGAGGGCAATATGCAGAGGTAGACCCCACCAATTCCAGTTTCCTGAAGACCTCATTAGGAATGAGTTTGATTTAGATGAGCAAGAGCTGAGGAAAGAAAAGTGGGTGGCCTACAAGAAGGCTTTAGACTTTGTGCATCAATTTGACACTAGCTATGACCCTTTGTCTAGCTTTCACCCCTTTGAAGAGAAGGTAAAATTCTTAATTCTTTGTTTTGAGGATGTGATGCAGGCATTGAAAGAAAAGAGGGAGGTTTTAATTAAGAAAAACCCTGAGAAAGCAAGACTAGTTCTAAATAGGTCTTCATCTACCAGAGCAATCCCTCCTGGTGATTACATGTTACGTAAGAAGTCCAACTACAGTGTGTTGATGCCAACAATAGGGGATCCTTCTACCTCAAAAGGGAAGAGGAAGATACAGGATGTCATTGGCATTCAGGATAGCCCAAAGAAACAAAGAGTGGGAAAGGAAGTAAAATCTGATGAACCCTTGTATTCCCCATCTCAATCCCCTATTCATAGAGGAGATGAACAGGCAATAGCTGAGCAACTGTTACAATTAGGCAGTCTTGGAGAGATAGCATACACATATGATGAAGTGGAAGAGGGAATGCTAGAAGAGCCCCTTACTACTGAGATGAACATTACTACTAATGAGTTCAAAGGCCAAGAGTAGGATACTGAGATCAAGCAAGCCAGTGAGGATTTCTTGGCTGATAATAACTTTGTCACATCAAGAGCTTTCATGCAATTTGTTTGGAAGCAAAATATTGATAAATTTAATGCTAGGTGTGAAAAGAGGAAAGGTGATTATCCCCACAAAGATCTAGCTGTGGTAGAGCAAGAGATAAAGCAAGAAATGGTTGATGAGTTTAAGACCATCACTCCCGAGCAAGGAAGAGACATGGTAGGACAGGCTGGGGTACTCATTCTCCCTGAATGGGACATAGCAGATGCCTTGGTTTTAGAGGCAGTAAGAAAGGAGACCAAACCTATGGAGGGAGTCACTTTTAGCAAGGATAATGTTGCACTGGTCATGTGGTCTCTTAAGAGAGATGAAAATAAAAGGAATAAGGACACCCAGGGTCAAGTTACCTTGGAAGAATGATAGCGAAAAGAGTGCAGAGCACTGGGGTAGTGGAAGCTGCTATCACTGTGCTAGAGACTGCAAAGTTTAGTGTTGCAGTAGCAAAAAGAGAGGCTAAGAAAAAGGAAGATCTCCAAGTTAAGTTGGAGACAATTTTAAAAGCTTACAACAGTGCAAAGGAAGAGGTAAGGGGTAAAGATAGCATCATCGCCAACCTACAAAGCCAGTTGGTAGGACAATACCATCAAGGTGAGTCCTCGACATTGATGATCTCCTCTTCTCCTGCAAGACCTCCACCTACCGGCCCCATTATTTAATTCCCACCATCTCCAATACCTTCTAGTTCCCAGTTGATTGAGATCACTCCCCATGAGTTGGAGAATTTAAAACAGGCCCAGGCCCTATATGCAAAGAAATATGAAGAGAGATTAAGGGCTACAATTTTAAGTTTGGCTGACACTATAGGGTCTTCACTAATTTATAACAACATGAGTAAGATTTTGGAAATGTGGAATGAGTTAAATGGGGACAAGGCTGTTTTAATGCCTATTTTTGATAAATGGAGACCCAAAGAGCAGGATATAGAACTTATTTGTGTATCCTATGATGAGGCAGGGGCTAACCCCATTATTAAATCTACCAATGATATGACAAAGGATTTAGTAAAGTTGGCAGAAGGAGTGGATAATGCAGATAGAAAGATCAACTTGTACAAGAAAGAGTACACTGATCAAGTTTTTGATTTACTCCTAGGAGGTTTTGTTAGCCCAACCCAATTAAAGGACAAACAAATATGGCTTAAGGAATTAGAAGCCAGATTGTCACTAAGAATAAAAGGAATTTTTAAATCAAAGGATGCCTCCATATTTATCAAAATAATTGAGGAGATTGAGAAAATCAAATCTCATTATGGTTTTCTGAATTCAGAGGTCAATAAAATGAGGAATTCTTGGAAAAGATTAGCCAAGACAAAAGCAAAAGTGATTAAATTCTCATGGCCTGCTGATGAGGCGTATCAGGAATGGACAAGAAAATATGCAGTGCTTGATGTGGACTAGTTAGAAAATGTTGCAACAGAAGAACAAGTGGAAGAAGCCGCGAATGTTGAAAGAGACTTGTAACTGCATTTGGAAAAGGTTTTGTAACTTCTTCTTAAGAAGTAATGATTGTAACAAACTCTCCTAGGAATTTCCGAAGCTATGTGTGCATCCATGTTATTATAAATGGATACCAGGACTAGTAAAAAGCAGGATCGCAAGGAATTGTAAGAAAACGCTGCAGAAATTTACCTGAGCTTTTTCAAGTCTTAATGGAGAATATTCGAATGTTTTTGTAATACTTCTAGAAGTAATATCAATATACAGACCATTGGTTTCGAGTTTAAACTTTGTGTTGTCTTCAAGTATGTTTGCAAATGTTTACTATTTCATTCTGAGTAATCTAGGGTTATTCCTTTTGAATATGGGTTGTAAGGCAATTTTAAGTAGATATACTTCCTAGCTTTTCTCTTCAGGAGGGGAATTAAATATGCAGGAATCATTTCTACCAGTAAATTCTTTGTGGGATACTTTGAATTTTGATGAACACATTTTAGTTTGGTACAAATAAATTCTTATGTATGTCAGGCATGTATAGGGATTTATAGAAGCCAAATTGATAGGATGTGTGGAAGTATTGTTTGAACTTAGATGATTTTGTGGCCTTGGATAAGGCATTGGTATCTATTAAGGTTATCTTCTATACATCTTGTAGATCAATACTAAACATGAGTACAAGTTTCATTTCTTTGTTTCAGTTGATTTTAAGGTGATAAGATCCACTAATTTTCGCACTGGTTTGTTGTGGATTTATCTTTTAAAAAGTGTGAATTCAGTTCACAAAGGTATACCCGCCTAAACTTTGGATAAGTTTGAAGTGTAGAAGGTTAATCAAACCTTGTCATATGTTGTCGTGAAAGTTTCCTTCTCTTTAATCTCTCTTCTGCATACAGAGTTTATCATATCACTATAAGGATTTTTAAGGGAATCAGATTTTGAGAACAACAAGATCACTGAGCAAAGTGACTTAGGGATGACAATCATGAGAATGAGGGATATTTTGATCAATCTAACATGAACAAAATCCTAATGTGCATGATACTAATAAAAAATGAACTAAACTAGCATGCATATGATGATAAAATGAGAGGATTAGTAGAAAAATTATCCTAGCATATCATACTAGTCTACCATGATTATACAAATATCTATTAAGGATGTTATGAAGATTATTTCTATCAAAGAGAGGATAAATGCTAGATAAAGATGATTTAGATGCTTAGTAAAATGTCTATAAGTTTGATGCTAAAGACTTGGATGATAAATGGAGGAAAGAGAGCTCTATTTATAGGAAAAATAGGGCAATGAATGGTCAAGATTGGATAATCTTATCAAGGGTCAGGATTGAAAGTTAATCAATCCATGTTCACAATTCTCACCAATGAAATGGTGACAATTATCAACAAGAGGTTGCTTGAGAGGAGATGAAAGAAGCATTAAATGCTTGAGAAGACATGAAGGTTGCCTTAGAAGGTAAGGGTTAAGGTTAGGTTAAGATTACCCATTGGATAAAGCTTTTACCCAAAGGATAAACTCTTGTGCAAGGGTTAAAGGAATAACCATGGTCAAAGCAATGAATGATTGATGAGACCCTAGGGTTAGATGAGGGTTGAGTTAGGAAAAAAGTTTCCAACCATGTAAGAAGGTTGAGTTAACCATTAATGGTTTGGAAGACTTTCAAGGTTAATTTGTTGAAGACATAAAGCCTTTAATGGTTATTGAAGACTTTAAGAGTTTGAGAAGTGACTTCCCTTTACTTAGGGATGTGACAATATTTAGTAGATGGGTTAGGCTAATTTAGAAGGGATTAGAATAATTTAGAAGGGGTTTTGAGAGGCAAGTGGGAGGTGTAGGAGAATGCAAGTGGATGAAGGGTAATTTTAATTAAAATAAATTGCTTTATTTCAACAAAATAGATGCAAGTGGAGGATTTAAATAAATTAGATTTATTTATTTGAAGTGAACAATTTTAATTAAATGTAAATTTAATTAAAAAGAGTAGAAGGGAGATTTAATTAAATAAAGTGATTTATTCAATTAAATGATATGAAGGGCCTAGGTGAATTTAATTAAATAAATTGAATAACTTATTTAATCAAATAGATGAATGTGAATAATTTAATTAAACAAAATTTAATTAAATAGAGGAATGAGAATAAAATGAACATTAAATATTCATTTAGGAAAGTGGTCATTTTTATACGTCTACAGTTATTTTTTAAAACAAACTTTTTAAATTACTCTCGGGCATGGTGGTGTAACTCTGTGGTTATCGAGTGGTTGAGGTAGAAAGTTTAACTATATATCTGTGGAAAAAGACTAAAAAAGGTCCGAGAAATTTTGAGAAAAATTAGCAGACTTTTGTTTTGAATATTGTGGATTTTCAATGAAGACATTTTATTAGTGAATAAAATTATACATTTTCAGCAACTTCCAAATCTATGTGTTTGAATGTGGTAAGAAAAAACTTTGTTGGGATATATCTGTTTGTGCAAAGTTTGTTTCTTCTTTGATTATCCTCTATTCATATGTCTATGAATGAATTTGATAAGTAATCCTTTCGTTAAATTTGTGTGGATGTTCTGATTTCGCTTGTCCTATGAGACACGAGAGAGACTGAATCAGAGTCCATGATATTATGGTTTCTTTAATAAAAAAATTTGAGAAGTGAAGTTATTTTGATTGTAAATCTATGCGTTTACATATAGAGTATTTATCTTCCTAGAATTCATGTGGTGTTGACTTATGAATTTGAAATGCCTTTTCTCGCTTTCTGGTTACAAGTGAAGTTAATATTTGTGTATGTTTAAAAATTCATTGAATATCATATGGGAAGCTGCACCCTTATGCAGAGGGTAAACTATTCATCAGTTTACCCAACTGTTGGTTCAATTTACCTTTCGCAAAACTAAGGGCATACATGAGTCATTCATCGTAAAATTAAGAAAGGCTAAATTTGTTAGTTCCAACATGGACAACATTAGAATAGTAAACTTTAATTTTCTTTACCAGTTGCTTGACAATCCTCACATACATATGTCTACCATTTTTTTAATAAATTTTGATATACTTGACCAAATTAAAAAAAAATTAAATATTATTGTTGTACACTAGATTCTATACACTTTTAAAAAAGGAAGTTTGCATTTTCGATTATTTTGATGCAAGTTATACCTAGTGCACGAACAAGTACCAAATTTTCAAGATGTGACCACTTCAAAAAATCATAAAAAACAAAATACTCAACGAAAAATTACAAAAAAAATACACAACTTCTATATCTCATTCCTACCTATCATCCTACCAAAGGGTTTTAAAAAATACTAAATCTAACTATATATTTTGCGCAGTGCACGAAAATAGCTATGTTATGTTATTCTAAAAAAATTAGGAATAATTTTTCGTGCATGAGAGGTTTGACCCTCTTAATATTATCCAATTTTAAAAAACTTTAGTAGTTTATAAACTAGATCCAAAGTACTACAATTCTTATTCTTTTCTCAAATCCTAGTTTTGAGTGCATGAACTTCAGTTATCTCTTTGAAGTTTAGGTTTACCTATTTTCAGAAATGTAAAAAAAAAAAGAAAAAAGTGGCCACTTGTACCCCCATTTTTGTTCACCATCTTGGTGCACTTACCCAAACACCATGACATTCTAAATTGAAATATCTTGATCATTTACTCAACTTTATTATTGATTGTTCAAAACATTTTAGTTCTTTCCTTGAAAGAAATAAATATAAAATCAAAATAGATTCAAATAATTAAAAATAATGAATATGAAGATCCTTGATATTTATATTCCATATGATATCCATGTACAAGGTCAAGAGATAATATCATGTATTCATAACCTTCACAATATACTTGACTATAGTAAACTAAAAATGTATATGTATCTTATCAGTTCAGACTTGTAAAACAAAGCCTACCATCACTATGCCTATTTCTTCTACTCATTCTAGTTTCAGAACCCCCTTGAAAATGGTCCTAGTATTCCCTTATAGAGTAGGGAATGCAAACAAGCTTCAAATGAATTTTCAGAATAAAATCAAATCTTAACCACCAAAATTCGATCCTCAACCAAAAAGATGCTCCAAAACCAAAGAAAATATTCCTTTGAGTCATTGAAGAGGAGAGACTACATCCAAAAAGAGATAAATCTAGCAACAAACTAGATGAAAGAAAATTTGATTCTCCCTTGATGTGTCATTTTACTAATGTTGTTTGAACTGATTGAATTAACAAGAAAAGGAGAAATTAAAAATTAGTTGGCTGAGGCACTAGAATTCTCATATCATTTCCAATTGTAAGTGATTCTGTTATGGTTCCATATGACACCTGTGATCCACCTAGCCTGACAAGGTTCCTATCTAAATATAATAAAAACAAAAATAAAAATTCTTTTGTGGGCTCACCATTCAAATGATCTGTTGGTAATGTGGGACAAGTTGCAATGTAGAACATTTTTCTTAAAATATAACACCAATAAATTTGGTCTAAGTGACCTGGGCAAGAACAAATTTAAATGAGATACATGGTCAATGTACTCTTGGACATCATAGGCAACAATTGTTGTATTAGCATCCCTCATTTCAAATTCCAATGTGAATATTTTTTTCTAGTTGGTTGATTTTGTGTTTAATGACCTTTTGCTCATCATTAATGAAATTTAAGGCATGAGGTAACATCTAGTGAACCTCATTTCTTCATTCATCTTGCTCCTTAATTTCACAATTTTCATCAAAGAAAGACGGGATAAAAGTTATACATTTAATCATACTTATCAAGTTTATCAACCAAATCCTGATGATATTTTCCATGCCTTTTAATCCAAACCTCAATCATTGTTAAGTTATTATTGTCAGTAGGATCCTTTGATGCTACCTTTGTCCTTTTTGAGTGCAACCTTCCCTGCAATTGGTCATGCTCTCTAGGAGCCTTGTATGTTTTTCACACAAACAACCTAGAATTTATCAACTTATGAAATCAATTTATTGACCCTGTCATTTACAAATGTAGAAGTCATCTTGAACTTTGGTAGTTTTCAATTCTACAACCAATTGTACTTCCCTCTTCTATGTGTTCTCTAATTTATATCTCCAATAAGATTGGTTTGACCGATCCTGCAAAATGACACTTTGGGTATCCATTGTCGCATGAGATGTACATGGTAGATATGTCACCTTATCCTTTAGCTTTGTCCTCTCCTATCCGAGTCACTCATTTTCAATCTTGTATGAATCATTTTTTCTTAATAGTTTATCGACATGAGCATATTGAGTAGTGTTGATTGTCAAATTATCCACTTCACTAGGATCAATGTCTTCCAATATAAATACAACAAGTTGTCCATAAATTTGACTTGGGTCCTCCACAACTAATGGTTTCCTGTCTGGTGGGTACAATGCCCAAGTAGATAATGTATGGTCATCATGATAGTATCTTGATCTAGTATGAATCTTATCTATGACTTCAACACTTAGGCTCACATTCATTTTCTGGTTCATCCCGAGATTATCAAAAGCTATTACAAAACTTATATCCCATTCTGGTAGAATCATGACTCCAACCTCTTGTAACAATGCCCTTCCTCTTTGAGGACTCATATTATTTATTTCTTCATTCAATTTTCTTTGCAAATCTTGACTCAGTTGCTGATGCACCTCTAGACTAAGGTCCTTTTGTCCGTCTCTTATCTCTTTACCCTTATACTTTGACAAGAACACTTTAAACTCAAGAGAATTGACAAAAGCATCATTTGAAATAAACTTGGTGCTGGCTAGATGTCTAACATCGTCTAACAACTAATTAGATGGTTCAACATAAAAAAAATCCATCTCCTAAGGGGCTTCATAATCTTGAAGAATTGGTTTCATAATTGGTTTATAATCACCATCACTATCATCCTCATCACTAGAATCACCCAAGTCAATAGAGAAAATGGTCTCTAGGATTGGTTGAGGAGACATGTGGGCAAGAGGAGTCATTTTTTTAGCCCAAATTTGTTTCACATCATGTTCATTTGGAGTATCTCCTATTCTTACAAAAACATGAGGGGTCACAACACATCTTAACTGAGACCAAAATAAACATCAAGCATGTTATGCAACGATCCATAATTATTAGAGAAATAATATGAAGTGTAAATACTCGAGGTCAACTAGACCTAGAGTACACCATTGAAATTTGAAACCATGCATCTGAAACCCAAGAACACATGCCAACTGAATGGAACGAAGCTAAGGATATTATCAGCTTGACTCCAAAACCGCAACACTAGAAACTATAATGTGAAGAAATGAAAAGCATGTATTTCATACAGAAACACTATCAAACACTGTCAAATATATTGGTAAACACAACTTCCTTAGCACAAAAATCTGGAGCACCAAATTCAGAATATAACATCTCTAACATTTCTCAACAACATATCAAAATTGCATGAATAGATATACAATATAGAAGATATGTGGAGAAAATATCTCAGCAAAAATGCACGGAGAACTCAACATCACTTATACCAACAAGTCACTAATGGCAACCGAAGCATGTTGACATCAATGACAACACATTAATATCTCATTAGATGATCAACCTTGCAACATGTATTACACAAATGTTGCACATGTGGAGGTAGGCATTTCACTTTGAGGATCTTGACCAGTGTTGCGCTATGACTAATTGGACAAGTGACAAGAGATACCTTTTGCATGGAGAAGGTGGGTGTCCAAATTGGATTATGATGAGTTGTAAGAGAATTTGCTAATAATTGTTAGCTATGATGGATTCTCTTATAGCTATAAGTGTTGTAACTTATGAAAATATTGATGAGATTCTTATGATAACTCTAAGATGTGTAAGAGCATCTGTCATACCTCCAAATAGTAAATTTTGGGTGCCCAACTTAGGAGGTTTGAATGGGGAGTGTTGGTATTTTGGTATGGTTTTGTCATTGATGTCAACACCTACTATCACCTATCAACTTTGGCACTTTGAAGAATTGGCAATGTTTACTGGCAAGCAAGTGACTTATGCACAGTCACCGGTATCTGGTACACTGGCAGGATATAATGTTCATCGGCACCTGGAATGGCATGGAAAACACCTAGTTATGTCGAAGACATCATTTGGACACTTTGTCTTGGAGATTTGTTCATTGGCATATTTGTATTTGCATATTTGTTGTTACCGACAAATAGGTCGAGATCATTCACCGATAGGCTTAGCTATTCCAGATCAGCACGACACGCTATGGAGATGTTTTATTAATGTTGTAATTGCATTGAGCCAACATGTTGAATCGGTTATTGCATTGGAAATTATTTTATTTGTAAAATGATTTTATTGTAATATCCTTTAGAACCGACCTACTAAAATTGGTCTTAGGTTATGATATAAATGTAAGATCTTATTTATAAGATCTAATGCGGAGTGCAAAAAGGAATTGTGTGAAGGTATATGCGAGAATAAGCAAAGCTATACACGCAGACATCATTTGAAGGTTGAAGCAAGGTTTTTGTGAAGACAATCAGAACTACACCAGTACTGAATCCAGCATAGTAAGATGCTATTTTGAGTAGCACATCCTTATTGGATTTAACCATCCAATTGAAGTCAGTGTGACTCCCATTTGTGATTGAGCAGTGAGCTCTAGGCGCTTGGCCTTTCTGCATGTGCATGCCCCATTTGTATACACGTACTATCTATAGTAGTATCATCTGATTGTGGGTAAGGTTTCCCACCATGGTTTTTCCCCTTACAGGGTTTCCACATACAAATATTGGTGTTATGTGTTGTGGATGTTATTGTCTTTTTGTTTCATGCATTAATCTTTACCAGTACTATAATTAACTGATAAAACTGTCTACCGACATACAAGTTTGGTTTACCGGTATTAAGAATTTAAGTTGGTTAAGTTGTTTTGGTTTGAATTTATTTTGACAACTAATTCACCACCCCCTCTCAGTTGTCCCCAGGACCTAACAATTGGTATCAGAGCATAGTCCTCTTTTTGCAGAAGTTTAATAGCTTGAGGAGATCCAATGTCTACTAACTATTTCAAGAAGGACAGTCCTAAGCTTGATGGAACCAACTATGGAATATGGAAGATCAGAATGGAGACACATCTAAATTACATTTGAAAGCACATCTGGGATGTTACAAAGAATGGCTATACAACTCCTACAACCAGTCAGCCTAATCCACCAAACTTGGCTAAAGATGAGGAAAATGATTGCAAAGCAAGAGAAGCACTTTTGAGCGCATTAACAGATCAGCAAATCATGAGATTATCGGATAGATCAACTACTAAAGCTATTTGGGATCATCTAGAAACATTGAATGAAGGATATTCCATAGTCAAAATTGCAAAATTGGAAAGCTTCCGGGTCAGGTATGAAAATCTGAAAATGGAAGAAGATGAAAGGATTTCTGCTTTTATGGAAAGAGTAAATGAAATTGTTTTGGGCATTAAATGTTGTGGAGGAACCTTAAGTGAAGATGAAATTGTTTCAAAAGTTTTAAGAGGATTGCCACCGGCATATAAAATGAAGGTTACTGCTATAAATGAGTTAAGAACAATGCCTAATACATCAGTAACTAGGGATACAATGATTGGAAAACTTTCAGCTTTTGAAATTGAGGAATTTGGTCTCGTTGCTACTATAAAGACGGATTTAGCTTTTAAGGCATCAACATCATCTGCACCATCATTTGACAAGTCTGATTGGAAAGCCTTTTATGCAAGAGAACTTGAGGAAAGCAAGAGGGAAAATGAAGAACTTGAAGAACTTGAAGCACTATTTGCAAGGAAAATGCCTAAAGGTCTAATTGGAAGTAAGTATGAAGGTAAAGCACCCTTTAAATGCTTTAACTGTAATAAGATTGGTCATATGGTTTCTAGATTCCCTGATAGACATGCTAGACTAAGAGAAGAAGCTAGAAGAACATACAAGCCTAACCCTGAATATCAAAGATATAGAGTTAAGAAGAATAAAGATAAGTTTTGTTATCTTGCTCATGAAGGAGTCACTGATGATTCTGATGAAGATCCGACAGATAATGGATGGGTTTTTGTTGCTATAATAGAAGATCAACCAGCACCTGTTGTTCAACCGGTAGAGCAGGCCCTGGTAGCTAAAGTTGAAGTTAAGGATGAATGGATCATTGATTTAGGATGTTCGCATCACATGACTGGTGATAAAGGTAAATTCTTAAACTTTCAGGAATATAATGGAGGTCTAGTAAGATTTGGAGATGATAAAGCTTGCTTGATCAAAGGTAAAGGTACAATATCTCTTGATGGTAAGCATAATACTAACAATGTTTACTATGTGGAAGGTTTAAAGCATAATCTTTTGAGTGTTGGTCAATTAGTTGAGAAAGGATTTCAGTTACAATTCAAAAATGGTAAATGAAAAATTATGAATAGAATTGGTTTGGAAATTGCAACTAGTAATCAAACTAGAGGTAACATCTTTCATTTGAATAACAATGAAAAGACATGCTTGATTGCACATATTGATGAAAGTTGGCTATGGCATAAGAGACTCTGTCATGTAAATTTTGATTGCATGGTAAAAATCAGTACTACTAAAGCAGTTAGAGATTTACCTAAGATTGTCAAACCTCACAATCCAACATGTAAGGAATGTCAATTTGGAAAACAAGTTAGAGCATCTTTTAAAAGTATTCCAAAAAAATCAAATAATGTTCTTGACCTAATTCATACTGATTTATGTGGTCCAGCTAGAACTAAAAGTTTACAAGGTGATAGATATTTCATGCTAATCATTGATGACTATTCTAGAATGTGTTGGGTTACTTTTCTTAGAGAAAAATCAGAAGCACTTGGGAAGTTCAAACTATTCAAAGCAATGGTAGAGAATGAAACCGGTAAGAAAATCAAATGTCTGAGATCAGATCAAGGAGGAGAATTTACATCTAAGGAATTTAATGCATTCTGTGAAGTGAATGGAATCAGAAGATAGTTATCAGCACCCCAGACACCACAACATAATGGAGTCTTTGAAAGGAAAAACAAAACTATCTTGGATGCAGCTATAAGTATGTTATCTGAAGCAAATCTACCACATGTATATTGGAGAGAGGCAGTAAGCACATCGGTCTACACATTCAACAAAGTTAACATCAAAGGAGAAACCGGTAAGACCCCTCATGAACTATGGTTTGGTATTACTCCTACTCTTATATATTTCAGAATATTTGGAAGTAAATGCTATATTAGAAGAGATGAGTATATTGGCAAATTTGATCCTAGAAGTGATGAAGGAATATTTCTTGGTTATTCATCTAAGAGCAAGGCATATAGATGTTTTAACAAGAGATTGCAGAAAATTGTTGAGAGTACAAATGTAAAGATTGATGAACAATTCAGAGGAACTTCAAGGTATATAGACTCTAAACCAGCAATAGAGATCTAACAAATGAATCTACATTGAACCCACCAGTATAGAATGAAGATCTAGTTACATTGGTATGATTTGAAAATTCCACAGTAACTGAGGAACAACAACAAACGAAGACACCCCTGTATGTAAGACTAAATCACTCCGAAGATTAGATAATTGGGAACAAGTATAAAGGAGTTATGACAAGAGGAAGACAAGAAAATGAAGAGGTATGTCTTATTTCTCAAATTGAACCATCATCAATTAATGAGGCATGTGAAGATAAACATTGGATTAAAGCTATGGAAGAGGAACTAGAACAAATTGAGAAAAATAACACATGGACATTAGTTCCCCGGCCTAAAGACAAAAATGTGATTGGAACAAAATGGGTATTCAAAAACAAACTTAATGAATATGGCAAGGTAATCAGGAATAAAGCAAGACTAGTGTGTAAGGGATATTCTCAGAAAGAAGGAATTGATTATAATGAAACCTTTGCACCGATAGCTAGAATTGAGGCAATCAAATTATTCTTGGCTTTTGTAGCACACAAGAACTACAAAGTATATCAAATGGATATTAAATGTGCATTTCTGAATGGAGATCTTGAAGAAGAAGTTTACATTGAACAACCTGATGGATTTTCTTTGACAGATAACAAAGATATGGTTTGCAGGTTAAGGAAAGCTTTGTATGGGTTGAAACAAGCTCCAAGAGCTTGGTATGCAAGATTGGATAAGGATCTTTTGAAGATTGGTTTTTCTAAAGGTAATGCCGACAACAACTTATACTACAAAGTGACTAATGATGACATCTTGGTTATAGAAGTTTTTGTTGATGATATAATCTTTGGAGGAGAAGATGGATTATGTAAAGACTTTTCTATTGAAATGCAACAAGAATTTGAAATGTCTATGATTGGAGAGATAAAATTCTTTTTAGGATTGTAGATTTCACAGACTGATAAAGGTATATTCTTGAGTCAATCCAAGTACTTGAAGGAGTTACTAAAGAAATTTGAGATGGAGAACTCTAAACCGGTAAGCACACCTATGACTACTAATTACAAATTATCACTAAGGGATGAATCTACACCTGTTAATCCGACTAGGTACAAATCTATGATAGGAGGCCTACTGTATTTAACACAAACAAGACCTAATATTATGAATGCAATATGTATTGTTTCAAGATTTCAGAGTAATCCTAGAGAAAATCATGAATCAACAATAAAAAGGATTTTCTGGTACTTACAAGGCACTACAAATCTTGGATTATGGTATCCTAGAGATGAAAACTTTGAATTATGTGCATACACAGATGCAAATTGGGTAGGAGATGTGGATGATAGAAAAAGCACCACCGAAGGAGCATTTTTTCTTGGCAGCAGATTAATTTCTTGGCTGAGTAAGAAAAAAAGTTGTACATCTTTATCAACAGCTGAATCAAAATATGTTGCAGCAACAACTAACTGTACACATGTATTATGGCTTAAGCAAATGTTGAAGGACATAAAGGTAAAATGCAAGGAACCCATAACTATCTATTGTGACAACACTGTAGCAATTGATATATCTAAGAATCCGGTATTACATTATAAAACTAAACATGTTTCTATCAAACTGAATTTTCTAAGGGAGAATGTTGAAGCAAAAGAAATAAAACTGGTTTATGTGAATACCAAAGAGAAGATTGCATATATTTTCACTAAACCTCTACCTAAGGAGACCTTTGAATATCTTAGAGACCAGCTTGGGGTCATACCCCCACTGGTAGAAACTTAGACATTTGATGTTTGTCATCAACTGACAGAATTAACAAAGAAATCTTTTATTCCAGCTTTGATGAGGAAGCTACTTCTCAGGGGGAGTAGTTGGTATACTGAATTGGTTGGTATTTTGTATTTACATCTGGTTTTGTATTGGCTTTGGCATTTGTTGTCAAAGGGGGAGAGATTGGTATGGAAAAACACAAGAAAAACACATGTCACTCCCAGGGGGAGAGATTGTTTATATCTATATTTTAATTTTTGGTTATGATCTCTTTTTGGGAGATTGTTGGTTTTTGGTATTTGGCATTTCTGTCTTGGCACTTTGATGGTTTTTCCATCTTGTGTTGCCATCAATGCCAAAGGGGGAGATTGTTGGTATTTTGGTATGGTTTTGTCATTGATGGCAACACCTACTATCACCTATCAACTCTGGCACTTTGAAGAATTGGCAATGTTCACCGGCAAGCAAGTGACTTATGCACAGTCACCGGTATTTGGTACACCGACAAGATATAATATTCACCGGCCCCTGGAATGGCATGGAAAACTCCTGGTTATGTCGAAGACATCGTTTGGACACTTTGTCTTGGAGATTTGTTTATTGGCATATTCATATTGGCGTATTTGCTGTTACTGGCAAATAGGTCCAGATCATTCACCGATAGGCTTATCTATTCCAGATCAGCACGACACGCTATGGAGATGTTTTATTAATGTTGTAATTGCATTGAGCTGACATGTTGAATCAGTTATTGCATCGGACATTGTTTTATTTGTAAAATGATTTTATTGTAATATCCTTTAGAGCCAACCTACTAAAATTGGTCTTAGGTTATGATATAAATGTAAGATCTTATTTGTAAGATCTAATGCAGAATGCAAAAAGGAATTGTGTGAAGGTATATGCGAGAATAAGAAGAGCTATACACACAAACATCATTTGAAGGTTGAAGCAAGGTTTTTGTGAAGACAATCAGAACTACACCAGTACTGAATCCAACATAGTAGGATGCTATTTTGAGTAGTACATCCTTATTGGATTTAACCATCCAATTGTAGTCAGTGTGACTCCCATTTGTGATTGAGCAGTGAGCTCTAGGCGCTTGGCCTTTCTACATGTGCAGACCCCATTTGTATACACATACTACTTGCAGTAGTATCATCTGATTGTGGGTAAGGTTTCCCACCATGGTTTTTCCCCTTACATGGTTTCCATGTACAAATATTGGTGTCATGTGTTGTGGATGTTATTGTCTTTCTGTTTCATGCATTAATCTTTACCGGTACTATAATTAACTGATAAAACTGTCTACTGACATACAAGTTTGGTTTACCGGTATTAAGAATTTAAGTTGGTTAAGTTGTTTTGGTTTTAATTTATTTTGACAACTGATTCACCCCCCCCCCCCCCCCTCTCAGTTGTCCCCGGGACCTAACAAGGAGTCATTTGGAGAAGTACATGTGTAATCTACATGGTTTCTGGTGGTCAAAAAATAGGGCCAAATGTTTTGCGCGACCCCATCTTGTTGCTTCGTCTAGAATCTTCCTTCTTTGATGTATTTCTCTATAAAAGGTAGCCTTTGAGAGTATTAATCATGTTGTTGTTTGCAGGTGGAGTGTTATGTTGTCAGAATTCATCTAGATTGTGGGTTGTCATTTGTAGATTATTGTTGAAGAAGCTAAGTGCTGATATTGTATTGTAACCATTAGTTTATTGGAATACAAAAGCATTTTTCTTTTTGAGTGTGGGGTGTTTCACCCAAAAGGGTTTTCCTCATGATATATCTTGTGTTTATCTTTATGCATGTTCATTATCTCCATGTGAATGTGTTTCTATTTTTTTAATAGTTAAAGATTCGTAAAGAAAAATTGCACTATCTCCCCCACTAGATTAGTGTTAGGAAGTGTTTTCTACACCTTAGCTTCCTTTCAACTATTATGGACTAACTCAATCATACTTTAAGTTATGTTAACTAACTATTTAAAGTTGAGACTAACAAAGTACAAATACTGTGCTACGTTATTCCTTATTTTGATAGGATTTCTATAACTTACGTGGTAGACTTTGGTTAGATTACTTGATACTAACACTTTTAATTGTGTATCAATGCATAAAATTTGTTAATGAAGAGAGAGTTATCAAAATCGCATGAGATTCATATAGTCCTGTTATAGAGTTAAGTCAATTCACTTTGGATACTTACATCTCCACTCTTAAGGAATATCTATACGAATTTAAAAAATATGTCCACTCCTAAGATATACTAAAATAATTACAAGCAAAAGAGAGCACAAATATCTTCATGCTTCATTGGATCCTCTCCAACAATTCCTTGCTTACTATGTATGCGACCAATTGAAAGTAACATGTTTGAGATTTTAAAAAGTGACATGTATGAGACATAGACTTACCATTGTATCCAAACTAACCTTGATCACATTACAAACCTACATTGCATGAAAATCACATCCCTTACCACATCATGTGTAACCTTACCACATGTGTGCCATATTACATTACTGCTTCGTGGAAAAAAAATCATATTTTTTTATTTAGCAAAACCTTTTAAACTCTCTTCTCTTTCTCTTCATTTCACTTTTTTAGATAATTATAAGCAAATATTTATATGCTATTCATTAATTTTTATTTATTTTTTAAAATTTTTTTGGAGTGTTTGTACTCAAAAAAATAATAGACTAAGAATCTAATAATAGTTTATTATTTTATAGAAATCAATATCCTTTTGTATGTATCAATATATATAACTCCTATAACCATATCTTCGTTTTGGTCTAGATATAAATAAAGGATAATAAAAATAGAAAATTAGAACAAAGTACCAATTATAGAACGAGGTATGAGATCCATAAAATGATCTTTTGTATATATATAGATATATATATTGGTTGATTAGAAATATCTATGTAATTTGAAATACATAATTCACATACACTTCAAAATGGAAGCAAAATACAACGATAACAGTATTTTCTATATAATGTTACTCAACCGACTCAATGTAGTGCCATATAAAATATTTAACCTTTGAATAATTATAAATACATAAAATCTATTGCTTTATACTTGTTTCTACGTTATCCATATCAGGGTTTTTATAAGATCTACAATGGCTTCTTATTCATAGAAAAGCTTGAGAACGAATTCTCAGTATCTCATCTTTTATAAGTGTACCACACAGACCACAAAAGATAATTGACAAAATTGAGTGCGCTGAGAAAACAGAGAAGCCAGTAGAAGCGATCCAGATGATTTCGATTCAAATTATTCCCTGAAAGCCATCCAACGCCATCTCCAAAACGTCTAGTGGCGCCATTAACAATGGACACAAGCACCGAGCTCAGATAATACCCCATCGAAATAGACACCCATGAAAGAGCTGTTGCCATTGATCTCATTCTACAAGGTGCCTGCGAGTAGAAAAATTCCATCAGTCCAGCCAATGCAAACATATCAGCAATTCCCAGCACAAAGTATTGAATGCCAACCCACAAAAACGTCACAGGCAAAGGCTGGGAAGAATCGATCAAATCATAATGTCTTGCAACTTTTTTTCTCTTGATCTCCATCGATGCAGCGACTGCCATTGATATTATGGATAACACTAATCCCACACCAACTCTCTGCAAATGAGAAATGCCCGTTTCTTTGCCAGTTAAGCGGCGAGCCAAAGGCACAAATGCTCGATCATAGATTGGAATAAGGATGATCATGCTAATCACTGGAATTGCAGGCAGGGAAGCTGGTGGGACTTTGAAGTCATTAATGGTGGTTTTCATTGTTGTGGCCTGTCTTATTGAAAAAGTCTGCAGCTGGGCAATGCAGCAGTTCATCATTATAGTGCTGGCAAATATGGGCAGTATTCTCATCATTATCTTCACTTCTTCAACCTGACTCACTGTGCATAACCGCCACGGGCTTTCCGCACCGCCAGCGCTGGGATCCACTACAGATGCTTTCTCCAGAAACCTTACAAACACACACACACAAAATGCCATTATTCGCAATCAGATATTTGCTTTAAACTGATCATATAAGTAGACACTACAAAGCTTTTCATTGGGAAAGGTACGGCAGTTTTTGGAAAAGCTCTCAGAGGGTATAATTAGTAAGGTGGAATAAGTTGAACAGTTCTACATTCTGTAGGGTGGAATAACGTGTGGAGTTGATTCCATAATAATTGAGTCAACATTAACGTGTGGAGTTGATTCCATAATAATTGAGTCAACATTACTGTTTTTATGTACTTAAAGCTTTGGCAGTGGACTGTATGGCTTCTATTTTAGTCCTGGATATGACATTTACGGCGCATTATGATCATGGTGCACCGACTTGCTTTTCAGATTTATATGGAGGATTTTTACTTTCACTGAAAGGTAAAGATCACTTTGTGAGTTTTCGTATATATGGAGAGAGAAAATGATAGACGGAATATATTTAACCTAAACCTATAGCCTCAACACTCAACAGTACAGGAGACTCAAAAGATCTCAAATTTATATTTTTAAAAAAAAAATTATTGTTTAATTTAAAAAAGTGGAATTGTCTATATTCTCAACAGTAGAAGAGGTCTAAAAGATATCAAATTTATATTTACTTTTTTGAAAAAGGAAATATATTGTTTAATTTGAAAAAGTGGAATTGTCTATGTAGGCAACAAAATGGTTCTTGACAAGATAATTTATTTCAAAAGATCTCAAATTTTAATATTTATTTTTTGAAAAAAATATTATTTAATTTGAAAAAGTGGAATTGTCTATAGTCTCAACAGTGGAAGAGGTCTAAAAAGATCTCAAATTTATATTTACCTTTTTGGAAAAAGAAAAAATATTGTTTAATTTGAAAAAGTGGAATAGTCTGTGTGGGCCACAAAATGGTTTTGACAAGATAATTTATTTGTAGATTATTAATTAGATTAAAAACCAGAATATAACAGTATTTGTTTTTTAATTTAATTATTAAATACAAATAAATTGTCTTGTGAGAGTCGTTTTGTTGTCTGCATAGATAGCTTTGAAAAAGTTTTCAATGGAGGTCTAATTTTTTTTCAATATTATTCTTTTTAGAAGCATGATTCTATTGTTTAGTTTTTTTTTTATAATATTGGTTAGTTCTATATGATTTTGATTTTCATAGTCTTTACAATTTAGATTAAAATTTTTAAGTTATATATGATTTTTTATTTAATTTTTAATTTTTTAAATATTTAATACTCTTCATATTAAATATTTTTTACAATTTGACTTGAAATTACAGATTCAAGTTGGTATTTTTCTATTAAAATGTAAAAATTACGAAATATCATTTAATTAATTAAATATTCACTCTAATAAAATTAAAAAATTGAATGACAATTATATTTTGTAGAGTCTCTTATTTTATAATTATATTTTTATTTTTCTAAAATAAAATCATCAAAATGATGATTATATCATGTTAGAAAGATGATTGGTCAAGAAAAGTTTTCTCACAATAGTAAAGTATTTTATAGGGGCTTCCAATTAAATCAAACATTTTATAATAGTTCTTATTTGGATTTGGTAACTCTTATTTTGCTTCCTACTCTAGAGATTAAATTAATATATTCAAACTTGAATTTAAATGAAAAACAACAAAATAAATAACTAGCTTTCATTTATACTTAAGGTCGATTTCAGTAAAGCTATGTTAAGGTTTTTTATTTTTATTCATAGGAAATATAGAGATGATAAAACACTCAAATTAAATTAAAAATATAATATTTTTTATGTATGTATATAGAAAACATAAATTATATGAATAAGATTAATAAAAAATATCTATTGTAAAGAGAGGTAAGAAAGATGTCAAGTAAGAAAGATGCCTTAAAACTTATAGTCATATTGAAATAACCAGAACACCTTAAAACTTATAGTCATATTGAAATAACCAGAACACCTTAAAATATATGAATCTTTATTATTATTTTAAACCATCAACACAACTCTTTATCTTAATATTTACCTTTAAATTTTTTCTTTTAATCTTAATTTAAAAACAAACAAAATCTTCATAAATTATAATTTATGTTTAACTTTTAAATAAAATACAGCTTATCTATTTCAATTCTTAATAAATAATAATATAAAATTCAGAGACCTGGACCAGACTGTCCTTCCTCCTCAGTATTTTGTCAAAAGAATTGTGGATTATCATGGGTGAGGATGGAAAAATTATTTTATCGAAAAATAAATAAATATAAAATTCAAAATTCAAAATTCACAATTCAAGACAGTTTTTATAGATATTTTCTTAAAGCCACGTTGATACAAACTTAATATATTGATTCTTGTCCATTGACTATGTGTCACATATTTTGTATATTCAGATTGTACCATCACTCTAAACCTGGAAAACGAAAAAATGATATTTAATCTTGGCGAGTGTTGGGGAACTGAAAGGCTAACTTTAGATTCTCGTTTACTTGGGAAGCTTCATTAATTTTGCCTTTTTAAAACGAAATAGCAGTGACAGTACTACATATATTTCGATTTCAGCTGGAATCATGGAAGCAAGGCCGCTGTGTATAACAGTAGTCTTTAGACTAACCAGTAAACTCCAGAAAAGTAACGTTCAGAATGTAGCAATTGCAATTCATACAGACATTTTTTCTACTGTAATGATTGTAACATGGCTAGGACTTCTACGTACCTAAACTGCGGGGTCCGGTGAAGGTGAGAGCTATTTACTTTGGTCGGTTCACTTTCGTAGCCTTGGTACTGAATGTCATTTGGGTTCAACCGTCGCTTGCGAATGGCCGCTACAAACACCTGTAAAAAGCATGAACCACTGGCTAAGAAATTGGACAAATTATCATAAAAGGATTGCCAAAATGAAAATTTTGTTTGGGTCCCTTAGTTTGTGATTAGAACTCCCAAGCAGTGTGATCTGAGACAATGAGTTAATTTTGCATATAGTGTACCTGAGCAATACAGGTTAGAGGACTGCCGATGGGGATCCTGTTTCTATACCTGCGTGTATATGATAGAAAGAAAGCTAATACAAGTGCAATGCTTAGAATAGAGAGGACAAATCCCCAGAACCAGCCCTTATTGTCTTGTACCCACACTACAAATGTTACTGCTAGCAATGAACCCACACACATGCTGAACAAAAACCAGTTGAAGAAATTTGATCTCAGCTTTCTCTCTTTTCCATCATTCTCATCGAATTGTTCTACCCCATGAACAGGCAAAGAGCCCTTAATGCCTCCAACACCCAGAGCAACGAGATACAGACCAGTGTAGAGCATTAGAGCTTGTCCACCTTCCACCTGCTTGCAAATCCCAGCATTGGATGGATTTCCCATGTCACATGCCGGAGGCTTTAGTGAAGGGAAATGTGCTTGTACTGTTAATAACACCCAACCCTGCATATTTCATGAACGTAAAATCAGAATCTAAACAAGTCTGAATATTTCATGGATGTAGACTAAGAATGAAAATAAGCTGCACAATTCAAGAGAAGACTGAAGAGAAAGAACAAAGAGAAGTGGACCTACTAAGAGCTCTACGACTGCAAATATGATAACGGTTACATAGGTGGTGGTGAAGGTGTCACACATAAATGCTCCCAAAAGCGGCAGCAGGAAGGAAGTCCCTATGAAATTTGTGACAGTATTGGCTGATACAGAGAGAGAAAAATGCATGAACCCATAAAAATAGTTCACAAAATTCGTTGCATTTGCCAGGAATGCTAAGTTCTCGAATGTTTCGGACACTGCAACACATCAAGCTCGAATATCAAGCGAATTCAAAGGGATTCTCTTTACAAAATTAATTTTTTTAAAATTTAACTACGGGATTTTTTAATATTAATATTTTAGATCACATTCTATGATTTATTATCAGATTATTAAAAAAATGAAGAAGATAGATACATTTTCTTACACTTTCTTAACATCTTGATTCGATATATTGATACTAAAAAATCACACAACCAAATTCAGAAACACCTAAATTATAGATCACAAATTCAACTTTTTTCAAATGCTTACAGAAAACAAAAGCTGCAGCAAGGATTCCACCATGTTTGGGTTTATCCACATGTTTGTTTCTCCAGTCCACATATTCCTCTAGCTGGTGTGCTTCACCTCGTTCAGTTTCCTGTACGATCCGTTAGTTTTCATGGAGTAAATCATAAATTCTACATCAATAAAATCGAAGAAATCTAGGCCTTCAAATCATGTTTCTAGAGAAGGAACAGAGTGGGCATACCATTATAATTTTTAACAGCAGCCCCCAGTTAATTTTTGAAACAAAGCTGCACTGGAGTTGAAGGGCCTTTAAAGTTTCTCTATGTACAGGTGTTGGAATTTTGTGGGAATCCGGTCTGACAAATAAAGGAAAAGACGTTCTATTCGGCTATAGGATGGGAAAAAAGAAATCATTCCCTTGATGGTGGAAAATTGTTTGTTATTCGATGCATCCAAAGCCCAAAATAACATTGCTGTTAAATTTCAGCCTTATCGCCAGTGGCATATACCATTTGACCTGGAGATTGGTTGCTTAGTCGTTTAGGACAGTCTGTGAATGTGAAACCCAAAACTATACGGTGTCTTTTCCATTTCAGTGAAAGAGGTAGTAACTGGGCCCCCTCATGATTTTTTTCATGAGAATAAAACCTATTTATGTCTATATTTTAATGGTTTAGTTGAGATCTCGACCTCACTTTTAGTTTTGAATTCTAATGATGATTTATTTATTTTAATGGAGGAGGAGGACGAGGATGAGGAAGAGGAATTGCTACTTTTAATCACAATGAATCTTAGTATAACCATTTTTAATCATATTTTTTTCCCACATTCTAATGACTTTTATAGACATTTTCGTATCATTTATAATCAAACTTTATGTTAAGTTTTTAAAACATTAGACTTGGTTATTGATAGTTTTATAAATTTACATATGTATATGATTATTGTTCAATTGTGATGATATATTATGATAGATTGTGTTAGTTGTAATGATTAAGTATTTTGTGAAAGATATTAATCTATCATACGTAAAAAAAAGTAGTCATATTCCACCTAGGCATCCACATAGGCTTTTAAGCCTAGCTAGGTAACTTGACACATCTCCTTATGAGGTGTCCAAGTTATTGAGAGGTTATGAGTGGTGTCAAATATCATTTGACACATCTCCCTTATTTTTTGGGCAGTTTTGCCACCACTCTAGTTCTTCCCTCCTTTCGTGGTTGGTCTTTGACCTATATGTACACATCTTCTTTCCATTATTCAATGGTATTGTTCAATTTCGTGTTTTATGTGCTTGAGATCTGTGTTCATTGGATTTTGGATTTGACAAAACATAAAAAAAGAAGCAATAATATATATGAATCACCTACAACCATAATAATTGATATTTGTAATGGAAAGATAGCGAGTCTATAATAAGATTGGACACCTATAATTGAGTAGGCTTTACCCTAAAGAATTGGTGTATTCAGGAAGAATTATAGCTATTTATGGTGAAAATGGATAACAATAATAACGATATTAAAAGGCTAAATGAATTCAACCACAAAACCCTAGCCTAACAACAACAAGGATCCACCATAACATATGAAGATTACCTAAGACAATGCAAATCAAATGAAATCGCAAAGATTATACCATCACATGTCCAATAGGGTTTGGATCTCCATTCTTCCTATCTCCATTGATCTTGCTTGATATATTTGCTCTCAGATTTTATGTGTACAAGAGCTCAACAAAGAACGAAATGTGGTTGCAAGTAGGATCGCATATGCCAAGTAGTCAATTGATCAAGTGGTTAGAATGATTGATTAGGGTTGATAATGAAGGAAGCATCTCCTTATATAGAAGACACTATATGAAATGGAGGGATAAGATTGAGAGGTGTAAAAAGAGGTCGGCTATGATTAGAAGGTAGGTAAAAGAAATAATAAAATAATGAAAGGGGTAGGTAGTGTATGAATTAAGAGATGAATGACGTGTCATGGGTAGAAAAGGTTAATGAAATAATTAAATAAATAAAGATTTATATAATTAATAGAAGAAGTGGGATCAATTAAATAAATAAGATATTTATTTAATTTAGGAAAAGGATAATTTAAATAAATAAATGTATTTATTTAAATGAGAAATAAGGCTAGAAGAGGATAAATGAATTAATTAAATAAGTAAAGATCTATTTAATTAATAGTAGAATTAAGCTTAGATAATTTAATTAGACTGGACAATTTTAGTTGTCTACATTTTGCCCCTCTTTGAGACAATGCGGCTTGTCGCGTTGTTTCAAAGAAGATAAGATGAACTGATACAGAGTTGCCCCAAGATGGGAATGATATGCCCCCTCGAGAGATTGGATGAAAATGTGTGAAAAGACCACAGACAATCTCTCGATAAAAAAGAAAGGCTAGAATGAACTGACCGGATAAAGTGACAGAGTCACGGGATAATGAAGACTGACTCGGGAGACGAGGGCTAGGTTTAGGGTAGTCTATAAAATAGACCACGAGGGAAATACATCCTCATTGTCATCCACACATCCATGAGATCAAAGTGTAGAGCGAAATAGAGCAGCAACAATCAGCAACGATGGCATTGGTTCACAGATTCAATCGCGTTCACCGATTCCAGAGGCCAGTAGAGGCAGGAGAGCCAGTAAGTACCACAAAACCTCCTTGTACTTTGATGCATTTATTGTTGTCATAAATGCATGTCAAGTAGTGCAATATGTCTTCAAGGCCGAATCGATAGTTCTGTGATGAATATACACTGTCGATTGGATAAGCTGCTGAGAGGATACACTCAAGCAGGTCCTCTAGGGAAGACTAGGATAACAAATAGGGCTAGGATTGACAATTCTGTGATAGAACATACATTGCCAATTAGGAAACTATTCAAGAGGATTCACTCAAGCATAGGCCCTAGGATAAGATAGATCAAGGCACTTTGTGATGAACAGTGAGTACCAAGATATAGTACTTTGTGATGAATAGGGAGTACTAAAATATGAGCAGCACTTTGTGATGAATAGTGAGTGCAAATGTGAGCAGCACTTTGTGATGAATAGGGAGTGCCAAACATGTAGTACTTTGTGATGAATAGGGAGTACCACTAGGATAGAATATCATAAGCACTTAAGAGAAAAAGCAACATTTTGTGATGAACAGTGAATGCCACTATGACTGAGATGATTGATTTGCTTGACTGTAGGAGTATCTACCTATGCTAGAGTCCCGAGAGAGATTCCCATCGACTCAGAGGTTGCGACCTAAGTTGACAGCCGAGGACCAAGCTGCGATTGAGGCTATGGGATTGAGACATATTCTGTATGTGCCTGAGTTTCGGGCAAACATGGGATTGCTGACTGCACTGGCGAAGAGGTGGCACTCTGAGACATGCACTTTGCATTTGTCGATGGGGGAGATGACAGTCGCCCTAGAGGATGTATACAAGATTCTGCGGATATTGATTGATTGGGAGCTGATTCCATACGATCGAGACAGAGACAGGGATGCCCTTAGACGAGTGTTCTAGGATCCAGTATTAGAGATGAGGGCTGGACATGTGGCATGGGATACGATGACATAGACAGGATTAGCACTACCAGTAGTATTAGCAGGAGTGATCAGTGGGTTCCTGTGTCCAGACAAAGCGACACGAGGATTGGTTGTGTAGCTATATGTATTTTGACATCATTGTATCATGACACTTTATATATATATGAGATATATATAAGATGATTCATCTTTGTGGCAGCTATATGCATGTGTACCTATGTGATGTTTATATGTGATGTAAATATGTACATGAGGAAATGCAATATTTTTGTTCTTTTATGTTTTATATGTGTATGCATGATGCAAATGTGAATGTATGTAATGCAGATGAATATGATAATGCAAATGTAAATTGTGCTACTAGGTGTTGTGTGTAGGATGTGATATCTATATGTATGTATGAAATGCTTATATGTGGTACTGCAAGTGCAACTACATGAAATGCAAATATTTTTTGTGTGTCATTATACTCGTCATATGATAGCAGGCTATGCGGACTTGAGAAGGATGATGGAAGTCAATCAAGAAAGGGGAATGAAAGATAGAAGATATGAAAGTGAAAGAGCTTCTTGTGCGTTATCATCATTGAGCTTTATTATGACAAGTAGGTTATGACAATCGAGGCATATGTTTGACGCAGAAAGTCATTGTACCTGTTTGCATGGAGATAAGACAGTCACAAACAAGGAATGCCCCAGTTCATACTAGACTCATAGTGTCCTCATATCCTTGGACAAGTCATAGCATTACTAAGAGATAATCCACAGATAGCAAATACAAATAGGTTACGATACCCCATCCTCGCCTTTCTAGTCAAAGACATCCTGGAGATAGAATCTCTAGTCAGAGACATCCTGAAAAAGCTAAAAGACATGTCACCAAAAGATAAAATCAAAAGAAAACCAAGACTCGACACCAACATCCACTGTAGTCCTCAAATTTAATGTCTCTTGTCACTTGTATAAGTCTTATTTGATTGTGGTCATAATGTTTACTTTCACAAAAAGGATAGATAGCATGGAACCATATGTTGTCTGAGTCTGTTGAAAGATTTGATTTGTTGAAGCCCATTGTTGCTGTTGTGTCTCATCTAAAACTGACTGAATCCATGAAACTGATACTTTATTGTGGAGAAGATGAAACTTTATTGTGGATCTGTGATGCAAATGTTGCTTTATTGCGGATTGTGTGCGGATAGATTGAAGGAAGCTGGAAGAAACTGTACTCCTCGAAACATGTGATGCTCTTAGTTCCACACCCATCACTAGACGTAGGATTTGCCTTAGCCACAGATAAGAGCTGATTTATTATGGATGGAAAGGGAGGTGAAAAGGGACGTTTATTATGAATGGCTAACCAATATTGGGTAGATCAATAACAAGCCATGATGGGAATGGGTAAGTTTATTATGGATGAATTGGTCATGAGTGTGTGCAAAGTGAAGTGATGAAAGAGAATCTTGAAGGAGGGAGGAGCAATGTCTCTACACATGGCGCTGGTGACCCAGTTTTCACCATGGTACTTTCCCAGGGTGCCACCGAACTGGTTTTCACTATTGGACGAAATTATTTCTCTTTAGTTTTTTTTATTTTTCAATGTTTTTTGTGTCACAAGGCGCCTGTTTGTCAGGTTTTCACCAAGTAACGATTTTTTTGTTTTATAATTTTTTTTTTAATTTTGAATTTTTTTGATTTTTTTGTATTTTTTGAATTAGGATACTCTGAAGAGCTATGTGTAAAACCTGCGAAGGTGCATGCTATTGATAGGATCCTCCAAAGGTTTGCCTTCTGTAGTTGTGAGCTAATATGCCCCAGATCCATATGCTGCTGTAATGATGTAAGGACCAAGCCAGTTTGGTTCGAACTTGCCCTTCTTCTCTTTGTCTTGCTGATTTTTAGGATTTTCTCTGAGAACTAAGTCACCCACCTCTAATGTGTGAGGCTTGACTTTATGATTGTAACTATGTTTATCCTTGACTGAATGATGTGTAGCTTGAGTGACTGTCTTCCTTGATAAAGGAACTGAGATAGAATTACTAATGTGTGGACTATGTTTGCCCATATGCGTGTCACCTAAAGAAGTTTGGGCATCCCTGATAACAAAGTCCTTGAAGGAAGCTCCATTAAAGGTCCATGATGTATCGCCAGAAGGGAAAGGATGTGCGGAACAAGTGGATGAGTGATGAAGGCTTATGATTGTGAAAAGAAGTGAAAGTAGGATAGCATGATGGAGACTTAGGATCAACAAGTATGCTTTTTGATTTAAAATTTTAGAACTTTTGCCCCTATTTATTTTGATATTAGGGGAGATCAACTCTTGCTCTTTTTGCTTCATAGGATTTTTATCTTTGACTTTGATTTTTTTAGAGTCCAATAGCTTTTGATTTTGATTTGAACTAAATGACTTCTCTTTATTTTTGACTTTTAGATTTTTCTTTTCAAAGCTTGATTTTTGATCCCCAATTAGTAAGGGCTTTTTTAATTCTTATCGATCCAAGTCTAGAAGTGGAGTGGAAAAGGAATGAGTGGTTGAAATGGTAAGGCTATGTGAGTTCTCAAGTGGGCTGGCGATATGCTCAATAGATTCTTTGTTGGAACCACTCTTAGGACTATTGATATCAAGAGCTGCTTGCACCACTAGAGGAGATTTGCATTCAGACTTAGTAGCCACAACACTAGGTGGTTCACACCCAATTCCTTGGCATTGCAAATTGTTTATAGATTGTTCATGTCAACTGAATGTCTTAGGAGATAGTGGGAGTTGATCAACATGAAAGATATACTCACCACATCCCATGTCTTTAATCTTGAACTTTTCTTTGATCTCTACTTGTTTTGATGTAAAAGCTTTCAAGGATTCTGGATCCACATATGCCGATGAAGGAATAGCCTCTCGATTGACTGGTATTGTTATTTCTAATCTAGGTCATAGATTGTTGCAATATATGAATGGATTTGGGTCATCTTTGATAGTCACTTCAACTCCATTGTGTGGAAACTTGATACATCGATGATATGTAGATGGGACTGCACTCATCTCATGAATCCAAGGACGTCCCAAAAGTATGTTGTATGTGAGATCAAGGTCTAGGACTTGACAAACCACATCCTTAGTAACTGGCCCAACTCTAAGAGGCAAGGTGACTGTACCTTTGGATGAACGCTCTTCATCATCATATGCCTTGATGGTAATTTTGTTTGTAGAATTCACAGCTTTATCAGAATATCCCAATTGTTTAATAGTGCTCAATGTACAAATGTTTAGACCAGCTCCTCCATCTATCAGGACTCGTTTTATTCGATGTTTGTGTAGGAAGGCTTTGATGTGTAAAGGTGCATTATGTGGTTGACTTACGGAGGCGTCATCGGCTTTTGTGAATGTAAGGGAGTGTGGAATGGAAAGGTATCCCACCATGGCTTGAAATTGGTCCACGTTCAGATCGGTAGGAATAGCAGTTTCTCTAAAGATTTTGTCAAGAATGGCTTTATGTGCGGGGGATATGTGTAGGAGCTCAAGAATGGAAATGAGCGCGGGTGTCTTCCCTAATTGTTCTACAAGGTCATACTTAGGTTTGGTTGATGAGGAAGTGGTGTTCTTGGCTGGAGCACCTTGCAAAGTGATTTTACCTCGACAGGTTGTAACATGACATTCAGAGGTAGGTTCGGAAGAAGATCCAACACCTTTTAAGATAATCTTGGGTCTTTGGGTAGAATTCTCAGGGTTTTTGTCCTTGATGATAATGGTAGAGACGTAATTGTCCATCGAGATGTGATTGATGGTTGAATCATAGTAATTAGATGCTCTGGTATAGTTGGTTTGGTCATCTGTGGCTTTAGCTTTTCCCTTGTCATGCTTTGGGAATGGTTCCTTAAACATCTCATGTTCTTGATTGGAGGAATGTCCTTCAATCTCAATGTCACCTCTATCAATGAGATCTTGTATGATGTTCTTCAGTCGATGACAATTTCCTGTCTTATGACCCCTGCTCTTATGAAATTCACAATATTCATCATCATTCCAGCAATTTGGTTTAACCTTTGGTTCATATGGAGGAAAATCTGGAATAGTGATTACCTTATTTGCCACTTGCTTCTTGAAAAACTGACTCAAGTGGTTCTCCCAATGGAGTGTACTTCCTTCGTGATCTAGAAGTTGTTTGAGTATTCACCTGATTTGATCCGGAAAAAATGAATTTGGGTCGCACTGTATTGGCATGAACAACACCATCATTGACTGTGTTCTTGTTTTTATTCCAAAATCTTGGCTTGTCTTTTCCTTTAAAGTCATCTTTGTTTTCCTTGAATATCTTAATGACTCCTTGTTCAATTAGGACCTTCTCTGTTGCTAAGCCTTTTTCAATGACATCCTTGAAGGTGGACAAACAATCTTTCCTTAGATCATAGCCAATGTCTTTGTTAACATTTTGGGTGAACATTTCTACCATTTGTTTTTGTGGAATTTCACAAGAGCATCTGCTAGCTAGATTCTTCCATCTTTGTAAAAATGATGAAAAAGACTCTCCATCTTTTTGCTTGGTGTTGCACAAAGTAGTGACTGATATGTCCATCTCTATGTTGTAGGAGAAATGTTGAATAAATGCCTCTGCTAAGTCACCCCATGACTTAATACCAGGTGGGAGTTGGGAGAACCATTCCATAGCTTGATCACCTAGGCTTTGTGGGAATAATCTCATCAAATATGTCTCTTCTGCTGCTACCTCAATGCAAGTTGTGAAAAACTATCTTATGTGTGCCTTAGGATCCCCTTTTCCTCTATACTAATCAAATTTAGGCATCACAAAGTGTGTAGGAAAAGGAGGCATTGGAATGCTCTTGTCAAATGGATAAGGACATATGTCTCTCATTGTGTATGTTGGCTTCGGTGTATTTATGTCCTCCATTTTCTTTTGTAAGTCCCTGATTTGTTGCTCCAAATTGCTCTTAGGTGGAGATCGACTTCTTGGACCATACCCCATGCTTGAAGCACCAATTGGAGGAGGAGCATGTTGCATATATGGATGATATTGATCATACACATGTTCATATGGAGGAGGTCTATAGTGATGCTGCATATATGGACCACTTGGTATAGATTCATGTTGAGGAACAAAATATCTATTTTGTCCATGTATACCATACTCTACAGGCATGTCATGTTCTAATGTGTTGCCCCCAAATTTGACACGGGGTTTCCTTGTGTCCAAATTTTGAGCATGCCTTTGAATATCCAATTGCTTTGGTGGTTGATCCTCAGCATTGATATGTGATTAAGCATATTTCTCTGCATAAGACTTCCATAATGGTCTACGAAGGTGAGTATCATATGCTTGACCATGTGTATAGGACCTCTGGTTTTTGAAACAAAGATGATGGTGATTCAGGTACCGTATGTGCTCCTTTATTGCCTCCACTATTAGGCCTTCTTTGATCCATGTTGGAGTGAGTTTGTTGCAAAGGCCGATTTTCCATTATTTGAGACATGTCAAAATCATGAGGTATCTTGGCTCCACTTTGTGCCATCATTTGTAAGAAGTATTGTCTATCCCTCCTCATTATTTCCTCAACCAATCGATTGAAATGGGGATCCATAATGGATTCTTCCACATCTGCTGAATGTACTGAAAAGTTGTCCATATCATCATTGTGTGTATCATTGTTGTTTGTAGTGTCCATGTTCTCAACATTTGGAATGTTTCTATAGGCATCCATGTCAGGTAATGTAGTATGATCATAATTGAAAAAGATATCATTGTCATACTCATAGGAACTCATGTTTGCAGACTCTTGAGCCTCTTTAGCTTCTCTCCTAGATTTTTGAAGATGGGTTTCAACCATGAACTAGGTATTGACCAAGATGTGTGAGACTAGATGAAAATGGAAAAAGTATGGAAGACCAAGGGTTGGATGGAATGTAAATGAATCTAAAGTGTACTTGCAATGTCCAAAGTGTAAGACCAAGTATGTATGTAGTAGAGTAGGTGTGGCTTCCAAAGAGAGGATAGTTTCTCTTGATGAGGTAAGTTGACCTTGACTCTAAGTAAGACCAAATGAGACCCAAAGGTGATAGACCTTGATGAGGGACCATTTAGCAAAATGTTGTTGTATGTAGTGTGTTGACAAAGTATGATGAGGACAAGCAAGTGACCTTTTGACTCAAGTTTAGACAAATGTAAATGTAATGTAAGGTGTAAAGCAATGATGGATTTTGTGAGACCCAAAGACAGGTTGAATGCTAGATGAAACTTGAAGAAATAACCTAGGAAGCTCAAGAATTCTGAAACTGATTGCTCTTGTTTGCTGGACTGTAAAATTTTTCCAATTTGTGAAGTTGTTGGTTGTCACCAAATCTGAATGTTTGACTGTTTTTCGTGACAAGAGGACACAATGTTGATGAGGACTCAATGTTTGCAAGTGTTTAGACTCAAAATGACTCCAAGAAAAGTGTGTTGTTTGATGTAAAAAATGTTCTACATACACTTGAAGACACAAAAGACACAATGTTTTGTTGTTTGGTCTTGAATGTTTTGAATGTTTAAAATAAGTCAAACTCAATTCTTATGGCTAGCCAAGATAATAGTTGTTGATCCCACATGAGGTTTTACCCTCGAGGCTATGCTATTCAGAGTGAATACTTAGATGCTTGACCTTACTGGCTCCACCCTCGGCACTCACTTCTCGGGTCAGCCAAGCATCAGTCCCCACGAAAACTCCCCGTGGTAAACTTTGTATCTCTACTAAGAACCGTATGTGTGTGGGCTGCTACCAGAGGTCCGACCTCCTGCCTCAACAACTAGAAGGATTTTGGCTTCTAAAACAAAAAGGTGCTAGTAAGGGCATCCGCTCGTGTGGCCATACATGTGACACTTTCAGCTCTGTAAATATAGAAGGCTCCCAGCCGGTAGGGGTTATGCCCTACAACTGATCAAATAAATTTGATCAAACGGGTTTATGGGGAGACATAGTGTCGGTATGAACTAATCAATACACGTTATCCATAGTTTTCACCATGAATACAGTTGTTTATAGTGCTTCGGAAGAGGTGGGTTTTCCTCGCTACCACTTGGGTCATTCTCTTCTCACTAGTAGTCCTAATGACCACACGGGAAGACAGGCCCTTTAAAGATTAAACAAAAAGAGCCTATTGCTCAAGAAACAAAAGACAATGATTCAATTTTAGTGCACCAATTGAAGTGTTTGCTAGTCTATTGAAACAAGACACACAATAAAAATAAAAAAACCCTTGCCAAGGACCTGCAACAAAGATTTATTAGTAGTTTGGATTGTTTCAAATGATCACCCCTTCCTGCAAGCACACAAGTTAGGTAAATTTTAGATCCAAAAGACTTTGTGAAATAGGGGCCTTCAACAATGTGTTTTGTTGACCAATTCAAATATTTGATTCATCATAAAAAAAATACCACTTGTAAAATTTCAAGAGATTTCCAGAAATGTAAGAAAATCCAAAAAATTTGCTAATTTGCTCCAAAAATTAATTTTTTATGAAAAATCATAAAAAATTAATATAAAATGTAAAATTGATCCAAAAAATTTAAACTTCTTACTGGAGAGTCCTGATGGTCTTCCAAACCTGCATAAAAAAATTTCTGCAACAAATCAAAGCAATTTGTGAGATATGAGTAAAATAATGCAAAACCCTAATTTTCAAAGATCTGATTTTTGAGGAATGATTTTTTATCAAATTTAAAATTACAAAGAATATATCCTATGTATAATTCTGAGATATTTCCAAAAATGTAAGAAAATCCAAAAAATTCGCTAATTTTCTCTCAAAATTAATTTTTTATGAAATCTCATAAAAAATTCATATGAATTGACAAAATGATCCAAAAAATCAAAAATTCTTATTGAATCTTTCTAATACTTTTCCTGACCTACACACAAATTTTTATATCAAAATTAAAGCTGTTTGTGAGATCTGATCAAAATAAGGAAAAACCCTAATTTTTAAAGATCCTATTTTTAGGGAAATATTTTGCATCAAAATTAAAATCACAAAGAATAGATCCTATGTATAATTATGAAATATTTCCAAAAATGTAAGAAAATCCAAAAAATTCTCTCATTTTCTCTCAAAATTAATTTTTTATGAAAAATCATAAAAAATTCATATAAAATGAAAATGTGCTCCAAATATTCTAAATTTTGGATTGAGAGCTGCTGATACTTTCTTCAACTTGCAAAAAACATTTTGTGCAAAATTTCCTAGCCGTTTGTGAGATATGATCAAATCTCTCCAAGATCTTGATTTTGTGTCCAAAACCCTAGCTGCACAAGATTATTCTCCAAATTGTTTTACAAAACAACAATATAGGGTTAGAAAAATCTGCAAAAAACATAGATCTAACAAAAATACATGTCCCACCAGGCGTGCCAAAATGTTTATGGTGAAAATGAATAACAATAATAACGATATTGAAAGGCTAAATGAATTCAACCACAAAACCCTAGCCTAACAACAACAAGGATCCACCATAACATATGAAGATTACCTAAGACAATGCAAATCAAATAAAATCACAAAGATTATACCATCACATGTCCAATAGGGTTTGGATCTCCATTCTTCCTATCTCCATTGATCTTGCTTGATATATTTGCTCTCAGATTTTATGTGCACAAGAGCTCAACAAAGAACGGAATGTGGTTGCAAGTAGGATCGCATATGTCAAGTAGTCAATTGATCAAGTGGTTAGAATGATTGATTAGGGTTGATAATGAAGGAAGCATCTCCTTATATAGAAGACACTATATGAAATGGAGGGATAAGAATGAGAGGTGTAAAAAGAGGTCGGCTATGATTAGAGGGTAGGTAAAAGAAATAATAAAATAATGAAAGGGGTAGGTAGTGTATGAATTCAGAGATGAATGACATGTGTCATGGGTAGAAAAGGTTAATGAATTAATTAAATGAATAAATATTTATATAATTAATAGAAGAAGTGGGATCAATTAAATAAATAAGATATTTATTTAATTTAGGAAAAGGATAATTTAAATAAATAAATGTATTTATTTAAATGAGAAATAAGGCTAGAAGAGGATAAATGAATTAATTAAATAATTAAAGATCTATTTAATTAATAGAAGAATTAAGCTTAGATAATTTAATTAGACTAGACAATTTTAGGTGTCTACAATAGCTATTAATAAATCATACCATAAAGAACAAGGACTCTTTGATGTCAAATACATGACAATAATCTTTTATTACATAGCTCTAGCTTCAATTCATGCATGCTTGCAAGATCAACCTCTTAACTCAAGTAAGGATAGTTAAAATGATGTAGGAGTTGTGCCAAATGAGAGGAGGCTATAGACACTTGGTAGGTGTAACAACAGAAAATTTGAAATGGCATAGTAATCGATACAATTAAAATATAGAGAAGGTTATATAATGCAAAAGGCTCAAATAAAAGAAAGGAAAATGACACATTGCTAATCAAGTAATTGAGGAGAAGGCATTTCAAAGCATTAGAGATAAAATTACATAACATTTATAATTTTCAGTTCAACAAATCATTCTTTTCTATATCAAACTATATTAAACTATTTGACCAGGGCGACTACACATGAAATATTACATTTTTATTATGATCTCGGAAAGAGGCTTGAAATTTTCCATATTCATCACAGAAAGAGAAAAATAATTGTAAAAGGTGATCTAATTGTTATTGTAGATAATAACCAGAACATTCATGAATAGACTAACTCCCTCACTTAGAATTAATTGTCATTCTCCAACCCAATCCAATTTTCTATTAAACAAATAGTTTCTATGATGATCAATATGAACCATGGTAGGAGGAATCTTATTTGGAAAGAACTAAAGGAGCCCCTTGGTTTAAAAAATTAAAGGAAAAACATTTTATGTTAAAAGAAACCGAAATAATTAGATCTTAAATCTCATAGGATTCTATCTGAAGGTTAATCCTTTGATATTTGTTATTTTTTTTTAAATATCATTTTATATATAATTATGGTTTGGACCAATCTTCATTAATGCTTCATTGTTATATATTGTGTAGCATTTGATCTTTCATTAATTACTACTTCTTCAATTGCTATCTACCAACCTTACTTTTGATTATGCTTAATTGGTAGATCTCTTATTATTACTTGTATTCAATCCCCCTTTTTTGGTTCTCTCTCCATGCATATATCAAGGAACCTAGTGTGTTTTTCACTATTGGTTGCATCTTACTTATGGATTTGTTAGGACATTATATTGTTTTACATGGAGGGCCTTCCATTCTCTATGCATATATTGATTCATAGTAAATCTCATTTTATTTCTCTCAAGTATTGTTACCATTTTTTTATTCATTTAAGAGGATTTTTTCATTTATCTATATGATTACTGATAATTAACACCTTATGTGACAAATGAGGATGAGGATCTAAATCCACCTTTCCAAATTACATCTAGGGATATTGCTTCATGTAATATTATTATACTGGTGAGTAGACTCTTGAAATCTCATGATAGTTCTCCTATTGCCTTAGTTGACTCTCCTACATGTATCTCTTTTGTGACATTATTCCCTAAGGAGACTAGTTATGTGTTTGTTGATTTCAGATTACCTAATACAATAACTATCCTAGTGATGATTATATTCCTACCACTAGTGATGTACTTCTAGATGACCATGCTTGTTCATTTATGACTCTTTATTTTATGATGACAATATTGAATGTAAATTATGCTTTATTATCTATCCTTGCCATAATATGAATAAAGGCATTTTACTTGAGCATACAATTCAAGACCATATTAACAAGGTGGTAAAAGTTGAAGACATTAATGGTTATGGGAATATACCTTCAACACCTCATCATTATAAAGAGTATTCTAAGGCTAGTGACAATTCAAAACATATAATGAACATCAAGAGAGAGTCTACATATAGGTACATACATCAATGAAATAATTTCTGGCATCTTGCTTATAAATAAATATAATAGAGAATCAATATGAGTTTAATATTACAAAAGATATTTCTCAAGATAATTCTCAAGAGAAAAAAAAAATGTGAATTCTCTAAAATTTCTATCATTATTGGACACATTTCTCACATAAATACTTATGCGGTTCATACTTTATTTATATTTCATCATATGAAAAAAAGGGTCCTATTAGGGGAACAATTTAAGAATTATATTTTGTGGTTCCATTTTTTATTAAAGGGTTAGATAGGTATTGAAGAGACCTAAAACCCTATATACACAAAGATTCCTTCAACAAGACATTAAAAAAATAGAACAAGAATATGTTGAACACAAATGGACCACTAAGAGAGGGGGGGGGTGAATCAGTAGTAATTAAAAACTTGAATTTTCTGAATGATCTAAGCTTTAATAAAAGAAATCAAGATACTATGAGAAAATAAATTAAACTCATTTGTACACACACACAAGATAAGCACATAACACAAGATATATGAGGAAAACCCACACTGGGGAAAAAACCTTGGTGAGAAATGTTGCTAGAGTCCACTTCTCTAATCCAACCTCACAATAAAAATATTTTGATTACACTTTTATGGGCACCAACCCAAAGGAGCACCAACCCCTATCTGAGCACTTATTGGATATTGTTGAGGAGTTTGTAGGAATGATGTGTTGTCATTGATGTCAACATATTCCTTTGTGTGTTTGACTGTTGTAGTCAGATTAAATGAGTCGGTTTGGCCAGTGTGTTGCAAATGAGTTGTTGCGGATTAAAAGGTTTTGAGATAAGTATCTCTAGTTGATTTAGCCAAATTTTTAGAGCTTTGCATGGTGATTTGATTGAGTTATGAGATCCGGTATTGAGGTTGGTTTTTTAGTTGTTCAATGTTGATCAGTGTTCTAGATTTTACTCTGCATTGCTCCATGTTGCAATATCCTGGTTTGTGGATTTGGAAGAGTGTTTGGGAAATTCATATGTGTCCTCAATTAAGATGGTTGTGATTTGGAGGTCTACAAGTGAATCTTTCAGCTTGACAGTCAGTTCAGTGTGTGTTCTTGAGGTTTGGTATAATGATGATGGAGATTCTAGTAAGTGGCGATGTTATGGTTGTTGCTGCAGTAATTCATGATGCTTGTGGATGTTTCTAGATTGTTTCCTATTTGTGTTGATGGTCTGCATTGATCATTGTGTGCGTTATTGATGATTTTCTTGGTCTGGTGGTGTTCTTCATATTCTTGGCCGACATGATGATTATAGCATGTTGCGGATGTTCGAGACTTAATTCTTGGAGGTGTTTCTTGTTCGAGGTGTTGGTTTAGGTCCATACTATGTCTTAGTCGACATTTTTTTGGTTCACATGTAATGTTGTAGCGTGTATGGTTATAACTTTGTAATTATTTTGCATCTTCTCTAACATAATAAGCCTTCCTATTTAACTTTCCTTTGAATTCCTTATTCTTTTGATTTGAAATTTTGTTAGGACATCTAGAAGCATAATGACCTATCTTTTCACAATTGAAATATTTAAAGGGAAATTTACCTTTGTACTTTCTAGTTTCTTTCTACACCATTCTCACAAATTTTGCCTCAATCTCATCAAGGTTCTCTTCACCAGTTTCCTCATCTTTCACTAATTTAGTAGTGTTAAATGCATTTTTTGTCCTTGCACTAGTAGTACCAAACTCTCTCATTTCAAAAAAAAGTAATGAAAAATGTAAGTATTCTCTAGTTGGCAATTCAAATTCCCCGACATTTTTGGACCGTTGATCTACAAGATTTTCCCTCCAAATAGAAAATCAAACAAAATCTTCTCGAGCCACTAAATGATCTGCCTTGTCTCATCATTCCAAACTGGTAGCTATCTATTGGCAAATGCACACTCCAATGAGATATTCTAGGTGATTAAAGGTATTGTCATTGATGGCAACCTTACAATCATGTGATATCTGTAGGCAGACACCGACACTGGCACCGACAGACTCTACACTGATATACAAAACACCTGCACCGAAAAGGAAGATTACTGGCACCCTAGCCAACAACAATTTTGTATTAATGTATTTTATAATTAATTGTAAAATCTTTTGTAAGCCGACATGGCGGATTGTAATATGACTCAGATATGTATGAGATCATTGTAGATCATTTTAGCATATGATAGGATATGACATGATGCAAAATATGAATAGAAGGTAGCAGACCTAATATGCGTTAGTGGTTAAGGGTTTATGTATGTAGTAGAGCTTAAACCGGTACTGAATCTGGCATAGCAGATGCTAATCTGAAGCAGTACAAGACATTGGATTTGTATAATCCATTTTTATAAGTCAATGTGACTTCTTTTGTAATTGAGCAGTGAGCTCTAGGCACTTGGCCTTCCTGCATGTGCAGGCCCCTATTGTAGCAGTAATATTCTCTTATTGGCCAGTAAGTGAATGTTGTGGGTCACAAATCCCACCGAGGTTTTTCCCACACCGGGTTTCCTCATTAAAATATTGTTTTATGGTGTTCTTTTCATGTTGTGGTTGTTATTCTTATTTTCTGCATTATTTCTGGTTTACCGGTACATAGTTTTAATATGCTTTTCATGTTATAAGTTAAGAAAATATTATTAACGGTCAGATACTGATTCACCCCCCTCTCAGTATCTTTGGGAATCCTAACATTGTCCACATAATTTAATGTTTCCTTCACTTCTTCTTTCAGTAACCTCTACAATATTTTTACTACTTTCTATCTCGAGCACACATAGATCTTCTCGCCAACAAGAATTTTAAAAGTCTTCTTGAGCTTCCAATAAATCTGTCGCACAATCTAATATGCCCACCAACTTAGCAACCTCAATTGCCATTGTACTCAGTTTACTAAAATTAGTAATCTTTATCTGCATGTAAGATCTAATATTCTACCTCTGTCGATCACCTCGAGCCCTTTAACCATCTGCAACAGATTCACCATTAATGAAATATCCATCCACCTACTCTGATTGGATTGAAAACAACCTCCTTTAAATGTACTCTGTAGTCACCAACTTCTACTTATCATATTTCCTCTTCGACCACTAGGAAGCCACATGTCTTCATATTCGACATCCAGATCATCTGGTCAATGTTGGTCAGCTGCCATGTAAGAATTTGTGTTTATCGGCATACACCATGTCATCAAAATCTTCTCATTTATCATCAAGATCATCAATCCAATTGGAGTTGACTGCCCATGTGGACAAATCACCAATCGGGTTGTAGATGAGGCATCAAAAACATCTTTGTCGGTTAGCTGCCACGTGGATTTCACAGGCTACATCAATGTGTTTAGCAGATCGTATAACGCGCATGTTATACGTGTTCTTGTGAAAGCACTCTTCTTGCGGGCTAGCAAGAACAACTCTCTTCCTTCCCTTCATTTGCCTTGCATTTCCATTTACAAGTTCATTTTATTCATGCGGGCTAGCAGGGTGCTTCACCCTTCTTTCATTTTCTTGCCCACGGGATCCTCTTCCTCTTCATCTGCTTGTTGCGGGATAGCGGGGGACACTGTTCCAATAGTGTTCTTACCCCATGCATGCCAAGTCATCTGCCACATCATCAATATGCACACTATCATTATGTCAACTTTGGTCCATGGTCAATCAAACTTCAATTATATTTATCATCCAAACATACTTTCTGGATATCCTTCTTGACACCTATGCCAAGGTGGGGACCACTCGTTTCTTCCTCACCACACAAGTCTTTAGTTGTTAGAGGATTGGGTTGTCGAAGAAAGTCGGAAGACTAAAACAAAACAACTAAAATGGGCTCTACTTCCTGAGATGACCGATAGCAATAGAACACTAAGAACATATCAACCAAGGCGATTCCCACAAGAACATGTCACCATTAGGTAGAACAACACAGAGTCACTAATTGGACATCTACAGACACTTCAGATAGAGTCGGCCTGACAATTAGGGATCGAAGATCATACAGAAGTTAGAAGTGAGAGAAAAAAAACTTCAACTTTTCAAGTCGAAGGTGATCACCCGACAATACACAATGTGATAAGGCAAGGTCCATATTAAAGGTCGAAGGATCAGACAAAACGCTAACATCCAAACTTAGTGAAGAACTTCCACTTTTCAAGTTTGAAGCGATACTTTGATAAAATTCTTTTACAGCGGGACCCACACAGTCTGAGAGATACATCCGACAACCACCACATGGCACATCCAAGCCCGAAGGAGGATCCCATATGATCACAACGCAGCCCAAAGGGTTCAATCAACAATAGACACGTAGAAAATGTGGGCCTGACTATCGAGGTTTGGAAGCTATTCGAAACTCGACATGAAAACAAAAACAACTTCTTCTTTTCTATTTAGATATGATAGGCCGATAAGGGGTGAAAAATCTTTCACCGAAACACCAAGTCATGCTAAAAACAAACCACATCGGCAAGACTTCAAGAGGGCCACCTAAGCATAAAGTGAGTCTTTCCTAAAGGCAAACTCACACCGAAATAGATGATGTCGCTAAGACCCCAAGATAGTCACACCAAAACAAAGGGTTTTAGTACAACATGGTGAGTCTGCCAAGGTTGAAAAAGGTCTCACTGAAACACTATGTCACACCAAGAAGGCATACATGTTGCTGAAACAAGAAATATGTTACACCAAAAAATATTGCATATAGGTATAACACAAGAAGGTTTGCATAGCCTGAAAGTGATTACAACGATCGATAGAGTCACACTGAAATCTACCAAACACATAGATTTTGACATACTTTCACTCTGCAACATGCCTGAAACAAACCCGATGGATCCAAGGTGTTATGAGGCTAATGTAGAATAATAATTCTAGGTCTATGACACATGAACCCAACACATTTGCATATCATCACTTTATTCTTTTTGTATATGTCTTCTGCCAACCTGATGTGCTACACCATATCAACCAATCTGATCTTCCTCTGAGACAACATCCTACATCTGTATACATTGCAACTTCTCAATTGTTGACATCAATAAACTTTGCATGCCTACTATATCTTCATCTAGTGGGTGGCCTGCATGTCTCTCTTCAACTTCATCAACTCAACCATGCACACACACATGTTGACATCAATGACAACTTCAATGGTTTGATTTCCAATATTTGTGAGAAATGGAGCCAACCAAATTGTTGGCGCCCTTGTGAAAATTTATATTAGTTCAATCATATTGGATATCAGATATTATCCAATATCCGATATCTTTTATTATTAATTATATATTAATAATATTTATTAATAATATATAGTAATAATGTATATTATTAATATATAATAATATATATAATATATTATAATAATAATATATAATATATTATAATAATAATATATAATATATTATAATAATAATATATTATATATTATATATCAATATTATAATATATTATATATTTTATAATTAAATTTATAATAAAAATATTAAAAAATGGATATCCGATTCATATCGGATATCCATTACCTCTGACAAAAATCAACAGACTTTGTATTTACCTTAGGATTGCATTGGGATTTGGCTAGGACATGCCAAACCTAGAAAGTCAACTGAAAATACGTGTTTTTTATTTTTCCTTGCTTTTCCAAACTTTGCCCTTGTGGTTGACGACCTTTTTTTAGCCAAAATTGATGAAACAGAAAGGGTTTTTTAAGGACATTCTTAGCTTTTCAATAATATAATTTTTTACTTATTTTGACTTTAATAAATAATTATTATTCATTTTCTATTTGAATTCTGACTAAAGTCCTGATTGATAGGCTAGTTGAAAAACATCTATAACTTTCAAACGGTATCACATTTTATGAATCCAAAACATGTGTCACATTCTATGCTTTCCATACTACAGGATTAATAAAAAATAATAATTTCATAATTTTTTTACCAAGTTAAGGTGGTTAGACATACAAGTTTTTTATATTTTAAAAAGTTGTAGTAAAAAAATCATAATTAATTAAATTTACTTCCAAAAAATTGCAAAAAAATGTGTCACATATGGACATGAGTCTTCTACTTATATCTAAAATATTATTAAAAATTATTATGATTTGATTGTGGTTAGGGTGGTCAGACAAACACCTATTTCTTATCTTTTTCTTGAAATTTTAGTACTACAACATTGAAATTTCAAATTTTCATGAAGTAGATGTTTTTTTCTTTTTAGAAAACAACTTGTAGCTTAGAAACTACATTCAATTTTCTATAGATTCTATTCTTACATATTTTTAAAATTATGTTGATAACTTATTCAAATTTTTACGTCAAGTTGCCTAACTCTGTTTTTTTGAATTTTCATTGCCATTTAAGGGCTTGTTTGGCCCACCATGATCCTGCACATACCCAATTTATCTCTCATAGCTTGAATTGAACTAATTCTCACCAAATTATCAAAATTAATATGACTCATCCTTCAATGCCATAACCAACTCTCATTAATCTGCAGCACCGGGCAATATCTGCCTGTTGTTGTCAATTGATAAACATTTCTATCTACCCTCTTTCTTGTCGCAATCATAGTTTCAAACCTATTTTTGATCTCACACCCATCATCCTAAAAAACAATATTATATCCATTTCCACACATTTGACCAACACTCAAAAGATTATGATTTAAGCCTTTAACATAGAAAACATTGTAAGTGTTATGTTGTTGGTGATCTGTTGGATTTGGTTAAGTGTTGTCATTGATTTCAACACTACATCCCAGTTGGAGACTATCCCAGTTGGATCTATCCTAGTTAGTCTTGATGATATTCTTGGTTTTGGCTATGATTCTGATCCGGTATGATTAGATCTCTGGAATCGGTTTTAGATGCTTATTCTGATGGTTGTATACTTGCTATATTCTGGTGGTTTCATGATTTGGTGATCGCTTTTGATATTTCCAGTTATTGGTTGGCTTGTGCCTTTACCGACTCTTTCTTGGCTTTCCCGGCTAGCTTTTGGCTTTACCAACTTCTGGCGTTCCCGTTTAGCTTTACCAGTATGTTGTTCTGGTGACTTGGTCAGTGGATTTTGGGTTTGGCTTATGGAATCATTTTCTATCATGTTGTTGGTGCTTCTTGATCATGTCCCGAGCATTTGGTGACTTTGCATTAGATGGCATGTTATTATGATGGTCCTATTTGGATCTGGTTAAACTTTCTGATACTTCACTAAGGGTTTCTACCGGTTGGTGAAGTGTGTTGGATTTTGGCCTTAGTGGAATTTCCAGTGGATATAATTGTTTGGATATTTGATTTAGGTCCATGCTATTTAATGTAAATCATAATATTGGTTCGATGGTATCGTGTGTTGTAATTTTTGTAATTATGGGTTAATGGGTTTAGGGTTTAGCCGACCTTGTCAATAAGGTTGATGATATGCATTTATAGGTTACTTATTCATGTAATTTGAGGATCAATGGTTATGGGTGGTTATGTCTCCATTATCAGAGAAAGGATCATGTGTGAATAGAGTCATATCATTCCAGTAAAGGTTGGAAAGGTTTTGTATTGCAGAGAAGACACTAGTGCTTAATTGGAACTATATTTGGCATTAGTAGATGCTACTTTCACAGTTCATTTATTTCCAGATTGTAGTCTGATGTTTATGTAAGTCAGTGAGACTTCTCTTTGTGATGAGCAGTGCACTCTAGGCTATTGGACTTTCTGCAAGTGCAGACCCCATTGTAATTATTCATATTATTACTGCAGAGTATTCATCTGATTGTGGGTAGGATTTCCCATCGTGGTTTTTCCCTTTCCAGGTTTTCCATGTCAAAATATTGGTGTTATGTGTGTTGTTCTCTGATATAAGGTTTATAATTGAATTAATTGATGTACTTGTGAGTAAAATTATTCAGCTCCCCTCTCAGTTTACTATCAGTATGAGTGCATTTCAACAATTGGTATCAGAGAAAGGTTCTCTCTGCAAAAGCTTAACCACTTGAGGAGATTTGATGGCAACTGAATCAAGTTCTACATTCAATCCTTACCAGAAGGAGAGTCCCAAATTTGATGGTGCAAATTACAAAATATGGAAGGAGCGAATGAAGATTCATCTCAGATATCTTGGAGCTAAAGTTTGGGAGATAGTGGAGAAAGGGTATATACCTCATGATCCTAATTCTGGAACATCGACACCTATTGATGAATAGAAGAGAGCTGAAAATGATGTAAGAGTAAAAGAAGCATTGTTAAGCACCCTATCTAATGAAAAGATAATTAATATCATAGAGTTGGAGAATGCTAAGCTTATCTGGACAAAGTTGGAGAATGCTAAGCCATGGGTATCAAATGTTGCGACGGATCAGTTAGTGAGGATGAGATAGTGTCAAAATTTTTGAGAGTTCTACCTCTGACTTACAAGATGAAAGCTATAGCTATCAATGAACTCCAGACAATGTCAAGTACCCCTTGTTGGCCATTTGGTGGAATTGATTATGTGTTGCATTGATGGTTTATCATTGATATCAACACTAGCTGTTTGGATGCTTTACTGACACCCTTCTGGTCCCGGTAGGATGAGTGGTTTCTGGTTAACTTGTATCCGGCATGATCCAGTGGGCTCTAGTATAATCTGGTGATGGAATTGGCTTGTTCATGATACTTATACTCGTATCTGGTCAGTTGGTTTTGTTCTAGAGATTGGATGCTATCCTTCTTGCTTAGAAGATTGGTTTCTAGTTTCAGCGAGGGTTTCACTGGAAGAGCTTTTAGTGGAGATCTTTGTTGAATTGCATAAGTGGTATTGGTGCAACTTTTGATGGAGTTTCAGGATATTGTTGGTGATCATGTTCGAGACTTGGCATTTGGAGATCATTGCTGAAGCGTGTGGACCTATAGCTGGTCTCGGTTGATCTAGGTTATGGACCGGTTTTAATGTAACGTGTGGATAGGACCTATTGATGTATTTACGGGATGTTTTATGTGTTGATATTATTTGTTTGTTTGTTCTAAGGCCGAAATGGTTTGTAATTATGTAATCGGTTTATTATCTAGTGGCTGACTTGATTGTTTATGGTCGAGGGTTTGTATAAATAAGATGTAAGGCCTCATTGTAGATCATCATGGTTAATGTAAGAGGTCATGGTCAAGGAATGTAATGTGTGAATAATGTAATATCATTTAGGTAGAGGAGTTGGTCGATCATTGGAGATTGAATTAGGTTTATGTAAGAGGATTTAGTCCTTCGGTATTGAGCTTAACCCGAATTGTACTCAGACATAGGAGATGCTATCTTTTGCATTTCAACACTTCTCTGGATTGTAGCCTGGATTTATATGTAGTCAGTGAGGCTCCTTTTGTGATGAGCAGTGTGCTCCAGGCTATTGGCATTCCTACAAGTGCAGGCCCCTTCATTGTAATTCACATACTTACTGCAAAAGTATTATCTGACTATGGGTAGGCTTCCCACCATGGTTTTTCCCTTTACCTAGTTTTCCATGTATAAATCTTGGTGTTGTGTGGATGGCTTTTATTATGTGACTATTGCTTATACTTAATTGATTAACTGCTATTTCGGTATTATTGTTTTGGGTTTTGGTATTAAAGTTTTAATTGCTGAATGTTCCTGTAATTTATGACAACTGATTCACCCCCACTTTTATTTGTCTTCCGGTTATCTGAACTATCTAAAAATTGGTATCAGAGCTTTGGTCCTCTCTACAGAAAGCTTAACCACTCGAGGAAGATCATATAGCGACTAACAGTTCAAGTTAATCTAGTTCTTCTGGAACTATCTTTTGAAGGGATATTTTAAGGCTTGATGGAATAAATTGCATAGTATGGAAGATTCAGATGAAGACTCAATTAAGATGTCTTGGCAAGGAGATTTGGGAGATCACACAAAATGGTATCACACCCTATAATCTAAGATCTGGCAATCCTCCTCTAAAAAATCTAGACAAGGAGCTTGAGAATGATTGTAGAGAAAGAGAAGCCCTCTTGTGTGCACTTTCTGGTCAGCAAATAATGGGATTAATAGACAAACCATTTGGAAAGGCTATATGGGATAAGTTGGAGACTCTTAATGAAGGTGACCCTATAGCGAAGATTGCTAAACTTGATGGTTACCAAGTGAGATATGAAAACTTGAAGATGGAAGAAGATGAAAGGATTAGTGCATTCATGGAAAGGGTAAATGACATTGTTATGGGAATTCAATGTTGTGGTGGAACTCTGAGTGAAGATGAAATTGTTTCTAAAGTCCTGAGAGCCCTACCACCAGCTTACAAAATGAAGGCTACTACTATTAATGAGTTGAGAACAATGGCTAATACATCTGTCAACAAAGATACTTTGGTTGGGAAACTATCTGCTTTTGAGCTTGAGGAATTTGGACCTTCTGGAGCTATGAAGACTGGGCCTTCTTTTCATGCATCTACATCTACAACTGGTAAGCAAGACTGGAAAGCTTTATATGAAAAGGAGTTAGGAGATATGAAGAGACAAGATGATGAGTTTGAGAAACTTGAAGCACTATTTGCTAGAAGAGTGCCAAAAGGACCGGTAGGAAGTAAGTATGAAGGAAAAGCACCTTTTAAATGTTTTGCATGTAATAAGATTGGTCATTTTGCATCTAGATGTCCTAAAAGGAATTTAAGATTTGAAGAAAGAGTTAAAAGATCATTTAAGCCTAACCTTGGATATCATAACAAGTATAAATAAAAGAAAAACAAAGACAAATCATGCTACATAGCGGATGAGGAAGGCATTACTAATTCAGATGATGAACTAGCAAAAGACTCTGCTAGTGGATCCAACAATGGGAAGGAATGGGTGTTCCTGGCTATCAAGGAAGATGATCTGGCACTGGAAGAGATTGTACCTGAAGAGAAGGCACTTGTTGCTAAAATTGATGACAAGGATGAATGGGCAATTGACAGTGGTTGTTCACATCATATGATTGGAGATAAATAGAAGTTTTTGTCTTTGCAAGAATTTGATGGTGGACAAGTTAGATTTGGAGATGACAAGGCATGTATGATCAAAGAAAAATGAACTATGTCATTGGATGGTAAGAACAATATTGACAATGTTTATTATGATGAAGGTTTGAAGCATAATCTTTTGAGTGTAGGACAATTATTAGATAAGGGATTTCAACTACAGTTCAAGGATGGAAAATGATAAATCATTAACAGATCTAGCTTGGAGATTGCAACCGGTACATAGACAAAAGGTAACATATTTAATTTGAACTCAGGCGAGAAGACATGTTTGATTACACATATTGATGGAAGTTGGCTATGGCCTAAAAGGCCATGTCATGTGAATTTTGATTGCATTATGAAGATCAGTTCAATGAAGGCAGTTAGGGATATCCCTAATATTATGAAGCCCTATAATCTGGTATGTAAGGAATGTCAAATGGGTAAATAGGTCATAACCTCTTTTAGGAGTATACAAGATAAATCAAATGATGTTCTTGATCTTATTCATACTGATTTGTGTGGCCCTGCTAGAGTTAAAAGTTTTCATGGTGATAGATATTTCATGCTAATCATTGATGATTATTCTAGAATGATGTGGGTTACTTTTTTGAGAGAAAAATCTGAAGCATTTGAAAAGTTCAAAATATTTAAGGCTAAAGTGGAAACTGAGACAAGATTGAAGATTAAATGTTTGAGATCAGATCATGGTGGAGAATTCACATCCGGTAAGTTTAATAACTTTTGTGACAGGCATGGTATAAGAAGACAATTTTCTGCTCCTCAAACACCTCAGCATAATGGAGTTGTGGACAGGAAAAACAAAACTATCTTGGATGCTTCTAGAACAATGATGATGGAAGATAATCTACCTCATATCTACTGGAGAGAATTAGTGAGTATGATAGTTTATACATTCAACACAGTACATATCAAAGGAGAAACCGGAAAGAAACCTAATGAATTATGGTTTGGCAATACACCTACAGTTAAGTATTTCAAAATTTTTGGTAGTAAATGTTATATTAGGAGAGATGATACTATTGGAGAATTTAATCCTAGATGTGATGAAGGCATATTTCTTTGTTATTCTAATGAAAGAAAAGCATATAGATTTTATAACGAGAGATTGCAAAGAATTATGGAGAGTGTTAATTTCGAAGTAGATGAGTTGAACAAAAGTCAAATCAAAGTTTATGAGAAGGAACCGGAAGTGGAAATGATTATATCTGAACTGGTAGCACCTTTACTAGAACATAGAGTTGAACTAGTTACTCCGGCAACATCAAAGAATTATATAGTAACTGAAGAACAGGAAAGAGGAACAGAGAGTCAAAAGATTCTTAGGTATGTGAGATTGAATCATTTTGAAGATCAAATCATTGGGGATAAGAGAAATAGAGTGATGACAAGATGAAGACTGACAACTAATGAGATATGTTTTTCACAAGTTGAACCGGTTTTAGTAATTGAAGCATGTAAAGATGAACATTAGTTAAAAGCTATGGAAGAAGAATTAGATCAGATTGAGAAAAATAACACATGGACTTTGGTTCCCTGGCCTAAAAATAAAAATGTTATTGGAACTAAATGGGTTTTTAAGAATAAATTGAATGAGGATGGTCAAGTTATAAGGATTAAGGCTAGATTGGTTTGTAAAGGATATTCTTAGAAGGAAGGAATTGATTATGGAGAGAATTTTGCACCTATAGCTAGGATTGAAGCTATAAGATTATTTATTGCCTATGCTGCTTATAAAAACCACAAGGTTTATCAGATGGATGTCAAATGTGCATTCTTGAATGGGGATCTTGACGAGGAAGTTTATATTGAGTAACCTGATGTTTTTTCACTATCAGATGATACAGATATGGTTTTCAGGTTAAGAAAAGCTTTAGATGGATTGAAACAAGAACCTAGAGCTTGGTATGCAAGGTTGGATAAATATCTTTTGAAGCTTGGTTTTACTAAGGGTGGTGCTGATAGTAATTTATATTATAAAATCACTGATGATGATATACTAATTGTTGAAGTATTTGTTGATGACATTATTTTTGGAAGTGAAGATAAATTATGCATAGAATTTTCTAAGAATATGGAGAAAGAATTTGAGATATCTATGATTGGTGAGATAAAAAAAAATTAGGTTTGCAGATTACTCAAACTGACAAAGGTATTTTTATCTATCAAACTAAATATGCTAAGGAATTATTGAAGAAATTTGGTATGGAAGATTCTAAACCGGTAAGTACTCCTATGGTTATAAGTGAGAAATTGACAAGAAAAGATGTTTCTGCACCGATAAATCCTACAAGATACAAATCTATGATTGGAAGTCTTCTTTATTCGACTCAAGCTAGCCCTGACATTATGAATGTTGTTTGTATTGTTTCAAGATTTCAGAGTGATCCTAGAGAAAATCATGAGATGGCAGTGAAAAGGATTTTTAGATACTTGCAAGGTACATCAAAATATGGCTTGTGGTACCCTAAGGATGATAACTTTACTTTATGTGCATATACAGACGCTGATTGGGCTGGAGATGTTGATGATAGGAAAAGTACTTATGGTGGAGCTTTCTTTCTTGGAAAGAAATTGGTTTCATGGATCAGCAAGAAACAGTCATGTACTTCTCTATCTACTGGTGAAGATGAGTATGTTGTTGTTACTACTAATTGTACACAAGTTTTATGGATGAAGCAAATGTTGAAGGATATAAAGGTGGATTGTTCAATGCACCGGTAGCTATTCACTGTGATAACTCTGCTTCTATTGATATATCAAAGAATTTGGCATTTCATTCTAACAAAAGCACATATCTATCAAGTATAACTTTTTGAAGGAGAAGGTGGAAGCAAATGAAGTTAGACTGGTTGATGTGAACACTAAAGAGCAAATTGTAGATATTTTCACTAAACCTTTATCCAAGGAAGCATTTGAGTACCTGAGAGACAAATTGGGAGTTTCTGCCCCTCCGGTAGAGACTTGATTGATGTAGTTTGGTATCAGTCCGACATGCATTATCTAAGATACTATTCATTCTGGCATTGATGTGGGATGCTACTGCTCAGGGGGAGTAGTCAGCTTTGAGATTCAGAGGCTTATGTTTTTGCTTTGATATTTCTGTTAGATTTCTAGCATTGATGTCAAAGGGGGAGTGATATTGATGTGAAAAAAGTAAATGTCAAAGGGGGAGAGATATTGATTCTATTCAGAGCTATATGCAGGTGATTGTTGGTTGTCTTCCATGGGGGGAGACTTGTTTGGCATTTCTTGGTACTTAGATGTTTTTTGCATCTAATGTTGCCATCAATGCCAAAGAGGGATATTGTTGGCCATTTAGTGGAATTGATTATGTGTTGCATTGATGTTTTGTCATTGATGTCAACAGTAGTTGTTTGGATTCTTTACTGACACCCTTCTGGTCTTGGTAGGATGAGTGGTTTCTTGTTAACTTGGATCCGGATTGATCCGACAGGCTCTAGTATAATATGGTGATGGAATTGGCTTGTTCATGATACTTATACTCATATTTGGTCAGTTGGTTTTGGTCTAGAGATTGGATGCTATACTTCTTGCTTAGAAGATTCGTTTCTAGTTTCGACAAGGGTTTCACCGGAAGAGATTTTAGTGGAGATCTTTGACGAATTGCATAAGTGGTTTTGGTGCAGCTTCTGATGGAGTTTCAGGATGTTGTTGGTGATCATGTTTGAGACTTGGCATTTGGAGATCATTGCTGAAGTGTGTGGACCTATACTTGGTCCCGGTTGATCTAGGTTATGGACCGACTTTAATGTAATGTGTGGATAGGACCTATTGATGTATTTTTGGGATGTGTTATGTGTTGATTTTATTTGTTTTTTTGGTCTGAGGCCGACATGGTTTGTAATTATGTAATCAGTTTATTATCTGGTGGTTGACCTGATTGTTTATGGTCGAGGGTTTGTATCAATAAGATGTAAGATCTCATTGTAGATCATCATGGTTAATATAAGAGGTCATGGTCAAGGAATGTAATGTGCGAATAATGTAATATCATTCAGACCGAGGAGTTGGTTGATCATTGGAGATTGAATTGGGTTTATGTAAGAGGATTTAGTCCTCCAGTTTATAGCTTAACTAGAACTATACTCAGGCATAGGAGATGCTATCTTTTGTAGTTCAACACTTCTCCAGATTGTAGTCTAGATTTATATGTAGTCAGTGAGGCTCCTTTTTTGATGAGTAGTGTGCTCTAGGTTGTTGGCCTTCCTGCAAGTGCAGGCCCCTTCATTGTAATTCACATACTACATAAGTATTATCTGACTGTGGGTAGGCTTCCCACCATGGTTTTTCCCTTTACCGCATTTTCCACGTATAAATCTTGGTGTTGTGTGGATGGCTTTTATTCTGTGACTATTGCTTATACTTAATTGATTAACTGCTATTCCGGTAATTATTGTTTTGGGTTTCGGTATTAAAGTTTTAATTGTTGAATGTTCTTGTAATCTGTGACAACTGATTCACCCCCCCCTCTCAATTGTCTTCCGGTTATCTGAACTATCTAACACCTCTTTGACTAGAGATACATTACTTGGGAAATTGACTACTTTTGAACTTGAATAACTTGGAGATCAAAGTGTTGCTAAAATTGAGACTGTATTTAAATCATCTTCCTTCAATAAGAAGAAGATAGATTGGAAAGATATGTATGCTAAGGATATGGAGGAAATTGAGAAAGAAGAAAGAGAACTTGAAGAGCTGGAAGCCCTGATTACTACAAGAATCCCTAAAGGACCAGCTGGAAGTAAGTATGAAGGAGAAGTCCCTTTTAAATGTTTTTCATGCAATAAGATTGGTAATTTTGCATCTAGATGTCTTGAAAGAGATGCTAGGAATCATGAAAGATTTGTGAGGAATTATAAACCTAATCTTGAATATCAGAGTAGACCTAGATTAAGAAGAAATATAGATAAATCATGTTATTATGTTGGTGATGATGATTTTGGTATTACAGATGATGATGATGAACCTATGAGTGGATCCGGTAATGGTGTCTCATCCAACAAAGATTGGGTCTTTATTGCTATTTAGGATGATTCTCTGGAATTTGTCATTGAAACAACACATACTAAAGAAAAGGCCTTGGCTGCTAAAATTGAACAGAAGGATGAATGGGTTATAGAGACTGGTTTCTCGCATCACATGACTGGTGACAAAAAAAAAGTTCTTATCTTTGCAAGAATTTCATGGTGGATTGGTCAGATTTGGAGACAACAAGGCATGCAGGATCAAAGGCAAGGGAACAATATCAAACTTACTCCCTAATAGATTAAAATGTCCCCTCTAACATTAAAATTTTACTCTACTTAAAATGGGGAGTCTCCCTATTCACTTTAAGTTGAATTTCAAATCCTCTCTCAATATAATATTGTTATATTCCTTTAACCCTATCTTGGGTTTCCTTATCCCTTTTATTTTATTATACATGCAAACTATCTATTCTTTTTTTGTTCCCTATTTTCATAACCCTAACCCGGAATCAGGTTAGGGTTTACATTTATTTTATTTTTCCTTTGCTGTAGGGGTCAATCATGGAGGAAGGCGACAGTTTTACAAGTTGGGGCAGAGGTGTTAACTGGGCAGTGGTTAATGCACAAGTGGCGACGAGATGCGAGTGGTGGTTGTGGTGGTGAGGTTGCGGTCCACAACCGTGGACGCCCATGTCTGTGGGCCTCAGCTTATAGCTGTGGTTTCTCACGACTATGGGTCGCGACCCTAGCCATGGACGCCCATTCCTATGGGCCTCAGCTCATAGCTATGGTCACCCACGTCTATGGGTTGCAGCCCTATCTGTGGTCGTGGCCAACAACGTGAGGGGGTAGAGCCAAGGGATCCCCCCTCCCGCGATCCTCAAAAAACTGTGCAGTTGCCTTCTTTTTTTTAATACATATTTTAAAAAAAAAGGTTTTTGACTTTAATATATATATATATATGTATGGATGTATGTATCTATATATATATATATATACACATATATATACATATATGTATGTATCTATATATATGTATATATATAGACACACACACACACACACACACACACACACACACACACACACACACACACACACACACACACACACACACACACACACACACACACACACACACACATATTGTTTCTGGTTCTCAGAGAAGACTTACCAACACATTATTTTATTAAAATTGTTTCTAGTTCTTAGAGCAGACTTAGTTACCAGCACATTATTTTATTAAAAGCATTATATATATATACTCTCAGATTAAAATCTAAAGCTTATTATATCTGTAAACACTTAAAATAATAATAATTATTATTTTTAATTCCAAACATAATTAATTAATTTAATTATGTTAATTCAAATTCTCCTCAATATTAATTAATTATAATTAATATTGTCACTATAGTATGTGACTGATTTATTTAATAAATCAACCCCTTTCTTTATTCTTCTAAAAAATTGAATCCTCACAAATCTTCCTCCTAGCTAATTAATTTCAATTAACTAGTTAACCCACATGACCCCTCCAAATCATCTTCCTAATTTATCATTAGCCTAATAAAGTCTTCTAGAAACTCCCTAAACCCACTTAACATTATTCTGCTAATTTTTAATTCCCCCTAATTCTCTCTCCTAGTCAAATCCTCCTACAAATCCTATCCCACCTAATTCTTCCTCTAATCCCCTCCTAATGAGTTGCTAGTGGCTAATCATCATGATTAGCCACAAAGTCAACTCCTTGTCCCTTCCATCCAACCACTAGATTTTAATGCTCTTTTCCTAGGTGAATGTGAGATTTTAAAATCTCACATTCCTCTAGGCATCCCCTCTCCCAAGGAATTTTTAATTCCTTCTTATTCCTCCAATCCCCATGATCATCCCTTTTAGGGGAATTTTAAATTCCTCCTCCCCATTCTTCAAGGAATGTCACATCCCTTGCTCCTCTCAAGGCACATTGGGAAGTCTTCCCAATGCATCTTGCTCTTCTCAAAGCACCTTTGGAATTCTTCCCAATGCACCTTGAGGAGTGTGGAGACAAGAAATGCCTTTAAGACATATCTCTTGGTCTCCACACCCTCTCTTGGGCCTTGTGTGAGCTCACAAGCAATCCTAGCCCTCCATCTTGGATCCATCATAACCATTCATTTTTCCTCTCCTCTTCCTATAAATTGAGGACTTCATCCCTCCATTTTTCATCTCTAAGCTTAGTAATTTTATGCTATCCTTTTGAGCCTAGGAAAATCATCTTAGCAACCTTACCATGTCAAAATCATATCTCATCCACACTTAATCATCTCATCCATATCATCCTCCAAAATCCATTTCATATTATGCACAACATTGGAGAGCCATCCACATCAAGAAAGCAAGAGGAGCACATCAAGTGGAGCATCATCCAAGGGCGCCTTCACTTCATCAAGCTCCATCTGAAGGAGAAGGTATAAGGTTTGTGAGGTATATGCATTTTATTCTTCTTTTGAGCATTTCAAATTATGTCTTTCAATTTCATATGATTATATGTTTGATTTGCATATTTGCTATCTAATCCACCTCACCAGTCTTTTCCCCTCTTCATTTTGGTGCGCCCGGTGGGACCCACATCCCTAAGAACTAATAATTTTGTGATTTTTTGTGAGTTGTGAGATGTAGGTTCTGGAACAGTGCGAGAGATTGCAAAATAGCATGAGCAACTTGGGTTTGGTGGACAGAAAACCTACTTCGGCACGAGCGTAGGCACATCAGCACAAGCGATAGCGCATTAGCGCGACCGACCTGACATATTTCAATTTTTTTCCCTCTTACTGTTTAAAATTTAAAATTTTACTATTTGTCTATTTGTTTACCGCAAGCGCAGGCATTTTAGCACAAGCATTTTTATGCTATTCCTGCCCAGCTATTTGAATTTAAATTTTGAAAATTTTACCCGCTAACTCTCATAGGTCTCTATTTTAAGGTCCAGCACGAGCGCAGACATTTCAGTGCGAGCGTTTTCGACCAGCGTGATAGACATGTATAAAGTCCTTTCCTATTCTGTGTGTTTTGTCATTTTCAGTTTTATTGGTTTATTTAGTTCAGCGCATACGCAAGCGTTTCAGCACAGCTGGCTGTACTTCAACACATGTGCTATTTGTGCAGTATAGTTATGACTAATTGCCATCTTTTCAGTTTTGCAGTTTAATCTGATAGTCCAAGACTAAAAATAAATTAAAAAAACTACTAATCCCACTATTTTGTCAGTTGCCTAGCAGATTTAACCAAATGTTGTGCATTTATTTAAATTAGGAACCTAGATATTAATTAAAATGGAATGAATCCTTGTCTTACGTGTTTTTAAGAAAAGCATAAAGGTAGGAGAGTATGCTCTCGTCTAACTAGACGATCAGAAATCTAGACTCTCCAACCTTTTCTTGTTTGATTGCGTGTTTACCTCTAGCGGGCCTGCCCTCCCAAATTTCTCTTTGAGAAGGTAAGAGGGGAATGATCCAAGTGAGTACACCCAGACCTGGGGTTCCCAACTCACTATAATAAGTAGGCCATTGACTATGAAAGGGTCAATGGTTGGGGCTATATGAGAGTTCACTCTCACATTGGGTGCTTAGTAGGATCCTAGAGATCTCAATCACGCTTGCATGACTACTAAGTTCTTGGTGCTTCATTGGGCTATAGGCCTCAATTGCGCTTGCACAACTGTGAAGGGTAGCTCCTAATAGGAAGACTTACTAAACACCTTGTTTATAGTGGCCAAAAACCTTCTAGTCATTGGTGCAAGAGGTCGGACCTTCGAAGCCGCCCATATTTTTACGGCCCTTAGTAGAGACACAAAGTTCTCCATAAGGATTTTTCATGGGAATTGATGCTTGGCTACCCTGAGAAGTGAGTGGGGTCAAGCATCTAAGTGTCCACTCTAGGTAAGCGTAGCTGGGAAACCAATTGGGATCCAATGACTATTGTCCTTGCCAGCCTTAAGAATGTTGTATATGAGCATGAGTGTCTTTGAGATAATATGCATTTGATCATCGTGTTTCCTTTATTTGGTACATACTTGCCAAGAGTAGACTAAAGACACATCACTATTCCCCAAACACTTTGCAAAAAAAAAGAAAAAAAGAGGAACACTTGTCAAGACAAAAACAAATTGTCCAAGTCATTACCCACACAAAGTCCAAAATTGCGTCAAAGCTTCGTCCATCCCACACTCCATAAACCCAAGTGAGAGGATAAGAGTCCAACCTCCCTATCATGTTTGTCCTTTTGAAACACCAACTATTGTTAAAATCCAGGTGGTCGTGTCCCTTCATACAACTTGCCATTTGAGTTGATCCTCTTTTGAGTCATGTTCATGCCAAGAACAACTTAGTCACTATCATAGCTCCTCAATCAATCATCCTCAAATTTCCTAAGGACTTAGCATATCAAATCAATCTCTCACCACTATCAAATCAATTTATCAAAATACAAATCCAATCATACTTTAATCCAATTTAACCTCACATCAAGGTTGCATACCTCATGAAGTTCCATTTAGACCTCATCATTAATCAATTAGCTTGCATGCTTGAAGAAGAATCCTCTCCAAGTATCTTTTGCCTAATCCTTTTGATTCAATCAAGACTCTTAATTCACGTCTTTACTTTGCCTAGGGTCATTAGTCAACCCTTGGTGTAAGAGGGGCTTTTTAATAATCATTCTCAGGTCTAAATTCTACCTAACTTGGTCATTACCTTGCTTATGGTTTCATCCACCACCTAAAATCCTCATCCAAGGACTAAGGTGTCAAATCCTAATCAAATCCAGGCTCTAATCCAAGAATCCCCACCAAATCAACAAAATCCCTTGTCATCAAAGATAATCCAAAATTCCATAAACATCTTGCTAAGTCCTTTCATCAAGAGATTTCCTCCTCCAATCTTTTCTAACTCTCGTTGTGTATGGTCACAACTCGATCCCAAAAGAAAAAGATGGCTGAACAACAATATGGCATGCCAGACATTAGTGTCCTATATGAAGATCCCATGCAAGATCCTACATAAAGTGGGCAACCTAGCAATCAAGATCAAAGCCAAAATCCTAACATGGTTAACCAAGATGAACTCTCCCTAGAGGTGTAAACCTTTCTAGCAAACTCTTATAACCAAGAGATGGTTGAAAAGTTCATCCAACATAATCCTACTACACTTCTAAAGACTCTCCTTGAAAATGGAGCTCAACTTCCACCTGAATTTGATAAATCTACTCTCAGCCAACAACCACAAGGGGATCTTACGTCCACACAAAGCGTTGTACCCGCTACTCAAATTCAATCAATCGCAACCCCATCAATCATCCAAGCTCAATCAATGCCACCTGCGGCACCTCCCACCGTGGTCTCCATCCCACCTTCTTCCTCTTTACCATCTGTACAACTATCAAATCCGATCTCATCCGTCCTCCAACACACTTCTATACCACCTCCTTCCATTCAACCACATATTTCTATTCCACAAACTTCCCTTCCTGTCAGCAATGTCACAAATTTTATCCGAGCCGTACTCAATCCCACCACAATAGTTTGTGGACCCCAACCAACTATCACCCAAGTCCCTACGACATCAGTCATCACATCTCACATTCCCACCTCCTCAGCATATCAATACATTGGTGGTGGTGCACCTTCCTTGACCCATCCAATTCTTGGGGCAAATACAATTCATCATTATCAAAATCCACAACAAGACCTCATCAAGGAAATTCAAGACATGAAAAATATCATCAAGGACATGAAAGAAGGGACTAACAAAAGGAAACCTTACTCATTTGAGGAATTTTGTCCTTTTCCTTATGACCCATTTATATCAGTTACACCGTACCCTCCAGGATTTGAGATCCCCAAATTCACCAAGTATGAGGGCAAAGGAGAACCCTGTGACCATGTTCGATAATTTCACATCTTATGTCAAGAAGTCTCCTATAGTGACCTTTATCTTCGCAAACTCTTTCCCAAGAGTCTCACAGGAGATGCCCTAACATGGTTCTCATCTCTACCACAAGGCTCCATTGTCTCCTTTCCAGACTTGATAGAGAAATTTGTGGTCCACTATGCTTACAACATGGCTAATGATGTTTCTATGATGGACCTATGTAACACAAAACAAAGGCCTAGAGATACGTTCACCAACTTCCTACAAAGATGGCGACATCTTATCAAGAAATTCCAGTGGGACATGCCAGAACAACATCAAATTGAGCTATTTCAAAAGAACTTGGTGCTTGAACTTTCAAGACCCTTGGCATCCCAATGTATCAAATCCTTCCAAACATTGACCAATAAGGGCCTTGCTCTTGAATGTGTCTTGTTGGAGGAAAGAACCTTGAAACATTACCAGAAATTGACACAAAGTTCTTCCTCTTATCATAACGACAAGCCAAAATTCTGGTCTAAAAATAAAAACATGGTCAATGATGGTGTAACTGACACAAAGTGGGTCCAAATAGTGGCTGCTCCCCGAAAATCCACCACCAATAATCATCAATTCAACAATCAAAACAACCAAAATCAATCACAAAATCCTCACAACAATGTTTCAATCCAGGGATGACCACCTCGATCGAATAACAGAGCTCCTAGAGACTTCACTCTTCTTGCTAAGCCTATCGAAATGGTGTTTCAAAAACTTGTCCAAGCAAATGTAGTGGTTTTTCTGATCACTCGCCCGTTTGACCCCAATCAACCCAAACCTAGATGGTATAATGAGAATGAGTATTGTCAATATCATCGTATCAAGGGACATGACACACGAAAGTGCATGAAGCTCAAAATATACATACAAGTTCTCATTGATAAGGGTGAGATAGAAATAGCAAATGCAAAACCTAGTAATAACAATGAAAAACTTAAAATGTACCAGGAACCATTCCCGAAGCATGATAAAGGAAAAGGCTCATCATCTAATGTAGTGGGTTATGACTATACCAATCACATAACCAACTTTGACTCTTTAGTGGGTTGCATCGAGCACATAGACAACCATGTTAACGTCATAACTATCCAAGGAGTCAACTCTCCCCCTCCCCAAAGCAAACCAAATTCAGCTAGGATAGTCATTCAAGGCGCCATGCCATCCACCTCCCAAAATGACTGTAATGTAACCACACACTAGGGAAAATTCACTATCTAAGGAGTTCCTCCCCCACAAAACCCCCCACCCATGTCTTCTACCTGCAAATATGACCTCTTGGACCAACTTGGGAAGACCCCTGCACAAATTTCCATTCTTGAACTTCTCAAGACTTCCCTTGTACATAAGGAAATTTTGGAACAAGCCCTCCTTGAGTCCCGTGTTCCTGATAACATCAATGCTACTCAATTCCAAGCTCTCATTGGAAACCTTGCTTCCCAACAACACCTTGTATTTACCTCCAAAGATGCTCCCATCGATGAAGATCACAACAAACCTCTGCACATCAAAGCCCTTATTCAAAAATATAAGGTCAAGCATATTTTGATAGATGCTTGATCTGTACTTAATCTGTGTACATACAAGTTAATAAAACAATCGGGACTTTCTGAGGACTTGGTGGACACATTAGGAAGGATCACCATAAAAGCATATGATGATGCAGAAAGAGTTTCGAAGGGCATGATCACCTTACCTCTTCAAGTGGGCCCTATCACAATTGAAACCCCATGCCAAGTACTAGATCTTGATCTCCCCTAAAATGTTCTCCTTGGGCGGCCATGGATTCACTCCTTGTAGGTCGTGCCCTCCACCTTCCACCAATGCATCAAATTCCCCTATAATGGAAGAGAGATCACTATCAAAGGTGATCCCCAACCTTTTCAATATTGCAAACTATTAGAGGGGAAGCATCTGTATCATTGCCCACTAAATAGACCCTCACCAACACCTCCATCTGAAACATCAAATGTTGCCTCCACTTCATCCCAACCAAATAATCAAATCAAGATCTTGGACAATGGTTGTGGAGAATACATATTGGAGGATGTCTTATTAATAGGCAACCTCCCTCTCTCTCCTAAGTCATTTGGAAAACTGAAAGAGCTCAAAAAGGACCCGAAACCAGTCATGCAATGCCAAAATACCACCTTCCAGCAATGGGGCCCACTTGATGAGGAGATCCTCAAAGAAGATGTCTCTTCATGGATGTACTAGGAAGAGGATGAAGATCCAACAAAAATATCCAAAAAGATGTATCCAAAAGCATCAATCATAGTTGAAAAAATGGGTTACAAAGGGCATGGCCTGGGACCAGAGGAGAAAGGAAGAAAAGAACCCATAAATCCTATCTCCTACAAGTACAACAGAGGCTTGGGATACACCCCAGTGCTTAAGATTACTATCACTAGTGCCCCTTCTAGTCCTTCTTTGGATATCGAAAGCGCTGATGAAGAGGAATTCCATGAAATGCCTTATGAATACGAAAATGATATCTTCTTCGACACTCACATCAATACCATTTCCTCCATCCCCTCTTCCCTCTCACATGAGCTACATATTGTTCATCCTGAACTCATAGTCTGGGGCAAACGAGACAAACCCACATTAGACATCTGCACCAATGATAATGCTCTCATTACTCTCCTAACAATGTGAAATCTGGAAGATTGTAACAGAGTGGAGGGCATTTAGCTACATGAAAATGGATACTTTGGTAGTTAGGTCATTGCCCTTAGCTGCAAAAAAGATAATTAAAGCAAAAAACATGATTCCTTAGGTGAAAACCTCTCTAAGGCACCTTTGGATGAGCAAAAAAGAAAAACAAAGGGCGTATCCAAAAGTCAAAACCTGGAAAAGGCACTTGATGATGAGGGACTTGATCTCCCTACCATTGGTTACCTTCTGTAGGATAGATCAAATTTGTTGATAGAAGAAACAAATAGCATCAACATGGGCACCGAAAGCATCCCACAAAATGTGCTCATTGCTAAGTCCCTCACAGAACAAGAGAAACAAGATTTTATCAAATTCCTTATAGAGGTAAAAATCATTTTTGCATGGTGCTACGCTGATATTCTAGGGTTGGATCCTACCTGTGCTATGCTGATATTCTAGGGTTGGATCTTGCCTTAGTGTTTCGCAATCTTGTCATCTGCCTAGATGCAAAACCTGTAAAATAAAGATTGCGCAAAATGCACCCACATATTGCTCTCCTAGTCAAGGCAAAACTTTAAAAGATGTTGGATGCATAATTCATCAAACCTATAGACTACCCTGAATGGGTTTCCAACATTGTACCTGTCGGCAAACCCGCTGGAGGCATCTACATCTGCACAGATTTTTGAGATCTAAATAGAGCTTGTCCTAAAGATGATTTCCCGCTCCCTAATATAGACATGATTGTGGACCTTACAATAGGACATGAAATGCTATCACTCATGGATGGGTTTTTTGGGTACAACTAAATCAGAATAGCAGATGAGGATCAGCATGAAACTACATTCACAACACCATGGGGTACCTTTTGTTACCGGGTCATGCCTTTTGGCCTTAAAAATGCTAGAGCTACATATCAATGCACCATGACAACAATCTTTCATGACCTCTTGCATAGAATTATGGAGGATTATGTGGATGATTTGCTAGGCAAATCCAAGACAAGACAAGAACACATTCCTATTCTAAAGCAGATCTTTGAAAGATTAGAAAAATACAAACTACGCCTGAATCCCAAAAAGTGTGTGTTTGGAGTCACATCGGGAAAATTATTAGGATTCATTATTTCCCGCAGAGGCATTGAGGTCGATCCTACAAAAGTAAAAGCTATCATGGAAATGCCTCCACCGACAACTACGTAGTCTCCAGGGGAAACTACAATCTGTTAGACACTTTATTTCACAACTAGCAGATAAGTGTCATCCATTTGCACACCTCTTGCACAAGGACACAAAATTCAAATGGGATTGCTTATGCCAAAAGGCCTTTGAGAAACTAAAAGAATATCTAGCATCACCTCCTATGTTGATGCCGCCTACTATTCTATATATATGTGCTACTGCAGTGGCATTGGGGGCATTATTGGCACATACACATGACCAAGGGAAGGAACACACCATTTACTATATTAGTCGAACATTGGTAGGGTATGAACTCAATTATACCCCCATTGAAAGAGCATGTTTAGCATTGGTGTTTGGCACACGGAAACTCTGACACTATATGCTAAACAACAAAACAAAACTAATTGCTAAAATTGATCCATTGAAGTATCTCTTGTCAAAGGCTGCTCTCACTGGCAGAACCGCTAAATGGGTCATGCTCTTAAGCGAGTTTGACATTGAATATGTGGACAAAAAGGCAATCAAGGGGCAAGTCATTGCAGATCAGTTGGTTGAAGCTCCGCTTCTAGGTGACCATCCTCTTCTCACAAAATTACCAGATGAGTTCATCATGACTCTTACCACATCATCCACATGGCGATTGTACTTTGATGGCTCCTGCACCCAAAATGGATCAAGAGTAGGAATATTATTGGTCACACCTCAAGGAGATGGCATCTCAAAATCATACAAGATAGCCTTCCCATGTACCAATAACATATCAGAATACAAGGCACTTATAACAGGTTTGTGCTTGGCCATTCACTAGAAAATAAAGGAGTTACAAGTCTATGGCGATTCTTAGCTCGTCATAAAATAAGTCAACGATGAGTACCAGACAAAAGATGATAAACTCTTTCCCTACCATACTATGGTTGAAGATCTTAAGCAACATTTCACAACAATCAAGTTCGATCAAATCCCATGAACAAACAACAGGGCTGTAGATGCAATGGCCACCATTGGCTCCCTCCTTCAAATGCCAGCACATAGTCAGAAGTACGAGTTCTTGGTTGAGCAATTATTTATACCAGCATATGACCTACCAGAGTCTGAAATGGTGTGTGTTCTCGTTGGTCCCAAGTCCCCTTGGTATTAAGAAACCTTCACTTTCCTCAAATACAACACTATTCCCCCACATCTCACTAAAACCCAACAACAAACCTTCATCCACCGATGTGCTCGTTACACCATCCTTGGAGACACCTTGTTCAGAAAGCATTTTGATGGTTCCCTCCTAAGGTGTTTAGATAAACAAGAGGCAAAATGGGCATTATGTGAAGTACACGAGGGCATCTGTGGGGCACAATCAAGTGGGCTCACATTGGCTAAAAAACTTTTGAGAACAGGCTACTATTGGCCTAAGATGGAAGTAGATGCATATAACTATGTGAAGAAATGCATCCCTTGCCAACAATAAGGCGATAAGATTCATGCACCATCACAAGAATTACAACCATTTATTACACCATGGCCCTTCTCATAGTGGGGGCTCAATCTCATTGGGAAAATTCACCCTCCATCTTCCAACAGACATAAGTTCATTATCACTGCCACTGAGTATTTTACCAAGTGGGTAGAGGATATCCCTCTTACTTTCATCACTGGCAAGCAAATATCCAAATTCATCCTGAACTACCTGATTTGCCGATATGGCATCCCAAAAGTTATCATCACAGATAACGATAGACAATTCAAAAAATAGGATGTCAAAGAACTCTGCCAAAAATTCAACATCCAACATCACTTTTCGACTCCATATTACCCCCAAGGCAATGGACAAGCTAAGGCTTCTAACAAAACCCTAATAAAAATCCTCAAAAAGATAGTCAATGAAGCTGGTCGTGATTGGCACCTCCAACTCCATCCTACTTTGTGGGCCTACCACACCTCCATCCGTACCCCCACAAGCACCACACCTTATTCCCTAGTCTTTGGATCCGAAGCCATCCTTCCCCTTGAGATCGAGATCCCCTCTCTAAGGGTATCACTGCAAAACATCCTATCTGAGGAAGAATACAGAATTGCCCGCTTACAAGAGCTAGAATTGTTAGATGAAAGGCACCTCAAGGCCTTGAACCATCTCCGAGTATATCAAAACTGCTTGCATATGAGTTATCACAAAAAAGTCAAAACCCGGGAATTTCAAGTTGGTGATCTTGTCCTCATGGACAATCAGAAAAATCTGCAAGAAAGAGAAAAGAAAGGCAAGTTTGAGCCTAATTGGCTTGGACCATATGTAATCATAGCAAAATATGGATCAGGAGCTTATAAATTGGCTACTCTTAAAGGAAATCCTTTGGATGATCCAATGAATATCATGCACCTCAAAATATTTTATGCCTAGTCCTTAGAAAGTCTTAAATTGTCAAAAATCATAAAAAAATTAAAAAAATCATAAAATCAAGAAAAATACAAAAAAAAGAAAAAAAGATCCTGAAAAAATCGTCACTTTGGTGAAAACCTGGCAGACGAGTGCCTTGTGGCACACACAAAAAAAAAAATCAGAAAAAAAAAGAAAAACAATTCATCCACCAGTGAAAACCACTTTGTGGCTCTATGGACAAGTACCTTGGTGGAAACCCCCATGTAGGCGCCAAGGTAAATAACTAGATCCACTATCTATCACATCGACACTGCATGTCACTTGCCATTCAGTCTGCCCATTCGCAACATTCCTTCTCTTCCACCTCCCAATAAAAAATGCGTAAGATGATGAGTCTTCGCCTGAGTTGTGAACAAGGAATATCCCATTAAACTAAGCTTTCATGCCTCTTTGTAAGCTTCAAGAAGTCTTGAAAAGCAATCCCAAGTCCACAGGTCACCTTCCAAAAAACCATTAAATCGCTTGCCTAAATCCACAAATCCACTTTGCCCTAGGGATGATTCCTTCCCTCACCTAGCAACCTAATCTACCATCCTAAGTCCTACTCTTGGAAAGAGGTATCATTTGGTCATAGAAGAATTGACTTGTTAGATTTTGTTGGATATTTTCATTTAGACATGCATCTTTTTCCCTATGACTGCAACTATTTATGACTGCCTAGGTTTTTCCATATATAGGTATGTTACAATAGGTGCATACTGGGGCATATGTTCATAGCAGTGCATGTTTTGGATCTCTCTTGTATAAACCGACAATCTGGTATTAGTGTTTGTCAACACCTACCTTTGTCATGTACAAGGGTTATTGGTGTGTTTGAGGGTCTCCTTGCACGTACCCACAACTCTGTATCAGTGTTCCTAAACACTTGCATAGCCGTGTGTAAGGAATTCCCATTTATTTGAGAGTCAGTTCATGCCCTGGTTTTCTCATAGCATCCTGATTTTCATAATCAGTGGTGCAAGTCACCCAGGGCAATATGAAACTAGGTTGGCTCTCCTCATTTGTTGTGCACAAAATCTCATCATCATTCCATAAAATCCTAAACTCAAAATAATCCCATGGAGTTCTCAATTTCCCCCATTACCCATCTATTCCATATTCTTCTATCTAAGATCATTATATTATTATTGGCATATTCCCTCTTTGTATTATTTATTCATGTCATATAAATTGCATTGTTTAGATAGTCATTTTTCCACAAAACATTTAGCATATAAGGTTGCACTTAGGTTGCATCACATAAATATTCATCCATATAACATTTAGATTACATCATAAATCATTTCACATCTACAAAACCATTTCACATATACATTTATACATAAAAACATAAGAATCGCTCATCTTGCATCCAAAAATCATGTTAGCAGCACATCATAAACACACATGTATAAGCATCCACTCTGCATCACAAAATAAGTCAGCATAACACATCCATGATTGCATCCATGTATGACATCATAAGAAGAACAAAAATAATCCATCACAATAAACGCTACACATCATCTGTCACCAATCAAATCATGTATATATATATATAAAGAGGAAAATGTGTTTGTCATGATACAATGATCACCCCGAAGGGTCAAAATTTAATACACAAGAAGTACAAGGAGCTAGCTCTCCCCTCCTATCTCACCACCCCCCTTTGCTGTACCACCCCCCTCTATTGTACCTCCCCCCTGATCCTCCTGCACCCCCTGTTGGTGGCCGAAAACCCACTGATCCCCCTATCTATTGACTCTAAGTCAACTGCTCACTATGGGTCCTCTGAGACCGCACACTCTCAGTATACAAGGTTGCTCACTATCCTATAGGAACCACTCCATGATATAATCCCCTGTAATACTATGCCTCTTAGGCTGACCTCTCCGCTCTTTCTCACTGTTGCAGAATATCAAAAAATATCTCTGGTAATCCTGTAGGAACCAATGCCTACCGGGTTGCATCCCTCTCACCCCGCAACCATGTTGCCTCCACCTCTACCCTCTGCACTCTGGCCTATAGTCCCTCTAACTCAGCATCCTGCTGATGAAGAGAATCCTAGAGCCCTGCAATAGTTGTACCTGTTCGGGCCTCCCCCAAAATCCTCTCTACCTGCTCCCTCTCCACCCTCAAGGCATCCACCTCTGTCCTAGCAGTATGGAGACTCTCTGTCAGATCAGCTATCTCCTGTGTCAGCCACCCCACCTCTACCTCCATGCTCTCCCTCCGAGAGCTCTCTACCTGTAGCTCATCCTCCATAAAATGAAGCCTCATTCGATAGCTATCCCACTCCTGTTGTAATCAGTTTAAATCAGCCTGTGTCAGTCCTCCCCCCTCCCCCGCTGCAGCCTCCTCTCACTCCCTCCCCAACTGCAGCCTCCTCTCGCTCACCAACTGCGACCTTCGTAGCTTCCCCTGGGGCATCCCCTCCATCCCAATCCTCCTCCTCTAGAGCCCTCCACCACACAACTCGGACTCTCCTCTACCTACTGCCTGCACCACGCCCTACCTGAATTACAAATCTCTCTCCTGGGGCATCATCCTCCCCACCCACCACCTAATCAACCCCCAACTCCAACTCCTCATCATCCAAAACCCTAGGAATGGTAAGTCGCACTGGCAAGTGCCCCTCCCACTAGCTCCTGTATCCACCTGTCATACCTGGGTCCTCTCCTACTCCCATCTACTCATCCCAGACTATGTGAAAAGTTGTCTAGAAGCTCATCCACCCGTCCAAGGGACTCGCTGTAGGCCCCCAATACCTCACCTCCTGTGTGATCCGAGGATACACTGGAATATCCCCCACTATGTCTTGTACTTTTCCAAGCTGTCAGGCCACCCTGAGTGGAGCATAGTACTCCATGATATACACAAACCTCCCAAAAATCCACATCTCCACTCTTGCCCAGTGCAACTGCCTGTCATCCCTCCACTGCTCACATCCCAAAAAAGGCCTCCATGTGAACTACACTAGCTCATCTAAGATGTTCCTCCAAAACCACATGGTCATTATCTGTGTGTAATGTAGTAGCCCCTTGTACCTATCCACAAATAGTTGTCGTGGCCGCTTGTCCTGAACCCCCAGTGGCAGAGTCACTACAATGTGCTCCCATGCCTAGATGTGTAATAGTGTCACCCCTGCACATAAACTGACATACTCTCTATAGGTCACCAAGTGCATATCATGATAAAGTTGGGCTAGCATCACTGAGCCCCATGCATACTGAATGCCATCATGCACCATGGAGTAAACACATCAGCTCCACCCCAGAGGAAATCCGGGTCGACCCAAATCTGGTAGGATTCGCCCACTCAAGAAGCCACAAATCACCAAAACCAACTGAGGAATCTATCAAATACCCATCGCTTGGCCCAAGTGCATCCTACTCCTATCTAGCATTAGTGGCATCTCATACTCACACACCTCCCTCAGATAAAGATCAGCCACATCCAATTGATACTCAGGGATCATGCCACGGACGAGGATCTTCAAGATCCTCCAAACATCTAATAAGGTCATTGTAGCTTCTCTAGTCGACAAACAAAAGGTGTTATACTGACTATCCCACCTCTCCACTAGCGCAGTCATCATAGCAATATGCGCCTGCATCCTAGGCCACCTGCCTACATAATGCAATCTCAATGCATCTAGAACCTCTAGCTCATCATGGCCTAGCTCATGGTACAGACTCAACGTCGCTGGCCAATTCTCTCTCGATGCCAGTGGTCCCCTCTCCACCTGCAAACATTACACCAAAGCATTACTTTCACATCTCAAAATTTGCTCCTAACGTCCGGAACCAACCATACCCTTTCCCCCATTCCAAAAATTTTAAGCAAAAAGTGCATCCCCCCTCCCAGGTGCATGGCTGATTTGCCCAGCGCTCACGCCAAAACCATGATGTATGCGCCATTTTGCAGGCACTCGTACCAACAGAGCCCTCCTTCCCTTTTTTGTCCCCCTCCCAACCCCGTCAATGCAAGTGCTCACGTAATCCCTTGGGTTCCCATGTCGAAACATGACTACTCATGCGAGCACCCGCATCGCTCCTCCATTCCCCTACCAAAACCCTCTATTCTAACTAGCTCTTCACAAGCGCTCGCGCTGAAATAGAGATTAGCACGAGAGCCTCACCTAATTTTCATCCCTATTTCTAGCCCTAAATCTTGCCTAAAATAAATAATTTTAAAAGAGGGATAGACCTACTCACCAGTGGTCCATAGCTCATTAGTTGGTCAAATCGCCTGATCCTCTCTGCGCAATGATCACAAACTGGAATACGATCCATCTCTCCTTCTCTTCTTCTTCGCTCTGAGTAACTCCAAGGCTTGTGTGTAACAATGACCCCTCATTGGGCACTTTGTGGCTTATATGGGCCCCCGTGAGGGTCCATTTTTCCTTCGCGGTCTCGCATCTCCTATTCTCCTTTCCAAATTCTTCTCGATCACTTCATATTTCTTCCTCATTTAGAAAAATCTACAAGAAAGAGAAAAGACAGGCAAGTTTGAGCCTAATTGGCTTGGACCATATGTAATCATAGCAAAATATGGATCAGGAGCTTATCAACTGGCTACTCTTGAAGGCGATCCTTTGGATGATCCAATGAATATCATGCACCTCAAAAGATTTTATGCCTAGTCCTTAGAAAGTCTTAAATTGTCAAAAATCACAAAAAAATTAAAAAAATCATAAAATCAAGAAAAATACAAAAAAAAGAGAAAAAGATCCTGAAAAAATCGTCACTTTCATGAAAACCTGGCAGACAAGTGCCTTGTGGCACACACAAAAAAAAAATTAGAAAAAGAAAGAAAAACAATTTGTCCACCAGTGAAAACCACTTTGTGGCATTATGGACAAGTGCTTTGGTGGAAACCTCCATGTAGGCGCCAAGGTAAATAACTGGATCCACTGTCTATCACATCAACACTGCAAATCACTTGCCATTCAGTCTGCCCATTCGCAACATTCCTTCTCTTCCACCTCCCAATAAAACATGCATAAGATGATGAGTCTTCGCCTGAGTTGTGAACAAGGAATATCCCATTAAACTGAGCTTTCATGCCTCTTTGTAAGCTTCAAGAAGTCTTGAAAAGCAATCCCAAGTCCACAGGTCACCTTCCAAAAAACCATTAAATCGCTTGCCTAAATCCACAAATCCACTTTGCCCTAGGGATGATTCCTTCCCTCGCCTGGCAACCTAATCTACCATCCTAAGTCCTACTCTTGGAAAGAGGTATCATTTGGTCATAGAAGAATTGACTTGTTAGATTTTGTTGGATATTTTCATTTAGACATGCATCTTTTTCCCTATGACTGCAACTATTTACGACTGCCTAGGTTTTTCCATATCCAGGTATGTTACAATAAGCGCATACTGGGGCATATGTTCATAGCAGTGCATGTTTTGGATCTCTCTTGTATAAACTGACAATCTAGTATTAGTGTTTATCAACACCTACCTTTGTCATGTACAAGGGTTATTGGTGTGTTTGAGGGCCTCCTTGCACGTATCCACAACTCTATATCAGTGTTTCTAAACACTTGCATAGCCGTGTGTAAGGAATTCCCATTTATCTGAGAGTCAGTTCATGCCCTGTTTTCTCATAGCATCCTGATTTTCATAATCAGTGGTGCAAGTCACCCAGGGCAATATCAAACTAGGCTGGCTCTCCACATTTGTTGTGCACAAAATCTCATCATCATTCCATAAAATCCTAAACTCAAAATAATCCCATGGAGTTCTCAATTTCCCCCATTACCCATCTATTCCATATTCTTCTATCTAAGATCATTATATTATTATTGGCATATTCCCTCTTTGTATTATTTATTCATGTCATATAAATTGCATTGTTTAGATAGTCATTTTTCCACAAAACATTTAGCATATAAGGTTGCACTTAGGTTGCATCACATAAATATTCATACATATAACATTTAGATTACATCATAAATCATTTCACATCTACAAAACCATTTCACATATACATTTATACATAAAAACATAAGAATTGCTCATCGTGCATCCAAAAATCATGTTAGCAGCACATCATAAACACACATGTATAAGCATCCACTCCGCATCACAAAATAAGTCGACATAACACATCCATGATTCCATCCATGTATGACATCATAAGAAGAACAAAAATAATCCATCACAATAAATGCTACACATCATCTGTCACCAATCAAATCATGTATATATATATAAAGAGGAAAATGTGTTTGTCATGATACAATGATCACCCTGAAGGGTCAAAATTTAATACACAAGAAGTACAAGGAGCTAGCTCTCCCCTCCTGTCTCACCACCCACCTTTGTTGTACCACCCCCCTGATCCTCCTGCAGCCCCTATTGGTGGCCAGAAACCCACTGATCCCCTTATCTATTGACTCTGAGTCGACTGCTCACTATGGGTCCTCTGAGACCGCACACTCTCAGTATACAAGGTTGCTCGCTATCCTATAGGAACCACTCCATGATATAATCCCTTGTAATACTGTGCCTCTTAGGCTGACCTCTCTGCTCTTTCTCACTGCTGCAGACTATCAAAAAATATCTCTGGTAATCCTGTAGGAACCAATGCCTACCGAGTTGCATCCCTCTCACCCCGCAGCCATGTTACCTGCGCCTCTGCCCTCTGCACTCTAGCCTATAATGCCTCTAACTCAGCATCCTGTCGATGAAGAGAATCCTGGAGCCCTATAATAGTTGTACCTATTCGAGCCTCCTCCAAAATCCTCTCTGCCTGCTCCCCCTCCACCCTCAAGGCATCCACCTCTGTCCTAGTAGTATGGAGACTCTCTATCAGATCAGCTATCTCCTGTGTCAGCCATCCCACCTCTACCTCCATGCTCTCCCTTCGAGACCTCTCTACCTGCAGCTCATCCTCCACGGAATGAAGCCTCGCTCGATAGCTATCCTGCTCCTGTTGTAATCGGTTAAAATTAGCCTGTGTTGGTCATCCCCCCTCCCCCGCCTGTATCTCAGGGATATCCATGGGAACAACCTCCCCTCCCTCCCCAACTATAGCCTCCTCTCGCTCACCAACTGCGGCCTCCGTAGCTTCCCCTGGGGCATCCCCTCCATCCCCCTCATCCTCCTCTGGAGCCTTGCGCTACACAACTCAGACTCTCCTCTACCCTTTGCCCGCACCACACCTTGCCTAAATTACAAGTCTCTCTCCAAGGCCATCATCCTCCCCGCCCACCACCTAATCAACCCCCGACTCCAACTCCTCGTCATCCAAAACCCCAGGAATGGTAAGCCGCACTGGCAAGTGCCCCTCCCACTAGTTCATGTATCCACCTGTCATACCTGGGTCCTCCCCTACTCCCATCTGCTCATCCTAGACTATGTGAAAAGTTATCTGGAAGCTCATCCACCCGTTCAAGGGACTCGCTGTAGGCCCCCAATACCTCACCTCCCGTGTGATCCGAGGATACACTGGAATATCCCCCACTATGTCTTGTACCTGCCCAAGCTGTCAGGCTACCTTGAATGGAGCATAGTACTCCATGATATACACAGACCTCCTAAAAATCCACATCTCCACTCCTGCCCAGTGCAACTGCTAGTCGTCCCTCCATGTGAACTGTGCTAGCTCATCTAAGATCTTCCTCCAAAACCACACGGTCATTGTCTGTGTGTAATGCAATAGCACCCTGTACCTGTCCACAAACAGCTGTCGTGGCCGCTTGTCTTGAACCCCCAGTGGAAAAGTCACTACAATGTGCTCCCATGCCCAGATGTGTAATAGTGTCACCCCTGCGGATAAACTAGCAAACTCTCTATAGGTAACCAAGTGCATATCATGATAAAGTTGGGCTAGCATCGCTGAGCCCCATGCATACTGAATGCCATCATGCACCATGGAGTAAACACATCAGCTCCACCCTAGAGGAAATCCATGTCCACCCAAATCCGGTAGGATTCGCCCACTCAAGAAGCCGCAAATCACCAAAACCAACCGAGGAATCTGTCAAATACCCATCGCTCGGCCCAAGTGCATCCTGCTCCTATCTAGCATCAGTGGCATCTCATACTCACACACCTCCCTCAGATAAAAATCAGCCACATCCAACTGATACTCAAGGATCACGCCACGAACGAGGATCTTCAAGATCCTCCAGACATCTAATAAGGTCACTGTAGCTTCTCTAGTCGACAAACAAAAGGTTTTATACTGACTATCCCACCTCTCCACTAGCGCAGTCATCATAGCAATATGCGCCTGTATCCTAGGCCACCTGCCTACATAATGCAATCTCAATGCATCTAGAACCTCTAGCTCATCATGGCCTAGCTCATGGTACAGACTCATCATCGCTGGCCAATGCTCTCTCGATGCCAGTGGTCCCCTCTCCACCTGCATCCATTACACCAAAGCATTACTTTCACATCTCAAAATCCCCTCCTAACCTCCGGAACCAACCATACCCTTTCCCCCATTCCAAAAATTCTATGCAAAAAGTTCATCCCCCCTCCTAGGCGCACGTGCTGATTTGCCCAGCGCTCGCGCCAAAACCATGATGCACACGCCATTTTGCAGGTGCTCGTACCAACAGAGCCCTCCTTCCCTTTTTTGTCCCCCTCCCAACCCCATCAACGCAAGCGCCCACGTAATCCCTCGGGCGCCCACGTCGAAACGCAACTGCTCAGGCGACCACCCGCATCACTCCCCCATTCCCCTACCAAAACCCTCTATTCTAACTAGCTCTTCGCGAGCGCCTGCGCTGATCGCTAGCACTTGCGCTGCTCTAGGGGCATGCGTGCTGGAATAGCGATCAGCATGAGCACCTCGCCTAATTTTCACCCCTATTTCTAGCCCTAAATCTTGCATAAAATAAAAAATTTCAAAAGAAGGATAGACCTACTCACCAGTGCTCCATAGCTTGTTGGTTGGTCAAATCACTTGATCCTCTCTGCACGATGATCACAAACTGGAATACGGTCCATCTCTCCTTCTCTTCTTCTTCGCTCTGAGTAACTCCAAGGCTTGTGTGTGACAATGACCCCTCATTGGGCGCTTTGTGGCTTATATGGGCCCCCGTGAGGGCCCATTTTTCCTCCGCGGTCTTGCATCTCCTATTCTCCTTTCCAAATTCTTCTTGATCACTTCACATTTCTTCCTCATTTATCCCTTCCACTCTTATTCTTCTTCCTCTTTTTTTCGATAATTTTTCGTCCTTTTCTGAAAAAATTCTCGAGAGGGCATACACCTCCCATGCTTTACGCTGGGGCATCCTTTTCTTCTTCTATCTTCTACACATCGCCACATTTGCCACTGCATAAAAGAGGGGCAAAATGTAGACACTTAAAAATAATAATTATTATTTTTAATTCCTAACATAATTAATTAATTTAATTATGTTAATTCAAATTCTCCTCAATATTAATTAATTATAATTAATATTGTCACTATAGTATGTGACTGATTTATTTAATAAATCAACCCCTTTCTTTATTCTTCTAAAATTGAATCCTCACAAATCTTCCTCCTAGCTAATTAATTTCAATTAATTAGTTAACCCACATGACCCCTCCAAATCATCTTCCTAATTTATCATTAGCCTAATAAAGTCTTCTAGAAACTCTCTAAACACATTTAACATTATTCTACTAATTTTTAATTCCCCCACTCATTCTCTCTCCTAGTCAAATCCTCCTACAAATCCTATCCCACCTGATTCTTCCTCTAATCCCCTCCTAATGAGTTGCTAGTGGCTAATCATCATGATTAGCCACAAAGTCAACTCCTTGTCCCTTCCATCCAACCACTAGCTTTTAATGCTCTTTTCCTAGGTGAATGTGAGTTTTTCAAAATCTCACATTCCTCTAGGCATCCACTCTCCGAAGGAATTTTTAATTCCTTCTTATTCCTCCAATCCCCATGATCATCCCTTTTAGGGGAATTTTAAATTCCTCCTCCCCATTCTTCAAGGAATGTCACATCCCTTTCTCCTCTCAAGGCACATTGGGAAGTCTTCTCAATGGATCTTGCTCTTCTCAAAGCGCCTTAGGAATTCTTCCCAATGCACCTTGAGGAGTGTGGAGACAAGAAATGCCTTTAAGGCATATCTCTTGGTCTCCACACCCTCTCTTGGGCCTTGTGTGAGCTCACAAGCAATCCTAGCTCTCCATCTTGGATCCATCCTAACCATCCATTTTTCCTCTCCTCTTCCTATAAATTGAGGACTTCATCCCTCAATTTTTCATCTCCAAGCTTAGTAATCTTATGCTGCCCTTTTGAGCCTAGGAAAATCATCTTAGCAACCTTACCATGTCAAAATCATATCTCATCCACACTTAATCATCTCATACATATCATCCTCTAAAATCCATTTCATATTGTGCACAACATTGGAGAGCCATCCACATCAAGCAAGCAAGACGAGCACATCAAGTGGAGCATCATCCAAGGGCACCTTCACTTCATCAAGCTCCATCCGAAGGAGAAGGTATAAGGTTTGTGAGGTATATGCATTTTATTCTTGTTTTGAGCATTTCAAATTATGTCTTTCAATCTCATATGATTATATGTTTGATTTGCATATTTGTTATCTAATCCACCTCGTGAGTGTTTTCCCCTCTTTAGTATATATATAAGAACAACATGATGCATTTTATTTAACAACCTTGACAATACAATATATATTTCTTTTTTTTTTACAACAACTTAGTTTATAGGTAGGCAAGCATTATATATATATATATATAAATACATATATATATATATATACATATAAATACATATATATATATATATATACATATATATATATATATATGTATATATGTATATATGTATATATATGTATATATGTATATATATATATATACATATATACATATATATACATATATACATATATATATATATACATATATACATATATACATATATATATATATATATATATATATATGTATTTATATATATATATATATATGTATATATGTATATATATGTATATATGTATATATATATATATATATGTATTTATCAACATTCATTTACTGTGCAAAGGTAATCTCCAGAATGGTCTATACTACAACAACATTTGATTTTCAAGTAAAGTATATATGTATTTTCTTAAAGGAGGTCACTCTGACAAATAACCAGAATAGTATATTATAACAATAATGATTTTATTTTCTTTAAGGCTAACCAAAAATATAACTTAGTGTACATAATTACTGAATCACAAGATTTAAATACGAACTTTAACTTTTTGATTTTCATTCTGCTAAATATTTATTTTCTACTGCAGAATTACTACTAGAACCTTTTAACATAAGAATATGCTTAAATAAATAAATGAATTGAAAATATATTTATTCAACACTGTATGTTTAGAATTCATACTAAGCAAGTTTACACCATAAAACTGAGTAAAGAGATAAAACTGCATTTTATTTAAATGTTTATCTACTCTTTACTTTTTTCTTTTTTATTATTTTCAATAGACATTATAGCTGAAAATAAGTTTATATTTCCTACTCCATTTCATGATAATAAATAAACAATATAGAAATACTATTTAAATGCTTCTTTGATTTCTTTGTAATGAATATACAACAAAGGTAAATATAGATTCTTTTTTTTTTTAATCCACTTTACAATAATAACAAAATTACAATTTCAAGCCTCTCTTTTGCTTTATAGGAATAAGGACTTGTTATGATACATTTTTTCAGAATTCCAAATAAATCTAATAGGAGACTTTGCACATGAACTTGAATTTTCTTCATCCTTTATCCCAAATAAAACTTATAGGTTGTGACCATGGAGGCTCACCTCCCAACCTAGGCTTACAAGAAGCCACCCCTGAGCTAGGAGAACCAAGGCTAAACGGGTTACAAACAAACTCAACCACACACGCAAGAAAGACTTAAAAAACACATAAATTCCCAACCCAAGGATTTACAATATCACTATGTGACTAACTTTGTGGGGTGAAGGTGGACCAAGCACCTAAAGGAGATCTGCAAGAAAGAGGAACAAATGTCTTCACAAGGCTACCAAAATACAACCAACTCAAGGTCACATACTTGACCCAAAATAAACCTTATGTCCCCCATGGCTTACAAGCCCATATCTCCCCTTATGACCCCCTTTTGCATAAGCATAAAAATAATGCAGCAAGGGTTCCATAACCCTTGTGTATCTCTCTCTTCCAAGAAGAGAGTCTCTACACTCATAGTCTGTCAAGAAGCCCTTCACCCAAAGGCTAATCTACCCTCCCAAGGGTGAGTATGGTCTTGAAACACCCATAAAACAAAATAATCACACAAAGAGAAACACAAAGAAGGGACTCAACATCCAACACCACAAATCACATAAACAACAAAAGCTAAATAGAAAAATAATTTTCCTTCACATTTAACAATGGCATTCAAAATGCATGGAAGAACACTACCAACCTTTGATCATGTAAATGCTATGAGGAATGGTTGAAGGAGAGATGCCTAATCTACTAGTCTTTTCTTCCCAAAAACAAAAATGCAACTTCTAAATCCTAAATTTTCAACAATAAATCTAAGTCTCCAAGATTGGAGAGTGGGTGATCAAAATCCTAAGTTTGAATCCCTTACCTAAGTAGGCTCTTCTAACACTTTCCAAATTCTTTGGAAAGGATGTGAGATCTCATAGGTTGGTCTTCCCAACCTCTTACATGGCTTATAAAAAGGGAAACTGGAAAAGGTAAGAGAAAGTGGGGAAGTACAACTATCATTCAAATGGAAGGTTGTCTAACCAAGGAGAAATCCTCAAAAGTTGAATTTTTGTCCATCTTGGAAAACTCACTTTTGAGGTGACTTGGCAGTCGCATGGATAAATTTATCTTTACCCATAGGTATAACATATGGGCCTTCAAAAATGCCCTAAACATAACCTTAGGAGTTAGTTTGACCCTCCAGAAACTCACCTAAAGTTTTCCTATGGGTCAAACTTAAGTTGACCATTCTGATGTCTCTCTAACCAAGACTCTATTGGGACCACACTAAGATATTTTGAATAATGCATTGGTTATATAAATTCCCTCCAAAGGACATATCATTGCCAACTCACTTCACAACACAAGTGTCAAGTGACACCATAAAAATGCACAATACTATAATACGCATGGCATGTCCCTTTTTGGAATTAACAAAATTAAAAAATACAAATTAAACACACATTCAAGCATTCACATTTATAAATATAAATACATTACATACGAGGTGTTGTCTCTCCAAATAGACAACCCTTGGCTTCACAAACGCACATAGGTTTAGTTTGATTCTCCAAATAGTTTCCATGGTCACATGGATTAGTTTTTCTGCACATCTCACTTTGCACATTAGTAATCTCAAATAATCACATGAAATATTAATATATGAAAAGAGTACAATTCAGACACTTTGCATACAATTATATTAAAACAATCAAATTATCAATTATCCAATAGAATCCACATGAAATAATTTACTCAATGGCATCATCATAATCATCATGAAATTCAATCATTCGTAAGGCATGCATCTATGTTTTCTAACATCATAAATGAAGTAATAAAAATAAAAAATAAATGACATACATCATATTAATTTTATCCAATCACTGGATCATATAGAATCTATATCCATAATGCATCAAAATAAAGTATCAATACTAGGTCCAACATGGAAAATAACTGCAATGCTACGATGGCTTGGGGTAGGGCCTCACAAGAACAATTTTGGATGCAGCAAGGACAATGATGACTGAAGCTAAATTACCTGATATCTATTAGAGAGAGGTTATCAATACCGTTGTATATACTTTCAATAGAGTACACATAAAAGGTGATACCAGTAAGACTCCTTATGAACTATGGTTTGGTCATACTTAGGCTGTTAGATATTTTAGAATTTTTGGAAGAAAATGTTACATTAGAAGAGAAGATGCACTAGGAATTTTTGATCCTAGAAGTGATGAAGGAATATTTTTAGGTTATTCTACTAAGAGAAAAGCATATAGATGTTATAACAAAAAATTGAATGGGATGATGGAAAGCATAAATCTTAAGGTGGATGAGCATGACAGTAATCAGATCAGATCATTTGATTATGGACCGGAAGATGAATTTATTAGACCTGAATTGGTAATGCAAGAATCAGTTCAAAATAGTAAACCAGTGACACTGGTAGCATCATAAAATTCAATAGTGATAGATGGACAACAGATTGAGTCAGCAAATCAATAAAATTCAAAGACTCCCAGGAATGTAAAACTAAATCATTCTAAAGATCAGATCTTTGGGGATTATTGCATGGTGTGCGCCCTTGGTTTCCTTGTGTTGTGCACCATAGTGCTTGGGTGTGTGACATGGTATGCATTCTTTCTTGGGAAGAAGTTGGTTTCATGGCTTAGTAAGAAATAATCATGCACTTCATTATCTACTGATGAAGCAGAATATGTTGTAGCTGCTACCAACTATACTCAGATTTTATGGATGAAACAAACGTTAAAGGATATAAGGGTAAGTTATGATGAGCCTATTGTTATTCACTATGATAATACTATTGCTATTGATATGTCAAAGAATCTGGTATTTCATTCCAAATCAAAACACTTCTTGAAGGAAAAGGTTGAAGCAAAGGAAGTTAGATTGATTTATGTTCCTACTAAGGAACATACTGGAGATATTTGAATGAAACCATTTCCTAAAGACACTTTTGAATATCTCAGAGATCAGTTGGGGGTTACCAATCCTCCAGAAGAGACTTAGAGATGTAGGGAAGCATCAATCCGGTGAGCTTATCAAACATACTTTTTTGATCCGGTTTGATGAAGATGGTGCTATTACTCAGGGGGAGTAGTTAGCTGATTGGTTCAGTACTCTTGGTTTAGTATCTATCCTTTGTCATTGATGTCAAATGGGGAAAAGGTATTCATGTGAAAAATTGTCAGATCTATTGATGGTGTTTATTTCAGATTAGTCTTTTCTCTTTTGGAGATTGTTGGCATTCCTTGGCACTTGGATGTTTTTCACATTTAATATTGCCATCAATGCCAAAAGGGGAGATTGTTGGCATATGTTGAATTTGGTTAAGTGTTGTCATTGATTTCAACACTTTATTTTGGTTGGAGACTATCCCGGTTGGATCTATCGTGGTTAGTCTTGGTGATATTCTTGGTTTTGGTTGTGATTCTGATCTGGTATGATCACATCTCTGGAATCAGTTTTGGATGCTTATTCTAATGGTTATATGCTTGCTATATTCTAGTGGTTTCATGATTTGGTTATCTCTTATGGTATTTCTGGTTACCAGTTGGCTTGTGCCTTTATCAGCTTGTTCTTGGCTTTCCCGACTAGCTTTTGGCTTTACCAACTTCTGGCGTTCTCGGTTAGCTTTACAGGTATGGTGTTTTGGTGACTTGGTCAGTGGATTTTGGGTCCAATTTATGGAATCAGTTTGTATCATTCTGTTGGTTCTTCTTGATCATGTCCCTAGCATTTGGTGACTTTGCATTGGATGGTGTGTTATTATGATGGTCCTATTTGGATCCGGTTAAACTTTCTATTATTTCACTAAGGGTTTCTACTAGTTGGTGAAGTGTGTTGGATTTTCATCTTAGTGAAATTTCTAGTGGATATAATTGTTTGGATATTTGATTTAGGTCCATGCTATGTAATGTAAATAATAATATTGGTCCTATAGTATCGTGTGATGTAATTTTTGTAATTATGGGTTTATGGGTTTAGGGTTTAACCAACCTTGTCAATAAGGTTGATGATCTGTATATATAGGTGAATTATTCATGTAATTTAAGGATCGATGGTTATGGGTGGTTATGTCTACATTATCAGAGAAAATATTATGTGTGAATAGAGTCATATCATTCTAGTGAAGGTTGGAAAGGTTTTGTATTGCAGAGCAAATGTCAAAATATTGGTGTTATGTGTGTTGTGCTTTCATTATATATCTTTCATTGTGTTGTGCTCTGGTATAAGGTTTAGAATTGAATTAATTGTTGTACTTTTGAGTAAACTAATTCACCCCCCCTCTCAGTTTACTATCAGTATCAATGCATTCTAACATATGTTTACCATCAAAACTGTTAGAACCTATTCCAACTATTCTACTCATCTAATCATCTCCAAATATAACAACACCTCCATCAAAATTTTCAAGTTTTACAAATTTACTCTTGTCACCAATCATATGATTTGAACATCCACTATCAATAATCCATTCATCTTTATGTCTTCTAGCATGAAAAATAGATGCAACAATACCTTCTATTTTAGCAGAATCTTCTAGAGATTTTTCCTTCACAATTTTCCAGGCTTAGTAGAATAATATTCTTCCTTTACCGCTAGGAACAAACATTCATTGTCTTCTTCATAATCAAATTCATCATTAGAAATATTTGCATCTTCTCTAACATAATAAGCCTTCGTATGTAACTTTCCTTTGAATTCCTTATTCTTTTGATTTGAAATTTGGGTAGGACATCTAGAAGCATAATGACCTATTTTTCCACAATTGAAATATTTAAAGGGAAAACTACCTTTGTACTTTCTATTTTCTTTCTTCATCCTTCTCACAAATTTCGCCTCAATCTCATCAAGGCTCTCTTCATCAGATTCCTCATCTTTCACTAATTTAGTAGTGTTTATGGTGAAAATGGATAACAACAATGATGATATTGAAAGACTAAATAGATTCAACCACAAAACCCTAGCCTAACAACAACAAAGATCCACCATAACATATGAAGATTACCTAAGACAATGCAAATCAAATGAAATCACAAAGATTATACCATCACATGTACAATAGGGTTTGAATCTCCATTCTTCCTATCTCCATTGATCTTGCTTGATATATTTTCTCTCAGATTTTATGTGCACAAGAGCTCAACAAAGAACGGAAATGTGGTTGCAAGTAGGCTTGATTGCATATGCAAGTTCGAAAGCGTAGTTGGGGCTAAATGCATAGTGAGAATTTGTTAGGGTTTGATAATGAAGGAAGCATCTCCTTATATAGAAGACACTATATGAAATGGAGGGATAAGATTGAGAGGTGTAAAAGATAAATGGTCAGCTATGATTAGAGAGTAGCTAGAGAAAATAAGAAAATAATGAGAGGGTAGGTAGTGTAGGAATTAAGAGATGAATGACATGTGTCATAGGTAGAAAAGGATAATGAATTAATTAAATAAATAAAGATTTATTTAATTAATAGAGGAAGTGGGATCAATTAAATAAATAAGATATTTATTTAATTTAGGAAAAAAGATAATTTAAATAAATAAAGGTATTTATTGAAATGAGAAATAAGGCTAGAAGAGGATAAATGAATTTAATTAAATAAATAAATATTTATTTAATTAATAGAAGAATTAGGCTAAAGTAATTAAATAAATAAAGATATTTATTTACTTAGACATGACAATTTTAGATGTCTACATTTTGCCCCTCTTTGAGACAATGCAACTTGTCGCCTTGTTTCAAAAAAGATAATATGAACTTATACAAAGTTGCCTCAAGATGGGAATGATATGGCCCCTCAAGAGATTGGATGAAAATGTCTGGAAAGATCGCAGACAATCTCTCGATAAGAATGACAGGATAGAATGGACTGAGCAGTTAGAATAGAGTGATAGAGTCAAAGGATAAAGAAGACTGACCCGGGAGATCCGAGTTAGGGCTAGAGCTAGGGCTAGGGCAGTCTATAAAATAGACCATGAAGAGAAAACATCCTCATTGTCATCCACACATCCAAGAGATCAGAGTGCAAAGAGAGAAGAGAGCAGCAACAGTCAGCAATGATGGCTTTGGTTCATAGATTCGACTGCGTTCACCAATTTCAGAGGCTAGTAGATGTAGGAGAGCTGGTAAGTACTGTAAAACCTCCTTGTACTTTGTCGCAATAAATGTTGTCATTAATGCATGCTAGGTAGTGTAATAAATGTGCATTAGGTATGTCTAGAAAGATGTCAAGCGGGAGGAAAAACATTAAGGCGCGTATGTGTTGGCTAGGCACGTTTGTGTCATGAATGCACATTTATGTCTTCAAGGATAAATTGACAGTTCTGTGATAAACATACATTGTCGATTGGATAAGCTAATGAGAGGATACACTCAAGAAGGTCCTCTAGGGAAGACTAGGATAGAAGATAGGGCTAGGATTGACAATTCTATAATAGAACATACATTGCCAATTAGGAAACTACTCAAGAGGATACACTCAAGAAGAGGCCCTAGGATAAAATAGATCAAGGCACTTTGTGATGAATAGGGAGTACCAAGACATAGTACTTTGTGATGAACAGGGAGTACTAAAAAGAGCAGCACTTTGTGATGAACAGGGAGTGCAAATATGAACAACACTTTGTGATGAACAGGGAGTGCAAAAACAGATAGTACTTTGTGATGAATAGGGAGTACCACTAGGATAAATAGAAACACTTTGTGATGAACAATGAGTGTCACTAAGATAGAGTGCCATATGATAGATATAAGCACTAGGATAAAAAGTAGCATTTTGTGATGAACAGTGAATACCACTTTGATTGACACAGATGATTTTGCTTGACTGCAGGAGTACCTACCTATGCTGGAGGTTATGGGCTTGTGACATATTCTATATGTGCCTGAGTTTCAGGTGAACATGGGGTTGCTGACTGCACTGGCTAAGAGATAAAACTCAGAGACTTGCACGTTTCATTTGTCGATGGGTGAGATGATAGTCACCTTGGAGGATGTATATAGGATACTGAGGATACCGATTGATGAGGAGTTAGTTCCTTACGATCGAGATGAAGACAGGGATGCACTGAGACAAGTGTTTCAGGATCTAGGATTGGAGATGAGGGTTGGACACATGGCATGGGACACAATGGCATAGACAGGATTGGTGCTACTAGCAATGTTGGCAGGAGTTATCAGTGGGTTTCTCTGTCTGGATAGGGCGACACGAGGATTGGCAGTGTAGCCATATGTATTTTGACATCATTGTATCATGACACTTATGATTTTTGATATATGAGATGATCCATCCTTGCGGAAACTATATGCATGTGTACCTATGTGATGAGATGTTTCATGATGTATGTTTCTATGTGATGCTTATGTTATGGATGCAAATATGTACATGATGAAATACCATATTTTTGTTCTTTTATGTTTTATATGTTATGCAAATGTGAATGTGAATGTATGAAATGCAGATGAATATGATAATGCAAATAAGTATTTACATGATGAGAATGTAAAATGTGCTAACATGTGGTATGTGCAAGATGCGATGCAATTATGATATCTATATGTATGTATGTAATGCTTAATATGTGGTAATGCAGATATTTTTTTGGTGTGTCATTATACTCAGTCATGTGATAGCAGGCTACACAAACTTGGGAAAGATGATGGAAATCAATCAAGAACAGGGGATGGAAGATAGAAGATATGAAAGTGAAAGAGCTTCTTGTGTGTTATCATCATTGAGCTTTATTATGGCAAAATAGGTTATGACAATCGAGGCATATGTTCGACCCAAAAATTAATTGTACCTATTTGCATGGAGATAAGACAGTCGCAAACAAAGAATGCCCCAGTTCACACTAGACTCATGGTGTCCTCATATCCTTGGACAAGTCATAGCATTACTAAGAGACAATCCACAAACAGCAAAGAAAATAGGTGATGATACCCCATCCTCACCTTTCTAGTCAAAGACATCCTGGAGATAGAATCTCTAGTCAAAGACATCCTAGAAAAGCTAAAAGACATGTCACCAAAAAATTAAAATCAAAAGAAAACCAAGACTCGAAACCAACATCCATTGTAGTCCTCAAGTTTAGTGTCTCTTGTCACTTGTATAAGTCTATTTGATTGTGGTCACAATGTTTACTTTCACAAAAAGGATAGATAACACTGAACCATAATGTTGTCTGAGTCTGTTGAAAGATTTGATTTGTTGAAGCCTATTGTTGCTGCTATATCTCATCTGAAACTGAGTGAATCCATGAAACTAGTACTTTATTGCGGAGAAGATGAAAATTTATTGCGGATTGGCAATGCAAGTGTTGCTTTATTGTGGATTGTGTGTGGATAAACTGAAGAAAGTTGGAAGAAACTGTACTCCTTAAAACGTGTGATGTTCTCAGTTCCACACCCATCACTAGACATAGGATTTGCCTTAGCCATAGATAAGAGCTAATTTATTATGGATGGATAGGTTGTGAGTGTGTGCAAAGTGAAAGGATGAAATGTAATCCTGAAGGAGGGAGGAGCAATGTCTCTACACATGGTGTCGGTGACCCGTTTTCCACCATGGTACTTGCCCAAGGAGCCATCGAAGTGGTTTTCACTATTGGATGAAATGTTTTTTTTTTTTTTGTGTCACAAGGCGCCTGTTTGCCAGGTTTTCACCAAGTAACGATTTTTTATGTTTTATGATTTTTTTGTATTTTTGAATTAGGATATTCTGAAGAGCTATGTGTAAAACCTTCAAAGGTACATGTTGTTGATAGGATCCTCCAAAGGTTCACCCTCTGTAGTTGAGAGCAGATATGCACCAGATCCATATGCTGCTGTGATGATGTAAGGACCAAGCCAGTTCGGTTTGAACTTGCCCTTCTTCTCTCTGTCTTGCTGATTTTTAGGATTTTCTCTGAGAACCAAGTCACCTACCTCAAATGTGTGAGGCTTTATGATTGTAACTACAACGTTCCTTGACTGAATGATGTGTATCTTGAGTTATTGTCTTCCTTGATGAAGAAACTGAGATAGAATTACTAGTGTGTGGACTACACAGGCTCGTATGCGTGTCACCTACAGAAGTTTGGGCACCCTTGATAACAAAGTCCTTTGAGGAAGTTCCACTAAAGGTCCATGAAGTATCGCAAGAAAGGAAAGGATGTGTGGAACAAGTGGATGAGTTATGAAGGCTTATGATTGTGAAAAGAAGTGAAAGTAGGATAGCATGATGGAGACTTAGGATCAACAAGTATGCTTTTTGATTTAAAATTTTAGAACTTTTGCCCCCAGTTATTTTGATATTAGGGGAGATCAACTCTTGCTCTTTTTCCTTCATAGAATTTTTATCCTTGACTTTGGTTGTTGTAGATTCCAATAGCTTTTGATTTTGATTTGGACTAAAGGACTTTTCTTTGTTATTGACTTTTAGATTTTTCTTTTCAAATCTTGTTTTTTGATCCCCAATCAGTAAGGGCTTTTGTGATTCTTGTTGATCCAAGTCTGGAAGTGGAGTGGAAATGGAATGAGTGGATGAAATTTTAAGGTGATAAGAGTTATCAATGGCGACATTCTCAATAGATTCTTCACTGGAACCACTCTTAGGACTATTGATATCAAGAGTTGCTTGCACTACTAGAGGAGATTTGCATTTAGACTTAGTAGCCACAACACTAGGTGGTTCACACCCAATTCCTTGACATTGCAAATTGTTTATAGATTGTTCATGTCGACTGAATACCTTAGGAGATAGTGGGAGTTGATCAACATGAAAGATATACTCACCACATCCCATGTCTTTAATCTTGAATTTTTCTTTTAGCTCTGATTGTTTGGATGTAGAAGCTTTCCATGATTCTCGATCCACATATGTTGATGAAGGAATAGCTTCTCGATTGACTGGGATTGTTATTTCTAATCTAGGTCATAGATTGTTGCAATATATGAATGGATTTGGGTCAGCTTTGACGGTCACTCTAACTCCATTGCATGGAAACTTAATGCATTGATGGTATGTAGATGGGACTGCACTCATCTCATGAATCCAAGGACATCCCAAAAGTATGTTGTATGTGAGATCTAAATCAAGGACCTGAAAAACCACATCCTTTGTAATGGGCCCAACTTTGAGGGGCAAGGTGACTGTGCCTTTGGATGAATGCTCTTCATCATCATATGCCTTGATGTTAATTTTGTTTGTAGAATTCACAGCTTTATGTGAATATCCCAATTGTTTACTAGTGCTCAATGTACAAATGTTTAGACCTGCTCCTCCATCTATCAAGACTCATTTTATTCGATGTTTGTGTAGGAAGGCTTCAATGTGTAAAGGTGCATTATGTGGTTGACTTATGGAGGCGTCATCGGCTTCTGTGAATGTAAGTGAGTGTGGAATGGAAAGGTATCCCACCATGGCTTGAAACTAGTCCACGTTCAGATCAGTAGGGACGGTAGTGTCTCTCAAGATTTTGTCAAGAATAGCTTTATGTGTGGGGGATATGCGTAAGAGCTCAAGGATTGAGATAAGCACATGTGTCTTCCCTAACTGTTCTACAAGGTCATACTCAGGTTTGGTTGATGAGGAAGCAGTATTTTTAGCTGGAGCACCTTGCAAAGTGAATTTACCTCGACGAGTTGTAACATTACATTTAGAGATAGGTTCGGAAGAAGATTTGATGCCTTTTAGGACAATCTTGGTTCTTTGGGTAGAATTTTCAAGTGTTTTTTCCTTGATGATAATGGTAGAGACATAATTGTCCATCAAAATGTGATTAACAGTTGAATAATAGTTATAAGATGCTCTCATATAGTTGGTCTGATCATCTGTGGCTTTAGCTTTTCCCTTGTCATGTTTTGGGAATGGTTCCTTAAACATCTCATGTTCTTGATTGGATGAGTGTCCCTCGATCTCAATGTCACCTCTATCAATAAGATCTTGTATGATGTTCTCCAGTGATGACAATTTCCTATTTTATGACCCTTGCTCTTATGAAATTCATAATATTCATCATCATTCCACCAATTTGGTTTAACCTTTGGCTCATATGGAGGAAAATCTGGAACTATGATTACTTTTTTTGCCACTAGCTTCTTGAAAACTGACTCAAGTGGTTCTCCCAATGGGGTGTACTTCCTTCATGATTTGGAAGTTGTTTGAGTATTCACTTGATTGTTTATAGAGCTTGATCCATAAAAAAGGATTTTGGGTCGTACTGTATTGGCATCAACAACACTATCATTAACTGTGTTCTTGTTTTTATTCCAAAATCTTGGCTTGTATTTTCCTTTAAAGTCATCTTTGTTTTCTTTGAATATATTGATAATGCCTTGCTCAATTAGGACTTTCTCTATTGCTAAGCCTTTTTCAATGATGTCCTTGAAAGTGGACAAGCAAGCTTTTCTCAAGTCATAACCAATGTTTTTGTTAACATTCTGGGTGAACATTTCTACCATATGCTTTTGTGAAATTTCACAAGAGCATCTGCTGGCTAGATTCTTCCATCTTTGTAAAAATGATGAAAAAGATTCTCCATCCTTTTGCTTGGTGTTGCACAAGGTAGTGACTGATATGTTTGGCTCTATGTTGTATGAGAAATGCTGAATAAATGCCTCTACTAAGTCACCCCATGACTTAATTCCAGGTGGAAGTTGGGAGAACCATTCCATAGCTTGATCACCTAAGCTATGTGGGAATAATCTCATCAAATATGTCTCTTCTACTGCTACCTCAATGTAAGCTATGAAAAACTGTCTTATATGTGCCTTAGGATCCCCTTTTCCTCTGTACTTATCAAACTTAGGTGTCACAAAGTGTGTAGGAAAAGGAGGCAATGGAATGCTCTTGTCAAATGGATAAGGACATATGTCTCTCATTGTGTATGTTGGCTTCGGTGTATTTATGTCCTCCATTTTCTTTTGTAAGTCCTTAATTTGCTGTTCCAAATTGTTCTTAGGTGGAGACCGACTTCTTGGACTATACCCCATGCCTAAACCACCAGGTGGAGGAGGACCATGTTGCATATATGGATGATATTGATCATACACATGTTCATATGGAGGAGGTCTATAATGATGCTGTGTATATGGACCACTTGGTATAGAGTCATGATGAGTAATGGAATATCTACTTTGTCCATGTATACCATACTCTATAGGCATGTCATGAGTTTGTTCTAGTGTGTTGCCCCCAAATTTGACAAAGGGTTTCCTTGTGTCCAAATTTTGAGCATTCCTTTGGATATCCAATTGCTTTGGTTGTTGATCCTTAGCATTGGTATGTGGTTGAGCATATTTTTCTACATAAGACCTCCATAATGGTCTGCGAAGGTGAGTATCATATGCTTGACCATGTGTATGTGGGACCTCTGGTTTTTGAAACAAAGATGATGGTGATTCAGGCACCATATGTGGTCCTCTATTGCCTCCACTATTAGGTCTCCTTTGATCCATGTTGGAGTGAGATTGTTGTAAAGGTCTATGTTCCATTATTTGAGACATGTCAAAATCATGAGGGATCTTGGCTCCACTTTGTGCCATCACTTGTAAAAAGTATTGTATATCTCTCCTCATTATTTCCTCAACCAATCGATTGAAATGGGGATCCATAATGGTGTCTTCCACTTCTGCTAAATGTATTGAAAATCTGTCCATATTGTCATTGTGTGTATCATTGTTGTTTGTAGTGTCAATGTTTTCAACATTTGGAATGTTTCTATAGGCATCCATGTCAGGTAATGTAGTATGATCATAATTGAAAAAGATATCATTGTCATACTCATAGGAACTCATGTTTGCGGACTCTTGAGCCTCTTTAGCTTCTCTCCTAGATTTTTGGGAACGGGTTTCAACCATGAACTAGGTATTGACCAAGATGTGTGAGACTAGATAAAAATTGAAAGAGTATGGAAGACCAAGAGTTGGATGGAATGTAAATGAATTTGAGGTGTACTTGCAATGTCCAAAGTGTAAGACCAAGTATGTATGTAGTAGAGTAGGTGTGGCTTCCAAAGAGATGATAGTTTCTCTTGATGAGGTAAGTTGACCTTGACTCGAAGTAAGACCAAATGAGACCCAAAGGTGATAGACCTTGATGAGGGACCACTTAGCAAAATGTTGTTGTATGTAGTGTGTTGACAAAGTATGATGAGGACAAGCAAATGACCTTTTGACTCAAGTTTGGACAAATGTAAATGTAATGTAAGGTGTAAAGCAATGATGGACTTTGTGAGACCCAAAGATAGGTTGAATGCTAGATGAAAACCTGAAGAGATAGCTTAGGAAGCTCAAGAATTCTAAAACTAATTGCTCTTGTTTGTTGGACCGTAAAACTTTCCAATTTGTGAAGTTGTTTTGTTGCAACCAAATTTGAATTTTTTAATTGTTTTTTGTGACAAGAGGACACAATGTTGATGAGGACTCAATGTTTGCAAGTGTTTAGACTCAAAATGACTCAAAGAAATGTGCGTTGTTTGATGTAAAATTGTTTTGCATACACTTGAAGACACAAAAGACACAATGTTTTAATGTTTGGTCTTGAATGTTTGATTGTTCAAAATAAGACAAGCACAATTCATATGGTTGGCCAGGACAATAGTTGTTGATCCCACATGGAGTTTCCCCCGAGGCTACGCTATTCAGAGAAGATACTTAGATGCTTGACCCCACTGGCTCCACCCTCGGCACTCACTTCTTAGGGAAGCCAAGCATCAGTTCCCACGAAAACTTCTCATGGTGACCTTTGTATCTCTACGAAGAACCGTATGTGTGTGGGCCGCTACTAGAGATCCGACCTCCTGCCCAACAACTAGAAGGATTTTGGCTTCTAAAACAAAAATGTGCTAGTAAGGGCATCCGCTTGTGTGGCCATACATGCAAAACTTTCAGCTCTATAAATATAGAAGGCTCCTAGCCGGTAGGGGTTACGCCCTACAACTGATCAAACAAGTTTATGGGGAGACATAGTGTCGGTATGAACTAATCAGCACACGTTATCCATAGTTTTCACCATGAATACAATTGTTTATAGTGGTTCGGAAGAGGTGGGTTTTCCTCGCTACCACTTGGATCATTCTCTCCTCACTAGTAGTCCTAATGACCACACAGGGAGACAGACCCTCTAAAGATTAAACAAAAAGAGCCTATTGCTCAAGACACAAAGGGCACTGGTTCAATTTTAGTGCACGAATTGAAGTGTTTGATAATATATGAAAACAAGGCACACAATAAAGATCAAAAGAAAATCCTTCTCAAGGTCCTGCAACAAAGATTTGTTAGTAGTTTGGATTGTTTCAAATGATCACCCCTTCTTGCAAGCACACAAGTTAGGTAAATTTTAGATCCAAAAGACTTTGTGAAATAGGGGCCTTCAATAATGCGTTTTGTTGACCAATTCAAAGATCTAGTTCATCATAAAAAAAGACCGTCTATAAAATTTCAAGAGATTTTCAGAAATGTAAGAAAATCCAAAAAAATTTGCTAATTTGCTCCAAAAATTATTTTTTTATGAAAAATCATAAAAAATTCATATAAAATGAAAAATCGATCCAAAAAATCTGAAATTTTTACTGGAGAGTTTTGATGGTCTTCGAAACCTGCATAAAAAAGTTTCTCCAACAAATCCAAGCAATTTGTGAGATATGAGTAAAATAATGCAAAACTCTAATTTTCAAAGATCTGATTTTTTAGGAATTATTTTGCATCAAATTTAAAATCTCAAAGAATAGATCTGTGTGTAATTCTAAGATATTTCCAAAAATGTAAGAAAATCTAAAAAATTTGCTAATTTGCTCTCAAAATTATTTTTTTATGAAAAATCATAAAAAATTCATATAAAATGAAAATTTGATCCAAAAATTCTTAAATGTTTAGTAAATCCTTCTGATACTTTTCCTAACCTTCACAAAAAAATTGATGCCAAAATTCAAAGCCATTTGTGATATCTGATCAAAATAAGGAAAAACCCAAATTTTTAAAGATCCAATTTTTTAGGAAATATTTTGCATCAAAATTAAAATCACAAAAAACATATTCTCTGTATAATTATGAGGGATTTCCAAAAATGTAAGAAAATCCAAAAAATATGCTAATTTTCTCTCAAAATTAAATTTTTATGAAAATTCATAAAAAATTCATAGAAAATTAAAATATGCTCCAATAGATCAGAATTTTTCTTTAAGAGCTCCTAGTACTGTCTTCAACCTGCAAAAACAATTTGGTGCAAAATTTCAAAGCCGTTTGTGAGATATGATCAAATCTCTCCAAGATCTTAATTTTGTGTCCAAAACCTTAGCTGCACAAGGTTATTCTCTAAATTGTTTTACAAAACAATAATATAGGGTTAGAAAAAACTACAAAAAACACAAATCTAACAAAAATCCATGTCCCACGGGGCGTGCCAAAATGTTTATGGTGAAAATGGATAACAACAATGATGATATTGAAAGACTAAATAGATTCAACCACAAAACCCTAGCCTAACAACAACAAAGATCCACCATAACATATGAAGATTACCTAAGACAATGCAAATCAAATGAAATCACAAAGATTATACCATCACATGTCCAATAGAGTTTGAATCTCCATTCTTCCTGTCTCCATTGATCTTGCTTGATATATTTGCTCTCAGATTTTATGTGCATAGGAGCTCAACAAAGAATGGAAATGTGGTTGCAAGTAGACTTGATTGCATATGCAAGTTCAAAATTGTAGTCGAGGCTGAATGCATAGTGAGCTTTTGTCAGGGTTTGATAATGAAGGAAGCATCTCCTTATATAGAAGACACTATATGAAATGGAGGGATAAGATTGAGAGGTGTAAAAGATAAATGGTCGGCTATGATTAGAGAGTAGGTAGAGAAAATAAGAAAATAATGAGAGGGTAGGTAGTGTAGGAATTAAGAGATGAATGACATGTGTCATAGGTAGAAAAGGATAATGAATTAATTAAATAAATAAATATTTATTTAATTAATAGAGGAAGTGGGATCAATTAAATAAATAAGATATTTATTTAATTTAGGAAAAAGGATAATTTAAATAAATAAAGGTATTTATTTAAATGAGAAATAAGGCTAGAAGAGGATAAATGAATTAATTAAATAAATAAAGATTTATTTAATTAATAGAAGAATTAGGCTAAAGTAATTAAATAAATAAAGATATTTATTTAATTAGACATGACAATTTTAGGTGTCTACAAGTAGTGTTAAATGCATTTTCTGTCCTCGCACTAGTAGTACCAAACTCTCCCATTTCAAAAGAAAGTAATGAGCCATGTAAGTATTCTCTAGTATACTTATTCATATTATATGATTCTTCTATTGTTGAAACCTTAGAGCTATAGGGTTTAGTAAGAGTTGTGAGTACCTTTTTCACAACTTCATCTTCCAGAAAGTTACCAGCATGCCCTCTGATCTCATTTACAACATCATTTATCTTCTATAAGTAGTTAGTTATATTGTCATCTTCATCCATCCACAAGCATTCATATTTAGTTTTAGCATTCTGTAAGTTAGCTTGTTTGACTATATTGTCTCCTTTATAAGTATTTTCTAATTTATTCCAAACCTCTGAGAAGATTCCAAAGATACAACTTTTGTTAATTCAATCTTAGAAAGAGCACTAAAGACAACAAACCTTGCCTTTTCATTGCCATCAAATTCCTTGATCTCATTCGGAGTGTTCACCCCTATCTTCTTTTTAGATTACTTTTTTGTAACAGATTTCCAAACTTCATAACCAAGAGAAATCAAGTAACCTTGAATCTTCACTTTTTAGAAAGCATAGTTGGATCCATCAAATATCATAATTTTCAGTTTTTGCGCCATCAGGATCTCCTTAAGCGGTTAAGTTCTCCAAGGAACCAAAGCTTTGATGCCAATTGTTGGATATACTTACGCACAAGAAAACTAAGAGGGGTGGTGAATCGGTGGTACATAGAACTCTAAAATAAATTCTTTAAATCAGATCCACAATAACTTAACTTTATCACTTAATCCACAAAAAAATATAGTTTCTAAGCATCTAACTATATCATCACTAGTTTTGTGTTTCACATGCTTTACCATTGATAAATTAAGTTTTTTCATTTAATGCCATTGTTCCTATCATTGATCTCATAAATGTATGCTAACATCTACTTAGTTTTACATCCATATTCACATGAAGATATTGAAGGTACAAGCATTAATTCATCTCCATTGCTAAGATATAACATGAAGAAAGTAACAACATCCATTTTTCCATCTCATCTACATATCTACTATCTAACATTTAATTACCACATGAATAATTGTATTGCTGATTTAACTATTTGACAAAATATATTTCAATTACAATTAACTAATCCATCTCATATACTAAGCATGACAATTTCATTCATGTCCTATGAGTCCAATTTAAGGAAATATACATGGTTAACAAATGATAAGACATTACTAGTAAGAATATATCATTTTCTTCTTTCTTTCTACTTACATTTGATTAACTTATATTATTACTTCCATTTGAATGTACCATCTAAAGTAACTCATGAATACCTTATTGGTTGTTCTTACGTAGTATTGCAATTGTGAGTATCACTCCTTATAAAAAATTCTTAGATTAATACATGATTTAAGCTTCTCCATCATAAGGTAATCAATACATGAATCTGCTCCAAGGGTTCAAAGTCAACATGAAGAAAAATCCAAGTCCATGTACGAAGACAACACCAAAGAAGAAAGAAAAAAAAATCCAATGGTGAAAAGCTCCAACCACCCGACCAATGTGGAACCTACAAGGAACCACCCCCCGAGCTAGGAGATGTCGCTAGGTCCCAACTCGCACACTAAACCAAGGTTGACGCTTTAGCAAAGGGACTAACACCAACAACCTCCATACACATAACCATGCACCAAGTAAACAAGAGAGAACAAGAGATTCCAAAGGCCAGTAACACATCATAACAAACATAAAAAAAACAAGAAAGGACTCACATGTACGAGAGAGTGTCATCACATGCCAACCAAGAACAAGGCACAAGCCTATGTCATGCGGAGCCATCTCGACCTTGAGAGAGAAACCAAGGGAGATTAGCTTACCGTCTCCACGGTCTTACCATGCTTAACCTAAAACATCCTCCCTAGGACCGAGTCATGAGGCACTGATAAGTTATTATCTTGTTAAATTATTTAGCTACCCATACCTATTCATTAATTAGTTATCACTTGATTAAAATATGGTAAACTCCCTTATGCCCAATAGGTCTAGACTTCATGCATCCTTACAAGGAACCTCATAAAAGTCCATCTCTCATCACCCTCGGGCATCATAAAGGAGCCCACTCCCTCTACATGGATCTGTAACAATAAAACAAGAGGCTCTTACACAAGCAAAAATGGGAAACAATGCCGACAATGCCAAACCATAACATACACATACCCAAAAGACTAATCAACAACACATGAGGAAGAACGAGCCTCTTAACTAAAGAAATATAACTAACTCATGATACCACTGCACTAAAACATATCAACATCATGAGGTCTTCACACTCACTACCACAAAATCAGCAGCATGGTTATTTCCTCGTCATGGAAAAATCATCATGAGGGCATGCTAAAATGGGCAAGTAAATCTCATGATATGCAAATAAAAGCAAAAACTCACATTAACCATTGGTTTAAATCAAATGACACTAATAGAGACTTTGAATTGGGGAAGGTTGACTTAATGGGTAATGCATAAATACAATGACGTACTATGTGGTGGGTGGTGTTGCCTAGCACCCCCCACTACATGGTGGGTGGTGCTGGCAGCACCAGCCACTATGTGGCCAAATTTTTTTTGTATTATATTTTTTTTTAATTATTTTTTTTGTTTCAATATTTTTTTTGTTTCCAAATTTTTTTCAAGGCCAGTTTGCTGTTAAAATACAACAGCAAGAAAAAGGGGGTAAATGGGTTTTTTTTACAGCAACCTAGAAAATAAAATACAATCTAGATTTCCAATTTTTCTTTAACAAAGATTTCACAACAAGGGTTTTTTATCAAATTAAGCTAGAAATCAAAGGTTTTTTGTTATTTTCTTCCACAATCCATCAAGGAAATGAATTTCTCAACTGTGGAATTAAATGGAGTTTTCACCCAGCAAACTTGAAGTGACAACATTTCATTTTGCAAACAAAAATCCATTGAAAGAACTCAGATTTTAACTCATAAAGGAAAGGAAGCGAAGATTTCATTTCTAATTTCTTTCTTATGTTTCAGATCATGGAGAAAATAAAATAAAGGGAAGGCAAAGCCCTACCTCTTCTTGAAGAAAATGGTGAAAAGGGAATTTTGGGGCAAGAACTCAGTCTTCAACAACAATTTCCCCCAACTCTCCAATCCTTCAAAAAAAATCCTCCAACAATTTCTTCCAACAACCCAGAATCCCCAAAAATGAAAACCCTAGCTCTTTTCAAATATGGGATAATAAAATATTGGAAATTGTCATAACTCATTTTTTATGAGATTTAAAAAAAAAGTTTATTCTCTCCCCGAGTTTTTAAAACAAATTTCAAACTAAAAGACTAGATATTAAAATGTAATAAGTAAAATATTATAATCTATTCTCTTTTTCTTTTTCAATCATTCAAATTACATTTATTTATTTATATATATATACACACTGATTTAAAAATCAAACAAACTGATTCCATTAAATAATCGACTTCTCAATATTAGCCGAATGGAAATCGTATCTGACATAAATAAATACTACAGTTAAAATAATCAAGGCAATAATTAAAGATTAAAATCGTTAAAGGACAATAAAATCAATAACGTGAAAATCAATAAATGTTTAATAAATTAAATCAATTTAAAATGTAAATGGCCAAATAAAATCTCAAAATCTCAACATGAGCATTAACCAAAATTTAAACGGGGAAATAGTAAATAATTTAACATCGTTAAATCTTGATAACTTTTAAAATAAAAAATTACTAACAAGGTCGTAACTAGAATCAATTAACCACTCAACAAAGTCAGTCAAATGTCGAAATTAAATACACTAAATAATAAATCAGTCACTACTCAAGGAACTTAAATAAAATAACTGAATGATCAACTAACCATGCCACATACTCACAAGTCATGATGACGATGGCGACATGGTGAACTTGCCAAGATTGATAATGAAAACTCGATGCCAAACCTATACCTGGGGTGTGGGAAGGGAACCAACAACATCTCTGAACCACTATTTCCATTGGGAAAAGGCACACTCGCACCTGTCAAGCTAGGGGAGCTCATACTCGGTTGCCTAGGAGGAATGAATGCCTTAGTACCTGCAACCCTGCAACCACAAAATGATACATGTGCATATGTGTGTGTGTGTGTGTGTGTGTGTACATATAGACAAGTGGAGGAATGTCGCAACTACACATCCCGCTCACAATGAGTGATGTGACATTGATTCCCCCACACATACAGTCAAACAATAGTCATACAATGAGCAATACATCTAACATAAATTAAAAGTGGGGTTAGTATGTCCATCTCATCATAAGAAATAATCAATGAAATCTATCCATATAAGCACCAAACATGACATAAGTACATATAGTAATGAAACATCATCACGATAAGCATCTAAATCACATTAAGTTGAAATCACTCATAACATAAGCATAAATTTCAGGAATCATGGAATCATATAACATCTATCAGTAATCATGAAATCATGTATTGTCTATCAAGGATCATTAGCGAAGCATATATGGAAGCGAGAATATCATTCATGTAATATGTAAATCCAATCAAGTACTTCATATCCATCATACAAAACAAGGGTCCAATCAAGTCTACCAAGGTGAAAAGGGAATCTTCTTGAAGTGGACACTACTCCATCATTCGTACGAGCATCAGAATACGTGAATCCCCCATAATGTATAGAACCACGCTAAGCAACTAAAACACCTAGCCTCCTAATCATAATCTTGAATGTCCTTCAATGGCCTCAGCGACCTAAAATAGGTGTCGCATTAATCCAATCCAAGGAGGGGCATTACATCCTCCCCCCCTTGGGTCCGACTTACTCCTAGAAGTCGTAGTGGTTAAGATACATCAAGCATTACTCCGTCCTAATGCTACTTGAAACTTACATGATAACTAGGTCTACCTAAGCATACTTATCAATAGATTAAACATACCACCTAATATTGGGCTTCAATAACCATGTATTATTTAGTTACTTCTTAACCGAAGGTGAGATAGTTTACTCTATATAGGCACATCAACTCTCTCCTCTAGCAACTATTTGTGTACACATAAAAAGGTAATTAGGCCCTTTTGCACAATACTTCCTTCCTACGCTGCTCCAAATTGCTAAAGAGTGCACCTCTTTAGGATAATTTTAGTCAATTTCACTTTAAGTTGGGTGACCTACTTCTTAAAATTTGCAAAATTTTGACATATAGACCACAAAATCTCCTCCTCCATGCTTCCGCTAGGCTACTCTGATTTACTTGACTATTTGAAGCATCGTAAATCTTTCCAATCCCAAGAACTTCTATCCTTGTAACATTCAAGGATTTATTGGTATATTACTTCACTGGCATATATTTTATCCATTTACTAAATATCATCACTACTCAACAACTTTGTGAATCCAGTGTAACTCTCTACGATGTTCTCCCTTGCACATACTATTAGAGGTCCAAAGGGGACATGATAGAAAAAACATTTAACACATAACAGGATCACAACATAATCACATTTGGAATGGTCACCATATACAAAAGAGAGAAACCAAAAAGGAAAAATCCATAAATTCAAATTCATGAAAAGAAGAAAAATTGTTGGTGAAATCCAATCAAAAACAAATGTAGCAAGTGCCACTTGAAAGTAAATTAAAATAGAAAAGATAGAAATTGGCGACCAATCCCAAGTGAGGAAAATCTAAAACCTCATTACTCACAATAATGAGAAATTCAAAACCAAATAAACAATTCATTCAATCCACATCACAAGGTGACTAATATTAGTCATGCCAAAGGGAGTAACTGCTACCCAACACTCAAGAATCCAATGCCCTTGAATGGGTAGAGAGTGCGCACCTTGTGACTATGACCTTTGCTTAGCTTTTGCATTCTCCTAATTTCCTTTAACGTAATGTATCTCTTCTCATGAGATCCATATGAATGCCTTTAGAACAAAAATATAATTGCAAGCAAAAAGGTTGGGGTGATTTATTAAATCTAGATCTACACAAAAGACACACACTCACATAAATATTGTTGTATCCACATGTCCTTTATACCTTGAGATCAGATTCTTTATGTCATAATATAAATATAAATGTTTAATTCCTCCATAAATACTTTAAGAGATAACACTCTTACACCATTACACTCTATACACAACTAAAAACACAAGGGCGATTGAGTTCGTTCATAAAGTCATTAGGTTTTGGCAGATTTATACTTAGATAGAACACTTGATAGTCTTCTTACACACTCAAATATTGCTAACCAATTTGCACTCATCTAAGCTAAGCACCTACCATTAATTAACCTACTTCATCCATGTGTGGGGTATCCATCCATTGCATCTATAAACTTAGAACCAATCACAATCATCTCTTTTTCAGTAGCCTCCTCTTACCGAGATGTCATAAGTAATCCGATTTACTCTTATATCTCAAGTTAGGGAAAAGTTAGTGAAACACCACATTATATCCTTCATAACAATAATCAATGTTAACATATCATTCACCTTTGTACTTGTGTTTAGTTGTCCCTTTAGGGTTTAACTTCACCAATACATGAGCAATAACCAAACCTTCCTCCTAGACCACAAACATTCTCTTTCAACTCCTTATCATAACTTGGCATGATCTCCAATGGCTGGGCTATGCTCTAGTTCTCTATGATCAACTCATTCAACTAATACAAATTCTCAATATTCAATCTTTCCTTACTCAAGTCCATTACACATTAAATTCACTACTCTAAATCTCCACTCAACAAATTATGCTATAAAGTCAATATTATCCGTACCAATCAAATCAGCCTTTTACCTCTTCCATTACCTTCACTTGATCCCATCACCATTTCCTTTTAACTCTATCCTTCCTTCTTAATCATAAATATAACACATCATTAACAATGAAACATTAGATTTTATGTGGAAAATCCTGTTAATGGAAAAACCACAGAGAATTCTATTCTCAATATTTGAACACCTGTTAGGGTGACACCAGCTAAGGTGATTTTTACAAAGAGAAGCTCAATACCCAATTGAAGAAGAATAAAAGAGAAATAATCCACCACTGATGTACCTCTACAACCATAATATTTGTAGATACCTTTGACTCACTGCTTTTGGTAGCTAACACATGAAAGTTCACAATGCTCGACAATTTTCACCAACTCAAACAACACTCATCAAACGATCAGGGAGATAGATCCTCTTCCACATCACATTTCACTTCCTTTCACAACACTCAACACTCATGCATGTCATCCTCAACAAGTTATCCTTTATTTATATCATCCTCACATATGCAAAATCTCCCAATGTTAGCTAAGCATCTTAACCAAACATAATTGAAATTAGGTTGACACTAAGAATTCCCACGGTGCAAAAGAATGTACAGTGGAACACAACACATCTTAACAAAGACCAAAATAAGCATCAAACATGTAATACAATGATTGATAAGCATCAGAGCAATAATGTGAAGTGTAAACACTCGAGGTAGACCAAACCTATACTAAATACCATTGAACTTTGAAACCACGCTTCTAAAACCCAAAAACTTGTGCCAACTGAATAGAATGAAGCTAAGGACATTAACAACTTATCTCCAAAAATACAACACTAGAAACCATAATGCAAAGAAATGTAGAGCATGCATTTCACACAAAAAAGACTATCAAACATTGTCACACACTAGTGAACACAACTTCCTTAGCATTGCAATCCAAACCACCAAATCCTAAACATAACATCTCTAAAGATTGCTTAACAACATATCCAATTTACATGAATAGATGTATGATATAAAATATATGCAAAGAAAACCTCTCAACACAACTGCACAAAAAAATCAATATCAACTATACCAACCAATCTTCAATGACAACCAGAGCATATAGACATCAATGACAACTCATTTTGACCAAATTGACAACATGTATGTATATGTATATGTATATGTATATGTATTTGTATATGTATATGTATATGTATGTGTATGTGTGTGTGCATGTGCACACACATATACATATATACACCCACTTGCCTCGATTCTAGAATTATTTTAGTGGTATTCTAGTGTAACTATAAAATTATGTACATATACCAAAATGATGTGTATATGTTTAAAAACACACACACACCTAATAGCTAGAAGCACAAGATGAAGGTGTTCAACACTATTTGAACAATATTGATTATATGATTGTATGAATTTCATATGGTTATACAAAATCTCATATAGAAACAATTTACGACCACTTTAAAAATGTCATTTTTTTTTGCAACCAACCTATAGGTGTTGTATGTCAAAACTTAGTGTTTTAGCTTCTCTAGATGCAACCATGAGCTCTGTTTTGTCACCCAAAAGACATAAAAATTTAATTTTCAAAACTACTCATCCCAATACTACTCTATCTCAAATATGTTTAGTCATTGAGTCACCCTATATTCAAATTTATTTGACTTACTATCATATTTCCAAAACATATCCAAATATTATGCCACATAAACTATTCAATATAAAAAATTTTAAAAAATATTTATTTTTCAAAATATTTTATCAACTCATATTTAACAAATAATATTTTACAAAACTCATCTCTCTATAGTTACTCCAATATCTAGAAGATGACGAAATCTAACAATATTAATAACTAATCTTTTTATTTCCTATAAACCCTGTCCTTGTGTCTAAGTATGTGGTAATTTAAGATGGTTGTAGCTATTCAGGCTCCAAAACATTATGCCATTGCATGATACAACAGTACATCGTAGTCGTCCGAACAAAATCTCATAAGCCTAGTACTCGAGACCCACTGTTAACATGGATAGAACCTGAGATCCCATGACGTGGATGATGGTGTCATTTTTGTTTCAAACGAAAAGATTCCACGCATGTACCACTTTACCGACCCTTCTCGTGGTTATAGGCACGCAACTAAAGTTTAAACCCCACTACTCTTGCGGTTATGAGCATTGCGTCATGTGTGCTGAAAAATTATATTTTAAAAAATATAATGTCCAATTGGTAGAAAGAGTTAATAACATGATCATTTGAAATTTTTGGATTATTTTCATACGCATGTTGCATGCATGACGCGAACGCTGCATCGCAAGGGATTTCGAGATCATCTCGATCATCCAGGTTGAATGTCCCTAATTGAATCGAGATGTCATTGAATCACATAGCAAGGGACCTGCATATCTAGTGGAGGTATTTGTGAAGGTGAGGACAAAGCTGGCCACAACAATAAGGCAAGTTGTATGCGATTATTGTTATCACTTGCTAACACATGTGTTTTTCATGTGCAAGGAGGAGGTATTGTAGCCCAGGTCTAGGTAGGAGGTGTCGAGATCGACAATTTGGGTTTGGTGATAGCGGTAAGTTCAAACCCTAACAGATAACACGAGTATTGCTCAAGCTATGCAAAATCTTTTCAAGTAACACTCAAGTTGTGCAAAAATAGTTTAAACCATAACACATAACACGACATTTTTTTTATTTTTTAACATTTACCTTACCATTTTCATAGTGATTTCATGTTCTGCGAAAGTAGTTGAAACCCTAATGGATGACATGACATTCTTTTGTTTTCTAGCATTTACTTTGTTCACTGTGAATTTTGTTTGTAATTTGTAGCATTGAAGTGGAAGTGTGAGGAAGCCAAGCGTGCATGTTTGTCTGGTGTCTAGGTGAAGAAGAGTATAAAGGTGTGTATATTTGCCTAGTCACATGTGCCAGTTTTCTATAGTGAGCAGAGCTGTGAAAGATGAAATGCCATTTTTTTCATTTTTTGTATGTTAAAATTGAATTTTTCTGAAAGTGTCTTCTATTTCCTTGTGCCAACCAAATAGAACGTTGTTGTTTTATTTGTCAAAAGGTTGGATGATAGGGCCCAACATGTCATTTTATTTGTTATATTGGCTTTGTATCACTTTGAAATTGTTGCAATGCCTCATTTTTGTAAGTGTTATGTTCCTCTAGCCAACCAACTATGCATATGTTTGTGTATATGTGTGTCTGTGTTTGTCATCCTTTCTACACAAATGAAACATTCCTCTTCAATCCTTGTGTTGTTTACAAAAGTTGTGTTCTTTAATTTTTGCTACTTAAGAAACAAAATGCCACAGAAAAAATTGTGTTGATGCATATGTCTGAGTGTATATATGTTTATGTGCCTGTCATTCTTTATCTCTATATATAATGCACTCACACACACATAAATATCAAACTTTCTAACCTCCTCCTCACCTATGCAACATAATCCCTCATTGGTACAGACAAGTAACTCTCATATTAACAGCCTACTTAGTAAACCCTAAAGCTTGACATGAAAAAATGATTTAGTCTACCTAGTAACCTTTGTGTAACGTGTCATGTTTTTAAATAGTGTTGTATTTATGTAGTCATACAATTATGCATATGTATGTGTGTATATTTGTGTGATTGTATGTCTTTCAGTCTCTGTCTATATATATCATGCACACACCCATGTTTTCCCTTGTTGTCGCTGCCACTCGTATAATGTGAGTTTTCCCTTGCCGTTGTCGTTGCTCATATAATGCATGTTTTCCATTTCCTATGTGCTCCAAAACAACTGACTAACCTTCCTATTCAATCCATTGGTACTCATATTTTTATTGTTCTTTTTCTCTACTCAACTAGTTATGCATGTCATTCTCTCTCTATATGTCATGCACATGGACACGCACAAACATCATCATACATATATACATAGGCAATTATATGTTGCATGTTATATATATAGAGAATGACACATACACAAACACAGACACATAGACATAGACATATGCATCATTGGATGACTAGGAACATTAAAAATATCTTGTTCTGCCTATCACAAACAACTATCTATGATTTTGGAAAAGTAAAAAACATGAAGTTTCTTACCACTTATTCTAGGCACTCGCCGGCTAAACTAGCTCGAAAAAGGCAAGAAGAGTCAATAACCTAAAATTTGTCAAATGATTTGAGATGGTTGATTGTGATCAGCAGAATTAGGTTGAAAATGGTGTTATAAAACTCATGTTATTGTTTTTTTTGAAATTATTTTAAAAATCAAAGTCACAACTAATTATGCCGATCATAATTAATGATCTGTACTTTTTCAAAATTTGCACATTATTAATTTTTTGTATTATTGACGTATGATTTTGGAGCCACTTTAGCCCTAGATGACACAACTATCTAGGATCCAAAATGTTAGTGTCATATGATGGCATGCATAACATACATGCATACCCATGCCCAATTGCAAGTGGGCCCATGCACAGGCTATGACAACGTGGACTCGCCGAAAAGGATGTCCACGCAACACATCATGTTGCCTGGTTTGGAGGGGCATATAAAACGCAATTGATCAAACCACCAGGAAACTATAGAGTGCTTTGTTGGGTGGATGAGAAAGTAGTGGGAGACAAATGTCTCCCACGCTTGATATCATACTATAACACACAGGTAATTGGGGACAATAACTTGGAGACTTGACTTTGTTAGGGTTAGTTCAATAACAACGCATTTAATGTTTATCTCTTCATGTTGTGTGGTTAATAACATGCAAAGCCATTAACTTGGAAGGAAAGAATTTCCATCTCATGGGAAGTGATGATGTGGACATTGCATGGGCTCTAATGATGTGGACTCAGCATAAAAAATGTCCACACCGTATGTCAGGTCGTCAGATTTTTGGGTGTGTATAACTTGCAATCAGTCTTTTGCAAACTGTCAAGGTTGCGGCCATAAATTGAGGAGTCTATAACTTATGGGATCTGGTGAAGCAAAATGTGATAGATTTTCAATGCACAAACTTGGATGATTGTAGGGGCAAAGGATTGGCTGCATTGCAAGTCGGGAAGGAAAACCCAAGATGCGCTACATAGAGACAATTGTGGTCTTGTTATGTTTGTGTTTAATTTTTTTATTATTCATTGTATTCATTGTTCATGGACTAATTGTCGTGCTCTATGAAGTGTACCTATACCTGCAACCACATTGCACTCAATAAATCATTACAAGAAATGGTTAGTGAATTAAAACAATGAAATGTAACACCATAGCTAATTGACTTATTGCCTCCTAGTAAATGCGAGTATGAAAATGATCTCAGATCTGATTATGCATATTCCAGTGACTTGAGTACACTTAGATGGAGGATTTGAATGATGAAAATGCATGATCTAGCAAGAATAGCATGATTAAGCTATATGATTTCATGATTGATCTAGAAAATAAGCTAGAATGAAGATACAATTAAGCTAAAATTGAGCATGATAACATTGCTAAGAGTGATAAACTAAAAGCTAGATGCTTATAGTAACAATGCTTGAATGCAAATGAGATGAATCAAATGATATGCAAGAATGATATGAAATTAGGACCCTTTGTGCTCCAAAATGAGGTCTATTTATAGGATTTTCTAAGGCTAGGGGTGAGGTGGCAAGAATCAATGGTCAAGATTGATTTGAAGATATCAATGGTTAAATTGGAGGAGGATGGAAAAGGGGGTTGGATTAAAGGGAACATCTGTCATCTCTATGGTGACAAGTGTCAAGAGGCTTCTAAAAGGAATTAGATGAAAGGGAACAATTAGTGACAAGTGTTACAAAGGTTCTAGAAGATGTTGGATGAAAGGGAACACTTAGTGACAAGTGTCACAAGGTTCTAGAAGATGTTGGATGAAAGGGGACATGGTGGGTAGGTAGAATGGGTTAGGTTTAGGAGTGGTTAGGTTTAAGAGTGGTAGAAGTTAGGGGAATTTGAATTTAAAAATCCAAATAATGGGAAAAGGCTAATTAATCTCAACAACTCATGAATTTGATTTGTTTTAATTAATTAAAGGATTTTAGAAGAAATGATTTTGATGGAGGGAATTAATTAATTTGAATTAATTAATCAAAGGGGATTATTGAAATGAACCTATTAAATAAATCTTTAGATTTATTAATAAGTAGATGAAAAGGGGAATTTAATCAAATTACTTAGTGAATTCAATTAAATTAGGGAGGGAGATTAATTAAATAAGCTTAATTAGCTTATTTAATTAATTATCTTTAGACCATTTTTAGGTGTATACATTTTGCCCCTCTTTGAAGTGAGGTGTGATGACGCGTTGATTCAAAGAATAATCTCATTTTGATGATATTGGTTTGATAGGATGCCCCAACTCTTGATTGCTAAATTCCAGTACGATGATGCCCCCTCAGGAGATCAATTAAGATAATTGATCTTTGGAGTTGTTGCGAAATTGATATCTCGATAGATTTGATTTGATTTCTGCTACTGTGGTTTGATGAAAATGTGAGTTCTTTGATTATCTTGATTGATTAGATTGGTAAGATTGAAAAATCTTGATTGATTAGATTGGTAAGATTGAAAAATCTTGATTGATTAGATTGATAAGATTGAAAAATCTTAATTGATTAGATTGATAAGATTGAGATTCAGTTTGGTTTCAGGAAGGATTCATCCTGTATAAGACATGATCTGAATGTCTGGTTTCAGGAAGGATACATCTTGTATAAGGCATGATTCAGAATTAGATCGTCTGGTTTTAGGAAGGATTCATCTTGTATAAGACATGATCATAATCAATTAGGTTTGATTGATTGATTTGTTTGATTTGATAAGGTTGATTAGATAAAGAACTAACATTTTGTTGCTATCAAGTTGCAGAAAGATTTGGATATGTTGATGTTGATTCTATTGAGAGAGATAGCATATGATTTTTGCTGGGTCAATAATATCATGAGAAAGATGAGTCATCATTCTGATTGTGTATGCACTTGTAATGATACTTTGATGATTCCTGCAATAGATTTAACCTTGGATAAAAGGAGCTTGTAGGATCCCATGCAAGAATAAAATGCAAGCTAAAATGCAAATGAAATGGAATGCAAACTATGACCAGACCAGTCACTAGATTATTTTGCATTTTTGTCATCATTGAGCTTTTGAAATGTGGGAAGTGAGTGCAAACGTCGATGGTATAATTAAACCGTGATGACCTGAGCACTTCTTTCCTGGATTTTGATATAGCAAGTTAGCACAAGCATCGAGGTATAATTGAATTGAGATGACCTGAGTGCTGCTTGCGTAAAACAAGTAGTATTAATCATTTCAATACGCAAATCGAAAATGTCTTCAATGATATTCTGATGATCATGTTCTGAGACAAATTTGCATATATTAATGATTATTTTTCAGACAGCAGACAAGAAAAATGCCATGTTTCTTCCTTGTTCCTCTAGTCAAAGACATCCTAGAGTTGCTCAGAAATCATGATAGCAAAAAGCAATTATAGAAAAGTTGAACAATCATGTTAAAATCATTATCCAAAAATATTATCCACTGAAAAGTGTGTGATGTGCTTAGATTGATTTTGTGATAGCTTGATAGTTGATAGTTTGATCTCATGTTCAATGTTGGATATGTCTCAGTTTTCGCTTGATAAGAGTTGTCTAACTATTTTTTCTACCTGTTTAGTTAAGCTCAAAATGATCAAGAGTTTTCCCCCAACTAAGTGCAAGATTTTGCCCCAAGCCTAGAAATAAAGTTGTTATGATATATCCAATGATCCAAACCATGGTGAGAGAGCAGCTGCGATGCCTGCGTATGTACAAATGCTTAATGATGCACATGAATAGCTCTAATGGAAAATGAATGAATGCAAGCAGAAAAATGCATGAACTTATAGATAGAAGAGCTAGCGGACAGATAGCGCCTGTTTGCCAGGTTTTCACCATCTGTTTTTATTGCACTTTTTCTTATATTTGATTTTTTTGCTTTCTTTTTCTTTTTCACTTTTTAGGATTTTTCTTCTTTTTCACTGTTTTTGATTTTTTTGCTTTTTTCACTTTTTTTTATTTTTTTAAATTTTTCACTGTTTTTGAGTTTTTTGATTTTTCAGACATAGAATTTCTTTAGGTGCATGCTATTGATAGGATCATCGAGTTGATCTTCATCCTGTATTGATAACTGATATGCTGCCGATCCAAATACTACTATGACCACAAATGGACTTAATCAATTTGGTTCAAATTTTCCTTTCTTTTCTCGATCTTCTTGGTTGCGTGGATTTTCCTCTAGCACTAGTTCTCCAACTTGAAATATTCACGGTTTAACCTTATGATTATAGCTTTGGCACATTCTTTACTGATATACCTTTAGATGATCAAAGGCATTTTGTTTGCATTCATGGATCAGCTCTAACTCTTGTAATCTAGATACTCTTTGTTCTACATCTGGGATGAGACCTTTTAGTGATACACGTAGAGATGGTATCTCTACTTCGATTGGCAATATGGCTTCTAATCCATATACAAGAGAGAAAGGTGTGGCACCTATCGATATGCAGATACTAGTGTGGTAGGCCCATAGAGCAGGGTTTAGTTGAATATGCCAATCTTTCCCAGCATCGTTCATTGTCTTTTTGAGGATTTTCAGAATAGTTTTGTTAGATGCTTCTGCCTACCCATTTCCCTGTGGATAATATGGTGTGGAGAATCTGTGCTGGATTTTGAACTTCTCACATAGCTCTTGTACATCCTGATTCTTAAATGGTCACCCATTATCAGTGATAATGGTCATTGGTAGTCCATAATGACAGATGATATAGTTCAAGATAAATGCAACAATGTGTTTTCATGTGATATTGATGAGAGGTACTGCCTCAATCCATTTTGTAAAATATTCAGTAGCTGGCAGGATGAATTTGTGACCACTAGATGAAGAAGGATTTATCTTTCTACCAGATCAAGACCCCATTGACAAAAAGGCCAAGATGTTGCTAAAGCATGAAGTTCTTGTGCTAGTGCATGGATCAAATTCCCATGGATTTGACATTGTTTGCATGTTCTTGCTATTTTAAAAGAATCTCGTTCCATATTCGGCCAATAATAGCCCAAGCGTATGAGTTTTTTTGAAAGGGTAAGACCACTTGAATGAGTGAGACAAATGTTGTTATGGAATTCATGTAAGACCTTCTCAAATTCTTCTTGTTCGAGACATCATAAGAGAGTATCATCTAGACCTTGTTTATACAGAGTATCTGCGACAAGAGTAAAATGGGACAGTTGGCGAATAAAGTTTCTCTTTTGGTTCTTCGATAAGTCAAGAGGTAAGATGTTATCTTTTAAGTATGTGTAAGTTTGACCATAGCGGGAGGAATTGTGTCCAATAAGTTGACAAATGGTTTGGGAATCTGGACAATTATAGGTGGGATGAAACAACTCTTCAACCAAGAATTGATAACGCTGTTGATTTTTCTGTTTCTACAATAGAGAAGCAAGTGTAGCCATGATGTCTGCTGATTTGTTATCATTTCTTGGAATCTGCTCAAAATTTATTTCTACAAAGTACTTGATATCATCCAATATCTTTTTGTAAGGCATGAGTTTGTCATCTTTTGTTTGATAGTCATCATTGATTTGATTAATGACAAGCTGAGAGTCTCTGAAAACTTGAAGTTGTTTAATGTTCCATTCTACAACCATTTTGATACCTGTTACCAATGCTTCATACTCTGCTATATTGTTTGTGCATGGAAAGCTTAATTTGTATGCTTTTGGGATTGTATGCCCTTGGGTTGTGATGAATAGAATTCCTGCTCCTGATCCATGTTGTGTTCCTTTATTGATGTCTACTCCTGGACTGATATTCGGGTGATGTATTGTAAGATATGGATTGAACCCTAGAACGTTTGTATATGAATAGATAAAATTGATTTGCCACCTTTTGAAGGGTTCCAAATATTTTTGCCTTGCTAGTTCTTATAGAGAGATTGCTGGATATAGATCAATTGTGCCAATGATAGTTTCCTTTGCTGGTGTTATTATGATAGATGACTTTTCTTGATAAAATCTAGGTAAGGTGTCAAATCTCCCATCTTCCGGCGCCTCGAGGAGGTTTTCACCATTAGATGCATCCTTTGTTTTTACTTTTTTTTGATCTAATGTTTCCAAGAAATGGTTTTCAGCATTAGACTTGATACTGTTTTCTTTAATTTCAATTTTGCGACTAGGAGATTTGGCACCCACTTGACTCAAAGATACATTAGCAGAATCCCTGGTGAAAGTTGTTGTGGGTTTGATTTCATTAAGATATAAGGATATGGCATGGTCATTCAGAAAGGTATCATTGGTGGTATGTCCTTCATTTTCCCAGTCCATAGGTTTAGGATAGCTTAAGGATAAAGGATCTTCAGGTTGAATAGTTTCAAAGATATTAGGGGTCATGAAAGAGATGTTAGAGCTTTCAGTATGTATTTCCATATCTAGAATGATACTCTCATCATAATGACCTCATATAAGAAAATCTTGATCATCCTTGGTTAAGTCCATATCAGTCGAATGTGATTCTAATTCAAGTAGGCTAGTTCCTAACATTTGTTCTGCATACGTGTGAACTATATCGACTTCTACATCTTCTTCTTCCCTTTCAATTTCAAGTTACTCTAGTTTGTTTTTCCATGATAGCAAATATTCTCTAGTCCCTTGATCTCTTAGCTGTATTTGTTTTTCCATTTTTGACAAAATTGATGCAAATGATTATTCCTTGGATTGTATGCTTGAAGGTGTTACCTCTCTGTTATGTGAAATTATGATCTCTTGAGCTAATTTCAGATTATTACAACATTGCAATGGATTTGAGTTTGTTGATATTGTGATTTCCTACCCATTATAGGGAAACTTTAAGCAGTGATGACATGTTGATGGAATAGCCCGTATGTCGTGAATCCATGATCTCCCCAAGAGTATGTTATATGGTAGATCCAAGTCTATAACTTGGCATGCTGTGTCTTTTTGTAAAGGTCCCACCCTGATAGGTAACATCACAATTCCTTTAGAGTAATGTTCTTCTTCACCATATGTTTTAATTTTGATCTTTTCCAGGGATCAACTGCATCTTTTGAATAACCCAAAGCACGGACAAGACTCAAAGAGAAAATGTTCAAGCCAACTCCCCCATCTATCAGGACACGTTTAACAAATGTTCAATGAATGAGGACTTCAATTTTCAAGGAAGCGCTATGGGGATTTTGCAAGAAATAAATACTTGGATATGAAGGAGATGAGCTTTGAATAAGATCCTCTGAAATAGGTTTGATGGGTATATTGTTTGGTGAGGATGCTATGGAAGGTTCTTGCAAGATTTCAGGATGTGTAGGAATAGATGCCTTTGGATAATCAATTTGCTTATAGGGGGATGAGCCATTGCTAGACATAGGTGCATGATCTTGATCTTTCTCAGCCAAATCTTTTAGAGATCTCTTTAAGAGGTGCATAAAAGAACCACTTTTCTTTGGAGATGTATTTGAATCCTTGTGAGGTTTTAACATAGTTTGATTTTGATTTTAGACTTGTTTGATTTCTCTGATATGTTGGTTTGTCATGTGTATTTTACTTTGGTATGTCATGTTGATATGATCTTCAACTATTTCAAATGTTTTTGTTTCCATTTTAGGGGTTGGATTGTCTAAAAGTTGTTTTGATAAGTGATCAATTGTCAAGGTAGATATGCTAGAATGATATGACATGAAAAGATGATTAAAGTGTTTAAAGGTTTGCAAGTTTTTTGACCTTCGGTTTAGGAGTGCAATGATGGTGATTTGATAAGAACCAAGTCCAGTAGGAACGATATATCCTATGATGTGGGATGAGATTATCCTGACCAAACATTTTAGTTTCGTGATAAAGGATGATTGATCCTGATGAGAAACTATGTTTGAGTGATCAGTTTATCAAAGAGGGTGATAATGCACTTTGAGATGTTTAGATTTTGAACTTGTTGAGGGTAATCACTTTAAAAATCTTAAGGTGTATATATTCTTAGAGTTTGATTTTGACGGATGATAACTCGACCAAGTGAACCAAGAAGACAATCTAAGCACAGATTGATAGATAACAGGTGTTTATGTTTACTGCAAATTGATCAGGCAAAAATGACAAATCTGAAATAGGCATGCAGGACACAACTCTAGATTGATAAATACAGAGTTTCATACAACAGGATATGTAGCTTAGAACAACACAAGATATAAGTCTGTACGACAAAGCAAAAGTTTTCATGTAAAAAGCAGAGGCTCGTACGACACACTTTTCTGAACCATACAACAAAACAACTGACTCGTATGACACAAAATGTTGTGTAGCACGACACATAATTTTATGCAAACAAGTTCGTACAACAGAGATCTTAACTTGTATGATAGATAACCAAATAGAGATAAAAATGTTTGTTTGGTTGAATTCTTGATAACTGAAGTTTAATTTTTTACTTATGTCTTCCAGTTTTTGGATGTCTGATTTGTCGATTTAGGGATGAATACACAACAAACACATGATGTGATAAATGACTCCAATCAAGCTAAACCCTAAGGAAGTTGGCTGAGAATGAAAACCTTTGCTTGCTGACTTAGGTATACACCTAATAGCTAATCAAAATACGGTCACTGAGTCTCACGCAATGGATTCTCAATGCCATATTATCTGACTCCAAATGCCAATGGGGGCACGATATGGCAAGTGTCTTGGGAGAGTTACTATCTCTCTTGCACAAAGATTATCACCCTTTCGAAGGTGAATTAGGTAGCTTCTATTTTAACCAGCACTAGTAAGGGATCGGTTTGGCGCGTCGGGGTATAAACTCAGTTAAGACTCCCAGCCTTGAAAACCAAGGTTTGATATACCCGGAGGTACGGAGGAGAGCTATTCCCAAGCACTGCCATTGCTTTGATTTTCATCAAAAACACATTTATTTTATAGTGGGTTGGATTAATTGGCGTTAGGCATTCCCAATTAGGTCGTTCCCCTCTCACCGACCTTAAGGGTAAGAGTTATTACTCCTCGGGAGGGCAGGCCTGCTAAAGAAATGCACTAATGAAAGCAAAAGATGAGTCTAGCTTTCTGATCACCCAGGAAAGGTGAGAGCATACTCGCCTATCATCAAAGACACGAAATATATGATTGTTCATTTCCTTTAGCAAAATTGAGGTGTGCCTAGAAAACTTTAATGAATACACAAAGTTTAGTTGAATTCATAGGCAACCTGCAAAATAGACCCATTAGTAGTTGTAGACACCCAAAATTGTCCAGTCTAATTAAATAAATATTTTTATTTATTTAATTATCTAAGCCTAATTCTTCTATTAATTAAATAAATCTTTATTTATTTAATTAATTCATTTATCCTCTTCTAGCCTTATTTCTCATTTAAATAAATACATTTATTTATTTAAATTGCCCTTTTCCTAAATTAAATAAATATCTTATTTATTTAATTCATCTCACTTCTTCTATTAATTAAATAAATCTTTATTTATTTAATTAATTCATTAACCTTTTCTATCTATGACACATGTCATTCATCTCTTAATTCATACACTACCTACCCCTTTCATTATTTTATTATTTTCTTTACCTACCCTCTAATCATAGCCGACCTCTTTTACACCTCTCAATCTTATCCCTCCACTCCTTATAGTGTCTTCTATATAAGAGGATGCATCGTTCACTATCAACCCTAATAAATCATTCTAATCAATCTATGCATTCAACCCCCCATGGACTACTTGACTACACTACGCTTTTGAGCATAGGCGATCCTACTTGCAACCACATTCCGTTATTTGTTGAGCTCTTGTGCACATAAAATTTGAGAGCAAATATATCAAGCAAGATCAATGGAGATAGAAAGAATGGAGATCAAAACCCTATTGGACATGCGATGGTATAATCTTTGTGATTTCATTTGATTTGCATTATCTTAGGTAATCTTCATATGTTATGGTGGATCTTTGTTGTTGTTAAGCTAGGGTTTTGTGGTTGAATTCATTTAGTCTTTCAACATTGTTGTATCCATTTTCACCATAAATAGTAATCATGATTGTGTTTTTGAAATTTGTCTTTGACAAGCATATCTTCATCAATCGTCTTGCAAAAAAGAGTTAGGCTACCAAAAATCTCACAAACAGATCAGGGTTAGTGTTAGAAAATCTCGGATTAAAATCATAAAACCCTAACATGCAGTCTGTTAAAAATTGCAGATACTGAGACTCGTACAACACAATTTTCCAATTAGTACGGTAAAACTTTAGATTTCACATAGAGACCAAAACCAGCTCGTACGATACAAAATTTTACAGCTAGAAATTCGTACAAAATGAATTGAGCTATCATATGATAATGAAAATGAACTCGTATGATACAAGATGTAATGCCCCTACCCTAGTCGGACTTGTAAAACCTATTTGACCTTGGTTGACTTCCTATGTGGCATTCTTGAATGGTAGGTTAACCATGATGCAATGTTTAGTTTAGATAATATAAATAATCGTGCATACCTATTATTGTGCTTTTGCATCGATTCTTGTGTAAATGTAATTGTTTCCTAACTCTTGTGATAAATCTCGAGCTAATGCCTTCATTGAATATGTATATGTATATGTATTCTTGCGTGATTCATGGGTGCAGGAGATTGCAGGTACAACACCGCCTAGGGTGAGGTTCATCTCCTTCGGGATTCGCGGGTTTGAGTAAACCTCCTCCATCCTCAGAATTCAGATTTGGGGGTCATAAAACTCTTGTCTTGCCTTAGCCATGGTGAAGTGAGAGTCGTGTGTGGTTCGTGGGGCTTTCTTTTCATTGGGTTGCGTGTCATGTGATTTGGTGGACTTCCTCGGTTTGCATGCCTTGCGCGGGGTAAGTGGAGTTTGTTATCCTAAGTATTTAATTCAATTTAATGAGTAGATGTACGCATTCGTAATTTAGAAATTTAAAATAGGTAGTTTCTTTTATATGATTAATCGTTAATTTAAAGAGATCGCTTTAATTATAATTGTAGCAAGCTTAAAGTATTTAACTTGAATTAACGTGTTCATTTACACATTAGTAGTTGAGAAAATTAGAATAAATAGGTTTCTTTCATGAGATTAGTCACTCATTAAAAAAAGGTCGCTTTATTATGTTGTAGCAAGTTAATTTAATAGTTAATTTAAAAAAAAACAAAACGAAATTCAATGAGTTATGCGTTTTAGAAAGGAAAGATTTAAAGTCATTGGGAAATAGAAATAAATTAATCATTTTCGCATTTTGGAAGAAAAAGGGTAAATTTTATTATTTAAAAGAAATTATTTTCTTTTTACTTGTAAAGCTGATATAGTACAAAGGATTGATTTTTGGAAATTTAAATTAATCTAAACGCCTTACCCTAGTCAATAGTTTTGAAATATAATGTAGGCCTAAATTAACATTGAGAAATTAAAATTTAAAACTAAATAAGAGATAGAAGCATTTTAATTTTAATTAGAAAAGCGAGTTAGATTTATTGAGTAGTGGAAATGAATGATTACCATTTTCATTTTCTTTTATTTTAAAAATAAATTCTTAAATTCGAAATTGGAAATTAGGTCAAAAAGAGGGGTTTCTCATTTAACCTAGTTTTTGAAATATTTTTGGGAGTTCTTTCTTTTGGTCATTTTTTTGGAAAAAAAAAATGGTTTTGGAAGGGAGATTGGGGATTTTGGAAAAAAGATGGAGTTTTACAGCAGTAGATTTGGGGGCTCATCATCAAAATCCTTCCAGGAAAGCTTATTGAGGTAGGAATCTCTTTTATCGATTTGATTAGGTTGTTTTTTTTTTTTTTAAAAAAAAGAAAAAGGGGCTTGTATGTTGTTCTTGCAATTTTGGTTTTTAGATTCTCCATTGTTTGCCCATGAGTAAGTTTCACTGTAGAAATTTGTTAAAGATTAACTTTTGTTGGATCTTTGTGTGAGAAGAGAGCTTCCTTGTGCCAAAGATTTGCTTAATGGGTGGGTTATTCAACAATTTCCTCTATTATTTTGAATCCCTTGACATTCTGGAAAGAAAAAAAAAAAAAAAATGTCTGTGACTGTGATAAATGGAAAATGGGGGTTTTTATGTATTGTTTTGGTTATTTCATTCATGTTTGTTTCAAAAATAGTGTTCCCCAGTTTGTTGTTTATTTCAAGCAATTCTGAAAATTATATGGCATTGTGATTGTTTTCAAAAAAAAAATGGGGTTTGCTGGAAAATGTGTTTAAGTCTATGAATGTTTTTGGTCTATTATTGTTATTTAAAAAGAAAAAAGAAAAAAGAAAATAATCTTTATTACAACCCCCCATACGGCTAGAAGGTAATGGGCTACCAAGGGTAGCACTGCTACCAGTTGGTAGGGTAGCACTGCTACCAGTTGGTAGCAAGGCTACCATTGGTAGTGAACTGCTACCAAATGGTAGCAGCGCTACTAGAGGTAGCAGCCTGCTACCATTTGGTAGCAGCCCTACCAATGGTAGTGTGGGCTACCAAGGGGGCCCACGTGGGTAACCCCAAAGTTGTATTTTTTTTTCTTTTTTTTTATATTTATTTTTATTTACTGTTTTTTTTAAAAAACAACAATAAACTAACGATATAATAGTAAGTTAATAATAAAATAATAATAATAATTGTAAATGGAGTTTTTAATTGTTTAAATTTATTTATTTTTTCTTTATTCATTTAATATTATTTAATTTGAGTATTAAATAATATTTGGGATTTAGATAATTGATATTTAGATAACTCATATAGTAATATATGTTATTAATCATATATTGATTTTTGCTACACTCTGATTAATATATATAGCATTAATAACTATTAATTATTAATTATGGATAAATGTGGGTGTTATTTTTAATTGGTTAGATATAAATTGAGATTCATGTATACGTGATTTATATATACGCAAGAGATTTATAAATCATTGGGGAGTGTTTTCTTTTCATTTCAAAGGTTCCTTTTAGAGTATATTTTCTTTGATTAGGGTATAGTTGTGTTGCTAGAGCGGGGTGCTAGTGTATAGTTCTAGACCAATATGTCAATGATGTTTATCTAAGGATTAAGTAACATATCTGGACGAGTGATGCTTGAATTTATGTGAACTTGGTTGGAAAACTTGTAGAGATGTATTTACTGACCAAAGTGGTTGTTTGTATTATGGTTGTGATCGCCTAAAAGGAAGAAATGTATAAGACATGTAACTTATGTAACCCTAAACAAATTTTATTGCTAGAAGGGTCTTGCAGTTGAGCAGACCCAAAGATGTAGCCCTTTAGGGGTGAACTCCGAGATCATATCTGTGTTATGCGATGCTTTTGTCACTCTTATTTCATAGTTTAAGTTATCATGTATGGTTGCATTATGTAAGTGTATAATGGGAATTTAATAAAGTTAATTGTTGAATACTTAAATGTAACCATCTTGTTAAATATGGTAATATAGAGTCATAAAAGATTGTTAACGTTAACAAAAAGAAAGAAGTAAGCATGGAAATAAACTCACTAGGTTACAAGTATTAAATTAACTTGTCATAAAGCTTGTAATTTGAATGTAATAAATGGATAACATATATTGGATTAACTGTTGTAATATCTAAATTGAAATCTAATGGATGAACCTCTTTTGATTATTTACCTTTTTATCTGAGTAAATGAACACCGTCCTATTAATTATGTTTCACGATATTGGATGTATTTGTTTAGTTATTTCACGTTTTAATCTTAACAGATAATCCTTACCAAACTAACTTGATAATTGGGTGAACTCAACTATTTATCCATAATTATAGCCCTAATAAAAGAATCTCTTATGATTGCTAAAATTGAACTGAAAAGGGAAGTATTTGTATAGTTGTTTATATCTTAATCTTAGTAAATGTATATTTTCACATTAACTTCATTTACCTAAAAGGAGTGACATGCAATAAGATAGTTATATTCTAATCCTAATGGAAGAATGTCACTATGAACTTATATTTTAATCCTGTAATAATGAATATCATCTTGCTAACTATATTTTAATTTAAAGGATGAACTCATGTGTTCCTAATACCTTTTCACCTTAATGAAATTAGTCTATTTATTAGCATTATTAAAACTTCAATGAATGAACTCTATGGCTACTTGCATTCTATCCTCCATAAAGAAACTACGACTCATTAGTTGGTTATGCTTGAATTCAAATGATGGAACCTCGCTCTAATAATGGTAGTTTAATCCTTAATGAATGAGTCACATCTTATTAACCATACTTTTAATTATAAAGGATGATAACAATTGTGGGTGGTTACCTTAAACCCAAATGAATGAACTACGTGATATTAGTCATATTGAACCTTATGGGTGGCCTCTTAGTTTTATTATGTTTTAAAGTGCATTGAGTAAATAACCTCACGTTGGCCTCCTAACCACCCAAAGTAAATGAGCGCTTCCTAAAATTCTAAGACGTCAATTTATTGAACATAAATATATGTCCATGTCTTATGCATTATCTCGTAATTAAGATATCTAGCTTATTGGATCATTTGACGCAAGTTGAGTCATGTGTAAGGTTACGTAATCACGTTGGGAAACTCCTTAGGTTCATTTATCCTTCCACTGTGTTATCTAAGTTTTAGATAACTCCAAATTATCTCAATGTTGTAACTTATTATATTAACTCTCTTAATTATTATTATTATATATAAAAAAAATATTTACACTCTATTTGAGTGTTTTTAACTTAAACCCTTAGGGGTTTCCTGGCGGGGCATTACACAAGATTTACTAACAAAGGATCTCATACGATATGAATTTATACCTCATACGACGGGAGAAATGGGCTCATATGACATAGGGTGAGGTTCCGCACAAGACTAAAAGGTAGTGCGTATGAGTTGGAAAATCAACTCATACGACATTTTGATTCTGATCCGGTAGAGATGAATGTTTGTTGAAGCTTGAGAGGCCGAAAATGATGATTTCTGGCCCCACGGTGGGTGCCAAAATGTCGTTCTCTGTGAAGTGTACCTGTACCTGCAACCACAATGCACTCAATAAATCATTAAAAGAAATGGTTAGTGAATTAAAACAATGAAATGTAACACCATAGCTAATCGACTTATTGCTTCCTAGTAAATGCGAGTATGAAAATGCTCTTAGATCCGATTATGCATATTCCATTGACTTGACTACACTTAGATGGAGGATTTGAATGATGAAAATACATGATCTAGCAAGAATAGCATGATTAAGCTATATGATTTCATGATTGATCTAGAAAATAAGCTAGAATGAAGATGCAATTAAGCTAAAATTGAGCTTGATAACATTGCTAAGAATGATAAACTAAAAGCTAGATGCCTATAGTAACAATGCTTGAACACAAATGATATGCAAGAATGATATGAAATTAGGACCCTTTGTGCTCCAAAATGAGGTCTATTTATAGGATTTTCTAAGGCTAGGGGTGAGGTGGCAAGAATCAATGGTCAAGATTGATCTGAAGATATCAATGGTTAAATTGGAGGAGGATGGCAAAGGGGGTTGGATTAAAGGGAACATCTATCATCTCTATGGTGACAAGTGTCAAGAGGCTTCTAGAAGGAATTAGATGAAAGAGAACACTTAGTGACAAGTGTTACAAAAGGTTCTAGAAGATGTTGGATGAAAGGGAACACTTAGTGAGAAGTGTCACAAGGTTCTAGAAGATGTTGGATGAAAGGGGACATGGTGGGTAGGTAGAATGGGTTAGGTTTAGGAGTGGTTAGGTTTAAGAGTGGTAGAAGTTAGGAGAATTTGAATTTAAAAATCCAAATAATGGGAAAAGGCTAATTAATCTCAACAACTCATGAATTTGATTTGTTTTAATTAATTAAAGGGTTTTAGAAGAAATGATTTTGATGGAGGGAATTAATTAATTTGAATTAATTAATCAAAGGGGATTATTGAAATGAACCTATTAAATAAATCCTTAGATTTATTAATAAGTAGATGAAAAGGGGAATTTAATCAAATTGCTTAGTGAAATCAATTAAATTGGGGGGGGAGATTAATTAAATAATTGCTTATTTAATTAATTATCTTCAGACCATTTTTAGGTGTATACACTAATAATATTTGTCTTTTTCACTGCTAGCTTATTAGGACACATTGTTGGAAAATGCACACTCCAATGAGATAGTGTAGGTGATTGAAGGTTTTGTCATTGATGGCAACCTTACAATCCTATGACACTGGCAAGACAATTTACCAGCACCGGCAAAGACAGATTGTACACCGGCATAGAGACCATCGACAGTAAAAGGAAACATACTGACATAGAAGCCGACAAGAATTTTGTTTGTAATATATTTTGTTATTTATTGTAAAATCATTGTAAGCCGACTTGGCAAGTTGTAAAATGACTCATATATATAAGAGATCATTGTAGAACATTTGGTAATAGATGGAAGAAAATATATAGGCAAAATAAGGTAGACCTATTATGCGAATTATAGGTTAAGGGTTTATGTATGAAGCAGAGCTATAAACCGGTACTAGATCTGGCATAGTAGATGCTATTTTGAAGCAGTACAAGACATTGGATTTATATAATCCATTTTGTAAGTCAGTAAGACTTCCCATTTTGTAATTGAGCAGTGAGTTCTAGGCACTTGGCCTTCCTGCATGTGCAGGCCCCTCTTGTAGCAGTAATATTCTCTTATTGACCAGTAAGTGAATATTATGGGTCACATATCCCACCAAGGTTTTTTCCACACTGGGTTTCCTCGTTAAACTACTTTGTTATGGTGTGTTTTTCATGTGTTTGCTGTTATCTCTATTTATTGCATTATTTCTTGTTTACCAGTATACAGTATTGATATGCTCTACATGTTTTAAGTTAAGAAAATCTTATAACTGGTTAGATACTAATTCACCCCATCTCTCAGTATCTATGGGAATCCTAACAATTGGTATCAGAGCTTGGTCCTCTATTTTCAGAAGCCTAACAACTTGAGCAAGATCTTGACACCGATAGAGATGGAAAACTTGATGAAGCAATTAGAAGCAACTCTCTCAGACTATGATGCAAAAAAATTGAAAAATATCAAACTTGAAGATGATCTAAAAGCTGCACGGGATATTATTCAAGCACTTCAAGAAAATCTTACCATTACAAGAAACAAGAGAAGAGAACTTTGTGAAAAGATGCAAAATGAGAATGATGAAAAGGAAACTCTTAGTGATCTGATGAATAAGTTGAAACAAGAAAACATGACAACAAAGAATGAAATGTAGGATATGACTATGAGATTTTGTAAAGAAATTGAAGATAGGAAGAAGAATGAAGAAGACTTGAGTAGAAGATTGAATGATGTTGCAAATGAAAACAAAAGACTTAGTTATGAAAATGATATGTTGAAGACAGATCTGATGCATGCATAGAATGACTCAAATGAACTCATGAGACAAAAAGGTATCTTGGAAGGAGAACTGGCTACTACAAATCAACATAAAGAAAAATTCAAGAAAAGCTCAGAAGAACTTGGTGACTTGTTGAAGAATTAGAAACCTAATGGTGACACTAATGGTCTTGGCTTTGAAGCTGGTGAAAGTTCTGGTACTGCAAATAGGTAAGAAAACCTACTGCTTATAAATTTAATGGCAAATGCTTTAACTGTAACAAGTATGGTCATAAAGAAAATCAATGTAGATTTAGAAATTATCAGAATACCAATACACCCACCAGTCAATGTTCAAAATGCAACAAAGTTGGTCACAATTTAGAGAATTTCAGAATAAATGTAAGATGTTATGTTTTTGGAAGATTTGGACACTTATCTAATCAATGCAGAACACAAACCGACATAGGATATGGAAAAGCTATTCAGAAAAGTAATGTGACTTGTTATGCCTGTAACAAGATTGGACATATTGCAAAATTTTGTAGAATAAAGTCCTCACCGGTAAATAACAAAGGTCCTAGTTTGAAAGGTAAAGAAAAGGTTGCAGAAGTAAAGCAGGAATTCTCAAAACAATGGATCAAGAAATCAAATCTAAATGGTGATAGGAACACTCCTCCACCGGTAGAAGAGAGTAACACTCCACCGACAGGAGACTCTTCATCTAACTGAAGTAAATTCCCTTGAGGGTTTAGCAATCAAATGTGAAACATGCTATTATTCCCTCGGTTGATGGTGAGAAGTTGTAATTACTTCTATACTGGTAGATAAGTTAAGTCATTACTTAACCCGCAAGCATTAAATGTGGTGGTTGGCAAAAATAACATTATAAATCAGTGTTTTGGCTCCAATTTCATTTCACCGAGCATTCAAACATTCGAAGAGCATGAAAATTCTTGAGCAAAGGCATTTCGAGCAAAGAAGAGAAGCAATTCAGCAAGCAATCATTCCTAAGGCAGATAAAGGTATTTATAATCATGGCTTCTTCATCTGTTCTTGAATTCATACCAAACCCTACTATAGTCAAAGTGATTAAACGCCCTAGACCCATATTCCAATTAGTTCCCGAGATTGCCAAGAAAGATGATAATGTTGGTGCTTTTTCTCAAATCCCCAAAGTAGTAGTTTTTGTTGAAGACCCTAGAATGTACATACATTGTCAAATAGAAGAATTAGGTGATGAGGAAATCAAGAGCATGTATAAGACTGTAATTTCTGACGAATCCGATAATGTGAAACCTGAACACAAAATAGTTGAAACCCTAGGATTCACTAAAATTCTCAGTATTCTGGATTTTCCTAAAGATGTTATAAGGATAGTATTAAGCAGGGTTCATGGTGAATTCTTCTTGTTAGACTCAGTTCACAAAATTACAAAAGAGGTAGTAAAAGCTGTGACAGGGTTACCTTCCACTAGTAACAGACCTAATAAGACAAAGAAGGTCTCAAATGACCTAGTGACTAACCTAACAGGTGCAACATCTGATAAGAGATCTTTAAGAGTAAATGATGTAACCGAGATCAATGTAAGATTTGTTAGTGTGATTTTAGGCTACAAAACCACACATGCAAATAGATTAAACTCAGTCTCTAGCCTATGCATAAAGAGTGCTTATGATATGATTAAAGATAATGCAAAAATAGATGTGTGTGAATGGTTGAAAGATGAACTTATTAACAATCTTGGAAAGATAAAGAAAGACAAAAAGGGGACATTCAGATTTGGAAACCTACTTGTCTGTTTAATGCCACACATAACAAAACAAGTGCTCAGTATCGGCAACAAAAATCTTGGTTTTGATATACCAGTAGGCAAACAATTGTCTGATTTACTAAATAGCATGGGTGAAAATAGAGAAAAGAATATAAATGAGTACTTTCAGGCATTGAAGGCCCGAATGAATACCAGAGTCAGATTATCACAAACAATTGTAAATAAGTATAAGGATGAAATATGCTTTGTTATTAAGAAGGATGAGATTTGGATGGAGGGAGTTGTCCCAAGAACCATTTGGGTTATTGAAATGGGTTATAAAACTAATGACCACATAATTGAAACATATGCAAAAGCTCTCCTGGAAGCACCCAAGGAACCTAAAGAAGAGGTATTTGGCAGTGCTGAGACTATTGAAAATCAAATCCAATCAAAGAAAAGGGTAAAGAAGGTGGAAGAAATAGTTAGAAGAGGATCTAGACAAGCTAAAGCTATCAAAGAAGATGTACTCAAACAAATTGGTATTACTGAAGATGAGTTAGAAGCACTACAGCCAGAAACTCACCTTTCACTGGTTGGAAATTCTTCAGAAAGTGATATACCTACTGAATTTAAAAGAGTTGTGAGAAAAAGGAAACCTTCACCAGTATCTACACCTTCTCCTAGAAAAACCAGACAGAAACAATAGGCAGTAAGGCCCCCAGCTAGAAAGGTAACTTCAAAGAAGAAGTTAACACCCAAGAAGAAGACTCAACAAACCATTGCTCCAATTGACAAACTTCTAGATGAAATTATAGAGGATGGAAAGCTGAAAAACATCAATAAATTATATCATTCATTATCAGTTGATGACAAGGAGAAAGTTGAAAACAATGTAATTCTACACTTGGACATTTACAAGAAATTTCTAATGCAAGTTGTAGATGAATTACCGGCAGAACTATTTAAAAGACTTGAAGCTAGAAGGCAAGCTGTTGTAGAGCTTGATAAGAAAATAAAAATTGAAAAACTGCTTGTTGTTTATCCTATCAACTCACCAAAAGAGATAGATGATTTGATCTCTGAGGCTAACCAGTCAGTATTCTCAACTGCACACTAGCATGTAGCACTTATGGTTGGTAGAGTGAATGAGGTAGTAGAGGAAACTGCTAATGCATGGGACATATTCCTTGTAGAGAAAGAAAAGCAGGAGGAATATAGAAACCCTAAACCCATCAAAGTATATCAGAAGGATAAGGATAAGGGAAAAGGCAAGGTTGGTGGACCACCTAGCATAAAAATAAAACATAACTTATCCCCACCGCCTCTGGATACTCCATCGGTAGTTACCACTGACAATCAACCAGCTAGTGAGAGTATGGACATACCACAAGAGGACACCAATCCTAATTCTGAGGTGTTATATACAGTAGACATTGACACACAAAAAGTCAATATTGTGGAAGATAAGGATACAACTGGGAAAATAGATATGGCTAATGAGCCATCGGTAACAAATGGTACAGAAGGTAAACTGACAGATGACAACACAGAGCAATAGGCTCCATCATAGCAATAGGTTCATACAAAGATAGTGCCACCAGCATCAGCTGAGCAATCAGAACCTTTGCTCAAAGAAATGGAAACACAAACTGACCTACCAGAGGTCACCACAAGCAAGGAAATTGCTCCCACTAGTGGGATACAGATTGTTGGTTCATCAAATGCAGAATTCAAATCAACAAATATAACAAAAGGTCTTTTGGATTCCATTAAGAAGATAACAAATTGTAGCTCACAAGCATACAAGGCAATAGATGATACCATTCCAATTTTGAAAATGATAGCACCTAAATGTAATGTAGATAATAAAGATTCCTTGAGTCAACTTGACACTTTGTCTAAGTATATTACTGACAACATTGTGATAGTTGAACAAATAAAAGAGGAAGCATTCAAGGAGAGACTAGAGAAAGAAAAACACAAATTCTTTGAGGAGGAAATAAAGAAGTGTACAAGGCAATTTGACACACTTTTACTGGAACTGTGTAGTACACTGAAGGAATTTAAAACTTTGTACATGGATACATGTAAAACTAACTTTTTGACAGTTGATATAGACAAGAAAATCAGCAAGATACAGGAGGAAATAAATCAACTAGTTGATAATTTCATTAATTCATCTGATTCATTATCAGTTTTTGAGTAGAAAATGACAGGTTTTGAGGAAGAACTACTAAAGTTGGAAAGAGAGAAGGAAAGAATAAAGATCTACAATGGAGACTTAGTCCAAAATTGGACTACCTCGCCTCCTTAAGAAAATAAATATATGATGCTTTGAATCAAGGACAGAAAACATTGGTAGAGAAAATGCAACACCTCAGCGGTACAGTTCAGAGGACTGGGGCTGCAATAAAAGACAACAAAAAGTTCATTAAGAGCCTGAATTTGGTGTTGGTAGATCTTTTTTAGATTGTAACCAATCGGTTACAAGGATGAAGCAGGAAACCACACTCTATTGACACTTTGACAACCTTTGTCATTGATGCCAAAGGGGGAGTAGTGGAATGAGAAAAATAACCAGTTAATGACTCATTAGCTTAGGGGGAGAACATATTCTTTTGTTACACATATTTTTGGTAAGACAATTCCGACAGACTCTTTTTGGATTTTTCTCATGAGTGTTGCCATCAATGCCAAAGGGGGAGATTGTTAGCAAATGCACACTCCAATGAGATATTGTAGGTGATTGAAGGTTTTGTCATTGATGGCAACCTTACAATCATATGACACCGGTAAGACAATTTACCGGCACTGGCAAAGACAGACTCTACACCAGCACAGAGATCACCGGCAGTAAAAGGAAGCATACTAGCACAGAAGCCGACATGAATTTTGTTATTTATTATAAAATCATTGTAAGCTGACTTGGCAAGTTGTAAAATGACTCATATATATAAGAGATCATTGTAGAACATTTGGTAATAGATGGAAGAAAATATATAGGTGAAATAAGGCAGACCTATTATACGAATTATAGGTTAAGGGTTTATGTATGAAGTAGAGCTATAAACCGATACTGGATCTGGCATAGTAGATGCTATTTTGAAGCAGTACAAGACATTGGATTTATATAATCCATTTTGTAAGTCAATGAGACTTCCCATTTTGTAATTGAGCAGTGAGCTCTAGGCACTTGGCCTTCCTGCATGTGCAAGCCCCTCTTGTAGCAATAATATTCTCTTATTGGCCAGTAAGTGAATATTGTGGGTCACAAATCCCACCGAGGTTTTTCCCACACTGGGTTTCCTCATTAAACTACTGTGTTATGGTGTGTTTTTCATGTGGTTGTTGTTATCTCTGTTTATTTCATTATTTCTTGTTTACCGGTATATAGTATTGATATGCTCTACATGTTTTAAGTTAAGAAAATATTATAACCAGTTAGATACTGATTCACCCCCCCCTCTCAGTATCTATGGGAATCCTAACACACATTAGATTTGCATTATGTTTTAAGCACTTATACCAAACACATATGTACGCTATCTTTGTCATAGGTCTAGCACTATGGCTAACTCACACATATAATTTTGGAGATATGCATTACTTAGTGTTAGTTTATATTGAATGTTAAATGCAATTTCAGATTTGAACATGTAGGTTCATTCTATGTGTCTTTAATTGCATTTAATTCCCAATGTAGACTACCACTAACACTAGTTATCCATGTAGGTTGTTCATTTCGAAGGACGATTGAGAAGTCCACTGAAACATCCAAAATTTCTAGGTTTTTGCTCCCTCTATGTGCTTTGATATTACTTGCACTATACTATCTCCTTATTAATAATGTTCAGGGCTTGTGTAATTTCTTATAAGAGGATTTTTATATATATAGATTGATGCATATTATTCTTTCATTTGGTAGAAATGTTTGAATAAAATTATTGTATTTTATCAAGTAATATTGATGGTCCTTAGCTTAAGGCGTTAGTGAACGAAGAAAATGATCAATGCAGTTGTGTGTTACCTTATAGTCTTTTTTGTACATGTGCATCTTAGATAATAAGATATTATTCCCCATTTTGAAATCTGTAGAAATGTTATTTATGGAAATTGGCCTCATGAAAGAAATGTTAGTTACATGAACCTTATATCCAAATTCTTGCAGATGATGTGGATTGCAATAGTTGTTCCGTATATATGATATTCATCCAGATAAGAGAGTTTACATTCATCTAATTGTTTGCGTAAATATAGATTATCAATGTTCCTCAACTAAAGAGTTCCATGTGTTTTTTACATTCCAATACCAATTTGTAATGATATGTGGAGTGCAGTGGGAGATGAGGGGATATTGTATGCATGTTGTTGTAGTGGTGGAGATCCATGGTCGAGCCCTCCTCATTTGTCTATCATCCTTGTTCTCCATTTTTCTACATTGAATCATTCATACCAGGCTATTAATAATATCCCCATAGCAAGTAAGAGATAGAATCTTTAGAATAGATACTTATTTGGAAAGAGACATGTCTTTCCAATAATGGATTGGTGCCTTTATTGACATTAATTAGCGTCAAAGAGTGTTTCTGAGTTTGGACACTGTCACGATGGACACTCCTATTCAGCTAGTATCCACAAAGCAACAAATGTCTTTTCTTGGGAATATTTCAGAAAAGCTTTTGCTTATGGTTTTAGAGTCAAATCATCCTCTGGTTCTTCATGTCATCAAAAAGGTGCTAGGGCAGGAATTTCTCTGTGCCAAGCATAGATACCAAGTGAACACGAATATCACCTCTATGTTTGTGGCTCCGTGCATCAAAATGGGGGTTGGAAAACCCAAAACAAAGCTATTGTGCCTGAATCTTTTTCGCCACTATTTGGGAGAAATTGACTCGATCTTAGACAATATTAATGATTAGAAACATATCCCCATGGCTAATCAATATTACATGTTGCGTGAGGGAGCGAATGAAGTTAGGAAGTTCCAATTAATTCAGACCATGGAACTGGAGGATTTCAACCTGAATAGGCTAGAAAGATAACACAATTTGAATTTCCTTCTTTATGTGGTAGACTGTATGACACACCTGGATTTCTTTGACATAGGGAAGTTTGTTTGTGATGAAAATATTCAGGGGAGGCAAGATATTGGTGTGACCAAGGATGGTTAGATTGAGGAAGGAAACAATTGGGGTTTGGAACTAGGTGAAATATGGATACTAGAGGACATGATGCTCAATGACAAAATTGTTGTTGGTCTAACCCTTGTGAACTGTAGAATGGATTGCCCGATGATCACAGAAGCTCATGCTGCACAAAGGGTGCACGAAGTTATATCTGACTCCTCTGGTAGCGAGGAATGATGTATTGGCAATTGACACTCATTGGATTCATTTTGTTGTCATTGATGGCAACAAGATTAGATGGAAGTCATTTATCAGCACTAGGAGGCATATATCGATAGATATCAGCTTTGGAGCATTCAGGGCTAGATCAGCACCGCCATCGGCATCAATACTTTTTTGGAAGCCGACATCAAGGATGATTTACTTAATAAATCATTTTGTAATTATTGTCAAGGTCGACATTGAATATATTTTGTAAATGTAAGCCGACATAAGGCATATTATTTGTAATAGGTATATAGGTCAGTCTTCTAGGTTATTTTGAGAGACAAGATAGAGAAGATATGAAATGTGTGGATATAAGAAAATATAGCAGAACTGTATGATGCAAAATATATGTATGAAGATCATTTTGTATGCGAATTTCTTGGAGGATAAGAGATACTGGTAGTAGTTCAAGGTTTATGAACTGGTACAGATCAGAGACAAAACTAGAACTCTATTTAGCATAACAAATGCATTCTTGAGTTCATTTTCAGTAATTGACTTTAGCAAAAAGCTTGTAGTCAGTGAGGCTCTTTAGTGATGAGCAGTATGCTCTAGGCAGTGTGCCTTCCTGCATGTGTAGGCCCCTATTATATGTAATATCTTTTCATATGGCTAGTGAACTGATATTCTAGGTCACAAATCCCACCGTGGTTTTTCCTCTTTGAGGTTTTCCACGTATAAATTATGTGTGTTATTGTGTTAATTTATGTGGATGGTTTATTTGCTTCTTGTTATATGTTTACTTGTTTACCAGTTTATATGTGTATGGTATAAAAGGTTAAAAACTGTTCATACCAGCAGAACACAGATTCACCCCCCCTCTTAGTGTTCTTGGATCCCAACAATTGGTATCAAAGCTTGGTACCTCAAATGAAGTTTAATAGCTTGAGGAAGATCCTGAAACCAAAATATTTGAACATGGCTATGGAGAAGCAACTTGAGATGGCTCTTGAGTATTATCATGGTGAAAGGATGAAGAACTTGAAATTGCAAGAAGAATTGAATTCTACAAATGAATTCATTCTTATGCTGCAAGAAATGTTATCATCTTCTCAAGCCAAGAGAAAAGAAATCTTGTAGAAACTGGATGATGAGGAGAAGAATGCTCTTAAGGAACAATGCCAGAAACTAAGTCAAGAAAACATGCTCATGAATAATGAAATGCAAGATCTAACTATGAGGTTATCAAAAGATATTGAGGATATAAAGAAGAAGGAAGATAAGGTTGTCATATCTCTGAAGAAAAAAATTGATGAATGTGGCAGATTGACTCATGAGAATAATTTGTTGAGAACTGATTTGGCACACTCCCGAAACAATGAACAAGAACTTGAAAGACAAATAACTACTTTGAGAGATTATCTGACTATTGCAAGTGAGTATAAAGAAAAGTTTAGGATCAGTGCTTCACAGTTGGATGACTTATTGGAAAGACAAAGACAGATTGATGATTCTAGAGGACTTGGATTTATACAAGGTGAAAGCTCCGGTACTACAAATGAAGATTAGACAACCAGTATGCAGAACTCATCAGAATAGAGGAATCCCGTAAGTCAATCTAATGCTTATAAATTCAATGTTAGATGTTTTGTTTGCAATAAATTTGGGCATATGACTAAACAATATAGAAATAAGGTAGATCAAAACTACAATTCTATTCCCGGTCAATACACAAAATGCAAGAAATATGATCATAGATCAAAAGATTGCAGAATGAATGTTAAATGTCATGCATGTGGAAAGTTTGGACATTTTGCTAATCATTGTAGGTCAAGAAATGATACTAGATATGTCAAAGCAATTCAGAAGAACAATGTTACATGTTATGCATGCAACAAAATAGGTCATATTGCTAAGTATTGTAGAAGCAAGACTCAACTGGTCAATAATGATAAAGATAATGAGAAAGGAAAGAATAAGGTATATGAAATACAACAAGATCACACCGAGAGATGGGTTAGAAAATTTGAAGAACCAAGTGGAGATGGATCTACACCGGTAACTCCACTGGTAGAACAGGGTATTCCTCCACCGACAGGAAATTCCACCGGTAACTAAGACACAAGCCTTAGGGGTTAGCAAAGTCATTGCTAAATTTTGCATATTACCCCATAAGAGATCTAAGGAGATCTAGAAGAGATCTAGAGAGTTGTGTTTATCGTCGATGAAGGTTCACTTGGCACATGAATGTGAAATTGACATCCGCAGGGTTGTTGGTGAAGCATTTATTACAGAGAAAGATTAGGGTTTTATTCACTGATAAAAAGGGGTAAGTGAAATCATTTTCACTCACCGAGCATTCAAGAATTCAGAGCGAAGAAAAGGTGAGTTAACAGCGAGTAAAAGCATTGTGAAAGGATTTCAAGCAGTTATCTGAAGTACTCAATCCTCCACCAGCATTCACTCTTAGTTATTTTTCGAAATGGCATCTGGATCTTCAGATCCTACTTTCATTGCACATCCCACCATTGTCAAAGTCAAGGATAGGTTAAGGCCAGTATTTAAGGAGGTTCCTAAAATTGCTAAAAAGGAAGACTTTGCGAGAGAATTTTCTAGGGTTCTTGACAACGTAATGTATGTTGAAGATATGAGGAAATACATTCACTGCACCCTGAAGGATTTGGGCACAAAGGACATCAAAAGCATGTATAAATCCGTGATACTGGGAGACTCTAGAACCATCAAACTAGAATACAAAACAATTGAGGATCTAGGGTTAACCGGCATTCTATACATACCAGAATTCAAAGATGAGGTTATTAGATACATTCTGAGAAGGGTTCACAACAAATTTATTTGTCTAGATAGGCCTTACATGATCATGAAGGAGGTTATTAAAGCATTCACCAACTTACCCAAGGTCAGACAAGAACTAGGCAAGAAAATTTCTAACACAGTGGTCGAGAAACTCACCGGTGCTACTCCTGATAACAGATCAATGAGGATCAGCACAATCACCAACACAGATATAAAATTTGCAAGCATGATAATAGGTTACAAGGTAACTCAATCCAACCGATTGAATTCTATTGCTAGTTCATGCATTCATGGTGCATATCAGATGCTAAGGAATAATGTGAAGTATGATTTATGTGAATGGATGAGGAGCAAATTGATGTTCAACCTTGGTAAGATCAAAGGAATCAAGAAAGGCACTTTTAGATATGGAAATTTGATTGTTTGTTTAATGCTTTATGTAGTACCCCTCCTTGATTGGACTCTTTTGTATGTTTTTGATTGACTTTAGTGGAATATTATTATATATTTATTCAGTGCAATGTTATTTCATGCTTTATCTGGATCTGTGGTGTATAATTTTATGCAGTATCTCAGTGCTTATGATTAATGTTATTTTATGGATCATTATCATGGACTGACACTCTTACCTTATATGTGTGATGCATTATTTATGTGTTGTGTGTTTTCATGTGTATGGGATGCGAGGAGATGATTTTCCTTCACTCACTCCGGTGAGACAGGGAACGTTATGATTCTCCTTCATTGGTGTGCATGTCGTGTCTGTATATATATATATATATATATATATATATATATATATATATATATATATATATATATATATTTGTCTATATGCACGTGTGGTTCTTTGGTGCAAGACATTACAGGTACAAGTATCAGGTAGGTATGGGGTATCGACTCGACCTAGTTTCACAAGTCTGATTGTGGCTTATATGTCCGATGGGAATGGAGGAGATAGTTGTTGGATCCTAACTTGACCATAGTTACACTCGTGTGAGTGTTGTCAGTCAGTTGTCTTTCTCGTCTAGCCAGTATGTGAGTCATAGTGCTTTGGTTTGGTCATTTGTGAGTCATCATTTGATCATTCTTCATTTTGTGTGCTTTGATTCATCTGAATGGTTATTTAATTGAATGGATGATGCTATCTTATGTTGGCATAATTAGTTAATTATTATGCTCTGAGATTATTGATTTAATTATTTTAATGATTTGCTAGATTAAATGGTTAAATGGCTTATTTCATTGTGTAAAGTTACAGTAATATATTTTGTGGAAGGAAATAAATAATTGCCTAGCCATTTAAATATTAAATGCTTATGTTGAAAGAAAGTATTTTGGAAATAGAAAATTTAATAAAAGCTTTTCCCTTTTACCTTTCCATTTGACCTTTGTATTTTGTTTTTTTGGAAAAGAATTGTTTTTGGAAAAGAGTAAATCTTATTTCTTTTTACTTTTTAAATAATTTAATTTGATTGGTGGAGAAAACTTTGAACCTAGAAAGTTTAGGTTGAAATTATTTTCCCCATATATTCCTAGAAATTCATGGGAAGAGGAGGCAAAAAATTTGGGAGAGAAATTTGGAAAACCATTCTAAAGGAGGAGATGGAATTTGATTTGGTTTGCAAGGACTGAGATTCTTCCATCATTTTTCTTGCTAGTTTGCTTCAAGGTTGGATAATCTCTTCTTGTTTGAAATTTAAATTTGAATATTTCAGTTGCTTCCTGTGTGTTGAAAAATGCAAATCTCTTTGTAGATTCTTGTGGAATGACTGGAAGAGTGTCTGTTATTGTTGATTTTGTGAAGCTTATATCATATGATTGCTTATAGGAAAGAAATGGTTCATTTCTCTATTTGTTGTATGTTTTTGTTCTTGAAAATCAACTTCTTGAATTACCTCTTCTATTTGGAATAGAATGAATTAGATTTGGTTTGTTGTGTGCTTCCTAGTATCTAATTGCCTAAGATTTGGGGTTTATGTTGGCAAAAAATTGGTTATTGCTTTTTGCTTGATGCAAGGAATTCTTCCTGTGTATGGAAGTAAGGAAATTTGATAATTATCCTTCTCCTACCTGTTGAATTCTTCTATTGTTGCCTAAATCGTTATCTATTGGGTTCTTTTGTGATTTTATTTCACCATTTACCTTACAGGTAAATATCCCTTTGAATTTAGATCTTGGCACTATGTGTGTGTGTGCCCGTGAAATGATCAAGGAATGAATCATTTTTATGTTTAAATAGTTTGTGGAATATTGATTTTTGAATGCTTTAGAAGCATGTGATTATTTTGTATATGGACGTTACCTTACCCCGTGGCGGGCTAGTCCCACCACGCGAGTCAGTAGTGTCTGCTACCCATAGGTAGCAGTACTGCTATGTGGTAGCAACACTACCAGTCGGTAGGACTGCTAGCGGATGGTAGCAGCACTACCAGTTGGTAGGACCGCTATCGGTCGGTAGTGGCTACTACCGGCGATAGTAGCACTACTGGTCGGTAGGACTACTACCGGTCAGTAGCAACTACTACCGGTGGTAGCAACACTACCGTTTGGTAGGCCTAGTACCAGTTAGCAGTAGTACTACCACCAGTTAGTGTATTCTGCCTCAGCAGCAGCACTACTATGGGTTGGCCTTGGTCCTCGTGTGACACTTATACCTTCGCGGTACACCTTTTTCATGTGCCATGAATTTTATTTAAAATGAAATATTTTTAAAGTGGTTTTTAATGTTAAATATAAATAGTAATTTCCTAATGATTTTTATTATGTGGATTAATAAATTTATCTATGAAAATCAAGAATTTATCTATGAAAATCAAGGCATGAATTAGTAATTCAAATTGGTTAATTTGGATATATTCTGGAAATGAATTAAATGCCTATTAGGAATTCATGTTTTGTTTGGTTGAATATTTGATGTGAATTTCATTCTTGATGGAATATTGATTTGGAAACTGAATAGATGTGAATATCATGAAAGAGTGTTTTATTTAATTTTCAATCAATGATGTTGCAAGTGCTTATGATGCTGATTTTCTCAAAGATTGTTTGAGTGCAGACTTAGTGAAATTAGCTTTCCTTGCAAGAGTTATATTGTTTTATTTCTGGTCTGTGGTTCAGTTGTCCTGTGGTGACGTAATTGGTACCTTTGACCAAGTGATATATGATGACTTCGTTATCTTAACCATGTAGTGTCTTTGCCTTATGGTTAACCAAGAGTCAGTATGTCCTTGTTTTGACCACTTGTTTTGGATAGTGGTGTTATGGCTGTCTACTTTGCCATAGGGTCCTCATGGAGTGACCATGTTTGTTTAGTGTCCTTTGACAGAGTGGCTTTCGAGTGGGGGCTACACCCAAAGTGGTTGGCAGGATAACCCATCGAAAGTAAGATAATAAAGTGATAATCTAATTAATTGATTAGGTGGGTAGTTCATAACATTAAATAGGATATTGTACCTCGCACATAGGTGAGTGCTTGGACAAGGCTCATAATGTAGTGAGAAGGCCTGGAATGGAAAACCAACCACCTTGTCTTCATGAAAGGCTGGTAGGGTCCACATGAGACTTAGTTGGAGCCGGAGGTTCGGGAAAGTTTACCAGGGTAACCTAGGATGGGGGCTGGGACCTATGGAGGCCGACCATGGTAACCATCATAAGCTATGCGATGACACTCTCTCTTTAGGTTCACTTGTGTATTTGTGATGTTGAGTCACCTGGATTATTGTGGAGTCATATTGTGTTGTCATGGAGTCATATTGTTTTGTCGACCATGTCATTATTTTGCTTGCTTGAGGATCCTCTACTATCTCTTAGCATGGTGGGGTGATTCCATTTTGGGAATTACATGGTCGGGTGGTAGTGCCACTTCCCATCAGATGTTCTTGTTCATACCTTCATGTGAGGATTGGCTTTCTGTGGTTTGTGGCTCATGCTTATCTCATGTTGGAGATTATTGTTATTTGGAGACATATGTGGTCATTGTATCATGATCTTTGTAACCTTGTATTTGGTTAAGTTGTATCTTTATATGTATATTGAGAAGCCATGCATTGGAAGAGCAATGTAATCCTAAGATTGGGATGTTATTTATCAGTTTTCTTTTTGTTATGTGTACATGCTTATTGAAGAGAAATTATATTATATCCTTTCAATCTTTCAATGGTGTAATATGTTATTGCATATGGCTTCTTGTGATCATTAAGTTAATGATGGATTATTGGATTAACCTTAATTGTGGAATTTATCTTTTGGTTTTAATTCTTCATTGGTAACCCTTAAGGAATTCTGGTGTAAGTCTTATGCTTGTGTTATCATACATGTTGTGTTTAATGCACCTATTATGTTTATACTTTTAAAAAAAATTGTTTCACCCTTGTTGTAGGTAATCCTTTGGGGTTCTTGGCAAGGCATTACACTTTACTTCCTGAATGAGCTACCCGGTCTAGGGAAGAAGCATTAGGCTCATGACATACCGATAGGTATGCAGATCAAGGAAGAAATCACCGGTCTTGGTACCAGCAGCGATGAGAAACTTTGGGGGTATTTTAAGACCTTCCAAGAAAACATGAGGCAAAGGGAGAGAATATCAAAGAACATTGTGGAGAAGTATTCCACTGCTATTTGTTTCATGGTAAAAACTGATGAAACTCTTATGGAAGTAGTTGAACCTAGGAAAATATGGATTATTGAGCTTAGATATGAGGTGGATGATAGCATTTTTGAGCTCTATGCAAAAAAATTGTTAGATGCCCCATTAGATGATAAAACAAAGCATTTTGGTACAATAGGAGAGAAGGCTCTTGAAGTGAAAACCATTTTTAACAAGAAGAGAAGAGAGAAGAAAATAGAAAAGATATTGTTGGCATTCTACACTCTTATGAGAATAGTTGATGTTGTCATTAATGGCAACCAATTGGAAACCAAATGGCAAACATTTGTCAACCCACCTGCAGTTACCGACATCGACAATAGACTTCTACATACACCGGTAGGCAATTCACCGGTAGTGGTAATAATGCATACCGACACTCAGGCCAAAATGGAATAAACTTTGTTTATTGTTTTATATTGTAATTATCTTTTATAAAAGATGACATGGCATATTTTAAAAGACTCATATATATGTATGAGATCTTATAGGTCATTTTGGGAGTAAGACAGAGAGGATGATTTTTTGATATAGTTGATAGTGAAGGTTTTTGGTAATAGACTGAGCTTAAACTGGTACTGAACCTGGCATAGTTGATGCTAATCTAAAGCAGTACAATGTATTGGATTTTGATAATCCATTTTGTAAGTTAGTGTGACTTTTGTTTTGTGATTGAGCAGTGAGCTCTTGGCTGCTAGCCTTCCTGCATGTGCAGGCCCCTGTTTGTAAGTAATATTTATTCATTGGCAAGTGAGTGAATATTGTGGGTCACAAATCCCACCGAAGTTTTTCCCACACTGGGTTTCCCCGTTAAATATCTTGTGTTATGGTGTGTTATCTATGATGTCTCTATTATTCTTATTTGCTGCATTAATTTTTATTTATCGGTATACTTTTTTGGGATACAAAGTTCTTAATAAGTTTAAATATTCAACTAACTGGTTAGACACTAATTCACCCCCCCTCTTAGTGTCTTTGGGACTGTCATTGATTCTAACAATTGGTATTAGAGCCTGGTCCTCTATTTTCAAAATCCTAATAGCTTGAGGAAGATTCTAACACTAGTACAGATGGAAAACTTAAGAAAACAATTAGGAGCCCTTGTAGATTATGATGCAGAGAAATTGAAGAATATCAAACTTGAAGATGATCTAAGGATTGCACAGGAATTCATCAAAGGACTTCAGGAGAACCTTGTTATAGCACAAAATAAAAGAAAAGAACTTCATCAGAAGATGCAAAAAGATGATGATGAAAAGGAAACTCTTAATGAACTTGCAAACAAGTTGAGACGGGAAAATAGTAATATGAAGAATGAAATGCAAGATATGACTATGAGGTTATGTAAAGACATTGAAGACAGGAAGAAGAATGAAGAAGATTTGATTAGGAGACTCAATGATGCTAGAAATGAAAATCTAAGACTTAGTCATGAAAATGATATGTTGAAGATAGATCTAATTCACATGCAACATGATAAAACTAAGCTTGTGAGGAAAAAGGAAATTATGGAAAATGAGTTGGCTACTACAAATCAACACAAAGGAAAATTCAAGAAAAGTTTAGAGGAGCTTGATGACATGCTGAAAAATCAGAAACCTAATGGAGATACAAATGGACCTAGATTTGAGATTGGAGAAAGTTCTGGTACTACAAACAATCTAGAACAGAACAAACTGATAGGACAACCTTATGCTTATAAGTTTAATGGAAAATATTTCAATTGCAACAAATATGGTCATAGAGAAAATCAATGTAGATTTAGAAACAATTAGAATATTAATGCACCCACTGGTCAATGTTCCAAATGCAACAAAGTTGGTCATAATTCAGAAAATTGCAGAATGAATGTGAAATGTTATGTTTGTGGAAGATATGGACACCTATCTAATCAATGCAGAACACAAACCAACGTAGGATATGGAAAGGCTATTCAGAGGAATAATGTGACTTGTTATGCTTGTAACAAAATTGGACATATTGCCAAATTTTGTAGAAGCAAGACTTCACTGGCAAACAATAAAGGATCCAGTTTGAAAGGAAAAGAAAAGGTAGATGAGGTAAAGAAAGAATTTTCAAAACAATGGATTAGGAAGAGAGAGTAGAATGTTGAGGAAACTATCTCTATACCGGTAGAACAAAGTAATCCTCCACCGGTAGGAGATTCTTCATCCAACTGAGAGGTAACCCTTTGGGGGTATTGTAGTAAGTTGAAAATCATGCAAATTACCCTCGATCGATGGTGAGAAGATGGATTTCTTCTTTACCAGTAGATGTGTTAAGTTTTCACTTAACCGACAAGTATTTAATGTGGTTGGTAAGAGAAATGTCATTATAAATCAGCTAACTTCCCTCTTTTTGAACTCACTGAGCATTCAAATTAGCAGAGAGCACAAAATAAAGTGAAGGCATTCAAGGCGAAGGTGTGGATTGATTTCTTTCAAGCATTTAGAATACTTTAAGGCAACTAAAGGTATTTTTCAATGGCTTCTTCTTCTGCTCCCAAATTTATTCAAAACCCTAATATTGTGGAAAATGTGAAACACCCTAGGCCCGTGTTTAAAATAATTCCCAAAGTAGCTAAGAAAGATGATTCTATAGGGGCACTTTTGAAAATTCCTAATGGTGTAGCTTTTGCTGAAGACCCTAGGATGTATATACATTGCAATATAGAAGAAATAGGTTCTAAAGAATTGATGAAAATGTATACTAAGGTGATTTGTGATGAAAATTGTGCTATCAAACCCAAACACAAGATTATTGAAACTCTAGGTTTTGTGGAAATATTGAACATTCCCCAATTTCTAGAAGTAGTAAGAATTGTCTTAAGTAGAGCACATGGAGGATTTCTATGGTTGGATTCTGTCTGCAAAATTACTCGACAAGCAATTAGGGTAGTGACTAGTTTACCCTCAACCGACAGCAGACCTAACAAAACAAAGAAGATCCCTAACAACAAAGTGATGACCCTAATTGGAGCAACATCTGACAATAGATCACTAAGAGTGACTGATATCAAAGACATCAATGTGATATTTGTGAGTATGGTGCTAGGTTACAAGACTACACATGCTAACAGACTAAATTCAGTTTCTAGTCTTTGTATAAATAGTGCTTATGAGATGGCCAACACAAATGCAATTATAGATGTGTGCGAATGGCTAAAAGATGAACTCATTGATAATTTGAAGAAGATTAAAGGAGATAAGAAAGGAACATTTCAATTTGGAAATCTTTTGGTATGTTTGATGTTGTATTTCACTACGGAAATCCCCGGTACATGATCTAAAGACTTTGGATATGATATACCGGTAGAAAAACAATTACATGAAGCTTTTACCGACATGGGAACTGCAAAGGACAACAACATAATTGAATATTTCAAAACCTTCCAGGTGAAAATGAAAATTAGAGAAAGGCTACCAAAGAGTGTAGTGGACAAGTATGACAAAGAAAATTGTTTTGTTATCAAGAGAGATGAGACATGGATGAAAGTTGTACTCCCTAGGACTATATGAGTGACTAAAATGGGATATGAAGTAGATATAAACATTCTTGAGACATATGCTAAAGCATTACTAGATGTATCGAGAGAACCATCTGAACAAGTTTTTGGCAGTGCAGAAACTATTGAAAGTGATGTAAAAACATTGAAGCAAAGAAAGAAAAGAGAAAAATTTATCAGAGATGCTTCTAAGAAAGTGAAGGAAATCAAGGAAAATGTAATGAACATCAGTGGCATATCAGCTAGTGAGCTCGAAGGACTGCAACATGAGGCACACATTTCACCGGTTGGCACATCTTTTGGAACCGACAGTGACAAGGCAACAGAGTTTAAGAGAGTAGAAAGGAGGAAGAGAAAACCTTCACTAGTACCCTCTCCTTCACCCAAGAGAACAAGGACTTTAAGGAAGAAACAACATGCAGTAAGGGGACCACCAAAGAAATTAACACCAAAGAAGAAACAACAACCTATCACCCCTTTAAATGATTTACTAAATGAAATAACTGATGATGGAAATTTGGCCAATCTACACCAACTGTATAGCACATTTAATACTTCAGATAGGGAAAGCATTGAGAACAGTATAGTTTTACATCTAGACATATACAAAAAGGTTTTAATTGAAGTAGTGGATGACTTACCCAATAATCTATATAGGAGATTGGAAGCAAAAAAGGATTGCAGTAATGGAATTGGATAAGAAACTAAAAGTTGAGAAACTTCTAGTTGTAAATCCTATGAATTCAAAAGAATAAATTGATGAACTAATCTCTGAGGCTAACCTATCTATTTTTGCCAGTGGACACCGACAAGTAGTTTAATGGAAGGAAGAGTAAAAGAGATTGAAGATGAAACTGCTGATATCTGGGATATATTCTTTGTGGAGAAGGAAAAACAAGAGGAAATGAACCGGCCAAAGAAAACATTTAAAGTGTATCATAAGGATAAGGACAAGGGAAAAGGTAAAGTTGGTGGTATTCCAAAAATCAAGATCATTGGCAAATTACCGCCACCTTTAGATACTGCACATATACATACTGATGATCCATTGGTTATTGACACTGAAGGTGTCACACATGATGAAACTAATATTGAATCTGAGATACTATTCACCATGAATGTGGACACTTAGAAAGTGAATATTGTTGTGGACAAGGTCACTGTAGAGGTTAAGGATGACAATGTTGACTATGGAAACATGGCTGAGAAACCAGCGGAGACTGTTGAGGTTGAGATCCTAACCCAAATAGAGAAATCATTAGAAACAGAGAAACCTACTAAAGGAACAAATGTTGATACAGGGCCACCGAAGATTCAGATATTGACAGAGAAACCTACTGAGGCAGAGGTACATACTAAGACAAAGAAATCGACAGTAACTGAGACATCAAAATAGTCTGAGAAACACTTGATAGTTGAGATGTAAACACAGACTGATCCACCAGAGGTAAACACAAGTAAAATGGTTATGACTGATGGAAGCACAGAGGTAATAATGGTAAGTGGTGAGACTTTTGGCACTTCAAGCAAATTCCGACATACAAATGTTATAGAGGTACTCTTGGACTCAATAAAAAAGATAACATATTGCAATGCTTTGGCCTACAAAATAATTCATAAAATTGTACCTATGCTTAAACTGATTGCACCTAATTGTAACATAAATCATATTAAGGATTCTTTAGGCAAATTGGACACATTGTCCAAATTTATTGTTGACAATGTAATAACGGTTGATAAAGTGAATGAGGACACAATAAAGGATAGAGTTGAAAAGGAGAACAAATTCTTTGATGACACCATAAAGAAGTGCATTGAACACTTGAATATATTATTACCGGCACTGAACTCTATTATTTTGGAGTACAAAGAGCTATACAGGGAAACATGCAAACCTCACCTTCTGACAGAAGACATAGACAAGGAGGTCAGAAAATAACAAAAGGAAATTGATGACATAGTGGATAACTTAATTGGTTCATCTGGTCACATATTAGTTTTTGAGCAAGAAATGGTAGAATTTGAAGAAAAATTAGAGAAACTTGAAAAAGAAAAGGCAAGGATAAGGTCTAATGCTAGAGAGCTTAAAAATAAGCTTGGTCCTAAGTTGGACAATCTTATTTCCCAGAGAATAGAAATATCCAAGGCATTACTTCAGGGAGAACGATCACTAAAAGACCACATGTATTATCTCACCGGCATGATCCAACAAACTAAGGCAACTTTGAAGGACAACAAAAGGTTTATGCAGAGTTTGAATTTGGTTTTGGCAGATATCTTTCAGATTGTAACCAACCAGTTACAAACTTTGAGGTGAATTTTTGCACTCATTTGACTATTTTTGATAGCCTTTGTAAGGGGGAGTAGTGGAGAGAAAAATACTTCTTCAGAGGAGATCATTTGCTCAGGGGTAGCACACCTTTTTGGAAACTTTTTGGACTTCAGTTTTTGGAACAGTTTTTTTATTTTTCTCATGAGTGTTACCATCAATGCCAAAGGAGAAGATTGTTGGCATTCTACACTCTTATGAGAATAGTTGATGTTGTCATTGATGGAAACCAACTAGTAACCAACTAGCAAACATATGTCAACCCACCGGCAGTTACCGACATTGGTAATAGACTTCTACATACACCGGCAGACACTTCACCGATAGCGGCAATAATGCATATCTGCACTCAGGCCGAAATGGAATAAACTTTGTTTATTGTTTTATATTGTAATTATCTTTTGTAAAATCTGACATGGCATATTGTAAAAGACTCATATATATGTATGAGATCTTATAGGTCATTTTTGGAGTAAGACAAAGAGGATGATTTTTTGATATAGTTGATAGTGAAGGTTTTTGGATATAGACTAAGCTTAAACTGGTACTAAACCTGGCATAGTTGATGTTGATCTAAAGTAGTGCATTGTATTGGATTTTGATAATCCATTTTGTAAATCAGTGTGACTTTTGTTTTGTGATTGAGTAGTGAGCTCTAGGCTGCTAGCCTTCCTGCATGTGCAGGCCCCTCATTGTAAGTAATATTTATTCATTGGCAAGTGAGTGAATATTGTGGGTCACAAATCCTAGAGAGATTTTTCCCACTCCCAGTTTCCTTGTTAAATATCTTATGTTATGGTGTTTTATCTATGTTGTCTTTGTTATTCTTATTTGCTGCATTAATTCTTATTTACCGGTACACTGTTTTGGGATACAAAGTTCTTAATAAGTTTAAATATTCAACTAATTGGTTAGACACCGATTCACCCCACCCCCCCCTCTTAGTGTCTTTGGGACTATCATTGATTCTAACAAATGTTTGCATATGTACAAGATGTAATTTATAAGATAGACACTCAACTGGGTTCAAAATCCAAATAGGCAGCTAAACCAGTAGAGGTTGTTACTGCAAAAGTGAAGAAGCCACAAATTCACATTTCCCCTATCACTTTTGATTCTGATTCTGAGGATAATGAACTTCTGGCTTTCAGAAGGGTACACAAGAAGAATGTGGTAAAACCATCGGTAGAGCAGAAGAAGGTAGAGCCTAGGAGGAGACTTGTTAGAAAGGCAACTAAGCCTACTGTACCTCCACCACCGACAAGGAAGCCTATGCAAAATAGGAAACTAGTAACACTGGCAACAACAAGCAAAAAGAAGAAGGGTGATGATACTGAAACCAATAAGACCACAATGACCTGTGCTAAGCTTATAAATGAAATTACAAAAGATGGAATATTAAAAAATGCATCAAAGTATTATGAAGATTTAGAAGAAAATGGGAAAAATGAATTAGAGGAGGCTATTTTGTTGTATATAGACATTTATAAGGAAGCCTTAGTTGAAATTTTGAAGGAGATACCTTTATCCTTATATAATAAACTTGAGGCTAGAAGACTTGACATTGTCAAGAGAGATAGGGAGATCAAGGAAGTAGCACTTTTGGAATTGTGTAGTGCTTTAAATAATGAAGAAATGAAAAGATGCATAGATACTGCAAATAGGATAGTTTTTTAGTAGTAAACCCCGACAGATAAGCCTTATGATGGGGAGAGTAAATAAGATGATAAATGAGACTAGTAAGGGATGGACCAAATTCTTTTGGAAAAACCCAAACTTTCTCACATCTCAAGAAGAATTTGCAAGGGCAACATCTTCCCCCATTCCTGACAAATAAAAAGGGAAAGGTTTTTTGGGTAGTTCAACTCCAATTTTGACACAACCGGCAATAACTATAGATACTCAGACACCACCAGTAGTTAAGGAGAGTATACAACCTGTTTTGTTGGTAATCAGATTTGTCTTTCGTTATGTAATTAAATATCATCAGTGTGTAACACAGAAAAACATACAATTTCTCCTACCAAACAGTTGGAAAACCATTTAATTGATTAACCTCTGAATTTAGGTACAACTCCCTCTAGTTAATGTTCATTCGGCTCCAAATTACATACAATCAATGGAATGCTTTTCACTAGAAAGCACTTAAAGACAGTTGCATACACCAGTCAATACAAAATGAATGTAGGTACTGATCCATATATAATTTTTTATATAAAGCCGACAAACTTCATATGATCGCTAAAACAAAATAAAAAGACTTCCAAAATGAATCTAGCTAATAACCTTCTGCATATATAAAAAGTATAACAACCCTTTTGTTCAAAATAGACTTGCACAGAAATCAACTTTGAAATCAAACACACAGATTTGAAATTGAAAATAGCTGTTAAAAAGATTTGCATTCACAAATGTTCCTCCACTTTCTTCATACACAAAATGTATTTAACTAGTTTTAAAGCCAGTCTTTTCAAAAACATAGCCAACCTCGACAAAGTCATTACACCAGATACTTATAGGTCTCCAGATCCAATAGTTTTTAACCAAAGTAAAGTTAACTAATAAGATTTAATGGAAATTAACCCTAACTACAATAACTAAATTTTAAAGAAAATAACTAGACCTACTGGCAAGCAACTGCCAGTAGTGATAGTCATGCAGACTACTTTGTTTTGGTGTTATCACTCGGATTAGTGTCTTGGATAGACACCATTACTACCTTGGCCATGCTCCATTCTTGATGTACCTTTGAAAACTCCTGGATCACCGTTACATGCGGCAAACTGATATGAATAACCTTCTGCTTCCAAAGCTCCTTCTTCCTCTTTACCATTTGTACTTTATCCCTATGGGAATCCAGATGATCGAGGCACATGGTGAGCATTGATTCCACCTTAGATATTCATGTAAAAAATTCCACAGACAAGGTTTTCTCCATTTTAATCTGCCTGATGTGACTGCTGAATTGGTTAATCATTTCCGTGGTGTCCTCCAGAGTTTCACTGCCTTCCTTAAGTAATTGAACATCCACACACCGCAAGTCCTTCTACATGATTGTCCTTAGGGCTATTAATTCACCGTGCAGGCTAGATGATTCATTATAACCCTACTCAATGATCTGATTGCACCATTTGATACTTTCTTTGCAAATGAACATGACATCTTCATTCAGGCCCGACACTTGGTTCTCAGCAAGAAAGTTCATTAGCCCATAACATTGGATATCCCTCATCTGCTTTGAAATCACAGTCCATTTAGACTTTTCTTTCTGCCATGAGACTAAGTCAGTGTCTAAGGTTTTGGTGACCTCATTGGCATCCTTAAAAATCTGAACCAAGTCAGTTATGTAATTGGTTGCCTGGCACATGATTGTGGTGAGCCATTCTGAGAAAACCTTGGCAATCATCCTGTTCCATTGAACTTCATCCAGGAATTTCTGATTGCTAGGTGACTTTGGACTAAAAGGTCCTAAATGTTGTGATAATGGCAACGAGCTATTCTGCAAGATGTGGATATATTGAGACATTTGTGTCAAACTCTATTTCAACTTAGCCTTGTCCCTTTCATCCTTCCAGGTACGGGAGATGATTCATTTGGTAGAAGTCTCAAGGTGTTTTACATCCACAACTCTGGTTTTGACTCCCAAATCTATCCATTCCATAGCATAATCCACTTTTGAGGCCATAGTAGCATCTTTGTTAGGCCCGGGTCTGGCGATATCCATAGTCCAGTGCTTTGTATTTTCATCAAAGTCAATCATTGACTCTGTTTTTAACTTTCTAGGCTTCACAAACCTTCCAAGGCATCTGCTTACAACATCCTCCATTGATACTGAAATTGGAACTACATTCCTTTTTCTGGAGATGGAGTCATTTAGCCATTTTGGTGCTAGGGTTAACTCTTTTGAGGGCATGGATGAAAACCCTGCTGAGGACAGGGGAGTGGTATGACCTACATGAGACTGAATCTCGAGTGTTCCTGAATCTTGAAAAATGGTATCAATGTCAATTGAAAGCTTGTCTACTTCTGAAATAGGGGATGTCATTTTTCTTGGTGTTTCTTCTGGATCCAAATCCAGAATGAGGTGAGAAGCCGGCGGTTTGAAACCCTTCTTGGATCTTGATCTAGTTACTCGACCAGCAACAGAAAATTCGACCCCAATGCTAGATTTCTCCTCCTTAATCTTTCCCTGTACTTTCCCTACATCAGAAACATGAATGTTAGTCCCAGCAGAAATTTTATTCATAGTATTCCTCTTCCCACTTTTGCTTCTTGGGCTAGTAGTTCGCTCTAGGTGGGAACGATGACCCCTCAACCAATTTTCTGTCCTCTAGATTACCCCAAAAGTGTGCGTCTGAACACTGTCACTCATCTTCTTGTTCCAATCTACTTCTGAAAGAGGTTCATTATGAACCTGTCTCATGAAGTCAAAGTCAAGTGTATCCTCATCATCACTGGTGACACCTGAAGTATCCATGGGTAGCTTCATATCATGAATTTTCTTCAAAGTTATCCTTGACCAACTCCTCCTCCGTACTTCAAATTCATCTTGACAGCCCTCCCAATAATCTTCCAATTGAGAAACATGTTGATCAGACACCGCTCTCTTTACATACTGAGGAATGAAACCCCTACTGTCAAAGTTATCTCTCTTTACAAAAGACTTCAAATGAAACTTTTTAAATTCGAGTTCTAGGTTCAACGCATCAAAAACTGATCTGTAGCTATAATGTCCTAAATCAATGGGAAAAATCCCACTTGTGTTGTAGTCTTTGCCATAATCTTTGGCCACGTAAGCGAGCTGTCTAGATACTTCAATCAATATGCAAGAGTCTAAGACATACCTAGGAAGCCTAAAGGGCTCACCCTTAAATCCTCCGACTCTTAAATAAGTGAAATGGCTGAACTGTATGAAGAAATTGCCATATACATTGATGAGTTCAACTACTTCCGCAGACATTCTTCTATGCAAATTTCCCTGTAACTCGAAAGTTAGCCTTCCAGCAAAAACATCATTCCAACGGAGGTAATCATTAACATGCCCTTTACATGTGACAACCCAGACCACTCTCTGACACAGGAAAGCATGTATAGCAGATAGGATGACATATAAAAATTGGACATTCCAAGATAGTTACTCAGATCCTCATGTAATCTCTCTGCAATAATAGTTCCCCAATCAATAAACTGATTTTTATCTAGAGTAACCTGGATGAAGAAATACATCCAATCTTCCCAGTAAAAAGAATGAGAATTACCTTTTACCTTGCTCAGCAATATGATCACATCTCGGATTACTGGGATTAAGTGTTCATGAGTTAAGGGTCTCGGTAACCTCGAACCTCCCTTTTGGATTTTTATTAGCCAATTTTGGGCAATCACTGTTCTATAATACTACTTCTTCTTAGAGAAGATCCTGTATGATTTACCAATGGTCCAGTCTTCATAGGGTTCCCAATGCGGGATACCCATAGCTACCATTACCGTTTGTCTGTCAATAGACAACAAAACTTCACCATCATTTTTCCTTATGCACCTGTTACCCTTTTCATAATGATTCATACACTCTGAGACTAATTCTGGACAAGGAGCAGCAGTGGGGAAAGCAACAGCTTCCAATAAACCACTTTGAGCCACATCTTTCATCATGTCTGCGGTTGAATTTTTAATTCTCCCCAAAAAAACCTCTAAATCTAGCTGAACTAGGCCTGTGTCTCCCAATTCCGGTAAAGAGCTTACAAGGGAAGACAGGCTCACCAATTTGGGTAAAACAGGCCTCATCTTCTGGTTCGTGGTTTTTCCCAAATTAACCCCAGGTGAAGGAAGAAATTGAACACAAAACCAATAGCTAAAGAACACCTAGATCTTTTAAAACAAACTACAACAATTTAGGAAATTGTTGAACATACCTTCCTTTGTTCTCTATACACCCTTATTGCTACCTAATTTTCTTTCTCTGGAAACTTCTTCCCCAAAATCTTCCCACGAAAAATAATACTTCTGATGAGACAACTACTCAGTTTTAAAGCAGAAAAAATCTTACCCATGATTACTAAAACTACCCTCATTGCTCCTTGTTCATGTGAAGTGACTTTGAGATGATTATGTTGTGGTTTGCCTTAACCGTTAAGCCACTTCTCTTCTGACATTGCCGATTTTCACACATACTTGCCATAAATGGCAGATTTCAAATCACTGGAAAAAGAATATTCTTTCCTTCGACGGTCATCAATTGAGTTCTGAAAACCGACACCATCACCACGTGGCAAGTCACAGGCCTTCCAAAGAACTCAAACATATAACTCAGAACCTTGCACGAGCACCACAAAAAAAAAAACATTAACATGATGAATGTTGAACTTGAACCTTGAACCAAAACGGTTCAAGTTCAAGGTTCAAAGAATACAAAACACGGGTAAGGCTAGCAAAGCTTAAAGCTACACAAGAGGAAAGGATGCTCAAAACCACGCTCATTGAACTTTGAACCTTGAACCAAAAAGGTTCAAGTTCAAAGCAATGAAGACTAACGAGGACCAAAAAACAAGAGCAAAATTTAGACAAGCCTTCGACCAATGAACTAGATCAACATGACTAGAAACAGGGGTGCATATAGAATGGAAATTTGTATATGGGCCCAACAACTGACACATACCATTTTTGAGCAAGGAAATGTACATAACACTATAAATACTATGGATAATACTCCATCGATAGTAACTGACAGTGCACCAAGTGGTGAAGCCATCGGTGCAAAAGAGGTTGAAATGGACAAGGTAAAAGCAACTGAGTCCATACTGGCAGGTAAACTGATTCCTTGGCAAAAGTTTTGGCAATTGACACTTCTCAGGCTGAGAAGAAATTAGTTTCTAAGTTGAGTCCAACTGAATTGATGATGATGGCTATTCAAAAATTAGTGAAGGAAGGTACTACAGATAAAGGAATAATTGATCAATTGGTCACAGTGTTGCATAGATTAATACCTGACTGTTAGATTGAGGATGGAGCAAGCCCTTCCGAAAAGCTCAAGAATCTAATAGAGTATATCTCCAACAAATTTCAATCTTTGAGGTAGATTGCAGACCGAAAGGTTTTGGATAAATTCACAGTAGCTAAAAGAATAGCTTTTGATCAAATTATAGAAACAGAGAAGAAGAAAATTGAGGACAAACTTATTTCTATTGAGGTTTATTTAAAACAATGTACAAATATCTATAGAGTGTTTTGTAACATAGAAATTCTTATGGCTAATGTAGATAGCAGATTAAAGGAGATATATGATAAGATAGCTAAAATTTCTAAATCTTTTGATGGAGTGACTACACTAACCACATCTGTTGATGGACAAATTTTTCCTTGGAGAACCAAATTTTTGCTTTTGAAAAGGAGAGAGATAAAATCATACGAAGAGAAAGAAGTCTAAGAGGACTAGTAAGTCCTAGATTAGATTCATTGGGTGTTCATAAGAGAGAGTGCATGGATATGATAGCTAAACCCACACCGACAGATGTCCAAGAGAAGGAAACAAATGCCCACTTACTAAGTGGATTAGCATCCATTTCTGATACTTTCAGAACTGGCTAGGATACATATGTTTAGTTATTACAAAAGGCATACCCAGAAATCTTGAAGATGACTAAGCTCTCGTGAAACTAACAGTATTCTTTTGTTCTGAAATTCTTTCAATTCTTTCACCGGTCTTTGGCATTAATGTCAAAGGGGGAGTATGCATATATGTGAAAAATATCAGAGAATAACTGATAAAAACACATGGGAAGGATATCGGGATATCAGATGGAATGTATTGCTTAGGGGGAGCATAGCGGAAGGGAATCCATTTTTCACATGAATGTTGCCAACAATGCCAAATGGGGAGATTGTTGGCAATTGACACTCACTGGATTTATTTTGTTGCCATTGATGGCAAAAAGATCAGATGGAAGTCATATACTGGCACTAGGAGGCATATATCAGTAGATATCGACTTTGGAGCATTCAGGGCTACACCGGCACCGCCACCAACAACAATACTTCATTGGAAGCAGACATCAAGGAGGATTTACATAATAAATCATTTTATAATTATTGTCAAGGCTGACATTGAATATCTTTTGTAAAATGTAAGCCAACATAAGGCATATTATTTGTAATAGGTATATAGGTTAGTCTGCTAGGTTATTTTTGAGAGACAAGATAGAGAAGATATGAAATGCATTGATATAGGAAAATATAGAAGAACTGTATGATGCGAAATATATATATGAAGATCATTTTGTATGCAAATTTATTGGAGGAAAAGAGATACTGGTAGTAGTTTAGGGTTTATGAATTAGTACAAAACAGAGACAAAACCGAAACTCTATTTAGCATAGAAAATGCATTCTTGAGTTCGTTTTTAGTAATTTACTTTAGCAGAAAGCTTGTAGTCAGTGAGGCTCTTTAGTGATGAGCAATATGTGTAGGATTTGAGAAATACAAATCCACAGAACCCAAAAGAAACCTGCATGCAAGAAACCTGTCACAGAGAAAGAGAGAGAACGAATACAAGGGTTTTGGCTCTGACAAAGAGAAAAGATGTATTATCAGAGAAAAATGAATCAAGAATATGAATAATACAAGAGATCAATCCTTATAAAGGAGATCAACACCAAAAGGAAAACCTAACCCTAAGGTGTGAGCATTTAATAATTAAATATTAATTATTAAATGACTAATGTATGCATAAAGAGAAATCTTAAGAGGAGAGCAAAGTTAATTAATTACTTTACTCTAACACCCCCCCTTAAGATGAGCTACAATGCAGCTACAAACAATGCAGAAGAAAGAAAAGGAACTACAATGCAAAGGAGGGTCCCGACAACAAGGCCTGATGAGGTACCCGAATACAAGAAAATCTCTATAAAGTGGAGTAAAGGAGAAAACCCAGTGGGAAAAAACTCCTCTCCAAAAAGAGATAAAGAATCATGCTGAAAAGAAAACATGAAGGAAGGAAGGCCTCATTGAGACCCCCCAAGGACAACTTCCTTCACCCCAAGCATTGAGCGCAACTGAAGATAGCGTGGAGATGCCAAAGGTTTAGTGAAGATGTCTGCAACCTGCTCCTCTGTAGGAATATACTCCAAGATGAGAGAACCATCTTGAATCAACTGCCTGATGAAGTGCATGTGGATTTCAATATGCTTTGTCCGCTGATGCTCCACTGGGTTGCGAGAAATGTGAATGGCACTCTGGTTGTCACACCAAAGAATAGTGGGACAATCTGGAGGAAACCCAAACTCTGTCATCGACTGTCGAAGCCATAAAACCTCCTGACTGGCTAACACTACTGCTCGGTACTCAGCCTCTGTAGATGATAATGCAATAGCGGATTGCTTCTTGCAAGACCATGTAATAGGACAAGAACCAAGGCAAAAAATGAAGCCAGAAGTAGACTTCCGATCATTGACATCACCAGCCCAATCGGAGTCAGTGAAGCCAATGATATGAGGGGATCCTGAAGAGTAGTGAATGCCATAATGTGTGGTGCCCCGAATATATCTCAAAATACATTTGGCTGCTTGCCAATGGCTCTCATGAGGATCATGGGAGAACCGAGAGACAAGGCCAACCGCAAAGGAAAGATCAGGACGAGAATGTGTCAGGTACAACAGACTGCCAACCAACTGCCTATATAAAGTGGGGTCTACTGAAGGAGTAGAGCAAGTGGAAGACAAAACAACACCTGACTGAAATGGAGTGGGGGCAGACTTGCAATCAAGCATGCCAAATCTCTCAAGCATATGAAGAGCATACTTCTCCTGAAAAATGGAAATCCCATCCGAAGACTGAATAACCTGTAGACCCAGAAAGAAGTGCAAGAGACAAAGATCTATCATCTCAAACTGCTCCATCAAAGCTCTCTGAACACTCTGAATCATGGAGGATGAGCTACCTGTAATGATGAGATCATCTACATATAGCACTAGAATCAAAAGATCACCCTCCTGACGCTGAATATAGACTGTGTGATCGCAATGACAGCGTGTGAAGTGCGAGGAAAGCAAGAAGGAGTCCATCTTCTCATACCAAGCCCTGGGGGCTTGTTTGAGACCATACAATGAACGTCGAAGTCTGCAAACCAAAGAAGTGTCCTGCACAAAACCCTGAGGCTGCTCCATATAGATCTCCTCATGTAGGTCTCCATGCAAGAAGGCACTCTTCACATCCATCTGAAACACTATCCATCCCTGTGAAGCTGCAAGTGAAAGTACCAGGCGTATAGAATTCATCTTGGCGACATGAGCAAAGGTCTCAGAGTAGTCAATACCCTCTACCTGAGAAAACCCCTTCGCAACAAGACGGGCCTTATACTTATCAATAGAACCATCTGCAGAATACTTGGTATGATACACCCACTTGCACCGAACCAACTTTCTTCCTTTAGGAAGAGGACAAAGATCCCAAGTATGATTCTTCATCAAAGAAGAATACTCCTCATCCATGGCCCTATCCCACTCTGGGTGTCCTGTCGCCTCTGAAAACTTTTGAGGATCATCTGAAAGGGTATGACTCAAAAGACTAGAACCAGATGTCTGAGCACGAGTGCGACGAGTATCTGAAGGATCACCTGCCAAAGAACCAGCTGCATCAACAGTATCACGGGCCCACTTCGGCAAAGACGGAGCAATTGGTGGTGGTGGAGATGGTGGATCATGATCTACATCATCCTCAAGAGATAAGTAATCCTCAAGAGATGAAGAGGAAGGAGTAGGCAATGAGGGAGAAGCTGGTGATGGAGAATCCATCTGAGGATAGCACTCATCAAACTGGACATCCCGCTGAAACAAGACCTCTCTGGAATCAGGATCAAACAACCTGTATTCCTTAACATCCTCACAGTAGCCAACAAATATGAGTGGTCGGCTCTTCCTCTCCATGGCTATCCACTGAGCATCAGGAATAAATGCCCAAGCCTCACTACCAAAAACTCGGAATGTAGAAACATCAGGCTTGACATGGGTCCAAGCCTCCTCAGGAGTTATATGTCGTAATGCCTTATGGGGCATCTGGTTCTGAATATAATTGGCACAATTGACTGCCTTAGCCCAAAATGAAGAACTCATAGCTCGAGACTGTATCATACAATTTGCCATCTCCCGTAAGGTTCTGTTCTTTCTCTCAGCAACACCATTCTGTTGAGGGGTATACGGAACTGTAAACTGATGCTGTAAACCATGCTTAGTGCAAAAATCTCTGAAAGTCTGATTTACATACTCCCCCCCATTATCTGTGTGTATCCTCCTGATAGAAAGTCCAGATTGCTTCTCCACAAATGTCTTAAACTTCCTGAAAGAGTCAAAGACATCAGACTTGTACTTAAGAAAGTACACCCATGTACGTCTGGAGAAGTCATCAATAAAAGTGAGTACATAACGGGCCCCTGAAAAAGAAGGAGTCGGAAAGGACATAAGATCACTGTGTACCAACTCTAGGGCTGCCCTAGCACGAGAGGCTCGACCCTTAGGAAAAGGATCTCGATGATGTTTGCCAAGGACACAACCACGACATACACCATCTGTACAAGAAATCTGTGGAAGCCCAATCACAAGTGCCTGTGTACTCATCTATTGTAGATATCTATAATTGACATGACCAAAATGCTCATGCCAAAGCCTGCTCACTGAATCTGCATGTGCTATAAGAGAGGAACCAACAGTGTCTGAACTCTCAAAGCCATCAAAACTATATAAGTGAGATGCAGAATCCACACTCCCAGTAGCCACAACCAAGTCAGGATCATGAAGATCTCGAATAACCACATCATGTGGAGAGAACTCAACTGTCTTACCAGAGCTAGAGTGGCAAATCTGATAAATGGATAGAAGGTTTGTCGAAATGTCAGGAACCAAAAGCACATCCTGAAGACAACCACTATCCAATGAAACAGTACCAGAACCCTAAACGGAAAGTTGTGCTGAGTCACCAACTGCAATATGTCTAGTGCCTGTAGGAGCAAGAGCGGTGACCAAATCCTGTGTGTGTGTCATATGGTGAGAGGCACCAGAATCTAGAATCCAAGTGGACGCTGAGGACAATGCTCGTGCAGAAAGAGCATGACCTTTCCTTATGGGCTATGAAGGAGGCTGTGGTGCACTGATATTATGCTGCTGCATGGCTTCCTCAAAAGCCTCTAAACATTTCCAACACCTGGAAACGGGATGTCCTTCCTTGCCACAAAAACTGCAAGGATCACCTGATTTCTTCTTAGTCTTGGAGGAAGACTCACCAGACTTTGAAGATTTTCCCTGTTTAGAATTGGACTGTGGTTTTGAATCAAACTTAGGTGGTGGCTTGGAGGGATTCTCACTAGCCTCTGAATCTTTCTTAGGCTTCGGTTTCTGCTTCTGTTTTCCTTTGGAGGACTGGGCTACCAATGCTTGGTTCTGTGAACCTGAAAGTGAATCCAACTGCTTAAGCTTAGCTTGCTCACGAGTCAGACGATCACAAAAGACCTCAAAAGAAGGCATGACATGTCGAGCACCCAAGGCATCCATGGTGGAATAGAAGGTCGAAGAGAAGATCTGAAATGGACCCTGAAGCTTGGAGAGAATCAGGAAAATGCACTCTGTATCAGTCTTAGTCTTACCACAACCCTGCAAGATAGATCTTTGTTGTTTGAACTTCATCAGAAAGTCCTCAATAGAAGGAAATGAATCAGGTACCAAGGAAGTTAACTCTGCCTCAAGCTGCAAAGCTCTGAACTCGTTGACAGTACCAAAAAGTCCCTCAAACTTGGTCCAAATGGCTCGAGGAGTGATACAACCTTCAAGATGAAACTGGAGACTGTCGGAAATGTGTAAAGCCATCAATCCCATAGCCTGATCCATATTGTTCCTGTGCTGCATAATCTCAAAAGGACGTGTCAACTGAGGCTGAACCTCATCCAAACAGGACCATAACCCTTTTGACTGGAGAAGAGTCATCATGCGACCCTTCCAAGTGTGGTAATTATGCGGTGTGAGAGATTCAATAGGTCTGTCTGCCATCCTGTGAACTATGCCTCAACTGCTCTGAATTTTTAATTATTATTAAGTGGTCTTTCAGAACTAGACAGAAGATGCAGAAAGGGGTTTGATTTTTTTTGTATTGGTGTTTGTAAATTCTAGTTTTCTGATGTAAATAATAGAAAGCAAGAGAAAACACCCCCCCACAATGCAAAAAACTAATCCCCAGTACAAACTAAAAGCTAGAAAATGATAGAAAGCAATAACGGGTTGAGACAAAATTTGGAGCACCTGAAGATTTTTCTGATGAAATAGACTTTAGATCTGGAAAGAGCATAGAACCACCTTTTCGACGCCTATTCGCTTGCGAAAAACGGAGTCCGTATGCAAAAGATATGGCTCCTGGAGTGCAAAAAGCTTGTTCTGACTTTGACTGGAAAAAAACACTACAAAACGGAAAAATTAGAAAAAAAGTCCTGCATTAATTAGATCAGGCTCGGAACCAGCTTTCCAACGCCTATTCGTTTTCGAAAAACGGAGATCGGATGCCCAAGTTATGCCCGATTTTGTAAAACTGCTCGTAAAGGGACCCAGATGGGCCTTTAAGCCCTCAAGGGCTTAAAAAAATAAGCCCCTGGTCCTCTGGGCGACCAGGGGCGGGCGCAGGGGGCGGCGACACAGGGGCGGCACTGCTGGCGGCGGGCGGCACTTTCGGGCGGCGGGCGGCGCGCAGGTGGAGCGCAGGCGGCGCCCGGGCAGCGGGGTCTCGGCGGGCGGCAGCTGAGCGCGGGGCTGCGCGTGGTCGGGTTACCGCCGGGTGGCCGCCGGGCTGGGCGGTGGCTGCGTTTTTTTTTTAACACTGGCTGCGCCCAAAAAATTTTAAAAAACTACGTTTTATTTTTTTTTCTTTTTTTTTTTTTTTTTCGCCTCGGTTTTTGTGCCCTAGGGTTGTACGGCCTTGGGCCAAAAAATTTTTGCCTCCTGGAGCAACTGTGTCCAAATCAGATGAATTTTATATGGAAATAGGGGTTTTTGGGCGCTATGAGCTCAACGGTGAGGTCCGTTTGGGCTCAAAGTGCACCGAAAAAAAATACCCCCTATTCCAAAATAAAAAACAGAAGACAAACATAGATCTGATGCAACCAAAACCTGGATCTCAAAATCTTTCAAAAGTCTGAACAAGCTGCAGCAGATCCAGCTCTGATACCATGTAGGATTTGAGAAATACAAATCCACAGAACCCAAAAGAAACCTGTCACAGAGAAAGAGAGAGAACGAATACAAGGGTTTTGGCTCTGACAAAGAGAAGAGATGTATTATCATAGAAAAATGAATCAAGAATATGAATAATACAAGAGATCAATCCTTATAAAGGAGATCAACACCAAAATAAAAACCTAACCCTAAGGTGTGAGCATTTAATAATTAAATATTAATTATTAAATGACTAATGTATGCATAAAGAGAAATCTTAAGAGGAGAGCAAAGTTAATTAATTACTTTACTCTAACAGTATGCTCTAGGTAGTGTGCCTTCCTACATGTGCAGGCCCCTATTATATATAATATCTTTTCATATGGCTAGTGAACTGATATTGTGGGTCCCAAATCCTACCATGGTTTTTCCTCTTTGAGGTTTTCCACATACAAATTTCATGTGTTATGGTGTTCATTTATGTGGATGGTTTATTTGCTTCTTGTTATATGTTTACTTGTTTACTGGTTTATATGTGTATGTTATAAAAGGTTAAAAACTATTCATACTAGTAGAACAGTGATTCACCCCCCCCTCTCAGTGTTATTGGATCCCAACATGATGATGGCCCTCTCTTTCCCTATGTTTAGATCTATTATTGTTTGTTGTTGTTTGGTTTTATAAATTTTTTTGTAATATTTGTACTTTAAGCGGTTAATAGTAGATATGGAGCATACTGGCTCTCTTTTTGTTCCCTTTGCTCATTTTGAGCAGGCGAAATGATATGGTTTCTTTCTATTTGTTTTATCATGTGATAGAGGGATAACGGTACATAGACACCTTTGCTAAAAGTTTATAATATATAGGATATAACCTGTATGAGGAGTTTGTGGGAATTTTTTCTTTGACAAAGGTTTTAATAGCATATAGATACCTCTGATTCCTATAAATTTTTCCTACACAACAATACAAGGTACTGGCCTATCCAGCTATTTATCAACTAAAAAAAATTAGTGTCAAATAGGGAGGAACTGAATTTCTACGCAGTAGATTGTGATGGAATGATTATCAGTGTTTTGTATGTTTTTTTATCGATCGTTAACAAAGTATAGTGACTGTATTATAATTTGGATGGGGACATCACATGCATCCTTTTTGAGAAGATGCCTAATGCATCATAATCCATTATTTGTTGCAAATGCTACGAAACCATTCCTTATTACTCTTAACGATGATCTCAAGTGGCAGACATACGAATACTTAAGAGGGTCACCACTTGCTGGTTGTATATAACATAGGCATTTGCGGGCCTCATTTCACAATGTGTGAATAACCGGTTGTGTTGCCATTCTGACCTTTGTCTTCAACGTGCAGTGTTTATATTAAGGTGTATAAAGAAAAATATATCTGAAAATTTAGGAGACAAGATGTGGACTTACTTGATCATCATCAATAGAGAACCTACAAAACCCACACAATGCAAAGCGAAATGAACTAAGCAATACACATATAATAAAATCTACTCCATTGCACTTATATCACTGAAGACCTTATGTTAAAAAAATGATGCTCTGAAAAGAGCATGCACAAGAATCTATGGTCAATAAATTTATGAAACATGATGAATGCAAAAAAAAATCTTAGAATGCATAGAGTAGGCTCCAATGCTAGATTGGCAAATTGTTAAATTGCATATTAGGATTGATGAAGATGAAAGAATCTTTTTATATACAAGACCTTTTAGAAAATTGGAGGGATAGAATTAAGATGGTTGGCTAGGATTAAAGGGTACGTATACAAAATGATTAAATAATAAGCTGGCATGTAGAAGAAATAATAAAATAATGAAGGGGTTGGGCAGACAAAGATTAAGAGATAAATGTCATGTGTCATAGACTGAAAAGTAAATGATTTAATTGTCCAAATAAAAATTTATTTATTTAATAGAGGAAGTGGGAGCAATTTAATAAATAAAATATTTATTTCATTTACAGAAATTGATGATTGAAATAAAATAAAATATTTTTTTGAATGATGAAAGGCTTAGAAAAGGAGGAAAAATGAATTAATTATATATGTAGTCACACAAATTTGTCCAGCTTAATTAAATGAATATTTCGTATTTATTTGATTAAGAATCCACTAGCCACCAGTTAATTAAATTAATATTTAATTAATTCATCCCCAAACATTCTTCTATTAATTAAATAAATTATTCAATTTATTTTAATTAATTCATTAAATCAAATTCAAATCAATTAAATAAATAAAATCTATTTATTTAATTAAATCCCCCTCTTCCTCTTTTAAATAAATTAAATTAAACATTTATTTAAATCATTATCCCCACCGCACTTGCATTTTCCTACAAATGCAACTTGCACACATTTATTGGAATAAATGAATTTTTATTTTAATAAAATCCTATTTTTCCTCACCCACCAAATCCACTTGCAAAATCTAATCCCCTTTTAGATTCTTCTAACCCCTTCCTAATTAGCCTAATCTATCCCCTAATTATTGTCACATTCCTAAGCAAAATGGAGTCACTTCTCAAAGACTCCAAAGTCTTTGAAAAGCATTTAATGCTTTGTGTGTTCAACAAATTAACCCCCAAAGTCTTCCAAGACCACTAATGGCTCTTACATGACCATTTATGGCTCTTACATAACCATTTATGGTTATTTCAAACTTGTCCCCCCAAACATTTATTGTTTTGACCATATTCCTCCATTTCACATTTTGCACAAGAGTTTATCCATTGGCTAAAAGCTTTATTCTTTGAATAAAGAGTTTATTCATTCAACCAACCTTGACTTTAACTCCCAAAGTCATGTCAAGCATTTAATGTTTATTCCCTCCCCTCTCAACCTATCTCACATTGACACTTGTCATCCTGGGATTGGGTTGAAAGCCCTCACATGGATTTGAAATCATTCAATCCTGACCCTTGTTGAGATTACTCAATCTCAACCATCCATTGCTCCATTTTTCCTATAAATAGAGCCCATTTCTTCATAATCCAGATCTTGAAAACTTGTATGCATTTAAGCTATAGGCATTTTAAGAGAGCATTTTTAACATAATTAACTAATATCTTGTCTTTTTGATAAAATCAATCATTTTTAGCATCAATAGCATAGTATTAGCTTTTCATTTCACATTTGAAGCACAATACTACAATCTCAATCCTCCATAAGCATCCATAGTGCAAAAAGCTGCTGAGAGCTACACTATTTTGGAACTTGGAGAGGAGAGGAACAAGGGAGAAAGGAGCCAAGACCATGCTAAGAGGCATTTGGAGATGTCTCATTATCTTTGTTTCTTTAGTTAGATATATTAGCATGTTTTTAGTGTCTCTCTTGGTATGTCTTTTTAGATTAGTTTTTGATTGACTAACACTAACGATCTTTTGGTTTTTGTGTGTTGTTTGTCATTTTCTAACCTTGTCCATTTAGGAAGGCATCAATATAAATTAAAATTTATAATTTTTTTTTTTTTTTGAGATAAGTGTTATCTATAATGGGGATAACTCCCTATATTGCTTCAAAAAAGAGATTACATATTTCAACTTGACTCATACTAGAAGTTTGAAATACCTGCCATTCCCTAACCAGACACAAACATACTTAAACACACAATCAACCTCACTATCATTCACTACACAACCTTCTAAGATACACTTAAATAACACAATTTACAAATCCTATCATCAATACTCTACATTCAGGCCATAGCCACTACATTTTAAAGCCCACACAAATGTTTGCATTCAAACAATTTCTAACCTCTCATGAAATAAAGGATCAATGTTGCATACTCACCCAAATTGAAGAGATTTTTCTATAGATGCCTCTAAAATCCACCAATCCTTTGATTTACTAAGCCTATGAAAAGGAGCCCAATTTCCATTCATCACTGCACATCCGAACACTTCCCATCCCTCCTCCCCAAAATTTCTTATCCTCTCCCTCTCAAACACCCTTTCCCTCTTCTCTCTTCTTACCCTCTTTCTCACTATCCTTTGAATCCTCCTCGTTACCTTCTTCAGACCCACCCGATTCACTACCTTCATCTGAATCTAAGGAGAAATAATTTTCAGCCTTGAAGTATACTTTCAGGACACTCTCTTTAACCTCTTCGTGCTACTCAAAAATGGCTTCCTCCATAGCATCTTCATTAAATGCTTTCACAAATCCCTCCATTAGCTCGACACACCTTTCCCTTGACTCTAATTGTTGGCATCTGGACACTCTCTTTAACCTCTTCGTGCTGCTCAAAAATGGCTTCCGCCATAGCATCTTCATTAAATGCTTTCACGAATCCCTCCATCAGCTCGACACACCTTTCCCTTGACTCTAATTGTTGGCATTATGGCTGAATTGATTATGTGGTGCATTGATGATTTGTCATTGATGTCAAAACTAGCTGTTATGATTGGTTACCGACAGACAAGTTTTGGCTAATGGTAGAAGATCTAGTGTTACCGATAGAAGAGACTATCTATTGGACACTTCCAGCATGTTTGGATCAGTGAAGTATGTTTGATTTCATGTGTTATATGCTCCATGAGCATGTTTTGGTCAGCTGGTATTAGCTTGGTAATCGGATGCTATAATACACTCTGCAAACCCTTACCGACACTAGTTTAAAGCTTTACCGATAGAGCTTTCATTGAGGAATCATGACAGGATGCATAGTTGGTGTTGGTGCAGCTTCTTCATGGATTTCAGGATGTTGAAGATGTTCTTTGATCATTCTTCAAATGTTTGAAGACATTGTTTTGGTGTGGTGGACCCAGAATAGGTCTGGTACCTATCTAGGTTATGGACTAGTATTATGCTAACGTGTACTCTACACGTTACCGAGATGTTTCAAGATGTTTTATGGATTTGGTGTTACTTTTCTCTTAAGCTGACATGGCATATCTTTGTAAATGGAATCATGTAATGATCTTATTGTAATATATTTTAGGTGGCCAACCTAATTGGTTTAGGCCTTAGGGTTTGTATAAATAAGAGGTAGAAACACTTTGTAGAGTATCATGGTTATTGGAAAGGTCATGGTCAAGAAATGTAATGTGCAAATATTGTAATATCATTCAGGTAGAGGAGTTGGTCGATCATTGGTGATCGAGTTGGATTCAGAAGAGGATTTAGTCCTCTGGCACTGAGCTTAACCGGGACTGTAATTAGACATGGTAGATGCTATTTTTAGCAGTTCACTCTATTGGATTGTTGTCCATTTATCTTGAGATGGTTGTAGCCTCTCTGTAGTCAGTGAGACTCTTTTGTAATGAGCAGTACGCTCTAGGGAGTGTGCCTTCCTGCAAGTGTAGGCTCTTCATTGTAACACATACTTTCTACAGAAGTATCATCTGACTGTGGGTAGGCTTCCCACCATGGTTTTTCCCTTTCTGGGTTTTACATGTACAAATCATGGTGTTATGTGGTATGGTTGCTTTGCATTAATTTTCTAGTTAATTGTTAAGTTGTATTATTTACCGGCATCTGTATGTGCTTTACTTGTACTTGATTTGTTTAAGTTTGTATTGTGGATTAAAAGTTATAATCTGTTAACAACTGATTCACCCCCCCGCTCTTAGTTGTTCACCGGTTATCCTAACACTAATATGTCCAATAGAGGAACCAACACAACCTCATATATAAACCCATTGCACCAGTGCCTATCTACATTCAAAGAGACTTCCACCATGCCACATATTGCATCATATATATATATTCTTTTGTGACCAAAAGGTCTCTGATCTGGATTTCCAGAAGCTCCTCATAATTCAAGCAACTGAGCCTTATAAAGTTCATCATCTTCTATGCCCTCTCTTCATCTTTTTCACTATTAAAAACTTGTATGATTTTGTCCTCTCTAACATGTTCTCTATATAAAGTCGATGAACATCTAGAACATACCAGGAATATAGGAAAAATCTCTGCAACTCTTTGTTTGAAGCTCTAAAAAATTTAATCCTAAATCTAAAACACTTGATTACAATCTTCTATGCGAGTCGGCCTTAGAATTCCAACATATTTAGAACCATCTCTGTGTTGTCAACTTAGCTCTGACAAGACAGACCAATAAATGCAACCTCGTTTCTTTAAAATAGCTAAAAGCCATGCTACTAGAAAGGACAAGCCATTTAAAATTTATGGCACACTATACTTAGGATATAATAATTAAATAAAAAATATTTATTTATATGAACATGACATTCTTAGCCGTCTACAATTGATAGTGTCTTTTGATATAAATTGGATCTTTGTTTCTTTTTCACATCAAAGATGTTACATGCATTCAGAGCTATGTTCAAAGAAGCTATTGCTATTTCTTCACCTTTCTCTAAACCGGATGACACACCAAGAGTTGGCCATGTTGCCTGGTTGGTTGTGTTGGATATGACACTTGCTTGCATGTAAGTGCAACACATTCAATCAATGAGACAACATGTACTTTTTCTTTATTTTGTCATCCTTTTTAAGTCTTGTGATTGGGAGGTCGAATTTGTATACTCAGGAGGGAGTTGGGGCTTCAAATTTGAAGCAGGCGCTAGTTGGCCGTTCAATTTTGAAGCCATCGACAGGTGGTCTTCAAACTGACTGAACGGCCATATTGGTAATCATGTCTCTTGTTTGTATTACAATTTATTTCCACATGTGTGTGTTGTGATTAATGGAAGTAGGGCTCCGTAAGTGGAAAAATACACTACTTTATGGAGTTTAAAGCTCTGTTGATGTTTTCTTTTTTATTCAACAACAACATGATAAAGCATCTATTGGTGGTGAAGATGAGGCCATTGGGAATGTATAGGAGTGCAGAATATGGTTAAGGATCATGGTGATAGGGAAAAAGAGGATGTTTGTAGCGATTACAAAGCTACGATTGAGGATAGTGAAGGGCAGGGTGTTGATGGTCATGAACATGGACAATGAGGGGGCAGTACTAAGGTGTACTTTTTTTTATTATATTTTGTATCATCTCTATAATAATTTATTCCATCAAAATTGAATGTGATGTTTTGTCATGTACAGTTTGTGCAGCAAAAGTACGACCAAAAAAGAGAATATGTCGATGGAAGGTTGTTCTACTTTTGTCTCTTCGATGAATGTTCATATAATGGAGGCCATGGGTTTTGGGATCTGGGGAGGTTGAACCTACATAGATTGTCAGTGCACAACCTCCCGCTATTGGAGGCCCTAAGATACGACTGTGCACCACGCGCTACCAATAAATGCAGCCAATGTTGCATAGAGACAACATAGAGATACGTGAATAAGAAGGTGGATGATGTTTAGTACCATATGACAATATGGTACAATATGCAAAAAAAGTGTGTCATTGATCAGGTGTGCAAAGATTATGGGATGGAAACATTTGATGGTTTCCTACCAAAGGGAAGGAAGAGGTAAACAAAGAAATGCAGGTGTACAATAGTAGTCCATTGAGGGAGGAGAGATTGAAGAAGGTTTTACAGTTAATGGAAAGAAAGAAACTTGGAAGAGAGGTAATTCCTAGTGATTGTTTTATTTTATACTTCACTATAATAGATGTAATTTTCCAAAGTACACATAATTGAGCTATCCTAGGCTACTAGGCAGGTGGTTTGTAATAGTGGAGGTGATATTGAAGTGAATATGGGATTGTATTCACTACCTGCAACAAATATGTGACTCAACGACCGTGCACCTTTTTTGTTGGGGAGGCAAAAGAAGATGAAAGTTTCCACGAAAAAAAGGTTGACTTCAGTTGAGGTCAGATATTTGTCATCAAAGGTGAATGTTTGTTCATATATGTGTTTGCATTGCATATTATTCTTTGTACACCATAGGCTTCTACGTTGATTGTTCCATCCCTGTGATGTTAGGCTGATGTTGACGAGGTTAGTGGAGGGAGCTCGTAATTGTCCAGAGCTCTAGCTGACACTGTATGTAGTGGGCTGGAAAAAAGTATCCCACATACCTCGGATGTCCATTAGGATGAAGCAACAGAAGGAGATGATGAATGAAAAGTTGAGTGCACCTAGAGATGAGAAGAATGCAGGGCAATCTCTTGATTTGGGGCAGACGTTGGAGGATACAAGCAAACATCAATAGGTAATACAGGCATTTTTAGGTGGCTAAATTGGTTGCAAAAGAATTTATAAATATCATGTTATTCACTTTTCCAAAAAATTTCCAAACACAACAAAAATCTACCCATCTCGATCAAGGATCTCTAATTTTTGAAAAAAATTGTGTTTTTGGATTTTCGTGTACTTGACGGGCAGTTTTGCAGCCAATTTTCCCTCATATGGTTTCATATGGTTTAATTCTATAGTTACACTCCTTTTAAATGTGCACTCTTTTGTAGCATACTGTCGTAGAAGGAAACATTATTGGGAAGAAATGTTCCACGGGAAATGACAGTGACTTTGCAACTACAGACCGTGATGGGGATGAAGGGGATAATGTGTGTCAGCCACCTGTTTTGGTATTATTCTATTGTGTTGACATGAACTGATTTAGTTATGATGATGGTCAACTATATAAAAATATTATTTACGTTAGCACATGGATATGTTACTCATGCAACCAACTGTGCAAGATGAGGAAGACTATATCGATGAAGACGGGCATGCTCTTATTGTTGGAGATGAAGTGCAATTTCAACTCAATGGGAAATTTTTTGGTAAAGTTATTATTGATGGGGTTGAGAGGGGTGTTCTATGTCATGACAATCTGCTCCAACGAGGTTGTGGTAAAGTCCGAATTGTGGATGTCTTTAATGGCAATGCCTCGCTACCTTATCTGCATTCCTTCTCTGAGTCATTGTCGAACTCCCTTAAGTCATGGGAGGTGTGGGATATCAAAGAACTCATCTGTGTCCCATCTATGATAAGATTGCAAGATTCTTTCCTCTATTCTCTCATGCGACCATTTAACTATTTCGAATGCAACAATATTGGTAGCAATCATTTGATGTTGCTTTTTATGTGGTAGGTTATAGTTGTCAAAACTACTGAGCCAAAAAATCGGGATATTAATTGCAATCCTGCGATCAAATAGACAAGTGTGAGGCTACGAACACTTGGCATCACCCCTCCTGAGTTACATAAGAACCTGAAGAATAATCAAGTCTTCTACTCTGGTGTCAACTTCGGTGCACAAAATGGGTAGAGGAGGCGATAAATATATTTTTGTTGCGTCTGTCCCCCTTATGGGACTCAAAATATAAGCTCAAAAGCTCAGACAGTAGATAGTAATAATTATATCTAGATACTCTAGTGGAAGAATACTCTTCATAAACCATTTGCACCCTATCTTAGCTGCTTGGAAGCTGAAATTTGTTTAAACATTGTGTGTATTTGTGAACAATTATTTCTGTATTTATTGTTTGTTTGTGCGTAGATGTGAATAATTATTTGTGCTTTCTTCATTGGTTGTGTGTATATTGTAATGTATCACGGGGGATACTGTGGTGCAACATCCTAATCTGCCTTGTAATACAATGCAACATAGCTTTTTTCTCAATTTATCATACTTCAGAAATTTCTCTATGTTGCTATAATTTGTTTTCACATATGTTACTGTCACGTTTTCCATGTCTCTTCTTTTGTCCAAATGTATGCTGAATTTGTTTGTTGTATTTGTCGAACATGTCCTATTTCCATTGTAAGTTATGACACCTGAATAAACTTTTTCTTATAAACTATTTTTTAAACATACCATCTGAAACAAATTAATAATTTAAATTAACAATATAAACACACACAATTATGAGACCAGCACAAAAATTTCATGAAAAAGATTTTTAATGAGTCGATTGAAAACAACAGGTGGAGGAATAGTGAGTGATGGAGTTAGTTTCTGCAAAAGTGCATTCCCAATTGCAAGGTAGCATGGCACCCATTGACCCCTCCCCTCGATAGCTATTTTGCATCCAAAATGTTAAAATCGTACATCCTGATATTGATCTTTTTGTACGTTATTGCCCATTGATTTTGTATGTAAGTGCTGAGATTTTGCAAAATGTCAATAACACGATGTACAATTTTAAGATTTTGGAGGCAGAGTAGATGTAGCCCCGATTGTTGGGCCACTGAGCATCAGATCTTTAGTTTAGAATTGTAGTTTCTCATTTTTAGACAAAAATGGAAGACAAACTTGGTCATTTCATGTTCATCTACACTTTTCTTTCATGCATCTTTCATTGTCTTTTACATTTTCTTTCTTTGTTGTCTACTAATATGCCTTCTTTTGTTAATGTTTGGAAGGACGACAATGGGAAAAGAAGGGGCAAGCAAAATAAAGGTTGTTGAAACACATCTTGAGGTAGATGGAAATCCTACAAAGAGTTCACCCAAGCTCGGGGCCTCGGGTGGTTGCACCTCTAACGGGAAAGGGAAGACATAAACAAAAGTAAGACCCAAGCATGGGGCCTCCAATGTTCTCACCTCTCACGGTTTAGGGAAGATGAAAACAAAAGCAACACCTCCCTTGCCATAGTCAAAGGATCGTCAGAACCCTCATTGCATGGCCAATCTAAAGTTTGACACCCTGCATGTACAACTACTAATGGACAAGACTCAAATTATCAAGGCTGAAAGTGAAAGGCTGAAGGAGAAGGTTACTGAACTGGAAAGGAGATGCAGCAAACTCATGAAAAATATCATGGAGTTGACTGATAGGAATGTCGAGTTGGAGATGGAAGTGTGTAAACACTAGATGTGTTGGTATTTTGGATATGTTGATATGGTTTTGTCATTGATGTCAACACCTGTCATCACTTGTCAACACTTGGAGATCTTTGGTCATGTTCACCGACAAGTCAAGTGACTTATGCACAGTCACTAGTATTTGGTTCACCGATAGGTTATATTGTTCACCGGTACTTGTAATGACTTGGAGACTACCTGGTTATGTTGAAGACATTATTTGATCACTTGGTTTTGGCGATTTGGTTATTGGACTATTCGGGTTTGCATATTTCCTATTACCGGCAAATAGGTCCAGGTTATGCACCGACAAGCATATCTACTCCAGATCAACACGACACGTTATAGAGATGATTTTTTATTATTGTAAATGCATTGAGCCGACATGATGCATTGCTTATTGATTCATTTGTAATTGATTTTATTGTAATATCTTTTAGTGAGCCGACCTATTCAATTGGTCTTAGGTTAAGGTATAAATGTAAGATCTCAATTGTGAGATTGATATGCGATTGAAAAAGGATCATAATAAGGTATATGTGAAAATAAGGAGAGCTGTACATGCAGACATCATTTGAAGATTGAAGGAAGGTTTTTGTGAAGGCAATCAGAACTAAACAGGTACTGAATCAAGCATATGAAGATGCTATTTTATGCAGTACATTATCATTGGATTTAACCATCCAATTGTAGTTAGTGTGACTCCCATTTTGTGATTGAGCAGTGAGCTCTAGGCAGCTGGCCTTTCTGCATGTACAAACTCCATATTGTACACACATACTATCTGCAGTAGTATCATTTGATTGTGGGAAAGGCTTCCCACCGTGGTTTTTCCCCTTACAGGGTTTCCACATACAATTATTTGTGTTATGTGTTGTGTATGTTATTGTCTTTTTATTTCATGCATTAATCTTTACCGGTACTGCAATTAACTGATAAAACTGTCTACCAGCATAAAGTTTGGTTTACCGGTATTGAGCATTAAGTTTTGGTTAAGTTAATTTTGGTTGAATTTATTGGACAACTGATTCACCCCCCCCCTCTCAGTTGTCTCTAGGATCTAACAAGATGCTGACAGAGAAAGTGGAGGTAGTGTGCAAGGCGCTAATGAAACAGAACAAATTTTTAGCTAACCGGTTTAATAATATGTTGGATGCATGTGAGATAAACATTGAACACTGGAAATGGAGTTTCAAGGAGGCAACTGGTCTGGCAATCGATGAAGTTGATGAAAAGGGTGTGTCTCCTGTTATCGCGACGAGTGGGGGAGTAAAAAAATTTATTAATTAGTTATTGTTTCCCTTCATAAGAGGCTTGTTATGCTATTAAACATTTCTAGATTATATGGTTGGCTTCTCTTCAATAAGACGTCATAAATGATGAAGACTATTTTCCAAAAAATAAAAAGACATTTTGAATTGATAAGGGAATATTATATTTCAATGAATCCTATGTTTATTGTATCATGTATGGTTATTCTATGTAAATCACATTGAAATTAATTTAAACAATTTGAATGCTTATTTTCAACATAACAAATTGATTTCATTTAAACATATTCAACGGTAATTTTGAATAAATCAGATTGAGTTCTTTTGAACACCTTAACTGGTTTTCTATATGCTTATTTTCAATAAAACAGATTGTTTTGATTTGAACATTTTCAATTGTTGTTAAAAAGAAATATGATGGATTACATTTACACATTTTCACTAGTTACAAATCATATTGAGTTCATTTAAACACCTTGAACGGTTATAATATTCAATTCATCAGATTGAGTTGATTTATACATTTTGAATGTTTTATCATATTTAGGAAATTTAAACTTCTTTCATGGACATTTTTACTACCTTTTTATATTACATCATGATGCAAAGAATCCACACACAATGATCATCTGAAACACACATTGACACCAAATCCTCTCAACATTGCTCTTTCTCTGACTGAGAGACAAAACAATAATCAAATCTCTTCAAACCCACCGACAATCTGTTTGTAACACCCCTGCAATTTTAAGACAATGATAGAACACAACATAATATAGGTTTGTGCCCATTGATGGGCTTATTAGCCAAAAAACATGAAAGATATAGATTTTAAATGTCGTTGTTTACCCTAGATCATGGTTTTAACAATTTTGACAAAAAATGCTATATCTCCTTCAATTTAAAACCAAATCACAGGAAACAAATAGAAAATGGTAGAGAACTCTTCAATGTATCAATTCCAAATTGATTTGCACAACAAAAGTGAAGAATCAATATGATTTGAAAGCTGAGATCAAACTGTTACAAGGGAACAAGAGGGAAAGTGAAGAAATTTTTGTGTTTTCTATTGATTGCTCTTCAATAAATTAAAAATATTTCAGCAAATCTTCATGGACGACCATCAAAGGCCTATTTAAGCCTTTTGATGGTAGGTATAGATTCCCTTACCACTTTTTGAACCAAATGTATGTCAGAGACCAAACGTGACAACTTTTGACAACTTTCACATGACAACTTTGAGACATAATTGACACGTCATGTTACTGATCCATCATGTTATTGACTCATTGAGTTATTGACATGTCATGTTATTGACTTGTCAAGTTATTGACATGTCATGTTATTGACTCGTCATGTTACTGAAACATCATGTTATTGACCCATCATGTTATTGACTCATCATGTTATTGGGGTCAATATTTACTTCTTCCCCTAGAGCTACATTTCTTAGTTTTTCTTTAAGCCAAAAGACTTAAACTCTGGGGAATTCATAGAATTGTCATCTCTACTTTTTTACATCATGTCAATCACCATGTGGGGCAATAAAGGCTCTCAAATCACCATGTTTCCTTATCCTGAGAGTCACTTTTCACCTTTGCTCATTGCTCCGAGATAACTTTTCATTGTTTCTGGCTTTGCTTCTTATCACAGGCCACTCTTCTCTATCTCTCACATCCTTCTGGGATAAAAAATTAATTTGGAAATCACTGTTCTTTTATCTTGGAGCATTTCTTTCATCTTTGTCACTTATACTTACTGAACGCTATGCCCTTCATCTCCAAGGATAACTCTTGCCTTGTCTTTCTTCATTATTTTTACCTTGTAGCCTCAAATGATGCTGCTCTTAGCCCCTCGGGTTAAGCTTTCCTTTTTATTTCCTTCGCCTCTTTATCTCGGGCCATTTTCTTTTAGTCTTCGGCCTTCTGGGATAAGGCTTTCTCTATTTATTATTCCTTTTCCTTATCTCGGACGTTAGCATATTGAAGCTAACTCCATGTATAGTTTCTTCCTCTGGGATAATTCTTTGCTTAGATTTCCTTTTTACCGTTATCTTGGGATCATTTAAAATACTTTGCTACTCGATCCAGGGTATTTTCCTCCATACCAATGACTTTATATTTTTATCCCAAGCTCTTCTTTCCCTTTTCTTTGAACCCTATGGGATAACCCTTTCCTTTATATTTTCTTATCCCAGAGCACAGTCTTTGACTTTGAAAAGCTGCCCAGGGCAAGGAAAGCATTCCTTGTTCCTTTGTAAAATTATCTCGGGGCCTATGGGGACTAGCTAGAGACTTCCCTGGGGCAACTTTCCTTCTTCGTGATCCCTCAATAAGATTTATCCTAGATGACTTTTGGATGTCGTTCTTCGCTCCCTGGGATAACTTTACCTTCTCTTCTCCACTATTTTCTTATCCTGGGAAAAATATTAGAGACCCTTATGACACATCATATTATTGACTCATCGAGTTATTGACACGTCATGTTATTGAACCATCATGTTATTGACTCATCATGTTATTGACACGTCATGTTATTGACTCGTCATGTTATTGACTTGTCGAGTTATTGACGGGTCATGACTCGTCATGTTATTGACTCGTCGAGTTATTAACACGTCATTTTATTGACCTGCCATGTTACCAACTCATCATGTTATTGACATGTCATGTTATTGACTCGTCATGTTATTGACTTGTCATGTTATTGACTCATCATGGTATTGACTCATCAAGTTATTGATGCGTCATGTTATTGACTCATCATGTTATTGACACCATTTGTTATGAGTCATCATGTTATTGACACATCATGTTATTGACACCATTTGTTATTGACTCATTGTGTATCATTATGATCCCCGTAGGATAAGCTTTTTCTCTTTGTTTTACTTTACTTTCTTATCCCAGGCCCCATTTCTTTAACCCTTCTAGTACCTTGGGATAAGCAATGTGCTTTTTCTTATCTCATTTCTTGCCTAGGAGAGTCAAACTTTCTAAGAGTCAAGTCAGTGAATAAAACTTGCCATGGAGAGATTTCAAGTTCATTCCAAAAGGCCTCAGAATACAAAGAGATGTGGGGTTGTTTCCTTGCCTCGAGTGACTTTTCAAGGTTAAAGACTGTGCCCCGAGATAAGACAATATAAAGGGAAAAGGTTATCCCAAAAGGTTCTAGAGGAAAATAAAGTGGGGCTCGGGGTAAAAAATGTAAAGTGAGAGACAAAGAGAATTTTATCCCGGAGTGGTGAGCAAAGCATTTCTAATGGACCCGGGATAATAATATAAAGGAAAACTAAGAAAAAGTTACCCCAGAGGGAGAGAGAATACAAGGAGCCGGACTTTGGATTTTAGTGAGAATATACATATGGTAAGTGGGGCTCTGGGATAAGAGAGTTAGTAAATAAGCAGTGAAATATTTATCCCGGAGGGTAGCATAGATCAAAGAAAGATGGCCCTAGATAAAGAAGTGAAGAGAAATACAAAAGAAGGCTTATCCTGGGGGTAGAGAAAGGCATCTTGAGAAGCTTTAGGATAAAAATAACAAATGAAGGCGAAGTGAAAAGTTATCCCGGGAGGCACAAGGTCTAGTGGCGACTGGATTTTGGGTTTCAGTGAGAATAAATACAAGAAAGACAAAGATCTACTCTGGGATAAGAAAACAATGAAACTCAATGTAAATTTTATCTTGGAGAGATGCAAAAGACAAAGAGAAGAGCCCTCAGATAAAAAATAAAGCTGAAGATAGTGAAATTTTATCTCGAAGCAGTGAGTAAAGTTGCAAAAGATCGCGTGGGATAAGTAAACACAATGATTTCAAGGATTTTATTGCCTCGCATGCTGATTGACATGACATTTAGGTGGTGAAAGAGGATGGTAGAAACTCAGTGGTCTAGAGCGAGTCAAGGGATGATCATGGCCATTTGATTGATCATCAACGATGGAAATTCAAACTTCTGAGCTAACGACCACTTTGCTTTGCATGAAGAAATTAAATGGCGTCGCAATAAAAGAAAGAACTTTACCACCATCATCTTCTCAAAGCATTCATTGCAGAGTGAGAAAAGGGAAAATTCAACTAGTTCAAAGGGTGTCCAATCATGAGCAGTAAACTAGTAAGTGCAATTCAAACTTTTTCTCTCTGTGTTTTTAGTTGAAGTACTCGTAGGAATTAGATGTTGTCTTGATGATGATTTTAATGTATTCATCACTTGTTGTCATTGATGAAACACTCTCACAAACATATATGATTACATTGACTATCAGTGTAACTTCAATTGGTTTACACTATCAAGCGGTATGTTTAAGGTTTATCTCTAACCGGTACTTTGTGTCAACCGATATGTGCATAAGAGACAACCTGTGGCTACACTAAGTCGACATCAAAATAAAGATGAATATGAAGATGGAGATCAAGCAGAAGATTCTGGGATAACGGTTCACATGTTTTGTTCCAACTGGTATTGACTGTTCTAACTAGTATTTGATTTTGTGATGAGTTAATAGCACCAACTTCTTGGTAGTCATTTTTGTGATGAGTTACCAGCACCGACTTCTTGGTGGTCATTTTTGTGATGAGTTTTGATCACTTGTCTAGATACACTGCACCTAGGAAATTGTGTTTTGATTTCCTTAGGTCGACATAAGATTTGAATGTCTATTTTAAGACATCTTAGTGAATCATTTGAGATATATAGAGAATGAGTGTGGTTATGATGTTATGTGAATACTGATACGCATCAAGAGTGAAAGCTTTTGTTGAAGAGCGATAAGTGTTAAGATGAAGAGTAGTGTTAAATGTACTTAGAAGCATCTGATCAAGCAAGTATTGTGCTGCTCAGAACATATCAAACCATTCTTGTTGTTTTCTAATCATTATAACATAATCAAATCCCCTAACCGGGTAAGCTCTAGCAAGCTTCATTGTACAAATCTTCTAACAAGGTGATCCATTATTTTGGATTCTCAAATCCTCCAATGAGGTTACTCCTAACGGGGTAGTACTCTTAACAGGGTATAATCTCCTAATAAAGCTTTGGGATCTCTAACAAGATTCACTCCTAGCATAGCACTTTGTAGACCTTAACCGGTCAGTTATCTATTACTACAGATAGTTAACTTGTAGTTCCATCTCACCATGGTTTTCACCTATTTGGGTTTTCCACGTATAAACACTTGTGTTATGCTAGATGTTTTACTTTTTGTGGATGTTGTTATATCATTTTGGATAGCATGTATTTTGTTTAAATGCTTGGTTAAGTTCATCTACCAGTTAGCATTTGAAGTAGTGTTTTATTTGGTGTCACTGATTCACCCCGCCTCTCAGTGCTTTTCAAGTTTATCAATTGGTATCAGAGCCTAACTTCTTTGAAGCCTAACCACTTAGAAGGGAGTCTTGAAACTACCATGGGGGACAGGAGCTACTTCAAGATGGCTAGAGAGCTAGAAGTGAGCAGAAATGAAGTTGAATCCCTTTGGGGCAAATTGAAAGCTTCTCAAGTCAAAAGGAGAGAGCTATTTGAGAAACTATTAGAAATATCTGATAATAGTTCTTTAGATGAATCCAATATTGAAGCTTTAGCAGAAGAAGTTGAAAAGGTGAATGGTGAGAAACTGAATCTAAGGAGAGAGATAGAAGGTCTCACTATCCGCATGAGTCAAGAACTAGAAGCCAGAAGAGCTGCTGAAGATCTTATCAAGGAAAGAGATCAAGAGATTATAAAGATCAAACAAGAAAAAGACACTATGCATGAGAACTTGATTGCTGAAATAGAAGAAAAGGAGAACCTAAAGCTAGATCTTGAGCTGGAATCATCTCTAAAAGAGAACCTATCTAAGTATAATGAAGATCTTGTCAAAAAGCTTACTGAAGCCAATGAGAAATTGGAGAAGTTCATCAAAAGTTTTACCATGCTCAAAGAACAAATTCATTCATAGAGAATGAAGGGTCATATATTTAGACTTGGTTTTCATACAATTGAAAAAGGTGAATCCTCCAGTACAAAGAGCAACTATCCAAAGAATAAAACTGCTCCTAAAGTCAATAAGAATATTGGTAAGAAGGTTTTTAAACCTATCTGCTTTGTTTGCCATAAGCCTGGTCATACTGTAAATGTCTGTAGAGACAAACCTAACAGAAATGCAAATTATAATACTAATGCTAGGTATGTGTCAAGAAAGTTTGAAGGTCATTGCTTCACATGTGGAATGTATGGGCATGGACACGTTGAGTGTAGATATGGAGCAAAAATCTTGTACCACACATGCATCCAAGACTAAATGTTGACCGGATAAGGAACTTTGATAACCGGGTAAACCTAAACTGGCAAAGATCCTATGACAACCAGTTTAGTCCATTCGAGATGGAAAAGGTAACAAATGTTATTTGCGCCTTCTGTAATAACTTTGGTCATGTGTCTATGAACTACATAAGAAGAACATGAAGAGGAAATGTAGGACCTTGGAGATCATTTGGTATGGTCTGTTACCACTGCAACAAACCGGGATACTTAGCAAAATTTTGTAGATCAAGAAATAGCAAACTGGTCAACTCTTTCAAGGATCAGAAAGGAAAGCAGAAAGTTGATGTTGAGGAAACCAGAGAGGATATGAATCGGATTTGGAAGAATAAAATTGATGACTCACCTGTAGAAGAAATTGTTCCTTCACCTAGTGAAGAGAACCCAACACCGGTGACTTAAGCCTATTTTAACATGGCTAAGGGGATCTTAACAGTAAAACATCTCCGGACCCCTTGTAAAATGAACGAGAAAGAAATTTTGAATCATGAATTTTGGTGACTTTTTGTTGACATGTTATCAACCGGTTTTTCACTTGAGCGATGAAATTAGGGTTTGTAACCCTAAAGTGCAAGCATTTATTGCAGTTGGTAAAAAGGATAAAAGCAAGTTTTACTTTGTCATTTTTACCCTAACTCTTTTGAGAAAGAAATTTGAAGCGATTGCAGAGCTGAATAAGATTGTCTTGCTGTCAATTGGCAAATTGTTTCATGATTAGAGAAATTAAGTTGAATCGAAAGTTGCAGAGAGGTGAACTGGTGTGCATTTGGGCATTTCAACCAGGAAACAGAGCAATGTGCAAGAAACAAGGTATTTCTTTGAGTATACCACTTTGAAACTTGCTTATCTAGAATGGCATCTACTTCTAAGTCTATAAAGAGGTTGATGATCACTACTGAGCCTGAGAAAGCTCTAAAGGCAGACCAAATTATGTCTTATAATGCATTGTTGCAAGTCTCGAGCGGAGTTGTGGTCAAAGGTGACTTGTCCAGTTATATAGACTGCAAGAAAGAAGATTTAGGAACTCTACGCATTTATACATAGTTGAAATCACTCTATGATAAGAACGGAAAGATTGAAACAAAATATGCTAGGGTTTTTGAAAAAGGTTTTCATAATGCCACCTACTTTCTTGAATATTTTGAGGAAGAACACATCAAAATCATTTTGACTCGAGTTCACGGAGAAAACATGTATTTAGAAAGGACTCACACAATAACCAAGGAAGCTATTCAGGCTATAACTAGTTATTTCTCAACTGGTGAAATTCCTGTGCTAAGACAAATTTCAAAGGATATTGTCTTCAAATTAACCGGTTCTACATCTGATGGGCGTGTTTTTTCTATCAACAATATTAAAGACCCTGCAGTGAAACTAGAAACAATGGTGATAGGCTACCAGGTATTTTACTCCAGTAGACTTAATAGTATTCCATATGCAGCAATTCATACAACACATAGAATGACTGTTGATAATGTAGATTATGATCTCTATGAAGCCATCAGAGGGCAATTATTTCAAAATTGGCAATCTATTAAGAAGGACAACACTCAAAAGTTCAAATATGGTTAGCTATTAGTTGGGTTATTTTTCTATTTTCAGAACTTCCTATTAGGAATTGGAGACATTGAATGGTCAAAAGACCTACCGATCAATGCACAGATCAAGAACAACATTAAGGCTATGAAGAATACCTTTTCAGCTACCTTGAATAAGTATTTTAATGAATTTTAGAAAAAGATGAGCATGAGAATGAGATTACCTAAAGATATGGTAAAACAGTTTGCAAAAGACATAGTCTTCACTCTTACCACTGACTTTTTCTTGATGAAAGCAATTGAGCCCAGAGAGGAAGAGATGGAAGATATGAGCTATGAGGTTAATCATGATTTATTGGTTGGATATGCTAATACCCTGTTAGCATCGCCTAAAGATAAACAACAGGCAAAATTGGATACTATGGCAGTCCAAGTTGTACGAATAGAAACCGATACTATACCTGTAGCTAATGTGAAAGGAAAGAAAAAGAAGTCTGATGAAACATCTCCTATGATAAAGACCACAAGGGTGACTCAGAGTGTCCTAACCAAAAAGGAACTGGCACCTAAAGTATATGTAAAGAAGGAGAGTGCACTAATGTACAGAAATCAAAAATTGATTTTGCAACCAGAGTCTGAGGGAACAGATTCTGAAGAAGAACCAAAGAAGGAAAAAGAAACTGACAAAACATCCAAGAAGGTAAAGGTAGTGCCAAAGGCAACTACACCTATTGATATAGATACCTACAAACATGACACAGTTTTTGAGAGAACAATGAAGACACTAGGAAGGAATAGGTTTGACAATGTCAAAGAATATTTTGATTCTTTCACTAAAGATGAGCAGAAGCAAGTCATTCAACTAGTAATCACTTATTTGGGTCATTACAATAGATTTCTGCATGACTTGGAAAAGGATATTTCAATCTCTTTGTATAATACTCTTTTAGATAAATGGGAGGAAGCTATTCAATTGGAAAAGAAAATTATTGATGAAATATTTGTACAATATTTTCCCAATTTATCCTCGGATGGAATTAGTACATTAGTAGAGCAATACAAAGTACATTTTTATTTTAAAGTGAGAAGATTGAAGCTTCTTAATGCAAAAAAGAGTAGTTATTGAGTCTGAGACACATCTGATAGCCTGTGTAATCAAACAGAGGGAAGAACTCGTCCACTCTAGAAATAAGGATAATACTACAGGCGATGTTCCTCTACCGGAAATGGATGATAAGGAGATTGTTCAACTTGACATAGTCTATCCAATCAAGAAGAAGGATGATTCAATTATTCTTGTTGATGAAGATGTTCAAAACACAGTGGACCTATCTAGAGACAACACTGCACCAGATATGGAGCCTACTACAACTACTGAAGTACAGGTTACATTAGTTGATCAATTGGCTATTCAACTAAAAGTGGACAATGAACCGACAATATAATGACTAGAGAAACTCCAATCTCCACTGGCCATTTAAAATACTCAAAAGGAGTCTACTGAGAAAATTGTCACACAATTACCTGAAAAGACAACAGAGCAGAATGCAGAGAGAGATATCATTAAGAGTGTACCTCTTGAACTAGCGAAGAAGAAACTACTTGAAGATGATGATGATGATTCTTTAAGTATTTCAGGACCCATTGATATGAACACTTTGAGCACGTCAAAAATGTTGAAGATTGCTAATGTTATGCAATCTAGAGAACATTAGAAGAGATTGAAAGAGCAAAGGATTGAAGCAGAGATAATCCAAAATGTAGTAGAAATTTTGTCTGGTTTACTACCGGAAATAGTTATTGCACATCTTCCTACACCGATTAGCAAACTTGGTCAGTTAGTTGCAGATGCATCTAATCAAATCAAGTCACTTGAAGATGCTTCTCAATTGTTTGTTGAGAAGAGCCACAAGAAGAAATATGGAGATAAACTAGCAAAGAAAATTGAAAGTGGCAAAATGGCTCTATCTCATAATGGAAGTCTGTTGAGAAAAGCTATTGAATCTAGAGGAAAGTATCTTGCCTTTACCTCCAATGTTTCTTTCTTTTATTCTGACATTTCTAAGAGTCAAGTTGAAACCAAGTAAGAAATGGAAAGGATATGCAAGGCATATGTCCCACTCCAGGACTCCATTCATGCATTTACCTGGTCTATAGATGATTTGGATGATAGATTGGACAAGAATGATAATGAGAAGGCTAAGAGACTCCGATCTCTAAAAGAGTTCAAGAGTCTGCTCACATTACAAGTTGACATTCTTTAGAGAGCCTACTCCAATGCAGAAACTATTCTTGCTACTCCTAAAACCTGCATGCTAGACTCAATGGAAGAATTCCATTCCTAGCTGATGTCTACATTTGAGTATACTGCTAACATACTAGAATCATGGGAAAATGCTTTATCATAGATGAAGCAAAACTTCAATGATATTTTTATGAGATTAGCCAATGCATGAACTTTTTTAAGTTGTTAATATATGTTGAACACTTTGATACATATTTCTATATATATGTATATATTATACTTTTTCATTTTGGCATTGTTGTCAAAGGGGGAGTAGAAATATGTATGTGTGTTTTTGAAATTTTTGTATTTATGCATGCATTAAGGGGGAGTATTGCATTAAGGGGGAGTATGAGTATATGTGTAAATTTGTTGTGTATGCACACTTAGCGGTATTGTATTACTCTAAAAATTTCTAAGTGTTGCCATCAATGCCAAAGGGGGAGATTGTTGGCTTGATGATGATTGTAATGTATTCATCACTTGTTGTCATTAATGAAACACTCTCTCACACACATATGATTACATTGACTACCGGTGTAACTTCAATTGGTTTACATTGTCAACCAGTATGTTTAAGGTTTATCTCTAACTGGTACTTTGTGTCAACTGGTATGTGCATAAGAGACAACCCATGGCTACACTAAGTTGGCATCAAAATGAAGATGAAGATGAAGATGGAGATCAAGTGGAAGATTCCAGGACAACGGTTCACATGTTTTGTTCCAACCAGTATTGACTATTCTAACCAGTATCTGATTTTATGATGAGTTAACAACACTGACTTCTTGGCGGTCATTTTTGTGATGAGTTACCAGCACCGACTTCTTGGCGGTCATTTTTGTGATGAGTTTTGATTACTTGTCTAGATACACTGCACCTAGGAAATTGTGTTTTGATTTCCTTAGGCTAATATAAGATTTGAATGTCTATTTTAAGACATCTTAGTGAATCATTTGAGATATATAGAGAATGAGTATGGTTATGATGTTATGCGAATACTGATATGCATCAAGAGTGAAAGCTTTTGTTGAAGAGCGATAAGTGTTAAGATGAAGAGCAGTGTTGAATGTACTTAGAAGGATTTGATCAAGCAAGTATTGTTCTACTCATATCTGATCAAACCATTCTTGTTGTTTCCTAATCATTACAACAAAATCAAATCCCCTAACCGGGTAAGCTCTAACAAGATTCATTGTACAAATCCTCTGACAAGGTGATCCATTAGTTTGGATTCTCAAATCCTCCAATGAGGTTACTCCTACTAGGGTAGTACTGTTAACAGGGTATAAGCTTCTAATCAAGCTTTGGGATCTCTAACAAGATTCACTCCTAGCAAAGAACTTTGTAGACCTTAACTGGTCAGTTATCTATTACTACAGATAGTTAACTTGTGAGTTCCATATCATTGTGGTTTTTACCTATTTGGTTTTTCCACATATAAACACTTGTGTTATGGTGGATGCTTTACTTTTTGTGGAGGTTGTTATATCATTTTAGATAGCATGTATTTTGTTTAAATGCTTGGTTAAGTTCATCTACCAGTTAGTGTTTGAAGTAGTGTTTTATTTGGTGTCACTGATTCACCCCCCCCTCTCAGTGTTTTTCAAGTTCATCATTGCAAGTGTTTTTCAGAGCCCTAGGTTTTAATTTCTGCTCTCTACAAGTTTAGTCATGGCCTCCCCAATTGAGAAAGTCACTATCCCCATTACTAAGAAATCCTAGGAAGCTGAAGCTAGTTCTAGTGACCCAAAAATTACCCTGGTTTTTCCTTTAAGCATGGTTGCCCCATTGCAAGAGCTGCAAGATACCCCCATTGTAGAATCAAACCCTGAGCCCAACCTTGAAGTAGCTCCTACCCAAATTGAGGAGGGTGAGGCTAGTGGTCCCCCAAAGAAAATGAAAAGGAAGAGGGGTTTGATGAAGGTGATAATTGAGGTGTCAGAGGGATCAGAGGAGGAAACACCAAAGAAAAAGGATGTGAAGAAGAAGACCCCTCCCAAAAAGAAGCTGGAGTCTATCTCCATTGTAGAGGAAACCCCAACCCCAAACACAAGAAAGCTTACTCCCAAGAAGAGAAAATAAAATAAAGATGGTGAAGCACATGCTTTTGTGGAGGGAGCACCCATACATTAGACCCCTCCAGTGATTGAGAAGGAGGAGGTTGTAAAGAATCCAACTGAGGTGGCAGAGAAAGGAGGTGAAGAAGAAGACCCCTCCGAAAAAGAAGGCTAGGTCTACCTCCATTATAGAAGAAACCCCATAGCCCCATGAAGAAACTATTGCCTCAACCGAGCCTCCCAAAATAGTTGTTGAGGTTGAGAGGGACACTGTGATAAGATTAGAGGAATAATCCCGAAAGCAAACCAAAGCAACTCGGGTCCTAAGACAAGATTTTTTGGAGTTGTTCCTTGGCTTGAACACATTAAAGTCGACAAAGATAAGATGGGAAGACAAGGAAGCTAGTTGTAGAGATGCCATCATAGGGCATAGGAGGTGGGATGTTTTGCATGCCTTCTATGGAAATAAATACTAACCAAGCCTAATTTGCAACCCATGAAAGACAAACATAGGGAAGCTGGTGGTCCCAAATATGTTTGTGGAGCCAATGATGATCAGGGAATTGGCCAAGAAGTTTGACACCCCAAGCCTCACTATCAGAAACCTCTAGGGGAAGGTTATTTTGGACATATCTCAGAAAGCTATCATAGAATGTTTTGGGCTGGATGGGACAACCATCAAGGGAATCAATAAGCAAGGCTTGTTGAAAGTGTATGAAAAGAACAAGGGAAGGATAAGAAGAGGATATCTGCCAAAGTTTTTAAGAAAGCTCTCTAAGTTCACCACCAGCTATATTTTTCCATCTAAGACAGAGCCATTTGCACTAGACAAATTGAAACATATTTTATAAGAACATATTATGCCCTATACCAGGTCTTGGGAGAGGATTGCGGGATCACATTGTTGCTAGTGGATTATATGATGCTAGCAACATTCATTCAGCACCCGGCTACCAATTTTATTTTTGACTTTGCAACCATTCTTGAGACCAATTTATGTGAGAGCCTGGTTAACAAAAAATATGAAAAGATTGCACTGAATTTCAAGCACTATTTTTTGGTGTGCCATCTCCTTTTGTATCAAAATAGGTCAGTCTGGTCCCCAAAGCTGAATATCAGAATGTTGGATCCATAGATAGGGTTGCCATGGCCAGTTTAGAGATTGACACAAGTGTGGGACAAGGGCTCATGATTTGGAGACTATTGTTTATTCTCTGATTATTTTGTCAAGAATATTTTGGATATGTTGAGTGTTGAATTGCCAAGGCTGCCCGGGCATATAGTTAAAGTATTGAGAATTCATACATGTAGAGATCCAAATGTATAATATGCAGAGGGGGATTTTAGCCACAATTTTGGAGACTTCTTTTTCTATCAAGACTGGACCATGATTAGGTGCTATGGTTTTAAAAAGGATCCCCAAAGTTTGCCTATTTTTGTTTCTTCTAGGGTTGCATCTTAGAATTCATGTGCAAATTATGTTGGTTGACAAGGATCAAATCCCAGATAGGAAGAGGAGGCATCTCCCTAAAGCCATTGTATTCAGAGAGTTTGAAATTGGTTGTGATAAATTGGAAAAGATCCAAGATTTTTTGGTCAGAAACTACATATTCAAGGTGGGAATTTCCAATAATTATGACCTTGAGGGGTATATAGGGGACTTAAGGCTAAATAAGTTCAAGGATATGAACTATCATCATGAATTCTATGAAATTGAATATTTGTTGAAGAATGCTCTACCTAGGGAATCTGTCCAAAGAAAGAAAAAATAGGACACACTGAAGAAAATTGAAAGGGAGAGGAGGGAAGAAGATAAGAACTACATAGGGATACCCAGAACAGAGTTCCAATCTGATATTGCAAGGATGATTATCCTTCTCTAGTATGCAGATAAGATCATCAAAGATGAAATCGAAAGGAGAGAGACCAAAGCAAAAGGGTAGAAATTTGAAAAGTGTCCTATTGTAGACATCCCCATATTTTCCAAGAAGGGGGTGGTCATCAAGGAAGAGGTGCAGCTTGAGTCTTCAAATACAACAACTAATGGTAAAGGGTTGGTGGTGGGAGAATAGGGACATAAGATAGAGGAACATCCTGTCAATGACATCCCTAAATTTTACAAGGAGGGAGTTGTCATCAAAGGAGAGGGGTGGCCAGAGGCTTCAAGGTCAAGTGCCAAGGGTAAAGGACTGGTGGTGGGAGAGATTAGAAGGGTGGAGAAAGGTAAAACTAGGATATCAGATTTTGTTGATATCCCTGAGATTGATGATCCAAATGTTCCCCCTCCTTCCCCTCCAAAGGATTTTTCCATGAAGAGGCACCTATCGAGAAATTGGATGGAAATGACAAAGTTTTGGTCCAAAGTGTTATTTTGGCTGAGGAAGTGGATGATGAAAGGGTGACTAATGCAAGGGAATTCATGTCAGATGACAATTTTGTGAATTCCCTAGAGTTTAAGTCTTTTTGGCTTAAAGAAAAACTAAGAAATGTAGCTTTGAGGGAAGAAGTAAATATTGACCCCAATAATATTCAATGCACCCTCGAGGAAGCCAGAGAAATGGTGGCCAATAATGGCATGATTCTAATTTCTAGATGGGATCACGTGAAACTATTTTTGTTAGACCAAGTTGTTAGGTAGGATGACCCAAGGTATGTGAAAGAATATAAAAACTATGGGTGCAAAGTTAATGTAAATATCAAAGCCTTTGCAGTTTGGGCTAGGGGATCAACTATAAATAGGCTAATTGTTCCTTTTGGGCTAGAGCACCAATGGGAAGAAGCTATCCTATTGACAACCAGTGACACCACAACATGAGAGGTTGTTTCTCTGACTTCCCATACAACACAACTTGCTCAGTTGGTAGTCTAGGACTTAGAAGCAAAACATATTGCTTTGAGGGATACTTTGGCCAAGTAGTTTCATGATTATAAGTTGTTACTCATTGAGAATTTTAAACTAAAGTAGAAATTGAATAAAGCATAGGCAGGGATCTCAGGGGGAATAAGGCCTGAGGAATTGGAAAGGGCTAGTAGAGAGCTTCATGTGGCTAAGGAAGAAGCCTCCAAGGCATATTTTGAAATCAAGAGAGATACAATTTTGAAGGTATCTGGTAGAGTCATGGATAGATTAGAGGAGGTCTATGCTAGTTATTCCTCCCTAGCAAAAATTGACATTGATTTAGATTCCATTCTTTCATTATTTTTTCCCATTAAAGCTACTTGGATTCTTAAAGGGTGGTAGCTAAAGGAGGTTCTCTTGCCTGCTTCACAAAGAAAAGGGAGTGAAGCTAAAGAGATAGAAGTCACATGGAAGAATTATAATACATTAATCAAAGAACTCCTTGTCATTGAGAAAGAGAAGCAATCAATGAATGATAGATTTGAATCATTCAAAGGATTGTAGCGATGGGATATCCATTCAATTTTGACACCCATGCAACACATTAAAGACTTGGTCTCCTGGTGTGCACATTTTGAAAAGGCTATTTCAAGGGTTCTAGAAGCCTTGGAATCAAACCTGGACCAAGAGGCCTCATACAATATAGTTTTGGATAGAATCATGGATGTTGAGGGGTTGTACCACAAGTTTGTTGTGGAAGCAGTAGGGGTACGAGCGCAGGTGACTAGGACAACTATAAATAGGCTAGAAGGCCTAAAAAATTTTGAATGGACAATTGACAAGATGGAGGGGTGGTACAACAAGTACTGTGGTGTCCTCCAACAAGTCTTAGAAAAAGAAGAAGAGGACTAGTCTCTTTTTTTGCCATTTTGTCTCCCTTCCTTGTAGGCCTGCTACATTAGACAGTGACTTCTCAAGCAACAAGGAATGAATGACTAACAAGGAGGGTGCCACACTATCAGCAAGGACACCTTTTGATGTACTTCTTCCTAGTTAGGGTCTTTTGATATCTATGCTCATTGGCCTTGTTGTCTTCAAAATCTGATTCCGTTTAACATCCTTAGAATAATATGGTTAAACTCGATGCATAAGAGACATTAAAGATAAGGACATTCTGAAGACAACATATGACAAGGTTTGATTGAACCTCCTAAACTTCGGACTTACTCAAAGCCCAGGTTGGTATACCTTTGTGAATTGAATTCACACTTTCAAACATAAACCCACAACAAACCAGTCCAGAAAACTAGTGGATCTATTCACCTTGAAATCAATTGAAAACAAAGAATGGAAATTATACTTAAATTCAACATTTCGATCAACAAACATGCAATAAACAACTTCAATTAATACCAGTGCCTTATCCAAGGTCACAGAGTCATCTAAACTCAAATAAGACTCCTCAAACAAAACATCTTTATGCTTCCCGTTGGCTTGGTTCCTATTAATCCTTGTATATGCCTGACACCTACAAGAATTTATGCATTCCAGATTAAGCTATGATCATCAAAATTCAAAGTCTCTTCCAAAGAGTTTACTGGTATGAGTGATCCCCGCATCTTTAATTTCCCTCCTAAAGAGAAAAGCTAATGAACACTTCTACTAAAATTGCTTTGCAATTCCATTCAAATAGAACAACCCTGGATTATTCAGAATGAAAGCAGTAAACAAATTTGTAAACACACTTGAAGACAACACAAAGCTTTACTCAAAACCGATGGTCTGTATATTGATATTTAGTTCAAGAAATATTACAAGAAATTTTGAGTATTCTCCATTAGACTTAGAAAAGCTCAGATAAATTTCTGTAGCGTTTTCTTACAATTTTTTGTGATCCCTTTTCCTCTAGCCCTAGTATCCATTTATAACAACATGGATGCACAAAGCTTCAGACTTCTCGAGGAGAGTTTTTTACAATCATTTATTTCAAAATAAAGAGGTTACAAGATTTTCGCAAAAATAGTTACAAGCTCTTTTTGGCCTTTGCAGTTTCTTCAACAAGCTGTTCAGTTCCAACCTCTTCTACCTTTTCAGGGACGCTCTCCAACTATTCTGGATCATGGGTGGCATATTTAATTGTCCACTCATCATACACCTCTTCTGTCGGCCATGAGAAATTAATCACTTTATCTTTAGTCTTAGTCAACCTTTTCCAAGAATTTCTCATTTTCTTGACTTCTGAATTGAGAAAACCATAATGTGACTTAATTTTCTCTATCTCTTGTATTGTCACAACAAAGAAAGAAGCATCATCAAGATCAATAATTCCTTTAACTCTTGCTGACAATTTAGCTTCTATCTCCTTAAGCCACATTTGTTTGTCCTTTAATTGATCCGGGATAGCAAAAACTCTTGGGAGCAACTCAAAAACTTGATCAGTGTACTCCTTCTTGCACAAATTAACCTTCCTATCCACATTATCCACTTCTGTTGCTAATTGTACTAAGACTTTAGCGACATCAGAAGTGGATTTGATGATGGGATTGGCCCTTGCTTCATTGCAGGATACACACATAAACTCTAAATCTTGCTCCCTAGGCCTCCATTTGTCAAAAATAGGTGTCAAAATGGCCTTCTCTCTCCTGAGCTCATTCCATATATCCATAATTTTACCTACATTGTTGTAGAGCAATGAAGCATTTATTGTATCTGCAAAACTGGAAATTGTAGCTCTTACTCTCTCCTCATACCTCTTTGCATATAAGGCCTGAGCTTGTTTCAAGTTTTCCAATTCTTGAGGAGTAATTTCAACCATTTGAGAGCTGGAGGGTGCTGGAGATGGTGGAAACTCACTGATAGGGCTAGTAGGTGGAGGTCTTGTAGGAGAAGAGGAAATTATCAGTGTTGAAGACTCACCTTGATGGTATTGTCCAGTCAACTGGCTCTGCAGCTTGGCAATGATGTTATCCTTACCTCTTACCTCCTCCTTGGCATTGTTATAGTCCTTCAAAACTATTTCCAACTTAAATTGGAGGGCCTCTTTCTCTTTGGCTTCCTTCTCTGCTACTGCAACACTAAATTTTGCAGTCTCTAACACAGTGCTAGCAGCCTCCACTACCCCTATACTCTGCACTCTCTTCACCATCATTCCACCAAGGTAACTTGACCCTGGGGTGTCTTTTCTTTTCTTACTCTCATTTCTCTTGAGAGACCACATGACGAGTGCAGCATTGTCCTTATTGAAATTAATCCCCTCCATAGGTTTAGTCTCTTTTCTCACTGCATCTAGTACCAGGGTGTCTGCTATATCCCATTCGGGTAAGATAAGCACTCTAGCTTGTGCTACCATATCTCTTCCCTGATTAGGGGTGATGGTTTTAAATTCTTCCATCATCTCTTGCTTTATTTCCTCTTCTACCAGGGTTGGATCTTTATTGGGTTGCTCAGCCTTTCTCTTTTCACATCTAGCATTATATTTATCTATATGTTGTTTCCATATAAACTGCATAAATGCTTCTGATGTGACAAAATTGTTATTAGCTAAAAAGGCACTACTTCCCTGTTTTATCTCAGGATCCCACTCCTAGCCTTTGAGTTCAGTGGTAGTGATATCCATTTCAGCAGCAATGGGTTCTTCTGGCATTCCTTCCTCCACTTCATCATAAGTGTATGCAATTTCCCCTAGACTACCTAACTATAGGAGTTGCTCAGCTGCTGCTTGCTCATTTCCTATATGGATAGGGGATTGGGATGGAGAATACAAAGGTGTATTAGATTGCACTTCTTTCCCCACCCTTTGCTTCTTTGGGCTTTCTTGGATGTCAATGACATCTTGTATCTTCCTCTTTCCTTTGGAGGTAGAGGGCTCCCCTGTTGTAGGCATCAACACAATATAACTGGATTTCTTATGCAGTGTATAATCACCAAGAGGGATTGCCTTGCTGGAAGCTGACCTACTTAGGATCATTCTTGCCTTCTTAGGGTTGCTCTTGATTACAGCTTCCCTCTTCTCCTTCAGTGTCTGCATCACATCTTCAAAGCAAACAATCAAAAACTTTATTTTCTCTTCCAGTGGGAAAAAGCTAAACAATGGGTCATAGCTGGCATCAAACTGATGCACAAAATCCAAGGCTTTCTTATAAGCCACCCACTTCTCTTTCCTTAGCTCCTGCTCATCTAGATCAAACTCATTTCTGATGAGGTCTTCAGGAAACTGGAATTGATGAGGCCTACCTCTGCATGCTACCTTCTTCCTAAACATACCATTGAAGAAGTCTTCTGGATCAACACACCTGGACACTGCAGTGGACAAATGATAAGGCTTGAGGAAATCCTCAAAGCAATTCCAGTCTCCTTTTGTTATTACAAATTGGTGAGCTATGGTAGCTGCAGGGAAAATAGTCCCTTTACCCCTGCCTATCAACTCTGCCTCTTGTAAGCCACCAATTTGTCTAAGGATCTTTGCGATTCCTACTTTGAGAGGGACCTGGTAAGGTAGCAAAAATGGGGTGCCTCTCAAACAAAACACTCTGAAAACTGTGGAGACTGGATACAAGTAAATGTCACCCCAATTATGAACAATTTTTATGTTCTCTGCAAATTCTTTTGGTCTTATGAATTCCACAAGAACTTTGGGGATTCTTGGGTTCTCAGAGTAGAGGAGAGTCCTTATCTTGGATGCAAAATATTTATCAAACTTAAAAAAACTGGCATCCTCTCTATCCCATGACAACACAGTACTCCATAATTGTACCGACATTTTTTCTCCTTCCTTCTTCTTAACAAGGTCCAGTCCACTGGCAAAGTAATCACCACCTTTGAAGAGAAAAAGATGCATTAGGAGTGAGTACCATCTGAAAGGCCTATCCACCTTTCCATTCTTGATTCCTATTAACCCTCCATGGATAGCATCAGCAATAAAAGACGCATAATCAAATGTAATTGCAAGAGAAGGATTCAAAATCTAAGCAATCATTAACAAGTAATGATTCGACATATTTGCTTCAGCATCTTCTCCCAAAACTTGGCAAAGTGCCCAATACATTCCTTTGGCCCTCAGGGTGAACATACTTAATGAAAAGGGCTCTTGTGTGTTGGGTCCTACAAGTGTTAACCCTCCTATTTTCACAAAAAAATCCTTGAGAGGCCCATTCCTGAGATGAATCCTTTGTGCACCGTAAATTTGGGCTAATGATGTGAAATTTATAGGTTCTAGAAAATTGGTGAACTCATTAGGCCCAAAAGCTATCCTGAACTCTTCAGCATTAATCTCAACAAGGGTTTTCCCATTTACATCCCGAATACTTCTTGTGACTGGATCATAGTTGAGCGCAATTTGGGTCAGCAAATCTGTGTCCATAAATACCCCTGGGAAAACTAATTTCCCGACATCTAATTCCAGATACTATTTTGCGGGGCAGGAGAATTTCTCATTCCGAATCCAACTTTAAACAACCCCAACCTAGACAATCCAACCTGTGGGTCTCTCAACCAGTTACCCTTGTCATATAATCCTTCTCCTATCTTTAAACGGGGAGCCTTGGGCACTAACTCTTTTTCCTTTGAAGCCTGATTAGTTGACAACGTCAACTGTTCTAAAAAATCATCACAGACACTCCTTTCTGAATAGTTAACCTTGCCAAAAAACTTTCTTTTAGGAGCCATTTTGAAAACGTAAGAAATGAATACCACTCCTAACCAATTCTGTGACAAATCAATTATCTTATCTAAAACACTACACAGGAATTGCTACACAAGAATATGAGAGAACCTGTTCTTTGCTTGAAGGAATTTGCTCTGCAACTGAACCGACTTTCTCTGTACCTAAAGAAAATAACTTTGCATCTGCTCTTTTGCAAAATCCTTTAAAAGATATCTTCACCCGATTGATAGGAAATCAAATATTGTACTCAGGGCCTTAACTACAACATTGATTCCGCATGCTTCGGTTGTCCCTTCAAAATTGAATTCATATGAGAATTCATATTTTTCGCTCCAACGGGTCACAATGTTCCTGCAAGTGTTTCATTTTTCTCTTTCACAACTTCGCGAAGCATAACTATTGGGCAGCTTAGTCCTGCGAAATAGCACCGACCGTCCGATCAAAAGAAACTTGATCGAGCGTTAGATTAACTAACAACTTTGGCTCTTCGCCGGGTCCCGCTTCTCTATTGGCTATATGATACCACATGGCACCCAACCATTGGCCTTGAAATTTCCTTCGCATTCAACTTAATGCTGGCCACGTGTCTTTCCTTTATACTGCTGGTTCCACCTTGGCAGGCCCACACTTTCTTCTTAGACCACGTGTCATCATGACACGTGGATGGCTCTCATGCACTCTCGCTATTTCGCGGGGTATAAAGAACGAGCATCTTACCCTTGCAAAATAGCACAGGCCGTCGGATCATCTCTTAAGTTGATTGGCTTTTAATCATTTGAAAAGGCTTTCGGGAGGGGTGGGCCCGCTGACTCACTATGAACACCTGGTGTCCAGTCACCGTTGGAGCTGACTTGTCACTTTTTCATTGGCCGAGAGAAAACCATGGGGCCCCAACAAACTCTTAACAGCTATATCCTCTAGGGCCACCATCATGACACGTGGACGGCTCTCATGCACTCTCGCTATTTCACGGGGTATAAAGAACGAGCATCTTACCCTTGTGAAATAGCGCGGGCCATCGGATCATCTCTTAAGTTGATCGGCTTTTAATCATCTGAAAAGGCTTTCGGGAGGGGTGGGCCCGCTGACCCACTGTGAACACCTGGCGTCTAGTCACCATCAGAGCTGACTTGTCACTTTTTCATTGGCTGAGAGAAAACCATGAGGCCCCAACAAACTCTTAACAGCTGTACCCGCCAGGTCATCTCCTAACTGCGACCTGACTCACCTCTGGGGCCCGCCTTTTAGCCTTTAATCTTGACCCGCTGACTGTTGTGACTTGTGCCGTGTGCTACCATTTTACTTGCTATCATCAACCAGCTGGACCATCTATGTGGCATGCCATGTCATTTTCGCAACTTTGCTGGTTTTAAATTATGCGCAACTTCACCTAGCTAAATAATGCGAGCCGTGGATCCATCCGTGAGATGCGCACTAGTTACTGGGCCCGACAACTTTAGGAGAAAAACATATAAGGCATAAATTTTTTGATTAATTAACATAACCGCCTAGGCAAACAACAAGGGGGGACACTTCCTACGACCCCATGACCCATTGCTTAAGTGAATAAAGTAACGAAAAATTAGAAATCAGAGGGTTTAAAACAAACACAAGAGGATCTAAAATCCAAAACCCTTAAACCCTTGAGGTCTAGAACAAAGCTGAAGCATTTGAAACTGCACCCTATTCAAAATTTCAACAAACCATAGCCAATCATGGGAAAAGAAAAGCCCATTTTTAATTAGTACCTGCCACCTGAGTGCCACCTGGCTTTCACCATTTTGTAGATGGTATGTTTCGTGCATCTTCGCCTCACAAAACCACAAGCACCGTTGATCTGCTCGGGACTTGCTAAACCTTTAACCTTGCTCATTTTCGGAGATGCTTTTCACCATTTCGTGGACCTTAACCAGCGAGCAACTTTCCTTCACAAAGTCACGCGAGCCGTCCAATCTCCGGAACCTGCAAGGTCTTTAACTCACTGAGCTTTTCGCCTTTTCACCATTTCACAGCCTCTAACTGGTGAGCACCTTCGGCTTGCGAATCAACGCACTTCGTTAGATCCTCTACAACCTGGTCACTGGTTAAGCCAACCCTTCTCTGTAAAATTTGCCCATTTGCCTTGGGAAGTGTGTCTACGTGGGGTCCACCTATTACCGTCTATCACCTCCTTCGATCGCCTTGGGATCTGCACCCACATGCATGGGGTTCGCTTGGGCACCATCGGGCACCATCTGTCAAAAGCCCAGAGGCTTTGACATTATGTATGTGTGGAGTATTTGTTATAAACATCAAAAGATTCCCCTCCACAGTGAATGTGGGATAATGGTTATTCTGCCTGGGACTGCATTTTGCTTGAAATTTTTACATGGAGGGAGGATTAACTCTCTTCTTTGGTGCCTTGCCTGGGGGTTTTAATGTAGATCACCCTATCCACACACTATAGAAGGACATGCCATAGAAAAGGGAGAATAGGGAGGCATCGCATTCCACATCAGCTGCATTGCATTTGCTTGGCTTTGTGAACCTCCATCACGCCACACCAAAAAGGGGGAAAAAATGCCTTTGCACACTTCAATGCCACATCATTGGCACATCCCAGGGGATGAACTGTTGTAAACACTAACAAAGGATTAACATGGGGACAAGAACTAGCCAGGGTCACATTGGTTTGGATTTTAAATACCTTCAATCAACCACCACCGCTAGCAGAGAAAACCAGGAGGAACATGATGGAGTTTTGTTGCATTACACCTGCTCAATCACATTTCTTTAACAATTTACTTTTGCTAATTTGGAGTTTATTGCTGCTGCTGTAGCTGCCACCAAAGGGAGAGCACATGAGGGGAAAAAATTGCCATGATGCCATTGCTTGAAACATACTTTAAACCCCTCTATTACCAGCTACGTGCCAAATTAGACATTCTAACGAACTTATCCGTTGTCTCTTGCTAGGAATCATTAGGTTGCTGCGATGGAGGAAAAACATTTAAAGAAGCAAATGGGAATTCTATGATGTTTTTGGCAAAAGGATTTACATTCAAATAAAATGAATCTGCAACATTCCTAGAGGAGGATAAATTTGGAGTCAAAAAACCAGGTACGACTTGCTTTTGTGCCTATCTCCAAATACAACGTACAATGGCCACAATACTCACAAGAAGGTTTACAAACCAAGATTTTATCGCCCTCTATTCATAGGTTGTCTTTCAAATGTAAGGTTTTAATGCACTCTTTAACATCTCCATGCCCTTATACCATTCCAGTATAGTAACATCTTACTTAAAAAGAAACAGTATCACTAAGACTTAAGATGAGAGCTTATACCCAGATTACAATCTGAAGTGATGCCAATTGAAAGACCCTTAATTAAGCTACCATCATCCACCATTGTCTATTGATTTGCCACCACTGAAAGATTTGACTGCAATCTAACATGATTCCTTTAATGGAATAAGTCCTATCATAAAAATCCAATATGTTCTAGTTCTACTCTGAGACAGTCATTGGTTCTGTTCAATGTAACAAAGTCTGAACTTGGACTTTATGCCTGGCAATGTTTTACATGGAGAGGATGCTAGCAAAGTCATGGAATTTGGGCTTTACACCATCCATTGCATTTGCTGAATTTTTTATTTGTTAAAGATTCTTAAAATCTTTTAAGACCTCCCTATCATCTGAGCATATCCAAATAGTCCCTTGCATCCTCATTTTGTACCACTCTAAAAAGCTACAAGCACCATTCCTTAAGTTTGGAAAAGATTGGAATCTCTAGAATACCAATGTGGTGTATTCAACTTTCAGTAAGCCATACCATCAATCACTTTTCTTTATTATCTCCAGGGAGTTAAAATGTCATGAAATTTAGAACATTCCGCCACAAAAATAATGCATGGGCATGAGCCAGGTCGGGCCCCAAAGTGGGTCCGGCTAAAAAAAATTTCGTTTTCATGCAACTGACCTCCGAAATGCTTCACGAACCTCAAACATACCTCTAGAAATGATCGTCATCGCTTTCGGATCATTAAACTAGGTTTCGCGAATTTTAGGCAATTACACCACATTTTCGCATTTAATCACGAAGACGTAATTTTCAAACCTGTCAAAACACCTTTCTGGATCTTGCCATCTGACAGGCATGTACTTTGATATACAAGAATGAACACTGCCAAGCGGTTTCTCAAGATGAGTCCCGAGTGAAGAGATATTAATCGGCGAAAATGACCAACTGGCTTTGTCGACACTGCGGACCTGATGAAGTCAATGTTTTGGCAACACATGACGCCTTTCTCAAAAATATCAAATGACCTCTGTAGGCCCTCAAATTTGAAACATAGGTACCTTGAAGTACATATTAAAACTTAGAATTATCAGTTCAACCAAAAGTCTGACTAGGTGCAAATGGCACGCTCATAAAAACAACTACTTTAACTTATATAGCACTGAAAGTACGGATAACTGAAAACAATGGCTAAATGAACCCTTTTGAAAACCAATCAAACGGATTGAAAGAGGCTTGAAATTTGAAATGTAGCTCATCATTTATACCAAAATTAGCTCAAAACAAACATTATGACATGACACTTACTGAGGCAACTTTTACACTTATGTGAAACAAGGCTCCGACTAGCTGTCGAAACAGGGACTTGCCAAAACACACAAACTGCAAACGGATTTGGCTTTGAAAAATGAGCAAATGGATTCATTAGGACTTGAAATTTTGTAGGTTTACTCACATTTATGCATAGAATCCAATCCACTTTGAATTTATTCATGATGATCAATAGGGAAAAATATATAATTGCTCAAAGTAGGCTACTCAATAAAATCTGCATTTTTGCCTAAAATGCAGTTTCAGCTCACCCCTTGAAATGGGTACCTGGTAAACTTATCCAAACTGAAATCTAAAAGTTGCACATTACTAAATAGGCCAAATGAAAGTTGTAGGACATGATTCAAAGCTTTACCTCTTCATGATTAACTGAGCTCCATTTAACCCTCTCACAAACTAGGCCATTCAAACTGACTTATTTGGAAATGCAAAGAAAATTTTTGAATTGGGCCTCTAAACTTGACTCAATTTTAATGAGTCCCAACAGTACTTATTTTCTACTTGAAGATCAATAAAGAATACATTCTCTTTTTTGGTTTCATATTGTGTTCATAAATTGTATGAGTTTCAAATGCTTAGAGTGTTGTAAGCTTGTCTATTCTAAATGATTGTGTGTGTGATTTGATGGGTTGCATTAGCAACAAATGAATTAAATTCTATCAAAAAATACTGGAATATAGGATGAACTAGTGTGAGATCGAGTTAAGGTTTTGTTTCTTGAGTTGAATGTTTATGCAAGGCATTTATGTTCAAAGATCTTCGCAAGATTAAAACCTAAATCCACATTGTTGTAAGTGTCATGGTGTTGTTTTGACTCTGTATTCCCTAGAAAGAAAGCACTGGTCATGTTTTCCAAATTTTAGAATCAATCAATCATTAAATTTTTTAGTTTTTAGAAGTAGAATTAAGTTTAGGAATAGCATAGATTAGAACAAGTTTCAATGTAACAAAAGGTGACATAAAATAAGGTCTGAGCCAAAGAGTATGAAGTTTTTTCAATCTTTCCTTGGTATATTTTCATTGAAACATCTGCTAAAGTACAGTGTCTTGTTAGGCAAGTAAAAATATCAAAGTGATGTTGTTATAGGGATACCCACCTAGGTTTTGCAGAGCCTAAAGAGTAGAAAGTTGTAGTCAGGGTGCTACACTTTATTCATTGTCCAAATCCAGTCCTACCACTTAACCATGAGTCAGTGGCTATTTCTCTAGAGTGTGGGAACTTGTATATTTGAGTACCAACACTTAGTTTATTGAAGATGAATAAAAGAAATCATTTTCTATTCTGATCTCATTTTGTTGTCCATCTGTTATATGAATTTCATATGCTTACAACATTTTTAGCTTGTCTTTTCAAATGAAAATGTATGTGTGTTGATGGGTTTCATTTGCAGCAAATGAGCTAAATTATGTCAATAACATAGTAACATAATGTGTATGAGTTAATAGATCATTCTATTGATCAATTGAATTGTTTTAACACTTAATTGTTGTTGCAATATCAATTGTATAAGAAAATGATTATTACTTCTATATTTAATTAACTTTTCCTTCTTTGTGTATGAGTTTAATGTTCCTTTGTCTAAAACCCAATATCCTCCTGAGAAGAAGTCATGGTCTTATGAGGGTCTTATGGATTCATACATGTAACATCTGCCCTTTTCAATGAGTTTTGTTATGGTTACAATGAACATACTTTGCAAGTCAGTGGGCATTCAAATTTTTAAGAATAGGGCATCCTTATTTTTATCAATTAATATGCATTAGTAATGGCATTGTATCACATACATAAAATCTAATTTCAAGGATATCAATGTCACATCGAGTTTGTTAACGACACCACACCTCATCAAAATTTTCATTATAACATGTTGTAAAGGAAAGATAGAAAGAAATAATATAACATGTCGCATTATTGTCATTTATGTAATTTAACATATCGTGTTAATGTAATGTATGCAATATAGCATATCGTGTTACTCTGATATATGCAATATAGGGACCAGTGATGTGGTCTCTCTGTTGATATTATTTTTTATATACATCCAGAGTGATTTTTAAATTTATATTAATAATATAGGATACATTGAAGTTTGACATGTAGGTTGCACATGCAAGAAAAGAAAATAAAAATGGACCAATCTCACTATAAATAAATAGTCATTCACAAAAACTGTAGGAAAATACCAAAAATATAAATTTTGTCCATGAAAATATACCATCATGTCCCTCTGTAAACATAAATGTCAATGGTTTTATTAAAAAACATAGTCATACAACCAATAAAGATAATACAATTTTATGGGAGAGACCTCCTCTGTGATGATAATCTTATTTCAATCCTTGCAAACCTCATCGGTGGGTGGGAACTATTATGTCTTGTGAAGAGGTGCGTATAATCCAGAACCACCAGATTGGTGGGAAAAAGGGTGTTGGTGGCAACAATGTCATCATCTATGGCAGTCGGACCCGCCCCCTCCATGGATTTGAATCTTGGCTGATGATGCACATTATTTGCACCCTTGGGAGAGCCATGGGCCAGTTGACAAAGGGTCTGAAAATGGGCCATAGCACCCTATATATTTCACTTTGTCTCCAAACACGGAATGAAAAGAAGAGGTCTATTATGTGGACAATATAGTATGTCTCACCATTGTCATGTCCATGTACGTTGACCTGCCATCCAGTTCTAATGTGAGGACACATCCTCAGCCATGCAGTATCTTGGTTGCACTCTTCCATATCTCGGTGTAACCTGCACATTCATCCAACAAGAGTGTTTGTTCTTTAACAATGACTTTCAATAAATACAACAAATATTCCTATAATAAGTGTGTTAGTTATTTAACTAAACCATTAAATAATTGTAAGACATATTTATACAATAAGAGTTTCACTTATTTAACCATAGCATTCAATAAATGTGATACATAAGGATGCAATACTGAAAAATAAAGTGGCAGAATCAAAATTACAACCTCCTCTTGTCGCCGCTGGTGTACATGTTTTTAATTGCTTTGTAGAAGGTGAAAAAATATCTAAAATGGCACCTCCTGAGAAAGATACTATTGGGATCTGAGAACACTGAGAGGGGGGGTGGGTGAATTAGTGTTCTGCCAGAATCACCAATTTTTAACTTTCTGAACCATGCATGTATGTATCAGTAAATAAATAAGCATATAACAAGAAGCAAATAAACCATCCACATAAATGAACACCATAACACACAAAATTTATACATGGAAAACCTCAATGAGGAAAAACCGCAGTGGGATTTGTGACCCACAATATCAGTTCACTGGCCATATGAAAAGATATTACATAAAATAGGGGCTTGCACTTGCAGGAAGGCACACTACCTAGAGCATATTGTTCATCACTAAAGAGCCTCACTGACTACGAGCTTTCTGCCAAAATAAATTATTGAAAATGAACTCAAGAATGTATCTCCTATGCTAGATAGAGTTATGGTTTTGGTTCTGCTCTATACCGATTCACAAACTTGAACTATTACTGGTATTACTTCTCCTCCAAGAATGCTTTCCAAGATATCTATAGATCATTGCATGATATAATGTTCGCATCCAAAAATTATCTCCATACATATGTTCTCATCTCACAGTTCTGCTATACCTATATATGTCTATCTCTATTCCATCATAATACCATCATCTCATCATATTTTAAATTGACCTAGCAGATTGACTTATATACCTATTACACATGATATGCCTTATGTTGGCTTACAATGTATGTACAAAAGATATTCAATGTCAGCCTCGACAATAATTACAAAATGATTTACTAAATAAATCTTCCTTGATGTCAGCTTCCTTGAAGTATTGATGTCAGTGCTAGTGTCGGTGTCGGTGTTGGTGTATGCCTTCTAGTGCCAGTTTGTGACTTCCATCAAATCTTCTTGCCATCAATGACAACAAAATGAATCCAATGAGTGTCAATTGCCAACAATCTCCCCCTTTGGCATTGATGGCAACACTCATGTGAAAAATGGATTTCCTGCCGGTGTGCTCCCTGTGAGCAATACACTCCATATACTTCATCTGATAATATTTTCTTTGATATTTTTCACATATGTACATACTCCCCCTTCGAAATTAATGCCAAAGATTGGTGAAAGAATAAAAGAATGAAAGAATACTATTAGTGTCACTTGAGCTTAGTCATCTTTAGGATTTCTGGGTATGCCTTTTGTAGCAACTGAAGAGACATGTCCTAGCCTAATTTTAAAGTATCAGATATTGATGCAAGTCCACTGAGTAAGTGGGCAAATGATTCCTTCTCCTGGGTATCTACCAGTGTGGTTTTTGCAAGCATCTCCATGCATTCTTTCTTGTGAACACCCAATGAATCAAGTTTAGGGTTTACCAATCCTCTTAAATTTCTTGCTCTCATTATTTTATCTTTCTCCTTCTCAAAAGAAAAAACTTGGTTCTCCAAGGACAAAATTTGTCCATCAACAGATGTAGTTAGTGCAGTCAGTCCATCAAAAGAGTTAGCAATATTAGCCATTTTGTCATATAATTCTTTCAATCTGCTATCTACATTAGTTGTAAGATTTCCTAAATTACAACATACTCTATAATATTAGTACATTGTTTTAAACAAATTTCAATGGGAATAAGCTTGTCTTCTATTTTTTTCTTCCCAGTTCCTATGAGCTAATCAAAAGTTGCTCTTTTAGCTGCAAAGAAACTATCCAAAGCTTGTCGGTCTGCAATCTGTCTCAAAGGTTGATAATTATTTGATATGTGCTCTATTAAAGTCTTGAGCTTACTGGAAGGGCTTGCTCCATCCTCAGTCTAACAATTAGGCATTATTCTGTGTAGTACAGAAACCGATTGATCAATTAACCCTTTGTCTACAGTTCCTTCCTTTAGCAATTTTTGAGTGGCCATCATCATTAATTCTGTTGGACTTAACTCAGAGATTGATTTATTCTCGACCTGAGAAGTGTCAATTGCCAAAACTCTTGTTGGGGAATCAATTTTACCTGTCGGTATGGACTCAATTGATTTTACCTTGTCCATCTCAACCTCTTTTGCATCGATGGCTTCACCACTTGGTGCAGTATCAATTATTGCCGGTGGAGTATCATCCACAGTGTTTCTAGGGTTGTACATTCTCTTTCTCAAAATTGATATGTGTCGGTACAGACTATACACTCTCTTTAACTGTCGGTTTTGGTTTTGTCAAAACTGGAGTTGAACTGCCCAAAATACCCTTTCCTTTTGATTTGTCAAGATTGGTGGGGGATGTTGCCTTTGCATTTTCTTCTTGAGATGTGAGAAAGTCTGGGTTTTTCAGAAAGAATTTTGTCCATCCCTTACTTGTCTCATTTATCACCTCATTTACTCTTCCCATCATAAGGCTTATCTGTCAGTTTTTACTACTGAAAATTGTCTTATTAGTAGTATCTATACATCTTTTCATCTCTTCGTTATTTATAGTACCACATTGTTCCAAAAGTGCAACTTCCTTAATTTCCTTATCCCTCTCGATAGCATCAAGTCTTCTAGCCACAAGTTTATTATACATGGATAAAGGTATCTCCTTCAAAATTTTAACTAAGGTTTTCTTATAGATGTCTATATACAACAAAATAGCCTCTTCTAACTCATTTTGCTCATTTTCTTCAAAATATTCATAACTTTGATATATTCTTTAATATTCCATCTTTTGTAACTTAATCAATAATTTCAGCACAAGTCATTGTTGTCTTACCAATTTCAGTATCATCACTCTTCTGCTTTTTGCTTGTGGTTGCTGGTGTGACTGGTTTCCTCTTCTATGTAGGCTGAGCTGCCTTTTTGACAAGTTTCCTCCTAGGTTCTACCTTTTGTTGCTCTACCGGTGGTTTTACCACATTCTTCCTTTGCACCCTTTTGAAATCCAGAGGTTCATTATCCTCAAAATCAGAATCAGAAGTGATAGGGGAAATGTGAACTTGTGGCTTCTTCACGTCTTCAGTAGCAACCTCTGTCGGTTTAATTGCATGTTTAGATTTAGAGACCAGTTGAGTTTCTATCTTATGCAGCACATCTTGTACATATGCAGACATCTTCTCTATTTTCCATTCTCTTCTCTTTCTATTAAAACTTGTTTTTACTTCAAGAGCCTTCTCTCCTGCTATACCAAATTGTTATGTCTTATCATCTAATGGGGAATCTAACAACATCTTTTCATAAAGCTCAAAAATGCTATCATCTACCTCATATCCAAGCTCAGTAATCCTGATTTGCCTGGGTTCAACTACTTCCATGAGAGTTTCATCAGTTTTCACCATGAAACATATGTCAGTGAAATACTTCTCCACAATATTCTTTGAAATTCTCTCCCTTTTCCTCATGTTTTCTTGAAAAGTCTTAAAATACCCCCAAAGTTTCTTATTTTTGCTGGTACCAAGACCGGTGATAGCCATCTTGATTTGCATACCTACCAGTATGTCATGAGCCCATTGCTTATTTCCTAAACTGGGTAGCTCATTTAGAAAGTAAAGCATTAAACAAACAATTAAGTTTCCATATCTGAAGGTGCCTTTCTTGGTTCCTTTGATCTTAGTAAGTTTTAGCATCAATTCACTCCTCATCCATTCACATAAGTCATACTTCACATTATTCCTTAGCATCTGATATGTGGCATGAATACATGAACTTGCAACATAATTAAATTGGTTGGATTGAGTTACCTTATATTCTATGATCATGCTTGCAAACTTTATGTTTGTGTTGGTTATTGTTCTTATCCTCATTGATTTGCTAATGGATGTAGCACTAGTGAGTTTTTCGACCTCTATGTTGGAAATTTTCTTACCAGGTTCTTGTCCGACCTTGGGTAAGCTGGTGACAACCTGAATAGCCTCCTTCGTGATCATGTAGGGTCTATCTAGCCAAATTAATTCATTGTGAACCCTGCCCAGCACGTATCTGATTACCTCATCCTTGAATTTTGGTATGTATAGAATATCGATTAACCCTAGATCCTCAATTGCCTTGAATTCTCATTTGATATTTTCAGTGTCTCCCAGTATCATTGATTGATACATGCTTTTAATTTCTTCAGTGCCCAAATTGCCAAGAGTGCAGTGAATGTATGCCCTCACATCTTCAATATACATTACTTCATTAGGAACCCTAGAAAATGCTCTCGTAGAGTCTTCCTTCTTGGCAGTTTTGAGAACCTCCTTAAAGACTGGCCTTAACCTATCCTTGACTTTGACAACGGTGGGATTTGCAATAAAAGGAGGTTTTGAAGATCTAGATGCCACATTGAGAAATACCTGAGAGTGAATGTCGATGGATGATTGAGTGCTTTAGATAATTGCTCGAAATACTTTCTCAATGCTTTACTCACTCTTAATTCACCTTATCTTTCTTCTAAATGCTTGAATGCTCAGTGAGTGAAAATGAATTCACTTACCCTATTTTATCAGCAAATAAAAACCCTAACTTTCTGTAATTAATGGTTTACTAACAACTCTACGGATGTCGATTTCACAGTTATGTGTCAGGGTAACCTTCATCGATGATGAACACATTTCTCTAGGTCTCCTTAGATCTCTTCTGGGGTAATATGAAAAACTTAGCAGTGACTTTGCCAACCCCTAAGACTTATGCCTCAGTTACCGATGGAATTTCTTGCTGGTGGAGGAATACCTTGTTCTACTGGTGGATTTGTCGGTATAGATCCATCTCTACTTTGTTCTTCATATTTTCTAACCCATCTCTTGGTGTGATCTTTATTTATTTCATCTACCTTCTGCTTTCCTTTCTCATTACTAACCAGTTGAGTCTTGCTTCTGCAATACTTAGCATTATGACCTATTTTGTTGCATGCATAGCATGTAACACTGTTCTTCCGAATTGCTTTGATATATCCGGTATTATTATTTCTTGATCTAAAATGATTAGAAAAATATCCAAACTTTCCACATGCATGACATTTAACATTCATTCTACAATCTTCTGATCTATGACCATATTTCTTGCAGTTTGTGCATTGACCGGGAACAAAATTGTAGTTTTGATTTGCCTTATTTCTACATTGTTTAGCCATATTCCCAAATTTATTGCAAACAAAACATCTACCATTGAATTTATAAGCATTAGTTTGCCTTACTTGTTTCCTCTATTCTGATGATTTCTACATAACAGTTGACTAATCTTCATGAGCAGTACCAGAGCTTTCACCTTGTAGAAATCCAAGTCCTCTAGAATCTTCAATTTGTCTTTGTCTTTTTAGTAAGTCATCCAACTGTGCAGCACTAATCCTAAACTTTTCTTTATACTCACTTGCAGTAGTTAGATCATCTCTCAGAGTAGTTACTTGTCTTTCAATTTCTTGTTCATTATTCTGGGAGTGTGCCAAATCAATCCTCAACAGATTGTTCTCATGAGTCAATCTTCCACATTCATCAAACTTGTTTTCCAGAGATAAAATAAGATTATCTTCCTTCTTCTTTCTATCCTAAATATATTGTGATAATCTCATGGTCAGATCTTATATGACTTAGTTTCTGACATTGTTCCTTAAGAGCATTATTCTCCTCATCATCTGGTTGTTGCAGAAGTTCTTTTCTCTTGGCTTGAGTAGATGATAACCTTTCTTGTAGGATAAGAATGAATTCATTTGCAAAATTCAATTGTTCTTTCAATTTTAAGTTCTTCATCCTTTCAGCATCATAATCCTCAAGAGCCATCTCAAGTTGCTTTCTCCATAGCCATGTTCAAAGATTCTGGTTTCAGGATCTTCCTCAAGTTGTTAAACTTCTTCCGAGGTACCACACTCTGATACCAATTGTTAGGATCTGAGAACACTGAGAGGGGGGGGTGAATCAATGTTCTGTCGGAATCACCAATTTTTAACTTTCTAAACCATGCATGTATGTACCGGTAAACAAATAAGTATATAACAAGAAGCAAATAAACCATCCACATAAATGAACACCATAACACAGAATTTATACGTGGAAAACCTCAATGAGGAAAAACCATGGTGGGATTTGTGACCCACAATATCAATTCACTAGCCATATGAAAAGATTTTACATAAAATAGGGGCCTGCACTTACAGAAAGGCACACTGCCTAGAGCATAATGCTCATCACTAAAGAGGCTCACTGACTACGAGATTTTTGCCAAAGTAAATTACTGAAAATGAACTCAAGAATGCATCTGCTATGCCATATAGAGTTCCCGTTCTGGTTCTTCTCTGTACTGGTTCACAAACTTGAACTATTACCGGTATTACTTATCCTCTAAGAATGCTTTCCAAGTTATCTATAGATCATTGCATGATATAATGTTTGCATCCAAAAATAAGCTCCATACATATATTTTGCATCTTACAGTTCTTCTATACCTATATATGTCTATCTCTATTCCTTCATAATACCATCATCTCATTATATTTTAAATTGACCTAGCAGATTGACTTATATACCTATTACAGATGATATGCCTTATGTCGGCTTACAATACATTTACAAAAGATATTCAATGTCGGCCTCGACAATAATTACAAAATGATTTACTAAATAAATCTTCCTTGATGTCGACTTCCTTGAAGTATTGATGCTGGTGCCGGTGCCAGTGTCGGTGTATGCCTCCTAGTGCCAGTTTGTGACTTCCATCAAACCTTGTTGCCATCAATGACAACAAAATGAATCTAATGAGTGTCAATTTCCAATAGATACGGTATGTCAAAACATTGGGGACAATAATACACATCATTGCAACAATATTACAAAAAACAAATCTAGTCCATATTACTAAACATGTTGACAGATAAAAAGATAAACATGGAGCTAAGAAAAATGTAGTACGAAGGTAATGATTGACACATGGTTTAAAATATTATATAGATAAAATAGCCATCACCACCACCCACACAAAGTGAAACAAAAAAGTTTCACGGTCAAAGAAGCATAACGCGACGTGTTATTCATTTTGAAAAATTGTACCAAGTGACTTGTATAGCACATCTTAGCTGTTGACACAAATATGAAAATGTCATTTAGTCATCTACATATATAGAAGGTATACATAAATAATACATAGACAAATATGAACCAATAATACCAATGATGTGTTAGCGAGGGACATTCTGTGATCCTTGTCCAGATTGAGCAAAGTCAAAAGCCAATTGTCAGTGAGGACTCCTCTACCCAGATGTTGAGGGTATAGTGAACATTGTCATGCCTGTCTATGGTCTACTTTCACCAACTGTGAAAAAGAACTACTAAGTAAGCACGTGCACTATTGACATGTTTAGAAACCACTTAAACATGACACACTTGTGTACCAACCTATATTGACTATTTTGTCTTAAACATGGTAGATTATTGACCATTTTGTCTTTAATATAGCAGATTATTGACCATTTTGTGTTTAACATGGTAAATTATTGACCATTTTTATATTAAATGATAGATTATTGACCTTGTTCATGTTCAACATGGCAGATTATTGACCATCTTGTCTTACACATGGCTAGTTATTGACATGTTTGGAAACCACTTAAACGTGACATAGTTGTATACTAACCTGTATTAGATACAATAGATCCTATGGCAAGGACATGTGGTTCCGGTGCTTCGTCAAATAGCCTCTTGCTCTTCCACCTCCTAGTAGTCTCTAAGGGGAACTCAAAGGCCTTAGGGTGCATAACATCATCAAATATCTCAGTGCTCATATTCTACCTAGGCTGCCTCTGAATCCGACAATGATCCCTACTTACACTGAACCAAGGCTGCATTCAAACGATGCTTGTAGTGGCTGGATCAATATGGGGATTGAAATCAAATACCATGGCATCGGAATTGTAAATATCAACCATGTGTTGGTATTCTACACTTAGATGAGAATAGTTGATGTTGTCATTGATGGCAACCAACTGGTAATGTGGTTCACAGCATACATAGGCAACAAACATCATCTACCGGCACCGACAGGCACAACAAGATTATTTACACCGGCACCCAGTCTACACCGACAAAAGATCTTACCGGCACCCCAGCTGACATGGAAATTATATTGTTTTATATTATAATTATATTGTATAGCCGACATGATGTATTGTAAAGACTCATATATGTATGAGATCTTATAGGTCATTTCGATAGTGACACAAGTATGTGAAAAGTGTGCTAGGTATGTGAAATATTTATAGGTGATTAATGCAAGTGGATTATGAGAGTGAATATCTGTATATGCATTTTGATGTAATAATTATGATGAGTGAATAAGAGCAGAGCAGAGTGAAGAAAGGTTTATGGCAGAGGTATTTGACATAGCTTAAACTAGTACTGAATCAAGCATTCTAGATGCTATTTTGAGTAGTACATTGTCATTGGATTTAATCATCTAATTCTATAGTTAGTGTGACTCCTTTATGTGATTGAGCAGTGAGCTCTAGGCTGTTGGCATTCCTGCATGTGCAGGCCCCTATTGTATCAGTAATATTTATTCATATTGGCCAATGAGTAAATATTGTGGGTCACAAATCCCACTGAGGTTTTTCCCCTACCGAGTTTCCTCGCCAAAATATCTTGTGTTATGGTGTGCATTGATGTTGTCTCTCTTATTTCTCTTTATTGCTTTATTGCTTGTTTAGCGGTACATTAATTTGGGTTGTAAAGTTGCAAACAAGTTTAAATATTTCATATATCGGTTAGACACTGATTCACCCCCCTCCCCCTCTCAGTGTCTTTGGGACTGATCAAGTATTTAACAATTCGTATCAGAGCCTAGTCCTCTATTTGCAAAAGCCTAACAACTTGAGGAAGATTCTGAAACTGGTATCAATGGAAAGATTGAGACAATAATTGGAAGGATCTCTTGAAGATTTTGGTGCAGAAAAATTGAAGAATATCAAACTAGAAGATGAACTCAAAACTAGTCAGGAATTTATCAAAGCATTTCAAGATAACCTGGTTATAGAAAGAACAAGAGAAAAGAATTAAATGTGCAATTGCAAAATCAAGATGATGAATAAAAATAAACTCTTAGAGATATTGTAGATAAATTGAGACAAGAGAATAGTAACATGAAGAATGAGATGCAAGATTTAACCATGAGACTATGCAAGGATATTGAAGATAGAAAGAGGAATGAGGAATATTTGGGCAGAAGACTAAATGAAAGATTAGATGAATCTCAAAGGCTTGGTTATGAAAATGATATGCTCAAAACTAATTTGATCCACATGCAACATGACAAAGATGAACTTTTGAGATAGGTTAGCACTATGGAAAGTGAGTTGGTCACTGCAAATGAATACAAAGACAAATTCAAGAAAAGTTCAGAAAATCTTGATGATATGCTGAAAAGTCAGAAACCTGGTGGAGAAACAATTGGACTTGGATTTGAACATGGAGAAATCTCAGGGACTACAAACAATCATGATCACAACAAACCGATAAGGCAACCTAATGCTTATAAATTTAATGGGAAATGTTTTAACTGCAACAAATTTGGTCATAGAGAAAATCAGTGCAGATTTAGGAATAATCAGAATACAAACTTACCCACCAGTCAATGTTCCAAATGCAATAAAAATGGTCATAACTCAAACAATTATAGAATGAATGTGAAATTATATGTTTGTGGTAGATTTGGACATTTATCTAATCAATGCAAAACTCAAACCGGTCAAGGTTATGGAAAGGCTATTCAGAGAAACAATGTAACTTGTTATGCATGTAACAAAATCGGGCATATTGCAAAATTTTATAGAAGCAAGAATTCACTGATGAACAATAAAGTATCTAATAACAAAGGCAAAGAGAAGGTGACTGAAATCAAGCATGAATTTTCAAAACAATAATTTAGGAAGAGAGATCAGAAAGGTGATGAATCTGTCACTGCACCGGTAGAACAAGGTAATCCTACACCAACAGGAGATTCTTCATCCAACTAAGGAATAATCTTTAGGGGTAAGGCAACAAATTTAAAACCATGCATTTACCCTCGGTTGATGGTAAGAAGTTATATTTCTTCTTTACCGATAGATATGTGGAGTTTTTCACTTCACCAACGAGCATTTATTGTGGTTGTAGGTTAAAATTTTGGTTATAAAGGCATTGTAACCTTTCATTTCAACTCACCAAGAATCCAAGCATTTGAAGAGAGCAAAATTGAGCAAAGGCATTGTAAAGGCAAAGTAGAAAAGATCTTTTTCAGGGCATCCAAGGATTTCACAATTAAGAGGTATTTATCTTTCACAATGGCATCTTCGTCTTTTGTTCCTGAATTCATAGCAAACCCTACCATTGTGGAAAATATTAAGTGGCCTAGACTAGTTTTCAAGATCATTCCCAAGATAGAAAAACAAGATGATTCTATTGGTGCATTTTCCAAAATCCTGAAGAGAGTCGCATTCACTGAATACCCTAGGGCATACATACATTGCAACATAGAAAGTTTAGGATCTGAAGATTTGATGAGCATGTACATGAATGAAATTACTGACAAGGATGGGATAGTGAAACCAGAACATAAGGTAGTTAAGGATTTAGGTTTCATAGACATCCTCCATATCTCAGAATTCTCAGATGAAGTCGTCTGCTATGTCCTTAGTAGAGTTCACAGAGAATTTATGTGGTTGGACTCAGTATTCAAGATTACCAATGAAGCTATCAAAGTTTTTACTAGTTTACCCTCCACTAGTTCTAGACTTGATAAAAAGAAGAAAATCCCTAACAAGGAAGTTATGAGATTAACCGAAGCTACATATGACAACTGGTCACTTAAGGTTAATGACATAAAGGGCAAAAATGTTAAATTTTCTAGCATGATAATTGGATATAAAGTTGGTCACACAAATAGATTGAATTCTATGTCAAGTTCATGCATTCATAGTGCACATGAGATGATTGTAAACAATGCAAAGATTGATATTTGTGAATGGTTGAAGGATGAATTGCTAGAAAATTTGGATAAGATAAAAGGTGACAAGAAAGGAACATTCAAATTTGGAAATTTGTTGGTATGTTTAATGCTTTACTTTTCTAAGGAGATCCCTGACATAGGTCATAAAGATTTTGCCTATGATATTTTTGTTGGAAAACAGATAGAGGAGGAAATCATCGGTATGGGAGCTAATAGTGCTGAGTTGGTGAAAAATTACTTCAAAAAATTTCAAACCAGAATGAAACAGAGAGAAAGGATTTCCCAAAGCATCATAGACAAATATGATAAAAAAAATATGCTTTGTAGTAAAGAGAGATGATGTCTAGATGGAAGCAATCAGACCCAGAACAATATGGATTATTGAAATGTGATATGAGGTGGACTCTCACATCTTGGAATCATATGCAAAAATACTCCTAGATGCAACACCGAAACCATCAGAGAAAATATTTGGTAGTGCTGAAACAATTGAAAGTGATGTAGCCATGATGAAGGAAAGAAAGAAAAGAGAAAAATTCATGAAATATGCTTCTAAAATGGTAAAAGAAGTTATAGAAGGGTTGATGAGTCTTGGCAGTATTGTTGCTGAAGTAAAAAGTGTTGGTATTTTGGTATGGTTCTGTCATTGATGTCAACACCTACTTAATACACCTACTTTGGAGATCCAGCAACATTCACCAGCAATCGGTAAACTATTTAAATAGTCACCGGTATATGGTTAACCGATAGGATATAATGTTCACCGGTACTTGCATTGACATGGAAGACACCTAGTAATGTCGAAGACATCATGTGGACACTTTTCTTTGAAGCAATAATCATTGGTATATTCTTATTTGCATATTTGCTTTTATCGGCAAATAGGTCCAGGTTATCTAGGGTTACACTGGCAGGTTTATCTTTTCCAGATCAGCATGGCATGCTATGGAAATGATTTATTACTGTTGTAAATGCATTAAGCTGACATGTTCAATTGGTTTTTGCATCGGATATTGTATTATTTGTAAAATGTTTTATTGTAATATCTTATAAAGCCGACCTACTAAAATTGATCTTAGGGTATGGTATAAATGTAAGATCTTATTTGTAAGATCAAGTGTGGAATGTGAAAAAGATTTAAGGAAGGATATATGCGAGATCAAGCAGAGATATACACAAAGACATCATTTGAAGGTGAAGTTAGGTTTTTGTAGAAGCATATCAACATTACACCAGTACTGAATCTAGCATATGAAGATGTTATTTTATGCAATACATTCTCATTGGATTTAACCATCCAACTGTAGTCAGTGTGACTCCCATTTGTGTTTGAGCAGTGAGCTCTAGGCTGTTGGCCTTTCTGCATGTGCAGACCCCTCTTTGTACACTTACTATCTGTAGTAGTATCATCTGATTGTGGGTAAGGTTTCCCACCATGGTTTTTCCCCTTACAGGGTTTCCACGTACAAATATTTGTGTCATGTGTTGTGGATGACTTCATGTTTATGTTTCATGCATTAATTCTTACCGGTATAGCAATTTTCTTTTAACACTGTTTACCGACATACTTAACTGTCTTACTGGTACTAAGCATTAAGTTGGTTAATATGATTTTGCTTTGAATTTATTAGACAACTGATTCACCCCCCCCTCTCAGTTGTCCCCGTGACCTACAATTGGTGTCAGAGCCTAGTCCTCATTTTTTGAAGAAGTTTAACAACTTGAGGAGATCCAATGTCTACTAATTATTTCAGAAAGGATAGTCCTAAACTTGATGGAACCAACTATGGAATATGGAAAATCAGAATGGAGACACATCTGGGAAGTTACTAAGAATGGTTATACTGCTATTGTAGCTAGTCAGCCTGCTCCTATTACTTTAGCTAAAGATGAAGAAAATGATTGCAAAGCAAGAGAAGTACTCTTGAGCACATTATCAGATCAACAAATCATGGGGTTATTAGATAGATCTACTGCAAAAGCTATTTGGGATCATTTGGAAACACTGAATGAAGGGGATTCCATAGTCAAAATTGCAAAACTTGAAAGCTTCCGAGTCAGGTATGAACATCTGAAAATGGAAGAAGATGAAAGAATTTATGCTTTTATGGAAAGAGTAAATGAAATTGTTTTAGGTATCAAATGTTGTGGAGGAACCTTGAGTGAAGATGAGATTGTTTCAAAAATCTTAAGAGGTTTGCCACCAGCATATAAAATGAAGGTTACTGCTATTAATGAGTTGAGAACAATGCCTAATACATCAGTAACTAGGGATACATTGATTGGAAAACTTTCAGCTTTTGAAATTGAGGAATTTGGTCCTATTGCTACTATAAAAACTCATTTGGCCTTCAAAGCATCAACATCATCTACTCCATCTTTTGATAAATCAGACTGGAGAGCCTTTTATGCAAGAGAACTTGAAGAAACCGGGAAGGAGAATGAAGAGCTTGAAGAACTTGAAGCACTATTTGCAAGAAAAATGCCAAAAGGTCCAATTGGAAGTAAGTATGAAGGTAAAGCACCCTTTAAATGTTTCAACTGCAATAAGATTGGTCATATGGCTTCAAGATGCCCTGATAGACATGCTAGACTAAGAGAAGAAGATAGAAGGACATACAAACCTAATCTTGAATATCAGAGATATAGATTTAAGAAAAACAAAGATAAATCTTGTTACATTGCTGATGAAGGTGTGACTGATGATTCTGATGAAGATTCAATAGACAACAGATGGGTCTTTGTTGCTATAATAGAAGATCAACCAGTACCTATTGCTCAATTGGTAGAACAAGCCCTAGCAGCTAAAGTGGAATCAAAGGATGAATGGATTATTGACTCAGGATGCTCACATCACATGACTGGAGACAAAGGTAAATTCTTGAACTTTCAAGAATACAATGGAGGTTTAGTAAGATTCGGAGGTGACAAAGCCTGTTCAATAAAAGGTAAGGGTTCAATATCTCTTGATGGTAAACATAACACTGACAATGTTTACTATGTTGAAGGATTAAAACATAATCTTTTAAGTGTTGGTCAATTAGTTGAGAAAGGTTTTCAGTTACAATTGAAAAATGGAAAATGCAAAATCATGAATAGAACTGGTTTGGAAATTGCAACCGGTAATCAGACTAGAGGTAATATCTTTCATTTGAATAACAATGAAAAGGCGTGCTTAATTGCTCATATAGATGAAAGTTGGATATGGCATAAAAGACTATGTCATGTAAATTTTGATTGCATGGTAAAAATCAGTACTTCTAAGGCAGTTAGAGATCTACCTAAAATTGTGAAACCTCAGAATACAATTTGCAAGGAATGTCAATTTGGAAAACAAGTTAGAGCTAGTTTCAAAAGTATTCCAGAAAAATTCAATAATGCTCTTGATTTAATCCACACTAATTTATGTGGACCGGCTAGAACTAAAAGCCTACAAGGTGATAGATATTTCATGCTAATTATTGATGATTATTCTAGAATGTGTTGGGTTACTTTTCTCAGAGAAAAATCAGAAGCACTTGGGAAGTTCAAACTATTCAAAGCAATGGTTGAAAATGAAACTGGTAAGAAAATTAAATGTTTAAGATTAGATCAACGAGGAGAATTCACATCCAGAGATTTTAATACATTCTATGAAGTAAATGGAATCAAAAGACAGTTATCAGCATCTCAGACACCACAACAGAATGGAGTTGTTGAAAGGAAAAATAGAACTATTTTGGATGCAGCAAGAAGTATGCTATCAGAAGCAAATCTACCACATGTGTACTGGAGAGAGGCAGTAAGCACTGTTGTCTATACATTCAACAAAGTTCACATCAAAGGTGAAACCGATAAGACCCCTCATGAACTATGGTTTGGTAATACTCCTACTCTTAAGTATTTCAGAATTTTTGGAAGTAAATGTTATATTAGAAGAGATGAGTATATTGGCAAGTTTGATCCTAGAAGTGATGAAAGAATATTTCTTGGTTATTCATCTAAGAGTAAAGCTTATAGATGTTTTAATAAAAAATTACAAAAAATTGTTGAGAGTACAAATTTAAAGATTCATGAACAATTCAGAGGAACTTCAAGGTATATAGACATTGAACTAGTAACATAAATTATGACAAATGAACCAATAGTAAATCCACCGGTACAGAATGATGATCCAGTTACTCCAGTATCATCAGAGGATACCACAGTAATTAAAGAACAAAAGCAGACTAAGACACCCCGGTATGTAAGACTGAATCATTCTGAAGATTAGATAATTGGAAGCAAATTTAAAGGAGTCATGACAAGAGGAAGATTGGCAAATGAAGAGGTATGTCTTATTTATTAAATTGAACCATTATCTATCAATGAGGCATGTGAAGATAAATTTTGGATTAAAGCTATGGAAGAAGAATTAGGACAAATTGAGAAAAATAATACTTGGACATTAGTTCCCCGGCCTGGAAATAAAAATATAATTGGAACCAAATGGGTATTTAAAAACAAACTCAATGAAGATGGTAAGGTTGTCAGGAATAAAGCAGGACTAGTGTGTAAGGGATATTCTCAGAAAGAGGGAGTTGATTACAATGAAACCTTTGTACCGGTAGCCAGAATTGAGGCAGTTAGATTATTCTTGGCCTTTGCAGCTCACAAGGATTACAAAGTTTATCAAATGGATATTAAATGTGCATTTTTGAATGGAGATCTTGAAGAAGAAGTCTATATTGAACAACTTGATGGATTTTCTTTGACAGATAACAATGATATGGTTTGCAGATTAAGAAAAGCTCTGTATGGACTAAAACAAGCTCCAAGAGCCTGGTATGCAAGATTGGATAAGTATCTTTTAAAAATTGGTTTTACTAAAGGAAATGTAGATAGCAATTTATATTACAAAGTAACTAATGATGACATCTTGATTATGGAAGTATTTGTTGATGATATAATCTTTGGAGGAGAAGATGGAAAGAATTTTCTCTTAAAATGCAGCATGAATTTGAAATGTCTATGATTGGAGAAATAAAATTCTTTTTAGGATTGCAGATTTTATAGACTGATAAAGGCACATTTTTGAGTCAATCTAAGTACTTGAAAGAACTACTTTAGAAATTTGGGATGGAAAACTCTAAACCGGTAAGCACACCTATGACTACAAATGACAAATTATCTCAAAGGGATGAATCTACACCTATCAATCCAACTAGATACAAATCTATGATAGGAGGTTTACTGTATTTGACACAAACTAGACCTGTTATTATGAATGCAGTATGTATAGTTTCTAGATTTCAGAGTAATCCTAGGGAAAATCATGAATTAGCAGTAAAAAGGATTTTTCGGTACTTACAAGGCACAACAAATCTTGGATTCTAGTATCCTAAAGATGAAAATTTTGATCTATATGCATACACAGATGCAAATTGGGCAGGAGATGTCGATGATAGAAAAAGCACCACTAGAGGAGCATTCTTTCTTGGAAAGAGATTAGTTTCTCGGTTAAGTAAGAAACAGAGTTGTACATCTTTATCAACAGCAGAATCAAAATATGTTGCAGCAGCAACAAATTGTACACAGGTACTTTGGCTTAAGCAAATGTTGAAAGACATAAAGGTAAAATGCAAGGAACCTATTACTATATATTGTGATAACACTACAGCAATTGATATATCTAAGAATCCAGTATTACATTCTAAAACAAAACATGTTTCTATCAAACTAAATTTTCTAAGGGAAAAAGTTGAAGAAAAGGAAATAAAACTGGTTTATGTGAATACTAAAGAACAGCTTGCAGATATTTTTACAAAACCTTTGCCTAAGGAAACTTTTGAGTATCTCAAAGATCAGCTCGGTGTCTTACCTCCACCGGTAGAGACTTAGACAGTTGATGATTGTCATCATCCAACATAATTAAATGGACAAATCTTTTATTCCGGTATTTGATGAGGAAGCTAATTCTAAGGGGGAGTAGTTGGTATATTGAATTAGTTGGTATTTTGTATGAACTTGACCTTTTTGTGACTTTGGTATTTGATGTAAAAAGGGGGAGAGATATATGGAAAAACACTAAGGAAAGATATATGGAAAAATGCATTATCTTTTTGAGGAGAGGTTGGTATTGAAAATAAATCTTTGAATAAACACATATTACTCCCAAGGGGAGAATTGGTTTTTGTACTTGGCATTTCTGTTTTGGCACTTTGATGGTTTTTCCATCTTGTGTTGCCATCAATGCCAAAGGGGGAGATTGTTGGTATTTTGGTATGGTTTTGTCATTGATGTCAACACCTGCTAAATACACCTACTTTGGAGATCCAGCAACATTCACCAGCAATCAGTAAACTATTCAAACAGTCACCGATATATGGTTAACCGGCAGGATATAATGTTCACTGGTACCTGCATTGACATGGAAGACACCTGGTAATGTTGAAGACATCATGTGGACACTTTTCTTTGAAGCAATAATCATTGGTATATTCTTATTTGCATATTTGCTTTTACCGGCAAATAGGTCCAAGTTATCTAGGGTTACACCGACAGGTTTATCTTTTCCAGATCAGCATGGCACGCTATGGAAATGATTTATTATTGTTGTAAATACATTAAGCCGACATGTTCAATTGGTTATTCCATCAGATATTGTATTATTTGTAAAATGTTTTATTGTAATATCTTATAGAGCCGACCTACTAAAATTGGTCTTAGGGTATGGTATAAATGTAAGATCTTATTTGTAAGATCAAGTGTGGAATGTGAAAAAGATTTAAGGAAGGATATATGCGAGATCAAGCAGAGATATACACGAAGACATCATTTGAAGGTGAAGTTAGGTTTTTGTAGAAGCATATCAGCATTACACTGGTACTGAATCCAACATATGAAGATGCTATTTTGTGCAGTACATTCTCATTGGATTTAACCATCCAACTATAGTCAGTGTGACTCCCATTTGTGTTTGAGCAGTGAGCTCTAGGTTGTTGGCCTTTCTGCATGTACAGACCCCTCTTTGTACACTTACTATCTGCAGTAGTATCATCTGATTGTGGGTAAGGTTTCCCACCATGGTTTTTCCCCTTATAGGGTTTCCACGTACAAATATTTGTGTCATGTGTTGTGGATGACTTCATGTTTATGTTTCATGCATTAATTCTTATCGGTATAGCAATTTTCTGTTAACACTGTTTACCGGCACACTTAACTATCTTACCAGTACTAAGCATTAAGTTGGTTAATATGATTTTGATTTGAATTTATTCGACAATTGATTCACCCCCCCCCCTCTCAGTTGTCCCCGGGACCTACAAAAATTCTATCAGAGTAGACACTGGTAGCTCATGTTTCCTCGGTTGTTACTTCTTCTAAGATAGAAAGAGATAAAGAAGCTGAATTTAAAAGAGTTGAAAGTAAGAAAAGAAAACCTTCATCAGCACCTGCGCCATCTCCAAAGAAGTCAAGGACACAAAGAAAGAAGCAACAGGCTGTAAAAGAGCCCAGTGGTTCCAAGAAGAAGGTAAATCCTGTGAAAGAAATCATAACCTAAGGCACCGGACACTCTTACATTGGAGGAATTGATAAATGAAATCACACAAGAAGGTAACCATAGTAATGTAAATAAACTCTATCATTCTTTCAAGGATGTAGATAAAAACACTATAGAGGAAAGCATTATATTACATCTTGATATCTACAAGAAATTTCTCATTGAAGTTGTAGATGATCTACGTAATGATTTGTATTTGAGGTTAGAAGCTAAAAGGATGTCAGTTATGGAATTAGATAAGAAATTAAAAGTTGAAGCATTGTTGGCGGTTCACCCTGTTAACTCCAAACAAGAGATTGATGAATTGATTGCAGAAGCCAACTGGTCAGTTTTTGTAAGTGGTCACCAACAGGTTAGCCTTATCGTAGGCCGAGTTAAGGAAATTGTAGATGAAACAACAAACAAGTGGGACATATTATTTGTGGAAAGAGAAAAGAAAGAAGAAAAGGATAGACAAAAAATGGATGTCTTTTACAAAGGTATATCAAAAGGATAAAGGTAAAGGTAAAATTGGTAGTGTACCTAATATAATGGTCATGGATAACCTTCTTCCACCAGCACATGACACCCCACCAGTAACTGCAGAGGCACCGGTACAAACTATCAGTCAACCAGAAGAGAAGGCAGAGGAAATAATAAGAGATGACACCAATCTAGAATCTGATGTTCTTTTTAACATGAATGTGGACACACAAGACTTCAACATTGTCATGGACAAAGAGACTGCAGAGGTAAAACAAACTGATGCTACAAATATTGAAATCTCTGAGTCATCGGTCAACATTGTTGACTCTCAGTTCATTGAAATACCAGCATAAGTTGAGAAACCTGATGCCATCCCAGATGCTACTAAGCCTAACATTGAGAAACTGGTAGAAGCACAAGAAGAAGCAGAAGTAAAAACACAAACTGAACCTACAAATGTCAACAATCAGTAGAAGCTAGAGAAACTAACAAAGAAAGAACCTGAATAGAGCATAGTTGAACCAGCAGTCGACAAGATAGAGAATAAGGAAGATAGTAAGATTGAAAGAAAAATTGAAACACAGAATGAGTAAAAAGCAGAAATAGTGAATAAAGAAGAGGTCAATGATGGAAATAAGGAAGAAGTGTTTAAGGCAATTGGACAAGTGTCTAAAGAAAAGAAAGTTATAGCCGAGCCTAGCACTTCCACCTTGAATTTCATGCCTACAAATGTGACTGATGTACTTTTGGATTCAATTAAGAGGATCATAGATTGTAACGCCTTAGCAGTCAAGGCCATTGATGACACACTACCTATATTGAAGATGATTGTACCGTCTTGTAAGATAGATCACATTGATGGATCTTTAGGTAAATTGGACATATTGTCCAAATTTATTGCTTCAAATCTATTAATTGTAGATAAGATTAATGAGGAGACTGTTAAGGAAAGGGTGAATAAGGAGAAAAATGAATTCTTTAATAAAACTATCAAGGATTGTACTGAGCACATTGATTCCTTATTACTGGTACTTACTTTCACCATTCTAGAATATAAAGAATTGTATAAGGAAGCATGCAAGCCTCACAACTTGACAGAAGACATTAAGGAAGAGATAAAGAAGACACAAAAAGAGATTGATGATATAGTAGACAATATGATAGGTTCTTTGGAACTTACATCAGTTTTTTATCAAGAAATGGCAGTTTTTGAGGAAAATATTGAGAAACTGGAAAAAGAAAGGCCAAGGATAAGAATGAAGGCACGTGAGCTGAAAAAAAAAATTGGTCCTAGAATGGACAACCTTATAACTCAGCAGGTTGAGCTGTCCAAAGTAACAATTCAAGGAGAAAGATAACCAGAGCAACAAATGCATTACTAGACCGATATGATCGAATAGACTGAAACCATTATCTCTGATAGCACCAAATTCATGTAGTCTTAATTTTATTTTGGGAGATATCTTTCAAATTGTACATAACCGGATATAGTCTATGAGGTAGAATTTTGAATTCTTTGATTTTTTTTTGACATCCTTTGTCATTGATGTTAAAGGGGGAGTAGTAGTATGGAGAAAAATGTACAAATGAGATCATTTTCTTAGGGGGAGTACTTTTTTTAAATCAAGTTTTGGACTTCATTTTTGGATATCAATTTTTGGATTTTTCTCATGAGTGTTGCCATCAATGCCAAAGGGAGAGATTGTTGGCTTTCTACACTCAGATGATAATAGTTGATGTTGTCATTCATGGCAACCAACTGGTAATATGGTTCATAGCATACATCGGCAACAAACATCATCTACCGGAACTCGTAGGCACAACAAGATTATTCACACCGGCACCCAGTCTACATTGACAGAAGATCTTACCGGCACCCCAGTCGACATGGAAATTATATTGTTTTATATTGTAATTATATTGTATAGCCAACATCATGTATTGTAAAGACTCATATATGTATTAGATCTTATAGGTCATTTAGATAGTGACATAGATATGTGAAAAGTGTGTTAGGTATGCGAAATATGTATAGGTGATTAATGCTAGTGGATTATGAGAGCGAATATTTGTATATGCATTTTGATGTAATAATTTTGATGAGCGAATAAGAGAAGAGAAAAGTGAAGAAAGGTTTATGGTAGATGTATTTGAAAGAGCTTAAACCAATACTAAATCAAGTATTGTAGATGCTATTTTGAGCAGTACATTATCATTGGATTTAATCATCCAATTTTGTAGTCAATGTGACTCCTTTTTGTGATTGAGCAGTGAGCTCTAGGTTGTTGGCCTTCCTGCATGTGTAGGCCCCTATTGTATCAGTAATATTTTTTCATATTGGCCAGTGAGTAAATATTGTGGGTCACAAATCCCACTGAAGTTTTTCCCCTATCGGGTTTCCTCGCCAAATATCTTGTGTTATGGTGTGCATTGATGTTGTCTCTCTTCTTTCTCTTTATTTCTTTATTGCTTGTTTACCAGTACATTAATTTGGGTTGTAAAGTTGTCAAACAAGTTTAAATGTTTCATATACTGGTTCGACACTGATTCACCCCCCCCCTTTCAGTGTCTTCGGGACTAATCAAGTATCTAACACCATGAACCTCTCCACACAACCTACAAATGCCATTATTTTTTTGCATGATTGTGGCATTGTTTGTGACACCATCTTCAAATTTGTGCTTGCTTCATTCCATGTCATGATGTAAGAATCCTCTATATGTGCTTTTGCACTGGAAATGGTATCGACAACTGGCAGAGATGGGTGTTCATTAACGTTATTAGATATTGGAGTTGACATAGGAATAGGTTTTGCACGAAACAATATCTTAGAGTGAAGTGTAGATATTTTAAATAACCATACATAAACATTGACAAACCAAACAAGTTTAGTTGCACTTGACATCAACTTACCTAGGAGACGTGTATCAATAAATGAGTTGTCAACCATTGCAACAAACTTCAAAGCATGCGTGTATGTGTTTCCTTGCAAACTCCACGGATAGTCACATATGTACAAGTGATCACCGCATTTCATAACCACAAAGCAATTGCAAGAGGACTGACCTTTCACCCAGTACAAACCAGGATTTGTGTCATCTAGAAAAAAATCGGCATCACGAATTTCCTTTGCCCTCTCCATGCTAGTTCACAAATATGACAACCTATAGTTTCTAATAAATCCATAATGTTGCAACAATCTCTTTTTCTTGTAGAATGGTTCCACTTTATAGGAAAGCTTGTGATAAAGATTGTCCATGCTCCTTGTGCACATCTTCTTATTGTCTCTTAGGTGCAGCACCTTGAATTTGCCATAGTATGATTTGATGGCATTATTTGTGTCTTGGTTAGCGTGAGGGAAATTCTTGAAGTTTTTTGTCCACATTGCTACCCAAAAGATGAAAAAAAAGGAATATGTCAATGAACAAATGAATGCAACAACTATCTCAATGAAAGAGTTAACAAGTCAGGGAGGGAAAATCTAAGGTAATGCAAAACTCACCAATACGGCCATCTCAACACCATGTGTTGTGGAAGTAGTCTAGAAAACATTACTGATCAGCGAATTACACAAAGAAATTATGCACTTGTTGAGTAATGCACTCTTCACTTTCATGCATTGCCATCATTATCTACCCTAAATGGTGGAAAATTTCCATTACTCTTTCCTTTTTTGCATACTTGTAGACATTCTTCAACCATCCTCATTGCACGTGTGATGGGGGGGTCACCTAGTTGGTGTTGCTCAAGTCCACCAACTCTCTAGGCCTAATTGCATTCTAGAACTCCAAGTCCTTCTCAATATCTTCTAGGTATTTCTTCTTAACCATTCCAAGGTGTTTGTTTCAAGTGTTTTGGCTAGGAACCCTACCAAGTTACAATGCTTCCCATGTGCTCAATTATGGCTTTCTTGGCTTCAACTTGTCAAATTGACCTCCTACTATTGTGAGTTTATGTAGAGGTGTAAAGGTGGCTACTAACATGTTTTGAATGCCTTTTGGGTCCATTTTAGGTTTTCAATCTTTTCCCTCCTTACCGATTTCACCATTTTGCCTAGAAAAGGGCTACAAGGAATTAGCCCTATTAGGCCTCCAAAATCCGGTTTTCTAGGGTTTGGAGGAAAATGGTCCAAAAGACCCCCTTTAAATTTTGTATTTTATTCAAAGATACACCTAACCTCAATTTATTTTTGTGGTTTTGGTTCCTTACTACACCGTACAATATGCTAACCCCAAAATGAGGGTTTTGAAGGGTTTCTAGGCCTTCTAGTCGGCAGTGACTGGTCAAGTTGGTGTTTGGGCATCAAATGATTTTTTCAAGGCTTATCCTTGCATTGGAAACTCTTTCCCAACTTCATGGACCCTTCCAAAATATTATATGGTGGTTTGGCATTCAGCCTTGCAGTTTGCACGTCAATTTCACATTGTTTCCTTGAGCCGAGTTGCTCCTGGACTCGCCTAGAACAAGGTGACAGTCATATTGAAAATCATCTCCAGAACTTGTCCCTACATATGTACACTTTAAAATTGGTTTCCCTTCATTTCCCAACAGTCCATGATGGTAGCACATGTGGAATTCATGGGGCAACCATTTTACATAAAACTGCTATATACAAGCCAAAATTGGCTATGTGCAAACCAAAACAAGAAAACACTAATGTAAACTATCTAAAAAGATTGAAATGGAACTAAAAACTCAGTAACACACCAAATAAACTCAATCCATTTCTATATTAATGGATTCAATCCATTTGCATTTACAAAAATGAACAAAACAAGCCAAAAAACTGCCAACTAGTCTGAAAATGAGTAGTTTTAGATTGTTGAACTTACAAAACCAAGTCTCCAACCTTGGTAACCATGCAAGAGAGGGTTCTTATATAATTTACCATGTGTGGAGTCTTTATATGTTTTTGTACAATCCCTAACTCCATCTCTAATCAAATTAAGACAAAAGTTGTCATGACAACTTTTTGCAACTTTGCCCTTTTTCACTTTTTGTCCTTCTCAACCTATGAGGCCTATTCTAAGTCATCACACATGAATTTTTTAAAAATTTCTAAGACTAGTTTAACCCTCTCTAATTCCTATACCACGTTTTGACACTTTTGACCATCAAGAAGGTCAACTACCTACTCAAGTGACTATTTATGCACAAAATACAAACCTAAGAAAAAATGAACTCAACCTAGGCCTACATTGACTCTAAACACTAACTCTTGGACCCTCCTAGAGTCCTTATTCACTAACTAGCTTGGCTAGGGTCAGTACAAGCCAAAATTGATAAATCACCACTAGCCTAAGTCCTAGGTGCTCCTGCACCATTCTCCCAAACAAAAGAAAATCATGTCACCTCCTTGGGAATTAGATTCTGATCAATTCCTAGCTTCTTAAACTCTGTCTCAAGTACCCATGTAGCTTCAGCATCATCCATACCCTTCCATTTGATTGGGTGCTCCCAGTAGGCTTGATGTCTTGTCTTCTTGGCGATCCTTGAACTCAACACCTTCTCAACCTTTGGATTTGGTTTGGCTGGTAACTGAAGGTTGTTCATATAATCTAGTACCTCTGAGTGACTGCAATCTGAACCTTGAATGGATCCCTTGTAGGAAACTAAGTCTGCTATGTTGAGAACCGGTGACAATCCTATGTCACTAGGTAGATCCACCTTGTACACATTTTCTCCATACTTGGCTAGAATGGCACATGGACCTATCCTTCTCATTTGCAACTTGTTAGGCACTCCTTGTTGTAGCCTTACTTTGTTTAGGTGCACCATGACAAGATCTCCCACTTGAAATTGTAGGTTCTTCCTTCTTTCATCAACTTTTTGTTTGAGTTTTCTTGTGTTTTCTATTAATGCTTTCTTGATTGATTCATGGACCTCCTTCATTGATTGAGCAAAGTCTTATGCATATCCACTTCTTGCTACTACACTTCCTAAGTCTCTCAACTCCAAAATATCTCTTGGGTGCACACCATAGACCACTTCAAAAGGGCTCTTGTCAGTAGTCCTATTCATGGTGTCATTATATGCATTTTTAGCTTGTGAGAGTACTTGATCCCATGTCTAACCATACTCTTTAATAAGGCACCTTAATAATTTTCCAAAGCTTCTATTCACCACTTCAGTCTACCCATCTATTTGAGGATGGTAGGCTGATCCAAAAGAGAGGTTGGTGCCAATATTTTGCCAAAGTGTCTTCCAAAAATGACTCATGAACTTTGAGTCCCTATCTGAAACAATGCTCATGGGTAAACCAAGTATCCTCACTACCTCTTTGAAGAACAAATGAGATATTTGGCATGCATCATGAGTAGTCTTGCAAGGCACAATGTGAGCCATTTTGCTAAATCTGTCCACAATGACATAAATGTTGTCAAATCCCTGCTTTGTCCTTGGTAAACCTACTACAAAGTCCATACTAATGCATTCCCAAGGTCTATTTGGTATGGGAAGAGGTTGGTATAAACTGGCATTTGAAGAAGTACCTTTGGCCTTTTGGCAAAATATGCAAGTCTCCACATACCTTTTCACATCTTGATTCATCCTTGGCCAATAGTAATACCTCTGAACCAACTCTTGAGTCTTATTGACCCCAAAATGTCCACTAAGGCTGCCATTATGCTTCTCTTGAATAAGGTTTTCTCTCGTTGAGCCTCTAGGCACGCAAAGTTGCCCACCTCTAAACAATAGTCCATTTTGCAAAGTAAAATCAGAATACTCACTATGGAAGTGATTTTGATACTCCTTACACACCTTGTAGTCATTTGAGAAGTATTTATCCTCCGGGCATAAGTCTCTAAACCTGTCAAAACCTATGCTTCTCAATTGGATTTCTTGGACTGTCAAAAGTCTCCTGCTTAATGCATTAGCAACCTAGTTTAATTGCCCTTTCTTGTGCTTAATGGTGAATGTGTAGGATTGCATGTACTCCACCCATCTCATGTGTTTATGACTAAGTTTGTCTTGTGAGTTTAGAAAACTCAATGCTTGGTTGTCCGTATAGACTACAAATTCCTTAGGAAGGAGATAGTGTCTCCACTTCCTCAAAGCCTGCACTAAAGCATATAACTCAAGATCATAAGAGGATTATTTCCTCTTGGCATCACTTAGCTTCTCACTATGGAAGGCTACTGGTCTTTCTTCTTTGCTTAGGACAACACCTACTGCAACATTTCTTGCATCACATTCCACTATGAAAATTTTCTCAAAACTAGGCAAAACTAGCACTGGTTGAGTAGCTATCTTCTCCTTCAAGGTTTCAAAACCTTTGTTTGCTTGTTCACTCCACTAAAAATTTTCCTTTATTCCACCTCTAATGGTGTCTAACATTGGTGCACATATTGCACTAAATTGCCTAATGAACTTCTTGTAGTACTGAGCTAGTCCATGGAAGCTTCTCACCTTTGTTGCTGACCTAGGAGTAGGCCAATTTACAATGGCTTCAACCTTGCTGGGATCCATCTTGAGGTTTCCTTGAGACAACACAAACCCAAGGTAAACCAACTCCTTCTTAACAAATTCACACTTTTCCATGTTCATGGTTAGCTTTTCATCATACAATCTTTGTAATACATCTTGCAAATGACTAATATGATCTGCCCTATCCTTACTTAAAATGAGAATATCATCTAGGTATACCACCACAAATTTACCTATGAAGTCCTTCATCACCTCATTCATGAGTTTCATGAAGGTTCTTGGAGCATTTGATAAGACAAATGGTATTACAAGACACTCATAAAGACCCTATGTAGTCTTGAATGCAGTTTTCCATTCATCACCCTCCTTAATCCTAATTTGGTGATATCCAATTTTAAGGTCAATCTTGGTAAAGTAATTGGCTTCCCCTAAAAAATCCATTAGGCCTTCTATTCTAGGAATTGGGAACCTATATCTGATGGTGATCCTATTTATAGCTCTAGAATTAGTACACAATCTCCAAGTACCACCTTTCTTTGGGGCTAACACGGTAGGGACAGCACGAGGGCTAATGCTTTTCCTAATTAGGCCTTGGTCTAAGAGCTCTTGGATTTTCTTGGCAATCTCAACATTTTGTTGGGGAGCCATTTTATAAGCTGCCTTATTAGGCAAGGATGCTCCAGGAATGAAGTCTATTTGATGGCTTATGGTTCTTTTAGGAGGTAAGGTGGTTGGTTGTCCATCACTTACTATGCCTTTGAATTTCTTCAACAAGTCTTGAACCTCTATTGGCAAATTTGGTAGCTCTTTCTTGTCTTCCTCTTTAGGCTTCGTTACTAGTGCAAACTATTGGCATATGCACACTCCAATGAGACATTGTAGGTGACTGAAGGTTTTTTCATTGATGGCAACCTTACAATCCTATGACACTGACAAGTCATTCCACCGGTACTAGCAAGATCAGACTCTACACTGACACTCACATCACTAGCACCGACAATGAAAGGAAGCATACTGACACAGAGGCCAACAAGATTTTTGTTATTAATATATTTTGTTTATTATTGTAAAATCTTTGTAAGCCGACTTGGCAAGTTGTAAAATGACTCTTATATAAGAGAAATCATTGTAGAACATTTGTAATGAAGAAAGACGATTGTAATTAGGCAAAATAAGGTAGACCTATTATGCGAATTATAGGTTAAGGGTTTATGTAAGAAGTAGAGAAGAAACTGGTACTAGATTTGGCATTACAGATGCTATTTTGAAGCAGTACAAGACACTAGATTTATATAATCCATTTTGTAAGTCAGTGAGACTTCCTATTTTGTATTTGAGCAGTGAGCTCTAGGCAATTGGCCTTCCTGCATGTGCAGGCCCCTCTTGTAGCAGTAATATTCTCTTATTGGCCAGTAAGTGAATATTGTGGGTCAAAAATCCCACCGAGGTTTTTCCCACACTAGGTTTCCTCATTAAATCCTTGTGTTATGGTGTGTTTTTCATGTGGTTGTTTTTATCTCTATTTATTGCATTGCTTTCTGCTTACCGGTACACAGTATTAATATGCTCTACATGTTTTAAGTTAAGAAAATCTAATCACCAGTTAGATACTGATTCACTCCCCCCTCTTAGTATATGTGGGAATCCTAACAATTGGTATCAAAGCTTGGTCCTCTATTTTTAGAAGCCTAATAGCTTGAGGAAGATCTTGACATCGGTAGAGATGGAAAATCTGATGAAGCAACTTGAAGGAGCTCTCTCAGACTATGATGCAGAAAAATTGAAAAATATCAAACTTGAAGATGATCTAAAGGTTGCTCAAGATATCATTCAAGCACTTCAAGAGAATCTTACTATTTCAAGAAACAAGAGAAGAGAACTTTGTGAAAAGATGCAAAATGAGAATGATGAAAAAGAAACTCTTAATGATATGATAAACAAGCTGAAGCAAGAGAACATGACAACAAAGAATGAGATGCAAGATATGACTATGAGATTTTGTAAAGAAATTGAAGATAGAAAGAAGAATGAAGAAGATTTGACTAGAAGACTAAGTGATGCTGCAAATGAGAACACAAGACTTAGCTATGAAAATGATTTGTTGAAGACAGATCTGATGTACACTCAGAATGACTCAAATGAACTGATGAGGCAGAAAGAAGTCTTAGAAAGAGAACTAGATACTACAAATCAACATAAAGAAAAATTCAAGAAAAGCTCAGAGGAACTTGGTAACTTGCTGAAGAATTAAAAACCTAAAGGTGACACTTCTGGAATTGGCTTTGAAGTTGGTGAAAGCTCCGGTACTGCAAACACACAGGATCATAGCAAATCAGTAAGACAACCTACTGGTCATAAATTTAATGGAAAATGCTTTAACTGTAATAAGTATGGTCATAGAGAAAATGAATGTAGATCTAGAAACTATCAGAATACCAATGCACCCACCGGTCAATGTTCAAAATGCAACAAAGTTGGTCATAACTCTGTGAATTGTAGAATGAATGTGAGATATTATGTTTGTGGAAGGTTTGGACACTTATCTAATCAATGTAGAACACAAACTGGCATAGGTTATGGAAAGGCTATTAAGAGAAATAATGTGACTTGTCATGCATGTAACAAAATTGGGCATATTGCTAAATTTTGTAGAAGCAAGTCCTTACCGACAAATTACTTAACTGACAGACATTAAATGTGGTAGTTGGTAGATTGACATTATAAATTAATGTTTTTGGCTCCATTTCACTTCACCGAGCATTCAAACATTTGAAGAGCGTGAAATTTCCAGAGCTAAGGCATTTCGAGCAAAGAGGCAAAGCATTTCAGTGATCAATCCTTCCAAAGGCAGAAAAAGGTATTTATAATTATGGTATCCTCTTTTGTACCTGAATTCATAGAAAACTCTACTATGGTCGAGGTAATCAAACACCCTAGGCCTATATTTCAGTTAGTTCCCGAGATAGCTAAAAAGGATGACAATGTAGGTGCTTTTTCCCAAATTCCCAAAGGAGTTGTTTATGCAGAAGACCCTAGAATTTATATCCATTGCCATATAGAAGAATTAGGAGATGAAGAAGTCAAGAACATGTACAAATCTATCATATGTGATGACTCTGGAAATGTAAAACCTGAACACAAGACTATTGAAACCCTAGGATTCACAAAAATTCTCTGCATTCTAGAATTCCCCAAGGAAGTAATAAGGATAGTATTGAGCAAGGTACATGGAGAATTCTTTTGGCTAGATTCAATTCATAAAATTACCAAGGAAGCTGTGAAAGCTGTAATAGGGTTACCTTCCATCGGTAACAAACCAGACAAGACAAAGAAGGTCTCAAATGACCTGGTAATAAACCTAACTAGTGCAACATCCGATAGAAGGTCTCTAAGGGTTAATGATGTGACCGATATAAATGTGAGATTTGTTAGCATGATTTTAGGTTACAAAGAAACACATGCAAACCGACTTAACTTAGTTTCCAGTTTATGCATAAAAAGTGCACATGATATGGTTAAGGATAATGTAAAAATTGATGTATCTGAATGGCTAAAGGATGAATTGATTGACAATTTAGGAAAAATCAAGAAGGATAAGAAAGGAACATTTAGATTTGGTAACTTATTTGTATGCTTAATGCTACACATAACCAAATAGGTGCCCCGCATAGGTATCAAGAACCTTGGATTTGACATACCGGTAGGAAAACAATTATCAAACTTGTTCAACAACATGGGTGAAAGCAAACAAAAGAATATTGATGAGTATTTTCAAGCACTAAAGGCCAGAATGAACAAAAGAGTCAGACTATCACAGAAAATTGTAAACAAATACAAAGATGATATATGTTTTGTGATTAAAAAAGATGAGATCTGGATGGAAGCAGTTATCCCAAGAACAATTTGGGTTACTGAGATGGGTTATGAGACTGATGACCACATCATTGAAACATATGCTAAAGCACTTCTGGAAGCACCAAATGATCCTAAGGAAGAAATATTTGGTAGTGCTGAGACCATTGAAAGACAAATTCAATCTAAGAAGAGAGTAAAGAAAGTAAAAGCAACAGTGAGGAGAGGTTCAAGGCAGGCTAAGGCTATAAAAGAAGATGTACTGAAACAAACTGGTATCACTGAAGATGAGTTACAGGAACAACAACCATAAACTCACCTTTCACCTATAGAAACTTCTTCAGAGAGTGACATGCCAGCTGAATTCAAAAGAGTTGTAAGGAAAAGACAACCTTCACTGATATCCACACCCTCGCCTAGAAGAAATAGACAAAAACAACAGGCAGTGAGGTCTCCGGTAAAGAAAACAACCCCAAAGAAAAAGATAACACCTAAGAAGAAAAGGACTCAACAGAATATTTCTCCGATTGATAGATAGTTGGATGAAATCATAGAAGAAGGAAAACTCAAGAACATAGAAAAATTATATGATACACTATCAGCAGATGAGAAAGAGCAAGTTTAAAACAATGTTATTTTACACCTAGATATCTATAAGAAGTTTTTGATGGAAGTTGTAGATGAACTACCAAATGAATTATTCAAGAGAATAGAAGCAAGAAGACAATCTGTTGTAGAACTTGACAAGAAAATCAAAATTGAAAAATTACTTGTTGTCTACCCAGTCAACTCTCCAAAATAAATAGATAATCTAATTGCAAAAGCCAACCAGTTAGTATTCTCTATTGCACACCGACATATTACACTAATGGCAGGAAGAGTAAAAGAGGTAACTAAAGAAACAAAAAATGGATGGGATATATTCCTTGTGGAGAAGGAAAAGCAGGAAGAGTACAGGAACCCCAAGCCTATCAAAGTCTATCAAAAGGACAAAGATAAGGGTAAAGGAAAGGTTGGTGGACCTCCTAGTATCAAAATAAAAGATAACTTATCCCCACGGCCTCTGATTACTACACTGGTAACAACAATAGAAGACCAACCGACAAATGACAATATGTATGTATCACAAGAGGACACTAATCCTAATTCAGAGATACTATACATAGTTGATGTTGATACTCAAAAGGTCAACATTGTAGTAGATAAAGACACAACCGATAAGACTGACATGGCTAGTGAGCAATCAGCAACTGACAACATTGATAACACTGAAGGAAAAGTTGAAGATGATAGCACAGGGAAATAGACAGAGAGACAAACAGAGCAACAAGCTCTGGAGCAGGAACAGGTTAATGTGGAAATAGTGCCACCGACAATAGGAGAGAAACAAAAACCCTTTCTTAAGGAAATCGAAACACAGACTGACCTACCAGAGGTCACTAAAAGCATGGTTACTTCCTCCACTGGCAAAATTCAGAATGTTGGTTCATCCTCAGCAAATTACAAATCAACCAATGTAACTGAAGTTCTTTTAGATTCTTTGAAGAAAATAACTGATTGTAGTTCACAAGCTTATAAAGCTATAGATGACACAATCCCAATTTTGAGGATGATAGCTCCTGAATGCAACATAGGTAAGGATTCTTTAAGTCAACTTGACACTTTGTCAAAGTATATTACTGACAACACAGTGATAGTTGAGCAAATAAAGGAATAGGCATTCAAAGACAGGTTGGAAATTGAAAAACAAAAATTCTTTGAGGATCAAATAAAGAAGTGTACTAGGGAATTTGACACACTTCTACTAGAACTATGCAACATATTAAAGGAATGTAAAACTCTATACAAAGATACTTGCAAGACAAACTTTTTGACAGTGGACATAGATAAGAAAATGAGCAAGGCACGAGAAGAAATTAATAAAATTGCTGACAATTTTGTTAATTCACCTGATACATTATTAGTTTTTGAGCAAAAGATAATAGGTTTTGAGGAAGAGTTACTGAAGCTAGAGAGAGAAAAGGAGAGAATAATAAACAAGGCTAAGAATCTGAGACTAAGACTAAGTCTGAGACTGGACTATCTAGCATTCTTGAGGAAGGAAATATCTGAGGCATTAGTACAAGGACAAAAAACACTGGTAGAGCATATGCAACAACTCACCAATATAGTTCAAAGAATAGAGGCAAAAATAAAAGATAGTAAGAAGTTTATGGAAAGCATAAATTTGGTTTTGGTGGATCTCTTTCAAATTGTAACCACCCAGTTACAAGGTTGAGGCAAAAAACTACAACTCTATTGACACCTTGACAACCTTTGTTATTGATGCCAAAGGGGGAGTAGTAGTATGAGAAAATAATCAGCAAAAGACTTATCTGCTCAGGGGGAGCTCACATAATTTTGGTACATAATTTTTGGATTACAAGTTTTGGAATTTTCTCATGAGTGTTGCCATCAATGCCAAAGGGGGAGATTGTTGGCATATGCACACTCCAATGAGACATTGTAGGTGATTAAAGGTTTTTTCATTGATGACAACCTTACAATCCTATGACACCGACAAGGCATTCCACCGGCACTAGAAAGATCAGACTCTACACTGGCACTCACATCACTAGCACCGAGAATGAAAGGAAGCATACCGACACAGAGGCCGACAAGATTTTTGTTATTAATATATTTTGTTTATTATTGTAAAATCTTTGTAAGTTGACTTGGCAAGTTGTAAAATGACTATTATATAAGAGAGATCATTGTAGAACATTTGTAATGAAGCAAGAAGATTGTAATTAGGCAAAATAAGGTAGACCTATTATGTGAATTATAGGTTAAGGGTTTATGTAAGAAGCAGAGCAGAAACCGGTACTAGATCTGGCATTACATATGCTATTTTGAAGCAGTACAAGACACTGGATTTATATAATCCATTTTGTAATTCATTGAGACTTCCTATTTTGTATTTGAGCAGTGAGCTCTGGGCAATTGGCCTTCCTACATGTGCAGGCCCCTCTTGTAGTAGTAATATTCTCTTATTGACCAGTAAGTGAATATTGTGGGTCACAAATCCCATCGAGGTTTTTCCCACATCGGGTTTTCTTGTTAAATCCTTGTGTTATGGTGTGTTTTTCATGTGGTTGTTTTTATCTCTATTTATTGCATTGCTTTCTACTTACCAGTACACAGTATTAATATGCTCTACATGTTTTAAGTTAAGAAAATCTAATCACTAGTTAGAAACTGATTCAACCCCCCCTCTTAGTATCTATGGGAATCCTAACACAAACCCTATACCTTCACCTTCCTCAAGTGTTTTCAAGAACTATTTTTCACTCACCAAAAGAACATTAGGACCTGCTGCCCTCTTTTTACCTTCCTCAAGGATAGACTGAATCTTTAATGTGACTCCATCTTTCTTGAATGAGTATGCATTCTTGGCTCCATCATGGATAGCTTGCCATGGTTTTCCTAATAGAAGATGACATGCATCCATGGGTAGGACATCACATAACACCTTGTCCTTATACCTCCCAATGGTAAAATCCACCCATGCTTGCTCATTGACTAGGACATGTTGGCCTTTGTTCAACCAAGTGACTCTATAAGGATTATTGTGAGGTATCCTTTTCAATTTGAGCATACTCACTGCCTCTTTTGACACATTGTTGTCTGTAGACCCTGAATCAATGATTACTTTGCAAACTTTGTCCATAATCTTGCATTTGATCCTAAATAAGGACCTTCTTTGGCTTGGCTCTTCCCTAAGTGGTTCTTTGATCAAAGTTTTGCTTATAATCAAGTTGTCACCTACCTCTAACTCTAAGGCAACCTCTAAAGTCTTGTTGCTTGAAGACTCTTCTTGAAGATGGTTCACTCTTCTTTCACTACCATGTGATGATGTTCCCTTCTCTAGACACCTATATGCTAGATGACCAGGTTGGTTGCAATGGTAACACTTCATTATTGCAAAATATGAGGAACCTCTACCTTGGCCACAAGATCTTCCTCTAAAACCACTATTTGATCCCCTTCCTCTATTGAATCCTCCTTTAATAGTTCCACTCTCTTGACGCTCAATGAGTTTAGACTCTCCTTGTGTTCTTTGTTCAGAACTTCTTCCTCCAAAGCCTCCCCTATGGCCTCTATTGTCTTTTCCTCTACCCCTGCCCCTATTGTTGCTTGAGCCATGTCTTCTTTTAAGTTTTTCCTCCACTTTTAGGGCAAGTTGATAGGTTTGATGGATTGTTTTTGGGCTCATTAAACTGATTTCTTCTTGGATGTTCCATCGTAGACCATTTAGGTACCTGGCAACCTTGAGACTCTCTTCTTCCACTGCATGAGATCTAAGGCTAAGTTTGTGAAACCCCTCTGTATAGCTACTAACATCAAGGTCTTTTTGTCTTAAGTTTTGCCTCTTCCTATGAATTTTCACTTCATAGTCATCAGGGAGATAGACTTCTTTGATTTTGACTAACATCCCTTTCCAAGAAGAGATGGGTGCTTTGCCCATTTTCTTCCTCTCATCTTGCACAAATTTACACCATGTGAGAGCAGCTCCTCTCATCCTTGACTTGGATACCTTGACTCTCTAGGCTTCAGTTATGCCTTCACATTCAAAATGATTCTCCATGCCTTCTATCCATTCTAGGACCACTTCTGCCTCCATCTTACCAGTGAACAATGACAATCCTCCTAGTGATTTCCCACTTAAGGCCTTCAATGCCTTCACGAAAGGTTCTTGTTCTAGGATAGGATCAAGTTTAGGTACTTTTTCTATCTCTGATACTTCTTTACCCTTCCCTTCTACTCCTTCAACCTTTACCAATACTTCATCTGCCTTGGTTTCTACCTCACCAAGCTTACTCTCCAATTCTAGCAACTTCTTGTTTAGGAGTCTATTATCTTCCTCCTGATCATTCACTTTCTTTGCCAGCTCTACATTGGTCACCATGTTGTTATCTCTTATATATTCCATTGAGAACATCTACTCACCTAACCCAAATCTTATAGGCTCTGATACCAATTTGATGGGGGGTTCACCTAGTTTGCTCAACACTTCACCTAGTTGGTGTTGCTCAATTCCACCAACTCTCAAGGCCTAATTGCATTATAGACCTCCAATTCCTTATCAATATCTTCTAGGGATTTGTTCTTAAGCATTCCAAGATGTTTGTTTCAAGTGTCTTAGCTAGGAACCCTACCAAGTTACAATGCTTCCCATGTGCTCAATTATGGCTTTCTTGGCTTCAACTTGTCAAATTGACCTCCTACTATTGTGAGTTGATGCAGAGGTGTAGAGGTGGCTACTAACATGTTTTGAATTCCTTTTGGTTCCATTTTAGGTTTGCAATATTTTCCCTCCTTACCGATTTCACCGTTTTGCCTAGAAAAGGGCTACAAGGAATTAGCCCTATTAGGCCTCCAAAATCCGGTTTTCTAGGGCTTGGAGGAAAACGGTCCAAAATTCTCCCCTAGAAAGTTTGGATTTTATTCAAAGATATACCTAACCTCAAAGTGATTTGTGGTTTTGGCTCCTTACTCCACCGTAAAATATGCTAACCCCAAAATGAGGGTTGTCAAGGGTTTCTAGGACTTCTAGCCGGCAGTGACTGGTCAAGTTGGTGTTTGGGCATCAAATGATTTTTTCAAGGCTTCTCATTGTATTGGAAACTATTTCCAAAATTCATGGACCCCTCCAAAATCTTATATGGTGGTTTGGCATTCACCCCTACACTTTGCACATCAATTTCACCTTGTTTCCTCTAACTGAGTTGCTCTTGGACTCGCCTAGAACAAGGTGATAGTCATATTGAAAATAATCTCCAGAACTTTTCCCTACATATGTACACTATACAAGTGGTTTCCCTTCATGTAACAACAAGTCATGATGGTAGCACGGGTGGAATTCATGGGGCAACCATTTTACATAAAACTGCTATATACAAGCCAAAACTGGCTATGTGCAAACCAAAACAAGAAAACACTAATGTAAACTATCCAGAAAGCTCGAAATGGAACTAACAACTCTGTAACACACCAAAGAAACTCAATCCATTTATAGATTAATGGATTCATTCCATTTGCATCTACAAAAATGAACAAAACAAGCCAAAATGCTGCCAACTAGTTTGAAAATGAGTAGTTTCAGATTGTTGAACTTACAAAACCAAGTCTCCAACCTTGGTAACCATGAAAGAGAGGGTTCTTATATAATTTCCCATTTGTGGAGTCTTTCTAGGGCATTTTAAAATCCCTAACTCCATCGCTAATCAAATTAGGACAAAAGTTGTCATGACAACTTTTTGCAACTTTGCACTTTTTCACTTTTTGGCCTTCTCAACCTATGAGGCCTATTCTAACTCATCACACATGACTTTTTAAAACATTTTTAAGACTAATTTAACCCTCCCTAATTCCTATACCAATTTTTGACACTTTTGACCATCAAGAAGGTCAACTACCTACTCAAACCACTATTTATGCACAAACTACAAACCTAAGAAGAATGAACTCAACCTAGGCCTCTATTGACACTAAACACCAACTCTTGGACCTTCCTAGAGTCCTTATTCACTAAGTGACTTAGCTAGGGTCAGTACAATCTAAAATTGAGAAATCACTACTAGTCTAAGTCCTAGGTACTCCTGCACCAACGTGCGAAATAGAAAGTATCACGGGACATTGAAAAGTGGCCCTATTTTGAAGTCAATGATTAATTGTGCCTGATCAATGTTAGGATTCCCAAAGATACTGAGAGCGGGGGATGAATCAGTATCTAACCGGTTTATGGAATTTATAAACTTATTAAATGAATTGCATTCCAAACTAGTGTACCAGTAAACCAAAAATAATGCAGTAAATAAGATCAGTAAACACAACATAGAAAGCACACCATAACACAATATTTTTAACGAGGAAACCCAGAGTGGGAAAAACCTTGGTGGAATTTGTGACCCATAATATTCGCTCACTAGCCAATAAGTGAATATTACTGATACAATAGGGGCCTGCACATGCAGGAAGGCCAATTGCCTAAAGCTCACTGCTTAAATACAAAAAGGGAAGTCTCACTAACTTACAAAAGTGGATTATATAAATCCAATGTCATGTACTGCTTCGGTTCAGCATCTGCTATGCCAAGTTTAGTACCAGTTTAAGCTCTTGCAATAATCATAAACCTTATTCCACAATCTACCTTAATATTCACACATATTATCTATCTCACATATTCTTATCTTAGATGTTCTATAAGATCTCATACTTATATATGAGCCTTATTACAATTTGCCTTGTCAGCTTACAAAAAGATTTTACAAATAAATACAAAATACAATAGACAAAATCTTGTTGGTCGAGGTGCCGGTAAACATCATTGTCGTTGTCGGTGTCGGTGTCTGTGCCTATGTCGGTGTCTGCCGATGCCATAGGATTGTAAGATTTCCATGAATGACAATACCTTCAATCACCTACAATTTCTCATTGGAGTGTGCATTTGCCAACAATTAATGGGTATGTGCAGGATCATGGTGTGCCAAAACAGGTCCTTAAGTGGCAATGAAATTTCAGAAAATCAAAGTTATGCAACTTGACATGAAAATTTGAATAAGTTATGAACATTATTTTTAAAATATGTAAGAAGAGAATCTATAGAAAATTAAATGTAGTTTCTAAGCTACTGGTTGTTTTTTGGAAAAAAAATCATATTTGATGAAAATTTCAAATTTGAATGCAGTGGTACTACAATTTTAGGAAAAAGATAAGAAGTAGGCGTATGTATGACCACCCTAATCCCAATCAAATCATAATATTTTTTTATAATATTTATAATATAAGTATTAAACTCATATCCGGATGTGACACATATTTTTTTATAATTGTTTATAAAGTAAATAATTATTTATGAATTTTTTACTACAACTTTCAGAAATTTAGAAACTCCTACATCTGACCACCTTAACTTAGTCAAAACCTTATGAAAATCAATTTTTATTTATTTTTCCCTATAGTATACAAAGCATAGGATGTGACGCATGTTTGTGATTTAAAAAATGTTATACCGTTTTAAAGTCATGAGTGTTTTTCAATCAGTCTACCAATCAGGACTTTTGTCAGAATTCAATTAGAAAATAAATAATAATTATTTATTAAATTCAAAATAAGATAAACCTTATATTGTTGGAAAGATGAGAATGTCCTTAAGAAACCCTTTTCATTTTATCAATTTTGGCTATAAATAAAATCGTTAGCCACCAGTGTAAAGTCTAGAAAATCAAGGAATACTGAAAAACATGTTTTCTCAGTTAACTTTCTAGGCTTGTCACTTCCAAGCCAAATCCCAAAGAAAACCCAAGACAAAATTTAAATTTTGAAATTTTTACAACAGAAATCGGATATCCGATTTTAATAAGTAAATTCAATAACTAAATTTGCACATAATTAATCTATTGTTTAAAACTATATTAATATATAATATATTAATATACAATATATTAGTATATGATATTAGGGAGAATGAGAGAGAGAGGGAGAGAGAGAAAGGGGGGGGCGAAGGGAGAGAGAGAGAGATTAGGGGAGAGGGAGATGGAGAGGGAAGGGGTCATATTGTGTCCTATGACCCCTTAGGACACCATATAACCCCTTAGGTGTCAATTTTTTGTAAGCACTATTGGCACTACTTTTTATATTGTAATAATGGTTCATCTTGCCACCTTATGACACACTATGATACATTAGGACATCATATGGTGTCATTAACAGTCATATGGTGTCCTAAGGGATCATGGGATACCATATGACACCTAAGGACAACATATGACCCCTTATGACACCATATTGAGCTGTTATGGTTCATATGGTGTCCTAAGGAGTCATATTGTGTCCTATGACCCCTTAGGACACCATATGACCCCTTACGGCACCAAATTGTGTTGTTGTGGGTCATATTGTGTCCTAAGGGGTCATATTGTGTCATATCACACCCTAAGACACTATATGACCCCTTAGGACATAATATGGCCCTTTACGACACTATATAGTGTCATTATGGGTCATATGAACCCTTATGACACCATATGGTGTCATTAGGGGTCATATGGTGTCCTAAGGAGTCATGGGATACCATATGACCCCTAAGGACAACATATGACCCCATACGACACCATATTGGGTCATTATGGGTCCTATGGTGTCCTAACGAGTCATATTGTGTCCTATGACCCCTTAGGACACCATATGACCCCTTACGACACCAAAATGTGTCGTTATGGGTCATATTGTATCCTCAGGGGTCATATTATGTCATATGACAACTTAAGACACCATATGACCCCTTAGGACATGATATGACCCTTTATGACACTATACAGTGTTGTTATGGGTCATATTGTGTCTTACGGAGTCATATTAGGTCATATGTCCCCTTAAGACAACATATGACCCCTTACGACACCAAATTATGTCGTTATGGGTCATATTGTGTCCTAAGGGGTCATATTATGTCATATGACCCCTTATGACACCATATTGGGTCGTTATGGGTCCTAAGGGGTCATATGACCCCTCTCCCCTAATCTCTCTCCCCCTCTCCCCTACTCTCTCTATCCCTCTCCCCTAATCTCTCTCTCTCTTTCTCTCTCTCTCTCTCTCTCTCGTCTCCCTAATCTTTCTCTTTCCCTCTCTCTATCTCTCCCCCTTTCCCATAATCTCTCTCTCTCTCTCTCTCTCTCTCTCTCTCCCTCTCACCTACTCTCTCTCTCCCTCTCCCCTAATCTCTCTCTCTCCCTCTACCCTAATATCTCTCTCACTCCTCCTTTCCCCTAATCTTTCTCTCTCCCTCTCCCCTAATCTCTCTCCCCTCCCCCCTCTCCCCTCTCTCCCCTAATCTCTCTCTCCCCCTCTCCCATAATATTTCTCTCTCCCCCTTTCCCCTAATCTCTCTCTCTCTCTCTCTCTCTCTCTCTCTCTCTCTCTCTCTCTCTCTCTCTCTCTCTCTCTCTCTCTCTCCCTACCCCCTCCACCCTCTCTCCCCTAATATATCTCTCTCTCCCCCTCCCCTAATCTCTCTCTCTCTAAAATATGAGTACTCAAATTGGATATCTGATATAATCGGATATCTGATTTCTACCATTGCCATTAATGTGGCAATAGTTAAAAAAAGGGCAGCAACAAGAATTATTTTTGAGACCCCAAATTTATGCATTAAAATCAGATATCTAATTTATGTAAATTAAAAAGAGTCTTGTGGGCCATTTTGTGGATTCCAATGACCCACATTCTTCACATTCTAGTTTCTATTGACAATCACGGGTTTTCTGACAGGTTGAGACAAATTTGTGCTTTTGAGAGATTCTTAAAGTCAAATCTTACATTGTCAATCATTCAAGAGCATCTTTGTGGAGGTAAATGGGGAGTAGTAGTCATCGAAAGTCTAAACGCAAAAGAAAGCTTTCAAATGACCAAGATAGAGAAGGTCATAGGAGGAGAAGACAACGTATGTTAAATATTGCTGATGTTACTTCAAGTGAAGAGGAAATTTAATTTGAAAATATTTAACAAGTTATTGAAAATGAAAATGTAGATTTTGAAAGTGATAATGAAAATGCTCAACATGATGTGAGAATGGAAAGTGAAAATTTGGGAGTTGACAATGAAGGTGTCCATAATTTTAGTGTAAATATGAAATTTTTTCACATTGGAGGTGAAAATGTAGAAATTTTTGACATAAGAGGTGAACATGTGGAAAATTTTGACATTGGAGGTGAAAACGTAGAAAACATTGACATTGAAGCTGGAATTGCTCAACCAAGTGAACAATATGTAACACCTAATTACTTCATAAATGAAGACCCTCTCATGGATGAAAGACAAATTCCAAATCCAAGACCTTCAAGAACCCCAAAATGGTTACTTGAAATTGATGAGAACATTATTGCGAATCTTGAAGGCAAGAGGTCAACAAGAACCATTCAATTGTGGACTACACAACTTTTCAACCAAAATTTTAGCAATAAGATATTGACCGAGCAATGCCAACTTTTTGTTCAATTTCTAAAGATGATAAAGATGAGACCATTGCTAAACAAATTGAAGATTCATATGAACAAGAAGATGGAGAGAAACTCTATTATTGTCAAAAATCTATTTAATGCTCTCAATTCTATTGGAAAGAATACAAAGGAAAGAGATAAGAGAGTCGCTCAAAGAGTGATTATTGTAGACACCTAAAATTGTCGAGTCTAATTAAATAAATATTTTATTTATTTAATTACTCTAGCCTAATTCTTCTGTTAATTAAATAAATCTTTATTTATTTAATTAATTCATTTATCCTCTTCTATCCTTATTTCTCATTTAAATAAATACATTTATTTATTTAAATTGTCCTTTTTCTAAATTAAATAAATATTTTATTTATTTAATTAATCCCACTTCTTCTATTAACTAAATTCATACACTACCTACCCCATTCATTATTTTCTTATTTCCTCTCCCTACCCTCTAATCATAGTCGACCTCTTTTACACCTCTCAATCTTATCCCTTCATTTCATATAGTGTCTTCTATATAAGAGGAGACTTCCTTCATTATCAAACCCTGACAAAAACCAACTATGCATTTAGCCCCGACTATGCTTTCAAACTAGGATATGCAATCAAGCCTACTTGCAACCACATTTCCATTCTTTGTTGAGCTCTTGTGCACATAAAATCTAAGAGCAAATATTTCATGCAAGATCAATAGAGATAGGAATAATGGAGATTCAAACCCTATTGGACATGTGATGGTATAATCTTTGTGATTTCATTTGATTTGCATTGTCTTAGGTAATCTTCATATGTTATGGTGGATCTTTGTTGTTGTTAGGCTAGGGTTTTGTGGTTGAATTCATTTAGCCTTTCAATATTGTTGTTATCCATTTTCACCATATACATTTTGGCACGCCCTATGGGACATGGGTTTTTGTTAGATCTGTGTTTTTTGCAGATTTTTCTAACCCTATATTGCTGTTTTGTAAAACAATTTGGAGAATAACCTTGTGCAGCTAGGGTTTTGGACACAAAATCAAGATCTTGGAGAGATTTGATCATATCTCACAAATGACTTGGAAATTTTGCACCAAATTTTTTTTGCAGGTTGAAGACAATATCAGGAGCTCTCAAAGAAAAAATCAGATCTATTGGAGCATATTTTAATTTTCTATGAACTTTTTATGAATTTTCATAAAAAATTAATTTTGAGAGTAAATGAGAGAATTGTTCTGATTTTCTTACATTTTTGGAAATCTCTCATAATTATACAGAGGATTTTTTCTTTGTGATTTTAATTTTGATCAAAATATTTCCTAAAAAATTGGATCTTTAAAAATTAGGGTTTTTTTTATTTTGATGAGATCACACAAACGGCTTCGAATTTTGGTATCAAATTTTTTGTGCAAGTCAGGAAAAACATTTGAAGGATTCAGTAAAAATTTCATATTTTTTGGATCAAATTTACATTTTATATGAATTTTTTATGAGTTTTCATAAAAAATTAATTTTGAGAGTAAATTAGCGAATTTTTTGAATTTTCTTACATTTTTGGAAATCTCTTAGCATTATACATAGGATCTTTTCTTTTTTATTTTAAATTTGATGCAAAATCATTCCTCAAAAATCAGATCTTTAAAAATTAGGGTTTTGCATTATTTTACTCATATCTCACAAACTGCTTAGATTTGTTGCAGAAAGTTTTTTATGCAATTTTTGAAGACTATCAGGACTCTCTAGTAAAAATTTCAGATTTTTTGGATTGATTTTGCATTTTATATGATTTTTCATAAAAAATTAATTTTTGGAGCAAATTAGCAATTTTTTTGGATTTTCTTACATTTCTGGAAATCTCTTAAACTTTTATAGGTGGTCTTTTTTTATGATGAATCAGAACTTTGAATTGGTTAACAAAATACATTGTTGAAGGCCCCTATTTCACAAAGTCTTTTGGATCTAAAATTTACCTAACTTGTATGCTTGTAGGAAGAGGTGATCATTTGAAACAATCCAAACTACTAACAAATCTTTGTTGCAGGATCTTGGTAAGGGTTTTTGATCTTTCATTGTGTGCCTTGTTTTCATGGATTAGCAAACACTTCAATTGGTGCACTAAAATTGAACCATTGTCTTTTGTGTCTTGAGCAATAGGCTCTTTTTGTTTAATCCCTAGAGGGCATGTCTCCCCATGTGGTCATTAGGACTACTAGTGAGGAGAAAACGACCCAAGTGGCAGCAAGGAAAACCCACCTCTTCCAAACCACTATAAACAACTGTATTCATGGTGAAAACTATGGATAACATGTGCTGATTAGTTCATACTAACACTATGTCTCCCCATAAACCCTTTTGATCAAATTTATTTGATCATTTGTAGGGTGTAACCCCTACTGGCTAGGAGCCTTCTGTATTTACAGAGTTGAAAGTGTCGCATGTATGGCCACATAAGAAGATGCCTTTACTAGCACCTTTTTGTTTTAGAAGCCAAAATCCTTCTAGTTGTTGGGGTAGGAGGTCGGACCTCTAGTAGCGGCCCACACACATACGGTTTTTAGTAGAGATACAAAGTTCGCCACAGGGAGTTTTCTTGGGGACTGATGCTTGGCTGCCCCAAGAAGTGAGTGTCGAGGGTGGAGCCAGTGGGGTCAAGCATCTAAGTATTCACTCTGAATAGCGTAGCCTCAGGGGAAACTCCATGTGGGATCAACAACTATTGTCCTGGCCAACCATAACAATTGTGCTTGTCTTATTTTGAACAATCAAACATTCAGGACCAAACAACAAAACATTGTGTCTTTTGTGTCTCAAGTGTATGCGAAACAATTTTACATCAAACAACACACTTTCTTTGAGTCATTTTGAGTCTAAACACTTGCAAACATTGAGTCTTCATCATCATTGTGTCCTCTTGTCACGAAAAATAGTCAAAAAATTCAGATTTGGTCACAACAACAACTTCACAAATTGGAAAAATTTACAGTCCAACAAACAAGAGCAATCAGTTTCAGAATTCTTGAGCTTCCTAAGCTATCTCTTTAGGTTTTCATCTAGCATTCAACCTATCTTTGGGTCTCACAAAGTCCATCATTGCTTTACACCTTACATTACATTCACATTTGTCTAAACTTGAGTCAAAAGGTCACTTGCTTGTCCTCATCATACTTTGTCAACACACTACATACAACAATATTTTGCTAAGTGGTCCCTCATCAAGGTCTATCACCTTTGGGTCTCATTTGGTCTTACTTAGAGTCAAGGTCAACTTACCTCATCAAGAGAAACTATCATCTCTTTGGAAGCCACACCTACTCTACTACATACATACTTGGTCTTACACTTTGGACATTGCAAGTACACCTCAGATTCATTTACATTCCATCCAACTCTTAGTCTTCCATACTCTTTCCATTTTCATCTAGTCTCACACATCTTGGTCAATACCTAGTTCATGGTTGAAACCCGTTCCCAAAAATCTAGGAGAGAAGCTAAAGAGGCTCAAGAGTCCGCAAACATGAGTTCCTATGAGTATGACAATGATATCTTTTTCAATTATGATCATACTACATTACCTGACATGGATGCCTATAGAAACATTCCAAATGTTGAAAAAATTGACACTACAAACAACAATGATACACACAATGACAATATGGACAACTTTTCAATACATTCAGCAGAAGTGGAAGACACCATTATGGATCCCCATTTCAATTGATTGGTTGAGGAAATAATGAGGAGAGATATACAATACTTTTTACAAGTGATGGCACAAAGTGGATCCAAGATACCTCATAATTTTGACATTTCTCAAATAATGGAAAATCGACCTTTGCAACAATCTCACTCCAACATGGATCAAAGGAGGCCTAATAGTGGAGGCAATAGAGGACCACATCTTGTGCCTGAATCACCATCATCTTTGGTTCAAAAACTAGAGGTCCCATACACACATGGTCAAGCATATGATACTCACCTTTGCAGACCATTATGGAAGTCTTATGTAGAAAAAAATGCTCAATCACATACCAATGCTAAGGATCAACCACCAAAGCAATTGGATATTCAAAGGCATGCTCAAAATTTGGACACAAGGAAACCCCACGTCAAATTTGGGGGCAACACACTAGAACAAACTCATGAAATGCTTGTAGAGTATGGTATACATGGACAAAGAAAATATTCAATTCTTCACCATGACTCTATACCAAGTGGTCCATATACGTAGCATCATTATAGACCTCCTCCATATGAACATGTGTATGATCAATATCATCCATATATGCAACATGCTCCTCCTCCACCTGGTGGTTCAGACATGGGGTATGGTCCAAGAAGTCGGTCTCCACCGAAGAACAATTTGGAGCAACAAATCAGGGACTTATAAAAGAAAATGGAGGACATAAATACACCGAAGCCAACCTACACAATGAGAGACATATGTCCTTATTCATTTGACAAAAGCATTCCAATGCCTCCTTTTCCTACACATTTCGTGACACCTAAGTTTGATAAGTATAGAGGAAAAGGGGATCCTAATGCACACATAAGACGATTTTTCACAGCTTACATTGAGGTAGCAGCAAAAGAGACATATTTGATGAGATTATTCCCACAAAGCTTAGGTGGTCAAGCTATGGAATGGTTCTCCCAACTTCCACCTGGTATTAAGTCATGGGGTGACTTAGCAGAGGCATTTATCCAAAATTTCTCATACAACATAGAGATAGACATATCAGTCACCACTTTGTGCAACACCAAGCAAAAAGATGGAGAGTCTTTTTCATCATTTTTACAAAGATGGAGGAATCTAGCTAGTAGATGCTCTTGTGAAATTCCACAAAAACAAATGGTATAAATGTTCACCCAAAATGTTAACAAAGACATTGGCTATGATCTAAGGAAAGCTTGTTTGTCCACCTTCAAGGACGTCATTGAAAAAGGCTTAGCAATAGAGAAGGTCCTAATTGAACAAGGAGTAATTAAGATATTCAAAGAAAACAAAGAGGACTATAAAGGAAAAGACAAGCCAAGATTTTGGAATAAAAACAAGAACACAGTCAATGATGGTGTTGTTGATGCCAATACAGTGCGATCCAAAATCATTTTCTCAAGATCAAGCTCTACAAACAATCAAGTGAATACTCAAACAACTTCCAGATCCTGAAGGAAGTACACCCCATTGGGAGAGACACTTGAGTTAGTTTTCAAGAAACTAGTGGCAAACAAAGTAATCACTATTCCAGATTTTCCTCCATATTAACCAAAGGTTAAACCAAATTGGTGGAACGATGATGAATATTGTGAATTTCATAAGAGCAAAGGACATAAAACAAGAAATTGTCATCGACTAAAGAACATCATACAAGATCTCATTGATAGAGGTGACATTGAGATTGAAGGACACTCATCCAACCAAGAACATGAAATGTTTAAGGAACCATTCCCAAAACATGACAAGGGAAAAGTTGCAGCCACAGATTACCAAACCAACTATACTAGAGCATCCTATAACTATGATTCATCTATCAATCACATTTCGATGGACAATTATGTCTCTACCATTATCATCAAGGACAAAACACCTAAGAATTCTACCCAAAGACCCGAGATTATCCTAAAAGGCATTGGATCTTCTTCCGAACCTACCTCTGAATGTAATGTCACAACTCATCTAGGTAAATTCACTTTGCAAGGTGCTCTAGCTTAAAACACCACTTCCTCATCAACCAAGCTTGGGTATGATCTTGTAGAACAGTTAGGGAAGACACCTGCACTTATTTCAATTTTTGAGCTCTTATGTATATCCCCTGCACATAAAGCCATTCTTGATAAAATATTGAGAGACACTGTTGTCCACACTGATTTGAATGTGGACTAGTTTCAAGCCACGGTGGGATACCTTTCTAATGCACACTCCCTTACATTCATAGAAGCCGATGACACCTTCGTAAGTCAGCCACATAATGCACCTTTGCACATTGAAGCCTTCATACATAAACATCGAATAAAACGAGTCCTGATAGATGGAGGAGCAGGTCTAAACATTTGTACATTGAGCACTTTTAAATGATTGGGATATTCTGATAAAGCTGTGAATTCTACAAACAAAATTACCATCAAGGCATATGATGATGAGGAACGGTCATCCAAAGGCACAGTCACCTTACCTCTCGGAGTTGGGCCAGTTACAAAGGATGTGGTTTGTCAAGTCCTAGACCTAGATCTCACATACAACATATTGCTAGGATGTCCATGGATTCATGAGATGAGCGCAGTCCCATCTACATATCATCAATATATCAAGTTTCCACACAATGGAGTTGAAGTGACCGTCAAAGCGGATCCAAATCCATTCATATATTGCAACAATTGGTGACCTCAATCAGAAATAACAATCCCAATCAATCGAGAAGCTATTCCTTCATCAACATATGTGGATCTAGAATCCTTGAAACCTTCTACATCAAAGCAAGCAGAGCTCAAAGAAAAATTCAAGATTAAAGACCTGAGATGCGGTGAGTATATCTTTCATGTTGATCAACTCCCACTATCTCCTAACAGGTTCAGTCGACAGGAACAACATACAAAGAATTTTCAATACTAAGGAATTGGGTGTGAACCACAAAGTGTTGTGGCTACTATGTCTGAATGCAAATCTCCTTTAGTGGTGCAAGCATCTCTTGATATCAATAATCCTAAGAGTGGTTCCAACAAAGAATCTATTGAGCATATTACCAATCCTCTTAAGAACTCACATAGCCTTACCATTTCATCCACTCATTCCATTTCCAGTCCGCTCCTAGACTTGGATCAACAAGAATCAAAAAGGCCCTTACTCATGGGGGATCAAAAATCAAGCTTTGAAAAGAAAAATATAAAATTCAAAAATAAAGAAAAGTCCTTTAGTCCAAATAAAAATCAAAAGCTATTGGACTCTGAAAAAATCAAAGTCAACGATAAAAATCATATGAAGAAAAAAGAACAAGAGTTGATCTCCCCTAATATCAAAATAACTGGGGGAAAAAGTTCTAAAATTTTAAGTCAAAAAGCACACTTGTTGATCCTAAGTCTCCATCATGCTATCCTACTTTCACTTCTTTTCACAATCATAAGCCTTCATAACTCATCCACTTGTTCCACACATTCATCCCCTTTTGGTGATACATCATGGAACTTTAATGGAGCTTCCTTGAAGGACTTTGTTATCAGGGATGCCCAAACTTCTTCAGGTGACATGCATATGGGCAAACATAGTCCACATGCTAGTAATTCTACCTCAGTTCCTTTATCAAGGAAGATAGTCACTCAAGCTACACATCATTTAGTCAAGGAACATTGCAGCTACAATCATAAGGTTAAGCCTCACACATTTGAGGTGGGTGCCTTAGTTCTCAGAGAACATCCTAAAAATCAGCAGGACAGAGAGAAGAAGGGAAAGTTTGAACCAAACTGGCTTGGTCCTTAGATCATCACATCAGCATATGGATCTAGTGCATATCAGCTCTCAACCACAGAGGGTGAACCTTTGGAGGATCCTATCAACAACATGCGCCTTCACAGGTTTTACACATTGCTCTTTAGAGTATCCTAATTCAAAAATACAAAAAAAACAAAAAATCAAAAAAGTAAAGAGAAAACATTTCTTCCAATGGTGAAAACCACTTTGGTGGCGCCCTAGGCAAGTACCATAGTGAAAACTAGGTCATTGGCATCATTTGTAGAGACATTGCTCCTCCCTCCTTTAGGATTCCATTTCATCCTTTCACTTTGCACACACTCACATCCTACATATCCATAATAAACTTACACATTCCCATCATGGCTTGTTATTGATCTACCCAAGATTGGTTAGCCATTCATAATAACCTTCCTTTTCACCCTTTCCATCCATAATAAATTAGCACCTATCTGTGGCTATGGCAAATCCTACATCTAGTAATGGGTGTGGAACTAAGAACATCACACGTTTCGAGGAGTACAGTTTCTTCCACTATTCATGCACAATCCACAATAAAGCAGCATTTGCATTGCCGATCCGCAATAAATTTCCATCTTCTCCGCAATAAAGTATCAATTTCATGGATTCAATCAGTTTCAGATGAGACACAGTAGCAACAATGGTCTTCAACAAAATCAAATCTTTCAACAGACTCAAACAACATATGGTTTAGTGCTATCTATCCTTTTTGTGAAAGTAAACATTGTGACCACAATCAAATAAGACTTATACAAGTGACAAGAGACACTAAAAATTGGGGACTACAGTGGATGTTGGTGTCGAGTCTTGGTTTTATTTTGATTTTATCTTTTGGTGACATGTCTTTTAGCTTTTCTGGGATGTCTCTGACTAGAGATTCTATCTCTAGGATGTCTTTGACTAGAAAGGCGAGTATGGGGTATCGTCACCTATTTTTTCTTTTGTTGTCTGTGGATTGTCTCTTAGTAATGCTATGACTTGTCCAAGGATATGAGGATGTTGTGAGTCTAGTATGAACTAGGGCATTCCTTGTTTGTGACTGTCTTATCTCCATGCAAATAGGTACAATGACTTTCTGGGTCAAACATATGCTTAGATTGTCATAACCTATTTTGCCATAATAAAGCTCAATGATGATAATGCACAAGAAGCTCTTTTTACTTTCATATCTTGTATCTTCCATCCCCCTTTCTTGATTGACTTCCATCGTCCTTCCTGAGTCTGTGTAGCCTACTATCACATGACTGAGTATAATGACACACCAAAAATATTTGCATTTCATGTAGTTGCACCTGCATTACCACATATTAAGCATTTCATACATACATATAGGTATCACAATTGCATCACATCCTGCACACAACACATGTTAGCACATTTTACATCCTCGTCATATTCATTTGCATTTCATACATTCACATTTGCACTGGCATAACATTTAAAAATATAAAATAACAAAAATATTGGATTTCATCATGTACATATTTGCATCCATATCATAAGCATCACATAGAAGCAACATCACATAGGTACACATGCATATAGCTACCGCAAGGATGAATCTCATATATTTATCAAAATCATAAATGTCATGATACAATGATGTCAAAATACATATGGCTACAACCAACCCTCGTGTCGCCCTATCAAGACAGAGAAACCCACTGATCACTCCTGCCAACACTGCTAGTAGTGCTAATCCTATTCATGTCATGGTGTCCCAAGCCATATGTCCAGCCCTCATCTCCAGTCCTAGATCCTAAAACACTCATCTCAGTGCATCCGTATCTCCATCTCGATCGTAAGGTATCAACGCCCCATCGATCAGTATCCTCAGTATCCTGTACACATTGTCTAAGGTGACTGTCATCTCACCCATCGGCAAATGGAACATGCATGTCTCTGAGTGCCATCTCTCAGCTAGCGCAGTCAACAATCCCATGTTTGCCCAAAACTTAGGCACATACAGAATAAATCGCAGACCCATAACCTCAATTGTAGCTCTATCCTCAAATATTAGCTTTGGTCGTAACCTCTGACTCGATGGGAATCTCTCCCGTGACTCCAGCATAGGTAGGTACTCCTGTAGTCAAGAAAATCAATCATGTCAGTCATAGTGGCATTCCTTGTTCATCACAAAATGCTGCTCTTTATCCTAGTGCTTATATTTATCATATGGCGCTATTTATCCTAGTGACACTCACTGTTCATCACAAAGTGTTGCTATTTCTCCTAGTGGTACTCCCTATTCATCACAAAGTACTACGTGTTTTTGCACTCCCTGTTCATCACAAAGTGCCTTGATTTATCTTATCCTAGGGCCTCTGCTTGAGTGTATCCTCTTAAGTAGTTTCCTAATTGGCAACGTATGTTCTATCACAGAATTGTCAATCCTGGCCCTATTTGCTATTTTAGTCTTCCCTAGAGGACCTGCTTGAGTGTATCCTCTCAACAGCTTATCCAATCGACAGTGTATGTTTATCACAGAACTGTTGATTTGGCCTAGAAGACATAAACACACTTTCATTACATGAACGCGCTTGCATATTGCACAGACGTGTCTGGCACTAGCACAGATGCACCTTAGCATTTTTTTAACCTCGCTTGACATTCCTAAAAGTGCATTTATTGCACTACCTATGTGGCATTAATGACAACATTTATTACAACAAAGTACAAGGAGATTTTGAGGTACTTACCGGCTCTCCTGCATCTGCTGGCCTCTAAAATCAGCGAACACGATTGAATCTATGAACCAATGCCATCATTGCTGACTGCTGCTGCTCTATCTTGCTCTGCACTCTAATCTCTGGGATGTGTGGATGACAATGAGGATTTTTTCCCTCGTGGTCTATCTTATAGACTACCCTAGCCCTAGCCTTAGCCCCTAGTTTCCCGAGTCAGTCTTCATTATCCTGTGTCTCTGTCACTCCATCCTATCCAGTCAATCCATTCTAGCCAATCTTTCTTATCAAAAGATTGTCTATGATCTTTTCAGACGTTTTCATCCAATCTCTCAAGGGGGCATATCATTCCCATCTTGGGGCAACTTTGTATCAGTTCATATTATCTTCTTTGAAACAACACGACAAGCTGCATTGTCTCAAAGAGGGGCAAAATGTAGACACCTAAAATTGTCCAGTCTAATTAAATAAATATTTTATTTATTTAATTACTTTAGCCTAATTCTTCTATTAATTAAATAAATCTTTATTTATTTAATTCATTCATTTATCCTCTTCTAGCCTTATTTCTCATTTAAATAAATACATTTATTTATTTAAATTATCCTTTTTCTAAATTAAATAAATATTTTATTTATTTAATTGATCCCACTTCTTCTTTTAATTAAATAAATCTTTATTTATTTAATTAATTCATTAACCTTTTCTACCTATGACACATGTCATTCATCTCTTAATTCATACACTACCTACCCCGTTCATTATTTTCTTATTTCCTCTACCTACCCTCTAATCATAGCCGACCTCTTTTACACCTCTCAATCTTATCCCTTCATTTCATATAGTGTCTTCTATATAAGAGGATACTTCTTTCATTATCAAACCCTGACAAAAACCAACTATGCATTCAGCCCCGACTATGCTTTCGAACTTGCATATGCAATCAAGCCTACTTGCAACCACATTTCCATTCTTTGTTGAGCTCTTGTGCACATAAAATCTGAGAGCAAATATATCACGCAAGATCAATGGAGATAGGAAGAATGGAGATTCAAACCCTATTGGACATGTGATGGTATAATCTTTGTGATTTCATTTGATTTGCATTGTCTTAGGTAATCTTCATATGTTATGGTGGATCTTTGTTGTTGTTAGGATAGGGTTTTGTGGTTGAATTCATTTAGCCTTTCAATATTGTTGTTATCTATTTTCACCATATACAATTACAACCTCCTTAGTAAGCAATGAATTGAGGAAGGCTCATCAAATGAGATAAACTTGTGCTGATTTGAACATAAACCATAAAAATTTGGATAGAGCACTTGCACGAAGACAAAGACTTGAAGATCCACTTCAACATAATGCATGGGCTTTTGGTGGGAGGCTTCCACATGTTGATAGAAAGTTGACTGACAATGTGAAGGAGGAAATCCAACAATTTTGGCACTCTAATTCTAGAGTATCACCCAATGTAAAGGATGTTTTAAAATTAAGAATCTGTAATGCAGACCACGCACCGCATCCCAAACATTTCTTGGAATCAAGCCAAACAATGTTATACAAAATAATTTGTGAAGTACATCCAACTTTGCAAATATCACAAAGGGGCTTTGAATCTTTGAAGCCATTTTATTGTGTACCTCTTAAGATCTGTAATACTTGTTGTTGCAAGTACCATGTGGAGTTTTCAATGTACCATGAACTTTTATTCCATATTCGTTCTATCATGCATACTAATGAGATGTTGGAGTGTGGTGCAATGCTATTTCCGAGATCATCAAGAGACTTGCAAGATCCATTTTTATGCCCTAGAGATGATGGTTGCTACTTCTATAGAAATGATTGTTTGAATGAGAAGTGCTCACAATGTGGTGGGTTGTCAAAGTTTGTTGCATGTTTTCATGAGGGCAGCGAATACGAGTTTGGAAAGAACTATGCTAAGAAAAAAGGATATGAGATAGTGAAATATACTTTGAAGAGTGGAGGTGAAGGTTCTAGACATGAATTAGTTTGAAGAGAGGTGAGTGTTGCTGATTTTATTTTGGATTTTAGGCAAAATCTTATCTATAAGTATGAAAGGCACACCCATGGGTCTCAATGGTTGGATCCACAGTTCAGGATGTGTAAGAAATCTTTCCCGATTGGCACTATTATATCGGTGGATGATTTTGTAGATAAGTATATATTGCAACCACATAATGAGGTACAGTCTCAGTACTACAATTCAATATAGATTGATATTTTTGTTCACATTACATATAGACATGCTCCTGATAGTACAAAAGAGGATAGAAAGATAATTAGGGAGTATCATTTTTATATGAGTGATGATATATCACACTCCTCCGAGTATGTGCAACATTCTTTCGAGAATTTTTTTGAGTTCTTGCATGAGAAAGATATTGCAATTGATTGACATCTCATATGGTCAGATAACTATACGGATCAGTTCAAGAATACCCGTATATTTTATTGGTTGAGTAGAATGCATGTAGGGAGATGCATACCTCATATTTGGTGTTTTCTTGAGGTAAGACATGGGAAGGAGGAGCATGATGGAGCAAGTGCATGTTTGAAGAGAGCTCTAGTTAAGGAGCAATTGAGAATTTCAGGTGTAAATTTCTCTGATGCACATTCTATTGTTGATTGGTGTAGTTCAACATTGTCACGTGGAGGTACTCTTGATTTAGCAGTGACCAGATTCTTTAGGTTGGTTGAGGAGGGCATAGTGGGAGATAGATTGGATTGTCAAACAATTAAATATTATTCAAAGATGCATTCATTTCTCAGCTCAGATGCAAGTACATGGACCATTTGGACACAAGTGTTGGCTTGTTTTTGTCAGAGTTGTGTTCAGTGTGATTGGGATCACTGTGAGTCAAGTGAGTGGGTTGATACGTGGGTTCCACAATATCTAACTCCTTTATCTCAAATAGTATCTTTGTCAAATGATGACATGGAAAGTTCACTTGAGTATGACCGTCTATTAGATCTTGTATAGCCAAGACATATTTTTGCAACTGTTTCACCACAAGGGAATGAAGAGAGATCAGAATATTGGTTGACACGATGTGTACAGGGAAAATAGAAGCTAACACAACTAGTGACAGATGATGATGGGTTCACATATCCTACAGGTTCAATTGTTGTTGTGGGAACTTGGTTGTGAACATACATGCTTAGAAAGAATGGCATACCAGCATTTGAAGACTATGAGAGACACAAAACCATTCTCATGTATTCACACCTTATTATATCTACAAATGTCAAGTTGTTGAAGCATTAAGAAAAATTGAAAACCAAAGAGTTATGGATAGTGACTACTGCTAATCATGAAGCAATACTGGATACTCTTAAGCAAAGAGATGAACCTTCAGGCACACTTGAGTTGTAGGTCTTTAATGGTGTCTTATTTTTTTATCATGCATTTCATTTCAAACAATGATCATAAAAACTTAATGTTCAAGTTTGTTACGTGTATATTAAGGATGTGTTCAAAATGCAGGTCTATTGATGAACATTTTTTTTGCAACATGGTTTTTGCATGCACATAGCGGGTACACTCGATATAATTCAAAGGGAGGTATTTTGCAACATGGCTTATTATCATGCGTTTGACGAGCATTAAATTTTTTGACAATAGCCAACACTATTTGACATTTTTTGATTATATAATTATCGCAAAACCTTTATGATCATGTAGGTCTTTTTGATGATATACAACACTATCGCATTATGATTTTTACGTCAACATAGTGGGTTCACTCAATATAATTCAAAGGGACATATTTTTACAGTATATAATCCCACCTTTTCATTTATTATCATGCATTTCAGTTGAAGTGATTATCATAAAGCCTTTATGTTCATGCATGCATTTTATGTGTAGAGTAACAATTCTTAAAAATACAGGTTCATGCTAGATCATTCATCATTGACTAGTTTACTCTTGGTGATGGTATATATTTCTTGGGGTTATCAATATTTAGCTACTTTTTAAGTTTTCTTTTCAAGAACTGCAAAAATTTGTAGTCAAACACAACATCATATGCTTTGTGTGCATTCATGAGATTAAATTTTGTGTGTAAACACTAAGTCCGTCACTTTGTCAATGTGATTAAATTTTGTAAACTTTCACACACTATGTCAAGTGAATGTATTGCCATTCAGAAATGACAATATCTACCATTGTCTTCAACCATGCAGAGAATGCAGTGAGAAGGGCTTTAATCAACATGTGTCTTTCTTCAAAGTTATGCTTGTACATTTTACAGAGAAACTAGTAAGTTTCATAATTATACAATCTTGTACATCTTCAAAATGTTTCAAATGATCTATTTATAATTTGACAAAATAATTTGTATAAAGTGTTATAATTTGTTTCTTGTAGCACATTCATTTTGCATAATAAGGTTTCTTATTTTGGTCTTCATTTATATACAGGCATTGCTCTACATAAGCTTTTCTCTTAGGACATGAGGATTTCTAATGTAGATGAAGTGGGATGTTGTATTTGTATATGGATGTGAATTCATGTAACTTTGTTATGATGATATATGATGTCCATGAGCAAACTGTTTTAGTTATATTGATGATATACAATGTATTTGTACATGAGTACATTGGTGTAGTTGTATTGATAATGATGAAAAATCATGTTTGCATATTCGTTCATGGATGTCACGTGCAAGTGTAATGGTAATTATGTGTATACAATACATGTAAATATTGATGATCATTATGTGTCTACAGTGTAATGCTTGTTTATATATATTTTTTCATTGAATGAGTCTGACGATTTTTTCATCTACTACAAAAATGTTGCCCTAATAAAACCATAGGGAATATTGACAAATCGAGATAGGTTTTTGTAGGGACCCCTCTCATGGCTCCATAGGTTCAAACAAATCATTCACAGGTGCCATGGATTCCAAGTTAGGGCCCATCAAAGTTTGACAATTTTAGCACTTAGGGTGCTCAAGGGACGGCGTCGGTAGGGTATGACCCTAAGCGTTAGACCGAGTGGGGGGAGAAAAATAGGAGCAGGCATAGGGTAAGAATGCCTAACTGAACATGTTGGAACCAACGGTTCATGATCATGATAATCAAAATGATAAATTGGCCACACGACAACATTTGATTGAATGAGACTAACGATTTTTTCACCAACTGAAAAAGTGTTGCCCTAATAAAATCGTAGGGAATATTAAAAAATTGAGATAGGGTTTTGTAAGGACCCCTCTTGTGGCCCCGTAGGTTCAAACAGATCATTCACAGGTGCCATGGATTCCGAGTTAGGGTCTATCAAAGTTTGATAATTTTTAGCACTTATGGCACTCAAGGGATGATGCCAGTAGGGTATGACCCCGAGCGTTCGAATGAGTGGGGGGGGGGGGAATAGGAGCATGCATAGGGTGATTATTCCTAACTAGACATGTCAGAACTGATGGTTCATGATCACGATGAGAAAAATGAGAAATTGGTCATGCGACAACATTTGATTGAATGAGATTGACGATTTTTTCACCAACTGAAAAAATGATGCCCTAATAAAATCATAGGGAATATTGAAAAATAGAGATAGGCTTTTGTAGGGAGCCCTCTCATGGCCCCATAGATTCAAATGGATTGTTCACAGGTGCCATCGATTTTGAGTTAGGGTCTATCAAAGTTTGACAATTTTTAGCACTTATGGCACTCAAAGGATGAACCCAGTAGGGTATGACCCTAAGCATTCGAATGAGTGGGGGGAGGGGGGAATAGGAGCATGCATAGCATAATAATTCCTAACTAGACATGTCAGAACCGATGGTTCATGATCATGATGAGAAAAACGAGAAATTGGTCATGTGACAACATTTGATTGAATGAGACTAACGATTTTTTCACCAACTGAAAAAATGATGCCCTAATAAAATCGTAGGGAATCTTGAAAAATAGAGATAGGATTTTTTAGGGACCCCTCTCATGGCCTCGTAGGTTCAAATGGATCATTCACAGGTGCCACGGATTCCGAGTTAAGGCCCATCAAATTTTGATAATTTTTAGCACTTAGGGCGCTCACGGGACGACACTGGTAGGGTATGACCCAGAGTGTTCGACCAAGTGGGGGGGAAAAATGATCATGCATAGGGTAATAATGCCTAACTAGACATCTCAGAATCGATGATTCGTGATCATGATGAGCATAACGAGAAATTGGCCACATGACAACATTTGATTGAATGAGACTGACAATTTTTTCGCCAACTAAAAAAATGTTGCCCTAATAAAATCATAGGGAATCTTGAAAAACTAAGATGAATCATTTCAACACATGAATCCTCCATTGACAACTTTTTATAGCTTTTGAGCAATCTTGAGCAATTTTGCCAATATGACTAACCAATGACTAGACATAACAAATATTGGTCTAGATGACCTTATTACATAAAAAATGATTATATTTCACCTTATTTACATTGAGAATCCATCAAAACACTTGTCTTCCAAATTTGACCTCATGGAGGCCTAATGAGCAAGGAGGTCATTAAATTTGGTGAAGTTGCCAAAGGCAACCAAATTTAACACTTATGATTTAGATGAAATGAATTATAGATAATCTGAAGATTATACAAAAAACACTTACGATGAAATGAAATGAAATATATTGTTCATTAAATAACCATTATTAACCATTGTTAATTATTGGATTGAAGATTAAATTTTAAAATGATAACACCATGCACACATGAGAAACAATTTATATGATCAAATATCAATTTCTGTATATATGAAAATGTCAAATGATTACAAGTGTATGTCCATACACAAATATGACATAAATGCCAACTCAAACAGAATGTATGTCTATATGTGTGAATGTATGTCCATATACAAAATATACATGCCAACTAGACATGTAAGCATCCCAAAACTATCTATAACATCCTAAGTTACTGATGGATCATCAAAATCGATCATCTTCGCCAGACTGCCCGACTCTGAAGGATCCTGCACAAGTAAAAATAAACCACGATAAAGATTAGTTATATTATATAACTCACATTCAAAAAGTTAACATAAAAATGAACTATAATTGAACTATTCTTGTTTACCTCATCTCCACATTTTCTCTTTGACTTTGGAGGACTGTTGATGTATGTCTTTGGTAGAGGAGGTATGTTTTCAATATTTCATACACAACCACCTACATATGTTCACAAACATGACATTGATACAAGTTAGCATATAATTGTCACTAATATTAACAAATTATATCTACTAAACACAAAATAAAATAAACACATGTACCTGAGGCATCTCTTCTTCATCTTCTTCTTCTTCTTCTTCTTCATCTTCAGGTATAGTGGGTGTAGTCAACAAGGATATGAAGCCAAGAATTTTCTGTACATATACACAACAAGTATGTGAAACTATCAATCTATGTCTAGACGTGTATAATCATTATAAGTTATTTAAACTATTCATTCAATCATATTTGCATTCAATTACCTTTCCTTTGTCTCCAGCTGCACTACCAGATCCCAAATGGCACAACCCCAGACTCACACTACTTGTGCCCTACAAGACTAAAATAAGATATACATTCAAGTTACTACATAATCTAATTAATGCCAATATAAATGATGAGCATGTATGTACAATAAAATACAAACGACTAGGTGAAATAATATATATACCGTAGAACTATCAAGGCCAAATGAAATGGACGTCAAGGTGCCCTCCTAGATCTATGTCAACTCCTCCTTTGTCATCAACTATTAAATAGGCCATGTAAATAAACATTAGTACTTAATATTATCTAGATTATAAATATTTATTTAAAATATAGAATGAACTGTGAAAATACAAATCTTATCACTACATCATCAACGTATGATGAAGGTGCCTCCTCGCCTCTAGCATGCGAGGAGTGTCCAAGGTATCCTTTAGTCCCTATCATAACATTTGGTGCATCGTGCATCTCATGCACTAATAATCTGTAGTCTATGCAAGAGGATCAATAGGCTGTCCAACTAGACCCAAGAATAGGTTCCCACACATGACACAACTATGGGATGCACAAATGTGTGGAGTTGAGGAGGAAGTGTCAGTGCCACCCCATGCACCGCTACCATCAAAAGAAGGTTGAGCTACTGCCCCAGCCTGAGAAACCAAAAGGCTACTCAAAGAGTGAATAGTTTATATGGTCTATGACATCACCTCATAGATGATATCTGGATGTTGCACTGGAAGTGGAGGATCAACAAGAGGAGGGGGGATATATGGGCCCTTGACTAATCTAACTACCCCAAGTCTATCTTGGGGCATACCTAAACCCACACCCTTGAAAAGTTGGATGTCAAAGTGGTTCACATGTTTTTCTAAAACAAACTCAGCATACAATTTTTTGATGAAGTAGAATGGAAAATTGAGATTGTTGTTGGGTGGTTTATCGAAAACCAACCACCAACGATCCCAAAAGTTTTTCACAATATCATCATTTGTGCACCATTTAATAGAAAGTTTTATTTTTTGGGGTCTTCGGGTTGACCAATGCAGGGATTCACAAACAATGTGGCGATATCGGCTTTGGATATCTCAAGATCCTTGATCTCCTTATAGGACAAGTCATCTACATATTTTGGTTGGCAATTGACACTCAATTGGTTTGTTTCACTATGTTGTCATTGATGGCAACATGGCAATTTATTTCGGCTTCATATTTTGGGTTAGTTGTGTACTGGCGAGCACTTCATAGACACTTTACCAGTATCAACACCATCAAGTTTAAAGGAATTCTTTGGTTACCGACAAGGCAAGCTGATATGGTTTAGAATCGGTTATCGGTATTGGAGGCCGAAATCTTTTGGATCCAACATCGGCAATTGTTTTTTTATATTTGTATATTTATATTATCTAGCCGACATGTATATTGGCATTGTAATTATCTTTGTAAGATGATATAAGGCATGATAAATTATAAAGGGTATATAGGTCAGCTGGTTAGATTATTTGTATATATGATATGTAATGGATTGATAAGAGAATAAGATGATGTTATTTAATGTGAAACATATGAGAGAGATCATGTATGTGAGGATATTTGTGTAAGGGGTATTCTGATAAAAGGTTTATGGTTTTATATCAGAACAGACAGAGCTTAACAGGAACTATATTCAGGCATAGAAGATTCTATCTTTGCAGTTCAATCATTTCTCCAGATTGTAGTCTGGATTTGTATGTAGTCAGTAAGGCTCCTTTTGTGATTGAGTAGTGTGCTCTAGGCTGTAAGCCTTCTTGCAAGTGCTGGCCCCTATATTTTGTAATATCTCTTCATATGACCAGTGGATTGATATTGTGAGTCACAAATCCCATCGTGGTCTTTTCTCTTTGAGGATTTCCACATATAACTCTATGTGTTATGGTATTCAATTATGTGATTGGCTTATTGGTTTCTTTACTTCTTTCAATTATATATGTACCGGTTGGTATATGCATGTTTTAATAAGGTTAACATTGATCATTCTGATAGAACACTAATTCACCCCCCCCCCTCTCAATGTTCTTGGATTCCAACAATTGGTATCAGAGCCTTCTATCTCAAAAGAAGTTTAACAGCTCGAGGAAGTTCCTGAATCCAGAATCCATGGATATGAGTTTGGAGAAGCAACTTGAGGTGGCACTTGAAGATTATGATGCTGAAAGGATGAAGAACTTAAAGCTACAAGATGAATTGAATTCTGCTAAGGAATTCATTCTTGTCCTATAGAAGAGGTTGTCATATGTTCAAGCTAGGAGGAAGGAACTTTTCCAAAATAAGGATAATTAAGAGAAAGATGCACTTAAGGAAAAGTGTCAGAAGCTAAGTCAGGAGAACATGGTTATGAGAAATCAAATGCAAGCTATAACTATGAGAATGTCTAAAGAGATTGAGGACCGGAAGAAAAAGGAAGAAAATCTTGTTGTATCTTTGAAGAACAAATTTGAAGAATGTGGTAGGCTGGTTCATGAGAATGATATGTTGAGAACTGATTTAGTACAATCCCAGAGTAATGAACAAGAGCTTGAGAAAGAAATGATAATTCTAAGAGATGATCTGACTATTGCAAGTGAGTATAAAGAAAAATTCAAGATTAGTTCAACACATCTAGATGAGTTATTGAAGAGACAAAGGTAGAATGGTGATTCCAGTGGACTTGGATTTGAACAAGGACAGAGTTCCAGTGATACAAATGAAGATCAAAACCATAAGACACTAGTAAGACAATTTAATCCTTATAAATTTAATGGTAGATATTTTATTTGTAATAAATTTGGTCACAGGGCTAGGCAATGTAGAAATAGAGCAAATTAGAACCCTGATTCTACTCCCAATCAATGTTCTAAATGTAATAAGTATGGTCATAAGACAAAACATTATAGAATTAATGTAAAATGTTATGCATGTGGAAAATTTGGACATATGGCTAATCAATGTTATTCAAGCAATTATACCGGTTTTAGCAAAGCAATTCAAAAGAACAATGTTACATGTTATGCATGTAATGAGGTTGGACATATTGCTAAATTCTGTAGAAGCAGAAATCCACTGGTTGGTAATGGAGGATCAAATGAGAAAGGTAAAGAAAAGGTTAATGAAATTCGACAAAATCATACCCAAAGACGGGTCAGGTAGACTGAAGATCAATCTGTAGATGGTAATGCACCAGTTACTTATCTGACCGAGGAGGTTTCTCCTGCACCGACAGGTAGCTTGATCGGTAACTAAGGCAGATACCTTAGGGGTAGGAAACATTCTTGAAGATGTTGCATATGCCCTAGGAAGAGTTTTTGGAAGATGTTCAAGACACTCGAGATTCTTATCTGGCATGGAGATGTTTTATCAAGATCTGGTATCTCTCACTGGAAGTCATTGATGTCAATGAAAGATTAGGGTTTTTCTTGAAGGATAAAAGGTTGAATCTACTTCATTTTTTATCACCTTGCATTCAGAGTGATTAAGGGTGATTCGGTGTGATCAGATATCTTCTTGAGTGATTTCACCAGTGATTGAAAGAGGTCTTTAGAGTTTTTCATCGGCAACGATTCACAGGTATTTAGCTTCAAACATAGAAGCAGGATCATCATTTGTACCTATCTTTGTTGCAAATTAGACTGTTGTTGAGGTCAAGGACCATCTCAGGCTGATTTTTAAGCGATATCCGCATGTGGCTACCCTAGACGATTCAGTTGGAGCTTTTTCCCATGTCCCAGAAGGAGTTGTGTATGTTGAAGATGTAAGAGCTTACATCCACTATCATATTGAGGATTTGGGAATGACTGATATCAAGAGCATGTACATGAATGAGATAATGAGAGATTCTAAAAAGGATTAAACTTGAATACCAACATATTGTCGATCTAGGGTTTACCGGCATTTTGGATATTCTGGAATTCGAAGATGAAATTGTTAGGTATGTTTTGAGAAGAGTGCATGGAAAGTTTATCTAGTTAGATAGACCATATAAGATTACAAATGAGGCCATCAGGGCAATCACCAGTTTACCACTGGTTGGACAACGTCCAAAGAAGAAAATTTTAAATGATTAGGTTAACAAGATTACCTATGCAACATCAGATAGATGGTCAATGAGAATCCATACTATCACCGATACAAACATCAGATTTGGAAGCATGGTCATCGGTTACAAGGTAACACAATCAAATCGACTGCATTATGTTTCTAGCTCCTACATTTATGCAGCTTATAAAATGATGAGGGAGAATGAGAAGATAGATCTATGTGGTTGGATGTTAGATGCACTATTGATTAACCTAGGAAAGATTAAAGGAGAAAAGAAGGGGACTTTCCTTTATGGTAACCTAATTGTCTGTTTAATGCTATTTTTCATCAATGAGACTCCTAGTTTTGAGAAGAGACAATGGACATTTCATATCCCAGTAGGGAGGCAATTGAAACAGTCTATTGCTACATTGGGTAGTCAAAGAGATGACAAAGTATGGGGATATTTTAAAGCATTTCAAAAGGCTATGAATTCTAGGACGAGGATTCCTAAGCACATTGTTGAGAAATACTCAACTGACATATGCTTCATGGTTAAGAAATATGAAACACTCATGGAAGCGGTCAAACCTCAAAAGATCTAGATTGAGGAGATGGGTTATGAAGTTGATGCTCAGATTTTTGATGCTTATGCATAGATGCTAATTGATGCACTGGTAGATGAAACTGTAAAAACCTTTGGCACTGCTAAGTAGAAGACACAAGAGGTTGAAACAGAGTTCAACCAAAAGAAGAGAGAGAAGTAGGGAGGAAAGGAAAGTAAGTTTTCTGAAAAGGTTTCTCAAGACATCAAAGCATTGATTGATGTTGTCCCAGAGAAAGGAAAGAAGAGAAAAGAACCAGAAATATTCATTGAGCCTATTGCAGTAGAGTCTACATTTGAGGATGACACACCCTTGGCATTCAAAAGGGTAATAAGGAAGAAAACTAAAGAAACTAAGGTAGAGGCTAAGAAGCAAGTAGTTAGAAAAGTTACTATCAGGGTATCGGCACAAAAGAAAGCACCAAAGGTAACACCTTCAACCCCATCCAGTACTAGAAAGAGAAAGAAGAAGGATGACATTGATCTAAAAATTAAATATGGTAATGTAACTATCATTCCACCAAAGACATGTGCAGAGTTAGTTGATTGGATTACTAAAGATGGTATGTTAAAGAACGTACATTTTTATTATGAACATTTAGAGGATGATGAACAAAGAGAAGTAGAGGAAACAATTTTGTTATATTTGGATATTTATAAGAAAGCCTTGATAGAAATTGAAAACCAAATACTGGCAGAATTGTATGATATGTTAGATGCTAGAAGACTATCAGCAATGCAAGAAGACAAGCATATTAATATATAAGAGTTGTTATATGTTTGTGTTTCTATTGCTCTAGAGGAGATGGATACAACACTTGAGGTTGCAGGCAAGAAAATCTTTAACAACAAACATAGAATAATCAGTCTTATGTTAGGAAGGGTAAATGAGATAATCAAGGAGACCCACAAGGCATGGGTTAAGTTCTTTGAAGAGAACCAAGGTTTTTATACTTCACCAAAATCTAAGACAGATACTGCAGACATCCCGATTGAAGGAAAAGGAAAAGGTATTATGAGTACTTCACCCTCAATTTTGAAAAATATTAAGGTAGTGAAAATTAAGCCCTTGGTAGATACAAATGTACAAAAAAATGTTTAGACACCAGCAAATACAGAGAGTGTAAAGATTAATAATGTACAAGATACTAATGTTGAGGATAACAGTCCTCCAGATACAGATGTATAAGATGAGGTTATAGTTCCTAGGGAGAAACTGACAGTTACTGAGACTACACCAAGTGGTGAAGCCACTGATGCAAGTGAGGAAACTATAAAGGTTAAAAAATCAGAGGAGAAGAAAGAGGAATCTGGCAAGGAACCGATAGTGAGTCCATCATTGTTGTCAATTGACACCTCACAGGTTGAAAAGAAAATCATAACCATGATGAGTTCTACTGAACTCATGATGATGGTCGCACACAAAATGTTGAAGGAGGGATCTATGGATAAAGGAGTTATTGATCAGTCTATCACTATTTTACATAGACTAGTCCCAGAGTGCAAGTTTGACAAAGAAGTGATCCCATGACAATTACAGAGCACATTTCAAAAGATTTCCAATCCTTGCAGTAGATTTCAAACTGGCAAGCAATGGAGAGGTTTGCACAGGCAAAGAGAGCTACATTTGATTGAGTGATTGAGTCTGAGAGGAAGAAGATTAATGAAAAGTTGAAATTGATAGACAATTCTTTAAAGCAGTGTACAAATATTTATAGAGTATGTTGTAACACAAATTTGCTTACAGTTAATTTGGATAAGAGGATTAAGGAATCTTGGGAGAAAATTGTAAGTATACCCAATTCTTTTGATGGATTGAATTCATTGACTACATCCATTGATGGTCAGATTTTGGTTTTGGAAGCCCAAGTTTTTGCTCTTGAGAAAGAAAAAGACAAAATCATAAGAAGAGCTAGAAGTCTTAGAGGATTGGTGAGTTCTTGGTTGGATTCACTTAGTGTACATAAGAAGGAGTGTATATATATGGCTGGTAAGCCCACACCAATAGATTTAAATGAGAAAGAGTCATTTGCCCATATGCTAAATGGACTTGTATCTATTTCTGGCACTTTCAAATCTGGTTGGGATACTTATCTAGAGATTTTGGAGAAGTCCTATCTAGAAAATTTCAAATATATTAAGCTCCAATAAGGTATTTTTGGGACATTCGTTGTACAGTATATTTCATTCTTCGTCTTGGTTTTTGGATTTTGGTATTTCTTTTTGGAAATTTTGATGGCATTGATGCCAAAGGGGGAGTGATATAGATGTGAAAAAGAAAAAGGGAGTTTTATAGGTGGAAAACTATGGAGATATGGGGTACTTTTTAATATGATCATAGATGAATATTCAACTTAGGGGGAGCAAGTTTAGGATGAAACTGATAGATGAAACCATGATCATTTTTCACATGAGTGTTGCCATCAATGCCAAAGGGAGATATTGTTGGCAATTGACACTCAATTGGTTGGTTTCCCGATGTTATCATTGATAGCAACATGGCAATTTATTTCGGCTTCATATTTTGGGTTAGTTGTGTACCAACAAGCACTTCATAGACACTTCACTAGCACCAGCACCAGCACCGACAGGTTGAAAGAGATTTTTTGGTTACTAACAATGCAGACCGACATGGTTTAGAATCAGATTATCAGTATTGGAGGCCAACATCTTTTGGATTCGGCATTGGCAATTATTTTTTGATATTCATGTATTTATGTTATCTAGCTGACATGTATATTGACATTGTAATTATCGTTGTAAGATGATATAAGGCATTATGAATTATAAAGGGTATATAGGTCAGTTGGTTAGATCATTTTGATATATGATATGTAATGGATTGATAGGAGAATAGGATGATGTTATGTAATGTGAAACATATGAGAGAGGTCATGTATGTGACGATATTTATGTAAGGGGTATTCTGGTAAAGGTTTCAGACCAGAAAAGACAGAGCTTAACTAGAACTGTATTCAGGCATAGAAGATGTTATCTTTGCAGTTCAATCATTTCTCTGGATTGTAGTCTGGTATTGTATGCAGTCAGTGAGGATCCTTTTGTGATTGAGCAATGTGCTCTAGGATGTCAGCCTTCCTACAAGTGCAGCCCCTATGTTTTGTAATATCTCTTCATATGGCCAATGGATCGATATTGTGGGTGTGAGATTTTGCCAAGATCAAGAGCTCAATGAAAAGTAAAAAATAGAGACAAAATATTGATAGGAATAAATTGTATTCTATCAAGAGAAAATACTGATCAACTAGATCATCAATCGATCAATCAATTAATTACATACAATATAGATGAGCCTGATTATATAGGCAAGGCTATATGGATATGTGAGCGCACAAACATGACATATGGCTCAAAGAGAAACAAGGGTAGGTAGGAAATAAGTGTGGTAGGTAGGAAAAACAATATAATATTCCATATGAGGTGGATCACCCACCGAATGTGGAATGTAACAACAAGATAAGACCAGAAAAGGTAGAAATACTCCTACACACACTATCCCAATGTGGCACAAACACCCAAGTGTCTTATACCCAAACTACTATGATATGCATGTACCTAAGTAAACTTAAGTAAGGTGTAATAATATCCAACATGAACCCCCCCTTAAATGCAACTTAGGGGAATGCACTTAAGTCTACAATGTAACTAAGCAATGCAAGATGGGTCTCGACTACTAGGCCATGTTAGGTACCCATGTACAAATGCAAATACACACAAACCAATGCAATCTCTCATAAAGTGGGGAAAGAGAGAAAAACCCATTGGGAAAAAACCCTCCCCCAGAAAGAGAGATGAAACTATATACAAAGAAACTCTCAAAGAAGTATGAGAAGGATAAAACCCCATGTGACGAAAAAGTCCCCCCCATATGAGAGAAGAAGAAGAGAGACTAGATAGCCCCCCCTCAATGTAGAATCTGCACCAATGGTAGAAGCTCAAAGCTGAATGAAGAAACTTCTCCATGAACATCGAACAAATGTCGAACAATGTTCCTCCCCTTAGGAAGAAACAAAATCAAAGGTGTATCCATGAAGTCTCCCCAATCATGAAGGGAAGATGTAGGAAAAAAATCCCTGATGAATGGAATCTCTGAAAACTGCTCAAGTGTCCCCATGTCAATGTTGAAAGTTACCCCCTCCAAAGGTGGTGAGCTACTCTACACTATTGAAAAAGGCACTCCAAGATCTAGTGGAGATGTATGTATAACAATATCCAAAGACTCACATGTCTCCTCAAATAATAAAGAGACCTCCTCCAACTGTTGTACAAAAGTATCCACAATCATGTCAACCTTGAAATAATGATCATGTAGAGAATGCACAAGAGGGTCAGAGTGTTCCCTCACAACAATCAAAGAAGGATCATCTTCATCAAAGAGAAGATGAATGCCATCAATAATGTCTCCCAAATCTACAATGTAGGACTCCACAAACAAACCTGGAATGTTTGTCAAGTAGTCATCCCAATCAACTAAAGCTGGAAGATAAGAGATATCTTGTTGCATTGAATCACAAGAAGGAAAAATTATCGTAGTAGCTGCATCATCAGGTGCAATAGGTGATGTGATATCAATAGGAGGAGATGAAATAGAAGGCTCAAGAATGGGGTCACATGTGAGAATCTCCAAGTTCAAGTACCCAAAGTTCTCCTCAAAATCTAAACCATCAACATAGGAAGAATCAACCTCATCAATAGGACCAAAATGTGAAAAAGAGCACAACCGAGATGCATGATCAACCACCCCAGTCGCAATGATAGCTCTAGTCTCCAAGTCTCAAATGATAACTTAATCAAGTGTGAACTCCACAGTTATCTTAGTTGCACCATGTGTGATTTGATAGATGGAAAGAAGATGGTTTCTCAAGTGGGGTACAAACAACACATCATTGAAGGAGTTATCCCCAATGGCAATATATCCTTTCCCAATCACATCCATGTATGTATGATTTCCTATCAAAATCTGTAGCATGGTGCAAGGCTCAAATGAAGAGAAAATAGACTGCAAAGATGCCATATGATGAGAAGCCCCTGAATCTAGAAGCCATCTCCCTGAATCATGATATGTAGTAGCACAAAGAGCTTGTCCCTTTCCTTTATCTATCCCAAAAGAGTGATACTTTCCTTTATTATTTTCTTTGGGAAAAGAAGTTGATGTAGACATTCTAGAAGGTAGGTTGATTTTGTTCTTCTCAAGAAGATTCTTCAACTCATCAATATCCTTCTTGTAACAATGATATTCATCATATCCCGACTTCTTACAATATGCACAAAAAAGACTGTCCTTAGATTTCCTCTTAGGTGAGGATGTAGAATCACCTTGTTGTGGAGAGGATGATTGTGCTCCATCTTGTTATGGTTTTGACTTAGGTTGCTTTTGATTCTTGCATTTTCCTTGATTGCTTTGATTCCACTTATTAGCCACCAAAGCTTGTGACTTTGAAGATTTGAGAATTCCCATCTTGGTCAACTTAGATTGCTAAAGTATCAACATATCCATCAATGCATCGAATGAGGGAGAAGTGTATGAGGAACCTTGAGCTAACCTATGGGTCTGAAAGCTAGATACAAAGGCTGCATACTCTAATGGAAGCTTGTCCAATAAGTTATAAACCAATTGAGCATCCTTTTTATCAATGCAACAATCCTTTAGCTTTGCTCTTAGCTCATTTTCTTTTGTGACATAATCTTGGATTGTATCAAAATACTTGGGATCCAATGTTGTGAGTTCAGTACTATTAAGCTTTTAGCCCTTAATCTCATCAACTTGTCCATACAATTTGTCATAAATATACCAAGCCTCTTTAATTGTAGTACACTTATCAATGTGAAAAATTAGGTCATCTGATACATACTTTCTAAGAGTTCCAATTGCCATAGCATTCTTAGTGAGCCATTCAATTTGAGCATTAGGATCAACCTTAGGATTAGGTGGTGTTGTAATAGTTCCATTTACATAATGAATGAGTCCTTTTTCCATTAGTTTACTCCATGCCTTTATCTTCCATGATGCATAATTATGAGGAGTTAAAAGTGGAAATTTAGGAGAACTCATAGCACCAAAATGAAAAAACACAAGATAGAGAGAGACACAATCACACAAAACACCCCCCAAATTTACTCAATCAAGAAACCCCCCCCCCAAAAAGAAATGATGATTTGGCACTTTATAAGTAGTGCATGTACAATGAGACACTTCCAAAACAAGGCAAGGTGGACTTATGATAATAATTTTACAACTTTTCAACTGAGATATAAGAGACTTCAATCAATAGTGTAAGAAATCTAATTGAGATTCAAGCAAATATATAAGTACCAAATAAGCCAAGAATGACCAAAGTTTGAAAGTACAATTTATACTTACAATGGCATCAATATTATATCACCACGTGAAAGTAGACAAAAAAATCATGCACTTTTAAAAAAATGACACCGGAAAAGGAGGTCGTATGACCCCAAACGAAGCCTCTGAAGTTGCAAAATTGGGGATTACTCAGCTATAGTGATGAAGATCTACATTTTTTGAAAAACCTTTAAATCAAAATGAAAAACCATCAGCACCACTATAGAGAGCACGAAATTATACCCCAAATAATAAAAAATTTCACTGAAAAATGAGTTTTTGAGCCTGAGATATCGGCTCTCAAAATCAAAATGCAAATGGAGAGGGGGCATAAATCCACTGAATATCCTGATGTCAGCAAAAGATAATCTTTGATTTGACCATATATCTGATGCCAAAAAAAATCTCCCTCTTTTAAAAAGTTTGTTTACAAACTTTTTTTAAAAATATGTGGAGGGACCCATGTGGTACCTCCTCACTCCACATCAAAGGCTCCACAAAAAAAAGGTACGTAGGCCTTCAAAAATAGATTAAAAAGAAATAAATTTACCACCCTTTAGTGTGGAGTCAGGCCAAATGTGGAGAGCACTACCAAACAAGCCGATACACTAATATATAAGCACCGATAAGGCCAATCCAAGAGTGTGTTACAGGTAGACGTGGCGAACGGAAAAGCCCACAGCATGAATACAAAGATCCACTAATACATGCAATGTGTGGGTGGGAGAACTTCGGTGGAAGTGGTGGTAGTGAGGTTGGAAGCCTACGAAGGAGGCAGTGGCCGTGTAGAGCGACAGACAGGAAGCAAAGCGTCCACCTAAGGGAGGAGTGTGTTAGCATTATGGATGTGTTGCATTAGTTTTGTCATTGATGTCAACACTTGTCAACACTTGAGAACACTTGCAGATCTTTGGTTATGTTCACCGGCATGTTCAGTGACTTATGCACAGTCACCGGTATCTGGTTCACCGACAGGTTATATTGTTCACCGGCACTGAGGATGATCTGTTATCATTTGGAGATTACTTGGTTATGTCAAAGACATTGTTTGATCACTTGGTTTTGGTGATTTGGTCATTGATCTAATTGGGTTTGCATATTTGTTGTTACCAGAAAATAGGTCTAGGTTATGGACCGGCAAGCATTATCTATTCTAGATCAGCACGACACGTTACGGAGATGATTTGTTATTGTTGTAAATGCATTGAGGTGACATCATGCATCGCATATTGATTCATTTGTAATTGATTTAATTGTAATATCTTAGTAAGCCAACCTACACATTTGGTCTTAGGTCTGTTAGGTCCCGAAGACAACTGAGAGGGGGGGGGTGAATCAGTTGTCAAATAAATTCAAACCAAAAACTAATTAACCAACTTAATGCTTAATACCGATAAACCAGTTTAGTATGCCGGTAGACAGTGTTAACATTAAATTGCTATACCGGTAAATATTAATGCATGAAACATAAACATAAAGCCATCCACAACACATAACACCAATATTTGTATGTGGAAACCTTGTAAGGGGAAAAACCACGATGGAAAACCTTACCCACAATCAGATGATACTACTGCAGATAGTAAGTGTACATAAATGGGGGTCTGCACATGCAGAAAGGCCAACAACCTAGAGCTCACTGCTCAATCACAAAATGGGAGTCACACTGACTATAGTTGGATGGTTAAATCCAATAAGAATGTACTGCACAAAATAGCATCTTCATATGCTAGATTTAGTACCGGTGTAATGCTGATATGCTTCTACAAAAACCTAACTTCACCTTCAAATGATGTCTTCGTGTATATCCCTACTTCATCTCGCATATACCTTCACTCATTCTTTTTCGCATTCCACACTTGATCTTACAAATAAGATCTTACATTTATACCATACCCTAAGACCAATTTTAGTAGGTCGGCTCTACAAGATATTACAATAAATTTATTTTACAAACAATATAGTATCCAATGCAATAACTGATTAAACATGTCAGCTAAATGTATTTATAACAATAATAAATCATCTCCATAGCGTGTCATGCTGATATGGAAAAGATAAAACTACCAGTGTAACCCTAGATAACTTGGACCTATTTGTCGGTAAAAGCAAATATGCAAATATGAATATACCAATGATTAATTCTTCAAAACAAAGTGTCCACATGATGTCTTCAATATTACCAATTGTCTTCCATATCATTCTAGGTATCGGTGAACAATATATCCTGTTGGTGAACCATATACCCTGTTGCATAGTTTACTTGCTTGCCGGTGAATGTTGTTGGATCTCCAAAGTGCTTGTATTCAATAGGTGTTGACATCAATGACAAAACCATACCAAAATACCAACAAGGTCTTGGTATATATGTAAGATCTCATTTGTGAGATTAAGTAGTAGAGGAGTGTGGAAAATGATTGTAATAAGGTATATACGAATATAAGCAGAGCTATACATGCAGACATCATTTGAAGATTCAAGGAGGCTTTTGGAGAAGGCAAATCAGAGCTTAACCGATAATGAATCTAGCATATGAAGATGCTATTTTGAGCAGTACATTATCATTGGATTTAACCATCCAATTGTAGTCAGTGTGACTCCCATTTTGTGATTGAGTAGTGAGCTCTAGGTAGTTGGCCTTTCTGCATGTGCAGACCCCATTTGTACACACATACTATCTATAGTAGTATCATCTGATTGTGGGTAAGGTTTCCCACCATGGTTTTTCCCCTTACAGGGTTTCCACCTACAAATAACTATGTTATGTGTTGTGTATGTTATTTGTTTTTCTGTTTCATGGATTAAACTTTACCAGTACTGTTATTAACTGCTAAACTATCTACTGGCATTAAATTTTGGTTTACTGGTATTATGCACTAAGTTAGTTTTGGTTTGAAATTAATAGATAACTAATTCACCCCCCCCCCTCCCCACTCAGTTGCCTCTAGGACCTAACAATTGGTACCAGAGCATAGTCCTCTTTTTTTAGAAGTTTAACAACTTGAGAAGATCCTATGTCTACTAACTATTTCAGGAAGGATAGTCTGAAGCTTGATGTAACCAACTATGGTATATGGAAGATCAAAATGGAGACACATCTGAATTGCATTGAAAGTACATATGGGATGTTACAAAGAATGGCTATGTTGTTACTACTCAAGGTCAACCTAATCCACCAACCTTGGCTAAAGATGAAGAAAACGATTACAAAGCAAGAGAAGCACTTTTGAGCGCATTGTCAGATAAGCAAATCATGGGATTATCAGATAGATCTACTAATAAAGCTATTTTGGATAAATTGGAGACATTGAATGAAGGTGATACCACTGTCAAAATTGCAAAAGAGGAATGCTTCTAGGTCATGTATGAAAATCTAAAAATGGAAGAAGATGAAAGGATTTCTGCTTTTATGGAAAGAGTTACTAAAATTGTTTTGGGTATACAATGTTGTGGAGGATCCTTAAGTGAAGATCAAATTGTTTCTAAAGTTTTAAGAGCTTTGCCACCAGCATACAAAATGAAAGTAACTACTATTAATGAATTAAGAACAATGCCTAATGCATCAATATCTAGAGATACTTTGGTTGGAAAACTTTTAGCTTTTGAACTTGAGGAATTTGGTCCTATTGCTTCAATTAAGACATTTATACACCTAAAAATGGTCTGAAGATAATTAATTAAATAAGAAATTATTTAATTAATCCCCCTTCCCAATTTAATTGAATTCACTAAGCAATTTGATTAAATTACCCCTTTCATCTACTTATTAATAAATCTAAGGATTTATTTAATAGTTTCATTTCATGACCCCCTTTGATTAATTAATTCAAATTAGTTAATTCCCCCCACCAAATTCATTTCTTCTAAATCCTTTAATTAATTAAAACAAATCAAATTCATGAGTTGTTGAGATTAATTAGCCTTTTTCTATTATTTGAATTTTTAAATTCAAATTCTCCTAACTTCTAACCACCTAACCTAACCCCTTCTAAACCTAACTCATTCCATCTAACCTTGGGTTTAATTAGCTCCATCCTAGCTTGCACATCCTAACCACCATGTCCCCTTTCCTTGAACACTTTTAGCTCTCATGAGCAAAGCTTTGTGACACTTGTCACTAAGTGTTCCCTTTCATCTAACCTTTTCTAGAAGCTTCTTGACACTTGTCACCATGGAGATGACAATGTTCCCTTTCATCCAACCTCTTCTCAACCCACCTCCAATCTAACCATTGATATCTTTAGATCAAATCTTGACCGTTGATTCATGCCACATCACCCCTAGCCTTGGAAATAGAGCTCATTTTGGAGCTCAAAGGATCCATCACATTCATCCCATCTCATTTGCATTCATGCATTGTTACTATAGTCATATAGCTCTTAGATTATCATCTTAGCATTGTTATCATGTTCAATTTTAGCTTAATTGCATCTTCATTCTAGCTTATTTTCTAGAATAATTTTGAAATCATGTAGCTTAATCATGCTATCATTTCTATATCATGCATCTTCATCATTTAAATCCTCCATTTAAGTGTAGTGAAGTCATTAGAATTTGCATAACCAGATCTGAGAGCAAAATTCATACTCGCATTTATTAGGAGGCAATAGATCAATTAGTTATGGTTTTATCTTTCATTGATTAATTTTCTAACCATTGGTTGTAATGATTTATTGAGTGTTTTGTGTTGCGGCTGCAGGTGTAACAGGTATACACTTCATAGATACATGACATTTTATCACTCACCGTGTGGCCGGAATCATCATTTTTGGCCTCTCAAACTTCAACAAACGTCCATCTCTATCAGGAAAAAATTAGAATGTTGTATGAGTTGATTTTCCAACTCATACGAATTACCTTTTTGTCTGGTATGAAGCCTCATCTTATGTCGTACGAACTCATTATCTATATCATATGAGATCTAAATGCATATCGTATGAATTTCTGACTAGTGAATCCTATGTCATACGAAATAATTTTCATTGTCGTACGAGAGTTAAATTCATGTCGTACAAATTTCTGGCTGCTAAATCCTAAGTCGTACGAGTACATTTTGGTCCCTGTGCAAAATCTAAAGTTGTGTCATGCTAACTGGAAAATTGTGTTGTATGAGTCTCTGTCTCTGTGATTTTTAGTAGACTGGATGTTAGGGTTTTTTGATTTTAATCCAAACTTCACTAATGCTAACCCTAATTTGTTTGTGAGATTTTTGGCAGCCTAACTCTTTTATGTAGGATAATTGACGAAGATATGCTTGTCAAAGACATAATTCAAAAACCAATCAATGACTACTAATGGATCTATTTTGCAGGTTGCCTATGAATTCAACTAAACTTGGTGTATTCATTAAAGTTTTCTAGGCACACTTCAATTTTGCTAAGGGAAATGAACCATCATGTATTTCACTTTTTTTATGATAGGCGAGTATGCTCTCACCTTTCTTAGGTGATTAGAAAGCTAGACTCATCTTCTACTTTCATTAGTGGATTTCTTTAGCAGGCCTGCCCTCCCGAGGAGCTTAAAAACTCTTAAAGCCATTACGGCCAGTGTGAGGGGAATGACCTAAGTGGGAACAACTAATGCCAAGTAATCCAACCGACAATAAAATAAACATGGTTTTGATGAAAATCAAGTCAACGACAGTGCTCAGGAATAGCTCTCCTTCGTACCTTCGGGTATATCAAACCTTGGTTTTCAAGGCTGGGAGACCTCTTAATTGAGTTTATACCTCGACACACCGAACGGATCCCTTACTAGTGCCAGTTAAAATAGAAGCTACCCAATTCACCTCTGAAAGGGTGATAATCTTAGTGCAAGAGAGATAGTAACTCTCCCAAGACATTTTCCATATCGTGCCCCCATTAGCGTTTGGAGTCAGATAATACGACGTTGAGAATCCATTGCATGAGACCTAGCGGTTGTATTCTAATTAGCTATTGGGTGTGTACCTAAGTCAGCAAGAAAAAGTTTTCATTCTCAGCCAACTTCCGTAGGGTTTAGAATGCTTGGAGTCACTTATCACATCATGTGTTTGCTGTGTATTCATCCTTAAATTGAAAAATCAGACATCTAAAATGGGAAAACAAAAAGAAAAACATCAAATTTTACTAATCAAATTCAGCAAAAACAAACATATTTTTCATTGTTCTGTTCTCTGTCGTATGAGTTAGGTTCTCTGTCGTATGGCTTAGTAAGGTTTTTCATATGAGTAATCTTTTTTATCGTGTGGTTTAGAAAGTATTTTTGTATGAACCTCTGTTGTTTCACATGAAAATCTCAGTTTGTCATATTTTGGCTTCTATTTCTTGTCGTTCTGAGCTCTATAATTTGTTGTACGAGTCTTTGTGTTTACAAGTCCAGAACTGCTGCTTTGCATGAATTTTTCAGGTCTGTCATTTTGCTTGATCAATTTGTAGTATTCATAAAAATCTATTATTTGTTGTTATGTGCTTAAATTGTCTTCTTGGTTTGCTTGGTCAAGTTATCATTCGTCAAAATCATACTCTAGAAGATAAACACCTTAAGATTTTCAAAGTGCTCACCCTTAACAAGTTCAAGATCTAAACATCTCAAAGTGCATTATCACCCTCTTTGGTAAACTGATCACTCAAACATAGTTTCTTATCAAGATCAATCATCCTTTATCACGAAACTGAAACGTTTGATCAGGACAATCTTGTCCCACATCATAGGATATATTGTTCCTACTGGACTTGGTTATTATCAAATCATCATCATTGCACTCCTAAATCGAAGATCAAAAAACTTGCAAACTTTTAAACACTTGAATCATCTTTTCTCGTCATATCATTCTAGCATATCTACCTTGACAATTGATTACTTACCCAAAACAACTTTTGGACAATCGAATTCTAGCACAATATCTAACCCACGTGTATGCCCGTTCTAACTAGAGCTCAAAAACAAAGAATCATAGAGACTGAAATCAAAACATTGGAAACAACTATAATCATGGAACATGAAGATGAGATACAAGTTGGAGGAGAAATAATAGAACAAAATATCAGAGACATCAAAAAGGATCCTCAATTTGACAAATTTATGCAGAAATTGTTGGAAGAAGAAAAAGAAAAATATTTCCTAATGTTAGCCAAATCTGGTGCTACACTCCCCCAAGATTTTGATGTGAACAAATTGACACAAAAGAAAAGTGATCGTCCCCCTAATAATGAACAATATGAGGATATTTTTGGTTTCCGCATGAATGACACATCAATTCCTAATAACACCAGAACTAATGAAGAAACTTGTATACCCGAAAGAGATGAAGTAGAAATTTTGAATTACATCCAATCCAGTGAAGATACAAGAAGAACTAGAGATGACACTAGAAGAGATCCAAATCCTCCTAGAATACAAAATCATGGTCATGCAAGAACAAATCATGTTGATAATCCTATCACAACTCTCACACAACAACTACAAACACAAATTCAAGATATGCAAAGAGTAAATGTTAGACAATACTCACTTCAAGAAATTTGTCCTTATCCATTCGACAGAAATCTAAACATGATACCATTTCCTATAGGTTTTGAAACTCCTAGATACAAAAAATATGATGGAAGCACTGATCCTCAAGATCATATATGAGAAGTTTGCACAATGAGTATGGAGTTTGCACATGAGGATACCTACTTAATGAGATTATTTCCGAAAAGCTTAACTGGGCTAGCTATGGAATGGTTCTCCAAACATCCATCTAGAATCAAATCATTTTCAGAGTTGGTGGATAAGTTTCACAATACTCTTACAACATACAACATGAAGTAACAATGCTAGACCTATGTAACTCAAAACAAAAGGCTGGAGAACCTTTCATGACATTTTTCCAAAGATGGAGACGGTTAGCCTCGTGGTATCCTCATACAGTGCCAGAATATGAAAAAATGGACATATTCATCGATAACTTAAATGATCAAATAAGTTATTACTTAAAAATGCAAGGAAATCAAAGTTTCAAAAAAATGGTCAATAATGGAATCAGAATGGAGGAAGCCATGATAAAGAAAGGTTAGTTGAAAATATACAAAGATGGAATCCATCCTCCTAACAACAACAATAACTGTTGGCATTATGTGAACCGACATGAGCCTTATGTAAAACTGGCATGAAGACATAATGATATTGTGTGTTGTCATTGATGTCAATATGAGACATATTGTGAACGAGCACATGAGATAAGTGAAGAAAGAGATACTAGCATATGTGTGAACCGGTATATGCTAAAGTGAAGCAGCACATTTGTTCAAAGTGAACTGGCATGCAGTTATGGGAACTAGCACATGGAAGCACTGTATGACTACTGGTTGGTAAGGTAGCTTCCACTTCGGGGTTTTTGGTTGGAGTATCTCAAGTCTGTGTGACTCAATCAGTAATATTTGTGTGATGAGTTAGTAGTATGATGGAGGACAGATCATGTTGCCATGTAAGCTCTATGCGCATGAAGGATCTTGCATGAAGAATACTATTCCTATCTACCTCGGGAATGTGCGAAGTCTGTCAAATTGTGATAACGTGTGATGGGTTATCAGCCGCCATGAAAATGGTGGATAATGGACGATGGAGAATGTCCTGAGATCGACTCAAGACTGGTGCATCCAATGCAGTATGTTTCAATGGTCAGGATCGAACCGTTTGAATTGCTCAACCTAACAGGTTTAGGGTTTAGGGTTTTTGCTACTGACCTGTATGTTCTCTATAAGGTCGATGTTAGGTTTCTATCTAAAGTTGTGAGTGTGTATCCAACGAAAGTGATACAAGATTCTTGCCAGACCATAGGAGAAAAGAGATACCTGCAGAGTGTATGTGCAGAAGGAAAAGAGGAGCCTAAATGGATATGTATTAGTATTAAGTACTGTTAATAGATCATTGTAATACCTCTTGATCTCTAACCACTTCAACAGTTGCAAAATCCCCTAACAGGGTAGCCTTAACTGGCTTGATTCAAAATCCCTTAAATCGGGTGGTCTTAACCGGCTTGTTGTAAATCCCTTAACCGGGTAACTTGAAGCTAATGAGTTCTAAGAAGCTAGAGAATCTTAGGAGATCCTTTCAGCTATTGAGTTCTTAAAATCTTCTAACAAGGTGACCCTACTGGGTTTAACCCTTAACCAAGTATCCCTTAATCAGGTGATCCCTAACAGGATCGGTTCCTACTAGAACCTATTGCAATGTTCTTAACCGGACAAGGCTCCTAATAGAGAAGACTTCTAAAGAGTTCAAAAAGTAGCTTGTGGGTATTTATCCCCACTGTGGTTTTTCCCAGTTGGGTTTCCACGTGAAAAATATGTGTCATGTGAAATGATTTTGTCTTGTGATGCTTTGTTTTATCTATTAAGCACATGAAGTTTCTATGTTTTATGCCTATCTATAAAACATATTGAACTCGTTGTTGTGAAGATTTGATGGTTAGGTCTACTAGTTCATGCATGAGAATATTATGATAATGTGGTATTGAGCTAAGAGAAAAGCTTAGTAAGTGACCGGTTCATGACCGTTTGAGTTATTCTAGATGCTACCAGTTGCACTCTATTTTACCGGTATCTATGTTTATCAGTCATTGTGAGTGTTTTCTATCAAATTGGTTTTGGACCACATTTTGTGTCTGTACTGATTCACCCCCCCCCCTCTCAGTACCGGTTTGGTACTAGTGGTTCATCATTGAGTTATCAATAACAACAACCACAATGATAAACCAAAGTTTTGGAATAGAAATCAAAATGTCGTCAATGATGGAATAGTGGATAACAATAATGTGAAACCAAAACAACCGATTTTTAATTTATCCACTCACTCAGCAGCGGCTCAGCAAAATAACAATCACCAAAGAACAACTATCAAAAATTTATTTCGAAGACAATTTACAAATATTGGTGAACCCCTTGGGTTAGTACTAAAGACACTTCTCGCAAACAAATTGATCACTTTACTAGAAGAAAGGAACTATGACCTCAAATAAAACCACCTTGGTGGAATGATAATCAGTATTGTGATTTCCATTGAAACAAGGGACATCACACAAATAGTTGTCAGAAGTTGAAATATATCATACAAGATATGATTGATAATGGAGTAATAACAGTGGATGGACATACAATAAATGAATCTCACACAAATTTTAAAAATCCACTTCCAAACTATGAGAAAGGTGAATCATCAACAACAAATAATGGCAAGGGTAAAGCAAAGGTAAATTGCACTCATACATATGACAATGTGGTGAATGTGATTGTAGTTAAAGAAAAACAAAATCAAGAACAAGCTCATGCTATCACAAGAAGCAAATCCAAAGTTGTTTTATCGGGTCCTACAACAAACACATCATCTACTACCAAACAATACAACCTAGCGGATCAATTGCAGAAAACACGCACACAAATATCCATCTTAGAATTGTTAAAGCTTTCACCTGGTCACAAAGAAATTCTTGAAAAAGCATTAATCGATACAACAGTATCCAAAGATCTTGACATCGATCGATTCCAAACCATGGTGTGACACCTCACAACCCCTCATTGCTTATCATTCACTGAAGAAGATGACATGTCCTTACAACATCCCCACAATGCTCCTTTGCATATTGAAGTCCTCATTCACAAAACGTGTGTTAAACGTGTTCTAATAGACGGTGAAGCTGGCCTAATATTTGTTCATTGAGTCTTGTTCATGCCTTAGGATATTCAAAAGATGCATTTGATGTCTAAAAAAAGATCACCATAAAAGCCTATGATAAAGAAGAACATTCCTCCTAGGGAATTGTGATACTACCCATCAAAGTGGGACCTTTGCAGAAGGACACAACATGCCAAGTTCTAGACTTGGACTTATCATATAATGTACTCTTGGGAAGACCTTGGATACATGACTTGCAAGCTCTCCCATCAACATACAACCAATGTGTAAAATTTCCTGACAATGGGAAAGAAATCACAATATCTGCAGATTCAAATCCATTTCAATACTGCATCAATCTAAAAATGACCCAAGAAGTCATTGTTTCACATAACAGGGAGGCATCATCTTTGAGCACACAATCCAAGGAAAAATAATTTGCCTCTATTTTATCAAGTATGGAAAAACAAATGCAGCTAAGAGATAGAGGGAATAGAGAATATTCAATATCACAATTACCACTTTCTCCTAAATCCTTTGGAAAACCATCAAACTCTAAACAACAACCAATTGTGAAACATCTTCCGATATTTGATGGAGCATTCATTAGTGCTAGAACCTTATCAGAGGAGATAGAAGACAAAGATGTGCTACAATGGCTATACAAGGATGAAGAAGTTCAACAAAAAATCAACAATGACATAATACCTAGAGAAAAGTATGGAAAAGGATTTAACATTCTTAGAAGAATGGGATATACTAGAACAGGTCCTATAGGAAAAAGAAAAGAAGGTATCTCAGAACCTATTCAACCTTACACTCAGAAGACTATAGAAAAAAAAGGCTTAGGGTATGGACAAGTTACTTTATCGGAAGGCACATCTTTTAGTCAACAACAAGAGGAATATGAAAATAGACAAGAACAACTGGCAATTGAAAGGGAAGAAAAAGCAGCTAAGCAACAAGCACAAGCAAACACAAAATGGAAAAAGAAGCAAGCTTCAAATCAACAAGAGAAACAAACTAAAAACATCTCTCAAGCAACATTAAATCTCAATCAAAACAAGAAAGAAGCTAATATAAGTCCAGGAGAACTCATAGAAAAGTTGACAAAACTTAATCTAAGTCTTGAAGAAGTTGAATATGAAAGAAGGAAAAGTATAGCCAGAAAAGTGGAAGAAATGTTATATGACCAAATCTGTAGACTACAGGCTACAAGTGATATAGATTATAATGAATGGGAATGGGATTCCTATCACTCTAAAGAACCAGCTGAAGAAAATTGCGTTGAAGGAGATATAGAAGTCGATATAGTTCACACGTATGCAGGACAAATGTTAGGAACTAGCCTACTTGAATCAAAATCACATTTGGCTAACTTGGACTTAACTGAGGACGATCAGGAATTCTTATGCGAGGTCATTCTGATGAGAGTACCATTCTAGACATCGACATACATATTGAAAACTTTGATACATCCATCATGACCCTTGAAACATCCCAACATGAAGATCCCCTACCTCTAATCCACCCTAAGCTTATTGATTGGGAAAATGAAGAATATACCACTATTGATACCTTTCCAAATGACCATGCCATATCTATATATCTTAATTTAATCAAAATTGTAACAACTTACACCAGGACTTTCAACAACACATCTTCTAGTCAAGTGGGTGCCAAATCTCCTAGTCGCAAAAGTGAAAATAAAGAAAAGAATATCAAGTCTAATGCTGAAAACCATTTATTGACAACATTAGATAAAGAAAAAGTAAAAGAAAGGATGCATCTAACAGTAAAAACCTCCTTGAGGTGCTGAAAGATGGGAGATTTGACACTTTACCTGAGCACTATCAAGAAAGGTCATCATTTTTGATCGAACCAATAGAGACAGTTAACATTGGCACAACAGAGCAACCAAAGATTCTTCATCCAGCGAGTTCTCTGTCCAAAGAAGAAATGCAACAATATGTGGAATTATTTAAACAACGGCAAATCAATTTTTCCTGGTCATATGCAGACATGCCAGGGTTAGATCTAGACCTTATTATGCATCACTTGAATGTTAGTCCAGGAGCCAAACCAGTCAAACAAAAGTTAAGGAAAATGCATCTGCATATCGCTCTCCTAGTCAAAGTGGAACTAAAGAAATTATTGGATGTCGGATTCATCAGACCTATAGCTTATCCTCAATGGGTATCCAACATTGTTCCTATTTCAAAACCAGATAAAAGCATCAGAATATGCACAGACTTCAGAGATCTTAATAACGCATGTCCAAAGGATGACATTCCTTTGCCTAACATTGACATCATTGTAAATTTAATTGCTTAACACTCCATGTTTTCTTTAATGGATGGTTTCTTTGGATACAATCAGATCAAAATAGCACCCGAAGATCAAGAAAAGACAACTTTCACATGTCCATGGGGTACTTTCTACCGAAACGTCATGCCATTTGGATTAAAGAATATAGGTGCTACATATCAAAGAGCTATGACAACTATATTTAATAACATGATGCATATATTCATGGAAGACTATGTGGATGGCATCTTGGCTAAATTATATAATAGAGAAGAACATATAGGGATACTGGAAAAGATCTTTGACAGGTTAGAACAATACAAGCTATGGCTAAATCCTAAGAAATGTGCCTTTGGTGTAACTTCAAGAAAGCTATTGGGATACATTGTTTCAGCTAGAGGTATCGAAGTGGATCTAGCTAAGGTTAAAGCAATCATGGAAATGACATCTCCCAAGAATATCAGTCGACTAAGATCACTCCAAGGAAGATTCCAATCAATTAGAAGATTTGTTTCTCAACTAGCAGATAAATGTCAACCATTTACTCATCTATTGCAAAAAAATGTTCTTTTCAAATGGGACCATCAATGTGAGGACACATTCAACAAGATCAAGGCTTATCTCATACAACCACCTATCCTAATGTCACCAATTCTAGGAAAGCCACTATTACTCTATGTATCAACCACCAAAGCATCATTAGGATTTTTGCTTGCACAACAAGATAATGAAGGAAAAGAATGAGCTATCTACTACATCAGCAGAACACTAGTAGGATATGAGATCAACTATTCACCAACAAAAAAAGCATGCTTGGTAGTAGTTTTTGCTTCTCAAAAATTATGACACTATCTACTATCTCACTCCATCAAGTTAATAGCTAAATCAATCCTCTGAAATATTTACTCAACAAATCAACATTAACAGGACAACTAGCAAAATTGATCATGATTATAAGTGAGTTTGATATTGAGTATGTTGATAGAAAATCTATCAAAGGACAAGTTATTGTAGACCAACTAGCAGAGGCACCACTTCAAGATGGTCATCCTCTATAGATTGAGTTTCCTGATGCTGATATCCTAACAGTCACACAAAAACATGGCAATTATACTTTGATGGTTCATATACACAGCACGGATCAGGAGCAGGTATTCTATTCATCACACCACAAGGTCATACAATCCAAAAGGCATAAAAATTAAGATTTCCATGCACCAATAACACAACAGAGTATGAAGCTTTGGTTACATGTATCAAAATGGCTATAGAATGGAACATAACACAACTTCAAGTCTTTGGAGACTCTCAGCTTGTCATTGATCAAATTAATGATGACTATCAAACAAATGACAAAAAGCTAATGCCTTATAAAAAGATGGTTGATGAAATCAAGAAATACTTTGTAGAAATAACTTTTGAACAGATTCCAAGAAATGATAACAAAGCAGCAGACGCCATAGCTACACTTTCTTCCCTCCTTCAGACATGGGAAAATCAACAGCGTTATGAATTCCTGGTGGAAGAGTTGTTTTACCCCACCCATAATTGTCCTAATTCCCAAACCATCTGTCAACTTATTGGACATGATTCCTCTCGCTATAGCCAAACTTACACATACCTGAAGGATAGCACCTTACCTCCCGACTTATCAAAGAACCAAAAGAGAAACTTTATTCGCCAATCCTCTCATTTTACTCTTGTCGTGGAAACCCTGTTTAAATGAGGTCTAGATGGTACTCTCTTAAGATGTCTCGAACAAGAAGAATCTAAGAAGGCCTTACATGAATTCCATAATGGCATTTGTGGTGCTCATTCAAGTGGTCTTACCCTTTCAAAAAAACTCATACACTTGGGCTATTATTGGCCGACTATGGAATGAAATTCTTTTCAGATAGCTAGAACATGCAAACAATGTTAGATCCATGGGAATTTGATTCATGCACCAGCACAAGAACTTCATGCTTTAGCAACATCTTGGCCTTTTTGTCAATGGGGTCCTGATCTAGTAGGAAAGATAAATCCTTCTTCATCTAATGGTCACAAATTCATCCTTGTAGCTATAGAATATTTCACAAAATGGATTGAGGTTGTACCTCTCATAAATATCACAGGAAAACAAATTGTTGCATTTATCTTGAACTACATCATCTGTCACTATGGAATACCAATGACTATTATCACGAATAATGGGCGACCATTCAATAATCAAGATGTTTAGGAGCTATGTGAAAAGTTCAAAATCCAACATAGATTCTCCACACCCTATTATCCATAGGGAAATGGGCAGGCAGAAGCATCTAACAAAACTATTTTGAAAATCCTCAAAAAGACAATGAATGATGCTGGAAGAGATTGGCATATTCAACTGAATCCTGCTCTATGGGCCTACCATACCAGTATTCACACACCAAAAGGTACCACACCTTTCTCTCTTGTATATGGATCAGAAGCCATATTGCCAATCGAAGTAGAGATACCCTCTCTATGTGTGTCACTAAAAGGTCTCATCCCAGATGAAGAACAACGAGTATCTAGACTACAAGAGTTAGAATCGATCCATGAACGAAGACAAAATGCCTTTGATCATTTAAAGGTATATCAGCAAAGAATGTGTCAGAGCTATAATCATAAGGTTAAACCACAAATTTTTTCAAGTGGGAGAACTAGTACTAAAGGAAAATCCATGCAACCAGGCAGATCGAGAAAAGAAAGGAAAATTTGAACCAAACTAGTTAGGTCCATTTGTGGTCACAACAATATTCGGATCAGGAGCATATTAGCTATCAACATAGGATGAAGATCAACTTGAAGAACCCATCAATAACATGCAGCTAAAGAAATTCTATGTTTGAAAAATCAGAAGAAAAAAAAAAAAAGTGAAAAATCAACAAAAACAAAAAAAGTGAAAAAGAAAAAAATCCAAAAAAAAAAAATCAAATATAAGAAAAGGTGCAATAAAAATAGATGGTGAAAACCTGGCAAACATGCGCTATCTATCGGCTAGCTCTTCCATCTATTAGTTCATGCATCTTTCTGCTTGCATTCATCCTCCATCAGCGCTATCCATATCCATGATAAGCTTTTGTACATACGCAGACATCGCAACTGCTCTCTCACCATGGTTTGGATCATTGGGTATACCATAACAAATTTGTTTCTAGGCTTGGGACAAAACTCTACACCTAGCTGGGGGCAAATTCTTGATCATTCTGAGCTTAATCAAACAGGTAGAACAAATGGTTAGACAACTTTTATCAAGAGAAAATTGAGACAGATCCAATAGTGAACACGAGATCAAATTATCAACCATCAAACTATTACAAAGTCAGTCTGAACACACTTTTCACATGGATGATATCTTTTAGATAATGATTTTAACATGATTGTTCAACTTTTATTTTCTATCTTGATTTTTGCTATCATGATTTCTGAGTGACTGTTGGATGTCTTTGACTAGAGGAACAAGGAAGAAACATGATATTTTTCTTGTTTGCTATCTGAAAATTGATCATTAACATGTGCAAATTTGTCTCAGGACATGATCATCGGAGTATCATTGAAGACATTTCCAATTTGCGTATTGAAATTATTAATACTGCCTATTTTATGCAAGCAACATTCAGGTCATCTCAGTTCAATTATACCTTGATTCTTGTGCTAACTTGCTATATCAAAATCCAGGAAAGTAATGCTCAGGTCATCATGGTTTAATTATACCATCGATGTTTGCACTCACTTCCCACATTTTAAAAAAGCTCAATGATGACAAAAACACAATAATCCAATGACTGGTCCAGTCATAGCATTGCATTTCATTTGCATTTAGCTTGCATTTCATTCTTGCATGGGATCCTACATGCTCCTTTTATCCAAGGTTCAATCTATTGCAGGAATCATCATGGTATCATCACAAGTGTATATGCAATCAGACTAATGACTCATATCTCTCCAGATATTGTCAACGTAGCGAAAATCTTATACTACCCTCTCAATAGAACCAACATCAGCATATCCAAATCTTTCTGCAACTTGCTATCAACAAATTGTTAGTTCTTTATCCAATCAACCTTATCAATTCTATCAATCAATCACATCTAAATCAATTTTCTCATGTCTTATACAAGATTTATCCTTCCTGAAACCAGACATTCTGATCATGCCTTATACAGGATGAATCTTTCCTGAAACCAGACGCTTTGATCATCTTTGGCTTATACAGGAGGTGTCATTCCTAAAACTAGACTGAATCTCAATCTTATCAATCTAATCAATCAAGATTTATCAATCTTATCAATCTAATCAATCAAGCTAATAGAAGAACTTGCATTTTCATCAAACACAATTGCAGAAATCAAATTGAATCTATCAGGATATCAATTTCGCAAAAATCCAAAAACTCCAAAGATCAATTATCTCAATTGATCTCCCGAGGGGGCATCATCATACCAAAATTTAGCAACCAAGAGTTGGGGCATCCTATCAAACCAATATCATCATCAAAAGGAGATTATTTTTTGAATCAACGTGTCATCACACCTTGCTTCAAAGAGGGGAAAAATTTATACACCAAAAAATGGTCTGAAGATAATTAATTAAATAACAAATTATTTAATTAATCCCCCTTCCCAATTTAATTGAATTCACTAAGCAATTTGATTAAACTCCCCCTTTCATCTACTTATTAATAAATTTAAGGATTTATTTAATAGGTTCATTTCATGATCCCCTTTGATTAATTAATTCAAATTAATTAATTCCCTCCACCAAATTCATTTCTTCTAAATCCTTTAATTAATTAAAACAAATCAAATTCATGAGTTGTTGAGATTAATTAGCCTTTTCCTATCATTTGAATTTTTAAATTCAAATTCTCCTAACTTCTAACCCCTTCTAAACCTAACTCATTCCATCTAACCTTGGGTTTAATTAACTCCATCCTAGCTTGCACATCCTAACCACCATGTCCCCTTTCCTTGAACACTTTTCCCTCTCATGAGCAAAGCTTTGTGACACTTGTCACTAAGTGTTCCCTTTCATCTAACCTTTTCTAGAAGCTTCTTGAAACTTGTCACCATGGAGATGACAATGTTCCCTTTCATCCAACCTCTTCTCAACCCACCTCCAATCTAACCATTGATATCTTCAGATCAAATCTTGATTGTTGATTCATGCCACATCACCCCTAGCCTTGGAAAATCCTATAAATAGACCTCATTTGGAGCTCAAAGGATCCATCACATTCATCCCATCTCATTTGCATTCATGGATTGTTACTATAGTCATATAGCTCTTAGTTTATCATCTTAGCATTGTTATCATGTTCAATTTTAGCTTAATTGCATCTTCATTCTAGCTTATTTTCTAGAATAATTTTGAAATCATGTAGCTTAATCATGCTATCATTGCTAGATCATGCATCTTCATCATTTAAATCCTCTATTTAAGTGTAGTGAAGTCACTAGAATTTGCATAACCAGATTTGAGAGCAAAATTCATACTCGCATTTATTAGGAGGCAATAGATCGATTAGTTATGGTTTTATCTTTCATTGATTGATTTTCTAACCATTTGTTGTGTAACATAGGAATTTGGAAATCATCAAAGCATGTCAATATTAGTCATATCTCAATCACAAAAGCTCAAATGCAATGATCAATCCTAAAAATACTCAATAAAGACATGAAAGCAAAACATTCAAGATTGAAAACTAAGCAAACCAAATGCAGAGTTGAATGTCTCCTTCATGTGGCTCCATTGTCCTTCTTTCTCCTTCAAATAGCTTTGTTGTGGATCTCACCTACAAGTGCATACACATGAGATGAAATCAAGTAGACAAGATTGTAGTGCAAGAATACTCGAAGCGTGATTGATTTGACGAAGTGATTAGTCTTGATTGAAGAAATTCATCCAATTTATAGATAAATTGGAGAAAAGACAAGATTAGCATGAAATTGATATTAGAGGCAATTGATTTCAAAATGGCAAAATTGAGTTGAAGGAAGAAGGTTATGACACCTTCTATGTCATGAATTATGACATATTGCCAATGCAAAGGTTAGAGAACTAAAAGCCTATGACATCTTGCTATGCCAATAGTATGACGCATGAGGAATTCATGCTTCCACCAAAGCACAAAAATAGGGAGAACTAGAGAAAAATTAATTAGGTGGAAATTAAATTTGACAAATTAGAAAATAGGTGGAAATTAGGAATTAGGAAAATTAGAAAATTAGAAATGATGTGGAAATTAGGAAATTGATGCAAATTAGGTAAATTAATTAATAATTTCTCATTCATTAATTAATTTACAAAAATAGGAGGAATTAATTAGCCAATTAAATAAACATTTAATTGTGACAAGAAGACTTAGAATAAATAAATAAATTATTTAACCTAGAGGGAGAATGGAGAGAAAATGACAAACAAGGTTAAATTAGAAATGCACGGACGACAATTAGGTCTTGATATAAAATTGATTTGATGTTGATTCGATCATGATTTTGAATTGATAAATGATTTGATTGATAAATGCACCAATTTATGATGAATAATGACAAATTGATCCAAATTAACACGATTGAGAAGGATGACGATCGATGACAAATTGATCGCAAAATGACAAGATTGAAAATGATAACGCAAAATGACAAGATTGAAAATGATAACGCAAAATGACAAGATTGAAAATGATAACGCAAAATGACAAGATTGAAAATGATAACGATCGATGACAAATTGATCGCAAAATGACAAGATTGACAAGAGGACAAAACACTAATTAGGATTGACGATATCCAAAATGATGACAAATTAGCATACACATTGATGCGACAGGATAAGATTGACCAAAATCATGACTGAAGATTGTTGTCGACAAGACCAATTTCGAAAGTGAGACAACTGAAGAATGCAGAAGAAGGACTCAATGCTCGCAAATGATAAAGACCAAATGCGTGACATAGGAGAAATGTTAATGCGATGCAAAAACCCTAAAATAAAGCAATGCATAAATGTTAAAGTACGATTCCGCAAGCATTGACCATTTTTAGGTGTCTACATTTTGCCCCTCTTTGAGACAATGTGATTTTAAGCGTTGTTTCAAAGAACAATAATGAAAATGCCCCAGACAATGACAATGATCTATTGAGTGTTTTGTGTTGCAGCTGCAGGTATAATAGGTATACACTTCACAGATACACAACAAGATAGATTTGGCTTTCAAAGCTTCATCATCTGAAAAATCTAATTGGAAAGCACTCTATGCTAGAGAACTTGAAGAAATCAGAAGAGAGAATGAAGAACTTGAAGAGCTTGAAGCACTATTTGCAAGGAAAATGCCCAAAGGTCCAATTGGAAGTAAGTATGAAGGTAAAGAACCATTTAAATGTTTTAACTGTAATAAAATTGGTCATATAGCATCTAGGTGTCCTGATAGACATGCAAGATTGAAAGAAGAAGCTAAAAGAACATACAAACCTAACCCTGAATATCAAAGGTACAAATTTAAGAATAATAGAGATAAATCATGTTACTATACTACTGAAGGAGTTACTGATGATTCTGATGAGGAACCGACAGACAATGGATGGGATTTTGTTGCTATAATAGAAGATCAATTGACACCTACTATTCAATCGGTAGAGCAGGCCCTGGCAGCTAAAATTGAAGAAAAGGATAAATGGATTATTAATTTTGGATGTTCACATTATATGACTAGTGATAAGAGTAAATTCTTATCCTTTTAGGAATACAATGGAGGTCTAGTAAGATTTGAAGATGATGAAGCTTGTTTGATCAGAGGAAAAGGCACTATATCTTTTGATGGTAAGCACAATACTGATAATGTTTACTATGTTGAAGGTTTAAAGCATAATATTTTGAGTGTTGATCAATTAGTTGAAAAGGATTTCAATTACAATTCAAGAATGGTAAATGAAAAATCATGAATAGAACTAGTTTGGAAATTGCAACCGGTAATCAGACTAGAGGTAATATCTTTCATTTGAATAACAATGAGAAGACATGCTTGATTGCACATATTGATGAAAGTTGGCTATGGCATAAGAGACTGTGTCATGTAAATTTTGATTGCATTGTGAAAATCAGTACAACTAAGGCAGTAAGAGATTTATCTAAGATTGTTAAACCTGACAATCCGGTATGTAAGGAATGTCAATTTGGAAAGCAAGTTAGAACAACTTTCAAGAGTATTCTAGAAAAATCCAATAATGTTCTTGACTTAATTCATACTGATTTTTGTTGTCCTGCAAGAACTAGAAGTTTACAAGGAGATAGATATTTTATGCTAATCATTGATGATTATTCTAGAATGTGTTGGGTTACTTTTTTAAGGGAGAAATCAAAAGATTTTGGGAAATTCAGACTATTCAAGGTCATGGTAGAAAATGAAACTGGTAAGAAAATCAAATGCTTGAGATTAGATCAAGGAGGTGAATTCACATCTAAGGAATTTAATACATTCTATGAAGTGAATGGAATCATAAGACAATTATCAGCACCTTGGACACCCTAGCAAAATGGAGTTGTGGAAAGGAAGAACATGATGAATACTAAGAGGGGGGGGTGAATTAGTATACCAAAAAATACTAAACTTAAACACTTAAACAGTTTAGCAGTAAACCGGTATAACAGTTTTACTAACAAATTGGTTAACACAAATGCAAACCAAACAATAAATAAGGCATTCACCATAGAAGCACAATCACCATAACATAAGAGATTTTGACGTGGAAACCCAAATGGGAAAAACCATAGTGAGATGAAACTCATAAGTAACTATCTGCAGAATAGTAACCAGACTGGTTAAGGTCATACAATGTTCTTTACCAGGACAGATCCTGTTAGGAATCTCAATCTCTGTTAGGAGATAAGGCCAATTAAAGACTACCTTGTGAGAGGATTTCAGATCCACAGTTGTGAAACACCTTGTTAGAGGATTTACAAAGGCTTTTCCAGGCCTACCCAGTTAAGGGTTACAGACTTGTCGAAGATGTGAGTAATCAACAAGTGAGTGATCTAAATACTAGCATAGTATGCTTGGTTAGATCCTTGATAGCTCATTGTTAATGCATTTCAGCATTACTTCAGTCTTCAATATCTTCACACTCTATTTCTTCACACAGACCTAATCTTCTTTTGTGATCGTACATGCAAAAAATTCATCAACCACACAAAAACCCTAACCACCTCTAAAACCCTAGACATGATGTCCTTATAAAGGAATCTGATTTTCTATCTGTTCAATAGGATTACATTGCAAGTTATTAGGTTCAGTGCATCTAGACACATTTGGTAACATGACACAGAATCACCGCCAAAGTGTTGGTGGATGATAACTCATCACAAAAATAATACCGATTGGTAACTCATCACAGAGTAATACCAATTCAAATATTAACCTATTACCGGTTCATGCAACTTTACCGATTACCAGTTGACAAAAATGAAGACTGGGAAAATGATAATTGCCACTTTAGTTCCTTCGTACCGCTTGAGATCCTTGAACTGCTTGAGGTCTTCACACCACTTGGGATCGGTAAACACTTTCTGCAAAACACCGATAGTCTAAAGACTATAATACATGATACCAGTTGGAACAAATACCAGTTGAGCATAACTCATACATACAAAAAGTGATCTCAAAGCAAGTGTGTGTCCATCAATGACAATCACAACAACATCATCAAAAATGCCAATAGAACAGAACTATTTTGGATGCAGCTAGAAGCATGATATCAGAAGCAAACCTACCTCATGTTTATTGGAGAGAAGAAGTCAATACAGTTGCTTATACATTCAACAGAGTTCACATCAAAGGTGAAATCGGTAAGACCCCTCACGAACTATGGTTTGGTAATACTCCTACTCTTAAATATTTAAGAATATTTGGAAGCAAATGTTATATTAGGAGAGATGATTATTTTGGCAAATTTGATCCTAAAAGTGATGAAGGAATATTTCTTGGTTATTCATCTAAGAGCAAGGCATATAGATGTTTTAATAAGAGATTGCAGAAAATCATTGAAAGTGCAAATGTGTGAAGATTGACGAATAGTTTAGAAGGTCTATAGACTCTGAACCGGCAACTGAGATAATCACAAATGAACCTACTATGAGTACACAGGTACAAAATGTTGATCCAGTCACACCGGCATCATCTGGGAATTCCACAGTGACTAAAGAACAACAACAAGTGAACACACCCAGGTATGTAAGACTGAATCACTCTGAAAGTTAGATAATTGGGAATACGTATCAAGGTGTTATGACTAGAGGAAGACTGGCAAATGAAGAGGTATGTCTAATTTCTCAATTTGAACCAGCAACTATTAATGAGGCATGTGAAGACAAACATTGGATTAAGGCTATGGAACATGAATTGGAACAAATTGAAAAGAATAACACATGGACATTAGTTCCCCGGCCTAAAAACAAAAATGTAATTGGAACTAAATGGATATTCAAAAATAAACTTAATGAACATGGTAAGGTAATCAAAAACAAAGTAAGATTAGTGTGTAAGAGATATTCATAGAAAGAAGGAATTGATTATAATGAAACCTTTGCACTGGTAGCTAGAATTGAGGTAGTCAAATTATTCTTAGCTTTTGCAACACACAAGAACTATAAAGTATATCAAATGGATGTTAAATGTGCATTTTTTAATGGAGATCTTGAATAAGAAGTTTACATTGAACAACCTGATCGATTTTCTTTGACAGATGAGAAAGATATGGTTTGCAGGTTAAGGAAAGCTTTATATGGATTGAAGCAAGCTCCCTGAGCTTGGTATGCTAGATTGGTCAAATATCTTTCGAAGCTTGGTTACACTAAAGGTAATACTAAGAACAACTTTATTACAAAGTGACTAATGATGACATCTTGGTTATTGAAGTTTTTGTTGATGATATAATTTTTGGAGGAGAAGATGGATTGTGTAAAGACTTTTCTAATAAGATGCAGGAAGAATTTGAAATGTCTATGATTGGAGATAAAATTCTTTTTAGGATTGCAAATTTTACAGACTGATAAAGGTATATTCATAAATCAATCAAAGTACTTGAAGGAATTACTCAAGAAATTTGGCATGGAAAACTCTAAACCGGTAAGCACACCTATGACTACAATTGATAAACTATCTTTGAAGGATGAATCGACACCTGTTAATCCGAGAAGATACAAGTCTATGATAGGAGGTTTATTGTATTTGACACAAACAAGACCTGATAATATGAATGCAGTATGTACTGTTTCAAGATTTCAAAGTAATCCTAAGGAAAATCATGAATCAGCAATAAAAAGGATTTTCCGGTACCTATAAGGCACAACAAATCTTGGTTTATGGTATCCTAAAGATGAAAATTTTGATTTATGTGCATACACAGATGCAAATTGGGCAAGAGATATAGATGACAGAAAAAGAACCACCAGCGGAGCATTTTTTCTTGACAGCAGACTAATTTTATGGTTGAGGAAGAAACAAAGTTGTACATCACTATCAACAGCTGAATTAGAATATGTTGCAGCTGCAACTAATTGTACATAGGTATTATGGATTAAGATAATGTTGAAAGACATAAAGGTAAAATGCAAGGAACCTATAATCATTTACTGTGATAATATGGCAGTAATTGATATATCAAAGAATCTGGTATTTCACTCAAAAACTAAACATGTTTCTATCAAATTCAATTTTCTGAAAGAGGATGTTGAAGAAAAAGAAGTAAAATTGGTTTATGTGAATACTAAAGAGCAGATTGCAGATATCTTTACTAAACCTTTGCCTAAGGAAACTTTTGAATATCTAAGAGAGCAACTTGGAGTTATACCCTCACCGGTAGAAACTTAGACAGTTGGAGCATGGCATCAGACCAACATAATTAATAGAAAAATCTTCTTCCGGCTTTGATGAAGGAGAGCTACTTCTCAGGGGGAGTAGATTGAACAAATGTGGTTATATCATTGGTATTTGTAACAAGTTCTATGAACTGATTGTATTTGGTTTTGTATTACTTTGCCATTTGATGTCAAAGGGGGAGAGATATCTATGGAAAAACACATTATCTTTTGGGGAGAGATTATTCATTGGGGGAGAGATTGCTACTCTCTGTATCTATATTTTGATGACCTCTTTGGGAGATTGCTGGCTTTTGGTTTTTGGCATTTCTGCTTTGGCACTTAGATGGTTTTTACATCTTGTGTTGCCATCAATGCCAAAGGGGGAGATTGTTGGTGTAGCGTCCTAAAATTGTGACACTTGCAATTTCGACTGCATTTGGGTCTTCACGATGGCGATGCAACACGGAACCTGAATGGAGACCTCGAAACTTGTTCATGACATCAAAAACTGCATTTTTTAGCACCCTGGCCTGATCCTCCTTGCACCCTGCTGTCCCTGGAGGTGGGACCATGGCGCCCAGTGCCCTGGTCCATCAGGACTAGGGCGCCCAGCGCCCTGGTCCCCCAGGACCATGGTGCCCAGCGCCCTGGTCCCTGGCCCTATTTTGGGCCCGGTCTCTTATGGGGCTTCGGGTCTTTAAGTTTGCAAATTGGAAAATAATGTTTCCTGGTCGGCCTAAGGTTGGGAAAATCAGTCTATCAGCCCTAATTGACAAGTATATAAACTACATTTCCTCTCCCATTTGAGGAGGTCAAAAAAGAGGAAAACATATGCGAGCAAGATGCGAAAGAGATATTCAAACATTCAAACATTCAAGCATTCAAGAATTCCTTCAAGCAATTGAGCATTCTAAGTCTCCATTCAAGGCTAAGTGTTGCATTCAAGACAAGGATTCAACCATTGAAGAGGAGATCACATACAACATACAACATACTACATACATTACACCTTCGCATGTAAGAATACAAACATTCTTACAACAAGGTATCAGTACTTGTTTACATTACAAACATTTACATTTACAGCATTCTCATTTCTTGGTTAATTCCAAAATTGGGGTTTGACCTAAAGGCAAACCCCTCATCCCTAACCCCCCAATTGTCCTCTCTTTTTTGTGTGTAGGTTGCAGGTACATGGCTATAATTGAAGATCTGGAATCCTTGTGCAGAGACGAACAGATCCCCCTTCGTTTCGCGGATTTTTCGGAGGACCGTGTGCACGTCGAGCGCCATCGTCCCGTCAAATTTTGCTCAAATTTGCAGAACAGCACCGTCTTGACATTTTAATGCTAATTCCAGGTCTGCAGCTTCATCCCATATCCCTATCTCTATTTATAAGCGAATCTTTCTTGCTTCTACATGCATTCCTAGTTCAATCTTTCTATCTACATTCTTTACAAAAGAGGGTATCCTTGATGTCTTAACCCTTGAAACTCATATAGAATACAATCTTGCATTGTGTGGGATTGGATCTTGTGGGTTTCAACCCCTCTTTTGAATGTAAAGTCTCTCCTAAGTGAAAACCATCAACCCTAGTGACTCTCCCTTCTCTCTCCTTGGAGTTGGGGAGGGGAGAACAACTAGGGTTCGATTTTTCCGCTTTACATTTTGGTGAACCCGATGTGAACATCCTCATTCTGATTATTCATGGTTAGATCTGAAAATTTTGCTTTCCTAATTATATTTCCATGTTTGATCTTTTGCAAATTTTAGAGGTTGATTGCATAAAAACCCTAAAATTTTCTTTTTAGTAATTAAACTTGTGAAACATTTAATTGTTAATGCTTGTTTCAGATCTACCCTTCTATTGCAAATTGTCAGTTCATATTTGTGCCTTAATTTTGAAAATTAGGTGGTTAAATGTCAAAACCCTAATTTTTAAGACCTTCTTGATTCAACCTTTGACTGATAATTTCACTAATCAAAACACTTCCAAATCGGCTGTAACTTTGGATTCCGCAATAAAATCACAATATCTTTCATCCCTGAAAATTTGGAAAAAAGTTGCGAGGACCGTGTGCACCCCAAGCGCCATCGTCCCCGACATTTTTTCTGAAATTTCGGGAGCTAGATCTTACCGTATTTTTCTGCTAAAATCTAGAATTTTGGCTGATTTAATCAATTTTAACATCTTCAAAATTAAAGTCGAAGTTGGTCTAGCAATTTCTTGGATTGAGGCTTCTAATCATTCAAAAATTGTTAAAATTAAAATTCATATCAAAATTGTGTTTCTTACTGTCCTAAATCTGAAAAGTGTGTTGGCATTCATTCGAAATTTCAGTGCTTTATTCAAATTTTTACAGTTTGTGACTTTTGAAATTAAGTGTTTAATTGCAACAACCTTGATTTCCATTTTCAAAATTCAAATTTTGCATGAAATCGAGTCAACTTTTAAATTTCAAGACTTGCATTGCTTTTAACATTCCTTCTAAAATCATAATATTCAAAATTTCAGTTTCCCTCTCTTTTTCAAAATTCAAATTTTACATTTTTCAACAATCTTGGTAGGGTTCAATTTTGAGATTGCAACTTTAATTTGGCCTATCTACAGATCGTAAAATCACTCAATTTTTTCAGATTAGCTTTAAAATCATCATAACTTTCATCCCTGAAAATTTCAAAAAAAGTTGTGAGGACCGTGTGCACTCTATTTGCCATGGTCCCAGACATTTTTTCTGAAATTTCGGGAGATTGCCCTGATTGCATTTAACAACTTAAATCTAGGAGATTGGCTGATTTTATTGAAATTTGCTACCTCTAAAATCCAAAATCTTCTCTCTCTCTTTAGTGCATGAGTTTTACAACAATAAGCCCTACTTACACTATTCCCGTTAGACGAAGCCTTAGAATTAAGTCCTTCCAAGGTGTAATTACCGAGGAGATGGAACCTAATTTGAATGGCCTTTTTAATGAGGACATGGGTAATTCCTGTAATCCTCTTAATGATGAAGAAGCTCTCCATGAGGTTTCTGTAGAACAACTTTCAAAATTGGATAACCAATTTGATGATTTTTGACAATGGATGTCTCAAGAATACCCCAATAGTGAAGCTCTTCCTTTAATTGAGGGTCTGAAATGTATGGTTCAAAGTGATAAGAATGGAATTGATATTTTGCATGGTATTGCACACATTGTGGATTCGAATGTGATGCCTATGAAAAGTTGTGCAGAAACCTTAAGTTACACACAACCTCCTACTCAAGTTAATCATTCTATTCCTTTGACAACTCCTATTGCTAGTATACCTACTTTTACATCAAACATAATGACTACTTCAATACAAGACATTCCTCCTATGATCACCAGTCATGGGGGCAATCCTTCTTCTTCAATCAACCCTCTTCCTTCATTCAATCCAACTTCTTCATCCATTCCTTCAATGAGTGTTCCTCTTATATCTCCACAAATGAACATGACGCAAGGGGGCAATTCATTTAACCCTTCCATTCCTCCTTGTAGTGTTCCTCCTTTCCAATCATCTCCTATGACTAACTATCATAGTGTCCCACCACCTTACTCTCTACCTTCTTTCAATAACATAACACCTCCATCACAATCTAACATGTCTAATATGAACTCTTCGACTGAAGCGACCGTTAACAATCTTGCACAAACTGTCTCTTCTTTATAGCAACAAATTGCCTCTATGAATCAATCTAAGTTTAGTGTGCCCACATTTGATGTTGCGAGCCCACTTTCTCTTGACATTGTTTGAGCTATCCCCCCTAAACATGTTGAAATTCCGCATTTGGAGCTTTATAATGGTAAGGGTGATCCTCTAACACATGTTAAGACCTTTCAAACAATATGTACTGATTTTGCTTATGACCAAAGGTTGCTTGCAAAACTGTTTACTAGAACATTAAGAGATAAAGCCCTACAATGGTATTGCTCGTTGCCTTCCTATTCTATTTTTTCTTTCGAACAACTTGCAAATTCTTTTATTCAACAATTTCAAAACAATATAAGTCCTAAAGTTACTTTGATTGATTTAATGCATTGTAAACAAGGTGTTAAAGAAAAAGTGACTGATTTCATTGGTAGATATAAGCATTTGTATGCTCAAATTTCTTTTCCAGTACCTGACAATGATATTCAAAGAATCTTTATTTCTAATTTACAAAAAGATATTAGAGAAAAACTCCTATTTTCTGAGTTTACTTCTTTCCAACAGTTGTGCGCAACTCTTCACAATTATCAACTGACTGTGAGTCAAATTGACCAAGCAAATCCTATGGCTCCGAGTGATAAGGGTGATAGTAGTCAACAACCATTTGGGAAGTTTAAACCGAACAGAGAGTCCATTAAATTCAATGAAAACATCATCAACAACAATGTGAATGCGGCATCAGGTGTGCCTCCTATTTCTAAGTTTTTCAAGAAAGAAAGAAAGTTTACTCCTTTGAATGAATCATTGCATAGTATTATGAATAAGTTATTGGAACAAAATGTGCTTACTCTTCCTCCTATAAGGCAAATAGATCTTGCAAAGATTAACTCACCCTATTTTGATAACAAATCTTTTTGTCAATTTCATCGTCATCCTGGGCATGATACTGAAAAATGTTTTGCTTTAAAGGGTAAAATTCAAGATTTGATTGATAATAATACTATCTCTGTTTCTGGTGTGAATGATAAAGGCAACACATCTGTAGCTCCTCCTAACCAAAATCTTCAGATTTTTACTGATCCATTGCCTTCTCATACCTCTAATGCGATTGATACTAATGATTCCTCTGTCTCACCTAATGATCTTGTGTCCATGACTCCGAATGTGATTAACTTTGTGGAGCAGCAGAAAATCCCTAAAGAACTTTCCATCACCTTTGATTCTAGTGAAACTATCAAGGCACCTGATGGTCCTTTATATATAGTTGCAAAAGTCAAGAATACACCTTGCTGTGGAGTGCTTATTGATCCTTCTTGTATGGTTAATATCATTACTGAAGAAATTCTTTTTACTTTGCAATTGAATCAAGTGATCTATGATGAAACAAATGTGGTTGTGAAACTATTTGATGCATTTTCTTCTCCTACAATTGGTTCTATTACATTACCTATTGAGGTCCATAACAAATCCCTTGATGTGGACTTTGTTATTATTCCATCATCCGAACAATTTCGTGTGAAGCTAGGCTATCCTTGGCTATCTTCCATGAAAGCTATTGCTTCTCCTATTCACAAGTGTTTGAAATTTCCCCATAATGTTGAAGTTGTTACTGTCAATCATAGTCTCTTTAAACCAGCTGAAAGAACTTCTAGCGTTCCTATTGATTACTTTTGGCTTAAACAATTCCAATCTCTTCCTCCGCGAAGTGATCATCTTTTCAAATCTTATCAAAAGTGGAAGAAAGATATGATCCTATCTCTAAGTGAACCTAGAACACCCAAACTTGACATTCCTATCATTCTTGAGAAGGAAGTTCTTCCTTTGAAAGATAAAACTAATGTCTTTCCTCAAGAAGATTCCCAACCCATCCCTATGGATGTGACTATGCCTATATCTAATAAACTTCCTAAGAGTAGACCTATACCTCCTCATCATGATGGACTTGGTCTCCATCCTAAACCAAATATTCCTCCTTTATATGGAGCAGTTCCTCCTCCTTCCTCTTATGGAGAGAAGAGACCTTCCTCTTCTCCTATTATTCAACCTAAGAGACCACAACCTAAACACCCAAGTGAAAAGGATGAGAACATTCCTCCTCCTCAATCTTCGCAACTTCCTACTAAGACTAGACGAAATCATTCTGCACATGAACGCCGATGAAAGCATCGTCTTAGAGCTCAGGCAGCTGCTTCTCAAACTTTGCAATCCCCAAAAACACCTTCAACTAATATTATTCCATTTTCTCCTCAGCTGACGATTGAGCCGAAATCTCCTAAACATAAGATGCATGATGGTCTTGATCTTGTGCAAGTTAAAGATTCTATTTTTATAAATCTTGATGATGATATAGATGAAAATGTTATTCATGTTGAAAATGTTACTCCAGTTCATTCTGATAGTGAATATGAATATGTTGATGTTGATACCCATCTATCTAACGAATTTTCTAAAGCACTTATCCTAGCTCCTAGACAAGAACACCGTGGCTTGGGATATGAACATAGACCTTGTTTGGATCTTGTGATAGCTCCATCTGCTATGTTGGATGTTCCTCCTCTAGCGTGTTTCCTACCTTCCCAAAATATTGATCAGCAAGATTGAGGGGTAGATGACGTGCTAGATTAGTTCATTAGCATAGCAGATTCTCTCCTCCTCTCTTTTGTTACTTCTTCTATGTGTTACTCTCATTCTTCTATTTGTTGTCCTTGGTGTTGTCTACTTGAGGACGATGCAAAACATTGAGATCTCTTTTGGTCTCTCTTATGTTGACTCAAAAGACACATGTGTTCCCTTCTTCTAGGTGACCTTCCTTGATTGGGGAATGAAGAAAAATTATGCATACATACATATGATATACATGAATTATCATACAGCATACTGACCCCGAGGAAAGCGAAGTCACCTTGTGCTTTGTGTTTTGTGTCTATTATCCTTGGGCTTATCTCACACTTGGGGGCTAAATCCTTGTGATAATGTGCTCCTTTCTCATTTCTTATATGTATCACTACCTTAAAGCAATCACCCCCGATGAGGCATGTGCGATCTCTTTAACGTAGGGGGACATACATCCTGTCCATATCTTTTCAAGCTACTTGAAAATTTCTTGACAAATTTAGCTTTGCCTTGAAAATTTTTGATATCTTTCTTGCATGACTCATAGTGAGGGAACCTTACTACTGATAGTCATGGTTCTCCCTCGTGATCTTCCCTTTTACTTTATCAATCGAAGTCGTAAGATCCTTAGTCCACTGGGGGCTTGGTGTATCTTGCCTCCTTGACATGGTGAAAGTTTTTCAATGTTGTTTCCTTGTACTTTACCGAAAGTATGAGCATACGCTTATACTCCCGCTAAAGTGGAGGCTAAATGTAGCATCCTAAAATTGTGACACTTGCAATTTCGACTGCATTTGGGTCTTCACGATGGCGATGCAACACGGAACTTGAATGGAGACCTTGAAACTTGTTCATGACATCAAAAACTGCATTTTTTAGCACCCTGGCCTGATCCTACCTGCACCCTGTTGTCCCTGGAGGTGGGACCATGGCACCCAGCGCCCTGGTCCCTAGCCCTATTTTGGGCCCGGTCTCTTATGGGGCTTCGGGTCTTTAAGTTTGCAAATTGGAAAATAATGTTTCCTAGTCGGCCTAAGGTCGGGAAAATCAATCTATCAGCCCTAATTGACAAGTATATAAACTACATTTCCTCTCCCATTTGAGGAGGTCGAAAAAGAGGAAAACATATGCGAGCAAGATGCGAAAGCGATATTCAAACATTCAAACATTCAAGCATTCAAGCATTCCTTCAAGCAATTGAGCATTCTAAGTCTCCATTCAAGGCTAAGTGTTGCATTCAAGACAAGGATTCAACCATTGAAGAGGAGATCACATACAACATACAACATACTACATACATTACACCTTCGCATGTAAGAATACAAACATTCTTACAACAAGGTATCAGTACTTGTTTACATTACAAACATTTACATTTACAGCATTCTCATTTCTTGGTTAATTCCAAAACCGGGGTTTGACCTAAAGGCAAACCCCTCATCCCTAACCCCCCAATCGTCCTCTCTTTTCTATGTGTAGGTTGCAGGTACGCGGCTGTAATTGAAGATCTGGAATCCTTGTGTAGAGACGAACAAATCCCCCTTCGTTTCGCGGATTTTTCGGAGGACCGTGTGCACGCCGGGTGCCATCGTCCCGTCAACTTTCGCTCAAATTTGTAGAACAACACCGTCTCGACATTTTACTGCTAATTCCAGGTCCGCAGCTTCATCCCATATCCCTATCTCTATTTATAAACGAATCTTTCTTGCTTCTACATGCATTCCTAGTTCAATCTTTCTATCTACATTCTTTACAAAAGAGGGTATCCTTGATGTCTTAACCCTTGAAACTCATATAGAATCCAATCTTGCATTGTGTGGGATTGGATCTTGTGGGTTTCAACCGCTCTTTTGAATGTAAAGTCTCTCCTAAGTGAAAACCATCAACCCTAGTGACTCTCCCTTCTCTCTCCTTGGAGTTGGGGAGGGGAGAACAACTAGGGTTCGATTTTTCCACTTTATAGTTGGTATTATGGATGTGTTGCATTAGTTTTGTCATTTATGTCAACACTTGTTAGCACTTGAGAACACTTGGAGATCTTTGGTTATGTTCACCGGCATGTTCAGTGACTTATGCACAGTCACCAGTATCTGGTTCACCGATAGGTTATATTGTTCATCGGCACTGAAGATGATCTATTATCATCTGGAGATTACTTGGTTATGTCGAAGACATTGTTTGATCACTTGGTTTTGGTGATTTGATCATTGATCTAATCGGGTTTGCATATTTTTTGTTACCGGAAAACAAGTCTAGGTTATGGACCGGCAAGCATTATCTATTCCAGATCAGCACGACATATTATCGAGATGATTTTTTATTGTTGTAAATGCATTGAGCCAACATCATGCATCGCACATTGACTCATTTGTAATTGATTTAATTGTAATATCTTAGTAAACCGACCTACACATTTGGTCTTAGGTCTTGGTATATATATAAGATCTCATTTGTGAGATTAAGTAGTAGAGGAGTGTGGAAAAGGATTGTAATAAAGTATATGTGAATATAAGAAGACCTATACACGTAGACATCATTTGAAGATTCAAGGAGGCTTTTGGAGAAGGCAAGTGAGAGCTTAACCAGTACTAAATCCATCATATGAAGATGTTATTTTGAGCATTACATTATCATTGGATTTAACCATCCAATTGTAGTCAGTGTGACTCCTATTTTGTGATTGAGTAGTGAGCTCTAGGCAGTTGGCCTATCTCCATGTGCAAACCTCATTTGTACAAACATACTATCTGTAGTAGTATCATCTAATTGTGGGTAAGGTTTCCCACTGTGGTTTTTCCCCTTATAGGGTTTCCACGCACAAACAAATGTGTTATGTGTTGTGTATGTTATTTATCTTCCTGTTTCATGCATTAAACTTTACCGGTACAGTTATTAACTGCTAAACTATCTACCAGCATTAAAGTTTGGTTTACCGGTATTATGCACTAAGTTAGTTTTGGTTTGAAATTAATAGACAACTGATTCACCCCCCCCCCCCTCTCAATTTCCTTCGGGACCTAACAAAGTGGTGGTGCCCGGACATGCCAATGAGGCACTGTAGGTGGTCAGAGAAAGAACCACCGGTGGGAGGACATGCTAGCGGGAGAAATAAGGGTGATATCCCACAAACCCTGTAGAGTTGTTGCAAGAATATAGTATGGGGGCAAGGGTGATAAACCCCCCAATAAAATAATATTTTTTTTATTTGTTTTAATAAATCCATACCATATGTTCAATTGGGCAAAAAATTTCTTTCAAGGCTCAAAAATGCACCTCCAAAAAAAATAGGCAAATTTATACTTGATTTTAATGGAAACAACCACCCGGATACAACCCTGAGGTCCAAATCACCATAGGATGCCTCCAAAATTAGTAGCTCCCCAAATCCGAAAATAGAAACCTCTAGAAGCTCTCCAAAAATGACTACTCAATGAAGCTCTATAGGCTCTGATACCATGTGAGATTTTTCCAAGATCAAGAGCTCAATGAAAAATACAAAATAGAGAGATAAAATATTGATAGGAATAAATTGTATTTTATCAAGGGCAAATATTGATCAACTTGATCATCAATCAATCAATTAATTACTGTAGACAGCTAAAATTGTCATGTCTAATTAAATAAATATTTTTATTTATTTAATTATTTTATCCCAATTCTTCTATTAATTAAATAAATCTTTATTTATTCAATTAATTCATTTATCCTTTTCTACCCTTATTTCTCATTTAAATAAATACTTATATTTATTTAAATTATCTTTTTTCTTAAATTAAATAAATACTTTTATTTATTTAAATTGTCCTTCCCCTAAATTAAATAAATCTATTTATTTAATTGATCCCACTTCCTTTATTAATTAAATAAATCTTTATTTATTTAATTAATTCATTAGCCTTTCCTATCCATGACACATGTCATTCATCTCTTAATTCCTACACTACCTACCCTATAATCTTAGCTGACCATTTATCTTTTACACCTCTTAATCTTATCCCTCCATTTCCTACAATGTCTTCTATATAAGGAGATGCTTCCTTCATTATCAATCCCTCCTAAGCAATCATTATCTTATCCCTCACATTTGAACTTTCATATGCGATCAAGCCTACTTGCAACCACATTTCTGTTCTTTGTTGAGCTCTTGTACACACATAAAATTTGAGAGCAAATATATCAAGCAAGATCAATGGAGATAGGAAGAATGGAGATTCAAACCCTATTGGACATATGATGGTATAATCTTTGTGATTTTGTTGATTTGCACTATCTTAGGTAATATTCATATGTTATGGTGGATCTTTTCTCTTGTTAGGCTATGGTTTTGTGGTTGAATCTATTTAGTCTTTCAATATTATTGTTTCCATTTTTACCATAAACCATTTTGGCACGCCCGGTGGGACTCTTGTCCCTTTTGCATTTAACATCTTGGTTGCAGATTTTATGTTTTTGAAGTTGCAAATCTGACATTTTTTTACAACATTTTGACATTTTCGCATCTGCATTTTTTGGAACTGCATTTTTGTTTTTTTGTCGTTTCTGTGACCTCTAAAATCGTATCTATGATGCCAATAGTATTTTACATTTTTCCAGATTGCAGAGCCACGTCTGTCTTCCCGAATCATGTTTGTGAACCTTTTAACCACATTTGTGTTGTAGAGTCATGTCTGTGGGGTTTAAAGTTGTGTCTATGTCGTAGAACTGCATCTGTGTGGGATCTAATTGCGTCTGTGTTCGGTTTTTGCAGTTTTGGTTTTTGTTTCAGTTTTTAGGGCTTCATTTCATCATTTTGATTTTAGATCTGGTTTATTTGAGCTAATATCTTATGATCAAGCTAACAAATTGATGCAATTTGTCTTTGAATCAAATTACATTATCGAAGGCCCCTTTTTCACAAAGTCTTTTGGATCTAAAATTTACCTAACTTGTGTGCTTGCAGGAGGTGTATTATTGCAAAACTACTAACAAATCTTTGTTGCACGATCTTGGCAAAGGTTTTCTTTTGATTTTTGTTTTGTGCCTTGTTTTCATAGACTAGGAAACACTTCAATTGGTACACTAAAATTGAACCAGTGTCTTTTGTGTCTTGAGCAATAGGCTCTTTTTGTTTAATCTCTAGAGGGTCTATCTCCCCGTGTGGTCACTAGGACTACTAGTGAGGAGGGAACAATCCAAGTGGTAGCGAGGCAATACCCCCCTCTTTTCAACCACTATAAATAATTGTATCCATGGTGAAATCCATGGGTAACGTGTGTTGATTAGTCCATACCGACACTATGTCTCCCCATAAACCGGTTTGATCAAATTTATTTGATCAATAGTAGGGCATAACCCCTACCGGCTGGGAGCCTTCTGTATTTATAGAGCTAAAAGTACCGCATGTATGGCCACACGAGCGGATGCCCTTACTAGCACCTTTTTTTTTAGAAAGCCAAAATCCTTCTAATTGTTGGGGTAGGAGATCGGATCTCTGGAATGGCCCACACACATACGGTTCTTAGTAGAGATACAAAGTCTGCCACAGGGAGTTTTTGTGGGGATAGGTGCTTGGTTGCCCCAGAGAAGTGAGATCCAAGAGTGGATCCAGTGGGGTCAAGCATCTAAGTATCCACTTTGAATAGCGTAGCCTCGAGAGAAACCCCATGTGGGATCAACAACTATTGTCCTGGCCAACCATAGGAATTGTGCTTGTCTTCTTGTAAAGATTCAAACATTCAAGATCAAACATCAAAACATTGTGTCTTCAAGTGTATGCAAAATATTTTTACATCAAACAACACACTTTTATTTGAGTCATTTTTTGAGTCCAAACACTTGCAAACATTGAGTCCTCATCAACACTATGTCCTCTTGTCACAAAAAATGGTCAAAAATTCATATTTGGTCACAATAAGCAACTCTACAAATTGGAAAAATTGCACTCAGATCCTAGAAACGCGTCTATGTCTGATAGAAATATGTCTATGTCTTGTAATCGCGTTTGTGTAGGACAAAAACACGTCTGTGTTATCATAGAAAATTACATTCACAAAATTCTCATAAACACATCTGTGTTGGGTAACCATGTTTGTGAAGTATACAGGCATGTCTATGTTTAGTATTGAAAAAAACTTACAGTCTAGCAAACAAGAGCAATCAGTTTCAAAATTCTTGAGCTTCCTAGGTTATTTCTCTGGGTTTGCATCTAGCATTCAACCTATCTTTGGGTCTCACAAAGTTCATTATTTCTTTACACCTCGCATTACATTCACATTTGTCTAAACTTGAGTCAAAAGGTCACTTGCTTGTCCTCATCTTACTTTGTCAACACAATACATACAACAACATTTTGCTAAGTGGTCCCTCGTCAAGGTCTATCACCTTTGGGTCTCATTTGGTCTTACTTAGAGTCAAGGTCAACTTACCTCGTCAAGAGATCTATCATCTCTTTGGAAGCCACACCTACTCTATTACATACATACTTGGTCTTACACTTTGGACATTGCAAGTACACCTCAGATTCATTTACATTCCATCCAACTCTTGGTCTTCCATACTCTTTCCATTTTCATCTAGTCTCACACATCTTGGTCAAGACCTAGTTCATGGTTGAAATCCGCTCCCAAAAATCTAGGAGAGAAGCTAAAGAGGCTCAAGAGTCTGCAAACATGAGTGTCTATGAGTATGACAATGATATCTTTTTCAATTTTGATCATACCACATTACCTGACATGGACATCTATAGAAACTTTTAGAATGTTGAGAACATGGATAATACAAACAACAATGATGCACACAATGAAAATGTGGACAACATTTCAGTACATTCAGCAGAGGTGGAAGACTCTATTATGGATCCCCATTTTAATAGATTGGTTGAGGAAATCATGAGAAGAGATAGACAATATTTCCTACAAGTGATGGCACAAAGTGTAGCTAAGATACCTCATGATTTTGACATGTCTCAAATAGTGCAAAAACTACCTATGCAAGAAACTCAACTCAACATGGATCAAAGGAGACCTGATAGTGGAGGTACTAGAGGACCACATTTCATGCCTGAGTCACCATCATCTTTGTTTGGAAAACCTAAGGTCCCAAATACACATGGTCAAGCTTATGATACTCATGAAAGAGAATCTCATGAACAACTCTATCTACATAGACCATTATGGAAGTCTTATGAAGATAAATACACTCTGATACTCATGAAAGAGCATCTCATGAACAACTCCATCTACGCAGACCATTATGGAAGTCTTATGGAGAAATACACTCAATTGCATACCAATTCTAAGGACCAACCTCCAAAACAATTGGATATCCAGAGGCATGCTCAAATTTTGGACACAAGAAAACCCCGTGTCAAATTTGGGGGCACTACACAAGAACAAACTCATGACATGCTTGTAGAATATGATATGCATGGACAAAGAAGATATTCCATTCCTCATTATGACTCTATACCAAGTGGTCCCTATATGTAGTATCATTATAGACCTCCTCCATATGACCATGTTTATGATCAATACTATCCATATATGCAGTATCCTCCTCCTCCACTCGGTGGCTTGGGCATGGGATATGGTCCAAGAAGTTGGTCTCCACCCAAAAATAATTTGGAATAGTAGATAAAGGACTTACAAAAGAAAATGGAGGACATTAATACACCAAAGCTAGCTTACACAATGAGAGACATATGTCCCTATCCATTTGAAAAAAGCATTCCAATGCCTCCTTTTCCTACACATTTCATGACACCTAAGTTTGATAAGTACAGAGGCAAAGGAGACCCTAAGGCACATATAAGACAATTTTTCATAGCTTGCATTGAGGTAGTAGCAGAAGAAACATACTTGATGAGATTGTTCCCACAAGCTTACGTGATCAAGCTATGGAATGGTTCTCCCAACTTCCACCTGGAATTAAGTCATGGGGTGATCTAGCAGAAGCTTTTATCCAACATTTCTCATACAACATAGAGACAGACATATCAATTACCACTTTGTGCAACACCAAACAAAAAGATGGGGAGTCATTTTCATCATTCCTACAAAGATGGAGGAATTTAGCCAGCAAATGCTCTTGTGAAATTCCACAAAAATAAATGGTAGAGATGTTCACCTAGAATGTCAACAAAGAAATTGGTTATGACTTGAGGAAAGCTTGTTTGTCCACTTTCAAGGATGTCATTGAGAAAGGCTTAGCAACAAAGAAGGTATTAATTGAGCAAGGAGTCATTAAGATATTCAAAGAAAACAAAGAGGACTTTAAAGGAAAAGACAAGCCAATATTTTGGAACAAGAACAAGAACACAGTAAATCACGACGTTGTCAATGCTAGCACAATGAGACCAAAAATCATTCTTTCTGGATCAAGTTCTACAAACAACCAAGTGAATACTCAAGCAACTTCAAAACCACAAAGGAAATACACCCCATTGGGAGAACCAGTTGAATCAGCTTTGAAGAAGCTAGTGCCAAACAAGATAATAACAATTCCAGATAATCCTCCATATGAGCCAAAATTCAAACCAAATTGGTGGAATGACGATGAGTATTGCGAATATCACAAGAGAAAGGGACATAAAATAGGAAATTGCCATCGGTTGAAAAACATTATACAAGATCTTATTGATAGAGGTGACATTGAGATCGAAGGACATACATCCAATCAAGAACATGAGATTTTTAAGGAACCATACCCTAAACATGACAAGGGAAAAGCCAAAGCCATAGATGAGCAAGCCAGCTATACCAAAGCATCCTATAACTATTGTAGTCACATAAATCTATCCATTTAATTAAATTAATATTTACTATTTATTTGATTAATAAACCCACTAGCCAACAATTAATTAAATTAACATTTAATTAATCCATCCTCAACCATTCTCCTATTAATTAAATAAATTATTCAATTTATTTTAATTCATTCATTAAACCAAATTCACAATAAATTAAATGAATAAATCCTATTTATTTAATTTAATCCCCTTTCCTCTTTTAAATAAATAATTAAAACATTTATTTAAATCATTAAAAATCCCCCCACTTGCATTCTCCTACAAATGCAAGTTGCAACCACAATTAAAATAAATTAATTTTATTTTAATTTAAATCCTATTTTCCCTCACCCACCAAACCCACTTGCAATCCTAAATCCCCTTCTAGACCCTTCTAACCACTTTCTAATCATTCCTAATTAACCTAATCCATCCCCTAATTATTGTCATATTCATAAGCAACTTGAAGTCACTTCTCAAAGCCTTCAAAGTCTTTGAAAAGCATTTAATGCTTTATATGTTCAACAAGCTAACCTCTAAAGTTTTCCAAACCACTAATGGCTCTTACATGACCATTTATGGCTCTTACATAACCATTTATGGTTAAATCCACTTGCACCCATGGTTAGAGACTTTCCCTCTAACTCAACCCTCATTTAACCCATGGGCCTCTTCAAGCATTTATTGCTTTGACCATGGTTATCCTCACTAACTCTTGCAAAAGAGTTTATCCATTGGATAAAGACATTATTTAGTGGATAATGGGTTTATTCTATCAACTCAACATTAACCTTATCTCTCAAGTTAACCCTCGAGTCATGTCAAGCATTTAATTCTTATTCCCTCTCCTCTCAACCCATCGCTTGTTGACATTTGTCATCATTGGATTGGGTTTAAAGCCCTCACATAGATCATAAACCCATCAATCCTAACTCTTGATGAGAATACTCAATCTCAGCCCTCCATTGCTCCATTTTACCTATAAATAGAGCTCATTTCTTCATAATCCAGATCTTGAAATCTTGTATGCATCTAACTTATAGTGAATTTAGAGAGCATTTAGCATAATCATCTATATTTGTCATCTTGGGCTAAAATTAATATTAGATAATTAGATAATATATCATTTAGCTTGTTCACATTTGCATTTTCATAATCATCCATTTTACAATCTTGAACCTCCATAAGACATCCACAATATTGCAAAAATTTATTGAGAGCTACACTCATTTGGGAACTTGGAGAGGAGAGGAACAAGGGAGGAGAAGCTACAAGCATGGTGGAAGGCATTTGGAGATGTCTTAGAGCATTTATTTTCTTTGTTAAGCTCTCTATTTTTCTTTTAATGTCTCTCTTGATATGCTTGCTTAGGATAGTGTTTGATTTCTGATTTTCTAACACTAACAATTGGTTTCTTGCCTATTTGTTTGTGTTTTTGATGATTGCTATATTTTTGGTTAAAAAGAACAAGTGGTTTTGGTGATTGTCACACTTGTGCAAAGTTTGTCGAGTGGTCCTAGGTGCAAGAGAAAAGTGTTAGTAACACTCAAAATTTTATCTTTTTAAGAGAGGCCTTCCAAGAGACACATCACTCTTGGGAGTGACCTCGCGTGGTAAATCCTTCGAGCCGCTATAAAAATCAGGTGTGAGCGAAAGTTATAGCCTTGGGTATAGTTGTTCCTATAGTGTAACTTGCCGAAAGGACATATGGGCCCCACCATAAGTTACAAGGCTCTCAAGTGAGTCACTGTAGAATGAACTTATGTCCAAAAACATCGAACATTACTAGACACCTTTTTATATAGAAATCCACATGTTCTATTGATTGAGGATATTTGTGGTAAATTCAGTGCAAGAGCATAGATGGTTTTTCTCCCAAGATACTCACCATACATATTTCCTTGAGTAGAAACATGGATTTTTGAAAGACTACTTGTAGCCTGATAAAAGTGGTGACTCCCCCATCATAGGGATCATCTATCTATTATGCTCACGCAACACTTTGTATATCACATCCTTACCTGCTACGACGGGATTCATAAGGTATGTAGTACCAAAGTTGAAGAAATATCAAGATGTGGGTTGAAATTATCGCAACTGGCCATTTGACCTTAGGGATAGAATGTGTTTAAAGTGTCTTCATTTTGTGTCAGACCAATGATAAATTGAGCCAACTTCAGGCTTTTGGAAAAACATACACAAAAACATTTGAAAAGGGGTCAAATAGTTTAAAGATTGGGTTGATTTAGACCCACACTTATTTGTGCCTTTTGAGGCAACATTATTGTGTTTGTGTGCTTGCTCTATTTTCTTGTCAAAGAAAATCAAAATGAATTCAAAAACAAGTATTCATCCAACACAAAAATTTCAAAACCAACATTTGGCAAAAATCAAAACAAAGTGCAAACAAGATATCAAACTATATGACCATCCTTCATATTTTGAGAAAGAAGAATCTTCATCAACATATCAATTTGAATAAAAGACCATTAAGCTCAAAGGCTTTCATCAAAAGAAGGAAATTTTTCTATCTTAATAGACAAATTTTTGTATCACATAGAGCCTTCTTGCATCATATGTGTCTATATCTTAAAGGAAAATCCAACGAGTTTGATCAAGAGTCTTTGAACAGTAGAGCTTTTACTCAATATAGAGAGTTGAGTTATCATAAAAACAAGGGAGGCAAAGTCAACCCTGCCTTCTTTCTAGACATCTGCATTACATATAACATAGCTTGGGAAGAACCACCAACCCCTGAGAGAGAAGAAGAAGAATTTGTCCCATATGTAACACAGTTTTTATTGAAGTTCTCATCCATTCTCACATTCATACATCATCAATCAATTCCAACTCTCGAAACATAAAAAGGTCTTGTCCTAAGTTCTTTTTAGATATTTTTTGAATCAAAACAACACATCACTTTTTAGAGTGCCTCTACTATTACTACTTACTAAGATTTCCATTAGTCTTATGTTCAAAGTTATTCTATATATTCTAGTCGGTTACTTCTACCGAATCTTTCAGTCAGTATGCACAGTGCAGTCGGTTAAAGAAGAAAGTATTCACAGAGCGTAGTATACACCAAACACTCTACCGAGTAACACTCTATTTCTATCGAGCAACAATAATGATATACTAAGTTGATATACCCTGAGTGAAACATTTTACCAGATTCACTGAACCTAGACATATATGGGAAACATGTTACAAAGATCAAGGAAAAGTAACCGTTATCACATTGGAAATTGCACTTAAAGATTGTGTATGATTTTGAGGTCATCTAACCAATGAAATATTTTGTATAGTTATTCATTCAAAAAATCATGTTTGTAAGATCGAAGCAATAATCAGATCACCGACATAAGAGATTTATTTATACAGCATGAATTCAGGATTAGATAGATGTGCAAGTATATATGTGCATGTGTGTGTGAAGCAAGACATAACAAAAAGGAAAATCATGAGATATCACAAAGTGTTATGACTGTTACAGTTGACAGAGAAACACAAAGATCACCGAGAAGGATTTGAGAGAATTGTAAAAGAACAAAGTAAACATAAGGGTTTACCGAGTTACTTTATGGGTTACCAAGGTATGCTATAAGCAAGGTAATCTTATTTTGAGCACATAGAATCTGCTATAATGTTCCAGATGTAAAGTTGTAGATATTTGTAATGATTCATTGTAATATTTTGAAGTTGTAAGAGAAACCTCTAACAAGGTAAATGACCCTAACTAAGTCTATAAATTGTAAAGCCTCTAACCAGGTACAACATTTTAGAATATGTGTTGTAAATTACTTTAGCAAGGTAGATCTAATAGATCTTGATACTCCTAACAGGGTAAGCTATCAGAAATAGCTAAACATGTAGCTCTAACCGAGCAACCTTTATTATTATAGTAGTGAAGTTGTGGGTGCCATCCCCACCGCAGTTTTTCTCTCTAACCAAGAGTTTCTATGTAGCCAAAATATTTGTGTTATGGAGTGAATCATGTATGATTGTTATGTATTTGTTTTAGCATTATATTATGTTACTGCACTATTCAGTTTATGCTTAACAGTAAAGTTATTGTTGAAGAAAAGTTTTGAAGTATTGATTCACCCCTCCCCTCTCAGTACATTAGCTTTCCATATTGGGCTTAATATCTACATCTAGGATAAACTAATCCTAAGAGGCTTTTATACACAGGTTAAAACTAGTCTATGAGTGCATCTTCTTATTACTAGGTAACTGGGTTTGTAACACATCTTAGACCTTGCTATACCTTATCATATCAAACATTGTTGACAACACAAAAATCAATTCATAGAAGGACTTTGGTAACATCAAACCTTTAGTGTTAGAGATCCATATGCTAAACACTTCACCAAACATTTATCTCTCATTCCGTCACCAACTCATAATCATTTTCACCAAACTTCAACAACAACTTTCAAACAAAATGGCTCAAACCAGATCAAGGACTAGACAACTAAAGGTTGAGGAAGAAGAAGATAAAAATCTCAATGAATTTCAAGAAGCCCTTGGAGGAAATGTAAATGATGAAAATCCTAGTACTCCCACTCCTTAAGCAATAGAAAGGGCACAACACAACCCCCTCTTTAATCAACTTTTCAATGAAATCCTCAAAAACAACGTTGATGCTCATTTTTTGAGACTTGCTCAAGAGGGAGCCAAACTACCCTCTGATTTTGATACCGCACAATTACGGAAAGCATCAGAACATCATAGTCATAAAGAGGGTGGAAGAGGTTGAAATAACTTCAGATATGACCTTAATCAAGGAAATGCCCCACCTCCTCCACCTCCTAATGACATTGACATGTTGAGGCAACAAATCAACAATCTAGCCCAACAACTCCACAATGGTGTGAAAACTACCTAGTTTTTACTTAATGATATGTGTCCCTATCCCTTTGACAGGAATCTACATATGCCACCTTTTCCATGAGGGTTTCAAACACCTAAGGTTGAAAAGTATCAAGGAAAAGAAGACCCTAGAGATCATGTCAGGGAATTTCACTCAGCTTGCCTAGAAGTGGCATATGAAGACACATATCTAATGTACCTCTTTCCTCAGAGTTTGAGGGGAACAACCACACAATGGTTTTCCTGAATAACAGGCAACATTAGGACATTTGAATAACTGGTCCAAAATTTCATCACACATTATTCACACAACATAGAACATGATGTCACCATGGCAGATCTTTGTAACACCAAGCAAAAACCAGGGGAACTATTTTTAGCTTTCCTGCAACGGTGGAGACAACTAACTAGTAGGTGTTCGCTTCATCTACCTAAACGAGAGCTAGTGGAAATATTTATTTCTAACTTGAATGATGAAATGGAATTCCACCTAGACATGAAGGGCACAGAATCCTTTGCTGACATGATCACCTAGGGGTTAAAATGTGAACAAGCCCTCATTAAAAAGGGACTTATCAAGATATACAATGAACCAAAAGAAGGACCTTGCCTGCGCTTTAACAATGATAAACCCAACTTCTGGAATAAAAAGAAAAACATCGTCAATGACGGGGTTGTAGATGCAAGGACTATAAAGAGTGCACAACCTGTGGTCCGACTTGCAGGGAAAAATCCCCCTCCTAAAAACAACATGGTTGCCCCTCCACAAAATCAAGGATGCAATGCACCGCAAGAGGAACCAAGACAATGATAGCAAAATTATAAACCAAAACATACATACACTCCCTTAGGGGAACCTATTGAAACAGTGTTACATCAATTGGTCTCTTCAAATCAGGTGACCTTACCAAAGACATCTAACTATGAACCTCAGGTCAAACCTCCATGGTGGAGAGATAATGAACATTGTGAATTCCATCAAGGGAAAGGGCATAAAACAATTAACTGTCATAGACTGAAAGATCTTGTTCAGGATATTATTGACCAAGGAGAGATTGAAATTGAAGGATACAACCCAAAAACCTCAAATAATGATCATCTCATGTTCAAGAATCTACTTCCATCACAAGATCAAATTGGTCCTTCCACTTCAGGATGAAACACATATACCAATGATTATACGTGAGCTACCTATAATTACACTGTGAATTGCCTATATGATGCCAATGAACAAATTGCAACCATTACCATCAAAGATCCAAGCCCTACCTGCAATGTTGTTATGTGTTCTACAAGATCACCATTAAAGTAGCTCCACAAGACACAACCTCCATCCCAAAGTAGTATAACCTTATGGAACAGTTAGATAAGACACCCACACTTATATCTATCTTAGAGATTGTGCGCCTATCCCCGTCTTATAAAACAATCTTGGATCAAGCTCTCCAAGAGGCATCAGTCACTACCAATCTAAATATAGATCAATTTCAAGCTATGGTTGGTAGTCTAAGGTTATCACCATGTCTCACTTTCTCTAAAAGCAACAATACATCCTTCCAACAACCTCATAATGCCTCACTCTATATTGAAGGATTTATCAACCAACACAGGATCAAGCGAGTCTTGATTGATAATGGAGCAGGCCTAAATATCTGTACATTACAATTGGTCATAGCATTGGGATATGTAGTTGAATCAGTGGACCCTCACAAAAAGATAACCATAAAAGCCTATGATGATGTGGAGCGTTCTTCAAAAGGAGCAGTTGTGTTACCAATCCGAGTGGGCCCAATGGTGAAGCACATCATATGTCAAGCTTTGGACATTCCTCTATCATATAATTTGTTGTTAGAAAGACCTTGGGTACACGCCATGCAAGCTGTTCCATCTACCTGTCACTAGTCTATCAATTTTCCTCATAACGGTGTAGAAATTACAATCCTGGGCGATGCAAATCCATTGGCATATTGTAACAATATCAACCATCAGCCAGAGATTACCATTCCCAACAATAGAGAATCTATCCCATCCACATCATATGTAAGTCCAGCCTCTCTTACCAGTTCAAACACCACTATACTGAAGCAACAGAAGCTAAAAGTGAAAATGGCAGAGGAAGGTCTTGGGGAGTACAATCTAAGCCAACTCTTTTGTGTTGGGAAACTACCCACTTCCCCTAGAACTCATTGTAAGCCTCAAAGGTTACTTCAAGCACCACTGGTCAAGCCAGCATGCACTTTGGCAACTTTTATCCATGGAAAGAGTTAGAAAGAGGAGACTAGAGATGAGGACTTAGCAGAATGGATCTATAAAGACCCTATCACCACGGAAATCCCACAAGCTAAGCTTCCCACAGATCAATATGGAAAAGGCCTTACCATTATGAAAAGAATGGGCTATGATGGTCAGAGTTATTTGGGACCTTGCAAGAAAGGATGACACAAGCCATCGCAACCTGAATTAAAGCCTAAAGATAACATTGGATTAGGCTTTCAAAAAGAGACTCTTCCTAAGCTCAGATTCAAAGGGAAACCTAGCAAACCTCTATATCAGCCTAATACTCTAAAGAGACCACCCTTGATTATATCAATAGCACCAAGAACCACACCAACTACCCCAATGCGGCTGAGAATCCCAGCAATACCATCCATAGCACCAATCATCCCACCAATCACAACAACAACCCCATCAACAACAACAACCGCATCAACAACACCATTTGCAGTATCAAAACCCCCACCAGTATCGACAGCACTGATAATTCCATCAGAAACAACAAATTCAACAATGTCGATACTCCCATTATCAGATTCACTGATCCCAATAATCTTCCCTGCAACACCACCTGTTCCATATCCAAAGGTACATCAGCCGATTACACCTGTAGTGTTTAACTCAAAAGATATCTCGGTTTGGTATAGTAATCAGATGCTAGAAAGTGACTCACATGAGTGGGAATTTGATTCCATACATCTCAATACTATAGATGAGGAATATGCATCACCCCCTCCACCTCACAAAGAAATCCCTGTTTACGAAGAAGCACAGATTAAAACCTCTTGGGTTCCTGAACTGGAAACACCTTCCACAGACCCTACATCACATCCTATGCCTGATTCTGACAAGGAGAGTACCATCAACGACCTTCACCACAATGTCTTAACCCTCACTGACACATCTTATGAACTTAACCTGATCGATGAGGTAATTCCCATTATCCATCCTGAACTCATCGAATGGAACCAACCTAATCCCCCATGCCTTGAACAATTCCAAAATGATGAGGCGATCATTAAATTTTTGGAACTATGGGATAACATACCAAGCGGGGATCATAAAGCTGGATTCACCATTGAACTTAATAGCACAACATACTTTGAAGTGGATGCCAAACCTTTCAGGTGCAAAAATATTACAATAAAACATGGATCTTCCAGTGAAAACCACACTGTGGCACTATTTAATCCCAAAAATGTAAAAGGAAAGAGCATATCCAATGGTGAAAACCTCTTTGAGGTGCCTATGGATGAAAGGTTTGACATCCTCCCCTCTAGTGCAAATCAAGAACGATCAATGATCCTTATTGAGGAAAAAAAAATTCAACATGGGTACCCCTGAGACTCCTCACCACATACATCTAGCATCTCTTTTAACTCTAGAGGAACAACCTAAGTTCATAGAATTCTTCCAGAAGTGTCAGATCAACTTCACATGGTCATATGCAGACATGCCTGGTCTAGATCCTGATTTAGTCATACATCACCTCACCATGGAAGGAGCTAAACTAGTAAAATAGAAGCTTCGCAAGATGCACCCCCAGATTGTGGTACTAGTCAAAGAAAAACTTAAGTAGCTCCTAGATGTTGGTTTTATTAGACCAATTGATTATGCAGATTGGATCTCCAACATTGTACCTGTTAGCAAACCAAAAGGGGGAATTTGTATCTGTACTGACTTTAGAGATCTAAACAATGCATGTCCTAAAGATGAATTCCCCCTACCAAACGTTGACATGATCGTGGACCTAACAATAGTACATGCCATGCTTTCTCTCATAGATGGCTTTTCAGGGTACAACTAGATAAAGATCGCACTATAGGATCAACATAAGACAGCCTTCACATGTCCATGGGGAACATAATGTTGGAATGTAATGCCTTTTGGTCTGAAGAATGCAGGGGTGACCTATCAAATAGCCATGAAAACCATCTTTCATGATATGATGCATACCATAATGGAGGATTATGTTGATGACTTACTGGCAAAATCATTAACAAGAGAAGGTCATCTTGCAATATTAGAGAAAATCTTTGACAGACTAGAACAATATCATGTTTGACTCGATCCAAAGAAATGTGTCTTTAGAGTAACCTTAGGGAAGCTTCCAGGATACATTATCTCAAGCAAAGGCATTGAGGTCGACCCGAAAAAGGTCAAAGCAATCATGGACATGCCACCTCCAAGGAACATCAGTCAGCTAAGGACACTACAAGGGTGGCTACAATCCATCCAAAGATTCATTGTACAACTAGCAGATAAGTGTCATCCCTTTATACATTTGTTACACAAAAACATCCACTTTCAATGGGATGCTAGATGCAAGAAAGAATTCTAGATGCTTAAGGACTATCTCATGAATACACCATTGTTGATCCCACTAGATCCAAGTAGACCTCTATTGCTCTATATTTCAGTAACTAATATAGCATTGTGAGTACTACTAGCACAACATAATACAAAAGGGAAAGAGTGTGTTATATACTATATCTCTCGCACACTGGTCGGCTATGAACTCAATTACACACCAATTGAGCGAGCTTTGCCTAGCAGTAATCTTGGCAGCCACTAAACTGAGGCACTACTTGTTAACACATAAAGTACAACTAATCGAAAAGATTGATCCACTAAAGTAATTACTTAGCAAAGAAACATTGACAGGTCGCTTGGCCAAATGGGTAATGATTCTGAGTGAATTTGACATCGAGTATGTGGACCATAAGGCTATTAAGGGCCAAGTTACTATTGATTAGTTGGCCGATGCACCCCTCACAGGTGATCATCCTCTTGTTTCCAATTTTCCAGATGAGGAAATCTTCATGATCACAGCAATGCAACCATGGAAGCTCTGCTTTGATGGTTCATATACTAGGCGTGGCTCGGGGGTAGGCATTTTGTTTATCACACCTCAAGGTGATAGCATCCCGAAGTCTTAGAGGCTAACTTTTCCATGTATAAACAACATAGCAGAATATGAGGCCCTAATCACAGGACTCAAACTAGCCATACAATGGAAACTAGAAGAGATACAGATATATGGCGACTCCCAACTGGTCATCTGACAAGTCACAGATGAATATCAGACTAAGGATGATAAACTCATGTCGTACAAGAAAATGGTGGACAGTTTAAAAGTATCATTTATGACTATCACCTTTGAGCAGATACCCAGAGATCAAAATCTAGTTGCTGACATTATGGCTATAATTGTATCTCTCCTAGATCTTCCACAAAATTCAACATGCTATGAGTTCTTGGTAGAACAACTTTGGATTCTTTCTCATGATGTCCTTGAATCTGAGATGATATGTCACCTTGTTGGTTTTGAATCCGTATGGTATGATGAGTTCTACACCTACCTCCACAATCACACACTTCCTCCTAACCAATCGAATAACCAACACAAAACCTTCATTCACCAAACCGTTCGATACACCATCATTGTTGAATCCTTATATCGACATAGTCTTGATGGTACTCTCCTTTGATGTCTAGAATAGGATAGGACAACAAAAGCCTTAGAAGAGGTACATGAAGGAATTTGTGGGACTCACTCAAGCGGTCCTTCCTTAGCAAAGAAGATCATGTGCACTGGATACTATTGGCCATCCATAGAAAAAGACTCCTACTATTTTGTCAGAAAATGCAAGAAATGCCAAGTTCATGGAGACCAGATACATGCACCAGCACAGGATTTGCAACCAATCACAACACCATGGCCCTTTTGTCAATGGGGACTTGACCTTGTGGGTAAAATTCATCCATCTTCATCCAACGACCACAAATTCATTATTACCACCACTGAATACTTCACAAAGTGGATCGAAGTTGTTCCACTTACCCAAGTCACCAGCAAGAAGATCACCTCATTCATCCTTAATTACATCATCTATCAGTATGGTGTACCCATGTCCATCATCACAAATAATGGGCTTCCTTTAAAAAATCAAGATGTCTATGAGCTTTGTGAGAAGTTTCACATCCAATGCCGCTTTTACACTCCCTATTACCCACAAGGAAATGGCCAGGCCAAAGCATCGAACAAGAACATATTGAGAATCCTCAAGAAGACAGTCAATGATGTCGGTCGTGATTGGCACGTTCAATTAAATCCAACACTATGGGCGTATCAAACTAGCATTCGAACCCCTACAGGCCCAACTCCCTACTCACTAGTCTATGACACAGAAGCCATCCTTCCTATTGAGGTCGATATACCATCTCTATGGGTTTCCTTGCATAATCTGATAGATGGTGAAGCATATCGAGTCTCCCATCTTCAAGACTTGGAACTACTTGATGAAAGGCAACAAGCTACATACAACCACCTCAAAGCCTATCAGCAGTGCATGAGCAAAAACTATAATCATCGGGTTAGACCTCATACATTTGAGGTAGGAGATCTTGTTCTTAGAGAGAATCCTCATAATCAACCAAACAAAGAACATCAAGGAAAGTTTGAATCAAACTAGTTGGGTCCATATGTTATCACTATTGTATTTGGGTCTGAGGCATATCAATTGGCTACTTTAGAAGGAGAACCGCTAGCAGATCCGATCAATAGCATGCACCTCAAAAAGTTTCATACATAAGTTGTACAGAGCATCAGTCTCCCATACATATCAACAAGAACACCAAAAACATTCAGATAAATGTCCTGAAGAAAATACAAAAAAATCAAAATAGTAAAGAAAAAATCATGCATCCAAATGATGAACAACCAATCTGGTGGTACCTTGGGTAAGTATGATGGTGAAAACCTGGCAAACAGGTGCCACTCATAAAGGCTATGGCTCCATTGTCTTTTATACTTATTGTGATCACATTCATTGCATCCATTCATCCATCCATCAAACCATGGCTTGTTATTGATCTGCAATCAAGGATAGTACTTCATGCATCTTGCATCTCACTTTTTCATAGTAATGTTTAAACTGGGGGCAATGCTCTTAACCTATTGATGAAAGTGGATTATGCATTACTTGTGATTCATTGAGTTCTTCATTCAAAACTGTCTCACAAAAATCCAAAAAATATTCACAAACAACTCACAAAATCCAAAAACATCATAAAACATCAAAAATCGATCAAAAACATGGCAATGCATAAAAAATCCTTTGTACATACGCATCAAAGAAGATATCAAACAAACATTTTGAGCTACTCAAGTGATGATCACTTATCAAATCAACCAAACAATCAAACATCGACACACAATTGTATTAACAAGGATGCATCCTTCCTTACCAAAACAAAGACATGATAACATTTTTTTTGACAAGAAAATTCTGTTTAAGCTATCAAGTACTTGGTCAATTTGATAAAGTTATTTATTCATTTATATCAGGTTCCTACACTACTCCAGGATATCCACAAGTGATTAGAGTAGCCAAGATGGTTCCTAAGTATCGTTTTGTTTATTGTCTGTGAATTGTTTGATGAAGTTTTGGGGCATGTACTAATTGTGTCTACGTGGGAAGTTCACTAAGCTACGTGATCTTATGCAAAATACAGTCATGGATCACTATGGCTTACTGAATATAGTGTATACCTCGACCATATGCACATGAACCATTATGGAGGGTCCATATTCTTTATCTATGTTGCTTGCTTAAGGTACAATGCTCCAAACTTGGTTCCTACTGCCTCGTCCAAGATTGATACTACCATTTCTCAATGATGAAAAAAATAAAGCACTATGGATCATCATTTCATCTCATCTATTTATATTGCATTCCATTGCATATCACTCATCCATTTAATCATTCCTTATTCATATTTATGGTTTTTTATGCAAGTGTGAACAAGTTAAAATACGAGAAGTTATTTAATATAAAGTGATCCTAGATACAATCATGACAAAGTTCTCTAATACGTCATCAGTGCATCATACAATTTCTCACCAACTTGCGTTCGTCTATCATGAACACATGGCATCATCATTCCATTGCATTTAGTTGCATTTAAATGCATCTAGTTCATTATCATTTACCTGCATGTAGGTTCATTACATCCATTTTAGATATTCATTTAAGTGCATTTAATATCATTTAATTGTATTGATTATCTTTTACTTACATTAGCATCCTTACATCATTTCATCATTGCAAAATAAAGGCATTTAGATTCATTTGTATAAATTTCCCATCATTTCATTTACTACCATTATTAGCCATTAACGTACATTCATTTAGTCATCTAGGTATAGTTAGATGTGTTTTAAATCATTCAAAATCATTCATCATCATTTAAGTTTGTTTACAATACATTCATCTAGATTCATTTAGTTGCATTCATTTGCATTTATCTATCTATTAGTTAAGTACATTCATCTATCTATCCAGTATATTCTTATACTCATTCATTTCATTCTCATCTTTAAAAGTTTCATCTGGATTCATGAAGATGCATTCATTATCCTTTTCATTGCATTAAGGTGCAGTTATTAGTTATCCCTTAGTTGCATTTATTTTCATTATCATTTCACTTAGTCATATTTTAAGTCATTTAGAATCATAGCATAAATAGTTGTCTCAACATTTGTTTATTTTATTTTAAAATGCATTCATTTAGAAGATCATCACATAAACATTTGAATCACCATTTGTTTATCCATTTTGCATTCATTTATAACCACCTATAAACATTTACATAAACCATTTGATAAATTACATATCATCATATCAAACACAAGATTAATCTCATCATATCATCAACATAAACACAAGTACTATCTATCTCATAAATAGCATCATTTCATTCATCATTTTGCATACATCATCATGGCATTACATACATAAAGCATTACAACAACACATCATACATATATTAACCTACATCCACATGTTAGCATCACATTCACAAACATGCATATAGACATCATAAAATCATCATCACATGCATATAGAAATCATCTCATCAACATATACAACTAGCAAGTAAAAACATCCATCTAAGCAAAAATCATAAATCATCATCTTGCATAAATCCATACATATCATCAACATGCATATCATCATAAAATATGGGATCTCCTCATATATCACATCATATATCATCTCACAAAAACATACATGTATCAGAGTACAGTGATGTCAAAAATGTTGGCTACCAAGAGCCATCCAAGTCACAGTCCAAAATGACAATATAATAAAATACATAAATCTCTCTCAAATGGCTTTCTGGCCAGATGTTGCACCCCCATCTCCGCTTGCTCCACCACTACTCCCTGCACCACCTGCACTATCTCGTTGTGGAGGACCCATAACACCACCATTGCTCTGCATCCTCTGAGACCGCTCTGATCTCACCTAACACATCTATGAATAGCTTAGTGCCCGTTGACTAGATGGCACTTCCTGCTCATATAAACCTCACCAATAATCTATCTCTGCCTGAGCTCACCACATCTCCCTCAACACCTTCCTTGTAGGACCTTGTGCTTCTCCCATAGCTCATCCTCTATCATGCAACTCCCTTAATCTCTCCACTGCATCATCTCTCTCATAGCACTGCAGTCAACTCTGGCTCCCATGCAAACAACTGAACATCTCTAGCTATAATCTCTGCCTCACACTCCTCCACCCATGCCTCGGTTGCTGTAAGTCAAGTTTGCATATATACTAGCATATGCTCCCACACATCTCCCATCCCCATCGAATACTCTCCTCCACCTATAGCTCCCTCTCCTCCACCTGTAGCTCCCTCTCCCATATCCATAGGTGCCTCTCCCTCCCCTATATCCTTTCCACCTAATCTGACTCCTCCCTGAATCAAAGGACCCTATGACAGTCGCAATGAATACTCACCTCTCCCTCTCCATTGTAACCATCCTCCTCCACCACCTTCACCTCCAAATCCACCCCCACCTCCAAATCCACCACCACCACCCCCTCCTCCTCCTCCTCCTCCAAAACCTCCACCACCACCACTACCACCACCACCTCCCCCACCACCTCCCCCACCACCTCCTCCTCCTACTCCTCTGTCATTGTCTCCTATCATCCTCAAAAGATGGTACCAGCTCAGCTGGATCTAAAATGCGTGGAATCAGATGCGCGATATGATATTGCGTGTACTCTTATGTCACTCCTGCATCCACAATCCCCGGCCTCATATGCCATGGTATCACTTGTAAAGTCTGGAAGTCGGCTAAGGCCTAATCATATGATAACATTGGCCCCAAATAGAATCTCTCCCATACTGCCTGTGTATACTTCCCTGATTCACTTGACACTCTCTGCCTCCGATCGAACTGCCTCATCACTCTGGCGAGTACCTGTCTCTCAACATTGTAGGATGTCCTACCAATCAAATACTATGTCATAAATACATAAGGAAAAGCCTCTGCGTCATCATCCCAAGGCTCACACTCAATGTATGGCCTCCATATCACTGCATCCAAATCATCTAATGCCCACCGCTACCACTCCAACTTCCCCAGGTGGGGCTGACTCATCATACCTCTGTACATGTACATGTAGGGCTGATCTACCACCTTGAATCTCAAACATACCAATCGTGACACTAGCAAGTGCTCCCATACCTAGATATGTAGCAAAGTAATGCCAACTCCCAACGAGCTCGTCTCTCGGTAAACCACCTCATGAAGCTCCTTGTATAGGTGTGATAGCACACATGGCCCCCATGCATAGCAGGTCCCATCTGTCACCATGCGCTCAATCACTTGGCCCCAACCCATGGCCAATCCATGCGATCATCGATTGGGGCACAACAAACCCCCGACAATGCTAGATAAAACCGTTGGTAATGGCTCATATAACGCTGCTATCTCCTCCCATGCGATCAAGCCATCATGAATCTTGACATCCTCATCAAATATCCATTGTACCACTGCTATACCCAATCCTTGATCATACATAACTAGATCCCCTTGGATAGGAATGTACAAAATCCTCCACACATCCTCAAGTGTAATGGTCATCTCTCCCATTGATAAATGGAATGTGCAAGTCTCGATGTGCCACCGCTCTGCTAATGCAATCACTAGTCTGTGATTCGTCTAAATCACAGGCATATACATAATTTCATATAGTCCAGTAGCCATGACGCAATCTATCTCTACCTCAGTTAGTCGATCTCGCAACTACTATGTTGCCGGATGCTGCTCCCACATCTAAAGCATGGGAAGATCCTCCTACACACGCACATCAACATCATCATCAGTTGTTTTGTTTCAAACTTTCTTAAGTTTAAACCTAGAGTATCAACAAATACTTTGATCAAGTATCTTCGGATCTCAACAAGTAAGCGATCATGGAAAACTTAGACTACAACAGGCATTTATCATAATGGCCTAGTCTCAACAAGGCTACTATGATTCAAAACAATGTATCCATCCATCCACCCAACATCTGCATCATGAGATTATTTCTAACATTGGAGCATCTATTTTTCAAACAAAAGTGCTATTTTACTAACAATTGCGCTAAAACAACTACACACGAGCGCTAACAAACCAATACCGCTAAAACCACTGCACAAAAGTGCCATTCCAGGACAACAACACTACAACATTGACTCGATCGTGCTAAAACTACACTAGCACTAATACTACTACATGACTATGCTAAACCTGACTATAGTGCTAAAACCACTATGCAATAGTGCTATAGCGGCACAAAGGTGCTAGTTTAGGTGACAATAGCGCTAAAACACAATTTTAGCGCTATTGTCTTGACTCAACTTGGAAGCTTGAAAAACCACATAAAAAATGCATGAAACATAAAAATTCAAATTGGCGTACCGCTATTCTGTAGTCATCCTGCCGCTGGAATCGACAAACCTACTCTAGCCGATGATATACTATCTGTACCGGCATGATGATTGCTACTCGCTCTTTCACACAATTCACTATCAGAGCTCTGAATCATTGTGGAGATGGATGCAAATGACCTTATTTTTACCCCTTCCCCCCATATATACCCTTAGCCCTCAACCTAATTTTACCCCGCTCACCGGTGTGGTCCCCGTGAACTTCCAGTGCCTCTCTTTTCTCCATTTTATCTCTGATTTCTTCTATTCTTTCACCATTATTGCTATTTTCTTCTCTTCTACCTCCCCGCCCAATATCGTTCTTTTTCGAGAGATCGCCTGATTTTTTTAAAAATTTCGGCATATCTCTCGAGGGGGGATACCACCCATTAAATTAACATTTATGGAGCATATTTCTCCACACCTATTTTTCTTTCTTTGAAATGACGCGATAAACCACACTGTCTCAAAGAGGGGCAAATGTAGTCACATAAATTTGTCCATTTAATTAAATGAATATTTACTATTAATTTGATTAATAGACCCACTAGCCAACAGTTAATTAAATTAACATTTAATTAATCCATCCTCAACCATTCTCCTATTAATTAAATAAATTATTCAATTTATTTTAATTAATTCATTAAACCAAATTCACAATCAATTAAATGAGTAAATCCTATTTATTTTATTTAGTCCTCTTTCCTCTTTTAAATAAATAATTAAAAAAATTATTTAAATCATTAAAAATCCCCCACTTGCATTCTCCTACAAATGCAAGTTGCAACCACAATTAAAATAAATGAATTTTATTTTGATTTAAATCCTATTTTCCCTCACCCACCAAACCCACTTGCAATCGTAAATCCCCTTCTAGACCCTTCTAACCACTTTCTAATCATTCCTAATTAGCCTAATCCATCCACTAATTATTGTCACATTCATAAGCAACTTGAAGTCACTTCTCAAAGCATTCATAGTCTTTGAAAAGCATTTAATGCTTTATGTGTTCAACAAGCTAACCTCTAAAGTCTTCCAAACCACTAATGGCTCTTACATGACCATTTATGGCTCTTACATAACCATTTATGGTTAAATCCACTTGCCCCCATGGTTAGAGACTTTCCCTCTAACTCAACCCTTATTTAACCCATGGGTCTCTTCAAGCATTTATTGCTTTGACCATGGTTATCCTCACTAACTCTTGCACAAGAGCTTATCCATTGGATAAAGACATTATTTATTGGATAATGGCTTTATTATTTCAACTCAACATTAACCTTACCTCCCAAGTTAACCCTCAAGTCATGTCAAGCATTTAATGCTTATTCCCTCTTCTCTCAACCCATCTATTGTTGATATTTGTCATCCTGGGATTGGTTGAAAGCCCTCACATAAATCATAAACCCATCAATCCTGACCCTTGATAAGAATACTCAATCTCAGCCCTCCATTGCTCCATTTTACCTATAAATAGAGCTCATTTCTTCATAATCTAGATCCTGAAATCTTGTATGCATATAACTTATAGTGAATTTTAGAGAGCATTTAGCATAATCATCTATATTTGTCATCTTGGGCTAAAATTAATATTAGACAATTAGATAATATATCATTTATCTTGTTCACATTTAGATTTTCATAATCATCCATTTTACAATCTTGAACCTCCATAAGACATCCAAAATAGTGCAAAAAGCTACTGAGAGCTACACTCATTTCGGAACTTGGAGAGGAGACGAACAAGGGAGGAGAAGCTACAAGCATGGTGGAAAGCATTTGGAGATGTCTTAAAGCATTTATTTTCTTTGTTAAACTCTCTATTTTTCTTTTAGTGTCTCTCTTGATATGCTTGCTTAGGATAGTGTTTGATTTCAGAATTTCTAACACTAACAATTGGTTTCTTGCCTGTTTGTTTGTGTTTGTCATCCTAACCATCCTTTTTGCAGAGCATCAACTATGATTCAACTGTTAATCACATTTTGATGGATAATTATGTCTCTACCATTATCATAAAGGACAAAACGCCTGAAAAATTCTACCCAAAGACCCAAAGTTGTCCTAAAACGCATTGGACCTTCTTCTGAATCTACCTTTGAATGTAATGTCACAACTCTTCAAGGTAACGTCACTTTACAAGGTGCTCCAGCTAAAAGCACCACTTCCTCAACAACCAAACTTGAGTACGACCTAGTAGAACAGTTAGGGAGGATGCCCACACTTATCTCCATCCTTGAGTTTTTATGCATATCCCCCGCACATAAAGCCATCCTTGATTAAACTTTGAGACAAAATTTTGTCCCCACTGATCTGAATGTAGACCAATTTCAAGCCATGGTGGCATACCTTTTCATTCGACATTCTCTTACATTCACTGAAGCCAACGATGGCTATGTAAGCCAACCACATAATACACCTTTACACATTGAAGCCTTCCTACACAAGCATTGAATAAAATGAGTCCTGATAGATGGAGGAGCTGGTCTGAATATATGCACTTTAAACACAATAATACAATTGGGATATTCAGATAAAGTTGTGAATGCTACAAACAAAATTACCATCAAGGCATATGATGATGACAAGCATTCATCCAAGGGCACAGTCACTTTACCTCTCAGAGTAAGGCTGGTTACAAAGGATGTGGTTTGTCAAGTTCTAGACCTCGATCTCACATACAACATATTGCTAGGATGTCCATGGATTCATGAGATCAGAGCAGTCCCATCTACATACCATCAATCCATTAAGTTTCCTCATAATGGAGTGGAAGTAACAGTTAATGGTGATCCTAATCCATTTATATACTACAATAATTTGAGGCCAAAAGCTGAGACAATAATTCCAATTAATAGAGAAGCTATCCCATCTTCTGTATATATTGACCCTGAATCATTAAAACCTTCAACATCAAAGAAAGGTGAGCTTAAAGGGAAATATCAGGATAAAGGCATGGGTGAATACACTCTAAACCAAACCATGTGCTTACGGAAAGTCATGAGTTCACCAAAAGAATATGGACGACCACATCCTTCTATATCATTACTCTAAAATGGGATCCTACTATATTCCAAAAGTGGGGTGAAGTGGAAGAAGAAGACTTATACAAAATGCTTTACAAAGACCCTAAAAATGATACACAAGATCACATCAAGACACCATGTGAAAAATATGGAAAAGGATTCAAGATCCTACAAAAGTTTGGGTACGATAGTAAAAGTCCTCTTGGCTTAAGAAAAGAAGGTATCACTCAACCTTTGCAACCAGAATTGACATTTAAAAATTAATGCTCAAAAGGGCTTGGTTTCATATCTTCTAGGGTAAACACTTGCAAATCAGAAGAAGCATTGCAAATCATGATATCCAATGATTAACAAGAGAACCACTATTCCACCGACTCTAATGAATGGGAATGGGGTTCAGACAAATCCTCCAGTGATTATGAACTCACCAAGACATTTAGAGAACCAGGTGAACCCATAGAAGAAGAGGAATTTTATAGAAAACTTAGAGTTGGTCAAGAAACAACCCCTAAGGATACCACACAGTCTTTGTTTTTAGGTTCTAGGTCAAAATCATGAAGAATGAGGACACCCGTTCTAGAATGCGTTTTTAGTGATGACAATTTGGACTCATTCACAATCGAGACATATGAGGAGAGTGCTAGTGATGACCTCGAAAACTACCTTGACATACCTAAATATAACTCTATCTTCACCCTAACACCCGCTGACTTTGAAAATATTGAAGGCCTTGCCCTTGTTCACCACCAACTCATTGATTGGGACCATGAAGGACCTGTATAATTCGACACATTCCAAAACAATGAGGCCTTCATTGACTATTTAGGCATACAAGATGATCTTCTGCTTGGGGACCATAAGGCAGGATACACTATAGAACTCAATAGCGTGGCATATTTTGGTGAGGGTGTTGGGCCTTCCAGTCGCAAAAATGTAAAAATAAAAACAAATCATGGGCTTTATAGTGAAAATGACATTGTGGCACTGTCTGACCCCAAAAAAGTAAAAATAAAGGACGTATCTAAGGGTGAGGCACCCAAAGATGGAAGGCTCAACATTCTCCCAGCATCATATGAAGAAAAATCATCCATGTTAGTAGAGGAGACCATCAAAACAAACATCGGTACAGAAGTGATTCCACATAACATATTCCTGGCACAATTTCTAACAAAGAGAGAAAGACTGAAGTTCATAAGTTTCTTCATAGAGCGAAAAATCAATTTTGCATGGTCATATGCTAATATGCCTAGACTAGATCCAGATTTAGTAATGCATCATTTGACTGTTAAACTAGGAGTAAAGCCAGTAAAATAGAAATTAAGAAAGATGCATCCACAAGTGGCACTATTAGTAAAGGTGGAGCTTGATAAATTGTTGGATGTCGAATTCATATGACCAATTGATTATCTTGAATGGATCTCCAACTTAGTACCAGTCAATAAGCCAGATTGCAACATCAAAATATATACAGATTTCAGAGACATCAACAAAGCTTGTCTTAAGGATGACTTTCCATTGCCAAACATCGACCTGATCGTGGATATCACAACAGGTCATGTGATGTTATCTTTGATGGACGGATTCTCTGGCTACAATCAAATAAAAATTGCATCTGAGGATCAACAGAAAATAATGTTTACTTGTCCCTAAGGAAATTTTTGCTTGAATGTCATGCCCTTCGGGATAAACAATGTAGGCGCTACATACCAACGAGCCATGATTACTATCTTTCATGATCTTATGCGCATAACTATAGAATATTATGTTGATGACCTCTTGGGAAAATCATTAGACAGAGGCACACATTTGGACATCCTTTCAGTCATTTTTGATCGGTTGGAAAAATACAAAGTGAGACTAAATCCCAAGAAATGTGTCTTTGGAGTAACCTTCGGGAAGCTCCTTTGATACATTGTTTCAAAAAGAGGAATTGAAGCTGATCCAGCAAAAGTCAAACCTATATTAGAAATGCTACCTCCAAGAAATATCAATCAACTTCGATCTTTACAAGGAAGACTCCAATCCATGCGAAGATTCATAGCACAACTTGCAGATAAATGTCATCCTTTTCAGCATTTGCTACACAAAAAATCAAATTCAAATGGGATGATAACTATCAATAGTATTTTCAGATACTCAAAGATTATCTTCTGAATCCACCAGTCTTGATGCCACTAGTCCTAGAACAACCCCTGTTACTCTACATATCAGCTACACCAACAGCACTAGGGGCACTCTTGGTGCAACAAGATGCTAAAGGCAAAGAAAAGGCAATACATTACATTAGTCATACTTTGGTCGGTTATGAGCTAAAATACATACCAATTGAGCGTGTGTGTCTCTCTGTGGTTTTTGCTTCGTAGAAATTACAACATTACATGCTAACTCATAAAACTAAGCTGGTCGCAAGGATTGATCCATTGAAGTATCTTCTCAACAAGGCAACGCTCACTGGTAAACTAGCCAAATGGATGATGATCTTGAGTGAATTCAACATTGAATATGTGGATAGAAAAGCAATAAAGGGACAAACTACCATCGATCGGTAAGCAGATGCACCCATGATAGATGATGCTCCTCTAATTTCAGAATTTCCAGATGAATCCATCTTGGTGGTATCACACATGAAGCCTTGGAAACTATACTTCGACGACTCATACATGCAACATGGTGTAGGAGCTGGCATCCTCTTTATCACACCTCAAGGGGATTCCATTCCAAAATCATACCGATTATCATTTCCTTGCACTAATAATATAGCAGAATATGAGGCATTAAGAATTGGATTACGAATTGCAGTTCAGTGGAAGATCTAGGAACTTCATGTTTTTGGGGACTCTCAACTTGTAATTCATCAAACAATCGATGACTACCAAACAAAGGATGAAAAATTAATGCCTTACAAGAAAATGGTAGATGAATTCAAGAAATATTTCATAAAGATAACCTTTGAGCAGATACCAAGAGAGTAGAATAGAGCTGCATATGCCATTGCTACTATTGCCTCATTGATTGATCTACCGCAAATTGAAGCCCGTTATGAGTTCTTGGTGGATAACCTTTTGGTTCCCTCGTATAAGATCACTCCTACTAAGATGATATGTGTCGTTGGTCCTGATTCCCTATTATACGGTTCCATTTTTACATACCTTCATAACAACACCCTTCCTCTTGACTTATCCAACAACCAATGTCATACTTTCATCCACCAATCTTCCCGATATGTCATTTTAGCCGATATCCTATACCGTTGAGGTCTAGATGGCACTCTTCTTACATGTTTAGAAGGGGATGAATCTCAAACTGCATTACACGAAGTTCATGAAGGTATATGTGGTCCACATTCTAGTGGTCCTACCTTAGCCAAGAAACTCATCAGGACTGGATGTAACTGGCCCAGTGTGGAAAAAGATTCATATCAGTTTGTCAAGAAATGTAAGCAATGTCAAATTCATGGAGACCTTATTCATGCGCCAGCACAAGAACTTCAACCGATTGTGACTCCTTGGCCTTTTTGTCAATGGGGACTCAATCTAATAGGCAAGATCCACCCTCCTTCTTCCAATGGCCACAAATTCATTATCACTACCATAGAGTATTTCACAAAATGGATTGAATTCATGCCTCTTACCCAAGTCATTGGAAAACAGATTGCTACATTCATTCTTAACTACATCATTTGTTGATACGGTATTCCTCTTTCCATCATCACCGATAATGGACGTCCCTTCAAAAACCAGGATGTTCGTGAACTTTGTGATCGCTTCCATATTACCCATCATTTCTTCACTTCCTATTACCCCCAAGGTAATGGTCAAGCTGAGGCATCTAATAAAACCATTCTTAAAATCCTGAAAAAGATAGTCGATGATGCTGGTCAAAATTAGCATATCCAACTTAATCCCGCACTTTGGGCTTATGGCACAAGTGTTTGCACACCTACAGGAGCCACACCTTGTAAGGGTTCCCACAGATACTGAGACGGGGGGGTGAATCAGTATCTAACTGGTAATGAGGTTTTCTTAAAACTGAATATGCAGAACATAAAGTAACAGTATACCGATATGCAAGAATTAATGTAAGTAACAGAATCATAAACATCCACATGAAAGGAACACCATAACACAAGATGTTTAACAAGGAAAATCTGGTGTGGGAAAAACCTCGGTGGGATTTATGACCCACAATATTCACATACTGGCCAATAAGAGAATATTACTTACAATAGGGGCCTGCACATGCAGGAAGGCCAACTGCCTAGAGCACACTACTCAATAAGAAGTCACACTGACTTACAATGAGGATTTACACAAATCCAATATTTTGTACTACTTTACAATAGCATCTTCAATGCTAGATTTAGTACCGGTTCTTGCTCTGTTCTTTTGCATATACCCTTGACCTATAATTCGCACATTAGGTATGCCTTATAATTTTCTTTTTGCTTCCTATCCATATCCTACAAATGTCTACAATGATCTCTTTTATAAACAAGAGTCATTTTACAATTTGTCAAGTCAGCTTACAATAAATAAACAAAATATTACATATCAAAAATCATGTCGGCCTCTATGCCGGTATACATATTTTCTTCTGTGTCGGTGCTGGTGTAGACTGATCTTGCTGATGTCGGTGCACTATCTTGCTTGAATAATGTTTTGCCGGTACAATGTCTTGCTGGTGCCATAGGATTGCAAGGTTGCCTGTGTAATGCTTTGCTAGTATAATATTTTTTCGGTGCCATAGGATTGCAAGGTTGCCTATGTAATGCTTTTCCAGTATAATGTTTTGTCAGTGCCATAGGATTGCAAGGTCGCCTATGTAATGCTTTGTCAGTATAATGTTTTGTCGATGCCATAGGACTGCAAGGTTGCCATCAATGACAAAACCTTCAATCACACACAATGTCTCATTGGAGTGTTCATATGCCAACAATCTCCCCCTTTGGCATTGATGGCAACACTCATGAGAAATTTCAAAAAGATATCCAAAAAAAATGTGTAGACCAAAAATGTTACCAAAAATGTGAGAGCTCCCCCTGAGCATGTGATCCCTATGTTTTGAATTTTCTCATCTTACTACTCCCCCTTTGGCATCAATGACAAAGGTTAGTATATTTTGTAGTTGTACCAATCCATAACCTCAACCTTGTAGTTGGGTAGTTATTATTTGAAGAATATCTCCCAAAATTAAGTTTATACCATCCATAAACTTCTTACTGTCTTTTATTGTTGTCTCAATTTTGTATACTGTACCAGTGAGATGCTGCAAGTGCTCTGCCGGTGTTTTGCTTCCCTATGTTAGTGCCTCTGAGATTTCCTTCCACAGAGATGCTAAATAGTCCAATCTTGGACTTAGTTTAGATCTCAAGAATTTTGCCTTGTTTATTATTTTCTCTTTCTCTCTTTCCAATTTGAGCAATTCTTCCTCAAAATTTGTTATCTTTTCCTCAAAAACTGATAATGTATCAGGTGAGTTAACAAAATTATTTGCAAGTTTATTGATCTCTTCCTGTACCTTGCTCATCTTTTTGTCTACATCTATGGTCAAAAATTTTATCTTACAGGTGTCTTTGTACAAAGTTTTGTACTCTTTCAATAAATTACACAGTTCTGATAGAAGTGTGTCAAATTCCATGTTACACTTCTTTATTCCTTCCTCAAAGAATTTTTGTTTCTCTTTTTCTACAATTTCCTTTATAGATTATGTAAAGCGGAAAAATCAAACCCTAGTTGTTCTCCCCTCCCCAACTCCAAGGAGAGAGAAGGGAGAGTCACTAGGGTTGATGGTTTTCACTTAAGAGAGACTTTACATTCAAAAGAGGGGTTGAAACCCACAAGATCCAATCCAACACAATGCAAGATTGGATTCTAAATGAGTTTCAAGGGTTGTGATAGCAAGGATACCCTCTTTTGTAAAGAATGTGGATAGAAAGATTGAACTAGGAATGCATGTAGAAGCAAGAAAGATTCACTTATAAACAGAGATAGGGATACGGGATGAAGCTGCGGACCTGGAATTAGTAGTAAAATGTCGAGACGGTGTTGTTCTGCAAATTTGAGCAAAAGTTGACGGGACGATGGCGCCCGGTGTGCACACGGTCCTCCGAAAAATCCGCAAAATGAAGGTGGATCTATTCGTCTCTGCACAAGGATTCCAAATCTTCAATTACAACCACGTACCTGCAACCTACACACAAAAAAGAGAGGACGATTGGGGGGTTAGGGATTAGAGGTTTTCCTTTAGGTCAAACCCCGGTTGTGGAATTAACCAAGAAATGAGAATGCTGTAAATGTAAATGTTTGTAATGTAAACAAGTACTGATACCTTGTTGTAAGAATGTTTGTATTCTTACATGCGAAGGTGTAATGTATGTAGTATGTTGTATGTTGTATGTGATCTCCTCTTCAATGGTTGAATCCTTGTCTTGAATGCAACACTTAGCCTTGAATGGAGACTTAGAATGCTCAATTGCTTGAAGGAATGCTTGAATGCCTGAATGCTTGAATGTTTGAATATCGCTTCCGCATTTTGTTCTTGCTTATTTTCTTCCTCCTCCCTTCCTAGGAGTGGAAAAGTAGTTTATATACTTGTCAATTAGGGTTGATAGACTGATTTTTTTGACCTTAGGCCAACCAGGAAACATTATTTCCTGAATTGCAAACTTAAAGACCCGATGCCTAAAAGAGACCGGGCCCAAAATAGGGCCAGGGACCAGGGCGCTGGGCGCCCTGGTCCTGAAGGACCAGGGCACTGGGTACCATGGTCCCACCTCCCGGGACAGCAGGGTGCAAGGAGGGATCAGGCCAGGGTGCAAAAAAATGCAGTTTTTGGTGTCGTAAACAGGTTTCGGGGTCTCCATTTAGGTTCAACGTTGCGCTGCCATCGTGAAGACCCAAATGCAGTAGAAATTGCAAGTGTCACAATTTTAGGATGCTACATTTAGCCCCCACTTTAGCGGGAGTATAAGCGTACGCTCATACTTCTAGTAAAGTACAAGGAAACAACATTGAAAAACTTTCACCACGTCAAGGAGGCAAGATACACCAAGCCCCCAGTGGACTAAGGATCTTATGACTTCGATTGACAAAGTAAAAGGGAAGATATAAAAAATTTTCAAGGCAAAGCTAAATTTGTCAAGAAATTTTCAATTATCTTGAAAAGATATGAACGGGATGTATGCCCCCCTACGTTAAAGCGATCGCACATGCCTCACCGGGGGTGATTGCTTTAAGGTAGTGATACATATAAAAATGAGAAGGGAAAGGAGCACATTATCACAAGGATTTAGCCCCCAAGTGTGAGATAAGCCCAAGGATAATAGACACAAAACACAAAGCACAAGGTGACTTCGCTTTCCTCGGGGTCAGTATGCTGTATGATAATTCATGTATATCATATGTATGTATGCATAATTGTTCTTCATTCCCCAATCAAGGAAGGTCACCTAGAAGAAGGGAACACATGTGTCTTTTGAGTCAACATGAGAGAGACCAAAAGAGATCTCAATGTTTTGCATCGTCCTCAAGTAGACAACACTAAGGACAACAAATAGAAGAATGAGAATAACACATAGAAGAAGTAACAAAAGAGATCAAGAGAGGAGGAGAGAGTCTGCAATGCTAATGAAACTAGTCTAGCACGTCATCTACCCCTCGATCTTGCTGATCAATATTTCGGGAAGGTAGGAAACACGCTAGAGGAGGAACATCCAACACAGCAGATGGAGCTATCACAAGATCCAAACAAGGGTTATGTTCATGTTCTGAGCCACGTTGTTCTTGTCTAGGAGCTAGGATAAGTGCTTTAGAAAATTCGTTAGATAAATGGTTATCAACATCAACATATTCATACTCACTATCAGAATGAATAGGAGTAACATTTTCATCATGAATAACATTTTCATCTATATCATCATCAAGATTTATAAAAATAGGATGTTTAACTTGCACAGGATCAAGACCATCATGCATCTTATGTTTAGGAGATTTCGGCTCAATCGTCGGCTGAGGAGAAAATGGAATAATACTGGCTGAAGGTGTTTTTGGGGATTGCAAAGTTTGAAAAGTAGTTGCCTGAGCTCTAAGACGACGCTTTCATCGGCGTTCACGTGCAGAACGATTTCGTCTAGTCTTAGTAGGAAGTTGAGAAGATTGAGGAGGAGGAATGTTCTCATCCTTATCACTTGGGTGTTTAGGTTGTGGTCTCTTAGGTTGAATAATAGGAAAAGAGGAAGGTCTCTTCTCTCCATAAGTGGAAGGAGGAGGAACTGCTCCATATAAGGGAGGAATATTTGGTTTAGGAAGGAGACCAAGTCCATCATGACGAGGAGGTATAGGTCTACTTTTAGGAAGTTTATTAGATATAGGCATAGTCATAGGGATGGGTTGGGAATCTTCTTGAGGAAAGACATTAGTTTTATCTTTCAAAGGAAGAACTTCCTTCTCAAGAATGATAGGAATATCAAGCTTGGGTGTTCTAGGTTCGCTTAGAGATAGGATCATATCTTTTTTCCACTTTTGATAAGATTTAAAAAGATGATCACTTTACAGAGGAAGAGATTGGAATTGTTTAGGCCAAAAATAATCAATAGAAACGCTAGAAGTTCTTTCAGCTGGTTTAAAGAGACTATGATTGACAATAACAACTTCACCATTATGGGAAAATTTCAAACACTTGTGAATAGGAGAAGCAATAGCTTTCATGGAAGACAGCCAAGGATAGCCTAGCTTCACATGAAATTGTTCGGATGATGGAATAATAGCAAAGTCCACATCAAGGGATTTGTTATGGACCTCAATAGGTAATGTAATAGAACCAATTGGGGGAGAAGAAAATGCATCAAATAGTTTCACGACCACATTTGTTTCATCATAGATCACTTGATTCAATTGCAAAGTAAAAAGAAATTCTTTAGTAATGATATTAACCATACAAGAAGGATCAATAAGCACTCCACGGCAAGGTGTATTCTTGACTTTTGCAACTATATATAAAGGACCATCAGGTGCCCTGATAGTTTCACTGGAATCAAAGGTGATGGAAGGTTCTTTAGGGATTTTTTGCTGCTCTACAAAGTTAATCACATTCAGAGTCATAGACACAAGATCATCAGGTGAGACAGAGGAATCATTAGTATCAATCGCATTAGAGGTATGAGAAGGCAATGGATCAGTAAAAATCTTAAGATTTTGGTTAGGACGGGCTACAGATGTGTTGCCTTTATCATTCACACCAGAAACAGAGATGGTGTTATTATCAATCAAATCTTGAATTTTACCCTTTAAAGCAAAACATTTTTCAGTATCATGCCCAGGATGACGATGAAATTGACAAAAAGATTTGTTATCAAAATAGGGTGAATTAATCTTTGCAGGATCTATTTGCTTTATAGGAGGAAGAGTAAGCACATTTTGTTCCAATAACTTATTCATAATACTATGCAATGATTCATTCAAAGGAGTAAACTTTCTTTCTTTCTTGAAAAACTTAGAAATAGGAGGCACACCTGATGCTGCATTCACATTGTTGTTAATGATGTTTTCATTGAATTTAATGGACTCTCTGTTCGGTTTAAACTTCCCAAATGGTTGTTGACTACTATCACCCTTATCACTCGGAGCCATAGGATTTGCTTGTTCCATTTGACTCACAGTCAGTTGATAATTGTGAAGAGTTGCGCACAACTGTTGGAAAGAAGTAAACTCAGAAAACAGAAGTTTTTCTCTAATATCTTTTTGTAAACTAGAAATAAATATTCTTTGAATATCATTGTCAGGTACTGGAAAAGAAATTTGAGCATACAAATGCTTATATCTACCAATGAAATCAGTCACTTTTTCTTTAACACCTTGTTTACAATGCATTAAATCAATCAAAGTAACTTTAGGACTTATATTGTTTTGAAATTGTTGAATAAAAGCATTTGCAAGTTGTTCGAAAGAAAAAATAGAATAGGAAGGCAATGAGCAATACCATTGTAGGGCTTTATCTCTTAATGTTCTAGTAAACAGTTTTGCAAGCAACCTTTGGTCATAAGCAAAATCAGTACATATTGTTTGAAAGGTCTTAACATGTGTTAGAGGATCACCCTTACCATTATAAAGCTCCAAATGCGGAATTTCAACATGTTTAGGGGGGATAGCTCAAACAATGTCAAGAGAAAGTGGGCTCGCAACATCAAATGTGGGCACACTAAACTTAGATTGATTCATAGAGGCAATTTGTTGCTGTAAAGAAGAGACAGTTTGTGCAAGATTGTTAACGGTCGCTTCAGTCGAAGAGTTCATATTAGACGTGTTAGATTGTGATGGAGGTGTTATGTTATTGAAAGAAGGTAGAGAGTAAGGTGGTGGGACACTATGATAGTTAGTCATAGGAGATGATTGGAAAGGAGGAACACTACAAGGAGGAATGGAAGGGTTAAATGAATTGCCCCCTTGCGTCATGTTCATTTGTGGAGATATAAGAGGAACACTCATTGAAGGAATGGATGAAGAAGTTGGATTGAATGAAGGAAGAGGGTTGATTGAAGAAGAAGGATTGCCCCCATGACTGGTGATCATAGGAGGAATGTCTTGTATTGAAGTAGTCATTATGTTTGATGTAAAAGTAGGTATACTAGCAATAGAAGTTGTCAAAGGAATAGAATGATTAACTTGAGTAGGAGGTTGTGTATAACCTAAAGTTTCGGCACAACTCTTCATAGGCATCACATTTGAATCCACAATGTGTGCAATACCATGCAAAATATCAATTCCATTCTTATCACTTTGAACCATACGTTTTAGACCTTCAATTAAAAGAAGAGCTTGACTATCGGGGTATTCTTGAGACATCCATTGTCGAAAATCATCAAATTGGTTATCCAATTTTGAAAGTTGTTCTACAGAAACCTCATGGAGAGCTTCTTCATCATTAAGAGGATTAGAGGAATTACCCATGTCCTCGTTAAAAAGGCCATTCAAATTAGGTTCCATCTCCTCAGTAATTAAACCTTGGAAAGAATTAATTCTAAGGCTTCGTCTAACGGGAATAGTGTAAGTAGGGCTTATTGTTGTAAAACTCATGCACTAAAGAAAGAGAGAAGATTTTGAATTTTAGAGGTAGAAAATTTCAATAAAACCAGCCAATCTCCTAGATTTAAGCTGTTAAATGCAATCAGGACAATCTCCCAAAATTTTGAAAAAAATGTCCGGGACCGTGGCGAACGGAGTGCACACGGTCCTCGCAACTTTTTCCAAAATTTTCAGGGATGAAAGTTATGATGATTTTAAAGCTAATCTGAAAAAATTGAGTGATTTTACGATCTGTAGATAGGCCAAATTAAAGTTGCAATCTCAAAATTGAACCCTACCAAGATTGTTGAAAAATGTAAAATTTGAATTTTGAAAAAGAGGGGGAAACTGAAATTTTGAATTTTATGATTTTAGAGGGAACACTAAAAGCAATGCAGGCTTTGAAATTTAAAAGTTGACTCGATTTCATGCAAAATTCGAATTTGAAAGTGGAAATCAAAGTTGTTGCAATTAAACACTTAATTTAAAAAGTCACAAATTGTAAAGATTTGAATAAAGTACTGAAATTTCGAATGAATGCCAACACACTTTTCAGATTTAGGACTGTAAGAAACACAATTTTGATATGAATTTCAATTTCAACAATTTTTGAATGATTATAAGCCTCAATCCAAGCAATCACTAGACCAACTTTGACTTTAATTTTGAAAGTGTTAAAATTGATAAAATCAACCAAAATTTTGGATTTTAGCAGAAAAATACAGTAAGATCTAGCTCCCGAAATTTCGGAAAAAATGTCAGGGACGATGGCACTCGGGGTGCACACGGTCCTCGCAACTTTTTTCCAAATTTTTAGGGATGAAAGATATTGTGATTTTGTTGCGGAATCCAAAGTTACAGCCGATTTGGAGGTGTTTTGATTAGTGAAATTATCAGTCAAAGGTTGAATCAAGAAGGTTTTAAAAATTAGGGTTTTGACATTTAACCACTTAATTTTCAGAATTAAAGCACAAATATGAATTGACAATTTGCAATAGAAGGGTAAATCTAAAACAAGCATTAACAATTAAACATTCCACAAGTTTAATTACTAAAAAGAAAATTTTAGGGTTTTTATGCAATTAGCCTCTAAAATTTGCAAAAGATCAAACATGGAAATGTAATTAGGGAAGCAAATTTTTTAGATCTAACCATGAATAATCAGAATGAGGATGTTCACATCGGGTTCACCAAAATGTAAAGCGGAAAAATTGAACCCTAGTTGTTCTCCCCTCCCCAACTCCAAGGAGAGAGAAGGGAGAGTCACTAGGGTTGATGGTTTTCACTTAAGAGAGACTTTACATTCAAAAGAGGGGTTGAAACCCACAAGATCCAATCCAACACAATGCAAGATTGGATTCTAAATGAGTTTCAAGGGTTGTGATAGCAAGGATACCCTCTTTTGTAAAGAATGTGGATAGAAAGATTGAACTAGGAATGCATGTAGAAGCAAGAAAGATTCACTTATAAACAGAGATAGGGATACGGGATGAAGTTGTGGACCTGGAATTAGTAGTAAAATGTCGAGACGGTGTTGTTCTACAAATTTGAGCGAAAGTTGACGAGACGATGGCGCCTAGCATGCACACGGTCCTCCAAAAAATCCGCGAAACGAAGGTGGATATGTTCGTCTCTACACAAGGATTATAGATCTTCAATTACAACCGCGTACCTGCAACCTACACACAGAAAAGAGAGGACGATTGGGGGGTTAGGGATTAGGGGTTTTCCTTTAGGTCAAACCCCGGTTTTGGAATTAACCAAGAAATGAGAATGTTGTAAATGTAAATGTTTGTAATGTAAACAAGTACTGATACCTTGTTGTAAGAATGTTTGTATTCTTACATGCGAAGTTGTAATGTATGTAGTATGTTGTATGTTGTATGTGATCTCCTCTTCAATGGTTGAATCCTTGTCTTGAATGCAACACTTAGCCTTGAATGGAGACTTAGAATGCTCAATTGCTTGAAGGAATGCTTGAATGCTTGAATGCTTGAATGTTTGAATATCGCTTCCGCATCTTGTTCTTGCTTATTTTCTTCCTCCTCCCTTCCTAGGAGAGGAAAAGTAGTTTATATACTTGTCAATTAGGGTTGATAGACTAATTTTTCCGACCTTAGGTAGACCAGGAAACATTATTTCCCGAATTGCAAACTTAAAGACCCGATGCCCAAAAGAGACCGGGCCCAAAATAGGGCCAGGGACCAGGGCGCTGGGCGCCATGGTCCTTGGGGACCAGGGCGCTGGGCACCCTAGTCCTGAAGGACCAGGCGGCTGGGAGCCATGGTCCCACCTCCCGGGATAGTAGGGTGCAAGGAGGGATCAGGCCAGGGTGCAGAAAAATGCAGTTTTTGGTGTCGTAAATAGGTTTCGGGGTCTCCATTCAGGTTCAATGTTGCGCCACCATCGTGAAGACCCAAATGTAGTCGAAATTGCAAGTGTCGCAATTTTAGGATGCTACAGATTCTACCTTTGTTTGCTCAAAATTTCCAGAAATATATTTACAAAGTGTATCCAACTGGCCTAAAGAATCTTTATTGTCTATATTACAATTAGGAGCTATTGATTTCAAAAATGGAATTGAATCATCTATTGCTTTATAAGCTTGTGAGCTATAATCAGTTATTTTCTTGATAGATTCAAGTAATACCTCAGTCACATTTGATGGTGACCCAACAAACTGAGTGCCGATGGAAGTGACCAAGCTTGTATTGACCTCTAGTAGGTCTGTTTGTGTCTGCATTTCTTTAAGCACTGGTTTTCCTGCATCATTTCTTGCCTGTGGCATCTGTTTTGGAGCCTTTAGCTCTGTTGGTTTCTCTATTTGTGTTCCAGATTCCATCTTTTTCTCTATATCTGTTGTCGATTGCTCTGTGTTTCCTGTTGTCGGAAGCTCTTTGGCTATACCTAATTTATCTGGTGTATCCTTATCTACCACTATGTTGATCTTCTAAGTATCAACATTCACAGTATATAGGACTTCAGGATTAGGATTATTATCCTCTATATCCATACTCTCAACTGCCGGTTGATCTTCTGTAGTTGTTGTTTTTACTGGTGAAGTATTTAAAGGAGGTGGGGGTAAGTTGTCTCTAATCTTGATACTTGGTGGTCCACCAACTTTACCTTTCCCTTTGTCCTTCTAATATACCAGAATGGGCTTGGGATTCCTATATTCTGCTTGTTTTTCTTTTTCAACCAAGAATATATCCCAACCATTTTCTGTTTCCTTTGAAACTTCTGTAACTCTACCTTCCATTAGTGAAATTTGTCGATGTGCAGTGGAAAAAACTGTCTGGTTGGCCTAAGCTATCAGATCATCAATTTCCTTAGGTGAGTTAACTGGGTATACTGCAAGTAATTTTTCTATTTTAATTTTCTTATCCAACTCAATTATTCCTTGCCTTCTGGCCTCAAGTCTTTTGTATAGATCATCAGGAATTTCATTTAGGACTTGCATCAAAAACTTTTTATGCATGTCCATGTGTAATATAACACTCTCCTCAACTTGTCCTTTCTCATCATCTATTAAAGTGTCATATATTTTCTCTATGTTTTTCAATTTACCTTCCTCTGTGATCTCATTTAGTAATATGTCAAGAGGGGCCAAGTCAGTGTTTGTCTTCTTCTTCTTGACCAGAGATCTCATGGCTTGTTGCTTTTGTCTTGTCCTTCTAGGTGAAGGAGTGGTTGCCGGTGAGGGGTCTCTTTTCTTGACAACTCTTTTGAAGGTTGCTGGCATATCTCCTTCTGAGGAGGTACCTACCAGTGATAGATGAGCTTCAGGTTGTTGGGCTGCCAACTCATCTTCAGTTATGCTGGTTTTCTTTAATATGTCTTCCTTTATGATTTTTACTTGTCTGGATCCTTTCCTCACAAATGTCTCAACTTTCTTCACTCTCTTCTTAGACTGAATTTGACTTTCTATGGTCTCAGCACTACCAAATACTTCTTCCTTTGGTTCATTGGGGGCTTCTAGAAGTGCTTTGGCATAAGTTTCAATAATATGATCATTGGTCTCATAACCCATCTCTGTTACCCTAATTGTTCTTGGGATGACTGCTTCCATCCAGATCTCATCCTTTTTAATTACAAAACATATATCATCCTTGTATTTGTTGACAATTTCCTGTGATAGTCTGATTCTTTTATTCATTCTGACCTTTAGTGCTTGAAAATATTCATTGATATTCTTTTCTTTGTTTTCACCCATGTTGTTGAATAAGTCAGATAATTGTTTTCCTACCGGTATGTCAAATCCAAAATCCTTGTTGCCTATACCGGGAGCCTGTTTGGTTATATGTATCATTAAGCATACAAGTAAATTTCCAAATCTAAAGGTTCCTTTCTTATCCTTCTTGATTTTTGCTAAATTGTCAATTAACTCATCCTTTAACCATTCACAAATATCAATTTTTACATTGTCCTTAACCATGTCATAAGCACTCTTTATGCATAAATTGGAAACTGAGTTAAGCCTATTAGCATGAGTTGCTTTGTAACCTAAAATCATGCTAACAAATCTAACATTTATATTGGTCACATCATTAACCCTCAATGATCTCTTGTCGGATGTTGCACCAGTTAAGTTTGTTACTAAGTCATTGGAGACCTTCTTGGTTTTGTCGGGTCTGCTACCGATGGAGGGTAACCCTGTTACTGCTTCCACAACTTCCTTTGTAATTTTATGCACTGAGTCAAGCCAAAAGAATGAACCATGTACCCTGCTCAGAACTATCCTAACCCCTTCCTTGGGAAATTCAGGAATGCAGAGGATTTCAGTGAATCCTAGGGTTTCAACAATTTTATGCTCAGGTTTCACATTTCCAGAATTGTCACATATAACAGACTTATACATGTTTTTAATTTCTTCATTACCTAATTCCTCTATGTTGTAATGAATATACATTCTAGGGTCTTCTGCATAAACAACACCTTTTGGAATTTTTGAAAAAGCACCTGTGTTGTCATCTTTCTTAGCTACCTCGGGAACTAGCTGAAACATGGGCCTAGGTCATTTTATAACTTCAACTATTGTAGGGTTTGCTATGAATTCAGGTGCAGAGGAGGATGCCATGATGATAAATACCTTTTTCTGCCTTTGGATGGATTGATTGCTGAAGAGCTTTGCCTTTTTGCTCAAAATGCCTTAGCTCAAAAATCTTTGCGCTCTCTGAAAGTTTGAATTCACGGTGAAATGAAATGGAGCCAAAAACCTTATTTTATAAAGTCTTTTCTACTACCTACCACATTAATTGCTTGCCGGTAATGTATTAGCTCAACTTTATTTGCCAGTAATGAATGATTTTCAACTTCTTTTCTCTAATCGAGGGAATAATAGCACATGTGTCATTAGATTGCCAAACCCTCAAGATAATTTTCTTCAATTTGATGAAGAACATCCTATCGGTGGAGCATTTCTCTGTCCTATTAGTGGAGCATCATATTGTCTTGCTGGTGGAGCATTTGTTGGTTCTACTGATGGAGGAGTATCCCCAATAGTTAGATCACCTTTTCTAATCCATTGCTTTGAGAATTCTTGCTTAATCTCTTCAACCTTTTCTTTACCTTTCAAACTAGTACTTTTTTTGTCTACTGATGTACCTTTACTTCTACAAAATTTAGCAATATGACCAATCTTGTTACATGCATAACAAGTTACATTATTTTTCTGAATAGTTTTCCCATAACCTATGTCAGTTTGTGTCCTACATTGATTTGATAAATGACCAGATCTTCCACATACATAACATCTTACATTCATTCTGCAGTTTTCAGAGTTATGACCAATTTTGTTGCATTTGGAGCATTGACTGGTGGGAGGATTGATATTCTGATAATTCCTAGATCTACATTCATTTGCCCTATGACCATATTTATTGCAATTAAAGCATTTTCCATTGAATTTGTAAGTATTAGAAGGTCTTACCAGTTTGCTATGATCTTGGGTATTTGCAGTACCGGAGCTTTCTCCAACTTCAAATCCAATTCCAGAAGTGTCAACTTTGGGTTTTTGATTCTTCAATAAGGTACCAAGTTCTTCTAAGCTTTTCTTGAATTTTTCTTTGTGTTGATTTGAAGTTTCCAATTCCCTTTCCAAGATTTCTTTTTGTCTCATTAGTTCATTCGAGTCATTTTGAGTATGCATCAGATCTGTCTTCAACATGTCATTTTCATAGCTAAGTCTTGTGTTCTCATTTGCTGCATCACTTAGTCTCCTGGTCAATTCTTCTTCATTCTTCTTTATGTCCTCAATCTCCTTGCAAAATCTCATAGTCATATCCTGCATTTCATTTTTTGTTGTCATGATCTCTTGTTTCAATTTGCTTATCATATCTTTTAGTGATTCCTTTTCATCATTCTCATTTTGCAATTTTTCACAAAGTTCTCTTCTCTTATTTCTTGTGACAGTAAGATTTTCTTGAAGTGCCTGAATAATGTCCTGAGCTGCTTTTAAATCATCTTCTAATTTGATATTTTTCAATTTTTCTGCATCATAGTCAGTAAGAGCTCCATCAAGTTGCTTCATCAGATTTTCCATCTTTACCGGTGTCAAGATCTTCCTCAAGCTGTTAGGCTTCTAAAAATAGAGGACCAGGCTTTGATACCAATTGTTAGGGTTCCCACAGATACTAAGAGGGGGGGGTGAATCAGTATCTCACCGGTAATGAGATTTTCTTAAAACTGAATATGCAGAACATAAAGTAACAGTATATCGGTATGCAAGAATTAATGTAAGTAACAGAATCATAAACATCCACATGAAAGGAACACCATAACACAAGATGTTTAACAAGGAAAACTCGGTGTGGGAAAAACCTCGGTGGGATTTGTGACCCACAATATTCACTTACTGGCCAATAAGAGAATATTACTTACAATAGGGGCCTGCACATGCAGGAAGGCCAACTGCCTAGAGCACACTACTCAATAAGAAGTGACACTGACTTACAATGAGGATCTACACAAATCCAATATTCTATACTGCTTTACAATAGCATCTTCAATGCCAGATTCAGTACCGGTTCTTGCTCTGTTCTTTTGCATATACCCTTGACCTATAATTCACACATTAGGTCTGCCTTATAATTTTCTTTTTGCTTCCTATCCATATCCTACAAATGTTTACAATGATCTCTTTTATATACAAGAGTCATTTTACAATTTTCCAAGTCGACTTACAATAAATAAACAAAATATTACATATCAAAAATCATGTCGGCCTCTGTGTTGGTATACATATTTTCTTCTGTGCCGGTGTACATCTTCTGTGTCGATGCCGGTGTAGAGTGATCTTGCTGATACCGGTGCACTATCTTGCTTGAATAATGTTTTGCCGATACAATGTCTTGCCGATGCCATAGGATTGCAAGGTTGCCTGTGTAATGCTTTGTCGGTATAATGTTTTGTCAGTGCCATAGGATTGCAAGGTTGCCTATGTAATGCTTTGCTGGTATAATGTTTTGCCGGTGCCATAGGATTGCAAGGTTGTCTGTGTAATGCTTTGCCGGTATAATGTTTTGTCGGTGCCATAGGATTGCAAGGTTGCCATCAATGACAAAACCTTCAATCACACACAATGTCTCATTAGAGTGTTCATATGCCAACACACCTTATTCACTTTTCTATGGCGCTGAAGCTATCCTTCCTATTGAGGTCGAGTTACCATATTTATGAGTCTCTTTGCACAACATTATCAGTGATGAAGACTATAGGGTCTCTCACTTACAATAACTAGAACTATTGGATGAATGAAGAGAAATTGCTTTTAATCACATCAAGGCTTATCAACAACGAATGAGTCGCAGTTACAATCACAAGGTAAAGCCTCACACATTTGAAGTGGGTGACTTAGTTCTCAAGGAAAATCCTAAAAATTAGCAAGACAAAGAGAAGAAGGGCAAGTTCAAACCAAATTGGCTTGGTCCTTACATCATTACAACAGTCTATGGATCAGATGCATATCAACCTTTGACATGACAGGGAGAACCTTTGGAAGATCTGATCAATAACATGCACCTTCACAGGTTTTATACATAGCTCTTTAGAATATCCTAATTCAAAAATACAAAAAAATCAAAAAAATATCAAAAATACAAAAAAAAATCAAAAAAATATTAGAAATACAAAAAAAATTGTAACTTGGTGAGAACCTAGCAAATAGGTGCCTTGTGACAAAAAAAAAATCAAAAAATCAAAAAAAAAGTAAAGAGAAATAAATTCGTCCAACGGTGAAAACCACTTCGGTGGTGCCCTGGGCAAGTACCATGGTGAAAACCAGGTTACTAGCATCGTGTGTAGAGACATTGCTCCTCCCTCCTTTAGGATTCCATCTCATCCTTTCACTCTTGCACACACTCACAGCCTGTCCATTCATAATAAACTTATCCATTCCCATCATGGTTTTTTATTGATCTACCTAAGATTGGTTAGCTATTTATAATAATCCTTCCTTTTCACCCCTTTCTATCCATAATAAATCAGCTTCTATCTATGGCTAAGGAAAATCCTAAGTCTAGGGATGGGTGTGGAACTAAGAGCAACACACATTCCAAGGAGTACAGTTTCTTTTAGTCTATCTTCGCACAATCCACAATAAAGTAGTACTTGCATTACATATCCACAATAAAGTTCCATCTTCTCTGTAATAAAGTATCAATTTCATGGATTCAGTTAGTTTCAAATGAGATGCAAGCAACAATGGGCTTTAGCAAATCAAATCTTTCAAAAGACTCAGACAACATTATGGTTTAGTGCTACCTATCCTTTTGTGAATGAAAACATTGTGACCACAGTCAAATAGACTTATACAAGTGACAAGAGACACTAAACTTGAGGACTACAGTGGATGTTAGTGTCGAGTCTTGGTTTTTTTTTATTTTATCTTTTTCGAGATGTCTTTGTAAGTTCTGATACTAAATGTAAAGTACAGATGCCAATGGCTAAAAAGATGAGAGGGGGGGGTGAATCATACAAACTTAATCTCCCATAAAATCAACAGATTCAACCTCGGTAACTTATACTTCAGCAATATAACCAAAAACTACTAAACAAGCTACCTCATAAACACATAATCATCATAACACATATAACACCAGATTTAATGTGGAAACCCAAATAGGGAAAAACCACTATGGGATTTCGGACCCACTAAGAAATATACTCTTCTAGAGTATGCTCGGTTAAAAGAAAATCCTGTTAAAGATTACAAACACATTGCTAGATGTGACCCGGTTAAGGGATTTCCCTCAGATCTATTAGGATCTTCACTTTGTTAGAAGTGACCTTGTCAAAGGATTTCAAAAACTCATTTAGAATGTTACCTTGCTAGAGGGTTTACAAATAGGACTGTTAAGTCCAGTCGGTTAAGAGATTTTCTGTCACTTACAAAATAACAGTAATAAAAATATATCTGCAACTTCACATCTAAAATGCTAAAGTAATTCTTATTTGCTCAAAATAATCTAGTCATAGGACTTATCTTGTCCCTTTGCTGGGCTCCCTACTCTATTATTCAAATAGGTCTTCAAGCTTTTATGCTCGGTAATCACTATGTAGTATCCTTGTGCTTACACTTGCCCACATTCATTGTTTATCAACAATTCCTTATTTATAAACAATTGCTAACCACTTAATCTCCTTGATCACATTTCCCATGATCAATCTTAGCCATCAGATCTTCAAACTTGACCAAGTTCAATGTATCCTTTCGATTTGAAAATGTTTTACCTTACCTAGGGACTTGCATTCCTTTCTTGGAACTTGCACAAGGTTATTGGAATTCAATCTGAGCTGTAGATCTTCCTGCCAATTTTCCTTTGCCATAGATCCTTAACAAACTTTATGCACGACATACCAATCATTTATACATCTCCAGCTAATCATTGTCCTTCATTAAATAATGCTTTTATCCATCCAATGTGATCTGTCATAACTCGGTTGCAACTCGGTAAATACTAAACTTTACTTAGTAGACATTCTGCCTTCATTAACCGATATTGATAACCTTAGGGTTTACCGACTAGGTTCTTTGCTCGGTGACATAGTATAGTATTAACCTTACAATCAACAACATGTGTAGGATATCAAAACAATCTAAACATCATAATCTCATCATTGTCTAACTCAGTAATAGTTGCCCATTGAATAACTTATTTCTCCCCTTATTCATCACATTCTTTCTATGTCTTTTACCGACATCTTAATTCTCTTCAAATCAATCTTCTCAAGATATGGCAACATCATACTGAATCAGAAAATCAATTTCTTGACATCAATGACAAAATAATGTTATAAAGATAGTTATCATCCTTCTTCAGTTATATCAATAATCTTCAACAACCTTCTTAATATCCTTATTGAATATCAACAATCTTTCTTTCTACTGAAATGCCAACAATCTCCCCCTTTGTCATTGATGGCAAAACCAACTTTTAAATGGTAATACCAACAAGATATTCAAATTGATTTGGATTTAGATTGTTGTTAGACTTCTCCTGTTATCCTTAAGTTGTTAAAATCTTCTGAAGTCTTCTCCCTTTTTCATTAGGCTCCTGAGCTATTGTCTTGCATTTAGTCTTCTCCATTTTGCAATCTTCTCCCCTTGTCATTAGTCTTCTATTATTTTTTTCATTCAGGGCTTTACCATTTAGTCTTCTCCCCCTTTGACAACAATGCCAAAAAGTAAAAACACTAAATCATGAACTCTTCCCCTGTGAAGTGATTTGCCTTGCTGTGTATCATCTCAGTCTCGGTCAAAGCAACTTGTCTCTATTCACTATTTCCTGCACACCTTTAGAAAACCTTCTAAAGTGCATAAATCAGCATCAATCCACACATAATACTCTGTAGATTCATCGAATTGATGCTTTCATCGAACTCTGTCAGTGAGTAGAAGATAGGGGTAGGACCCCTAATTTGCTTCTGAGATACTCAAAAGTGTCCCTTGGCAATGGCTTTGTGAAGATGTCTGCTAATTGCTCCTTTGAACTGATATATTCCAGCACAACTTTCTTCTCTTGAACTTCTTCTCTGAGATAATGATACTTTATAGATATATGCTTTGTCTTAGAGTGCATTACTGGATTCTTTGAAATGTTAATGCCACTAGTATTATCACAAAATATAGTTACTGGCTCGATAACTTTCTCATTTATACCTTCCAACAATTGTTTGATCCATGCTATATTGGTACAATTCAATGCTTCAGCAACATATTCAGCTTCTATTGTTGACTGTAAAATACATCCTTGTTTCTTACTAAGCCAACTCACTAGTCTTTCTCCTAAAAAGAAAGTTATGTTGCCTGCCCAATCAGCATCAATATAAACTTTTGAATCAAAATCATTCCTCTTTTCATATACTAAGCCATAATCTTCAGTGCCTCTCAAGTATCTGAAAATTCTCTTGATTGCTGTCATATGGGTTTCTTTAGGATCTGCAAAGAATCTTGCAACAATACCTAATGCATGTGCTATATCCGGTCTACTATGCATAACATATTGCAACTTTCCAATCATAGATCGGTAAAGTGTCTCATCAACAGATGTAGATTCATCATTCTTTGATAGTTTACAGTTAGTAGTCATAGGAGTACTTACTGGTTTAGAGTCCTCCATTCCAAATTTCTTCAAGATTTCCTTTATGTACTTGGATTGAGTAATGAAAATCTCATATTTCATTTGCAGTATCTGTAAACCTATAAAATATTTTATCTCACCGATTAGTGACATCTCAAATTCTTTGCACATTTCATTTCCAAAATTCTTGCATAAGGAGTCATTACCACAAAATATAATGTCATCAACAAATATGGCTGAGATCAGTATTCCATTGTTCTCATCATTCTTCATGTACATATTGTTGTTTTCACTTGTCCTTATAAAACCAATCTTGATTAAGTAAGAGTGCAATCTTTCATACCATGCTCTAGGTGCTTGTTTCAGACCATATAAAGCTTTGTTTAGTTTACATACCTGATCTTTACTCTTGTCTTCAACAAATCCTTCAGGTTGTTCTATATAAACTTCTTCTTCTAGTATACCATTCAAAAATGTAGATTTAACATCCATTTGATATACCTTGAAATTTTTGAAAGCAGCATATGCCAACAATGTTCTTACTCCCTCAAGTCTAGCCATAGGTGCAAAAGTCTCACCATAATCTATTCCTTCTTCTTGAGCATAACCTTTGCAAACTAGTCTTGCTTTGTTGCGAATGAACTCACCTTTTTCATTTAGCTTGTTTCTAAAAATCCACTTTGTACCAATTACATTTGTGTCCTTTGGTCTTGGGATCAGTGTCCATGTGTCATTCTTCTTTATTTGATCAATCTCTTCTGTCATAGCATTTACCCAATCTTTACTGTTAAATGCCTCTTTTACTATTCTTGGTTCAAATTCAGATATCAGAGATGTGTTTTGTCTCAGTTTGTTCCTTGTCATCACTAGATCATCCTTATCTCCTATAATCTGACTTGATGCATGATGTCTTCTAACATATTTCGCTAATATAGGCTTGGTAGGTTCTATATGATCTTCTTCATCACTCAGTAACTGGACATTATCTTCATTTTCTTCAGCAGCTTTCTCGATAGGACTTCTCGGTTGAACATAAACGAATTCTTCATAATCTTCTAGTTCTTTGGAATTTCCTTCTTCATTTCTTTCTGCAAATTCATCAATTTTCACCTTTGCACTTTCTACTATTTTGTTAGATGATTTGATTAGACATTTAAATGCTTCACTTCTAGAAGAATAACCAAGAAATGTTCCTTCTTCACTTTTCTGATCAAACTTTCCATTTCTGTCATCTTTGTGAACATAGCATCTACTTCCAAATATTTTAAAATAACTTACATTAGGCTTCTTGTCATACCAGATCTCATATGGTGTCTTCATAGTTCCTTTCTTCAGTTGTACTCAGTTCAGGGTGTAAACTGTAGTGCTAATTGCTTCTCTCCAAAATGTTTGAGGTACCCTTTTTTCTATCATCAGGGTTCTGGCACAATCTACAATTGATCTGTTTCTTCTCTCGGCTATCCCATTTTGCTGAGGTGTTCTCGATGCATATACTTGCCTTTTTATACCATGATCATTGCAAAATAAGTTAAACTCATCAGAAGTGAATTCTCCTCCTCTATCAGATCTAAGACATTTCAGTTGTCTTCCTATTTCATTTTCAACTCTTGCCTTATACCATTTAAACATTTGAAAAGCTTCTGATTTTTCTTTTAAAAGCATAACTGACATAATCCTTGAGTAATCATCCACAAATAATATGAAATATTTATCACCATAATAACTTTGAACTTTCATGGGACCACAAAGATCAGTGTGTACTAGATCTAAAATTCCTTTAGAAGTGTAGGACTTACTTGTAAAGCTTTATCTTGTCATCTTACCCATCTGGCATCCTCGGCACATAGCATTCTTAGGTTTTTCAAGACTTAGTAGACCTCTTACTCGGTGTTTCTTACTTATTTTGATCAAATTATCAAAATTTACATGACAAAACCTTTTATGCCATAACCAGGTATCATCTATCTTAGCATAAAGACACTTGTTCTGAGTTGAGTCACGATGAAATGTATTACCTTTTGTTTGTGTCCTGGTAGCAGCTAACTTTCCATGCTTGTCATGAACTTTGACAATTCCTTTCTGAAATTCTATTCGGTATCCTGTATTGTTTAGTTGTGCTACACTCAACAAATTGTATTTCAAACCTTCAACCCAGTATACATCATCACATTTAGCATTGTCAAGTGTTATAGATCCTTTACCTTTCATCGGACATGGTGCATCGTTACCAAATCTTACATAGCTTCCATCACAGTCTTCTAATTTAACAAACTTGCATTTATCACCTGTCATGTGATGTGAGCATCCACTATCTATGATCCAAGAATCATTATTATTCTTGTGAGATATTAGGGCTTTTTCTTCATACCTTTTTTCATCAGATCCATCTTTAATAGCCACATAAACAACTTCCTCTGTATTGGTTGTCTTTCTGCCTATTATCTCGGTATTCTCTCTTTTCACTAGATTCTTTGTAGGGCAGTTAGAAGCCATATGTCCTATTTTATCACAATTAAAACATTTTAAAGGTAGCTTCCCTTTATACTTACCTTTGCCTCTCGGTAACCTTCTCGCTAATAATGCTTCAAACTCTTCTTGCTTCTTGATTTCCTCATACGGTTTGTGCACTTCTTCCATGTTCTTACAAAATCTTTCACTTGCTCCATTGTGATTCCCTTCAGAGTACTTACTCATTCTATCATTGTAATCATCAGTTTCACCAATATGAAAAGAACTGAATGCAGATTCTACTTTATTTACCGTAGACCCACTATTATCAAAATTACTTAACTCAAATGCATGTAGCTTACCAATAGTAGCATCCAAAGAAACTGGCATGTTAGGTACAGACCTTAATTCATTGATTGCAAAGACTCGAATAGCATAAGCAGGTAGAAGAGTTCTCAACAACTTACTTGTTATATCCTTTTCTTCAATAGTTCCTCCTACTCCCTTAATTTGATTGACAATCTCCTTTAGCCTTGTACTGTATTGGGTTATGTTCTCACCTTCATTCATTCTCATGGATTCAAGTTGTCCTCTTAGACTATCTACTTTTTCTCTTTGAACATGTTCATCACCGCCATACACTGATGTGAGCTTAGTCCACATTGCTTTTGCATCATTACAGCCTTCTAGATCATTAAACTTTGAGTCGGTTAATGTTGATGTTATTTCAATCATAGCTTGAATATGTTCTTGCTTTTCCTTTATCTCTTCCAAGGTCATAGGGTTGGTGCTCGGTGCAATGTAATCATTCTCCAGATAATATGTTGCATATTCTCCAATTTCTGATAAATGCAGCTTCATCCTTTTTTGCCATGTGGAGAAACTTGACTTGTTCAGCTTCGGTGCATCCCTTTTATACATCTTTGGATCTTTGCCTCATGTACCTTTAAAAAAAAAATTTTGGAGTCTTGGCTCTGATATCAGTTGTAAGTTCTAATATTAAATGTAAAGTATAGCTGCCAATAGCTAACAAGATGAGAGGCGGGGGGTGAATCATACAAACTTAATCTTCCATAAAATCAACAGATTCAACCTCAGTAACTTATACTTCAGCAATATAACCAAAAACTGCTAAACATGCTAACTCATAAACACATAATCATCATAACACATATAACACCAGATTTAACGTGGAAACCCAAATAGGGAAAAACCAATGTGGGATTTCAGACCCACTAAGAAATATACTCTTCTAGAGTATGCTCAGTTAAAAGCAAATCTTGTTAAAGGTTACAAACACATTGCTAGATGTGACCCAGTTAAGGGATTTCCCTCAGATCTATTAGGATCTCAACTTTGTTAGAAGTGACCTTGTCAAAGGATTTCAAACACTCATTTAGAATGTTACCTTGCTAGAGGGTTTACAAATAGGACTGTTAAGTCCACTCAGTTAAGAGATTTTCTGTCACTTACAAAATAACAGTAATAAAAATATATCTGCAACTTCACATCTAAAATGCTAAAGTAGATTCTTATTTGCTCAAAACAATCTAGTCATAGGACTTATCTTGTCCCTCTGCTGGGCTCCCTAATCTGTTATTCAAATAGGTCTTCAAGCTTCTATGCTTGGTAATCACTATGTAGCATCCCTGTCCTTACACTTGCCCGCATTCATTTCTTATCAACAATTCCTTATTTATAAACAATTGCTAACAGCTTAATCTCCTATCGCATTTCCCATGATCAATCTTAGCCATCAGATCTTCAAACTTGACCAGGTTCAATGTATCCTTTCAATTTGAAAATGTTTTACCTTGCCTAGGGACTTGCATTCCTTTCTTGGAACTTGCACAAGGTTATTGCGGTTCAATCTAAGCTGTAGATCTTCTTGCTGATTTTCCTTTGCCATAGATCCTTAACAAACTTTATGCACGGCATACCAATCATTTATACATCTCCAGCTAATCATTGTCCTTAATTAAATAATGTTTTTATCCATCCAATGCGATCTGTCATAACTCAGTTGCAACTCAATAAATACTAAACTTTACTCGGTAGACATTCTGCCTTCATTAACCGATATCGATAACCTTAGGGTTTACCAACTAGGTTCTTTGCTCGGTGACATAGTATAGTATTAACCCTACAATCAACATGTGTAGGATATCAAAACAATCTAATCATCATGATCTCATCATTGTCTAACTCAGTAATAGTTGCCCATTGAATAACGTATTTGTCCCCTTATTCATCACATTCTTTCTATGTCTTTTACCGACATCTTAATTCTCTTTAAATCAATCTTCTCAAGATATTGCAACATCATACTGAATCAGAAAATCAATTTCTTGACATCAATGACAAAATAATGTTATAAAGATAGTTATCATCCTTCTTCAGTTATATCAATAATCTTCAACAACCTTCTCAATATCCTTATTGAATATCAACAATCTTTCTTTCTACTGAAATGCCAACAGTCTTTGACTAGAGATTTTATCTCCAGGATATCTTTGACTAGAAAGGCGAGGATGGGGTATTGTCACCTATTTTTCTTTGTTGTCTATGGATTGTCTCTAGTAATGCTATGACTTGTCCAAGGATATGAGGACACTGTGAGTCTAGTATGAATTATGGCATTCCTTGTTTGCGACTATCTGATCTCCATGCAAAATGGGTACAATGACTTTCTGGGTCAAACATATATCTGGATTGTCATAACCTATTTGCCATAATAAAGCTCAATGATGATAATAGCACAAGAAGCTCTTTCACTTCCATATCTTCTATCTTTCATCCCCCTTTCTTGATTGACCTCCATCCTCCTTCCTGAGTCCATGTATCCTTCTATCACATGACTGAGTATAATGACACACCAAAAATATTTGCATTTCATGTAGTTTGCACCTGTATTACCACATATTACCATTTCATATATACATATAGATATCACAATTACATCACATCCTGCACACAACACATGTTAGCATATTTTACATTTCTCATCATGTAAATAGTTTTTTGCATTATCATATTCATTTGCATTTCATACATTCAAATTAGCATTTGCATAACATATAAAACATAAAAGAACAAAATATTGTATTTCATTAGGTACATATTTGCATCCATATCATAAGCATCACATAGGTACATATGCATATAGCTTCCGTAAGGATGAATCATCTCATATATATATCAAAAATCATAAGTGTCATGATACAATGATGTCAAAATACATATGGCTACAAAATCACCCAAAGGTGTCTACATCATCATACACAAATGGTACAAAAATTGATACATAGGGAGCCCTCTAAGGCTATGATGAACTCCCTCCCTTGGAGCTAGCTGGCCTCAATGGAGTATGAGCACTGGAAGTCCTTGCCCCAGGATCGTCTCTCCTACCCCCTCTATCTAGTAGTGGTGGAGGACCCATGACCCCACCACTAGACGCCTGTCTCTTGTCTCTCCCTCAAGTGGTCGTCATAGTCTGCAATGGTCTTTGGAAGCTCCTAGCCCATTGATTTGGTGGCACCACTCCATAGTACAGGTCTCTCCAGTAGGCTATCTCCTCCCCTGCCCATAGAACATAGACATATCTGACCCTTGTGTCCTCTGTTGCCTGTCTACCTACCCTCGGTGTTGTCTTAGCCTCTATGTAGCATTGAATAGCCTGATCTCTCTCCCACTCAGTGTCCCTTAGTTGTCTCATGAGCCTGGCCCCATCCCTCTCTAGATCTTGAATCTCATCTACCTGTCCCTGGCATATCTCTCTCAAGGATAGTAGCTCATCCTCCTCCTCTCCTCCCCCCTCCCGCTATCCCTATGGCTTCTCCTATGGCTATCCCTATCCCTATACCTATTTGGGAACCTATGCTGCTAACACCTGTAAAGGCAATCCACCTCTACCTCTAACTACGTGAGCCTGTCTCTCCTCTCCGCCATCCCTCCTCTGAGCTACCCTCCTCTCTGCCACTACACCTCTCCTTCATCATCAACCTCTACCTCCACCATCTCCACCATCACCCTTTATTGGCTCCCCTAGATCCGTCAATTGTGGAAACGAATGCTCTGCCCAATATGCACTACCCTCTACATCCATCCCTACATCCTCAACATCTGCCCAAATATCCCAAGGTATGGGAACCATCTTCTGCATCTATGTCACTACCTGATCATAAGACAATAATGGCCCTAAATTCACCTGATCCCTCACTATCCGTGCATACATCCTTGAGCCCCATGGCATCCACTGTATCCTACCAAACTACTTGCACACTCTGTCTATCAACTACCACTCAATGACATATGGTGTCTTCCCAATCAGATACCTACTCCTGAATACATATGGCAGCTCCACTACATCATCCTCCCACTCCTCATAGTCTCTGTAAGGCCTCCATACCACACTGTCTACCTCATCAATAACCCAACGTTAATACTCTAGCCTCCCAATCTATGGTTGGGAAGTAATCATATCATACAGATGTACATAATTGAGCCCATGTCCCCTACCTCTAAATTGCATCGGTTGTGTCACCAGAAGATGCTCATATACCCATACCTGCAGTAATGTCACTTTGCACCCCAATCCTGCTGATCCATGATATACAAACTGATGCAGCTCATAATACAAGTGTGTTAGTAGACATGACCCCCCATGCAAACCTGGTGTGTTCAGTCACCAATGTCTCCAGAGTCCTCCCCCATCCCACAACCAACCCTCATGTCACCCTATCTGGATAGAGGAACCCACTAATAACTCTTGCCAGCACCACTGGCAGAGCCAATCCTGTAGTTGTCATGGTGTCCCAGGCCACATGTCCTACCATCATCTCTAGTCCTGGATCCTAGAAAACTTGTCTCAGTGCATCATGATCTCCCTCTTAATCATAAGGAACTAGCTCCCCATCGATCGACATCCTCAATATCCTGTATACATCCTCTAAGGTGACTGTCATCTCACCCATCGGAAAATGAAACGTGCATGTCTCTAAGTGCCATCTCTTAGCTAATATAGTCAGAAACCCCATGTTTGCCTGAAACTTGGGCATATACATAATGTATCGTAAGCCCATGGCCTCAACTACTATTCTATCCTCCAGTGTCAGCTCTGGTTGTAATCCCTGAGTTGAAGGGTATCTCTCTCGTGACTCTAGCATAGGTAGGTCCTCCTATAATCAAGCAAATCAACTGTGTCAATCCTAGTAGTACTCTCTGTTCAGTACAAAGTGCTTCTTTTTTATCCTAGTGCTTATATCTATCATATGGCACTCTATCCTAGTAGCATTCTATGTTCATCACAAAGTGCTTCCTTTATTTTATCTTTTAGGGCACCTACTTGAGTGTATCCTCTTGAGTAGCTTATCCAATTGACAATGTATGTTCTATCATAGAATTGTTGATCTCTATGGTACTCCTTGTTCATCAAAAAGTGCCTCACTCTATCCTATCCTAGGGTCTCTTCTTGAGTGTATCCTCTTGAGTAGTTTCCTGATTGGCAACATATGTTTTATCACAGAATTGTCAATCTCTATGGTACTCCCTGTTCATCACAAAGTGCCTCGCTCTATCCTATCCTAGGGCTTCTACTTGAGTGTATATTCTTGAGTAGTTTCTTGATTGGCAATGTATGTTCTATCACAGAATTATCAATCCTAGCCTAGTCTTCCCTAGAGGACCTGCTTGAGTGTATCCTCTCAGCAGCTTATCCAATCGACAGTGTATGTTTATCACAAAAGTGTTGATTCGACCTTGAAGACATAAATGCGCATTCATGACACAAATGTGCTTACATACTTCATAGACGTTTCTGCATTCCATTGACGTGCCTAAAATACACAAACATGCCTATGTTCTGCATAGACGTGCCTGCCCTACATAAACGCGCCTATATTTTGCAAATGCGCTCGGATTTGACATAGATGCTTTGCCAATCACAGACGTGTTTAGCACCAACATAGATGCACCTAACCTACCTAGATACGCCTTCCCATCTTTTGACTCGCTTGATATTTTTTCAACATACCTAATATGCATTTATTGACCTACCTAACATGCAATTATGACAACAATTAATGCACCAAGGTACAAGGAGGTTTTGTGGTACTCACTGGCTCTCCTGCATCTGTTGGCCTCTGATATCGATGAACACGCTCAAATTTGTGCACCAATGTCATTGTTGTTGACAGCTCTCTTCTCTCTCTGCACTTTGATCTCTTAGGTGTGTGGATGACAATGAGGATGTTTTCCCTCGTAGTCTATCTTATAGACTACCCTAGCCCTAGTCTGTCGAGTCAGTCTTCTTTATCCTATGACCCTATCACTCTATCTTGTCTTGTCAGTCCTTTCTAGCCTTTCTTTCTTATCAAGAGATTGTCTGCAATCTTTTTAGACATTTTCATCCAATCTCTCGAGGGGGCATATCATTCCCATCTTGGGGCAACTTTGCATCAGTTTATCTTATCTTCTTTGAAACAACGTGACAAGTTGCATTGTCTTAAAGAGGGGGAAAATGTAGACACCTAAAATTGTTCTGTCTAATTAAATAAATATTTTTATTTATTTAATTATTTTATCCTAATTCTTTTATTAATTAAATAAATCTTTAATTATTTAATTAATTCATTTATCCTTTTCTAGCCTTATTTTCATTTAAATAAATACTTATATTTATTTTAATTATCCTTTTTCTTAAATTAAATAAATACTTTTATTTATTTAAATTGTCCTTTCCCTAAATTAAATAAATCTATTTATTTAATTGATCCCACTTCCTCTATTAATTAAATAAATCTTTATTTAATTAATTAATTCATTAGCCTTTTCTATCCATGACACATGTCATTCATCTCTTAATTCCTACACTACCTACCCTCTAATCTTAGCTGACCATTTATCTTTTACACCTCTTAATCTTATCCCTCCATTTCCTACAGTGTCTTCTATATAAGGAGATGCTTCCTTCATTATCAATCCCTCCTAAGCATTCTAGCATTCAAACTTTCGTATGCGATCAAGCCTACTTGCAACCACATTTTCATTCTTTGTTGAGCTCTTGTGCACACATAAAATCTGAGAGAAAATATATCAAGCAAGATCAATGGAGAAAGGAAGAATGGAGATTCAAACCCTATTGGACATGTGATGGTATAATCTTTGTGATTTTGTTGATTTGCATTGTCTTAGGTAATCTTCATATGTTATGGTGGATCTTTGTTGTTGTTAGGCTAGGGTTTTGTGGTTGAATCTATTCAGTCTTTCAATATTGTTGTTTCCATTTTTACCATAAACAATTACATATAATGTAGATGAGCCTGCTTATATAGGCAAGACTATATGGATATGTGAGCACACAAACATGACATGTGGCTCAATGAGAAACAAGGGTAGGTAGGAAATGGGTGTGGTAGTTAGGAGAAACAATATAATATTCCACATGAGGTGGATCACCCACCAAATGTGGAATGTAACAACAAGATAAGACCACAAAATGTGGAAATTCTCCTACACACACTATCCAAATGTGGCACAAACACCCAAGTGTCTCATAACCAAACTACTATGATATGCATGTACCTAAGTAAACTTAAGTAAGGTGAAATAATATCCAACATGAATAAATAATTACACCAATAGTGGGTCACAAATCCCACCATGGTTTTTCCTCTTTGAGGTTTTCCATGTATAACTTTGTGTGTTATGGTATTCATTTATGTGATTGGCTTATTGGTTGTTTTACTTCTTTTAATTCTATATGTACCGGTATACTGGTTGGTATATGTATGTTTTAATAAGGTTAAAATTCATCATTTCGGTAGAACACTGATTCGCCCCCCCTCTCAGTGTTCTTGGATTCCAACAATTTTTCCCTCATAGAATATTACCACAAAAGAGCGACATTGTGCTCCTTAGTGATGGTTTCTATACTCTTTATGATGGACGTGAGGGGATCAAACATTGGGTTCAGGCGAGGGATCCTACAATAGACATCTGCAATCCCCCTCAATTGGTTCAGCTTTTGTGCAATTAAATCCTGAATTGAGGGGGGGTTTGGTAAATGAGGGTTTTGTGCAGGAGCGTTTGGTTGTTGCGGTTGTGGTTGATCAATGTTTTCACTTTTATCCCCCATTTTTAACCTAATTGAATGTAAACAATTGAATTTAGTTAACAAATTTGAACAATTTTGTATTTTATTTAAAAAAACCTAGTTTTCATGAAAAAAACATATTTTGAATGAAAAAACAAATAAACATAAAAAATACAAAAATTTGAATGAAAATGATGAAAAACAATAAAAATCCTACCTTTTATTGGATTTTTTTGCAAATTTGGGTCACAAAATTGGATATCGGGTCCAATCGGATATCGAATTTGCTTGAATTCACGCAGACCGTGGGTAAAAAATAACCCATTGACTGTCACAGTCCTCTTTTATTGTCTCAGAGAAATTGAATATCCGATAAAATTAGATATCCAATTTTTATAGTTAAATTATTTTAAAATAACAATATATTATATAATATAATATTATATATAATAATATAATATTATATTATATATTATATAATACGTATTATATAATATATTATTATATTATATTATATATTATATAATATATAATTTATTTTTTAATTTAAAATTACCTATAAAAATAGTATATCTGATATTATCGGATATCCAATTTGCCCAGGTGTTTACCATGCCAAGGTGTACTGACACCCAGGCCAAGCAAAAAGTCAACACGGATTTTCACATTTTTAGGTGAGTGGAAAAGGCTATTTTTTTACATCGCCACTTTTTGGCCACCCATGATCCTACACTAACCCTAATATACAAAAAATGGTAGAGCAACATATCTTATTGCTTAATTTGAAGTAGACTAACAATTGAAACATGCACGTACTGTATCGCTTGAATCTTTGTACTCACATTGAATGTGTGATGAATGCATTGATCCTCCAATCAAACCTCTTTTCCTTTGTTCGTCTCTGTAACTCCACCAACCACACATCAAGGTCCTCGATCTTGTTCCTTGATGTCACTGCCCATGCAATAGGCACCTCTGATTGCTTCTTGTCAAAAATGAGCAACGAATACAATTGGTATTGTTTTCAACAACAAACACGATAATTATTTCCATCTATAATTAAATGCAATGGGCAACTTCAAAATATGAGGAAGACTCATTACAAGGAGTTTAAGGAGACTTGCCCCATATTTATTCATTGCAAATATGGAATCCATCGAGATGATTAACTCATGTGAGTGTCGAACCATCATGTCGAGCATCCAAGGTGTTTGTATTCCCATTATGAAAGGTGTGTCGGGACCTTCTGGCTGTCAGAAAAAGAAAAGAAAAATTACCCTCATCTTTTTTTTTCCATCTTAAGATGCTCATGGCATCATTTGCATGCCTTTGTGATCGAATGGAGTGGACCCTTGCCGTCATGTTCATTACATCCTTCCGTGTTAGGAATGAATCTCTCTTCTTCAACATGCTACAAAAAATAGGATCATCAAGGTGTTTATCCATTATAGCATCGACACTAACATCCATCACTAACAAGCTCTCTATATATGCTTTGCATTTGTCAGAAAGATTTGGTGCAAATTGTGAGTGCAACTCGTTGCTGGTATCATGCACACCATGACAGAATGCACCATTGTTGTCTACATGCAACGGTTGCTTGTATATCAAGATGGCCATGTCTGCCCTACCATATAACACCTTTGTTGGCATTCTACACTCTTATGAGAATAGTTGATGTTGTCATTGATGGCAACCAACTGGCAATCATCTGGAAACCAACCGGTAGATACCGACACTGGCAATAAACTTCTACATACACCGACAGGCACTTCACTAGCATCGGCAATAATACCGGCACTCAGGCCGACATGGAATAAACTTCTATTTATTGTTTTGAATTGTAATTATCTTTTGTAAAAGCCGACATGGTACATTGTAATAGACATATATGTATGAGATCTTTTAGGTCATTTTTGAGAGGAGATAGATGTGAAGTATAAGGCAATTTTGTATAAGGTGATATAGTTTAGAACGAAGGTTTTGGTTATTGATTGAGCTTAAACCGGTACTGAGCTTGGCATGAGATATGTTGTTTTGAAGTAGTACATTTTATTGGATTTTGATAATCCATTTTGTAGTCAGTGTGACTCCTTATTGAGCAGTGTTCTCTAGGTTGTTGGCCTCCCTGCATGTGCAGGCCCCTCATTGTAAGTAGTATCTATTCATTGGCCAGTGAGTAAATATTGTGGGTCACAAATCCCATTGAGCTTTTTCCCACACCGGGTTTCCTCGTTAAATATCTTGTGTTATGGTGTGTTCCCTATGTTGTCTCTGTTATTCTTATTTGCTGCATTAATTCTTATTTACTGGTACATTGTTTTGGGATGCAAAGTTTTAGATAAGTATAAATATTTTGTTAACCAGTTAGACACTAATTCACCCCCCCCCCCCCCTCTCAGTGTCTCTGGGACTGTCATTGATTCTAACAACCTTGACAATGAAATGGCATGTACAACCTCATTTTTTTTGATACACATGATTCCTCTTCGAAGGCGGTGACTTATTCTTATTGTCTTTTGGTTCACAAGAACACCAATACCTTAAACATAAAAACTGTCATATTTTCAGCAAGAGTCGATATGTCATTAAACATAGACAAAGCATACCAAAGAATGTGACTACTAACTGACTACACATCTTTGTCGTATGGTTGTCATGCACACTACTGTTATCATCTTTAGTATGCCTCTTTCAAAAAAACTTGGTTTCAAAATCTTCAACCAATGATTCCCCCTTGATGAATGCATCCAATCTAGCAAGTGGAATCACCACACAAAAGTCTTTAGTTGAGTCATCATCAACGCAAATCTTGGTCCACCAAATATCTCGTGAAGAGAAGTGATGGAGACCTTCACCACCATCTTGCACTTCCAATTTTCGGTGGATCAACATCCTAGTGAACTACATATCAACCAATATCATTGAATTACACACTAATTGCCAAACTATTGCAAGTACACAAAGCATACAGATAGTTGGTTCATACTCAAAGTCATAGACACTGTAACAACTACAAAGAGCCAAATTTGATCCATGGTAACATACAACAAGGATGCACATACAATGCAAACACAAACCTCTCAAAATAATATTGAATTTTGATGTTGACATCATTGTGTTTGTGACTAATCACAAACCATTTATACACAAATAATTCAGGCAAATTCTTTCAGTTTATAAAAGGCTTGAGGGATAAAGCACGATGGACAATATAGTAAAAAAAACACAATTTTCTCCTGATTTATGCTTCTATCAACATAACTCTGAATGAAATAATTGGAATTTGTTAAATTTAGGATCAGAGTAGGGTTATATAATTTAAATTTTTTATTTCACTATTTGCACTTAGATATAAGTTAGATATTAATTCAATTATGAGAGCTATGAATTCAATCTACAGTGTGTATATTGAATTCACAGTCAGTGTATATAATGAATTGTTGTATGAATATGAACTATTGTATGTTTATTCAGTATGCCACAAAATACATAGATGATCCAATCTACAGAGTTGATGTATGTCTACGACTTCTTCATTAAGATAAACTGTTGTATTTAATTGACTTCCTCCAAGTTCGTGGTAATCAACTAACTGCTATATGTGCACAAACTATAGTATATTTTTCTCTATCTTATTATATCTATCGACTGTTGTATATACTTGCCAATCCCTCCCAATTCAAAATAATTATGGATTGCTTATACACATATTGCTATATATAAATTTCCTATATTATCACTATTACTTATCAACCTTCCAAGGGAAATGTACATTGCTAATATACAACAACTGATAGCAAAGTATACAACATGACTCTAGAGAACCGAAAGGTGTCTTATAACCTTAATCGATCACAAACCGATTCATAACACATATTGTATTATAAGCAAAACGAAAACAATATGATCGGTTATTTAGAACTAGTAAACTAAATCAATCATGCCATAATAATTGACGATTAATACAATCAATTTCATAACCGATATTAACAAATCATATTTAGTTGTTCATGAACCGACTCAAATATAAACAAACAAATCAAAAAGAAAATACTATCGATTATCTATAATCGATGATAACAAAAAAACATTAACATATTAGAATGCAGATGTTAACATTGGGTATAAAAAACATTATAATCAATAATCACAAGTACTCTGCTTCGATTTCGGTCAATAACATGCAGTCCAAAAAGGTGTTATAAAACGCGTGTTATTGAGTTTTCCGATTTTTTTTGAAAAATCACATCCGCAGCTAAATTTGGGTTGTAGCTAAAGTGGTTCCCAAAAGGTGCATCAATAAAACGCAAAGTCAATAACACGAAATTTTTCAAAAACTATAGATTGTTGATCATGACCATCAGATTTTGTTGTGGCTTTGATTTTTATCACGATCTATAATTTTTGAAAAAAATCATGTTATTGACTTTGTGTGTTATTGACATACCTTTTGGAGCCACTTTGCCTGTTATTTCATGTTATTGACTGTGCGTGTTATTGACATACCTTTTTGGAGCCACTTTCCATGTTATTTCGTGTTATTGACTTTGCGTGTTATTTCGTGTTATTGACTTTGTGTGTATTTCATGTTATTGCATTTGTTTCTCTATTCACATCTTCTTATTTTTTTCAATAATGTCATTAACCAAATCGAAGATGGGAATTTGGTTAATGGCAGTCGATGCTCTAGTTTTGGTAGTCATTCATTTGTTTCAATGATCCAAACACGTTCCTTGCAAGTATTGTGTGATGATTGGATTTTGAAATCAATGATCATTCAATTCTTTTATGTTAATACCAACCTATTAAATTAATTTTAATAGATTATAAGATAAATACATCAAAACACACACTGTCTAATCGAAGTTGTACACGGCATAAACAATGCTTGTTAATCGCAGAGACCAAATAACCAAATAGTTGATTTAGACGACTTAAAAAATTGGCCTTTAATCACAACAATTATTTAAGTCATTCATTTGTTTCAATGATCCAAACACGATGACCCGATTTTGCACAACGACACACACAAATAAAGACCCACAAATACATTCAAAATGTGTATTTTAAAAAATGCATAAATAAAAAATCATGGGTTTTAACATATGCATCAATAAAAACCAGAGCCGACCATGAGAATGCATACCTTTCACATATCCAATGTAACTGATGCAGAGTCCCGGTATAGGTATAGGATAGGTTTCCCTAATCCAAGAACACACCAAGGACCCCAGCAATCACATAAAACTCCCAGGGGTTAAGAAATATTAGTTTGACAAGTCCCACATCCCTTTCTTCCAAACAAAAGATTACCGGTACAAGGTCTCTTTCATTGATCGGTACAAGGACCCTATGGTCAACAATGGTTTGGTCCCTTCTTCAATGCAACAATGGCTATATAAGTTTTTATTTGAAGTCCCCTAGGTCAGGGAGACCTCCTTCAATTATTGAATTCAGGTTCTCTCTATCGGTTTGGGTAACTACTACAACAAGACCTACAAAACCTAGTAGCCCTGCCAAACTAGTTTTCCACACTTAACTCTTTATTTATCCAAAATAACAGACAACAATTCCCGGATTTGGATACCCTTTTGGGAGTTACAAAATATATCCTAATGGTTCTTACCGATAGGGAACACAAGAATCCAAACCCTACTTTGGTTAGGAGACGAGTATAGCCCAATTAGGCCTATTTTACAAAGGAGTGTGTAGACACAGACCTTAACTTACCAAAAAAAATCAAGGAATACTCTTAATCCATTTCAAATACACCAATTCCTAAGTCTTAGGCCATGATCAGACCTTTAACCCTTGATACAAGACCTGTTTGCTTACACTTGCACGGTGGCCACATGGAGTTCCCCACCTTAATGCATCAAACCCTCACCTCCAACTGGTCTTAACTTGCAAAAGGCCTTTAAAATCCTAAAATACATTGGCCGTACTTTCATCCTCTCCAAAGCCGTGAACCATCAACAAAGGATTAGCAAGGTAAGGCCATTTCTTTGCAAAACCCTAGACAAAACTATCAAATCTAGAACACTTCCATAAATTTGTCGATTTCTTCCTTGTCTTGGTAAATTAGGACCTCAGACTTGATGCATCTAAAATTTTATTGGCCACTCTAACACATCCCACTAGTTTCCTAATTCCAAAACGATCGTACAGTACAATACACTGTGTAGATTAATGGAATTGCAGGAAATTCTCATAAATATATTACTTCAATGATGCCAAAAGTTTACAAAGTCATTATATTCTCCCAATGATGATTGGGGATGACATTTTATACCTTCCTCAATGGTTATCAACCACCTTTTGAACCGAGGTGACCGTTGGAAGGAATTTTCTATTTGCAACCAAAAGTTGTCATTAAAAGTTGTCAAGTTTGAGCAACTTTTGACATATGTTAAATCCGCCTACCTAGAGGTGCTTCAACATGTCCTAAAACTTCCTAAGACATCTCCAACACATAAACACCTAGAAAAATACTCAAACATATACCCCTAGGCCCATATGCCCATGGTGGCTTATCAATTTGCCAAATCGATGTCATTGGGTAACAAGGTGGGGTTTATTACAAACAAATCAAACATCAAACAAACAAGACTACCCTATTACATAGATTGAAAGGTCACATTCTCATGTGTGTACTTCAGCCTTTATTTCTTTTATTATCTTATTCATGAGATTCTCTTGCACCATACTCCCGGGGTGAATGAATCTCAAGTCCACTTGAGATGAGGTCATGTAATGTAGTGTCGTGCTTCTTGATCTGATCTTCATTCAACCAAATGGCTTTAGAGTCTAGTTTTCCTTTCTATTTTACCAATTATTGTTTGTAATCATTGTTCCTAGTCTTCTTTACAATCTTGGTGTCCAACACTTTCTCAAGCGTAGGTGGCTCGTGTTTGGGAAGATCTATATATGTTTCTTCTTCTAGGACCTGTTGTGAGTTACTTGCATTAGAGTCCCCTTTAAAAGGAGTTAGATCACAAACATTAAAAATAGGAGATATGCCAAGGTCTTATGGTAATTGAATTTCATAAGCATTGGTGCCAAACTTCTTCAAGATTTGACATGGTCCTACTTTCCTTTGCATGAGCTTAGTGTGTTTGCCCTTGGGTAACCTTTCCTTCTTCAAATTTACCCAAACCAAATCTCCAACTTGAAACTGTACCTCTCTCCTTTTCTGATCTACATGTTTTTTGTATTTTTCTTATTACTTTTGAAGTTGTATTTTGACCTTCTCATGAACTTCCTTTATGTCTTCAACAAACCTCTCACCATCTGCGCTTATGGGATCCATATGGGGTAGTTTTCTCAACTCCAATACACCTCTTGGATGCAACCCATACATACTCTGAAATGGTGACTTCCTTTTGCTTTTGTTTACAGTGTCATTGTAGGCAAACTCAGCCTGAGGTAAGATTGAATCCCACTTTTCACCATGCTACCTTGTAAGACATCTCAACAAATTCCCTAATGACCGGTTTACTACTTCTGTCTACCCATCCGTTTGTGGATGATAGGCTGATGAAGGACAAATTGGTGCCAAGTTTCCTCCATAGAGTTCTCAAAAAATAGCCAACAAATTTGACATCCCTGTTAGACACTATGTTCAATGGAAGTCCATGAATCCTTGCTACTTCTCTAAAAAAACAAATCTGCTATATAAGATGCATCACTAGTGGACTTACATGGCAAGAAATGTGCCATTTTACTAAACCTATCACACTGTCAAACCCCTTTTGGGTCCTAGGTAAACCCATTACAAAGTCCATTGACACACTTTCCCAAGGTCTTGAGGGAATGGGTAAGGGTTGATAGAGACTAGCATTGGTACTTCTTCCTTTTGCCTTTTGGCAAATGGTGCATGTATCTACAAACTTTTTTACATCAACCTGCAATTTGGGCCAAAAATAGTGTCTTGTCCAAACCAAAATGACCTTCCATAGCTCCACTATGCTTTTCCTTGATGATATTAGTCCTCATTGAGCACTTTGGTATGCACAATTGCCCACCTTTGAAAAGAATTCCATCTTGGATTAGAAAATCAGAAAACTCCACATGATACCCTTCACCAAATTTGGTACATGCCTTGTAAATCTCCTTAAAGTCCTCATCTGCAGCATACATATCTTTCATTGCATCAATCCCAATGCTTTCTAATTGGATTTTAGATATGGTTAGAACTTCCTACTCAGTGCATCAACCACTTTGTTGGCTACTCCTTTCTTGTGTTTTATGGAAAAGTTATAGGCTTGTATGGATTCTACCCACTTCATATGCCTATTGCTTATCTTTTCTTGGCTATTAATGAAACTCAAGGTTTGGTTGTTAGTATAGACCACATATTCCTTTAGTAGTAGATAGTGTCTCCATTTTTTCAATGCCTGAACTAGTGCATACATTTCTAGGTCATAAGAAGAATATTTTATCTTTGCCTCATTGAGTTTTTCACTAAAGAATGCTATAGGTCTGCCTTGTTGGCTTATGACTGCTCCTATGGCCACATGACTAGCATCACATTCAATCTGAAACACTTTGTTAAAATCAGGTAAAGCAAGTACTAGTTGTTGAGCTACCTTTTTCTTGAGAGTTTCAAATACCTCATCTGCCTCCTTTGTCCAAGAAAACCTACACTTTTGACCACCTTTTATGGTTTCCAACATTGGAGAACATATCTGACTGAAACCTCTTATGAACTTTCTATAAAATGTGGCTAATCCATGGAAACTTCTAACTTCACCAATAGTCTTAGGAGTAGGCCAAGAAAGAATTGCATTTACCTTATCCTGATCCATCTTCAAGTGACCTTTGGAGATCACAAATCCTAGGTAGATGAGCTCTTCCTGCATGAACAAACACTTCTCCATATTGATCATCAATTCCTCTTCACTCAACCTTTTCAAAACCATGTCTAGATGCCTCAAGTGTTCTTCCTTTGTCCTGCTAAATACTAGGATGTCATCCAAATACACTATTACAAGCTTCCCTATGAATTCTTTCAAAACTTCATTCATGAGTCTCATGAATGTACTTGGGGCATTAGACAAACCAAATGGAATAACCTTCCATTCATACAACCCTTCATTTGTTTTGAAGGTTGTTTTCCACTCATCACCAAGCCTAATTATAATTTGGTGGTATCCACTCTTTAAATCAATTTTAGAAAAATATTTTGCACCCCCCAAAAAATCAAGCAAATCCTCTATCCTAGGCATTGGAAATCTATACCTTATGGTGATCTTGTTGAGAGCTCTTGAGTCAGTACAAGCCTCCATGTTCCATCCGTTTTGGGTACCAAAACTGTAGGTACTCCACATGGGGTAAGGCTCTTTCCAATCAAGTTAGAATCTAGCAACTCCTGAATCTGCCTTGCCATCTCCTCATTTTGATGTGGCGTGAGTTTGTATGCAGCCTTGTTAGGAAATGTAGCCCCTAGGATTAGGTCAATGCAGTGACTGATCTCTCTCATTGGTGGAAAACTCCTTGGTATCTGCCAATGATCTCCTTCACTTCCGGACTGAGATCCTTGTCCTTTCCTTCTGCTCTGTCATCTGCAGTAGGCTTCCCCTTTGAGGTTGGTATTGGAAGCAATGCAAAGAATATTCCTTCTTCCATCTTTATCTCCTTGAGGAATGGTTTTCCCTCCATCATCATCACTTTGGACTCAGTTTCTTTTTGCTCTTCATTGTTTTCAACCAGGGGCAGTAGCTCAATGACCTTGCCATTCTTTGTGATGGAATAGGTATTCATAAAGCCATCATGGTGTGCTTTGAGGTCATATTGCCATGGTCTTCCAAACAAGAGGTGACAAGCATCCATGTTAACAACATCAAACAAAATCTTATCTTTATGCTCCTGTCTGGAATTCTACCCATGTCTGCTCTTCTATGTTGCCCTTTTGTGAGCCAAGACACCTTATAGGGGTATGGATGGGGTATCCTCCTCAATTTCAACTTCTCTACCATTTCTATTGACACAAAATTCTCAGTAGACTCTGAGTCAACTAGAACTTTACATACCTTTCCTCTTGATTGGCAAGTGGTGCGGAAGATAGTCTTCCTCTGAGGTGGCTCCATAGGTGTTGGTATCTTGAACAAGGTTCTTCTCAACATTAGTGCCTCTCTGGTCTCTGGATAACCATATGAATTAGGTTTACTATTGCCTTGGTAATCTGATTCTTGGGTTAGATTGGCTCTCCTTTCTCCGTGGGAACTAGACCCCATCTTCTCTGGGAATTTGCTAGCAATGTGTCCCTCTTGGTTGCAGTTAAAATATTTTATTGGTCCTGCTCCTCTTCCTAATGATCTTCCTCTGAAATTTGGCCTTCTACCTTTGAAGTTGCCTTTGTTGTTGCTGTCATTCCTTGAGGAGTCTTGATTGATCTCTCCTTGAAATTCAAAATTTGATCCTCTTCCTCTGAAGTTGCTCCTTCCTCTTGGTTGCTTACCCCTTCCTCTACTACTCTGCTCTTGTCTTCTTTTGAGATTCTCCTCTACCTTTAATGCTAATTGATAGCATCTATGAACGGTGTCAGGGCACAAGAGGTTCAACTCTTCTTGTATGTTCCACCTTAGGCCATTTAGATACCTTGCCACTCTTTCACTTTCATCTTCAGCTTTCTTAGACTTTATACTCAATTTCTGGAATTCTTCAGTATAGGCACACACATCCATCTCTTTCTATCTGAGATTCTACCTTCTCTTGTGTAATTGGACTTCATAGTCCTCAGGTACATATACTCCCTTGATCTCTGTAATCATCTTCTTCCAGGAGGTGATCATTCCTCTTCCCTCTTTCACTCTTCCTCCTTGCATAAAATTCTACCATGTCAGGGCTTCTCCCTGCATTTTTGACTTGGCAATCTTCATCTTTTGGTTGTCAGCAATGTCTTCACATTCAAAGAAGTTGTTTAAGGACTCTATCCAATCCATCACTCCATCGGCAGCCATCTTCCCACTGAAAATAGGAAGGTTTGATTTCTGGTCCATAGTTCTCCTCTCCACAGACTTCAAGGCATTGACCAGGTACCTATGCTCTGTAGGAACTTCCTCTTCTTCTCCCACTTTCTCTGAGCCATCAGGTCCTCTCTCCAGCCAACCTTCCAAGTTCTTAATCAACCTTCTAAGCCAATCGTTTTCTTCTCTATTCTCTTGCACCATCCTGGCAAGTTCCACATTTGTCACCTTTGGAGGCATTCTTCTAGCCTCACCCTTTGATTCTTCTGCTGACATGTACTATTCTTCTTCCCAAAAGGATTCCTCCTATACTCTGATACCAATTTGATGCAGAGTCCCGATATAGGTACAGGATAGGTTAACCTAGTCCAAGAACACACCAAGGGCCCTAGCAATCACACAACACTCCCAGGGGTTAAGGAATATCAGTTTGACAAGTCCCACATCCCTTTCTTCCAAACAAAAGACTACCGGTACAAGGTCTCTTTAATTGACAAGTACAAAGACCCTATGGTCAACAATGGTTTGGTCCCTTCTTCAATGCAACAATGGCTATTTAAGGTTTGATTTGAACTCCCCTAGGTCAAGGATACCTCCTTCAATCATTGAATTCAGGTTCCCTCTACCGATTTGGGTAACTACTGCAACAAGACCTACAAAACCTAATAGCCCTGCCAGACCGGTTTTCCACACTTAAATCTTTATTTCTCCAAAAGACCAGACAACACATCCCAGATTTGGATACCCTTTTGGGAGTTACAAAACATATCCTAAGGGTTCTTATCGATAGGGAACACAAGAATCCAAACCCTACTCTGGTTAGGAGACTGGTATAGCCCAATTAGGCCTATTTTACAAAGGAGTGTGTAGACACTGACCTTAACTTACCAAAACAACTCAAGGAATACTCTTAAGCCATTTCAAATACACAAATTCCTAAGTCTTAGGCCATGATCAAACCTTTAACCCCTAATGTGAGACTTGTTTGCTTACACTTGCACGATGGCCACATGGAGTTGCCCACCTTAATGCATCAAACCCCCGCCTCCAACTGGTCCTAACCTGCAAAAGGCCTTTAAAATCCTAAAATACATTGGCCATACTTGCATCCTCTCCAAAGTCGTGAACCACCAATGAAGGATCAGCAAGGTAAGGCCATTTCTTTGCAAAACCCTAGACAAAATTGTCAAATCTAGAACACTTCCAGAAATTTGCCAATTTCTTCCTTGTCTTGGCGAATTAGGACATCAGACTTGATGCATCTGAAAGGTGATTGGCCACTCTAACACATCCCACTAGTTTCCTAATTCCAAAATGATCATATAGTATGGTACACAGTGTAGAATAACAGAATTGCAGGAAATTCTCAGAAATATATTACTTCAATGATGCCAAAAGTTTACAAAGTCATTCTCTTCTCCCAATGATGATTGGGGATGACATTTTATACCTTCCTCAATGGTTATCAACCACCTTTTGAACCAAGGTGAGCGCTGGAAGGAAGTTACTATTTGCCACCAAAAGTTGTCATTAAAAGTTGTCAACAAAGTTGTCAAGTTTGAACAACTTTTGACATGTGTTAAATCCACCTACCTAGAGGTGCTTCAACATGTCCTAAACCTTCCTAATACATCTCCAACACATAAACACCTAGAAAAATACTCAACCAAATACCCCTAGGCCCATATGCCCATGGTGGCTTATCAATTTGCCAAATCCATGTCATTGGGTAACAAGGTGGGGTTTATTACAAACAAATCAAACATCAAACAAACAAGACTACCCTATTACATAGATTGAAAGGTCACATTCTCATGTGTGTCCTTTAGCCTTTATTGCTCTTGTTATCTTAGTCATAAGGTGCTCATGCACCAGTAACCCTAGCCCGCGCTGTTGTCGCCGCTCCTATAATCGACGTTTTTAACTTCCTCTTCAAACCCTCCCCTCGCTGCTCATGTCGCTCCTATAACGCGCGTCTAGTCTTTGATTTCCAACCCTCTGCAAGAAAAAGCCAAAGGAAAAACGTATGAACAGAAGTTGCAAAGGAAAATCGTATGAACACATAAGGAAAAGAAAAATTCTGTGAACAATTCTCTTAGCATACCTGGTAGCTTCAACAACATCCAAGCCCTCACCCATGTTGCTGCTACTGATCATGATCATATAACGTGTGTTTAACCTTCCCAGATATCTGCTTTGCTCCTGTTTTTCTCTTCCTTGCCTTGCAAATTAATGGCTTTGCTTGTTATTGACCATAAATATATGACTACTCTTTCTTGCCTTCCAAGTTAATGGCTTGGCATGTTATTGACCACAACATATGAAGGGATATATTAAATGCGTTGTTGTTGACCTGACCTAAATCTCTAAGTTATTGTCCCCAATTACCTACGTGTTATAGTGCGATATCAGCCGTGGGAGACAGTTGTCTCTCACTACTTTCCCGTCTGTCCAACAAAGCACTCTGCGGTCTCCTGGCGGTTTGACCGATTGCGTGTTATGAGCCCCTCCAAAGCTGACGACATGGCGTGCTCTGTGGCCGTCCTTTCCAGCAGGTCCACGTCATCATAGCCCCAGCCCACCCGACGTCTCACTATGTCCACATCATCACAACCCATGCAGGAGTATACCTGCAATTGAACATGGGTATGCATGTATGTTATGCATGACGCTAACATTTTGGAGCCACAAGAGCTGCGTCCATTTAAGATAATTAAAACTATTTAATTGAGTCAATCGTAATCCTTCTATTAGCCATCATTTGCATTTTGACTAAAACAAGGAGATGGATATGCGTAACTACAAAATTATGCACATATACCAAGTATCTTATCTAAGATAATATAAAACTATTATATGTTGACTAAAACAAGGAGATGGATAATCATATAGAGCAAACTACAGGGATTTAAAAAGCAACATAGAAAATGAACAAAGCTGGCGAACAATATACGAAAAATTTGAAAATATACACAGCTACTCGCTAAAATATCTCAGTCCAAAATAGCAAACAACTTGCACACTAAAATACTCTCCCTGTTTATGGAAGTCATACAACTTTTCATTCCTTCCGGAGAAAGAAGCCCAACCTATTTTTGGATCTTCTCTCATGTTGACTTCCTTCTCATTAATAAGGCACAACCCCTACCATTCCAAATGATAACATTTGGGTACAATACGTAAGGACACCAATATTTTACAATTTCCTTCCCAAAACTTCGAGACAAATGTGGATGTAAAACAAAAAACTGTTACCCTTTCATACACCATTGCTTATGCATTAGTATAATCTGATACACCATCGTTATGTATTGGTACATCTTAGAGATTAGATAATCATTTTCGAAATTAATTAGACTAATTAGATTCAGTCTTATATATTGGTACAATCTAATCTGATACATCATCGTTTATATATTGATACATCTTAGAGATTAGATAACCATTTTCGAAACTACTTAGACTAATTAGACTCAGTCTTGTATCTGTACCAGAGTGACCAAAGAAGATAATGGATGAAATTAAGAGCACTAAGCACACAGAGAAGCCAATAGAATCGATCCAGGTGATTTCTGTTGAGATTATTCCCTGAAAGCCACCCCACATCATCTCCAAGATGTTTGGATATGCGATTCACTAGGGAGACGAGCACAGAGCTAAGGAAATAGCCCATGGAGATAGAAGCCCATGAAAGAGCTGTGGCCAATGATCTCATTCTAGAAGGAGCTTGCGTGTAGAAGAATTCCATCAGTCCTACCAATGCAAACATATCAGCGATTCCCAGAACTAAGTATTGCAGACCGACCCACCAGAATGCTATTGGCAAAGGTGCAGAAGAATCAATCAAATTGTGATCTTTTGCGATAGATTTTCTTTTAATTTCGACCAGTGCAGCCACTCCCATTGACAGAATAGACAGCACGAGCCCTACACCGACTCTCTGCAAGTGGGTTATTCCCGTTTCTTTTCCCGTTATCTGACGGGCAAATGGAACAAAGAAGAGATCATAGAGTGGGATGAGGATCATCATGCTTATTACTGGAATTGCCGGTAAAGAAGCAGCGGGTACTAGAAATCCCTTAATGCTTCTGTCCATGGTGGTCGCCTGTCTTACAGAGAAGGTCTGCAGCTGGGCAATGCAACAGTTCATCATAATAGTAGAGGCAAATATGGGCAGGACTCTCACTATTATCTTCACTTCTTCCACCTGTGTAACTGCGCACAGTCGCCAAGGACTTTCTTGTCCTGTTGCGCCGGAATTCGGGTCCCGCATTGATGCCTTGTCTAGAAATCTGCCCACACAAATGCCCAAAGTCCATGGTCAGTAATCACTGACCCAGTTACCAATAACTTTGCCCTATCCTGTTTATAACAATTCAATGGGTTCTAATGGGGAGTGAGTGGATAACAATTTGTTTACACTATATTCAAGCATTGTTTTTAGTGTTATAATTATAAGGAAGATAAAGGAATAATTGTAAGAGAGTGAGTGGATAATAAAAATTTCAATAGTAATTTATATATCAGATTTTCATTACGTCAATAAGAAAATGCTGTAATAGAGTAAATAGATATAAAACATACGTCAAAGATTTACATATCAAATATTCGAATGATACTCAATTATAAATTACTATTAGAGAGGCATATCAAACATTCAATATATCAATAATGATTTGAAGAGGCACAATTATAACGAAAGAAAGTAAGAGACTGTGACTAAACTCCTTAACACAAATTTGGCAGTCATTTTTGGCATTTCAGAATTAACAGATTGTGACTGTCAACCGATAAGATATCAGCATAGACTTGTGGTCCGATACTAGATAACAAAACAAACTCAAAAATAAGGAGGTGTGATTATAAGGAAAACAAGGACTGATTGTAATAATGTGAGTGGATAACAAAAGTTCTAATAGTAATTTAAGCATCAATAAGAAAGAGTTACAATAACATAAATAGATGACAAAAAATATGACAATGAATAACATATGAAGTATTTAAATGATACTCAATTATGAATTGGTGAAGAAAATATTATATTCATTATATGCAATTATGATATTGAGAAGCATAATTATAAAAATTTCTCACCTTTTTCGCATACCCATCGCAAACCAAGGTGCGATTGCTAGTAACATGACAATGAATAACATATGAAGTATTCAAATGATACCCAATTATGAATTGCAGAGGAATACTAAACATTCATTATACTCAATTATGATATGGAGAAGCACATTTATAATAAAAGAAATAGAGGATAACAAAAACTGGGTAATGCTTCACCGACTTTCAACTAACAATGAAATACCAACATAGACTAGTAATCTAATATCAAGATAACATAACAAACTCAATAACTGTTTATCATAAAACTACACAATTGAATCCTAATAATAATATCATAATAGATCATTGTAATACTAGACTCTCAACCGACAATGAAATACCAACATAGACTTGTAATCTAATATCAGATAACAAAACAAAATCAATAACTAATCGTCATAAAAACTAACAAACTAATACATCTACCCAAAAAACAATATCGATCCTATGGTTAACACAGGTCTAAACCCACCTGAACTGTGGGGTCCGGCGAAGTAAATAGCTGCTATCCTTGTCGGTGGCATAATTCATGTCCTCTGCGCGCACTTGCGTAGCAATCCCCCTCTTGCTTAGAGCCGCCACAATTACCTGACCATCATTCTTTTACTGTTAATCAACTAGGTAGTTTAGGCACCCAATTCTTTCTTTAAAGAAAAAGAAACAGAGCCTCATGTGTACAGTACCTGAGAGATTCGGGTCAGAGGGCTGCCCTGCGGTATTTTGTTTCTGTACTTGCATGTGCCTAAAACAAATAAGACAAACACAAGTACAATGCTTATGGTCGAAAGCCCAAATCCCCATTGCCATCCCTTGTTGTCCTGTACCCACACCACTAATGTAACTGCTAACAGAGAGCCCGCACACATGCTGAACAAATACCAGTTAAAGAAATTCGATCTCTGCTTTCTCTCCTTTGCATCATATTCATCAAATTGCTCAGCTCCATGAACAGGAAGCGAACCTTTCAGGCCTCCCACGCCTAGAGCCACAAGATACAGCCCAATATATAACATAGCAGCTTCTGCCCCTTCAACCTGCTTGCAAACATTTGACAGATTCCCACGGTCACATGCAGGAGGCTGAAGAGAAGGGTAATGGGCTTGTATTGTCAATATCACCAGTCCCTGTATCATAATCCATAAGCATCATCAGTGTTGGAGCTTTGAATCAATCTTGCACAGCATCAATCACGCCTTCTTTTTTCAGATGCAATAGGTGGCTTTGCTTACAGATGCGATAGTGATAGGTGTTTTTGATTGCATATTGTATAGGATTGAACAAATAAATCTAACAATGAGCCCCAAAAAACGAATAATAAGTAAAGAAAATCCTGAAGCTAAACTTACCATGAGCTCCACGACAGTAAACGTTATTACAGTGAAGTAAGTGGTCATAAAAGTATCAGCTATAAATCCTCCCAAGAGTGCCAAGAGGAACGCCGTTCCCATGAAATTTGTCACCGTGTTGGCCGATTCGGCGAGCGAAAAATGCATGAACGAATAAAAGTAGTTTACTAAATTAGTAGCGTTGGCCAAAAATGCCAGGTTCTCGAAGATCTCTGACACTGCAATGCATGCTCACAATCAAAATCTAAATCAACAGAAGAATAAATTCGGTATTCTGAACACAAAACATACCCAATACGAATCCGGCAGCAAGGATTCCACCGTGCTTTGATTTTTCCACCGGCCGTTTCTTCCAGTTAACATATCCTTCAAGTTTGTACAATTCGCCTTGCTCAATTTCCTGCCCAATCCATTAAATCACAGAACATAAATAAAACTTCTAGTACAATCAAACACCACATTTTGGGTCTCCCAGCAAAATCTCTAATCTAAGTGAACTGATTATGTAATAATCCTCACCATTTTTACTGCAAAACCAGGCTCTTTCCTCCTTGATTCATTCAAAAGGCCCAAACAGAGAGTTCCTTGAATTGAATCGAAGGGGAAATTGTATATAAATAAGAAGTGAGACCTAAACAAGAGTAGGAGAGTTATCTAGGCCGCCAAACATTCCACATAAGCGAAAAACAGGAAGCGACGTGCAAACAGGCTCTATTTTAGGCTTGATGCCTGCAGAGCTGCACTTGACCTCGTTATAAAATGTTTAATACCCACGACTGTTTACAAGCTTTTTTCTCTGCTGATGGGATTGGGTGTTTCGTCGGTTGTAATAAAGTCAATTAATATGAAGGGCCCCGCTGAAGATATTAAAAAAAAGCGTCTAAAAGTTGTGCTCTCTCTTCAAGAATGCTGGGAAATTGTGTCTGAAAGAGGATAGGATACTCTTGCACGAAAGCAGTCCAGATTGTACGCTTCGAACCTTTGAACGGCAAATTGTAAAAATTCAACTTGACATAGCGCCTACTGTGGATGTAGATTTACCAGCTACCTTGCTTCTTCTTTACACCACCTATATTCAGTCCAGTCTAGAAAAAGTGTGCTAAAACTCGTGTTTTCCCTTTCCTGATTCTACCGTATTCTTGTTATGCATATTAACCTGCTTCACACCTGCATCATACCCACACTTTCCTCAAGCGTGTGTATTTTTAATCAATTTTATGGCCACAAGTCAACTATACATTTTAAAGGCATTTCTTTTAAGATTGTTTGAGGTAAATAAATGCTATTTTATTGGATTTTCTTATATTCTTATATCAAATTATGAAAAATATTGTACATCAATTTATGACAAAACAGGTGGGAAGGAATCACATTCTTTAAAAGTCTAATGAAAGAAATTTTTATATATAATATGGAAAAGTGATCAATAATTTAAGGTAAATGGATGAATATTTTCTTATATTAAATTACTTTTTGAATATTATATTATTATTTTAAGGTAGAAAGGTATCGCATAAAAGTTTATGTAAGAAATTATATATATATTTGAAAAAGTGATCTAAGTAGTAAAAGTTATTCCAATAAAAAGAGGAGTATTTCTATCATAGCACCTACTCCAACTATCTAGAAGGTTCTAGAAGGTCCTAACCATTTGAAATGAGCTCCCAAACCATGATGGTACCATCATTCTCTTTCCCCTTATTTATTTTGTATCAATTAGAAACATTACGTTGCCACCATCCATTATAAACAAATTGAAAATCTTCTGAAAAATAATTATGTGAGCTATTCAATTCATCTTTATATATCCACATAAGTATGTGAACATGAAGAATTTTAGAGCTTTGTCATTGTTAGTCCATTGAAAAGTACCTTTACCATGAGGTTGTGATGTGATAGCCTAGCCATGGGTTTTGTGAAGACCAATGACATCTTAATGGTAAGGAAAGCCATGGGAATTATGAAGAAAATGATGATAGTGATGTCTAGAATGATCACTATTGTTATGACTGTTTATGTGCTCTTATGGAGGGGAAGGTATTAGTGTAGGTATTGTCTTTATCTAACTAGTTAGGATATCACCATTACTAGCATAGACCTATTCACACATAAGCTTAAGTTTACTTAGAAATTTTGGTCTTTTGTCTCACCTCATGTGGTGTCGACACGTGTACTCCCTTTTGGAGACACTTATTGCATCTTGGCTTGCCATTTGCATGAGCACATGTCACTTTTCTTACGAGTGTCAGACCTATGTAGGGTTAGTCAATAGTCGCCGCCTACCTTCTTACTCCACTCACTTACCTTTGTATGCAAGCTTAGTTTGTACATTTTAGTTAACTCTTGCTAATATCAATTATCATTTTCATGTCATAATGATTTGTGGTTCGATCCTTGCTAGTTGATCTTGACATATTCCAACATGATATTAGAGCCATGCTAACAAAACCTTTACCAAACCTACACCTAGCCCAATAAATAGTTCCGCATAGATCCTTTTTTTTCAATTTTAATGTACTGATTTAATTGTTTATATCAGTAATTTTTCAATATATAGGTGCATGAAAATTGAAGTTTAATGTGTTATGATTGTTGAGTGTAATGTTGAATCCAATTTACAAAATGGCGATTGAAGCCATGAAATCCTTTCTACCGTATGTATATCTGTTGATAAGAGGTTTTGTCTCCAATGCTGTGAATAGTTCCTTGTTGCAGGCAACTTTGACTCAAATGGCATGAGGGAGAAAACCGCAAGATTTTAAAGGAAGCAATTCATCTCAAGGTGCCTAATTGGCCACATTTTGTTTGCATGCTCAAATTTGGCTCTCAGCACAGGCTTCCAATATTTGCATTTCTGCCATCACAACGAATTTCCCACCATATGTGCCTCTAATAGCGGAGCACTATAGTTATGTTTTTTTGCAAATTAAATATGGTGTGAAGACATTCAAAGCTCTTCTACCAATGTTGCAACATTTGGCCACCACCACTACCTCTTCAATGGCAGCCAGAAGCAAGTAACTCTAGAAGTGTCTCTCCTTCGATAAATAGCAAAACAATGAACACATGATTTTTGATGGCATTGTATCATGGGACTTGATCACTCCTATAGATAAGGTTTAAACCATCAATTTAAATCAATGTTTTTTGAGTCATCTAAAATGCTTGTAAACGGGGGGTTGGTTTTTTCATTTTGTCATTATTTTCATCTATGGAAGTGAAATTTGACAAATGTATAATCATTGGAAAGTATTTCACATACAATGCCAACATGGGGTTGGACATATAGGTTAGATCTCATATTAGAGTAATTTTTTCAATTTTAGTGTCGATATAATAAAAAATGGACCATTTAGCAAAAAATTGATTGTCAAATAAATTTTGAACAATATCTTGAAATTGAGTACTATCTTTTGCAAACTATAATATTTCAACAGTCCCTACACATTGGGATTTAATGCATAATTGTAAAAAGAACTAATTTATAAAATTTCAAAGCATGGGAGGGTTACCTAATATTGAATGAAGGGGGTATCTTGAGTCGTGTTTGCTAGAACTTTTGTGAGTCATGTCATGTACACTTTGATACCTTATTTACTATCATTTCTCTAGTGTTTTGAGTCACTTCTTTGAGCATTTTCGTGAATTCGAGCCTTTGAGCAATTACGCACCTTGAGCACTTCCACACCTTCTTGAGCACTATATGAGAAAGAGCAATGTAGTCCATTGACATGCATTGTAGCCTCAATACTTGTTGCTACATATGAATCAAAAATTGCTTCATAGAAAGAATGATGGATCCCTCACAACAAGATATTCGTACATGTTTTCTAGTATTGTAGATTTGGAAGACATCATTGAGGACATCAATCTTCTTTTTTATAGTTCTTGCATTGAGTTTAGAGACACTTCATAAAGAGCATCCAATGATTCAGTAAAACTTCGCATATCTTGATCATGTTCTACATCACCTATTGTATGAGAGTTTATAAGTGCTTCACCGAGGTTCTTTCTAGCAAGATATCACATCAATAATTTGAGTATCATCTTATGGGGAGCTACATAGTTTCTTGATTCTTTCTCTCACATGAGGGAAACATATTGTATAATTTCCCCTTTTTGGAGGGTGGTTTTCTTCCCATAAGGTTTTTTACCTTTCTCCACTTTATGGGAGACTTGCATTGTGCATAGGTACCTAGCATGGCTAGTTATAGTCTCAACCCTGCAAAACTATGTGAACATGAAGAATGTTAGAGAAAAAATTTCATGGTTTTCAGTTTCCAATTTGTTGTTATCTATTCATTAGTAGTCAATGAACACTTGTTCCTTTCACAATCTTGGTAGAGATTTAATAATATTCAATGAATATTGGGAGAGTGTATACTCATGGTTCAGTAGTTTCTAACTTTCACACTAGTGATTAATGGTTGTTGCATTAATTTCATGTTGTTAATATTCATATCTTTAGATGTTGCAATGATTATTATATTTTATTTTATAAATTTATGTTCACAAGACTGTCATTATAGCACTTGGAGGTTGAGTATTAAGAGGCATGTTAATAATTTATGCCAACTCCAAAAGCATTTCGATGATAGCTACAAATTTAATTTTCATTATTGACATTGTATTAAACATGTGTATCAACTAATTGAAAGGGGTATATATAATTTTCTTGGTAACTTGATGAGAGATGTTCTTCCCTATAGCCTTCATATGTATAGTGCTATAAAAATTTGGGATCCAAGATTATACATGAATAGTAGAATTGCCTCATAGTATAACAAATTTGTAACAAATAATTGTAACAAAGTGGAGCAATGGAATCATGGTGATAGAATATTCTTTAGATGGATTTGGGATTCCAAAATTACATTGGGTTTAATCTAGGATCAATTTGTGACTTAGTTGACATTACTTGATGACATTCAATCTTTGTGGGGAGGGGATTATAATGTCCGCATTTTTTGTCATTCCATCATCTTTGTTAGCTCCAAATTTCTTGGAGAGTGCTAGCTCCAAATTTTTTGGAGAGTGCTAGCTCCTTGTCAAAATAGAATTAGTTATTGGCATTTCTTTCAAGGGATCAAGATGAGATTGTTGATGTCTTTTGGGGATAGTTTCACCATTTTAAGTGCACTCCAAACATCTTAGCGAAATATTCTATTTATGAGAAGTATCAATTTTCAATTAATTTGAATCACAAGTGATCTTCTGAGTATGTTTGCACATTCAAAATTCACCTTCAGAATAGTTTTACATTTTTAATAATTTTTTCTAGATGTGTAGAAAATAATTTGCTAATTAATCATTAAGATATAAAAAAAAATGACAACTTATATTAACTATCTAACAAGGTGAATTTTAAGTGAATAAAATGCCAAAAAAAAAAGTAATTTAATAACATCACTTTATCTTGGCAAAAAGATGATATTTTAAAAAGTGATTATAAAATCAAATATTTGGAAATTTCCTTAGAAGGTTATGAAAAGGGTTGAATAGTGTAACACCTCGCCAAGGAACCCCGAGGATAACTCATCTAACTAACTAACCTCAATAAGGAAAACATATTTTTTTTCTAAAGGATACATTAACTCATTAAACTATAATAATGAATAACATAATATTTAACATGAGAACAACTTATCTAAGCACAAGCAGAAACAACTTAAAACAATAACACCTACATCCTCTAAGGTCCCCTAACATCGCTACAAGGCAACACTAACACTTACTAAGCATAAGAAGCAAATCTAAACTAACCATTGCATAACATAACGCCTTAACATAAATAGATGAATCTTAACATAGAAATGACATCATATAAGATCTAAACAACACGATTACCCTAGAAACTAGATTCATTTTAAATCCCAAATCCAAATGTTCCTAAGATTACTTTCCACATCATAACCATAGCAACTAAACTTAGATAAATGAAACTATGCTCATGAAATATCTTTTTATGTATTACAACTAAATCTGCTCACTAAGAACCTAATCATTCATAAGGGATAGATGGTACCAACACTATACTATCTAAACTCACAAAACAACCACATAGTTAACATCATTACTTTAAATTTACATTACATCTTCCTCTCAAAGAGAGTGTTTTTATAACATAATGAATATGAATGAAAACCTGCTCTAAATAAATAAATGAACCATTACATAGGAGAATACAACTTGCATCCTAATTCCAAAGCTCTAGCAACTGAAGAAGACATAATCCATCCATGAAGCTTACAAACATATCACCAAAATCCCAATGGAAGAGAGCATCAACCACCCGACCATGTGGAACCCAAAGGTCCACCCCCGTGTTCCGGAGAATGACATAAGGGCGCACACACCAAACATACTACTAAATATGACACTGACACATCCATGGAAATGTAATGAACACATGAATGTAAAAAAGACAAGGACTCGAACAATACATAGCACTGACTACCAAAGGTTTCCACAACACCACATGGGATAGGATAATAGGCTACAAAGTTATAGTGTAAATAAATACAAACATGCATCGACAATTAGATAACCCTAGATAAAGGAGTTGAAATGTAACTTAAACATGAACACAACTTTTTATATGACAAAGAAGAAATCAACAATTATATTTATTTTCAACTTAGATTTTTTAATTAAAGAGTATGCTAGTAATCTAAAATGATGCTCTATGGTTAGTACATCCATTAGACTTCATGATGATATGTTCTATATTCTAGTTCAATTATGTAGGTATAGAGTTAATATTTGAACTTGTGGATTTGATGGGTTGTATTTGTGGAAAGTGCCTTTCTCCCCAAAATTGATCTATGAATTATTGACCTTCAAAACTTGTTTTTGTTAGAAATCTGAATTTACCTATGACTTGGCAGTATTTATACATACAATTGAAGTTTTTTATGCAAGGGCTATTCTTCTTAGTCCAACACATTTAGGAAATTTAATGATTTAAACAAGAAATTTAGACACACCAAACAACCATGGAGTAGTGTCGTATTTTTCTATGACACTAATGTTGGTTGTTGATTTAATAGCAATTTATAGTACTTATTAAGTGATAACACAATAATTAGAACCAAGAAAGCTTGATAGATCTTGGATACTAAGAAAATTAAGATGTGTACTTTTGGACAACACTCTTGCGTGCAAATCAAATATCTCACATGTATGTTAACAACTAACAATAAATAGGCAGTTCATTTAGGTCCACAAATGAATTTGAATGAACAAAGTTTACAATTCACATCCATAAATGTTGATTTGAACTAGATTAAGTTATTAAAAACACATATTCTCAAAATAAATAAAAACATATTCAACCAAAACTCTAATTAACTATTAACTTTATATTAAAATATACCATTATCATGCTAATTGTTACATATGAGACAAACCAATCAAATTAATTACTAAACAAATAAGATGTGTATAATAATTTGGTGAACTAAAATTAGGATGAAACCCTAAAGGCCAAGATGTAAGGGGTATAAAATAACATGGGTTCATCAAAAAGAGAAAAGTAGTTGTTATAAATTATATACGGTAAACAAATAGAAACATGCACAAACAATTAGACAAACCTAGATAAAGGAGTTGAAGTGTAACTTAAACATGAGCTTGCCTTTTATATGGAAAAGAAGGAACCAACAATTGTCTTTGTTTATAACTTAGAGATTTTTTTATTGTAGATTATGTTCAATAATCTAAAATGAAGATCTATGGTTAGTACATCTATTAGACTTCATAATGATTGTTTTATATTCTAGTTCAATTTTGTAGATATAGAGCTAATATTTGTACCTATGGATTTGATGGGTTGTATTTGTAGAAATGATCTTTCTCCACAAAATTTGTCTATGTGTTATCAAACTCGAAAACTTGTTTTCCTTGGGAATCTCAAAATTGCCTAAAAAGTAGTATTTATATATACAATTGGAGTTTATTATGCAAGGCTTTTTCTTCTCAGTCCAACACATTTAGGGAATGTAATGATTTGAATAGTTAGAGACACTCCAAGCAACCATGGAGTAGAATAGTATGTTGTTATGACACTAATGCTAGTTGCTAATTTAATAATATTTTATAATACTTGAACAATGATAATGCAATAAAGACAAAAAAGTTTGGTAGATCTTAGATACTAAGAAAATTAAGATTTGTACTTTTAGACAACACACTTGCGTGCAAATCAAACATCTCACATGCATATTAACAACTAACAATAAATATGGGGTCTATTTAGACCCACCAATAAATTTTGATTCAAAGTCTAGGATTCAAAATCCATAAATATTGATTTGACCTAGATTAAGAAATAAAACTACTACATACTCCCAAAATGATAAAATCAGATTCAATAAAAAAACTCTTATTAACTATCAACTTTATAGTAAAATATACCATTAACATGTTAATTATTACATATAAGACAAATAAATCAAATCAATTATAAAACAAACAAATAAGATTTGTATAATAATTTGGTGAATTAGTAACCATGCGAAAGCTTTGTTGACTTGGTCGAACTAAATAGAGGGATTTGAATTCTATAATGTGAGGTTGCATTCATGACTCGAAGGGAAAAAGAAATGCAAGGCTATCTATCCACAATGCACGTGCTACCATATAATTTAAATGATAAATTTATTTTATCTAGATGTTTGAGGCATACGTGGCACTAATATGTATCATCAACTTCCTTTTACCCCTTAGTTGGGGTCACACAATCTCTTATTGATATGACAATGTCCTTATTGGAATACTTTTTTAATTAAAAATAAAAAAGATGTAATCGTGTATCTTACACAAAGTATTTAGTTGGGACGACGTTTTACAAATGTATAAAGCATCGAATCGCAATCCCTCTTTATTATTTTGCGTAAAACGTGAATGCGGAAATACCTATAATAATATCTAACGGATATGCACTCGTTATCTAGAACAAATGAATTGAAATATTCGTGAAAGAAAATTGTGGAAGATTTTTTTACTCAATGTTTTGGATAATATATGTTGATTATATTAGGAATAAGGGCCCACTTTTATTTTAAATAAAAAAAAAATTAATAGATTTTATCGAATTTAGGAATTAAGAAATGTACAATAAGAAGTTGACTTTAAATAATAACACAATTAAATTGGAAATAAGGTTAATGAAGATAGAGTAGAAAATTGTCAAAGAAGTTAAATAAATAGGGAAGGATTCTTAACCCTGAAATTTGGTTTATAAAAAGTTTTTTAATTTTAATGAGGCGCATCCACGATCCATTGTGTGCTATCATCTATAGAGTTATTACCTTCTATGTGAAGTTTCTTAGCTTATAATTTCCTTTAATTCTTTTTAGTGGAAGTTACATAGATTAGTTTGGAGATTAAACTTGCAAACTAGGAAATGTTGTACTTTTGGGAAATGGAATGAAATTTTTCTATTCCATAAAACCTAAATTAGCAACTGCACCTTAGAGTGCAATGGGTAAGTTGAAAAGGTGTGGGAGGTCTATTAGAAGAAAATGATCTATTTTTTTACATACATTTTTGTTATACATGAGGTAAATTGGTCCTAGGTCATTTATAAAATGGTGTTGCTTGTGCAAGAAAGGACATAATGCAAAAGGGATAGCTTCAAATAAACTATACATCCACTTGAACATGGATCCAAACATGACTGGAATAGAAATCTAAATTATGAAGATAAAGTTGAAGCAACAAATGTGATAGACAAATATGGTTGATAAATCAGAAGTGACAAATGTGATAGACAAATGCAGCTGATAAAGCTAAAGCAAAAAATATGATAGACACATGTGGCTGATAAAGTTGAAGCGACAAATGTGATAGAAAAATGTAGTTGATACATTATATTGTGATATTTTATTTAGACTTTATGCAATGTTGTGATATGCTTTAATTTGAGCTGCAGTGTATGTTTTCATGCAGTATTTCCTTATTGATGTTTAAATGCGATTTTATTGGATTACTGACATGGACTGACATATTCATTTTATACGTACGATGAGTTATATACATGTTTCATGTTTGTAAGTGTATGAGGTGCGAGGAGATGATTTTCCTTTACTCACTTTAGTGAGACAGGGAATGCCATGATTCTCCTTCACCGATGTGTTTTTTGTGGTTGTATACATATGCACATGTGGTTTGTCGATGCAGGGAATTGCATGTACAAGTATCGTGTAGGTACAGGGTATCGTCTCCACCTGGCTTCACAGATCTGAGCGTACCTTACTGATTCGATGGAAGTGGAGGAGATAGTCCTAAGATCTACATTTTACCCTTGTCATGCTCAAAGTGAGTGTTCCTGTTGTTCGTCAATTTCCCTTTGTTTGGTATTTGAGTCGTGTGTTTATTTGATTTATTCTAGTTACGTATTATGCTTTTGGTAAAATTGATTATTAAATCCTAAAGTATTTAGTTAGATTAAATGTGCTTTTATGCATTGGTAAATAAAAGAGATTACAATTAAATAGTACCCTTTTTGTGATTAGTCGTTAAATCGAATTGTTTAATTTATTAACTTAGCAAGTTGGATTAAATGATAATTTCCAAATTGTAAATTAAATGTGTTTTAATGGGAAAAGTTTATTTGAAAGTAAAAAATAAATAGATAAAATCTTTTCTTTCTCATTTACTTTTTGAATAGAAATTTGAGTTTTAATTTATTTGGGAAATAAAAATTTGGAGAGAAGAATTTTTAAAAATTTACTTTATGATGAATGAATTTGATTAGTTGAGAAAAATTTCAACCTAAAATAGTTTTAGGTTAATTTTTTTCTATTTCTACCTTGTTCTTCACGGGAATAGAAGGAAGTTTTTTGGGATTGAAAAATTGGTTTTCACCCTAGTGGAGGAATTTGCTCAAATTGCAGGAATTGGCTCTTCTCATTTGGTAATCCAGGATAGCTATTGAGGTTGGTTGTAAAAATCTTTGTTTCAAGTTCTTCTTTCTTTGTTTGAGAAATTATATCCCTGTGTGTTTGTGTTTGAATATTGTGTTTTGCAACCAAATTATATTTGTGTTGAAAGGAATAGAAGTTGAATCTATTTGGAAATTAAATCCTCCTTGTTTTCTTTTTAATCAATTTCTAGATTGTTGAATCTTTGAAATTTTAGAGAAAAATTGGGTGTATTCTGGGTGTTTGAGAAATCAACAAAATTTCTATTTGAAACATTCAATTTGGGTATGAAATGAAAAATTAGTTTTGTATTTATAAAATTCAATTGGGTTGTAGTTAAAAATTTGTTCAATCTTACCTGTGTGGGGTTATGCTACCCAAATTTACCCAGATTTGGTAAATCCTGGGAGTGAGATTGTTTTAAAAAAAATATTATATTCTTCCTCTGGTTATCATCTAAGAAAATTTTTGAGTTATCTTGTTTTGGGGGGTTTTCTTTTTGAGTAGTAACATTTGTTTAAAAAAAAAAGAAATTTACTTATTAAATTTTATTGTATTAATTTTGTTTGAACTCAGAAATTTCTGAGTTCTCTGTGTTTGATCATGGCAAATTGTAGTTGTTTTGTTTTTTTTTAATATTTTTATTTGCGTGAGATGGGGGAGCCAGGGCTCGACCCCATCCTCACGATAGCGGGGGGGGGGGGGGGTTGCTTTGTGTGAGTTGTTGCCCTGTGAGCAGCGTTGCCTCACGTATGTGATGGCAACACTGCCTCACATGCGTGAGGAGTGCTGCTCAAGTGCCTCCCCCTTTGAGAGAGGGGCCCACGTGGCTATGAAAAGCCACATGGGTTGCTTTTAAAAGAAGTTTTTTTTTATTATTTATTTTATTTTAAATTAATTTATAATTAAATATATATATATATATATATATATATATATGATTTTATGTTAGTTTATATATATATATATTGTAAAAAAAAAACATAATTGATTTGGATAATGAATAGATATTTTATTTGGAAAAAGAATAGAAAATGATTATTTTATTTTGGGGAAAATATTAATGTTCGATTAATAAATAAATGAGTTTATTTATATTTTTATATGTATAATTATATAAATGGTATATTTATTTTTATCTATTGGGAAATGGTGATTTTCTATAAAATGTTGTATTTTGGAAAATAGAGGAATTAGAAAACCTGGGTCGATTGACATTATTAAACGAAATTGAAAATAGATGTGCGTGTTTAATTATTGTATTTGCATTGGTTTTCAAAACTGCGAGTCTTTGGTCAGTTTATTAAATGTGGTCATATGGGGGTTTTCAAGGTTGTGCATTTCTCGTGTCCATGTTTTGTCAATTGGTTAACCTTATGGGAGGGTTGATTTCGGCCAAGTGGTTTTCTACAGTATTGAACTCCATGTACTCTTTTTTTGTGTATACCTTGGTTTTGGGAGTTCATGTGATTTTGTTTGGTGTCATATGGGAGAGTGGCTTTCGATTGGGGGCCGCGCCCAAAGTGGTTAGTTGGGTAACCCATTGAAAGTTTATTTAAGTAAGTGGTAACTTAAAAATATCTTTAGGGGGCTTGGTAGATGAAACAGTAAATAAAATAACTATGCCTCGTTCATGGTTGAGTGCTGGTACAGACTCAGGATGCAGCGAGAAGTCCTGGAATGGCAAACCAACAACCTTGTCCTTATGAAATGATTGTTTGGGTCCACATGAGACTTGGATGGGGTTGGGGGTTCAGGAGAGGTTACTAGGATAACCCATGATGGGGGTCAAGACTTATGGAGGTCTGTCAGGATAACCATACCAAGCTATGTGATGACACTCTTCCCTTATGGTCACTAGTGTATAGTCTTGTTGATTTTCTTTGTTATGATGTGGAGTCATGTTCTGTGAGTTTACTGTTTGTGAGTTGATCTGATGTTATGTGAGACAATGTATTCTTTCCTTGTTTTCTAGTGGGTCTTAGTGCTATCTCCTAGCACGGAGGGGTGGTTTTTTTGAGCCACATGGTTGGGTGGTAGTGCCTCTTTCCATCAGTAACATGTTCACTTGATTCTTGCGAGGGTTGACTTTGTAGGTGTTCCAGTTGCTCTTTGGTCTTGATCATCTTCTTGTTCCAGTTGGATTCCTTTATACTCCTTGGATTCATTATTGTACCTATTTGAACCTTATGAGTTCAGTTGTATCAATTGTATTACTATGCCTTTTTGGCATGTTGTAAACTATGTAACTCATTATATGATCTTCTATTTAATTCATATGTTATCTTGTAATTTAAATGCAATGTATGTGAGGTATTATAGTTGTTCTAGATTTTTTAATGTTAATTATGGGGTTAATGAATGAATTATTGTAGTAAACTTGATGTATGTAATCATTAGTATGTAATGAAATCAAATGCAAGTATGTAATTTCAAGCATGTCTAATTCAGTTCTTTAAATGAATATTGTTGCAATGTATTAGGGATAGTTAACATGCATCATAAGTGGTTAAGTGAACCTTAAGCTTTTAGTTTCTTTTTATAGTAATCTTCTTTGGAAACCCTTTAGGAATATGGATAAGTCTTATGCTTGCGTAATTAATTAGTGCAATGTTATAACTTAATGCACCTTAATGATATGTTATGTAAAAAAAAAAATATTTCCACTTTTATTCCTATGTTTTAGTGTGATCCTTTTGGGCTTCACAACAACTATTTCGAGATGACTTAGAGATCCAAGGAGGATACATTAGCTAGGATGAGATGGTTTGATCAGGAGAGGCACTACAAGATGGCATATAGGTTGTTGCATACAAATGAGAGAGAGATCAAGAGTGACAAGGGAAGGGTCATCAGGAGTAGCAAGTTTGATAGGGGTAGGTGGAAGGCGACCACCACCATCACCAACAATAGAGATAGGAAGGACCAAACCATAATTAATGGCTCTTACACCTTTGAGACCAACCATTTTTGAGGGTGGGAGTTCATCAAAGCCCCTATTCACTCCTCATTTTGTATCAATTTTGTATCATTATGTGTACACACCTAGTGTGATTTTGAGGTTGATAGTAGCTATTTATGATTTTGACATCATTGTATATGACGCATTATTTTTTGGATATATATATAGGAGATGAGATCTATTCCAAGTGGTGCCTATATGGATTTATTTATGATTTCATGATGGTCTGTGTTCATGTATGATGTACTATATGTGATGTGATGGTTCTATTACGCTTTTCTATGATGCTCATGTGATGGATTATGCATGGTGGACTATGATGATTTCTACATGTTTATGATGACTATGCGATGGATTATGCATGATGGACTATGATGTTTTTGATGATGATGACAATGTATGATTTATTCTATGTATTCTTACCATGATGGATGTATAATTTTATTATGTGGATATGAATGTATGAGCCTATGATGATTATGATTATGTACTAACCTACCTTGATGTAGGATGTATGTTATATAGTACATGCATGACCCTAGTATTTTTGGTGTGTCAAAAAAGGGTTTATTATGGAAATGCAGAGACCTTAGTAAGAACAATAGCAAGCCATGATGTAGATGGGTAGGTTATTATGGAGTTATGGGATGTGAGTGTGTGCATAGTGAAAGGAATGATGTATAATTTTAAAGGAGGGAGGAGAAAAAGTCCCTACACATGGCATCAATTACTTGGTTTTCACCATGGTACTTGCCCAGGGCATAACCAAAGTGGTTTTCATCGTTGGATGAATTTATTTATCTTTACTTTTTTTTTTTCATTTTTTTGTGTCACACAAGATGCCTATTTGCCAACTTTTCATCAAGGTGACAATTTTTATTTTTATTTTTTTGTATTTTGATATTTTTATTTTTTTTGTATTTTTAAGGGATTCTTTAAAGGGCTATGTGTATAATCTACAAAGGTGCATGCTATTGAGAGGATCACCAAGTGGTTCACCTTCAAGAGTAGATAATTAATATCCTTTAGAGGCATAGACTATTGTGACAATATAGGGACCAAGCCAATTAGGTTCAAATTTGCCCTATTTCTCTTGATCTTGTTGATTCTAAGGATTTTCATTGAGAACCAAGTCACCGCCTCAAATGTGAAAAGTTTTATCTTATGATTGTAGCTTCAACTTGTGTTGTTGGTATGCCTTAAGATGAATGAAATTATTCTATTTTTGATCATTCAGTATTTCAAGGTCTTGTAACTGGGAGACTCTGTAATCGTCATCACTGATAATATTGAGCAAGGAGACATGCAAAGATGGTAACTCAACTTCAATGAGTAAGATAGCTTCAACATTGTAGACAAATTACTATGGTGTGGCTCCAGTGGGTGTGCAGTCACTTGTGCAGTAGGCCCACAAGGCAAGATTAAGTTGTATGTGCCAATCACATCCAACATCATTGATTGTCTTTTTGTTAGACACCTCAACTTGACCATTGCCTTGGGATAATATGGAGTGGAGAAATGGTGTTGGATATGAAATTTTTCACAGATCTCACAAACATCTTGATTCTTGAAAGGACGCCTATTATCCATGATGATGAAAATGGGAACATAATATCAACATATAATGTAATTAAGGATGAATGTGGCGATTTGTTTGTACCGATAGCGTGTTAGGGGAATAGCTTTGATTCACTTTGTGAAATACTCAATGGTGGTTATTATGAACTTGTGGCCATTGGAGCATGGAGGGTGAATATTGCCCACAAGGTTGAGTCTCCATTATTAAAAGGGTCAATGTGTTGTGATTGGTTATAGTTCCTATATTGGCGCATGTATTAAGTCTCCATGGATCTAACATTGTTTGTATTTTCTGACAAATTAGTAGGCATCTTTCTCCATAGTGGGCTAGAAGTAACTAGTCTTCATTAGTTTCTTAGCTAAGATTGGACCACTAGAGTGAGCCCCAAATATACTTTCATGAACTTCTTGCAATGCGGTTTGAATTTCCTCACTTTTTATAAATCTAAGGAGAGTACCATCAAGACCCATGCATAAAAGGGTGTTAGCAATGATGACATATTGAGAGGTTTGGAAAATGAAAGTACAATGTTGGTTGTTAGAAAGGTTAGGTGGAAGGGTATTATCATGGAGGTAAGAGAATATATCACCATACCAAGGGGAATCTAGACCAATAACACATATGATCTCAGATGAAGGGATATTATATGCGAGGACCAAGAGATTATCTACCGAGAATTCACAACAAGTCATATATTGCAGAATGTCAATCAAAGAAGCTATTGTTGTAAAACCCTACTAAGGAACCCTAGAGGAACTAACAACTAACATACAAAATAGCATAGAAATCATTTAAAAAAAAAACTAACACTTAATATCATCTAACACATCATACAAACAACCATTAAAATGCACAAGAAGAAGATAACATACATTCAAAATCTATGTCTTCTATGGGTTTCCTAATGCCACTACTATGCAACACAACTAAAACATAAACAAGAACACATAATTATTAATGAAATAACTATAGCATTATATAACATAAATAATATCTACATTTACAACTATGTTCATTCAAGCACCAAGACAAATGTTCCTATGAAAACCTTTCAACATGAAATAAGATAGGACATAAAATTGCATATTGGTAGTCGGTACCAACATCGATGCACCTAAACTATTCCATCATTACATTGAATAATAATTACATCAATCTAAATTACATCAACCTCCTTATGGAGTGATCAAGAATGAATAACAATACAGTTACGGTGCTTCTAAAAAATACATAACATATAATTCAATTATTGAATATCTTGAATTGAATGATAAAGGTAATAGAATGAAGAAGACAAATATCTTTCCAAATGCACACAAATAATACATTGGTCCCCAATGGAGGTTGGCAACAACCAACCGACCATGTGGAACCCTCAAGTCCACCCCACCATGCTCAAGAGATAGACACAAGGCCCCAAACACACCAGCAAACAAGGAAGGGAAACAAGGTCTACTCTCAAGCACAACACCAACATCCAAGGGAACACAAGGTATACACAAGTATATAACACATAAGAGGAAAAGTATCAAACATGACAAGGATTCACTAGAGACTTCCACTCACAACCAAACAAGATAGGATACTAGAGTAAAAGAAGGAAAAAGTGTCATCACATAGCCTCAAGATGAGTTGCCCTGATAGCCTCTTTAGGGCCCCAACCCCCATTGATAGCTCATGGGGAACCAAAATAATCATTTCATGAAGACAAGGAGGTTTGATTTTTTCAAGATCAATGCCCCATAGACGACCATGCCTTCCCTATCTGATCCTTAGTTTGTATAAGAACTCAAGGCCATGGATGGGCACCATATTATCTTATTAATGTGCTTTACCCTAATTCATTAATTAGGTTAGCACTTGATTAAGAAACTCTCCAATGAGATCACTTGAAACACATGTTACTATAATGGGGTGAAAATATTAGGGTTTCCACCATAAGAAGTGTTGGGTGAAAATTTTGCAAACTGGGGAAGTTTACCAAATTGTGGATTTTCCACAGTATGTGAGATTAAGTTTCTCCTAATTTATAAGGGAAGTCTCCCGCTTTTGTTTATTACTCTCTTAATTTAGAATACAATACAAACTATGATTTCTAATCTAAACACAAGTGATACATCATCATATTCTCTCTTTAGAATAGATGTTATTTTTTATCAGGTTGAAAGCACCAGAATACTGAGAAGGGGGGTGAATAGTATTCCCACTTAATTAAAACAATAACCTTTTTTACCAATTGAATCTATTCTCAAAATATCAAATAGACTTGACTGAATTAAAACAGTTAATGCAGAATAAACAAGAACTTAACCACAAGATGAACACCAGAATTTGTACATGGAAAACCCAAAATAGGAAAAACCACGAAGAGTGTTAACTCCCAAGAAAATATAACTAGTTATAGTTGTGTTTACAAACAAGGTGGCCCACTACAAGGTGGCTCACTACCAGATTACAAAAATAGCTCATTGCCAGAATGCTCACTATAGATACAAAAAGAAACGACTAACGGTCAGAATGCTCACTACAATTGAAAGGGTTGAACTGAGAAAGTTTGCATCTCCAAATGCATGAAATTAGTTCCAAGTTAATCTCATATTACAAATATCATACTTTACAGAAAATTTGGTTAGAGATCTTTGCACCATTGTTTCGCAACAGGTTTGGTAAAGGAATATTGCACTACTGATTACCTTCAATGTCTACAACTCTCACATACACTACTTCTTTCACTGCCAACTATCTTTTGCACATTACACATACTCACTCTTGATCAATTTTCTTATCTTCTTCATCACTCATGAACATATATATATATATATATATACCAGAGGTTAGCAATATAAATTAGTGTGTCATCCAAGCCCAACATGTTATCAATAATCTCATGTCGGCTTCCACAATACTTCTACACAATTCCTTTACATACTTCTGATTACCAAAGCATATACCATGATTACCAAAAAAGGGAAAGGGTCAACTAGACCAAAGAGAATAAATATATCATTATAAGATTAAGCTCAATACCTCCAAGATGTAGACTCCACATGTACCAAGGAAACCACAACCACAAAACTCAAAGAGATACTTCTGATAGATACCAAAAATTGCAAACACCAAGACACATAACTGATACTTGGATCAACTAGAATTCCTAACACCAAGATACTGAGGTCAATGGGAACTCAATGGGACCTCAAAAGGTCATCACCCAAAGTTGTCCATGCTACATAATAACTTCTAACCAAAAACCACAACACCTGAACTGCACATACATATCTATAACACTTTGCACAACACCCATAACATCCATGACATCCAGACTAATATTTGGGCCTCCATACATTGTCTGATACAAAACTGAATGACTGGTTTGACATCAATGACAACATTATTCACACAAGTCTAACAATCTCCCCCTTTGTCATGGATGGAAAAACATATTCAAAACATGACTGCGCCAACTCCCCATTACTCCTGCAATTCCTCAAAACCATAATCCTTAAACTCATATTCCTTTTTCCTTTCTCCCCCTTCTTGACATCAAGGACAAAGGATGCCACTAATGAAAAAAAAGAAAGATCACACACACACACACATATACATACATACATACATATATATATATATACATATACATATATGTATATATACATATACATATATGTATATATACATATACATACATATATATATACATAGATGTATATATACATATATATACATATACATACATATGTATATATGTATATATATGTATATATATGTATATACATATATACATATATATACATATACATATATATACATATGTGTATATATACATATATATACATGTATATACATATATACATATGTATGTATATGTATATATATGTATATATAACTAAAAAATGTGTCTTACACAAAAACTTTCAGCCACTCTTCTTCGGAAATATAAGCTTGTACTTTTTCTTCAGTTCTAGAAGAAGGACTTCCCAAGAATGTATAGTCAATTTGATACTCACGGAAAGGGTTCTGCACTCAACCTACAAATCAAAAGAATTTGAAAGGTTATCTAGAGCAATTGGATTCTTCTCATACTCTACTGCATTCTCAAGCAAAACTGAAAAGTGTTCTAGCTTAGCTTCAACAATCTATTTAACTTTTCAAAACATGCTCACAAATTGTTCTTTCTACCTTTGCAACAAAAGAAGCTTAGCTTGAAGAGAATTAACTCTTTTCCTTTGCTCACCATCCTTATCATCCATAAAGTCAAAATATTTATCTAGACTTGTCAGTTCGGATTCAATAACATCAATTCTACCTTTGTGCTTCACAACTGTTGCCAACCAAGATATACAATATCTATAGATTGCTCTAGCACTGCGGATACAATCTCTCAATTCCTCTATGCAATTTGACAAATGCTTTTGAGCAATAGCACATTCATTCAACAAAGACTTTTCATATCTAGGTCTTTTTCTTTAGTTGACTACTCAGACATTCTTTCTTTCGAGATCTCAATCAACAGTCCCAGAAGTAGATTACTGATATCTTCTAGACTAATATTGTTCCAGATCAAGTGCTTTATCAAAATGATTTTTTTTTACTCGATTGAGGTTAGCCATTTCTGCACTGACAACCAAATTTAACAAATTAGACTCATCATCTGAGTCTGTAGCTTCTTGCTCATTCACTTTTGAAACTCCTCTAGCTATAGGGGATTTTGGATCATCAATTATCACAAGATCTATCTTGCTTTTATTTGACTCTAAAATACCAACAAGAATAGTATGTCTCCTTTTCTTCTTTCCAGAAGATGATTCTCCAAAACCGTAAGAGAAAGAAATAGAAATTGGGCCAACTCTCCACATATCCACAAAAGATTAAAAAAATTATTGCAAATCTCCTCTCTATTATTCAAACTATTTAGATATCTAAAAAAATTGTCTTGCAATTGGCACACTAGATTCCCAAATAACATTATCTTTTCCCAAAAGGGATTCTAAACAGTACATGACTAAACTCACAAGCAATGACCCATAGCAGAAGGCATAATTTTTCTCCTTTGTCATTTTGATATTTTCTAATAACAATTCTTTTAGTAACTCACACAAGTCAAATGATTTGTTCTCCATCACAAAAATAAATGTCATATATACTACAATTACTGAGGTGGATCCTTCCCTATTTTTGAAATAGACTTTGTAAGAGATGCCATAGGCAACATACCTCACTATTGGGTTGATGATCGTATTGATGATTAGAGCTCATTGATCACCCTTCACACCGGTTAAGGCTTCCACTTCCCTATTCAAAATCAATTTCTTTGTCAGAACTTCTCCATTATTGCACAAGTCGGTGATCTTAGAAATGAATTCCTTCATAATTAGTTAGGGTTTATTCAACATGATGTATTTATCTCGCACATGGCTAAGGATTACTCTTATTGCCTCTGCATTGTTGAACCAGGAAAATTCGGTCCATAGATTCAAACCTTTTCCTTCTAACTCTTTGACCCTCTATAATTCATCATCCTTCAAACCTGCTTCAACGACTCTAATATTATTTGGACTAAACTCATATTGGAGCAGTTTGTCCATAATCTAAAACTCTTCGCTGCTAGACTCTCTGACGATCATTTTTCCTTCCATGATTACTCTTTACTACTCACTTTACTATTTCTCTACTATTCACAATGATCTAAAGCAAATATAATTGATATGAAAGAAATAAAACTCAAGAACTAATACTTATCTTACTAAAGATGCTTCATTAGGGTTTTTCCACCAAGAACTGTCTTTTTGATGATGTCATCATGATTCCTTTGATTACCGGATACCACTCAAGCACTATCATGCCAGATTAGTGACATGATCCATTCAGATAGGGAGACTAGAAGATTTTTCTTTCAGATCAAAACTTCCCCTAACCCGAAGCTCTAAGCTTAATTTTTGGAGGAAGAGGTGTTTGTACTAGATTCTAGTACTTCAGGATCACTTCATTTGTTCTCATTCTTCTTTCTCCAGACCAAGTTTTCCTAATTATTTGATTCATCATTCTTCATTGCACTCTTTTTCAATATATTTTTCCTTATTTTCTTTCTTGCATTGGTTAGCATAATGCCTGGGCTAATTGCACTTGAAACAAATAGCAATTTTCTTCTTAAATCTTACCAGATGAGATTTGTATCTGTGTTGACTGGCCTTGTGTCCATAGATATTGCAATTGTAACAATTTCCTTGAAGTTATAAATCTTCTTATTTGCAACAACCAGGTTATAATTGCGATTCACAACATGACTCCTACAAAGGCTTGCCTTATGTCCAAACATCTTGCAACTATAACAATGAATGTTTCTATAGTTCACTGCCTATGTCCAAATTTATTGCATTTAAAACAATATCCATTAAAAGATGGGTACATTTGTGCATTGGGCTATCAGATCAATGGTCTTCTTACATTTGATTTTTGATTCCAGGATTTATTCTCATCTTCTGACTTCTTCTTTGATTCGGCTTTGACTTCCTTATTTTCTTTAACATTCTGATCTGGGCACACACCATTTTGGTAACCAAGTCTGGTTTTGTTTGAATTAACTTGCTGCATATTGATCAAATCTTATATAAGCTTGATACTATCAAGGACCTTGTTCTCTACCTTTAGATTCTTCACTTCTTTCTCAATCTTTTCACATTCTTTAGATTTTAGCTTTAATGTCTCTTTCAGGAACTGCTCTGTCTTATCCTTTTCCTCTATCTTCTGCATCAGGTCTTTGATGGTCTCATTCACTTGATTCAACTCATTGTTAACCTCCTTATGTCTCAACTTGAATTTCTAGTTTTTCTCTCTCAGCGTCTATACACATTCATTTTCAATCTTCACATTCTCCTTCAGTTCTTCATTTTCTGATTCAACACTTTTGAAATCTTCAAGAGTTGTCTTCAATTCTTCATCAAAGTATATAGGTTCCATGGCTCAACCAACATGGATCTCCCTCAAGCAGTTAGGCTTTCCAAGCAAGGGACCAAAGCTCTAATACCAATTGTTGATCAGGTTGAAAGAACAAGAATGCTTAGACGGGGGGTGAATTAGTATTCCCACTTAATTAAAACAATAAACCTTTTGTACCAATTGAATCTATCCTCAAAATATCAAATAGACTTTACTGAATTAAAAATTTTGATGTAGAGTAAACACGAAGAACACAACCACAAGATGAACATTGGAATTTGTATGTGGAAATCCCAAAATAGGAAAAACCGTGCAGAGTGTTAGCTCTCAAAAAATATAACTAGTTATAGTTGTGTTTACAAATAGGGTGGCTCATTGCCAGGTGGCTCATTACTAGATTACAAAAATGGCTCACTATCGGACTGCTCACTATAGATACAAAAATAAACAGCTAACTATCAGAATGCTCACTACAATTGAAAGGGTTGAACTGAGAAAGTTTGCATCTCCAAATTCATGAAATTAGTTCCAAGTTAAGCTCATATTACAAATCTCAGACTTAACAGAAGATCCAGTTAGAGATCTTTGCACCACTATTCTGCAATAGGTTCGATAAAGGACTACTGCACTACTTATTACCTTCAATATCTGCAACTCTCACATAAATTGCTTCTTTCACTGTCAACTATCTTCTGCACATCACACACACTCAGTCTTGATCAATTCGCTTCTTATTCATCACTCATGAACATATATACATATATCATTGGGTAGAAATATAAAATAGTGTGTCAGCCTAGCCCAACACGTTATCAATAATCTCATGTCGGCCTACACAATACTTCTACACAATTACTTTACATACTTTTGATTACAAAAGCATATATCATGATTACAAGAAAAGGGTAAGGGTCATCCAGACCCAAGAGAATGGCCTTATCACCATAAGATTAAGCTCAATACCTCCAAGATGTAGACTCTGCACATACCAAGGAAACCACAATAACAAAACTCGAAGAGATACTTCTAATAGATACGAAAAACTGCAAACACTGAGACACATAACTGATTTTGAGATTAGCCAAAATTCCTAACACCAGGATACCAAGGTCAATGGGAACTCAATGGGACCTCAAAAGGTCATCATCCAAAGTTGTCCATGTTGCATAATAACTTCTAACCAAAAATTGCAACACTTGAATTGCACACACATATCCATAACATTTTGCATAACATCCATAACATCCATGACGTCTAGACTGATATCTCGGCTTGCATACACTGTCCATTATAGAACTGGATGACTGGTTTGACATCAATGACAATATTATTCACACAAGTCTAATGCTTATTATTCCATCTTTTTTGAGAAAAGAATTTACAATGACGAGTAGTAATAACTATACTAATTTATAAGTTACAAATAAACAACTTAGAGCATGCGAATGGTCAATACAAAATAAAGAAGAGAACTTTCCATATAGGCTCAAAGTCCTCCATTGATTCTCTAGGATGAGAGAACAATGCTTGAGCTCAAATTATGACAATTTAGTATTATCCTATCAACCTTTCTTGAAATAACTTTTTTGTAAGCCACTGTATTAATCAAGATAATCAAAGTAAAGCACAAAGTCCTTATCTTGATCTCTTGTTACAAATTTTGATAATATTTTCTTGAAATAACAATATGAAGCTCAAATTATTCAAGTTATTATCTCCTTCTACCAAGATAAAAAAATGAATCACACAATCTTTAAAATGCTCTTCTTATAATTCAACTAACTTTTCTTCAAAATAACGAGATGAAGCTCAAAGTCTTCAAAATGTTATCTCTTTCACTAATCACTAAGATCCTAGTAAAAAAGAGCTGAAATATGACACAAAGTTCGCAAGAGAACACTTATTCTACTATTTAACAATATCTTCCCAAAACACTTTTACTTAATCAAAACAATATTTTAGTAAGAATGCTCTCACCATAAACACAATGAATTCAACACAAAGTTTGAATGCCTAAGGTTTCTTCTTATTTGATCAAGTTTGCAAAATAACAATAGGAACACAAAGTTTCACTTTTTCTCTTCACTTTGACAAAGTTTTGTTGCATAAGGTTAAAGATAAAAATTACAATAAGCAACCTCATATATATAGGTGAGGTGCAATGAGATAATCTAGGAAAAACTATGACTAAATTAAAGAAGAGTCCTATTTGACTTAGAACTCGTGCATACTCTAGATGTAAAAACTTAAATACAAAATGATACTTGAGGTGTCAAAATATTATTACATAAATGCATCTACAACTACTAAAATGTGAAAACTACTAAGTGTTACCAGAAACTCCATTTTGGGCTTGTTACATGAACTCCTCAAATTTCTATAGAACTACCTTCATTTGTTCTTCATCGAGTCCTTTGGTATGGCTTGTGATGACTTTGACCTGAGTGATGGAATCTCTAAGGTTCATGTAGAATTTCTTGTGCTTCTTTTGAAGAGAAGTCAAATCATCTAGATTAACTTGGATGCCTAATAACTTATCGATTGAAGATAATGAAAACATTATTTTATCAACTTCTTCACCAACAAGCAAACTGAATTTTTTGATAATGACATCTTTGTGAAGAGGCTTTTGGTTCTCATTAAGGAAGGTGCAAGGAAGTGTTGATATCTTCTCGATGATATCCTATCCCTTGTCATTACATTTCTTCTAAGCTTTTCTCATATCTTTGATAAGTACTTATAGGGTGTTCATTTGATGTTGTAGTACCTCCCTTTTCTCAACATATATGTCTCTTGAAGGAAGTAATCCATTGTAAACTAGAACATATAATTGTAAATCTTCCAACTTCAACCAAGAGTTGCAGTTCTTCTCATATGTACCCAATTCATTTGAGAATAGATTCAAAGTTTTATCTATCTCAGACTTTACCTACTATAAATTATTGATCAAAACAACTACATAACTAATAATATGAGTCCCTTGACTCAACAACCTATCCATCCACTCACCAACTATTCTCCCATGTGAATTGACCTATTCAACCTATTTAATGTTTTTTTCATCCACTAATGAGGTGATTGGTTCACTTACTTCTGATGACTTGGTTATTTTGATCAAGACATTGGTGAGTTGATCCGCTTGTTTCTTCAATTTATCTTTCTTGACCTTTTCTTCATTAAACATTGCCACAAGATGCTCAAAATATGTTTGAGCATTTTTCACTATTCCTTAATTTGATGTATTTGTTTACCAAACTAATCATATTAATGACATAATATGTGGGCTGCACTTTATCCAAATTTGTGTCTGGAGGAGGAATTGGCATTTCTACATATTTTTTCTTTGATTTATCCATCTTTACCCTAGATAATGCTTTGGCCTTGTTTGTACCTTTAGGCTTAGTAGGAACCAATTGATTGAAGTCGAAGTCATATAGAGAGATTTCTTGTTTTTTTCTCTTTGGAGTGTTAGACACTAGCCAAGGTGGCAAAGGTGTATCATCATCCGCTCCATCGGTTAACACTTTAGATGCTAGTTATTGGGACTAAATTCTTGTGGTAACTATGGGTGGAGTGGAAGTAACAATGGTAAGTGGATTTTGAACAATAAAAACTTTAGGAGGAAGATGAGTTTTTGATAAAAAATTATCAAAATCTTCCAACATGGAAGAAGTTACCTCAGAAAGATTAGGAAGAAAAACACTTTCAATATTATCATGAGGTGTGTCAAGGGAAAACTCACTGGTAGTTGTGGAAGGAATGATATGGATCATAGGAGCTTGAAATGAATATGAGATAGTAGAACCAAAAGGAATAGTGCCAGAAACTAAAATTGAAGTAGAACCTGTAGCATCATATAATGTAGGAGGAACACCCTCTTATGTCTCTTGAGACTAGAAAATACTTGGGATTTCTGGTAATCCTTCCTCGTTAAATTCTTCTTGTTCTTGTTCTTTTTTTGGCTCTCCTTTTTCTACTTGCTCACTTTCTTCCTTGTGAAATTCTTCATCAACTCCATCACGAGTTTGAGTCTCTTGGGCTGATGATTCTCCTTGACCCTTACCTTTCCCAACTATGAACTTGAACTTGGGAGCCTTTGGAGTTGCGATGTCCTATCTATTATTTGTCCTCAACTCAAAAGTCTTTCCCATAGGGCGTGCAATATCATATTCAAATCCGATTTGGAAAGGCTTCAACTGAATACTTTGTTGAGATAGCGAAACATTGGTATTGGAAAGAATGTTTTGGGACTTGGTCCTTATGGAAGTGTTTTCCTTTTGAGACCATCCAATCAAAGGCAAAGGTGGATTTGCAAACTTATTCTTTTCATGCATAGGATCCAAGATATCACCATCAACCTTGAGATCCTTAGGAATATTGGCAAGATTCAAGTTCTCAAATTGTTCCATTGTCAGATGATAGTAGTCAAGCTTCCTGATATCTTCTTCTATCCTATAGTCAATTGATACTTCCTCAATCCAATGAACATGAGTGTAAATTTTCTTGATCTTATTCTTCATGCCCTAATAGTCAAAATGTTTCCTGGACTTGAAGAATTTAATTATTACCCTCCTTATTTCCTCTTCCATGGCTCAAGCCTTGTAGATAGAATTAATAGAATATTTCCCAATGGTGATGAAGAACTTAAGATGAGTTTTATGAGCTCCAGATTGATGTTCATGCACTGCTATCATCTGATGAGCCATTTCCATGAGAATGATTTTATCAGATGAGTACCTAGGAAGAATGAAAGGTTCACCATAAAAGCATCCAATCCTAAGGTATGCGAATGCAGGGAATTGCACAAAGATACAACCATATTGGTTCAGAATATTCCAGGCCTCATGTGATACTCTCTTCTTCAAAAGATCCTTATCAAACATACACATGCAATGAGTGAAAAAAACATCATTGACTCTTCTGAAATGATACAAAATCTCCTTGAGAGTAAACTATGTAAAATACTGATAAACATGAACTGGACTCATGTCTACTATGGTAGATAAACATGGAAAATGCCTCATTGAGGCAGTTGCATATACAAGATATGAAGTCATGTAGAACTTCAAGGTGGTGGGTACTTTGGTCATCTGCTCACATAATGCATCAACAATCTACTTACCCCAATATATTTTCTTCTTATTTTTCCTAATGATGTGAATGTAGTGATACATTCACTTGTGACAAGTGCTATAAACTGGGAACCCTTTTACTCTACTAAGAAGAGTAATCAAATCATTTAGCTCCTCAATAAAGTCACTTTGGGGAATAGTCTCAGGCCACCTTGCAATTGTGGACCTTTTATTATTTGGGTGATTTATTGATTTAGGTTTAATATTCATTAATATTATTCAATTAATGCTTTATTGATTCATTGGTTTATGTTTAATTCATGCCTTTATATTTATTTAATTGATTTAGTGATTTATTGTTTAACTGATTATTTATTGTTTAATTGCTATTTTTAATGTTGGTTATGATTTATATTTAATTGTGGCATTTAATTATATTTCCTTTGATTTATCTATTAGGCTTTGATTTATTATTTATCTATTATTGGTTATTATTTTATTATATTCTCTTGTTACTATTTGGATAATTAAAATATTATATTCTTACCTACCTTGTATTACTATTGGTTGAGATTTGGGGGTAAGTAAATAATAATATTTTATATTCTTACCTCGAATTTGAGAAGGGGGATTGGTATGGAATATAGCAATTTGCATTATTCTGATTGGTCAATTCTATTGCATAGTTTTTGAATCTATTATTATTTATTTGCTTTCTTGTGTGATTGTCGAGGTTGGCTTCCTAGAGTTTTTCTGCGATTTTTGAGATTATTGCATTGCTTGATTTTGATTTGGTTGGAGCTTGGGGATTTTGGATTTCTCTTCTTCAAATGAATTTACCATAACTTCTATTCCTTTAGGTTGGAGATTTCTCTTCCTTCTTTGCATTTTGAATTAAAAATATCTATCTGCACCGTGTTCGGAAAAGTTGCTTGCCATGTTGGGAATTGATAATGCAGTAAAATATTTATATGGTTGAAGGAAATACTATTGTTATAGAGTGTATAAAGTATAGTTTGGGGTTATATGTATTTGTATTTAAATATATTTCTTTTACTGTTTGGTGTTGCTAAGAATGACTCTACAAATGCTATGTGTTTGTGTATCAATGTTGATTTGAGTATGCTGGAATTGATTCATCAATTCTTTTGAGTTGATTATCATCCCGTTAGAAGATCTTAATCATCCCTATTTGAGTGTTGGCTCCTTGCAAACTGTTGAGAGTTGTAATTGATTTATTGAGAGTATTTCTCCATGTTTTATTTTTTATTGGTTATTGGTCAAGTTCCCTTGCTTATTCATTGTTAGTGCCTCTAAATGTATGGTTTTGGCACCCTATTGAAGCCTTGATAGTTCTTCCTGCATCGTCATAACTTGATTATTTTATTTTATGAGTCTTCTATGTGGATGCACTAATATTGAAAATGCGCTATTAAAATTGGTGGATGTGCTATTAAAATTGGTGGATGCGCTATTAAAATTGGTATATGCGCTACTAAAACTGGTCTATACACTATTCTTTCCTACAGATGCACTAAACTACCATGTCAATAGTAATTTTCATGATTTCAACTTTCTATGTTGATTCTCTTAGGTATATTCTTGTACTGGAGGCATCTGTTGGTATTCTTTTTTTTCTCAGAGTTGGTGTTGCTCAGTTTTGGTTGTTTATTTATTGTTTATGGCTCAGGCAAGATATTAGTGCCTTGATGTTGAGGGTATCTTGTTAGCTCTAGCAAGTTGATAAGCCTTGTTGTAGAGAATAGTTTATGTTAGCTCTAGTGAGATGGTTGTACCTCACTATTGAGGTTTGATATTGTTTATGGCTGACTAAGAAGGCTATATGCCTTACTCTTGATTATTGATACATGGATTATTGTTGAGGCTCTTATTTATGCATTGGCATTTTGGCATTTGATTATGGTGCTTATTTAATGTGTTATGTCTTGTGTTGTCATTGAGCCTCCTAGCTATTATTGTAATTGTGTATTGTGTATACCCTAAGGTCTTGGAACATGGTTAGGGGGAGTGGGATTCCATGTGATGGCTGGGGTCAAGAGAGAATGGGCTATCAAGAGGTTCCTTGTAAGGATGCTTGAAGTCTAGACCACCAAGAAAATGTTGGAGGTTTTCCTTGATTTAATAAGTGATAACCATAATAATTAATTAGTTGGGTTGGGTAATTAGGACTCACCTAAACAAGATAATGAATTGGTTTTGGTGTTCCACCTCATGGCCCTTGACTAGAGACTTAGGATGAGCTTGGGAAGATTGTAGAGATGGTAAGTCAATCTCTCTTGATTCTCTCATAGGTTGAGATGACTCCACATGTCTATCATGGTTTGGTATTATCCCTTCTTTGTGAGGATAGCATGCAAAGACATGACTATCAGGGTGAGACATTATTCCCTTCTATGTGAGGATAACATGTGATGAAACTCCACTCCTACATGTGTCCTTGGTCCTTGTTCCTTATGCCTTGATTATTGGTATGCCTCTGGGAGTTTCTATGTTTTATGATTTAGCCTTGTGATGTGATTTGGCATAATGATTACGTGTTATTTTTTATTACGGATTCTTGAGTTTTAGTTTCATTCGCCTAAGTCTAGAGTGTGTGTGTGGGACCTTGTGTCATCTCCTAGCATCGAGGGTGGTTCCTTTGGTTCCACATGGTCAGGTGGTTTGATTCCTTCTTCCATTGGGATTTTCTTCATTGGATTTTTCTCTTGTGCATGAATGTGGATTCTTCTATTGCAGCTTATGGATGGATCTTTGTAGAAAATTTATGTATTAGGATTCATTTGGCAGTTGTAATTTGTAAAATTGAGAGAAGATGTAATTATTGATTAAGCTATGTATTTGAGGTAATATGAACTTGTATATCATGTAGTAGGAATGAAGTAATAGAATAAAGGGTTGTAATCACTGTTGGATCTATTATGTAACTTGGATATGATATTTATGGTTAAATAAGGATGTTGTTTGGTCATTTTGGATTTATTGGAATTGTAGTGTCAAAAATTGCATACCCCTTTGTAATTAGATCTACATCTTGTTGGAAATTGACACTCATTGGAATCATATGTTGTCATTGATGGCAACAAGATTCTATTGAAGGCATATACGGGCATTTGGAGGCATACACCGGTGGATACCGACATTGAATATTCAGGGTCATCATCGGCACCAACACTGACATCACATTTTAGTGAAGCCGACATCAATCTGGATCCGAAAGGTTTTATTGTAAAATCATTTTGTAATTATTTTATTGGGCCGACATTGTATATCTTTTATATTGAAAGCTGACATAAGGCATATTGTTTGTAAGGGTATATAAGTCAATCTATTAGGTCTTTTTGAATTGAGAGATATAGGACAATGTATATGACATGGTAGCAGAACTGTGTGGTGTGAAGGATATGTATGTAGATCATTTGTATACAAATGTAATATCATGCTATGATCAGTAGATAGTTTGTAAAGAGTTCTTGGAGGAGAGGAGATATCGATAGAAGGTTCAAGGTTTATGAACCAGTACAAAACAAAGATTTAACTGAAACTCTTTTTGGCATTGCAGATGCATTTTGTGAGTTCACCAGTATTATTTTATTTCAGCAGAAGCTTGTAGTCAGTGAGACTCTTTTGTGTAGAGCAGTGTGCTCTAGGCAGTGTGCCTCCTGCATGTGCAGGCCCCCATGCTATGTAATATCTTTCATATGGCCAGTGAATTGATATTGTGGGTCAAAAATCCCACCGTGGTTTTTCCTCTTTGAGGTTTTCCACGTGTAAGTTCTATGTGTTATGGTGTTCATTCATGTGGCTGGTTTTCTTTGGTTCATGTTATATGTTTCTTCATTTACCAGTTTATATGTGTATGTTATAAAAGGTTAAAATCTTGTGTACAATAAGTTAGATGCCATTAGGAGGGACAGAGAAATCAAAGAAGTTGAACTTTTGAATATGTGTGGGTCTATAAATAATGAGGACATGAAAAAATGTATAGATATTGCTAACAAAACAGTCTTTGTAGCAAAACCCGACAAATAGGCCTAATGATGGGTAGAATAAATGAGATAGTAAATGAGACCAGAGATGGTTGGACCAAATTATTCCAAAAGAATCCTTATTTTCTCACCTCTCAAGAAGAATTTTCTAAGGAAACTGCTCCCACCATTCCGGACAAATCTAAAGGGAAAGGAATTTTGGAAAGTTCAATTCAAATTTTGAGTGAACCGGTAGTTAAACCCAAAACTGATGAGAGTGTACAGACTAAACTGATAGAGATTACATTTGTACAGTTTGGGAAAGATAATGTACAGGTTACAGATAATATTGTGAATGATACTCCACCGACAGTAACTGATACTGCACCAAGTGGCGAAGCCACCAGTGCATTAGAGGAGGAGAAAAGAGATTCACTGGCAGAGGATAAGGAAAATAAGAAAAAGGAGACTGAATCGTTAGTAGTTTCCCCAACAAAACCTTTGGCAATTGACACTTCTCAAGTTGAGAAGAAATCAATTACAAAGATGAGTCCCACAGAGCTAATGATGATGGTTACACAAAAGCTAATGAAGGAAGGATCTACAGACAAAGGAATAATAGATTAATCAATAACAGTTTTCCATAGATTGATTCCTGATTGTATGATTGAAAATGAAGCAAGCCCTTTCGGCAATCCTAAGGTATTAACAAAACACATATCTAAAACCTTTCAATCACTGCAGCAGATTTCAAACAAGAAAGAACTTGAAAGATTTACTCTGGCCAAGAAAGCAACAGTTGACCAGATTATTGAGACAAAGAAGAAGAAGTTTGAAGAGAAACTTGTACTCATTGAAAATTCTTTGAAATAATGTACTAACATTTACAAGGCTTGTTGTAATATACAAATTCTTACAGCTAATGTAGATCGGAGGTTAAAGGAATTACTTTAAAAGATAGCTAATATTGTTAATTCTTTTGATGGACTAACTTCACTTACAACTTCTATTGATGGACAAATTTTGACTTTGAAGAACCAAGTTTTTGCTTTTGAAAAGGAAAGGGACAAAATCATTTGGAGAGAAAGGAGTCTTAGAGGATTGGTGAGTCCAAGATTGGATTCACTTGGTGTACATAAGAGAGAATGTATGGATATGCTTGTAAATCCCACATTGGCAGAAGTCACTAAGAAAGAAACACTACCACATTTACTGAGTGGACTTGTATCCATAGCTAAAACATTCAAAATCGGCTAGGATACCTATGTACAGTTCCTAGTGAAGGCTTACCCATAAATTTTGAGATTGGTCAAGCTCTGGTAAAGTAATCTGTAATTATTCTTTAATTCTTTCACCGGTCTTTGTCATTGATGCCAAAGGGGGAGTATATGTATGTGAAAAATATGTATGAAATCCTAAGGGGAGGATAGGCAGAGTATATTGCTGACATGGTAAATCAACTCAGGGGAAGCATAATTCATTTTTCATTTGAAATGGCAGGGAATCCATTTTTCACATGAGTGTTTCCATCAATGCCAAAGGGGGAGATTGTTGGAAATTGACACTCATTGGAATCATATGTTGTCATTGATGGCAAAAAGTTTCTATTGAAGGCATATACCGACATTTGGAGGCATACACTAGCGGCTACTGACATTGAGTATTCAGGGTCATCACCGACACCGGCACTGGCACCGACATCCACTATTTCAGTGAAGTCGGCATCAGTCTAGATCCGAAAGGTTTTATTGTAAAATCATTTTGTAATTATTGTATTGGGCTGACATTGTATATCTTTTGTATTGAAAGCCGACATAAGGCATATTGTTTGTAAGGGTATATAAGTCAGTCTGTTAGGTCTTTTTGAATTGAGAGTGTATACGCGTAAAATTCATCTTATAAAATATCAATTAGAAACAAGGGAAACCACGAATCCCTATCTAATCAAAGAATCTAACAAACAAGACAATGAAATAACACAATCAAGCAAATAGGAATTATAAATCATCAAATCAAATCAAAACTCCCTATTCCGTGACTCGAAGTTCGTGATTATTGAAAATGGAGATTGGATGCTCAATTTATAGAAAATTGGAAAATATTGATTGAAAGGTGGAACAGATTGATCAAGAGGTGGAACTCAGGTGAGCTCACATGAAAATTGATAGTTGAACTGCTGATTGTAGGAGTCAAACTAAATAGATTGAATAGATTAATTGAGTCAACTGATTGAGAAAAAGCTGATTGAAGGAAGAAAAAGAATGATTGGTGGAAATAAAGAAGATGACATAGAAAGCTTAATTTAGAAAAAGCTAACTGAAAGATGGAAATAGAAGTTGAAGAGATAAATGATTTAATTAATCAATTTAGCATGTGCTTGCATTTAGATTTAGATTTTCAATTTAATCTTTGCATGATTTTTATTCAAATAATTGAATTTATTTTAATTCAATTTAGTATTTGAATATATTTAGAACTTGACTTTGATTTTCAATTTGGTTTTTGAAATCATGCACATGTAATTGAATTTGGAAGAAATTGGAAGAATATGAAATTAAATGAAAATAGAATTTGGAGAACTAGAAGAATCAATTAGTTAATTAAATAATTTAAAGAAACTATTTAATTATTTTAGAAATGGAATTTAATTAAATAATAAAGATTATTTAAATTAAAGGATTAAATTATAATTAATTAAATAATAAATAATTAATTAATATTTAAAAAAGGGTTAATGATTGAATGATGATTAGAGATAGAAATTGAATTATTAGTTTATTTAAATAATGAAGATTATTTAAATTAGGGAATTAACCATAATTAATTAAAAAATAATGATTAAAATGATTAAATGATGATAGAATAAGAAATAGAATAATTAGTAAGATTATGAGGAAATAATTAAAGAAACTATTTAATTATGCTAGAAATGGACTTTAATTAAATAATAAAGATTATTTAAATTAAGGATTAAATCATAATTAATTAAATAATAAATATTTAATTAATATTTAGAAAAGGTTTGAATGATTAGATGATTAGAGATAGAAATTGAATAATTAGTTTATTTAAATTGGGGAATTAACCATAATTAATTAAATAATAAATATTTAATTAATATTTAGAAAATGATTAAAATGATTAAATGATGATAGAATAAGAAATAGAATAATTAGTAAGATTAAGAGGAAATATGAAATTAGAAAAATATGATTAATTAAATTAATTAAAGAATTAAAGAATTATTTAATCAATTAGAGGAATAATTAGTACATGATCAATGAGACATTTTTAGGTGTCTACATTTGCCCCTCTTTGAGACAATGTCAAAATGACGTTGTTTCAAAGAAAATGAAAAAAATAGATTCTGCCCCAATATGCCCCAGTAATACTTAGTGTGTAATGCCCCCTTGAGAGATTGTTTGTGCATTAAAGACATGAATGATCTCTCAAAAAAAGAAGAATGTGAGATGAAAGATATAAGAATGGTTAGCGGATTAGAGATAGAGATAGAGATAGGTGATGTGAAGATGATATTGAGATAGAATATGAGAGAGTGAACCTTAGAATGAAATAGAATGAAAGATGAGAATTAAAAGCAATTGAAGATGATTGAAAATGATGAGAGAAAGAGATGATGAGAGAAGAATGTTTAGAAAGAATATACGGTTTAGAGAGAAGATGGGAAATCAATAGACAATCAAGAAACATATAAGATGAGAATGAAATTGAATGAATCACAAACATGTGTCATTTATTTTATTGCGCAATATATATTCATCACTGAGCCTTATTATTGAACAATGAAGCTTAGCACATCAGGGTATAAGGAACCAAGATGTAAATATATCTCATTGAAGAAACAAACACGTAGCAGACAAGCAACAAATAAAGAAAAAGATAATGCCCATCATGGCTCCTCTAGTCACTTGTGGACATCCTTGAGTAGCATAGGAACATAATCTATCACCAAATGATAAAAGATAAAGACTGACCTAGACAAAATTCAGCAGCTATACTGACCTTGTGCCTTCGTTCTCAGTTGCTTGATGTGTTGGTTGATAATGTCTGATCTTAGAAAGTTGCGGACCCCGTTTAAGACTGACATGTCTGATTTCGAATGTATCATCTTTTGTTTAAGACAAGATAATGATCACTTTGATATGGATATGATACGATTGATAAGACAGTTTGATCAGTTGATTGTAGATGTTTGACTGGATAGTCGTATCCTTTGTTAACTTTGTGCAAAGCATTTGTTGGATATCTGCTAGGGTATTTGTTTCTCACAAGACATTTTATTGCAAGTTTTTTTTTTGATTTGCGATTTTTAGTTCTTTTCCAAGAGCTTTTTCAATGTTTTTGGATTATGTAGATCGATATTTGAATGTTTTTGGGATTTTTTCCAAGACATTTTGTAGATGTTTTTGGTTTATTTTTTTCAGGATTGTTATATGGATGTTTTTGAATTTTGTGTTTTTCAGCGTTTTTGAATTTTGTGCTTTTTAGTGTTTATGAATTTTGTGTTTTTCAATGTTTTTTGGATTTTTTTTCAAGACTTTATCTGATTTTTAGGATTTTTTTAGGACTTTATATGATTGTTTGGATTTTTTCAAGACTTTATATGAATTTTTTAGTTTTTTTCAGTTATGCCCCTAGTGTGCAGACCTGTACGACATGCTGATCTATAGAATGTATGTGGAGACAATGAAATTTTTTACATGACCTATGTGAATGCAATATGCAGGATGAAGATGCATTTCCTAGTCGAACAAGGTTGACTATGTTTGTTTTTGCATTTGTAATACACCATTTAAAATGAAGGTGCAAAAAATTTCATAGATAAGTGGCCAATTGATCTCTAAGGTCCATGGGAACATTCATCTCAACACACTTAGTGACTAGGATTTACAAATGGAGATGCGGAAAACTTCCCCATTGGTTCTTGAAACTTTGATCTTCTTTTGCCTATGTGTGTGCAGATGAGTTAATTCATGCTCTTGTGTTCACTAAAGATCCTTAGCATCCTATATGACTAGCTACATGGTTTATTCTAACTTCAAAAGCATCCCAAATAGAGCCTCACTGCCAGCAAGCCTTGAGAGCTCCGACGAAGTTATAGACTGTAATTTCTCAAATATTGCTCCATTGTCAGTAGGCGTTCATAGCCCTGATGGAGTTACTTGCATGTTCCCATAGTCAAGCTTTTTATTGCATTTGCATGCGTGATATTTCAATTATATATCATTGCTCTTTTGCTTGGAGATGGATATTTTGGCATAGCTCTTTTTATTTATATTTTCTTGCCTTGACTTGTAAGTAATGAAACCTACTTGGGTATGATAATTACAGTGGCACTGAAGTAGAATTTTAGATTTTTCACTAGTCATATGATCATCTAGGTGTCTAGAATGAATTAGAGATTTATTGTGTTTGAGATATAGCAATTGATAGATTATGGGTTAACAAGTCTCAAATAGTGAAATCACTACCCAACCATAAGTAAAGCGTCATCATAGGGTAATGTTGAAAATGAATGACCTTAGGACCTCAAAGTTTTCATGTCCAAATATCTAAGAAAGGAGATGACCCTTGTTTCTCTTAGATGCAAATAGATGATAAACTTGGATAGTTGCCTTGTTTTATTGATGTTGCTATATGTAATTTCTGAAACTTTTGAGAATGCAATGCATTTGAAAAGAAACTATATGTAATGCAGATGTTTTAAATGATATGATATGCAATGCAGAAAGTAAAAACCTAAACTACACAACCCTTAGGTATAATATCACTTAAGGTGCATGTTGTTCATAGGGTCAGAGATTGGATCTCCCTCCATGGTAGCCAAATTATATCCTCCGTTGCCTATTACCCTTGTTATAATGAAAGGACCTAGCCAGTTAGGTTCAAATTTCCCTAGCGTTTCTCGTTTCACTAGGTTCCTTTGATTATATTTAAGTACTAGATCTCCCACTTGAAAATTTTGTGGGCAGACCCGTTTATTATAACTTCGTCTCAGTCTATTTTGATATCCTTGTAGATGGCTAAACACTATTTGTCTTTTTGCATCAAGGGTTTTGAGTTCTTGTAACCTTGCTACCCTGTAGTCTTCCTCTAATATGATGTTCTATAAGGAGACTCCTAGAGACGGTATTTCTATTTCAATGGGGAGTATCACTTCTATCCCATAGACCAAGGAATATGGTGTTGCTCCTGTAAGTGTGCATACTCTTGTTCTATAAGCCAAAAGAGCAAGATTTAACTGGAGATGCTACTCCCATCCTGTGTCAGTGACTACTTTCTTAAAAATTTTCAATATTGTTTTATTTGTAGCCTCTTCTTGTCCATTACTTTGTGGATAATATGGTGTGGCAAATCTATATTGTATATGAAATTTGTCACACAATTCTTTCACTTCCTGGTATTTAAATGGACGTTCATTATTTGTAACAAAGCACATTGGAACTCTGTATCTACATATAATGTAGTTGAGCATGGATTTTGATATCTTCTTTCCAGTAGTGTATGTTAGAGGAATTGCCTCAACCCATTTGGTAAAGTACTCAGTGGCTGTCAAGATGAACTTGTGCCCATTGGAAGAATTAGGGTTGATTTTACCAACTAGATCTAATCCCCATTATGAACATGGCCATGGTGATGTAATGGGTTGAAGATCTTGTGCTGGTGCATGAATAAGGTCTCCATGTATTTGGCATTTTTTACACTTCTGTACATACTTGTAAGCATCTTTTTCCATGGTTGGCCAGTAATAACCTGTTCTTAACAATTTCTTTGACAATGGTAGATCGCTTTGGTGAGCCCCACAGATTCCATCATGGACTTCTTTTAAAGGAAGGTGTGCTTCATTCTCATCCAAACATCAGAGAAGAGTTCCATCGAAACCCTTTCTATACAAAGTATCAGCTATAATGGTGTATCTAGATGCCTAACGAATAAAGGTCTTCTTTTGATTCCTGGACAGATCCGGTGATATGTATTGAGTATGTAAGTATGTATATATTTCATTGTGCCAAGGTGATTCTGGACCCACAATTTCACATACATATTCTAATAGGGGAGTCTCATATGCAAGTAGCATCAACTATTCTATGATGAACTCAATTTGAGTTTCATTATCAGGCAAATTGAGAAGAGATCCTATGGTTGCCATTACATCTGTTGCCTTGTTTTGTATCCTGGGGATTTGTTCGAAGGTAATTTTGCTGAAGTGCTCCTTGTAATCTTCAACCAACTTCTTATAAGGCATGAGTTTGTCATCCTTCATGTTGTAATCATCATTAACCTGGTTCACAATCAACTATGAATCACCATAGACCTGTAACTCTTGTATTTTCCATTGTACAACTGTACGAAGCCCTATGAGGAGAGCTTCATATTCAGCGATTTTGTTGGTGCATTGGAAATTGATCCTAAATGACTTAGGTGTAATGTCCCCTTGAGGAGTAATAAAGAGAATCCCTGCTCTAGATCCGTGACTTGTATATGACCCATCAAAGTATAATTTCCACATAATAGAGGCAGTTAATGTAAACACGGATTCATCTAGAAAGTCTATCAGCAACAGGTGACTATCTTGTATAGGAGCCTCTACTAATTGGTCTCCTATAATTTTTCCTTTGATGGATTTTCTATCTATGTATTCTATATCAAACTCGCTCAAGATCCTAACCCACATAGCCAATCGCCTGGTCAATGTTGCTCTGCTCAATAGGTACTTGAGTGGGTCAAAGCGTGCAATGAGTTGTACCTTATGACTCAACATGTAATGTCTGATTTTTTGGGATGCAAAGATTACTGCTAAGCATGCTCTCTCTATGGGGGTATAATTAAGCTCATAGTTGATCAAAGTTCTACTTATATAATAAATGGCTCTTTCTTTTCCGTTTTTGTCATGACGTTCCAATAGAGTTCCTAGAGCTGAGTTTGTTACTGATATGTATAACAATAGAGATTGTCCTAGAGTAGGAGATATTAATATTGGTTTGTTCAAAAGATAGTCTTTCAGAGCTTGGAAAGCTTCTTGGCATTGTTCTATCCATTTAAAAGTAACTCCTTTCCTTAGTAAATGCTGGAATGGGTGACACTTATCTGTCAACTGTGCTATGAATCTCCTTATGGATTGCAGTCTTTCTTGTAACCCTCTGAGCTATTTAAGTGTTGATGGAGGTTGCATATCAATGATTACCTTGACCTTGGTAGGGTCTATTTCAATTCCTCTATTTGACACTATAAACCCTAACAGTTTACCTGTTGTTATGCCAAACACACATTTCTTCGGGTTTAATCTGACATTATACTATTCCAACTGATCAAATATTTGTGTAAGAACTGCAAGGTGACTTTCCCTTGTTTGTGATTTAGCCAATATGTCATCCACGTAATCTTCCATTATGTTATGGATCATGTCATGAAACAATGTTATCATGGCTCTTTGGTATGTTGCTCCAACATTTTTGAGACCAAATGACATCACATTCCAGCAGTATGTTCCCCATGGGCATGTAAAGGCCGTTTTATGTTGATCTTCTGGTGCAATTTTAATCTGGTTGTATCCTGAAAAACCATTCATTAAGGATAGCATCTCATTTCTAGATGTTAGGTCAACTATCATGTAGATATTAGGTAGCGGGAAGTCATCCTTAGGACAAGCTTTATTTCGATCCTAAAAATCAGTACAGATTCTTATGCCTCTTGTGGACCTAGTCATAGGTACTAGGTTGGATATCCACTCTGCATAATCAATAGGTCTAATAAAACCTACATCCAACAACTTCTGTAGTTCTATTTTAAATAGTAATGCGATACTTGGATGCATTTTTCTCAATTTTTGCTTGTAAGGTTTGACTCTCGATATCAAAGGTAAGTGATGCAACACTAATTTAGAGTCTAAGCTTGGCATGTCTGAATAGGACCAAGCAAAGTTGATAAGTCGTTGCTTGAAAAAATGAATGAATCTATCTTTTTCTTCTTTGCTTAGTGATTTTTCTAGATAGATGTTATGTACGACCTCCCCTTCTACTATGTTTACTTCTTCTGTTTCCTCTGTAAGTAACGTTGACCTTTCTCTTTCCATAGGAAGGTTACCCAAGTCACTCTTGTCATTATGGGTAGTTTTATTCTTATCTTCTATTGTAGAAGCACTTTCTTCTCCAAAGTATGTTGTTCTATTCAGGTCTATAACAAACCTTGCTTTATGATCACCTTGTGGAAATCCCTTTCTGACTCCTAGAAATTCTGAAATTGCTTCGTCATTTTCAAACCAATTCAGTGTCGGTTTTCCTTCTTTCCCCCAATCAATCAAGTGTGAATGCACTAGGGGTAAATCATTACTCCCTTCTTTAGTAGACTCTGATAACATGAAGACTTCATTGTTTGACTGACTTTGTGTATCTTCATCCTGTATAAGCTTTATTTGATTCCTTGATATTACATTTTCTGGTGGGCTAGAATCATGGAGTGATAAGAATTCGTAGTCATGAGAGTTTGTCTCACTTTCAATATATGTTTCATCATATGAGCTATCATCACTTATTTCTTCTTGTTCCAATCTCTGATTCTATTGTAGGTTGACTGATCTTTTTTGGACATTAGTTACCCTTCTTAAGCCTGGTATAAGCCTTTGCAATCTTTCTTCATCTATTTCATTAGGTTGAGCCTGAGTTGCTTCTCGTGGTAAAACTGGTGACAATAACCATGGGTGGGATTTGGGTGGTGGTGCTAAAACTGCATCTGTTGCCACATTAGCCTGTACTGTTGTGTCAAGAACTACATCATTTTGTAACTCAGTGGTAGGTTCTTGTAGGAGTTGTCTCATGTCTTCTCCATCTGATTCTGCACTAGGTGATGTAGGTACCTGATTACTTGTTTGAGATGAATATGGGAGCGCTTGTATGGAAAAATTCCTTTGTGATATGTAGTCTGATGGTTCGCTTGGTCGATTTAGTATATCAAGGGTATGTTGTCTTACTTCTGTGATAGGTTGTACATGCTTATATCCCAATCCTTGATTCCCCGGATTATCATTAGGAACAATAGGTTCTAGCTTTCCTTGTTTCTATAACCCAAGGCCTGTGGTACCATCATATCCATGTCTTTGGAGTATTTTGAATCCATTTCCATACTGATCCGTGTGTATTCTAGGTATTGTCATATGATCTTCTTCTCTATATATCCAATGGTTAACATCTTCATTCAAGGATTCTTCTTGTAAGTCACCCCATCTAATGAAAGAGCATGAGTTTGTATATCTAACAATTTCTTTTCCTTTGTCCTATTTTTGCACTGTATTGTGAGGTTTCCCAAAGGAATTAGGAGAAAGAGACAACTATTCCCACTTAAAGTATTTGCAATAGAGTACTCACCACAACCAATATCTTTGATTTGTAAGGAGGATGTTGCAGGCATTTCCTGTTTTGTTTCTATGATCTTTAATGTTTCCAATTGTGTAGTGAGAGGTGCAACCTGATTGATAGGTACCTGATTATCCACACTGTCTTTCAGGTAATTGCAATGTTAGAATGGATTTGGATCACCCTTTATGGTTCTTTCAATACCATTGTATGGGAATTTGACACACTGATGAAATGTGGATGGTACTGCTTGCATGGTATGGATCCATGGGTGGCCCAATAACATGTTATATCCCAGCTCTTTGTCCAAGACTTGAAAAGTGACCTTTGTTGTTATAGGTCCTACTTGTATAGGTAATGTTAAAATATCTTTTGATGGACATTCTTCATCATCGTAAGCCTTGATATTTATCTTCTTCGAAGAATCAATGTGAAGTTCAGAATATCCTAGTGTTTTGACTAGATTTAAAGTACAGATTTTGAGATTGGCTCCCCCATCTATGAGTACTCTTCTGATTCTTCTCTTATGAATGTAAGCTTCCAGATGTAGTGGGTCTTTATGAAGCAGTCTATCACTAGGAACATCTTGTTCTGTGAATGCAATATGCGTGCCTTATGTCAGATTTCCCACCATAGACTGGAAGGCATTTTCATCTATATCTCTGTCCACTACCAAATCTTGGAGTGCTTTGTCTAGTATAGCTCTATGAGTGGGCGAAATACACAATAATTCAAATAATGATATATGTGCTGGTGTTTTCTTAAGTTTCTCAACAACATTGTAATTCCCTACTGCTGGTGGTTGATTTTGTGGTATTCCTTGTAAAGTTACCTTTGATCTGCGAGTAACTACTACACAGTCTCTATCTCTAGGAGTTATGGTGATTGTAGCGACTGTATCATATGACTTACAAGGTTTGTCTATATCATAGTCTTTTTTATCAAGATTTATATTAAATCCCTCTTCATAGTCTTTATATGTATGTTTGACATCCATTATATGTTCTATGAGTTCATCTTCAAACCAACCTGAGTGAGATGGTTGTTCATGCCCCCAGTCACCGAGACAAATATTTCTATCATCATCGTACTTTGGTGCCTCTAATATCATGAAAATTTGGTTATCATCTATGTGAGTGTCTTGATGTTGGTCATCTTGGTCGAGTGTTTCTTGTGAATCATTGTTTACTATATCTCCTGAGCTAATGGCATGAATAATGTAGTCATATGAGACCTTTGTGTAGTTAGTTGTATTGTCTTGGGTACCTGATGTGGTAGCTTTCCCTTTGTCATGCTTAACAAAAGGATCTTTAAAAATCATTTGATTTGTGTTTGTTGAGGTTTTATCGGTATCGATTGTGATGTTCCCTTGATCTATCATATCTTGGACCAAGTTTTTCAATTTATAGCAACTTGCTATTTTGTGACCTTTAGTCTGATGATAATCATAGAAATCACTATCATTCCACCATGTGGGTTTGAAAGGACCTAGTTCATACACTCTTACTTCAGGTAAAGTGATCATGTTTGTCTATATTAACTTTTTGAGTGCTGACTCAATAGGTTCTCCTAGAGGTGTGTAATTTCTTCTTGGAGCATTTACCCTGGGGTATCTTGTGTTCATGTTTTGTGTAGAATTTACATTTGTTGAGGTTGTGTTATTCCCTATATGTGGATTAGATGACTGACTTGTTCCTAAAGATAAAACAAGTTGAGTTTTGTTTATCATTTTGGCGTATACAATAACATCATTGGTGACATTTTTGTTTTTCGACCAAAACTTAGATTTGTCATTGTTGTTGGTATTGCCATACTTAATAAGACCTTGTTCTACTAGTCGCTTCTCACATTTGAGATCCTTTTCTGTGATTTATTTGAATGTGGTTAAACATTGCATTTGTATCAGATATTTAATCTTAGGAATCAAATTTTCTGTGAACATATCTAGTTGCTATGTTTCTGGGATAACTGTCTTGCACCTCCTATAGAGAGCCCTCCATCATTGTATGAAGGATGCAAATGTTTCATTCTCATATTGTTTAGCGGCACATAAGTCCATCAAAGTAACTGGGGTGTCACCATTGTGCGAGAAGTTTACAATAAATTGTTCAGCTAATTCTCCCCATGATGTGATAGTTGGTGGTAAATGTGAAAACCATTCTAAAGCCGGAACTCCTAGACTTTTAGGAAATAATCTCATTAGATAAGTATCTTCTGAGGCAACCTCTATACATGCCATAAAAATTCTCTGACATGATCTCTAGGATCACCCTTCCCTCAATATCTATCAAATTTGGGCATTTCAAAATGTTGTGGGAAAGGCAACATGTATAATGTGTGATCAAATGGATAAGGACGTAAGTCCTACATTGTGTAGCTCTTTTTATCGTTACCAATTTGTATGGTCATCATTTGTTGTTGTAAATTCTATATTTGTTGTGTCAGAATATCTATTTGTGTCAAAGGTATACCTTGTGTTTGTGTATGTCCCACAAAAGGATTCGTGGTTGCATAACTAGGAGGTTGTTGGAAGGTACCAAGATTATAACCTTGTGTGTTGTGCGTTCCACTAGGTACTGTGAAATAGGTGATATGCGAACCCATGTTTGGTTGAGTTGTACTTGTTATATTGGCAATACCTAGATTTGCATTTTGTTGACTATATGTGGATCCCATAGAATAGGAAACTAGAGGTTGGGTTACACTTGTTGCTTGTGTTTGAATAGGTGTTGAGACACTTGATATTATTGGTATGCTCTGTGATGGTATAATAGCATTGATTTCCAAGGATGACACACTTGTTTGAAAGTTTGCATTTGTGTTGACATTTGTTTGGATAGGCATGTTTTGAGGAAAAATGGAGGTTGTTGCTTGTATTTGTGTCAAGGGTGATTTTTGACTGTTATCTTGACCTAAAGTTTTTCCTGGTGGTAAGATCTTTGTGACATCAAAATCCTCAGGTGGGTTTTCCCCATTTTGTATTAACAAGGAAAGATACTTGTCCCTATCGCTATGTATAAGTGCATCTAGGATCATGAGGACATGTGGGTCTTGCTATGCAGATTCAATTTCTTCTTTTTTCAAATGTTGTTGTAATTCGTTTAGGGTGGACATTGTCTGTGTACCTAAGTGTTGACCGATTGACATGTCTAAATTCAAAGTAGGGTTTACAGACTATGTGTTGTTCGGGTCCATTATTCCTTTTGCTTTCTGCGACCTTGTGATCGGCATCTAAAATTGCTTATATGATGGTGGTTTTATGCAAGACGATGACTTAACACTAGACTGTAGACATAAATGTAAGGCTATACTAGACTCTCTATTAAGGATTTTGACGTGAGACCTTTTGAGCAATTGTAAATTTCTCTAATGCAAGTCTTTCCATTTGTTGACGAAGCTGTTCAGCCTCAATCTCTCTATGAATTATATGGGAAATCCTAGACTCAATGTTTATCTCATGTATGACTCCTATATATTGAGGTGCACTTCTTCTTAAATCCCAAGCTAAGTTAGCTAGACCATCAATGATTTCTCATTGACCACCGTTTGGAACTAGATTAGGTTGCTCGAAAGGGAGCAAACCATCACCTGGGAGACCCATGAAGGTACATGCTATGAACCTATAACTGACAATGGACTTAGACGTATATGAGGTCTAGATGAAGACATACATGATAATGTAGGACTATGTAACTAATATGGATGACAATACAAAAGACTGGGGATGACAATGACGACGTAAGTGGGACTATGCAAAAGATGTAGGACGATAATGAGGACGTAAGTGGGACTATACAAAAGACGTAGGACGATAATGAGGATGTAAGTGGGACTATGCAAAAGATGTAGGATGATAATGAGGACGTAAGTGGGACTATGCAAAAGACGTAGGACAATATTGAGGATGTAAGTGGGACTATGCAAAAGACGTAGGACGATAATGAGGATGTAAGTGGGACTATGCAAAAGATGTAGGACGATAATGAGGACGTAAGTGCGACTATGCAAGGACTATGTAAAAGACTACCTAGGGTCACAAGTATGTAAGGACTTTTGAGTTTTGACTTCAAAATGGACGTTGTTTTCTATAAATTTGTGTATGGGACAATGTTTTGTAGTTTTCCAAATCTAAGAACAAGTGCTAGTAGGTATGTATAGTTGACTGACTTAATTTTCATACAATCTCGGAAAATTCAGAGATACGTGGGATAGGGCCTGAAATAGCCCAAGGGACTAACTCAATACTGGTCTAGCACAATGATACATAAAAAAGCATGGAATACAATCTTAGGCTTGATAGTGGAAACCATTCAAGTGAGGCCCTTACAATAAAATACCGAGACAAAATGAATAGATAGAGAGTTTGGTTGCACTGGCTCCACTCCATGACACACACTTCTCGGACATGCCAGTCTCTCTTACCCCGAAGATCCAAAGATCTTATAGTTGAGGGATTCCTATATCATAGTGTAAGGTACATGAAGGGTATCTATGGGTTACGATCCACACTCCTAGAATCACTGAATGTAGGGGTTTTTGGCAACTAGATTGGTTCGTAGTATTAGGTTTCGAGGGGTCCTGATCCAACGATGGATTCTCAGAGCAAGCCACTTAAGACTTTAGTTGAGCTTATCGGTGCAGGGAAGGCCCCCACATACGTCAAATTCACTCAACACTCTAGCCGCCTGACCAGTATATTTATATAGTGGCTCGAAAAACCCGCTTGAGAGTACGCTGGGAGAGATATCCCTAATGCATCCCAATTCGAAGTACCTCTGTGGGGTGATGAAATCCCTAGTCAAAGATACCCTTGACTACATAGAATAAAAGAAAATTTGGATGTCGTTGTCACCTTCCTCCTTTCTCCCAAGACCCCGAAGGTGGGTGGAAAGTCAGTTATTGCAACAGTAGGTCCACCCCAGACACAATAAAAATTCTTTACCTTAAGAAAAAGAAAAATGATTTAATCTATTGCAGCCTGATTCACGTTCATTTTATAGCCCAAATTTAGGTGTTAGATACGCATGTGCATGTCTATTTTAAACACCAAATTGAAATATGAAGGCATACATGTCAATTTTTAACCATTTGTTGATTTTAAGCACCAAAAACAAAGTGTGAGATACATGCTTGTCAATTTTAGCCCATGTTCATTTTAATCACCAACAACGAAGTGTCAGATTATCCATGCATATCCATTTTAATTGTTTTTTATTTTAAGCACCAAAAACAAAGTGTAAAGTTATCCATGCATGTCAATTTTAACTGTTGTTGATTTTAAGCACCGAAAATGAAGTGTAAAGTGTGCATGCAAAAATACTAATCTAATCCTCTCTGCAAATCCGCCACAGGCTGTAAACAGAAGATTAGTAGTAAAACCAAACTAACAGAAAACATAAACACAAAACTTGACAGAAACTATTGCGTAATCCTACATGCGCAAATGCGTGATACTTACAGACCAAATGCGTGAACCTGGTAGAACAAATGCGTAATTCTAACAAACAGAATGCGTGATGAAGACTCAACGATTGCGTAGCATCAACAACACGATTGTGTGACAGAACGCAGACAACAACAAAAGTTAAAAACTAAAAAAATAAAAGGAAACTAAACCCGATCAGGAGCCTACAAAACCAATTGTGAAGCCCTAGCCAAATCTCTCATCATTCATTCAATATTGATTAGATCATATTTAACTGTATAAGAAAGAACTAGGCTATTATATCTATCTAAGGCCAGTTGCTCTTCCAAATCCTGTCTCAATTTTTTTGCCTGGAGAACCTTTTGATAGTGTTTATCTTCTCTCCTTTGTTGTTTCATCCTTCTTGCACTTGAAATCCTAAACCGAACTTTTCTTGCCATTAACTGTTATAATCAAATCATAAAATAAAAACAATTTGATCCAAGATTAATGCAATTTAAGACAAAATTAAATAGAATAGATAACAGACGAAAGAAAGAATTAAACAGCAAAGCTTCCTGTGAATGTGTGATCTAGAAAGGACGATTGTGCGATCTAGATAAGGCGATTGCATGACCCTGTCAGAACGAATGCATGATGTTGTTTGTTTCTCAAAATTCAAGCAACCTGAAAAAAAAATGAAAAATCCGCACAATCTACAAAAATCACACAGTAAAATAAAGAAGGTTAAATTGTTGTTAATTCACATTGGGTTCACCAAAATGTATACATGTAAAATTCATCTTATAAAATATCAATTAGAAACAAGGGAAATCATGAATCCCTATCTAATCAAAGAATCTAACAAACAAGACAACGAAATAACACAATCAAGCAAATAGAAATTATAAATCATCAAATCAAATAAAAAATCCCTATTTCGTGACTGCGTATTGCTTCCATTGCTCTTCTCCTCTCTGTGGTATGATGGCTCTCAGATATTGTGCTAGTAACCTGCAAGTGACACAAAGATTCGAAGTTCATGATTATTGAAAATGGAGATTGGATGCTCAATTTATAGAAAATTGGAAAAGATTGATTGAAAGGTGGAACAGATTGATCAAGAGGTGGAACTCAGGTGAGCTCACATGAAAATTGATAGTTGAACTGCTGATTGTAGGGGTGAAACTCAATAGATTGAATAGATTAATTGAGTCAATTGATTGAGAAAAAGCTGATTGAAGGAAGAAAAAGAATGATTGGTGGAAATAAAGAAGATGACACAAAAAGCTTAATTTAGAAAAAGCTAACTGAAAGATGGAAATAGAAGTTGAAGAGATAAATGATTTAATTAATTAATTAATTTAGCATGTTCTTGCATTTAGATTTAGGTTTTCAATTTAATCTTTGCATGATTTTTATTCAAATAATTGAATTTATTTTAATTGAATTTAGTATTTGAATATATTTAGAACTTGACTTTGATTTTCAATTTGGTTTTTGAAATCATGCACATGCAATTGAATTTGGAAGAAATTAGAAGAATGTGAAATTAAATAAAAATAGAATTTGGAGAACTAGAAGAATCAATTAGTTAATTAAATAATTTAAAGAAACTATTTAGTTATTTTAGAAATGGAATTTAATTAAATAATAAAGATTATTTAAATTAAAGGATTAAATTATAATTAATTAAATAATAAATATTTAATTAATATTTAAAAAAGGGTTAATAATTGAATGATGATTAGAGATAGAAATTGAATTATTAGTTTATTTAAATAATGAAGATTATTTAAATTGGGGAATTAACCATAATTAATTAAATAATAAATATTTAATTAATAATTAGAAAATAATTAAAATGATTAAATGATGATAGAATAAGAAATAGAATAATTAGTAAGATTATGAGGAAATAATTAAAGAAACTATTTAATTATGCTATAAATGAACTTTAATTAAATAATGAAGATTATTTAAATTGGGGAATTAACCATAATTAATTAAATAATAAATATTTAATTAATATTTAGAAAATTATTAAAATGATTAAATGGTGATAGAATAAGAAATAGAATAATTAGTAAGATTATGAGGAAATATGAAATTAGAAGAATATGATTAATTAAATTAATTAAATAATTAAATAATTATTTAATCAATTAAAAGAATAATTAGTACATGATCAATGAGACATTTTTAGGTGTCTACAAAGAGATATAGGACAATGTATATGACATGGTAGCAAAACTATGTGATGCGAAGGATATGTTTCTAGATCATTTGTATGCGAATGTAATATCTTGCTAATATGATCAGTAGATAGTTTGTAAAGCATTCTTGGAGGAGAAGAGATACCGGTAGAGGGTTCAGGGTTTATGAACCGGTACAGAACATAGCTTTAACCGGAACACTTTTTGGCATTGTAGATGCATTTTATGAGTTCACTAGTATTGTTTTATTTCAGAAAAAGCTTGTAGTTAGTGAGGCTATTTTGTGTTGTGCAGTGTGCTCTAGGAAGTGTGTCGTCCTGCATGTGTAGGCCCCCATGCTATGTAATATATTTCATATGGCCAGTGAATTGATATTGTGGGTCACAAATCCCATTGTGGTTTTTCCTCTTTGAGGTTTTCCACATATAAATTCTATGTGTTATGGTGTTCATTCATGTGGCTGGTTTATTTGGTTCATGTTATATGTTTCTTCATTTACTGGTTTATATGTGTTTGTTATAAAAGGTTAAAATCTTGTGTTACCGACATAACACTGATTCACCCCCCCCTCTCAGTGTTCTTCAGTTCATTGTATTCCAACGCATCTTTTGTAACCACTTTGGTGTCCATTCCCCTAGCACTTGAGTAGACTCATTTCAGCCCTTGCAACATCTTTTTCCCTCTCAAGATTCTCAAGACACCTTATAGTAGCTATCCTTCAGCTTTTGTTTCATGTTAGCCACATGTCTCCCTTGTCTCCTATCATTTTTAAATATGATTTATTTGGACACCAGTGTGCCACAGAGACACCCACACACAACACATTAGTCCCATGAGATCTCAATGTTTGTGATGCAACCATAACCGGTAAAACCCTCAAAAGAGAATTGACCGACTTATGCAACAAGAGCAACACAACAAAAGCAACAAAACAAAACCTAGAAAGATCACATAAACATATCAAATTATTGTCTTAGAACCTCTGGCAACCAACTAGTTATCATCATACAATCATCATAGAACAACTGGTAGTTAACCAGTTACATGCAGGCTACAGGCCAAATACAATCCAACTGGGACTCTCAGAATCAACTGGATCACAAGTCATGAATCTCAATCCTTATTTTGATTTCTACCTCCTTTTCCTTACAAATTATTACATAATACCCTATATATACCCTCCGAAACATATGTGGGTCGACCATAAAAGATTACATTTACCAATGCAAGAAAATGAAATGTGTAACTAGGTCAGCCCTAAGAATGGAAGAAATTCTTTCAAAAAATAATAACCAAGAAGTGCGGATCAGTAGGAAGGTCGGCCACACACCAAATAACATTGGACAAGACCCCAAATAGATCCACACACCAAGAAACACTCCAGTGATGAAGGAAGACTAACCAGTAAGCACAAGAATTGTCTTGGAACCCAGAAACAGTCAACTGAGAGCAATAACTAGCCGGAAAAAAATCCAAATGGACTAAAAATCTGGAATCAAACACATGAACTAGCATAGAAACCAAAAATAGGATCTGCAATGAAAATCAAGAAACTACCGGCACCTACCGACAGGAACACAAAAAACTGCACACTGAACTGAACAAGAACTAAACTGAAAGGAAATATTTTTGGTTGATGAAAGATTGCTCATAGACTGGGGATGCTTTTGCATTAGTTTGAATGTCGGTTTTGAGCACGCCTTTCCACTTATCACTTGTGCATGTCAGTGGAAATGGCTTAGAATCTTCCAAATGGCTCACAACCCTCTCTTTCCCTCCTCTTCTCTCTTTAAAATCTATCTTTTCTCTCTATTCAAGCTCTCTAGCTTCTCCAAGAAATTTCTCTTGGCTCTCTTGGTTATTCAACCTCTCTAGGCTTTTTCTACAGAAGTCTCTATTTTTCTAGAGGACTCTCAAGCTCTCACAGTACTCTTTTGCAACTCTCTTGACTTTCTCAAAACTCTTTGGTAATATCTATCTATTTATCCTATCTTTGAGAATCTTGGAATTTATCACATCCCTCTTCTATCATCATCATTTATCATTTATCATTCTAGCATTTATTTTTTATTCTATCAATCTATCTAGGTTGTCCGTGGAGGTGGAAACACCAAAATGAAGGTCTAACTGAGGCAGACTCCAAAACGCAACCCCCAATATTTTCCTTCTTGCTTTTGCGAAGGTTTATAATCATAGGAAGAAGATCATTTAGCTGGAGGATTCAAATCGTGGACTGGTTGTGAGCTTCCTTCTTTTCCCTCTTCTTAAGTCATTCTAATATTTCTCATTCTACATTATTAGTCTATCTTGTTGTTTTTCCAAATTTATTTAATATTATAATTGTATCTCCTACCCCATACAGTTTCTGTGTTTTGTTTGTACTGGACGACAATGCATCACACTGGTGTCCTAGCTTTGAGCAGTCGTCCCAAGGACAGAGACTCAATAGAGTTGCCTGGGAGTCTCATTTGTAGTTTATTAGCTTAGCTTTTAACTTTTATCTCCTGGCTCACCTTAGCACTAGTTTGAGTGAGGTAGCGGTGGATTTATTTGTCCTTTGAGATTCACCATCTTGGAGGTGACAATCCCCTCCTATACAGGAATATATGGTCTTAATTGAGAAAAGTTGATTATTTCTTAATTGTTCTTATCTCTTGGTTAAGAATTTAGGTATTGCTAATGATATGTATGCATGGTCATTCTAGAAAGGAAAAAGATTAAGCATGTTGTAGGTAGTATGATTTATGTTGTAATTAATGGTAAATAAAAGGGGATAAGGAACACTTGGCATTGGTGCTTAAAATGAACCTAAATTGGATTAATGGGATTTGATAGGTTGCATTCATTATGGTTAAGTAAAAGATTATCCTCCATGTGTTAGGAAGTAAATGAATTCAAGGAAATGCTTAAGTAGAGTTGATTATGGTAGTGGATGTGATATTGATATGTTTATATTATTTAAGTAATGGCATTGAGATACCCTAGGGAATGTTTTATCATAAGATATTATGTGTGTTGTCATTGTATTGTCATTGATGTCAATCGGTATGCAAGATGATGTTATCGACATTAGATATTGTTGGCATGTTGATGTCAACCAGTATGGGATGTCAACAGGCAAGTTTGTCAACCGGTAAGTAAGAAAACTCAGTAAGTGTGGTCCAAGATAGCATGTTCTAACCGACAGAACAAAGAAGTGCATGCTATGAAGGTTAACCGGTTAGTGTATACCGGTAGCATGTTCGGTTGGTGACTTAGTTTGAACTGACATAATCAAGTGAGATGGATGCTGACAGAGATGTCATGTGGACTCTAGGTGGTGAACATGTAGTGGTAGGTGAATGGTGCATCGGCGAGGTAGTTGTTGACTAGTTCGGTATTAAATATCGACTGTGAAAAAAAGGATCCATTGTAGAGCATTGCGGCTCAAAGAAGATCAAAGGGAAGATATTTTATTCTTTGACATTATGATCAAAGTAGGATATTTGATCGTCTTTCTCATCTGAAGAAGGAAACTGCCAGATAATATATTGTGATCGACAAAATCAAGATCGATGAACTGAGTCTAGTTTGTTAAATATAGTAAACGTTTATAGGAAGAATAAAAAGAGGACAAAGCTTTTTGCTGAACTATTGTAGGTTGCTGATTCAAGAAGATGAGATCTGATTTCATATGGATCGAGGTCGATGAAGAAAACCCTAAGCGCGTGAAGTTTGATTTTTTGTTTTGGCGGGAAAGCATGTATATAAATATGCAGATCAAAGACTTAAGCCAGTGTGGTAGAAGAGAGATAGTATGTCGGATGAGTGATGAGAAAGTGTGATTATGTTAGGTTGATTACTCTGAGTGTTGATAGCAAAATCTTGAAGTGACTGAGTGTTGGTTGAAGAACTGACAAGGAAAGTTTAACCGACAAGATTTAAGGTAACTGGTAAACTGTTATAGAGTATAATAGTCTATTAAACCGATAGTGTCTAAACCGATAAGATAGCAACAAAGAGTGAAGGAGAGTAGAGTGAGTTTCAGAGAAGATCTGGTAAGATAGAAACTAAGTTGTAGAGGATTCAAATAGTAAGAACTAAAGACTGATAGAGAAGAGAAGTAGTGTGATAGAAAAGAGTTTAATTGACAAAGAGAATTGTTTGCAGGGGTTACAAAACTCATTTATAACAAGTGTTTATCATTGCATTGTTTTATATCTCATTGTATTTCACTGAGTGGGTGCTTAGTGTAGGGGTTGGTACTCCTTGAGTTGGTGCTCATAATAGAATAGGGGTTAGTGCTCCTTTGGGTAGGTGCCCATAAATTTCTAGGGGTTGGTGCTCCTTGGGTTGGTGCCCTAAACATTGTAAAATTGTTATTTCATTGTAAGGCTAGATTGGAGCAGTAGATCTCGAACAACATTTCTCATCGAGGTTCTTCCCATATTGGGTTTTTCTTGTATATCAGATGTTATGTGATGTGCTCTTGTGTGTTGTTTCTTGTTAGTGCATTCATTATCCTACCGGTTACACACATTGTTTGAATTGTTTATAATCATTGACTCACCTCCCCTCTTAGTGATATCTTGTGTTCTACAATTGGTATCAAAGCCTTAGGTTCCATATTGATCAAATCTTTCTCTAGCTTGGGTAGATTTTGGTTTAAGAACACAATAGAAAGGAATGAATCCTCCTCCAAATCTCCCATGTTTGATGGTACCAACAATGCCTTTTGGAGCAGAAGAATGGAAACCTATATGTCCTCCCTAGGTTTTGATGTTTGGATGTCAATTGTTAATGGTTACTCTGATCCTACTAGTCATCCTACTGATCCTGAAGCAAAAAGTAGTTATGACTGCAATGATGAAGCCATAAAGGCTATTCTTAGTGGACTTTCTAATGATGTATCTTCAAATGTGAAAATATGCAAATCTTCAAAGAGCTTGTGGGATAGACTAAAGAAACTTTATGGTGAAGAACCTTACACCAGTGAATCAAATTGTGGAATCAAGAAGATTTATATAGAAGATGAATGTGAGGTTGATAAAAGTAGATCAATTAGTCGTTGCAGTAGAGATGAAGAGGAAACTCATCTATTTATGGTATAAGAGACACGAAGTGAGATGCATACATTAAAATATGAAATAACAAAGCTCATAATAGAGCTTGAGAAGTGTCAAGATGAACTCAAACTGAGGAATAAGTATGATGGCGGTACCAAAGCACTAATTGAAATGTTGAGTAAACAAAAGTACTCAAAAGATACCATCAGATTAGGATATGAGGTTGGAAAATGTTCTACCAATGAGGAATCATTAAAAAGTGACATAATTTTTGTCTCTTCAAATGATAATGGTAGTAGGAAAAATTTCATAGTCATAAATGCTCCAAGGAAGAAAATTGACTTGACCACTACTACTAAAAGTTTGAAGACTCAGACTGCTACAAAAAAGAAGAATAATGCAAATCCAAAAGAAAAAAGAAAGCTAAATGATGATGGTTCCATCAGAGATGAGAGCACAAGAAAGTCTAGAAGATCTCCTACTAGAAGAAGATCAAACAATATTGTTGCACACAAAACTGAGAATAGGAGAAGGCCAAGACATATGTCTACTATAAATGAGCATCCTAGGATCAACAACACAGGAAGAAGGAATGGAACAAACAAGCCTGCAAGATCACCGCATGTTTGGCAGAATAAGTTTGTAAGTTATAAGCCCTCCTTCTTCAGTTACTATTTTTCATGTAAAGGATATGGTCATAAAAGTCATGAATGTAGAAAGAAGAATTTTCAGTCATATGGAAGCCTCTACATGCACTCCCTCAACAAAGGTGCAAGGTGTAACAATCATGCTCAATATGGAAGAAGTTATAAAGCATATGAGAATCAAAGACCTGCATGGAACAAAAGGAGAAGTGTTGCTGCAAGATCAAGAAATCTATTGGTTCAAGAAGTTGGCATGAACACAATATGTTACTATTGCAATAATTTTGGTCATCCTACAAAATTTTGTAGAGCAAGGACTATTTAGCAAAAGAAAATTAATATTGCTTCAAAGACTGAAAATGAGAAAAGGAGAGAAATCAAGAAATTATGGAGAAAGAAGCAAGAGAATATGACCATGGGCAGGCACTATGCATTCAATGCACAAGTGATGTCTCCTAAGGCTTAAAGGAGATGCTGGACCTTAGGGGGAGTTACATATTGATCACATTATTCACCCCCAAATTTGAAAAGGACAAATGTAAGGACAAGTTGCTACCGATATAAGGGAGAAGATGGATGGAAGTGTGTGTAGTTAGTGCCTTGGCTACACATCTACTTATGTGAGATGGATTACTGCTACAAGTGTCAAAGGATAGTTGACATTGCAAAATGGTAGCAAAAACATTTGACTCAGGAAGATGGAGTTTAGTGGATAAAGTGTTCTTGTGGAGATATTGTTCTAGTATAGGGTTAACTGGAATTGCAGATTATGTGAGTCAATGTATTATGAAATCATTGCAGTGATTCTTGTGGCTTGGACTGAGGAAATTATGTCTTAGGCGATACTAGAGAAGTATTGTGTGAAAATATGTTGGTCCGGTAGTCGACCTTATGTACATGTATCATTATAATTTAACTGGTTTGGTAGTTGACATGATGTTGAATATGTGTTTTGGCATTGTGGTCATGCAAGATTATGTCAAAAGGTTGGGATGGATGCTATGGAAGAAGAGCTATAGTAGATTGAAAAGAACAAGACTTGGGAATTAGTTCCTAGACCAGTAGATAAGAATGTCATAGGTACTAAATGGGTCTACCAAAACAAGATGAATGAAGAAGGTAAGATTGGAAAACATAAAGCCATATTAGTGTGTAAAGGGTATTCTCAAGTAGGAGGTATGGAATTTGAAGGACAGAGACATAGTTTACATTTTCAAGTGAAAGTAAAGAAAAATAGACCTTTACAATTAGCAAAGCTACTGAGAAGAAGACCTATGCTAAAGCTGTTAGAAATCAACTTGTGAACCAGAATGCTCAAACTTTGAATTAGAAGGCTCATTCATTGTACCAGAATGTAGATTCTAAAGGCAAGCCCAATGTTGATAATGAAGGGTTCACTAAAGTCAATAACATGAGTAGAAGACACTCGGTGAGACAAAGATTTACTGATCCAAAGAGACAAGAATGGTATGTACCCGAATTCCATGGTTACTATTACTAATGTAATAAGTTTGGACATAGAATTATTGAGTGTAGTTTTATGTGTAAGCCCCCTCATAGTTTTGAAAGTAGAAATTTTTTTGTTGAACTCTGGGAAATGAATGATATTTGTTATCATTGTAATGAGTTTGGTCATAAGAGTTATGATTGTAGGAGAAGTCAGCCGGTATCCTACAATAGTTTTTCAAGTTCATCTTTCAATGTCAATGTGAAATGCTATCATTGTCCAAATGTTGGCCACATTGCAAAGCATTGCAAACTCAGGACATCTAAGAAAAATAATTTAGTACCAGATCATAGACTGGAAGCAAAACCAAAGCAGAAAATTGTAGTAGACAAGAAGAAGGAAGCCAACTCGGTTTAGGTTGAGAAGAATAAGAATACAATAGAATCAAGTCTGATTGTACTGACTGCCCTACATGCAGAAAGAAGAAATTTATGGGTTGTAGACAGTGGATGTTCCAATCACATGAACAGAGACAAAAATAAGTTCATCAAGTTTGAATATTGGAATGGAGGTTCATTGATATTTGGAGACAACTCTTCCATCATGATAAAAGGAAAGGCATGTGACAAAGGATATAAGTTCACTTTTGACTCTACTGGTTGTCATATAAGAAAGAAGAGTACCTGACATATTGTTGCAGAAGGAAAAAGGATATATGGAAATGTGTACAATCAAAAGGAATATTCATCTCTAAAACCAAGTATGCCAAAGATATGTTGAAGAAGTTTCAAATGGAAGATAGCAAACTGGTAAGTACCCCCATGGTGAGTAGATGCAAGTTGAGCAAGGTTGATGAGTCACTGGAAGTGAATCAGACCCTGTATAGATCCATGATTAGTAGTCTGTTATACCTTATTGCCTCAAGACTGGATATAGTGCAGATAGTATGTATGGTGGCAAGAATTCAAGCCGCACCTAAATAGTCACATGAGAATGCAGATAGAAGAATCTTTAGGTACCTACAAGGAACACTTAATTATGGCTTATGGTACCAAAGAAAGGAGATTTCACTTTAAGGCCTACACTGATGCTAATTGGGCAAGCTGCATTGATGACCGAAAAAGCACAAGTGGTGGCACATTCTTTTTAGGTGACCAATTAGTTTCATGGCACAATAAGAAGTAGGATTCAATCTCCTTATCTACTGCTAAGGCAGAATATATTGCTGCAACTACATGTTGTTCTTAGGTGTTATGGATGAAGCAGACGCTCAAGGAAATTTAGATAGAAATATTTGACCCTATTTCAATCAGATGTGATAACTCAAGTGCAATCAACATATCAAAGAATCCAGTTATGCACTCAAGGACAAAGCATATTGCCATGAAACACCACTTTCTTAGAGAGAAGGTTGTGGAGAAAGAAGTGAAGGTAGAATATTTTCCCACAAGTGAACAAGTTGTTGATATCTTCACAAAACCTCTACCGGTAAACACATTTGAATATCTAAGACACAATTTAGGAGTTTTCTCACCAGCTTTATGCACTTAAATGTGTATGGAGATATGTGGTTTAGGGGGATTTCATAGCCATACATTTTTGACTCTTGAACCATATGCTGGACACAGGGGGAGATCAAATGACTATATGACAATATCGACTGGTTTGAAGATTTGGGAAGTTGTCTATTCAATTTGTTTATCTACCAAAGTTTCCATGAACTTGACTAAGAGAGTAACTTCATAGGGGGAGAACTTGATTATCAATGGTCATTTGTGAGTTTTATAGTTGCCTATTCAATCTGTCTATCTACAAAAGTCACAATTGGCCCATCGTAAATAGGGTAGAGTGGTCTGGCCTACGGGTAACTGGTGTTTGAGCCCTTTATCATTGTTGTCAAAGGGGGAAAAAGAATATAGTTGGAGATAGCTCATATTGTGAGCCCAGGTTGTAGAGGTTAACCCGATAATATGTGTGTTGACATCAATGCCAAAGGGGGGTGATTGTTGATATTGTATCATCATTGATGTCAACTGGTATACAAGATGTTGTTATCGACATTGGAGATTGTTGGCATGTTGATGTCAACCGGTATGGGATGTCAATCGGTAAAAAAGAAAACTCGGTAAGTGCAATCCGAGATAGTATGTTCTAACGGACAAAATAGAGAAGTGCACGATATGAAGGTTAACCGGTTAGTGTATACCGGTAGCATGTTCAGTCGGTGACTAAGTTTGAACCGACACAATAAAGTGAGCTAGATGCTGACAGAGATGTCACATGGACTCTAGGTGGCAAACATGTAGTGGTAGATGAACGGTGCGTTGACGAGGTAGTTGCTGACTAGGTTTGTATTAAATGTCGACTGCAAAACACATGGATCAGTTATAGAGGATTGCGGCTCAAAGCAGATCGAAGGGCAGAGATTTTATTCTTTGACATTATGATCGAAGAAGGATATCTAATCATCTTAATGATTTGGAGAAGGAAACTGCTAGATCATTTATTGTGATCGACAAAATCAAGATTGATGAGTTGAGTCCAGTTTGCTAAATATAGTAAATGTTTATAGGAAGAATAAAAAGAGGGCAGAGATTTTTGTTGAGCTATTGCAGGTTGTCGATTCAAGAAGATGAGATCCGATTTGATACGGATTGAGGTTGTCGAAGAAACCCTAAGCGCATGAAGTTTGAGCTTTTGTTTTGGTTGGAAAGCATGTATATAAATATGCAAATCAAAGACTTAATACGGTGTGGTAGAAGAGAGATAGCATGTCAGATGAGTGATGAGAAGATGTGAATCTACCAGGTTGATCAGTCTCAGTGTTGATAGGAAAATCTTGAAGTGACTGAGTGTTAGTTGAAGAACCAGTAAGGAAAGTTTAACCGGTAAGGTTTAAGGTAACCAGTAAACTGTTATAGAGTATAACAGTCTATTAAACTAGTAGTGTCTGAACTAGTAAGATAGCAGCAGAGCGTAAAGGAGAGCAGAGTGAGTTTCAGAGAAGATTTGGAAAGACAAAAACTGAGTTATAGAGGATTTAGATAGTAAGAACCATGGATCGATAGAGAAGAGAAGCAATGTGATAGAAAAAGAGTTTAACCAATGGAGAGAATTGTTTGCAGGGGTTACAAAACTCATTTGTAACAAGTGTTTATCATTGCGTTTGTTTTTATCTCATTGTATTTCACTGAGTGGGTTCTCAGTGCAGGGGTTGGTGCTCCTTGATTTGGTGCTCAAATTAGAATAGGGGTTTGTGCTCCTTTGGGTAGGTGCCCATAAATTGCTAGGGGTTGGTGCCCTAAACATTGTAAAATTGTTATTTCATTATGAGGATGGATTGGAGCAATAGATCTCCAACAACATTTCTCACCGAGGTTTTTCCCACATTGTGTTTTCCTCGTATATCCGACGTTATGTGATGTGCTCTTGTGTGTGGTTTCTTTTTAGTGCATTCATTATCCCACCACTTGTACACATTGTTTGAACTTTTTTATAATCACTGATTCACCCCCCCTCTCTGTGATATCTTGTATTCTACAATGTGTGTATTTCCACTTGCATATTACGATAATTTGTTATGTTAATGGATTATATATGTATGATGAAATAGGATTGATTCTAGGTAAACAACTAAGAGGGAGGGGATTGAATCAGTTGTCTCACTTGAACTTGTACAAATTAAAGTTATTCTTAGATCTAATTATTAAGCATGAAAGCATGAATAAAAAACATAACATGAGCACACATAACACCAAGAATTTTGACGTGGAAAACCCGGTCAATGGGAAAACCATGGTGGGAACCTACCCACAATATGATGATACTCTATTAGAAGTATATGGAAATTACAATGGGGAATGCACATGCATTCAGGCACACTGCCTAAAGCTCACTGCTCAAAAACAACAAAGAGCTACAACCCAGGGAAGACTCACTATCTTACAAACACATTCAAATCACATTTGGAAGATCATGAACTTATAAAATAGATCTCCTAACGCATGGTTACAACTCCAGTTAAGAACAACTTCAATATTCTCTGCCTCCAAAATATTAATACATTATTCACTCATGCATTTGATTCTCATATATACACATCACCTATCCATACAATTCTCAATTACAAAATATATTACATATATTTATACATGACATCAACCTTGAAAAAGATCAACAACATTGGCTCAATGCTCATCACCTAATTACAAAAATATAATCACACACACTATAGAAACTCATGTGGACCAATAAATGTTAGCTAAGACATAGCATGAACCCATATCACATGCCTTGAATATGAAACACCTCCAAGAGTTATGCATCAAATATCTGCAACATGCTACAAGCATATGGTTGGCCAAAACAATGAAGAACACCAACACATCAGAGAAAATCATCAATTACACACACAACAATCAATGCGGACCACCAAAACAAAAGGCACACAATATAGTTACATCCACAAGCATCATGAATTACCACTGCAATATCCACAATAACTTGAATTGCTATAATCACATCAACATTATACCGAACTTCAAGAACACTAATTGCAATGATTGTCAACTTGGAAAAATCACTTGCGAAGCACTAAACCATGAACCACTTGAATTGAAGACACATATCAATGTCCCAACTGATCCCCCAAATTTGCAGGTTAAGATATTACAATGCGAAGAAATGCAAATCAAATTACTGACACTCTGTCACCACTTAACAACTAAAAAATTAGCCACAACACAAATAACCATAACTCACTCAATTATTCATGCGGACCTCTAAATATTGCACTGAAACATCTAAACACAATCCTCTACAAACCATTTAATCCACAATCATTGATCATGAACATGCTAAACAAACCAATTCACTAACCTCCACTAGAACATTCTCACAAACAAAGAAATATGTTGACAATCAATGACAAAACATCGCTTAGATATCATCAAAACACATATTAGCAGCAATCTCCTCAAACATCCAACAATCTCCCCCTTTGGCTTTGATGCAACATATGATGTGAAAAATAATCAATGACAAATAAATCAACAACTTTCTCAAATTACTCTTTTCCTTTGCACAAATAATCCCTCCCCCTGAAATCACTACAATTTTTCACATGAATCTCTCCCCCTTTGACATCAATGAAAAAACATATATTTGCAATGAAAACACAAAACTAACTCACACAAGTGACTTACTGAATACTCCCCATAAGTAGCAGCCTCCACTCATCAATCAGGATCACAAGATATGAATGTGAAATGCAGCAGACTAATGCATACCAATGCACCATAGTTATGATAAGGAGGGGAAATCACCACTAGCTTCCCTCTAAGATAATCAAAAGTATCTTTAGGCAAAGGCTTCATGAAAATATCTGCAATCTATTCCTTTGTAGGCACATACTCTAATCTGACTTCTCATTTACATTGTCTCTCAACAAGTGAAACTTGATAGATATATGCTTAGTCTTGGAATGAAACACCAGATTCTTAGAAATGTTAATTGCACTTAAATTGTCACAGTAAATAGCAATAGGCTCATCATACACAACTCTGATATCCTTCAACATCTACTTCATCCACACTACCTGAGTAGAATTCTTAGCAACAACAATATATGTTGCCTCTGTAGTAGATAAAGAAATTAAATTCTTCTTTTTACTCAACCATGAAACCAACCTTTTACCGAAGAAAAATACACCACCACTAGTACTCTTCCAGTCATCAACATCTCCTACCCAATCAACATTAGTAAAGGCACTCAAAGTAAAATCATCATCTTTAGGATACCATAAACCAAAATCAATAGTTCCTTTCAAATATCTAAATATTCTTATAACAATAACAACATGAGATTCCTTAGGATCAACTTGAAATCTAGCAACAAGAAAAATAACATTCATGATATCCGGTCTAGTCTGAGTCAAATATAACAATCCACCAATCATAGATTTGTATCTAGTCTGATTTGATTTAGAGGAATCATCATCTTTAGTCAAATTACATCTAGTCACCATAGGAGTTCCAATTGGATTTGTATCCTCCAAACCAAAATTTTTCAACAATTCCTTCACATACTTTGACTATGATATAAAGATTCATTTTTCTGGCTGTGTAGTTTGCAATCCTAGAAAGAATTTCATTTCTCCAATCATAGACATCTCAAACTCATTTTGTATGTCATTAGCAAACTCTTTGCACAAACTATCATTTAATCCAAAAATAATTTCATGAGCAAAAACTTCAATAATCATAATGTTATCATGATTAATCTTGAAATACAGATTACTATCAATAGTACCTTTATTAAATCCAAGCTTTAGCAGATACTTATGCAATATGGCATACCATTCTCTTGGTGCTTGGTTCAATCCATACAATTCTTTCTTCAACCGACACACCATATCCTTTTGATCAGTCAATAGAATCCATCTAATTGCTCTATGTATACCTCTTCTTCCAATTGTCCATTTAGGAATGTGGACTTGACATCCATCTGATACACTTTGAAATTCTTGTAAGCAACATAAGTAAGAAATAGTCTAACAGCTTCAATCCTTTCCATTGGAGAAAAAGTATCCTCAAATCAACAACTTCCATTTGAGAATATCTTTTACAAACAAGTCTAGCTTTGTTCCTAACAACTTCACCTTGCTCATGTTCAACTTATTCCATAACACCCATTTAGTTCCTATTACATTTTTGTCTTTATGTCTAGGAACAATAAACCATGTATTGTTCTTTTCAATGTGATTTAATTCTTCTTCAATCGCTTTAACCTGATATTCATCTTTACAAGCTTCATTCACATATTTAGGTTCAATCTTAGAAATCAAACAATACTCAACATAATATTCTACAATTATTCTCCTAGTCTGAACACCTTTATTTCTATCTCCTATAATCTAATTTTTCAGAATGATTCAACCTTACATACCTGGGAGTCCTAGGACTTTCTTGATTTTTTAACTCTTGAGTTCTCTCTTCTACACTTGCACTAGTTCCTTCACCTTGATTTTTTGGATTCACCGAAATACTCTGGGCTTGATTATGGGTCTGCGGTTACTTTCCTTTATTTGCATTGTCACTCTGATCATCTAAATCATATTCACAGGATTTGATCTGTATCTCATTGCTTTCATCAACTCTGACATCAATATTCTCAACTATATTTCTCAGTCTCTTGTTATTATACTGTCAAAATAACCAAGAAAGATTCCTTCATCACATCTAGCATCAAATTTCCCTAAATCTTCATCTCTTCTGATATAGCATTTACTTCTAGAATTTTTAAAATATTTAATAGTAGCAACATGACCAAACCATAATTCATAAGGAGTCTTACCAGTATCACCTTTGATATGCACCCAGTTATGAGTGTACACTACATTTTTTACAGCTTCTCTCCAATAAACATGCAAAAAAATTCCTTGCAACATCATACTCCAAGCAAATTCTTGGATGGTTATGTTCTTCCTTTCCACAACACCATTTTGCTAAGGGGTTCTCAGAGAAGACAACTATCTTCTTATCCCATGCTCTTCACAGTATGTATTAAACTCACCAAAAATGAATTCTCCACCTCTGTCGGATCTCAAACACTTTAGCTTCAAACCTATCTTAGTCTCAACCATAGTTTTAAAAATATTGAACTTCTCTAAAGCTTCAAATTTCTCCCTTAAGAAAGTGGCCCACATCATCCTTGAATAATCATCAATTAGCAACATGAAATATCTATCTCCTTGCATGCTTCTAACTCTAGAAGGTCCATACAAATCGGTATGCATAAGATCAAACAATCCATTAGAAAAATTCTTCTTACTTTTGAAAGATATTTTGGTTTGTTTCCCCAACTAACATTGTTTGCACATAGGGTTAGCAGTTTCATCAACTTAGGAAGATCTCTCACAGCCCAGGTAGAACTAGCTTGACAATGTTATCAAAATTCACATGACACATACTCCTATGCCACAACCAGCTTTCATCAAATTGAGCAATCAGACATCTTTTACTGAAGCTATTCAAGTGAAAGATATTACCTTTGGTCTTTGTACCTAATGCAATCTCTATTCCGAAGCTACCCAATATTCTACACTTTCTATTCTTGAACTAAAGATCATAACTCTTTAAAACCGTCTATCCAACACTCAATTGGTTATTCTTTAGGCCTTCCACATACAAGACATCATTAGTATTGTACTTACCATCAAGAGAAATAGAACCTCTTCCACAGATTATACGAACTTTGTCATCTCCAAATTTCATAAGTCCTCCTTCATACTATTCCAAGCTAACAAACATACTCTTATCACCTTTCATATGATAAGAGCATCTGCTATCTATCACCCATTCATCTTTCTCTTCCACCTGTGTAGCCAAAGCTCTTTCCACATTCATGCAACTAGCAGAATCAATAGGTATTGGATCATCTTCCTTGATAGAAATAAATACCCATTCATTATCACTTATATTTCCCTTATCCGATTCATCATCTGAAACACCTTCATATGCAACATAATAACATCTCTTCCAAAATTTTGGCTTGAAAGTCTTCCTAGGAACTCTTTTCAGACATCTTGAGGCAAAGTGTCCTATCTTATTACATGAAAAATATTTAAGAGACAACTTTCCTTCATACTTACCATCTCCTTTAAGAAATCTCCTAGAAATTATTGCTTGAAGCTCCTCAAGCTATTGCTCTTCCTCTTCCATCTCCTTCTCATATCTAGACACCCTCCTTGAAGAAATTTCTCCTAGATCATATCTCTTCCTATCCTTTCTGAAAACAATGAATTTGAATGCAGATTCTACTTTAGGAAGGGAGTCACCAAACTCACTCAATTTAAAGGATGATAGCTTACCAATCAACATGTCTCTAGTCATAACTAGCATTGTCTGGATCTCCTCAATAACAACAACTTTGTTTTTGTAGGATGCATGTAAGGATATGACCACTTAAGCAACAATCTTCATTTCTTCCAACTTTCCACCGACACATCTAATATTGTACACAAGCTCATTCACTTTCTGCATAAAAGAAGTAATGTTCTCATCTTCGCCCATTCTCAACATCTCGTACTTTCCTCTTAAGTTCTGCAACTTATCAATCTTCACATAGCTATCACCTTCATAAAAGCTTTCCAACTTCTTCTTGATCTCATGAGCACTCTACAATTCCATAACATTAGTCATTTCGGTGTCTATCAAGGCACTCAATAATGCTTTCTTAGCCCTAATTTTGCATTCAGATTCCTTTATCTCATCTAGAGTTGAAGGTCCATTTGTAGGAATAGTATACTTATTCTTTGTAATAGTCCAATAAGGTCTGCAAATGCATCTAAGATGACATTCCATGTGGCTCTTCCAAAGAGAGTAGTTATTTCCATCAAATCTTGGATTGTCCTTCTTATAAGATGCCTTCCTAGATCACCTCAAGTGGTTAAGCTTCTCCAGAAGAACTCGCTCTGATACCGATTGATGAAATAGGACTAATTCTGGATAGATAATTGAGGGGGGGGGTTGAATCAGTTGTCTCACAAACTTGTACAAATTAAACTTATTCTCAAGTCTAATTATTAAGAATGAAAGCATGAATCAACAATGCAACATGAACACACGTAACACCCACATTTTTATGTGGAAAACTCGGTCAAGGGAAAAACCATAGTGGGAACATACTCACAATATGATGATATTCTATTAGAAGTATATGAAATATTACAATGGGGAATGCACATGCATTTAGGCACACTGCTTAGATCTCACTACTCAAAAACAATAAAGGGCTACAACCCAAGGAAGAGTCACTATCTTACAAACACATTCGGCTCACATCCAGAAGGTCATGAACTAATAAAATAACATTTCATAATGCCTCGTTATAGTTCTGGTTAAGAACAACTTCAATCCTCTCTGCCTCCAAAAGATTAATACATTATTCACTCATGCATTTGATTCTCATCCATACACATCACCTCTCCATGCAATTCTTAATTTAAAAAGATATTACATATATTTATAGATGATATCCTTGAAAAAGATCAAGGTGGGATCAACACTCATCACCTAATTATAAAAATATAATCACACACACTACAAAAAATCATGTGGACTAAGAAATGTTGGCTAAGACGTAGCACAAACCCATATCACATGCCTTGAATATGAAACACCTCCAAGAATTATGCATTGAACATCTGCAACATGCTACAAGAATCTGGTCGGCCAAAACAATGAAGATCACCAACGCATCAGAGAAAATCATCAATTACGTGCACACTGTTCAATGCATACCACCACCACAAAAGGAACATGATCTAGAAACATCCGCAAGAATAATGAATTACCACCAAAACATCCACAACAACTCGAATTACTATAATCACATCAGCATTATACCGAACTTCAAGAACACTAACTGCAATGACTATCAACCTAGAAAAATCACTTGCGAAGCACTAAACAATGAACCACTTGAATTGAACACACACATCAATGTCCAAAATGATCTTTGAAACCCATAGGTCAAGATATTACAATGCAGAGCAATGTAGATCAAATTACTGACACTATGTCGCCACTGAACAACTAAAAAACCAGCCACAACACAAATAACCATAACTTAGTCAAATCTTCATGCAAACCTTGGAAAATTGCACTAAAATATCTAAACACAATCCTCTACAAACCCTTTAATCTGCAACCACTAATCATCAACATGTTGAACAAACCAACTCATTGACCTCCACTACAACACTGTCATAGACAGAGAAATATGTTGACATCTATGACAACACATCTCTCAAATATCTTCAAAGCACATATTAGCAACAGTCTCTTCAAACATCCAACAATGTATCTATTGGATGAATGGTTATTTGTATTTGAGAAATGAGCTATATGTGTTACATTAGTAGTTTTTTTTTTTTAAATCATCTCTATTTTTTATTTGGATGGTATATTTCTCTAGGGTATTTTGGCAGGCATTACAATCTACATGAAACCTTAATTCCTTGGTGGAGACAAAAAAAACTTCATTAAAGGTAATCATTAGTGTTTCATTCATTTTCAGCCTTTCACTCAAAAGGAATTTTTTTACTACAGTACTTCATTTTACATTTTCATTTCGTTTTCATGGTTAATTCCAAAACTGAGGTTTGACCTAAGGAAAACCCCTATTCCCAACATATTTCCTCTTTTCACAATGTGCAAGAATAGGTACAAAGCTGTGTTCAAGAGGATCAACATGATTCATAGAGACAAATAGATTTAAATTTTGACCACTAGAAATTTAGAGGACCATGGCGAATTGATACTACCTTGTCCCAAAAAATTAGGCTAAACTTCTGGTTATGGATCCAAATCATCTTCTTCTACTCAAATCTAGGTTTGTGGCTCTGTACAACATCTATAGCTCACTATTTCTACCAGATTAATTCAATAGTTCACTATCTTTTCCTGATATTAAATAATTCAATTCAATTCAATTCAAGGAGAAGAAAACCATGTCAAAGGAACCAAGAATCTAATTAGAATCACAATCTTTCAAAGAGTGGATCTATTAGATTCCTCTCTTCCTTAATGTGTTGATTAATTAGATCTTTTAGGAGTTTTATTATTTTAATTCAACCCTTACCCTAATTTTTCACCAACACTGATTTACGGAGGAATTTGTATTCTCTCCTTTAGAGAAGAAAAATATTGGAACTATTGTAGAAGATAGTTCTCATGAGGCAAGCACTAGTAGCATTATTATGGAAAGGTAAGCAAAAGTGCAAGCTAATGAACATGTTGATCTAGAGAAGAAAGATGATTATGTACGTCTGGAAACTGATCCAAATGACCAGATGAACATATATGGGAATGTAGCTAAAGTATTTCAGGAGAAGGAGTAGTCAGAGGAGAAGAAGCAAATAGAGGAGAATGAGTGGACAATGGAGAAGAAGAAGATAGAAAAGAAGAATGAAAGAAGTGTAAAGAAGGATAGGGAGAAAGGAATAGAGGAAAGGAGTATGTATGATGGAGAATATTCCAAACCCTCCAAAGGTTCAATATCAGAACCACTACAATTGCAGATGTAGTTTATATCAGTTGTCACTATAGAGGTACTTCAGGTACCCATGTCCCAAGGTCAAATGGACCTTAGCTGGTTATCACTGATCCACATGTTACATCTGGGTGATGTTCTCCATCATAATGCAAGGAAGAAATTCATCACATCTCAAGTGGATTTCATTGATTTGATCAATGATATCTTGAAGTTTCTTCATGAGAAACTTTAAGAGGTGGTGCTAGATGAATCCTTGAGTGATGCTGAGTAGCTACGGACATTGATTAAGGTTCTAAGAGATCATGCTTGTGATCTAGAAGCTATTGGATTATTGGGGAGATCATTGGATTTGGTTGATCATTGCTGATTCTAGGATGTTGTTTTTTCATTGATGTCAACATAATCCTGTGAGTTATTCTAGTGAGTTTGGGAAGAGTTTTTGATCTGGTTTTGTAGTTTCATTTTGCTGATCACTGTTTTACAGAATCCGGTATTTCCTCCGGTATATTCTGGTGTGATCAAATCTTGTGCTGAGACTCTGGATTATTGTTTGGGATGATATTGTGTATCTTCACTTTTGATGGTTCATGAATTGGTGCTCCGCAATTTATCTTTCCTCGTGATAGTTGCAGATTGCTTGTGTTCTTGAGATTTGAGATGTTGACCGATGAAGATTTGAAAAGAGGTGTTGGTGCAACTATTTTAGAAGATTCTAACATGCTTTCTAGTGTTTCCTAGTCATTTCCCATTTGTTTTGATGATCCAAATTGATTGTTGTGTGAGATTTTGGTGATTTCTATGAACCAATGATTATTTGCGTGTTATGCGGTATTTTTGGTGGTGTAGCGTGTTGTGATTGATCTTGGCAGGATTTTTTAGTGGATGTAATCATTTGGGAATTTGAATTAGGTCCATGCTATGTAATTTAAGTCATAATATTGGTCTGGTGGTTGATCTTTGTATCGTGCAATGTAATTTTTGTAATTTTGAGTTGAGGGTTGAGGGTTTAGCTGACCTTGTTATCAAGGTCAATGATCTGTATATATGGGTGAGATGCTTATGTATTTTAGGTGCGAGTATTATGTCTACATTATCAGATAGAGGAGCTTGTGCAAACAAGAGATTTATCATTCGATGAAGTGTTGTGGTGAGATTGGTGTTGTAGAGTAGACAAGTATGCTTAACCAGAACTGTCATCAAGCATTTGTAGATGCTATTATTATAGTTCATTTCTTCTAGATTGTATTCTGAATCATATTGTAAGTCAGTGAAACTTCCCTGAGGATTGTAGCCTTCCGAGCATATATCTTTTGAGCAGTGATCTCTAGGAAGTGTGCCTGAATGCATGTGCATTCACCATTGTAATATTTTCACATACTACTACAAAGTGTCATCTTACTATACGTAGGTTCCCACCATGGTTTTTCCCTTAACCATGTTTTCCATGTCAAAATATTGTGTTGTGTGTTGTGTTGTTAATTTTCTTATCTATCTATTGCTATAATTTATCAGTTTATGTTTTGAAGTGTAATTTGTTGTGATCCAGTGAAGACTAATTCATCCCTCCCTCCTAGTCTTCCTTCTTCATTGCTACTAACAATTGGTATCAAAGCTAGATCCTCTGATAGAAGCTTAATCATTTGAGGAGATTCGGGATGGTAGCTCAAGGTATTCTTTTCAAGAAGGACAGTCTGAGGTTTGATGGAAGCAACTATACTATGTGGAAGAGATAGATGGAGGTGCATTTGAAATGTCTTGGAGAAGATTATTGGAAGATTACTAAGAATGACTATGTTGTTCCTCAAAATGGACCATCCACTCCCGATGAGGTTAAGGAAGCTGAATATAACATCAGAGCAAAGGAAGCATTGCTTAGTGCCCTGACTGATTATGAAATGACAAATGTTATGGAACTTCATATCGCACATGAGATCAGGGTGAAGCTTGAAATCCTGTATAAAGGTGATAGTCAAGTGAAAGTTGCTAAATTGTAGAGTCTAAAAGGAAAGAATGAGACACTGAAGATGGGAGATGATGAGAACATACATTCATACATGTCTAAGGTGAATGAGCTTGTCCTTGGTATCAGATCTGCCGTTGGAAAGATTGAAGAAGATGAGATTGTTGCTAAGGTACTGAGATATTTGTCTCCTACTTATAAACATAAGGTTGCCACTATTGATGAGATCCAGAGTGTAACTATAGTGACAAGAGATGTGTTGGTTGGAAAACTTGTTGCATTTGAGCTGAGCAAATTTGGAGAATCACATGGAAAGTCTGAGACAACATTCAAAGCATCAACATCTATGTCTAGTAAGCAGAAATTTGATCCTAATGAGTGTAGCATATCCAAATATGAAAGATAAAGAAGAGAGATAACCAAACAAGAAAGAGAGCTTGATGAGCTTGAAACACTAATTGCTCAGAGATTTCCTAAAGGTGTCGATAAGTATGATAGAAAGTTGCCCTTGAAATGTTTTTCTTGTAATAAGATAGGACATTTTGCTACTAGATGCCCAGAGAGAATGGCTAAGTATGATAGACACGATAAGTTTGATAAGCATGATAGCAATGATAGATATGAGAAGCATAAAGTATGATAAGCCTTATAAGTTTAACTGAAAGTTTAGGAACCAGAAGAACTGTTATTATGCTATAGATGAAGGTGTTATAGATGATGAATCAGAAGGAGATGAAGTTGTGTTTATTGCCATTAAAGAAGATGAACCCGTGCCTAATAATTCCACTAGTTGTTATGTTGAGTTGAAATATTTGGCTACAAAGGTAGAAGAAAAGGGTGAATGGGTGATTGACAATGGTTTTTCACATCATATGACCAGTGACAAAATAAAAATTGTAAGCATGGAAAGGTATGATGGTGGAATAGTTATATGTGGAGATGACAAAGCCTATGTAATCTATGGGAGAGGTTCTATTTCTTTTGATGGTAAGCATAACATTGATGATGTCTTGTATGTTGAATGTTTGAAGCATAATCTTTTGAGTGTTGATAAGGGTTATGATCTACAATTCAAAGATGGTAAATGCAAGATCTTGAATGCCTTCAGTATAGAGATTGCATCTGGAACTAAGACTAAAGGTAACATTTTTCATTTAAATGCTAGTGAAAAAATTTGTTTGATTTCTAAGATAGATGAGAGTTGGTTGTGGCATAGAAGAATGTGTCATGTAAACTTTCATTCATTGATTAAGATTAGTTCTACACAAGCTATTAGGGATCTGCCTAAGATTGTTAAACCTGTTAATCCAATATGTAAGGAATGTCAATTGGGTAAGAAAACAAAAATTTATTTCAAGAGAAAATGATATACATCTGATGGATTGTTAGATCTTGTGCATACTGACTTGTGTGGACTAACAAATGTTAGAAGTGTGTAGGGTGATAGATAATTTATGCTACTAATTGATGATTATTCCAAGATGATGTGGGTTGTCTTTTTGAAGGAAAGATCAGAAGCATTCGAGAAATTCAAGATATTCAAAGCTAAAGTTGAAACTAAGTCAAGATTGAAGCTAAAGTGTCTGAGATCTAATAGAGGTGGAGAATTTTGTTCTAGTGAGTTCAATTCTTTCTATGAGATGCATGAAATCAAAAGACAACGATCTTCTCCTATGACCCCACAATAGAATGGGATTGTTGAAAGGAAGAATCGTACTATTTTAGATGCTACAAGAACCATGTTAATTGAAGGAAATGTTCTGAAGGTCTACTGGAGAGAAGCTATTAGTATTGCAGTCTATACATTCAATAGAATTCATATCAAAGGTGATAATGGTAAGACCCCTTATGAGATTTGGTTTGGTCATGTTCATACTATGAAATATTTCAAAGTTTTTGGTAGAAAATGCTATATCAAGAGAGATGAGGATATTGGAGATTTTGATGCTAGAAGTGATGAAGGTATCTTTTTGGGATATTACACAAATAGAAAGGCCTACCAATGCTATAACAAGAGATTGGGAAAAATGGTTGAGAGTGCAAATGTGAAGATGGATGAAAACCTTGGGAAGGAGATCAGAGCTTATGATGAAGGCCAACATGTTTTATCTCCTATTAAGCCTAAAGAGCCTTAGCAAAATGATTTGGTAGAGACTGTTAATCCAGATGTTGCTACTCCTAGTGATTGATGCTGTCAAGGTAGGGAGATCCAATGAAGGACATCCTTGCCTTCCAGCCTATAACTCAAAACACCATACAAGATATCAGCAACCTAAAACACAACACAAGATCTAACTGGTAGAAGCAACACATGATATAACTAGTAAACAAATAAATCAATCGTTACAACCATTTAATGAATTACATATGCCTTTAGTGGCTACACATGCTAGACTGCACCCCAAGATTACAAAACAATCCATACAACACAAATCTAAGATCCGCAGATCTTCTGCTCGACAAATAGGCCTTCGGTGATAGTCTGCACTGCTATGCACTGATCAGGACCTCAGTCCCTTCGGACTTCAGTCCCCCCAGACCAGAATCTCTCTGAAAACTACATCTTCATTTGATTTTTTCTTCCTTCGATCTCTATCCTACAAAATGAATCTCTAAACTTTCCCTTTATATCATTGGCAAGTAATAACAACTCAATCAAGTCGGCCAAAGACCAACTAGTTCATGATGAATTGTGTAATTGATAAAATGTTTGTCCAAATCACCAAGAACATCTTCAAATGCATAAAACCTCATGCAGTCCTCTGGAAACACCAGATAAGGCCCAAAGCAACATCACTTAATGATCCGCAAGTTAAAAAAAACCACCCGCAACCCAAAATTATCCTTCGCCACATATTGCAAGACCAATCGGTAAGAACATACCAATATTGGGCCAATAATGGGATTGATATCTCATCAAGATCAAATCCAAGTGTCGGTGCTCTTGCATCAATGATGATGTGCAGGAACCTAAGGATCAGAAAAAATCAGAAGACTCTAAGGTATGTTGGACTAAATCATTCTAGGAATCAAATTATTGGTGATAAGAATAAAGGTGTAATGACTAGAAGAAGGTTAGTTGTAGAAGAAGTATGTTTTATTTCTAAAGTTGAACCTAAAGATGTTGTTGAAGCCTGTAAAGATGATAACTAGATAAGAGCCATGCAAGAAGAGTTAGATCATATTGAAAATAACAACACTTGGGAACTTGTGCCTAGACCTAAGGATAAAAATATTATTGGTACTAAATGGGTTTTGAGGAAAAAATTGAATGAAGTCGGTGAAGTAGTCAGAAATAAAGCCAGACTAGTTTAAAAAGGATATTCACAGCAAGAAGGAATTGATTACGAAGAAACTTTTGCTCTAGTTACCAGAATTGAAGTTGTTAGATTGTTGCTTGCTTATGCTGCTTATAAAGATTTCAAGGTATATCAAATGGATGTCAAATATGCATATCTGAATGGTGATCTAGAAGAAGAAGTTTACATTAAACAACCTGATGTATTTTCATTGTCTGATGATGGAGACATGGTATGTAAGTTGAAGCAAACACTTTATGGATTGAAAAAATCTTTTAGAGCTTAGTATGCTAGGTTAGACAAATACTTGCTAAAATTGGGATTTATCAAAGGTGCTACTGATAGTAATTTTTACTTTAAGATTGGAAATGATTACATTCTGATTGTTAAAGTCTTTGTTGATGACATTATCTTTGGTGGTGATGATGATATGAGTATGAAGTTTTCCGGTGATACATAAAAATAATTTGAGTTGCCTTTGATTGGTGAGATGAAATTTTTCTTAGGTTTACAAATTGCACAAATAGGAAAAAGGTATCTTTATATCTCAAACTAAGTATGTGAAAGAATTGATGAAGAAGTTTGGACTAGATGATTCCAAACTAGTTGGAACTCCTATGGTGACTAGTTGTAAATTGTCTAAAAATGATGATTATCCTAAATCTAATCAGAGTTTGTACAAATCTATGGTTGGTGGATTATTATATATCACTTAGACTAGGCCTGACATTATGCATGCTTTGTGTATGACTGTTAGATATCAAGCTAATCCAAAGGAGAGTCATGTCACTATTGTTAAAAGAATATTTAGATATCTAAAGGGAACTGAGGATTATGGTTTATGTTATCCAAAGAATGATGATTTCATGTTGTGTTCTTACACTGATGCAGATTGGGTTGGTGATGTTGATGACCAAAAGAGTACTACTGATGGAGCATTATTTTTAGGTAAGAAGTTGGTTTCATGGGCTAGCAAGAAACAAGAATCAATATCTTTATCTACTATTGAAGTTGCATACATTGTTGCTACTAGTAATTGCTCTCAGATAGTTTGGATGAAGCAAATGTTGAAAGATATCAGAGTTATTTATGATGAGCCTACTGTTATATACTGTGATAATTCTAGTGCTATAAACATGTCAAAGAATCTAGTGCAACATTCAAAGACTAGGCATATATCAATTTAATATAATTACTTGAGAGAACAAGTCAATGAAAAGATGGTAAAGTTGGAATATGTATCTACAAATGAACAAATTGCTGATATTTTCACTAAGCCTTTGCATACAGATACATTTGTCTATTTGAGAGATAATTTTGGGGTATCCACCCCTCCTAATGAGAATTAGATGCAGTGAGTTGCACCGATCTAGTGAATTCAGAGCCTTATTCTTTTATCAGGATTGATGAGTTGGTGTTGTTCCTTTGCTGGAGTAGTCTGTGTTTTAGGGGGAGAGAGTTTGGTTTTTTGTTTTGGAGATCTTTGGCATTGCTATCAAAGGGGGAGAGAGATCATGTGAAAAAATTCTTTATCTATCTTTATCTTAGGGGGAGTTTGTTGGTGATATCTTCTTTCTTTGCATTGATTGTTTTTCACATTCATATGTTTCCATCAATGCAAAAGTGGAGATTGTTGGATTATTAGGGAGATCGTTGGATTTGGTTGATCATTGCTGTTACTAGGATGTTTTTTTGTCATTGATTTCAACATATTCCTATGAGTTATTTCGGTGATTTTGGGAAGAGTTTTTGATCCGGTTTTGTAGTTTGGTTTTGCTGATCACTGTTTTGCAGAATCTGGTATTTCCTCCGATATATTCTAGTGTGATCAGATCTTGTGCTGAGACTTTGGATTATTGTTTGGGATGATCTTGTGTATCTTCATTTCCCATTGTTCATGATTTTTTGCTCCACAAGTTATCTTTCCTCGTGATAGTTGTTGATTGGTTGTGTTCTTGAGCTTTGAGACGTTGATCGATGAAGATTTGAAAAGAGGTGTTGGTGCAACTATTTCAGATGATTCTAACGTGCTTGTTGGTGTTTCCTAGTCATGTCCTGTTTGTTTTGGTGATCTGCATTGATTGTTGTGCAAGTTTTTGGTGATTTCTATAGACACCTAAAAATGTCTCATTGATCATGTACTAATTATTCCTCTAATTGATTAAATATTTCTTTAATTAAATTAATTTTATTCTTCTAATTCCATATTTCCTCATCATCTTACTAATTATTCTCTTTCTTATTCTTTCATCATTTAATCATTTTAACCATTTTCTAATGTTAATTAAATATTTATTATTTAATTAATTCTCATTAATTCCCCAATTTAAATAATCTTTATTATTTAAATAAATTAATTTTCAATTTCCATCTCTAATCAATTAATCATTCAACCCTTTTATAAATATTAATTAAATATCTATTATTTAATTAATTGTGATTTAATCCTTTAATTTAAATAATGTTATTTATTGAATTAAATTTTATTTCTAAATAATTAAATAGTTTCTTCAAATTATTTAATTAACTAATTAATTCTTCAATTCCAAATCCCCAAATTCTAATTTCATTCAATTTCAAATTCAAATACATGTGCATGATTTCAAAAATCAAATTGAAAATCAAAGTCAAGTTCTAAATAATTCAAATACTAAATTGAATATAAAATAAATTCAATTATTTGAATAAATCTCATGCAAAGATTAAATTGAAAATCTAATTTAAAGTTCAAGCACATGCTAAATTAATTAATAGATTCAATCAATTAATTAATTAAATCATCATATCTCCAATCTCTATTTCTATCTTTTAGTTAGCTTTTTCTAAATAAAGCTTTCTTTGTCATCAATTAATTTTCCTCCAATCACCCTTTTTCATCCCTCATTTACTTTTTCTCAATCAGTTGACTCAATTAATCTATTCAATTTATTTTGTTTCACCTCTAAATCAACAATTCAACTATCAATCTTCATGTGAGGTCACCTAAGTTCCACCTCTTGATCAATATGTTCTACCTTTCAATCAATCTTCTCCAAAAATCTATAAATTGAGCATTCAATCTCCATTTTCAACAATCACAAACTTTGAATCTTTGAGTCACTTGCAGGTTGCCAACATGATATCTAAGAGCCACCATACCACAAAGAGGAGAAGAACAATGGAAGCCATGATGCAGAATAGGGAGTTTTACATTGTTTAATTTCATTATGTTTTGTATCTATTTCATTGGTTTTGTGTTTGAATTTCTTAGATAGTTAATGGATTCATAATTTTCCTTATTTCCTATTTAGCAATGATGAATTTGAGCATAGCACAATTTCTATGAATTAGTGATGATTTGCGTGTTATGCAGTATTTCTGGTGGTGTAGCATGTTGCGGTTGATCTTGGCGAGATTTCCGGTGGATGTAATCATTTGGGAATTTGAATTAGGTCCATACTATGTAATGTAAATCATAATATTGATCTAGTGGTCAATCTTTGTATATTGCAATATAATTTTTATAATTATGAGTTGAGGGTTTAGCCGACCTTGTTATCAAGGTTGATGATTTGTATATATAGGTGAGATGCTTATGCATTTTAGGTGTTGGTATTATGTCTGCATGATCAGATAAAGGAGATTGTGCAAACAAGAGAGTTATCATTCGGTGAAATGTTGTGGTGAGATTGGTGTTGCAGAGCAGACAATTGTGCTTAACCGAAAATGTCATCAGGCATTTGTAGATGCTATCATTGTAGTTCATTCCTTTCGGATTGTAGTCTGAATTATATTGTAGGTCAGTGAGACTTCCCTAAGGGTTGTATCCTTCCGAGCATATATCTTTTGATTAGTGAGCTCTAGGAAGTGTGCCTGAATGCATGTGCATTCCCCATTGTAATATTTTCACATACTACTACAGAGTATCATCTTACTGTGGGTATACTCCCGCTGTGGTTTTTCCCTTAATCGGGTTTTCCATGTCAAAATATTGGTATTGTGTATTGTGTTGTTAATTTGCTTATCTATTTGTTGCTGCAATTTATTAGTTTATGTTTTGAAGTTTAATTTATTGTGATCCGGTGAAGACTGATTCAGCCCCCCCTCTCAGTCTTCCTTCTTGATTGCTACTAATAAAATCAATAATTTTGAGGTGTCTAGAGAGGAGAGTAGATGCAAATAATTCAAAGGAGTTAACATATAAGTGTGTAGATGCACACACCCAGTTAAAAGATAGCATAAGTGTATTTGAGAAGACTATGGATGATGTTGTGATTGTGTACCAATTTCATCATTAATGACTAGTATCCACCAAGGAGATCAAGGATTAGATAGATAATATAGAGTTGCAAATTGTATAACTTTGTAGTGTGACAAATTTGAAAAAAGATGTTGACAACAACAGTAGAGCTAAGTTGGGAAAAATTCATACTTGAAGTTGAATATGCTCAATAAACAAAGGGAGGAGATAAAGATATAGTTTGGGTTCATGGGAGATTTAATGGATTTGAAGTTCACCAGTATGGTGAAGGTACTTGAAGACTCTCAAAAGTTAGATTTATCAATCATGTTTTTGATGAGCTACAAAGAGGTGGCAAATATTTTGTTGAAGATTGAATGTGAGCGTGTGTTGTTGGCCTTTGTAGAAGATGAATGGAAATCTACCTAGTCACATCTCAAGATGCTTTATAAGAGAATTATGCCTCCTTCTCTGCAAGATGTTTGAGTCTTTGCCAATAAGACAATGTTGTTTTCTATATATGCGAGTATATAGATGGTTTTTAGAGTACAATTTTGGTATTTAATACATTTTTGAGTTGTAGATAGGGGGATAAATGCTAATATTTTGTAGTTTTGGAGTTGCAAAGTTACCCTTTGTCCTTGATGTCAAAGGCGGGGTGAGTTTGCAGTTGGCACAACTATTGCCATCAATTATAAAAGGGAGATTATTGGAAATATGAGTTTTTGTTGTCATTGACACCAAAATTATTAATCTAGATATGTATCTTGGTGATATCCTTATTCTAAATATCTTTTGCAACAAAATGGGAATTGTTCAATTATCATGCAGATGGTTGGTGTCTGATTGCAATTAATTGAAAGAGTATATCAAGTGGTAATTCATCTTTTCTTGAGCTTTGAAGATTATCTTTAGGGTATACAACTAGAGTTATGTTGTTTTGAGCTTTGGTGTACAATGATAGTGAGACTGTATAGGAATGTGTTGTAGTCCTTTGCCTGTTGGTATTTCATGATGCAACTCAATGCTTTTATGTTGTAGACAATTAGTGATTCTCTCTTGGGAATCCATAGGTGTCTTTGGTGGTCAAGATTATAGTTGGAGTTAGTAGCATTGGTGTGCTTTAACCACATTATCTTTTGGACCCAACCTATAATGTTTTGGTCTATGCGATAGCATGTGGAATCATAGGAGATATTTTGGAATGATTGGGAAGGTGTGCCAACATGGTGTGGTGCCTTGCATGTTTCACTTTACCTTTCACAATGCATTAAAAACTATTTTCGGGCCAATAGTTTTGATTATACATGTTACATCTAAATATGTTGACCTAATTAATGTTTTTTTGGTTACAAATGGTATAATATGCATGAGTTGTGATTGTTATGTGAATAATTTGTGAAGTTGTATAAATATGTGCAAATATTATAGAATAGTAATGAAGGAAATTTTGGATGTGTTTAATAAAAAACTGTAATCAACACATTAGTGGATGTGGTTTTCTATAGTTCAATCATTTTGATGTATCTCTTTCATATGTAATGTATCTTATTTTAATGAAGCGATCTTTACTATCTGCATGTATTTGTATTTTTCTTTGAGGTTGTGCACCAAAGTTTTGCAATTCCATGTCATGGGTAGTGAGCTCCTTGGCCTTGATCCTAAACATTGCAACCTATTCTTCATGGAGTGAGATAGTTCTCATTGTGGTTTTTCCCTCATTGGGGTTTTCACACTAAATTTTTGGTGTTCATGTGTGATTGCTTTTGTGTTTTTAATTCTTTATTTTTGCAAATGTGGTAAATGATAATTGAGTAGTTAAATTGGTTAAATTTTAATATATGTTGATTCATTCCCCACTCTCAACATCTAGTAGTGTTCAACAACATATTCCTATTTAAGCAAAAATCAAGAAATTGTTGGACATTGCTACTACTAGGATATGTTGTTGTCATTGATGTCAACATATTATTGCTCTGGTGATTGCATGTTGGTTTATTGGGATTATGGTTTGGTGTATGGAATATTTATAGTATCACTATATTCTTCTGTATTGGTGTTGGTGATCTGGGAATCTTAATTAATCATATCAAATGATCTGGTTTTGTAGTTTGTTTTTCTAATCAGTGCTTTGCAGAGTTCAGTATTTCCTCCAGTATATTCGAGTGTGATCAGATCTTGATCTGAGATTTTGGGAGGTTTTTTGGGATGGTCTTGTGTATCTTCTTTTCATATAGTTCATTATTTTATTCTTTTCAAGTTATCTTTCTTTGTAATAGTTGTTGTTATTTGAGTATTCTTGAGGTTCAAATGTTGATCGATGAAGATTTGATAAGTGGTGTTGGTGCAGCTATTTTTGATGATTCTAACATGCTTGCTGGTGTTTCCTAATTGTGTCCTACTTGTTTTGATGATCCGCATTGATCATTGTGTGATTTGTTGGTGATTTTGGTGAACCTGTGATGTTCTTCATGTTATGCGGTAATTCTGGTGGTGTAGCATGTTGCAGTTGATCTTGGTGTGATTTCTAGTGGTGATGAGAATTTGGGAATTTGAATTGGGTCCATGTTATGTCATGTATATCACTATATTGGTCTAGTGGTCGATCTTTGTATTATGTGATGTAATTTTGTAACTGTGAGTTGAGGGTTTAGCCAACCTTGTTGTCAAGGTTGATGAATTGTATAAATAGGTGATATTGTCATGTAATTTAGAGAGAGAGCGTGTGTTCGCCTTATCAGAGAGTGGTATATGTGTAAATAAGGATTCATATTTTAGTGTGTTGTATTGAGAAGAGATTAGTGTTGCAGAGAAAACAATTGTGCTTAATCAGAACTGTAATCAGGCATTTGGAGATGATATTCTTTCAGTTCATCCCTTCCGAATTGTAGTTTGAATCTTGTTGTAAGTCAGTGAGACTTCCCTGAGGGTTGTAGCCTTCCAAGTCATTATATTTTGAGCAGTGAGCTCTAGGCAGTGTGCTTGAATGAGTGTGCATTCCACATTGTAATATTTTCACATACTACTGCAGAGTATCATCTTATTGTGGGTAGGTTCCCACTGTGGTTTTTTCCTTCACTGGGTTTTCCATGTCAAAATCTTGGTGTTGTGTTATCAATTTGCTTATCTTTGTTATTGCTGCAGTTTATCAGATATGTTTTTGTGATTAAGCTTGTAGATTCGGTGAAAATTGATTCACCGCCCCCCTCTTAGTTTTCCCTCATTGTTGTTGCCAATAGAAATTTCTTGGTATTTTGCAATTTTTTGCATAATCATTTCTACAGTTTTTTTTTCAAATTATATTAAAAATATTTGAGGTTGACATTTTTTTTTGTTGGTATCCATGCTCATTTTATATTGGCTAGAGTGTTATTTAATTTGGGGCATCCCTTTTAATACTTGTCAAAGCATTTTTAAAGGTTGTACATGAGACCACACATCACATCACTATAGGGCCCTTTACGAAACCAAAGAATTTTATGGCCTTTAATAGTCAACTGCCATGCCAATGGTATGAGCACACTCCATTAGGGTCCCATTAGCCTTACTACCTCAATCTGGCACTTACCTACCTTTTCTCCACTCAAGACTCAAACTCCCAACTGTTACTACACCTAGCTAGTTTTGGAGCCCACTACTTGAGCCCAACCCCAAAGAATTTTTTATTTTAATTTGCATATATTACAGGTCATGTTAGCAATTTTTCTTGCTACCTTCAGTCCTAAGGAGATACACAACACTAGACTATGAGATTGACAATCTAGGACATGACATCAACACTATCAACAGACTAAAGATAAGAAAACGTAACTCAACAAGCCTAAAAAAGCCTTCTACTCTTTGAGCTCCACTAGACTCGGGAGGGTGTTCCTATTGAAGGTTTGAAAATGATAAACTTGTACAAACTAACCAATAGACCTATCTTAATAAGGTGGATAGTTGTGAGATGCATGATAATGGGTGCTTGACATTTCCCATTACTTGAGCATAATCCCATTTTGCTCCAGAGAACAAAGACTAAACTAATCCTACTCCAACATAAAGGAAAAAGCATAAATGAAATGATTTTGATAATACATGGAACCAACTAAATCAGAACTTGCAAAGAAATGACTAGTGCCAAAGATAGGGCAGCAGAGTCACATAAAAGTTCACCTATGTTGTTACATCAAAGCATGTCTTGAAAGTCTTTTGAATTTTACTAACTTGTAATAACAAGACTACTAAAATAATATTCAAACATTCATACTTAATGATCCACCTCAAAACATACATAATCATGTTGCATCCATGAAAGCATTTACTAAATTCCTTGAATAGAAGGCAATCAAAAAACACAACTCAGAGCAAAAAATGTTCTTGAAGAAAGACCATAATACTTGATTATTTCATTCAAAGAAATATAAATTCTCAGCTAGAGAAAATTATTTGATAAGATAAAGTTGTTAAGCACATTTCAAGACACAAAAAATTCACAATTAAGATAAAATTTCAGATATCTGCACCTAACTAAGAAATACCTTACAATATCCTTTACAATACATCTATCTGCCTTAGTAGAACTTAGGTTTGGAACCCTTCAAAATGAGGAGAAAATTGAATAAGTAGACAAACAAAGAGGAACACACTGAAACCCTAGAATGCATCAAGAACTGACACATGTCCTATCTCTATTATCTTCAAATCTGAATCTGCACTTTCTCCTCCAAAATTAAATCCTCAACTTGCACTCAAAAATTTGAATGTGACCTTTCAAAATCTGAAAAAACTCTTTGCATGCATATGTCACATTCAACCCTACACTCTGATCCAAAATTGACATACTTTGCATATGCACTCCTATTGCAAACTTGTGTTGAAAATATGAAAATTAACACTTTGGTGCACCTATCAAGTCACCTTTCTGCACTTTGTTCAATATTTTCCATATTTGGATCATTGTCCACTTTTCCTCTCTGTCTGAAAAAGCTCACCTTTTCCCTTTGATCTAAAAACTGAAAAAAAAGCCTTTAATAGGAAAAGTCAAAAATTGACTTTCAGTTGCACTTTTTTCACTTGGTTGGAAATAGCAAAAAGAAATCCTCGTTGGAAATGACAAGTGACATTCAGGTTCAACACCTTGTCTCTGAATGAAAAAAATAATTTCCATGCCATCTCAAACTGAAAAAGAATCCCTCCAGCCAATATTCATCCCCATCAAATATTTTACACCTTGAGATAAAAATAATTTACTTGTTGCATATTATTTCCATGTTGGGCATCTTATTTTCAAATGGAAATAGTTTTCCCTTGGAATCATAATTACTATACTCTGATGGGTATCAATCTCATTGGAGTGTATGATTTGTGATGGAAGGAAAATGCAGCGTCCCTCATTTAATTTTGATTATGCTTTGGCCCCACAATCCATATATTCCTTGTGGATCATAGAGCTGATATCCTTAGTTTATCGCACTCCAAACAAGCTCTTTAATCATCAATACAATAGTTGCATTGATGCACATATCAAACCAAGCAAGATGAAGGGTGCGTTCAACAACTTTGTTTGCCCTCACATCTGATTTTCATCGAAAACCCTTTGTAGTGTGTCTAACAGTTTGTAGCGATTCTTAGATCCAAACCAACATCTCTTTCCCCATGCATAATTCCAGACATCAAAGAGTTTGCTCATACTTCAAGGGCATCACTGCATCATGCCTGATAACGTAGTCCATTCTGTCATGCTTGAGCATTCCTTTTATCTTGCATTTGGGTAGCTTCTTTAGGACATTGTTATTCCCTAATTCAAATCCTCCACATGGGCTTCTCCCTTTTTTCTGGGCCTAGAATTTACCTCTTATCTCGCAATGCCATGTGGTCACCTTTGATTTCATGCGGGAGAGACTCAGTTTTCCACAAGACATGGACCTCTTATCCCATGGGGCATCACAAGCTCCTTCATGAGCCTGCAAGATAAGGAAAGGTTTCCCTCTTCTAGCACTTTGTCTTGTCCCATGGTTAGTGAATGCCAACCTTGTACCTGCATGGGATAAGGCATAACTCTACCAACTTCCTCCTCTTATCCCGCTCCGTCTGGGGGTGTGCGCTTTTAGTCCGCGGGGTAGGAAAATTTGAAACCCCCTCCTAGCTGCATGGGATAACACCTTGCACTACACTCGTGTCTATTTTTTTATCTCGCGGGGTTTGCAATGTCCCATTCAGATTGTGTAGGATAAGGTGAATGAGAAAAAACTTTTCCCCCCGCAATTACCCTATGGGCCCATTTGGATACAAAAGAATTTTGTCAGGCAAGAGAAGCTCAAATTTTAATATTTTAATGCACTTCCTTCCCTTTGATTTTGCAACGGACCCACAAGCCATCATTAGATTTAAAATCCCTTTCCAAGGTGAATTTTTAAAAATAAATCTTACTTTTCCTGCTCATTTGGCAAAATGATTTAAAAAATACCCTATGATAATTAAATCATTGAAAAATGATTTAACATAATCTCACCCCCTTCACATGGCCAAATGTTAAAATTAATTCAACTATCCCTCCTTTTATTTAAATATAATATTATTTTAGTCAATTATGACTTTAAATAATATATATTTATCTTTATAACCTCAACTGGGCCTTAGCCTTGGTCGGGCCCCAAAGTGGGCTTGGCTAAAAAAAAAAAATTCATTTCCATGCAACTGATCTGACCAAAATGCTCTGATTCACTAACCTGAAGTGTCCGGGATCCAAGAAATTAACTAAGCAATCATTAAATTTGACGTTAATGCAATTTGAGATTTGATCGAAAACACCCGAGGAGCCTCCAGAACTATCGTAAAAACTCACCAAAACACCTAACCAAGGCATTGGAGTTGGCATGTTAAAAGGTTGTAAAACATAGAATCTAGGGTATCTGATGGATCGTCAAAATGATATCCGAACCAAAATTTATTAAGCTCCAAAGTTGCCTACTCAGTTGTTTTTGAATTTGAACCTATTTAAACAACCTAAGTAGCCTTCAAACCCTGATTTAAAAATATATCAAATCATCACTTCATGAGCTGCCACTTGGCACACTAATAAATGAATATGCCCTAAATGGGTGTGCAAGAGAGTTTGACCTAATTAGGTCACACATGCAAATTATTCACCCTCAAAGTTGGTTTTTAAAAAATCCTGAACATGCTAAAGTTGAAACCTTGAAAAAGTGCATTTGCAATGGGCTCCAAAAAGTGGTCAAATGATGAGCTAGGGGGCAACAAATCTAGGACATGGTAGACAATTTTATAGATAATTATGGGGAACCACAAATTTAATGTGCAAGTCAACTAGGCAAAAAATATGAATTTTCAAATTGGCCTTCAAACTGCTGTTTGACAATGTTCATTTGCAAAACTGAACTTTTTGCAAATGGATTTGACTTTGAAAACTAGTCAAACATATTGATGGGACTTAGCCACTTGGCATGGGGATTCAAAAAATTGTAGGGAAACATAGTAAACTCTTTATTTGGCTTGATGATTAATAGGCACAAAGATATGATGCCTCAAATATGGCTACTCAGAAAAATGTACAAAGGTGTAAAATGTAGACCTAACCTTAGGACCTCCAAAGGAGACTTCACAAAAGAATAAAATATGATCATAAGAGGTTGTAAGAGGGGAGATGGCATCTCCATAAGGTTTTCAACACTCTCCTAAGAGGATTTTGCATGAAACTCAACTGAGGCAAAAATGCAAGCTTTCAAACATAGCAACTTAGGCTTGTCACACAGGAAAAACTGAGTGCAAATGAACAAAATTTTACATGGGACCTCAAAAAACAAGCATGAACTTTTGAGTCCCAATAGTGGCTCTTGCTCAAGGATGCATCCCCCTCATGGGCATGGCAAGATTTTAGATCTCTGGAGGAACCTCTCGAGTGCCAACTCCATTGGGCCACTCAACCACTATGTTCTTCATCCTGAAAATCTAATTTTAAAAATCAGTAGGTGGTCCCAGACCACCAAATAAGTAAAACCAAAACTTACCCCTATCAAAGATGTGACTCTCCTCTAATTTCATTATGCCCAATCTGAAACAATCACTAAAGGCACTCGTATCATAGGCATAATCAATCATACCAGTAGTTTGTGCTTCATTCATACTACTGCTATCATTACCTTGCTTACCCCATAATGTATATTCCTCCAATAGCTGAAAACATTCACTATGAGACAACACATGGTTTTCATGATCTTTGAATGAAACACACCCAAATTCATTGTAGCATCTGATATGGCATACCTTGGATGCATGGTTCATCAATTGTGCATATGTCTGTCCTAATAATTGAGAAAGCTCATGCACCTCCTCATTGTCAACATCAGGGATTCCCATCTCATTACTAAATAGCATATCCGACTCATGCTTTGAATCTTCTTGCATATGAATGTAGGGGCCTTCATCAAAAAGTTCATTCATACCCAGCAAGCTCTCTTCATTATAATCAATAAGAGAATCCTTTTGATAGTGATCCACATAGTGGATCTCATAAGAATAGTCATCTTCAGCTGTGTGGACCTCTGAATCATCATCAACCACCATACTCTCAAGTTCATCACAACTGCCATCTTGAAGTTTAAAAACTTACATGCCTTCATAGGCATTGTTGTTCTCTTTCATGTCATGTGCATAGCTTACACTGGACAAAGAATATTTCCAGTCAAGGCAACTGCTATTCTCACTGTTTGATTCAACATAAGAATTTGAAACATCTATTACATCAACTGGCTTAGTGATATGATGATCATTTATGCACTGTGTTTCATGCTCATACACTTCCTCATGGTACATAGGCAACTCATCCCATGAAAAACATGAGGTACTAGCCTCTTGTTCACTAAAGTTAGGCTCATATAGAACATATGAGCCTATTTCCTCAGCTTCATGGAGGTCACTTTCACAGGTTGACAACACATCATCTTCATCTGAAAGTGCATCCTCTTCTTCAAAAAAGTGGATTTGAGACCACATAGGAATTGATCTCAAACATGTCATTGCAAAACACATATTGTTTTGTGTCTATGGAATCATCATACAATGGATTCTTCGTTGTAGATACCATGCCTATTTTCTGACCATTAAATGCCACCTCATTTATCTCAGGTTGTTGGCATATGATGAACTAGTATGATAATATGATAATAATATATGTTGTCATTGATGTCAATAAGTATAGGTCAACCCATATGAAGATTGGCAGAAGTTGTTATTGATGATCAAGTTGGAGAACCGGTATGAAGAGATGTAGTGAACCAGTGTCAGGGTTTCACTAAGTGTGACTACCGGTTGGTAGTCTCAGCTCTAGGGTTCCCGATTTGGCAATCTAGCTTGTGTGATGCAACCGGTGATATTCTGTGATGAGTTAGCTAAAAAATAAGGATGAGATCAAGATGCCATGTTAGTTTTGTATACGTGAAGGATTTCCTTGAGTATCTTGCATATGAAGATAGAATACATTTAATGTCTACCTCGGGAATGAACATACTTCTTAGCGGTATGAGAAGAAAGCATTATGGGTTAGTGATTTCTACGTGCGGTGAAGAATGGATGATGCATAATGACTTGTGATTTGTTTGAGATTGTTTCATTCTATGTAATGTGTTTGGACAGTTAGGATAAGACCACTTGTAATAGTATACATAAATACTTAGGTTTTAGGGTTTATGTTACCGACCTAATTGTTGTCTATAAGGTCAATGATCTTTGTTATTGTAAGTGTTGAAAAAATTTGTGTGTGTATCCAAGTGATGAGATACTTTCTAGACCAGTGAGTGAAAACTGTAGAGTGTGATTACAGAGTAGAGGAACTGAAAAGGATCTACCTTAGCATGTGTAATACCCTAAAAAGGGTCATCTAAACCATGGGCCCCTAATCTCGAATACATCACCAAGGTCCTAACCAAAGGCAATTAAATAAATCTTGAGCACACAATTAATTTCTAAAACCATCAATGTCACATGGCAAATTAATCACTCAATATTAATGAAATATTTATTTAATTAATTGATCATTCCAAGTAAATCATTTTAAAACAATTATCTTATTTATTTTAATTAAATATCCTAGCATATTTAATTAAATAAATCAATTTGCCATCAAATCTTCAAAAAAGGAAATAAATCAAAAAAGGAATTAATTGACCAAGAAAGAATTAAAAATTGAGAAAAGAAATCAATTGGAGATAGTCTTGAAAAACAAATTAAAAATTGATAAATAATCTCAAAGAAAGCAATTAAAACAATTAACTATTAAAACTGAATGAAATAGAGAATAAATCAGTTTTTCCTGATTTTATCTTAATTCTAGTTCAATTTCCTTTAAAACTGAGAAAAGCATCCAATCACATCAATTCACCTGGATTGTGCTTCCTCTTGGAAAATCTTGACCACTCATCATCATTTGATCTCAGCCTTTGGTTTCTTTCTAAATTTTCTATAAATTCAGGCTCTCATCTCATTCAAGGATCCTGGAGAATATATTATTATCATGTTGTTTTTTCTCTAGGTTCATTGATATTTGTGCATTTAGATATTCACATATTAGTTATTGCATACATATTTAGATCATTTAGCTCATTTATTGCTTAAATCATGTTAGATTAATCTTGCATATCTAGCTTAAATCTCGCATCTATCTAGCTCATGTTCATGGTCATATAGATTAAAAATCCCTCATTTAGGTGTTGTCTAGTCATTGGATAGGTTAGCAATCTAAGAGCAATCTAAACTCGCATCTACTAGAAGGAAATTGATCGCTTTGTAATGGTTTATTATTCATTGATTATTGATTTACCAACCATGTATCTAATGACTTAATTGAAGTGTTGTGTATTCCAAATATAGATACAGATTCCACTTTTCACACACACATTTTTGGCGCCCACCATGGGGCAAAAGACTAATTTTTCGGCCTCAAAATCATTTTTTTATCCTGCAGGTTTCGTCCGTACAATCTCTGCGAAATATCGTACGAGTAGTATTACTGCATTGTACGACATTCTATTGAAGCCTTTTATTTGTCATATGAATTAGAAAATGGTGTTGTACGACATTCTGTTCTGAATATTTGATTTTGTCTTCTGTCGTCCTATGCTTAGTTCTAACTCGTACGACAAAAGCCTTTTGTTGTTTCACTCTATTAGAATTGTCGTACGAGTTACTGTTTTGTCGTACGAAAAACATAGTTTTTATTAGGAGTTTGCTTTAAATTAGGCTTGTGGAAGGTCAATATATATATGGAATATAACATTTAAGTTTAAGTGACATTTCCTCTTCTCTTTTCTCTTTCTTATACTTTAAGTTATATTCCATATATATTGTCAGGATTTTTGAGAGGGGTTTCGAACCTCCAGGAGTTATAATGCAAAATCTAGTTTTTGGAGGATCTTCCAAATTTTAGACTTAGTCAAATTTCAAGGCATTTCAGCATTCGGAGTGAAAAATTTGTAACCACGATTTGAAATTAGGCTTGTGTAAGCTCACCAAGAGATTTGATATTTCACTAACTTTTTCTTCTTGCAGGTTTCTAACAATTTCTTGTAGGTTGGAGGAGTTAGATTAGGATTCTTTTTTTGAAAAACAAATTACTTTTCAGGGTTTTTTTTTTTTTAATTAAATTTTGATTATGCTAACGCTAACCTTGAATTGTCTTCTATTTGCCTGATATTTTCACAGCCTAACCAGTTTCTTGCAAGATTCTTGTCAAAGAATTTATCAATCAAACATACGCTTGTCAAAGAATAAGAATAAAAACAACATGACTACTGATACGTTGTTTTTGCAGGTTGCCTAAAGAGAATCAACCAAACATCGTGTATTCTTTAAATTCATTTTTTTAGGCACTTAAATTGCTATCTAGTTAATAAACAAATCTATCTTTTGTGTTTTCAAAAAAATCTAAGAGGTAGGAGAGTATGCTCTTGTCTTTTACAAACAATCAGAAATCTAGACCCTTGAGGCTTTTTCTAAAATTGATATTTGTGTACCTTTAGTGGGCCTATCACAGTGGGAAAAAGGAATCACCCTGTGAGAACAACCCAAGTGAGTACAGCTAGACCTGAGCATTCCACCTCACTATAATAAATAAGCCTCTAATGATTAAAGTCTAAGAGGATGGGATTATTTGAGTTTTCTCTTTGAGATCTCTCATATCGAGCATTTTGTAGGGCCTCATAGTCTCAATCACGTTTACATGACTATAACTTGTTTCGGTACCTTGTTGGGCTATAGGCCTTAATCATGCTTGCGTGACTTCAAGGGGTAATTTCAAACAAAATTCCTGACTAAGAACTATAAGATTAGAAGCTACCTGGTTCACCTCCAAAAGGTTGATAATCTTTGTGCAATAGAGATAGTAACTCTCCCAAGATACTTATCATTTCATGCTCCCATTAGTGTTTGGAGTCGGCTAATACAGCATTGAGAATCCATTGCGTGAGACTCAATGACCATATTTTGATTAGCTATTGGGTGTGTACCTGAGTCTACAAGCAAAGGTTTTCTTCTCTCACCAATTTCCATAGGGTTTGCATGCTATGATTGGAGTTATTATTCATATTACATGTTTCTGTGTTTTCATCCCTAAAACTAAAACTGAAATACTAAAAATGGAGAAAACAAATCAACAACTTAGTGATAAACTCTGTCCGTGTTAGAACTAGTCTACCCTAAGTCAAAATTTTGTCCAAAACTAGTCTATCTTGGTAAAAAATCAGTCCATCTCAGAATTGGTCATACTCAGTTGTCATACTCAACTATCGAAAAACTTAGAATTTTAGTCTCTCCCCTATGAACAGTCATACGAATCTGATCATTTATCATCCTGCACCATATCCTCTATCCTACGAAACCAAAAGTCTATCATCCTTAGTTAAATCTTGTGTCGTACGAAACAAAATTGCACTAAATCTTTTGTCATTTTAGACATACCCATTTGTCGTATGGTACTAGGCAGCAACTCATACGAAACAAAACTGTTATCGTCCTAAAGCTATTAAATTGTTGTTTGACACAAAAAATCCTGTCATACGAATATTTGATTTTGTCAGTACAGAGAAGTCAAACTTGCCTAGATTAGTCTACAACGAGCATAAAACTGGTTATCATCCTCCTAAGCATAAACAACCTTGATAGTGTACCACTACCGTTGCGTTGCACAATTTTGTCGATCATCTTTAAGCTAGTCCAAACAACATCTTATCAAACCTAAGTTAACTTAGATAAACATCTTACATAGGATAGATCATTCCTAAAACCAGACCAGATCTTAGTAACTTCTCTCAATCACTATGTTAAACAAATAACGAGCTACAATTTGATCTTGACTTCAGCAACACATCTTGCTCTCGGTCCCGTCGGTTATAAATGCCTATTAAAACCAGAAGCTCCTCTAAATTTTTTGACAAAACTAAGAATCTCATGGATACCTTAGCTCCAATTCCCATGGCTACCTTGGCTCAAATTCTTCAAGCTATCAAGGAAGAAATATATGACATGAAAATCCAACAAAATAAATCAATGACTCCATTTGAAAAACAAATGCATGATATCAAGAGTGAGAAACTTCAAAGAATGCTAAACTGATTATGTGATTTGACAAGCGAATACCAACAAATAATTGACAATCAAAGACCAAATCTCATACAAGATCACAAAACACCTTCATCAAGACAAAAAGACATCTATTCCCTAGATAGACAATTTACACCTTTGGGGCAATCTATTGAGTCAGCTTTGAAAGATCTTCTTGAGCATAATATTATCATATTGCCTAAAAAGACAACATGGGGATGTGAAGTTTTGAGTAGTTACTGTGCATATCATAGGCATAACAAACATAAGACTTCGAAATGCATGGAATTAAAACATAAGATTCAAGATCTCATTGATAATTGTTTCATTGAAATTGAAGATCCTAATGACTCACCTAAAGAAAAAGAAGGAACTACTTCTAAGCATGATCAAAATCATGAACCTATGTCTAGAAAGGTTCCATATGTGGCCTCCATCCCTTCCATGATTCCTTCATCTCCTAAAACTTCTCAGCAACAATCCATGCCATCTCCTTCAAATAATGAAACTTCCCATGTTTACCTTCAAGGGCTATCTCCTATGGAAATCCAAGTTAATGTCAATATTGATACAAGTTCCTCACACGATTTAAAAAATCCCAGATCCTATGCGATCATGCACTCCACTTCCAACCATACCCAGTCCAGAAGGCCCTTTCCAAAATGCTTCCCCATCATGTCAAAATATTGAGACCTTCCAAGAATCCCCTACGCCCATGAAAAATCCTATCCCTTCCTTAAAAGTGACTCCATGTCAAGAGGATAACCTGAAAAATGAAGAAATGAGTCCATTCATAAATCAAGATCAAGACACCAAAACTCCTCAATCCCATCTAATGATTGAAAAAGATTCTATTTCACTAGAATCCCATGATGATCCCCTTATACCTTTCCATTTCTTCCAAGATGACCCCCTTCCATCTCAAGAAAAAAGAATCCTTCCAAATCCTATTCCTAATCCACTTCCTAAGCAATATCATGATGCCTCTTCCACCTTTTCAAATGATCCTATTCAAAATGAAGAGTCAAACACCCTTCCTACTCTATCCAATGGTCCTCTTCCATGTCAAGATCAAAATATCCCTTCATCTCCTTGTCATAATCCTTCATGTTCATTTCATGATCCTATCATACCTTGCAAGCCACCTCCACCTCAAAAATGAACTTGCCTCTAGCATTAAAAGTAAGAAGAAACCCTTTGTTAAAAAGATCTTTCAAAGCATGCATTATCAAAGAAAAGGGTTAGACATTCATGAACAAGGTATATTAGAACCCTCTGCTATAAAAGAAAATCTTGAGTATAATGGCTACATTTCTTGCTCTCAAGATGTTGGTATCCCTCATAAATCCTACATTTCTCCAGTTAAATCCAAATATATGTTGTTGGCATATGGACACTCCAATGAGACATTGTATGTGTTTGAAGGTTTTGTCATTGATGGCAACCTTGCAATCCTATGGCACCCGCAAGACATTATATCGGCAAAGCATTACATAGGCAACCTTGCAAACCTATGGCACCGGCAAGACATCATACTGGCAAGGATTACATAAGAAAGATAGTGCACCGACATCAACAAGGACACCGACACTGGCACAAAAGAAAATATGTATACTGGCACCGACATAGAAGAAAATATGTATATCGACACAGAGGTCAATAGGTTTTTTGTTATGTAAGATTTTGTTTATTATTGTAAGATGACTTGGCAAATTGTAAAATGACTCTTATATATAAAGGAGATCATTGTAGACATTTATATAAGTGAAGTAAGAAGCATAAAGAAAATTATCAGGCAGATCTAATGTGTGAATTATAGGTCAAGGGTATATGTAAAGAACAGAGCAAGAACTGGTACTGAATCTGGCATTGAAGATGCTATTATAAAGTAGTACAAGTCATTAGATTAATATAATCCTTATTGTAAGTTAGTGTGACTTCCCATTGAGTAGTGAGTTCTAGGCAATTGGCCTTCCTGCATGTGCAGGCCCCTATTGTAAGTAATATTCTCTTATTGGCCAGTGAGTGAATATTGTGGGTCACAAATCCCACCGAGGTTTTTCCCACAATAGGTTTCCTCGTTAAACATCTTGTGTTATGGTGTACTTTTCATGTGGATGTTCTTGATTCTGTTTATTGCATTATTTCTTGCATACCGGTACACTGTTATATTATGTTCTGCATATTTTAACTTTAGAAATTCTTATTACCGGTTAGATACTGATTCACCCCCCCTCTTAGTATCTATGGGACCCCTAACAAATGTTATTAGAGTGTGTCCTCTATTTTCAGAAGCCTAATAGCTTGAGGAAGATCTTGACACTGGTTAAGATGGAAAATCTGATGAAGCAACTTGAAGGAGCTCTTATAGACTATGATGTAGAAAAATTGAAAAATATCAAATTAGAATATGATTTGAGAGCAGCTCAGGATATCATTCAAGCACTTCAAGAAAATTTTACTGTTGCAAGAAATAAGAGAAGAGAACTCTATGAAAAATTGCAAAATGAGAATGATGAAAAGGAATCACTTAATGATATGATAAGCAAGTTGAAACAAGAGATCATGACAACAAAAAATGAAATGCAGGATATGACTATGAGATTTTGCAAAGAGATTGAGGATAGAAAGAAGAATGAAGAAGAATTGACTAGAAGATTAAGTGATGCAGCAAATGAGAACACAAGACTTAGCTATGAAAATGACATGTTGAAGACAGACCTGATGCATACTCAGAATGACTCAAATGAACTAATGAGACAAAAATAAATCTTGGAAAGGGAACTGGAAACTGCAAATCAACACAAAGAATAATTCAAGAAAAGCTCAGAGGAACTTGGTACCTTACTGAAGAATCAAAAACCTAAAGATGACACTTCTGGAATTGGCTTTGAAGTTGGTGAAAGCTCCGGTACTGCAAATACTCAGGATCATAGCAAACCGGTAAGACAACCTAATGCTTATAAATTCAATGGAAGATGCTTTAACTGTAATAAGTATGGTCATAGAGCAAATAAATGTAGATCTAGGAATTATCAGAATATCAATACACCCACCGGTCAATGTTCAAAATGCAACAAAGTTGGTCATAACTATGAAAACTACAGAATGAATGTGAGATGTTATGTTTGTGGAAGATTTGCACACTTATCAAATCAATGCAAAACACAAACCGGCATAGGTTATGGGAAAGCTATTCAAAAGAATAATGTAACTTGTTATGCATGTAACAAGATTGGGCATATTGCTAAATTTTGTAGAAGTAAAGGTACACCGGTAGACAACAAAAGTGCTAGCTTGAAAGGTAAGGAAAAAGTTGAAGAGGTTAAGCAAGAATTCTCAAAGCAATGGATTAGAAAAGCAGATCTAAATATTGGGAATACTTCTCCACCGGTAGAACCAATCAATGCTCCACCGGTAGGACAAAGTGATGCTTCACCGGTAGGACAGAGCAGTACTCCACCGGCAGGAAATTCTTCATCTAATTGAAGAAAATTTCCTTGAGGGTTTGGCAATCAAATATGCTAATTATTCCCTCGGTTAGAGATAAGAAGTTGAAAATTACTTATTACCGATAGACTGTAGGTCCCAGGGACAACTGAGAGGGGGGGGGGTGAATCAGTTGTCTAATAAATTCAAACCAAAATCATATTAACCAACTTAATGCTTAGTACCGGTAAGACAGTTAAGTATGCCGGTAAATAGTGTTAACATAAAATTGCTATACCGGTAAGAATTAATGCATGAAACATAAACATGAAGTCATCCACAACACATGACACAAATATTTGTACGTGGAAACCCTGTAAGGGGAAAAACCACAGTGGGAAACCTTACCCACAATTAGATGTTACTACTGCAGATAGTAAGTGTACAAAAGGGGTCTGCACATGCAGAAAGGCCAACAGCTTAGAGCTCACTGCTCAAACACAAATGGGAGTCACACTGACTACAGTTGGATGGTTAAATCCAATGAGAATGTACTGCACAAAATAGCATCTTCATATACTGGATTCAGTACCGGTGTAATGCTAATATGCTTCTACAAAAACCTAACTTCACCTTCAAATTATGTCTTCATGTATATCTCTGCTTGATCTCGCATATATCCTTCCTTAAATCTCTTTCACATTCCACACTTGATCTTACAAATAAGTGTAGACGTCTAAAAATGGTCAATGCTTATGGAATCATACTTTAACATTTGTGCATTGCCTTATTTTAGGGTTTTTGCATCGCATTAACATTTCTCCTATGTCACGCACTTGGTTTTTTATCATTTGCAAGCATCGAGTCCTTCTTCTGCATTCTTTATTTATCTCGCTCTCGAATTTGGTCTTGTCGACAACAATCTTCACTCATGATTTTGGGCAATCTTATCCTGTCTCATCAATGTGCATGCTCATTTGTCATCATTTTGGACATCGTCAATCCTAATTAGGGTTTTGTCCTATTATCAATCTTGTCATTTTGCGATCGATTTGTCATCGATTGTTGTCCTTTTATCAATCTTGTTGTTTTGCGATCGATTTGTCATCGATCGTTGTCATTTTCAATCTTGTCCACTTGCGATCGATTTGTCATCGATTGTTGTCATTTTCAATCTTGTTGACTTGCGAACGATTTGTCATTGATCGTTATTATTTTCAATCTTGTCATCTTGCGATCAATTTGTCATCGATTGTCGTCTATCTCAATCATGTCAATTTGGATCAATTTGTCATTGTTCCTCGTTAATTGGCGCATTTATCAATCAAATCATTTATCAATTCAAAATCATGATCGAATCAACATCAAATCAATCTTACATCAAGACCTAATTATCGTCCTTGCATTTCTAATTTATCTTCTAGGGTTTCATGATTTATTCATTTAACTTTGTTTGTCAATTTCTCTCCATTTTTCTCTTTGGGATAAATGATTTATTTATTTATCCTAAGTCTTCTTGTCACAATTAAATGTTTATTTTATTGGCTAATTAATTCCTCCTATTTTTGTAAATTAATTAATGAATGAGAAATTATTAATTAATTTACCTAATTTTTCATCAATTTCCTAAATTCCAAGTCATCAATTCTAACCTAATTTTCTAATTGTTTCTAATGTCTATTTCCATTTCAAAATCTTGTCATAAATTCTTGCATAGCAATTTGTCATAAATTGTCATAAATTTTCATAAATCCTTACATAGCAATTTGTCATACACTTGTCATAATTTTGCTATTCCTGATTTGAATTTCCATTCAAATCACTTTCATGCTAATCTGATCTTTTCTTCAATTTGTCTATAAATTGGATGAATTTCTTCAATCAAAGCCCTTGGTCGAATCAATCACGCTTCTAGTACCCTTATGCTGTCATCTCGTCTTGTCTACTTGCTTTCACATCATGCTTATGCACTAGTAGGTGAGATCCACAAACCAAAGCAATTTGAAGGAGAAAGAAGGACAATGGAGCGACATGAAAGAGACATCTGCATTTGGTTTGCTTAGATTTCATTTTGAATGTCTTGTTTTCATGTTTTCATTGAATGTTTTTAGGATTGTCACTGCAATTTAGTTTTCATGATTGAACTAGGCTAATTTGCTATTTGCTTTGATGATTTCTGAATTCCTAGCTACAATAAGATATTATATTTATACCATACCCTAAGATCAATTTTAGTAGGTTGGCTCTACAAGATATTACAATAAAACATTTTACAAATAATACAATATCCGATGCAATAACCAATTGAACATGTCGGCTGAATGCATTTACAACAATAATAAATCATTTCCATAGCGTGCCATGCTGATCTAGAAAAGATAAATCTGCCGGTGTAACCTTAGATAACCTGGACCTATTTGCCGGTAAAAGAAAATATGCAAATAAGAATATACCAATGATTATTACTTCAAGGAAAAGTGTTGACATGATGTCTTCGACATTACCAAGTGTCTTCCATGTCATTGCAGGTATCGGTGAACATTATATCCTACTAGTTAACCATATACCGGTGACTGTTTGAATAGTTTATTGATTGCTGGTGAATGTTGCTGGATCTCCAAAGTAGGTGTATTTAGCAGGTGTTGACATCAATGACAAAACTATACCAAAATACCAACAATCTCCCCCTTTGGCATTGATGGCAACACAAGATGGAAAAACCATCAAAGTGCCAAAACAGAAATGCCAAGTACAAAAACCAATTCTCCCCCTGGGAGTAATATGTGTTTATTCAAAAATTTATTTTCAATACCAATCTCTCCTCAAAAAGATAATGCATTTTTCCATATATCTTTCCTTAGTGTTTTTCCATATATCTCTCCCCCTTTGACATCAAATTCCAAAGTCACAAAAAGGTCAAGTTCGTACAAAATACCAACCAATTCAATATACCAACTACTCCCCCTTTGAAGTAGCTTCCTCATCAAATACTAGAATAAAAGATTTGTCCATTTAATTTTTCTAGTTGATGACAATCATCAACTATCTAAGTCTCTACCGATGGAGGTAAGACTCTGAGCTGATCTCTGAGATACTCAAAAGTTTCCTTAGGCAAAGGTTTTGTAAAAATATCTGCAAGCTGTTCTTTAGTATTCACATAAACCAGTCTTATTTCCTTTTCTTCAACTTTTTCCCTTAGAAAATTTAGTATGATAGAAACATGTTTTGTTTTAGAATCTAATACTGGATTCTTAGATATATCAATTGCTACAGTGTTATCACAATATATAGTAATAGGTTCCTTGCTTTTTACCTTTATGTCTTTCAACATTTGCTTAAGCCAAAGTACCTGTGTACAGTTTGTTGCTACTGCAACATATTCTGATTCTGCTATTGATAAAGATGTACAACTCTATTTCTTACTTAACCAAGAAACTAATCTCTTTCCAAGAAAGAATGCTCCTCCAGTGGTGCTTTTTCTATCATCCACATCTCCTGCCCAATTTGCATCTGTGTGCATATAGATCTAAATTTTCATCTTTAGGATACCATAATCTAAGATTTGTTGTGCCTTGTAAGTATTGGAAAATCCTTTTTACTACTGATTCATGATTTTCCCTAGGATTACTCTGAAATCTAGAAACTATACATACTGCATTCATAATATCAGGTCTGGTTTGTGTCAAATACAGTAAACCTCCTATCATAGATTTGTATCCAGTTGGATTGACAGGTGTAGATTCATCCCTTTGAGATAATTTGTCATTTGTAGTCATAGGTGTGCTTACTGGTTTAGAGTTTTCCATCCCAAATTTCTTAAGTAGTTCTTTCAAGTACTTAGATTGACTCAAAAATATGCCTTTATCAGTCTATAAAATTTGCAATCCTAAAAAGAATTTTATTTCTCCAATCATAGACATTTCAAATTCATGCTACATTTTAAGAGAAAATTCTTTGCATAATTCATCTTCCCCTCCAAAGATTATATCATCAACAAATACTTCCATAATCAATATGTCATCATTAGTTACTTTGTAATATAAATTGCTATCTGCATTTCCTTTAGTAAAACCAAATTTTAAAAGATACTTATCCAATCTTGCATACCAGGCTCTTGGAGCTTGTTTTAGTCCATACAGAGCTTTTCTTAATCAGCAAACCATATCATTGTTATCTATCAAAGAAAATCCATCAGGTTGTTCAATATAAACTTCTTCTTCAAGATCTCCATTCAAAAATGCACATTTAATATCCATTTGATAAACTTTGTAATCCTTGTGAGCTGCAAAGGCCAAGAATAATCTAACTGCCTCAATTTTGGCTACCGGTGCAAAGGTTTCATTGTAATCAACTCCCTCTTTATGAGAATATCCCTTACACACTAGTCTTACTTTATTCCTAACAACCTTACAATCTTCATTGAGTTTGTTTTTAAATACCCATTTGGTTCCAATTACATTTTTATTTTTAGGCCGGGGAACTAATGTCCAAGTATTATTTTTCTCAATTTGTCCTAATTCTTCTTCCATAGCTTTAATCTAGAATTTATCTTCACATGCCTCATTGATAGATAATGGTTCAATTTGAGAAATAAGACATACCTCTTCATTTGCCAATCTTCCTCTTGTCATGACTCCTTTAAATTTGCTTCCAATTATCTGATCTTCAGAATGATTCAGTCTTACATACTGGGGTGTCTTAGTTTGTTGTTGTTCTTCAATTATTGTGGTATCCTCTGATGATACCAGAGTAACTGGATCATCATTCTGTACCGGTGGATTTACTGCTGGTTCATTTGTCATAATTTATGTTACCGGTTCAAAGTCTATATACCTTGAAGTTCCTCTGAATTGTTCATCAATCTTTACATTTGTACTCTCAACAATTTTTTGTAATCTTTTATTAAAACATCTATAAGCTTTACTCTTAGATGAATAACCAAGAAATATTCCTTCATCACTTCTAGGATCAAACTTGCCAATATACTCATCTCTTCTAATATAACATTTACTTCCAAATTTTTTGAAATACTTAAGAGTAGGAGTATTACCAAACCATAGTTCATGAGGGGTCTTACCGATTTCACCTTTGATGTGAACTTTGTTGAATGTATAGATAGCAGTGCTTACTGCCTCTCTCCAGTACACATGTGGTAGATTTGCTTCTTGTAACATACTTCTTGTTGCATCCAAAATAGTTCTGTTTTTCCTTTCAACAACTCCATTCTATTGTGGTGTTCGAGATGCTGATAACTATTTTTTTATTCCATTTACTTCATAGAATGTATTAAAATCTCTGGATGTGAATTCTCCTCCTTGATCTGATCTTAAACATTTAATTTTCTTACCGGTTTCATTTTCAACCATTGCTTTGAATAGTTTGAACTTCCCAAGTGCTTCTGACTTTTCTCTGAGAAAAGTAACCCAACACATTCTAGAATAATCACCAATAATTAGCATGAAATATTTATCACCTTGTAAGCTTTTAGTTCTAGCCGGTCCACATAAATCAGTGTGGATTAAATCAAGAGCATTATTGGATTTTTCTGGAATACTTTTGAAACTAGCTCTAACTTGTTTTCCAAATTGACATTCCTTGCAAATTGTATTATGAGGTTTCACAATTTTAGGTAGATCTCTAACTGCCTTAGAAGTACTGATTTTTACCATGCAATCAAAATTTACATGCCATAGCCTTTTATGCCATAGCCAACTTTCATCTATATGAGCAATTAAGCATGCCTTTTCACTGTTATTCAAATGAAAGACATTACCTCTAGTCTGATTACCGCTTGCAATTTCCAAACCAGTTCTATTCATGATTTTGCATTTTCCATTTTTAAATTGTAACTGAAAACCTTTCTCAACTAATTGACCAAGACTTAAAAGATTATGTTTTAATCCTTCAACATAGAAAACATTGTCAGTGTTATGTTTACCATCAAGAGATATTGAACCCTTACCTTTGATTGAACAGGCTTTGTCATCTTCGAATCTTACTAAACCTCCATTGTATTCTTGAAAGTTCAAGAATTTACCTTTGTCTCCAGTCATGTGATGTGAGCATCCTGAATCAATAATCCATTCATCCGTTGATTCCACTTTAGCTGCTAGGGCTTGTTCTACCAGTTGAGCAATAGGTACCGGTTGATCTTCTGTTATAGCAACAAAGACCCATCCGTTGTCTGCTGAATCTTCATTAAAATCATCAGTCACACCTTCATTAGCAATGTAACAAGATTTATCTTTGTTTTTCTTAAATCTGTATCTTTGATATTCAGGATTAGGTTTGTATGTCCTTTTAGCTTCTTCTCTTAGTCTAGCATGTCTATGAGGGCATCTTGAAGCCATATGACCAATCTTATTGCAGTTGAAACATTTAAAGGGTGCTTTACCTTCATACTTACTTCCAATTGGACCTTTTGGCATTTTTCTTGCAAATAGTGCTTCAAGTTCTTCAAGCTCTTCATTCTCCTTCCTGGTTTCTTCAAGTTCTCTTGCATAAAAGGCTCTCCAATCTAATTTATCAAAATATGGAGTAGATGATGTTGATGCTTTGAAGGCCAAATCAGTTTTTATAGTAGCAACAGGACCAAATTCCTCAATTTCAAAAGTTGAAAGTTTTCCAATCAATGTATCCCTAGCTACTGATGTATTAGACATTGTTCTCAACTCATTAATAGCAGTAACCTTCATTTTATATGTCGGTGGCAAACCTCTTAAGATTTTTGAAACAATCTCATCTTCACTCAAGGTTCCTCCACAACATTTGATACCTAAAACAATTTCATTTACTCTTTCCATAAAAGAAGAAATTCTTTCATCTTCTTCCATTTTCAGATGTTCATACCTGACTCGGAAGCTTTCAAGTTTTGCAATTTTGACTGTGGAATCCCCTTCATTCAGTGTTTCCAAATGATCCCAAATAGCTTTTGCAGTAGATCTATCTGATAACCCCATGATTTGTTGATCTGATAATGAACTCAAGAGTGCTTCTCTTGCTTTGCAATGATTTTCTTCATCTTTAGCTAAAGTAATAGGAGCACGCTGACTAGCTACAGTAGCAGTATAACCATTCTTAGTAACTTCCCAGATGTCTTTACCAATGCAATTTAGATGTGTCTCCATTTTGATTTTCCATATTCCATAGTTGGTTCCATCAAGTTTAGGACTATCCTTTCTGAAATAATTAGTAGAGATTGGATCTCCTCAAGTTGTTAAACTTCTGCAAAAAGAGGACTAGGCTCTGATACCAAGTGTAGATCCCAGGGACAATTGAGAGGGGGGGGGGGGTGAATTAGTTGTCTAATAAATTCAAACCAAAATCATATTAACCAACTTAATTCTTAGTACCGGTAAGATAGTTAAGTATGCCGGTAAACAGTGTTAACAAAAAATTGCTATACCGGTAAGAATTAATGCATGAAACATAAACATGAAGTCATCCACAACACATGACACAAATATTTGTACGTGGAAACCCTGTAAGGGGAAAAACCATGGTGGGAAACCTTACCCACAATCAGATGTTACTACTGCAGATAGTAAGTGTACAAAAGGGGTCTGCACATGCAGAAAGGCCAACAGCCTAGAGCTCACTGCTCAAATACAAATGGGAGTCACACTGACTATAGTTGGATGGTTAAATCCAATGAGAATGTATTGCACAAAATAGCATCTTCATATGTTGGATTCAGTACCGGTGTAATGCTGATATGCTTCTACAAAAACCTAACTTCACCTTCAAATGATGTCTTCATGTATATCTCTGCTTGATCTTGCATATATCCTTCCTTAAATCTCTTTCGCATTCCACACTTGATCTTACAAATAAGATCTTACATTTATACCATACCCTAAGACCAATTTTAGTAGGTCATCTCTACAAGATATTACAATAAGACATTTTACAAATAATACAATATCTGATGCAATAACCGATTGAACATGTTGGCTTAATGCATTTACAACAATAATAAATCATTTCCATAGCATGCCATGCTGATCTGGAAAAGATAAATCTGCCGGTGTAACCCTAGATAACCTAGACCTATTTGCTGGTAAAAGCAAATATGCAAATAAGAATATACCAATGATTATTACTTTAAGGAAAAGTGTCGACATGATGTCTTTGACATTACCAAGTGTCTTCCATGTCATTGCAGGTGCCGATGAAAATTATATCCTGCCGGTTAACCATATATCGGTGACTGTTTGAACAATTTACTGATTGCCGGTGAATGTTGTTGGATGTCCAAAGTAGGTGTATTTAGCATGTGTTGACATCAATGACAAAACCATACCAAAATACCAACACAGACAATGTTAAGTGAATACTTAACCGACATGCAATTAATGTGGTAGATGGCGAAAAGACATTATAAAAATATGGTTTTGGCTCTATTTCATTTCACCATGATTTCAAATTTTTAGAGAGCACGAAGATTCTAAGCTAAGGCATTTTGAGCAAGAAGCAAGCACACTCCAAGCAATCATCCATCCAAGGCAGTAAAAGGTATTTAATCATGGCATCCACCTCTACAATTGAATACATAGCAAACCCTATTCTTGTTGAAGTAATCAAAAGACCTAGGCCCATATTTTAGTTAGTCCCCAAGATAGCAAAGAAGGATGATACCTTAGGTGCATTTTCTCAAATCCCTAAAGGAATTTTATATGTTGAAGACCCTAGAATGTACATCCACTACAATAATGAAGAGTTAGGAGATGAGGAAATCAAAACCATGTATAAAACCATAATATGTGATGATACCGGCAAAGTTAAAGATGAACACAAGGTTATTGAAACCCTAGGATTCACAAAAATCCTTAGGATTCCTGAATTCCCTAAGGATGTGATTAGGATAGTGTTAAGCAGAGTTCATGGAGAATTTTTATAGCTAGATGCAATCCATAAGATCAACAAGGAAGCTGTGAAAGCTGTCACAGGGTTACCGACCACCGGTAAGAGACCAGATAAAACCAAGAAGGTTCCAAATGACCTAGTTACAAAACTAACTAGTGCAACATTCGATAAGAGATCTCTAAGGGTTAATGATGTAAAAGATATCAATTTGAGATTCATAAGTATGATATTAGGTTACAAAGCCACTCATGCCAATAGAATTAACTCAGTTTCAAGTTTATGCATTAAGAGTGCTTATGATATGGTAACAAACAATGCAAAAATTGACATCTGTGAATGGTTAAAGGACGAATTAATAGACAACCTTGGAAAGATAAAGAAGGACAAGAAAGGAACTTTCAGATTTGGAAATCTGTTAGTATGTCTAATGCTACACATAACAAAATAGGTTCCCGGTATAGGTTATAAAGAACTTGGATATGACATACCGGTAGGAAAACAATTAATTGAACTGTTCAATACCATGGGTGAAAACAAGGAGAACAATATTGATGACTTTTTCCAAGCATTGAAGACCAAAATGAAGCAAAGAATAAGGTTATCCTAGAAAATAGTAGACAAATACAAAGATGATATATGCTTTGTTATTAAGAAAGATGAAATCTAGATGGAAGCAGTCATCCCAAGGACAATTTGGGTAACCGAGATGGGCTATGAGACAGATGATCACATAGTTGAAACTTATACTAAAGCACTTCTGGAAGCCCCCAATGAACCCAAGGAAGAAGTATTTGGTAGTGCTGAGACTATAGAAATCCAAATACTATCAAAGAAAAGAGTAAAGATGGTTGAGGCATTTGTGAGGAAAGGATCCAGGCAAGCAAAGGCCATTAAGGAAGATGTACTAAAGAAAACCGGCATAACAGAAGATGAGTTGGTAGCTCCACAACCTGAAGCTCATCTATCACTGGTAGGTATTTCTTTGGAAGGTGACATGCCAACAACTTTTAAAAGAGTTGTTAGAAAAAGAGATCCCTCACCGGCAACCACTCCTTCACCTAGAAGGACAAGGCAAAAGAAACAAGCAGTGAGACCTCCGGTTAGAAAGGTCACACCCAAGAAGAAGCTGACACCAAAGAAAAAGAAAAGGACAAACAGTGACCTGACATCTCTAGATATATTTTTAAATGAAATCACAGAGGAAGGAAAACTAAAAAACATAGGAAAAACTTATGACACTCTATCTGCTGATGAGAAAGAGCAAGTTGAGGAAAGTGTGATATTGCATATGGACATGTACAAGAAATTTTTGATGGAAGTAGCAAATGAAATTCCTGATGATTTGTACAAAAGACTTGAGGCCAAAAGACAAGCAGTGATAGAATTAGATAAGAAAATAAAAATAGAGAAACTACTTGCTATATATCCAGTAAACTCTCCCAAGGAAATTGATGTTTTGATTGCTCAGGCAAACCAGTTAGTATTCCCTACTACACACCGACATATTTCACTGATGGCAGGAAGAGTTACTGAAGTAATAGAGGAAACAAAAGATGGTTGGGATATATTCCTGGTTGACAAGGAAAAACAAGAAGAATACAGGAAACCTACGCCTATAAAGGTATATCAGAAGGATAGGGACAAGGGGAAAGGCAAAGTTGGTGGACCACCAAGCATAAAAGTTAAAGACAACCTACCCCCACTTGTGAAAATTACAACTACTAAAGATCAACCAGTAGCAGAAAGTATAGATGTAGAGGATAGAAATCCTAATTTTGAAGTCCTATATACTATAAATGTTGATACCCAAAAGATCAACATAATAGTTGATAAAGATACAACTGACAAGTTAGATATGGCTAAAGAGCCTCTGGTAGCAGGGGAAATAGAGAAACTGACAGAGGACATAGAGAAAATGATAGAGACTAAGGCAGAGACAGATACAACACAACATACAGAGAAACCAATAGAGCTAAAGGCTCCGAAATAGGTTCATAAGGAAACTGTGCCACCGATAAGTAGTGAAGTGGGAAAACCAGTGCTAAAAGAAATGCAGACACAAACTAACCTACCAGAGGTCAATACAAGGATGGTTACTTCCACTGGTACTCAGGTTATTGGATCATCATCAACATTTAAGTCAACAAATGTGACTGGGGTACTACTTGACTCCATTAAGAAAATAATTGACTGCAGTTCACAGGCTTATAAAGCAATTGATGATTCAATACCAATTTTGAAGGCAATAGCTCCAAACTATAATATAGATAATAAAGATTCTTTAGGACAATTGGACACATTGTGTAAATATATTTCTGAAAACATTGAGAAAATAAAGGAAGAATCAGTAAAGGACAAGGTAGAAAAAGAGAAACATAAATTCTTTGATGAGCAAATAAAGAAGTGTAACAAAAATTTTGACACACTTCTACCAAAACTATGTAGTTTGTTGAAAGAATACAAAAATCTGTATAAAGATACATGTAAAACACAATTTTTGACTGTAGATATTGACAAGAAAATAAGCAAGACATAGGATGAGATAAATAAGCTTGCAGACAATTTTGTCAACTCATCAGATTCATTATCAGATTTTGAAGAGAAGATAGCAACTTTTGAGGAAGAATTGCTCAAACTCGAAAGAGAAAAAGAGAGAATAATAAACAAGGCAAAGCATTTGAGACCTAAACTAAGTCCAAGATTGGACTATTTAGCATCTTTGCAGAAGGAAATTTTAGAGGCACTAACACAAGGCAGCAAAACACTGGCAGAGCATTTGCAGCATCTCACCGGTACAGTAAAAAGAACTGAGACAACAATAAAAGATAGTAAGAAATTTATGGCTAGTTTAAACTTAATTTTGGGAGATCTTTTTTAGATAATAACTACCTAGCTATAGGGTTGAGGATATGGATAAATGAAACTACAAACTCTACTGACATCTTGACAACCTTTTTCATTGATGCCAAAGGGGGAGTAGTGGGATGAGAAAGTTCAAAATACAAGAATCATATGCTCAGGGGGAGCTCTCATATTTTTGGCAAAAAATTTTGGTAACTTTTTTTGGACTACACATTTTGGATACTTTTTGAAATTTCTCATGAGTGTTGCCATCAATGCCAAAGGGGGAGATTGTTGGCATATGGACACTCCAATGAGACATTGTATATGATTGAAGGTTTTGTCATTGATGGCAACCTTGCAATCCTATGGCATTGGCAAGACATTATACCGGCAAAGAATTACACAGGCAACCTTGCAAACCTATGGCATCGGAAAGACATCATACCGGCAAGTATTACACAGGCAAGATAGTACACCGACATCAACAAGGACATCGGCACTGGCATAGAAGAAAATATGTATACCGGTATAGAGGCCGATAGGTTTTTTGTTATGTAATATTTTGTTTGTTATTGTAAGCCGACTTGGCAAATTGTAAAATGACTCTTATATATAAAGGAGATCATTGTAGACATTTATATAAGTGAAGTAAGAAGCATAAAGAAAATTATCAGGTGGACCTAATGTATGAATTATAGGTCAAGGGTATATGTAAAGAACAGAGCAAGAATCGGTACTGAATCTGGCATTGAAGATGCTATTATAAATTAGTACAAGTCATTGGATTAATATAATCCTTATTGTAAGTCAGTGTGACTTCCCATTGAGCAATTGGCCTTCCTGCATGTGCAGGCCCCTATTGTAAGTAATATTCTCTTATTGGCTAGTGAGTGAATATTGTGGGTCACAAATCCCACCGAGGTTTTTCCCACATCGGGTTTCCTTGTTAAACATCTTGTCTTATGGTGTACTTTTCATGTGGATGTTCTTGATTCTGTTTATTGCATTATTTCTTGCATACTGGTACACTGTTATATTATGTTCTGCATATTTTAACTTTAGAAATTCTTATTACCGGTTAGATACTGATTCACCCCCCCTCTCAGTATCTATGGGACCCCTAACATATGCTTTCCCCATCATTACTTCCATCCATTTTAGGTCCCTATATCCCTCCATCCCTTATGAAGGATCAACAAAGGCACACATCTTTGAGTACCATGCATCCATCTAAAGACCTCCATATCATTCCTATCTATCCATGCATCTCCCTCCAAGCAATTTGGATGCCAAGCATAAAAGTCATAAATCACGCAATCCACATGTATTCAAGGATCAACATGTCCCATCTAATCAACATGTCAAAACAAAGAAAAATATGATCCAAAAAGAAAAAGAAAAATACAAAATGCCACAAAGGCCCACAAAGAAAGAAGAAAAGACAAAATTTATATGGGTTCCTAAGGCACTTGTACAAGCAATGCGCTCTAAGGAACTACAAAATCATGAAAAATCAAAAACCATGTAGGTTTCTAAGTGATTGCTTGAAGAACAATAGTCTAAAGAAAAATCAAAATTGGCATCCAAAATTGTTGTTCCGCCATCCAAACCTTCCAAGTATATTCCTCCATCACCTCCTTCATCTATTTTGGGTTCTTATGCCCCAAAATGTGTAACCTTTCCCCCATCAAAATCTCAAAATTTGAGATTGACTTCTCCTCCATATGTCCACCATCCCTCAAGATGTATGCCAATGTTGATCTTTCCAACATTTCCATCTAGCCATACATAATTCTTCCAACATCCCATCCATTATCCAGCACCTCTTTTTCACCCTTCCATCCCTCTTATCCAATCCTTTGCATAAATCCTTGCCCTAGTTTCATTTCATTATCCTGCCAAAATCTTTGAGCATACCTTCATAGCCATGGTCTATTTCCACTCATATTCTAAGGGTACCATCCAAAGCAGTGAGATGCTAGGGTCCTTCTTCCATCCTCTATCATGTCTCCAATATCTTTAAAAAAATTCAGAAAAAAAAAAAAAAAAAAAATTCAGAAAAAAAAAGTAAAGAGAAATAAATTCGTCCTTGTGTGAAAACCACTTCTTGTGGTGCCTTGGGCAAGTACCATGATGAAAACCTGGCAAACAGACGTCATGCATAATCCATTATCCTTTTTCACTTTACACTGGGGGCAAGTTCCATCCATGTACATCCATCTATTATCCTTCTTCCTCCATTATCCTTCATCCTCCATTATCCCTCATTCGCTCTATCTACATTCATATCCCTTTTCCACCTTTGATCTTGACAAGGTTAAGGATATTTACAGGTTTTGTATGTCCTATATATTGCACTTGATCCACACCCTTTAGCTCCTATCCATTGCTCGCTTACATCCTTCATTACCAACTTTGATCTTGATTATCCTATTTGTCCCCTATCCAGATCTTGATCAACACTATGGAAATAATGCAAAAACATGTTTTCCACAAACCTCTTGACATGGCCACTTCTTTGGACCATATGGATTCGTTACACTATATCCTTTCTTTGCATCGCTAAAATCCTTGTTGCACATTGCTATATCTCATCCCTATGCTGGATTAACATTGTGAGATAGTCCTTGAAAGCATCCACCATCATTCGCTTATCCATTCATGTACTCAAAATCCCTTTTGCCTTGCTAGACACTAGGGGAAAAACATTAAAAAATCCTAAAAATCATAAAAGTCTTGAAGAAATCCTAAAAATCATAAAATGTTTTGAACAAACTCCTAAAAATCATAAAATGTCGTGAACAAACTCCTAAAAAATCATAAAATGTCATGAAAAAAATCATAAAATGTCCTGAACAAACTCCTAAAAATCATAAAAAGTCCTGAACAAAATCCTAAAAATTATAAAATATCCTGAACAAAATCCTTAAAAAAAAACTCAAAAAAAACAAAAACAAAACAAAAAAAAATCAAAAATCAAAGCAAGAAAGCATAGACTATCCATCAAACTAAATCAACATCAGACAAACTCTCAAAGTTTACAATCAAACTTATCTCATGTCTTGTTAATCTATCTATCAAACTCTATCAAACATCAACATGTCTTATACAAGGAAGGGTACAATTGAAACCAGACAAATTGGTCTTATACAAGATACTTACTCTTTGAAACCAGACATTCCTATCAATGATCACCCAAATCAAAACAATGACATAGATCAATATGGTTGTTGGATTTTGTCCAGGGTATTCTTATCTCCTGTACTGAAGTGTTACATCTTTTCTTTTTCTTGTACATATCTTTTAGTCACTTTTGTGACATCCTGGTTCTTTTATAACCCTCATGGCTTGAAACCGATCGCTGTCCTAGTCTTAGGGTAATCAACTGAGAAATTTACATATCCTAAGCAATATAACCCAAGTCATCTTTCAAGCAGTGGTACCCGGTCATCCACTCTGAGTCAATCACCTATCTCCTAACTACTATAGAGTTTTATCATTGAGTACACAAGCATAACTATAGACACCTAAAAATGGTCAATGCTTGCAAGATCATACTTTAACATTTGCGCATTGCCTCATTTTAGGTTTTTGCATCGCATTAACATTTCTCCTATGTCACGCACTTGGTCTTTATCATTTGCGAGCATCGAGTCTTTCTTCTACATTCTTCAGTTGTCTCGCTTTCGAATTTGGTCTTGTCGACAACATTCAGTCATGATTTTGGTCGATCTTTGTCCTTGTCAATCTTGTCATATTGCGATCGATTCGTCATCGATCCTTGTCCTTTTCAATCATGTCAATTTGGTCAATTTGTCATTGATTTTTGTCAACCAATCTCAATCAAATCATTTATCAATCGAATCATTTTATCACATTGATCATTTATCAATCCAAAATCAAATCGAATTGAGTCAATTATCTTGCAAGACCTAATTCATCTTCTAGGGTTTCGTGATTTAATCATTTAACCTTGTGTGTGTCATTTCTTCCTTTAGGATTAATAAATTGTTTATTTATCCTAAGTCTTCTCATTACAATTAAATGTTCATTTAATTGGCTAATTATTCCTCTTTGTAAATTAATTAATAAATGACAAATTATTAATTAATTTACCTAATTTCATTATTTCCTAATTCGTATTTTCATTATTTCCTAATTCCTAATTTCCACCTATTTTCTAATTTCCTAATTGCAATTCCACCTAATTAAATTGTCTTTAGTGCTCCCTATTTTTGTGCTTCATGCGTCATACTCTTGACATAGCAATTTGTCATAGAATTTGTCTTGACATAGCAATTTGTCATAGATTTTGTCATAAAATTGTCATAAATCTTTGCATAGCAACATGTCATGATTTTTCTATTCTTGATTTGAATTTCCATTCGAATCACTATCATGCTAATTTGTTCATTTCTCCAATTTCCCTATAAATTGGATGAATTTCTTCATCAATCAATCCCTTGATTCTTAATTCCTATCAGACTATCGAACTTATGCTTCTAGTACTCTTGAGCTTTTCATCAATGTCAATCTTGCTTTCAATTGTATGTGTGCACTTGTAGGTGAGATCCACAAATCCATTTGAAGAGGAAAGAAGAACAATGGAGCCGCATGGAAGGAGCATTCAATTCTGCATTTGGTTTGCATAATCTTTCATTTTGAATGCTTTGTTTTCATATCTCTATTGAGTGTGCTTAGGATTAGGTTCATTTGCAATGAGTGCTCTCATGATTGAGTTATCATGTCTTGTGTTTTGATTGATCTACTTATCTTGTGATGATTCCTAATTCCGATGTTACATTAATTGGTGAACCCGACGTGAATACTAACCTTCTAACCCCTCTACTATGATTTGGAGTGCTTCTAAGTTGATTTGCAGGTCAAAAACTCAAAAATAGGGCCGTGCAGGGTATTTTGGAGACTTCTGCGCTTGTGTGAAGCATTCTGCGCCTGTGTTGAGACATCTTGCACCTGTGTTGATACATTCTGTGCTTGTGTTAGACATCTTGCGCCTGTTTCATGAGTTCTATGCCTGTGCAAAGTCCAGATCAGAGGTGAAAAATGCAGTTTTTACTTGAAATTTTTGATGTTTTTGCATTCTGTTTTCTGTGTTTTGGATTTTGGTACTAATTATCTGTGCAGGATCTTGGCATACGCATGACAAAGACTAAAAATCAAACTACTAACATGTTTTGTGCAGATTCGATGGTCAAAGACAACAAATCAAACCTCTAACTTGGGTTTTGCAGGTTGCCTTGGAGAAACAACCAAATTGTGTGTTTGAGTTTTTTAATTAGGCACTTAGTGATTTATAAATAGGTGGAAATGAACCTTTGTTTCCTTTGTTTGTTAAGTATGACATTGGAGTAGGAGAGTATGCTCTCATCCTTCATAGGGTGATCAGAAATCCAGATCTTCAATACCATGCTTGTGTTGTTGATTGTTTGTCACCCTTAGAGGGCCTGCCTTCCCGACCACTTTGCTTTAGCAAGCAAGTGATAATCGTGAGAAGGGAACGACCCAAAGTGAGTACGGCTAGAATTCCTTGGCATTCTAACTCACTATAAAAAAATACCTGATGAGTGAAAGCTTTGAAGGAAGTATTACGTGGGAATTGTAGTTACTTGGGAAGTGATGACCCTTGGACTCTTTCTCATATCAACATCTAAGTAGGGCCTCTTGGTCTAAATCGTGCTTGCGTGACTACATTTGTTTGGTATCTTGATGGGCTTAATGTCTCAATCATGCTTGCATGACATCAAGGAGTAATGCTTAACAAAAATCCTTACTACATACCTTATTTTTAGAGGCCAAAAACCCTTCTAGTTGCTTGAGAAGGACAAATTCAGATACTTGGAAGAGATACTAAGTTCACCATGGGGACTGATGCTTGGCTGCCCTGAGAAGTGAGTGTCGTGGAGGGGAGCCCGTGGGGTCAAGCATCTATGTATTCTCCTTGAATCTCATAATGAGTCTACCTCTCAAGTACCTAATGTCTTTGCCTACCCTAAGGAATGTGGAAGTGAGCATGATTGTCTTGAGTCTAAGTTGTAACATCTTGTATTCTTTGATTGTCAAAAGTTGAATGTTATCCCATCTCAAAAGCAAAACAAATTGATCCAACATAAGTTTAAGCACAAGAGACATTCATCCAAAAAAAAGTTTATCAAGATTAAAAACTTATCTTCAAACATGGTTGTCAAATATTGTTCAAAATCTTGTCTCAACATTCATGTCACTTTCATTTAGGTTCATCCTAGTTTGCATTTTGCAAAGTTCATTATCAAGTACCAAGGTTAGGTTTCACCTAAGTCATACTTCTTTTGCATATCAATAAAAGTCATCCATTTGCATGTGTCCTCTTGCATTAAAGTCATACCATTGTCATACATTCATACATTGCATACCCTAGGTTTCTTCATTAAGCTTAGGTCATTATCATATCATATTAGGGTCACTTGCATATTAATTGTCCCTTAGCATATAGTGTCAAAACTAGGTTTTGTCATACTTGGGTAATCCAAATCTTTGATGCAACCTTAAGTCATTGTTAGGAAGTCTAGACCTTATCAACCTTTTGTCCTTTTGTCATCCATGTCATTTCGTCGAACCTAGCTTAGTATCCAAGCATATAGGGGAGACATTGTCATTTTGTCCTTTGTCCATTAAGTTCTTTTGTCCTTTGAGGTCTAGACATCATTTCAATTTCCTAGGGGTCTCTTTTTAGATTTGCATTTCAAAAGTTTGTCAAAATCTTGAAAAACAACCAAAAACATAGATTGCATTTTCATCTATTTAGTTTGCATTTAGTTACATATCATATATTGTCCTTGAAAAAAATTCCAAAAATATTGCATTTGCATAGTGACATGTCTATTGAAACAAGGTTCCAAGCACCAATGATGCAACAAAGTTTGACATATCAACCGACAATGCAATCGAATTTTAATCCAAGGCAATCACAATTCTATCCAACCCAACAACAAGGCAATATCGATCAAACTCTTTATGATGAAACAAGTCTCCAAATACAAAAACTAGAGGAGAAACTAGCTCAAGAAAATGAGATTTTGGAACAAAGAGTGAAAAACATTGTGAAAAATAGATCACAAATGTCCAAAATGTTTCAAAAATTTCCAGGTCAAAATCCAAAGTTTGAGCCAATTGATGTAAGATCTCTTCTTGAACGATCAGACATACCAGCTCTCCTCTCCCAAATAGAGATGATGAAACAATTACAAGAAAGGAGACAACATCAATTTCAACATTATGTGCCTCCACAACAAGAACAAGGGGTTTTCTATCAATCAGATTTTCAACCATCACAACCAATGGTCCAACATATTCAACAGACGCAACCAATGGTTCAATTTCAACAATATGTCCAACCAACCATACAATGTCAACAAATCGTTCAACCAATGGTGGAGTATCGACAAGTTCAATCGACATATCAATGTCAACTACCACAACCAAACATTCAAAAACAAAGCTTGCAACATGCACCAAGCCAAATTTTGAACATGTCAAACCAATTTGATCAACATTTAGTTCAACATCAAAACATGACATCAAATCAGAACCAAATTCTTTCTAAACAAGTTCAAAATCCAAATACAACTATGTCAAAACCTTGAAAGAAAGGTGGCTTTATTGCAATGCTCTTAAGGAAATTACCAAGTGAGTTTATTGAGGAAGATCAAGATAATACAACCATGTCTAGCAATGCCTCATCCCCCCGCAAACAAATTGAATCTCCAGTGGCATCTATCCCTATACCTTTAGAAGTTTCCCAAGAACCTTCCATGTTGTCCTCATCAAACAATACACCCAAGGATGCAATTATCCAAGAGCTATCCATAATTGATTGCCACGATAATCCAATTCATGATGCACATCCTTGTCATGTTTCAAAAATACTAGACCCAATGCCACCATGCACTTTATTGCCATTACCTGTTTTAGAGGACCCCATTCCAAGTCCCTCTTCCTCATATTCAAGCATTGATTCCTTGCCAGAATCCATCACAAATGTTCAAAGTGCATTTCCTTCATCCCAAAACATTGATCCCTTGTCAGAATCCTCCATGCATATCCAAAGTCCAACCTCATGTCAAGAGGATAGTTTAGAGCATGAAGAAACGTGTCTTAAAACAGATCAAGATCAAACCTTATCATCCCATCCAATTGTTGACCAAGACTCCATGTTCCCAGACACTCACGATGATTCCCCTATTCTTGTCCATCCTATCCAAAGTCCTATTGACACTCCATTCGCTGAGCAAGATCAAGATAGCCTCATCCATCCAATCCCAAATGATCCCCTTCCATTTCATGAACACAATGTCCTTTCAAATCCCATTGACATTCCACTTCCTAAGAAAAATCAAGATATTCCTCCCATCCTTTCCGATGATCCCATTAAAAGTCAAGAGCAAAGCACCTTTAAAGAAGATTCCAATGATCTTCCTCCTTGTCAAGATCAAATCATTCCTTCAGATCCTCCACAAGATCCACTTGTTCCTCCATCTCCTGGTCCTAATCCAACATATTCACTCCAAGATCACATTTCTTTTGATGATCCCATTGTTTCTCCCATTCCATCTCTTGAAGAGCTTGTCATTGAACCATGTCCACTACATGATCCTAATCCCCCTCATAATCCTGATACCCTTCATGATTCTAATGTGTCAGTGCAAGATGTTCATGAACCCCCTACATGCATAATGGGTTCTTCCACTTTGGTGCAATCCGATCCACTTCAAGATCTCATTGTTTCTCTCATATCATATCCACCTCATAATGGACTTGCATCTTCTTCCCAAAGAAAAGAGTATCCAACAAGTGAAGATATTCATAAAGGAAAAGGAGTAGACCTTCATGAGCAAGAACCCCTTCGTGTTCAAGAATATACTAATGGTCATGGCTACAGAGCTCACACTCAAGGCATTGGTATCCCTTCAAATTCAAAATCCAAAGGTCCACCTTCCCCATCATCGCTTCCATCCATTCTAGGTCCCTATATCCCTCCATCTTTTATGCAACATCAGCAAAGGCACACATCTTGGAGAACCTTCCATCCATCCCACATGCCTCCATACCATTCCCATCCACACCAACAATCCTTCCCCCCTCCAAGCAATTTGGATGCCAAGTATAAGCATCATAAGTCTAAAAGTCCACATGTATTCAAGGATCAACATGTCCAATATAATCGACATGTCAAAGCAAAGAACAATATGATCTATAAAGAAAAAGAAAAATCCAAAAGGCCACAAAGGCCCACTGAGCAAATTAAAGCATAGTCAAAATATATATGGGTTCCTAAATCCCTTGTGCAAGTAATGCACTCCAAGGAATCACAAAAGAATGAAAAATCAAAAACCATGTGGATCCCTAAGCGGCTCCTTGAAGCACAAAAGCCTAAAGAAACATCCAACTTGGCATCCAAAATTGCTATTCCTCCATCCCAACCTCTCAAATTTGTTCCTCCATCACCTCCTTCATCCGTTTTGGGCCCTTATGTCCCAAAATCCATAGTCGTTCCTTCATCAAAATCTCAATATCCAAAATACACTCTTCCTCCATCAGTCCATCACCCCTCAAGGTGTGTGCCAATGTCGATCTTGCCAACATTTCTATCCACTCAAGCCCAATTCTTCCAATACCCTACCTATTATCCAATGCATATTTTCCATCCTTCGATCCCTTTGGTCCAATCATTTGCATAAATCCTTGCCTTAGTCTCATCTCATTTTCCATGTCCTTATCCTACCAACATCTTTGAGCATACTTTTAAAGGTCATGGTCCATTCTTTTCAAGGTTACTATCTAAACAAAAAGATGCTTGAGTCCTTCTTCCATCCCCTATCATGTGTCTGTCTTCTTCTGAAAAAGTCAAAATACAAAAAAAAAAGTGAAAAAGTCAAAATACAAAAAAAAAAAAAAGTGAAAAAAATTGAAAAAAGAAAAAGACAAAAGAAAAAAGTAAAGAAAAATAATTCGTCCACTGGTGAAAGCCTGGCAAACAGGCGCCTTGGGAAAGTACCGTGATGAAAACCTGGCAAATAGGCGTCATGCATAATTTATGAACTTCTTGCATACCACACTTGGGGGCAAGTTTCATCCTTCATTATCCTATCATACCATGTCATTACCCTTCATATCCTATTATCCCTCATGTCCAGTTTCTCTTTCCACATTTGATCTTGACAAAGCTGAGGATCATCATGAGCATCATGCATATTGTTTGCAGCTTTTAGTCTATCATAGCTTTTGGTCATTTGTCCATTTTCTTATTTCAACCTTTCATCCATATTCCCTGTCTTATTGCAACTTTCTGCCACTGTCCCTTAGCCAATCCCGACCTTCAATCCATGTCCCTTATCCATTCTTGGTCTTGCTTATCCTATCCATATCTTATCAATATCCATACACTCTTTTTCATTCCTTGATCTTGATCTGACATAAGGACGCAAAATTTAAACATATTTTTCAAAAACCTCTTGACATGTCCCTCATGCCATTTCACTGCTTTACATTGTCATATCCAGTCTCTTGTCCCATCAAGCAATAGCCCTTGAAAATTGCATCCGCATTGTCTCCATGATAAAAGGCCTTTGTCTTCCCTCTATCCACCATCATTTCAGCAAGCCTATTTATTCACCTGTCATATTCCTTTCCTTGCTAGACACTGGGGGCAAAGTCATTAAAAAACTAAAAACAAAAAAATTTAAAATGTCCTAAAAAAAGATCGTAAAAATCAAATATGATCCTGAAAAAAAATCAAAAACATTTTAAAAAGGTCCTGAAAAAATTCAAAAAAATTGAAAAATGTCTTGAAATAATCCAAAAAAAATTAAAAAAGGTCCTGAAAAAATCTCTAAAAATTGGAATAAAGTCCTGAACAAAGAACAAAAAAATTGTAAAACTTCAAAAACAAAACAAACATTCTGCAATAAATTATCCCCTTTGTGCATAAGACAAATCACTAAGTATACATCCAACGACAATCAATTCAACATCGTGCTTTCATGAAATCATGCTTAACAGATGAACTTTTCACTCAAACCAGACATTCAAACTGATCCGAGTTGTCATATCAATCAACCTCAATATATTCGTCCTTGGCGCACTATCATGGGTCTTATACAGGGTGTGGTATACTCGTAACCAGACTGTGTCCTGTCTTAGATGGGGTACCGCATGTCCTGAAACCAGATAGCATGATTGTCTTATCAGCACTTTCAACTTTTGACAATGAAGATCAAGGTGTTTGTTTGATTTGAATTTGTGCATCTTATCTTTTTACTGATTTATCTTTGGCTTCAATCATGTTCCTATGTTGCTCGATGATGTCACTGAGTGATTTAGAGTGACCGGGATGGCTCATGGTCTCTTTCTTTTTTTTGTTGTGATTGTCGTTTGTCTTTGATGTGTCTGTCTTTTGCAAGAAGGGTTGCATTTCAGCTCTAGCCTTCAATGCCATGATGCTACGCATCCATTTTGCTACATAAAAATAAAGGTTCTCACCTACAAAGTGCATTACTGAAAGCAATTTTTTCCTTCATCTCTAACTATCCTCTGTCTAATTTCTTCTTACTAACATTTCTTCCGTCAATCTTGGTAGTCCATTTGATCCTATCATTTTCTATCATTCTTATCGATCAATTGGCCTCTTTTCTGCATGTTTTCGGCCAATCACCTGTCTCCTAACTACTGTAGAGTTTTATCATTGAATACACAAGCATAACAAAACTGAAAACAATCACTAAATTGTTTGAGATATGCATGAAATTTTCTTTGTGTGTTGTCTTTTATATTGATTTTCAATTATTATCCCTCTTAGTAACTCGAGGAAGTCTATCTTGACTAAGAGGAGCAAGGATTGGGGGTATAATATTTTCTTTGTTTTCTGCTTGTAGGAATGATTTTGATGATTTGAAAACATCTAATCAGCTAGGTGTTTCTAATAAGTGCCTTCAGATTAAGGTGAAATCGCCACACATACCTCAACTCCGCTTATTTGAATGCTATAGGGAGGTTCCCATCATTTCTTTGTCTGTTTTGAGGGAATTTATTTATCATGCAATCCTGGTCCCTGCGAAATCTGTCCAAGGATATGAACGAAAAAAGGGTCATTGTGGACAAGATAATTAATATTGCACATGAAAAGAAAGGATCTCTAATCTGCCTGTTGTGTTTGTAAAACACTCAATGATGAAAATTAAGCTTTTCAAATCCAGTGACTAGGTTTCAGTTGCATCTCATTTTGCATCTCATTTTGCATCTCATCTTGCATTTCATTTTGCATCTTGTGAATTTAGAGTGATTTCGATATGGTAACACTAATCTCTTTATCTTTTGAATGAGAGTTGGAAGCTTCATCATTTCTCAGCTAAGTGGTCTCTTTTTCATCATCATTTCTCTGATTGAGTACTTGTGTATTGAGATGTTAGCTGCATATATGAGCATCTTCTATAGACCCATACATTTTATTTTATACTTATTTGCATTCATATTATTGCATGAAGAAAAATAAACATTTGCATTACTAGTTACCCATTCTCATCATTTATTTGCATAAAAAGAAACAAAAATAAACATCCATATTCCATTTGCATTCATTCATCTTTATTGAAAAGATATGCATACATATAGAATAAAGCATATAGAACAACATCTCATAATCAATCAACACAAGTATGATGAAATCAAATCAAGAGCTCATAAATTGTCTGTCCTGATTCCATTTTCGGGATCGAAATCAAAATTCAAGATTATTTTGTTAGTCAATTTCATAAAATTTGGACCACTTAGCGCTTTTCATCAAAAACTCAGTCTCTCTGATAATTGCGCTCAATTTCTCATAAATCAATGCTGAATCTCAATTTAATTTCTACAAATTAACTTTACGCTCAATTTATTATCAATCAACGCAAAATTTTCAAAAAATCCTCTGAATCAATTTATGCTCAAACAACTTATCATCGCTAAAAATTGCCTATAATCATAATGTACCCTCTCTATCTTTCAATTTCGCTCCCAAGGGGGCATACTCATGACCTTATGACCTCACATCTTCAATGTCGAGAAAATTTTCAAATCTTCATCAAAAGTCGAGCAAAAAAAATCCTTTTCAACTAAAGACAATCAAATAAGACCTCATTGCTAGGGGCATATCATTTTTATTACTTCATATCAAGCTAATATTGTCTTTGTCTGAATTAGTCTCTTAATGTTAATCAGTTTCATCGCTTTTCATCAAGCTAATTATTCATTTAAACTCAATCAAGGGTTTAAAGAGTATCTTCGATCACACTCAATCTAAGAAGGTGTTCAGTTTCATCGCATCGAATCAAGTTGGACAGTTTATCTTCACTCGTCGTATCTTGATCAATCAAGTTCAAGATCAATTTTATCTTCACTCACTGTGTCTAGATCAATCAAGTTCTAGATCAATAAGATCTACTTCTTGATCAAACAAGTTCAAGTTTGGTATCTTCGCTCTCTATCATTCCTAGTTCAATCAAGTTCGGGATCAATATCGCTTTAATCAACTCTATTCAACTTCATTGCTTCAAATCAACCTAAACACCTCGCTTTTCATCCGGTTCATGATCAATCAAGTTCAGAACTAGTATCTCCTAGACATCAAATTTTCTTTGAACCAACACGCTGCTCACACATTAATTCAAAGAGGGGAAAATGTAATACCCTAAAAATGGTCATCTAAACCATGGGCCCCTAATCTCAACAACATCACCAAGGTCCTAATCAAAGGCAATTAAATAAATCTTGAGCACATAATTAATTTCTAAAATCATCAATGTCACATGGCAAATTAATCACTCAATATTAATTAAATATTTATTTAATTAATTGATCATTCCAAGTATATAATTTTAAAATAATTATCTTATTTATTTTAATTAAATATCCTTGCATATTTAATTAAATAAATAAATTTTCCATCAAATCTTCAAAAAAAGAAATAAATCAAAAAAGGAATTAATTGACCAAGAAAGAATTAAAAATTGAGAAAAGAAATCAATTGGAGATAATCTTGAAAAAATAATTAAAAATTGATAAATAATCTCAAAGAAAGCAATTAAAACAATTAAATATAAAAATTGAATGAAATAGAGAATAAATCAGTTTTTCCTGATTTTATCTTAATTTTAGTTCAATTTCCTTTAAAATTGAGAAAAGCATCCAATCACATCAATTCACCTAGATTGTGCTTCCTCTTGGAAAATCTTGACCGCTCATCATCATTTGATCTCAGCCTTTGGTTTCTTTTTGAATTTTCTATAAATTCAGGCTCTCATCTCTCATTCAAAGATCCTAGAGAATATATTGTTATCATGTCGTTTTTGCTCTAGGTTCATTGATATTTGTGCATTTAGATATTCACATATTAGTTATTGCATACATATTTAGATCATTTAGCTCATTTATTGCTTAAATTATGTTAGATTAATCTTGCATATCTAGATTAAATCTCTCATCTGTCTAGCTCATATTCATGCTCATATAGATTAAAAATCCTTCGTTTAGGTGTTGTATAGTCACTGGATAGCTTAGCAATCTGAGAGCAATCTAAACTCGCATGTACTAGAAGGCAATGGGTCACTTTGTAATGGTTTATTATTCATTGATTATTGATTTACTAACCATGTATCTAATGACTTAATTGAAGTGTTGTGTATTCAAGATACAGATATAGATTCCACTTTTCACACACATTTTTGGCGCCCACTGTGGGGTAGAAGACTAATTTTTCAGCCTCAAAATCATTTTTTTTATCTTGCAGGTTTCGTTGAATGCCAAGATAAGTCGGTGTTTGATGGCGAAGTTTGATGACAGTTGGATATGGCATATGAGACTTTGTCATATGAATTTTGATAATATCGTAAAGGCGAGTAAGATCAAGGCAATAAGAGGATTGCCTTTGCTAAACAAACTAGAGAATTCTTTGTGTAGAGAATGTCAACTTGGGAAGATGTCTTCCTCAACTTTCAAAGGTAAGTTTTTTTCAGTAGAGAACTTACTTGATCTTGTGCATACCGACCTGTGTGGTCCTATGAAAACTAGAAGTATTTAGGGAGATAGGTATTTCATGATTCTTACTAATGACTCCTCAAGAATGATGTGGGTCACATTCTTGAAAGACAAGTCTGAGGCATTTTGAAATTTCAAAGCTTTTAGAGCATTAGTAGAGAAGGAAAGTGGTGAAAAGATAAAATGCCTAAGAACTGATCAAGGAGGTGAATTCACTTTTGATGAATTCAACAAGTACTGTGAAGATAGTAGTATCAAGAGGCAGTTGTCTGCCCCAAGGACACCACAACAGAATGGCATAGCAGAAAGGAATAACAAGATTGTAGTTGAAGCGGCCAGAACAATGCTGATCCAAGGAAAGGTTGTTCACACTTTTTGGAGAGAAGCAGTGAGCACTGTAGTCTATACTATGAATCAGGTACTCATCAAGAAAGGTAAAGTTAAAACCCCTTATGAGTATTGGACCGGGAAGACTCCCAGTTTGAGTTATTTTAAAGTATTTTGTAGTAAGTGTTACATCAAGAGAGGTGAGCATCTAAGCAATTTTGATGCTAAATGTGATGAAAGAATATTTCTAGGATATTCCACTAAAAGTAAAGCTCTCAAGTGCTATAATAATAGAACACATAAAATTGTTGAGAGTATCAATGTTAGGGTTGATGAATCCCCTGAGGAACCTGAGGAAGCCTGCTTCACGAAAGTGGAAGATGAACCAGGTGTAGCCTTCTGGGAACCTGTTAAGAAAGAAACAAGTAAAGACATCAGTGTTCCTGTATCAGTAGAAGTTGCAGTAGGTGAAGAAGAAGAGGAAAAGCAAGCACAACCAGCTAGAGTCATTCCTAGATATGTGAAACTACATCATGATCCGAAGAAGATCATGGGAGATAAAGATGTAGGGATACTCACAAGGAGAAAGGTGAAAGAAAAATCCTGCATGATTTCTGAATTGGAGCCCAAGATTTCTAGAGAAGAACTTATAGATGAAGACTTGATTAAGGCAATGGAAGAGGAGCTAGACCACATAGAAAAGAATGAAACATGGTCTTTGGTACCTAGACCAAAACACAAGAATGTCATAGGTACCAAATGGGTCTGTAGGAATAAGCTAAATGAAGAAGACATAGTTGTAAGAAACAAGGCAAGACTTGTATGCAAGGGATATGTTCAGGAAGAGGGAGAAGACTATGGAGAAACCTTTGCTCCTATGGCTAGACTGGAAGGTGTCCAAATGCTACTTGCATTTGCAGCATTCAAGGGATTTAAGGTTTACCAGATAGATGTGAAGTCTGCATTCTTGAATGGAATCCTAGAAGAGGAAGTGTATATTGAGCAACCAGATGGGTTTTCTTTATCAGAAGATAGTAACATGGTGTGTAGATTACACAAATCTCTGTATGGATTGAAACAAGCACCTAGGGCATGGTATGAATGTTTACACTCTCATCTTGTGAAGATAGGATTTCAGAAAACAAGTGAGGATAGCAACATCCACCTGAAATCTGAAGGTGATCAGATTCTGATCTGTGAAGTATTTGTAGATAACATAATCTTTGGAGGAGATGATGAAATGAGCCATGCATTTATAGATGAAATGAAGAAAGAGTTTGAGATGTCTCTCATTGGAGAGATAAAGTTCTTCATTGGTCTATAGATTTAGCAAATGAAAGAGGGTATCCTTATTACCCAGTCCAAGTATGTCAAAGAGGTATTGAAGACCTTTGGCATGGAGGAGAGAAAACTGGTTGGTACACCAATGGTGACCGGCTATAAATTGACTAAGGAAGATGGTTCAACATTGGTGAATGAGAAGGAGTACCAGTCAATGATTGGTAAGCTGCACTATGTGGTGCACAATAGACCAGATATTGCTCATGCAGTGGGCATAGTAGCTCATTTTCAAAAAAGTCCAAGAGAATCCCACTTGGTAGCAGTCAAGAGGATTCTTAGATACCTGAAAGGGATAGTTGATTATGGATTTTGGTATCTATACAATGATGATTTTAATCTCAAGGTATTTACCAATACAGATTGGGGAGGTAATATGGACGATCGAAAAAGAACAACTAGTGGAGTGTTCTTTCTTTGTGGAAGACTAGTCTCATGGAAGAGTAAGAAGAAGAGTTGTACTTTTCAGTCTATAGCTGAAGTGGAGTATGTGGAAGCATTTATGAACTGCTCTCAAGCAATCTGGATGAAACATGTATTGGATGGTTTAAAAGTACCTATATCTGAACCAGTGAGTATATTTTGTGACAATACCAGTACAATCAATATTTCCAAGAATCTGGTATTGCATGCTAGAACTAAGCACATTGAGCTCAAGTATCATTTCTTGAGAGAGAAGGTTCAAAATAGAGAGGTTGTATTACAACATGTTTTCAATAAGGAGCAACTACCAGACATATTCACTAAGCCCTTACTGAAGACTACATTTACCTATTTGAGAGGTGATTAGGTGTTTTTTCCCTTCATGAAGTAAACTAAAGATGTGTGCTCCACATCAGCTAGGTATTACAGTTATGAATCTTTCAGGATTGATGTGTTGAAGGATGCTACTCCATAGGGGGAGTGACATAGTGGAGTATGGGAGCTTGTGCCTCCACTTTGGCATTGTTGTCAAAGGGGGAGAAGATATTTGATGTATGATATAAGCTGAAGATATTTTAGTTGCACTGGTCTATGATGTTTATAATTGCAATGCTACACTAAGTATAGCCATCAATGCCAAAGGGGGAGATTGTTGGCATATGATGAACTAGTATGATAATATGATAATAATATATGTTGTCATTGATGTCAATAAGTATAGGTCAACCAGTATGAAGATTGGAAAAAGTTGTTATTGATGATCAAGTTGGAGAACCGGCATGAAGAGATGTAGTGAACCGGTGTTAGGGTTTCACTAAGTGTGACTATCGATTGGTAGTCTTAGCTCTCGGGTTTCCACTTTGGCAATCTAGCTTGTACAATGCAACTGGTGATATTATGTGATGAGTTAGCTAAGAAATAAGAATGAGAGCGAGATGCCACGTCAGTTTTGTGCATGTGAAGGATTTCCTTGAGGATCTTGCATATGAAGATCGACTACATTTAATGTCTACCTCGGGAATGAACATACTTCTTAGCGGTATGAGAAGAAAGCGTGATGGGTTACTGATTTCTATGTGCAGTGAAGAATGGACGATGTAGAATTACTTGTGATCTATTTAAGATTGTTTCATACTATGTAATGTGTTTGGACGGTTAGGATTGGACCGCTTGTAATAGTAAACCTAAATACTTAGGGTTTAGGGTTTATGTTACTGACCTAATTGTTGTCTATAAGGTTGATGATGTTTGTTATTGCAAGTGTTGGCAAAAGTTGTGTGTGTATCCGAGTGATGAGATACTTGCTAGACCAATGAGTGAAAACCACAGAGGGTGATTGTAGAGTAGAGGAACTGAAAGAAGATTTGCCTTAGCATGTAGTGTTGTTATCAGATTAGAGATTTATCTATTGTCTTCTAACCATTTCAATAGTAGGAAAATCCCTTGACCAGGTAGCTTTAACAAGCTTATTGTAAAACCTCTAACTAGTTGACTCAAGTTCATTGAGTTCTTTAAATCCTCTAGAAAGGTAACCTTTAACAGGGTTTCAACTTTTAACAGGGTATATAGCCATCCCTTAACCAGGGGATCTTTAAAAGGATCAGTTCCTAATAGAACCTTATTGTAAAGTCTTTAACCGGACTAGGCTCCTAACAGAGCGGACTTCAAAAGAGTTCAAAGAAAGCTTGTGGGTATTCATTCCCACAGTGGTTTTTCCCATTTGGGTTTCCACATGAAAAATTTGTGTCATGATTTGTGTATTTTTCATGTGATGATTGAGTATTCTTTGTTTAAGTGACTATACATGCAGAGCTAATGGTTATGGTATTACTGATACAAAACTTGCATATATGTATGGGTGAAGTAGTTATCAAGTATTGAATGATATTTGAAGCATTTAGTTTTATAGGTTTAAGTTGTCTAAAGTCTTACTCTGTTTAACCGGTATTGCCATGGTTAAGTTCAGTAATGAAGACAACCGATTAAGCATTATTTTAATATGATAAGTTGTCGGAGAAGTTTTTGTATGTACTACTTCACCCCCCCCTCTCAGTTTTACTTAGGATATTTGTTGTTCATCATTATTCATCACAAGTGTGCTTGGCTCTTGGACTTTATTCATATCATGCTACTGCACAATGTCATAACTCTGAGCAATAAACTCATCATCAACATCATCATCTTCGTAGGTGCAGATGGGATGCGAGGCTTCATTCTCCTCATTCAGCTCATGCTCATGATCACCAGCATTGCCTAGGTCTACTTCATTCTCATATGCTACAACTGAATCCAAATCTGATTCATACTCATCATTCTTAGAACTAGGACAATAGACCACATGATTCCAATCATGGGAGTAGATGAAATTATCATAAGAATGAGTGTATGGATCATAACTTTCATGGTTTTTAACACTTGTATGCACAAAATCAATGCTATGCCTTTCTTGTTCACTTGCTAACTGAAATATTAGACCATTGACACTCATGCCAAAAGGCATTTCTCTTAGATCAAAACCATTAGAGGGATGCCATTGAGTCTCTGTCACTATTATGTCTTCATTTTTTGTAGCCACCTATGTGATAACTCAATGATGAACGAATAGTACCAAACCGATACTAAGAGGGGGGGTGAATCAGTACAGACAAAAACACACTCTTAAACTAGTTTGTCAGCAGACACTGTGCATTGATAGACAAACAGTAACACTGGTCCTTAAACAGAGTACAACTAGCAAAACCCAGAATAACTGAGATGACCATAAACCGGTTGACACTTATCTTCTCATACAATCTAGCACTTCATTTCCATTTCACCCTAATGCATGAATAGGTAATCTACCATCAAAGATATACATATAAGCAACTAGATCAACATGATTCACTGCTTGAGAGAAAACAACATAGCATCACATGAAGAAGACATCACACACGACACACATATTTTTCACGTGGAAACCCAACTGGGAAAACCACGGTGGGGATGAATACCCACAAGCTTGTTTTTGAACTCTTTAGAAGTCCGCTCTGTTAGGAGCCTTGTCCGGTTAAAGACTGATACAATAGGTTCTATTAGGAACTGATCTTGTTAGGGATCACCCAGTTAAGGGATGGCTAGAATACCTGGTTAAGGGTTAAACCCTGTTAAAAGTTACCTTGTTAGAGGATTTCAAGAACTCAATGGTTTTGAGTCACCCTGTTAAAGGATTTACAACAAGCTGGTTAAAGATACCCTATTAAGGGATTTTCCAACTATTGAGGTGGTTAGAGATCAATAGGTATTACAATGATCTGGTAACAACACTCAATGCCAATGTAGATCCGCTTAAGGTCCTCTTCACCTTCTGCACTTACACTCTGCAGGTATCACTTCTCTCCTTTGGTCTGGCAAGAATCATGTATCTCTTCTCTTGGATACACACACAACTTTTGTCAACAACCTCAGAAAGAATCACAACATCAACCTTATAGGAAAATAGATAGGTTAGTAGCATAAACCCTAAACCCTAAACCTGATAGGTTAAGGAATTCAAATGGTTCAATCTTGACCATTGAGCACACTGCATTAAATGCAATAGTCTTGATCCAATCTCAAGACATTCTCCATCATTCATTTTCCACTGATTTCATGGCGGCTGATAACCCATCACACGTTATCACCATTTACAGTCTTCGCACATTCCCAAGGTAGATAGGAACAATATCCTTCATGCACACAAGGCTTATGTGGCAACGCAATCTATTCTTTGTTATCATGCTAACTCATCACACAAAGTCACCGGTTGAGCCACACATGCTTGAAGCACTTCAACTGAAAACCTTGAAGTTGAGACTACCAACTGGTAGTCATACAACACTTCCATGTGCCGGTTCCCATAACCATATGCCGATTCACCTTGAACAAACACACCGCTTCACTTTGGCACAAATGCTGGTTCATAGTGTTATACCAATTCTCTTCTCTTCATCATATTGACATCAATGACAACACACAATGTCATTATGTCCTCATACTGGTTCACATAATGCCAACAATCTCCCCCTTTGGCATTGATGGCAATATACAAAGATATCTCTCTGCTTCACATCTTCTCCCTATTTTCTGTAGATATCTTCTCCACTTCACATCTTCTCCCCCTTTGACAACAATGCCAAAGTGGAGGCACAAGCTTCCCTATTCCATTATGTTGCTCCGCCTGAGGAGTAGCATCCTTCAACACATCAATCCAAAAAAAAAATGGACTATGCAATACCTGACTGATGTGGAGCATATGCTTTTAGTTTACCTCCTAAAGGGGCAACACCCCTAGTTCACCTCTTAAGTACATAAATGTAGCCTTTGGGAGAGGTTTGGTGAATATGTCTGCTAACTGCTCCTTACTGGAAACATGTTCCAGTGCAATCTCTTTGTTCTGAACCTTTTCCCTCAAGAAATGATACTTAAGCTCAAAGTGCTTGGTTCTAGAGTGTAAAATCGGATTCTTGGAGATATTAATTGCACTAGTATTGTCACAAAATATACTTACCAGTTCAGATACAGGAACTTTGAAGCCATTTAATACATGCTTCATCCAATTTGTCTAAGTGCAGTTCATGAAAGCTGCAACATACTCTGCTTCCATTGTAGACCGAGAGATACAACTCTGCTTCTTACTCATCCATGAGACCAGTCTACCACCAAGAAAGAACTCACCACCGGGTGTTCTTTTCCGATCAGCTATATTACCTGCCCAATCAGCATCTATGTATACTTTCAAGTTGAAATCCTTGCTATATGGATACCACAATCCATAATCCATAGTTCCCTTCAGATACCTAAGAATCTGCTTGACTACAACCAAGTGGGATTCTCTTGGGCTTTTTTGGAACCTTGCAGTAATGCCAACTGCATGTGCAATATCTGGTCTTCTATGCACTACATAATGCAACTTACCAATCATTGATCGGTATTCCTTCTCATCAACCAATGTTGAGTCATCCTCTTTGGATAGTTTACAACTAGTCACTATCAATGTACAAATCGGTTTGTTGTCTTCCATGCCAAAGGTCTTCAACACCTCTTTGACATACTTGGACTGAGTGATAAAGATTCCATCTTTCATCTGCTGGATCTGTCATGCCCAAAATTTAGGGCAAAAACGGAACAAATTTTTTTTTTAAAAGGATACTAATTTAATTTAAAAGCACACTCTTGCGACAAGCGCTAGAGAAAATTCCATTAATAAATTCGAGCTCATTCTGAAACGAACGAAGCATCAACAATCAGTTATATTCTAATCGCGGAAAACCTACTGGTTTAAATTTTATCTCCGAAAGATATTTAATTAATAGTTTTAGTAAATTATTCATACTAAAAGTATTAGGAGAGATATTTTAATTTATCCTCCATTAAGACTATATAGTCTTTTTAATCCTTTTATATTTCTCTTTATAATTTAACCAAAGTTAAAATCAGGATTAAATAAATATATACATATATACATAATTGATTATGCATATATTTATATATTTAAAATTTAATTACTTATACAAAAATGCTCAAATTCATACATTTATATACATATATATATAATTTCCATATGTATTTATGGAAACATATATATATGTATATTTAACTAAACTGGTAAATAATTTAATTATTATTTTAATTAACATTAACCTGCCCTAACCTCCACTCGGTTAGGGTTTTAAACCCTTTATATTATTATATTTTTTTTTTAACTGTTAAACTTCATGGCCGGGACGAAGCCCTTGGCGACCATGAATTCCATTAATATTTTAATGCAGGTCACGGGGGAGCAAAACGGGTCCGGCCGCGTGCGCACCACTGTGTGAGCGCACAGTGCGCGCCGCGGCTCCACTGTGTGCCCACACAGTGGGCGCCGCTGGCGGCACCACTGTGTGGCCACACAGTGGCGGCCGCGGCCGTCCACTGTGTGCCCACACAGTGGGAGCCGCAAGCGGCTCCACTGTGCGTGCACACAGTGGGCGCCGCGCGGACGTCCACTGTGCGTACGCACAGAGGAGCCCGCGGGGACCCCTAAACTTCGTTTTAGATTTTTTTTTTAAAAATTAATTTTTTTTTTTAATTAAAATACATAATAATATTTATATGTATATATATATATATAAATATATATATATTTATATATATATATATATATATATATATATATATTTATAAATAACTTAAATAAGCATAGTAAAAATAAAAATGAAATTTATTTCAATATAAATTTATATAAGGTTTTTTTTTTTTGAAGAGAATTTTACATACAAAATTCTAAACTAATATAATAAAGAAAAAGATAACATTAAGTTTAATCAAAAATAGAATATATATATATATATATATATATATATATATATATATATATATATATATATATATATATATATATATATATATATATATATATATATATATTCATTTATAAAGCTAGCTTTTAAATCAATGTTAACAAAAATACAATTCAAAGTATTTTATAAAGATACATTGTATTTTTTTTCTGGAAATAAAGAAATCCATTTATATATTCTTTTTTTTTTAAAATAGAATATTTACTTAAAACAACTTTTTTTATAAAAAAAATACATAGAAATCTTTCAACAACAATAATCTTTTATTTGCCACAAGTGAAATATAATTAAAGTCAAAATGAAAAAACCAATCTTTTATTTCTTTCCATAATACAAGAAGCTTTTTGCATGCAACACAATTTAAACCCCTTTTTTTTTATAAACCCAAAGTAGAAATAACAAGCTTTTCTTTCTTTAAAACATCTCTAAAATATTCTACCAAATTTACAGAATGATTTCTCTGAACAGTCACAACATTAAGATTTCAAGTCTACTATTACAAATTTCAACTTGCTTCTCCTTTCTCTTGAATTTGAGGCATTCATTTACAACAACTTTAAACATACATCTGCAACTGAATTCAAATATCTTCAAATACAATCTTCTGAATATCTTTCATGAATCCTATCCTCTTTCTTCCGAATTTCCTGCATAATAGAAAACACAAAACTGACCACGGAGTGCTCACCTCCCAGCCTAGGCTAACTGGTAGCCACCCCCGAGCTCGGAGAACCAATTCCTAGACGGGTACAAACAGGCAAACACAAAGAAACACAAAGCATACAAATATTCCAGACACATTCCCAACCTAGCTTTCACAGCACCACACTCTGGTGGTGAACATTTTCAAAGGGTGGTAGTGGACCAAATACCCTAAGGAGAATCTGCAAGTATGTAATAACAAGAAGCCACCTCATGGCACAAATAAAATATCAAATCTCAACCCCATAATCCTTATGCCCCCCAAAGGCATTCTAGCCTTATAACCCTCCTTATGACCCCCATTGCACAAACAGGCCATGCAGCAAGGGTCACACAAAGATCCCTTGTGATCGCTCTCTAAAGAGAGTCTCTCACTCGAGGGCTGTCACTGCTACCACCCTCAAGATCCTCTTCTCTCCCAAGAGAAAGAGAGATCTTGAGAAAACTCCCAAAACACATTCATTCATAAAACAAAACCAAAAGAGTTTCAAACTTTCATTTTCAAGAATACAGATTTTCTTATTCAACAACTTTCAGATATAAACAAAAACAGGTCATTAAAAGTAAAAATGAAACCAACCTTAATCTGCCCAAAGGTTATAATGATATCTGAAGAAGAGCTGCCCAATCCACAATTCTTTATTTTCCTTAATCAATTTCTTTATCCCATAACATTATTTTCTTCCAAATTTTCTTCTGTCTCCAAAAATGGAGAGTGGGTGATTAACCAGCTATTCCCAAAAATCTTCCTTAAGAAGCTCACTCTCTGAGTTCTCACAGGATCCTAAAAAAAATCAACAAAAAGAAGGAAGAAAGCAAAATGCAAAAAGACTTTCCTTCCAAGAGGGAAAAATCTTGATTTGATTTCACTTCAATTTTCCATTTTCTCTCAACCCAAAAAAACCAATTTTTAAAGCGTTAAAAAGATCATAATAAAGTAGAAACTTGCCTAAAATTACCCCTAACCCCTAGGTATACCTTATGGGCTTCAGGAAACCCTAATAAACTACCCCTAGGTGTTCATTTAACCCATTTTAAACCCCTCTGAAGTTTATTTTCGGGTCAAACATAAGTTGACCACTCCAAATATTATATTCTCAAAATATCTTTTTGACAACACATTATTTTATTTAAAACTAATAATAATTAACACTTTCCCATCAAGAGACAAGATAAAATATTTAAATTTAAATCCACACATGTGTCAAGTGACACTAATAAAATACTTTTACAAAATAAACATGAAATTGTCTCTTGAGGTTTTTACACAAAAAATTTAAATAACACATAACACACATGCAGCATATACTGATACGAATAAAATACAACACAAACGGGGTGTTGTCTCTCCAAATAGACAAACCCTGGCTTTACGAACATACATAAGTCTAGGTTTGATTCTCCGTAATTTTCCATGGTCACATGGTAAATTTCCTGCGCATCTCAATTTACACATTAGTACTCCCAAATATTCATATAAAATATAATTCAATAATATAACAATGCACATCATTACTTGCATACAATTTTCATCTGCACAGATTGAATACATCTTTTGTCAAGCAAATTTACATAAACAATTTTCATCCCAATTCACATAAACTAAACATACATCATAGTTCTATATTCAAAGTAAAGTCCTGCAAATTCATTAACGACATCTATCATTGCAATATCATTCTATCTAATAATCATGTAGTGTTCTATCTCATAAAGCATGTAAGTAAAACATCAATTCATAGCAATGTTATCCAATATCCTGAAATCATATAATTTCTAAGTCTCAAAAAGCATCAAAACAGAGTATCCGTAGTAGTCTAAAATATAAAATCCACTGAATGTCAAACTGAGTCGAGGTGAGGCCTCACAGGATCTGTAGTCCAATGAAGAACTTAATCTCCCCTATGAGTGACATCTCAAACTTTTTCTTCATTTCATCTACAAACTCATGACTCATCTTGTCATCTCCACCAAAGATAATATCATCAACAAATACCTCACAGATTAGGATCTGATCTCCTTCAGACTTCAAGTAGATATTGCTATCTTCACTTGTTCTCTCAAATCCAATCTTCACAAGATGGGAATGTAGACATTCATACCAAGCTCTAGGTGCCTGCTTTAGACCATATAAGGCGTTATGTAGCCTGCATACCATGTCACTATCTTCAGATATGGCAAACCCATCTGGTTGCTCTATATACACCTCCTCTTCAAGTACATCATTTAGGAATGCAGATTTTACATCCATTTGATATACTTTGAATCCTTTAAAAGCTACATATGCAAGAAGCATATGAACTCCTTCCAGTCTAGCTACAGGAGAAAAGGTTTCTCCATAGTCTTCTCCTTCTTCTTAGGCATATCCTTTGCACACTAGTCTGGTTTTGTTCCTAACTATTGTGCCATCCTCATTCAGCTTATTTCTGAAGACCCATTTGGTACCAATGACATTTTTATGCTCTGGTCTGGGTACCAAATGTTAGGGATCCCACAGATAATAAGAGGGGGGGGTGAATCAGTATTTGACCGGTTAATGGAATTTCTTAACTTAAAACATGAACATAATATAACAGTGTACCGGTATGCAAGAAATAATGCAATAAACAGAATCAAGAACATCCACATGAAAAGCACACCATAACACAAGATTTTAATGAGGAAACCCGATGTGGGAAAAACCTAAGTGGGATTTGTGACCCACAATATTCACTCACTAGCCAATAAGAGAATATTACTTATAGTAGGGGTCTGCACATGTAGGAAGGCCAACTGCCTAGAGCTCACTGCTCAATGGGAAGTCTCACTGACTTACAATAAGGATTATACAAATCCAATATCTTGTATTACTTTATAATAGCATCTTGAATGCCTGATTCAGTACTAGTTCCTACTCTGTTCTTTACATATATCCCTTAACCTATATTTCACACAATAGGTCTACCTAATATTTTCCTATAAATATTCTACATATCTTCCAAAATGTCTACAATGATCTCTTTTATATATAAGAGTCATTTTACAATTTGCCAAGTTGGCTTACACATTTTTACAATAATAAATAAAATATAGTATAACAAAATCATGTCGGCCTCTATGTCGGTATACTTCTTTTCTTCTGTGCTGGTGCCGGTATAGAGTGTGATCTGTTGATGCCAGTAAAATGCTTTTGTTGGTGCCATAAGATTGCAAGGTTTCCATCAATGACAAAACCTTCAATCACATACAATGTCTCATTGGAGTGTGCATATGCCAACACCAAAGACCATGTACCATTTTTCTCTATCTGGTCAAGTTCATCTTCCATTGCCTTGATCCAGTCTTCATCTTTATGTGCCTCTTTGAATGTTTTAGGTTCAAATTTAGAGATCATACATGAGTTTTCTCTGACCTTTCTTCTTGTAAGGATTCCTGCATCCTTATCTCCTATGATCTGCTTAGGATCATGATTCAACTTGACATACCGAGGAATGGTCTTGATAGATTCCTCTTGCTTTTCTTCGTCATCCTCATCTCCATCAATATCAGCATCTACATCTACTAGTGTAGGAACACTATTACTGGTACTCGATTGACTAACAACCAGTTCCCAAAAGGTTACAACCAGTTTATTTACTACTTGCTCACTGCCAGTTTCCTCCATTTTCTCAGAGGTTTCATCAACTCTTACATTGATGCTTTCCATAATTCTCTGAGTCCTATTATTGAAACACTTGAGAGATTTGCTCTTGGTGGAATACCCTAGGAATATTCCCTCATCATATTTCGCATAAAATTTGCTATGGTGTTCACTCCTCTTGATGTAACATTTGCTACCAAACACTCTAAAGTAGCTAACCACAGGTGTCTTACCAGTCCAATACTCATAAAGAGTTTTATCCTTACCTTTCTTGATGAGTATCCGGTTCATTGTATAGACTGCAGTGCTCACCGCTTCTCTCCAAAGGGTGTGGGCTACCTTTCCTTGAATCAACATAGTTCTAGCTGCTTCAACCACAGTCCAGTTATTCCTCTCTGCTAGGCCATTCTATTGTGGAGTTTGAGGGGCAGACATTTGTCTCTTGATGCCATGTTCTTCACAGTACTTATTGAATTCATCGAAAGTGAATTCCCCTCCTTGATCAGTTCTCAGGCACTTGATCCTTTGACCACTTTCCTTCTCCACTAATGCTCTGAAAGCTTTGAACTTTACAAAAGCTTCAGACTTATCTTTCAAGAATGTGACCCACATCATTCTTGAGCAGTCATCAGTGAGAATCATGAAGTACCTATCACCCTGCACACTCCTAGTTTTCATAGGACCACACAAATTAGTATGCACAAGATCAAGCAAATTATCAGCAGTGAAAGATTTACCTTTAAAGGTTGAGGAAGACATTTTCCCCAATTGACACTCTCTGCACAAGATACTATCTAGTTTGCTTAGCCCCAACAACCCTCTAACTGCCTTGATCTTACTAGCCTTCACAATGTTATCAAAGTGTACATGGCAGAGTCTCCTATGCCATATCCAGCTATCATCAAATTTAGCCATAAGACATGTACTTATATTTGCATTCAGATGAAATAGGTTACCTTTGGTCTGCATGCTGGTGGCCACCAATTCACCATTCTTTCCTTTGATTATGCACACTCCATTCTTGAATTCCAGAGTGAGACCACTGTCGTTCAACTGGGCAACACTCAGAAGGTTGTGTCTGAGACCATCAACCTGGTACACATTGTCAGCACTAATCTTTCCATTCAGAGAGATGGACCCTCTGCCTTTGACAATGCATGGTGCATCATTACCAAAGCAAACCACACCACCATCATACTCTTCCAAGGATAGAAACTTGCTTCGGTCACCAGTCATATGGTGAGAACAGCCACTGTCAATGATCCACTCATTGGAATTATCAAACCGAGAGACAAGAGCCCTCTTATCTGACACATCTTCCTTGACAACAACAAACACAATATCTTCATTTTCTTCATCCTCTGATTCCTCATCTATGACACCTTCATCAACTGCCACAAAACAGTTTCTTCGATTTCCTCATTTGAATTTCTTGAACCTTTCCAGTTTGTCCTTGTTGTTTCTATTAGGATAGTTTACAGCAATATGTCCTATCTGGTTACAAGAAAAACATTTCAAAGGAAGCTTACCTCTGTATTTGCCAGTTCCTTTAGGAAGTTTATTGGCAAGGAGAGCTTCAAATGCCATCAGAATCTCCTCATCATCCATTTCTCTGCTTTGTCTTAGTTCACTACTGGTGCTAGCTTCTTTTCCTTTTCTAGATGGTACAGCAGAAGCTTTAAAAGTTGATTCAGTCTTTTGAACACTGCCATCAAAACTATTTAGCTCATTGGCTATCAACTTTGCAATGATGGAGTCTAGGGATACCTTAGTCTTGTCTATTGATCTCAGCTCCTGAATAGCAGCAACCCTTATTTCATAGACCGGTAATAAGGATCTCAGGACTTTGCTTACCATAGTGGAATCTTCCATTTTACCACCTACACTCTTGATATCTCCAACAATGGTTTTGATTCTTATTCCATACTATTGAATGGTCTCACCTTCAACCATCTGCATGTCTTCAAACTTCCCTCTAAGGATTTCTTCCTTAGCTTGTTTTACATGCTCATCACCACCATAGATATTTTCAAGAGTATCCCATACCTCTTTGGGATTTACCTTATCTTGGACATCAATAAACTCAATGTCAGATAAACTACTAATTAGGCCTTCCATGACTTGCCCCTTCTCCTGCATCTCTCTCTTTTGGTCATCGGTGAGAGTACCGGTAGGGGAAACATAGGCATTCTCAACATAGCTCTAGTGTTGAGCACCCATGCTTCTGATGCATATCTTCATTCTGTCTTTCCATATACTGAAATTTTCTCTATTAAACTTTGGACCTTCCCTCTTCATCATTAGACTGTGATATTTACCTCAAGCGGTTAAGCTTATAACACAGATGAACGAATAGTACCAAACCAGTGCTAAGAGGGGAGGTGAATCAGTACAGACAAAAACACACTCTTAAACTAGTTTGTTAGTAGACACTGTGCATTGACAGATAAACAGTAACACCGGTCCTTAAATAGAGTACAACCGAAAAAACCAAGAATAACTGAGACGAACATAAACTGACTGACACTTATCTTCTCATACAATCTAACACTTCATTTCCATTTCACCCTAATGCATGAATAGGTAATCTACCATCAAAGATATACATATAAGCAACTAGATCAACATGATTCACTGCTTGATAGAAAACAACATAGCATAACATGAAGAAGACATCACACATGACACACATATTTTTCACATGGAAACCCAACTAGGAAAAACCATGGTGGGGATGAATACCCATGAGCTTGTTTTTGAACTCTTTAGAAGTCTGCTCTATTAGGAGCCTTGTCTGATTAAAGACTGATACAATAGGTTCTGTTAGGAACTGATCCTGTTAGGGATCACCCGGTTAAGGGATGGCTAGAATACCTAGTTAAGGGTTAAACCATGTTAAAGGTTACCTTGTTAGAGAATTTCAAGAACTCAATGGTTTTGAGTCACCCTGTTAAAGGATTTACAACAAGCCAATTAAAGCCACCCTGTTAAGGGATTTTCCAACTGTTGAGGTGGTTAGAGATCAATAGGTATTACAATGATCTGGTAACAACACTCAATGCCAATGCAGATCCACTTAAGCTCCTCTTCACCTTCTGCACTTACACTCTGCAAGTATCACTTCTCTCCTCTGGTTTGGCAAGAATCACGTATCTCTTCTCTTGGATACCCACACACAACTTTTGCCAACACCCTCAAAAAGAATCACAACATCGACCTTATAGGAAAACAGATAGGTCGGTAGCATAAACCCTAAACCTGTTAGGTTAAGGAATTCAAACGGTTCAATCCTGACCATTGAGCACACTACATAAAATGCAACAGTCTTGATCCAATCTCAAGACATTCTCCATCATTCATTTTCCATGAATTTCGTGGCAACTGATAACCCATCACACGTTACCACCGTTTACAGACTTCGCACATTCCTGAGGTAGATAGGAACAATCTCCTTCATGCACACAAGGCTTACATGGAAACATGATCTTTTCTTCGTTATCATGCTAACTCATCACACAAAGTCACTGGTTGAGCGACACAGACTTGAAGCACTTCAACCGGAAACCCTGAAGTTGAGACTACCAACTGGTAGTCATACAAAGCTTCCATGTGCTAGTTCCCATAACCATATGCCAGTTCACCTTGAACAAACACACCGCTTCACTTTGGCACAAATGCCGGTTCATAGTGTTATACTGGTTCTCTTCTCTTCATCATATTGACATCAATGACAACACACAATGTCATTATGTCCTCATACTAGTTCACATAATGCCAACACTATGTGCTATTGTTGATTGAATCTCGATCACACACCATTGGATCAATGGAACCTTCATAGTGCTGGTGAGAAATACAAGGCTTAGCCTAATATGCATACATGCACATCATTGGGTTTAGGAAAGAAGGTTCATATTGATGTAGACTATCATTTTCAGGTGCATACACATAATCAAGCTGCTCATAAGTGTAACTTGGAGTGGGCTCTTGAGGAATAAATTCTTCTTGAGGCACACTTGGTTCTTCAACATTCATTTCATTAGCTCTAAGCTCATTGATAGCACTATGTGATACTTTCTGATTTACACTTTGGTACGACATGCATGAGGGGACAACGGGCTAGGAATCATAAATAACTTTACAACCACCTTACTTGCTTGCACATCAAGTCCTCTTTTCAAGCTTAAACTTCCTACTCATTCCAAAATTGGAGACCTTCTCAATATTCTTTTCTATTTCATAAGCCTCATATAAACTTTATGGGCTCTCATTTATCTTGTTGTAGCTCATCTTTTTACCAAAGGCACCAAGGTAAACCACTAAGGCTATGTCATCTGATTTTCTAATATTCTGAGGGATTCTTTTCAATGTCTTTGCAATTTTGAGATTGAAAGTTTTGACCAATTCATAATCTTCAATGTGAATCTCCATAAAGTCTTGAATCATTGAAGACTCTGAAATCTTCTCACAAAACAACTCTTTGAAAGCTGACTGAAACTCTTCCCATGAGCTAATCGATCATGGTAAACAATTAGAGAACCACTCTCTTGCATCATCTTTCAAGGAATGGACAAAGAGCCTCATAAACACATCTTCATGATTGACCTCATAGTCCTCCATTATCTCATTGAACCATTGTAAGTGCTTCTCAGTTGATTCCTCTTTCAACCCACCGAACTTAGGAATCTTATCTCTAACTTCATGGGGTATGGAGTTTGGTAAACCCACAATATTATCAAATCTCAAGGCCTTATACATCTGAATGATGAAATCTCTTTGATTACTTGGCTGGGACTGATTTCTCATCATACTAACCTTGGGAGCCAAGTAGGGGTACAAAGTTGAATACATTTTAAATGTGCTCTTACAAGTTTCTTGGAAATACAAATACACGAGACTTGTGACTACACTCTAAACCATTTTTCAAGAGAGCATAAATAATTACAACATGCTTCTTCTTTCAAGAAAATAAAATTCAAAAAATAACCAAACAACATGTAAAAATTTTCATGTTATAACTTCCCTTTCTTAATGCTACAACCATTCAATAGGGAACTTTCGAGTTCTAAAAAATTTAACAAATATTTTCAGAAAAATTTATTCTCAGCAAGACTTTTGAGAATACTTGGAAGTATGCAGTTGTTGCTCTCTTTCTTATTTGATAAGACTTTGAATGTTTGGAGCTTGCATCATCTCTTCATCAGGATCTTTGACAGAGTCGCCACCTCCTTGCAGAGGAACAATCTCTGAACAACACAGAGCTATTCAAAAACTCAATATTATGAGTTTTTCACCAGCAAAGCCACTTCAAACTCCTTCATACAAGTTGCGATAATTTTTTTCCAGACTGAAAAATTTATAACCAGGGATTCATGGGAGACTTAATAAGATTTGTAAAGCTTTTCATTTAAGACTATTACCAATGAAGTCGCTAATCTGGTAGTGATTTTTCTTGCTACCTTCAGTCCTAAGGACATACACAACACTGAACTATGGGATTGCCAATCTAGGACATGACATCAACACTATCAATAGACTGAAGAGAAGAAAGTGTAACTGAATAAGGCTATACAATCCTTCTACTCTTCGATCTCCACTCAGGAGGGTGTTCCTATTGCAAGTCTAAAAATGATAAACTTGTACAAACTAACCAGCAGACCTATCTTAATAAGGTGGATAGTTCTCAGATGCATGATAATGGGTGCTTGACATTTCACCATTACTTAAGCATAATCCCATTTTTCTCCATAAGAAATACTGATAAAAAAGACTAAACTAATTCTACTTCTACAACATATAGGAAAAGAAGAAATGAAATGATTTTGATAATATATGGAACCAACTAAATTAGAACTTGCAAAGAAATGACTAATGCCAAAGAGAGGGCAGCAGAGTCACATAAAAGTTCACCTATGCTGTTACATCCAAGCATGTCTTTAAAGTCTTTTCAGTGTTACTAAATTTTAATAACAAGACTCTAAAATAATATTCAAACATTTATATGATGGACTTGAAAAGCACTGAGAGGGGGGGGGGGGGTGAATCAGTGACTCCAAAACAAACACTACTTTAAACACTGACCGATAGATAAATTTAACCAACCAGTTAAACAAAATACATGCTATCCAAAATGAAATAACAACATCCACACAAAGTAGAACATCCACCATAACACAAGTGTTTATATGTGGAAAACCCAAATAGGTAAAAACCACGGTGAGATGGAACTCACAAGTTAACTATTTGTAGTAATAGAAAACTGACCGGTTAAGGTCTTACAAAGAGCTCTGCTAGGAGCGAATGTTGTCAAAGATTCCAAGCTTGATTAGAAGCTTATACCCTGTTAAGAGTAACCTGGCTAGAGGATTTGAGAATCCAAACTAATGGATCACCTTGTTAGAGGATTTGTACAATGAAGCTTGTTAGAGCTTACCCGTTTAAGGGATTTGTATCCGTTGTAATGATTAGAAAACAACAAGAGTAGCTTGATCTGTTTTGAGTAGCATAAGACTTGCTTAATCAGATCCTTCTAAGTACATTCAATACTACTTTGCATCTTAACACTTATCACTTCTCAACAAAAATATTTTCACTCTTTTCACATAGCAACTCTCTATATCTCAACCACATCATAAATGATTCTCTATGATGTCTTTAAATAGACACACAAACCTTATGTCAGCCATAGGAACATAATTTCCTAGGTGCAGTGAATCTAGTCATATAATCATAACTCATCACAAAATTGACCACCAAACAAACGGTGTTGGTAACTCATCACAAGAAATAGATACCGGTTAGAGCAGTTTAATATCGGTTGAAATAAAACTAGTGAACCATTGTTATGGAATCTTCCACTTGATATTCTTCTTCATCTTCATCTTGATTCTAATGTCGATCTGGTCTTATCAGAGATTATCTCATAGGTACATACCGGTTGACACAAAGTACTGGTTTAGAGATAAACCTTAATCATACCGGTTGGTAGTGTAAACCAATTGAAGTTACACTGGTAGTCAATGTTATCATATATGTGTGTGAGAGTGTTTCATCAATGACAACAAGTGATGAATACATTACAATCATCATCAAGCCAATAATCTCCCCCTTTGGCATTGATGGCAACACTTAGAAAATTTTGAGTAATTTACAATACTGCCAAGTGTGCATACACAACATATCTACATATATATGCTCAAGCTCCCTTTGAATGTAACACTGTAGTACTCCCCCTTAATACATGCAAAAATACAAAATTTTCAAAAATACACATACATACATATTATTACTCCCCCTTTGACAACAATGCCAAAATGATAAAGTAAAACATATACATATATATAGAAAAAGTTGTATCAAAGAGTTCAACATATATTACATTTTGAAACAAATTCAAGCATTAGTAATTCTCAGGAAAATATTGTTGAAATTTTGTTTCATCTAAGATAGAGCATTCTGCCATGATTCCAATATTTGATTTGTATACTCTGAGGTAGACAGCAGTTGAGAATAGAATTCTTCCATTAAGTCAAGCGAGCACATTTCAAGAGTGGCAAGAATATCTTCTACACTAGAGTAGGCTCTCTGAAGAATGTTGATCTGTGAGGTGAACTGACTCTTGAGCTCCCGTAGAGATTGAAATCTCTTAGCTCTCTCATTATCATTCTTGATCAGTCTATCATGCAGTTCGTCTATAGACCGGTTAAAGACATGAATGGAGTCCTGGAGTGGGACATATGCCTTGCATAACCTTTCTATTTCCTTCTTAGTTTCAACTTGATTTTTGGAAATATCAGAACAAAAGAAAGTAACATTGGAGGTAGAGGCAAGATACTTTCCTCCAGATTCAATAGCTTTCTTCAACAAACTACAATTATGAGATAAAGCCATTTTGCCATTCTCAATGTGCTTAGCCATCTTGTCTCCATATACCTTCTTATGGCTCTTCTCAACAAACATGAGTAGCATCTTCAAGTGATTTGATTTGATCAGATGTCTCTGCAACTAACTATCCAAGTTTGCTGATAGGAGTAGGAAGATGTGCGATAGAGGTTTCCGGTAGTAATCCAGACAAGATTTCTACTGCATTCTGAATTGTCTCTGCCTCAATTCTTTATTCTTTCATCCTCTTCTTATGTGCATGAGTTTCCATAATTTGAGCAAACTTCATCATTTTAGAAGCACTCAAGGTATTCATATCGATAGGTACTGAAATACTTAAAGAGTCTTCGTCATCATCATCATCATGAAGCAGTTTTTGCTTTCCCTTTTCAGAGGATATACACTTAATGATGGCTCGTTCTGTATTTGCGTCTGTTTTGTCTTCCGCTTTCTGAGTAACAACTTCCTTAGTGGTCTCCTCTTGAGTGATCTCAATGATTGGTGGAGATTGGGGTTTCTCCAGTTGATCAGCTGCTGATTGGGGTTTTTCTAGTTGAGTAGTTGTCGGTATACTAACTTCCTCTGGTTGAGTAGCCGATTGATCACCTATTGTATCCTCTACTTCTATGATTGAAGGAGGATCCATATCTAGTGTAGTAGTATCTTCAGACATGTCCATTGAATCCTCAATGTCCTCATCAGCATGAATAACTAAGTCATCCTTCTCCTTGGTTGAGTAGACTATATCGGTTGGAACAGTTTCCTCTTCATCCATTTCTGGTCGAGGAACATCTTTTGAGGTATCATCCTTACTGCTTGAGTGGATGACATCTTCCCTCTTTTTATTATACATGCTAGCTGATGTGTCTCAGACTCAACAAATGACCTTTTTTCATTAAGAAGCTTTAGTCTTCCTACTGTGAAATCAAAATATGCTTTGTAATTCTCAGTTAAAGAACTAATTCCATCTGATGATAGATTGGGAAAATGTTGTACAAATACTTCATCAATAATTTCTTTTTCCAACTGAGTGGCTTCTTCCCATTTATCTAACAAAGTATTATACAAAGAGACTGAAATATTGTTCTCCAATTCATGTGGAGAACTATTGTAATGACCCAAATAGGTTAGTACTTGTTGAAGTACTTGCTTTTTCTCATCTACAGTAAAAGATTTGTAATGTTCTTTGACATTATCAAACCTGTTTCTTCCCAATGACTTCATTGTTATTTCAAATGTTGTTGCAGGTTTGTAGGTGGCAATATCTAGTGGTGTAGTTGCCTTTGGCACCACCTTTGCCTTCTTAGATGTTTTGCCGGTTGCCTTTTCCTTTTTAGGTTCTTCTTCAAATTTTGTACCCTCAGACTCTAGTTACAAAATTAGTTTCTAGTTCCTCCTCTTCTTTGGTACACTCTCCTCTTTCTCAATTATTTTAGGTGCGGGTTCCTTCTTGCTTAGGACACTCCGAGTCACCCTTGTAGTTTTCTTCACAGGAGATTTTTCTTCACTTTTCTTTTGCTTTCCTTTAGCTTTAGCTATAGATGCAGTACTAGTTTCAGCAGGTGCAGATTGGATTGCTAGAATATTCAATTTTGCCTTCTTTTTGTCTATAGGTGATGCTAACAGGGTATTAGCATAGCCAACTAGTAAGTCATGATTGACTTCGTAGCTCATATCTTCCATCTCTTCCTCTCTGGGTTCTCTTTCTTGCATTAAGCAAAAGTTAGTAGTAGCCATGAAGATTATGTCTTTTTCAAAGTGTCTTACTACATCTTCAGGTATCCTCATTCTCAGACTCATTTTCTTTTGAAATTCATTAAAATACCTGTTGGTGGCAGCCGAAAAGGTATTCTTTATAGCCTTAATGTTTTTTCTTATCTGAGCATTGACCAGTTGTTCTTTGGACCATTCAATGTCACCTATACCAGGTAGAAAATTCTGAAAGTAGAAAAATAACCCAGCCAATAACTGACTGAACTTGAACTTCTGAGTATTGTCCTTTTTGATGGACTTCAAATTTAGAAATAGTTAGACTCTGATAGCTTCACAGATATCATAGTCTTCATTTTCAATAATCATCCTATGTGCTGTATGAATTGTTGCAGATGGAACACTATTAAGTCTACTAGAGTAAAATAATCTGTAGTCTATCACCATTGCTGCAAGTTTCACCGCAGGATCTCTGATATTGTTAACAGAGAGAGCACGCCCATCAGAGGTAGAACCGATTAGCTTGAAGACTGTGTCTTTTGTGATTTTCCTCAACTCAAGAACTTTACTGGTTGAGAAATAACCCATTACAACCCTAATGGCTTCCTTGGTAATTGTGTGAGTCCTTTCCAGATACATATTCTCTCCATGTACTCAACTCAGAATTATTCTTATGTGTTCTTCAAAATATTCAAGAGGGTAGTCGAAATTATGAAATCCTTTCTCAAAAACCCTAGAATATTTAGCTTCAATCTTTCCTTCCTTGTCATAGAGTGATTTCAGCTGAGTATAGATGTGAAGAGTTCCCATATCTTCAATTTTGCAGTCAATATAGCTAGACAAATCACCTTGGATAATGACTCCACTTGGGACTTGTGACAACGCATTATAAAACAATTTTCTCTGCCTTTATAGCTTCCTCGGGCTCAACAGTGATCATCAACCTTCCTACAGATTTAGAAGTAGATGCCATTCTAGATAAACAAGTTTCAAGGCGGCAAGAAAGGAAATACCTAGAATTTAGCACGTCGCTTCGATTCTCGGTTGGATTGTTCAAATGCGCTCCCGTTCACTTCTCTGCAGCTTCCTATTCAGCTTGATTTCTCTTAATCTCAAAGCAATTTGCTAATTCACACCAAGACTATCTTACTTTTCTCTGCAATCACTTCAATTCTTTTTCAAAAGGATTAGGGTAAAAATGATAAGGTAAAACTTGTTTTTATCCTTTTTACCGGCTGTAATAAATGCTCATACTTTTAGATTAAAAACCCTAATTTTGCTACTTAAGTGAAATACTAGTTGATTGACACATCACCACAAAAAGTCACCAAAATTCAAAATTCAAAAAGATTCTTTCTTGCTTATAAAAGGGGTCTAAATTATGTTTTACCGTTACGCTCCCCTTAGCCGTTTTAGATAGGCTTAAGTCATCGGTGCTAGACTCTCTTCACTAGGTGAAGGAGTGATTTCTTCTACAAGCACTCCTTCGCTCTTGTTTTTTCATGTCTGATTCATATGTTCTCTTGTTTCCTCAACATCAACCTTGTTTCCTCAACATCAACCTTCCGCTTGCCTTTTTGATCATTAGTAGAGTTGACCGGTTTGTTGTTTCTGGTTCTGCAAAACTTTGCCAGGTGTCCCGGTTTGTTGCAGTGATAACAGACCATACCAGATGATCTCCAGGGTCCTGCATTTCCTCTTCCTGATCTTTTTCTGTAGTTCATAGCGATATGACCAATTTTATTACAAAAGGTACACACAACATTTGTTACCTTTTCCATCTTGAATGGACTAAACCTATTGTCATAGGATCTTTGCCAATTCCTATTCACTCGGTTATCAAAATTCCTTGTTCAGTCACCATATGGTCTAGGATGCATGTGTGGTACAGGATTGTTTGCACCATATCTGCACTCAATATGTTTATGCCCATACATTCCACAAGTGTAGCAATGGCCTTCAAACTTTCTAGATACATACCTAGCATTGGTATTATAATTTGCTTTTCTACTAGGTTTGTTCCTACAATCATTAGCAGTATGACCAAGCTTGTGACAAGCAAAGAAGACAAGTTTAAAAGATTTCTTACTGGTAGTCTTCTTGACTTTAGAAATATTTTTATTTTTTGGATAGTTTCTCTTGGTACTGGAGGATTCACCTTTTTCAGCTGTATGAAAGCCAAGTCCAGAGATATCACTCTTCATTCTTTGTGATTGAATTTTTTCTTCTAGCATGGTAGAACTTTTGACAAACTTTTCCAGTTTCTCATTGGCTTCAGCAAGCTTAGTGACAAGATCTTCATTATGCTTAGACAGATTCTCTTTTAGAGATGATGCCAACTCGAGGTCTATTTTTAAGTTTACCTTTTCTGTTGTTTCAGCAATTAAGTCCTCATTCATGGTGTCTCTTTCCTATTTGATTTTTAGAATCTCTTGATCTCTTGCTTTGATAAGATCTTCAACAACTCTTCTGGATTCCAACTCCTGACTCATGTGGATAGTGAGACCTTCCAGTTCTCTTCTTAGATTCAGTTTCTCACTCCGTAACTTTTCAACTTCTTCTGATAAGGCATCAATATTAGCTTCGTCTGAAGAACTATTGTCAGATATTTCTAATAGTTTTTTAGGTAGCTCTCTCCTTTTGACTTGAGAAGCTTCTAGTTTGCCCCTAAGAGTTTCAAATTCATTTCTATTGGCTTCTAGCTCTCTAACCATCTCAAAGTAGCTTATGTCCCCCATGGTAGTTTCAAGATTCCCTTCTAAGAAATTAGGCTTCAAAGAAGTTAGGCCTGATACCAATTGATGGACTTGAAAAGCACTGAGAGGGGAGGTGAATCAGTGACTCCAAAACAAACACTACTTTAAACACTGACCGATAGATAAATTTAACCAAGCAGTTAAACAAAATACATGCTATCCAAAATGAAATAACAACATCCACACAAAGTAGAACATCCACCATAATACAAGTGTTTATACATGGAAAACCCAAATAGGTAAAAATCATGAGATGGAACTCACAAGTTAACTATATGTAGTAATAGAAAACTGACCGGTTAAGGTCTTACAAAGAGCTCTACTAGGAGTGAATCTTGTTAGAGATTAAAAGCTTGATTCGAAGCTTATACCTTGTTAAGAGTACTACCCTATTAAGAGTAACTTGGCTGGAGGATTTGAGAATCCAAAGTAATAGACCACCTTGTTAGAGGATTTGTACAATGAAGCTTGTTAGAGCTTACCCATTTAAGGGATTTGTATCCATTGTAATGATTAGAAAACAACAAGAGTAGCTTGATCTATTTTGAGTAGCACAAGACTTGTTTGATTAGATCCTTCTAAGTACATTCAATACTGCTCTGCATCTTAACACTTATCACTTCTCAACAAATTTGTTTTCACTCTTGTCACATAACAACTCTCTATATCTCAACAACATCATAAATGATTCTGTACGATGTCTTTAAATAGACACACAAACCTTATGTCAGCCATAGGAACACAATTTCCTAGGTGTAGTGAATCTAGTCATATAATCATAACTCATCACAAAAATGACCACCAAACAAATGGTGCTGGTAACTCATCACAAGAAATAGATATTGGTTAGAGCAGTTTAATATCGGTTGAAATAAAACTAGTGAACCGTCGTCATGGAATCTTCCACTTGGTCTTCTTCTTCATCTTCATCCTAATTCTGATGTCGATCTGGTGTTATCACAGATTATCTCATAGGTACATACTAGTTGACACAAAGTACCGGTTTAGAGATAAACCTTAACCATACGGGTTGGTAGTATAAACCAATTGAAGTTACACCGGTAGTCAATGTTACCATATATGTGTGTGAGAGTGTTTCATCAATGACAACAAGTGATGAATACATTACAATAATCATCAAGCCAACAATCTCCCCCTTTGGTATTGATGGCAACACTTAAGAAAATTTTGAGTAATTTACAATACTGCTAAGTGTGCATACACAACATATCTACATATATATTCTCAATCTCCCTTTGAATGGAACACTGTAGTACTCCCCCTTAATGCATGAAAAATACAAAATTTTCAAAAACACACATGCGATCTCAGACTGAAAAGGAATCCTTCCAACCAATATTTATCCCCATCAAAGATTTTACCCCTTGAGATAAAAATATTTTACTTGCTACGTATTATTTCCATGTTGGGGCATCTTATTCTCAAATGGAAATAATTTTCCCTTGGCATCGTAATCACTATGCTCTGATGGCTATCAATCTCATTGGAGTGTATGACTTGTGATGGAAGGAAAATGCAGCGCCCCTCATTTAATTCTGCTCTTTCTTTGTCCCCACAATCCATATATTCCTTGTGGATCATAGAGCTAATATCCTTAGTCTATCACACTCTAGACAAGGTCTTTAATCATCATTACAATAGTTGCATTGAGGCACATCTCAAATCAAGCAAGATGAAGGGTGCGTTCTGCAAATTTGTTTTCCCTCACATCTAATTTTCATCAAGAGTCCTTTGTAGCATGTCTAATAGTTTGCAGCAATTCTTAGATCCAAACCACCATCGCTTTCCCCATGCATAATTCCATATGTCAAAGAGTTCACTCATACTTCAAGGGAATCACTGCATCATGCCTGATAACATAGTCCATTCTGTTGTGCTTGAGCATTCCTTCTATCCTGCATTTGGGTGGCCTCTTTAGCACATCATTTTTCCCTCATTGAAATCCTCCACAAGGGCTACTCCCATTTTTGCGGGCCTAGCATTTACCTCTTGTCTAACAATGCCATGTGGTCACCTTTGATTTCATGCAGGAGAGACTCAGTTTTGTGCAAGACATGGACCTCTTATCCCACAGGGCATCACAAGCTCCTTCATGAGCCCACGGGATAAGGAAAGGGTCCCCTCTCCCAGAGCTTTGTCTTGTCCCACGGTTAGTGAATGCCAACCTTGTGCCTATGAGGGATAAGGCAGAACTCTGCTAGCTTCCTCATCTTATCCTGCTCTGTCTAGGGGTGTGCACTTGTAGTTCGTGGGGTAGGAAAATTTGAAACCCACTCCCAACTGCGTGGGATAGCACCTTGTATTGCACTCATGTCTATTTGTTATCTCGCAGGGTTTGCAATGGCCCATTCAGATTGGGCGGAATAAGGTGCATGAGAAAAACCTTTTCCCCTTGCATTGAACCTGTGGGCCCCTTTGGACACCAAAGAATTTTTTCGGGCAAGAGCAGCTCAAATTTTAATATTTTAACGTGCTTCCTTCCCTTTGATTTTGCAATGAGCCCACAAGCCATCATTAGATTTAAAATCACTTGGCTAAGTAAAATTTTTAAAATAAATCTTACCTTTCTTGCTCATTTGGCAAAATGATTAAAAAAAAACCCTATGATAATTAAATCATTGAAAAATGATTAAACACAATCTCACCCCCTTCACATGGCCAAATGTTAAAATTAATTCAACTGGCCCTCCTTTTATTTAAATATAATATTATTTTAGTCAATTATGACTTTAAATAATATATATTTATCTTTATAACCACAACTGGGCCTCAACCTTAATTGGGCCCTCCTTTTATTTAAATATAATATTATTTTAGTCTATTATGACTTTAAATAATATATATTTATCTTTATAACCACAACTGGGCCTCAACCTTAATTGAGCCCCAAAGTGGGCCTGGCTAAAAAAAAATTAAAAAATTCATTTCCATGCAACTGATTTGACCTGATTCACTAACCTCAAGTGTTTGGGATCTGATAAATTAACTAAGCAATCATTAAATTTGATGTTAATGCACTTTGATATTTGGTCGAAAACATCTGAGGAGCCTCCAGAACTGGCTCAAAAACCTGACCAAAATACCTGACCAAGGCTTGGGAGCTGGCACGTTGAAAGATTGTAAAGCATAGAATCCAGGGTATCTGATGGATCATCAAAATGAAATCTGAACCAAAATTTATTAAGATCCAAAGTTGCCAACTCAGTTGTTTCTGAATCCAAACCTGTTTAAACAACCTGAGTAGCCTTCAAACCCTGATTTGAAAAAATATCAAATCATTACTTCATGAGCTGCCACTTGGCACAATAGTAAATAAATATGCCCTGAATGGGTGTGCAAGAGGGTTTGACCTGATTAGGTCACACGTTCAAATTATTCACCCTTAAAGTCGGCTTCTCTGAAAATCTGAACATGTTGAAGCTGAAACCTTGAAAAAGTGCATATGGAATGGGCTCCAAAAAGTGGTCAAATGATGAGCTGAGGGGCTACAAATCTGGGACATGGTAGACAATTTTATAGAGAATCATGGGGCACCATTTATTTAAAGTGCAGGTCAACTAGGCACAAAATATGAATTTTGAAATTGGCCTTCAAACTGCTGTTTGACAATGTTTAGTTACGGAACTGAATTTTTTGCAAATGGATTTGACTTTGAAAACTAGTCAAACGGATTGATGGGACTTAGCCACTTGGCATGGGGCTTCAAAAAATTGCAGGGAAACACAAGAAACTCTTTGTTTGTCTTGATGATTAATAGGCACAAAGATATGATGCCTCAAATAGGACTACTTAGAAAAATGCAGAAAGGTGCAAAATGCAGACCTAACCTCAGGACCTCCAAAGGAGACTTCACAAGAGAATCAAATGTGATCATAAGAAGCTGAAATCATGTAGATAGAATCTCCATAAGTTGTTCAACACTCTCCTAAGAGGATTTTGTATGAAACTTAACCAAGGAAAAAATTCAAGCTTTCAAACATAGAAACTTAGGCTTGTCACACGGGCAAAACTGAGTGCAAATGAACAAAATTTTACATTGGACCTCAAAAATTAGGCATGAACTTTTGGTTCGGAACATGTTACATGGGTGCATAGGTGTAATTATGCCAAGGACTATTTGTGGCCCCCTAGTGGCTTCCAAGTGCCCAAATTGGGCCTTTTCTTCAAGCTGAGATAACTTTTATAGTGATGGAGTTTATTTCTCAATATTTCTTTGTTTTGCATCTTTAATTATAGCTTGAAGTGGATGCTCCCTTTTGGATTGTTGAACTCATTACTCTATGCCATGATCTATGATTTTTCTGATTCTTGTAGCATTGGAAAGGTAATGAGGACATCTATCATTCAATCCATGTACTTTTTCTAGATTCAACCCTGGGTATTATCTATTGAGTTTTTACAATTTGAGGCATTTTGTTCATTACTTGGACATACTATATCTTGTAGAAATTCTATTTGTTGGGGAGACTTCATTTTAAGTTGCTCGTCATATCTTGGAGGTTTCAAATTAGTTTCTATCAAATATTTTTCTATTTTTCATAATTTGTGTGTTGTGGCTCTAATGATCGATTTACAATTTGAGGTTCTTACTCCTCATAATTATAATACATGGAAAGTAAGGATGCAAATATTTCTTTGGTATACGGGATGATGGTCTACCTTGAATGAGGAACAAGCTACCAAGGAGTATGATAAGTTTACACATAGGAACACATATGATGAGGCAATGGGATTGATTGCTATGCATATTTTAGATTCCTTATTCTTCTATATGGTGGGGTGCACTACACCTAGAGAGGTATGGGATAAATATAAAGATCTCTTTGGTTTAGTTAGTGATGTAAGAGCTTTGCAACTAGAAGTAGAATTGACATATCTTTATATTAATTCATTTCCTATTATCAAGATTATTTGGTTAAGTTCAAGTCTTTGAGATCTCTGACAAGTGAAAACTACAGTGAAGACAAATGGTTAGTTTAATTCAAATTAATATAAAAACATTAAAATAACATAAAATACCATTATACCTATACAAATCTTCACTTTCTCCTTGGATTGGACCTTTGGTGAAGCCAAGGATGCGCCCCTCCTTTGCTTGATTGGATTGGTCCTTGGTGGCTATGTGTAATTCTCTCCACTACACAACAACAATGGAGATTACTTGAGGGATAAATGGATGGGTGATGAAATGGCTAAGTGTGGAGAAAATTAGCTATAATGTGGAGGCTATGAGGATCATTCTAAACACAAACTAACAACATGAGATTGCATGAAATTGAGATATGGAAATGAGGGGAGAAGACACTAATTTATAGATTTGAGAGAGCCAAAATGGAGGGCCAAGATCAACTTGAAATGGATGGTGAAGAATAAATGAAAATGATGGGAAGGATTGAGAGGAAATTTTGTGGAGACCAAGAGATTTTTCATAAAGGCATTTCTTGTCTCCACACTCCTCTAAGTGCATGGAGAAGAGATCCCTAGGCATATTGGAAGAATAAAAGGAATATAAAACTCTTTGGGAAGGCGCAAGGGAATTAAAATTTCCAAAATAGAAGATTGCTTGGGGAAAAGAAAGTAGAAAAAGGAATTTAAAATTACTTGGGAAGGGAGGGCATGTGAATGTGCAAAGGATTTGAAATCTTTTGACATGACCAAAGTAGGTGCATTTAAGGTTTGGAAGGTGAGAGAGGAAAGCCATTTATGGCATGTTGTTGACTTGCTCCTAATCATGGTGATTAGGATTGTGCAAGTGATTAAAAGATGAGATTAGGTGGCTTACCACTTGGAACTATCTTATCAAACATTGATGTCACACCAAACTCATGTTTTCGCCAAGATTCAAAAAATTTCACATCAAAATTGTGGAGTTGCGGAATTAAACTAGTCACATATCTCCGTTTAGTCGTCTAGTCACGCGTAGTTCACATTCATTGATCTTTTGCCAACCTATCTCTATTTAACTTTACTTGAAAGGCTTGGCATTGGAACCACATCTTCATTGTGTGGCTTGAAATCCATATGTTCATGTTCTCATTGGCTCAAATATTTGTCGTGACCTCCTATGGGACCCCCATGCCAGGTAAGTTGGCTGGGCTGTGACATTAAGCTCTATGAGCAAGTTTCATTAATCACGTAATAGCTCATTAACCTAGGTCATTAATCTTCTACAAAGGGATCACCATTTAGTCCACTTAAGAGATGGGGCAGTGGGCCCACCTCTTCCACATTCCCTTTAGGTGTCTATTTTATTGGTCACCCAAGCGATGACTTGTTCAAGTGGGGTCCTCCTTCTCTATTGGCATCCACCAGTTTTGATGTGACAGTAAACATGTCACATCGAAAACTCCATGTCACTATAGTACGAAAGCTCTACAATGAGGCACTTTGGGTCATGGTGAAATGCCATGTTATATCCAACTCCAAATGAGTGTCTACAGGACACACTGAAGAGATTTTATGTTGGCAAGACAACAAGCAAGTTACACCGAAAGAAGAACACTATTAGCAAGACACAGTTAGGGTCATATCAAAGAAGGACCATGTCGCTAGGTCTCTATGGTTCTATATATAAAGGAAATTATCTTTCTGAAAGGGAAAATCTGACCGAATAGAAGAACCATGTCGCCATGACATATCTCTCGTCACACCGAAGAGAACATATCAGTGTAACACAAGATGACAACCAAAGGTGAAATAAGTATTTCTGATAGGCAAGGTCATGGCAAAAATACCTTGACCACCACATTATCTTGGGCTCCACAAGAACTTAAAGATCCAATTCATGGTCACCACATAGACATTACCGAGCCAAGAATTAGAGGGCTCACACAACCACAACTCACTCTGAATTAGCCAACACATGCTCGCCACCTAGACATCTACAAAAACTTGGCCAATGTGGGTCCGACTATCAGGGGTTGGAGGCTAGTTGAAACTTGGCTTGAAAACAAAATACTTCTATTCCATTTAGATGCAATAGGCTGATAAGGGGTTGGTCTTGTTGACAAACCCTCTCACACCAAAATCCAAGTCTTGTCACTAAGAAGAGACCTTGAAAACCACCATTCACATGGATTTGAAATATTTTACAGCCTATGACACCTATGCAATACTATGACCAATGCTCCCTATTGCTGCATAGTGACTAACTTGGCATGTTATCCTGTAAAATGGGTTTCTGAGTGTTAAAAAATAAAATTTTGAACTCAGGCCTTCAAAATTAGGCAATTTTTTTGAAGTCCCAATAGTGGCTCTAGCTCTGGGATGCATGCCCCTTGCGGGCATGGCAAGGTCCAAGATCTCTAGGAGTAGACCAAGTGCCTACTCCATTGGGTATAGAGTCAAAAAAGGTTTTCTCTACCCCAAACTACTATGGTTTGAAACATCAAACCACAAATGATGGCCCGGGGCCATCAGAAAAGAAAGCCCAATGCTTTTCTATATCATAGATCTGATTTTCTTCTAACTTCACCATGGCCAATCTGAAGATGTAGTTGGACTGCAACTAATCAAACCTATTATCCTTCCTCATCCAGCTACTATACTGAATACCATTAGTGCATTCACCATGATCAAACATATGAGACTCATTCATTGACTGACTGAAAATACTGCTTATTATGTGACAAGAGTATGTTGTGCTCTTCAAAAAATACATTCATGCTGAACATAACACTCATCATAACTGAAACCATTGTCACACTTCATGAAAATATCATCCAGTTGAAAAAGAAGAAACTCTTGCACTAACATACAACTGGTATCATTCAAATATTCTCATCACAAGTTTTCTTATCATGTTAGAAACTCTTAAGAGGATATTCTTGCAAAGCTTGTGACTCATGCATACAACCTTCCTGTTATCACTGTTTAAAATTGGGTTCTTCTTTTCCCATAATTGGCTATGGTTCATTAAAAAAATTTCGAATAGGGTGTAATCCCAAGTGCTTCAGCTTTGTTCTAAACCTTAGGGGTTTAAGGGTTTTTGATTTTTTATCCTTTTGTGTTAAACCCTCTGGTTTTTGATCTTCTGTTACTTTATTCACTTAAGATATGGGTTGTGGGGTCATGGGAGGTGTCCCCCCTTATTATTTGCCTAGGCGGTTACGTTGATTATTTGAAAATTTTATGCCTTGTATTCTTTTCTTCTAAAGTTGTCGGGCCCAGTAATTAGTGATCAATTTGAGAGATGATCCAACGGCCCGCGCTATTTTGCAAGGGAAAAATGCTCACCCTTTAGGCCCGCGAAATAGCGAGAATTAACGAGGGCCATCCATGTGTCATGATGATATGCGGTCTAAGAGGAAAATGTGGGTCCCTATGGTTCCCTTCTGGCAAATGAGAAAATGACAAATCAGCGCCGCAGGTGACTGGATGCCAGGTGTTAGTGACGAGTCCGCGGGCCCACCATTCCTGAGAACCTTTTCAAAAGATTAATTAGTGATCAACTTGAGGGATGATCCAATGGCTCGTGCTATTTTGCAAGGGTAAAGTGCTCACTCCTTATGCCCGTGAAATAGCGAGAATGAACAAGAACCGTTCACGTGTCATGATGACACGTGGTCAAAGAAGAAAGTGTGGGCCCGCCAAGGTGGAAACGTCATTGTAAAAAAAAGACACGCAGCCAGTATCAAATAGAATGCGAAGGGAATTTTAAGGCCAATGATTCGATGCCACATGGTATTATGTAGCCAATAGAAAAGCGGGACCCAAACTAAAGACAAACCCGTCAGTATTGAAAAGGTAACAGTGAAACACTTGCAGGAATGTTATGACCCATTGGAGCGAAAAATATGAATTCTCGTATGAATTTGATTTTGAAGGGATGGCCGAAGCATGCAGAATCAATGTTATAGTTAAGGCCCTGAGTACAAGTATTTGATTTCCTAACAACCAAGTTAAGATATCTTTCAAAAGATTTTGCAGAAGAGCAGACGCAAAGTTATCTTTTTCAGATACAGAGCAGGCGGTTCAGTTGCAGAGCAAATTCCTTCAAGCAAGCATCAGGTTCTCTCATATTTTGTAGCAATTCTTGTGTGGTGTTTTTAGTAAAATCATTCTCGTGTTGCAGGATTGTTTAAGAGTGATATTCATTTTCTTGCGTTTTCAAATGGCTCCTAAAAGGGAATTTTTCGGCAAGGTTAATTATTTAGAAAGAAGTGTATGTGATGATATTTTAGAACAGTTGACGTTGTCAACTAACCAAGCATCAAAGGCCAAAGAGTTAGTGCCCAGGGCTCCTCGTCTGAAGATAGGAGAAGGATTGTATGACAAGGGTAATTGGCTGAGAGACCCACAGGTGGGACTATCCGGGTTGGGGTTATTTAAAGTCAGATTTGGAATGAGAAATTCTCCTACCCCTCAAAACAGTATTTGGGAACTAGATGTTGGGAAGTTAGTAGTCCCAGGGGTATTCATGGATACAGACTTGTTAACCCAAATGGCATTAAATTATGATCCAGTAACAAGATGCATCCAGGATATAAATGGGAAAACCCTTGTGGAAATTAATGCTGAGGAATTTAGGACAGCATTCGGACTCAATGAGTTCACAAACTTCTTGGAACCCATAAATTTCACATCATTAGCCCAAGTGTACAGTGCACAGAGGATTCATCTCAGGAATGGGCCTCTTAAAGAACTTTTTCTGAAAATAGGAGGGTTAGCAGTTGTAGGACCCAATACGCAAGAGCCTTTCTCATTGAGTATGTTTACCTTGAGGGCTAAAGGAATGTATTGGGCAGTTTGCCAAGTTCTAGGAGATGATGCTGAAGCAAATATGCCAAATCACTACTTGCTAATGATTGTTTAGATTTTGAATCCTTCTCTTGCTATCACATTTGATTATGCTTCTTTTATTGCCGATGCTATCCATGGAGGGTTGATAGGAATAAAGAATGGAAAGGTGGATAGACCTTTTGGATGGTATTCGCTTTTAATGCACCTTTTTCTCTTCAAAGGTGGTGATTATTTTGCTAGTGGACTGGACCTAGTTAAAGAGAAGGAAGGAGAGAAAATGCCAGTACAATTATGGAGTACTGTGTTGTCATGGGACAGAGAGGATGCTAGTTTCCTAAAGTTTGATAAATATTTTACATCTAAAATAAGGACTCTCCTTTGCTCTGATAACCCAAGAGTCCCCAAGGTTCTTCTGGAATTCATAAGGCCAAAAGAATTCACAGAGAACATCAAAATTGTTCATAACTGGGGCGACATGTATTTATATCTAGTCCCCACAGTTTTCAGAGTTTTTGGTTTCAGGGGTACTCCATTTTTGTTACCTTACCAGGTCCCTCTCAAAGTGGGAATAATAGAGATCCTTAGGCAAATTGGTGGCCTACAAGAAGCAGAGTTAACAGGCAGAGGCAAAGGGACTATTTTCCCTGCAGCTACCATAGCCCACCAATTCGTAATTACAAAGGGAGGCTGGAATTGCTTTGAGGATTTCCTCACACCTTACCATTTATCCACTACAGTGTCTAGGTGTGCTGATCCAGAGGACTTCTTCAACGGTGTGTTCAAGAAGAAGGTAGCATGCAGAGGAAGGCCTCATCAATTCCAATTTCCTGAAGACCTCATCAGAAATGAATTTGATTTAGATGAGCAGGAATTAAGGAAAGAAAAGTGGGTGGCTTACAAGAAAGCCTTGGATTTTGTGCATCAATTTGATGCTAGCTATGACCAATTGTCTAGCTTCTTCCCATTGGAAGAAAAAATAAAATTTTTGATTGTTTGTTTTGAAAATGTGATGCAAACACTGAAGGAGAAGAGGGAAGCTGTGATTAAGGGTAACCCTAAAAAGGCTAGAATGATCTTGAGCAAATCAGCTTCCACCAAAGCAATTCCTCCTGGTGATTACACATTGCACAAGAAATCAGGTTACAGTATGCTAGTGCCTACAATAGGGGAGCCCTCCACATCCAAAGGAAAGAGGAAGGTACAAGATGTCATTCACATCCAGGATAGCCCAAAGAAGAAAAGGGTGGGGAAGGACGTGCAATCATATACACCTTTGTATTCCCCATCCCAATCCCCTATCCATATAGGAGATGAACAAGTAGAAACTGAATACCTCTTGCAGTTGGGTAGCTTGGGTGAAATCGCATACACCTATGATGAAGTGGAGGAGGGAATGCCAGAAGAGCCCATTGATGCTGAAATGGACATCACCTCTACTGAACTTAAAGGCTAGGAGTGGGATCCTGAGATAAAAAAGGCAAGTAGTGCCTTTTTTAGCTGATGACAACTTTGTTACATCAGAAGCATTCATGCAGTTCATTTGGAAACAACATATAAATAGATATAATGCTAGATGTGAGACAAGGAAGGCCGAGCAACCTAATAAAGACCCAGCCTCAGTGGAGGAAGAAATAAAATAGGAGATGATGGAAGAATTCAAAACCATCACTCCTGAACAGGGAAGAGATCTAGTAGCACAAGCTGGAGTGCTCATCTTACCAGAGTGGGATATTGCTGATGCTCTGGTGCTAGATGCAATAAGAAAAGAAACTAAACCCATGGAAGGGGTTACATTCAGTAAGGATAATGCTACACTAGTTATGTGGTCCCTCAAGAGAAATGAGGGCAAGAAAGGTAAAGACACCCCAGGGTCAAGTCACCTTGGTGGATTGATGGTAAAAAGAGTGCAGAGTACAGGGGTAGTAGAGGCTGCTAGCACTATGCTAGAAACTGCAAAATTCAGTGTTGCAGTGGCTGAAAAGGAAGCCAAAGAAAAGGAGGCCCTCCAAATTAAGTTGGAAACAGTTTTGAAGGCCTACAATAATGCCAAGGAGGAGGTGAGAGGTAAAGATAGCATCATTGCTAGATTACAAAGCCAGTTGGTGGGACAGCACCAACAAGTTGAGCCTTCAACAATGATGATTTCCTCCTCTCCTGCAAGACCTCCACCTACAAGCCCTATCATCGAATTTCCACTATCCCCAGCACCTTCCAGCTCCCAAATGATTGAGATTACTTCTCAAGAACTAGAAAACCTAAAACAAGCTCAGACTTTGTATGCAGGGAAATATGAGGAAAAGGTGAGGGCCACAATCTCCAGTTTTGCAGATACAATAAACGCCTCATTGCTTTACAACAGTGTGGGAAAAGTTATGGAGATATGGAATGAACTGAGGAGAGATAAGGCCATTTTGACACCCATTTTTGAAAAATGGAGGCCTAGGGAGCAAGATCTAGAGTTCATGTGTGTATCCTGTGATGAAGCAAGAGCCAATCCCATTATCAAAACCACTTCTGATGTCGCTAAAGTTTTAATGCAATTGGCAGCAGATGTAGATAATGTGGCTAGAAATGTCAATTTATGCAAGAAGGAATACACTGATCAAGTTTTTGAGTTGCTCCCAGGAATTTTTGCCAATCCGGATCAGTTGAAAGATAAGCAAATATGGCTTAAAGAGATAGAAGTCAAATTGTCAGCAAGGGTTAAGGGAATCATTGATCTTGATGATACCTCTTTCTTTATTATAACAATACAGGAAATAGAAAAAATTAAATCACATTATAGTTTTCTTAATTCAGAAGTCAACAAACTGAGAAATTCTTGGAAAAGGTTGACTAAAATTAAAGATGATGTGATTAATTTTTCATGGCCAACAGGAGAGACATATAATGAGTGGGAAGTTAAATATTCCACCCATGATCCAGAGCAGTTGGAGAGCACCCATGAAAAGATAGAAGAGGTTGCAACCGAACAGCCCGTTGAACAAACTGCAGAGGCTGAAAAGAGCACATAACTACTTTTACGCAAAAATTGTAATCTCTTCAATTTTTGAAATAATTGTAACAAACTGTCCTCGAGAAGTCCGAAGCTTTGTGCATCCATGTTGTTTTAAATGGATACCAGGACTAGAGAAAAAGGGATCACAAGTTTTTTGTAAGAAAACACTGCAGAAATTTATCTGAGTTTTTTCCAAAGTTTAATGGAGAATCAGAATTTCTTGTAATATTTCTTGAAATGAATATCAATATACAGGCCATCGGTTTTGAGTAAAGCTATGTGTTGTCTTCAAGTTTGTTCACAAATTTATTTACTGTCTTTATTCTGAATAATCCAGGGTTGTTTAGTTTGAATGGAATTGCAAAGAAATCTCAGTATAAGCATTTATTAGCTTTTCTCTTTAGGAGGGAAATTAAATACGCGGGATCACTCATACCAGTAAATTCTTTGGAAGGAACTTTGAATTTTGAGGACCATAGCTTAGTCTAGAATGATTGAATTCTTGTATGTGTCAGGCATATATAAGGATTAGTGGAAACCAAGCTGACGAGAAGCATAAAGATATATTGTTTCAGGAGTTTTATTTGAGTTTAGGTGACTCTGTAACCTTGGATAAGGCATTGGTATTAATCGAGGTTGTTTATTGCATACTTTGTTGATCAAAAAATGTTGAAGTTAAGTATAGTTTCTATTCTTTGTTTTCAGTTGATTTCAAGGTGAATAAATCCACTGGTTTTCTGGACTGGTTTGCTGTGGGTTTATTGTTTAAAAGTGTGAAGTTAATTCACAAAGGTATATCCACCTGGGCTCCAGGGAAGCCCGAAGTGTAGAAGGTCTAATCAAACCTTGTCATATGTTGTCTCTGGAATTTCCTTATCTTTGATGTCTTCTCTGCACCTAGTTTAGATCATATTATTCTAAGGACATTGAACGGAATCAAATTTTGAGGACAACAAAAGTGGCGACTCTGCTGTGGAGAGTTATAACAAAGATATAAACACAGGTCTGTGTCGAGACTTGTGGATAATATTGTTGTGTGTTTGTGGGTAAGACTGCTTGTTTTCATTTTTCCCATAGTTTTGTGGGTGGCAACTCTGTTACTATTGAACCAGTCCTTGCGAAATACAAATTTTCTAAAAGAAAGACTAGCAAGATGCAAGGAAATAAGAACACAAGATCATTCATGAAGAAACATCCTCGTGAAACCTTGCAAGAAGTTCTGCCAAAATAGTCACGAAGAGGCCAGAAGAGATCTGTGATGCACGAGCCATCAAGTGTAGCATGGGTGCAGAAAAATAATAACACTGGTAAGATGCCTGATCGACCTGTCTATGCAAAGTCAAATTCATCTTCTAGAGATTCAGAGCATGATATTTTAAGTTTCCATTCAGGATTGTTTGGAAATATTGATGATGCACCTATTTTAAATCGAGATCTATCTCATGTTAGTGTTTCTGCAAAAGATAGAACCAGTTCAAATGAAATTAGGCACTCTGTTCCTAGGACAATAGATGGGAGCATTAGCCTAATTGACATAGATCAAAATAATGCATCAAACTCTGAAGAAAACTACCCTGATGAGGATAAGATGTCTCAAGAGATTGAAGATTTAAACAAAAGAGTCCATCATTTAATCTCCCTAAGAGCCCAAAAGGAGGCAAATAAGGAAAAGGAAGTTAAAGCCAAATTGATGGAGAGAGATAGGCTCCTTAGACAGATAGCTGATCTTGAAGTGCTTGCTAAGGAAAAAGAAAAAGGTGATGAGGAAGGCCCAGTGATTAGGGAGATCCTAATCCCTAAGATTAGACCAGCTTCTAAGTCCGTAGCCCAGCCAATTAAGGAAGTATCTAATGACTCCCAACTTCTTAAAGTCAATTTAGACAAAGGAAAATAGATATGGGTAGATGATGAAGTAGAATCTAAAACTGCAGAAGGGATTTCTCATAGGATCCTAGCACATGAGAGAGAGATGGAAAGGATGAGGAAGGAAAAGGAAGACCTCCAAATGGAATTGGAAAAGGTTGAGTTAGAAGCAGCGAATCAGGAAGTTAAAAGAAAGACTAACTACTTAAAAGCTCCCCCTATTACATTCCCATCGGAAGATCTTAGCAAGCTAAAATGATCATGGGAAATAATAGTGCTATTTCCCCTTTTCAAAGAAGGCCAATCAATCTAGAACAATATAGGCAATTGTTTTTTGATGGGATCCCAGGATATCCAAATCATGTTCCTAATGAGCTAAGAGATAGACTCCATAAGTTTGTTGGGAACAATGCAGTCAGTGCTGAGGAACATCTGAAATCTTTTGGGGATTTGATAAATGATTATGAGATTGCAGATGAAGATGTTATTATGAAACTATTTGTTCAATCCCTGGTTGATGATGCAAGAGATTGGTACAGAGGTCTTCCAGTAGCTAGCATAGGTTCATGGGAAGATTTTAAAAATTGCTTTCAAGAACAGTATGGTGATAAGACTAATGTGAGTTTCATGTTGAATGAGTTCAATAACATTAGAAAATCTGAAAATGAAATAGTCACTGATTTCAATGCTAGATTCCAGAAAGCTATGCACAGATTGTATCAGGTAATGAGGCTAGATGATAATATGTGTCTTAATACATATTATAATGCATTTGATTCCAAAATGGCTTATATCTTGAGAGATAAAAATCCTCATAACCTGAGGGATGCTTTTAGAATTGCCATAAATGTAGAAAGTAATAGAAAAGCATCTGAAAAATTAGGAAGAAGGACAGATGGTAGACTGTGGCATGAAACCAAACAGCAACCTAACAAAGTTGCTAAGAGGATGATAAAATAGAAAAACTGGTTACTGCTATGAAAGATTTGACTGCTAAAGTCAACAAAAATGATAAGCCCCATTATAACTGGCAAGATAGACCTCCTAGATTACATGATATGCCATACAATACAAATTGGAAGGATGGTAAACCCCAAGTTGAGAAGCCTAAAATTGCCCAAAGCCAAGACACACCAGATCCTTTGAAAGGGAAAACTGTTAATAATATAGAAAGTACTCCTTGGTGTATTGCTTGTGATGGACCACATTCTCCTCATCAGTGTGCAGTGGCTCAAGCTCTGGAAGAATCTATGAGGTCGGAAGCAGAGCCTGACATTAATATGTTTGAAACCATCATAGAAAGTGATGAGGAATCTATGCAAAGTGAATACAATGATGTGCTGGATAATGAAAGGTTAGTGCAAGGACAGTTAGCCTTAAGTTGGCATCCTACATTGAATGTGGTAACAATTGAAGATGAAGAAGTTCATCTTAGGAGGCCTAGTGAGGAAGAAGTTAAAAATCTCACTAAGGCTGCAATTGCCAAAGCAAAACATAACTACAATCTGAGAAGCACCAAGAGAGACACTGATCAAGGTGAGCCGGGTTCTATGTTTGTAAAAGAAGTCACAAAGAAAGGGGCATCAAGCAGTGTTACTGCTATTCTTAAAGCCAGTCAAGAAAAAGAGGAACAAGTTAAAGACTTACCTAAAGGCATAGATGACAAAAATGCTGGTGATGTACAAAGGGCAGAGATGGTGAAGAAGGCCAGTCAATTCAAAACAGAAAAGGTTAAGGTTAATACTAAAAAATGTAATAATTCTGCATTTGATATGGCCCAAGCTTTAACTCAAATGAAAGTCACTATTCCATTAATAGAATTGCTAAAGATTAAAGAACACAAGGATGCAACTTTGTCTTTATTCTTTAGTATATCTGATAGTGACCTAGTATTACCCACTGGTTCGGATAAAGTTGGAAAGGATCAAGAGTTCCAAACCCCAGAGGTATATGTTGGAACCACTATCACTCAGGAGCCTTCTCAGGTAGATCCCTTCTATGTTACTTTGCTAGTAAATAACTGGTTGATTAAAAACTGCATGATAGATTCAGGAGCAGCTGCTAATGTAATGCCCTATGGTGTTATGAAAGAATTAGGGTTATCAGTAACCACTCTGTATGGGAAATGTTATGCCATGGATAACAGAGAAGTGCCTGTGATAGGTACAATGAAAGATGTAGAAGTAAAAATAGCTGCATTTCCTGAAGCCACTTATAAAATGGATGTTATTGTTACTGATACTAAACCCCACTATGGTATGTTACTTTCTAGGTAGTGGGCAGCAGCAGTAGGGGGCAATGTTCAACTGGACTTGTCTTATGCTACTATTCTTATTGGTGGCAATCAGGTCAAACTATATAGGGAGCCACGGGCTCCTAGGGTAATTGAGAATGTGGACCCTAGTATGCTTAATTGTATGATTGATGTAGATTTAGACAATTTTAGACTTCAACCAATATCACCTCAATTGAAGAATATTGACCCAATTGTAGTCGAGCTACAAGCACAGCAGTATGGGTTGTGGCAAATGTATTTCGATGGAGCTTGCTCCAAAGAAGGATCTGGCGCAGGGGTTCTTTTTGTGTCCCCTTCAGGTATAACTTTCAAATACTCATTCTTATTGGCATTCCAGTGCACAAATAATACTGTAGAGTATGAAGCCCTATTATTAGGACTTGAGGTTGCAAAAAGGCATGGAATCCAACTGTTGAAAGTAATGGGGGATTCTGAATTGGTTGTCTCTCAGGTGAGATCTAGATATGCATCCAAGAATGATAGATTGAAGCAATATAAGCATGCTGTTTGGGATGTTATTGAGCATTTTGATGCATTTTATATCAATTGGATAGAGCAAACAAAAAATATTATGTTAGATTTCCTAGCTAATGTTGCTTTGAAAAATGATGATGCAACGCTAACCGGTATTTCCACTGTGGAAATAAAATCTAGGCCGGCTATCCCTGATAATGTGTATAATTGGCAAGTTTTTGCTGATGATGATGATATTCTTAGGTTCATCCAATGTGTTGATGATTATGATGGACAAAAGATTGATTGCAATGCATTGGTGGAAGTGGTGGATAATAGAGAGACAGTGTTTGGAAATGATATTGTCCAGTTGGAAACCAATGAGATACCTAAAGGGTTGGTAGAGCTAGAGAGTATGTTTAGTTATAATGATAGTCATTTACACCAGCAATCTACCACCAAGTTAGAAGAATTGGAGGAGGTAAACCTGGGGACAGAATCATTCCCCAAGTTGGTATATATTGGAAAGAAATTACCCCCTCATGTTAAGATTAACCTTATCAATTTATTGAAAAGGTATAAGCATGTCTTTGCTTGGTCTTATGAAGACCTAAAGGCGTATAGACAAGATCTTTTTCAGCATGAAGCTCCCTTACTTCCAGATGCTAAGCCTTTCAGACAGAAACAGAGACCTATCAACCCCTTATTAGAAACTAAAATGCAACAAGAGTTGACTAAATTGAGAGAAGGGGGGATTATCAAACCAATAAGACATTCTTCATGGGTCTCTAATCTGGTCCCAGTAAGAAAGAAGAATGGAGACATCAGATTGTGTGTTGATTTTAGGAATCTTAATGTTGCTTCCTTAAAAGATAATTACTCATCCCCAAATATGGAAGCAATGCTACAAAGAGTGACAGGATGTGATCTTTTATCCATGATGGATGGTTTCTTGGGATACAATCAAGTGCTTGTAAAGGAGTCTAAACAGTTTAAAACAGCTTTCACTACTCCATGGGGAACCTATGTGTATGTGAGAATGCCATTTGGATTAAAAAATGCACGAGCTACATTTCAGAGAGCTATGGATGTGGCTTTTAAGGAATTCATAAATATCATTATGGTGGTTTACCAAGATGATCTAACCTATTTCTCAAAGAGAGCTGATGACCATTGTGGACATTTAGAGAAGGTGTTCGATAAAGCCTTGGAATTTGGTGTATCACTGAACCCCAAGAAATGTCATTTTGGGGTCACTGAAGGAAAGTTATTGGGACACATAGTTTCCAAGGAAGGGGTAAGAATAGACCCTGAAAGAATTGAAGCAATTAACAAAGTGTCTGAACCTAAAAATGTGAAAGGTATCCAATCCTTTTTAGGCAAAGTGAATTTTGTCAGGAGATTCATTGCAAACTTTGCCGAGATAGTGAAGCCTATTGTCAAGTTGCTCAAGAAGGACACAAAGTTTCATTGGGATCAAGAAGCTTCGAAAGCTTTTGATGAGATTAAGAAGGCAATCCAGGAGGCACCAGTGTTGAAATCTCCAGATTATGGTAAGCCTTTTTCTCTGTTTTCTTTTGCTTCATATCACACGGTGGCTACAGTATTATTACAAAAGGACAATGAAGGATATGAACATCCCATAGCCTTCTATAGTAAATCTTTGCAGACGGCAGAACTAAAATATGAAACCATGGAGAAACAAGCTTATGCCTTAGTTAAAGCTATTAAAGCTTTTAGGCCATATCTGGTGAATGCAAACATCATTGCTTATGTTCCACATGCTGCAGTTAAAGATATTTTGTCTCAGTCTGAAGTTACTGGGAAGAGGTGTAGATGGATCAATAGAATTCAGGAGTTCAATTTGGAGATAAAGATCACTAAATTAGTGAGAGGGTTAGGTTTGGCTAAGCTCATGACTGAGTCAAATCTCATGAATGTAGAAATACACAATGTTGAGGTTAAAGATGTTTTGGTTACTAGTATTGAGAGACAACCTTGGTACATAGAGATAATCCAAGTATTGAAAGGTAACATACTCCTAGAAGAAATGACACAGAATCAGAAGAGAACTTTGAAGCTTAAGTCCCAAAAGTATGTGCTCATTCAGGGTGATCTTTTTTGGAGAAAAAGAGATGGAGAGTTACTAATGTGTTTGGATGAATTTCAAGCCAAACAGGTGTTAATTGAAATGCATGATGGAGTATGTGGAGGTCACTATTCTGCTAAGACTACTGCTGGTAAGATAATACGGGCTAGGTATTATTGGCCTACCTTATTTAAAGATACCCATGCATATGTTCAAAGATGTGATCCATGTCAAAGATTTTCTTCTAAGCTCAAGTATGAAGGAGCCTTACCCCTAAATCCAGTCTCTGTAGAAGCTCCTTTTGTCCAATGGGGCATTGATTTTATTGGAGAAATTGTTGAGAAGTCAGGAAGAGGTCACAGATGGATTATAGTGGCCACTGATTATTTTACCAAATGGATAGAAGCCATCCCTGCAAAAAGAGCTACTAGTAAAATTGTCATTGATTTCCTGATGGATAGTATTGTGACTAGATTTGGAACACCTGCGAAATTGGTAATGGATAATGCTATGTGTTTCAGATCAGAAGAATTTGTAGGTTTTTGCAATAGTCATGGTATACTCATGTCATACTCATCACCTTATCACCCTCAGGGGAATGGACAGGCAAAATCCATCAATAAAAGCCTGTTGAATATCATCAAAAAAATTTTAGAAGAAAATAAAAGATCTTGGGATCAAAAGTTGAAGTTAGCTCTGTGGGCAGATAGAATAACAGTTAAAAAATCCATTGGAATGTCACCTTTTGAGTTGGTTTATGGTACCCAAGCCAGATTACCGGTAAATAACCTTCTTCCAGTGTATAAGTTTTTGCAGGATGAGGACATGGAAATATCTGAACCGATGGAAAACAGAATGATCCAAATTGTAGAAATGGAGGAGCTTAGGACTTCTGCCCATAAGAAAAATCAAAAGATCCCGTTGCAGTCAAAGTATCTTTTTGATAAAAGGACATCATTAAGGAAGTTTCAAATTGATGACATGGTTCTTCAGTGGAATGCAAAAGGACAAGATAAAGGAAAGCATAAAAAATTTGAATCACTATGGATTGGCCCTTTTGTGGTTTGTGACCTAAATGGTAAGGATTCATATTTTTTGAAGAATATGAATGATGAAATGTAGGAATTTCCAGTGCATGGACAATTCCTGAAGCATTATTTCTCTTAATGTCCATGCACGGTAGGTCCTTTGTTTGTATATATTTTGTTTTCTTTCCTATTTTCCTGGTTTTGGTCTGTTTCTCCAGAGTTTCTGAGTTTTCTTGTGTTGATCTCGCAATCAACCATCCCCAGTCAGAGCCGTTGTTATCACTGTTTAAAATTGGGTTCTTCTTTTCCCATAATTGGCTATGGTTCATTAAAAAAATTTCGAATAGGGTGTAATCCCAAGTGCTTCAGCTTTGTTCTAAACCTTAGGGGTTTAAGGGTTTTTGATTTTTTATCCTTTTGTGTTAAACCCTCTGGCTTCTAATCTTCTGTTACTTTATTCACTTAAGATATGGGTCGTGGGGTCGTGGGAGGTGTCCCCCCTTATTATTTGCCTAGGCGGTTACGTTGATTATTTGAAAATTTTATGCCTTGTACGCTTTTCTTCTAAAGTTGTCGGGCCCAGTGATTAGTGATCAATTTGAGAGATGATCCAACGGCCCACGCTATTTTGCAAGGGTAAAATGCTCACCCTTTAGGCTCGCGAAATAGCAAGAATTAACGAGGGCTGTCCATGTGTCATGATGATATGTGGTCTAAGAGGAAAATGTGGGTCCCTATGGTTCCCTTCTAGCAAATGAGAAAATGACAAATCAGCACTGCAGGTGACTGGATGCCAGGTGTTAGTGATGAGTCCGCGGGCCCACCATTCCTGAGAACCTTTTCAAAAGATTAATTAGTGATCAACTTGAGGGATGATCCAACGGCTCACGCTATTTCGCAAGGGTAAAGTGCTCACTCCTTATGCCCACAAAATAGCGAGAATGAACAAGAACCGTCCACGTGTCATGATGACACGTGGTCAAAGAAGAAAGTGTGGGCCCGCCTAGGTGGAAACATCATTGTAAAAAAAAGACACGCGGCCAGTATCAAATAGAATGTGAAAGGAATTTTAAGGCCAATGATTCGATGCCACGTGGTATTATGTAGCCAATAGAAAAGTGGGACCCAGACTAAAGACAAACCCGTCAGTAACGAAAAGGTAACAGTGAAACACTTGCAGGAATGTTATGACCCGTTGGAGCAAAAAATACGAATTCTCATATGAATTCGATTTTGAAGGGACGGCCGAAGCATGCGGAATCAATGTTATAGTTAAGGCCCTGAGTACAAGTATTTTATTTCCTAACAACTAAGTGAAGATATCTTTCAAAAGATTTTGCAGAAGAGCAGACGCAGAGTTATCTTTTCCAGATACAGAGCAGGCGGTTCAGTTGCAGAGCAAATTCCTTCAAGCAAGCATCAGGTTCTCTCATATTTTGTAGCAATTCTTGTGTGGTGTTTTTAGTAAAATCATTCTCGTGTTGCAGGATTGTTTAAGAGTGATATTCATTTTCTTGCGTTTTCAAATGGCTCCTAAAAGGGAATTTTCTGGCAAGGTTAATTATTTAGAAAGAAGTGTATGTGATGATTTTTTAGAACAGTTGACGTTGTCAACTAACCAGGCATCAAAGGCCAAAGAGTTAGTGCCCAGGGCTCGCCGTCTGAAGATAGGAGAAGGATTGTATGACAAGGGTAATTGGCTAAGAGACCCACAGGTGGGACTGTCTGGGTTGGGGTTATTTAAAGTCGGATTTGGAATGAGAAATTCTCCTGCCCCTGAAAATAGTATTTGGGAACTAGATGTTGGGAAGTTAGTAGTCCCAGGGGTATTCATGGATACAAAATTGTTAACCCAAATGGCATTAAATTATGATCCAGTAACAAGATGCATCCGGGATATAAATGGGAAAACCCTTGTGGAAATTAATGCTGAGGAATTTAGGACAGCATTCGGACTCAATGAGTTCACAAACTTCTTGGAACCCATAAATTTTACATCATTAGCCCAAGTGTACAGTGCACAGAGGAGTCATCTCAGGAATGGGCCTCTTAAAGAACTTTTTCTGAAAATAGGAGGGTTAGCAGTTGTAGGACCCAATACGCAAGAGCCTTTCTCATTGAGTATGTGTACCTTGAGGGCTAAAGGAATGTATTCGGCACTTTTCCAAGTTCTAGGAGAGGATGCTAAAGCAAATATGCCAAATCACTACTTGCTAATGATTGTTCAGATTTTGAATCCTTCTCTTACTATTACATTTGATTATGCTTCTTTTATTGCCGATGCTATCCATGGAGGGTTGATAGGAATAAAGAATGGAAATGTGGATAGACCTTTTGGATGGTATTCCCTTTTAATGCACCTTTTTCTCTTCAAAGGTGGTGATTATTTTGCTAGTGGACTGGACCTAGTTAAAGAGAAGGAAGGAGAGAAAATGTCAGTACAATTATGGAGTACTGTGTTGTCATGGGACAGAGAGGATGCTAGTTTCCTAAAGTTTGATAAATATTTTACATCTAAAATAAGGACTCTCCTTTGCTCTGATAACCCAAGAGTCCCCAAGGTTCTTCTGGAATTCATAAGGCCAAAAGAATTCGCAGAGAACATCAAAATTGTTCATAACTGGGGCGACATGTATTTATATCTAGTCTCCACAGTTTTCAGAGTTTTTGGTTTCAGGGGTACTCCATTTTTGTTACCTTACCAGGTCCCTCTCAAAGTGGGAATAGCGGAGATCCTTAGGCAAATTGGTGGCCTACAAGAAGCAGAGTTAACAGGCAGAGGCAAAGGGACTATTTTCCTTGCAACTACCATAGCCCACCAATTCGTAATTACAAAGGGAGGCTGGAATTGCTTTGAGGATTTCCTCAAACCTCACCATTTATCCACTGCAGTGTCCAAGTGTGCTGATCCCGAGGACTTCTTCAACGGTGTGTTCAGGAAGAAGGTAGCATGCAGAGGAAGGCCTCATCAATTCCAATTTCCTGAAGACCTCATCAGAAAGGAATTTGATTTAGATGAGCAGGAATTAAGGAAAGAAAAGTGGGTGGCTTACAAGAAAGCCTTGAATTTTGTGCATCAATTTGATGCTAGCTATGACCCATTGTCTAGCTTCTTCCCATTGGAAGAAAAAATAAAATTTTTGATTGTTTGTTTTGAAGATGTGATGCAAACACTGAAGGAGAAGAGGGAAGCTGTGATTAAGAGTAACCCTAAAAAGGCTAGAATGATCCTGAGCAAATCAGCTTCCACCAAAGCAATTCCTCCTGGTGATTACACATTGCACAAGAAATCAGGTTACAGTATGCTAGTGCCTACAATAGGGGAGCCCTCCACATCCAAAGGAAAGAGGAAGGTACAAGATGTCATTCACATCCAGGATAGCCCAAAGAAGCAAAGGGTGGTGAAGGAAGTGCAATCAGATACACCTTTGTATTCCCCATCCCAATCCCCTATCCATATAGGAGATGAACAAGTAGCAACTGAATACCTCTTGCAGTTGGGTAGCTTGGGTGAAATCGCATACACCTATGATGAAGTGGAGGAGGGAATGCCAGAAGAGCCCATTGATGCTGAAATGGACATCACCTCTACTGAACTTAAAGGCCAGGAGTGGGATCCTAAGATAAAAAAGGCAAGTAGTGCCTTTTTAGCTGATGACAACTTTGTTACATCAGAAGCATTCATGCAGTTCATTTGGAAACAGCATATAAATAGATATAATGCTAGATGTGAGACAAGGAAGGCTGAGCAGCCTGATAAAGACCCAGCCTCAGTGGAGGAAGAAATAAAATAGGAGATGATGGAAGAATTCAAAACCATCACTCCTGAACAGGGAAGAGATCTAGTAGCCCAAGCTAGAGTGCTCATCTTACCAGAGTGGGATATTGTTGATGCTCTGGTGCTAGATGCAGTAAGAAAAGAAACTAAACCCATGGAAGGGGTTACATTCAGTAAGGATAATGCTACACTAGTTATGTGGTCCCTCAAGAGAAATGAGGGCAAGAAAGGTAAAGACAACCCAGGGTCAAGTCACCTTGGTGGATTGATGGTAAAAAGAGTGCAGAGTACAGGGGTAGTAGAGGCTGCTAGCACTGTGCTAGAAACTGCAAAATTCAGTGTTGCAGTGGCTGAAAAGGAGGCCCTCCAAATTAATTTGGAAACAGTTTTGAAGGCCTACAATAATGCCAAGGAGGAGGTGAGAGGTAAAGATAACATCATTGCTAGATTACAAAGCCAGTTGATGGGACAACACCAACAAGGTGAGCCTTCAACATTGATGATTTCCTCCTCTCTTGCAAGACCTCAACCTACAAGCCCTATCATCGAATTTCCACTATCCCCAGCACCTTCCATCTCCCAAATGATTGAGATTACTCCTCAAGAACTAGAAAACCTGAAACAAGCTCAGGCTTTGTATGCAGGGAAATATGAGGAAAAGGTAAGGGCCACAATCTCCAGTTTTGCAGATACAATAAACGCCTCATTGTTTTACAACAATGTGGGAAAAGTTATGGAGATATGGAATGAACTGAGGAGAGATAAGGCCATTTTGACACCCATTTTTGACAAATGGAGGCCTAGGAAGCAAGATCTAGAGTTCATGTGTGTATCCTGTGATGAAGCAAGAGCCAATCCCATTATCAAAACCACTTCTGATGTCGCTAAAGTTTTAATGCAATTGGCAGTAGATGTAGATAATGTGGATATAAATGTCAATTTATGCAAGAAGGAATACACTGATCAAGTTTTTGAGTTGCTCCCAGGAATTTTTGCCAATCCGGATCAGTTGAAAGATAAGCAAATATGGCTTAAAGAGATAGAAGTCAAATTGTTAGCAAGGGTTAAGGGAATCATTGATCTTGATGATACCTCTTTCTTTGTTATAACAATACAGGAAATAGAAAAAATTAAATCACATTATAGTTTTCTTAATTCAGAAGTCAACAAACTGAGAAATTCTTGGAAAAGGTTGACTAAAATTAAAGATGATGTGATTAATTTTTCATGGCCAACAGAAAAGACATATAATGAGTGGGAAGTTAAATATTCCACCCATGATCTAGAGCAGTTGGAGAGCGCCCCTGAAAAGATAGAAGATGTTGCAACCGAACAGCCCGTTGAACAAACTGCAGAGGCTGAAAAGAGCGCATAACTGCTTTTACGCAAAAATTGTAATCTCTTCAATTTTTGAAATAATTGTAACAAACTCTCCTCGAGAAGTCCAAAGCTTTGTGCATCCATGTTGTTATAAATGGATACCAGGACTAGAGAAAAAGGGATGACAAGTTTTTTGTAAGAAAACGCTACAGAAATTTATCTGAGTTTTTTCCAAAGTTTAGTGGAGAATCAAAATTTCTTGTAATATTTCTTGAAATGAATATCAATATACAGGCCATCGGTTTTGAGTAAAGCTATGTGTTGTCTTCAAGTTTGTTCACAAATTTATTTACTGTCTTTATTCTGAATAATCCAGGGTTGTTTAGTTTAAATGGAATTGCAAAGCAATCTCAGTATAAGTGTTTGTTAGCTTTTCTCTTTAGGAGGGAAATTAAATACGCCAGATCACTCATACCAGTAAATTCTTTGGAAGGAACTTTGAATTTTGAGGACCATAGCTTAGTCTAGAATGATTGAATTCTTGTATGTGTCAGGCATATATAAGGATTAGTGGAAACCAAGCTGACGGGAAACATATAGATATATTGACACAGGAGTTTTATTTGAGTTTAGGTGACTCTGTAACCTTGGATAAGGCACTGGTATTAATCGAGGTTGTTTATTGCATACTTTGTTGATCAAAAAATGCTGAAGTTAAGTATAGTTTCTATTCTTTGTTTTCAGTTGATTTCAAGGTGAATAAATCTACTGATTTTCTGGACTGGTTTGCTATGGGTTTATTGTTGAAAAGTGTGAAGTTAATTCACAAAGGTATACCCACCTGGCCTCCAAGGAAGCCCAAAGTGTAGAAGGTCTAATCAAACCTTGTCATATGTTGTCTCTGGAATTTCCTTATCTTTGATGTCTTCTCTGCACCCAGTTTAGATCATATTATTCTAAGGACATTGAAGGGAATCAAATTTTGAGGACAACACTTCCAATACATGATTAGGGGAAAAATCATATATTGGCTCACTCTAAAATGACAACTCATTATTTTTGGAAGAAGAACCATTATAAAGTTCCAACATACCTAAGAGATGATTTTCTTCTTTGTCCTCCAAGCATGAGGTAGCAGCGCTGTTAGAATCCCACACACATTCACAAGAGTGTGAATCTGACTCAAAAGAAAAGTTTGACTCAAAACTAAAATCAGCTCCCAAATCCAGGTGAAGACTCTCATAATATGATGCAATCAAGGTAGGGAGATCCAATGAAGGACAACCCATCCTTGCATCCTAACACAAAAACCATGCAAGATATACCACTAATCGGTAACACAATGCCATAAATAGCAAAAAGAACAACTAATAACAACACAAAATACATAACCGGTAAATAATATGAACAATTCTTATTACAGTTGGAAGAATTACACATGCCACATGCTGGATTATAGTCCAAGATACAAGTAATTCTTACAACACAAATATAAGATCTATAGATTATACACATATTAGATCGGCCTCCGGAAATAGTCTGTCAGTTCAACCCTAATCTGGACCTCAACCCTTTCGGCTTTAGTCCACTGGACTAGAATCTTGTCGGATCTACATCTTCTCTCGATCTCTAAACTTTGTCTCCTATCTTCTAACTTTTGTATTATGTCCTCTCAAATCTCTAAGAACAACTCCAAAGAATGAAACAATGCACAAACCTCTAAAAATACCATCCAAGGTCCAAAACAATATCTCCAACGATCCTCAAGTCACAAAGATCAACCGCAACCCAATCCAACTTCACTCAACACACTGCCAGACTAACTGGTAAGAATATATCAACCGAGCCAATACCGAAATTGATAAATCATTGGGATTAAATCCAAATGCCATGAAACTCAAACATGAAAAAGACAACAAACATAAGGAAATAAACCCAAAACCATAATGCTAAACTCTCAAACAAGAAGAAATGCCATGATCTCCAAGCAATTCCATTGCTAACTGCTCAACCGGTAATAACCACACCAGTGCTCCTGCATCAGACTCTCACGGTTAATTGAAAAGTGAGTCCCATAACTTGATCTGGTTCGACAATCTATCTATAGGTACTTGCAACTACCTTAGGGTTCGATGATCTAACTACAGCTTTCGGTTGCCTCTCCTCGGTGATCTACCGATAGAGAATTTCTTGGCAAATGTTACAAGTGTGGGGAAATAGGACAAACAGGCGCCTTGTGACACAAAAAACACTGAAAAATCAAAAAAAGTAAAGAGAAATAATTTCGTCCAATGGTGAAAACCACTTCGGTGGCACCCTGGGCAAGTACCATGGTGAAAACTGGGTCACCAGTGCCATGCGTAGAGACATTGCTCCTCCCTCCTTCAGGATTCTCTTTCATCATTTCACTTTGCACACACTCACAACCTATTCGTTCATAATAAACTTACCCATTCCCATCATGGCTTGTGATTGATCTCCCTAAGATTAGTTAGCCATTCATAATAAAACCTCCCTTTCCATCCATAATAAATTAGATCCTATCTGTGGCTAAGGCAAATCCTACGTCTAGTAATGGGTGTGGAACTGAGAACATCACATGTTTCGAGGAGTACAGTTTCTTCCAGCTTCCTTTAGTCTATCCGTGCACAATCTGCAATAAAGCAACATTTGCATCACAGATCCGCAATAAAGTTCCATCTTCTTCGCAATAAAGTATCAGCTTCATGGATTCAGTTAGTTTCAGATGAGACACAGCAGCAACAATGGGCTTCAATAAATCAAATCTTTCAACAGACTCAGACAACATTTGGTTCAGTGTTATCTATCCTTTTTGTGAAAGTAAACATTGTGACCACAATCGAATAAGACTTATACAAGTGACAAGAGACACTAAACTTGAGGACTACAGTGGATGTTGGTGTCGAGTCTTGGTTTTCTTTTGATTTTATCTTTTTGGTGACATGTCTTTTAGCTTTTCCAGGATGTCTCTGACTAGAGATTCTATCTCCAGGATGTCTTTGACTAGAAAGGCGAGGATGGGGTATCGTCACCTATTTGTATTTGTTGTCTGTGGATTGTCTCTTAGTAATGCTATGACTTGTCCAAGGATATGAGGACATTGTGAGTCTAGTATGAATTGGGGCATTCCTTGTTTGTGACTGTCTTATCTCCATGCAAATAGGTACAATGACTTTCTGGGTCGAACAAATGCCTTGACTGTCATATCCTACTTGCCATAATAAAGCTCAATGATGATAACGCACAAGAAGATCTTTCACTTTCATATCTTCTGTCTTTCAACCCCCTTTCTTGATTGACTTCCATCATCGTTCTCGAGTCCGCGTAGCCTGCTATCACATGATTGAGTATAATGACACACCAAAAACATTTGCATTTCATGTAGTTGCACCTGCATTACCACATATAAGCATTTCATACATACATATAGATATCACAACTGCATCACATCCTGCACACAACACCTGTTAGCACAATTTACATTTGCATTATCATATTCATCTGCATTACTTACATTCACATTTGCATCATGCATACGCATATAAAAACATAAACGAAAAAAAATAAAAAATATTGCATTGCATCATATACATATTTGCATCCATATCATAAGCATCACATAAGAACATCTCATCACATAGGTACACATGCATATAGCTGCTGCAAAGATGCATCATCTCATATATATATATAAAGTGTCATGATACAATGATGTCAAAATCATATGGCTACAATCACCCGCAAGTGTCTACATCGTTATACAAAATGGTACAAAACTGATACAGAGGAACTCACTGATCACTCCTGCCAACACTATTGGTAGTGCTAATCCTATCCATGTCATGGTATCCCATGCCATGTGTCCTACCCTCATCTCCAGTCTTGGATCCTAGAACACTCGTCTAAGGGCATCCCTGTCTCCGTCTTGATCATATGGAATCAGCTCCCCATCAATCGGTATCCGCATTATCCTATATACATCCTCCAGGATGACTATCATCTCACCCATCGGCAGATGAAATGTGCATGTCTCAGAGTGCCATCTCTCAGCTAGTGCAGTTAGCAAACCCATGTTTGCCCAAAAATCAGGCACATACAGCACATGTCTCAAACCCATCTCCTCGATGGCAGCTCTGTCCTCGAGTGACAACTCAGGTCGCAACCTCTGCGTCGACGGGAATCTCTCCCATGACTCTAGCACTGGCAAATACTCCTGCAGTCAAACAACCCAATCATGTCAGTTACAGTGGCGTTCACTGTTTATCACAAAATAATACTCGCTATCTAAATGCATATGGCTATCTACTCTAGTGACACTCACTGTTCATCACAGAGTGTTGCTATTTATCCTAGTGGTACTCACTATTCATCACAAAGTACTACGTGTGTGACACTCCCTGTTCATCACAAAGTGTTACTCACATTTGCACTCCCTGTTCATCACAAAGTGCTGCTCATATTTCAGTACTCCCTATTCATCACAAAGTACTCTATCTTGGTACTCACTGTTCATCACAAAGTGCCTTGATCTATCCTAGTCTTCCTAGAGGACCTGCTTGAGTGTATCCCCTCAGCAGCTTATCCAATCGATAGCATATGTTCATCACAGAACTGCTGATTTGACCTAGAAGATGCAAATTCAAAGTTTTCAGACATAGACGTGCCTGGCAGACATAGACGCGCCTAGCACTGACGCAGATGCGGTTAGACGGTTTTTGACATTTTTCAACTCTACTTCTAAGCGCATTTATTGCCCTATTCGACATGCATTAATGACAAAATTAAATGCGTCAAAGTACGAGGAGGTTTGGTGGTACTTACCAGCTCTCCTACCTCTGCTGGCCTCTGGAATCGGCGAACGCGGTCGAATCTATGCACGAAAGCCATCGCTGCTGACTGTTGCTGCTCTTTTCTCTCTCTGCACTCTAATCTCGTGGATGTGTAGATGACAATGAGGATGTATTTTCCCCCGTGGTCTATCTTATAGATTACCCTAGCCCTAGCCCTCGCATTCATTTCCTAAGTCAGTCTTCGTTATCCCGTGACTTTGTCACTTTATCCGGTCAATCCATTCTATCCCGTCTTTCTTATCGAGAGATTGTCTGCAATCTTTTCAGACATTTTCATCCAATCTCTTAAGGGGGCATATCATTCCCATCTTGGGGCAACTCTGTATCAGTTCATATTATCTTCTTTGAAACAACATGACAAGCCGCATTGTCTCAAAGAGGGGCAAAATGTAGACACCTAAAATTGTCATGTTTAATTAAATAAATATTTTATTTATTTAATTATCTAAGCCTAATTCTTCTATTAATTAAATAAATCTTTATTTATTTAATTAATTCATTTATCCTCTTCTAGCCTTATTTCTCATTTAAATAAATACATTTATTTATTTAAATTATCTTTTTCTTAAATTAAATAAATATCTTATTTATTTAATTGATCCTACTTCTTCTATTAATTAAATAAATCTTTATTTATTTAATTAATTCATTAGCCTTTTCTACCCATGACACATGTCATTCATCTCTTAATTCATACACTACCTACCCCTCTCATTATTTTATTATTTCTTCTACCTACCCTCTAATCCTAGCCGATCTCCTTTTACACCTCTCAATCTTATCCCTCCATTTCATATAGTGTCTTCTATATAAGGAGATGCTTCCTTCATTATCAACCCTAATCAAGCATTATAATAACCCTAATCAACAATTTGGAGGATACACTTACGATCCTACTTGCAACCACATTCCGTTCTTTGTTGAGCTCTTGTGCACATAAAATCTGAGAGCAAAAATATATCAAGCAAGATCAATGGAGATAGGAAGAATGGAGATCAAAACCCTATTGGGCATGTGATGGTATAATCTTTGTGATTTCGTGTGATTTGCATTGTCTTAGGTAATCTTCATATGTTATGGTGGATCTTTGTTGATTGTTAGGCTAGGGTTTTGTGGTTGGATTCATTTAGCCTTTCAATCTTGTTATTATTGTTATCCATTTTCACCATATACAATATCTACTCAGAGGAAGAGTCTTTTCCAGACTGTGTGTAAATTAGGTGGCAAGTGTTGCAAGGTTATTGTAGATAGTGGAAATACTGAGAATTTGGTATCTGAGGAGATGGTTGTCAAGCTTGGATTGAAGAGGCTTGAGCATCCTTGTCCTTATGAGGTGAGTTGGTCGCAAGATGATCAAAAGATAGAGATAAAGGAACAATGCTTGCTGACTTTTAACATTGGGCCTTTCAAAGATGAGGTTTTGCGTGATATTGTATCTATGAGTTCTTGTCATGTCTTGTTAGGAAAAGCTTGGCAGTTTGATAGAGGAGATATTTATGACTGTAGAAGAAACCTAGTCACTATTGAGAAGGATGGGCAAAAGTTCACATTGATTTCTTTGAAAGAGAAAGAGAAGGAGGTGAAGAATCTGAGTCTTGAGAAAAATTGTGGTACTGAGAAATCGGTGGTAGAGGTTATACCGGAAGGTTTGAAGAAAAATTTGATAGAACCGATTGCAGAGGTTATACCAGAGGGTGACATGAGATTTCAAAAGGATCTGACCATTGAGCCTGATGGACAAATGGAATTGGATGACAAAGAGCTTCTGGTGACCAATCAGATGAAGTCTTATGGCAAAAACAAATCAGAATTGCAGAAGAAAGAGAGTAGTAAATAGAGAAAATGTGTAGATCTGAAGAAAAGGAAGAGAAACAAAGAGAGTCAGAGGTTAGAGAAGTTGGTTGAGGCACCGAAGGAGCTAAAGCAAAGGTTGGTAGATAAGGAAGATGTTTGGATTAGAAATGAGCATGGGGTCTTTATTCTGAATCCTTTTAGATGTTCATGAGTTTCCTCTTATGGAACATCTTCTTCTACCTTGGTTTTTTGATGCAGAAGCATCCCCAGTCGATGAGCAACCTTGCATGAATCGAAAATATTTCCTTTCAGTTTTGTTCTTGCTTATTTCTTTATGCCATTTTTTTGTGTTCTTACTGGTTGGTACTGGTAGTTGCTTTATTTTTGTGGAATATCTTGTTTTTGGTTTCTAGGCTAGTTCATGTGCTTAACTCTATAAATTTAGCTCATTTGGGTTCTTTTCCGGTCAGTTATCGCTTCTGGTTGACTGTTTTTGGGTTTAGGGACAATTCTTGTGCTTACCGCTTGGTTTTCCTTCATTACTAACACAATTCTTGGCGTGTGGATATATCTTGGGTCTTGTCCGATGTTCTTTAGCATGTGGACGACCTTCTTTCCAAATTGCACTTTGTGGTTGTTATTTTCAGGAAATATTTCTTTAATTCTTAGGGCCGACCTAGTTACACTTTTCATTTTTCCTGCATTGGTAAATGTAATCGTATGCGGCCGACCCAGATATGATCTAGTGGGTATAAATATGGTATTATGTAGTCATTTGTAGGGGCAAAGGAAGTAAAATTGAGAATAAGGATTGAGATTCAAATTTTGTGATCTGGTTGATTTTTAGAGTCCCAGTTGGATTGTATCTGACTGATAGCCTGCATGTAATTCGTTAATTGTTAGATGTTCTTTGATGATTATATGATGATAATCGGATGGTTGCCAGAAGTTCTAAAGCAATAATATTTGTTTATGCAATCTTGTTATGTTTTCTTATTACTTTTGTTGTGTTACTCTTGTTGCATAAGCCAGTTGATTCTCTTTGACGGTTTTACCGATTATAGCTGCATCCGAATAAGGCTCCAACTTGAAGAGGAACTCATCACCATGGGACTCTATGCATTCGGCTGAGGTCTAGCACATATTGTGGAAATTAGATTCATCATCACTCTCATCAGACCTATCACCACTTGGAGCATGGCAATAAAATGACACCTCAACTTTATGTGCATTATCGCCTATGAAGTTAGTGGAAGAAGAAAAATCAGAGGTGTGAGTATCATATATTGCTTCACATTGGGTATCATCCTTATCTTGAGACAAGCACAAGAATTCTGAACCACCTTTGCTCAAATGTCTTTAATACTCAACTATCAACAAATCTGATATTTGCTCACTTGTTAATATACCATTGTCTTGATCCATATCTTCTACCTCTGCATCTTCTTGATCCCCATCACTATTGTTGAACTGTTACCAAGCTGCAAATCATTATTGGTTGTATTACTAGCATCATCAGATTGTGACAACTCAATGGTTAGATCACAAGATAAAGCATCACTATTATAGGATATTTAATCTCCAACAACCTTATCAATAAAAGGGTCACAATATTCCATAGAAAGAAAAACTTCCATGTGTTCATGTTGATTTGCATTTGGGTCTTCATGATTGCAGCTCACACTTGCACTTTAATTTTCAATGGGCTGGTTAGACTCCTCATTTTTCTTCTCTTCAACATTTCACTAAGTGTCATCATTGGGCTTCCCATTGATATCATCTACTGATTGGTATACTTGTTGAGAGTAAGCACAAATGGTATCATTGGCATCAACATCCATGCTGCACCTTGCTCCATCTTCAACCTCTGCACTCTTGACTAAACACTTGTCTTCATTTGTGGTTGGAATCTATTGGTTACATGCAACCACACTATTGTCTATAGCTTCAACACACTTGTCACCATTACTAAACTTGTGGACAATAATTAACTCATGTATTCATGCCTCATTTTGTCCATGATGTCCAAGGAATCATAGACCATCTGCGTATCCACTATTTTGAAATATTCTAGTAGTGCACTTGAACCTTCCTCAAAAGCTTCAAAATACATACTAATGCAAGCTGGTATCAAGCCTACAACCTTTAGGGATTTGTGACAATGCACTTGCAAACTTGTGGCTGAAAGTAATGTTGGTTTCTCCATTTTTCCTCTTAACTTGAGATAAATTTTTGACAAGATCAACAGGTTCTCTTGCAAACTCTTTTTTGTACACACCCACTAACTCATCCCAATGAGAAAAGGATTTTTGAGGAAATATTAGATATCAATCCTCTAATCTTGCAATAAGAGACCTAACAAAAAATCTCACCCACATGTCCTCCTCTCTAAACAAATGTTCCTTCATGAAACTACAAAACCTTTGGACATGTGCATCCCCTTTGCATACGTTGAAACCATCAAATATGGGAATCTAATTATATATCTGAGTTGGCATACTTTGAACCTCATAATCTACCCATGATAAGTCCAACTAATCATAAAATGTATCAAAAGAATTAATAGGGGTTTCAACAACTTGAATGGGAGGCACACCATGGTTCAAACTCAAATGAGCTTGTGGAGACACTAAACTCGTATTCAAATCTGCAATATTTTTGTTAGACATTATCTGTTCTCTTTGGATTGACACATGTGTACATATATTTAGATGCATGACATTTGGGAATCCCCACACTTGAGACCTATCCAGTTCCTCAATCTTTTTATCAATCTAAGCTAAGGATTCTAACATCTTGACCATTCTATCATGGTTATGCATAGACATTTGCATATCTATATTTACATAAGGTGCAACACCATAACCATAACCAATGAAGCATTACTAGGATGCATGCTAGTATGACTATACCTGAGGTTTGAATTATAGGCAAATGAAGGATAACCCATGGGATGAATGAACCCATTACAATCAACCATGACTAAAAAATCCTAGAATACTAGATAAAATACTCTAAGTGTGATAGCAGTTACATTCAACATAGTAGGATCAACAAATGAGAACAAGAAGAATGATGTGCACCTCTTCTCCTCCAACTGATGCAACTTTGAATGGAGAAACCATCTAAGATGCAAATAAGTTTTTGAGTTCTTCCAATAGGTTATTCAAACTTTGTATGAACCAAATAGTAATGAAAATCACCATTGACAACTCAAAATGACTGGGACTTGAATCTTCTTTGGTCTACAACAACTTTTCAGTAGTGTCCTTTCATCATCTCTGGAATATTTTCAGACCTAGAACTTTCTTCATAATATGGAGCTCTTTTCCAACACATAAGGTTCTTTTCATGACATAGTCACCACCTCCTTGCAGAGGAACATTCTTCAAATAATAGGGAGCTATTCAAGATATTTTAATATTCTGGGTACTTTCTTCAATAGCAAAGTCACTTTACTTTTTTAATACAGGATGAGAAATTCTAACCAGAGACTCTGAAGTGTGACTTAACAATTTTTTCTTCAAGGAATCCCTAGAAGAGTCACCAATATGCTAGTTCCCAAATTGATAGATCCCTAAACCCTAAAGACAACCACTTTCTTATCCACAAGTTCAAGGTTGGATTTGGCCAACGAATGAGATTCAGTCACAAGACTGAAATCTCTTGCACTTGTCACTTTGCAAGACCGAGGTGGGTATACCTAAGTAATACCTAAATGAATTTCAAATTCCAACACTCAAAGCATCACAAATTTCAGCAGATATCCCAATGTGAATATACCAAGGAAAGTGTGTGAATCTTCAAATTTGGCTACAATCCTGGCTTGTAAACTCTCACTTAGCATTTGGGATGGGTTTCTACCCTAAACCTACTCCTAAAATAGAAAAGAAATAATATAAAGTAAAAGAGACTTTAAGAGAATGCATTGGTTCTGAAAATTGGGAGGAAACCCCATTACCAGTGCCTTTATTAGGGAAGTAGAGTCAAGTTACATCTAATAGACATTAAACCCAAATAGTCTAAACTATAACTAGTGGGTTCTCAGTATTAATGTATTACACTAACACCTCATATTACAATTTTATTGAAGCCATTATTATATATCCTACATGCACACAACACCATTATATTATCATGTTAAAAGCACATTAATCTCTTCCTTGAAGAGAAGCAAGAAACAGGACAAAAACATGAGCTTGCAGGGATAGAATCATCTATTTCATAAAACAGTGAGATTATATGTTGGAGATAGTTACAATTAAAGCATTAAGACTTGCATGCATTTTGGTTATACACTATTTGAAATGATGAAATGACTACAAACTAAAAATAGGACTCTATCTTACTCCTAACCTTTGACTGTACATGGAAGTCTTGCCTCTAGAATTACACTCAAATTTATATCAAAATTGAACCCCAATATCGGAACCCATATTACTAGTCTTTAATTCTAGTTTATAATAGCAAGGGAGAAAAACAAGCTACAGGCTAGGTGAGACACATGTCACAATCTAATTGCAACCTCTAAATACAATATGCCCTAAGGCATCCATCCTTATACCTTGCACACAATCTGTCCAGATGCATTAAATGTAAACAACTGCAATGGTATCCTCTGGATCCATGAGCCTACAACCACCTCAAGCAATCTTCTCGAGAAACGAAGAAAATTTGCCTCTCTTGCTGATCAACCACCATCATAGATTTGATCTTCTGTCATATCTCAAGTTGATCATCTGACTCTAGATTACTATGTCTAGTAATCTTTACCTGCCCCTTTCTTTACATCTTGTCGACTAAAAATGCTTGATGTGCTCGAGGTTGTGAAATCTAATTGGCTAAAGATCATGCAATCCTCTCGAGCCACACACTCGATCCTCTGCCAGTTCTCCATTAAATGCAACCCCTTCTTTCTTTGTCTTATAATTGCAATTTTAATCAATTTGGCTGACAACCTTAATCTATAGTGTGTCGACACAACAATTCTGTTAGTAGCATCACTCCCTTCAATAGGTGGAAATGTGACCCAATCAACACATGCCACATCATCAAAATATTTCCATCTATTCTCTAGTCAACCTTAATCAACTTTCCTATGTGGTGAGCTAGACCATCGAGTTGAAGGTAGGCATGTTCAATAATTGACTTGATGGTATGATGAAAGAATAAGTATCTGGTAGATTACTAAGAGGGGGGGGGGGTGAATCAGTAAACTAAAAAACTGATACAAACTTCCCAATCTCAAACTCAATCACACAAAGTAAACTTATCAATAAAATATCACTATCAAGATCAATACTCATAAGAATACTCAACATCAACCGGTTAACTGTTATAGCAACATAACAGTAAACAACTTTAATCTTGTAAACATCTAAATGCTTAATCATATATCAACACACTCCATCTCTCAATGCTTCCAATTATCATGTCTTATCAGAAGTTAATCAAATCAACAAATAAGGTCATAACCACAAAAACATTCACCACAAGACACAAATGTTTATACATGGAAAACCCAAATAGGTAAAAACCATGGTGAGATGAGACTCACAAGATAGCTATCTAAACTCTTCTGAAGTTTGCCCTGTTGGAGACAAGCCCGTTAAAGCTTTTACAATAAGTCATGTTAAGAACCGATCCTATTAGGAATCACTTGGTTAAGGGATTTACAAAATGCCTTGATAAAAATTTGAAGGATTTGAGAATTCAAGCTAATGGACCACCTTGTTAGAGGATTTTAAGAAGTAACCAAGCTTGTTAGAGCTTCCCTGGTTAGGGGATTTCAATTTTATTGTAATTATTAGAAGACAACAGGTTTTTCTTGATCTGTCTGATTAGCACTACATTTTCTTGATCAGATCCTTTTAAGCTTCAATCTACCTTTACTCAAATTGCAGATCCATTCTTCGGTTAGGCAACCACACACTCAACTAATTTATGTCAACTCTTGCCAACTCCTTTTACAAAACAACTTCATTGACCTTAAATACAAATCAATTAGGCTGGTAACACAACAAAAACCTAATTCTTTCATAGAGATTACAAACAAATCGGTTCAAGTGTGACCATTGGATTTACATAGCAATCTATACACATTCTTCAAGAAAATCCCAATCGCTCCATGATCACCGCTTCATTGGACTTTTAACTCATCACACGCTTTGCATTAGATGCAATCCACTTTGCTCATTCCCTAGACAATCAAACAAAAGTGCCAAAACAATCTAATCTTATCTTCATACAATGACCACACGTGTCACTATCATTACCACTCAATCATTAATAAACCAACATAACCATTTCAACAAACTTAATCGGTTAGGGTTTAACAAAAACAACTAGTAGGGTTTATCGGTTACTTTGCATAGAAAGGGTTTAACCTTATACACCGGTTACCGGTTCAACTCACATACTTACATACCAGTTTACAACATCTTCCATAAAATTCTTCCTACCAGTTACAAGACAATATCAATATCAACAATATCAACAATATTATAAATACCATTATCAGTTCAATTAACATCAATGACAACATAACATATCATTAATGCAATATTCATGCAAATGCCAACAATCTCCCCCTTTGGCATTGATGGCAATACAAAATTCAACACCTCTGATTGCTGATGTGAATGGTTAATAGGAATCCTAGTTTACATTACCAAGTATTCACCATGGTCTGTCTGTCTTTAGCCTGTCGCTAGTTTCTCTTTGCCATAATCACATAATTCTTTTCCTAATCACATAATTCTTCTCCCCTTTTGACAACTATGCCAAATTGAAAGTAAAACATGTAATATCAAAATTTCACTGTGCATCAACAACATACTACAACTTGATGCTCCCCTTGTGGAATACATCCACTTCTACATCAATCCTTCTAAGATTTTGCAAGTGATTCAAGGAGTGATGCAATCAACATCATGCTCAAATACCTTCATGAAGAGGGACAACCCCCAACTGACTTCTAAGATACTCAAAAGTGGTCTTAGGTAGAGGTTTGGTAAAAATATCTGCAAGCTTCTCCTTGGTAGAAACATGGTCTAAGATAACATCTTTACTTTGAAATTTTTGCCTCAAAAAGTGATACTTCAATTCAATGTGCTTGGTTTGTGCATGCAAAATAGGATTCTTAGAAATATTTATGGCACTTTTATTATCACATAAAATCTTTATAGGTTTTGAGATTTTCATCTTAAAACCTTCCATAATGTGCCTCATCCAAATAGCTTGTGTGCAATTTATATAAGCTGCAACATACTCAGCTTCAACAGTAGATTGTGAAGTACAACTCTACTTCTTACTACTCCATGAAACAAGCCTTCCTCCTAGAAAGAATGCTCCACTGGTAGTGCTTTTCCGGTCATCAACATTTCCTGCCTAATCAGCATCTGTGTACACCTTCAAATCAAAGTTTCCTCCATATGGATACCATAATCCATAGTCAATAGTACCTTTTAGATACCTAAAGATTCTATTAGTTTCTATCGGATGTGCCTCCTTAGGATTCTTCTAGAATCTAGCAACTATGCCAACCGCATGGGCTATATCCGGTCTATTGTGAACAACATGGTGTAATTTGCCAATCATTGACCTATATTACTTTTCCTCAACAGACTTAGATTCATCTTCCTTGGACAACTTACAACTTGTAACCATTGGTGTTCCAATTGGTTTATAGTCACTCATGCCAAAAGTCTTCAAAACCTCTTTCACATACTTAGATTGTGTAATGAAAATACCATTCTTCATCTGTTGTATCTGCAAGCCTATGAAATTTTTTATCTCCACTACTAAAGACATTTCAAACTCATTTTTCATTTCATCTCCAAAACTATTTCTCATGATAGCATTACCTCCAAAAATAAAATCTTCAACAAATACTTCACTGACCAGTATTTCATCTCCTTCAGACTTGAGATAAATATTACTATCATCACTGGTTCTTGAAAAGCCTATCTTCATCAGATGTGTATGAAGCCTTTCATACCATGCTCTAGGTGCCTTCCTTAATCCATACAAATCTTTATGCAATCTGCATGCCATGTCTTTCTCATCTGTCAAAGCATAATCATTTGGCTACTCTATGTATACCTCTTCTTCCAATATCCAATTTAAAAATGCAAACTTAACATCCATCTGATATACCTTGAACTTCTTATGGGTTGCAAATGCAGGTAAAGTTCTGACACCTTCTAGTCTTGCTATTGGTGCAAAAGTTTTTCCATAATCTTCTCCTTCTACTTGCGCATAACCCTTGCAAACTAATCTTGCCTTGTTGTGAACTACAACACCATCTTCATTTAACTTGTTTCTGAATACCCATTTAGTACCTATAACATTCTTATTTACCAGTCGGGGTACCAAGGTCCAAGTGTTGTTCTTATCAATTTGATCCAATTCCTCCTCCATAGCTTTAACCCAATAATCATCACCAAATGCCTCCTTAGAACTTCTAGGTTCAATGGTGGAGATCATGCAAGAGTTCTCTCTTATTCTCCTTCTAGTTAGTACTCCATCATCCTTATCCCCAATAATTTGTTCAGAACTCTGATTCAATCTCACATACCTAGGAATAACATGATCATTCTCTTCAGGTTCAACTTCTTCATTATCATCTTCTGAATTTATTTGTTCTAGTTGAACAAGTGCATCAAAATTTGCTTTACCGGTTTTTGATTTAACAGTTTCAGGTTCCAAAAGCAAAATGCAAGGATCTTCATCCTTTTTCTCTGAACTGGTTCCTTCTAAGACTTCAGGACATTCATCTACTCAAACATCAACACTCTCAACAATTCTTTGTGTCGGGTTGTTGAAGCATTTATAAGCCTTACTCTTGGTGGAATAGCTAAGAAATATGCCTTCATCACTCTTAGCTTCAAACTTGCTAATGTAATCACCTCTTTTAATAAAATTTTTTCTACCAAATATCTTAAAATAGCTAACATCAGGTGATCTTGCATACCAATATTCATAAGGGATCTTGTCCTTACCTCTTTTCACCAGAACTTGGTTCATTGTGTAGATAGTTGTACTTATAGCTTCTCTCCAAAATGTTTTCGCTACACCTCCTTGTATCAACATTGTCCTAGCAGCTTCAACCACTGACCAGTTGTTCCTCTCCGTGATACCATTCTGCTATGGTGTCCTTGGTGTAGAAAGTTGTTTGATACCATTTTCATCACAGTACTTAGTGAATTCCTTAGAAGTAAATTCACCACCTTGATCTATTCTAAGATATTTTAACTTTTTGCCACTCTCTTTCTTAGCTAAGGCCCTAAATGCCTTGAACTTACCAAAATCTTCATTCTTATCCTTCGAGAATATGACCCACATCATCCTTGAACAATCATCAGTGAAGATCATCTAATATCTATCACCTTGAATGCTTCTTATTCTTATTGGTCCACATAGATTTGTATGAACCAAATCTAACAAGTGCTTTTCTAAGAAGGAATTTCTCTTGAAATTTGAAGAAGTCATCTTTCCTAACTAACATTCTTGGCAAAGAGAATTAACCAGTTTGTCTAGCTAAGGCAAACCTCTTACTGTCTCAGACTCGCTCACTTTAACAATGTTATCAAAGTTTGTATGATTAAATCTCCTATGCCAAAGCCAACAATCATCTATCTTTGCAATCAAACAATTGCTAACTTTAGGATTAAGAAAGATTACCTCTTGTTTGTTTCCTAGTTGCAATCAATTCACCTTTGTTGTCAAAGATTTTGCACATACCATTTCTAAACTCCAGTGGGTATCCTCTATCATTAAGTTGTACCACACTCAAAAGATTGTGCTTTAGACCTTCAACCCAATAGACATCGTCAGCATTGCTCTTCCCATTAAGAGAAATAAATCCCTTACCTTTAACCATACAAGGTGAGTCATTGGCAAATCTGACAACACCACCATCAAATTCCTTCAAGGAAAGAAATTTGCTCCGATCATGGGTCATATGATGTGAACAACCACTATCAATGATCCAATCATCAGAGTTATCCATCCTGGACACTAGTGCCTTCTGGTTTGATATCTCTTCCTTAATAGCTACAAACACAACATCTTCACTAGAATCATCATCAGATTCTTCATCAGTGATACCACTGTCAACCGCTATAAGACAATCTCTCTTGCCTTTACCCTTATATTTCTTGAATATATCTTTCTTGTGTTCATTTTCACCATTAGGACAATTAGCTGCTATATGACCAATCTTGTTGTATGCAAAACATTTTAAAGGTAGTTTACCTCTATATTTCACAGTGCCTCTAGGCAGTCATTTTGCCAACAATGCTTCAAGCTCCACTAAGTTGTCTTCATCATCAACATCTCTGCTGGATCTAGATTCATAGCCATGACAAGTATCTCTACTTTTTCTCACAAATGGGTTAGAGACAGACGCTCTGAATGCAGATTTTGATTTCTATACACTACCATCATAGCCATTTAATTCAAAAGCAGTAAGTTTGCCAATGATACAGTCAAGATTTACCTTAGTTTTTTCAATGGACTTCAGCTCTTGAATAGCTACAACTTGGATAGCATAGACTAGTAGCAAGGTTCTCAGTACCTTACTGATGACTATGGCATATTCCACTTTCCCTCATGCACTCTTTATTCCACCAACTATCTCTTTTATCCTTTGACCATGCTATTGGATATTCTCACCTTCAGACATTCTCATGCCATCAAAATTTCCTCTTAGGCTCTCCTCTTTAGCAATCTTAACATGTTCATCACTGCTATAAATCTCTTCAAGTTTTTTCCATACTTCATATGCAGTTTCAAGACCATGAACATCTATATATTTAGCATCAGACAGGGAACTGATAATAGCCTCCAATACTTGATGATTTTCTTGTTGTTATTTCTTTTGATCATCAGTCAAAGTTCCAGTAGGTTTAACATACTGATTTTCTACATGATCCCAATACTGAATTCCCAAACTCTTAATGTAAATCTTCATTTTGTCGCTCCATGTCCTATAGTTATCTTTATTGAACTTCAGACCATCCTTCTTCATCATGATCTACAAGATATTTTCCTCAAGTTGTTAGGCTTTAGATTTAAGAGGACCTGAGAAGCTTTGATACTAATTGATGGTATGATGAAATAATAAGTATCTAGTAGATTACTGAGAGGGGGGGCGGAGTGAATCAGTAAACTAAAAAACTAATACAAACTTCCCAATCTCAAACTCAATCACACAAAGTAAACTTATCAATAAAATATCACTGTGAAGATCAATACTCATAAGAATACTCAACATCAACTGGTTAACTGTTATAGCAACTTAACAGTAAACACCTTTAATCTTGTAAACATCTAAATGCTTAATCATATATCAACACACTCCATCTCTCAATGCTTCCAGGTATCATGTCTTATCAGAAGTTAATAAAATAAATAAATAAGATCACAACCCTAAAAAAATTCACCACATGACACAAATGTTTATACGTGGAAAAATCAAATAGGTAAAAACCACAGTGAGATGAGACTTACAAGATAGCTATCTGAACTCTTTGGAAGTTTTCCCTATTAGGAGCCAAGCCTGTTAAAGCTTTTACAATAAGTCCTGTTAAGAACTGATCCTATTAGGAATCACCAGGTTAAGGGATTTACAAAATGCCTTGATAAAAAGAAAATACCCTATTAGGAGTAACCTCAGTAGAGGATTTGAGAATCTAAGCTAATGGACCACCTTGTTAGAGGATGTTAAGAAGTAACCAAGCTTGTTAGAGCTTACCCGGTTAGGGGATTTCAATTCTGATGTAATTGTTAGAAGACAATAGGTTTTTCTTGATCTATCTGAATAACACTACATTTGCTTGATCAGATCCTTTTAAGCTTCAATTTGCCTTTACTCAAACTGCAAATCCATTCTCTGATTAGGCAACCACACACTCAATTGATTTCTGCTAACTCTTGCCAACACCTTTTACAAAACAAATTCATTGACCTTAAATACAAATCAATTAGGTTGGTAACACAACAAAAACTGAATTCTCTCATAGAGATTACAAACAAATTAGTTCAAGTGTGACTGTTGGATTTACATAGTAATCTATACACATTATTCAAGAAAATTATAACCGCTCCATGATCACTACTTCATCAGACTTGTAACTCATCATGCACTTTGCATTAGATGTAATCCACTTTGCTCATTCCCTAGACAATCAAACAAATAGGCCAAAACAATATGATCTTATCTTCATACAATGACCACACATGTCACTATCATAAACCAACATAACCATTCTAACAAACTTAAACGATTAGAGTTTAAGAAAAATAATTGGTAGGGTTTACTAGTTACATTGCATAGAAAGGGTTTAATCTTATACACCGGTTACTGATTCAACTCACATACTTACATACCAGTTTACAATATCTTCCATAAAGCTCTTCCTACTGGTTACAAGACAATATCAATAACAACAATATCAACAATACCATAAATACCATTACTGATTCAATTGACATCAATGACAAAATAACATATCATTAATGTAATTTTCATGCAAATACCAACACGACTAACATGCACATCATGCGCTCTCATGACAACAATCCTCCTATGGGCTAGCAGGATGTATATCCTAGTTTTCATGTTGTTTCCTTGCGCAATCATTTCTTTTAACCTTCTTGTAGTGTGAGATAGCGGGGACACCAAATCTCCCCATGCTCCTTTTACCCCATGGGAGAACTTGGCCTTAACTTCAGATGCCTTGGGATAGTAGGGGAAGCTCTCTCCCTCTACCATTATGCTACCCTGCAAGCCCATCCTCTCGTTTCCTTTCACACTACGGGGCGATGAGATCCCATTCGCTATGTCTTTATATTTCCTTGTACTTCTTTCTGATGCCCCTTTCCCTCATGCGGGGTGGTGGGGGATCCTTTCTTACACACACATTTATTACCTTGCACAATGCATTTGGCAACTTCTCCCACCATGTGGGGTGGCAGGGAACCCTATCCCCCTCACTGCCTCACTTATCCCATAGTATCCCTTTGAATTCCTCTCTATGCCTTGCTTGGTAGTGGTGGAAAATAATTTCTTCTTTCCCTGCTATCTCGTAGCCATATTAGTGCATCATTGCTGGTCCCATGGGATGGTGGTGAGGCTCCTCCTTTCCCCCATTTTCTTTGCATTGTGATAGTATATTGATTTCTCTTGAGAGTGTGTGAGGTGGCGGGGTATGATTCCCCCCCTCTATCGTCTACTTACCCCTGGTTGTTTCTCATGTGCATCAAAGAGCATGCTGGATGGAGGAAGACAGTTGTTTTTATTTCTTATTTAAATATTGGGCCCATATGCCACACAAGCTTCCACATGGACCAACCACCGGTCTTCAACTCAACATGTCAACGTGGGTCAACTATGGTCAACCATGGTCCCCACTTCATATTGTGTCTTGTTAGCAAGAGCAAGGTCTTTGGCTTACTCATTGGAAGCATCCTGTCTAACTTTGATGTCACACCAAACTCATGTTGTTTCTAGGATTCCAAAATTTCACATCGACATTGCGGAGCTATGGAATTAAACTGGTCGCACATCTCCTTTTATTCACGTAGCCATGCATAGTTCACAACCGTCGATTCTCTGCTAAGCTATCTCTATTTAACTTCACTTGAAAGGCTTGGCATTGGACCCACATCTTCATTGCATGGCTTGAAATCCATATGTTCATTCTCTCATTGGCTCAAATATCTGTCGTGACCTCCTGTAGGACCCCCATGCCAAGTAAGCTGGGTGGGCTATGACATTAAACTCTGTGAGAAATTTTCATTAATCGCACAAGCATACATTAATGCAAGCCATTGATTTTCTACAAAGGGATCCCCATTTACTCCAATTAAGAGACAGGGCAGTGGGATCACCTCGTCCACATGTCCATTAGGTGTCTATTTATTGGTCACCTAGGAGATGACTTGTTCAAGTGGAGTCCTCCTTATCTATTGGCATCCACTACTTTCTATGTGACATTAAATGTGTCACATCAAAAAATCCATGTCACTATAGCACAAAATATCTACAATGAGGCACTTTGGGTCATGCCAAAATGCCATGTTATATTAAACTCCAACCGGGTGCCGATGGGACACACCATAGGTCACACTAAAGAGAGGTTATGTTAGCAAGAAAACAAGCAAGTTACATTGAAAGAAGAACACTATGAACAATACATGGTTAGGGTCATACTAAAGAAGGACCATGTTCCTATATCTCCATGGTTCTGCATATGAAGGAAATCATCTTGCCAAAAGGGCAAGTCTAACTGAAAAGAAGAACCATGTCGCCATGACATGTCTCCCATCACACCAAAGAGGGCATATTAGTGTAACACAAGAGGGCAGCCAAAGGCAAAATAAGTCTTGCCAAAAGGCAAGGTCATGGCAAAAAGACCTTTGTCGCCATATTACCTTAGGCCCCACAAGAACTTGAAGATCCGGTTTATGGATGCCACATAAACACTACCGAGCCAAGAATGAGAGGGCTCACACAACCACACCTCACTCTGTATGACATAACACATGTTGTCCACCTAGACATCTGCAAAAACTCAGCGAACATAGGTTTGACTATCGAGGGTCAGAGGCTAGTCAAAACTCATCCTAAAAACATAATAGTTATTCTATTAAATTTGGATGTGATAGGTCGATAAGAGGTCGGTCTTGCTAACAAACCCTCTCACACTGAAAATCAAGTCTTGTTGCTAAGAAGAGACCTTAAAAACTACCATTCACATGATTTTCAATATTTTACAGCCCATGACACTTGTGCAATAAAGACGACGTGTTATGCACAACTGTGACCAATACTCCCTATAGCTGCATATTGACTAACTAGGCATGTTATCCTACAAAATGAGATTTTGAGCGTCAAAAATTATAATTTCGAACTTGGGCCTTCAAAATTAGGCAAAATTTTTGAAGTCCCAATAAATCACATGGCTTAAGTAAATTAATTAAAATCAATTAACTAAATGAGATTTGGAGGAATAAATGATTTAGCCTTTAGAAGAATGGGTAAATAATTAATTTATTGATAAATTAATTATTAGATTATAGTGACAAATTAATTAAATTTGAGAGGAGTAAAGGTAACATAATTAAATTAATTAATTATGTAGAAAGGATAAATTTATTTATTTATTTTTGGACATCTACATTTTGCCCCTCTTTTATGCAGCGGCAAAATTGGCTATGGGTAAAAGACAAAGGATGGTTCCCCAATGTGAAGTAGTGGGTGGTAAATGCCCCTTTGAGAATTTAACTAGAAAAATGTAAAATTTTTGAGGAAAATTCTTGAAAAAAGAAGAAAATAATGAGGGAGGAAAGAAAGAGGGAGAGAAAGAAAATAAAAAGAAAAGAATTCAGAAGAAGCAAAAGGGAGGATGGAGAAAATGCAAAAAAAGGGAAGAGAGAGGCCCTATATAAGCCATATAGGCCCAGAAAGGGGTCATTGTCACACACACAACTTGGAGAATTTAGAGAAAGCAGAGCACCTAGGATCTATGGATTGCATTCCTCACCATGAGCATCATGCAGAGAGAGTCTGCTTGCACTAGCGGCCACCCAAGTATGTGCCACCAGTATGTACCCTAACCTAACCTTGTGATTTGGTAGATTGGCATTTATTAGGGTATTAATTGGGGGTGGGAAAGTTGGTGGGGTGCAGATGCTGATCAAGCAATCAACATCTCTACCTATGGGGGAAAGGGGAAAAGAGGGGAAAACTATGAAACACCATTTCCGCTTTGCGGAATGGTGCAGGGGACACAATTTTGGTGTCTCCGCTTGAGGGGAAACACTGTCTCCACCTAGGGAGGAAAAGAGAGAAAAAGGACAAAATGGATAGGAATCGAGGGGGGAGAGGAACAAGGTGATAATGAGATGCTCTAATTGTAGAAGTAGGCTAGAATAGGCATAGAAAAATAGCTAATGAGGTGGTTTGATTAGATGAAAGAGGAGTTTGTTGATATAGTTTCATGGGAGCATTGGCCTTCCATGATGGCATTATATAGACAACTTGGAGGAGAAAGTAGGGTTATATTGAACTCGCTAGGACTTGGATTTGTAGTGCGATGGCCTCAAATTCATGTGCATACCCCTATGATGACAACATTAGTTGAGAGGTGGAATAGTGAGACCTATTCCATCCACCTACCTACAAGTGAGGCCAGTGTCGACCTCCTTGATGTATGGTAGATTCAGAAGGTTCTAATTAGAGGCGTGATTCCTGAGTGTAGATTGGATCATGGGGAGGACTACCTACTATGAATTTGTGAGTGTGATGATCTCCCTATGGATTAGATGAGGTTGGTGCTATGTAGGGAAATGGATAGGTAGAGAGGGATTCCTCATCTAGTATTATTCATCTGTAGGTTGATCAATGGTTGGATGATGCTTGATCTGAGTGGGCAAAAATTTTCTATAGGCTAGAGTAGATGTTTGTATTACATTCTTAAGGATGGGATACAGTATGCTTGGGATGTGGTGATGCTAGGATAGTTATACCATGATATGCATATGTGTGTGTACTGAGGTTATATGAACCTCAGTATTGACATCACGTTCCTACATATCTAGGCATGGGAGCATATTGCAATGATGCAACCATTAGGAGTGAAGGATCATTATCCATATATTGATAGGTATAGGGTGTTGCTATATTATACTTAGGTTGGTACTTGCTGGTTCTGGAGACAGATCCTATATGAAATAATAGTATTCACATTGAAACCATTCAGAGATTGTTAGCGTTGGAGGCATGATTATACGCTAGTGTGGGTGCAGACCGAGTGTTGGTTGTTTGGCAGGATGATCCATGTGATTGATCAGTATCTACCCTACTAGGTTGCGAGGCAGTTTGGGCAACAAGAATACATTGTCAGCTATGAGAGAACAAATTATTATATTACTAGGGAGGTTGCAACATGGGGAGATGCAGTGGGTCCATTCATGGTACACTTGATCTGGACAGGGGCAGCCGTGGTGCCATGGGATGAGAGACTAGAGGTTGGGGATAATCCTAGTTGTACAGGTGCATACATTGCATGGTAGGAGGAACACAAGCTAGTTTGGTTGTTAGTGTTGAGGGTGTTGCAGGAGAATGAGAGGAAACCAATAGTGGGGGAGATAGTGGGAGGAGAGGAAGATATGGTTGGTGAGGGAGAGGCTGGAGGAGGGGCTAGGGGTCAACAATAGATGTTGAGGAGGAGGGGGGGGGAGATAGGTACTAGGGGTGGATGTCCCATTATAGATGTAGGCTCTGACAAGATAGGTGAGGGCATCCCAAGGAGAATATTTAGTAGAGGAGGGAGGAGATATGATGGATATATTGGTAGGAGAGGGGGAACAATAGGAACGACATGGAGAGGTGTGGCAGGCCATTCTGGACCAGGTCGTTTTGGACAAGGACATTGAGAGGGTTGGAGTGCAAAGTCTAAAGGACCAGCTGGTAGCAGAGAGATAGAGGGTGGATCAATAGAGGGCTAGAGCCAACAACCTATATAGGCAAAGGTAGATTGGATGAAGGAGGAGGGGGATGTGCTATGGTGTGTTCTAGAGGTGGCCATCTCTAAGCAAGATAGTTTGATGACAAAGGCTAAGATGACCTTATAGTTACTAGAGGTTGCTAGGAGTGGGAGAGTTATTGGACAACTTAGAGAGGAGATGCAAAGGATGGACAAGGGGCTGGAAACCCTTTGGGCGAGGTTGGGTAGATCAAAGGCAGAGGCAATGAGACTCCCAAGGGAGAGGGATGTGGCAAGATGGGCATCATACCTAGGGAAATAGCTAACATTGTTTACTAAGGCTATGGATGAATGGACGGCGATAGAGAGGGCCTTAAGAGAGGTTTAGTATTATAGGAGTCTCTATGAGAGGCTAGTGCCATAAGATCAGTTTGTGCCTTCTTATGTAGATCATACTTAGTCCAGATAGATGTGGACACAGAAGCATGCATTAGGAGAGTTTGTGGGCATGAGAGCTCCTCGACCACCACCATCAGGGCCCTTGGGAGGTGCAGGAGATAGGGAGAGTGTGGTCTAGCACTACATTATGAATATTTGTGACATTTTTTACCCTTTAGGGATATCATTGTATTATGATTGGACTCATTATGATATTTGATATATATAGGAGATGAGATGCAGTTTTGATGGTGCATATGTGTACTTTATTATGGATTGTTTATGCAATTTGATTATGGATATGTAACAGATGATTTCAATTTTATTATTTTATGATTATGATGATGCATATGTGTTGACATGTTTTGTGATACAGGATGGATACCTATATGATATGTATGATTATGATTATGATGCTAAAATGCTTTGGATGCAGGATGCATGCATAATTATTATGCCTATATTATGATGCACTCATGATTTATTATGGTGATATGATGTATGATTCTATATGATGTGTAATGCGAGTATTTATGATGTATGTAATGTTTATTATGATGTATGTACTGGAAGGATGTAATAACACTGTTTACTCCAAATCATCCCTTCATTGCATTTCAAAGCATAGCTCGTATGATAACAATAATAGATGTAATAATGAGAATGCAACTATTATGTAAATTTAATTAAAATGATGGTGAAAATGAAAATGAAAACGAAAAGGCAATAAACATTATCTTGAAAATGTGCACCTAAAATGTTTATTCAATGAAAAAATGATGATGGACACATAATTATGCAACTATAATGCACATGTACATGATGATGAAACTAAAATGATTATGCAACCTAAATGATAATGTGACTATATGAAATGCATGATATTTTGTAATAGGCCAATCATAATACAATGATATAGGACTTAGAGAAAAGAAGAAAAGATAGAAGGTGAATAAATTTGGGTCTCCAAGATAATGCAAAATGGAATGAAAATGCAAATCGATAGATGGGAGTGTGAGTGAGTTGTTGTTGTGTATATGTGGAGAACATACCTAGTTTACTATTTCCAAGGATGGTCTACATCACTGATTATAGCAATTAGAATGTTATGAGTATCTGAGGCATGGACTAGACTATCAAACAATAGGTGTTTCTATGCACACATGCTTGCAAACAACATGATGATGTAAATGCGAGACTGCAAGATTGTACTATTGGCCATTTGGTGGAATTGATTATGTGTTGCATTGATGTTTTGTCATTTATGTCAACACTAGTTATTTGGATTCTTTACCGGCACCCTTCTAGTCCCGGTAGGTTAAGTGGTTTCTGGTTAACTTGGATCTGGTATGATCCCATAGGCTCTGGTATAGTTTGGTGATGGAATTGGCTTGTTCATGGTACTTATAATTATATTTGGTCAATTGGTTTTGGTCTGGTGATTGGATACTATCCTACTTGCTTAGAAGATTGGTTTTTGGTTCCGGAGAGGGTTTCTGTTAGGATAAACGGTGCATAACTAAGAGGGGGGGGTGAATCAGTTGTCAATAGATTATATTAATCAACCCACTTTATAACCTTTAACCAAAGCACATAAACATTAAATATCAAAATAGGAGAAACAGATACCGGTAAGCAATAAAACTTAAGAGTGAAACAAAGAATTAACACAATGCAACCATACCACATAACACCATGATTTGTAAGTGGAAAAACCGGTAAAGGGAAAAACCATGGTGGGAAGCCTACCCACAGTTAGATGATACTTCTATAGAAAGTATGTGATACAATAAGGGGCCTGCACATGCAGGAAGGCACACTGCCTAGAGCGTACTGCTCATTACAAAAGAGTCTCACTGACTATAAAGAGGTTATAACCACCTTAAGATAATTGGACAACAATCCAGAAGGCTGAGCTACCAGAGATAGCATCTACCATGCTTGATTACAGTCCTGATTAAGCTCAATACCGGAGGCCTTTGACCTCTTACTTAAACCCAATTCGATCACCTATGATCGACCAAATCTCCTTCGCATATGATATTTCATTCCACGACCATAACACCTAATCTATAATGAGAACTTACATCAATTTATACAAACCCTAAGGCCTAAACCAATTAGGTCAGCCACCTAAAAGATATTACAATAAGATCATTACATACATCCATATTACAATGATATGCCATGTCGGCTTTACACCAAAACAACAATAACCAATCCATAGAACATCCCAATAATGTGTAGAGAACATGTTAACATGATACCGGTCCATAACCTAGATAGGTACCGGACCTAATCTGAGTCCACCACACCAAAGAGATGTCTCCAATTAGTTGAGGCACGATCAAGGATCACCTTCTGCATCCTGAATTCCATCTAGAAGCTGCACCAACACCACTTGCACATCCTGTCAAAGATTCTCAGTGAGAGCTCTATCGATAAAACCTTAAACCCTTGCCGATAAAACTAGATCTTCTAATAGTAACCAACCATAACATCTAGTGTTGACATCGATGACAAAACATCAATGCAACACATAATCAATTCCTCCATATTGCCAAGAATCTCCCCCTTTGGCATTGATGTCAACACTAGATGTGAAAAACATCTAAGTACCAAGAAATACCAATCAAGTCTCCCCCTATGGAAGATGACCAACAATCTCTTGCATATAGCTCTGAATATTAATAACTCTCCCCCTATGAATAATATCTTTGTAAATTTCTGAATTTATTTTTCACATCACTATCTCCCCCTTTGACATCAATGCCAACAATCTGACAAAAATATCAAAGTAAGAATATAAGCCTCTGAATCTCAAAGCTGACTACTCCTCCTAAGCATAGCACCACTGCATCAACTTGGAGAAAAGGATAAAGCTAATGATGCATACCACACTGATGGTCTACTCCATCAATTAAGTTTCTATCAGAGGGGTAGATACCCCTAACCTTTCTCTCAAATACTCAAATGATTCCTTAGACAGTGGTTTAGTGAATATATTTCCAATTTGTTCTTTAGTGTTCACATAAACCAATTTGACTTCCTTTTCTTCCACTTTGTTCTTCAAAATGTTTTATTTTATTGATATGTGTTTAGTCTTAGAGTGAAATACCAGATTCTTGGACATGTCAATAGCTGCAGAGTTATCACAATATATAACTACTAGTTCACTACAATTTACCTTGATATCCTTCAACATTTTCTTCTTCCATAAGACTTGAGTGCAATTAGTTGTTGTTGCAAAGTATTAAGCTTCTGTAGTAGATAAAGAAATGCATGACTATTTTTTGTTGATCCATGAAACCAATTTATTTTCAAGAAAGAAATCTCCACTAGAAGTGCTCTTCATGTCATCAGTATCTCCTACCCAATTTGAATTTGTATATGCACATAAAGTAAAGTTATCATCTCTAGAATACCATAAGCCATATTATGTTGTTCCTTGCAAATAGCAAAAATATCCTCTTTACTACACATTCATGATTTTCTTTAGGATTACTTTGATATCTTAAAACAATACTTACTGCATTCATAATATTTGGTCTAGTCTGAGTTAGATATAAGAAGCCACCAATCATTTACTTATATCTTGTTGAATTTAGCAGTGCAGATGTGTCTTTGATAGATAATTTCTCACTTGTCACCATAGGAGTACTTACTGGTTTGGAATTATCCATACCAAACTTCTTCAACAATTCCTTTGGATACTTCTTCAACAAACCTAATAAAAATCTCATCTCACCAATCATGGACATTTCAATTTAATTCTTCATATTATTAGAGAATTCCATGCATAGTTTATCTTCACCTCCAAAAATGATATCATCAACAAATACTTCAATAATAAAAATATCATCATCAATAATCTTATAATATAAATAACTATCAGCACTACCTTTAGTAAAACCAAGCTTCAAAAGATATTTATCCGACCTTGCATACCAAGCTCTAGGAGGTTTTTTCAATCCATATAATACTTTCCTTAACCTGAAAACCATATCTTTATCATCTGTCAGTGAAAATCCATCAGGTTGCTCAATGTATACCTCTTCCTCAAGTTCACCATTCAAAAATGTACATTTAACATCCATTTGATAGACCTTATAGTTCTTATATGTTGCATAGGCAAGAAATAGTCTAACAACTTCAATTCTAGCTACAGGTGCAAATGTCTCACCATAATCAATTCCTTCCATTTGAGAATATCCTTTACAAACCAATCTAGCCTTGTTTCTTACAACTTGACCATCCTCATTTAATTTATTCCTAAACACCCATTTAGTTCCAATAGAATTCTTATTTTTAGGCTGGGGAGCTAATGTCCAAGTCTCATTCTTCTCTATCTGATCTAATTCATCTTCCATAGCCTTTAACCAATGTTTATCTTTACAAACTTCAATAACAAATGCCAAATCAATTTGAGAAATAAGACATACCTATTCATTTGCCAGTCTTCTTCTTGTCATAACTCCCTTGTTCCTATCTCCAATGATTTTATCTTCAAAATGATTTAACCTTACATACCTTGGTGTCTTCTGAACTTCAGGTTCACTATTCTGATCATCAGTCACAGTTGAATTTTCTAATTGTACTGGTGTAACTGTCTCAATGTGTTGTACTGATTGAGGCATTGTTGGTTCAATTATGATCATTTCCACCTTTTCTTTAAAGATCTTGAATTTCTCAAAAGCTTCAGACTTCTCCCTGAGAAAAGTCACCCACATCATTCTAGAATAGTCATCAATTATCAGTGTGAAATGCCTATCACCTTGAAATCTTCTAGTCCTTGATGGACCATATTAGTCAGTGTGAATCAAATCAAGCACATCATTAGATTTATCATGTATTCTCTTAAAAGAAGTTCTAACTTGCTTTCCCAATTGACATTCCTTACATACTAAATTATGAGGCTTTATAATCTTAGGTATATCTCTAACTGCCTTTGTTGAACTAATCTTAACAATACAATCAAAATTGACATGACACAACCTCTTATGCCATAACCAACTCTCATCAATATGAGAAATCAAACATGTCTTATTACCAGTGTTCAAGTGAAAGATATTACCTCTAGTCCGAGTACTGGTTGCAAACTCCAAACCAGTTTTGTTAATGATTTTGCATTTTCTATCTTTAAATTGAAGTTGGAATCCCTTGTCCACCAATTGACCAACACTTAAAATATTATGCTTTAAACCTTCTACATAATAGACATTTTCCATATTATGCTTTCCATCTAGAGAAATAATGCCTCTACCTTTGATCATAAATGCTTTGTCATCTCCAAATCTGACTTGACCGCCATTGTATTCTTGCAGGGACAATTTTTTTTTCTATCTCGAGTCATATGATGTGAGCATCCACTTTCAATTACCCATTCATCCTTGTATTCAACTTTTGCTGCCAGGGCCTTTTCTTTATTCATGATAGCCGGTTTCGGTTCATCTTCCTTTAAAGCATATAACACCCATTCCTTTCCATTATCAGATCCACTAGAAGAGTTTGTCATCGGTTCATCCTCAGAGTCATCACTTACTCCTTCCTCATTTTCTATGTAGCATTGTTTACTTTTCTTGAATCTATATTTGTTCTGATTAGGTTTAAACGATTTCTTAACTCTTTCTTCAAATCTTGCATTCCTTTCAGGACATCTAGATGCAAAATGACCAATCTTATTATATGCAAAACATTTAAAAGGTACTTTTATTTCATACTTACTTCCTGCTGGTCCTTTAGGTACTCTTCTAGCAAATAAGGCTTCAAGTTGCTCAAATTCTTCATCCTCTTTCCTCATTACTTCCATTTTTTTTGCATAGAAGGCTTTCCAATCACTTTTTCCAGTAGATGATGATGCATGAAAAGAAGGTTCAAACTTTACATCTTCGGAAGGTCCAAATTCTTCAAGCTCAAAAGTAGATAATTTGCCAATTAGAATGTCTCTGTTAACTGAAGTGTTTTCCATTGTTCTCAATTCATTAATTGCAGTTGCCTTCATCTTGTAAGCTGGTGGAAGGGCTCTCAAGACTTTGGAAACTATTTCATCTTCAATCAGAGATCCTCCACAACATTGAATTCCCATGACAATCTCATTTACTCTTTCCATAAATGTAGCAATTCCTTCATTATCTTCCATCTTCAAGTTCTTATATCTTACCCGGTAACCATCAAGTTTAGCAATTTTGATACTAGGATCACCTTCACTCAGAGTTTGCAATTTATCCCACATAACCTTTTACGATGATTTATCAATCAATCCTATTATTTTCTGATCAGTAAGTGCACACAAGAGGGCTTCTCTAGCTCTGCAATCATTTTCAATATTCTTGTCCAAGTCTACAGAAGTAGGATTGCCAGATGCCGGATCATAAGGTGTATATCCTTTCCAAGACATCTAAGATGAGTCTCCATTTGGATTTTCCATATCCCATAATTTGTTCCATCAAGCTTAGGGATTTCTCTTCTGAAAATAGTTGCTGATGGATTTGAAGTATTAGCTGCCATAGGATCTACCTCAAGCAGTTAAGCTTCTACAAAATAGAACCAAAGATCTGATACCAATTGTTAGGATAACTAATGGATAAATGAGAGGGGGGGGGGTTGAATTAGTTGTCAACAGATTATATTAATCAAACCACTTTATAACCTTTAACTGGAGCACATAAACATTGAATATCGGAATAGCAGAAATAGATATCGGTAAGCAATAAAACTTAAGAATGAAATAGAGAATTAACACAATGCAACCATACCACATAACACTATGATTTGTACATGGAAAACCCAATAAAGGGAAAAACCACTGTGGGAAGCCTACCCATAGTTAGATGATACTTCTCCTAAAAGTATGTGATACAATAAGGGGCCTAGACATGCAAGAAAGCACATTGCCTAGAGCGTACTGCTCATTACAAAAGAGTCTCACTGACTACAGAGAGGTTATAACCACCTCAAGATAACTGGACAAAAATATAGAAGAATGAACTGCTAGAAATAGCATCTACCATGCTTGATTACAATCTCGGTTAAGCTCAATATCGGAGGCCTTTGACATCTTACTTAAACCCAATTTGATCACCTTTGATCGATCAAATATCCTTCGCATATGATATTTCATTCCACAACCACAACACCTAATCTACAATGAGATCTTACATCAATTTATACAAACCCTAAGGCCTAAACCAATTAGGTCGACCACCTAAAATATATTACATTAAGATGATTACATATGTCCATATTACAATGATATTCCATGTCGTCTTTAGACCAAAATAAAAAATAACCAATCCATAGAACATCCCGAGAATGTATAGAGAACACATTAACATGATACCGGTCCATAACCTAGATAGGTACTAGACCTAATCTGGGTCCACCATGCCAAATCGATGTCTACAATCAGTTGAGGCATGATTAAGGATCACCTTCTACATCCTAAATTCCATCTAGAATCCGCACCAACACCACTTGCACATCCTATCAAAGATTCATCAGTGAGAGCTCTGCTGGTAAAACCTTAAAACCTTACCGGTAACACTAGATCTTCTATCAGTAACCAAAACCCATCTATCAGTAACCAACCATAATAGCTAGTGTTGACATCAATGAAACAAAATAAATTCCTCCAAATTTCCAACAGTTTCACCGACAAAGATTTTGATGGAGATCTTTGATGAATTGCATAAGTGGTGTTGGTGCAGCTTTTGATGGAGTTTTAGGATGTTGTTGGTGATCATGTTCGAGACTTGGTATTTGGAGATCATTCCTGAAGCATGTGGACCTATACTTGGTCCTAATTTATCTAGGTTATGGACCGACTTTAATGTAACGTGTGGATAGGACCTATTGATATATTTCTGGGATGTCTTATTTGTTGATATTACTTGTTTGGTCAAAGGTTGGCATGGTTTGTAATTATGTAATTGGTTTATTGTCTAGTGGCCGACCTGATTGTTTATGGTTGAGAGTTTGTATATATATATGTAAGATCTCATTATAGATCATCATGGTTAATGTAAGAGGTCATGGTCAAGGAATGTAATGTGCGAATAATATAATATCATTTAGGCAGTGGAGTTGGTTGATCATTGGAGATCAAATTGGGTTTATGTAATAGGATTTAGTCCTCAGGTATTGAGCTTAACCGAAACTGTACTCAAGCATATGAGATGCTATCTTTTACAGTTCAACACTTCTCTAGATTGTAGTCTGGATTTATATGTAGTCAGTGAGGCTCCTTTTGTGATGAGCAGTGTGCTCTAGGCTATTGGCCTTCCTACAAGTGCATGCACCTTTATTGTAATTCACATACTTACTACAAAAGTATTATTTGGTTGTGGGTAGGCTTCCCACTGTGGTTTTTCCCTTTACCGGGTTTTCCACGCACAAATCTTGGTGTTGTGTGGATGGCTTTTATTCTGTGATTATTGTTTATGCGTAATTGATTAAATTCTATTTTGGTATTATTGTTTTGGGTTTCGGTATTAAAGTTTTAATTGTTGAATGTTCCTATAATAAAAAACAACTGATTCACCCCCCCTCATAGTTGTCTTGCGGTTATCTGAACTATCTAACAATTGGTATCAGAGCTTTGGTCCTCTCTACAAAAAGCTTAACCACTTGAGGAAGATCCTATGGGGACTAATAGTTCAAGTTCATCCAGTTCTTCTGGAGCTATGTTTCGAAGGGATATTCTGAGGCTTGATGGAACAAACTACACAATATGGAAGATTCAGATGGAGACTCCTTTGAGATGTCTTGGCATGGAGATTTAGGAGATCACATAGAATGGTGTCACACCCTATAATCTGGTATCTAGCAATCCTCCTCTGACAAACCTAGACAATGAGCTTGAGAATGATTGTAAAGAAAGAGAATCCCTCTTGTGTGCACTTTCTAATCAGCAAATAATGGGATTAACTGACAAATCATTTGGAAAGGCTATATGGGATAAGTTGGAGACTCCTAATGAAGGTGAGCCTATAGTGAAGATTGCTAAACTTGATGGTTACTGGGTTAGATATGAAAACCTGAAAATGGAAGAAAATGAAAGGATTACTGCATTCATGGAAAGGGTAAATAAGATTGTTATAGGAATTAAATGTTGTGGTGAAAATCTAAGTGAAGCTAAAATTGTTTCTAAAGTCCTGAGAGCCCTACCATTGGCTTACAAAATGAAGGCTACTACTATTAAAGAATTAAGAATAATGGCTAATACATTTGTCAATAGAGATACCTTGGTTGGGAAACTAAACTATCTAACATATACAAGAGAAACCCTAAAACATGCCATACCACAAAAAGATACCCCACTTTACACCAAACTAAAGCATACCAAGATAAAGAATCATCCAAGCAACCTTTAAATAGGAGTAATCATAGGACATAAAGATGCAAATTAAAGCAAAAAAGATCAAACCATGCAAATGACATGCACATGGCCAACTGACATCTCTTGCCAAGACTAGGACTAGGATTACAATGATGGTGTTAGACATGGGAGGGATGCATCTCGATGGGAAAAGGTAAGTGATAGGACTGATTAGGAAACATAAGGAGATGGTTGGTGTGCATAAATATGGATGTGAAATTGGTTGCTAGGATTTGGTTAGGCTCATGCGGATGGATATTTGGATGATGCGCAAGTCAATAAGAAGCTTAGTTTGTTGGGATGAAATCTTAGAGGATAGGGGAAAGCTTGGTGTGATGGGATGAAAGCTCAGCATATTGGGACATTCCTTATTCATAGTTTGAACAAAAACTCATCATCTCATGAAGGATGAGGCAAATGTAAGTGATGATGTATTGGCAATTTGGAGTAATTGATTATGTGTTGCATTGATGTTTTTTTATTGATGTCATCACTAGCTATTTTGTTGTCTACCGGCTTCCGGTAGAGTGGTTGGATTATGATATTGATCTAGAAACCATCTCTAGTATTCTCCGATTTGGTTCAACTTGTGGTATTGGCTTGGATTGGCTATTTATGTGTTCCTGATGCATATCACATTTAGTGGGTTCAGGATTTGATGATCTGGATGCTATTATTTGTTCTAGTAGAAATTTTGGTCACTGGTAAGGGTTTTACCGGTAGTACTTTGATGAAGAACTTTTGATGAATCTGATAAGTGGTGCTCATGTGGCTTCTAGAAGGTTATCAGGATGTTGATGCTTATCATGTTCATGTTCTAGTTGATCATGATGTTTCATTTAGCACTGGACCCATTCAATGTTATTCTGTTAGGTTATGGACCAGTTTGTGTAACATGTTGGTTGATGCTCTTGATGCATCACCGATTGGATTTATTGTTTGGATTATGTTTTTTTGGTCTTAGGCCAACTTGGTTTATCACTTGTTTGTGGGATTATGTAATGGATCTATTGTATTGTCTTTTAGGTGTTTGACCTAATTGTTTAGGTCTCGGGTTGGTAAAAATATGATGTAAGATATCTTTGTAGATAATATATAACTTAGGAGTGGGATATAGGATTATCTGTGTACAAATAATGTTGTAATCATATGTAGAGGTTTTGATCAATAATTGGTGATTGAATTGGGTTTGTGAAAGAGTTTTAATACCTTCGGTATTGACCTTAACCAAAATTCACTCGGGCATAGGAGATGCTATTCTTGCAGTTCACTCATATTTTTAGATTGTAGTCTAGATTTATTTGTAGTCAGTGAGGCTCCTTTTGTGATGAGTAGTGTGCCTTCCTGCATGTGCAGGCCCCACTTATTGTAATCACATACTTTCTACAAAAGTATTATCTGACTATGGATAGGCTTCCCACCATGGTTTTTCCCTTTACCGGGTTTTCCATGTACAAATCTTGGTGTTGTGTTATTGATGGTTGGTTAATTATTTTGTAATTTATTTTTATGCTTAACTATTACATCGGCTATTCTGGTATTTGGTTTATGCATTCTAGTAGAAGGTTTTTGTGACCTTAAAGTTTTATAATTTGTTGACAACTAATTCACCCCTCTCTTAGTTGTCCATTGGTTATCCTAACAATTGGTATTAGAGCTTGGTCCTCTTTTGGAGAAGCTTAACTGCTTGAGGAAGATCCTATAGCAACTAATAATTCAACTGCATCTATTTTCTAGAGAGAAACCCCTAAGATTGATTTGACAAATTATAGAGTATGGAAGATTCAAATGGAGACTCATTTGAGATGTATTGGGAAATAAATTTGAGAGATCATGGAAAAAGGCTATACTCCTCATAATCCGGCATCTGGCAGTCCTCCTCCGGCAAGCTTGGATAAGGACATTGAAAATTATTGTAGAGATATAGAAGCACTCTTGAGTACACTATGTGATTAGAAAATTATGGGATTAACTGACCAATCTAATGTGAAGGCTATATGGGATAATTTGGAAGCTTTGAATGAAGGTGACCCTACTGTTAAAACTACTAAACTTGATGGTTACTGGGTAAGGTATGAGAACCTGAAGATGGAAGAAGATGAAAGGATTACTGTTTTCATGGAAAGCATTAATGAAATTGTTATGGGAGTTCAGTGCTGTGGTGGATCTCTGAGCGAATATGAGATTGTTTCTAAAATTTTGAGAGCTTTGCCATCAGCTTACAAGATGAAGGCTACTACAATTAATGAGCTAAGAACAATGGATAACACTTTTGTTAACTAGGATACTTTGGTTGGAAAATTATCTTCTTTTGAGCTTGAAGAATTTGGTCCTCAAGGAGCTGGAAAAACTGAATCTTCTTTTCATGCACCTTCATCATCAACCGGAAAGAGTGACTAGAAAGCTTGATATGCAAAAGAACTAGATGAAATGAAGAAACAAGATGAAGAGTTTGAGCAACTAGAAGCCCTATTTTCTAGAAGAGTACCTAAAGGTCTTGTTGGAAGTAAGTATGAAGGAAAATCAGCTTTTAAATGTTTTTCATGTAATAAGATAGGTCATTTTGCAGCTAGATGTTCTAAGAGGAATTCAAGATTTGAAGAGAGAGCTAGAAGATCTTTTAGGCCTAAACATGATTATCAAAACAAGCATAAAAACAAGAGAAACAAAGACAAATCATGTTACTATGTGGATGAGGAAGGTGTAACTGATTCTGATGATGAACTGGCACAAGATTCAACTAGTGGATCTGCTAGTGGTAAGGAATGGGTATTTTTGGCTATTAAGGAAGATGATCTGGTACCTGTTATTTAAAATGAGGAAAAGGCCCTTACTGCTAAAATTGAAGACAAGGATGAATGGGTGATAGATAGTGGTTGTTCATATCATATGACTGGAGATAAAAGGAATTTTTTATCTTTACAAGAATTTGATGGTGGACTAGTTAGATTTGGAGATGACAAAGCATGCATGATCAGAGGAAGAGGAACTATATCATTGGATGGTAAGAATTATACTGATAATGTTTATTATGTTTAAGGTTAAAGGCATAATCTCTTGAGTGTAGGACAGTTGGTGGATAAGGGATTTAAATTACTATTCAAGGATGGAAAATGCAAAATCATTAACATATCTGGTTTGGAGATTGCAACTAGTACATAGACTAAAGGTAACATCTTTTATTTGAACTCTAGTGAGAAAACATGTTTGATTGCACAAATTGATGCGAGTTGGCTATGGAATAAGAGATTGTGTCATGTGAATTTTGATTGCATTGTAAAGATCAGTTCAACTAAGGTTGTTAGAGATATACCGAAGATTGTGAAGCCCTACAATCCAATATGTAAGGAATGTCATTGGGAAAGCAGGTCATAACTTCTTTTAAGAGTATTCAAGATAAATCTAATTATGTTCTTGATCTTATTCATACTGATTAATGTGGTCTTGCTAGAATAAAGAGTTTTCAGGGTGATAGATATTTTATGCTAATCATTGATGACTATCCTAGAATGATGTGGGTTACTTTTCTGACGGAGAAATCTGAAGCTTTTGAAAAGTTTAAAATATTTAAAGCTAAAGTTGAGACAAAGATAGGGTTGAAGATTAAATTCTTAAGGTCAGATCAGGGTGGTGAATTCACATCCGGTGAATTTAACAGTTATTGTGAGAAGCATGGGATAAGTAGACATCATCTACACTACTTTTTCAATTCAAAGAAATGGATCATATTCCTTTCACCATGCAGGGTGAGTCATTCCCCAATTTCACAACACTTCCATTAAACTCTCTCAAAGTGAGAAACTTACTCTGATTACCAGTCATGTGGTGTGAAAAACCACTGTCTATAATCCAATCATGAGAACTATCCATGTGAGAGACTAATGCCTTCTGATCTGATGTCTCTTCTTTAATAGAAACAAAGACAATGTCCTAATTTTCATCTTCTTTAGATTCCTCATTTGCAATTCCTCCATCCATTGTAATGAGACAATCTCTTTTACCTTTTCCTTTATACGTCTTATACTTCTCATGTTTTTGCTCATTATCCCCATTAGGACAGTTAGTAGCAATATGTCCAATCTGGTTGCATGCAAAACACTTCAAAGGCAATTTACCTCTATACTTACCAGTACCTCTGGGTAACCTCTTGGCCAACACTGCTTCAAGATCAATTAGAATATCTTCATCATCTACCTCTCTATTGGATCTAGACTCATGACTATAGCTCACTTCTCTGATTTTCCTTACTGATGGGGTTGAAACTGAGGCTCTAAATGCATATTCCGATCTTTGAACACTTCCATCAAAACCATTTAATTCAAATGTAGTTAATTTACCAATTATGGAGTCAAGAGTTACCTTTTTTTAATCAATAGACTTGAGTTCCTGAATTGCTGTAACTTGGATAGCGTAGACTGGTAGAAGGGTTCTTAACACCTTGCTAACCACTATGGTATCCTCCATTGCACCTCCAACACTTTTGATCTCTCCGACTATCTCCTTGATCCTCTGACCATATTATTGAATTTTTTCACCTTCAGTCATCCGCATATCATCAAATTTACCTCTCAGACTCTCTTCTTTGGAAATCTTCACATGCTCATCACTGCTATAGATATCTTCTAGTTTCTTCCATACTTCATAAGAAGTCTCCAATCCATAAACATTAACATACTCTCAATTAGACAAGGAACTGGTAATGGCCTCCAATGCTTGATTGTTCTTCTGTTTCTCCTTCTTTTGATCATCTCACAAAATCCTACTATACAAGTTATATTTAGTAAAAAAATGTTCCCAATATTGACTTCCTAAACAATTGATATAGATCTTCATCCTATCACTCTAGATTCTATAGTTTTCCCTATTAAACTTCGGACCTTCTTTCTTCATCATGTTCTCCTAGATCTTTTCCTCAAGCTATTAGGCTTAAACACAAGAGGACCTAAAATGCTCTGATACCAATTGATAATATGATGAAACAATAAGGATCCAGTCAACTACTAAGAGGGGGGGTGAATCAGTCAATAGAAAACAAACTAAACTTCCACCAAACTTAATCCCAACTCAAAAACAACTTGCTAAACGAACTGGTTTAGTCACTGTATCAAAAACTATAACTGCACTATCAAACTTTACCAATTGATCAAAACATCAAGGATACAATGCAACAAATCTGAAACTCACATACCATTTAACCAAAACATTTAACCACTTTACTAACATTAGTAATAGCTCATTTTAGATCACTTCCGATCATCTGAACATATCTAAGTGGATTTACCAGTTAATCATATCAACCATATCAAAACATATCCACAAAATCATTCACCACTTGACACAATGATTTTTCATGTGGAAACCAAAATGGGAAAAACCACGGTGGGGATGAATACCCACAAGTATTTCGAACTCTTTTGAAGTTTTCCCTGTTAGGAGCCAAGCCTTCTTATAAGACTATATAATAATGTCCTATTAAGAATAGATCCAGTTAGGGACCACCTGGTTAAGGGATTGACTACAATACCCTATTAGGAGTGACCTCGGTAGAGGATTTCAAATACAAGCTAATGGATCACCTGGTTAGAGGATTTAAACAACATCAAGCCTGTTAAAGCTTACCCAGTTAAGGGATTTAACTGTTGTAATGGTTAGAGAACAATAAGGTCTTTTTTGATCTGGTAATAGCACTATCTTGCTTAGTTAGATCCTTTTTTGCTGCTATCTGCTTTCACAACATTCTACAGACACTCCTTCTAGTTTGACAATAATCACACTACCACACTTAACCAAATTGCCAACACAATTATAAACAACTCATCGACCTTAAATAAAAATACAATAGGTCGGTAACACAACACAAAACCTACAAATCTCATAGAGATTACAAACATATTGGTTCAATCATAATCATTGGATTACATAGCAATCAACTACACATTGTTATAGAAAACTACAACCGCTCCTAGATCAGCACACATTGGATCTTGTAGCTCATCACACGTTTTCCACTTCATGCTATGCATTTTCTCATTCCCAATATAAACAGTTATCTTCACATGCCAAAACCACTTTGAAACTCATCACGTGCATCATGCATATGTGGCATCTTCATCTTCAATAATCATTGGTCATAGATCATCACAACTGATTCACCAAGCTCCATCAGTTAGGGTTCAACGTATCAATTGGTTAGGGTTACTGATTGATCACTCTGCTTGAATAACAATACCAATACCAGTTGGCTTCACTGCATTACTACCGGTTGCATTACTACATCATTACCAATTGTAATACAACTTCATTATCGGTTACTATTGACATCAATGACAACACTATACCTCATCAATGCAATCTTCATGCAATGCCAATAAGGACAACCTCTTGTAAGGACAAAGCTCAGGCTTTCCTTTTTGAGCTCTTGTTCATGGACTACCATCTTATCATCTTACTAGTTGGAAAAGTCTATCTCCTATGAGTGACTTGGTGAAAAAATGGTAACCTCCTCAGTATGATCATGTTGTTCATGACTAACCTCCCTTAGAGGTGTTGGTTTGGCATCCCAAGTGGTACAAAAGGTCTCTAAATCATTCCAAAGCATGTCCTCCTCAATGTCTTCCTCACTTCTCTAAGCAAGAGGACTGACTTTAGGCTTAATGAAGCTCTCATCAAGCCTTGATGAAACATCATCAATGTTCTCTTCAATTATAGGCTCTGATTTGAGAATTTGTTTAGCTTGAACAACAACTTCTTGCACAAAATCGTCATCTTCTCCTTCATGTTGATCAAGAATTTTATTTACCAATAATGTATGCACAACTCCTTCATCTTGATCATAAAAAGAAGGAAGTTCATCAGCTATGAAGTTAAAAACTTCAACATTATTACCTTCCTTTTGTTGTCCCAACTGATTTACTGCCATTGAAATGTGCACAGTCTCTTTCCCTTCATCATAGTCCAATACTTCATGTTCTTGCTGTTTTGAAACCATTGCTACAATTGAATCATTTTCAGTAGAAATAAGAGGATCATCGATTGAAGCAACAAGAGATTCATCTTGAGAGGTCTTCTCCTGCTCAATATTTTGTTGCTATAGTTGATGATACTTTATAGCTAAATGCAGGGGATGTACATTTCTAATCTCCTCCCAAAAAAGAAATCTATCCTAATCAATGGGTTTCTCTTCTTCTTCTTGTATGTCAAGGCATGAATTTATTTGTATGGTTCATGGAAGAACCTCACTGGGTGAAAAAGATGATCCTTTCCAACTTGGAATTTGAATGGCAGGAAAGTCATAAGGAGGCTTGAGCTTGTTGCCTCTAAACTTGAGCTAGAAAAATCTTCATCTGCTCATTTTTTGTTGCTAGTTCCTTTGCTAGGTTTTCTTCAAATTGCCTTATTTGATCTTCCAACTCTTTCTCATGTAGATAGGATTGATAAGACCATTCTTCCTGCTTTAACTCAATCTCTCTTTGTTTATCAATTTCATCAAATTGGCTTTGAAAGTGTGCAGCCATATCTTTTAGACTCACTAAATCTGTACATTGAAGCTGAGTACTCTCAAATTTAGGCTGCCAAGGGGCTTGAGTAGGGGTGGGTGGGATGTAAGCATATTGAGTATGTTGGTTATCTATTGTCAATGATTTATTTGGGTAAAAACCAACATTTTGGCTGGTTGGATATTGCTGATAAGATGGTGTAGGAGATACATTCTCATGATATGGAATGTATTAATATGGATTCCCTTGAAAACTTGACATCTATAATCATGTAAAGAGCTGAAAATTAAAATGGAAGAATTCATATAAAATAATACCAACACTTGATCTTTGAAACCAATTGATGAACTTTGAGTCGCTAGGTGTGTGAGTAAATCTTACCTCCAAAGGCTGAAATCACTACTGTTCACACCAAAATAGAATCCAAGGTGGCCTTCTATGAACTTAAAAATGTTCAACAGTCCCACAAGGCATGCCAAAAACTATTGTCATGGGGATTTTCACCCAATGCAAGCTTGAAATTCCTACAATCCCATGACACATGGGACCACTCTCAGGTTGTGGGTATCCAATTGGGAGAGTAGACCTCCAGATTATAGGCTGGCTTCCTATTAGATCACCTAATATTAACTTAAATCCTGTAAAAAGGGATAAGAGGATACGTATAAAAGTAAAAATTAACTACTAGGTGATCAACCAATCATTTAAAATGACTTGCAAATGCTTACAAACCTCACAAAATACTCAGATAATGAAGCTATTTCTGACACGGCTTAAATACACATACTTGCAAAAACAATTTTCATGAAAGGTCATTTTCTTAATGTTCACAAAAGGAGAACAATGATGTTCTCACAATTCCGATGCAAAAGAATCACTTACACAATCAGAAACCTGCACTATAACATGTACCCTTTATCCTAAGCATCTGAAGAAACTAAGATAAAATGAAGGATTCTATGGAAGAAACAAAATATTTTAATCAAAATGCTTACAAACATAACACTTAGACAAAAGGTATCAAGAAGGAACTCAACTTCAATATTGAAAGTAACGAGTTTTTTGCATTAAAAATCTAGAAAAAACTTATAAGAAATGAGTTACAAGAGCATGAATATCTACTGCTACATAAGTACAAACTTTAGAACTCTCCCACTAGAGACTGACAAAAAGTCACTCATACATCAAGCTTTCCAAATTAAAATTTCAAATTTTTGCTCCAAAAATGATGAGTTGTCACAACCTCCAAGTATTCCCTCAAATCATGCAAATGACTGAAAGAAATCTCCTCTCAAAACTACCAAAAAAGTTGTCAAAGTGAACAAAAACTCTTTGACTCAGATGTAAATAAAAATCCCTCCAAATTAGGGATATAACTGAAACAATCTGTTAGGTCTCAGAGACAACTAAGAGGGGGGGTGAATCAGTTGTCAAATAAATTCAAACCAAAAACAGATTAACCAACTTAATGCTTAATACCGGTAAACTAGTCTAATATGTCGGTAGATAGTTTTAACAGTTAATTGCAATACCGGTAAGGATTAATGCATGAAACAAAAAGACAAAGTCATCCACAACACATAACATCAATATTTGTATGTGAAAACCCTGTAAGGGGAAAAACCACGGTGGGAAACCTTACCCACAATCAGTTGATACTACTGTAGATAGTAAGTGTATACAAATGGGGTCTGCACATGCAGAAAGGCGAAGCGCCTAGAGCTCACTGCTCAATCTCAAAATGAGAGTCACACTGACTACAGTCAGATGGTTAAATCCAATAAGAATGTACTGCTCAAAATAGCATCTTCATATGCTGGATTCAATACCGGTGTAGTTTTGATTGTCTTCTCAAAAACCCTCCTTCAATATTCAAATGATGTCTTTATGTATAGCTCTACTTATTCTCACATATACCTTCACACAATCCTTTTTCGCATTCCACTTTTGATCTTACAAATAAGATCTTACATTTATACCAAAACCTAGGACCAATTTTAGTAGTTCGACTCTAAAGGATAATACAATAAAATTAATTTACAAATCAATTAATACCCGATGCAATAACCGATTCAATATGTCAGCTTAATGCATTTACAACAATAATAAGTCTTCTCCATAGTGTGCCATGCTGATTTGGAAAAGATAAACCTGCCGGTGTAACCTGGACCTATTTGCTGGTAACAGCAAATATGCAAATGCTAATATACCTGCAGCATCGTAAATTGTACGCACTTGCTAGGGTGGTACAATTTCACACCTAGTTTAGCACCTGCCTTGGTGCATTTACATTTTGCATTGCATTTCTCCTTTAGCACTTAATTAATCAAATTAATTAGGTCTAAGGTCCTATTTCATCATCCTTCACATCATAAAGTCGGGCCCTTTCATTAAAGTGTGCCCCTTTTCATTTTTACATCATTCAATCAAAAACCCTAATTAAGTCCTATTTTGAACTTGGGGGCTTGATTTTGGGGGTCAAAACATCTCGAAATCACCTGTAACTTCGAGATTCTCTCTAAAATCATCATATCTGACGACCCTGAAAATTTGGTGAAAAGTTGTCGGGACCATGGCACCCGGAGTGCACACGGTCCTGGACATTTTTCCTGAAATTTTAGGAGCATGATCCAATCATAAAATAAAACTTAACCCCAAGAAATTGGCGGGATATTCAATCTCTAGGTCAGCCAAAAGTTGGAATTAAGACCTAGGGTTTCATACATAAGAGCTCTCTTTCTTCATTAGAAAGGATCCGGATTTTTGTTTTCAGGAAACTCATAAGCAGCGAAAGAGCAGATCTTTGAAGACTTCAACAACATTCAACATCCCTCTATCAAGCATTTATCAATTCCATTCATCTATTTAGGGCTTGGAAGACATTGAAGAACAATAGGAGATTACCGACTGAAGATTGGCTTGTACCCCTCCCTTGGGGGTTGGGTATGATTTCATGTTGTTTTCATGTCTTTGCATAAGCTTCAATATATCATTTATTCATGCTTTAGATCACTTTGCATCTTGATTTAGAGCATTTACATTATCATTTACATTATCATTTACAAGCAATTAGGGTTTACTTTCTAGGTTGCTCTAGTTTGCTTACTTGCATTTTAGATCTTGCACACACACAAGGTCTGCACACACATTAGTTTTACAATACAACTTGGCTATTCGTCGAGGTTGAAATCATCGAAGCGGGGTTTGACTAAGGAAAAACCATATATAGCCGCCCACCATACCCTTTTCAGATATAAGTGCAGGTTTTAGGACTCGGACGATGCCGCAGGTTGCAGATCCGGGAAAAGCAGGTTGAGACAGCACTCCACACCAAATTGCAGAGCAAAAGACCAGGACAGGGGTGTGGGGTGCCCTGGTCCTACCAGGATAGGGGTGCTGGGTGCCCTGGTCCCTGGGACAGAGGCGCTGGGCGCCCTGGTCCTCCTGACAGACAGCATTTCCGACAGTTTTCCAGAGTGCAAAACAGCAGTTTCAGGTGCAGTTTCCGGGACAGAATCAGGACAGTGGCGCCCGTGCCCTCGTCCCGAACATTTTCACTCAGATTTTGACTCTGGGTACACATCTGCATTCTTGTTTTGTCCTTATGTTTGCAGCTTTCCATTGTTTAAGTTCAATTCTGCAATCTTGTTATTAGTTCATACATACATTTTGGGATTAGGACTTGAACTCGCATCATTTTATCTTTCAATTTCAACAAAGGAATAGAAATCCTAATAGGTAGCCCGTGGCTCTCTCTTTCACAAAAATATGTAGCCAATTTTGTGATACCTCTAGGCTCTTTCGTATTCCGTAATGTGTGTCAAAAGGTAGGATTAGGGCATGTTAACCTAGTCTCACTTTTTCCCCTACACATTTTGGTGAACCCGACGTGAATCTATCATTGCTTCCTCTTGCATTGCATTTGTTAGATCTAGATCTAGATTTATTGTGTTTTCATTTCATTTTTCATTAAAAAAAGAAAAAAAAAAAGAGTGTGTTTCTTTGCATTGTGTGTTTAAATTTCATGCAACTTTTATTTCAAAATGTCAGACTTTTATTTGCAAAATGTTCATGCTTATGATGATTATTATGAGTATAGCCAAGGTGAATTAGATGAAGCTTTAGATGAGTTTTTGAACCCTAAAGATGCCAAACCTTCATTTTACCAAAGACTCATAAACCTTGTTACTATGCCATTTAGGTGTGATGAGAAAGATAAGTCGAATGGTTCCTCTCAAGGGTACATTCCTATCAACTCTTCCACTAAATCTAGTAACATGGTTGTTTTCAACAATCCCCTCTATGAAGAGATATCTCCTTTTGAACCAAAAGATAAACCTTTTGATAGCTATGATCATACTTTGTTGGATGATTCTCTTGATGACTTTGTGGCTTTATCAAAATCTTTAAACAAGAACAAGACTTCTAAATTGGTTAACATGATAAACTTGAATGAGCATAATAAGCCTCTCTTTGAAGTCCAAGGTGCTTATCCTTCTCCCACCTTTCAAGTTCCTAAATCACCTCTCCTTACTATCCAAGGAGGGTATGATCATGATTCCTTTCGTACTCCGAATAAACCAATCATCACTGTGCAAGGAAAAAAACCTATAAGTCCTTATAGTTATGCCAAGCAAATAACTAGAGAGAGTTATCACATGGTTGCCCATACTTATCATACCAGAAATAATAGGCAACCTAGTCCTCCTCCGGTTACTCCAGTTTCTCTTCCGAATCCTCAACCAATTCTTCCGCAAGCTCCATGTATTTCACAAGTTCTTAGTAAGGAATATGATCTCATAGAACAACTTAAAGCTACCCCTGCTAAGATATCCCTTTGGGATTTGATTCAAAATTCTTCTGCTCATCATGGAATATTACAAGATGCCTTGAAAGATTTGAATGTTCCTCCATCGAATACATCTAGTAATATAGCATCTTTGGTTAACTCTGTGATGAATCCTAAAGCTCAAATTGTGTTTACCCAAGATGAGTTGCCTACTAGTGAAATTCAACTTCAATATGATCCCTTGATGATTGTGGTTGTCATGAAAGACACTGCTATAAGACGAACACTAGTAGATAATGGCTCTGGTCTTAATGTGTGTAGCATTAATCTTTTGCATAAGATGAATGTGGATACATCCCTAATTGAGCCTGACTCTCATCCTATTCGAGGCTTTGATAATGTGGCTAAAACTTCATTAGGTACTATCACGTTACCCGTCGCAATGGGGCTTGTTACTTTGCCTACTCCTATCCATGTTATGTCGGGAAATCTAACATACAACTTGTTATTAGGGAGACCTTGGATTCATAGTATGCAAGCTATCCCCTCTACATTGCATAGACAAGTTAAATTTATCTATAACAATAAGACATATACCTTGATAGGTGATACTAATTTCCAAGCTTGTTTACAAACATCTACTTCCAAAGGGGGTTCTTCTAAGCCGTCCTCGTCTAGTGATGACTCTTTAAACAAGATACCTATCGATGAATCCTTGCTCTCTGATGATCAAAATTCTTTGGATGAGTCTGGAGCTCCCGAAGAAGATTCTTCTCGACTTGAATCTACACCTAAGAAGGATTTTGATCTTGAGAAGGTTCTCGCAGAAGACGATTGGGGATCTCTTGATTTTAATCCTACCTTTGTAGGTGAATATAAGGTTCCTTCTAGAGAGCATAAAGTTGAAAAGAAGGAAGAAGCTAAAAATGAATCAACATTACCTGAGCCTATGAGCAATAATTTTGTGGTTGCTTCTCAAACTTCTTCTCCTCACACCTCTAATTCTGAAGAGTTTGATTCTTTGTCTTATGAAAAACCGCCTTCTCTTTCTGAAATGGCTGATCGTTATGGTCGTGGTTTTCACATTTTTGCTAAACATGGGTATCATGGAAATGGTTGTGGCGCTCACGAACAAGGGATAAAGGTTCCTCTAGAGAATAATCTTCACAATTATGCCTTTGGACTTGGCTATAATCCCTGCAAGCGCACTAAAGCTTCTAAGAGACCATGTATTAGTGTTAATGCTATTTCTACATCTCTATCAATGCAACACCCCGAGTATATTGATGAGGATCCTTCATGTGCCTGTGCTTTGGATGTTTTCCCTACCGATGATGCTTTAGCTGAGTTTTTAGGAGCATATGATACTCTTCCTCGTTATCATCACAATAGGGGACTCCCTTATTGTTTGAACACTGAAGCCTATTTTGGAAAAGAGATTGATAATGATGAGATTGTGAAAGAATTCCCTCAGTTAAAGGATACTCCTCAACAAAGTAATCTTCTCATAAGTGACACCACTGATGTTAAGATGGATCCTTGTAATGAAGAAAAAGTTATTAAAATTGGAAAATGTTTGGATGAAGAGGAACAAAAACAATATGAAGATTTATTGCATGAATTCCCTGAGATCTTTGCTTGGACATACTCTCACATGCCTGGTATAGATCCTAAGATTGTTACTCATAATATTGTCTTAGTTCCTGATGCTAAGCCCGTGAAACAAAAGATTCAAAAAATGAATCCTAAGGTGGCTCTACTTGTTAAGGCTGAGATTGAAAATTTATTGGAGGCTGGATTTATCTGCCCTATTGATTATTCCCCATGGATTTCAAATATTGTCGCTGTGGCTAAACCAGATAATAAAATAAGAATGTGTACCAATTTTCAAGATTTAAATAAGGCTTCTTTAAAAGATGATTTCCCTCTTCCAAACATTGACATGATAGTCGATTCTACGGCAGGACATGCCTTGTTATCCTTCATGGATGGTTTTTCAGGATACAATCAAATTTACATTAACCCTCAAGATCAATTCAAAACCACTTTCACCACTCCTTGGGGTACGTTTTGTTGGATAATGATGCCTTTTGGACTTAAAAATGCCGGTGCAACTTATCAACGAGCGATGACCCTTATCTTTCATGATTATATGCATAAGATTTTAGAGGATTATGTTGATGATATTTTGGCCAAATCCATTCTTCGCATAGATCACATTAAGATCCTTCGTCAAATCTTTGAAAGGATTCATAAATATCACATGCGCTTGAATCCCCGAAAATGTGTTTTTGGTGTGGATAGTGGAAAACTATTAGGGTTCATAGTTTCGCATCGTGGGATTGAGGTGGACACTAAGAAAATAGATGCTATTGTCAACATGCCACCTCCTAGAAATGTGTCGCAACTCAAAATCTTACAAGGAAAGATTCAAGCTATTCGTAGGTTTGTATCTCAACTTGCAGATCGTACTTTTCCTTTTACTCAACTTCTCAAAAAGAATATCACTTTTCAATGGAATGAAGATTGTCAGCAAGCATTTGAAGATTTAAAAGTGTATTTGGCTAATCCTCCTATCCTTCAACCTGCCAAACCTTCTAAACCATTCCTTCTTTATACAGTTGCTTCCTCTCATGCTCTTGCGGCATTATTGGCACAACATGATAAAGATGGTAAGGAGTGTCTAGTTTATTATATAAGTCGTACCTTACTCGATTATGAGACTCGATATTCTGCGATAGAAAGACAATGCTTGGCCTTGGTGTTTGCGACTCAGAAATTGAGACATTATCTCTTAAATTCAGAAGTCCACGTCATGGTAAAGTTTGATCCATTGAAGCATCTTTTCTTTAAAACTGATTTATCAGGATGCCTAGCTAAGTGGGTTATGATGTTAACTAAATTTGACCTTAAATTTGTTTCACAAAGAGAAATTAAAGGGTAAGCGTTGACCGATCACCTAGTTGAGGCCCCTTCACCTTTCTCCTTCCCTAACCCTGAGTCTTTTCCTGATGACTTCATCCTTTGTACAGAGAAAGATGAAACTTGGGAGTTATACTTTGATGGCTCTAAGTGTTGTACAGGATCGGGGGCAGGGGTTGTTTTGATTTCTCCTACAAAGAAGTCCATTCCCTTATCTTATCGTCTCAATTTCCTATGTACCAATAACATTGCTGAGTGTGAAGCTCTTATAGCAGGAATAAAGGCAGCCTTAGCTTTGAATATAAAACACATACATATTTTTGGAGATTCTCAACTAATTATAAGACAAGTAACAGGACTATATCAAGCGAAACAAGACAAATTATCACAATATAAAGACCTTGCTATCTCTTTGTTACAAAAATTTGATTCTTACACCATGGAACCTGTTCCTTGAAAAGATAATCAACATGCGGATGCAATGGCATGTGTGGCTTCTTTGGTATCTTTAGAGGACCCTATGGTTGATCGTAAATTTGTTATTCACAACCTTATTTCTCTAGCTATTGTAGATGATTCTAGCTTGGTGACATGTTGTGACTTTATAGACTCAGATGAATGGTATTCGCATATCGTAAGATACTTGACTGATGGTACCTTTCCTGATTCGGCTAATAGGAACACTAGGGCTAGAGTTCGCAAGCTGTCTGCTAGATATATCATTCTTTCTAATGTTCTTTACCGAAGGGGTTATAACGGTCTTCTCCTTCATTGTCTTAACAAATCAGAAATCCCTATTGCCCTTGAAGAGGTGCATTCAGGTGCTTGTGGGGGGCATTTTGGAGGCAAATCCTTGGTTCAAAGGTTACTCCGTATGGGATATTATTGGCAAACTATGCAACCGGATTCTTTTTCATTTGTTAAGAAATGTCATCAATGTCAACAACACAATAATCTGATTCATGCTCCTGCCCAAGAACTTCATTCTCATGTAGCTTCTTGGCCTTTCTCTGCATGGGGGCTTGATCTTATTGGTAAAATATCTCCTCCTTCATCTCAAGGACATACTTTCATTATAACCGCAACAGATTACTTTACAAAATGGGTAGAAGCTATTCCCCTTCACTCTACTACTGCTGAAGTGATTTGTCGATTTCTTCTAGAAAACATTATTTCTAGATTTGGGATACCTTCCACTATAATCTCTGATAATGGGACATCATTTAAGAACAAGGACGTGAAGAAATTCCTCGAGAAGTATCATATCAAACATCGATTTTCTACACCATACTATCCTCAATCAAATGGTCAAGCCGAATCATCTAATAAGATAATTGAACAAATTCTTTGTAAAACCGTGAATAAGCATGGTAAGGATTGGAGTACTCAGCTAATTTATGCTCTTTGGGCCTACCGAACGAGCGTACGAATTGCTACCGGAACTACACCTTATAATCTTGTTTATGGTGCTGATGCTATTATGCCTTTCGAATTAGAGATTCCATCACTTAGAGTTTCTCTGAAAGGTATAGTAGATGATGACGCTTATAGAGAACAAAGACTTCAACAGCTTGAGATGCTTGATGAATAGCGTATAAATGCTCTTGAGCATATTCAAGTGTATCACAAAACTCTACAACGAAGCTATAATGATAAGGTTATTCAACGTTCCTTCTCAGTGGGTGACTTAGTGCTCTATGAGAATCAGCGCAATGTGAATTCCTTACCTAAAGAAAAGGGAAAATTTAGTCCTAATTGGCTTGGACCGTATATTGTTATTGAAGATTATGGATCAGGTGCTTACAAAATAGTGGGTGTAGATGGTACGTCTCTTAAAGACCCTATAAACGCTATGCACTTGCATAGATACTATGCTTAATTCCTCATTCCTTATCATTCATCTATTACCTTTCTCACTTCTTCAAAATTGGATAATATGTTAGCAGATCTTTGTTAGAGCAAATGGAATTAAATGAGGTTTTGTTTAATCTATATTGCTTCGTTCCTGACAAGCATGTTTCTTTACTTTATGGTTTGTCTTGAATTCATTTATGTAAATTGCAAAAGATTTACATTTTTTATGTTGGCATATTATACAATATCTTTATGTGTTAAGTTGAATCGTGTCATGTTGTGTTTAAATTCAAATTAAATCACATTAGTTATATGATTCTTAGGCTTAACACATATTTTTCTTCCCTATCATAAATGTAGTACTTGATCAAATATTTTAATTAAGTCACACATGTATCAATTTAATCATGGAGCATTGAGAAATCAATCACATGGAAATTAAATTCAGAACATACATGTACATCTACCAAATGTATTAACTTTAATCAAAATACACATTGTTTTTAGACATTAAAGATAACACGTTTGAGACAAAGAAGCATGTATATATATATATATATATATGTGTGTGGATCAATATACAAAGGTAGGTCACTACACATCCAAAATGCGACCTACCCTACATCATAAGATCATCTCCTATCCCTAGGGCTGGTGGCTGGAGAGTGACGACTAGATGCTCCCTCCTGATCCGGCCGTGCGGGTGGACCCATAGGGGTATACCATGATATAGACCGTGAGTGACTCCGAGAGGAACTCCTACGATCCCTATTCATAAGGATCGCACGATACGAGGTAGCCTCGGCCTGAGCTACTGCTAGATCATGCTGTGCCCGCTGAAGGTCCTCTGATAGAGCTCGCTCTCTCTCCCTCCATATCTCTACCTGTACTCGAAATGGGGAAAACAAATCATCATGCTGACCCATGTTCCCTTGAGGTCTATAAGCAACCTATGAGGAACTAGGGATCTACGCTATCGTAGAAATATCTGTCACTGCTTGTTGGATCAGAGAATGCCACTCCTACACATTAGTTGTAGCAGTAGAACAGATCATGTATTAGTACCATTTTATATCATCAAAAAATCAATCAATCAATATAAACCTACTATACCTGGATCTCCCTCACGCCAGTAGGGATCGTGATATGGTAGCATTTGTGACTGGGAACTACTAGGCTCCCCACGCTCGAGTGATCTATGTGTGATGGGTGCAGGTCTCTGTATTGCCTCATGTTCCCCCTTTTGGGGAATAAGAGGAGGATCCAGGGCTATGGTATCATCTCTTGAATGATGGGGACCTGCATCTGACCCCTCCTCATCATCTCTATCATCATCTCTATCCTCATCCTCGTCCGCATCCTCACTTGCATCCTCGTTCTCCTCATCTCTATCTGTGTCATCATCCTCTTCCTCCTCGGCACTAGGCTGATCCCCTGTGGGTGGATCAGGATCTCCTGCCTCCTCATGACCCTCTCCCTCCTCTGGCTCCTCCGACCTAGATCCCTGATCCTCATCTCGGTCTCCATGTCTCCATGGGCCTGGATGGCCTGTCGAGTGATCTGGTGGAAAGATAGGCTCTAGTTATGATCTCATAAACCATGAGAGATACCTGCGCTGTGCCCCGGGGTCTGTAGCATAATCAGTGACCACATCCTGGTCGGACCCATCTATATCTGTGATCTCAATATCATCTATCATAGGTCTCGCTACTGCTCTGGGTCTGGGAAGGACTCGTGAGTGTCGAGTGTAGATGGGCACATCGGCTGGAACACACTACTCTAGCCCAAAATGCCTTCGTACTCAGTCAAAGTAGAATGGGACTATGATGTGTGGATATCGCCCTTTCAGTAGGCGATTCCTCTGTAAGCATGCTAACTATCTCTCCATCTCATCCCATCTGTGCATCCGTAGATATGGTCTCCACACACTCACCTCAGCTGTCAATCTATCAAATGTGACTCTCCAATGCAGTAGATCTCCAAATCTCCACTCACTGGTAAGTGGATAAGCAAATGCCCTAGGTCGCTCGCTAGTCGCACTCATCGGATAGCCGATAGGCCTGGTGCATGTAAAGTGCTCAAATATCCACACCTGCAGAAGTGTGCATGTCATCAAGCTGCAACCCTGTCCAAAAACATACTCATCGAGGTCATGATAGAGATGTGCAAGCATACTCCGACCCCAGGCGTATACTCTCCTATGTCTCTCCATAGCCCTGATGCACCATGTGAGACCCCCATGCATGTGTGTACCTCACCCATTAGGACAGATGGCTAGTGCAATGATGGCTATCATAAGACGTCTCATGAGGGGCACATCTCCTGTAGGATGTATGAGCCAGCTGACCATGATACGACCTCTTGTCTCACTTGGCATGACTCTCCCTATGCAATATACCTACTCCCTCTGATGATCCTCTACTGACCAATTGGTCACATATGTCATGGTAGCTCCTCTGATTGGTGGGCGAAGAATGTGGTACACATCCTCACGTGTCACTGTCATCTCCCCTACTGGAAGCTGGAACATGCATGTGTTAGGATCCCATCGCTCCATGAGTGCCATCAGCATCGCGGGATGAAATCGAATGGCCGGCATAAGAATCATAGACCATAAACCCACGATCGACAATGTGTCTCTCTCTGCCTGAGTCAGTCGGGGAATCTGATCTCGCAAACTATGAAGAATCTGCCCCGTCGTATGCTCTCTCATGTATGGGAGGCCCTGCAACACAAAAACATAACTATAATCAGTACTAAATCATCAAAATCATTCATGCAAACTATTGAACATCATATGCTAACCCTGACATCTCTCGCCAAGTCCTGATTGGGACCATGGCGCCCTGTCAGGGACCATGGCGCCCTGAAGGGACCATGGTGCCCTGAGGGGACCATGGCGCCCCACAGGGACCATGGCGCCCTGAGGGGACCATGGCACCCCACAGGGACCATGGTGCCCCACAGGGACCATGGCGCCCTGGGTGGGACCTAGGGTCAGATTCCAAGGCCCACAAACGATCATAGAAAGTCAAATGCAGAAAATCAAAAGTCAACATTCAGTCAACTCACCTCGTCCAGTGGCTCGTCATCGATCATGGCCTATCGCAGGATCTCAATCCTTGTGGGACGCTCTGGTCATCGTGAAGGCATGATGATAGCTATGTGGGCTCTGCTACAATAAACAATATTCAGAAATCAACAAAGTGACAAATGCAAATGTCACTTTCAAGGTATATACTTTCATTCCTTTACCTTTACTTTCAAAACCCTAATTTTCCTCTATCACTCATTTCATCATAACTTGAGTTTGGGAGATGCAATTTTTGAACCATTTGTTGCATAGGAATCATATTTTCATTCCCCTACTCTCGGGATGTTCCAAAAAGTGCTCTGATGAAGCCTTTTCAGTGAACATCCCTCATCAATACTCTCTTACACAATTTGTCGTAAGTAAACATGCTACCCTATTTCACCTCCCTAATAAGCAAGTCGAAACAGGGGGGGGCATATAGCTACTCACAAATTTCATCACTTTCCTTAGTAAGTATTAGGTTATTTTGTGATCTAACGTGTGTTTTGTAGGGTGCGGTTCCTAACTATGTACTGTAGATACCGCTGGGGGCTTCGTCCGACAACTTATGGATATATCCTTTTTCAAATGATGTTTACTTTCTATACTTTAGCTTGCATATGCACATAGTACTCATATGACCGCTAAAGTGGGGGCTAAATGTAGCGTCGTAAATTGTACGCACTTGCTAGGGTGGTACAATTTCACACCTAGTTTAGCACCCGCCTTGGTGCATTTTACATTTTGCATTGCATTTCTCCTTTAGCACTTAATTAATCAAATTAATTAGGTCTAAGGTCCTATTTCATCATCCTTCACATCATAAAGTCGGGCCCTTTCATTAAAGTGTGCCCCTTTTCATTTTTACATCATTCAATCAAAAACCCTAATTAAGTCCTATTTTGAACTTGGGGGCTTGATTTCGGGGGTCAAAACATCTCGAAATCACCTGTAACTTCGGGATTCTCTCTAAAATCATCATATCTGACGACCCTGAAAATTTGGTGAAAAGTTGCTGGGACCATGGCACTCGGAGTGCACACGGTCCCGGACATTTTTTTCAAAATTTTAGGAGCACGATCCAATCATAAAATAAATCTTAACCCCAAGAAATTGGCGGGATATTCAATCTCTAGGTCAGCCAAAAGTTGGAATTAAGACCTAGGGTTTCATACATAAGAGCTCTCTTTCTTCATTAGAAAGGATTCGAATTTTTGTTTTTAGGAACCTCATATGCAGCGAAAGAGTAGATCTTTGAAGACTTCAACAACATTCAACATCCCTCTATCAAGCATTTATCAATTCCATTCATCTATTTAGGGCTTGGAAGACATTGAAGAACAATAGGAGATTACCGACTGAAGATTGGCTTGTACCCCTCCCTTGGGGGTTGGGTATGATTTCATGTTGTTTTCATGTCTTTGCATAAGCTTCAATATATCATTTATTCATGCTTTAGATCACTTTGCATCTTGATTTAGAGCATTTACATTATCATTAACAAGCAATTAGGGTTTACTTTCTAGGTTGCTCTAGTTTGCTTACTTGCATTTTAGACCTTGCACACACACAAGGTCTGCACACACATTACTTTTACAATACAACTTGGCTATTCGTGGAGGTGGAAATCACCGAAGCAGGGGTTTAACTAAGGCAAAACCCTATATAGCCACCCACCATACCCTTTTCAGATATAAGTGCAGGTTTCGGGACTCGGACGACGCCGCAGGTTGGAGATCCGGGAAAAGAAGGTCGAGACAGCACTCCACACCAAATTGCAGAGCAAAAGACCAGGACAGGGGCATGGGGCACCCTGGTCCTACCAGGACAGGGGCGCTGGGTGCCCTGGTCCCTGGGATAGAGGCGCTGGGCACCCTGGTGCTCCTAACAGATAGCATTTTCGACAGTTTTCCAGAGTGCAAAACGGCAGTTTCAGGTGCAGTTTCCAGAACAGAATCAGGACAGTGGCGCCCGCGCCCTCATCCCAACCATTTTCACTCAGATTTTGACTCCAGGTACACATCTGCATTCTTGTCTTGTCCTTATGTTTGCAGCTTTCCATTGTTTAAGTTCAATTCTGCAATCTTGTTATTAGTTCATACATACATTTTGGGATTAGGACTTGAACTCGCATCATTTTATCTTTCAATTTCAACAAAGGAATAGAAATCCTAATAGGTAGCTCGTGGCTCTCTCTTTCACAAAAAGAAGTAGCCAATTGTGTGATACCTCTAGGCTCTTTCGTATTTCGTAATGTGTGTCAAAAGGTAGGATTAGGGCATGTTAACCTAGTCTCGCTTTTTCCCCTACACAATACCAATAAACAAAACTCCAAGACAAAGTGTCCACACGATGTCTTCGACATAACCAAGTTTTTTCCATATCATTCCAAGTGTCGGTGATCATTATATCTTTCTAGTGTACCAGATACCGGTGACTGTGCATAAGTCACTTGCTTGCTAGTGAATGTTGCTAATTCTCCAAAGTGCCAGAGTTGATAAGTGTTTAGTAGGTGTTGACATCAATGACAAAACCATACCAAAATACTAACAATATCCCCCTTTGGCATTGATGACAACACAAGATGGAAAAACCATCAAAGTGCCAAAACAGAAATGCCAAGTACCAAAAAAACAAACAATCTCCAAAGAAAAAATCATAACTAGAAATCAAAATATAGATACAGAGAGTAATAATCTCTCCCAAACAACAATCTATCCCCTGGGAGCAAAATGTGTTTTCCTTGTGCTTTTCCATACCAATCTCTCCCCCTTTGACATCAAATGCCAAAGTTATTACCAAGCGAAGTTCATACACAAAATACCAATCAATTTAGTATACCAACTACTCCCCCTGAGAAGTAGCTTCCCATCAAAGTCAGAGTAAAAGATTTCTCTGTTAATTCTGTTGGTTGATGACAATCATCAACTTCCTAAGTCTCTACCGTTGGGGGTATGACTCCAAGCTAGTCTATGAGATATTCATAAGTCTCCTTAGGCAGAGGTTTAGTAAAGATATCTGCAATCTGCTCTTTAGTATTCACATAAACTGTTTTATTTCCTTTGCTTCAACATTTTCCAATAGAAAATTTTGTTTGATAGAAACATGTTTGGTTTTAGAATGTAATATCGGATTCTTAGATATATCAATTGATGCAATGCTATCACAATAGATAGTAATAGGTTCCTTGCATTTTACCTTTATGTATTTCAACATTTGCTAAAGCCATAGTACCTATGTACAGTTAGTTGTTGCTGCAACATATTTTGATTCTGCTATTGATAAAGATGTACAACTTTGTTTCTTACTCAACCAAGAAACTATTCTGTTTCCAAGAAAGAATGCTCTGCCGGTGATGCTTTTTCTATCATCCACATCTCCTGCCCAATTTGCATCTATGTATGCACATAATTCAAAGTTTTCATCTCTAGGATAACATAATCCAAGATTTATAGTGCCTTGTAAGTACCGAAAAATCCTTTTTACTGCTGACTCATGATTTTCTCTAGGATTACTCTAAAATATTGAAACAATACATACTGCATTCATAATATCAGGTCTGGTTTGTGTCAAATATAGTAAACCTCCTATCATAGATTTGTATCTAGTTGGATTAACAGGTGTAGATTCATCCCTTAGTGATAGTTTGTCATTTGTAGTCATAGGTGTGCTTACTAGTTTAGAGTTCTCCATCCCAAATTTCTTTAGTAACTCCTTTAAGTACTCGGATTGACTCAAGAATATACCTTTATCAGTCTATAAAATTTGCAATCCTAAAAAGAATTTTATTTCTCCAATCATAGACATTTCAAATTCTTGTTGCATTTTAATAGAAAATTCTTTACATAATCCATCTTCTCCTCCAAATATTATATCATCAACAAATACTTCTATAACCAAGATGTCATCACTAGTCACTTTATAATATAAATTGAAGTCTGCATTACCTTTAAAAAAAACAATCTTCAAAAGATACTTATCCAATCTTGCATACCAAGCTCTTGGAGCTTGCTTGAATCCATACAAAGCTTTTCTTAACCTGCAAACCATATCTTTGTTATCTGTCAAAGAAAATCCATCAGGTTGTTCAATGTAAACTTCTTCTTCAAGATCTCCATTCAAAAATGTACATTTAATATCCATTTGATATACTTTGTAGTTCTTATGTTCCGCAAAAGCCAAAAATAATCTGACTGCCTCAATTCTAGATACTGATGCAAAGGTTTCATTGTAATCAATTCCTTCTTTATGAGAATATCCCTTACACACTAGTCTTGCTTTATTTCTAATAACCTTACCATCTTCATTAACTTTGTTTCTGAATACCCATTTGGTTCCAATTACATTTTTATCTTTAGGCCAGTGAACTAATGTCCAAGTGTTATTCTTCTCAATTTGTTCTAATTCTTCTTCCATAGCTTTAATCCAATATTTATCTTCACATGCCTCATTAACTGATGATGGTTCAATTTGAGAAATAAGACATACCTCTTCATTGTCCAATCTTCCTCTTTTCATAACTCCTTTATACTTGTTTCCAATTATCTGATCTTCAGAGTGATTCAGTCTTACATACCGAGGTGTCTTTGTTTGCTATTGTTCCTCAGTTACTGTGGAATTTTCAGATGATACTGGGGTAACTAGATCTTCATTCTGTACTGGTGGATTCAGAGTAGGTTCATTTGTCAAAATTTCTATTGCTAGTTCAGAGTCTATATACCTTGAAGTTCCTCTGAATTGTTCATCAATCTTTACATTTGTACTTTCAACAATTTACTGCAATCTTTTGTTATAACATCTATATGCCTTTCTCTTAGATGAATACCCAAGAGATATTCCTTCATCACTTCTAGGATCAAATTTTCCAATTTACTCATCTCTTCTAATATAACATTTACTTCCAAAAATTTTGAAATATTTAAGAGTAGGAGTAATACCAAACCATAGTTCATGAGGGGTCTTATTTGTTTCACCTTTGATGTGAAATTTGTTGAATGTATAGACCGTTGTATGGACTGCCTCTCTCCAATGTACATGTGGTAGGTTTGCTTATGATAACATACTTGTTGCTGCATCCAAGATAGTTATGTTTTTCCTTTCAACAACTCCATTATGCTATGGTGTCCAAGATGCTGACAGTTGTCTTCTAATTCCATTTACTTCACAGAATGTATTAAATTCCTTAGATGTAAATTCTCCCCCTTGATCTGATCTCAGACATTTGATTTTCTTACCGGTTTCATTTTCTACCATTGCTTTGAATAGTTTGAACTTTCCAAGTGCTTCTGATTTTTCTCTAAGAAAAGTAACCCAACACATTCTAGAATAGTCATCAATGATTAGCATGAAATATCTATCACCTTGTAAGCTTTTAGTTCTAGCTGGACCACATAAATCGGTATGAATTAAATCAAGAGCATTATTGCATTTTTCTGGAATACTTTTGAAACTAGCTCTAACTTGCTTTCCAAATTGACATTCCTTGCATACTGTATTGTGAGGTTTGACAATTTTAGGTAAATCTCTAACTACCTTAATAGTATTGATTTTCACCATGCAATCAAAGTTTACATGATAGAGTCTCTTATGCCATAGCCAACTTTCATCAATATGTGCAATTAAGCATGTCTTTTCATTGTTATTCAAATGAAAGATATTACCTCTAGTCTGATTACCGGTTGCAATTTCCAAACCAGTTCTATTCATGATTTTGTATTTTCTATTTTTGAATTGTAACTGAAATCCTTTCTCAGCTAATTGACCAACACTCAAAAGATTATGCTTTAATCCTTCAACATAGCAAACATTGTCAGTGTTATGCTTACCATCAAGAGATATTGTACCCTTACCTTTGATCAAACAAGCTTTGTCATCTCCAAATCTCACTAAGCCTCCATTGTATTCTTGAAAGTTCAAGAATTTACCTTTGTCTCCTGTCATATGATGTGAGCATCCTGAATCAATGATCCACTCATCCTTTACTTTAACTTTAGCTGCCAAGGCCTGTTCTACTGGTTGAGCAGTAGGTGCTGGTTGATCTTCTATTAGAGCAACAAAAACCCATCCATTGTTTGTCGGGTCCTCATCAGAATCATTAGTCACTCCTTCATTAGCAATGTAAGAAGATTTGTCTTTATTCCTCTTAAATTTGTATCTCTGATATTCAGGGTTAGGCTTGTATGTTCTTCTAGCTTCTTCTCTTAGTCTATCATGTCTATCAGGGCATCTTGAAGCCATATGACCAATCTTATTATAGTTAAAACATTTAAAGGGTGCTTTACCTTCATACTTACTTCCAACTGGACCTTTAGGCATTTTCCTTGCAAATAGTGCTTCAAGTTCTTCAAGTTCTTCATTTTCTTGCCTGCTTTCTTCAAGTTTTCTTGCATAAAAGGCTTTCCAATCAGATTTGTCAAATGATGGAGCAGATGATGTTGATGCTTTAAAGGCTAAATCTGTCTTTATAGTAGCAAAAGGACCAAATTCTTCAATTTGAAAAGTTGAAAGTTTTCCAATTAATGTATCCCTAGTTACTGATGTATTAAGCATTGTTCTTAACTCATTTATATCAATGACTGCCATTTTATATGCCGGTGGCAATCTTAAAACTTTTGAAACAATTTCATCCTCACTTAAGGTTCCTCCACAACATTTAATACCCAAAACAATCTCATTTACTCTTTCCATAAAAGCAGAAATCCTTTCATCTTCTTCCATTTTCAGATGTTCATACCTGACCCAGAAGCTTTCAAGTTTTTCAATTTTGACTATGGAATCTCCTTCATTCAGTGTTTCCAAATGATCCCAAATAGCTTTAGCAGTAGACCTATCTGATAGTCCCATGATTTGTTGATCAGATAATGCACTTAAAAGTACTTCTCTTGCTTTGCAATCATTTTGCTCATCTTTAGTCAAGTTGGGTGGATTGGGCTGAGTCTGAGTAGGAGTAGTATAACCATTCTTTGTAACATCCCAGATGTCCTTTCCAATGCAATTTAAATGTGTCTGCATTCTGATCTTCCATATGCCATAGTTGGTTCCATCAAGTTTAGGACTGTCTTTCCTGAAATAGTTAGTAGACATTGGATCTCCTCAAGCTGTTAAACTTCTGCAGAAGAGGATTAAGCTTTGATACCAATTGTTAGGTCCCAGAGACAACTAAGAGGGGGGGTGAATCAGTTGTCAAATAAACTCAAACCAAAAACAACTTAACCAACTTAATGCTTAATACTGGTAAACCAGTCTAATGTGTCAGTAGATAGTTTTAATAGTTAATTGCAATACCGGTAAGGATTAATGCATGAAACAAAAAGACAAGAGTTATCCACAACACATAACACCAATATTTGTACGTGGAAACCCTATAAGGGAAAAAGCCACGGTGGGAAACCTTACCCACAATCAGATGATACTACTACAGATAGTAAGTGTATACAAATGGAGTTTGCACATGTAGAAAGGCCAAGTGCCTAGAGCTCATTGGTCAATCACAAAATCGGAGTCACAATGACTATAGTTGGATGGTTAAATCCAATAAGAATGTACTACTCAAAATAGCATCTTCATATGCTAGATTCAGTACCGGTGTAGTTCTGATTGTCTTCTAAAAAACCCTCCTTCAATCTTCAAATGATGTCTGTGTGTATAGCTCTGCTTATTCTCACATATACCTTCACACAATCCTTTTTCACATTCCACTTTTGATCTTACAAATAAGATCTTACATTTATACCATAACCTAGGACCAATTTTAATAGGTCGGCTCTAAAGGATAATACAATAAAATTAATTTACAAATCAATTAATACCCGATGCAATAATCGATTCAATATGTTGGCTTAATGCATTTATAACAATAATAAGTCATCTCCATAGCGTGTCATGCTAATCTGGAAAAGATAAACCTACCGGTGTAACCTAGACCTATTTGTCGGTAACAACAAATATGCAAATGCTAATATACCAATACACAAAACTCCAAGACAAAGTGTCCACACAATGTCTTCAACATAACCAAGTGTTTTCCATATCATTCCAAGTGTTGATGATCATTATATCTTGTCGGTGTACCAGATATCGGTGATTGTGCATAAGTCACTTGCTTGCCCATGAATGTTGCTGATTCTCCAAAGTGCTAGAGTTGATAAGTACTTAGTAGGTGTTGATATCAATGACAAAACCATACCAAAATACCAACACAATCAAGGAGTTAGCTCCCTCAAAATGCTCCAAGACTGATCCTCTATCCATCTAAACTTTGAAACTGGACTCAAATTGACCATTAGGTGCCCAATCACCTATTTCATCTCCACTTGTTCACAAATATCTCAAGGATAACTCCTAGACTCATGCAATGAACACTAAGGCTAACTAAGCCATTACTACAACTCAAGCCTTTGAAAACTCTTAAAAACCTCCCTTATTTTTATTATCATTCATTTTAAAGTGATTTATAAATTTCACTTGAAATAAAGATTTACAACTTTTTAAAAACGACAAAAATAAGGGAGTTTTTAAAAGAAAAACCTAAAAAAGGTTCATTTAACATAGCCCTAAAATAAAGTGTTTATAAAACACTTACATGAATAAAAAAGGCATCTAAAAGGCCATGACATATACAAATCAATAAAGCTCTTTTGATGATAAATGCAAAAACTTCTCTTCCTTATGGGTTTCATTAGGTTTTGAGCAGCCCTAAATTAAAAAAGCAAAACCCTAGGGTTCGATCTCTGTCTTATTTTGGGACCACTGACATGATGATTTGAAGGATATCTTTATAGAGAAACATCCGGTAAGTTTGATTTCATGTGTTACTATGGATTGTGGTTGATTCTATTGCTTTGTCTGCTTTTTGTTATGACTCTTTTAAGTCAATGCAACCATATTTTCTATATTAGGGCTTCTTGCATCTTTAATGGTAATAAGTTGTTCTCAAATATAAAATGGTGATTTTTCAAAATTTCCTTATGGATGATCTCACCATCAAAGCCAAAACTATGGCTATGATTGTTGTTTATTTTGTTCTGAATGGAAGATCTCTCTATATTATTGCTAGAGTTGACTTTTTGAGGCGGTGACCTTCACCATGGAACATGATTTATTGTGATTTACTGCTACAAAGGCTTTTGAAGGATGGTTTTTTGATGACTAAAAATGACTCTTTGTTGTGAGCATGTAAGCATCATGCCTTAGTTCCATATCTTTCCTTGGGTAAACAGACTTTGATACGTGATCATTGTTATCATATTTATTTGCTCATTTTTGACTAGAAGCTTAATCCATTTCTTGAAGCTCTTCAAACCTCTATTCACTGTGATATTCTATTATGGTGAACCATTCATAACTATAGTCATCCTAATATGAACAAAGACTACAAACATTATTCTTGAAATCCCTATACATCATTATGTTGTTGATAGCTCTGCTCACAATGTTATTTGTTGCTACAATACATTGTGCAGGTGATCATCATCAATGTGAAGGTTATTACACTTTGTTGGATAATAGTCTTCTTGTATCATTGGCTTCAAAAGAAACCAAGTTGTCTCTCTATATCTCTATCACCTATGTATGCATCTTTAGTTTACAAGAGAATATTCTTTGATATTTGGTGTTGATCCATTTGATACCTTCATGTGAATACCATTCCACCATTTGTATCTTTTGTTGGCAGTGGGCCAGCATCCCTCACAAGGATTTGCGACATGGTTTAACAACCTCCTGTGGATTCTATAAGTCTAGTGGTTGTATCGGGCATTGATAGGTCAATATTTTGGAGCAACCACAACCCTATCTTGTAACAATTGATATCAGAGGTTTTTGTAGAATCTTAACTACTTGAGGTAGATCCTATGGCAGCTAATACTTCAAATCCACAGGCAAATATTTTTAGAAGAGAAATCCCTAATCTTGATGGAATAAATTATGGGATATGGAAAATCTAGATGGAGACTCATCTTAGATGTCTTGGCAAGGATATTTGGGAGATCACTGAGAAAGGATATACACCTTATGATTCGGTATCTGGCAATCTTGCTCCTGTAGACCTGGATAAGAATATTGAAAATGATTGCAGAGCTAGAGAAGCTCTCTTGTGTGCACTTGCTGATCAGAAAATCATGGGATTGACTGATAAATCATCGGCAAAGGTTATGTGGATTAAATTGCAAACTCTGAATGAAGGTGATCCTACTATCAAAATTGCTAAACTTGATGGTTACCGAGTAATATATGAGAACTTGAAGATGGAAGATAATGAAAAAATTGCTACATTTATGGAAAGAGTAAATGAGATAGTCATGGGAATTCAATGTTGTGGAGGATCTCTGAGTGAAGATTAAATAGTTTCCAAAGTCTTGAGAGCCCTTCCATTGGCTTACAAGATGAAGGCAACTACAATTAATGAATTGAGAATAATGGCAAACACTTCAGTTAATAGAGACATTCTGATTGGGAAATTATCTGCTTTTGAGCTTGAAGAATTTGGACCTTCTTGAGTTGCAAAGTCTGAACCTTCTTTTCATGCATCATCATCTATCGAAAAAAGTGACTAGAAAGCCTTATATGCAAAATAATTGGAAGATATGAGGAAATATGATGAAGAATTTGAGCAACTTGAAGTCTTATTTTCTAGAAGAGTACCTAAAGGACCGACAAGAAGTAAGTATGAAGGAAAAGAACCTTTCAATGTTTTGCATGCAATAAGATTGGTCATTTTGCATCTAGATGTCTTGAAATGAATGCAAGATTTGAAGAAAGAGTTAAGAAATCATTTAAGCCTAATTAGAACAGATATAGATTCAAGAAAAGTAAACAATTATACATAGTGGATGAGGAAGGAGTAATTGATGACTCTAAGGATGAACCAGCAACAGACTCTACTAGTGGATCCAGCAATGGAAAGGAACGTGTGTTCTATGCTTTAAAAGAAGATGGAACGGAACCAGATATCATGAAAGAAGAAAAGGCCTTAGCAACAAAATTTGAAGACAAAGATGAATGGGTAATTGATAGTGGATGCTCACATCATATGACTGAAGATAAAAGAAAATTTTTGTCCCTGCAAGAATACAATGGCGGTCAAGTCAGATTTGGAGATGACAAAGCATGTATGATCAAAGGTAGACATATTATTTCTCTAGATGGCAAGCATAATACTGATAATGTCTATTATGTATAAGGTTTAAAGCATAATATTTTAAGTGTTGGTCAATTGGTGGACAAGGGTTTCCAATTTCAGTTTAAAAATAGAAAATAGAAAATCATTAACAAAACTGGTTTAGAGATTGCAACCAGTACTCAAACTGGAGGTAATATCTTTAACTTGAACATTGGTAATAAGACATGTTTGATTGCTCATATTGATGAGAGTTGGTTATGGCATAAGAGGTTGTGTCATGTCAATTTTGATTGTATTGTTAAGATCAATTCAACAAAGGCGGTTAGAGATATACCTAAGATTATAAAGCCTCATAATCCGGTATGTAAGGAATGTCAATTGGGAAAGCAAGTTAGAACTTATTTTAAGAGAATACATGATAAATCTAATGATGTGCTTGATTTGATTCACATTGACTTATGTGGTCCAGAAAGGACAAGAAGCTTTCAAGGTTATAGATACTTCATGCTGATAATTGATGATTATTCTAGACTGATTTGGGTGACTTTTCGTAGGGAGAAGTCTGAAGCTTTTGAGAAATTCAAGATCTTTAAAGAAAAGGTGGAAATAGAAACTGGATTGAAAATCAAATGTCTGAGATCAGATCAAGTCGGTGAGTTCACTTCTCATGAATTTAATAGTTATTGTGACACAAATGGAATTAGGAGATAGTTATTTGCACCCCAGACTCCTCAGCAGAATGGAGTAGTGGAAAGAAAGAATAGAACCATTTTGCATGCAGAAAGAACCATGATGATGGAGGAAAAAGTGCCTCACATCTATTGGAGAGAAGCAATGAGTACAACAGTCTACACATTCAACAAAGTTTACATCAAAGGTGAAACCGATAAGACCCCTTATGAAATATGGTTTGGACATACACCTACTGTTAAATATTTTAGAAATTTTTGAAAGTAAATGTTATATAAAAAGGGATGATTCAATTGGGAAGTTTGATTGTAGATGTGATGAAGGGATATTTCTTGGATATTCAATTCAAATCAAATCATATATATGTTATAACAAAATATTGCAGAAAATTGTGGAGAGCGCTAATGTGAAAGTAGATGGGAAATATAGAAATCAATCTACATCATATGAAAAGGAACCAAAAATGCCTCAACCAGTACAAGACACTGAGATAGTTACACCAGTACAATCAGAAAATTCAACTGTGATTAATGATTAGAATAGTGAACTTGAAGTTCAGAAGACACCAAGGTATGTAAGGTTAAATAATTTTGAAGATCACATTACTGGAGATAGGAACAAGGGAGTTATGACAAGAAGAAGACTGGAAAATGAAGATGTATGTCTTATTTCTGAAATTGAACCATCTATTATTGAATCTTATAAAGATAAACATTGGTTAAAGGTCATGGAAGATGAATTAGATTAGATAGAGAAGAATGAGACTTGGACTTTAGTTCCCAAACCTAAAAATAAGAATGTTATTGGAACTAAATGGGTTTTTAGAATTAAACTAAATGAGGATAGTCAAGCTGTAAGAAACAAGGCTAGATTGGTTTGTAAAGGATATTCTCAAATGGAAGGAATTGATTATGGTGAGACATTTGCACCTGTAGCTAGAATTAAAGTTGTTAGACTATTTCTTGCCTATGCAGCTTATAAGAACTATAAGGTCTATCAAATGGATGTTAAATGTGCACTCTTGAATGGTGAGCTTGAGGAAGAGTTATACATTGAGGATCCTGATGGATTTTCACTGGCAGATGATAAAGATAAGGTTTGCAAGTTAATGAAAGCATTATATGGATTGAAACAAGCTCCTAGAGCTTGGTATGCAAGGTTGGATAAATATATTTTGAAGCTTGGTTTTACTAAAGGCAGTGCTGACAGTAATTTATATTACAAGATCACTAATGATGATATTCTAATTATTGAAGTATTTGTTGATGATATCTTTTTTGGAGGTGAAGATAAATTGTGCATGGAATTCTCTAATAATATGAAGAATGAATTTGAAATGTCCATGATTGGTGAGATGATATTCTTAGGTTTGGAGATTACTCAAATTGACAAAGGCATCTTTATCTGTCAAACTAAGTATCTAAGGGAATTGTTGAAGAAGTTTGGTATGGATAATTCCAAATCGGTAAGTATTCCTATGGTGACAAGTGAGAAATTATCTATCAAAGACACATCTACACCGATAAATTTGACAAGGTATAAATCTATGATTGGTGGCTTGTTATATCTAACTTGGACTAGACCAGATATTATGAATGTAGTAAGTATTGTTTCAAGATATCAAATTAATCGTAAAGAAAATCATGAATGTATAGTAAAGAGGATATTTTGGTATTTGCGAGGAACAACATAATATGGCTTATGGTATTCTAGAGATGATGACTTCACTTTATGTGCATGTATAGATTTAGATTGGGCAGGAGATACTGATGACAAGAAGAGAACTTTTGGTGGAGATTTCTTTCTTGGAAAGAAATTGGTTTAATGGATCAACAAAAAATAGTCATACATTTCTTTATCTACTGCAGAAGCTGAATATGTTGCAGCAACAACTAATTGCACTCAAGTCTTGTGGATGAAGCAAATGTTGAAGGATATCAAGGTAAATTGTAGTGAACCGGTAGTTATCTATTGTGATAACTCTGCAGCTATTGACATGTCTAAGAATCCAATATTTCACTCTAAGACTAAGCACATATCAATAAAATACAACTTTATAAAGGACAAGGTGGAAGAAAAGGAAGTCAAATTGGTTTATGTGAACACTAAAGAACATATTGTAGATATATTCACTAAACCGCTATCTAAGGAATCATTTGAGTATTTGAGAGATAGGTTAGGGGTATCTACCCCTTTGATAGAAACTTAATTGATGGAGTAGACCATTAGTCTAGTATGCATCATCAAATTTATGCTTTGCTTCGGGTTGATGTAGTGGTACTACTGCTCAAGGGGAGTAGTCAGCTTTAAGATTCAAAGGCTTATATTATTTCTTTGATATTTTTGTCAGATTTCTGGCATTGATGTCAAAGGGGGAGAGATAGTGATGTGAAAAATAAATTCAGAACTATATAGAGATATTATTCTTAGGGGGGGAGTTATTGATATTCAGAGCTATATGCAGGAGATTGTTGGTTGTCTTCCACAAAGGGAGACTTTTTTGGCATTTCTTGGTATTTAGATGTTTTTCACATCTAGTGTTGCAATCAATACTAAAGGGGGAGATTGTTGGCAATATGGATGAATTGATTATGTGATGCATTGATGTTTTGTCACTGATATCAACACTATTTGTTATGGTTGGTTACCGACAGATAGGTTTTGGTTACCGATAGAAGATCTTGTGTTATCGGTAAGGGTTTAAGTTTTTATCGACAAAGCTTTCACTAAGAATCTTTGACATGATGTGCAAGTGGTGCTAGTGCAGCTTCTAGATGAAATTTAGGATGCACAAGGTGATCCTTGATCATGCCTCATCTGATTGGAGACATCACTTTGGCATGGTAGACCCAGATTAGGTCAGGTATGTTAGTAAGATGAGAGGGGGGGTGAATCATATAAACTTACAATTCAATATATTCATCAGATTCAACCTCAGTAGCCTTTACTTCAATCTGCAACCTAGACTGTAAATCATTCAAACTCATAAACAAACAAACTTAAAACAGCAAAACACATTTAACACCAGATTTAATGTGGATACCCAAATAGGGAAAAACCACTATGGGATTTTGGAACCACTAAGAAGTATACCCTTCTAGAGTATGCTTGGTTAAAAGAAAATCTTGTTAAAGATTACACACACATTGCTAGATGTGACCCAGTTAAGGGATTTCCCTTAGATCTGTTAGAATCTTCACTTTGTTAGAAGTGACCTTGTCAAAGGATTTCAAACACTCATTCAGAATGTTACCTTGCTAGAGGATTTACAAATAAGACTGTTAGGTCCACTTGGTTAAGAGATTTCCTGTCACTTACAGAATAAATAACAGTAATAAAATATATCTGCAACTTCACATCTGAAATGCTAAAGCATATTCTATATGCTCAATGTACTCAAGATAATCTTGTCATAAGATTTATCTTCTCCTTGTTGGGCTTCTCAATCTGTTCTACAATCAGATCTTCAATCTTCTGTACTTGGTAATCACCTCTGTAGCATCACTGTGCTTCCAGTTTGCCCACTTTTCTTGCTCTACACCTATTCTTAATTTATAAGCAATTCCTAACTACTTAATCTCCTTGATCACATTTCCCATGATCAATCTTAGCCATCAAATCATCATACTTGACTAGGTTCATTGAATCCTTCAATCTGAAAAACATTTTATCATGCCTTGGAACTTGTATTCCATCCTTGGTACATGTGCTAGGTTATGATCGTTTAATCTGTGTTGTAGATCTGACTCTTGTATTTTCATTGTCGTGGATCCTCAACAAACTTCTTGCACGACATACCAATCATTTATCCATCTCCAGCTCATTGGCATCCTTCATTTAATAATGCTCTTATTTCATCCAATGCATTATGTTACTGCTCAGTTGTTACTCGGTTAATACTAAACTTTTACTCGGTTGACATTCTGCCTTCATTAACCGATATCGATAACCTTAGTGTTTACCGACTAGCTCCTTTCTCGGTAACATAGAATAGTATCAAACCTTTACTCATTCTATTGCATGAAATCTTTTCTCCTTCTCATTTAGTCTTTGAATACACATATATAGGATATCAAAACAATCAAAACAACATAATCTCGTCACTGTCTAACTCGGTAATCATTACCCATTGAATAACTCATTACTCCCCTTCATTCTCATCCTTTCTGTGTCACTTACCAACATATTTATACTTATCAACATACTCATTAAGATATGGCAACATCATACTGAATCAAAAAATCAATTACTTGACATCAATGACAAAATAATAATATTAAGACAGTAATCATCCTTTATCAATTATCATTTATTTCCAACAATCTTCTCAATTTTATTGTAATGCCAACAATCTTTCCCTTTGGCATTGATGGCAATACCAACTTGATTCATTTCAATTGATTCAGATTCAGATTGTTGTAAAACTATTTGTTGTTAATCTTGAGCTATAAGCATCTCCTACAAACTTTCTCCCCCTATCATTAGTCATCTCCCCCTTTGACAACAATGCCAAAAAGTAAAACTAATTCATGATTACTTTCCCTGTGAAGTAATTTTCTTTCTTGATAAAACATATACAAATGTATCATCTAAGTCTCGGTCAGAGCAACTTGTCTTCATTCACTGTTTCCTGCACACCTTTAGACATCCTTCTAAAGTGTGTAAAGTAGCATCAACTCACAACTAGTATTGTATGGAGTCATAGAATTGATTCTTTCACCGAACTGTGTCAGTGAGTAGAAGATAGGGGTAGGACCCCTAGCTTACTTATGAGATACTCAAAAGTGTCCCTTGGCAGTGGCTTAGTGAAGATGTCTGCTATTTGTTCCTTTGAACTAATATATTCCAGCACAACTTTCTTCTCTTGAACTTCTTCTCTGAGATAATGATACTTTATAGAGATATGCTTTGTCTTAGAGTGCATTGCCGGATTCTTTGAAAATAGCACTAGTATTATCATAGAATATAGTTATTGGCTCGGTAACTTTCTCATTCATACCTTCCAACAGTTGTTTGATCAATGCTATATTGGTGCAATTCAATGCTCCAATGACATATTCAGCTTCAGTTGTTGACTGTGAAATGCATCCTTGTTTCTTGCTAAGCCAACTCACTAGTCTTTCTCCCAAAAAGAAAGCTCCACCACTTGTGCTTTTCCTATCATCAATATTTCCTGCCCAATTAGAATCAGTATAGAATTTTAAGTAAAAATCATTCCTCTTTTGATATACCAAACCATAATCTTCAGTACCTCTTAAGTATCTAAAAATTCTCTTGATAGCTGTCATATGGGTTTCTTTGGGATCTGCAAAAAATCTTGCAACTATACCAACTACATGTGCTATATCAGGCCTACTGTGAACCACATATTGCAACTTTCCAATCATAGATCAGTAAAGTGTCTCATCAACATATGCAGATTCATCATTTTTTGATAGTTTACAATTAGTAGTCATAGGAGTACTTACAGGTTTAGAATCCTCCATTCCAAATTTCTTCAAGATTTTCTTTATGTACTTGGATTGAGTAATGAAGATCTCATTTTTCATTTGCAGTATCTACAAACCTATAATATTCTTTATTTCACCAATTAATGACATCTCAAATTATTTGCACATTTCATTTCCAAAGTTCTTGCATAAAGATTCATTTCCACAAAAGATAATAACATCAACAAATATGGCTGAAATCAATATTTCATTTTCTTCATCTTTCTTCATATACATGTTTCTATTTTCACTTGTCCTCATAAAACCAATCTTGATTAGATAAGAGTGCAATATTTCATACCATGCTCTAGGTGCTTGCTTTAGGCCATATAATGCTTTGTTCAACTTACATACCTAATCTTTATTCTTCTCTTCAACAAATCCTTCAGGTTGTTCAATATAAACTTCTTCTTCTAGGATACCATTCAAAAATGTAGATTTAACATCCATTTAATATATCTTAAAATTTTTGTAAGCAACATATGTCAACAATGTTCTTACTCCTTCAAGTCTTGCTACAGGTGCAAAAGTCTCACCATAGTCTATTCCTTCTTCTTGAGTATAACCTTTATAGACTAGACTTGCTTTATTTCGAATGACCTCACCTTTTTCATTTAGCTTGTTTCTTAAAATCCACTTTGTACCGATTACATTTTTCTCTTTTGGTCTTGGGACCAGTGTCCATGTTTCATTTTTCTTGATTTGTTCAATCTCTTATGTCATAGCATTTACCCAATCTTTATTGTTAAATGCCTCTTTTACTATTCTCGGTTCAAATTCAGATATCAGACATGTGTTCTATCTCAATTTGTTCCTTTTCATCACTGGATCATCCTTATCCCCTATAATCTGACTTGATGCATGATTTCTTCTAACATATTTTGCTAATATAGGCTTGGTAGGCTCTATATGATCTTCTTCATCACTCGATAACTATGTATTTTCTTCATTTTCTTCATCAACTTTCTCGGTAGGACTTCTCGGTTGAACATATACAAACTCTTCATAATCTTCTAGTTCTTTGAAATTTCCTTCATCATTTCTTTCTGCAAATTCATCAATTTTCACATTTACGCTTTCCACTATTTTGTTAGAAGATTTGATCAGACATTTAAATGCTTTACTTCTAGAAGAATAACCAATAAATGTTCCTTCCTCTCTTTTCTGATCAAACTTCCCATTTCTCTCATCTTTGTGAACATAACATCTACTCCCAAATATTTTAAAATAACTCACATTAGGTTTCTTGCCATACCAGATTTCATACGCTGTCTTCAAAGTTCCTTTCTTCAGTTGTACTCGGTTCAGGGTGTAAACTGCAGTGCTTATTGCTTCTCTCCAAAATGTTTGAGGCAACCTCTTTTCTATCATCAGGGTTCTGGCACAATCTACAATAGATCTATTTCTTCTTTCAGCTATTCCATTTTGTTGTGGTGTTCTTGGTGTAGACACTTGTCTCTTTATACCATGATCTTTGCAAAATAGGTTAAATTCATCAGAAATGAACTCTCCTCCTCTATCAGATCTTAGACATTTCAATTGTCTTCTTGTAAAGCTTGATCTTGTCATCTTACCCATTTGGCATCCTCGGCACATTGCATTCTCAGGGTTTTCCAAGCTCGGTAGACCTCTTACACGATGCTTCTTACTTATTTTGATTAGATTATCAAAATTTACATGACAAAACCTTTAATGCCATAACAAGGTATCTTCTATTTTTTCATATAGACAATTGTTCTGAGTTAAGTCAAGGTGAAATGTATTACCTCTTGTTTGAGTCCCGGTAGCAGCCAACTTTCCATGTTTGTCATGAACTTTGACAATTCCTTTCTAAAATTCTATTCAGTATCCTGTATTGTTTAGTTGTGCTACACTCAACAAATTGTATTTCAAACCTTCAACCCAATATACATCATCACATTTAGCATTATCAAGAAGTGTAATAGAACCTTTACCTTTCACCAAACATGGTGCATAATTACCAAATCTTACATAACCTCGATCATAGTCTTCTAATTTAACAAACTTGTGTTTATCACCTATCATGTGATGTGAGCATCCACTATCTATGATCCAAGAATCATTATTATTTATGTGAGATATTAAGGCTTTTTATTCATACCTTTCTATTGGTATTTTGGTATGGTTTTGTCATTGATGTCAACACCTACTAAAACACTAGCACTTTGGAGATCCAGCAACATTCACCGGCAAGCAAGTAACTATTGCACAGTTACTAGTATATGGTTCATTGATAGGATATAATGATCACTGGCACTTGGAATGATATGGAAGACACTTGTTAATGTTGAAGACATCATGTGGACACTTTGTTTTGAAGAATTAATCATTGGTATAATCATATTTGCATATTTGCTTTTACCGACAAATTGGTCCAGGGTTACCTAGGGTTACACCGGCAGGTTTATCTTTTTTACATCAGCATGGCATGCTATGGAGATGATTTATTATTGTTGTAAATGCATTAAGCTGACATGTTTAATTGGTTATTGCATTGGATATTATATTGTTTGTAGAATTTTTTTATTGTAATATCTTGTAGAGCTGACCTACTAAAATTGGTCTTAGGTTATGGTATAAATGTAAGATCTTATTTGTAAGATCGAATGTGGAATGCAAAAAAGAATTAAGTGAAGGTATATGCAAAATTAAGCAGAGCTATACACGAAGACATCATTTGAAGGTGAAGCTAGGTTTTTGTGGAAGCATATCAACATTACACTAGTACTAAATCCAACATATGAAGATGTTATTTTGTGCAGTACATTCTTATTGGATTTAACCAACCAACTGTAGTCAGTGTGACTCCTGTTTTGTGATTGAGCAGTGAGCTCTAAGCTGTTGGCCTTTCTGCATGTGCAGACCCCATTTATGTACACTTACTATCTATAGTAGTATCATCTGATTGTGGGTAAGGTTTCCCACTGTGGTTTTTCCCCTTACAGGGTTTCCACGTACAAATATTGGTGTTATGTGTTGTGGATGAATTTATGTTTATGTTTCATGCATTAATCTTTACCGGTATAGCAATTAACTATTAACACTGTCTACCAACATACTTAACTAGTTTACCAGTATGAAGCATTAAGTTGGTTAAGTTGTTTTTGGCTTGAATTTATTTGACAATTGATTCACCCCCCCCCCTCCCAGTTGTCTCCACGACCTAACAATTGGTATCAAAGCTTAGTCCTCTTTTGCAAAAATTTAACAACTTGAGGAGATCTAATGACTACTAATTATGTCAGGAAGGACAGTCCTAAACTTGATGGAACCAACTATGGGATATGGAAGATCAGAATGGAGACACATCTAAATTGCATTGGTAAAGACATCTAGGAAGTTACGAAGAATGGTTATACTACCTTAGCTAAAGATGAGGAAAATGATTGCAAAGCAAGAGAAGCACTTTTGAGCGCATTATCAGATCAACAAATCATTGGATTATCAGATAGGTCTACTGCTAAAGATATTTGGGATCAATTGGAAACACTGAATGAAGGATATTCCATAGTTAAGATTGCAAAACTTGAAAGCTTCCGAGTCAGGTATGAACATCTAAAAATGGAAGAAGATGAAAGGATTTTTTCTTTTATGGAAAGAGTAAATGAAATTGTGTTGGGTAAAAAAAGTTGTGGAGGAACCTTGAGTGAGGATGAAATTGTTTCAAAAATCTTAAGAGGTTTGCCACTGGCATATAAAATGAAGGTTACTGCTATAAATGAGTTGAGAACAATGCCTAATACATCAGTAACTAGGGATACATTGATTGGAAAACTTTCAGCTTTTGAAATTGAGGAATTTGGTCCCGTTGCTACTATAAAAATAGATTTGGCCTTAAAGCATCAACATCATCTGCTCCATCATTTGACAAATCAGATTGGAAAGCCTTTTATGCAAGAGAACTTGAAGAAACTAGGAAGGAGAATGAAGAACTTGAAGAACTTGAAGCACTATTTGCTAGGAAAATGCCTAAAGGTCCAATTGGAAGTAAGTATGAAGGTAAAGAACCCTTTAAATGTTTTAACTGCAATAAGATTGGTCATATGGCTTTGGGATGCCCTGATAGACATGCTGGACTAAGAGAAGAAGCTAGAAGAACATACAAGCCTAATCCTGAATATCAGAGATACAGATTTAAGAAGAACAAAGACAAATCTTGGTACATTGTTGATGAAGGTGTGACTAATGATTCTGATGAGGATCCAATAGACAATGGATGGGTTTTTTATGCTATAACAAAAGATCAACCGGCACCTACTACTCAACTGGTAGAACAAGCCCTAGCAGCTAAAGTTGAAGTAAAGGATGAATGGATCATTGACTCAGGATGCTCACATCATATGATAGGAGACAAAGGTAAATTCTTGAACTTTCAAGAATACAATGGAGGTTTAGTAAGATTTGGAGATGACAAAGCGTGTTCAATCAAAGGTAAGGGTACAATATCTCTTGGTGGTAAGCATAACACTAACAATGTCTACTATATTGAAGGATTAAAGAATAATCTTTTAAGTGTTGGTCAATTAGTTGAGAAAGGATTTTAGTTACAATTCAAGAATGGAAAATGCAGAATCATGAATAGAATTGGTTTAGAAATTGCAACCAGTAATCAGACTAGAGGTAATATCTTTCATTTGAATAATAGTGAAAAGGCATGCTTGATTGCACATATAGATGAAAGCTAGTTATGGAATTAGAGACTCTGTCATGTAAACTTTGATTGCATGGTAAAGATCAATACTTCTAAGGCAGTTAGAGATCTACCTAAAATTGTGAAACCTCATAATACAATATGTAAGGAATGTCAATTTGGAAAACAAGTTAGAGCTAGTTTTAAAAGTATTCCAGAAAAATCCAATAATGCTGTTGATTTGATTCACACTGATTTATGTGGTCCAACTAGAACTAAAAGCTTAAAAGGTGATAGATATTTCATGCTAATTATTGATGATTATTCTAGAATGTGTTGGGTTACTTTTCTCAGAGAATAATCGGAAGCACTTGGAAAGTTCAAACTATTCAAAGCAATGGTTGAAAATGAAACCAGTAAGAAAATCAAATATTTAAGATCAGATCAAGGAGGAGAATTCACATCTAAGGACTTTAATACATTCTGTGAAGTGAATGGAATCAGAAGACAGTTATCAACACCTCAGACACCACAGCAGAATGGATTCATTGAAAGGAAAAATAGAACTATCTTGGATGTAGCAAGAAGTATGTTATCTGAAGCAAATCTACCACATGTATATTGGAGAGAAGTAGTTAGCACAGTGGTCTATACATTCAACAAAGTTCACATCAAAGGTGAAACCGGTAAGACCCCTCATGAACTATGGTTTGGTAATACTCCTACTCTTAAGTATTTCAAAAATTTTGGAAGTAAATGTTATATTAGAAGAGATGAGTATATTGGTAAATTTGATCCTAGAAGTGATGAAGAAATATTTCTTGGTTATTCATCTAAGAGCAAGGCATATAGATGTTTTAACAAGAGATTGCAGAAAATTGTTGAGAGTACAAATGTAAAGATTGATGAACAATTCAGAGGAACTTCAAGGTATATAGACTCTGAACTGGCAACAAAAATTGTGACAAATGAACCTACACTAAATCCACTGGTACAGAATGAAGATCCAGTTACCTTGGTACCATCAGAGGATTCCACAGTAATTGAAGAACAACAACAAACTAAGACACCCCGCTATGTAAAATTGAATCATTCTGAAGATCAGATAATTGGAAGCAAATTTAAAGGAGTTATGACAAGAGGAAGATTGGCAAATGAAGAGGTATGTCTTATTTCTCAAATTGAACCATCATCTATTAATGAGGCATGTGAAGATAAATTTTGGATTAAAGCTATGGAAGAAGAACTAGAACAAATTGAGAAAAATAATACTTGGACATTAGTTCCCCGACCTAAAGATAAAAATGTAATTGGAACAAAATGGATATTTAGAAACAAACTTAATGAAGATGGTAAGGTTGTCAAAAATAAAGCAAGACTAGTGTGTAAGGGATATTCTTAGAAAGAAAGAGTTGATTACAATGAAACCTTTGCACCAGTAGCTAGAATTGAGGTAGTCAAATTATTCTTGGCTTTTGCAGCTCACAACAATTACAAAGTTTATCAAATGGATATTAAATGTGCATTATTGAATGGAGATCTTGAAGAGGAAGTCTATATTGAACAACCTGATAGATTTTCTTTGACAGATGACAATGATATGGTTTGCAGGGTAAGAAAAGCTCTGTATGAATTGAAACAAGCCCTAAGAGCTTGGTATGCAAGATTGGATAAGTATCTTTTTAAGATTGGTTTTACTAAAGGAAATGCAGACAACAATTTATATTACAAAATAACTAATGATGATATCTTGATTATAGAAGTATTCGTTGATGATATAATCTTTGGAGGAGAAGATGGATTATGTAAAGAATTCTCTATTAAAATGCAACAAGAATTTGAAATGTCTATGATTGGAGATAAAATTCTTTTTAGGATTGCAGATTTCACAGACTGGCAAAGGTATATTTTTGAGTCAATCCAAGTACTTGAAAGAGTTGCTAAAGAAATTTGGGATGGAGAACTCTAAACCAGTAAGTACACCTATGACTACAAATGACAAATTATCTCAAAGGGATGAATCTACACCTGTTAATCCAACTAGATACAAATCTATGATAGGAGGTTTACTATATTTGGCACAAACCAGACCTGATATTATGAATGCAGTATGTATTGTTTCTAGATTTCAGAGTAATCCTAGAGAAAATCATGAATTAACAGTAAAAAGGATTTTCTGGTACTTACAAGGCACTGCAAATCTTGGATTATGGTATCCTAGAGATGAAAATTTTGATCTATGTGCATACACAGATGCAAATTGGGCAAGAGATGTGGATGATAGAAAAAGCACCATTGACAGAGCATTCTTTCTTAGAAAGAGATTAGTTTCTTGGTTGAGTAAGAAATAGAGTCAACAATAGAATCAGAATATGTTGCAGCAACAACTAATTGTACACAAGTACTATGGCTTAAGCAAATGTTGAAAGACATAAAGGTAAAATGCAAGGAACCTATTACTATATATTGTGATAACACTGCAGCAATTGATATATCTAAGAATCTGGTATTACATTCTAAAACAAAACATGTTTCTATCAAACTGAATTTTCTAAGGGAAAAAGTTGAAGAAAAGGAGATAAAACTGGTTTATGTGAATACTAAAGAACAACTTGCAGATATTTTCACAAAACCTTTGCCTAAGGAGACTTTTGAATATCTCAGAGATTAGCTTGGAGTCATACCACCACCGGTAGAGACTTAGATAGTTGATGATTGTCATCAACCGGCAAAACTAAAAGACAAATCTTTTACTCCAGTCTTTGATGAGGAAGCTACTTCTTAGGGGGAGTAGTTGGTATATTGAATTGATTGGTATTTTGTATATAAATTTGGTTTTATTATAACTTTGGCATTTGATGTCAAAGGGGGAGAGATATCTATGGAAAAGCACATTATCTTTTTTGCATACCACATGTTGCTCCCAGGGGGAGAGATTGTTGTTTGAGAGAGACTATTACTCTCTGTATTCTGGTTATGATCTTTTTGGAGAGATTGTTGGTTTTTGGTTTTTGGCATTTCTGTTTTGGCACTTTGATGGTTTTCCATCTTGTGTTGCCATCAATTCCAAAGGGGAAGATTGTTGGTATTTTGGTATGGTTTTGTCATTAATGTCAACACCTTCTAAAACACTAGCACTTTGGAGATCCAGCAACATTCATCGGCAAGCAAGTAACTATTGCACAGTTATGGTATATGGTTCACCGGTAGGATATAATGATCACTGGCACTTGGAATGATATGGAAGACACTTGGTAATATTGAAGACATCATGTGGACACTTTGTTTTGAAGAATTAATCATTGGTATAATCATATATGTATATTTGCTTTTACCGACAAATAGGTCTAGGGTTACGTAGGGTTACACCGACAGGTTTATCTTTTTCAGATCAGCATGGCATGCTATGGAGATGATTTATTATTGTTGTAAATGCATTAAGCCGACATGTTTAATTGGTTATTACATCAGATATTATATTGTTTGTAAAATGTTTTTATTGTAATATCTTGTAGACCCGACCTACTAAAACTGGTCTTAGGTTATGGTATAAATGTAAGATCTTATTTGTAAGATTGAATGTGGAATGTGAAAAAGAATTAAGTGAAGGTATATGTGAAATTAAGAAGAGCTATACACGAAGACATCATTTGAAGGTGAAGCTAGGTTTTTGTGGAAGCATATCAGCATTACACCGGTACTGAATCCAACATATGAAGATGCTATTTTGTGCAGTACATTCTTATTGGATTTAACCATCCAACTATAGTCAATGTGACTCCCTTTTTGTGATTGAGCAGTGAGCTCTAGGCCGTTGGCCTTTCTGCATGTGCAGATCCCATTTATGTACACTTACTATCTACAGTAGTATCATCTGATTGTGGGTAAGGTTTCCCACCATGTTTTTTCCCCTTACAAGGTTTCCACGTACAAATATTAGTGTTATGTGTTGTGGATGACTTTATGTTTATGTTTCATGCATTAATCTTTATTGGTATAGCAATTAACTATTAACACTGTCTACCGACATACTTAACTAGTTTACCGATATTAAGCATTAAGCTGGTTAAGTTGTTTTTGGTTTGAATTTATTTGATAACTGATTCACCGCCCCCCCTCTCAGTTGTCTCCGGGACCTAACACTTTCTTCATCTGATCCATCTTTGATAGCCACATAAACAACTTCCTCCATCTCAAGCTCATCAGATTTATCATCGTTGGATTCCTCATCAGCCGCTAGGCATGTCTTTCTATCTCTCCTTCTGAAGTCTCAGTGCCCTTTGTAATGATTGTCTTTCTGTCTGTCATCTTGGTATTCTCTCTTTCCACTAGATTCTTTGTTTGGACAGTTAGAAGCCATATGTCCTATTTTATCATAGTTAAAACATTTCAAAGGTAACTTCCCTTTATACTTACCTTTACCTCTCAGTAACCTTCTGGCTAATAATGCTTCAAAGTCTTCTTGCTTTCTGATTTCCTCATATAGTTTGTGTACTTCTTCCATGTTTTTGCGAAATCTTTCACTTGTTCCACTGTGATTTCCTTCGGTATACTTATACATTCTATCATTGTAATCATCAGATTCACCAAGATGAAAAGAATTGAATGTTGATTCAACTTTATTTACCGAAGACCCACTGTTATCAAAATTGCTTAACTCAAATGTATGTAGATTACTGATAGTAGCATCCAAGGAGATTGGTATGTTTGGTACAAACCTTAATTCATTAATTGCAGAGACTCAAATGGCATAAGCAAGTAGAAGTATTCTTAGCAAATTACTTGTTACATCCTTTTCTTCAATAGTTCCTCCTGCTCCTTTGATTTGATTGACAGTTTCCTTTAACCTTTTACTGTATTGGATAATGTTCTCACCTTCATTCATTCTCATGGATTCAAGTTGACCTCTTAGACTATTTAATTTTTCTATCCGAACATGTTCATCACCACCATACACAAATATGAGCTTATTCCACATTGCTTTGGCATCACTACAACCTTCTAGATCATTAAACTTTGAGTCAGTCAATGATGATGTTATTTCAATCATTGCTTGAATATGTTCTTGATTTGCCTTTATCTCTTCCATTGTCATCGGGTAGGTGCTCGGTGCAGTGTAATCATTCTCCAGATAATATGTTGCATATTCTCCAATTCTTGATAAGTGCAGCTTCATCCTTTTCTGCCATGTGGAGAAACTTGATTTGTTTAGCTTTGGGGCATCCCTCCTATACATCTTCAGATCTTGCCTCAAGTTCCTTTAAACTTTTCTTCTGGAGTCCAAAGCTTTGATACCAATTGTTAGTAAGATGAGGGGGGGGGTGAATCATATAAACTCACAATTCAATATATTCATCAGATTCAACCTCGGTAGCCTTTACTTCAATATGCAACCTAGACTGTAAATAATTCAAACTCATAAACTGACAAACTTAAAACATCACAACACATTTAACACCAAATTTAACGTGGAAACCCAAATAGGGAAAAACCACTGTGGGATTTCAGACCCACTAAGAAATATACCCTTCTAGAGTATGCTCAGTTAAAAGCAAATCCTGTTAAAGATTACATACACATTGCTAAATGTGACCTGGTTAAGGGATTTCCCTCAGATCTGTTAGAATCTTCACTTTGTTAGAAGTGACCTTGTCAAAGGATTTCAAACACTCATCTAGAATGTTACCTTGCTAGAGGATTTACAAATAAGACTGTTAGGTCCACTCAGTTAAGAGATTTCCTGTCACTTACAGAATAAATAACAGTAATAAAATATATCTGCAACTTCACATCTGAAATGCTAAAGCAGATTCTATGTGCTCAATGTACTCAAGATAATCTTTTCATAAGACTTATCTTTCTCCTTGTTGGGCTTATCAATCTGTTCTACAATCAGATCTTCAATCTTCTATACTCGGTAATCACCTTTGTAGCATCACTGTGCTTCCAGTTTGCCCACTTTTCTTGTTCTAGACCTATTCTTAATTTATAAGCAATTTCTAACTGCTTAATCTCCTTGATCACATTTCCCATGATCAATCTTAGCCATCAGATCATCATACTTGACTAGGTTGATTGAATCCTTCGATCTGAAAAATGTTTTATCATGCCTTGGAACTTGTGCTAGGTTATGACCGTTCAATTTGTGTTGTAGATCTAACTCTTATATTTTCATTATTGTAGATCCTCAACAAACTTCTTGCATGACATACCAATCATTTATACATCTCCAACTCATTGGCATCCTTCATTTAATAATGCTCTTATTTCATCCAATGCATTCTGTTACTGCTCAATTGTTACTCGGTTAATACTGAACTTTTACTCGGTAGACATTCTGCCTTCATTAACCGATATCGATAACCTTAGTGTTTACCGACTAGCTCCTTGCTTGGTAACATAGAACAATATCAAACGTTTACTCATTCTATTGCATGAAATCTTTTCTCCTTCTTGTTCAGTCTTTGAATACACATATATAGGATATCAAAACAATCAAAACAACATAATCTCATCACTGTCTAACTCAGTAATCATTACCCATTGAATAACTCATTATTCCCCTTCATTCTCATCCTTTTTGTGTCATTTACCGACATCTTTATACTTATCAACATACTCATTAAGATATGGCAACATCATACTGAATCAAAAAATCAATTGCTTGACATCAATGATAAAATAATAATATTAAGACAATAATCATCCTTTATCAATTATATCATTTATTTCCAACAATCTTCTCAATTTTATTGTAATGCCAACAAGGTACCTATCTAGGTTATGGACCAGTATCATGTTAATGTGATCTCTACATGTTACCAGGATGTTCTATGGATTGGTTATTTTTGTTTTGGTCTAAATCCAACATGGCATATCATTGTAATATGGTTGTATATAATTATCATATTGTAATATCTTTTAGGTGGCCGACCTAATTGGTTTAGGCCTTAGGCTTTGTATAAATTGATGTAAGATCTCTTTGTAGATCATGTATCGTGGTCATTGAATGAAATATCATATGCAAAGGAGATTTGGTTGATCATAGGTGATCAAATTATGTTTAAGTAAGAGGTCAAAGGCCTCTGGTATTGAGCTTAACTAAGACTTTAATCAGGCATGGTAGATGCTATCTTTGAAAGTTCATTCTTTTGGATTGTTGTCCAATTATCTTGAGGTGGTTATAACCTCTTTGTAGTCAGTGAGACTCTTTTGTAATGAGCAGTATGTTGTAGGCAGTGTGCCTTCCTACATGTGTAGGCCCCTTATTATATTACATACTTTCTATAGAATTATCATCTGACTGTGGGTAGGCTTCCCACCGTGTTTTTTCCCTCTACCGAGTTTTTCATGTACAAATCATGGTGTTATGTGGTATGGTTGCATTGTGTTAATTCTCTGTTTCATTCTTAAGTTTTATTGCTTACCGATATCTATTTTTGCTATTTCAATATTCAATGTTTATGTGCTCTAGTTAAAGGTTATAAAGTGGTTTGATTAATATAATTTGTTGATAATTGATTCACCCCCCTCTTAGTTGTCTACCGGTTATCCTAACAATTGGTATCAGAGCTTGGTCACAGGTTCAAATCACGTAGGCCATGGCGAGTGATGCTGGGAGGGGGATTGTTGGCAGTGGGCCAATGTCCCTCGCATGGATTTGCGCCATGGTTTAACAACCTCTTATGGATTTTATAAGTCTAGTGGTTGTATTGGGCATTGATAGGTCGAGCTTTTGGTGCAACTGCAACCCTAGCTTGTAACATCTTCAGTGTCTATGCATGGACTATTGTATGGGATTGATTGTTAGAACATAATGTTGTTAGGGGTCACATCCTTGTAACATTTATATATAATGTTCTAATATAAGGTTATAAAACCTTATATATTATATGCTTTATAAGCATATCCCATTTGAAATAATTATAATCTAATAAATATTATATTATTATTTATTTATTAATGGGGGTTATTGAAAAGGTGTGACTAGTGAAGCCACCCTTCCTCTTATATTTAAGGAGATTCTCTCTCATTTGAGAGGTGTGAGAATTTGGAGCTTTATGGTGACTTGTATCACTATGCACAAGAGTTATTATTGGCCATGTGGAAGTATTGGAGAAGTATCCCTAGGTTCATGTCTATTTTATGATAGACTATATTTGTAAGTGTTTTAATTAAATGATGCTTTACGGGGTTTTTTACCTGAAAGGGTTTTCCCCATGTATATATTTCATAATGTGTACATTTATAATTCATGTATGTTTCTCATTTCATTTACTTTATGATCTTGTTTATAATGATTAGTACCCTAAGATCGTAATTTCTAACATGGTATCAGAGCAGGTTAGGCTAGTACTAATCATTTTTACAAGTTATACTAGAAGACATATAAAACTTGATGGAAAACTTATTTATGCTAATTCAACACATGTGCAAGGCCAATTGTTCTATGTATTTAGAGTGTCTTCTCCATTGATTTAAATTTAATTTATCAAGCCAAGTAAGGAAATTCTAACTATTTCTTTTTATAAGTGATATTTTCAATAATATTTCATATTTTTTTAAATATTCATATAGCATAGGGTTGTGAGGGTTAATGTTTGATTATTAAGTGAAGTATAACTTATATATTTTTTATAACATCAAATTTATAATCTTGTTAACTCAAAATTATTCCATTATAAGAGAAGTACATAGTCACAAAATCCTTTTTAGTGCCAATTATATAGAAAGTTGTGCTTTAGTTACTAGATCAAGTCCTTTAGAAAGTTGTATGTTGTTTCTCTTTAGAGAGATATGAGAGATTAGCAATGATAAAAAAAAATAGCTTGATATAAGGCTTAGAAACTTGAGTTTTTCATTTGTTTAATCTTAAAATTGAATTCATGAAATCTTTTATTAAATTTGATGTCTTTATAAAAGTCAAAAAATCGTTTTCAGCTTATCAAAAGAAAATAAATTTCATAGCCCTTGAACATGACATTTCAATCAAACACCATTTTACTTGCAATTTGATCACAATTCATATAAGATCATGATATTTTCTTTTTTGAAGAAATATGAAAAATACATATATTGCAATATTCAAACATTATATTTTATCTTTATATTTAAGTTTGTTAAATTGTTTGAATAGGAGTCCTTAGATGAAATCTTCAAAGAAGTAGAATCACTTATTGAAACCCTCATCTATGTTGAATTTATTATCTTCATGCAATTCTTCATAAAATTTTGTGACCTTATATTTCTCAAGGAAATAGTACTCATCCTTATAAAAGTTAGAAAAGGCCTTTCTTGCAACTGATCGAAGGTAAATGAGTCACAACCTTTACTAATTCTTTTTTGTTAGAAGGTTATATTCTCCAATCGACATCTCATTTCTCATGCTCCCTATATAGGGAAATCAAATTCATTTATTTTGTACATATCTAGTTATCATCACAGACTATAAGATATAATCTAATTGAGGAATTCTTCCAAATAGTTTGCTTACCTTTTGCATGTTGAAAAAAAATGTAGATTTAACATTTGCACTAGTGAAGCTTTTTCCATAAATATATTTTTTAAACCATGTGATTAGATCTCATTAAATAAGTATGTCAAGAACTTCAACTGCCTTGTTTATAGCTCCACAAATAATGGCTTTATGCTTTACGATATTGTTCCAAATAGTTCACTTAGCCAACAAAGATGTACACATAGCAGAAAGTGAGAAGTTATTTTCTCTAAGCATCCTTATTACATATCCACAAACATGATCAAGACATAACCATGAACAAACTCAATAGGAATAATCATATTATGTATTCATAGCAATTAGAGGCCACGACTAGTCCAAGAGACTACTTCTAGGATTAAAACACCATGATTTTATTCTCCTATCCCCATAACTTCCATGTTAAATCCCAAGGTTTGAAGCACCTCCTTAATGACATGTAACGTATATAAATATTTGTATTGAAAAATGTTCACTAGTTTAGTCTTCATCTTTGATATATTGAGGATTTCACATATCGTCAACATATCCATCTAACATGTGAAGGGCCAATAAGCATTGTCTATTTGAAACAAACAGTCATCCAAACAATCGAGATTGATTTGGTTCATACATATTTTTATACACTTACAATTCAAAGTCACTCATTCAATATGAACGGCTTGAAGAGAAAATATTTTTAACATTAATAATAAAATACTTTTTCATGTATGGAGGCGAGTTTGTATACCAACTTGTCCAATAATCTTGAATGGCTATATTTAAAAATACTTTATATTGAATTACAATGAGACTATTTTCTGTGAGAATCTTTCATATTCAAATGACTCATAAAATATGACTTCAGAGTTATGGACTCAAAAAGCTAATTCTAACTTGAGCCAAACTTTGAAGCTATTTTTATCTTTAAGGGATCAAAATACTTTAAATTGAATATCTCCACTATATGGAAAAGGGAGTATACATTAGAGTAGAACCATTTTTCTTTAAGGGATTTCTTTTTCATTTTTTGTGTATTCACATGAAGTGGATCAACTTTCTTTTGGAGAACAAACTATTTCCTATTAATGTTATGGGGTGAATCTTTTATCTCAACCACATTATATACAATTATATATGTCATTAAGCAGTATATATGGTCCTTGAATAAATAGATCATAAAACTTTGTATTAACAAAACCCTCTAAGTTGAATCTTAATTCATAGAAGAAAAGAGACACTTGGTGACACATTTGGGTGATCCTTAATAATTAATGAACCAATGCAAAGAGGTTTATATAGAAATTGGTAAACAACTAAGTGACCCATGGTTACAAGGTTTAAATACATTTATTGGGAATGTATGTTAAATGAGTAATCTTTTTTGGCCTCATACTTATAACTAGATATCGATAATTTATATGTACCAAAGTTGATATAATACTGTGGAGCAAATTGGACCCTAACGAACATAGGGTGTCTACACAACCATCTAAGGAGGTCACTATTTCTCTTAAAGAACTCAAACTCTCATTATATTAAATTTGATAAATTAATTTTCTTTTTTCACTAAGATATAAGGATGAAAAGGTGAATATAAAAAGTAAGGAAAAAAGTTTCAAACTTTTGCACATCCATACATAAAGAGGATTACATAAACTTTTTAAAGCATCTTTTGCTAATACATTTTTTTTCTCTCTCCTGAGTGTTAATTTAGCTAATATTATTTTAATTATCTTTTAAGTATCCTCTACATTTATTGGGTGTAAAGCATCTACTTATAATGGGTGCCTATCACCCTTATAAACTGTTTGGGGGGCAAACCTAGAAAGGATAGCTCACCTGTTGCTTAATTTTTTTATGGATCATTACCTTACATGTAGTAGCATGTCTACTTTTATTTTTAACATGACAACTAATTATTCATGGTTATGTTCATGATAATATATGTTGATCTCCTTACTACTAATCATTGGACTATATTCTAAATTTATGAGAAATGTTATATGATCTTTATAAATGACAAATTTATATATAAAAAAAAAATTTGCACCAAGAATCAAGTTGAATTGATTACTATGTTACTAAATATTTTGGTGCTTCTTTGGCGAGATTATTTCCTCAAAACATATGTGTAGGCGCTATTACATGGATGGTGCAAAACTTTAATAAAAATACTATCTTCTACATGTCCCTAAATCAAAAGGGAAAATTATGTAGCTCTTGAAGAATCAATATGGCCTTGAAGATTTATGGAAGAGTTCCAGTTGGATACATGTAAATGTACCATCTTACTTGATATTATATTCCTTTCTAAATAATAGCATTTCTAAATATCAAAATGAACATTGAAGATCATGGGCACATGCTATATATTGGAATTTTAGCCATCATTTTAAAATCCTCTGTACAGTGATTGGTTTTAGGTGACACTATTAAGGGGGAGTGTACATGATACCACCTAGTGGATAAATCCTAGATGTAACACCTAATAGGCATAAGACCTTTAGGAATTATATGCTCCAAAATCAAATAATTCTTGTCCTTAGGTGATGCCATTGAGGGGGAGTGTAGATGCCAGTGACACCACCTAGTGGCTAAATCCTAGTTTTAAATCCTACGGGTAGGCATATGTTCTAATAGGTATGAAATAAGACCTATGTAGGCATTAGTAAGTCCTTTAAGCCTGTAGATAGGCATGTATGTAAGTCCTTTTTTTTTTTAATTACTGTAGGTAGGCATTAGTAAGTCCTATAGGCACATTTGTGCTTAAGTCCTACGGGCATTCATAAATTCTTCTCCTTGTAAATCTTCCACTTGTAAAAGCATTTTATTAAATCCTATGGGAACATTTGTCTTAAGACCTATGGGAAATATGCAATGAACTTGGGGAGAGGCTAATTTGAGGAGACCGCGGCTCCAACATAATTTTAAGACCTCATAGCATCATTTTTTAAAACACTGGATTATAAATTATGATAAGATGACTTTCATGTAGTTCGGAATGCATGATCTTCATGTTGGCATATATTTGTATCCCTATTTATCATTGTCAAAGTAGACCTACATTATTGGGGTACTTCATTTTTTCTTTTATGGAAATTGACATGTGATCCCCTATAAACATTAAGGGGGACTGTTAGAACATAATATTATTAGGGGTCACATCCTTCTAAAATTTATAGATAATGTTCTAATATAAGGTTATAAAACCTTATATATTATATGCTTTATAAGCATATCCCATTTGAAATAATTATAATCTAATAATATTAGATTATTAATTATTTATGAATGGGGGTTATTGAAATGGTGTGACTAGTGAAGCCACCCTTCCTCTTATATTTAAGGAGGTTATCTCTCATTTGAGAGGTGTGAGAATTTGGAGCTTTATGGTGCTTTGTATAACTATGCACAAGAGGTATTATTGGCCATGTGGAAGTATTGGAGGAGTATCCCTAGGTTCATGTCTATTTTATGATAGACTATATTTGTAAGTGTTTTAATTAAATGATGCTTTATGGGGTTTTTTACCCAAGAGGGTTTTCCCCATGTATATCTTGTGTAATGTGTACATTTATAATTCATGTATGTTTCTCATTTCATTTACTTTATGATCTTGTTTATAATGATTCGTACCCTAAGATCCTAATTTCTAACACTGATACTCATAACTATATTATTTTTCTATAGCTGATCTTTTGATTGCTAAAAAACTGCCATGACTACTCTATTCTGGATAAGGATTTTCAATCTTGCTATTGCCAGTATATACTGAACTTGGAAAGGCACCACACTTGCTGCCCCACTACTGATGCTTCATACCATCAACTGACAATTCCTGCCCCTATGGCTTTTATCATTTTGAGGCAACAAATGGATGACCTTGGACCATGATTTAATAGTTATACCTTTGTTGATCATTTGAGCAATGATTGATCTCTAAAAACGTATCCTTGATGTCATGAAAACCTCAATGTATTGCTTAGAATAGTATACCCTCATTTAGTAGCTTATAATGTAATTTACCGGGTAATGAAAAATTTATATGTTGTTATGATATTCATTTTCACCTTCTTACATCTCCCTTGCCATGTTTCTCCTTATATTAGATTGCTATAAATTTCTCTCAAGCTCTAAATGTTCATGCTATAGGCAGACCTATGTGTTATTGATCTTGTAGATGCACAATACACTCTATCTAATTTGAGAATGTGCATAAACCTAAGACTATCTTTTAGCTGATTAATAACCCCCTCTGACCTTCAGAATTTATCATATTGCATTTGAAATCTTCTTTGATTGTTATAAAAGATTCTTGCCACAATAGGCTACAAACTTAAGGTCCTGAATGCTACTGTATCATTGTGTTTCTCTTGACTGGAAACTTCATTATGTGCCCTTGCTCTTTTAGGCTGCAAATGGTGTATATTTGTGCTCATTCTTATTGGTAACGAACAACTCACTATCTTTTGGCTTGATGAGCACTGTGACTATGAAATCTTCATATAATTGTTCTATCTTATGTATGAACCTGTAATAAACTACATCTTCTTTGCATGTAATAACAATGATTGGTCTTTTGATGACTATATCACTGTTCTTTCCTAGCTCTTAAGACTATGCTCATGACATTCATTGGTTCTCATGACTGCATTATTGGGGCTATTTGCTACTCTCACAGGCTGATTATGATCTACTCTCCGCTCTTGACCTCACCATGGCATATTTTTTATTGATCTTCATTGTTTTTTATAGCTGCACAAAAACTTATTCACTATATTGCATGAAATGATACTACTTATGTGAAAACAAGATTGTCCTTTGAGTTCATGATTTCTCCTGATATTGTCTCTTGATGTCATCCTAAGGCACTTGAACTTATCTAAGGTAGCATGCTAAGCTCAACCCTTGTGGGAGCCACATTTTACCCCACATGTTGTAATTTGGTGAACAACAGTATTACTTTTCCCTATATCTACCCATGAAGCAAATAAGTTAGACAAAAACAATGCATATCTAATTTTTGATTTGGTATTTGTATTCCTGAATTCACATGGCATGTTGACTTCTAGTATGCATTAGAGGGATGTATTGTGTGTTTATACATGCATATACACATAAGAGATGATGGCTCTTATTGCTCTAACACTTTTATTACTCAAATGCAGGTACTCTAGGTAGCGAGGGGCTATAGATGGATGCAAGTTGGGTAGTGAAGAAAAAGAGGATGTAAGAAAACCATCTAGGACTCATCATTTAGGAAATGATGAATCACCATCTTTTATGTACATTTTAATTATATATATTGATAAATACATATTATTTTCTTTATATGCATACATCCTAATTAGTCTTGTGGCTTGTGCAAGACACTATACACTCATGTCAATAAAGATCACTTTTTCAGAAAAAGTTTACTTTCATGTTGTTCTGAATTTGAAAATATGGAAACATAATCTTCTTCTTTTTCCTTTCATGCACATGAATGTAATAATCAGCAAAATAAAATTTACCTTTTTGTATGTTAAAACACTAAAGCTCTACCTGGTTGAGCTTGTAGCAAAAATATGTAATAGAAAGTATGAGACATTGAAGATGGGAGATGATGAGAACATACATTCATACATGGCTAAGGTGAATGAACTTGTCCTTGGTATTAGGAATGCCAATGGAAAGATTAAGGAAGATGATAGTGTTGCTAAGGTGTTGAGATCTTTGCCTCCTACTTATAAACATAAGGTTGTTGTTGTTGGCAATTGACACTCAATTGGTTGGTTTCACTCTCTTGTCATTGATGGCAACATGGTATTGTGTTTCGTCTTCATGTTTTGGATCAATTGTGTACCAACAAGCACTTCACAGATACTACAACGACACCGACACCGACAGGACAAGTATTTCTTTGGTTACCGGCAATGCGGGATGACATGGTTTAGTAAAGGTTATCGGTTTTCAAGGCCGACATATCTTGGATCTGGGATCAACAATTGATTTTGATACTTATGCATTTATGTTATCTGGCCAACATGCAATTTGATATTGTAAATATCTTTGTAAGCTGACATAAGGCATGTAAATTTGTATAGGGTATATAGGTCTATTGATAGATCATTTTGATATAGATATGATATAAGAGATTATGGATATGCGAATGTAATATGATGTGAAATATATCAGAGAGATTATGTATGTTAGGATATTTATGTAGGGGTTATTCCGGTAAAGGGTTTAGGCTTTCAGACTGGAATAGACAGAGCTTAAATTGGAACTATATTCAGGCATAGAAGATGCTATCTTAGCAGTTCAACACTTCTCTGGATTGTAGTCTGGAATTTTATGTAGTCAGTGAGGCTCCTTTTGTGATTGAGTAGTGTTCTAGGCTATAAGTCTTCCTGCAAGTGCAAGCCCCTCATATTTTGTAATGTCTCTTCATATGGCCAGTGGATTGATATTGTGGGTCACAAATCCCACCATGGTTTTTCCTCTTTGAGGTTTTCCACGTATAATTTTGTGTGTTATGGTTCTGATTTATGTGATTGGTTTATTGCTTGCTTTAATTCTTTCAATTTTGTATGTATCGGTATACCAGTTGGTTTATGCATGTTTTATTAAGGCTAAAATTTATCATTCCAGTATAAAATTGATTCACCTCCCCGCTCTCAGTGTTATTGGATTCCAGCAATTGGTATCAGAGCCTTGTGCCTTAGAGGAAGTTTAACATCTTGAGGAATATCCTGAATTCGGAATCCATGGATATGGTGTTGGAGAAGCAACTTGAGATGGCACTTGAAGATTATGATGTTGAAAGGTTGAAGAACTTAAAGCTACAAGATGAATTGAATTCTACTAAGGAATTCACTCTTGTCCTACAAGAGAGGCTATCATTTGTTCAAGCTAGGAGGAAGGAACTTTTGCAAAGTCAGGATGATGAAGAGAAAGATAAACTTAAGGAAAAATTTCAGAAATTGAGTCAAGAGAACATGGTTATGAAAAATGAAATGCAACTTATAACTATGAGGATGTCTAAGGAGATTGAGGACCGAAAGAAAAAGGAAGAAAATCTTGTTGTATCCCTGAAGAACAAATTTGAAGAATGTGGTAGGTTGGTTCATGAGAATGATATGTTGAGAACTGATTTAGTACAATCCCATAGTAATTAACAAGATCTTGAGAGACAAATGATAATTCTAAGAGAATATTTAACTACTGTAAATAAGTATAAAGAAAAATTCAAGATTAGCTCAGCACAACTAGATGAGTTATTGAAGAGACAAAGGCAAATTGGAGATTCCAGTGGACTTGAATTTGAGCAAGGACAGAGTTTCGATACTGCTAGTGAATATCAAAACCATAAGGCACTGGTAAGGCAATTTAATTCTTATAAATTCAATGGTAGATGTTTTGTTTGCAATAGATTTGGTCACATGGCTAGGCAATGTAGAAATAGAGAAAATCAAAACTCTAATTCTGCTCTTGGTAAATGTTCCAAATGTAATAAGTATGGTCATAAAACAAAAGATTGCAGAATCAATGTTAAATGCTATGCTTGTGGAAAATTTGGACATATGGCTAATCAGTGCAGGTCAAGTAATTTCACTAGTTTTAGCAAAGCAATTTAAAGGAACAATGTTACATGTTATGCATGTAATGAGATTGGACAGATTGCTAAATTCTGTAGAAGAAAAAATCCATCGGTTGGTAATGGAGAATCAAATGAGAAAGGAAAAGAGAAGGTTAGTGAGATCTGGCAAGATCATATTCAGAGATGGGTTAGGAAGAGTGAAGAACAATCATTAGATGGGAATGTCCTGGTTACTTATCCAACAGAGGAGACTACTCCTGCACTGGAAGGTAGCTCATCTGAAAACTAAGGCAAATGCCTTAGGGTTAGGAAAAATTCATGAAGATGCTGCATCTTCCTCGGGAAGATGTTCCAGATATTGGAGATGATTATCCAACATGGATATGTTCTATGTGAGATCCGATATCTTTCACCTGTAGTCATTTATGGAAATGGAAGATTAGGGTTTTTCTCGAAGGTTAAAAGGTCTAATTGACTTCATTGTTGATCACCTTACATTTAGAGCTATTTTAGAGCGATTAAGAGTGACTAAGAGAAATCAAACGCAATTTAGAGAAATAATATTTCTTCTTGAGTGATTTCATTGGCGTCTGGAAGAATTTGTTGGAGGTTTTCATCGAGAGCGATTAAAAGGTATTTATCTTTAAACATGGTAGTGGGATCATCATCTATTCTTGTTTTTGTTGCAAACCCAACTGTAGTAGAGGTCAAGGACCGCCCGAGACCAATTTTCAAGTGGTATCCACATGTGGTTACCTTGGAAGATTTGGTTGGAGAATTTTATCATGTTCTGGAGGGTTTTGTCTATGTAGAGGATGTTAGGGTATATATTCACTATCACATTGAGGACTTGGGAACTGCTAAAATTAAGGGCATGCATATGAGTGAGTTGATGTGAGAATTTGAAAAGATCGAACCGACATTCAAGCATATTGAGGACCTAGGGTTTCCCGACATTCTGGATATTCCAAAATTTGAAGATGAGATAATCAGATATGTTTTGAGCAGAGTACATGGGGAATTTATATGGTTGAACAGACCTTACAAAATCACCAAGGAAGCCATCCAGGCAATCATTGGTTTACCATCGGTTGGGAACCATCAAGACAAAAGGTTTCAAATGATTTTGTGAACAAGATCACCGACGCGAAATCTAACAAGAGATCCATGAGAGTGAGCACTATTACCAACATGGACATCAGATTTTATAGCATGATCATCGAGTATAAGGTAACTCAGTCAAATCAACTGAATTCTATTTCTAGTTCATGGATTTTGGCTGCATACAAAATGATGAGAGAGAATGTTAAATTAAATTTATGTGGTTGGATGCTTGATGAGTTGTTAATAAATCTAGGAAAATTTAAGGGTGAAAAGAAGTGTACATTCCAGTATGGCAAATTGATAGTTTGCCTGATGTTATATTTCATGAATGATACACTCAGTTTTGGTAAAAGGTAATGGACATTTGACATCTTAGTAGAGAGACAATTGAAATAGTCAATTACTTCTTTAAGAATTTAGAGAGATGATAAGGTATGGGGATATTTCAAAGCATTCCAAAAATCTATGAGGTCTAGGGTAAGGGTGCCTGAGCATATTGTAGAAAAATATTCAACCGACATATGCTTCATAGTAAAGAAGGATGAAACACTTATGGAAGCATTTAAGCCCCATAAGATTTGGATTGAAGAAATAGGCTATGAGGTCGATGCACAGATTCTTGATGCCTATGCAAAAATGTGGATTGATGCACCAATTGATGAGGCAGAGAAGCCGTGTGGTACTTGATGAGTTGAGACATTAGCATATTTTGTTGGCATTCTACACTCTTATGAGAATGATGGTGTTGTCATTGATGGCAACCTACTGGCAACCATCTGACAACCTTCTAGCACTCATCTGGTAAAGCCACCAGCAGGCACCGACACCGACATAGACATCTACATACACCGACAGGCACTTCACCGGCAATGGCAACAATGCATACCGACACCCCGGCCGCCAGGGAATAAACTTTTGTTTATTGTATTTAATTGTAGTTATCTTTTGTAAAGACGACAAGGCATATTGTAAAAGACTCATATATGTATGAGATCTTATAGGTCATTTATGAGAATATGGTATGGATAAAAGTTGCGAATTATGTATAAGGTGATATAAGTGACAGTGAAGGTTTTGGTTATTGTATGAGCTTAAACCGATACTGAACTTGTCATAGTTGATGCTACTTTGAAGCAATACCTTGTATTGGATTTCATAATCCACTTTTGTAGTTAGTGTGACTCTTATTGAGCAATGAGCTCTAGGCAGTTGGCCTTCCTACATGTGCAGGCCCCTCATTGTAAGTAATATTTATTCATTGGCCAGTGAGTGAATATTGTGGGTCACAAATCCCATCGAGGTTCTTCCCACACTAGGTTTCCTTGTTAAACATCTTATGTTATGGTGTGTTTTCTATGTTGTCTTTACTATTCCTGTTTATTGCATTAATTCTTATTTACCAGTACACTGTTTTGGAATGCAAAGTTCTTAATAAGGTTAAATATTCTACTAACCGGTTAGATACTAATTCACCCCCCCTCTTAGTATCTTTGGGACTATAATTAATCCTAACAATTGGTATTAGAGTCTGGTCCTCTATTTTCAAAAGCTTAACAACTTGAGGAAGATTCTGACATCGGTACAAATGGAGAACTTAAGAAAGCAATTGGAAGGAGCTCTTGTAGACTATGATTCAGAGAAGTTGAAGAATATCAAACTTGAAAATGATCTAAGGACTGCACAAGAATTCATTCAAGGACTTTAGGAGAATCTTACTATAGCTAGAAATAAAAGAAAAGAACTTCATGAGAAGATGTGGAATGATAATGATGAAAAGGAAACTCTTAATGAACTTGTGAACAAGTTGAGACAAGAAAACAATACTATGAGGAATGAAATGCACGATATGACTATGAGGTTTTGTAAAGACATTGAAGATAGAAAGAAGAATGAAAATGACTTGACCAAGAGACTCAATGATGCTAGAAATGAAAATCTAAGACCCAGTCATGAAAATGATATGTTGAAGACAGATCTAATTCACATGCAACATGATAAAACTGAACTTATGAGACAAATGAGAATTCTGGAAAATTAGTTGGCTAGTGTAGATCAACACAAAGAGAAATTCAAGAAAAGTTCAGAGGAACTTGATAACATGCTGAAAAATCAGAAACCTAATGGAGATACTAATGGACTTGGATTTGAAGTTGGAGAAAGTTCCGGTACTGCAAACAATCATGATCATAGTAAACCAATAAGACAACCTAATGCTTGTAAATTTAATTGGGAATGCTTTAACTGTAACAAGTATTGTCATAGAGAAAATTAGTGTAGATCTAGAAACAATCAGAACATCAATGCATCGACCGGTCAATGTTCCAAATGCATCAAAATTGGTCATTATTCAGAAAACTGTAGAATGAATGTGAAATGTTATGTTTGTGGAAGATATGGGCACTTATCTAAGCAATGAAGAACACAAACTGACATAGGATATGGAAAGGCTATTCAGAAGAATAATGTGACTTGTTATGCTTGAAACCAAATTGGACATATTGCAAAATTTTGTAGAAGCAAGACTTCACCAGAAAATAATAAAGGACCTAGTTTGAAAGGCAAAGAAAAGGCGGATGAGGTAAAGCAAGAATTTTCAAAACAATGGATTAGGAAGACAAATCAGAATGTTGATGAGATTATTTCTTCACCTGTAGAACAGAGTATTACTCCACTGATAGGAGATTCTTCATCCCACTGAGAAGTAACTCTTTGGGGGTATTGCAACAAGTTGAATATCATGCATATTACCCTCGGTTGATGGTGAGAAGATATATTTCTTCTCTACCAGAAGATGTGTTAAGTTTTTACTTAACCGATAAGCATTAAATGCGATTGTTGAAGGAAAAGTCATTATAAATCATCGATTTTCCCTCATTTTTGATTCATCGAGCATTCAAATTAGCAGAGAGCGTGAAATCTGAGCAAAGGCATTCAAGGCAAAAGGTGTGAAGCAATTTCTTTCAAGCATTCAAACATTATCAGGTAGCTTAAGGTATTTTTTCAACTGGCTTCTTCTTCTGCTCTCGAATTTATTGCAAACCCTACTGTCGTGGAAAACATAAAACACCTTAGGCTCGTATTCAAAATTATTCCCAAAATAGCTAAGCAAGATGATTCCATAAGCGCATTTTCAAATATTCCTAAATGTGTAGCTTATGCTGAAGACCCTAGGATATATATTCACTGCAATATTGAGGAATTAGGTTCTAAGGAGTTGTTAAAGATGTTTAGAACCATAATTTGTGATGAAAATGGCATTGTCAAACTTGAGCATAAGATTATTGAGACTTTAGGTTTTTTGGAAATCTTTAACATCTCTAAATTTCCAGAGGATGTTGTGAGAATTGTCCTAAGTAGGGCACATGTAGAATTTCTTTGGTTAGATTTAGTCTGCAAATTCACCTGGCAAGCAATTAGGGCAGTAACAGGTTTACCCTCAACCAAAAGTAGACTAGACAAAACTAAGAATGTTCCTAACAACAAAGTCATGACCTTAACTGGAGCAACATCTGATAGTAGATCTCTAAGAGTAAATGACATCAAGGACATCAATGTGAGATTCATAAGTATGATTTTAGGTTACAAGACTACACATGCAAACATACTTAACTTAGTTTCTAGTCTTTACATTAACAATGCTTATGAAATGGTAAACAATAATGCAAAAATAGATGTGTGTGAATGGCTGAAGGATGAACTAATAGATAACTTGAAAAAGATAAAAGGAGACAAGAAAGGAACATTTTGTTGTGGTAATCTCTTAGTATGCCTTATGTTGTATTTCACAAAAGAGATCCTCGGTATTGGACATAAAGACTTTTGGATATGACATATCGGTAGGCAAACAATTGCAAGAAGCTTTCACTGGCATGGGTACTGCTAAGGAAAACAACATCAATGAATACTTCAAAGCTTTCCAAACCAAAATGAAAAATAGAGAGAGACTACCACAGAGTGTAGTAGATAAATATGATAAAGAAATCTATTTTGTAATTAAGAAAGATAAAACATGGATGGAAGTTGTATTACCTAGGACTGTATGGGTAACAAAAATGGGTTATGAAGTAGATCTGAACATTGTTGAAACTTATGAAAAAGCCTTATTAGATGCACCTAGAGAACCATCAAAAGAATTTTTTGGTAGTGCAAAAACAATTGAAAGTGGTTTGAAAATAATGAAGCAAAGGAAGAAAAGAGAGAAATACATAAGAGATGCTTCTAAGCAGGTAAAGGAAATAAAAGAAAATTTTATGAACATTACTAGTATAAAGGCCAGTGAACCGGAAGGACTACAACCAGAGGCACACATTTCACTGGTTGGCACATCATCTAATAGTGAGATACCTATAGAATTAAAAAGAGTTGATAGGAAGAGAAAACCCTCACTGGTACCCTCTCCTCCACCCAAGAAAACAAGAATCTTGAGAAAGAAACCGGCAAAGAAATCGACACCCAAGAAGAAATAGAAATAGGTTATTCCTCCATTGGATAATTTGCTAAATGAAATAACTGATGATAGTAACTTGGAAAATGTGAGCAAATTGTATAACACATTCAATGACTTAGAAAAGGAAAGTATTGAAAACAACATTATCTTACATCTAGATATATATAAAAAGTGTTAATTGAAGTTGTGGATGACTTGCCAAATGAATTATATAGAAGGTTAGATGCAAACAGGATTGTAGTAATGGAATTGGACAAGAAACTTAAAGTTGAAAAACTTCTAGCTGTACATCTAGTTAACTCTAAAGAAGAAATTGATGATATAATTTGTGAAGCTAACAGATCAATTTTTGCTAGTCGTCACAGGCAAGTAAGTTTGATGGCTAGTAGAGTTAATGAGATTGCAGAGGAAATGGTTGATAAATGGGATATCTTTTATGTGGAAAAGGAAAAACAAGAAGAATTGAATACGCTGAAGAAAACATTCAAAGTCTATTAGAAGGATAAGGACAAAGGGAAAAGTAAAGTTGGTGGAATACCAAACATAAAGATAACTGACAACTTACCACCACCCTTGGATACTGCACCAGTACATTCTGATGATCCACCAGTTACTGACAGTATAGGTATAACACATGATGACACTAATCTTGATTCTGAAATTCTATTCACCATGAATGTGGATACTCAAGAAGTGAACATTGTTGTGGATAAGGACAATATAGAGGTAAAGGATAACATTGCTGACAATGGTAACATTGAGCAACCGACAAAGAATGTTGAGGTTGAGATTCAAATAGAGCAAACAGAGAAAACACTGTAAACTGAGCAACCATTGGATACTAGAATAAATACTAGTAGTATAGATTCTGGCACTGAGAAACCTACTAAGACAGAGATACCGGTAGTTGAGCACATAGAGAAACCCACAAAGAAACTGACAGAGAAACCAACATAGGCACAGATACATATTGAGATAGTGAAACTGGTAATCACTTAGAAACCCAAACCATTGCTAGTTGAAATGAAAACTCAGACTAATCCACCAGAGGATAATACAAGAAAATTGGTTACTAATGTTGGAAGCACTGAGGTAATTAAGGCAGTTGGTCAGACATCTGGTACTTCATTAAGTGAATTCAGGCCTACCAATGTGACAGAGGTACTCCTGGACTCTATCAAGAAGATAACTGAATGTAATGCATTGGCCTACAAAGAAATTGATGATACAATACCAATTCTTAAGATGGTTGTATCAAAATGTAATATAGATCATGTAAAGGATTCTTTAGGTCAGTTGGACACATTGTCCAAATTCATTACCGACAATGTAATAACTGTTTATAAGGTGAATGAGGACACCTTCAAAGAGAAAATTGAGAAGGAAAAGGAAAAATTCTTTAAGGATACAATAAAGAAGTGTGCAAAACACATAAATACGCTTTTACCGGCACTTAATAGTACAATTTTGGAATATAAGGAGTTGTATAGAGAAACATGCAAGCCACATCTATTGACAAAGGATATTGAAAAGGAAATAAGTAGAGTACAGAAGGAAATAGATGACATAGCTGATAACATAATTGGTTCCTCTGAACCTATATCAGTTATTGAGCAAGAAATAGTAGGATTTGAGGAAAAATCAAAGAAATTTGAGAAAGAAAAGGCAAGGATTAAGTCAAATGCCAGAGAGCTTAAGTACAAACTTGGTCCCAAGATGGACAATCTTATCTCTCTAAGAAATGAGATATCTAAGGCATTACTTCAAGGAGAAAGCTCACTAGAAGAGCATATGCATCATCTCATTGTGGTGCATGCACTTGTGAGGTGGAGACACTTCCTTTTAGGACATCACTTTGAGTTGCATTCAGATCACCAGAGTCTTCAGTATATCTTCACTCAGCCGAACCTTAATGCACGTCAGAGGAGATGGATGGAGTTTTTGTGCGAATATGATTTTGACGTTCACTACATCAAGGGAAAGGAAAATGTAGTTGCAGATGCCTTGAGTAGGAGATGTCATGAGGTTTGCACCATATCCATGGGCACAGACTTGAGGGACTGTATACTTCGGCACTTATCTGAGGATGGATGGTATGCAGAGGTTTGTCAGGTATTACGTTCTCAGGTCACTCTAGAAGGGAAATATGTGGATTATTCTTTGGAGTCCGATGGACTATTACGCCATAGAGGGCGCATTTATGTACCTTCCTCCGGAGGGTTGCGAGAGTTCATTGTCTCGGAAGCTCATAGAGCTCCTTATGCAGCGCATCCCGGGGTTAAGAAGTTGCATGCAGACTTGAGGCAGTTGTATCATTGGCCGGGAATGCGGCAGCTCATTGCTGAGATAGTAGCTCGGTGTCTCGAGTGTCAGAGGGTAAAGGCAGAGCACCGCCATCCAGGTGGGTTGCTTCAGTCTCATGCTATACCAGAGTGGAAGTGGGATACTATATCCATGGATTTCATCGTTGGTCTCCCTATGTCTTCTCGTCGCCATGATGCTATCTTGGTGACAGTTGACAAGCTGACCAAAGTAGCTCACTTTTCACCAGTCCGTACTACATTCACAGCTCCTGCAGTAGCACAGGTGTTCTTGCGAGACATTGTTAGACTTCATGGCGTACCCCGCAAGATTATTTCTGACAGGGATTCTCTTTTCACTTCTACCTTTTGGAAGTCATTACAGGCAGCTATGGGCACAAAGCTCAATTTCAGTACAGCTTATCACCCGGAGACAGATGGTCAGACAGAGAGAGTCAATCAGGTGTTAGAGGATATGCTTCGTATGTACGTCATGGATCATCAGACCCGGTGGGAGGAGTATCTTCCCTTAGTGGAGTTTGCCTATAACAATGGGCATCACACTTCTTTGGGAATGCCACCCTACCAGGCATTATACGGCAGGCCTTGCAGGACACCCTTGAGTTGGGATCGCATAGAGGATAGAGTTGCTATTGGTCCTGAGTTAGTTCGAGATATGGAACAGCAGGTGGATTTGATTAGGCAGCGTCTCAGAGAGGCTCAGGATAGACAGAAGAAGTATGCCGATGCAAAGAGGATTGACCGTAGTTACTTGGTTGGAGACAGAGTTTTCTTGAGAGTGCGACCGCATAAGAGTCCAATCCGCTACGGAAAGGGTTCTAAGCTCGCACCTCGCTTTGTAGGACCTTTTGAGATTCTGGAGAGGATAGGCCCAGTTGCCTACCGTTTAGCTTTGCCACCTAGCCTGTCACGCATCCACGATGTGTTTCATGTTTCAGTTTTGAGAAAATATATCTATGATGAGTCTCACCTTTTAGATTGGGATGCCTTGCAGGTGGAGTCGGACGGGCAGCTAGCTTTGGAGCCCATTCGCATTTTGGCACGCCGGACATTGGCCCTTCGAGGTCGAGAGCTGGACCAGGTTAGGGTCCAGTGGGATTGTTATGATGAGGTTACGGCTTCATGGGAGGACGCAGCACGTATGAGATCAGAGTACCCTCACCTCTTTGATGAACTCCAGGAGGAAGTTCATGCCTAGAGGGGGAGGATGTGAGGCCTCACCTCGACTCAGTTTGACATTCAGTGGATTTTATATTTTAGACTACTATGGATACTTTGTTTTGATGCATTTTGAGACTTAGAAATTATATGATTTCAGGATATTGGATAACATTGCTATGAATTGATGTTTTACTTACATGCTTTATGTGATAGAACATTACATGATTATTAGATAGAATGATATTGCAATGATAGATGTCGTTAATGAATTTGCAGGACTTTACTTTGAATATAGAACTATGATGTATGTTTAGTTTATGTGAATTGGGATGAAAATTGTTTATGTGAATTTGCTTGACAAAAGATGTATTCAATCTGTGCAGATGAAAATTGTATGCAAGTAATGATGTGCATTGTTGTATAATTGATTATATTTTATATGAATATTTGGGAGTACTAATGTGTAAATTGAGATGCGCAGGAAATTTACCATGTGACCATGGAAAATTACGGAGAATCAAACCTAGACTTATGTATGTTCGTAAAGCCAGGGTTTGTCTATTTGGAGAGACAACACTCCGTTTGTGTTGTATTTTATTCGTATCAGTATATGCTGCATGTGTGTTGTGTGTTATTTAAATTTATTGTGTAAAAACCTCAAGAGACAATTTCACGTTTATTTTTGTAAAAAGTATTTTATTAGTGCCACTTGACACATGTGTGGATTTAAATTTTAATATTTTATCTTGTCTCTTGATGGGAAAGTGTTAATTATTATTATTTTTAAATAAAATAATGTGTTGTCAAAAAGATATTTTGAGAATATAATATTTGGTGTGGTCAACTTATGTTTGACCCGAAAATAAACTCCAGAGGGGTTTAAAATGGGTTAAATGTACACCTAGGGGTAGTTTATTAGGGTTTCCTGAAGCCCATAAGGTATACCTAGGGGTTAGGGGTAATTTTAGGCAAGTTTCTACTTTATTATGATCTTTTTAACGCTTTAAAAATTGGCTTTTTTGAGTTGAGCGAAAATTGAAAATTGAAGGAAAATCAAATCCAGATTTTTCCTCTTGGAAGGAAAAGTCTTTTTTGCATTTTTGCTTTCTTCCTTCTTTTTGTTGATTTTTCTTAGAATCCTGTGAGAACTTAGTGAGTGAGCTTCTTAAGGAGGATTTTTGGGAATAGCTGGTTAATCACCCACTCTCCATTTTTGGAGACAGAAGAAAAATTTGGAAGAAAAATAATGTTATGGGATAAAGAAATTGATTAAGGAAAATAAAGGATTGTGGATTGGGCAGCTCTTCTTCAGATATCATTATAACCTTTGGGCAGATTAAGGTTGGTTTCATTTTTACTTTTAATGACTTGTTTTTGTTTATTTCTGAAAGTTGTTGAATAAGAAAATCTGTATTCTTGAAAACGAATGTTTGAAAATCTTTTGGTTTTGTTTTATGAATGAATGTGTTTTGGGAGTTTTCTCAAGATCTCTCTTTCTCTTGGGAGAGAAGAGGATCTTGAGGGTGGTAGCAGTGACAGCCCTTGAGTGAGAGACTCTCTTTAGAGAGCGATCACAAGGGATCTTTGTGTGACCCTTGCTGCATGGCCTGTTTGTGCAATGGGGGTCATAAGGAGGGTTATAAGGCTAGAATGCCTTTGGGGGGCATAAGGATTATGGGGTTGAGATTTGATATTTTATTTGTGCCATGAGGTGGCTTTCTTGTTATTACATACTTGCAGATTCTCCTCAGGGTATTTGGTCCACTACCACCCTTTGAAAATGTTCACCACCAGAGTGTGGTGCTGTGAAAGCCAGGTTGGGAATGTGTCTGGAATATTTGTATGTTTTGGGTTTCTTTGTGTTTGCCTGTTTGTTACCCGTCTAGGAATTGGTTCTCCGAGCTCGGGGGTGGCTACCAGTTAGCCTAGGCTGGGAGGTGAGCACTCCGTGGTCAATTTTGTGTTTTCTATTATGCACGAAATTCAGAAGAAAGAGGATAGGATTCATGAAAGATATTCAGAAGATTGTATTTGAAGATATTTGAATTCAGTTGCAGATGTATGTTTAAAGTTGTTGTAAATAAATGCCTCAATTCAAGAGAAAGGAGAAGCAAGTTGAAATTTGTATTAGTAGACTTGAAGTCTTAATGTTGTGACTGTTCAGAGAAATCATTCTGTAAATTTGGTAGAGTATTTAGAGATGTTTTAAAGAAAGAAAAGCTTGTTATTTCTACTTCTGGTTTTATAAAAAAAAAAGGGGTTAAATTGTGTTGCATGCAAAAAAAAAGCTTCTTGTATTTTGGAGAGAAATAAAAGATTTGTTTTTTTTATTTAGACTTTAATTATGTTTCACTTGTGGCAAATAAAAGATTATTGTTGTTGATAGATTTCTGTATTTTTTTTATAAAAAAAAGTTGTTTTAAGTAAATATTCTATTTTTAAAAAAAAAGAATATATAGATGGATATCTTTATTTCCAGAAAAAAAAAGTACAATGTATCTTTATAAAATACTTTGAATTGTATTTTTGTTAACATTGATTTAAAAGCTAGCTTTATAAATGAATTTATATATATATATATATATATATATAAATATATATTTCTATTTTTGATTAAACTTAATGTTATCTTTTTCTTTATTATATTAGTTTAGAATTTTGTATGTAAAATTCTCTTCAAAAAAAAAACCTTATATAAATTTATATTGAAATAAATTTCATTTTTATTTTTATTATGCTTATTTAAGTTATTTATAAATATATATATATATATATATATATATAAATATATATATATTTATTTATATATATATATATATATATATAAATATATATATATTTATTTATATATATATATATATACATATATATATTATTATGTATTTTTAAATAAAAAGAAAATTAATTTAAAAAAAAAAAGGAAATGAGTTTTGGGGTCCCCGCGGACTCCACTGTGTGTTCACATAGTGGACGACCGCGCGGCGCCCACTGTGTGCACACACAGTGGAGCCGCTTGCGGCTCCCACTGTGTGGGCACACAGTGGACGGCCACGGCCGCCACTGTGTGGCCACACAGTGGTGCCGCTAGCGGCGCCCACTGTGTGGGCACACAGTGGTGCCGCGGCGCTCACTGTGCGCTCACACAGTGGCGCGCGCGCGGCCAAACTTGTGTTCTCTCCGTGACCTGCAATAAGAGGGGTTTATTTTTCATGGCCGCCAAGGGCTTCGGCCCAGCTAAGATGTTTAACAGTTAAAAAAAGAAATATAATAATTTATAGGGTTTAAAACCCTAACCGAGTGGAGGTTAGGGCAGTTAATTAAAATAATTATTAAAATATTTACCAGTTTAGTAAATATACATATATATATGTTTCCATAAATACATATGGAAATTATATATATGTATGTAAATGTATGAATTTGAGCATTTTTGTATAAGTAATTAAATTTTAAATATATAAATATATGCAAAATCAATTATGTATATATGTATATATTTAATTAATCCCGATTTTAACTTTGGTTAAATTATAAAGAGAAATATAAAAGAATTAAAAAGACTATAAAGTCATATTGGAGAATAAATTAAAATATCTCTCCTAATACTTTTAGTATGAATAATTTAATAAAACTATTAATTAAATATCTTTTGGAGATAAAATTTAAACCAGTAGGTTATTCCGCGATTAGAATATAACCGATTGTCGATGCTTCGTTCGTTTCAGAATGAGCTCGAATTTATTAATGGAATTTTCGTTAACGCTTGTCGCAAGAGTGTGCTTGTTAATTAAATCAGTATCTTTTAAAAAAAAAATTTGTTCCGTTTTTGCCCTAAATTTTGGGCATGACATTTTGGTATCAGAGCAAGGTTTCCACACTAGGAGCCTTACTCACTTACGTTTCGCCTTAGAATATTTAAAAATTATTTTGTTAAATGGAATTTTGCATCTAAATAAATTTAATTCTAAAAGAAATAAATTAATTGTTTTGTATTATTTTCCTCTTAGGATGCCTCCGTTGACGCGACAAGCTCGCAAGCGCGGACGGGGTCCTAGACGTGAGCGCCTAGCTCGCGATGAGGAAGAGAGGGAGGCATCGGTTCCAGAGGAGAACCCAGGAGCACCTCTCGAACAGCCAAATGAACCTAACCGTGACCTTCTAGCAGCCATTCAGAATCTCATTGGCATTGTTCAGGAAAGGATTCCTGCAGAGAACCCTCCGGTTAGGAGTCATGACTCTGGGAGTCATAGATCTATTGATAGAGAACGAAGCAGGAGCCCGGCTCCGATTCCTGTAGAGAGCCAGGGTGGTAATGAGCCAGAGTCAGTGCATATGCCAGGACCACCTCCTGCAGTGGAACCAGTTTATTTTGAGAGAGGTCGTCGAGATCCAGGGGATCTCATCAGAGAGGTCATGCGCCTCCAACCACCATCCTTCGGAGGTTCTACAGATGGAGTAGAGGCCGAGGCATGGCTTCTGAGTCTTGAGAGGTGCTTTGCGTTGCGTTCTTATGAGAGCAACTTGAAAGCACGTGTTGCAGTTCATCTTCTGAGAGGGACAGCCTCCACCTGGTGGAGACAGGAAGAGTACAAATGCGGATTAGTACTTGATACACTCACTTGGGAGATATTCACCGAGAGGTTCCGTGAGAGGTACCTATCAGAGCACTTCAGGCAGCGTCGTATAGACGAATTTCATGATCTCCAACAAAAAGGCTTGTCAGTAACCCAGTATGAGAGTAAATTCTTTGAGTTGTTGCCATATGTAGATTATCTAAAGGATGAGAAACTTCTTGTAAACCGCTTCATCAGGGGATTGAATGCCGGTATAGCCGGGCCTGTTAGGATGTCCGCTCCAGAGAGCCTTCGGGTTGCTGTAGAGAAGGCACTGATTGCCGAGGAAATTCAGGTTAGACCACAGGACAATAGGGATCGGTATCAGAACCGAAATCCCGCACCTCAGACTTATGGATTCCAGAAACCACATTGGAAGGGGAACAACCGAAATTCTCAGGGGTTCTCCAAACCCCCTCCTCCACAACAGACACCACAGAACCAGAGGCAGAAGCCTCCACAGTATCCGCAGGGCTCCAAGCCCAAGAAGTGGCAGACTCAGGGACAGAAACGTGATCAGAGAGCACAGGGGCAGTACACACAGCCGGCGGGGACTCAGCAGTCCTCCAGGGGTGGGTACAGCGGATCCAGTAGGACAGGAGGACAGGGTTTTTCTAGGCCTCAGGGTGCCCAGTTCTAGGCACGGGGTGCTTGCTTTACTTGTGGAGCCATGGGGCACTTGGCGAGGGATTGCCCTCAGGGACAGGTAGCAGGGAGTCAGCGGATGGCCGCTTCAGAGCTGACAGTTGGTGATATGGGCAGGTCCCATAGAGTATTCGCAGCGGTTGACAACTGCCAGGCCGACCATCAGGCCACGGTTATCGAATCTTCAGGTATAATCAGAGGTAACAATGTATCTATTTTGTTTGATTCAGGAGCTACTGACTCCTTTATATCTCCATTGGTTGTGGAGCGTTGCGGGCTAGTGGCAACTAGGCAGGGTGTCAGTTGGGAAGTGGAATTAGCTTCAGGGGCTAGAGTGTCAGTGGAATCCGAGGTTAGGGCATGTCAGTTGCAGATTGGCAAGACCACCACTGTAGTAGACCTTAGAGTGACTCCACTTGGATCTTACGGAATCGTACTTGGCATGGATTGGCTTTATGCCCACAGAGCCAAGATGGATTTCCGCCTGAAAAAGATCGAGTGTGAGGATGATCATGGTTCGCCCATAGTTATCACCGGGATTCAGAGGCCCGTGTCTCTTCGGATGATCTCCGCAATGCAGCTCAAGCGGAGCATGCGGAAGGGATGTCAGCTTTTTGCTATCACTATCAGTGACAGAGGAGAAGAGGAGGAAAAGGAAACATCGCTCGATGACCATCCTATCCTTCAGGGATATTCAGATGTATTTCCTTCAGAGTTACCGGGAATGCCTCCCCGCAGAGAGATTGATTTTCATATAGACCTAGTACCAGGAGCCGAGCCAGTTTCCAGAGCACCTTATAGAATGACCACAAATGAGCTTAATGAACTTAAAATTCAGCTTGAGGAACTTCTTGAGAAGGGTCATATCCGTCCTAGCGTATCCCCGTGGGGTGCACCAGTTATCTTCGTTAAGAAGAAGGATGGATCTCTCCGATTGTGTATGGATTATCGGCAGCTAAATAAAGTAACCATCAAGAACCGATATCCTTTGCCTAGAATTGATGATTTATTTGACCAGCTTCAGGGTGCCAAAGTCTTTTCCAAAATAGATCTGAAGTCAGGATACCATCAGTTGAGAATAGTGGAAAGTGATATCCACAAGACCGCTTTTCGCACTAGATATGGTCACTATGAGTTTACCGTAGTCCCCTTTGGACTTACAAATGCCCCAGCAGTTTTTATGAGTCTCATGAATGGGGTGTTCTGTACCTTTCTAGACCGTTTTGTTATTGTGTTCCTCGATGATATATTGATATATTCTCGGAATGAGAAGGAGCATGAGGAGCACCTGAAACAGGTATTGCAGTGTTTGCGAGATAACCAGTTGTTTGGCAGCCTATCGAAGTGTGCTTTCTTTCGATCTGAGGTCAAGTACCTTGGACATGTTATTTCCGGTGATGGGATCTCAGTGGACCCATCAAAGATTAGGGCTATTATGGATTGGCCAGCGCCTACCAGTGTGACAGAGGTCAGGAGTTTCATGGGTTTAGCAGGATATTACCGACGTTTTGTCGAAGGTTTCTCCAGAGTCGCACACCCTATTACCTCTCTTCAGCGTAAAGGGAAGAAATTTGAGTGGACAGAGAAGTGCGAGAAGGCCTTTCAGGAACTCAAGAAGGCACTTACTAGCGCTCCTATCCTTGTTGTACCAGATCCTTCAGCTGATTTCATGGTTTGTACCGATGCTTCCTTAGAGGGTTTAGGGGCAGTTCTTATGCAAGGTGGTAGGGCCATAGCTTTCGAGTCTAGGAAACTTAAGACTCATGAACTTAATTATCCCACTCACGACCTTGAGCTCGCGGCAGTAGTGCATGCACTTGTGAGGTGGAGACACTTCCTTTTAGGACATCACTTTGAGTTGCATTCAGATCACCAGAGTCTTCAGTATATCTTCACTCAGCCGAACCTTAATGCACGTCAGAGGAGATGGATGGAGTTTTTGTGCGAATATGATTTTGACGTTCACTACATCAAGGGAAAGGAAAATGTAGTTGCAGATGCCTTGAGTAGGAGACGTCATGAGGTTTGCACCATATCCATGGGCACAGACTTGAGGGACTGTATACTTCGGCACTTATCTGAGGATGGATGGTATGCAGAGGTTTGTCAGGTATTACGTTCTCAGGTCACTCTAGAAGGGAAATATGTGGATTATTCTTTGGAGTCCGATGGACTATTACGCCATAGAGGGCGCATTTATGTACCTTCCTCCGGAGGGTTGCGAGAGTTCATTGTCTCGGAAGCTCATAGAGCTCCTTATGCAGCGCATCCCGGGGTTAAGAAGTTGCATGCAGACTTGAGGCAGTTGTATCATTGGCCGGGAATGCGGCAGCTCATTGCTGAGATAGTAGCTCGGTGTCTCGAGTGTCAGAGGGTAAAGGCAGAGCACCGCCATCCAGGTGGGTTGCTTCAGTCTCATGCTATACCAGAGTGGAAGTGGGATACTATATCCATGGATTTCATCGTTGGTCTCCCTATGTCTTCTCGTCGCCATGATGCTATCTTGGTGACAGTTGACAAGCTGACCAAAGTAGCTCACTTTTCACCAGTCCGTACTACATTCACAGCTCCTGCAGTAGCACAGGTGTTCTTGCGAGACATTGTTAGACTTCATGGCGTACCCCGCAAGATTATTTCTGACAGGGATTCTCTTTTCACTTCTACCTTTTGGAAGTCATTACAGGCAGCTATGGGCACAAAGCTCAATTTCAGTACAGCTTATCACCCGGAGACAGATGGTCAGACAGAGAGAGTCAATCAGGTGTTAGAGGATATGCTTCGTATGTACGTCATGGATCATCAGACCCGGTGGGAGGAGTATCTTCCCTTAGTGGAGTTTGCCTATAACAATGGGCATCACACTTCTTTGGGAATGCCACCCTACCAGGCATTATACGGCAGGCCTTGCAGGACACCCTTGAGTTGGGATCGCATAGAGGATAGAGTTGCTATTGGTCCTGAGTTAGTTCGAGATATGGAACAGCAGGTGGATTTGATTAGGCAGCGTCTCAGAGAGGCTCAGGATAGACAGAAGAAGTATGCCGATGCAAAGAGGATTGACCGTAGTTACTTGGTTGGAGACAGAGTTTTCTTGAGAGTACGACCGCATAAGAGTCCAATCCGCTACGGAAAGGGTTCTAAGCTCGCACCTCGCTTTGTAGGACCTTTTGAGATTCTGGAGAGGATAGGCCCAGTTGCCTACCGTTTAGCTTTGCCACCTAGCCTGTCACGCATCCACGATGTGTTTCATGTTTCAGTTTTGAGAAAATATATCTATGATGAGTCTCACCTTTTAGATTGGGATGCCTTGCAGGTGGAGTCGGACGGGCAGCTAGCTTTGGAGCCCATTCGCATTTTGGCACGCCGGACATTGGCCCTTCGAGGTCGAGAGCTGGACCAGGTTAGGGTCCAGTGGGATTGTTATGATGAGGTTACGGCTTCATGGGAGGACGCAGCACGTATGAGATCAGAGTACCCTCACCTCTTTGATGAACTCCAGGAGGAAGTTCATGCCTAGAGGGGGAGGATGTGAGGCCTCACCTCGACTCAGTTTGACATTCAGTGGATTTTATATTTTAGACTACTATGGATACTTTGTTTTGATGCATTTTGAGACTTAGAAATTATATGATTTCAGGATATTGGATAACATTGCTATGAATTGATGTTTTACTTACATGCTTTATGTGATAGAACACTACATGATTATTAGATAGAATGATATTGCAATGATAGATGTCGTTAATGAATTTGCAGGACTTTACTTTGAATATAGAACTATGATGTATGTTTAGTTTATGTGAATTGGGATGAAAATTGTTTATGTGAATTTGCTTGACAAAAGATGTATTCAATCTGTGCAGATGAAAATTGTATGCAAGTAATGATGTGCATTGTTGTATAATTGATTATATTTTATATGAATATTTGGGAGTACTAATGTGTAAATTGAGATGCGCAGGAAATTTACCATGTGACCATGGAAAATTACGGAGAATCAAACCTAGACTTATGTATGTTCGTAAAGCCAGGGTTTGTCTATTTGGAGAGACAACACTCCGTTTGTGTTGTATTTTATTCGTATCAGTATATGCTGCATGTGTGTTGTGTGTTATTTAAATTTATTGTGTAAAAACCTCAAGAGACAATTTCACGTTTATTTTTGTAAAAAGTATTTTATTAGTGCCACTTGACACATGTGTGGATTTAAATTTTAATATTTTATCTTGTCTCTTGATGGGAAAGTGTTAATTATTATTATTTTTAAATAAAATAATGTGTTGTCAAAAAGATATTTTGAGAATATAATATTTGGTGTGGTCAACTTATGTTTGACCCGAAAATAAACTCCAGAGGGGTTTAAAATGGGTTAAATGTACACCTAGGGGTAGTTTATTAGGGTTTCCTGAAGCCCATAAGGTATACCTAGGGGTTAGGGGTAATTTTAGGCAAGTTTCTACTTTATTATGATCTTTTTAACGCTTTAAAAATTGGCTTTTTTGAGTTGAGCGAAAATTGAAAATTGAAGGAAAATCAAATCCAGATTTTTCCTCTTGGAAGGAAAAGTCTTTTTTGCATTTTTGCTTTCTTCCTTCTTTTTGTTGATTTTTCTTAGAATCCTGTGAGAACTCAGTGAGTGAGCTTCTTAAGGAGGATTTTTGGGAATAGCTGGTTAATCACCCACTCTCCATTTTTGGAGACAGAAGAAAAATTTGGAAGAAAAATAATGTTATGGGATAAAGAAATTGATTAAGGAAAATAAAGGATTGTGGATTGGGCAGCTCTTCTTCAGATATCATTATAACCTTTGGGCAGATTAAGGTTGGTTTCATTTTTACTTTTAATGACTTGTTTTTGTTTATTTCTGAAAGTTGTTGAATAAGAAAATCTGTATTCTTGAAAACGAATGTTTGAAAATCTTTTGGTTTTGTTTTATGAATGAATGTGTTTTGGGAGTTTTCTCAAGATCTCTCTTTCTCTTGGGAGAGAAGAGGATCTTGAGGGTGGTAGCAGTGACAGCCCTTGAGTGAGAGACTCTCTTTAGAGAGCGATCACAAGGGATCTTTGTGTGACCCTTGCTGCATGGCCTGTTTGTGCAATGGGGGTCATAAGGAGGGTTATAAGGCTAGAATTCCTTTGGAGGGCATAAGGATTATGGGGTTGAGATTTGATATTTTATTTGTGCCATGAGGTGGCTTTCTTGTTATTACATACTTGCAGATTCTCCTCAGGGTATTTGGTCCACTACCACCCTTTGAAAATGTTCACCACCAGAGTGTGGTGCTGTGAAAGCCAGGTTGGGAATGTGTCTGGAATATTTGTATGTTTTGGGTTTCTTTGTGTTTGCCTGTTTGTTACCCGTCTAGGAATTGGTTCTCCGAGCTCGGGGGTGGCTACCAGTTAGCCTAGGCTGGGAGGTGAGCACTCCGTGGTCAATTTTGTGTTTTCTATTATGCACGAAATTCAGAAGAAAGAGGATAGGATTCATGAAAGATATTCAGAAGATTGTATTTGAAGATATTTGAATTCAGTTGCAGATGTATGTTTAAAGTTGTTGTAAATAAATGCCTCAATTCAAGAGAAAGGAGAAGCAAGTTGAAATTTGTATTAGTAGACTTGAAGTCTTAATGTTGTGACTGTTCAGAGAAATCATTCTGTAAATTTGGTAGAGTATTTAGAGATGTTTTAAAGAAAGAAAAGCTTGTTATTTCTACTTCTGGTTTTATAAAAAAAAAAGGGGTTAAATTGTGTTGCATGCAAAAAAAAAGCTTCTTGTATTTTGGAGAGAAATAAAAGATTTGTTTTTTTTATTTAGACTTTAATTATGTTTCACTTGTGGCAAATAAAATATTATTGTTGTTGATAGATTTCTGTATTTTTTTTATAAAAAAGAGTTGTTTTAAGTAAATATTCTATTTTAAAAAAAAAAGAATATATAGATGGATATCTTTATTTCCAGAAAAAAAAAGTACAATGTATCTTTATAAAATACTTTGAATTGTATTTTTGTTAACATTGATTTAAAAGCTAGCTTTATAAATGAATTTATATATATATATATATATATATATATATATATATATATATATATATATATATATATATATATATATATATAAATATATATTTCTATTTTTGATTAAACTTAATGTTATCTTTTTCTTTATTATATTAGTTTAGAATTTTGTATGTAAAATTCTCTTCAAAAAAAAAACCTTATATAAATTTATATTGAAATAAATTTCATTTTTATTTTTATTATGCTTATTTAAGTTATTTATAAATATATATATATATACATATATATATTATTATGTATTTTTAAATAAATAAAAAATTAATTTTAAAAAAAAAAGGAAATGAGTTTTGGGGTCCCCGCGGACTCCACTGTGTGTTCACACAGTGGACGACCGCGCGGCGCCCACTGTGTGCACACACAGTGGAGCCGCTTGCGGCTCCCACTGTGTGGGCACACAGTGGACGGCCACGGCCGCCACTGTGTGGCCACACAGTGGTGCCGCTAGCGGCGCCCACTGTGTGGGCACACAGTGGTGCCGCGGCGCCCACTGTGCGCTCACACAGTGGCGCGCGCGCGGCCAAACTTGTGTTCTCTCCGTGACCTGCAATAAGAGGGGTTTATTTTTCATGGCCGCCAAGGGCTTCGGCCCAGCTAAGATGTTTAACAGTTAAAAAAAGAAATATAATAATTTATAGGGTTTAAAACCCTAACCGAGTGGAGGTTAGGGCAGTTAATTAAAATAATTATTAAAATATTTACCAGTTTAGTAAATATACATATATATATGTTTCCATAAATACATATGGAAATTATATATATGTATGTAAATGTATGAATTTGAGCATTTTTGTATAAGTAATTAAATTTTAAATATATAAATATATGCAAAATCAATTATGTATATATGTATATATTTAATTAATCCCGATTTTAACTTTGGTTAAATTATAAAGAGAAATATAAAAGAATTAAAAAGACTATAAAGTCATATTGGAGAATAAATTAAAATATCTCTCCTAATACTTTTAGTATGAATAATTTAATAAAACTATTAATTAAATATCTTTTGGAGATAAAATTTAAACCAGTAGGTTATTCCGCGATTAGAATATAACCGATTGTCGATGCTTCGTTCGTTTCAGAATGAGCTCGAATTTATTAATGGAATTTTCGTTAACGCTTGTCGCAAGAGTGTGCTTGTTAATTAAATCAGTATCTTTTAAAAAAAAAATTTGTTCCGTTTTTGCCCTAAATTTTGGGCATGACATAATGTAGCATGGAAAACCCTAATATGGGCACACTGACCAAGGAGAGGGTAGTATAAGTAGTAGAAAACCCTAAGTTAATGGGTTGGGTGTCAGATGTTGTACGACCCAAGCAAGTGACTTGACTGTGATTGCAATTTTGTTGCCAATCGGCACAAATGGAGTAAAGAAAGATCATTAATGGATTGATTTGCATGCAAAACTATGTGGAGTGTCTTCTATGGTGTAAATAATTTCATTTTTAACATATAGATTAGGTTTTTGTTTGGCAAGTGTGGTGTGTTTGCAAATCTTTTGTAAATTGCTTCTCAATGTCTAGTTTTGGACTAGTTTGTGTAAATGGATTCATAACTCCATTCCCCATTATGGAACCACCATAAAACCATGGGGAATGAGAGTGTAGACCTTGTGTTATAATTAAATTCAAGAAGGGCCCTTGAAAATGCAAGGAGGCCACCTAAAGACCCACTCCTAGGTGAGACTAGACAGTGCCCGGATAGGAAGGGCTAAGTTGCAGAGGTCTTGGAGACCAAGGAAGGTCAGAGGAGGAGGCACCCTTTGGAGGAGTTGTATAGGGGTGTGTGAAGCACCATTTGTGTGAAGGAGGAGCTTCCACCAATCCAAACAAGGTGGCAAGAGCATCAAACCTACACTGTGACCCCGACAGGCCTAAAAACCCTCCTAAAAACCCTTAAAAACCTTAAAAATCTACCTAAGGCAGTGTACGGACACTTGGAGGCCTAAAACCTAAAAAATCCTTGAGTCCTTGCCAAATGAATAGTAGGTCTTTTGGGAGGTTTCACAAGAAAATGCATCATTTGCAAGAGGGAGCCCTAAAGGACCGAGTAGGAGGCCTAATTGGTCACAATCCTTGTAGCCCTATTTTGTAGGCAAAACACAAAATAGTGAAATTGGTAAGGGGTTGAAAGCTTGAAACCTCTAAGGGGCACATGAATGGGTGGAAAAACCATTTATTTGACCTAACCTATCCTTGCTAAGACCTAGGAAGGTGTGGAGTAAGCCAAACCCTTATTAGCCTAAGGAAGGGTTCTTGAATCTCATGAGTAGGTGAGACCTTAGGAGTAGTTTTTCAACTTGTTGATGGGTGGATTAGGCAAGGTCAGGGGATTCCACATGCAAAGGAAGTCCTAGAGTCCCGAGGGTGTGGTTAGAGCACCTGGTGATCCAAGGAAAGGATCTAAGAGCATAGACTAGGCTAGTCTATCCCAAACCCCATCCCATCAGATTGGTATCAGAGAAAGTTAAAGATTTGTTGGACTATGTATGCCTCTATATACTGGTGAATTAATAGGGGAGAGCAGAATGGTCACTAATGTAGAACTGGCTAGGGAGGTAAAAGAGAAAAAGGAGAAGAATAGACTCCTTGAAGAAGCTATGAGTGAGATAAGGGATAAGCTACAGGAAGTGGTGGATCAGAGGACACAAGGACCTTGGGGTGAAGACACCAAGGATAAAGGCAAGAAGACCATTGACATAGATGACATTATACCTAAACTAGATCCCTTGTTCAATGAAGGACCTTTTGTAAAGGCTATTAAGGCTTTGAACACCAAAGATTTTGAAGGATTGCCACATTTTAGTGGAAGGATGGACATTGACACTATCATGGAATGGATTGAAGGCATGGAAAACTACTTTGAGTGTGAGGGAGTGACATAAGCTCAAAAGGTTAAGGTTTCCAAATAAAGATTAAGGGGAGCAACTTTAACATGGTGGAAGTATCTGCAAGAAGAGAGAGTTAGCATGGGGAAGCTACCTATTGCCAATTGGAAGGCCATGGTGAGTAAGATCAAAGAGAACTACTTACCAGGGGATTATGAAGTCCAACTTCATAAGAAGAGACAGGGATTGAAACAAAAAGACCTTGATGTGACCTCCTAGACTGAATAATTCCAAAAGCTTTGTCTTAGATCCAAAGTCCAAGAAGATGAATCTATTAAGGTGGCTAGATATCTAAGCGGCCTAAAGTGGAACATTCAAGAGGAGATAAGCCTATGGACTCCTACTACTGTCCAAAAATGTAATCAGCTTGCTGCCAAGGTGGAAGAGAGGAACAAAAGGAAAGGAGACTCTAATAATAGGGGTAGAGGCAAAGGTAGAGAACAAATGAATCACCGAGGTGGTTACCAAAGCAAGTCAAATGAGCAAAAGAACCAAGGAGAAGCCAAGTTGACTGAACATGGCAGTGAAACCAATCTTAGAGGAGGCCATTCTAGAGGAAGAGGGGCACAAGGTGGTCCAAGTAGGGGTAAATCCTACTTTTCAACTATGAAATGTTACAATTGTGGACAATTGGGACACCCGGCCTATAGATGCCCTGACAAGCCTACATCATCAAACAATGGAAAGAGGGTTTCTTATGCACATGAATACTCTTCAAGTAGCAAGACACCTGAGGTGGACCATATTGAATCAGAGATTGGAGAAAATCTAATGTTCAATAGGGTCTTGATAAGACAACCAGTCAAGAATGAACCTAAGCATAGGAGAGCATTTTTTAGGGTGAGATGCAAGATCCTTGGTAAAGTTTGCAAGGTGATAGTTGACTCAAGGTCAACTGATAACATAATATCAGAGGAGGCAACCAAGAAGTTGAAACTCACAAGGATACCCAACACTAATCCATATAACGTGACATGGTTGAATCATGAGCAGAGTGTGCTAGTCAATGAACAAACTTGGGTAGAGTTTTCTATTGGAGGATACAAGGATAAGATCCTTTGTGATGTGTTACCCATGGATTCCTGTCACCTATTACTAGGTAGACCCTAGCAATTTGATAGGAAGGTGATCTATGATGGAGAGGAGAACTTCATTTCCTTCAAGATGGACAACAAGACCTTTAAGATTTAGTCTTTGATAGAGAATGAAGAGTGAACTTCAAGAACACCTAGTGTCTTATTGGCTACTAGTAAAGAGTTCTTACACTTGCTACATGAGGAGGAGATAGTGAAGTGTGCCATCTTTGTGAAGCCAAAGGAGGAAGAAGACAAGTTGCAAGCAGAAGTACCCAAGGAGGTGAAGCAAATGTTGAAAGAGTATAAGGACATAGTGAGTGATGGAGCACCTGCAATACTCCCACCAAGAAGGTCTATAAGCCATCAAATAGACTTTGTTCCCAGTGCATCCCTACCTAACAAAGCTGCATATAAGCTCACACTTGACCAAAACAAGGAGGTAGAAAGGCAAGTGCAGGAGTTATAGGAACAAGGATTAATTAAGAAGAGCATCAGCCCATGTGCAGTCTCGGTGGTGCTAGCATCAAAGAAGGGAGGCAAGTGGAGACTTTGCATCAATTCAAGGGAAATCAATAGGATCACCATAAGGTATAGGTTTCCTATTCCTAGAATAGAAGACTTGATGCACTGTTTAGGAGGTGCTATGTATTTTACTAAGTTGGACCTTAAAAGTGGTTATCACCAAATTAGAATTAAGGAGGGTAATGAGTGGAAGACTACTTTCAAGGCCACAGAGGGATTGTATGAATGGATTGTGATGCCATTTGGACTCACCAATTCCCCAAGCACCTTCATGAGGTTGATGAATGAGGTGTTGAAAGACTTCATAGGAAGGTTTGTGGTGGTGTACCTAGATGACATTCTCTTCTATAGAAGAACCAAAGAGGAGCACCTTGAGCATTTGAGGTTAGTCTTAGAGAGGTTGCATGAGGAGAAGTTATCCATCAACCTAGAGAAGTGTGACTTCTTGAAGCAAGAGCTGGTCTACTTAGGATTTGTGGTGTCTAAGGGAACCTTGAAGATGGATCCAAGCAAAGTGGTGGCAATCTTGAATTGGCCTGCACCTAGAATAGGGACTGGAGTTAGGAGTTTCCATGGTTTAGCCCAATTCTATAGGAAGTTTGTGAGGAACTTCAGTGGCATATGTGCACCAATTCTTGACACCATAAAAGGAGGCCTTAAAACTAAGTTTAAATGGACTGAGCAGGCTGACAAAGCTTTTCAATTATTGAAGCAAGAAGCAGCCACAAAACCTATCCTTCTACCTACTTTTGATAAGGTATTCACATTGGAGTGTGATGCAAGTGGAATTGTGGTAGGGGGTGTATTGAGTCAAGAGGGAAGACCTGTGGAATTTTTCAGTGAGAAGCTTAATGAAACAAAGAAGAAGTACTCAGCCTATGACCTAGAGTTGTATGCATTAGTGTAGTCTCTTAAAAAATGGAGGCATTACCTACTTCCAAAGGAATTTGTGGTGTTCACAGACAACCAAGCTTTGAGTTACATTAACACTCAAGAGAATCTTAGCAATAGACATTTGAAATGGATGGAATACCTCCAATCCTTCACCTTCACCATCAAACATAAGAAAGGGAAACTCAACAAGGTGGCAGATGCTTTAAGTAGGAAGTTGTTGACAGTTCAAGAACTACAGTTACAGAGCATAGGAGTAGAAGGTTTCAAGGACCTCTATGAAGGAGATGAAGACTTCTCATCAACCTACAAGGTTTGCAAGGAGTTTGAGAACCATTTCCATGGTGATTATGTAGATTACACTCTCCAAAATGGTCTCTTGTTCAAAGGTAATCAGTTGTGTGTGCCTAGAGGATCCATGAGGGAGAACCTCATCCAAGAAAAATACAATGGCAGTTTAAGTGGACACTTTGGAGTCAACAAAACCTTGGATCTAGTATAGAGGTACTACTATTGGCCAAAGTTACCAAGAGATGTGAAAAGGTATGTAGAACAATGTGGTGTGTGCCAAAGAGCAAAAGTAGGATCAAGCAATGTTGGTCTCTATCAACCATTAGGCCTTGGGAATGTGTAAGTATGGACTTTGTTGTACGACTTCCCAAGACAAAGATAGGTATGGATAGCATCTATGTGGTAGTAGATAGATTTTCCAAGATGAGCCATTTCATTCCATGTAAAACTACACATGATGCTAGCTATGTTGCACATATCTTCTTTAAGGAGATTGTGAGGATTCATGGACTCCCTTTAAAGCATTGTTTCAGATAGGGACAACAAGTTCATGGGCCATTTTTGGCAAACATTATGGAGGAGACTTGGAACTAATCTCTCATTTAGCTCAGCTTACCATCCACAAACTAATGGTCAGACTAAAGTCATCAATAGGGTGTTAGGCAATTTGTCAAGGTGTTTAACTAAGGAGTATGGACAGACATGGGATCTAATCATTCCTCAAGAAGAGTATGCATATAATGACAGTGTAAATAGGACCACTAGTAGAAGTCCTGTTGAGGTTGTCTGTGGTAGACATCCAAGAGGAGTGTGTGAACTTAGGGAACTTGGTTCCATGGAGATGAAGAGTGGGCAAGCAGAGGACTTCACTCAAACCATCAAGGAAGTCCAAGAGCAGGTTAAGAAAGCCATCCTTGAATCCACTCAAAAACTGAAGGCCAAAATGGATGAGAAAAGGAGAGAGGTTCAGTTCAAGGTGGGTGACTTTGAGATGGTCCATTTTAGCAAAGCTAGAATGCAAAGTGGCAAGCCTACTAAACTACAAATGAAGAGGTTAGGACCTTGTAGAATTTTGGAAAAGTATGGTGAGAATGCCTATAAGGTTGAACTTCCTTTAGACTTAGCCATTTCACCAGTCTTCAATGTTGCTGATCTGATCATGTATAAGGGTGAAATAGAAGGGCATACTGAGAACCAAGACAAGGTACTTCAAGACTTGGATGTGAATGCCTTACCACAAGTGAAGCAGCCTATAATAGAGGGGATTTTGGAGTCAAGGGTGAGGAATTATACTAGACATTAGGTCTACATGGAGCACTTAGTAAAGTGCAGATCAACCTATGTCTGAAGCTACTTGGGTGGAGGAGAGTAAGTTCAAGAAGCTTGGCATTGATCTAGCTCTTCTCACTCCCCTAGTTCCTTAGTTTGTTGTAGAAGGGGAGTATGGTGTAGGAGCACCCTTCAAAGGGCTCCAACCATTTTCTTTTGATTGTGTTCTTCCTTCTTTAAGAAGCCATTGTATATACAATAAGAGACATGTGCTCATTGGTCCTAGTTAGGGTCATAAGTCAAGATTGAGATTTTATTGAAAGTAGAGGGTATGTGTGCATTTCAGGTGTTTAGGGTCCTTTTTATCATAGTGGTGTCCTTAGGTTAGCCCAATATGGGTCTAGGAGTCAAGAAAAGCAACACTGAGAAAGTTGCTCAAAAGTTGCAAAAGTTGCATGACAACTTTTAAAAGTTGTCAAGCAACTTTTCCACCTAGAGGTCAAAATCTTTAATGTAGCATGGACAAAAATAATATGGGCACATAGATTGAGGAGAGGGTATTATAATTAGTTTAAAACCCTAAGTTAATGGGTTGGATGTCAGATATTGTATGGGCCAAGCAAGTGACTTGACTATGACTGCAATTTTGTTGCCAGTCGGCACAAATGGAGTAAAGAAAGATCATTAATGGATTGATTTGCATGAAAAAATATGTGGAGTGTCTTCTATGGTGTAAATAATTTCATTTTGAACATATAGATTAGGTTTTTGTTTCGAAAGTGTGGTGTGTTTGTAAATCTTTTGTAAATTGCTTCTCACTGTCCAGTTTTGGACTGGTTTGTGTAAATGGATTCATAACTCCATTCCTCATTGTGGAACCACCATGAAACCATGGGGAATGAGAGTACAGACCTTGCACTATAATTCAATGCAAGAAAGGCCCTTGAAAATTCAAGGAGGCCACCTAAAGACCCACTCCTAGGTGAGACTGGACAGTGCCCGGTTAGGAAGGGTTAAGTTGCAGAGGTCTTGGAGAGAAAGGAAGGTCAGAGGAGGAGGCACCCTTTGGAGGAGTTGTAGAGGGGTGAGTGAAGTACCATTTGTGTGAAGGAGGAGCTTCCATCAATCCAAACAAGGTGGAAAGAGCATCAAACCTACACTGTGACCCTGGCAAGCCTAAAAACCCTCTTAAAAACCATTAAAAACCTTAAACATCCACGTAAGGCAGTGTACAGACACTTGGAGGCCTAAAACCTAAAAAATCCTTGATTCCTTACCAAATGAATAGCAGGTCTTTTGGGAGGTTTCACAAGCAAATGAATCATTTGCAAGAGGGAGCCCTAAAGGACCGGGTAGGAGGCCTAATTGGTCACAATCCTTGTAGCCCTATTTTGTAGGCAAAACACAAAATAGTGAAATCGATAAGGGGTTGAATACTTGAAACCTCTTGGTGGCACATGAATGGGTGGAAAAACCATGTATTTGATTTGACCTATCCTTGCTAAGACCTAGGAAGGTGTGGAGTAAGCCACTCCCTTATTAGCCTAAGTAAGGGTTCTTGAATCTAATGAGTAGGTGAGACCTTAGGAGCAATTTTTCAACTTGTTGGTGGGTGGATTGGGCAAGGTCAGGGGATTCCACAAGTAGAGGAAGTCCTAGAGTCCCTAGGGTGTGGTTAGAGCACCTGGTGATCCAAGGAAAGGATCCAAGAGCATAGACTAGGCTAGTCTATCCCAAACCCCATCCCATCATATTGACATGATCCAACAGATTCAAGAAACCTTGAATGATAGCAACAGATTCATGCAGATTTTAAATTTGGTTTTGGTAGACATATTTCAGATTGTAAGCAACTGGTTACAAACTTTGAGGTGACATTTTTGCACTCGTTTGACAATTTTGACAACCTTTGTCATGGATGTCAAAGGGGGGTAGTGGACAAAGAAAAATGTTTAATCAGAGGAGATCATCTGCTCAGGGGGAGCACATATTCTTGGTAACTTTTTGGAAATAGTTTTTAGATTTTTTTAATGAGTGTTGCCATCAATGCCAAAGGGGGAGATTGTTGGCATTCTACACTCTTATGAGAATGATGGTGTTGTCATTGATGGAAACTTAATGGAAACCATCTGGAAACCTTTTGGCACTCATCTGGTAAAGCCACCAACAACCGCCAGCACTAGCATAGACATCTACATACACTGGGAGACACTTCACTGACAGTGGTAACAATGCATACCAACACTCCAGCCGACAGGGAATAAACTTTTGTTTATTGTATTTAATTATAATTATCTTTTGTAAAGCTAACAAGGCATATTGTAAAATAATCGTATATATGTATGAGATCTTATAGGTCATTTGTGAGAATATGGTATGGATAAAAGTTGTGAATTATGTATAAGGTGATATAAGTGACAATGAAGGTTTTGGTTATTGTATGAACTTAAACCGGTACTAAACCTGAGATAGTTGATGCTACTTTGAAGCAGTACATTGTATTGGATTTCATAATCCACTTTGGTAGTTAGTGTGACTCTTATTGAGCAATGAGATCTAGGCAGTTGGCCTTCCTGCATGTGCAGGCCCCTCATTGTAAGTAATATTTATTCATTGGCCAGTGAGTGAATATTGTCGGTCACAAATCCCACCAGGTTTCCTCGTTAAACATCTTGTGTTATGGTGTGTTTTCTATGTTGTCTTTATTGTTCCTTTTTATTGCAGTAATTCTTATTTACTAGTACACTGTTTTGGAATGCAAATTTATTAATAAGGTTAAATATTCTACTAACCAGTTAGATACTGATTCACCCCCCCCCTCTCAGTATCTTTGGGACTATCATTAATCTTAACATATTTTTATCCTCAGAACTCTTAAGTTTTTGTCACATTTTGATTTACATAATAGTAATGATGTATCGGAAGTTTACTATATGTATTTCAGATGTTAGCCTAAACCTATTAAAACATGTTTTGTCTTTGCTAGTTTATTCCTGCAGCCATGTTATTCATTCCAATTTCCATGTAGATTGTTTAGGCAATATCATGTGTGAAATTAATAAATGTTTTGATTAATTAAATTAGATGTGTATGTTCTTGTATGTTATTTCTTTTTGAGATTGCAGGAATAAATTGATGTTGTTAGGAAGGCTCTCCTATCGCGCCAGTTGCAGTAGGAGACAATCAAGGAGGGACTAAAAGATCAAATCAACAAAAATGTTGATTAGCGTAAGGAATGATAGTGGAAAAGTAATTGTACTAAGTTTACTGATGTCTTACTCAAAGTAGACATTAGTGTTGAAAATACCATCATGATGTGCTATGATTGTGGTTCAGTTTAGATCCACATTATCAGCGACTTAACTTCATCTATTTCCTTTCTTGATTAGTTATCCGCCTCTTCTAATTGGCGTGATCTGTGTAATAGGAAGTAATTATTTTCTTTTAAATAAATGTCTTTATCTCTTTTCTGAGGTTAGATAGAAAAAGAGAGAAAGTAGAGCAAATGATTTTAGAAATAAAGTTATAAGTGTTTTGAGTTTCCTTTGATGTTGTATCATGTAATGACTTCCAAAGAACAATGAATAAAAATATGTTATTCTAAGCACTTACAGTTGTTTTTGGGAAGCCTGGAATCACTCACCAAGGGGGCCCACTTGGTGAGTGTTCATGTACCTTTGTTAAGATTAGTTTTCTTCTTTAGCTGCAGTAGACGTTCTTGCATTGACTGTTCCTACAGCCATTGAAAATAGATCAATTGAATGTTCCTGCAGACAAACCAAAATAGAGTAATTTCTGTTGAGCGGCATTGAACTTAGCCAGTATTGCTTGAATGAATTTATGTTAATGCAAAACTTTTCCTGTAGCCTTTCAATAGTTTGAATTCTTGCTTATCTTTTCCGCATAATGTTAGTTGTTGTAGTAATGCAGAGTAGCTATTATAGGAACTTAGTGCATATATAGTGCAGACCCATTTCAAGTATTACATCCCTGGGTTGACAATCAAATGAACACTAGCTATGGAAATAGTGACTTTACCAAGTGAATGTCCAAACTTCGGGTTGAGACTTCAACTAGAGTTATTATTCTTATTGTTGGGTTGAACATTTTTGGTGCTATTGTCAGGGATGGTGTTAAATGAAGAACCTGTTATAGTTATTGTCTTTTCAATTTTTAGTTAATTGTCTTTTTGGCATACCTGATTGTTCGAAAAAAATTTATGAACCTACATGCATAGGTGAAGAAGAGATATTCTAGGCAGATTTCTACCCAGTCATCCTAATAATGCAAAAATTAATTCCTTAGATATAAATCCTTTTGCTGAACTTTATCAAACCCCAGAGAATTTGAACCACCCTGAATCTAAATTTCCAGAAGGCAGTCTTCAGTTCCTTTTTGGACTACCAGAAGAAGAATTTCATTTGGTAACTCCCCCCACTAGTCCAATGCAAGGAAATGCACCTCCTGGTGGGAATAATCAACCTTTGGACCCAACATTTGAGTTCCCCATATCTGATCAACATGATAATGCTAATCACAAGAACATTCCAGCTTCTTCCCTCCCTAAATTCTATGGATTAGTGATAGAGGATCCAGACACATTTTTGTTTGAGTTTGATGATCTCTATAGGAGTTTTGATTATACTACAAATACCCATAGACTCAAAATATTTCCTACCACTTTGAAAGAATAATATTTAAGATGGTTTATGAGTTTGGGTAGTAGCATAATCAATCCATGGGATGAGATGAAAAGATTGTTTCTTGCAAAGTATAAAGACTATTGTAGAGCACGGATCGTCATGCGGATGATATTTTTAGAAAGACACAGAAGGAAGATGAGAGTCTTGAAGATTACATGGAAAGGTTTCTATATAGTGTCAAAAAGTCCAAGCATAGTAATCTTAATGAAGATTCCCTCAAGTTGATCTTTTTAAGAGGGATCAGTGATGAATGCACTGATGCTTTGGATCTTATGGGAGGAGGTAACATTACACAATCTACATGGAATGAAATAGGACAAATTTGTAAGAAGTATTCTAGATCAGCCTCTAAAAAACACAAGCATTTCAAGCCAGGAGTTTCAAGAATAAAAATTAGCCATTTGTTGAAGGACTTTAAGGAGGACATCATAAATAATATGGATACTCAACTAAGAAGAAGCATGAAGAAGTTGATGCATTTCTTGGAGAATTTTGCCCTAATTGTAGACAAAGAAAAAAGGACTGCAGATGTAAAATGGTTGCAAATATTGAGGTTCCTGACTTCAAGCCAATACAAGGTGAGGATGAACAAGTTTTCTATGTTGCTCAAAGAAGGCCAAATTGCCAAAGACAAGGTATGCCTCTGGATCCACTTTCTTTTTCTGGTTATAGTGGAAATTCTTATGTACCAAATAATCAATGGTAATCACCATATTCTCAAAATTTTGGTAATTATCCAAACTTGTATGGTCCTCAAGGCTAAGGGTAGCATTTTGCTAATCAAATGTCATAGTGGTAGTAGCCACAGGGAAATTGGTATCCACCTCAGGCACAAGGGAACCAGTTTCAAGGGAATTGGCAACTTACTCCTCAATGGAGGGGGAGTCAACCATGGACTACCCAATCTTCTGGATATCAACAACCTATTCAAAAGCTACAATTGCCTACAATAATGCCTCCCCCTACAACCACTGTTGTTCCACCTAAACCAACGCAGTTTCCCACTCAACCAATTCCAAATCCTAATATTAAATCTCAGCAACAACAACAAGCTTATTCAACTGACCCTAATCAATACCCAACCTATTCTCTATCTATAAGTGATATTCATCTTATATCCGGGACAACTCTACCTAATCCATCTCCTCCAGTTATAACTGAGGTGCAAGAAGAACAAGAAATCTCTAATCCAATAGCCACAACACCTCAGAAACAAATATTACCCCCATTTCCCCAGAGATTGCAAGAAAAGGAAGTTCTTATAGAAGCAAGGTTTTGATACCATAGATCAACTAAAACATGTATGTATTAAAATTCCATTATTGCAAGAAATAAAAGATGTTCCTATATATAGTAAAGTACTTAGGGAGGCATGTCTAAAAAAACCTAGTAGGAAGAAGAGGGATCCCCAAACAGTGCATGTGATGGGTCAATTGGTAGATATTATGCTCAGAAAGGTTTCAATTCCTAAATATTCTGATCTTGGTAGTCCTGTTGTGAATATAGTCATTAATGGCACTCAAATAAGGAATGTTTTAGCTGATTTAGGGGAAGCCATTAATGTCATGACAAGAGAAGTAATGCAGTAGCTTGAAATAAATAGTCTCAGACCTACACCTATAGTCCTACAGCTTGCTGATAGCTCTGCAGTTTGACCTGATGGTATGATTGAAGATGTGGTTGTTAATTTGGATTCCTGGGAATACCCTATAGACTTTATGATTCTGTCTCCAAAGGCAACATTGGGAGGATATCTGGTGATTTTGTGAAGACCTTGGCTTGCCACAACTGATGCATATATTGGATGTAGATCAGGGGATATGACTATTTCAGATGGGAACTCTACAAAAACATTAGCTTTGTATTCTCCTACTTAGCCCTAGTTTGATCAACAACAAGCCATTTGACCTACTTTGGGAGAAGAATATGAGGGAGATGACTCTATTAATCACCTTATGATGATTAATCAAGGGCCATTCATACAATTACATGATGAAAACTCAATTCTTTATAAAATTTTGATAAATGAGTTAAAACAAGAACAACAATTATAGGAGTTGGTACCAAATATTGCAGATTTAGACTTTCCTACAGCCACTGATATATTGCATACTATGTTGCCATAGGAAGTTTGTACTTCTCATTTTTTTGATATATCCTTGATTGATCTTACTATCAAAATAGAATTTGATTTGAATAAATATTTGAATATCAATAGTGATCTTGTAGATACTCAAAAAGTAGCACTCATGTACTTGCTTAAATGTCATAAACATGCCTTTGCATGGGATTACAAGGACATACATGGAATAGATCCAACAGTTTGTACCCACCATATCTATATAAAAGAAGATTGTTGCCCACTCAGACAACCACAAAGAAGAATCAATCCTACATTAAAAGAAATAGTTAAAGATGAATTGCAGAAGATGTTAAAGGCTGGGTTTATCTATCCTATCTCTGATAGCCAATGGGTATCACCTTTGGTAATAGTTCCTAAGAATGGAGGAAAATGGAGGGTATTTGTTGATTATAGAGCTTTGAACTTAGCAACAAAAAAAGATCATTTTCCATTGCCATTTGTGGATCAGGTATTATACTCTTTGGCTGGGAAGAGATACTTTTCATTTCTTGATGGATTCAGCAGTTACAATCAGATTTAGATAGCCCCAGAGGACCAAGAGAAGACTACATTTACTTGTCCTTAGGGAACATATGCATATTTTGTTCTTCCTTTTGGATTGTGTAATACTCCAGCCACTTTTCAAAGAGTAGTGATAAGTATATTTTCAGATATTTCTCAAGACATCATGGAAATTTATATGGATGACTTTACAACTTATGGTTCTAAATTTGAAGAAGCATTGGGGAACCTGAAGAAAGTTTTGCAATGGTGTGAAGACTATAGTTTGTTATTAAATAGTGAGAACTACTTCATAATGATGCAGGAAGGAATAGTCCTTGGTCATCATATCTCTATAAAAGGAATACAGGTTGACCCAACAAAAATTGAATTTATATAGAATATCAATGCACTGGTAAAGCAAAAAGATGTTAGAAGTTTCCTTGTTCATGCTAGATATTATAGAAGGTTTATTAGAGATTTCAACAGAATTGCAAGTCCCTTATATTCTCTACTTACCAAGGATATGGAATTTAAATGGACTTCTTCATGCAATGAAGCTTTCTTGAAGCTTAAGCACGCTTTGACACAAGCACCGGTTCTTAAAGGTCTGAATTGGTCTTTACCATTTCAAATTCATATAGATGCATTTGACTATGCAATAGAAGAAGTCTTAGGACAAAAGATTGATAAATTGGAAAGTGCAATATATTATATTAGCAAGAACTTGCAGGGGCCTGAGTTAAATTACACAGCCACTAAAAAAGAAATGTTAGCAGTTATATATGCACTCAACAAATTCGGGCACTATATAACAGGGTATCCCATATTTGTGCATACTGATCATACTGCAATCAGATATCTGATGAATAAGCCTTCAATTAACAGTAGATTAGCTCGCTGGTTATTGTTGATGCAAGAATTTGATATCACAGTTATTGATAAACCAAGAAAGTCCAATGTGGTTGCAGATTATCTTTCAAGGCTTCAGTTATAGGAAGATCCTACAGCCATAGATGATTCTTTTCTGGATGAACATCTATTCCTTATACAAGCCCACACTCCCTGGTATGCTGATATTGCCAATTATTTAGCTGTTGCTAAAATGCCACTTCATTTCTCTCCTAAAGAAAGAAGGTTGTTAGTGGAGAAAAGCTTTAACTTCTCATGGATTGCTGATTGTTTGTTTTATACTGGACCTGACCAAGTTATGAGAAGATGTGTAAGAGAGGATGAAACATATGATATCCTGCATGCATGTCATGATGAGCCGTGTGGAGGATATTTTGCTGCTAAAAGAACAACACTCAAAATACTGAATATAGGATATTATTGGCCCACATTATATAAGGATGCAACATAGTATACAAGAAAATGTGATAGATGCCAGCACATGGGGAGTCCTACTAAATCTAATGAGATGCCATTGTATCCACAAATATTGGTTGCACCATTTGATAAATAGGGATTAGATTTTGTTGGCCCAATTGATCCCCCTTCTAATGGAAAATCTTACATTTTAGTATGTACAGATTATGTAACCAAATGGTTGGAAGCTCACGCCATGACACATGAACGAGATAATAAGGTGGTTGAGTTCCTTTATGAGGAGATATTTACAAGATATGGAGTACCAAGAGAAATTGTATCAGACCAAGGCCCACAATTTACTTCCAACATTGATAGTAGACTTGGTCAATGAATACAATATAAGGCACCAAAAATCTACCCCATATCATCCACAAGCTAATGGACAAGTAGAGGTTACAAATAGGGAGCTTGAGGCTATTCTTACCAAGATAGTAGCTATTCATAAAAAAGACTGGTCTCATAGACTTTCAGAAGAAATTTGGGCATACATAACAATTTGGAAGACACCGATTGATTTTACACCTTTTGAGATGGTGTATGGAAAAGGAGCAATGATGCCTATTGAGTTTGAGCATAAAACTCTAAGGATAGATTTGCAATTAAATATGACACTTTCTGAAGCACAAAAAGAACATATTCAGCAATTGAATGCTTTGGATGAATGGAGAAAAATGGTTGTCCAATAGACAGAACTGATACAAAAATTAGAGAGCAAAAATGCATGATAAATACATCAAAGAGAAAAAGTTCAAAGCAGGTGACTGGGCACTCTTGTATGACTCAAGATATAAAGATACTATAGGAAAGCTACAAACCAGATGGTTAGGTCCATATGAGATAGAGGAAGTTTTCAACAATGGAGTTGTTCATTTGACCACAATTGACCTGGTTCAGTTCAATCTTCTGGTAAATGGTCACAAATTATGTCTTTACCATAAGCCTGTCAACAAAGAGGAGTTCCTACAACAATTTGCTAAAAAGGATCAAACACAAGTTCTTGTAGAAACTGATCAAGTTGCTTCTGCAATTGAGCAAAGTATCGGAGGTAAGGTTCCTGCAGCCACTGCAGTGAACATGCTTGCCACCTCATAATTCTTCATGTGTCATTTCACAATAATATTTTCATGTCTTATGGAAATATTATTCTCCATAAATATTTTTTTCCATCCACGTCATCCCATCTCATTTCCTTATCTATCATTTCATTTCATTTCACTATTCTTTTTGCACGATTGCAGGTATCTACATATTTTATTTTATTTTAATTAGACATTTATGATTTCATTATGATTATCGCCTTTGCTAAATCTGTGTACACTTCCCTAAATCCTTTCAGCCTATGTGGACATGTGCCAAAGTAACTTGGGGGGTGTTTTATGGTTCGGTTTCCAAAATTAGTAATTACTCATCCTTTTTGATACCTTGATTTGATTGCTTGCCATCATTTCTTTAATAAGATATTCTTTGGCATAAGAAAGCAATGAACTTTGCTGCCAAATTTGGAAATAGGTAAGGGAGTTTCAATTTTTAGTCTGTAGAGTATTTTGGTTCTTTGTTTCTCAGCTGCAGAGTTTGCTACATTAATAGATTAAGAAATGGGTGGAGATCCAATCCACCATGAACCAATAGTCCATGATGCATTGCTACAGGATGCTCTTTGTGAGCATTATTTTAGGCAGCATGGTTGGATTGTCTACTTTCTGAAAATAAGGGATTATAATGAGGAAATTGCCTCTAAGTTTATGCATTCTTTCAACGAAGGAGAGACTACTATTGAAGGATTAAGAGTCATTTCTTCAGAGCAGTGGATAGCTGAAGTTATAGGGTTGCTACAGGAAGGAGAATTGTTTCCAGAATCAAAAGACGCCAGAAGCACCAGAGCAGAACTTACACTCCCCATAGATGGACCTCTAATAGCGGACAAGAAAGGAACCAGGAGGGTTTCCCTTTCAGCAAAGTGGCCCTAGGTAGCTTTATATTTAATGAAGTACATGAAGGGAGGTATTCAAATTTACATTCACCCCATTTCAAATTGCTTAGTCATTTACAGCATGGCCGAAGAAGGAATGTTCCTAATTTTTTATATCACCTCATTTCCACAAGTGCCAAAGAAACATGGAAGAATGGAAATCATTCTATCAGCCATCATGGTTTGATAAAATTGATGGTATAATATTCTCTTAGGGATGTTTCATAGATGGAATGGGGGGTATTTGAAGACATATTGCAGTTTAGGGTTGAGGATTCTCCTATAGTAGATGAGTTAGTAGTTGAAAAGGAGGAAATGGTAGAACCCTCTTCTCCCATAATTTCTATAGAGAATGAATTGCTCATCGCTGAAGAAGCTGTGATTATTATTGAGGAAGAGATGGTTGAGACAAACATGGAGCAACCCTCCACTTATTTTTATAGGGAATCAACATCTTCTAAAGGAAAAGGGAAGGAATTAGAAGGACTTAATGTAGAAGATGAACCTATGGTTCAGCCCCAAGAAATTCAAGTTTCTCCTATAGCCAAGAGGCATAGACCAAAGAGAAAAACTCCTATAGCAAAGTCGCAGGTAGAAACCATTCCTACAACCACTCCAAAGGTTTATGCAAGAATAACTAGGAGTACTACCCAAAAATTTCATCCAGTAAGTGATGCAACAAAGATTATTTCAGTAGAAGCATTAGAAGAAGAGAGCCCAACAAAGGTTGAAATTCAGAAGGAGGATGATGTTGATAGACTTTCAAGTCTGGCATATGTGGTAGGACAACTTGAGGAACCTGTTGAAGAAATTCCACATCCAAAGGTAACAACTATTAGACCTCCATCATCTCTCAACAGTTTATCTATTGCATTAACATTTTATAGGCAATGGGAGATAGGAAGGGATATAATATAGGGGATTATTGACAAACAATAGAAGGAAATTAAAAAAAAGGATAATAAAATTGAAGAATTAGTTTCCAAAGTTGATACAATCACTAATATGGTCCCAGAGTTAATGCAATGTAGCGCACCGCCAAGAGTTTGTGCTTTGCATTTGAAAGAGCAGTATTTAAATTTTATATTAAATTGCATTGTCAGGGACCTTTGCCCTTCTTTAGAAACCCTTGAGGAATTTTATGATGCCTATCAGACTTCCCCAGTAGCTATGAAAATTTATTGTGTGTGCTTTACTTGCATAACTATGCTGTAACTTCTGATAGTGAGTGGAATCCCTTGTTATACATAGGGGACATCCACATAAAAGTCTTAATGTCATGGATTCAAAATGAGAATAGCATGGGAGCACAAGCTAGGACACATAGGGATGTTGAATTTGATTGTCCATTATCACTAAGGAAAGAAGCAAAAGAGCCAAGAGTTATCTATTATGAATGGCAGAAGCTATTGGTAAGGCAAGATGTGACGAATCAAGTGTTGCCAATGAGGGAAGAAATATTCCAAGTATATGAGCATTTAGTTCAAAATGAAAGTGTAGCTACAATTCAAGGCCTAACTCAGCATTGGAATAATATGCCAAAAGAATTGAAACAAGGAGAACCTCATTCACTACCAAATTTTCATGCAGCTATACAAAGAGCCCCTAAATATATCCAATTTGGTAGGATGAAAACCGATATCTGGTTACCTTTGCTCTTTCAGCCCCCTATACTTATGTGGCCATTTTTGGGATGTAAGGTTACAGATTACCCCTATGATGCAACTAGAGAGGAGGCCAAATGGTCTAGATTAGAAAAGATGAAGGGGTTTTATTGGAATTTTCCTTGATGAGGAACAGGTCAAGGAATCGTTGGTCACTTAAGAGTTAGTGTTAGAATCAGGAATTTTCCTCTTGTTGGAGGATCAGCAAGACCTTAAAGTTGGGGGGCATGATGAGTTGAGACATTAGCATATTTTTATCCTTAGAACTCTTAAGTTTTTGTCATATTTTGATTTACATAATAGTAATGATGTATCAGAAGTTTACTATATGTATTTCAGATGTTAGCCTGAACCTATTAAAACATGTTTTGTCTTTGCCAGTTTATTCGTGCAGCCATGTTATTCATTCTTGTTGCTATGCAAATTGTTTGGGAAATATCATGTGTGAAATTAATAGATGTTTTAATTAATTAAAATAGATGTGTATGTTCTTGTATGTTCTTTCTTTTTGAGATTGCAGGAATAAATTGATGTTGTTAGGAAGGCTCTCCTATCACGCTAGTTGTAGTAGGAGACATTCAAGGAGGGACTGAAAGATCAAATCAGTAGAAATGCTAATGAGCATAAGGAACGGCGGAGGAAAAGTAATTGCGCAAAGTTTACTGATGTCTTACTCAAAGTAGAAATTAGTGTTGAAAATACCACCATGATGTGCTATTATTGTTGTTCGATTTAGATCCACATTATCAGTGACTTAACTCCGTCTATTTCATTTCGTGATTAGTTGTCCACCACTTGTAATTGGCATGATCTATGTAATAGGAAGTAATTGTTTTCTTTTAAATAAAGGTCTTTATCTCTTTTCTGAGGTTAGATAGAAAAAGAGAGAAAACAGAGCAGAGGATTTTAGAAATAAAGTTATAAGTGTTTTGAGTTTCCTTTGATGTTGTATCGTGTAATGACTTCCGAAGAACAATGAATAAAAATATGTTATTCTAAGCACTTACAGTTGTTTTTGGGAAGCCTGGAATCACTCACCAAGGGGGACCACTTGGTGAGTGTTCATATGCCTTTGTTAAGATTAGTTTTCTTCTTTAGTCATAGTAGATGTTCTTGCATTGACTATTCCTACAACCATTGAAAATAGATCCATTGACTGTTCCTGCAACTAAACCAAAATAGAGTAATTTATGTTGAGCGACATTGAACTTAGCCAGTATTGCTTGAATGAATTTATTTTAATGTAGAAGTTTTCCTATAGCCTTTCAATAGTTTCAATTCTTGCTTATCTTTTTTGCATAAGGTTAGTTGTTGCAGTAATGCAGAGTAGCTATTGCAGGAACTTAGTGCATATATAGTGCAGACCCATTTCAAGTATTACATCCCTGGGTTGACAATCAAATGAACACTAGCTATGGAAATAGTGACTTTACCATGTGAATGTGCAAACTTCGAGTTGAGACTTCAAGTAGAGTTATTATTCTTATTGTTGGGTTGAATAGTACTACACAACAAAAAACACAAGAGGATGAAATAGAGTTCAACCAGAAGAAAAGAGAGAATCAGGAAGGGAAAGAAAGAAAATTTGTGGAGAAGGTCTCAAAGGACATCAAAGCATTACTTTAAGTTGTCCCAAAGAAAGGAAGGAATAGGAAGAACCCAGAAGTACACATTGAGCTTGTTACTACTGAATTAGAATCTGAGGATGACACACAATTGGCATTTAAGAGGGTTGTTAGAAAGAAAATAGAGGAAACTAAGGTTGAAGATAGGAAGAAACTGGTTAGGAAGGTTACAATCAAAATACTAGCACAAAAGCAAGCACCAAAGGCAACACCTTCAGTTGCATCCGGTACTGCAAAGAGGAAGAAGAAGAGTGACATCGACTTAGCAATTGAATCTAGTAATGTGACTATCATACCACCTAAAACTTGTGTAGAATTAGTAGATGAAATCACTAAGAATGACATGTTGAATAATGTTCAATTTTATTATGAACACTTAGAGGATGATGAACAAAGAGAGGTAGAGGAAGCAGTCTTATTATACTTGGATATTTATAAGAAAGCCTTAATAGAAATTGAAAATCAAATACCGGATGAGTTGTATAATATGTTAGATGCTAGGAGGTTGTCTACTATGCAAGAAGATAAACATATTAAAATTCAAGAGCTATTATCTATTTGTGTTACTATTGCTCCAGATGAAATGGAAAAGACAATTGAGGTGGCAGATAGAAAAGTTTTTAATAGAAAACATAGATTAACTAGTTTGATGCTAGGAAGAGTAAACGAAATAATAAAGGAGACTCAAAAATCATGGGTTAAATTTCTTGGAGAGAATAGAGGACTCTGTACTCCATCATAAATCAAGACAGACACTGTAGATACCCCAATTGAAGGAAAAGGAAAGGGGATTATGGGTACTTCACCCTCAATTTAAAAAAATATTAAGATAGTGGAAATCCAGCCCTCGATAAATACAAATGTACAAACAAGTATTGAGATACTAGTTAACATAGAGAGTGAACAAGTTAATGTTGTATAAGATATTAATATTGAGGATAATAGTCCTCTGGATACAAATGTATAGGTTGAGGTTACAGTTCCTATAGAGGAACCGATAGTTACACTAACTGCACCAAGTGGCGAAGCCATCGGTGAAAGTGAGGAATTTATAAAGGATAAATCTTCAGAAGAGAAGAAACGGGAATCCAATAGGGAACCGATAGTTGGTCCATCATTATTGTCAATTGACACCTCACAGGTCAAAAAGAAAAACATAACAAAGATGAGTCCTACTAAACTCATGATGATGGCAACATAAAAACTAATGAAGGAGGGATCCACAGATAAAATAATTATTGATCAATCAATGACTATTTTACACAGACTAGTCCTAGAGTGCAAGATTGACAATGAAGCGAGCCCATTCAGCAAGCTTAAGATAATCACTGAGCATATTTTAAAGGATTTTCAATCCTTACAATAGATTTCAAACCGGAAAGCACTAGAGAGATTCACTCAGGCTAATAGAGCTACATTTGATCAGGTAATTGAATCAGAGAAGAAAAAGATTGATAAGAAGTTAAAACTGATAGAAAATTCTTTTAAGCAATGTACACATATTTATAGGGTATGTTGTAACACTGATATACTTACAACTAATGTGGATAAGAAGATAAAATAACTTCAAGAGAAAATTGTAAATATAGCTGTAGACATCTAAAAATGGTCAACGCTTGCGGAGTCATACTTTAACATCTGCGCATTGCCTTATTTTAGGGTTTTTGCATTGCATTAACATTTCTTCTATTTTGTGCACTTGGTCTTTATCATTTGCGAGCATCGAGTCCTTCTTCTGTATTCCTCATTTTTTATCGCTTTTGAATTAGGGTTTTGTCCTCTTATCAATCTTGTCATTTTGAGATCGATTTGTCATCAATCCTCGTCCTTGCCAATCTTGTCAATTTTGTGATCAATTTGTCATCGATCCTTGTCCTCTTCAATCATGTCAATTGGCGCATATCAATTTGGTCTCTTTATCAATATTGGTCAATTTGTCAACCAATTTCAATTATTTATCAATCAAATCATTTATCAATTCAAAATCATGATCGAATCAACATCAAATCAATCTTACATCAAGACCTAATTGTCATCCTTTGAAGAAGATCAAGATAATACACTTATGTCTAGCAATGCCTCATCCCCTCACAAACAAATTGACTCTCTAGTGGCATCTATCCCTACACCTTTCCAAGTTTCAAAAGAACCTTCCATATTGTCTTCATCACACAATACACCCAAGGATGAAATTACCCAAGGGCTATCCATAATTGATTTCCAAGATAATCCAATTCATGATGCACATCCTTGTCATGTTTCAAAAATACAAGACCCAATGCCACCATGCACTTTATTGCCATTACCTATTTTAGAGGACCCCATTCGAAGTCCCTCTTCCTCATGTTCAAGCATTGATTCCTTGCCAGAATCCATCACAAATGTTCAAAGGGCATTTCCTTCATGCCAAAACATTAGTTCCTTCTCAGAATCCCCCATGCATATCCAAAGTCCAACCTCATGTCAAGAGGATAATTTAGAGCACGAAGAAATGAGTCCTAAAGAAAATCAAGATCAAGATCTTGAAACCTTATCATCCCATCCAATTGTTGACCAAGACCCCATGTTCCCAGACACTCACAATGATTCCCCTATTCTTGTCCATCCTATCCAAAGTCCTATTGACACTCCATTCCCCGAGCAAGATCAAGATATCCCAGTCCATCCAATCCCAAATGATCCCCTTCCATTTCATGAAAAAAATGTCCTTTCAAATCCCATTGACATTCCAGATATCCCTTCCATCCTTTCTGATGATCCCATTAAAAGTCAAGAGCAAAGCAACTTTAAAGAGGATTCCAATGATCTTCCTCCTTGTCAAGATCAAATCATTCCTTTAAATCCTCCACAAGATCCTTTTGTTCCTCCATCTCCTTGTCTTAATGCTCCATATACACTCCAAGATTGCATTTCTTTTGATGATCCCATTATTTCTCCCATTCCATCTCTTGAAGAACCTGTCATTGAACCATGTCCACTACACAATCCTAGTCCCTCTCATGATCCTAATCTCCCTCATGATTCTAATGTGTCAGTGCAAGATGTTCATGAACCCTCGACGTGCATAATGGGTTCTTCCACTTTGGTGCAATCCGATCCACTTCAAGATCTCATTATTTCTCTCATATCATATCCATCTCATAATGGACTCACGTCTTCTTCCCAAAGAAAAGAGTATCCTACAAGTCAAGATATTCATAAAGGCAAAGGGGTAGACCTTCACAAGAAAGAACTCCTCAATATGAAAGAAAATGTTAAGGGTCATGTCTACACAACTCACTCTCAAGACATTGGTATCCCTCCATCAAAATCAAAACATACACCTTCCCCATCATACCTTCCATCCATCTTAGGTCCTTATATCCCTTCATCCTCTATGCAAGGTCAGAAAAGGCACACATCCTTGAGTAAATTTCATCCATCCAAAAGAACTCCATTTCATTCATATCCATTCATGCATTCCTTTCCCCCTCCAAGCAATTTGGATGCCAAGTATAAAAGTCATAAGTCTAAAAATCCACATTTATTCAAGGATCAACATGTCCAATCTAATCAACATGTCAAAACAAAGAACAAATTGATCTATAAAGAAAAAGAAGTATCCAAAAGGCCAAAAAGGCCCATTGCTAAAAAAAAAAAGTCAAAATCTATATGGGTTCCTAAATCCCTTTTGCAAGCAATGCACTCCAAGGAACCACAAAAGCATGAAAAATCAAAAACCATGTGGATCCCTAAGCGGCTCCTTGAAGCACAAAAGCCTAAAGAAACATCAAAATTGGCATCTAAAATTGCTATTCCTCCATCCAAACCTCTCAAATTTGTTCCTCCATCACCTTCTTCATCCATTTTGGGCCCTTATGTCCCAAAATCTATAGCTATTCCTCCATCAAAATCTCAATATCCAAAATACATCTTTCCTCCATCAATCCATCACCCCTCAAGGTGTGTGCCAATGTCAATCTTGCCAACATTTCTATCCACTCAAGCCCAATTCTTCCAATACCCCATCCATTATCCAATGCATATTTTTCATCCTTCGATCCCTTTGATCCCATCCTTTGTATAAATCCTTGCCTTAGTTTCATCTCATTTTCCATGTCCTTATCCTACCAACATCTTTGAGCATGCTTTTAAAGGTCATGGTCCATTTTTTTCAAAGCTACTATCCAAACAAAAAGATGTTTGAGTCCTTCTTTCATCCCCTATCATGTGTCCATTTTCGACTAAAATGTCAAAATACAAAAAAAAAGTGAAAAAAAAGAAAAAGAAAAAGAAAAAAACAAGTAAAGCAAAAATAATTTGTCCACTGGTGAAAACCTAGCAAACAGGTGCCTTGGGCAAGTACCGTGATGAAAACCTGGCAAACAGGCGTCATGCGTAATTTATGAACATCTTGCACACCACACTTGGGGTCAGGTTTTATCCTATCATATCCTTTTGTCCTTCATTGTTCCATTATCCTATCGAACCCATGTCATACTCCTTCATATCGTATTGCCCTTCATTATCCTATCGAACCCATGTCATACTCCTTCATTATCCTATCGAACCCCTATCATTACCCTTCATATCCTATCATCCCTCATGTCTAGTTTCCCTTTCCACCTTTGATCCTGACAAGGTTGAGGATCGTCATGAGCATCATGCATCTTGTTTGCAACTTTTGGTCTTTATCCATTTTCTTATTATAACCTTTCATCCATATTCCCTAGCTTATTGCAACTTTCTACCACTATCCCTTAGCCAATGCCGACCTTCAGTCCATGTCCCTTATCCATTCTTGGTCTTGCTTATCCTATCCATATCTTATCACTATCCATACACTCTTCTTCATTCCTTGATCTTGATCTGACATAAGGACACAAAATTTAAACATGGTTTCAAAAACTTTTTGACATTTCCCTCATGCCATGTCACTGCTTTACATTGTCATATCCAGTCTCTTGTCCCATCATGCAATAGCCCTTGAAAATTGCATCCGCATTGTCTCCATAATCAAAGGCCTTTATCTTCCTTCTATCCACCAACATTTCAGAAAGCCTATTTATTCACCTGTCATATTCCTTGCCTTGCTAGACACTGGGGGCAAATAATTCAAAAAAACTGCAAAATGTCCTAAAATAATCCAAAAAATCAAATAATGTCCTGAAATAATCCAAAAAAAATTGAAAAATGTCCTGAAAAAAAAATCGTAAAAAGTCAAATAAAGTCCTAAAAAAAAAAATGACCACAAAAAAATTGTAAAAACATCAAAATCCAAAAACAATTTCTTTTGCATTTTGCATTTTGTCAATAAATGATCCCCTTTGTGCATAGACAGATCATTGAGCATCCCTCCAATGACACGCAATCCAACACTACGCTTTACTGCAATCACGCATTCACAGATGAACTTTTTCAATCAAACCAGACATTCAAACTGATTAAAATTGTCTTATCAATTGAACATCAACATCAAAATCATTTGTCCTTGTCTCCACTATCTTGGGTCTTATACAAGATGTGGTATACTCGAAACCAGACTGTGTCCTGTCTTAGACGGGGTACCACATGTCCTGAAACCAGACAGCATGATCGTCCTATCAATGCTTTCAACTTTTGACAAAGAAGATCAAGATGTTTGTTTGACTTGTTGGAATTGGCGAGTCTTATCATTTATGGATTTATCTTCGATCATGTTCCTATGTTGCTCGATGTCACTGAATGATTTAGAGTGACCGGGATGGTTCATGGTTCTTTTCTTTTCTTTTGTGATTGTTGTTTGTCTGTGATGTGTCTGTCTTTTGCAAAAAGGGTTGCATTTCAGCTCTGGCCTTCCATGCCATGATGCTACGCATCCATTTTGCTACATTAAAATAAAGGTTCTCACCTACAAAGTTCATTAGTGAAAGCAAGTTTTTCTTCGTCTCTCCTTGTCCTCTATCTAATTTCTGCTTACTAACATTTCTTCCGTCAGTCTTGGCAGTGCGTTTGATCCTATCATTTTCTATCATTCTTATCGATCAATTGGCCTCTTTTCTGGATGTTTCTGGCCAATTCCTCGAGGGGGCATGTATATGTCATTGTTATTGTCTGGGGCATTTTCATTATTGTTCTTTGAAACAACACTTAAAATTGCATTTTCTCAAAGAGGGGCAAAATGTAGACACCTAAAAATGGTCAACACTTGCGGAGTCATACTTTAACATCTACGCATTGCCTTTTTTTAGGGTTTTTGTGTTGCATTAACATTTCTTCTATGTTGTGCACTTGGTCTTTATCATTTGCGAGCATCGAGTCCTTCTTCTGCATTTCTCATTTTTTATCGCTTTTGAATTAGGGTTTTGTCCTCTTATCAATCTTGTCGTTTTGAGATCGATTTGTCATCGATCCTCGTCCTTGCCAATCTCATCAATTTTGTGATCAATTTGTCATTGATCCTTGTCCTCTTCAATCATGCCAATTGGCGCATATCAATTTGGTCTCTTTATCAATATTGGTCAATTTGTCAACCAATTTCAATTATCTATCAATCAAATCATTTACCAATTCAAAATCATGATCGAATCAACATCAAATCAATCTTACATCAAGATCTAATTGTCATCCTTGCATTTCTAATTTATCTTCTAGGGTTTCATGATTTATTCATTTAACCTTGTTTGTCATTTTCTCTCCATTTTCCCTCTAGGTTAAATAATTTATTTATTTATCCTAAGTCTTCTTGTCACAATTAAATATTTGTTTAATTGGCTAATTAATTCCTCCTATTTTTGTAAATTAGTTAATGAATGAGAAATTATTAATTAATTTACCTAATTTGCATCAATTTTCTAATTTCATTAATTTCCTCATTTTCTAATTTTCCTAATTCCTAATTTCCTCATTCTCTAATTTGTCAAAATCAATTTCCACCTAATTAATTTTTCTCTAGTTCTCCCTATTTTTGTGCTTCGGTGGAAGCATGAATTTCTCATGCATCATACTATTGGCATAGCAAGATGTCATAGGCTTTTAGTCCTCTAACCTTTGCATTGGCAATATGTCATAATTCATGACATAGAAGGTGTCATAACCTTCTTCTTTCCACTCAATTATGCCATTTTTGAAATCAATTGCCTCTAATATCAATTTCATGCTAATCTTATCTTTTCTCCAATTTATCTATAAATTGGATGATTTTCTTCAATCAAGGGCCCTGATCCCCATCTAATAATCACTTGGCCGAATCAATCACGCTTCTAGTATCCTTACGCTGTCATCTTGTCTTGTCAATCTTGCTTTCATATTATACTTATGCACTTGTAGGTGAGATCCACAAAACAAAGCCATTTGAAGGAGAAAGAAGGACAATGGAGAATTCTTGAGGAGACATTTCACATTTGTGATGGTTTGCATTTGAATTGAATGTCTTGTTTTTCATATATCTCTATTGAATGTAATTAGGATTTATCATTGCAATTTAGTTTTCATGATTGAGCTAGATTAGTATTTCTATTTGCTTTGATGATTTCCGATTTTCTAGATACAATAGCTAATTATTTTGATGGATTGATTTCATTGACTACATTAATTGATGGTTAAATTTTGATTTTGGAGAACCAAATTTCTGTTCTTGAGAAGGAAAGAGACAAAATTATCAGAAGAGCCAGAAGTCTGAGAGGCTTGGTGAGTCCTCACTTGGATTCACTCAGTGTACATAAGAAAGAATGCATGGATATGGTGGGAAAGCCCACAATGGCAGAGGTAAATGAGAAAGAGTTATTTCCACATATATTGAGTGGACTTGTATATATTTTTGGCACATTCAAAAAAGGTTGGGATACTTATCTTGAGCTATTGGAGAAGGCTTATTTGGAAATTTTGAAATTTGTCAAGCTCCGGTAAGACATTTTGGGATATTCATTGTACAGTTCTTTTTCTTTGACATTTTTTTTACAATTTTTGATGGCATTGATGTGAAAGGGGGAGTAGCATAGATGTGAAAAAGAATAAAAAGAGTTGTATACATTAGGGGGAGTTATGGATTTATGGAGTTAGGGAAATATGAACTATTTTGCATTAATGGATATTCAGCTTAGGGGGAGCAGAGCATGATGAAACCGACAAATGAAACCTTGACCATTTTTCACATGAGTGTTGCTATCAATGCCAAAGAGGGAGATTGTTGGTAATTGACACTCAATTGGTTGGTTTCACTATATTGTCATTGATGGCATCATGGTATTGTGTTCCGGCTTCATGTTTTGGATCAATTGTGTACCGACAGGCATTTCATAGTTACTACACCAGCACTGGCATTGACGAGACAAAGGATTTCTTTGGTTACTGGCAATGCAGGATGACATGGTTTAGTAAAGGTTATCGGTATTGGAGGCTGACATCTTGGATCCGACATCAACAATTGATTTTGATACTTATGCATTTATGTTATCTAGCTGACATGTAATTTGATATTGTATATATCTTTGTAAGCCGGCATAAGGCATGTAAATTTTTATAGGGTATATAGGTCAGTTTGATATATCATTTTGATATAGATATGATATAGAATATTATGGATGTGCAAATGTAATATGATGCAAAATATATCAGAGAGATTATGTATGTGAGGATATTTATGTATGGGTTATTCCAGTAAAGGGTTTAGGGTTTCAAACCGGAATAGATAGAGCTTAAACTAGAACTATATTCAAGCATAGAAGATGTTATCTTAGCAGTTCAACACTTCTCTAGATTGTAGTCTGGAATTTTATGTAGTCAGTGAAGCTCCTTTTGTGATTGAGCAGTGTGCTCTAGACTGTAAGTCTTCCTGCAAGTGCAAGCCCCTCATATTTTATAATATCTCTTCATATGGCTAGTGGATTGATATTGTGGGTTGCAAATCCCACCGTGGTTTTTCCTCTTTGAGGTTTTCCACATATAATTTTGTGTGTTATGGTTCTCATTTATATGATTGGCTTATTGGTTTCTTTACTTCTTTCAATTCTATATGTACCAGTATACCGGTTGGTGTATGCATGTTTTATTAAGGCTAAAATTTATCATTCTGGTATAACGCTAATTCACCCCCCCTTTCAGTGTTATTGGATTCCAATATCTATTATTGATGAGATCTAAAGTGTGACTATAGTGACAAGAGATGTGCTGGTTGGAAAACTTGCTGCATTAAAGCTAAGCGAATTCAGATAATCACACAGAAAGTCTGAGACTGCATTTAAAGCATCAACATCGATATTCGGTAAGCAGAAGTATGATCCCGATGAGTGCAAGATATCTAGATATGAAAGAGAAGGAAGAGAGATAGCAGAGCATGAAAAGGACCTTGATGAGCTTGAAGAACTAATTTCTCATAGATTGCCTAAAGGTTCCGGTAAGTATGATGGAAAGTTTCCCTTGAAATATTTTTCTTGTAATAAGATAGGACATTTTTATTATAGATGTCCGGAGAGAATGGTTAAGTATGACATACATGATAAGTTTGATAAATATGATAGGAATGATAGATATAAGAAGCATGAAAATTATAATAAGTCTTCCAAGTCTAACTGGAAGTTTAGGAACCAGAAGAACTATTATTATGCTGTAGATGAAGGTGTTATAGATGATGAATTAGAAGGAGATGAAGTTGTGTTTATTTCCAAAGATAGATATGTACCTAGTGGTTCCACAAGTTGTTTTGTTGAGGAGAAAGCTTTGGCTGCTAAGGTAGAAGAAAAGGGTATATGGGTGATTAACAGTAGGTGTTCACATCATATGATCGATGACAAAAGTAAATTTGTAAGCGTGGAAAGGTATGATGGTGGAATAGTTATATTTGGAGATGAAAAAGCTTGTGTAATCTGTGGGAGAGGTTCTATTTCTTTTGATGGTAAGAATAACATTGATGATGTCTTGTATGTTGAAGGTGTTGGTGCCCCAGAATGGGATTTACACTATAAGTAGGCAAAAACCAAGTTGATTCTTCAGATTTATCTGAGGAGAAGCTAACTCCAACTATCAAAATCTTCAAGAACTTGGACCAACATATGACAAGGATTCTGCTAATCCTTCTACACTTTGGGCTCTGCAAAACCCGAGAGGGTAATGCCTTGATGAACTTAAAATCTCTGCACCAAAAAGCAAAAAATATCAAATATAGGCTCAACAACATGGAGAATTCTCAAGGATGGCAAATCCTTCAGTGATCCTCAACATAAATGGAGCTTGAGATAGTCGAAACATACCAACTATATATAAAATGAAATGAAATCTGATAATAATCAATTGTGTAACAAACTATGACCAGTGCCTTCTTCCATTAGGCGGTTGACTTCAGAAAAAATATAAATGAACCACGACAAGATAAATCTAATAGCATTCAGATTTGAAGAAAACATTGTCTTACAATATTCTCTATCTACAAACCCGACTGAGACTACTTATCAAATCCATAAACAAGCCTTATCACTCTATAATTATACTCAAGAGTTTTAATTGACCCCTTAGATCAAAGCATGAACAAAAAACACATGCACCACAACAGTGCACTGAATGAAAGAAATCCTTGATTGCATTCCATTTAAAAGATGATAGAATTTCACAATGGAGAGAAAAAGATCATAATTATATTTTATTTTGAATTAACTTGCTATTTCTATCATAAAGCCGTTTACATATAACTCCTTCAAGAACCTACAAGAAACTAGACATAAGATATTTATCTATTGCTTTGCAAAATCCTTACAATTGATCATTTCCACCTAAAACTCGCTATAGGAACCTTATGACTCTGAATTTTTTTCAAAATTACTAAGTGCAGAGAGAAAATTTGGAACCCCGTCTCTTGCCCTTTAATTCCCTTTTACAGAAATAAGGGTTCAAAACAAGCTACAGGCCAGAGGAGACACCTGTCATTCAAAAATGACTAGATACCCATAATTTAGTTACAAAAGATTTCATTTAAGGAATGTCACAACCAAGACCAAATATCTGCAACTGATTCATCATAGCACTTTATGCACCTTTTCTTCCCTTTTTCTATTGTCGATGAAGATTTGGGACAGGCCCACCTTTCTTGCTGCTCATGTCCAAAAAGTGATTGCTGCAAGGAATCAAAAATGTCTGCTAGACTTCCACATCAGATAGTTAGCTAATTAACTAGTTGATGTCCTCATTCATCCTTCAAATAATTACTCCATTCAGCATATTCCTCATCTGATGAACATTTGAAACTCATAACATCATCAGCATTTTCCTTGTAGGGAGTGTACTTAATTGCCACTTGAATTGCCTCCCTTTCAAAAGTTTCAAAAAATGTTCTCATTCATTTTATCTTAACCATGCTATCCTCCAACATGGCAGTATCTAAATCATCACAAATCATGTCCACCTATGTGTTGATGACTCTTTCTACCTCTTCTTTCCATAACTATAAGAGCTTAATTGCCTCATTTTCATTCTCAATACCAAGAAGAAGTGTCTCATTCAACTCACCAAAAGTCTTCATCAACTCTCTTATTTTTCTTTCTATATTGTTTGGAAGCATTTGGGCTTCCTGCATTGATTTGACCAACAAATAAGTTGGTTGAAGTGTAGGTGGCCTCTTAGCATGGCACTTTGAAGCCATTTACATTATCCTTAATTCGTTTCCCCTTTGTAACCACTTTGTGAAAAAGGGGATTTCTACCTCTTTATCTTTATCAAAACTTTGAATAGAATTAAACAATAAAGAATACAAATAATGAATACTATTCAGTCTACTATCTACTTTCTCATTTAAATGAGTCAACATGGAGCTGACTATCTCCATTTTCTTACTAACAGACTGCTCTTATGACTGGTTTAGCTTCTGTTCCAACTCGTTGATTCTCTCCAAAATTTGAGCTCTTGTTGGGTTAGTAGATCTAGTGGGCTCAGGTTCCTCTTCAATACATGGTACTAGCAGTGTGAATGGGGTGTCAGTCTCACTAAAATTGGACTAATGCATCTATGTGTGAGACTAGTAGGGAATTGGATGTTGATGGAGCTAATACAATTGACGGAACTGAAGAAGATATTCATGTCTGCTTCTGCTCCAGGAGCTGTACTTTAGTCTGTAATTCCATGTACCTCTGTTGAATTGTATTGTAATCATTGAAAAGCTTCTCAAATTTATTCATTAATTCATGCTTTTCAACAACCTCCCTCTTTGAAGTTTCATGGACCAATTTGGCTTCATCAACATCTAATTTTGTGGCCTCAACATTAGATGTATTAGAGAATCTCTTTATTATGAGGCTTCCTTTCAAATTTGGATTTATATCATTTACATCAGGACTCCTAGGCCCCTATTTTAGTGACCATATCACTAAGTTTGCATAATCATCCACAAAATTTGATCCCTTTAATGCCAACCTTGCTTCTTCTTCTGAACTGAATTGTTGGTGTCTTGGTTTGCTGATCGCATCAAAGGCCACTGCATCAGCTATATTCCACTCTAGCAGAATTAAAACACCAACTTGATTTGAAATCATCCTACCTTAATCTATAGTGATTGCTTTAAACTCCTCCATCATTTTAGTCTTTACTTCTTGATTTTCTTGGTCAGACCTATCGAGCCTTTGGGCCAATCTCTCAACACTTCTCCTCTTGTATTCATCTACTTTTTTCTTCCACATCATTTGAAGGAAGGCCAGGATTTTCACAAAAGCTTCATCCTCAAGGAATTTATCACATGCCTCCTCTAAAAGCTCTTTCTTGAATATCCAGAGGAGTGAGGTTTAATTCTAGAGAAGGTGGCACAAGAGGAATACGAATCTGCATTTTTGCATTTGTAATTTCACTGGTATCCGCATCTTGTTGTTCTTGCATATATTGCTCCTCTCCCTACTCTTTTGTTGGAATCCAAGAAAACTGAGAGGGGGGGGGTGAATCAATGTTCTTCCTATGAAGAACCAAACCAAAGAATGAAGCCAGGACATGTTGACATCAATGACAACATATGAAACCAATCAAATGAGTGTCAATTATCAACAATCTCCCCCTTTGGCATTAATGGCAACACTCATGTGAAAAATGATAATGGTTTCCATCTATTGGTTTCACCCTCAGACTACTCCCCCTGAGCTGAATATCCATCTATGATCATGATCTATACAAAATACTCCATATCTCCTAATGTCAATAATATTTTTTTCACCTATACCTCCCCCTCTGACATCAATGCCAAAAAAAAAAAATGGGACAAAGAATGAAATACTTTACAATGAATGTGTCCTAAAACACCTTACCGGAGCTGAATATACTTGAAAATTTCTGGATAGGATTTCTCCAAAATCTCTAGATATGTTTCCCAATAGGATTTGAATGTGCCAGAAACCGATACAAGTCCATTAAACATATGAGAATAGGACTCTTTCTCTTTAATCTCTATCAGTGTGGGCTTACCAACCATATAAATGCATTCCTTCTTATGTACAGTTAAGGAGTCCAACCAGGGACTCACCAATCCTTTGAGCCCTTTAGCTCTCCTAATATTTTTGTCTTTATCCCTTTCAAGAGCTGAAATTTGAGCTTCTAATACCAAAATTTGTCCATCAATAGATGTAGTCAAAGAATTGGAACTATCAAAAGAATTGACTATACCTACAATTTTCTCCTAAGAATCCTTAATCCCTTTATCTATATTTGCAGTAAGTAATCCGGTGTTACAACATACTTTGTATATATTAGTACACTATCTTAAATCATTATCAATTAACTTCAGTTTGTCAATAATCTCTTTCTTCTCTAATTCAATCATCTAATCAATAGTAGATCTCTTAGCTTGTGTGAATCTCTCCAATGCCTATTGGTTTGATATTTGTTGTAGTGATTGAAAATCCTTAGAAATGTACTCAGTAATTATTTTGAGCTTGCCGGATGGGCTTTCTCCTTTATCAAAATGGCACTCTGGGATAAGTTTGTGCAAAATTGGAATTGATTGATCAATTATTCCTTTGTCCACTGATCCTTCCTTCATCATCTTCTGAGCAACCATCATCATGAGCTTAGTAAAACTCATCTCAGTTATACTCTTATGCTCTATCTATGAGGTGTCAATTGACAATAATGATGTGCTCACTACCGGTTCCCTATTAGATTCCTCTTTCTTCTCCTTTGATGGTTGATTAACTTTAATAACTTCCTCTTTTGCACTAGTGGCTTCACCACTTGGTGCAGTATCAGTTACTGTCAGTTCCACATGAACTATATCCTTAACCTCTACATTTTGAGAATCTATCGGTATATCTAATTTTGTTGGTATGCCCTGTGTGTCCTATACATTAGATTCTACTAGGGGCTCTACATCCAATGCCTTATTATCTTTCAAAAATATAAGTGGGGCACCTAATATACCTTTGCCTTTCCCTTCAATTGGGATGTTAGTAGTCTCATTTTTAGCTTTCGGTGAAGTGTAGAAACCAGGGTTGTCAATAAAAAATTGAACCCATGCCTTGTGGGTCTCACTGATTATTTCATTAATTCTACCTGACATAAGACTAACTATCCTATTCTTTCTTCAAAATATTGTACTGTCTGCAACTTCAAGTGTCATATCCAACTCATTTGGAGATTGATCCATAAGTAGTTAATAATTGAATTTTTATGCGCTTATGCTCCTCCATAGCTGATAATCTCCTAGCATCTAGGTTGTCATATAGTTGTGTCGGTATTTGATTCTCAATTTCTAACAAAGCTTTCTTAAAGATATCCAGATATAACAAAATTGCCTCCTCAATTTCTTTCTTCTCATCATCATCTAAGTGCTCATAATAGAATTGTACATTTTAAACATACCATCCTTAGTGATTTCATCTATCAATTCTGTACAAGTCTTGGGTGGGATTATAGTTACATTATTGGATACAATATCAAGGTTTGTGTCATCCATCTTGTTTGTTCTGCCAGTACTGGATGGAGCAGAAGGTGTATGAGATGTTTTCTTTGGAGCTCTTTTCTTTTCAGGTTTGATGGCCGGTACCTTGATTGTAACATTCCTTACTAGTTTCTTCCTTGCTTCCTCCTTAGACTCCTCACCTTTCTTCCCCAATACCCTCTTGAATGCTAAAGGTGTGAAATCTTCAATTCTAGAGTCTGATGGAATAGGCTCAATGAAGATTTCAGGCTCTTTCCTCTTCCTTCCTTTTTTTGGAACAACATCCATTAAGGCCTTGATGTCCTAGGATACTTGTTCAACAAATTTTCTAGCCTTGACTTGTTGTTTCTCCCTCTTCTTCTGATTGAATTTAGTTTGAATCTCTTGCTTCTTTTGTTTTGTAGTACCACAAGATTTTTCAGTCTCATCAATAGGAGCATAAATCAACATCTTGGCATAAGCATCCAAAATTTCAGCATCAACCTCATATCTGATCTCCTCTATCCATATCTTTTGGGGTTTAACTACTTTCATTAAGGTTTCATCCTATTTAACCATAAAGAAAATCTTGGTTGAGTATTTCTCAACAATTTTTTTAGGAACCCTCTCTCTAGATTTCATTACCTTCTGAAATGCCTTGAAATAACCCCAAACCTTATCATCTCGCTGACCACCCAAATGAGCAATAGATTATTTTAGTTTTCTTCCTACCGAGATATCAAATGCCCATTGTCTCTTCCGAAAATTGGGAGTTTCATTAAGGAAAAATAGCATCAAGCAAACAATAAGATTCCCATACCAGAATATCCACTTCTTCTCTTCTTTGATCTTCCCAAGGTCAATTAACAACTCATATAACATCCATCCACAAAGATCTATCTTCTCATTTTCCCTCATAATCTTATGTTTGGCATATATGCAGGAGCTAGACATAGAATTGAGATGATTGGATTGAGTTACCTTATACATAATGATCATACTGCCAAAGTTGATATCTCTATCAATAATGGTTCTAACCCTCATCGATCGTCGAGCCGAAGGTGCACCGGTGAGTTTGTTAACTTGATCATTTGAAATCTTTTTCTTCGAATGTTGACCAATCTGTGCCAAACTAGTGATGGCCCTAATGGCCTCCTTCGTGATCTTATAAGGTCTATCCAACCAAATGAACTCTCCATGAAATTTTCTCAATACATATCTAATAATCTCATCTTTGAATTTAGGGATATGAAGAATTCTAGTGAACCCTAGACCCTCAATGTGCTTATACTTGGGATTGATCTTTTTGGAGTCTCCCATCAACTTGCTCATATACATGCTCTTGATGTCACTGCTACCCAGATCCTCAATGTGGTAGTGAATGTATGCTCTGACATCTTCCACAAAAACAACTCCTTAAAGAACATGGGAAAATGTGCCAATCGAATCATCCAAGGTGGCAATATGTGGACATTGCTTGAAAATTGGTCTGGGATGGTCCTTAACCTCGACAACAATAGGATTTGCAATGAAAGTAGGTGCAGATGATGATCCTGATTCTATGATGAAAGATGAATTTGATAAGTATCTGAGAAATGGTTTCTAGTGAAACCCTAGAGAACTCTTCTGATTGCTGGTGGAATTGCTGAAGAAGATATCTAATCACACTGAATCATCTTAGACTCACTTTTTATTGCTCTTAATCACTCTGAATGCAAGGTCATAAAAAATGAAGTGGATTCAACCTTTTAACCTTCAAGAAACCCTAATCCGTCATTGATATGAATGATTTTTGATGGAATATACCAGATCTTGATTAAACATCTCCATACCAGATAAACATTTCCAATGTCTAGAACATCTTCTGGATCTCCTTCTCAAGGCTTATGCAACATTTTCATGAATTTTTCCCACCCCTAAGGCATCTGCCTCAGTTATTAGATGAGCTTCCTGCCGGTGCAAGAGAAACTTCCTTTGTTGGTTGAGTAACCAGAGCATTCCCATCTGCTGATTGATCATCTAACTTCCTATCCCATTTCTTGATATGATCTTGCCAGATTTCATTGACCTTTTCTTTCCCTTTATCATTTGATCCATCATTGCTAACTAGTGGATTTTTTCTTCTACAAAACTTAGCTATGTGTCCAATCTTGTTGCATGCATATCATGTAATATTGTTCTTTTGAATTGCTTTTCTATAACTGGTATGATTTCTTGACCTACACCGATTATCCATATGTCCAAATTTTACACATGTGTGACATTTTATATTCATTCTGCAATCATCTTATGACCATACCTATGCATTTAGAGCATTGACCGGGAGTAGAATTATAGTTTTGATTTGCTCTATTTCTACAATGCCTCGCCATGTGACCAAATTTATTACAAACAAAGCATATACCATTAAATTTATAAGCATTAAGTTTCCTTACCGATATCTTCTGATTTTGATCTTCATTTGCAGTACCAGAGCTTTGACCTTGTTCAAATCCAAGTCCACTAGAATCTCCATTCTCTCTTTGGCTTTTCAATAATTCATCAAACTATGCTAAACTAACCTTGAATTTTTCCTTGTACTCACTTGCAATAGCCATATCATCTCTTAGAATTATCATTTGTCTTTCAAGTTCTTGTTCATTGCTTTGGGATTGCACTAATTTTTTTCTCAACATATCATTTTCATGAGCCATCCAGATGCATTCTTCAGATCTATCTTTCAGAGATCTCTCAAGGTTTTATTTTGGTCTTCAATCTCCTTTGACATCCTCATAGTTAGGGCTTGCATTTCATTCCTCATGACCATATTCTCCTGACTTAGCTTCTGACATTTTTCATTAAGGGCATCTTTCTCTTCATTATCCCAATTTTGTAGAAGTTCCTTCCTCCTAGCTTGAACAAATGATGGCCTCTCCTATAGGATAAGAATGAATTCCTTAGCAAAATTCAATTCATCTTGTAACTTCAGGTTCTTCATCCTTTCAACATCATAATATTCAAGTGCTACCTCAAGTTTCTTCTCCATACTCATATCCATGGATTCTAGATTTAGGATCTCCCTCAAGCTGTGAGACTTCCTCCAAGGCACAAGGCTTTGATACCAATTGTTGGAATCCAAGAACACTAAGAGGGGGGGTTGAATCAGTGTTCCACCAGTGAAGACCCAAACCAAAGAATGAAGCCGGTGTTGCAAGGTGTGCGCTCTTGGTCTCCTTGTGATGTGCAGTGCAATGCTCAAGTTTGTGACATGGCTTAACTGCCTCCTATGGATTCTATAAGTCTAATGGTTGTATTGGTCATTAACAGGTTAATCTTTTGGTACAACGGTAACCACACTTGTAACAAGTGGTATGTAATGCCCACCAAAATACCCCAGAGAAATATCGCTAAGTACACACTAATTTAATTTAATTTTTTTTTATTTAACAACACATAACATCACTTAAGCAATGCAGCGAGCACACAACAACATTTAAGTGTTATGAACATAGAATAATTTCACTCAATCTATTCAAACAATTATGCATGCAGATTACAATAAATAATTTCTACTAACTCCCTAAGGTATCTCAATGCCATTACTTAATCTACCGACATAAGCAATAAGCATTTACTTTCTTCTAGATCATTACCTCATAATCTTAATCATTTTACAAGCATAGGTGCAACATAGTCAATACCTAACACTCACGATATGCAACCTTCTTAATCTTTCATTTAATATGAGATTCTATCTTTCAATGCATAGTTGTTTCTATTTTTCTCTTAGGTTAATTTTATACACCAAGTCTAAATGTTCCTAATACCATTAACCAACCTTCAACTATTAACATCACCATTCATATTCCAAGATTAACCCTTACATTGCATTACATAATTTCTATTTATGATTAACTTCCACATAATCATTTATGATTATATGCTCCTAGCATGCCTATTACTTCATCATGATTCCTAAAATACATAAGGCAATAATCACAAAGTCTTCCCAAACATTTAACCCATAGCTCATTTAATACTCCTAAAATCTCTTACACTATATCAACTAACCAACAATCATCTTATTACAAATTAAGAACTACACGAATTCATCTCAACACAAACTAAGATACAATATCCTAATTCCATAACAACTAACAACATCCACCAAATGGAGATATAATCTTAAACCATAACACATGATACATTCTAATCCTTTCCTAAAAGACAAGCATTCATTTACCATCTACCCATACACTATTAGTAATTCGTTCATTAAGAACATCCATACATTATTTTCATAAGGAACATTCAACTACATCCCAAGCATTACAAGATTTCAATCCTACCATTAGATCACTGTCTACGAAGTATGATACTATAATTTTAAATTCTATTATCACCAAACATAAACGTGTCCTAAGATATCTTCCAATATTACTCATACTCATACATCCTACCAAGGCTTAGTATTTCTTCTACTTAAAGAATTAGTTAAAGACATCATTTCTAAACATTTACACCATTTCCTTTTAACATGGATCATCAAGAATACAAAATACATCATTTAATTCCAAACCACAATGCTTATCCACATCTCATGCATCCATTTCATTTAATATAAATGCGTTACAATACAACTCAAGGTTTGTCATTACAATCATGTACTATAACCAAAAGCTATCACTATAACTAGAACAACATAAATATTTCTCATAAGCATGATTTCTTTTACAACCATTACATAAGAATTTCAGTACATAAATCACATCGTCATTTACATTATTTTTGCACTTATTATCCAAGAACTATCTGAAGAAGCATCCTCATCCATGCAAGAAGAATCCAAAGGTAGGAACATCCCAATGGTTTAAAAGTACCAACTACCCGACCATGTCGAACCAAAGGAACCACCCCCCATTCTAGGAGATGAAACAAGGTCCCAACACACACTCTACATCTAGGTTGACACTTATAACCAAGGAGGCTAACCACACAAGGAATATCAAGCAAGAACTCACACAAAACCACAAGAACAAACTCCCAGAGGCATAAAACTCATCAGGACATAAATGCATCCAATAAGCATAATCATAAAACATAAAGGAACACATGTAGGAGTGGAGTGTCATCACATGCCATCCTCATAGCATAATAACATAATAACACAAGGCACTAGTCTGATGGACATGTGGAGCCGTCTCAAGCTATGAGAGACCAAGGGAGATTAGCTTACCGTCTAGACTATTCAATTATTTAGAAATGGAGAATTAATTAGCTAATTAAATAATTTAAAGAAACTATTTAATTATTTAGAAATGGAATTTAATTAAATAATAAAGATTATTTAATTTGAAGGATTAAATCATAATTAATTAAATAACAAATATTTAATTAATCTTTAGAAGAGGGTTGAATGATTAGATGATTAGAGGTAGAAATTGAATAATTAGTAACTTATTTAAATAATAAAGATTATTTAAATTGGGGAATTAATCACAATTAATTAAATAATAATTATTCAATTAATATTAGAAAATGATTAAAATGATTAAATGATGATAGAATAGGAAAATAGAATAATTAATAAGATGATGAGGAAATATGAAATTAGAAGAAATAGATTAATTAAATTAATTAAATAATTAAAGAATTATTTAATCAATTAGAAGAATAATTAGTACATGATCAATGAGACATTTTTAGGTTTCTATATTTGCCCCTCTTTGAGACAAAGTTGAAACAACATTGTTTCAAAGAAAACAAAATTTTTTGCCCCAGTATGCCTTGGTACTATTGTGTATTGTGTAAATATGCCCCCTCGGAAAAGGTGGTCAAAAAATTCTAAAATTGAGACCATGTTTTCGATATCAGTGTAATGAGCAAGCGTGTGGAATTTCATGTGATTCTGATATCATTTGAGTAGGCTACGAGGTGTTTGAAGCTAGCGGGGACCATGAGCGTCAAGGTGTCAGAAAACCCTAATTTTGAGCTATAAATAGAGATTTTTAGGTTTTCATTTGCTCATTTGCACTTTGGTAATTCCTTGGTTTTCTCTGCAATTTGTGTGTTTTGTCTTGAGTATTTGATCATCATGGCTGGTTATAGAGCTCGATTGCACCTGTCTAACCGAGTATGTTCATATCAGAGACCTCCTGAGATTGGCGGTATGGTATTTTTCCAATTTTTTCCCGATATATGCTTGTTTTATGTCTATTTTTCAAAAAATTTCCATGATCAATTTTTGCTATCTATTACGCAATCGCTTGTCAAAATTCATGCATTAGTGTTAAGTGTACCGCAAATGCTTTAAATGCTACTCATGCACCCTAAGTTTTACACATTAGCTTTATCATGCTGCATTCATGTATACCATTACGCATAAGTGTCAATCATTATGCATGCGCCCATTTCATTATGCATTAGCTTTAATCATTATGCAAGAGTCATATTTGTACCGCATAAGTCATAATTATCACGCATTCGTTGTGTATGTAATTTTTTTGTCATGGGTTTGAAAATATTTAAGTTTTTCGAGATCTGATATCTAATATTTTGATCATTTTCTCATTGCAGGAGAACATTGGAGTGTTATACTGCTAATAGAGCAGACCTAGTGGACTTGATCTTCGAGCTGACTTACCAGATGAGGAGATTGAGCATATCCAATAGCTTGGTCTATACCATGTTTTACATTTGCCAAAGGTTATGACCAACAGGGCCATGATTACAACTTTGATAGAGCCGTGGCATTCTGAGACCTGTTCGTTTCATCTTTCGACTGGTGAGGCATCCATTATGTTAGAGGATGTATGGCGTATACTGTGTATTCCCATTCATGGTGAGAGGGTTATATATGACCATGATGATGGCATTGCTGGACTATGTGCACTTTTCGAGTGTGAGATTCAGGACTTGCAGATCAGTGGCCATTATGAGATCCCTTGGGCCCGATTAGACTATGATGACTTGACCATTGTATTATGCGTTATTGTCGGTGGTTTACTGATACCTGATAGATGAGGTCATGGGTTTCCAGTTGGATGGGGCAGAGTTCTCCATGATATGATTGTGCATCATCGACTATATGCTTGGGGTCCTTGTCTTTAAGCCATGTTATACTATCAGATGCATGGTATAGTCTATCTGGGATACCGTTCTATCAGTTATGGTGTTACTTTGCTTCAGACATGGGCATGGGAGCACATTTCTATTTCTAGGCCTATCATTCATGTAGACTTGTAGCCTGGTGAGCCTTGTGCCTTCAGGTATACAACAGGTATCAGACACAGGGGTTCAGGGAACACCTTGTACTGGAGACATCAGTTTGATATATTGTAGCATTTTATTTGGAGACCTTACTTAGATTGCCCTAGTTGGCCTGATGATGTAGTGCATTTGTCTTTCTACCGACAATAGAGATATCTCATTGGGAGGAACTTTGAGACCCAGTAGATTATCGAGATGTATCTTCCAGGGTAGGTTCTCAGAAAGTTCAGTTAGGTACAGGTGACACCTGTGGTTACTGCCTATTTTTCTCGTGTATCACGAGAGGTATTTGATTGGGGTGTTTGCATACAACCACATGTTGCTTCTGCTGAGTTTGATTCTCTGTAGCCATTACTGTGGGGTTAGGGTAGAGGTGGAGTGGATCTAGGGACGATGGCAAAGTACGATGCATGGTTTGCTGGGCACGGGCCAGTGCCTTTGACTAATCTTGCTGTTTTGATTACAGCATAGCAGATTCGCCATCCTAGACAGCAGTTGAGGATAGATGCAGGGGAGAGAGCCAGAGGAGGAGGAGAGGGTGGAGTTGAGGAAGGAGATGGTGGAGATGAGGGAGGAGGTGGGGGAGATGAGGGAGGAGATGGGGGAGATGGGGGAGATGATGGAGATGAGGATGTAGACATTGGTGGAGACACCGAGTCTATTAGTAGTGATGACAGCGATGATTCTTTTAATTCATCAAGTAGCGAGGATGGAGGTGATGATGAGGATATGTCGGAGCTAGAGGATGTGCCTGGTGCTGAGTGTAGTACCCCTACTAGTTTGAACTCATTAGACTCATATTTTATTATTGGTTGTTTTTTAGTAGATACATTACCATGATATGTTATTCAGATTTTTATGACATTATGCTTTAACTAGAGATGAGATGTATAATTTATTTGCAGTATTTCAATATTTGTGATTTATGGCATTTTATGGATTATTGCTATGTACTGACATCTTACTTTATCTATGCAATGTGTAATTATGTGTTGTGTGTATGTGAGTGTATTGGATGCAAGGAGATGATTTTCCTTCACTCATTTCAGTGAGACAGGGAACATCGTGATTCTCCTTCATCGGTTTGTATGCCATGTTTTCTATATTGTATATATATGCATGTGTGGTTCGGTGATGTAGGATATTGCAGGTACAAGTACCAGGTAGGTACGGGGTATCATCTCCACCTGGCTTCATAGGTCTGAGCGTGCCTTATATTTTCCGATGGAAGTGGAGGAGGTAGTAGTTGACCCTATTTTTACTTAGTTACACTCGTATGAGTGTCGTCAGTTGGTCGTCTTGTTAGTTAGTTCGGTCTTTGTATTTTGTCATTTTATCTTTTATGGGAAATTGCTTGAGATTTGTTTAATTTGAGTGTTTTAGTGGATTTAATTAATTAATTAATTAAGTTTATGAAATTATGTCATTATTGTATTGTTTATGCATTGAGATTATAAATTTAGTTAATTAAAGAAATTATTAAGTTGCAAGCTACATGGTATTTGAAATATATTTTTATTTAAATAAATTAGATTAATTATATTTATTGTTTCCTTGAATTTTAAATAAATAAATGATTAAATAAATAAAAGAATAAAAGAATAAATAAATGAATAAAAGGATTAATTAGAATTAAAATATTGTTTTAATTCTTTATTTAGAAAATTAATTAATGTGCATGAGAAAAGAAAAGAAAGAATAATGTTTTTTAATTATTGCATGTGATAAATTTAGAAAATTAAATTAAAAAAATTACTATTATTCTAAATTTAGGTTTTTTGTGAAAAAAGCTTTTGAACCTAGAATTTTAGTTTAAATAGGGGTTAGGTCTTTATTTTAGTTACACAGGAATAGGTCAATAATTTTAGGTGAAGAAATTTATTGGAAGGATTAGGGCTCTTCTACAGATTTCTTCCAAGAAAGCTATACCAGGTTGGATGATTTCTTAGTTGTGTGTTTTTTTTAAAAAATATTTCTATTTTTCTTTGCTTGATGTGTGTGTAAAATAATTGTCAAATCCAAAACCCTCTTCTGGTGAATTCGAGTTTTGTTTTGAAATCCATGCCTGATGTGTATTTCTAATTTATGGGAAGTATGTAATTTTGAGAAAATTAAGAGAAATTATTATAGAAAATTTGTCAGATTTTAGGATGCATGGAAATTTGCAAGATTTGTGAGAAAGGGTATTTACCTAAGAAATGGTTTTAATTACCTTAAGAAAATAAATTTAATTACACATTAAATTTATTTGTGTTAATTAAATTTAAAAATATATATATATGAAGAAGGATTAATTTTGTGAAAATGGAATTATTGGAAAAATATATATTTTTTATTATTATTGTTAAAATTTTATTAAAATGAAATTATTGAAAAAGTATTGTTTTTATTGTTCTGTTAAAAAATATATAAAAAAAACTTTTAAAAAAAACACTACCTACGGTAGCATCCACTACCGGCGGTAGTACACAGTACTACCAACGGTAGCAGTGCTACCAGCGGTAGCAACTACCTACGGTAGTAGTGCTACCGGATGGTAGCAGTGCCATCGGACAGTAGTACTAGCTACCAGATGGTAGTACTAGCTACCGATGGTAGCTGTGCTACCAGACAGTAGTACTAGCTACCGGCAGTAGCTTAGGCTACCCTAATAAGGGCCTTTACAAATTTTTAAAGTGGTTTCAATTTTTTTTAAATTAATTTCTAAACCCTGTGCATACTGTGGTATGACTGTTTCGGGTTTCGTACCTAGGGGTTAGATAAATTAAATTTATTATGAGTTAAATTATATATGTATATAAATAAATATATGTATATTCATATATGTGTTTATATATATATTTATATATTAGATATGTGTTCTTCTGGTAGTTATTATAATATTTTAAGTATTATTTTAAATATTATTTAATTACAGTTTGGAATGTTAATTTCTATGAATATGTTGAAAATATATTAGGAGAATTATTTGTATTTTAAATCTTTTTGGACAAATGACAAAGTGGATGTTCTTGGTATTAAGTAGTTGTAAATTCTTGTTATCTGGAAATTCGTAAATTGCATGTTATTTATGCTTTTGGCTATTTTTAAGGAAAGATTGCCTGTAATAGGATCTTACGTATAATGTGTTTTCAGTTAAGCTTAAATTCCATTGGTATTTTGGTTAAATTGTCATTGTGTCCTATGTTATTATTTTCTCCTAGACTAGGTGTTGTTGTATAACCTATTTGATATGAGCCATTGTGTGTTTTTGTCCAAATGGTCAATCTTGGGTTGGTATTTGTGTATCCTTCACCTATGCTTGTCAGGATTGTTTATTGGTTTCCTATTTCGCCATAGAGTTCTCGTAGAGAGAAACATTTCTTGTTAGTGTCCTACGAGAGAGAGTGGCTTTCAAGCGGGGGCTGTGCCCAAAGTGGATGACAGGATAACCCATCGAAAGTTAGTTAAAAAGTGATAACCTAATAATTGATTAGGGGGTGGGTAGATTAAATATTAATTAAGATAAATGTACCTCGTGCATAGGTGAGTGCTTGTACAGGGCTTATAATGTTACGAGAAGGCCTGGAATGGCAAACTTACCACCTTGTCTTCAAAAAAGGATTGGTAGGGTCTGCATGAGACTTAGTTGGAACCGGAGGCTCGGGAGAGGTTACCAAGAGAAACCCAAGTATGGGGGCCGAGACCTATGGAGGCTGTATCATGGTAACCATCAAGCTATGCGATGACACTCTCTTCTTAGAGTCACTAGTGTTTTGTGAGTTGTGTTACATGGATGGTTGCAGAGTCTTGTAGTCCTTTTGTACTTGTCTTACTTTGCTTGCTTGAGGGTTTTCTACTATCTCCTAGCGTGGTGGGGTGGTTCCATTTCAGGATCACATGGTCAGGTGGTAGTGCCACTTCCCATCAGATGTTTTGGATTGTATCTTCAGGAAAGGAAAGGCTTCACTGGTGTTTCTTGGATTGTGGTTTATGTACTAGCTCTTGTTTGAGATCATTGTTTAGTTGAGACCTTGTAGTCATTGTATGAGACTTTTATGTAACCTTGATATTGTATCTTTGTAACCAGTGGTATTATTGGAAGCCATGTATTTATGGATATTGTAATATTATTATGTCAGTGAAATGAATGTTATTGTTTTGATCTTATGTTTAAATGGTTTATGGAAATTGGATACATTGGAATACTTTTATTTCTTTATTATGAAATTTGGATGTATGTGTAGTTTTAAACTTAAGCATTCAATTTATCTAATTAAATGGATTAACTGTGGTGTTAATATAATCTACGAAATTAATCTTCGTTGGTTACCCTTAGGAAAACATATGATAGACTTCTGTTGTGTTATTCAACATGCAATGGTTTTTAGTTAGTGCACTTAGTCTTTAACAAAAAATAAAATTATTTCACCCTTTAGTTGCCTAGTTGTGTTGTTTTCCTTTAGGATTCCTGGCGAGGCATTACACTAAGGATGGGAGAGGACAGGTTGATGATGAGCTGTAGACTCTTAGAGCTCGGGTCCAGAGTTTGGAGGATGAGGTCGCTAGACGAGATATTGAGCGAGAGACCTACCATGCAGATTATGGTGCCCTTGAGGCTGAGAGAGATCGTCTCCAGAGGGAGAGAGATGAGGTAGTATGGAGAAGTTAGATTACTATGGATGCCTTTGAACAACTTTTTAGAGGAGGTACAGATGCGCGTGACCAGGCATATAGGTATTTCACTGGTGCACAAGATTATTTATTATCGGTAGCCATATGAGAGAGCCGTCCCTAAGGGTCAGAGAGAGCCTAGCTTTAGTGCATACATGGGGAGGAGATCGAGTAGATCTACTTCACGACAAACTAGCAGTGGTAGTGTTATGGGACCACCTCAACATCCTGGGGTATGATCTAATGGACAAGATCCACCTACTGATAGAGGCAATGTTGGTTGATCATGTTATCCGAGCCTTCAGGCTTATTTATTGTATTCACACACATAATCATTTTTGAGTTATATATATCTATGGTATGCAAGTTTTGGTAATGATCTATGTATGTTTTATATGATGTTATGAGTTTTATGATGCATATCTATTTTAATTCTATATGATTCTAAATGCAGTGGTAGTACATGTATGTAGTAATGATGTAAATGAATGCAAATGAATGCAAATGACTCTATAATGAATGTTATTCTAATGAACTCTTATAATTAATGCAAATGAATCTATAATGAATGTTATGAAACTATAATGAATGCATATGAAACTATAATGAATGCATATGCTAATGAACTCTTATAATGAATGAAAATGAATCTATAATGAATGTATGCTTTTTGTATGATAATGGTTGAACCAATTTTAATTCAGATATAAGTTGAAGAAATGTTAGTCAGATTGATAGAGAGAAAATTGATGATAGAAAGAATGTTAGAAAGAATGTGATTTAGACAGAAGATGAGAAATCAACAAACTATCAATAAGCAATTGAGATGAGAATAAGAATGAAATTGAATGAATCACAAACCTATGTCACATATTTTATCATGTCAATATATATTCATCACTGAGCCTTATTATTAAACAATGAAGCTTTAGCACATCAGGGTATAAGGAACCAAGATGTAAAGATATCTCATTGAAGAAACAAACACATAGCAGACAAGGAGTGAACCCTCCATTTTGGGAATTGCGTTAGGGATCAAGGTATGTGTGGCGATTTCACCTTGATGTGAAGGCTCTTATCACAGACACCCACTAGAGAAATTTCCCTAGAATTTCATCAGTTCACACCACAAACAACAAACAAAGAAAAAGATAATGCCCATCATAGCTCCTCTAGTCACTTGTGGACATCCTTGAATAGCATAGGAACAATATCTATCACCAAATGATAAAAAGATAAAGACTGACCCAGGAAAAAATTCAGTAGCTATACTGACCTTGTGCCTTCGTTCTCAGTTGTTTGATGTGATGGTTGATAATTTCTGATCTCAGAAAGTTGCAGACCCCATTTAAGACTGACCTGTCTGATTTCGAGTATATCCTCTTTTGTTTAAGATAAGATAATAATCACGTTGATATGGATATGATAGGATTGATAAGACAGTTTGATCAGTTGATTGCAGATGTTTGAATAGATAGTTGTATCCTTTGTTAACTTCATGCAAAGCGTTTGCTAGATATCTGCTAGGGTATTTGTTTCTCACAAGACATTTTATTGCAAGTTTTTCTGATTGATTGATTTTCAATTTTTAGTTCTTTTCCAAGAGCTTTTTTGATGTTTTTGGATTTTGTAGATCGATATTTGAATGTTTTTTTTGGTTAATTTTTTTAGGACTTTATCTGAATGTTTTTTGGTATTTTTTCAAGACATTATATGGATGTTTTTGGTATTTTTATTTTTCAATGTTTTTGGATTTTGAGTTTTTCATTGTTTTTGAATTTTGAGTTTTTCATTGTTTTTTAATTTTAAATTTTTTAATGTTTTTGGATTTTTTCAGGACTTTATCTAATTTTTAGGATTTTTTCAGTTATGCCCCTAGTGTGCAGACCTGTATGACATGATGGTCTACAGAAAGTATGTGGAGACAAATGAATTTTTGACATGACCTATGTGAATGCAACGTGCAGGATGAAGATGCATTTCCTATTCAAACAAGGTTGACTGTGTTTGTTTTTTGCATTTGAATACACCAATTGAAATGGAGGTGAAAAACATTTTATAGATAAGTTGTCAATCGATCTCTAAGGCCCTTCAGAACATTCATCTCAACACACTTAGTGACTAGGATTTACAAATGGAGATGTGGAAAACTTCCCCATTGGTTCTTGAAACTTTGATCTTCTTTTGCCCATGTATGTACAAATGCGTTAATTCCTGCTCTTATGTTCACTAAAGATCCTTAGCATCCTATATGACTAGCTACATGATTTTTCTAACTTCAAAAGCATCCTGAATAGAGCCTTGCTGCTAGCAAGCCTTGAGAGCTCCGATGAGGTTATAGACTGTAATTTCCCAAATATTGCTCCATTGCCAGTAGGCGTACATAGCCCTGATGGAGTTACTTGCATGTTCCCATAGTCAAGCTTTTTATCGCATTTGTATATATGATATTTCAGTTATATATCATTGCTCTATTTGCCTTTAGATGGATATTTGGCATAGCTCTTTTTCTCTTTTTTTTTTTTTTTTTTTTTTTTTCTTTTCTTGCCTTGACTTGTAAGTAATGAAACCTACTTGGGTGTGATAAGTACAGTGGTGCTGAAGTAGAATTTTAGATTTTTCACTAGTCATATGATCAACTAGGTGTCTAGAATGAATTAGAGATCTTCTTAATGTGTGAGATATAGCAATTGATAGATTGTGGGTTAACAAGTCTCAAATAGTGAAATCACTACCCAACCATAAGTAAAGCATCGTCACAGGGTAATGTTGGGAATAAATGACCTTAGAACCTCAAAGACTTCATGTCTAAATATATAAGAAAGGAAATGACCCTTGTTTTCCTTAGATGCCAACAGATGATAAACTTGAACAGTTGCCTTGTTTTATTGATGCTTCTATATGAAAAATGAGGAAAATTTTAAGAATGCGATGCATCTAAAAAAAGAAACTACATGTAATGCTATGTTTTAAATGATATGATATGCAATGCAGAAAATAAAACCTAAACTAAACAACCCTTAGGTATAATATCGCTTAAGGTGCATGTTGTTCATAGGGTTAGAGATTGGATCTCCCTCCATGGTAGCCAAATTATAGGCTCCATTGCCTATGACCCTTGTTATAATGAAAGGACCTAGCCAGTTAGGTTTGAATTTCCCTGGCCTTTCTCATTCTACTAGGTTCCTTTGATTCTCTTTAAGTACTAGATCTCCCACTTGAAAAGTTTGTGGGCGGACCCGTTTATTATAACTTCGTGTCAGTCTATTTTGATATCCTTGTAGATGGTTAAACATTGTTTGTCTTTTTTCATCAAGGGTTTCGAGTTCTTGTAACCTTGCTACCCTATAGTCTTCCTCTAGTATGATGTTCTGTAAGGAGACTCTTAGAGATGGTATTTCTATTTCAATGGGGAGTATCGCTTCTGTCCCATAGACCAAGGAATATGGTGTTGCTCCTATAGGTGTGCGTACTCCTGTTCTGTAAGCCCAACAAGCAGGATTTAACTAGAGATGCCAGTCCCGTCCTATGTCAATGACTAGTTTCTTAAGAATTTTCAATATTATTTTATTTGTAGCCTCTACTTGCCCATTACTTTGTGGATAATATGGCGTGGCAAATCTCTATTGTATGTGGAACTTGTCACACAACTCTTTCACTTCCTAGTTTTTAAATGGATGCCCATTATCTGTAACAAAGCACATTAGAATTCCGTATCTACATATAATATAGTTGAGCATGAATTTTGCTATCTACTTTCCAGTGGTGTATGTTAAAGGAATTGCCTCAACCCACTTAGTAAAGTATTCAGTGGCTGTCAAGATAAACTTGTGCCCATTAGAAGAAGTAGGGTTAATTTTACCCACTAGATCTAATCCCCATTGTGAAAATGGCCATGGTGATGTGATGGGTTGAAGATCTTGTGTTGGTGCATGAATAAGGTCTCCATGCATTTGGCATTGTTTACACTTCTGTACATACTTGTAAGTATCTTTTTCCATTGTTGGCCAGTAATACCCTGTTCTTAGCAATTTCTTTGACAATGGCAGACCACTTTGGTGAGCCCCACAGATTCCATCATGGACTTCTTTTAAAGAAAAATGTGCTTCATTCTCATCTAGACATCGGAGAAGAGTTCCATCGAAACCCTTTCTATACAAAGTATCAGCTATAATGGTGTATCTAGATGCCTGACGAATAAAGGTCTTCTTTTGATTTCTGGACAGATCCGGTGACATGTACTGGGTGTGTAAATATTTATATATTTCATTGTACCAAGGTGATTCTGGACCCACAATTACACATACATAGTCTGATAAGGGATTCTCATATGTAGGTAGCATTAACTGTTCTATGATAAAATCAAACTGAGTTTCGTTAGCAGGCATATTCAGAAGAGATCCTATGGTTGCCATTGCATCTACTGCCTTGTTTTTTTTTCTTGGGATTTGTTCAAAGGTAAGTTTGCTGAAGTGCTCCTTGTAATCTTCGACCAACTTCTTATAAGGCATGAGTTTGTCATCCTTCATGTTGTAATCATCATTGACCTAGTTTACAATCAACTGTGAATCACCATAGACCTATAACTCTTGTATTTTCCATTGTATAGTTGTACGAAGCCCTATGAGGAGAGCTTCATATTTAGCCATATTGTTAGTGCATGGGAAATTGATCCTAAATGACTTAGGTATAACATCCCCTTGAGGAGTAATGAAGAGAATGCCTGCTCCAGATCCATGATTTGTATATGACCCATCAAAATATAATTTCCACATTACTGAGGTAGTTAATGTAAACACGAATTCATCTAGAAGTCTATCAGCAATAGATGACTATCTTGTATAGGAAGCTCTGCTAATTGATCTGCTATGATTTGTCCTTTGATGGCTTTTCTATCTATGTATTCTATATCAAACTCGCTCAAGATCATAACCCACTTAGCCAATCACCTAGTCAATGTTGCTCTGCTCAATAGATACTTGAGTGGGTCAAAGTGTGCAATGAGTTGTACCTTATGACTCAACATGTAATGTCTAAGCTTTTGTGATGCAAAGATTACTACTAAGCATGATCACTCTATGGGGGTATAATTAAGCTCATAGCCGATCAGAGTCCTACTTATATAGTAAATGTCTCTTTCTTTTCCATTTTTGTCGTGTTCTGCCAATAGAGCTCTTAGAGGTGAGTTCGTTGCTGATATGTATAACAATAGAGGTTGTCCTAGAGTAGGGGATATTAACACTGGTGTGTTCAAAAGATAATCTTTTAGAGCTTGGAAAGCTTCCTGGAATTGTTCTGTCCATTTTAAAGTAACTCCTTTCTTGAGTAAATGCTAGAATGGGTGACACTTATCTACCAACTGTGCTATGAATCTCCTTATAGATTGTAGTCTTCCTTGTAATCCTTTGAGTTGTTTAAGTGTTGACGGAGGTTACATATCAATGATTGCCTTGACCTTAGTAGGGTCTATTTCAATTCCTCTATTTGACACTATAAACCCTAACATTTACCTACTGTTACGCCAAACACACATTTCTTCGGATTTAATCTAACTTTATATTGTTCTAACTGATCAAATATCTGTGTAAGAACTGCAATGTGACTTTCTCTAGTTTTTGATTTATCCAATATGTCATCCACGTAATCTTCCATTATTTTATGGATCATATCATGAAACAAGGTTGTCATGGCTCTTTGGTATGTTGCTCTGGCATTTTTAAAACCAAATGGCATCACATTCCAGTAGTATGTTCCCCATGGGCATGTAAAGGTCATTTTATGTTGATCTTTTGGTGCAATTATAATCTAGTTGTATCCTGAAAAACCATCCATTAAGGATAGCATCTCATTTCTAGCTGTTAGGTCAACTATCATGTCGATATTGGGTAGCGGGAAGTCATCCTTAGGACAAGCTTTATTTAGATCTCAAAAATCAGTACAGATTCTTATGCCTCTTGTGGGCTTAGTCATATGTACTAGGTTGGATATCCATTCTGTGTAGTCAATAGGTCTAATAAAAACTACATCCAACAACTTTTGTAGTTCTATTTTAACCAGTAATGCGATACTTGGATGCATTTTTCTCAATTTTTTATTGTAAGGTTTAACTCCTAGTATCAATGGTAAGTAATGCAACACTAATTCAGGGTCTAAACTCGGCATGTCTGAATAGGACTAGGAAAAGTTGATAGGTCGTTGCTTGAAAAAATGAATGAATCTATCTTTTTCTTCTTTGCTCAGTGATTTTGCCAGATGGATGTTATGTACAACCTCCCCTTCTGCTATGTTTACTTCTTTTGTTTCCTCTGCAAGTAATGTTGAACTTTCTCTTTCCATAGGAAGATTACCCAAGTCACTTTTTTCATTATGGGTAGTTTTATCCTTATCTTCTATTGGAGAAGTACTTTCTTCTCCAAAGTATGCTGTTCTATTTAGGTCTATAACAAACCTTGCTTTATGATCACCTTGCGGAAATCCCTCTCTGACTCCTAGAAATTCTGAGATTGCTTCGTTGTTTTCAAACCAATCCAGCATTGGTTTTCCTTCTTGCCCCAATCAATCAAGTGTGAATATACTAGGGGTAAATCATTACTCCCTTCTTTATTAGACTCGGATAACATGAAGACTTGATTGTTTGATTGGCTTTGTGTATCTTCATCCTGTATAAGCCTTATTTGATTCCATAATATTACAATTTCTGGTGGGATAGAATCATGTAGTGATAAGAATTCATAATCATGAGAGTCAGTCTCACTTTCAATATATGTTTCATCACTTATTTCTTCTTGTTCCTGTCCTTGATTCTGTTGTAGATTGGCTGGTCTTGTTTTCACATTAGTGACTCTTCTTAAGCCTAGTATAAGCCTTCACAATCTTTCTTCATCTGTTTCATTAGTTTGAGCCTGAGTTGCTTCTTGTGGTAGAAGTAGTGACAATAACCATGGGTGGGATTTAGGTGGTGGGGGTAATCCTACATCTGTTGCCACATTAGCCTGTACTATTGTGTCAATAACTGCATCATTTTGTAACTCAGTGGTAGGTTCTTGCAAGAGTTGTCTCATGTCTTCCCCATCTGATTCTGCACTTGGTGATCTAGGTACCTGATTACTCATTTGAGATGAAGATGGAAGCGCCTGTGCAAACAAATTCCTATGTGATATGTAATCTGTTGTTTTTCTTGGTTGATTTAGTATATCAAGAGTACAATGCCTTGCTTTGGTAATATGTTGTACATGCTTGTATCCCAATCCTTGATTCCCTGGATTATCATTAGGAACAACAGGTTCTAGTCTGCCTTGTTTCTATAACCCAAGGCCTATGGTACCATCATATCCATGTCTTTGGAGTATTTTGAATCCATTGCCATACTGATCTATGTGTATTCTGGGTATTGTCATATGATCTTCTTCTCTATATATCCAATGGTTAACATCTTCATTCAGGGATTCTTCTTGTAAGTCACCCCATCTAAAGAAAGAGCATGAATCTATGTATCTGACAATTTATGTTTCTTTGTCTCACTTTTGCACTGTAGTGTGAGGTTTCACAAAGGACTTAGGAGAAAGAGACAAGTGTTTCCCACTTAAATTATTTGCGATAGAGTATTCTCCACAACCCATATCCTTTATTTGTAAGAAGGATGTTGTAGGCATATCTTTTTTTGTTTTTGTGATCTTTAATGCTTCCAACTGTGTAGTGAGAGGTGTGGCCTGATTGATAGGTATCTGATTATCCACACTCTTTCAGATAATTACAATGTTGGAATGGATTTGGATCACCCTTTATGGTGATTTCAATACCATTGTATGGGAATTTGACACACTGATGAAATATGGATGGTACTGCTTGCATGGTGTGGATCCATGGGCAGCCCAATAACATGTTATATCCTAGTTCTCTATCCAAGACTTGAAAATCAACCTCTGTTGTTATTGGTCCTACTTGTACAAGTAATGTTACAATGCCTTTAGATGGACGTTCTTCATCATCATAAGCCTTGATATTTATCCTTTTGGAAAAATCAATGTGAAGTTCAAAATATCCCAGTGCTTTGACCAGCTTTAAAGTACAAATATTGAGACTAGCTCCCCCATCTATGAGTACTCTTCTAATTCTTTTCTTATGAATGTAAGCTTCCAAATGTAGTGGGTCATTATGAGGCAATTTATCACTAGGAATATCTTGTTTTGTGAATGCAATATGTGTGCCTTGTGTCAGATTTCCTACCATAGACTGGAAGGCATTTTCATCTATATCTCTGTCCACTACTGAATCTTGAAGTGCTTTGTCTAGTATAGCTCTTTGATTGGGTGAAATACGCAATAGTTTGAATAATGATATTTGTGTTGGAGTTTTCTTAAGTTGCTCAACTACATTGTAAGTCCCTACTGCTGGTGGTTGATTTTGTGGTATCCCTTGTAAAGTTACTTTTGACCTGTGAGTAACCACTACACAGTCTTTGTATCTGGGGGTAATTGTGATTGTAGCAATTGTATCATTTGTATCATAGGTTCTTTTATCAAGATTTATGTTAAATCTCTCTTCATAGTCTTGATGTGTATGTTTGACATCCATAATATGTCCAATGAGTTCATCTTCAAACCAACCTGAGTGAGATGGTAGATCATGTCCCCAGTCTCTGAGACAAAGATTTGTATCATCATCATACTTTGGTGCTTTAGATATCATGCAAATTTGGTGATCATCTCTATGAGTATATTGATATTGGTCCTCTTGAATGGGTGTTTCTTGTGAATCATTGTTTGTTGTATCTCCTGAACTAATGGCATGAATAGTATAGTCGTATGAGACCTTTGTGTAGTTAGCCGTATTGTCTTGGGTACCTGATGTGGTAGCTTTTCCCTTGTCATGCTTAACAAAAGGATCCTTAAAAATCATATGATTTGTGTTTGCTAAGGTCTTATTGGTATCAATTGTGATGTCCCCTTGGTCTATCATATCTTGGACCAAGTTTTTCAATTTGTAGCAACTTTCTGTTTTGTGACCTTTAATCCTATGATAATCACAGAAATCATTATCATTCCACCATGTGGGTTTGAAAGGACTTGGTTCATACAATCTTACTTCAGGTAAAGTGATCATGTTTGTTTGTATTAACTTTTTGAGTGCTGACTCAATTGGTTCTCCTAAAGGTGTGTAATTTCTTCTTGGAGCGTTTACCCTAGGGTATCTTGTGTTCGTGTTTTGCGTAGCATTTGCATTTTCTAATGTTGTGTTATTCCATGTATGTGGATTTGTTGACTGACTCATTCCCAAAGATAAAACGGGTTGAGTTTTGTTTATCGTGCTGGCATCTATAATACCATCATTGGTCACATTTTTGTTTTTTGACCAAAACTTAGATTTGTCATTGTTGTTGGTGTTGCCATAATTAATAAGACCTTGTTCTACTAATCCCTTCTTGTTTGAATGTGGTTAGACATTGTATTTGTATCAGATATTTAATCTTAGGAATCAATTTTTTTATAAACGTATCCACTTGGTCTATTTCTGGGATAACTGTCTTGCACCTCCTATAGAGAGCCCTCCATCGTTGTATGAAGGATGCAAATATTTCATTTTTGTATTGTTTAGCAACACATAAGTCCATCAAGGTAACTGGGGTGTCAATATTGTGTGATAAGTTTTCTATAAATTGTACAACTAATTCTCCCCATGATGTGATGGTTGGTGGTAAATGTGAAAACCACTCTAAAGCCAGACCTCCCAGACTTTTAGGAAATAGTCTCATTAGATAAGTATCTCTTGAGGCAACTTATATACATGCTGTAAAAAATTCTCTGATATGATCTCTAGGATCACCCTTCCCTTGATATCTATCAAATTTGGGTGTTTCAAAATGTTGTGGGAAAGGTGGCATGTATAATGTATGATTGAATGGATAAGGACGTAGGTCCTGCATTGTGTAGCTCTTTTTATCATTACCAGTTTGCATTGTCATCATTTGTTGTTGTAAATTCTATATTTGTTGTGTTAGAACATCTGTTTGTGTCAAAGGTATACCTTGTGTTTGTGTATGTCCCACAAAAGGATTCGTGGTTGCATAACTAGGAGGTTGTTGAAAGGTACCAAGATTATAACCTTGTGTGTTGTGTGTTCCACTAGGTACTGTGAAATAGCTGATATGCGAACACATGTTTGGTTGAGTTGTACTTGTTGTATTGGCAATACCTAGATTTGCATTTTGTTGACTATATGTGGATCCCATAGAATAGGAAACTGGAGGTTGGGTTGCACTAGGCACTGAGATACTTGATATTATTGGTATGCTCTGTGATGGTATACTAGCACTAATCACTGAGGATGACACACTTGTTTGAAAGTTTTCATTGGTGTTGACATTTGTTTGGATAGGTACGTTTTGAGGAAAACTAGAGGTCATTGCTTGTATTTGTGTCAAGGGTGGTGTTTGACTATTATCTTGACCTAAAGTTTTTCCTAGTGGTAAAATCTTTATGACATCAAAGTCCTCAGATAGTTTTGCCCCATTTTGTATTAATAATGAAAGATACTTGTCCCTATCGCTATGTATAAGTGCATCTAGGATCATGAGGACATGTGGGTCTTGCTATGCGGACTCAATTTCTTCCTTTGTCAAATGCTGTTGTAATTCATTTATGGTGGACATTGTTTGTGTACCTGAGTGTTGACCTGTTGACATGTCCATGTTCCAAGTAGGGTTTATAGACTTTGTGTTGTTTGGGTCCATTATTCCTTTCACTTTCTGTGACCTTGTGACGGGCATCTAAAATTGCCTATATGAAGGTGTTTTTATGCAAGATGATGGCCTAACACTAGACTGTAGATGTAAATATGAGGTATGCAAGACTATACTAGACTCTATTGAGGATTTTGATGTGAGACCTTTTTAGCATTTCTATATTTCTCTAATGCAAGTCTTTCCATTTGTTGACGAAGTTGTTCAACCTCAATCTCTCTATCAATTATACGGAAAATCCTAGACTCAATGTTTATCTCGTGTATGACTCCTATATATTGAGGTGTGCTTCTTCTTAAATCCCAAGCTAAGCTAGCTAGACCATCAATAATTTCTCGTTGACCGCCGTTTGGAACTAGATTAGGTTGCTTAAAGGGGAACAAACCATCAACTGGGAGACCCATGAATGCACATGCTATGAACCTATAACTGACAATGGACTTAGATGTATATGAGGTCTAGATGAAGATGCATGTGATAATGTAACTAGTATGGATGATAATACAAAAAGGACTTAGGACGATAATGAGGATGTAAGTAGGACTATGCAAAAGATGTAGGATGATAATGAGGATGTAAGTCAGACTATGCATAAGACGTAGGATGATAATGAGGATGTAAGTAGGACTTATGCAAAAGATGATGTAAAAGACTACCTAGGGTCACAAGTATGTAAGGAGTTTTGAGTTTTGGTTTCAAAATGGACTTTTTTTTCTATAACTTCATGTGTAGGACAATGTTTTGTAGTTTTTCAAATCTAAGAACAATTGTTGGTAGGTATGTATTGCTGATTGACTCAATTTTCATACAATCTCAGAAAATTCAAAGATACGTGGGATAGGGCCTGAAATAGCCCAAGGGACTGACTCAATACTGGTCTAGCACAATGATACATAAAAAAGAACAGAATACAATCTTAGGCTGGATAGTGGACACCATTCAGTGAGGCCCCAGCATCAAAATACCAAAACAAGATGGACAGATAGAGAGTCTTGCAGCACTAGCTCCACTCCACGGCACACACTTCTCGAGCATGCCAGTCCCTCTTACCCCAAAGATCCAAAGATCTTATCACTGAGGGAATTATATATCATAATGTAAGGTTCATGAGGGGTATCTATGGGGTACGATCTGGACTCCCGAAACCACTGAATGTAGGATTTTTGGCAACCAAATTGGTTCTTAGTATTAGGTTTCGAGGGGTCCTGATCCAACGATAGATTCTCATAGCAAGACACTTAAGGCTTTATTTGAGCTTATCAATGCAGGGAAGGCCCCCACATATGTCGAATTCACTCAACACTCTAGCCGCCTAACCAGTATATTTATATAGAAGCTCAAAAAAATCACTCGAGAGTACGCTAGGAGAGATGATATCCCCAACGCATCCTAATTTGAAGTACCTATGTGGGGTGATGAAATCCCCAGTCAAAGATACCCCTCACTATGTAGAACGAAAGAAAATTTGGATGTCGTTGTCACCTTCTTTCTTTCTCCCAAGAGCCCGATGGCAGGTAGAAAGTCAGTTAGTGCAACTGTAGGTCCACCCTAGACACAATGAAAAGTTCTTTACCTTAAAAAAAAAGAAAATGTTTTAATCTAATGCAGCCTGATTCATGTTCATTTTATAGCCCAAATTTAGGTGTTAGATCTGCACGTGCATGTCAATTTTAAACACCAAATCCAAAAATGAAGGCATACATGTCAATTTTAACCATTTGTTTGATTTTTAAGCACTAAAAACCAAGTTTGAGATACACACATGTCAATTTTAGCCCATGTTCATTTTAAACACCAATAATGAAGTGTGAGATTATCCATGCATGTCCTTTTTAACTGTTGTTGATTTTAAGCACTAAAAAATTGAAGTGTGAGATTATCCATGCATGTCCTTTTTAACTGTTGTTGATTTTAAGCACTAAAAATTGAAGTGTGAAGTGTGCATGCAAAATTACTAATCTAATCCTCTCTGCGAATCTACCACAGGGTGCAAATAGAAGATTAGTAGTAAAATTAAACCTACAAAAAATAGAAACTCAAAACTTGACAGAGGCGATTGCATGATACTACCTCAGCAATTGCATGATACTTATAGACCGAATGCATAAATCTAACAGACCGAATGCATAAATCTAATAGACCAAATGTGTGATGGTATCTAGTTGATTGCGTAGCAATAACAGCTCAATTGCGTGACAGAATGCAGACAACAAAAAAAAAATTAGAAAAAAATACAAGAAAACTAAACCCAATCAAGAACCTGCAAAACCAATTGTGAAGCCCTAGCCAAATCCCTCATCATCCATTCAATATTGATTAGATCATATTTAAATGTATAAGAAAGAACTAGGCTATTATATCTATCTAAGGCCAATTGTTCTTTCGAATCATGTATCAATTTTTCTGCCTGGAGAACTTTTTGATATCATTTGGCTTCTCTCCTTTGTTGTTTCTTCCTTCTTGCACCTGAAATCTTGAACTGAACTTTTCTTGCCATAAACTACGTTAATCAAATTATGAAATAAAAAACAATTTGATCCTAGATTAACCAATTTTAAGATAGAATTAAACAAAATAGATAACAAATAGAAGAAAAATTTAAACAACAAAGCTTCCTATGAATGCGTGATCCCAAAAGGGCGATTGTGTGATCTGGACAGGGCGATTGCGTGACCCTGTCTGAATGAATGTGTGACCCAGAAGGGTTGAATGCATGATACTGTCTATGTGATTGTGTGACAATGTAAGATCGAATGCATGATGGAAAATATTTTCTCAAAATTCGTGCAACCTACAAAAAAAAGAAGAATAATCCGCACAATCTGCAAAAATCACAGAGAACACAGAAAAGGTTAAATTGTTGTTAGTTCACGTTGGGTTCACCAAAATGTGGGATGCAAAATTGATCTTCTATTAACAAGTAATCAATTAGAAATAAGCGAAATCACAAATCCCTATCCTAATTAGAATTTAACAAACAATACAATGGAATAACGCAATTAAGAAATAAGAATTATAAATCAAATCAATAAAAACTCTCTATTCTGTGACTGCATAGAACTTCCATTGCTCTTCTCCTCTTCATGGTATGATGGTTCTTAGATATTGCACTGGTAACTTGCAAGTGAAATAAAGATTCAAAGATTCAAATTTCATGATTGTTGAAAATGGAGATTGGATGCTCAATTTATAGAAAATTGGAGAAGATTGATTGAAAGGTGGAACAGATTGATCAAGAGGTGTGAACTCAGGTGAGCTCAAATGAAAATTGATAGTTGAACTGCTGATTGTAAGAGTGAAACTCAATAGATTGAATAGATTAATTGAGTCAACTGATTGAGAAAAAGCTGACTAAAGAAAGAAAAAGTATGATTGGAGGAAATAAAGAGGATGACACAGAGAGCTTAATTTAGAAAAAGCTAACTAAAAGATGGAAATAGAAGTTGAAGAGATAAATGATTTAATTAATTAATTGATTTAATTAATTAATTTAGCATGTGCTTGCATTTAGATTTAGATTATTAATTTAATCTTTGCATGAGATATTATTCAAATAATTGAATTTATTAATTCAATTTAGCATTTGAATATATTTAGAACTTAACTTTGATTTTCAATTTGGTTTTTGAAATCATGCACATTTATTTGAATTTGGAAGAAATTAGAAGAATATGAAATTAAATGAAATTAGAATTTGGGGATTTAGATATGGAGAATTGATTAGCTAATTAAATAATTTAAAGAAACTATTTAATTATTTAGAAATGGAAGTAAATTAAATAATAAAGATTATTTAATTTAAAGGATTAAATCATAATTAATTAAATAAGAAATATTTAATTAATATTTAGAAGAGGGTTGAATGATTAGATGATTAGAGATGGAAATTGAATAATTAGTAACTTATTTAAATAATAAAGATTATTTAAATTGGGGAATTAATCACAATTAATTAAATAATAATTATTCAATTAATATTAGAAAATGATTAAAATGATTAAATGATGATAGAATAGGAAAATAGAATAATTAATAAGATGATGAGGAAATATGAAATTAGAAGAAATAGATTAATTAAATTAATTAAATAATTAAAGAATTATTTAATCAATTAGAAGAATAATTAGTACATGATCAATGAGACATTTTTAGGTGTCTACAATTATCATCATAGTTTTCATAATATATAGGTACATTCTTCAAATTACCTTCCTTTGGCAGTTCATCAATTATTTCATTTAATGTCATTGGGGGGATAACATAATAAGTACCTTCTACTTTACCAGATATCAAAGCTTCATCAAGCTTAAACTTAGGCTTCCTGTTTAATTTGGCTCTTCCATATGGCTCATCTTTAGTTCTTGGCTTCTTGGTTGGCTCGACTCCATCGGGTTGGGCTTATTCACTACCCTAGCATGCGTACCTATCTTCTTCACCTCTTTCACTGCCTCATCATACTATGTCTCTACATCTTCAACAGTGGTTGCAACATATTCCCTTTGTGGCATCTCCTTCTTCCTCTTCTCTTCTCCACTAGTTGATTTGGCTTGTGGCTTGGGTGGAGGGATAGGCTTTTGTGCAACCAAAGGTAGGTGCAGACTTGGTTTGCCTTGGCTTGGATTCTTTGGGAGGAGTGGAGACTAGTTTTGTCTTCTTAGGCTTAACCATGTCCTCCTCCTTTAGAATGTTCTTCTCCCTAGCCCTTTGAACAACTTCCTTTGTTACTCCCATTTGTTCTGCAAGCTCTTCTACTTCCTTTATAGCCTTCCTCTTCCTTTCGAGCTTAGTGAATTTCTTATGCATGTATAGATATTTCTCCTTGTAAGTACCAAACCTCTCTTCTTTCTCATCTACCAGTTTACTTAGAAGGTGTTGATCATATGCATCAAGTGTGTTTCCATCCACTTCATACTCCATGGGCATGATCTATACAGTTCTAGGTTCAACTACCTCCATGTGGAATTAGTCTTTGTCTACCATAAAGCATATGGTATCCTCATATTTTTCAATAATTTCTTTAGGGATCCTCTCTCTTCTTTGCATCATAGCCTGAAATAATTTAAAATAACCCCACAAAGTAGATTTATGTGCTACTACATCACCCAATCCCTGCAAACCTTCTTTAATTTGAACTTCCACCATTTTATCATAAGCCCACTGTACTTTTCCTATACCGGGGATTTCATTCAAAAAGTAAAATGCCAAAAAAAAAATCAAAGAACCAAACTTGAAAACATGTTTCTTATCTTGCTTAATCTTATTCAGATTGCTCATTAATTTACTAATAAGCACTCCATACAAATCATATTTTTTTTCCTCCTTGAGTATCTGATAGGCTACATATAATGAAGTATCAGATACTGAATTTTGTCTGCTGGACTAGTACACCTTATATCCTATCACCATTGATGCAAATCTCACATCATATTCAATGATATCACTTCATTTCATTGACTGTGTATCATGCTAGGATCCGGTAACCTTTGTCACTGTTGTGTTCTTGACATGCCTCAAACTAGCGATCTCACCAGTTGCATTTAAATAGGTTACCACTTGAATGGCTTGCTTTGTGATCTTAGCCATATAAACTCATCGTGAATTCGACTCAAGATATACCTGACCCCTTCGGGTTCATCAAACACCGCAAAGTGAACAAACTGGATAAAACCCTTGTCTTGCAATGATTTGAATTTAGGCTTTAGATTCCCCATCTCATCCATCATATTCTTAGTGTATAATGATAGCATGTCTTCATTCCCAAGATCTTTGATATTATAGTGAATGTATGCCCCAATATCCTCGTTATGCAACACTCTATACAACATAGAGGAAAATGCTCCATTCGGATCATCTTTGACTGATTTGAACATATGTTTCTTGAACACTGACCTTGCCCTATAAGTTATTTCTACTACTAATGGAATTTCTATATCAGATGTTGATGCCATTTCAAAAATAGGATATGAAAAGAAGCTTGAACATGGATAAATACCTTTTCAATTTCAACCAGATGCTAGGAATCACTAGCGGATTGCTTCAAGCTCTATTTTCGCTACTTAATCTCATTCACCTTTCTCCTCTGATCTTTCTCTTCATTCACAATGTGAAGAATGAATTATAGAATTCCTTTTTATTCACTAAAAAACCTAACTTTAAGATGTAATAAATGCATAACCCTAAAGGGTTTTCGGATACCCTATTTTCAAAGAATTCATCACTAGATTCTTAGATAGGAATGTAATCTTCTGGATATCAACTGCACAACCAATCTCAATCATTTGTGAGCATCCTTAGCTAGTTATAGATCTCCAAAGTTTTAAGGGTCTGCATGAAAAGCTCCCCCCTAAGGCCCAAATTCCTTGCTTACCTGATGAGGTTCCAACACTAGAATTGAGTGTAGAACCGTTGTATGCATTTTAATCTTCCTTCTTAACCCACATCTTCTTATGCTTCTCTTTGAACTCTCCAACCTTCACTTTTCCCTTTTCATTTGATCTATTCTTGTCTTTCAGAGCATTCTTGCTCACATTCTTGCTTCTACAATATTTTGCAATGTGATCGGATTTGTTACATGCATATCAAACAACATTTCCTTGCATAGGCCTGAAGTTCATTTGGTTTTTATCTCATCCTGCATTGGTTAGAAATGTATCCAAAAATTCCACAAGAATAGCATCTCTTATTTTGGAAATTGTTCATCATTTCTCTACACATGTTTGACTTATGACCAAAGTTGTTGCATTTGAAACATTGACCGTTAAAGGTAGGGCCATTATTTATCATCCTATTTCTGCATTGACTTTCCATATGACTGAATTTATTTCAAACAAAACATTTACCATTGAATTTATAAGCATTAGGTTATCTTACTAGAGGTCTTTTGTTCTTCTAATGATTACTTTGTCCAGAACTGGATGATTCTCCTTTCTCATATCCAAGTCCTTGCATGTCTTTTCCACTTCTCTAACCTTCTAGCATCTCATCTAGCCTTGCTGAGCTATCTTTGAATTTTTCCTTGTGCTCATTAGCAATGGAAAGTTCATCTCTCAAAATTATGATTTTCCTTTCAAATTCTTTCCCATCATTCTTGGATTGCACCAATTCAAATCTCAACTGATAATTCTCATAGTTCAATCTGAAACATCCATTAGATCTATCCTTTAATGATTGAGTCATATTTTCCTCATTCTTATTATTTTCTTCAATCTCCTTCGTCAACTTCATTACAATGGATTACATCTCATTCTTAAGGATTACATTTTCTCTAGCAAGCTTCTCACATTCGTTTGTCTTGTCTTGTAGGGTTTGATTGTCAATGCTTTGTTCTTCTTTCTCTCTTCTTTGGATGTGTTCACTTGTTCTTTCAGAGATTCAATTAAATTTTTAGAAGCATCCAAACTTCTCCTCAGACTACTTTTTCCTTTCATCGTTGCATCAAGATATCCAAGTTTCATAATAAGTTTCTTTTGCAAACTAGAGTCCATTGATTCAATCTTCCAGATCTTCCTCAAGCTATTAGGCTTCTTCTGAGGAACTAAGCTCTAATACCAATTCTTGGAATCAATGAACACTTAGAGGGGGGTGAATTAGTGTTTTGCAATTCACAAATTTATTAAACTAATTCTTAAACCACCAGATGCATAAGAATGATTTAGTAAAGTGTAGAAACATAAACCAATCAACCACAAAACCATAACACCAAAATTTTTATGTTGAAACCCAGAAAGGGAAAAATCATAGTGGGATTTGAACCCACAATATTATTATATTTTGATCAAGAGTATGATAATATTACAAGAAAAGGGGGATGCACTTGCATTTAGGCATACTTCCTAGAGCTCACTACCCAAATACAAAGAGGGCTACAACCTGGAGGACTCACTATCCTAAAAATGATCACAAATGATTATAATAGTATCTGAACTGAAGAATAGCATCTACTAATTCCAAATAGCAATTTCGGTTAACTACAATCTGACTGTCTTACTCTATTCTACTTATCTTCTTTGTTCTACTACACAGTCATATATCAAAGCACCAAATCTCCATATTGATACTCATTCACTCATCACATAACAAGAATCACACATCTACCATACATCAACCATGTCAAAATGATCATAAAAGTTGATCATATATATCCACACCGCCAAAATAGATCAATTCCTATGTTAGCTTCCAAAAACCACATAACATGGAACATGAAACATGTAACCAACAAGTCATCTTAATTCATCCACAAATCCATATGTGGACCAAAAATAGATGATAACAAGCTTCACACATGTCAGCCCAATCTCCTCAAACTTGAAACCAATCACCAAAATCAACATAAAGATTTTGCACCACATGTTACATCAAAATAGCTCTGTTCTTCATGAATTATCAGATACGGGACCTTCAATCTTTCTCATGAATCAACACTGGATATGAGTATTACAAAATAAGATGCCTCAAACCTCAAATCATCTACCTCTATTACTAGAACCAAAATTACACAACCAAAATCAAGATCTTCACAATGTACTCATACTTTGTCAGATACTATATTTCACCTTCCAGACTTATGCCTAATGATAATGCAACTTTCGGTAAATCAAATCTACACATATTAGATATGATTTTTGAACTGAGTTTCTCTCAATGAAAACTCCTAAGAATCTCTCATGCATCACTCTTCACTGGAATAGTATCTCTTGCCAACATGCTCTGGCTAGCCTTTAGAGATTCATCATATTTTCTCATCTTACATCCAATCACCATAGGAGTTCTAATAGGTTTGAAATCATCCAACCCAAACTTCTTCAACATTTCCTTCACATACTTAGATTGAGATATGAAAATGCCTTTATCAGTATGTGTAATTTCCAATCCGAGAAAGAATTTCATCTCACCTATCAAAGACATCTCAAATTATTTTTGCATATCATCAACAAAATTCTTACTCAAATCATAATCTCCTCCAAAACTAATGTCATCAACAAAGACTCCAACAATCAAAATATTATCATTATCAATCTTGAAGTACAAATTACTATCAGCAGTATCTTTACAGAATCCCAACTTCATTAAATACCTGTCCAATCTTGCATACCAAGCTCTAGGGGCTTGTTTAAGTCCATACAATGATTTCTTCAATCTGCATATCATGTCTTCTTCATATATCAATGAAAATCCATCTGGTTTCTCAATGTAGACTTCCTCTTTTAATTCACTATTCAAAAAGGTTGACTTCACATCCATCTGATATACCTTGAATTTCTTATGAGTATCATATACAATAAATAGTCCAACAACTTCAATTCTAGCTACCAGAGAAAATGTCTCCTCAAAATAATTACCTTCCATTTGTGAATATCCTATACATACTAGTCTTTCTTTATTTCTGACAAATTCTCCATCTTCATTCATCTTATTCCAGAACACCCATTTAGTACCAATTACATTCTCATCCTTAGGTCTTGGAACAAGTTCCCATGTTTTGTTCTTCTCAATTCGATCTAATTCTTCTTCCATAGCTTTTGCCCAATTTTCATCTTTACAGGCTTCAACAACATCTTTAGGTTCAATTTTAGAAATCAAACATGTCTCTTCAACAACAATTCCTCTCCTAGTCATCACACCTTTATTTTTATCACCAATAATCTTATTCTCTAAATGATTTAGTCTTATATACCTTGGGGTCTTTTGATTATTTTGATTTTTCAGGATCTTGAACTTCTTTACTGGAAGCATCATCTACATTCACTATCTCTACCAGATCACTCTGATTCATGCACAAACTCTACACTTTCTTTGAATTAACATCCTGATCATCGAACTCATATCCACATTCTTTGTTTTGCTTCTCATGATTCTCATCAACCTTCACATTTTCACTTTTCACTATCTTGTTGTCTCTTGTTGTAACACTAGTAGGGTTTTTTCTTAGTAGAATATCCTAAAAAGATTCCTTCATCACATCTTGCATCAGATTTTCCTATATCCTCATCTCTTTTTATATAACATTTGCTTTCAATGAATTTGAAATATCTAACAATAGGAACATGACCAAACCATAGGTCATAAGGGGTTTACCAGAATCACCTTTTATATGCACCTAGTTGAATGTGTATATATTAGTGCTAATAGCTTCTTTCCAATAGATATGCAGAACATTTCCTTCAATCATGATCATTCTAGCAGCATCCAAAATAGTTTCGTTCTTCCTTTCAACAACTCCATTCTGCTGAGGGGTTCTTAGAGCAGATAATTGTCTCTGGATTCCATGCTCTTAACAAAAGGAATTAAATTCACCAGAAATGAATTCTCCTCCTCTATCAGACCTTAGGCACTTCAACTTTAATCTTGTTTCTATCTCCACTTTAGCTTTGAATATTTTTAATTTCTCTAGTGCTTCATATTTCTCCCTTAGAAAAGTGACCCACATCATTCTATAATAGTTATCAAGATTAGCAACATAAAGTATTTGTCTCCCTACAAGCTTCTCACTCTAGAAGGTCCACATAAATCAATATGCACAAGATCTAATAACCCATTAGATGTATACATTTTTCTCTTGAATGAAGTTCTTGTTTGCTTTCCCAATTGACATTCTTTGCACACTAGATTAGTAGCCTTCACAATATTAGGCATATCTCTAATAGCTTGAATAGAACTAATCTTAATCATGCAGTCAAAGTTAACATGACACATTCTCCTATGCCACAACCAACTCTCATCAATCTGAGCAATCAAGCAACTTTTCTCACCAACATTCAGATGAAAGATATTACCTTTAGTTTTAGCACCTGATGAAATCTCTATACTAGAGCTATTCAAGATCTTGCACTTCCAATTCTTGTATTGTAAATCACATCCCTTATTAACCATCTTTCCAACACTCAAAAGATTATGCTTCAAGCCTTCAACATATAAAACATCATTAGTGTTATGCTTACCATCAAGGGAAATAGAACCTCTACCATAGATTACACAAGCTTTATTGTCTCCAAATCTTACTACACCACCATCATACTTCTCCATGTTCACAAATTTATCTTTGTCACCTATCATATGATGTGAATAGCCACTATTAATCACCCATTCATCTTTCTCATCAAATTTAGTAGCCAAGGCTTTCTCTTCAACAATATAGCTTGTATAATCAGTAGGTATCGGATCATCTTCTTTGATAGAAATGAACACAAATTCATCTTCTGAATTCGATTTCTCAGACTCCTCATCTGTTACACCTTCATCAACAACATAATAACATTTCTTCTGATATCTATACTTCTACTTAGGCTTGTAAGGCTTATCATACTTTGACACTTTTTCTTCTCTCTCAAGACATCTAGAAGAAAAATGACCAATCTTATTGAAAGAAAAACATTTCAAAGGTAACTTCCCTTCATACTTACTAGCTCCCTTAGGCAATCTTCTGGAAATAAGTACTTCAAACTCTTCTAATTTTCTTTCCTGTTCTTCCATCTCTCTCATTTCTCTTTCACATCTGGATACCCTAGTTGAAATTTCTCTCGGATCATACTTCTGCTTCCTAGATACAGTATCTTTAAATGCAGTCTCAATATTTCCATGTGATTCACCAATTTCACTCAATTCAAAAGTAGCAAGATTACAAACTAGCATATCTCTTGTCATAGTTGTCACAGTCTGGATGTCATCAATATCAATAACTTTATGTTTATAAGAAGGAGGCAAAGATCTCAACACTTTAGCCACAATATCATCTTCTTCAAGGACTCCGCTAGCACATCTGATGTTCACCACAAGTTCATTCACTTTAGCCGTAAAGGATGTAATATTCTCATCTTCTCCCATTCTCAGCAACACATATTTCCCTTTCAAGCTCTACAATTTAGCAACTTTCACATGTTTATCTCCTTCATATAGGGCTTCTAGCTTCTTCCAAATCTCATGTGCAGTCTGCAATCCCATCACATTAGTCATCTTTGCATTGGTCAGGGCACTCAATAATGCTTCTTTAGCTCTTATATTATTTTCAGTATCTTTGATCTCAGCTATATTAATAGGACCATTTAAAGGAACAAAATATGTATTCTTTGTAATCTTTCAATAATCTTCTCCAAGACAATTTAAGTGAACTTCCATCTAGTTCTTCCATATAGATTAATTAGTTCCATCATGAAGCAGTCACCAATGAGGAGGAACCTCAAGGAGATCAATCTGGACTAGTCAGCAAGAGTAAACACAATAGAAACACATATATATGATGGAGGAAATGAAAAATAGATAGTTTTATTGTATGAAAATTGATTACATCCAACCGATAACTGTTGGCATATGCACACTCCAATGAGACATTGTATGTGATTGAAGGTTTTGTCATTGATGGCAACCTTCCAATCCTATGGCACCAGCAAAGGTATTATACCGGCATCAGCGAATCACACTCCACACCGGCACTAAGGACACTGACACCAACATAGAAGAAAGGAAGTATACCAGCACAGAGGCCAATAGGATTTTGTTATATTATATTTTGTTTATTATTGAAAAACTTTGTAAGCCGACTTGGCAAATTGTAAAATGACTCTTATATATAAAAGAGATCATTGTAAACATTTGAGATAAGATATGTAAGAATTAAAGAAAAATATTAGGCAGACCTATTATGCGAAATATAGGTTAAGGGGTTTATGTAAGCAGCAAAGCAGCAACCGGTACTAGATCAGGCATTGAAGATGCTATTGTAAAACAGTACAAGATATTGGATTTGTATAATCCTCATTGTAAGTCAGTGAGACTTCCCATTGAGCAGTGAGCTCTAGGTAGTAGGCCTTCCTGCATGTGCAGGCCCCTATTGTAAGTAATATTCTCCTATTGACTAGTGAGTGAATATTGTGGGTCACAAATCCCACCGAGGTTTTTCCCACACTGGGTTTCCTCGTTAAAACCTTGTGTTATGGTGTTCTTTTCATGTGGATATTCTTGATTCTGTTTATTGCATTATTTCTTGCATACCGGTACACTATTATATTATGTTCTGCATGTTTTAAGTCAAGAAATTCTATATACCAGTTAGATACTGATTCACCCCCCCCTCTCAGTATCTGTGGGATTCCTAACAATAACAACCGGGTTACAACATACCGACACACAAACCTGGTAGAATAGGTCACAACCAGGACCTTGAATCAAAAGATCTATCTTCTAGGTACAGTCTATCTATCTGATACTCTGATTGATTCTAATTTATTGCATTCTAAAGCATCATTATAAATATATATTGATCCAAAGGATCCATTCCACCCAAAAGGGATGAAAAACCTGAAGAACAAGACCTAACGTGCAAAAATGAACAAGTTCACCCTCCGCCAAAAGATTCCTCCAGAAAATACAAAGGATGAAATATAGATCATGAAAAAAGGTTGGCCATATGCCAAAAAACATTGAAATCAATGCTCAAGGCTCTACAAGCTTTGGAATGGGTTTCGAAAGATCACCAAAATAGGTCTCAGGAAACCAGTAACAAGAAACTCTCATGAAAAATGTTAGTGATATCTTGTTGGTAAGTGATCCAAATGTGATGCAATCTGAAAGAAAGAAAGATGATCAAGTCTTCAAGTAGAATCCAACTCCATAGGATCTGGTGAGCCAAAACTAAGACACGCAGAAAGGAAAAACTGAAACTGAAAACAAAACAGAAAGGAAAATGTTTTTGGTTGATGCAAGATTGTTGTGAACCAGGGATGCTCCTGCATCAGACATCCAGGGTTAATAAAAAAGTGAGCCTCTCACTTTGCAGGGGTTAGAGGGAGGCCAAGGTGGTCTACCTCTACTTAAGAAACCCAAGATGATTGTTCAACCAGTCCGCTCTTTCATTTTTAGATATTCTTTGTACTGACTTTTCTAAGTACTATGCCCAATCCTACTATCCAAAATCTCTTCAATCTGATCTAATTCCTTCCAGGGAAATTGTTTCTCAAGTTCTGCAACACCATCCTCACTGAATTTTGGCTCGTGGTACTCATGAAGATCTGCAATATTGAATATAGGTGAAATACTTAGACTATCTGATAGCTCCACTTCATATGCATTTTCAGAATCGAACTTCCTCAAAACCTTATAGGGTCAAAACTTCTTCATCTGCAACTTATTATAAGTTCCAACCAAGAATCTTTATTTTCTCAAATATACCATCACTTCATCACCAACTTCAAATTCCTTATGTCTCCTCTCCTCATCTACCTTTTCCTTATATTTGTTGTTCATGTCTTCCAAATGTTGTTTAACCTGAATGTGCAATGCTGCCATGTGATCTACAAAAATCTTCTGCTTCTGAACTCTTTCTGTCTCCACTGCTAATGTCTTTCAATTTTTCTATTCCTCTAGGATGCACTCCAGTAACAATCTCAAAAGGTGTTTTTCTTGACTGAATTTTTGTAGGAAAACTCTGATTGTGAAAGGATCAAATCCTAACTTCCGGTTTTATCTCCCACTAAACATATCAACAAGTTTCCCAAACTGGTTAACAACTTTTGACTATCCATCAATCTGTGGATAAAAAGTAGAACTAAACTTCAAATCTATCTTCATCTTCTTCCAAAGTGTTCTCCAAAAAAAGCCAGCAAACTTAGTGTCTTTGTCTGAAACTATGATCTTAGGTAATCCATGCAATCTTACCACTTCCTTGAAAAATAGGTCTGCTACATGTAATGCATCTAATGTCTTCTTAAAAGGTATGAAATGAGCCATCTTCAAAAATATATCCACTACCATAAATATAGTATCATTCCCTCTCAGTGTCTTAGGCAATCCAAGTACAAAATCTATGCTTATATCCTCCCAAGGTCTTACCAGTACTGTTAAAGGTTTATACAATCCCACATTCTGACTACTACCTTTTGCAACTTGACAAACTCTATAACTTGGCACATATCTCTTAACATCCTTATAAATCTGTTGGCATATGTGCAGAGTATGTTGACATGATGATATTGTGTTTTCATTGATGTCAATATGCTGAAGAGTGAACCGGTAATATGCTGAAGAGTGAACCGGTAATATGTTGAAGAGTGAACACATTTATTGAAGTTAAGAAACTAGCAAAGTGAACCGGTATATGTTAAAAGGTGAAGTGGTACATTTGTCCAAGTGAACCGGTATATGGAATGTTTTCTATCAAGGTTTAATATGGTATGACTATTGGTTGGTAGTCTCAGCTTCAGGGTTTCTGGTTGAAGTGTTTCGAGCTTATGTGATTCAACCAATGCCATTGTGTGATGAGTTAGCATTGTAAAGGAGATTAGATCATGTTGCCACGTTAGCCTCATGCACGTGAAGGATCTTGCATGAAGGGGATTGATCCTATCTACATCAGGAATGTGCGACGTCCCTGCAAATGGTGAAGAATGCGTGATGGGTTATCACCTCCATGAAGCAGTGAAGAACGAATGATGGAGAATGTCTTGAGATCTATTCAAGACCATTGTATTCAAATGCAAAGTGTTCAATGGTCAGGATTGAACCGACTGATTTTCTCAACCTAAATGTCTAGGGTTTAGGGTTTATGCTACCGACCTATCTGTTTCCTATAAGATCGATGTTGTTTTTCATGTTGAAGTTGTGGGCAAATGTTGTGTGTGTATCTAAGTGTAGAGATACGTGATTCTTGCTAGACCAAATAAGAGAATTGATACCTGCAAAGTGTGTGCAGAAGGAAGGAACTAAACTGGGTCTGCATTGGCATTGAATGCTATTACCAAATCATTGTAATACTTGTTGATCTCTAATCACTTCAATAGTTGAAAAATCCCTTAATAGGGTAGCTTTAACCAGCTTGCTGTAAATCCTTTAACAGGGTGACTCAAAGCCATTGAGTTCATAAAATCCCCTAACAAGGTAACTCTTAACCGGGTATTCTAGCCATCCCTTAACCGGGTGATCCCTAACAGGATCAGTTCCTAATAGAACTTGTTGTAACAATCTTTAACCGGACTAGGCTCCTAACAGAGCAGACTTCTAAAGAGTTCAAAAGCATCTTGTGGGTATTCATCCCCACCGTGGTTTTTCCCAGTTGGGTTTCCACGTGAAAAATATGTGTGTCATATGTGATGTTTTTTTCATGTGATGCTTTGTTGTTTTTTGTCAAGCGGTGAATCATGTTGATCTAGCAAGTTATTATATTTCTGATGATAGATTACCTGTTTATGCAAAAGGATAATGTGGAAATGAGGGTGTTGGTTGTGTGGTAAGATAAGTGTTTCCAGTTTATATCTTTCACAGTCTCATTGTTCTTAACCAGTAGTAAACTGGTTTATGACCGGTGTTAGTGATTGCCAGTCAAGTTCACTGTTTGCAGTCAAGCCGGTTCAGGAAAAGTTTTTGTACCTATACTGATTCACCCCCCCTCTCAGTACCAGTTTGGTACTCACTATTCATCATTGTGTTATTAAAATCTTGGGCCAAAAGTACTACTCACTCACCAATCAACTATTTTGTCAATGCCAAAGTGTACAACTAGACCTCCACTATGTTTCTCTTTTAATAGGTACTCTCTCATGGAACTCTTAGGTATGCACAACTAAATTCCCTTGAATAAAATCCCATCCTGAATGAAATAATCCAACCATTTTCTCCTATCAACCATAACTGGTTCTCTACATGTTTTCCAAGGTTCTAGAAAATCTAGGTCTTCATCATACAAGGTCTTCAAATCTTCAAAACCTAATACTATCACTCTCATCTCTGTCACCAAATTCCTTCTCCTACTCAATGCATCAGCAACTTTGTTAGATTTTCCACTTCTATGCTTCAACACAAAGGTGTAACTCTACAAGAATTCTACCCATCTCTTATGTCTCTGATTCAACCTACTCTGACTATTCAAATATTGCAAAGCTTGATGACCTGCATACAACACAAACTCCTTAGGCAGGAAGTAATGTCTCCATTTCTTCAAGGCTTGAATTATGGCATAAAATTCCTGATCATACACTGAATATCTCTTCTGAGCATTATTCAATTTCTCACTGAAATGGGCTACTGCTCTCCTTTCTTGACTCAAAACTGCTCTTATTGTTGTTCCACTTGATACTAGTACATTTGAAGCTGATTTCCGACGGCCATTTGTCATATTTTTGATGAATTTTTGTCGGAGTGTCGACAAAATCCACCGTCAAAAACTTGGCATCGGATTGGTCGACGATGCCATGCCCATCAAAAATTTGACAATCGAATGGACTCTGCCGACAGTCAAAGAAGTCATCAATCAAAAGCTTGGTATTCATCATAATTCCAACATTGACCATTTTTATTTAAAAAAGTAATAATTATCATCAATATAAAAAAAATAATACCTAAGAAAAGCCCTTTTGGTTTCTAATTTGGTGTTACTGTACTATTCACTTAAGCGATGGGTCCATTTATCATAAAAGTGTTCTCCCCTTGTCATTTACCTAGGCGGTCCCTTTAAATATTTTATTCTTGTTTGCTTTTAATCTCCCTTTTATAATGTCCATCGGGCCTTATAAGTATCATGCAATTTTCTGTTGATCTGACGACTTGCGTTGATTTGCAACCAAAAAGTGCTCAAAAATTAGTTTCCACAAAGTAGCAAAAGGCAAAGGTGGACCTGGCATATAGGTTTGGACCAAAGCTAAACACTGATCAAGTTTCATCTGATCGGATGGACAACATGGTTTTGTGAGATCAAGCTGAATATGTTTTAACCTTCATGAAGTGGTGAAAGGGTTTGGTAGGTCTTAGAGATAAGCGGTCTTCTTTGGTTAAAGAATGATTGGGTTGGAAAAAGATCAATGGCTTCTCATTGTTTCGTGGCTAGGAGATGCATGAGCTATACCTTCAGCAAAATAGCAAAAAGGTGGAGGGTCCCGCTAAGAGTGGTAGTAAATGTGGTAACCCTAGTTGGCGATGACATGGTGGTGACAAGGCACTGAGTTGGCGGTATGCAGTGGGTCCAGGAAAGGTTGTCATAAAAATAGTAAACAATGAGCAAGTTCTTGAGATCTAACAGCTCGCATGAATTCACGAAGATAAGATGCTAGCAAGTTAGTCATTGTGAAGTAGCAAAAAGGCCGATGGGCCCAAGGGACAGGCATGGCATGAAGTTAAAAGTAGATCAGGTCTGTTTTGATCTAACGGTTCTTGTGGTTTTGTGGCTGCAAGCCAAACAAAGAATAATGTTCGTGAAGTCGTGAAAGACAGGTGGAAATCACATGGAGGAGTGATATGGCATAACAGCTGCCATTTTTTGTAGAGATTTTTGTAGAGCTTGGAAAAAGATCAATGGCTTCTCGTTGTTTCGTGGCCGATAGATGCACAGGCTATACCTTCAGTGAAATAGAAAAAAGGTGGAGGGTCCCGCTAAAAGTGATAGTAAATGTGGTAACCCTAGTTGGCGATGACATGGCGGTGACAAGGCACTTAGTTGGCGGTATACAGTGGGTCCGGGCAAGGTTGTCATAAAAAGAGTAAACAACAAGCAAGTTCTTGAGATCTAATGGCTCGTGTGAATTCACATAGATAAGATGCTAGCAAGTTAGTCATTGCAAAGTAGCAAAAAGGCCGATGGGCCCAAGGGATAGGCATGGTATGAAGTTAAAAGTAGATCAGGTCTTTTTTGATCTAACAGTTCTCGTGGTTTCGTGGCTGCAAGCCAAATGAAGAATAATGTTTGTGAAGTCGTGAAAGACAGGTGGAAATCACATGGAGGAGTGATGTGACACGTGGTTTAAAAAAGTGGTTGAGGGCCCGCCTAGGTGTAATCGGTAGTTATGTGGGAATAGTAAAAGGGAACACGTGGTGGATTAAGGGTGGAACCAAAAGGAGTTTCCAGGGCTAATGGTCGATTGCCATGTGGCGTTTATTAACCGGATAACAAGTGGGGTAAGTAATTCTTGGATAAAGGGCCCACTTAAAAGGCATTCATCTCAGGATTAATCCAACGCTTCTCATTGTTCTGTGACCCGAAGATGCCCGCAGCTTAACCTCAACAAAATGGCGAAAACTGTTAGCCATCAAGATGAGGCGAGGTTAGTTAAAAGGATTGACGGTCCCGGTTGGAGTTAAAGGCCAGGTGATTTGAGTTTTATTTAAAGCTTGGCACGGCCTCGCGAAGGAAAAGTGCACGACTATTAAACTCCACGAAGTGGCGAAAAGGAGGTAGGGCCTGACACTAAAGCAAAGAGATTAAATAGAGATAAAGGCGATGTAAGTTCTTGAGATCCAATGGCCAGTGTTGTTTCGTGAAAGAAAAGAGAATGGGTTTTATGTTCTCTAAAGTAGCGAAAGAGCAAGACAGAGGAAAGACTTAGAGAAATCATGACCCGTTGGAGCCAGTTTTGAATTTGATTTGGCGAATTTAATTCTAAAAAGAAAGCCAAAGCATGTAGAGTTAATTTCTAAAAACTTAAATGCCAACTTTCCCTTTTCAGTTCGCATCAACTTGATTGCTAAGTATTGTTTCATCAAAGTTTGTTGCAGAGCAAATTGTTGCAGAGCGATTTTCTTTAGGCGAATAATCAGGTTTCTTGTGCTTTTCTTGATAACTCTTGGTTTGTTCTCAAATACTGTTGTGTGAATTACTTCATTAGAGGTCCGTGGTAGCTTCTAGTGGTATAATTGTTTGACCAGAATGGCACCTAGAAGAGAATTTATAGGAAAAGTGAATTACCAAGACCGAAATATCTGTGATGAGTTTTTAGAGAAATTAACCATGTCCACCAATGCTGGGGCTAAGGCCAAAGAGCTAGTACCTAAGAACCCTCGTCTAAAAATTGGAGATGGCCTTTATGATAAGGGTAATTGGTTGAGGGACCCTAAAATAGGATTGTCAGGCTTAGGACTCTTCAAAGTTAGTTTTGGGCAGAGGAATTCCCCAGCTCCTTTGAATGGCATATGGGAGCAGGAGGTAGGAAACCTTGTGGTCCCAGGTGTTTCTATGGATGTAGATCTATTAGCCTTGATTGCATAGAATTATGACTCTATGGAAAGATGCATCAAGAACATAAAGGGATCAGTCTTGATTGAGATAAATGAAGATGAATTTAGGATAGTGTTTAACCTCAGTGAGTCCTCCAATTTGTTATAACCTATTGACTTTGAGTCGTTAGCCCAGGTTTACAACACACAAAGGGATCATCTTAGAAGTGGCCCATTGAAATAATTCTTTGTAAAGATAGGGGGGTTAATAGTTGTAGGCCCCAGCACAATGGAACCATTCTCTCTCAACCTATTCACTCTGAGAGCTAAGGGTATTTATTGGGCAATATGCCATATTTTTGGAGAGAATGTTGAAAAGAATATACCAACCCATTATATGTTAATGATTGCACAGATTCTAAACCCCTCCCTAGCAATAACATTTGATTATGCCTCATACCTTGCTGATGCAATTCATAAAGGGCTAGTAGGAATCAGAAATGGTAAGGTGGATAGGCCATTTGGATGGTACTCCATGTTAATGCATATGTTTCTATTCAAAGGGGCTGAATATTTTGGAAAGGAGATGGACTTGATTAAGGTCAAGGATAAAGAGGAGATGCTAGTGCAATTGTGGAGTATCGTTCTATCTTGGGATAGAGAAGATTCAAGTTATTTAAAGTTTGATAGATGCTTTTCATCTAAAATTAGGATTCTTCTATGCAGAGAAAACCCTAGAATTCCTACGGCTCTTTTGGAGTTTCTTAGACCAAAGGAGTTTATAGAGGATATCAAGATTGTTTACAATTGGGGAGACATATATTTGTACCCTGTGTCTACTATTTTTAGAGTGTTTGGATTTAGAGGCACCCCCTTTTTACTACCCTATCAGGTCCCATTGAAGATAGGGATTGCAGAAGTCCCGAGACAAATTGGGGGAGTACAAGAAGCAGAGCTAACCAATAGAGGTAAAGGGACTATTTTCCCAACTATTACCATGGCTCACCATTTTGTGATCACTAAGGGTGGATGGACATTTTTTGAAGAATTATTTAAGCCATATAGGTTGTCTACTACAGTGTCAAGATGTGCAGACCTTGAGGATTTTTTCAATGGCATGTTCAGAAAAAGAGCAGTGTGCAGAGGTAGGCCACATCAATTTTAGTTCCCAAAAGATTTGATTAGAAATGAATTCAGCTTAGATGAGCAAGAACTGAGGAAGGAGAAGTGGGTGGAATATAAGAAAGCCCTTGATTTTATCCATCAATTTGACACTAGCTATGACCCCCTTTCTAGCTTCAATCCATTTGAGGAGAAAATAAAATTCTTGATTCTTTATTTTGAAGTTCTCATGCAGACCTTAAAAGAAAAGAGGGAGGCCATAATGCAAAATGAGTCTGATAAGGCTAAGATGGTATTGGCTAAGCCCACCTTTTCTAGAGATATCCCACGTGGTGACTATGTAATGCATAAAAGGTCAAAGTACACAGTGATAATGCCAGTGACAGGTGAGCCTTCCACTTCAAAAGGGAAGAGGAAAATTGAAGATGTCATTGACATCCAGGACTCCCCTAAGAAGTAGAGAGTGGGAAAGGAAATTGAAACTGATGAGCCTGAATATTCTCCATCTCAGTCTCCTATCCACATTGGAGATGAACAAGCTGTGGCTGAACAATTATTGTAGTTAGGGAGTCTCAGTGAGATTGCCTATACCTATGAGGAGACCCAAGAGGGGATGCTTGAAGAGCCACCTAATGCTGAAATGGATTTGACTGATGGTGAGTTAAAGGGCCAAGAAATGGACCTTACTATTAAGCAAGCTAGTGAAGAATTCCTAGCCGACAGTAATGTTGTCACATCAGGAGCTTTTATACAGTTTCTATGGAAGCAAAATATTGATCAATTCAAGACTAGATGTGAACAGAGGAAAAGTGAACAACCTCTTAAAATTACAACTCAGGTAGAATAAGAGGTTAAGCAATAAATAATGGAGGATTTCAAAGCAATCACCTCTGAGAAAGGAAGAGAAATGGTAGCAAAGGCTGGTGTGTTTATTCTCCCTGAATGGGATATAGCTGATGCCTTAGTGCTTGATGCAGTGAGGAAAGAAACAAAGCCTATGGAAGGAGTGACATTCAGCAAAGATAATGTTGCTCTTGTCATGTGGTCTTTAAAGAAGGATGAAAACAAAAGAAGGAAGGATGCATCAGATTCTAGCCTCTTAGGAGGCATGATAGTTAAAAGAGTCCAAGACACAGGGGTAGTGGAAGCTGCAAGCACAATCCTAGAGACTGCAAAATTTAGTGTTGCGGTGGTAGAGAAAGAGGCACAAGAAAAGGCTAATCTCCAATTGAAGTTGGAGACTATTTTAAAAGCTTACAATGATGCTAAAGAAGGAATAGCCAATAGAGACAACATAATTGCTAGACTCCAGAGTCAACTAGCAGGTCAATATCATCCCGATGAATCTTCTACACTCATGATAGCCTCCTCTCTAGCAAGACCCCCTCCTACTAGTCCAATCATTGAATATCCCCCTTCTCATATGCCTTCTAGTTCCCAATTACCTAAAAATGTCTAACATGAGTTGGAAAAATTGAAACAAGCTCAGACATTGTATGCAAACAAATATGAGGAGAAGGTGAAAGCCACCATCTTGAAGTTTACTGACTCAGTCAAAACCTCCAATGTATGCATAAATATGAAGAGGATTCTTGAGATTTTGATCAAATTGAGAGAAGAAGAAGCCACTTTGGAACCAATCCTGAATAAGTGGGTGCCTAGAGGTAAAGAGTTAGAGCTCATGTGTTCCTCCCATGCAGATGCACAAGAGAATGACAATCTAAGGTCCACATGTGAGTTTATAAAAGAGATGAATATTCTTTTAGTGGAAGGAGCAGGTATAAAAAGAAAAGCCCAACTTTATAGGAAAGAATATTCAAATCATAAATTTGAAATGTTTCCAAGAGGTTTCATTGGTCCTGTCCAACTAAAGGAAGAGAAGACTTGGTTAAAGGAGGTGGAGGACAATTTGTCCCTAAGGATCAATCAGATTATTAGTACTGATGACACATCCTTATTTGTCCAAACAATTGAGGAAATTTAAAAAGTGAAATCTCATTATGGTTTCATAGAAATAGAGATTGGGCATGTACGAGTCACTTGGAAGCAGCTAGAAGATATGAAATAGAAGATTGCTAGTTTTACTTGGCCTAGTAATGATGTGTATTAGGAGTTGAAAGATAAGTATATGGGACAGAAAGAAGTTGCTCGGGAGTAGTTACAAGAGGTTGCAACAGAACAACAAGTAGAGGAAGCGACATATGCTGAAAAGGACTTATAACTGCTTCTTGAAAATGACTGGTTGTTTGTAACAAACTTTCTTTTGAAGGGTCCAAAGCTTGTATGCATCCATACTATTATAAATGGATACCAAGACTCCTAGAAAAAAGATCGCAAGTAATTGTAAGAAAACGTTGCAGAAATTTATCTAAGCTTTTTTCTAGTCTTATGGAGAATACTCTGAGTTTTGTAATATTTTCTCCAAATTAATATCAATATACAAACTAGAAATAGTGTATATACATAAATGTGCATAGCAGTCATAGGGAAACTCATGTCAAATGTGCAACTCAATACAATAAATAATCTTAGTTTGTAGTCCTATAGCATCATAATGCAGTCCTTGACCAAGTATGCATACAAGAAACATCTAGTTCTATTAAGGCACAAGCATCAAAGTCAGAGGTTATGACAACTAGTGAAAAACATCAAGAACAAAAAGTTTAGTCTCAAGAATTAGGAGTTGTAATAAAAAAACTTACAAGGATGAGGCATATTCATAACTTTTGCAGTCCCACCTTGGATATCAACACTAGAAGCAACTCATATTGTTCATGTAAAGACAAGACAATATGGGAGTTCATTATACCCAGCAACTTGTGGTGTTGTTGTTCGTGTTGGCTTTGTTGGACCCTGCAATTAAGATTCAATATACATTATTCAATAAGATTAACTATGCAACATAATGAAATATTGAAAAGTGTGTTACCTTGTTCAGCTTCACTTAGTTTTGAGAATAGTTTAATATTCTCTACTTAACAAGGCCAACCACGTGAAGGTGGAAGCTCATTTGGCCCCTCCCCCCCCTAACATCACTCTAAATTCCCCATTAACATCTTATAACATTCATTCATTAATTCTTTCTACCATTAATAAAATATAGCATTCATTCATTAACACATAACATTGATTAACATTAATTAACACACAACATGCATCAATATTAATTAACACATATCATTCATAACCATTAATTAGCACATAATTACATTCACAAACACATAAAAATCAGTCATTATCAAATAAGTTAGATTACAATCATTTCTTTCTTTGTTTTTTCTTTGAAGCTATGAAAATACTAAGTGGAACATCGGTGTCTTCATCATTTCCCCCCTCTGCAGATGTTCCACCAACTGCTCATGATCTCAATGTATGCCTAGTCCTATACTGAGGACGAGGACACTGAAGCGAAGGGGGGTCCTCTACAATAACAAAGAAATAGGTTAAATTCAAAAAAATAAAAAAATTATTGTTACAAGTATTTCATTAATTTAGAGAACATAATTGTTGTGCTCTTTACCTAATGGGGCCACATCATTTTGTGTAGCCTCAACCTCAACATGTTGAACACCACATTCCTCTTCACCTAAGTGGAGAACATCACGTTCTTGAGGTTGTGTACCCAGATCATGCTCCACTTGCTCACCACCGACTACATGCTCTAAAATATTAACAAGAAAGGTTACATTAATTACTACTATAATTACAAATTAAGATGTTTAATTGTATTAATAGCTAAATAAATAAATTTGAATAGCAAATGAATACCTCCACTACTGGTATGCACATCCGGACCTTCATGTGCAAGTGGTGTTTCACAATTAGCAGGCTGCATTCTAATGACATGCACATTGTTATCATTGCTTGCTTATTTAAAACAAATATAGTCACTTTATGTTGGAACTCAACATCAATTATATTGTTGGTAAAGTATTCAATTTGAAACAACTTCCATTTACCATATTTACCTGTGTGACGGATGCACTCGAATGTTGTGTATGCCCACTCAATTCTTTTAGCCAATCAACCACGACTAAATAACCTTGCTGGTAGGCAATTCTCTTGTCATCTTCTATGGGTGCTCTATTGAATTTAGAGCCCTGCATTTTTGCTTGGTACCATGAATTTTGCTTGCATTGTTTGATAAAAAAAAACCGTTTGTAATTTATTAATATTTTGAGACATTATGGGAGTTTACATGAGATACTTACAATTCATGCAGCAAGTTTCATGTAACCACCAGAGCTGAGTTTGTGTTGCTCGTGATTTTCTTGCCTTGTCTTGGTTGCCTTTGACGTGTCACTCAGTCCATAAAAAGTTTGAAATATGTTAGATTATATAAATATAAAAAGTAATTAATTAGTACATAATTACATTCTTAATAGTATCCTATGCCTTCTTCTGGCGTCTACTAGTGTATTTCCTTTTTTCCTTTCAATTCTCTCCTTGGCATCCAAAATCGGGTCCTTCCACTCCCTCTCTGGAATCATGGGGGGACGCTTGTACTTTAGGTTCCTCTCCAAATGGGTCCTGTATTGGTCCCTCACATACTTTAGATATGTGCCAACTTTTTCAAGGAGCTTGGTTTTGTCAAAGGTGTCATTTCCAAACCACTCAACCATTTGGTTTGTCAATTCATCTTTTAACCATTTTTCTTGGTCATTCCACCTTTTAAAGAAAAAACAAACCTGTTAGATTCAGAAATGAACTGAAGCTACATTTATTACACTTCAAGAAATGGATCAAAGGAAAAGTATTCTAGTAATGATATGAAATCAAAAGTGGATAAGGGTTAGTTCACATATGATGTACCACCTTTTACGTATGGTGGGCCCAAATATCTACAATGCAATGTCACTAAGATGTTTATAGAAAATATCATTGCCTACAAAAAATTCATGGGATCAATATTAGTCCAAAATGAGTGATCATAAAGTAAATTACAATTAGAGTATATATAATAATAATTTTAAAGTACCTAGAACCTTTTGTATCTTTAAGGGAAGCATTTCTTTGTCTCTCACCACGAATGTGGCCTGCAATGTTCTAGTACTAGCAATACGAGAAGATCCATGAAACTATTGTATGTTATCAATAGTAGTCACCTGTGGCACATCCTCATGTGCATCTCCTCCTGCAAAAAATGAATCCACTATGAAATGGCATTAGAATTCAAGAAAGAACGCTTGAAGGGAAATAAACACATGACAGAAGATAGAGAAAAAGAGGGATCTACCAACAGTGGGCAGGCCAATATGACGTGCACTAGAGGATGTCTGTATGCTACGTGTTGTTGACATTGCAATTGGCAATACAGGTGAGGGTGACCTCTGATGAGGCGGCATCAGCATTTGCATAGTAACCTTGACAACACCTAAAGAATAATACATTAAATATATGAAAAGTGCAAGAATTGTAAACAAGGATGAACCTTTATTTTGAAAATTGACAGTATCAGGTATGATGTGTTCTGGGTACTTAGAGTGATAAGCCAAGCAAGTGATAATACAAGAAAATTGTCATCACCTAATCCTGCAACACCCTGATCGTAGGAACGACTTTCATGAGGGCGGATAAATTGCTGTAAAAACATTATGTACATATTTTAGTTAATGACATAAAAAGAGAATAAAATATAAACCATTATTGAACTTTTTTTATAATTAAAGCTTTCATTACTGCTTACTTGCAAGTTTTCTATTGTCTTATACAATAATTCCACCCTCTGTTGTATCTCATCAGTGGTAGGATGCACGACTGCCAAAGAAACAATCTCTTTTCTAATTTTTATAAGAGGTATTTTAAAGAATTTCACAAGGTCTGTGGGATCTTCAGGGTTATTATTGCTTAACCCTAATGATTCCACATCCATAGAAAGGTGCTCAGGTACTGCAACTCCCTTTCCCTTTCCTCGAACATCCGTCTGTGTCAAGAATATCATTAACAATTACAAAATTAGTATAAATCACTAAAAAAAAGAACACAATAATGTAACAGTTTGCTTCTACCTAATTTGTACAATTACAATGAGGTTTACCTGCTCAATAGAAGTGTCGTAAGGTACATCTCTATCTACAATATGTGATGGATCCATGTCGGCCCGTGACAAAAAAATATAAAAAAACATTAGCGAAATTACATCATACAGAACATGAACAACATGAACTTTGTAGACAAAAAGAGTATTAAATAATAAAAAGATGTTGTCATCAAAATCATTGTAAATTTTGTAATTCCTTACCTTTACTTTATGTAGACTATGCAGGATCCTCAACTAAATGGTCACATAAATAGTCACATAGCTAATAAACAATCCAATTTCCATAAATAAACATAGTTTAAAAATTGTCACATAAATAGTCACACCCCCTGTCTCCATCTCCATATTAAAAGGTGCATCATGAATTAATTATGTAATGGCATTAGAATTCAAAATAGAATGAATTAATTATGTAAAAAAAATTCTATCAAGAAGTCAATATTCAATAGATAATATACTAATCACATTCCTCATCATCATGAACATCAAGATCGTCATCATCATCATCATCATCATCATCATCATCATCATCATCATCATCATCATCATCATCATCATCATCATCATCATCATCATCATCATCATCATCGTCGTCGTCGTCATCGTCATCGTCGTCGTCATCGTCGTTGTCATCATCATCATCATCAACATCTTCACCATCATCATCACCATCACCGTCATCATCATCAGCATCATCATCATCATCATCATCTTCTTCTTCTTCTTCTTCTTCTTCTTCTTCTTGTTCTTCTTCATCATCATTGTGAAACTGTCGATTGTGATCATCATTCACTTCATCTTCTACTTCTTTGGTATTTTCTTCTTCCATCACATTATACTTTATTGGCCTTCCTCTTGGATCATGTCTAACAACAAATGACCAACCTAGTTTATGTGGAACCTCTGAGTAAAATCTTTGCTCACATTGGCTTGGAATAACATAGGGCTCATCCCCAATTGGTTCAAATGACCTTGTATTTAGCATTATAAAATCATTATCATGTTCAATAATAATTCTATCAGGATCATTTTTATTCAATCGTACCTTGTACCATTTGATGACGAACAAAACTAATTTGAAGGAATTAAAGTCACACTCAAGTATATCATCCAAAATGCCATAGTATCGATTTTGAGACTATTGAGGATGAATCTCATTTCTTGATGAAATATTTGTCACCTCAAAGACTGTAGTGATGCTAGAATCACAAGTTTTCTTTGTGTCATCCAACTTTTTTATGCAAAATTTATGACCATTGCAACACATAGCGTTGTGGTGTTTGACCTGCGATATGTCAAACATGTAAAATTTATTGCATTGTGAGTTGATAAACATATGGGTGATTAATAAATTTATACGTACCTATTTATCTCTTAAACCATATGCTAAATCAATTTCCCTTTGCGTAACATTGGAATCTCCATTATGATGTGCTTCTTTAACCAATGAAGCCATACCTTCCCATGTTAACATGCATCCAAAATGTTGACAATGTTCAATCCATACCGTCAAACTCAAGATTGTTTACAATATACAAATGTAGTGCATCCCACTCTCGACCAACTGTACAAAAAATAAATAGATGTCTTACAATTGATTTATTTTGAAGATTAAGAATTAATTAACTACAATAACATCTTATAATTACCTCTCACTTTCCTCAATCTACCATTTCCCGTCAAGTACTCCCCTTCAAATTTGTTAATGGTGTTGGGATCCCAAATGCTATCCACGTGGATCTTTGCTGCAAACTTAGGAAGATATTCAGAAATGTACACCGTAGTCTGGTATACCATATATCCCTCCACCATAGAACCCTTAGGATGTGCTCTTTGTTGAACCAAAGCCTTCAAAAATTTCAAGTGCCTCTCAACCATCCACATTGACCTAGTGTGTACAGGTCCACACAATTCAGTCTCCTCAACTTGGTGTATGTGGTAGTGTTCTTGTGCATTGAAAAAAGCTGGAGGTAGACACTTTTGCATTTCACAGATTAAATGAGGAATTTTTTCCTTCCAATATTTTATATCGTCTTTATGGATTTCTTTACATGACAACCACCTACAAGGTATTCAAGATGCAAAAAAATATATTACATAAGAAGTAAAACAAATCGCAAATATAATATCTATACAACGAACTAAACAAATATCACTACTTACCTTATGTATTTTCCAAGATCATATATGACTTGCTTGACATTATTATCGAAGTCGTCTGGGAGAGATAGAGGTAGAATGTACTGCAACAATTAAAAAATTATCTTTCCATTTTTTTGTAACATGATGAAAAGTACACATATGCTCAGTACTTAAATACATACTAAAAACACAAGAACATGAATTACCTTAATGAAGGTATGCCAATCATGCAGTTTCATCCTGCTGGCATATGCACACTCCAATGAGACATTGTATGTGATTGAAGTTTTTGTCATTGATGGCAACCTTGCAATCCCATGGCACCGGCAAAGACATTATATCGGCATCAGCAGATCACACTCTACACCAGCACTCAGGACACCAGCACCGGCACAGAAGAAAGGAAGTATACCGGCATAGAGGCTGACAGGATTTTTGTTATATAATATTTTGTTTATTATTGTAAGTCGACTTGGAAAATTGTAAAATTACTCATATATAAAAAAGATCATTGTAGACATTTTGAAATATGAAAAAAGAATGTGAAGGAGAAGCATTAATGAAAATATTAGGTAGACCTAATGTGCGAAATATAGGTCAAAGGGTATATGTAAAGAATAGAGAAGGAACTAGTACTGAATCAGGCATTGAAGATGCTATTGTAAAGCAATACAAGATATTGGATTTGTATAATCCTTATTGTAAGTCAGTGAGACTTCCCATTGAGCAGTGAGCTCTAGGCAGTTGGCCTTCCTGCATGTGTAGGCCACTATTGTAACTAATATTCTCTTATTGGCCAGTGAGTGAATATTCTGGGTCAAAAATCCCACTGAGGTTTTTCCCATACCGATTTTCCTCGTTAACATCTTGTGTTATGGTGTACTTTTCATGTGGATGTACTTGATTATGTTTATTGCATTATTTCTTGCATACCGGTACATTGTTATATTATGTTCTGCATGTTTTAAGTTAAGAAATTCTAATCACCAGTCAGATACTGATTCACGCCCCCCTCTCAGTATCCGTGGGACCCCTAACACATCCCTAGCCCAAATTCACTTTTCTTTGATATGAGATTGTTTATGTTCGCAGCAAATCCTGTGGGAAATCAAATTTTTCGTATGACTTCTTTTATAGCATTGCTTTGCTGGTCCGATAATAACCAAGGAAGCTCACTTATATTAATATAGTCTCCATGGCTATTTGATTGAATGACATTTATCATTGCATGATTGGAATCCTGAATGTCACTACATATTTTGACAATTTTTTCTTTGTCACGCCTTCCATCCAATATTTTCCATAATGTCTCTATTATATTCTTTCCAATATGCATACTATCAAACAAATGAACAATTTGTAACTTCTCGTAGTAGGGAAACCTACTAAATTGTCGAGGATAACTTTTTATTCCCTTAGGAAGGTGGACATTTATGCCTTCATGACCTTCATGATCATCAATCACATCATCAGTAAACAAAACAAAATAGAAAAGACATTTTATGACAAACCAATAGATGGAATGGCATTACCTTGATGATTAATTCTATTATATTCCAACTTCCATAGGTGAGGTGTCATTCTTCATGGCTTTGATGTATTCTCTTCTTTCCCATTGGAAAGATGTTTTTCAGTATTTCAATACTTATGATTTTTATGGAGAAAGTGCCTATACTCATCAAACACCTGGTTTCCTAAACTTTTTGAATGACGAGATTTCATCTTTGGACCACAAACAGGACATGCAAATTTTCCCTTTGTTTGAAGACCTACAAGATAATGTATAATTGGATTAAATATGATAATTTTTTGAATTATAATGTTCATGCACAACTTAAACACTATAACATACCACAAAAATGTGTTAGCCCCGGGGCATCGTGTATTGTCCATAGAAGCATCGCATGGAATTGAAATTGTCTTTGTCCTATTGGTCTAGAGACGTCATACATAGTGACACCATTCCATAACTCTAGCAACTCGTCGATAAGAGGCTCGATATATACATTCATATCTTTAACTTGGTACTTACCTAATCGAATGAACAAAAACATTACATAATTATTATGACCATTTTACTGCAATATTTATAATTAAATTTAGACGACTATATTTAAATGATAAAATACCTAGAACAATCATTGCCAACATTATGTTCTCCCTCTTTATTGACATCCATGGAGGAATGTTATTGTTGATAACAAAAATAGGCCACACTAAGTAAACAGATCTCATCTCTCCAAATGGATTGACATCGTCCGCTGCCAATGAAAGCCTGAGATTACGAGGTTCTTCTTTAAAGTGTGGCCACTTTTCCTCTATGTCCATAAATGCTAAACCATCCGCAGGCATTCAAATAATGTCATCTCAACTTCTATTGTGTGCATGGTAATCCATAAATTGTGCCAAGGTAGTGCACTTGAATAATCGTTTCATACGTGGAATAATGGGAATATAGTAAAGAACCTTGCGAGGAACCCTTTTTGTTATTTGATCTGTTCGATATCTACTGATATGAAATTCAGGGCATTCAGTTCAAAATTCATGTTGTTTGTGATATATAATATGATCATTGGGACAAGCATCTATTGCTTGATACTCTATTCCAATATCTTTCATAACGACAGATAATTCTCAGTATGAGCGAGGTAGAATATTTGATGGTGGTAACAAAAAATCACCTATCAATCTACAACAACAAAATATAATTTGTTATAATAAAGAATATTAATGGTACAACATGATTCACAGCTTATTATGACATATATGACATGCCTTAACATACATGACATTGTTATGTTGGATAAACCATTCATAACCTTCAAGTTCACCAACAACAATACAATGGAGAGAAGAGTTGCCTACGAGCCTTCATAAAGGGCCTCAGATGCCTTCTCAAGTAGAGGGACATCATGAACAACATCAAGGTCATCTTCATAATCATGATCAACTGCGCGAGTACTAAATGGGTCATGGATCAATGTATTTGTACCATCATCTTCAATTGTGTTTTCTGGCTCATGATCATCATCTTCCATGGGATCATTATCTTCAGCTTCGATATTCACACCTCCATGTTCGTCCACTTCAAAAACCATACTCTCAGGGTTGTGTTGATCCATACCATGTGCTCTAGGGTGCTTGACCTATATAAAATTGATATACATAAATAAACTGTGATCATGATCTCATCATCACGTGATTTATTATGTATATAAATTGTCAAAATGATATAATGAAAAAATTACCAATGGATGATAATCATGGCCACCTTCAATGTGACCATACAACCTATAATGTTTCTTTGTTTTTTTGATTAGAAGTCTTCTAGTCTTTAACCCCTTACAAATTTTGCATGGACAATAACATTTTCCATCACCTTTTCTTTTCAAGTTAGACCACAATCTAGCAATTGTCTCCTTATTTTGTTGTTCCTTGATATTGTCTGACATGGTCTTTCTTCACAGGCAAGAAAATAGAAATTATTGTCTGACATGGTCTTTCCCTTAGTAGCTAGTAGATCCTTCTTCCATACTTTAATTCTATTTTCTCAAAGGTCAATCCTAAAAATCCATGCATTGCAAACAACTTTTTACACCTTTGTTGGTTGTGGTGGCATCATAGAGAGTTTACATCAATAAATGAAGAACATGCCAATGCTTTTAATGCAGCAGTAGAAGTCTATCTCTTATTCAATATCTCTAGTGAAACCCCCATGATCTTTTTTTGTAGAATTTGTTATATTCTAGAAAGGATCTTGTCCTTTGTTGATGGGATATTCCTACCTCAAGAAACAACTATTCTTATCTCCAACAAGAAGTGGAACTAAATGAAGATCTAGCACCATGAAATTAATCCTCAAAAGGATTACTATAGTTAGTTTTGGTAGATAATGATCTGGGTAAAATACTAATGTGGCTTTACGAAACATTATGTACTAGCTTAGCATACTCTAACAACTTTGGTGCAACATGCTACATCCAATTAAGTCTCCATCAGTATCTCTATTGTGTTTATGGATTGGGATTCAATGTACTCTTTTTATACATAGATTTTACTTTCAACTGAAGAGGTTTGTATGTACTTACTTGTCTTTTGATTGTATCCCTATTTCAAGAATTTCTTCTATCAACAAATCATTTGTTGTAAGTTGTACAAGTGGAAGCTTGAACATGCCTTCCATGCTAGCCTTGTTGATACGTTCAACACCATCTTGTGCAACAAATCTTTAGAACTCCATTTTTTTGAATTGAAGAGTGAGTAGTAGGGACAATCTAGGACACTTATAGAGGTTTGCAAGAGAGATAAATAGACCTAAATATTATGGCTTAATAATGATCAATATGTAAACAGATAAGAAACTCTCAATATCAAAATGACATTCTCAAATGTCTTTACTAGAAATGGATAGATCTGCTAATAATGGCTTTATGACTATATGTCAACTTTAGACTCAATCCAAGAAGAGCTATAACTAATATGCGATATCTAAATTTATGATCTCTATAATATAACAATCCAATAATTATGTTTCCACGCATCTATACCACAACACAAACATCATGCTAGTGTTCAACCATAGCAATTGATATCCTAATTATAGAATGTGAAATATGCACATAACTATGAATAAAGATTAAGAAAAAAAAAGAAAGATGCTTATTGCAAACATAAATGACTAATGGACAAGAATTGAATTCATTGTAGATAGTTTTGAATATCAAATTCACTTATTTGTGTGCATTTAGTAACTAATGTACTTGTGGCCAACCATTTATCTCTTTCATAAATTAAACACTTATTAATAACATTAAATGGTTGAGTAATTATGTTTTAGTTGAAATTGAAAATAAAATATTTTATTTCAGGACAGCTCACACTATTCCCTATCATATTTTTGACTCTCGGTTTTGTTAGTAGTGGTTTGATGTCTTTGGAACTGATCATTGCATTTCTTTAGTTACGTTTGCCAGCCTACTCCCAGCCTGTGCCAAAATAGGAGCTTTGGAATAGGGTATGGACATCCATCAAAGCATAAAAGATAGAGGAATTTTGTCAGATGTGGTTGCAAATGCACAAAATGTATTTGTTGAGAAGGATTTAGAAACTTTCAAGAAAATGCAATCGGCAGGTGTAAAGCCAAATTCCATGACCATTGCTACTATCCTCCCTACCTGTGCCAAAATGGGAGATTTGGAATAGGGTATGGACATTCATTGAAGCGTAAAAGATAGAGAAATTTTGTCAGATGTTGTAGTTGTAACTGCCTTGGTAGACATGTATGCAAAATGTGGAAGCATAGACAAGGCATGTGAACTATTTGATAGAATGCCTGAAAGAAATGTTGTCTCTTGGACTGCAACAATTGCTGGATATGCACAAAATGGATTTGTTGAAAAGGCTTTAGACACTTCCAAGCAAATGAAATTGGAAGGCGTAAAGCCAAATTCCACAACCTTTGCTAGCATCCTCCCTGCCTATGCAAAAACTGGAGCTTTGGAACAGGGTATGGACATCCATCAAAGCATAACAGATAGAGGAATTTTGTTATGTGTTGTACTTGCAAATGCCTTGCTTGACATGAATGCAAAATGTGGAAACATGGACAAGGCTCGTGAATTGTTTGATACGATGCCACAAAGAGATGTGATCTCATGTGAACAATCAACACACATGTATATAGGAGGAAGGGATTGCTAATACATAATTGAACGCTCACTCCTCAATCACAGTTCTATGGTTTTACGAGATTAAACTAGGACAATTAACCACCACATGAACAATTTTTTGCAACATGAAATTAAAAACTAGGGCAATTTGAATCTACCTCCTATGTGGGATTGCCTTTGATGTGGGTTTGATGTTCTTGGGGGTTGAAGTCACCACGGACACCTACGCGGGATTGCAATTCACAAATGAATTCCCTGCCTCTTTTTTTATTTTGTAATGGCCACTGTCGTCGGAATTACGATGAACTTGAGCACTTTTTTGAAAAAAAGAAAATTCTCATTGCTAATGCCTTCTTCGTCGAAACCAAATGGGCAATTTCTATCGGAATTACGATGAATTCAAGCATTTTTTCAAAAAAAAATCAAATTTGGCCACAATATACCTTCTCCATCGAAAACCTCAGTTGAAAATCTAGTCCAAATGTATTAGTGTGAAATACCTTATTGAAATATGGTAAAGCTAACATAGGTTGCTCAGTCACTTTCTTCTTCAAAAATTCAAAACTTTTGTTTACTCTGGTGGTCCACTTGAATTCCTTTCGATCTCCTCTCATGGTCTCAGTCATAGGGTTACAAACTGAACTAAAATTTCTGATAAACTTCTAGTGAAAACTAGCCAATCCATGAAATGATCTTACCTCCCCAATGCTTTTCGGTGTAGGCCTCTCAACAATGGATTTCACTTTCTCAGGGTCCATCTTCAAACCATCCTCACATATCACAAATCCTAAATATACTAACTCATCCTTAATGAAAGTACACTTCTTGATATTGATCGACAACTTGTCTTAATTGCAACAAATGCTCATCTTTTGTTTTACTGAAAATAAGAATGACATCCAAATACACAATAACAAACTTACTCGAGAATTTATTCAATATCTCATTCATCAACCTCATGAAAGTACTCAGTGCATTAGTCAACCCAAAAGGCATCACCAACCATTCATATAGTCCTTCATTTGTCTCAAATGTTGTCTTTCACTCATCACCTTCTCTGATCCTGATTTGATGATATCCACTCTTCAAATCTATCTTTGTAAAGTATTTTTCTCCACTCAAACAGTCCATTATGTCATCCATCCTAGGAAAAGGAAACTAGTATTTCACTGTGATCTTGTTTATTGCTCTAGAATCGGTACACATCCTCCATTCCCTATTATTCTTAGGTGCTAATACTGCTAGTACTGCATGAGAGCTCAGACTCTCCCTAATCAAACCTTTCTTCAATAGCTCCTGCACTTGTCTATTTAGTTCTTCATTCTCTATTGGTGTCAACCGATGTGCAACTTTGTTAGGAAAATTAGCTCCGGGAACCAAGTCCTTGCAATTACTAATGCTTCTAATAGGTGGCAATCCATCAAGTACATTATCTAAAATGATGTCCCCATACTCTGTCAGCAAATCTCTTATCTCTTCTAGGTGCTCTTCTCCCGGTTTTGGTCTCTCAGTCTTCTTAGCAATTAAGAAAAAACACAAATTATCATGTCTCAATCCATCCATAATGTTCCTTCTTTCTACTAAATAGACTCTGGTATTTGTACAAAATTCATTCTTCAAAGATTCCTCCAAAGGTAACAAGGTTTTCTTCATCCCATTGGCCACAATAGTGTATGTATTCTTCCTTCCATCATGTATTTCCTATCTATCAAACTATCAAGGTCTTCCCAACAAAAGATAACAAATATCCATAGGCATAATATCACACAAAGTTTCACCATGATAATTCCCAATTTTCAATTTTACCAAACATTGTTCACTTACTAACAACTTATGTTCATCTTGAATGCATGCTATCTGATAAGGCTTAGGATGTTTCAATCTCTCCAATTTCATCTTATTCACCATCTCTTCTGAAAAAAGATTATTTGAACTACCACTATCAATAAAAAATTTACAACATTTACCAGATACCTTACATGTGGTCTTGAACAGATTCTTCCTCTGCAAGAGTTCCTCATCTCCTCCAGCATGACACAAAGCTCTCCTCATCATCAACAATTCTTCATCTTCTAGTTTATTATCTAATCTCATGGGGTTTTCTTCCACCACTATTTCTCTTTTGGTATCCTCTGTCTTCTTACATTTGAATGCATGATGTCCTTCTCCTCTACACTTAAAGAAAGTTCCTCTAAATATCCTCTTGTCTTATCTTCCAAAGTTCTCATTCCGATAACCATCCGGTTCTCTCCTCCAGTATGAATTACCTTCTTTTCTCACTTCCTTGTCCTTGTTCTGATCTATACTAGTTCCTCTTCCTCCTTGAAATCTTCCTCTAGTAAACCTTCCACCTCTACCTCTCTGTCTCTGATCATGTCTTTTATTCAATTTCTCTTTAGCCTTTAGTGCATACTGGTAAGCATCTTCAACACTCTCCAATTTGATCATACTGAGTTCATCTTGTATAGACATCCACAATCCATTCAAATATCTTGTAATTTTTTCAACTTCATCATCAACATGTCTGGATCTGATGTTCAACTTGTAAAATGCTTCGGTGTACTACTTCACACTAGATTCCTTTGTCTCAGGTTCTGCAACTTATGGAACAAATCCACTTGATAATTCACTAGAACAAACTTTGATTTCAACTTAGCAATCATCTAATCCCATGTCTTAATATTTTCTTTACCTCTTCTTTGTCTATCAACTTGCAAATGCTCCCACCAAAGAGATGTATGACCTTTCAACTGGGTACAGGCATATTTCACCTTCCTCTCTTCTGTAGTGTTTTCAAAATCAAAACAATTCTCCCTCTCTGAGATCCAATCCATCAATTCATCTGAATCTAACTTCCCATCATATTCCAGTGGGGTAAAATGAGGTTTAGTGTTCACCCTAATTAAAACCTTTAAAAACCTTTCTTCATCTGGGTCAACCTTTGGTAGGTTTACTTGTTCTACTGGGGCTTCTTCTTCTTCATCTTCACTTACATCTTCAATATGTCGGTCTCTTTTGTGGGCTATCTCCAGGGCTTGTAACCGGGCTGCTATTCTTCGTAACATCTCCATCATGGTAGGGTTTGCATTCCCACGTGCTCCACCATTCCTATTTCCTCTTTGCATCATCGATTCACTCTAGTCCTCTATAATCACAAGTCAGATCTGCAATCCACCACCCTACAACAAAATTTAGGACACACAACTTTTGGAATGAAACTTTTCTTTGATACCACTTGAAGCAGTCACCGGTGAGGAGGGACCTCAAGGAGATCAATCCAAATTGGTTAGCAAGAGTAAATACAATGAAAACACACATATATGATGGAGGCAATGTAGAACAGATAGTTTTATTGCATGAAATTTGATTATATCCAACTGGTAACAATCGGCTTACAACATACCGACACATAGGCCTGGTAGAATAGGTCACAAGAGGGACCTTCAATCAAAAGATCTATCTTCTAGGTACAGTCTATATATTTGATACTCTAATTGATTACATTCTAAACCATGATTACAGATATATATATTGATCCAAAGGATCCAATCGATCCAAAAGGGATAAAAAACCTGAAGAACAAGACCTAACATGCAAAAATAAACAAGGTCGGCCTCCACGAAGAGATTCCTCCAGAAAATCCAAAGGATGAAACGTAGATCATAGGAAAAGGTCAAACACATGCCAAGGAACATCAAAATCAATACTCAAGGCTCCACAATCTTTGGAATGGGTTCTAGAAGATCACCAGAATAGGTCTCAGATAGTTGGTAACAAAGGAACAACCAGTAAGAAGAAACTGTCGTAAAAACCGGTAGAGATATCTTGTTGGTAAGTGATCCAAATGAGATGCAGTCTGAAAGCAAGAAATATTATCAAGTCTTCAAGTAGAATCCAACTCCATAGGATCCGGTGAGCCAAAACTAGGACACACAGAAAGGAAAATATTTTTGGTTGATGCAAGATTGCTGTGAATCGGTGATGCTCGTGCATCACATCAAATCTTGAATTCTCCTTCTTGAAAACAACAATTGTCATCTTGGATCTCCTAAAGAATTCAAGCTCCTTATAAAGGATCTAGATTTGATACCAACTGTGATGGTATGATGAAAGAATAAGGATCCGGTCAACTACTAAGAAGGGGGGTGAATCAGTAGATAGAAAATTGATATAAACTTTCACCAATCTCAAAACAACCTCTCAATGCAAACTCTAAACTGACAAGTTTAAACACTGAACTTCAAATGTAATAAGTAAAATAGTTAACTGTTATAACGAACTAATAGTAAAACATCTCTGAAACTCTCAAACCATTTAACTAAATCATTGAAATACTTTACTCACATAAGTGAAAACCTCATTTTAGATTGCTATCGGTTAACATAATATATCAAAGTGGATTTAGTAGTTAAGCAATTCAACCATAGTAAACATAACCACAAAAAAATTCACGAGTTGACACAATATTTTTTGACGTGGAAACCTAAATGGGAAAAACCACGGTGGGGATGAATACCCACAAGTATTCTGAACTCTTTTGAAGTTTTCCCTATTAGGAGCCAAGCCTGTCAAAGATTTACAATAAGTCCTGTTAAGAACAGATCCTGTTAGGGACCACCTGGTTAATGGATTGACTATAATGCCCTATTATAAGCAATACCCTATAAGGAGTAACCTCAGGAGAGGATTTGAAATCCAAGCTAATAGATCACCTTGTTATAGGATTTGAATAACACTAAGCTTGTTAGAGCTTACTCAGTTAGGGGATTTGACTATTGTAATTGTTAGAAAATAGGGGTTTGCTGATATGTTTGAATAGCATTACACATGCTTGTTCAGATCCTTTTCATGCTCTTATCTTCCTTTAAACATACTATAGATACATCATCTAGTTTGGCAACCATACTCTCACTCTCAACTAAAAACAAAACAAAACAACTCATCGACCTTATAAATAAAACAATAGGTCGGTAACACATCACAAACCTAATTCTCTCATAGAGATTACAAACAAATCGGTTCAAGTATGACCATTGGATTACATAAAAATCACTGCACATCATTCAAGATAACCTCGATCGCTCCTTGATCACCACTTCATCAAACTTTGTAACTCATCACGCAGTTTACATTACATGTAATGAAATTTCTCATTCCCAAGATAAAAACCGTTATCTCTACATTGCAAAAACCATTTGAAACTCTTCTCATACAACATGCATACATGTCATAATCATTATCGCTCATCATCAGATCATAAACCAATACAACCGATTGACCAAACTTCATCGGTTAGGGCTTATCATATCAACAGGTAGGGTTTACCGATTCACCTCTCCATTACATAGCAATACCGGTTTCCTCCACAAAATTACCTACCAGTTACAAAACAACATTATAACAACATCATTACCGGTTAATTGACATCAATGACAACATAACATTTCATTAATGCAATCTTCATGCAAATGCCAACAAATTGTTGGTAGCAAAGCAGCAGGAAAATTGAGAGGGGGGGGCGAATCAATTTTCGCAAACCTTAAACCAAATTAACCTTAGCTTTAGATATGATCATGAATATCAATAACATTAATAGTTACCACATCAACAACACACATAACACATAGATTTGTGACATGGAAAACCCGGTTAAGGGAAAAACCACAGTGGGAACCTACCCACAATAAGATGATACTCTATAGTAGTATGTGTAAATATTACAATGGGGAATACACATGCATTCAAGAACACTACCTAGAGCCCACTTCTCAAAACAACAAAGGGATACAACCCTAGGAAGACTCACTTCCTTACAAATATTGAACAACAATCAAGATTACATGAACTAAAAGAATAGAATCTCCAAATGCCTGATTACACTTCCGGTTAAGCACATTGTTTACAATACAACACTTCTCTACTCTTCCACAGTTCCAAATGATAGATTCACTTGTTCACACATACAATATACTCTTAGATCATAAACACAACCACAAACACACAACTTACATGATTACAATAACCTATTTATACAAATCATCAACCTTGACCTCAAGGTCGGCTCAGCACATAAGACCTAATTACAAAACTACACCAAGACAATGTTGGCAAGGACATAGCATGGAACCAAATCAAAATCCTTGAACATGCAACACCACCAATTAAATTCACCAAGATCATCTGCAACATGCTAAACCACCGAATATGTCACATAACATGAAGAATACCATCGAACCAATAAAATATTCAATAACGTGCACCAAGATCAATGCAGACCACCAAAATGCATAGGACATGATCGGGGAACATAAACAAGCAACATGAATTCCATCGCAATCACTGCAATAACTCAGATAATAAGAATCATCATTCTTTCATCATCGAAGCTCAAGAACACCAACTAACAAACTAAAGGATATGCTTGCGAAGTTCCAAATTATGAACCATCTGATCTAAGGACACACATGAATGTCCCAATAATTTTCCAAATCCATGACACATAAGGAATCAATTCCACAATACAATCTATAAATCATAACTCTGCAACACCAAACCAATAGAAAAACCAACCACTACATCGGATCACACAACTCGACCAAATCTCCTCCCGCAACACTGAAACTCATACTGAATCAACTAGAGATAAGCATCTCAAAACCCATTAATCTGCATCAGCACATCTACAACAAATCACCCAAACCAACTCTTTGTAATGACCAATTATCTACAACATAAGAATATGTTGACATCAATGACAACAATGCATTCCAAGAACTCTAATATCCAATAGATACATGGTGTAGAATGCCTTCAATTCACAAAAACATTTATAGTAGTCCTAAAGATCCATGAAAATAATTGGATGTGAAGGAATCAATACAATGATCATTAGGTGATGTATAAAGTACGAAAGGTTATATGAGCTATTCATAGTCCAAAATTGAGAAGGGATATCAATCCAAATAGAGAGAAGAGAGGATGGTATAGAGTAGTATAGAAACAACCCTTAATGATATAAGTTTATGATAGTAAAGAAGAGTTTGAGATATGCCACATGCTGGAATCAAGGAACACTGAGAGGGGGCTTGGTGAATAAGTGATCTACTAGTTATTAAATTTTCTGACTTAACCTTAAACCACTAGAAGCATAAGCATGAAAATGAAATGCAAAAACACAAAAAAATCAACCACAAAATAATAACACCAAGATTTTTATGTGGAAACCCAAATGGGAAAAACCACGGTTGGATTTGAACCCACAATATTATTCCACTATGGCCAGTAGCAAAACAATATTATATGAAGGGGAATGCACTAGCATTTAGGCACACTATCGAGAGCTTACAATTCAATTAAAATAAGGGCTACAACCCTGGAAGGCTCATTGCCTTATAGATCAATTACAATGATGAATTACAATGAAATAACTCCAAAATAACATCTAACAATGCTTGGATGGGTTTCGATTAAGTGCAAAACTTTGACTATACCACCTCTGCTACTCTAGTTTGTTTACTATCTCAGTTAGCTACCAAATCAAGAATGTTCATGTGAAACTATGCCAAAAGGTATTTTTGATCACTACTCGCTTAGATTACCTCATACCATACATCAAAAAGATCTTTTACACTGGTCTTATATATCCACAATCACAAAATAGACAATTATCAAGTCGGCCTATAGTGTAATGTGTAGAATTGAGTTGGCTTGACTGGATCACCAAAAATAAAAGCAGATCATCAAAAAGATGATAAAATGATGTCTATATGTCTCCCCCATCATCCCATGCATGATTCATAACACCAGAATCACCGAAAATCTTCCAAACCAAAATTGCTCTGCTCAACCTAAAATATTGGTTAACTCATTAGCGGTTCACATCCACTTCTAGCTATCAAGATCTATAGTTACCAGATAGAATTCCATGAAGTGTTTACATCAATGAAAACCCTAAACTATTATTCAAGCATCAATATCCATCGGATGAGTGTCAATTGCCAAAACTCTCCCCTTTTGGCATTAATGGCAACACTCACAAAAAATAACTAAGTGTTAAAACCTGTATATTGGATCAAAAGAATTTCAAAGGCTCTTGATTAGAAAAACACTAAAAAGCCTGTAGCATTCTTTATACATTGCACTCTTCTAATCCCTTATTCAATATACATTTTTCACCTTTTTTCTCCCCCTTGAAGATATCTACAAAACTGTGTTGGGATCCAAGAACACTGAGAGGGGGGGGGTCAATCAATGTTTTGCTAGAATGATGAATTTTAACCTTATTAACACAACAACTCAACAACTAGTAAACACAAAAGCAGATAAAAATAAGTTACAATGCAACCACAAATATGAACACCATAACACCACATATTTGTATGTGGAAAACCTCAATGAGGAAAAACCATGGTGGGATTGGAGACCTACATTATCTATCCACTTATCAAATAAATAAATATTACAATAAGGGGTTGTTGTCTTGATGATGATTTTTGTAATGGATGACTTCATGTGTTGTCATTGATGGCACATGTATACACACATATGTTCACATTGTCTTAGTCATATTAGTTAAGACAAACCGATATATGTAGACAACTGGTATATGCAGAAATGGCATGACACCAGCTTGGAGATTCAACGAAGATCTACAAGGAAGCAAAATGGAGGACAATTGATCTATAAGTTGGAAGAGGTTAACTCTTAACCAGTATCGGTGTTCCAACCAGTTTCACTGACTATGTGATGAGTTATCACTGATCAAGATGACTTATCCCTAATCGACAGATTTGGCAGCAATCTATGATGTGTTATGTTAGATTGTCTAGATACACTGCACCTAGGAAATTGTGATATGATTCCCAAGCCGACATGAAATTTAATGTTTATATAATGACATTATGATGAACTATTTTTATGATGTGAGATAGAAGTGTTAAGTTGTTGCAATTTACAGAAGGTTTAGTAGCGTATGTTGGTGATGCAATTTTGAGTGAGCAGAAGAGGATCTATTCAAGAAAGTTGTGCTACTTCTAGATCACACCACCTGTTGTTTTATAATCACCACAATAGTCAAATCCCCTAACTGGGTAAGCTCTAACAAGTTTCATTATACAAATCTTCTAACCAAATGATCCATTAGTTTGGGTTTGAAATCCTCTATCGAGGTTACTCCTAATAGGATACTACCTTTAACAGGGTATAGCTCCTAACAGGTCTTTGGGATCTTTAACAGGATTCACTCTTAGCAAAGAACTTTGTAGACCTTAACCAGTTAGTTACCTATTACTACAGATAGTCAACTTGTGAGTCCCATCTCACCATGGTTTTTCCTAGTTGGGTTTTCCATGTATAAACACTTGTGTTATGGTGGATGTTTTGATTATTGTGGATGCTTTAATATCATTTTAGATTGCATGCATAGTATTAAGTAAACTGGTTAACTATCTTTACTAGTCAATGTCTCAAGTACTATTGTTTTTGTTGTCATAGATTTACCCCCCCTCTCAATTCTTTATAAGTCTATAAATTGGTATCACATCCAAACTTCCTTAAGGCTTAATCACTTGGAAGGAAACCTAAAGCCACCATGGGGGATATGAGTTATTTAGAGATGGCTAGAGTGCTTGATGCAACCAAGGAAGAGCTTGAAACCCTAAGGGTTAGATTTAAAGCTTCACAAGTCAAAAGGAGAGAGATGACTGAGAAACTATTGGAGATATTTGATAATAGTTCTTCAGATGAAGCTAACATTGATGCATTAGCTGAAGAAGTTGAAAAATTGAATGGTGAAAAGATAAATATGAGAAGAGAGTTAGAAGCCCTAACCATCCAAATGAGCCAAGAGCTTCAAGCAAGGAGGGTAGCTAAAGACCTAATCAAAGAAAGAGATCATGAGATTGCTAAAATAAAACAAGAGAATACAACTTTGCATGAGCACTAGAATGAAGGGAAGGAAGAGAAGGAGGTTTTGCAGTTAGATCTTGAAATGGCAACATCTCTAAGAGAGACTTTGACAAAACAAAATGAAGATCTTACCAGAGAGCTCACTGAGGCTAATGGAAAGCTGGAAAAGTTCAATAAGAGTTCTTCTATGTTGGATGAGGAGATCCAATCTCAGAGGAAGAAAGGTGACACATCTGGACTAGGTTTCAATACATCTGAGAAAAGAGAATCTTCCACTACCAAGAGAAACATACACAAAGCTAAAACTGCTCACAACCCTATCGGTAAGAAAGCTTTTAAACCTGTTTTCTTATCTATCACAAACCTGGACATTCTAAAAATGTGTGTAGAAGCGGACTGAATGTGAATACAGGGTATAATGCAAATGCTAGGTATGTAAGATTTGAAGGTCATTATTTCACATGCAACATGTATGGACATAGAACAGTTGAAGTCAGATATGGAACAAACAATCTGGCACCTCACATGAATCCAAGAACTAATGGTGTCTGGAGAAGAACCTATGACAATCGGGGAAACATGAACTGGGAGAAACCCTATGTCAACTGGTTTATTCCATTTGAAATGGAAAAGGTAACAAATGTGAATTCCATCATTTGTAACAATTATGGACATGTGGCTATGAACTGTAGAAGGAGAACTGGAAGAGGTAATATAGGACATTGGAAATCATCTGGGATGGCTTACTATCATTGTCACAAACTGGGACACATGGCAAAATTTTGTAGAACCAGGAAGAACAAACTGGATAACCACTCTAAAGATCAGAAAGGTAAGCATAAGGTCAATGTTGAGGAAACCAGAGAGGAGATGAGCAAAATCTGAAAAAAGAAGAGTGAGGACAAGATTGCAGAAGAATCTATCCCTTCACATAGTGTGGATAACTTTGCACTGGTGAGTTAATCCTTTCAAATAGGCCTTAGGGGAGCATAATGGTAAATCTACTTCCAAACCCCTTGAAGAATGTGTGGTAAGAGAGTTTTGCATTTTGAGTTGTTTTGTGAGAATTCTTGATATCATTGTCTATCATTTTTTCAAAAGATTATCAACCGGGTATATACCTGTCAGTATTGGGAACTTTTATTACGCGGTATATTAGGGTTTATTACCCTATCAGTGAACCAATTAATGTTGGCATATGGACACTCCAATGAGACATTGTGTGTGATTGAAGGTTTTGTCATTGATGGGAACCTTGCAATCCTATGGCACCGGCAAGACATTATACCGACAAAAGCATTACACAGGCAACCTTGCAATCCTATGGCACCGGCAAGACATTATACTGGCAAAAGCATTACACAGGAAACCTTGCAATCCTATGGCACCGGCAAGACATTATACCAACAAAGCATTATTCAAACAAGATAGTGCACCGGCTTCAGTAAGATCAATCTACACCGGCACCGGCATAGAAGGAAATATGTATACCGGCACAGAGGCTGACAGGATTTTTGATATGTAATATTTTGTTTATTATTGTAAGCTAACTTGGCAAATTGTAAAATGACTCTTGTATATAAAAGAGATCATTGTAGTCATATGTAGGATATGGATAGGAAGCATAAATAAATTATAAGGCAGACCTAATGTGCGAATTGTAGGTCAAGGGTATATGTAAAGAACAGAGCAAGAACCGGTACTGAATCTGGCATTGAAGATGCTATTGTAAAGTAGTATAGATCATTGGATTTGCATAATCCTCATTGTAAGTCAGTGTGACTTCTTATTGAGCAGTGTGCTCTAGGTAGTTGGCCTTCCTGCATGTGCAGGCCCCTATTGTAAGTAATATTCTCTTATTGGCCAGTAAGTGAATATTGTGGGTCACAAATCCCACCAAGGTTTTTCCCACACCGGGTTTCCTCATTAAACATCTTGTGTTATGGTGATCTTTTCATGTGGATGTTTTTTATTTTGTTATTTACATTAATTCTTGCATACCAGTATGCTGTTACTTTATGTTCTACATATTTAGTTTTAAGAAAATTACATTACCAGTTAGATACTGATTCACCCCCCCCTCTTAGTATCTATGGGAACCCTAACAATTGGTATTAGAGCCTGGTCCTCTAATTTCAAAAGCCTAACAGCTTGAGGAAGATCTTGACACCGGTAAAGATGGAAAATCTGATGAAGCAACTTAAAGGAGCTCTTACTGACTATGATGTAGAGAAGTTGAAAAATATCAAATTAGAAGATGATTTAAAAGCAACTCAGGACATTATTCAGGCACTTCAAGAAAATCTTACTGTTACAAGAAATAAGAGAAGAGAACTTTGTGAAAAATTGCAAAATGAGAATGATGAAAAGGAATCACTAAATGATATGATAAGAAAATTGAAACAAGAGATCATGACAACAAAAAATGAAATGCAGGATATGACTATGAGATTTTGCAAAGAGATTGAGGACATAAAGAAGAATGAAGAAGAATTGACCAGAAGACTAAGTGATGCAGCAAATGAGAACACAAGACTTAGCTATGAAAATGACATGTTGAAAACAGATCTGATGCATACTTAGAATGACTCAAATGAACTAATGAGACAAAAAGAAATCTTGGAAAGGGAATTGGAAACTACAAATCAACACAAAGAAAAATTCAAGAAAAGCTCAGAAGAACTTGGTACCTTATTTAAGAATCAAAAACCCAAAGGTGACTCTTTTGGAATTGGATTTGAAGTTGGAGAAAGCTCCGGTACTGCAGATACCCAAGATCACAGCAAACCGGTAAGACCTTCTAATACTTACAAATTCAATGGAAAATGCTTTAACTATAATAAATATGGTCATAGGGAAAATGAATGTAGATCTAGGAATTATCAAAACATCAATCCTCCCACCGGTCATAACTCTGAAAATTGCAGAATGAATGTAAGATGTTATGTTTGTGGAAGATTTGGTCATTTATCAAATAAATGTAGAACACAAACTGACATAGGTTATGGGAAAGCTATTCAGAAAAATAATGTAACTTGTTATGCATGTAACAAGATTGGTCATATTGCTAAATTTTGTAGAAGTAAAGGTACACCGGTAGACAACAAAAGTACTAGTTTGAAAGGTAAAGAAAAGGTTGAAGAGGTTAATAAAGAATTCTCAAAATAGTGGATTAGAAAAGGTGATCTAAATATTGGGGATACTCCTCCATCGGTAGAACCAACAAATGCTCCACCGGCAGGACAATATGATGCTCCACCGGTAGGACAGAGCAATGCTCCACCGGCAGGATGTTCTTCATCAAATTGAAGAAAATTATCTTGAGGGTTTGGCAATCTAATGACACATGTGCTATTATTCCCTCGGTTAGAGAAAAGAAGTTGAAAATCATTCATTACCGGCAAATAAAGTTGAGCTAATACATTACCGGCAAGCAATTAATGTGGTAGGTAGCAGAAAAGTCTTTATAAAATAAGGTTTTTGGCTCCATTTCATTTCACCGTGAATTCAAACTTTCAGAGAGCGCGAAGATTTCCGAGCTAAGGCATTTCGAGCAAAGAGGCTAAGCACTTCAGCAATCAATCCATCCAAAGGCAGAAAAAGGTATTTATCATCATGGCATCCTCCTTTGCACCTGAATTCATAGAAAACCCTACAGTAGTCAAGGTTATAAAATGACCTAGGCCCGTGTTTCAGCTAGCTCCCGAGGTAGCTAAGAAAGATGACAACACAGATTCTTTTTCAAAAATTCCAAAAGGTGTTGTTTATGCAGAAGACCCTAGAATGTATATTCATTGCAACATAGAGGAATTAGGTGATGAAGAAATCAAAAACATGTATAAGTCTATTATATGTGACAACTTCGGGAATGTGAAACCTGAACATAAAATTGTTGAAACCCTAGGATTCACTAAAATCCTCTGCATTCCTGAATTTCCCAAGGAAGTGGTTAGGATAGTTTTAAGCAGGGTACATGGTTCATTCTTTTGGCTTGACTCAGTGCATAAAATTACAAAGGAAGCTGTGAAAGCAGTAACAGGGTTACCCTCCACCAGTAGTAGACCCGACAAAACCAAGAAGGTTTCTAATGACTTAGTAACAAACTTAACTGGTGCAACATCCGACAAGAGATCTTTGAGGGTTAATGATGTGACGGATACAAATGTTAGATTTGTTAGCATGATTCTAGGTTACAAAGAAACTCATGCTAATAGGCTAAACTCAGTTTCCAGTTTATGCATAAATAGTGCTTATGACATGGTTAAGGACAATGTAAAAATTGATATCTATGAATGGTTAAAGGATGAGTTAATTGACAATTTAGCAAAAATCAAGAAGGATAAGAAAGGAACCTTTAGATTTGGAAATTTACATTTATGCTTAATGCTACACATAACCAAACAGGCTCCCGGTATAGGCAACCGGTAGGAAAACAATTGTCTGACTTATTCAACAACATGGGTGAAAACAGAGAAAAGAATATCAATGAGTATTTTCAAGCACTAAAGGTCAGGATGAATAAAAGAATCAGACTATCACAAGAAATTGTCAACAAATACAAGGATGATATATGTTTTGTAATAAAAAAGGATGAGATCTAGATGGAAGCAGTCATCCCAAGGACTGTCTAGGTTACAGAGATGGGGTATGAAACAGATGACCACATAGTGGAAACTTATGCCAAAGCACTTCTGGAAGCCCCCAATGAACTGAAGGAAGAAGTATTTGGTAGTGTTGAGACCATCGAAAGTCAAATTCAATCTAAAAAGAGAGTAAAGAAAGTTGAGGCATTTGTGAGGAAAGGAACCAGACAAGCAAAAGCCATAAAGAAAGATGTATTAAAGAAAACTGGCATAAAAGAAGAAGAGTTGGCAGCCCAACAACCTGAAACTCATATATCACCAATAGACACTTCCTCAGAAGGAGATATGCCAGCAACTTTCAAAAGAGTTGTTAGGAAAAGAGACCCCTCACCGGTATCCACTCCTTCACCTAGAAGGACAAGACAGAAGCAACAAGCCGTGAGATCTCTAGTCAAGAAAGACACACCTAAGAAGAAGCTGACCCCCAAAAAGAAGAAGAAGACAAACACTGACTTGGCCCCTCTTGACATATTATTGAATGAGATCACAGAGGAAGGAAAATTGAAAAACATAGGGAAAATCTATGACACCCTATCAGATGATGAGAAAGGACAAGTTGAAGAGAGTGTTATATTGCATATGGACATGTATAAAAAGTTTTTGTTGCAAGTCTTAAATGAAATTATTGATGAACTATACAAAAGACTTGAGGCCAGAAGGCAAGGAATAATTGAGTTGGATAAGAAAATAAAAATAGAAAAATTACTTGCAGTATACCCGATCAACTCACCTAAAGAAATTGATGATCTGATAGCTCAGGCCAACCAGTCAGTTTTCTCCACTACACACTGGCAAATTTCACTAATGGCAAGTAGAATTACAGAAGTTTCAGAGGAAACAGAAAATGGTTGGGATACATTCTTGGTTGAAAAAGAAAAACAAGAAGAATATAGGAATCCCAAGCCCATTCTAGTATATCAGAAGGACAAGGATAAAGGGAAAGGTAAAGTTGGTGGACCACCAAGTATCAAGATTAGAGACAACTTACCCCCACCTCCTTTAAATACTCCACCAGTAAAAACAACAACTACAGAAGATCAACCGACAACTGAGAACATGGACACAGAGGATAATAATCCTAATCCTGAAGTCCTATATATTGTGAATGTTGATACTCAAAAAATCAACTTAGTGGTAGATAAGGATACAACAGATAAATCAGGAAACAAAGAGCAATCGACAGCAGATTCAGAGAAAAAGATGGGATCTGGAACACAAACAGAGAAACCAATAAAGCTAAAGGCTCTAGAACAAATGCCACCGATAAGAATTGATGTAGGAAAACTAGTGCTCAAAGAGATGGAGACACAAACAGACCTACCAGAGGTCAATACTAGCATGGTCACTTCCACCAGCACTCAGTTTGTTGGATCACCATCAAATGTAACAGAGGTATTGCTTGAATCTATCAAAAAAATAACTAATTATAGCTCACAAGCTTATAAAGCAATAGATGATTCAATTCCAGTTTTGAAATCAATAGCTCCAAATTGTAATATAGCCAACAAAGATTCTTTAGGCCCGTTGGATACACTTTGTAAATATATTTCTGGAAATTTTGAGCAAACAAAGGTAGAATCTGTAAAGGAAAGTGTAGAAAAAGAGAAACAGAAATTCTTTGAGGAAGGAATAAAGAAGTGTAACAGGTAATTTGACACACTTCTACCGGAACTGTGCAATTTATTGAAAGAGCACAAAACTATGTACAAAGACACCTGTAAGATAAAATTTTTGACCATAGATATAGACAAAAAGATGAGCAAGGTATAGGAAGAGATAAATAAACTTGCAGATAATTTTTTTAACTCACCCAATGCATTATCATTTTTTCAGGAAAAGATAACAAATTTTGAGGAAGAATTGCTCAAATTAGAAAGAGAGAAAGAGAAAATAATAAACAAGGAAAAATTCTTAAGATCTAAACTAAGTCCAAGATTGGACTATTTAGCATCTTTGTGGAAGGAAATCTCAGAGGCACTAACATAGGGTAGCAAAACACCGGTAGGGCACTTGCAACATCTCACCAGTACAGTATACAGAACTAAGATAGCAATAAAGGAGAGCAAGAAGTTTATGGATGGCATAAACTTAATTTTGGGAGATATTCTTCAGATAATAACTACCCAACTACAAGGTTGAGGTTATGGATTAGTACAACTACAAAATCTACTAACCTTTGTCATTGATGCCAAAGGGGGAGTAGTAGATGAGAAAATTCAAAACATAGGGATCACATGCTCAGGGGGAGCTCTCACATTTTTGGTAACATTTTTGGTCTACACATTTTTGGATATCTTTTTGAAATTTCTCATGAGTGTTGCCATCAATGCCAAAGGGGGAGATTGTTGGCATATGGACACTCGAATGAGACATTGTGTGTGATTGAAGGTTTTGTCATTGATGGCAACCTTGCAATCCTATGGCATCGGCAAGACATTATACCGGCAAAAGCATTACATAGGTAACCTTGCAATCCTATGGCACCGACAAGACATTATACTGGCAAAAGCATTACACAAGCAACCTTGCAATCCTATGGCACCGACAAGACATTATACTGGCAAAAGCATTACACAAGCAACCTTGCAATCCTATGGCACCGACAAGACATTATACCGACAAAGCATTATTCAAACAAGACAGTGCACCGGCTTCAGCAAGATCAATCTACACCGGCACCGACACAGAAGGAAATATGTATATCGACATAGAGGCCAACAGGATTTTTGATATGTAATATTTTGTTTATTATTGTAAGTCGACTTGGAAAATTGTAAAATGACTCTTGTATATAAAAGAGATCATTGTAGTCATATGTAGGATATGGATAGGAAGCATAAATAAATTATAAGGCAGACCTAATGTGCGAATTGTAGGTCAAGGGTATATGTAAAGAACAGAGCAAGAACCGGTACTGAATCTGGCATTGAAGATGCTATTGTAAAGTAGTACAGATCATTGGATTTACATAATCCTCATTGTAAGTCAGTGTGACTTCTTATTGAGTAGTGTGCTTTAGGCAGTTGGCCTTCCTGCATGTGCAGGCCCCTATTGTAAGTAATATTCTCTTATTGGCCAGTAAGTGAATATTGTGGGTCACAAATCCCACCATGGTTTTTCCCACACCGGGTTTCCTCATTAAACATCTTGTGTTATGGTGTTATTTTCATGTGGATGTTTTTGATTCTGTTATTTACATTAATTCTTGCATACTGGTATACTGTTACTTTATGTTCTGCATATTCAGTTTTAAGAAAATTACATTATCGGTCAAATACTGATTCACCCCCCCGTCTCAGTATCTGTGGGAACCCTAACAATTAATGTAGTGGGTAATTTTATAAAAGTGAGTTTTACTATGTTATTTTTACCCTAATTACATTCGAAGAAGAGTTCTTGAGCACTTGTAGAGAGAAAAAGAGAATTGCTAGCTAATTGTAGATAGATTTGTGTTGTGGATCAAAAGATTGAATCGGATTCAAAGATTAGAGAAGGAAAAAAGGGTGTACATTTTAGAGATCAACTGGAAACCTTGCTAGCGTGGATGAATTAAGGTATTCTTTTGTGAATGTCTCTCAAATCAAAATTATCCAGAATGGCATCATCATCTAAGCAAGTAGAGAAACTTATGATTACTATTGAACCTATGGAGTCTATGGAATCAAACAAAATAGTATCTTACAATGCATTGTCTCAAGTTGTTGATGGTGTTATGATAAAAGTTGATTTATCTAGTTACATTGACTATAAAATTGCTAGCTATTTGAAGACGGATTTGTGTTGCGGATCAAAAGATTGAATTGGATACGAAGATTAGAAAAGCCAAAACGGGTGTACATTTTAGAGATCAACTGGAAACCTTGCTAGCATGAAGGAATTAAGGTACTCTTTTTTGAATCTCTCTCAAATTGAATTTATCCTTAATGGCCTCATCATCTAAGCAAGTAGAGTGACTTATGATTACTGGTGAACCCATGGAGTCTATGGAATTAGACAAAATAACTTATCATAAAATGTATTGTCTCACATGCTTGATGCAACCAAGGAATAGCTTGAAACTGTAAGGGTCAGATTTAAAGCTTCACAAGTAAAAAGGAGAGAGCTGACATAGCAAGTATTAGAGATATCTGATAATAGTTCTTCAGATGAAGCTAACATTGATGCATTGGCTGAAGAAGTTGAAAAACTGAATGGTGAAAAGATAAATATGAGAAGAGATTTAGAAGCCCTAACCTTCCACTTGAGGCAAGAGCTTGAAGCAAGAAGGGCAGCTGAAGACCTAATGAAAGAAAGAGATCATGATATTTCTAAGATCAAACAAGAGAATGCAACTTTGCATGAGCATTGGCATGAAGAGAAGGAGGAGAATGAGGTTTTGCAGTTAGATCTTGGAATGGAAACATTTCTAAGATTGAGTCTGACAAAACATAATGAAGATCTTAACAGAGAGCTCACTGAGGCTAATGGAAAGCTGGAAAAGTTCAATATGATTTCTTCTATGTTGGATGTGTTAGAATCAATGATAGTCCCAAAGACACTAAGAGGGGGGTGAATTAGTGTCTAATCGGTTAGCAAAATATTTAAACTTATTAAGAACTTTGTATCCAAAAACACTGTACCGGTAAATAAGAATTAATGCAACAAATAAGAATAATAGAGATAACCTAGAGAACACACAATAACAAAAGATATTAATGAGGAAACACGGTGTGGGAAAAACTTGGTGGCATCTGTGACCCACAATATTCACTCACTAGCCAATGAATAAATATTACTTATAATGAGGGACCTGCACATGCAGGAAGGCTAGCAACCTAGAGCTCACTCCTCAACTACAAAACAAAAGTCTCACTGACTTACAAAATGGATTATCAAAATCCAATACAATGTACTACTTTAGATTAGCATAAGCTATGCCAGGTTTTGTACTAGTTTAAGCTCAGTCTATAACCAAAACCATCGCTATCAATTGTATCACCTTATACAAAATTATCATCTGACCTCTCGCTCATCCATCATAACAAAATGACCTATAAGATCTCATACATATATATGAGTCTTTTACAATATGCCATGTCAGATTATACAAGAGATAATTACATTATAAAACAATAAACAAATGTTTATTCCATGTCAGCTTGAGTGTCGGTATGCATTATTGCCGCTATCGGTGAAGTGCCTGCCGGCGTATGTAGAAGTCTATTGCTGGTGCCGGTAACTGTCGGTGGGTTGACAGGTGATTTGCAGTTGGTTGCCATCAATGACAACATCAACTATTCTCATAAGAGTGTAGAATGCCAACAATCCCCCCCTTTGGCATTGATGGCAACACTCATGAGAAAAATCCAAAAACTGTTCCAAAAATTGAAGTCAAAAAAGTTTCCAAAAAGATGTGCTCCTCCTAAGCAAATGATCTCCTCTGAATAAGAAATTTTTCTCTCCACTACTCCCCCTTTGACATCAATGACAAAGGTTTTCAAAAATAGTCAAATGAGTTTAAAAATTTCTCCTGAAATTCTCTAACCGATTGGTTACAATCTGAAAGATATCTGCCAAAACTAGATTTAGACTCTGCAAAAACCTTTTACTATCATTCAAGGTTGCCTCAATCTGTTGGATAACGTCAGTGAGATAATGCATGTGATCTTCCGGTGATTTTTCTTCTTGAAGTAATGCCTTAGATATTTCTATTCTCTAAGAAATAAGTTTATCCAACTTGTGACCAAGTTTATTTTTAAGCTCTCGGGCATTAAACCTTATCCTTGCCTTTTCTTTCTCAAGTTTCTCTAATTTTTCTTCAAATCTTGCCATTTCCTACTCAAAAATTGTTATGTGTCTGGATGAGCCAATTATGTTATCAGCTATGTCATCAATTTCCTTTTGTGTTTTACTCATCTCCTTGTCTATGTCCACTGTCAGAAGATGAGGTTTGCATGTTTCCCTGTATAGCTCTTTGTACTCCAAAATTGTAGAGTTCAGTGCCAGTAATAATGTATTTAGGTGTTCTATACACTTCTTTATGGTGTCTTCAAATAATTTTTCCTTCTCATTTTCAACTCTCTCCTTTATTGTATCTTCATTCACTTTATCAATGGTTATTACATTATCAGCAATAAATTTGGACAATGTGTCCAATTTACCTAAAGAATCATTAATATGATCTATGTTACAATTTGGTGCAATCAATTTAAGAATAGGTACAATGTTATCGATTGCCTTGTAGGCCAATGCATTGCAATCCATTATCTTTTTGATTGAATTCAAAAGTACCTCTATAACATTGGTAGGTCTGAATTCACTAGCTGATGTGCTAGATGTCTAACCAATTACCTTTATTACCTCTATATTTCCATCAATTGTAACCATTTTACTTGCATTTTCCTCTAGTGGATCAATCTGGGCTTGCATCTCAACCTGCAAAGGTTTCTTAGGCTATTTTGATGTCTCAGTGATTCTCAATTTCTTTGTTTCAATGTGTACCTCTGCCTCAGATTGTTTTCCTAAAAGTTCAATTGTCGGTATCTCTATCTCTAGTGGCCCTGTGCCAGCATCTGTACCTTCAGTAGGTTTTTCAATTTTTGACAGTTGCTCTATTTGGGTTGGGATCTCAACCTCAATAGTTTCTACTAGATTCTTTGCCATGTTGCTACTATCAACATTGTCTTCCTTAGCCTCTAAATTATCCTTGTCCACAACAATATTTACTTCCTGAGTATCCACATTGATGGTAAAATGTATCTTAGATTCAAGATTTGTATCATCATGTGTAACACCTTCAGTGTCAATAACCGGTGGATCATCTGTGTGTACTGGTGCAGTATCCAAAGGTGGTGGCAGTAGATTGTTAGTAATCTTGATGTTCAGAATACCACCAATTTTTCCTTTGCTCTTGTCTTTGTCCTTCTGATACACTTTAAATGTCTTTTTCGATCGGTTCATTTCCTCTTGTTTTTCCTTCTCCACAAAAAATATATCCCAATTATCTACAGTCTCATCTGCAATCTCTTTTACTCTTCATGCCATTAAACTTACTTGCTAGTGTCCATTGGAAAAAATGGATCAGTTAGCCTAAAAAATTAGTTCATGAATTTCTTCTTTCAATAGTCTCAGCACTACCAAAGACCTTTTCTAATGGTTCTCTTGGTGCTTCCAGTAAAGCTTTAGCATATGTCTCCAAAATGGTAAGATCTACTTCATATCCCATTTCAGTCACCCAAATAGTCCTAGGGAGTACTGCTTCCATCCATGTCTCATCTCTTTTGATAACAAAACATATTTCTTTGTTATATTTGTCTACTACACTCTATGGTAGCCTTTCTCTAGTTCTCATTTTAGCTTGGAAAGTTTTGAAGTAGCCTATTATGTTTTTGTCTCTAGTAGTTCCCATGCTGGTAAAATCTTCCTGTAGTTTCTTTCCTACCAGTATATCATAACCAAAGTCTTTAGGTTCTATACCAGGGATCTCCTTAGTGAAATACAACATTAAACATACCAAAAGATTTCCAAAGTGGAATGTCCCTTTCTTATCTCCTTTAATCTTTTTCAAATTGTCAATGAGTTCATCTTTTAGCCATTCACACACATCTATCATTGCATTGTTGTTAACCATCTCATAGGCACTGTTTATACAAAGACTAGAAACTGAATTAAGCTTGTTAGCATGTGTGGCCTTGTATCCTAGCACCATACTTACAAATCTCACATTGATGTCTTTGATATCATTTACTCTCAGTGATCTATTGTCAGATGTTGCTTCGCTTAGGCTCATCACTTTGTTGTTAGGAATGTTCTTAGTCTTATCAGGTCTATTGCTGGTTGAGGGTAAACCAGTTACTACCCTAATTGCGGGTTATTTTGTAGACAAAATCCAACCATAAGAATTCTCCATGTGCTCTACTCAATACAATTCTTACTACTTCCTCTAGAAATTGAGATATTTCTAGTATGTTCACAAAACCTAGAGTTTATATAATTTTGTGTTCGGGTTTAACAACACCATTTTCATCACAAATTACCTTAGTAAACATTTTCATCAATTCCTTAGAACCTAGTTCTTCTATATTGCAATGTATATAAATCCTAGGGTCTTCTGCAAATGCCACACCTTTAGGAATTTTCAAAAATGCCCCTACAGAGTCATCTTGCTTAGCAATTTTGAGAATTATCTTAAATATGGGCCTAGGGAATTTCACATTTTCTACAATGGTAGGGTTCAGAATAAACTTGGGAGCAGAAGAAGAGGCCATTGAAAAATACCTTTTACTTGTTTGAAAATATTCTGAATGCCTAAAGAAATTGCTCCGCACCTTCGCCTTGAATGCCTTCGCTTTGTTTTCGCGCTCTCTACTAATTTGAATGCTTGGTAAGTAAAAAATGAGGGGAATTAACTAATTTATAATGAAATTTCTTCCACCAACCACATTAAATGCTCACCAGTTAAGTGAAAACTTAACACATCTGGCAGTAAGGAAGAAATCTATCTTCTCACCATCAACCGAGGGTAATCTGCATGATTTTCAACTTGCTGCAATACCCCCAAAGGGTTACTTTTCAGTTGGATGAAGAATCTCCTGCCGGTGGAGGATTACTCTATTCTACTGGTATAGAGACAGATTCATCAACTATCTAATCTCTCTTCCTAATCCATTGTTTTGAAAATTCTTGCTTTACCTCATCTACCTTTTCTTTGCCTTTCAAACTGGATCCTTTATTGTTTGTTGGTGAAGTCTTTCTTCTACAAAAGTTAGCAATATGTCCAATTTTGTTACAAGAATAACAAGTCACATTATTCCTTTGAATATCCTTTCCATATCCTATGCCACTTTGTGTTCTGAATTGATTAGATAAATGTCCATACCTTTCACAAACATAGCATTTCACATTCATTCTACAATTTTCTGAATTATGACCAACTTTGTTGCATTTAGAATATTGACTAGTGGGTGCATTAATATTCTGATTGTTTCTAAATCTACACTGATTTTATCTATGACCATATTTGTTGCAATTGAAACATTTGCCATTAAACTTGTAAGCTTTAGGTTGTCTTACTGGTTTGTTCTGATCTAGATTGTTTGCAGTACCAAAACTTTCTCCAACTTCAAATACAAGTCCATTAGTATCTCCATTAGGTTTCTGACTTTTTAGCATGTCCTCAAGCTCCTCATAACTTTTCTTGAATTTGTCTTTGTGTTTATTTGTACTATCCAACTCATTTTCCAGAACTTCCTTTTGTCTCATAAGCTCAGTTTTATCATGTTGCATGTGAATCAGATCTATCTTCAGCATATCATTTTCATGACTAAGTCTTAGATTTTCATTTCCAGCATCATTGAGTCTCCTAGTCAGGTCTTCTTCATTCTTTTTCCCATCTTCAATATCTTTACATAACCTCATAGTCATATATTGCATTTCATTCTTCATATTATTGTTTTCTTGTCTCAACTTGTTTGCAAATTCTCTAAGAGTTTCCTTTGCATCATCATCTTTCTCCATCTTCTCATGAAGTTCTTTCCTTTTATTTTGTGCTATAGCAAAGTTGTCTTGAATTCCTTTAATGAATTCATGTGCAGTCCTTAGATCATCTTCAAGTTTGATATTCTTCAATTTCTCTGCATCATAAACTACAAGATCTCCTTCCAATTGTTTTCTTAAGTTCTCCATCTGTACCAGTGTCAAAATATTCCTCAAGGTGTTAGGCTTTTGAAAATAGAGAACTAGGCTCTGATACCAATTGTTAGAATCAATGACAGTCCCAAAGACACTGAGCGGGGGGGGGGGGGGTGTGAATCAATGTCTAACTGGTCAGCAGAATATTTAAACTTATTAAGAACTTTGTATCCAAAAATAGTGTACCAGTAAATAAGAATTAATGCCGCAAATATGAATAACAAAGACAGCATAGAGAACACACCATAGCACAAGATATTAAAAAGGAAACCCCATGTGGGAAAATCCTTGGTGGGATTTGTGACCCACAATATTCACTCATTGGCCAATGAATAAATATTAATTACAATGAGGGGCCTGCACATGCAGGATGGCTAGTAGCCTAGAGCTCACTACTCAACTACAAAAAAAAAGTCTCACTGACTTACAAAATGGATTATCAAAATCCAATACAATGTACTGCTTCAGATCAGTATCAGCTATGCCAGGTTTAGTACCAGTTTAAGCTTAGTCTATAACCAAAACCTTCACTGTCAACTATATCACCTTATATAAAATTATCATCTAACCTCTCTCTCATCCATCATATCAAAATGACCTATAAGATCTCATACATATATATGAGTCTTTTGCAATATGCCATGTCAGCTTATACAAGAGATAATTACATTATAAAACAATAAACAAAAGTTTATTCCATGTCGGCTTGAGTGTCAATATGCATTATTGCCGCTGCCGGTGAAGTGCCTACTGGTGTATGTAGAAGTCTATTGCCGGTGCCGGTAACTGTCGGTGGGTTGATAGGTGATTGCCAGTTGGTTACCATCAATGACAACATCAACTATTCTCATAAGAGTGTAGAATGCCAACAGGATGAGTAGATTCAATCTCAAAGGATGAAAGGTGACACATCTGGACTAGGTTTCAATACATCTAAGAAAGGAGAATCTTTCGATACCAAGAGCAACATACACAAAGGTAAAACTGCTAACAAGCCTACCAGTAAGAAAGCTTTTAAACCTATTTTTTTATCTATCACAAACCTGGATAGTCTACCAATGTGTGTAGAAGCAGACCTAATGAGAATACATGCTATAATGCAAATGCTAATTATGTAAGATTTGAAGGTCATTGTTTTACATGCAACATGTATGGACATAGATTGGTTGAATGCAGATATGGAGCAAACAATCTGGCACCTCACATGAATCCAAGAACTAATGGCATCTGGAGAACCTATGACAATAGGGGAAACATGAACTGGCAGAAACCCTATGTCAATTGGTTTAGTCCATTTGAAGTGGAAAAGGTAAAAAATGTGAATTGGACCATTTGTAACAATTATGGACATGTGGCTATGAACTGCACAAGGAGAACTGGAAGAGGTAATGGAGGATCTTTGAGATCATTTGGGATGGCTTGCTATCATTGTCACAAACTAGGACACATGGTAAAATTATGTAGAACTAGGAAGAACAAACTGGTTAACCACTCTGAAGATCAGAAAGGTAAGTAGAAGGTCAATGTTAAGGAAACCAAAGAGGAGATGAATAGAATATGGAAAATGAAGAGTAAGAACAAGCTTGCAGAAGAATCTATCCCTTCAACTAGTATTGATAATTCTGCACTGGTGGATTAAGCCTTTCAAACAGGCCTCAGGGGATCATAATGGTAAACATACTTTCAAACCCCTTGAAGAATGCGTGGTAAGAGAGTTTTGCATTTTGAGTTGTTTTGTGAGAATTGTTGATATCATTGTCTATTGGTTTTTTAAAATATTGTCAAACGATTATATACCTGTTAGTATTGGGAAGTTTTGTTAAGCAGTATATTACAATTTATTACCCTATCGGTGAAGAAATTAATGCAGTGGGTAAGTTTATAAAAGCGAGTTTTACTATGTTATTTTTACCCTAATTATATTCGAAGAGTTCTTGAGCACCTGCAGAGCGAAAAAAGATAATTGCTAGCTAATTGTAGATGGATTTGTGTTGCGGATCAAAAAATTGAATTGGATTTGAAGATTAGAGAAGGCGAAATGGGTTTACAATTTAGAGATCAACCAGAAACCTTGCTAGCGTGGAGGAATTAAGGTATTCTTTTCTGAATCTCTCTCACATCAAAATTATCTAGAATGACATCATCATCTAAGAATATAGAGAGAATTATGATTGCTACTCAACCTATGGTGTCTATGGAATTAGAAAAAATAGTATCATACAATGCATTGTCTCAAGTTCTTGATGGTGCTATGATAAAATATGATTTATCCAATTACATTGACTGTAAAATTGCTAGCTAATTATAGACAGATTTGTGTTGCAAACCAAAAGATTGAATCGGATTCAAAGATTAGAGAAGGTGAAACAGGTGTACATTTTAGAGATCAGTCAGAAACCTTGCCAGCACAGAGGAATTAAGGTACTCTTTTTTGAATCTCTCTCAAATCGAATTTATCTAGAATGGCATCATCATCTAAGAAAGTAGAGAGACTTACGATTACTGGTGAACCTATGGAGTCTATGGAATCAGACAAAAATAGTATCATCCAATGTATTGTCTCAAGTGTTTTATGCAACCAAGGAAGAGCTTAAAACCCTAAGGGTTAGAATTAAAGATTCACAAGTGAAAAGGAGAGAGCTGACTGAGCAACTATTGGAGATTTTTGATAATAGTTCTTGAGATGAAGCTAACATTGATGCATTGGCTAAATAAGTTGAAAAAATAAATGGTAAGAAGATAAATATGAGAAGAGAGTTAGAAGCCCTAGCCATGCACATGAGCCAAGAGCTTGAAGCAAGAAGGGCAGCTGAAGACCTAATCAAAGAAAGAGATCATGAGATTGCTAAGATCAAACAAAATAATGCAATTTTGCATGAGCATTGGCATGAAGAGAAGGAAGAGAAGGAGGTTTTGCAGTTAGATCTTGAAATGGAAACATGTCTAAGAGAGACTCTGACAAAACACAATAAAGATCTTACCAAACAGCTCACTAAGGCTAATGGAAAGCTAGAAAAGTTCAATAAGAGTTCTTCTATGTTGGATGAGCAGATCCAATCTCATAGGATGAAAGGTGACACATTTGGACTAGGTTTCAATACATCTGAGAAAGGAGAATCTTTTGGTACCAAGAGAAACATACACAAAGGTAAAACTTCTCTCAAGCCTACTGGTAAAAAAGCTTTTAATCCTGTTTGCTTTATCTATCACAAACCTGGACATTCTACCAATGTGTGTAGAAGTAGACCTAATGAGAATACATGCTATAATGCAAATGCTAGGTATGTAAGATTTGAAGGTCATTATTTCACACGCAACATGTATGGACATAAATTAGTTGAATGCAAATATGGAGCAAACAATCTAGCACCTCACATGAATCCAATAACTAATGGTGTCTATAGAAGAACCTATGACAATCGGGGAAACATGAACTGGAAGAAACCCTATGTCAACCGGTTTATTCCATTTGAAATGGAAAAGGTAGCAAATGTGAATTGCACCATTTGTAACAATTATGAACATGTGGATATGAACTACAGAAGGAGAACTGGAAAAGGTAATGCAGGACCTTGGAGATCATCTACGATGGCTTTCTATCATTGTCACAAACCGGGAGACATGGCAAAATTCTATAGAACTGGGAAGAACAAACTGATTAACCACTCTAAAGATCAGAAAGGTAAGTAGAAGGTCAATGTTGAGGAAACCAGAAAGGAGATGAAGATAATCTAGAAAAATAAGAGTGAGGACAAGCTTGGAGAAGAATCTATCCCTTCACCTAGTGGCGATAATTCTACACCAGTGGATTAAGCCTTTCAAATAGGCCTAAGGGGAGCATAATGGTAAATCTACTTTTGAACGCCTTGAAGAATGCATGGTAAGAGAGTTTTGCATTTTGACTTGTTTTTTGAGAATTCTTGATATCATTATCTATCAGTTTTTCAAAATATTGTCAACCGATTATATACCTATCAGTATTGGGAAGTTTTGTTAAGCAGTATATTATGGTTTATTACCCTATTGGTGAAGCAATTAAAGCAGTGGGTAAGTTTATAAAAGCGAGTTTTACTATGTTATTTTTACCCTAATTACATTTGAAGAAGAGTTCTTGAGCACCTGTAGAGAAAAAAAAGAGAATTGCTAGCTAATTATAGACGGATCAGTGTGTAAAGGATATTCACTGAAGGAGGGAATTGATTATAATGAAACCTTTGCACCGGTAGCTAGAATTGAGGTAGTTAGATTATTTCTTGCATTTGTAGCTCATAAGAACTATAAATTATATCAGATGGATGTAAAATGTTCATTTTTTAATGGTGATCTTGAAGAGGAAGTTTACATTGAACAACCTGATGGATTTTCATTGACAAATGTTAAAGATATGGTTTCTAGATTAAGGAAAGCTTTGTATGGATTGAAGCAAGCTCCTAGAGCTTGCTATGCTAGATTGGACAAATATCTTTTGAAGCTTAGTTACACTAAAGGTAATGCTGATAGCAACTTATATTTAAAAGTGACTAATGATGACATCTTGGTTACTGAAATTTTTGTTGATGATCATTTTTGGAGGAGAAGATGGATTGTGTAAGGACTTTGCTAATAAGATGCAGGAAGAATTTGAAATGTCTATGATTGGGGAGCCAAAATTCTTTTTAGAATTGCAGATTTCACAAACTGATAAAGTTATATTCATATGTAAAACAAAATACTTGAAGGAACTATTGAATAAATTTGGTATGGAAAACTCTAAACAGGTAAGTACTCCTATGACTACAACTGATAAATTGACAATGAAGGATGATTCGGCTCCTGTTAGTCTGACAAGATACAAATCTATGATTGGAGGTTTATTGTATTTGACACAAACCAGACCTAATATAATGAATGCAATATGTATTGTTTCAAGATTTCAGAGTAATCCTAAAGAAAATCATGAATTAGTAGTATCTACAAGGCACAACAAATCTTAGTTTATGGTATCCTAAAGATGAAATTTTTTATTTATGTGCATACCTCGATGCAAATTGGGTAGGAGATGTAGATGACTGGAAGAGAACCACTGGCAGAGAATTCTTTCTTGGTAGAAGATTGATTTCATGGATAAGCAAGAAGTAGAGTTGTACATCATTATCAACAACAACAACTAATTGTACTTAGGTATTATGGATTAAGAAAATGTTGAAGGACATAAAGGTAAAATTAAAAGAACCTATAATCATTTATTGTGATATTTCAAAAGCAATTGATATATCAAATAATCTGGTATTTCACTCTAATACTAAGCATGTTTCTATCAAATATGATTTTCTGAAAGAGAATGTTGAAGCAAAAGAACTAAGATTGGTTTATGTAAATACTAAAGAGAAGATTGCAGATATCTTTACAAAGCCTTTGCCTAAGGAAACATTTGAATATCTCTAACAGCATCTTAGGGTAATACCCTCACAAGTAGAGACTTAGATAATTGAAGATTGGCATCAAACCGACAGAAACTAATAGAGAAATATTTTTTCTAGCTTTGATGGAGGAGAGCTACTTCTCAGGGGGAGTAGTTGGTTGTATGTTATGGCATTTTTTATTGCTTTGGCATTTGATGTCAAAGGGGGAGAGAGATCTATGGAAAAACATTCTTGGGAGAGAGATCTATGAGACATTATTCATTGGGGGAGAGATATATACTCTTTGTATTTTGATTTATGGTATTGATCTATTCTGGAGATTGTTGGTTTTTCGTTTTTGGCATTTTTGCTTTGGCACTTAGATGTTTTTTCCATCTAGTGTTGCCATCAATGCCAAAGGGGGAGATTGTTGGTATTATGGATGTGTTGAATTAGTTTTGTCATTGATGTCAACACTTATCCTTCTGGAGATCTACATTGTTGATTTAGCATTATGGTTATATTGGTTTACTGTTGAACCGACACATTGTGTTCACCGGCAAGGTCAATGACTTATGCACAATCATCGGTATATGCTCACCGATAGGTTATATGTTTCACCGACATAGTTGATGACTTGTTATCATTAGGAAATCACTTGATTATGTTGAAGACATTGTTTGGATACTTGGTCTTAGTGTTTTGGTTATTGGTCTAATCGGGTTGACATATTTGTTGTTATCGGCAGATTGGTCTAGGTTATGGATAGGTATGCGTTATCTATTCCAAATCGGTATGACACGTTATGGAGATGATTTATTGATTAGATATTGTTGTAATTGTATTGAGACGACATGATACATTGCATCAAGACTTAGTTGTAATTGATTTTATTGTAATATTCTTAGTAAGCCGACCTACACATTTGGTCTTAGGTTTTGTATATATGTAAGATCTCATTTGTGAGATGACAGGAAGGATATGGTTATGGTATGGTATGTGTGAATATTGAAGATCATATGAGCATACCATAGAGAAGGTTCAAGGAAGGTTTGAAGGTGTTTATCAGAGATTAACTGGTACTAAATCCAACATTGGAGATGCTATTTTGAGAAGTACATTATTCTAGGATTTAATCATCCTACTGTAGTCATTGTGGCTCCCATTTGAGTAGTGTGCTCTAGGTGGTTGGCCTTTCTACTTGTGCAGACCCCATTTGTATACACATACTATCTGCAGTAGTATCATCTGATTGTGGGTAAGGTTTCCCATCGTGGTTTTTCCCCTTATAGGGTTTCCACGTCAAAATCTCTGTGCTGTGTGTTGTGGATGTTGTTTCTCTTTCTGTTTCATGCATTAAGTCTCACCGGTATTGATATTAACTGCTAATCTGTTAACTGGAAATAAGTTTTGTTTACCGGTACTAAGTATCAAGTTTGATTAAGTTATAATTGGGTTGAAATTAATTGACAATTGATTCACCCCCCCTCTCAATTTCCTTTGGGTTCCTAACATCCAGGACCTCAGAGATCATCTGGGATGGCTTGCTATCATTGTCACAAACCAAGACACATGGCAAAATTATGTAGAACTAGGAAGAAAAAACTAGTTAACCACTCTGAAGATTAGAAAGGTAAGCAGAAGGTCAATGTTGAGGAAAACAAAGAAGAGATGAACAAAATGTAGAAAAAGAAGAGTGAGGACAAGCTTGCAGAAGAATCTATCCCTTCACCTAGTGTGGATAATTCTGCATCGGTCAATTAAGCCTTTCAAACAGGCCTAAGGGGAGCATAATGGTAAATCTACTTCCAAACTCCTTGAAGAATGCGTGGTAAGAGAGTTTTGCATTTTGAGTTATTTTCTAAGAATTCTTGATATCATTGTCTATCGGTTTTTCAAAAGATTGTCAATTGGTTATATACCTATCAATATTGGGAAGTTTTTTTAAGTGGTATATTAGGGCTTATTAATCAATGAAGCAATTAATGCAGTGGATAAGTTTATAAAAGTGATTTTTACTATGTTATTTTTACCCTAATTACATTCGAAGAAGAGTTCTTGAGCACCTACAGAGCAAAAAAAAGAATTGCTAGCTAACTGTAGACAAATTTATGTTGTGGATCAAAAGATTGAATCAAATTCAAAGATTAGAGAAGGTGAAATGGGTGTACATTTTAGAGATCAACCAGAAACCTTGCGAGCGTGGAGGAATTAAGGTATTCATTTGTGAATCTCTCTCAAATCAAAATTATCTAAAATGGAATCATCGTCTAAGCAAGTAGAGAGACTTATGATTACTGCTGAACCTATGGAGTCTATGAAATCAGAACAAAAAAGTATTATACAATACATTATCTCAAGTTCTTGATGGTGTTATCATAAAAGGTGATTTATCCAGTTACATTAACTATAAAATTGCTAGCTAACAGTAGGCGGGTTTATGTTGCGGATCAAAAGATTGAATTGGATTTGAAGATTAGAGAAGGTGAAATGGGTGTACATTTTAGAGATCAACCAAAAACCATGCCAGCATGGAGGAATTAAGGTATTATTTTGTAAATCTCTCTAAAATTGAATTTATCTAGAATGGCATCATTGTCTAATCAAGTAGAGAGACTTATGATTATTGTTGAACCTATGGAGTCGATGGAATCAGACAAAATAGTATCATACAATGCATTGTCTCAAGTTCTTGATGCAACCAAGGAAAAGCTTGAAACCCTAAGGATTAGATTTAAAGCTTCACAAGTCAAGAGGAGAGAGTTGACTAAGAAACTATTGGAGATATCTGATAATAGTTCTTCAGATGAAGCTAACATTGATGCATTGGCTGAAGAAGTTGAAAAACTGAAGGGTGAAAAACTAAATATGAGAAGAGAGTTAGAAGCCCTAACCATCCACATGATCCAAGAGATTGAAGCGAGAAGGGCAGCTGAAGACCTAATCAAAGAAAGAGATCATGAGATTGCTAAGACCAAACAAGAGAATGCATTTTTGCCTGAGCATTGGAATGAAGAGAAGGAAGAGAATTAGGTTTTGCAATTAGATCTTGAAATGGCAACATATCTAAGAGAGATATTGATAAATCACAATGAAGATCTTACTAGAGAGTTCACGAAGGCTAATGCAAAGATGGAAAAGTTCAATAAGAGTTTTTCTATGTTGGCTGAGCAGATCTAATCTCATAGGATGAAAGGTGACACATCAAGACTACGTTTCAATACATGTGAGAAAGGAGAATCTTCCTGTACCAAGAGAAACATACACAAAGGTAAAACTTCTCACAAGCCTATTGGTAAGAAAGCTTTTAAACCTGTTTGCTTTATCTATCACAAACCTGGACATTCTGCCAATGTGTGTAGAAGGCGACCTAATGAGAACACAAGCTATAATGCAGATGCTAGGTATGTAAGATTGGAAGGTCATTATCTCACATGCAACATGTATGGACATAGATCAGTTGAATGCAAATATGGTGCAAACAATCTGGCACCTCACATGAATCCAAGAACTAATGGTGTCTGGAGAAGAACCTATGAAAACTAGGGAAACATGAAGTGACAGAAACCCTATGTCAATTGGTTAAGTCCATTTGAAATGGAAAAGGTAACAAATGTGAATTATAACATTTGTAACAATTATGGACATGTGTCTATGAACTGCATAAGGAGAACTAGAAAAGGTAGTCCAGGACCTTGGAGATCATTTGGGATGGCTTGCTATCATTGTCAGAAATAGGGACACATGGCAGAATTTTGTAGAACCAGAAAGAACAAACCGGATAACCACTTTGAAGAACAAAAAGGTAAGCAGAAGGTCAATGTTGAGGAAACCAAAGAGGAGATGAACAAAATCTAGAAAAAGAAGAGCGAGGACAATCTTCCAGAAGAATCTATCCCTTCAGCTAGTGTGGATAATTCTGCATCGGTGAATTAAGCCTTTCAAACAGGCCTAAGGGTAGGATAATAGTAAATCTACTTCCAAACCCCTTGAAGAATGCGTGGTAAGAGAGTTTTTCATTTTGAGTTGTTTTGTGAGAATTCTTGATATCATTGTGTATCGGTTTTTCAATAGATTGTCAACCGGTTATATACCTATCAGTATTGGGAAGTTTTGTTAAGCAGTATTTTAGGGTTTAATACCCTATCAGTGAAGCAATTAATGCAGTGGGTAATTTTATAAAAGAAAGTTTTACTATGTTATTTTTACCCTAATTACATTCGAAGAAGATTTCTTGAGCACCTACAGAGTAAAAAAGAGAATTGCTAGCTAATTGTAGATAGATTTATGTTACGGATCAAAAGATTGAATCGGATTCAAAGATTAGAGAAGGTGAAATGGGTGTACATTTTAAAGATCAACTAGAAACCTTGCTAGCATGGAGGAATTAAGGTATTATTATATGAATCTCTCTAAAATTGAAATTATCTAGAATGGAGTCATCATCTAAGCAAGTAGAGATACTTATGATTACTATTGAACCTATGGAGTCTATGGAATCAAACAAAATAGTATCATACAAAGTATTGTCTCAAGTTCTTGATGGTGTTATGATAAAAGGTGAGTTATCCAGTTACATTGATTGTAAAATTGCTAGCTAATTGTAGTCGGATTTGTGTTGCAGATCAAAAGATTGAATCAGATTCGAAGATTAGAGAAGGCGAAACGGGTGTACATTTTATAGATCAACCGGAAACCTTGCCAGCGCAAAGGAATTAAGGTATTCTTTTGTTAATCTCTCTCAAATTGAATTTATCTAGAATGGCACCATCGTTTAAGCAAGTAGAGAGACTTATGATTACTACTAAACCCATGGAGTCTATGGAATTAGACAAAAACTATCATACAATAGATTGTCTCAAGTTCTTGATGCAACCAAGGAAGAGCTTGAAACCCTAAGGGTAAGATTTAAAGCTTCACAAGTCAAAAGGAGAGAGCTAACTGAGCAACTATTGTAGATATCTGATTATTGTTCTTTAGATGAAGCTAACATTGATGCATTGGCTTAAGAAGTTGTTAAAATTGAATGGTGAAAAGCTAAATATGAGAAGAGAGTTAGAAGCCCTAACCATCCACATGAGCCAAGATCTTGAAGCAAGAAGGGTGGCTGAAGACCTAATCAAAGAAAGAGATCATGAGATTGCTAAGATCAAATAGGAGAATGGAACTTTGCATGAGCATTGACATGAAGAGAAGGAAGAGAAGGAGGTTTTACAGTTAGATCTTGAAATGGAAATATCTCTAAGAGAGACTCTGACAAAACACAATGAAGATCTTACTAGAGATCTCATTGAGGCTAATGGAAAGCTAGAAAAGTTCAATAAGAGTTCTTCTATGTTGGATGAGCAGATCCAATCTTAGAGGATAAAAGGTGACACATCTGGACTAGGTTTCAATACATCTGAGAAAGGAGAATCTTCCTGTACCAAGAGCAACATACACAAAGGTAAAACTGCTCACAATCCTACTAGTAAGAAAGCTTTTAAACCTATTTTCTTTATCTGTCACAAACTTGGACATTCTGCCAATGTGTGTAGAAGCAGACATAATGAGAATACAGACTATAATGCAAATGCTAGCTATGTAAGATTTCAAGGTTATTTTTTCACATGAAACATGTATGAACATAGATCAATTGAATGCATATATGGAGCAAACAATCTGGCACCTCACATGAATCCTTGAACTAATCGTGTCTGGAGAAGAACCCATGACAACTGGGGAAACATGAACTGGCAGAAACCCTATATCAACAAGTTTAGTCCATTTGAAATGGAAAAGGTAAAAAATGAGAATTGCACCATTTGTAGCAATTATGGATATGTGGATATGAACTACAGAAGGAGAACTGGAAGAGGTAATGCAGAACCTTGGAGATCATCTAGGATGGTTTCCTATCATTGTCAAAAATCGGGACACATGGAAATTTTTTGTAGAACCAGAAAGAACAAACCAGTTAACCACTCTAAAGATCAGAAAGGTAACCAGAAGGTCAATGTTGAGGAAGCCAAAGAGGAGATGAATAGAATCTAGAAAAAGAGGATTGAGGACAAGCTTGCAGAAGAATCTATCCCTTCACCTAGTGTGGATAATTTTGCATGGGTGAATTAAGCCTTTCAAATATGCCTAAGGGGAGCATAACAATAGATCTACTTTCGAACCCCTTGAAGAAAGCATAGTTAGAGAGTTTTGCATTTTGAGTTGTTTTGTGAGAATTCTTGATATCATTGTCTATCGGTTTTTCAAAATATTGGCAACCGATTATATACCTGTCAGTATTGGGAAGTTTTGTTAAGCGATATATTAGGGTTTATTACCCTATTGGTGAAGCAATTAATGTAGTGGGTAAGTTTATAAAAGCAAGTTTTACTATGTTATTTTTACCCTAATTACATTCGTCGAGGAGTTCTTGAGCACCTGTAGAGCAAAAAAGAGAATTGCTAGCTGATTGTAGATGGATTTGTATTGTGGATCAAAAGATTGAATAGAATTCGAAGATTAGAGAAGGTGAAATGGGTGTACATTTTAGAGATCAACTGGAAACCTTAACAGCGTGGAGGAATTAAGGTATTTTTTTTTGAATCTCTCTCAAATTGAATTTATCCAGAATGTCATCGTTGTCTAAGAAAGTGTAGCATCGTAAATTGTACGCACTTGCTAGGGTGGTACAATTTCACACCTAGTTTAGCACCCGCCTTGGCGCATTTTGTATTTTGCATTGTATTTCCCCTTTAGCACTTAATTAATTAAATTAATTAGGTCTAAGGTTCTATTTCATCATCTTCCACATCATAAAGTTGGGCCCTTTCATTAAAGTGTGCCCCTTTCAATTTATTCCTCCAATACATCATTTAATCAAAAACCCTGATTAGGTCCTATTTTGAACTTGGGGGCTTGATTTCAGGGGTCAAAACATCTTGAAATCAGCTGTAACTTCGGGATTCTCTCTAAAATCATCATATCTGACAGTCTTGAAAATTTGGTGAAAAGTTGTCGGGACCATGGCGCTCGGAGTGCAACATGGTCCTGGACATTTTTCCCGAAATTTTAGGAGCGCGATCCAATCATTAAATAAAGCTTAACCCCAAGAAATTGGCAGGAGATTCAATCTCTAGGTCGGCCAAAAGATGAAATTACGACCTAGGGTTTCATACATAAGAGCTCTCTTTCTTCATTTGAAAGGATCCAAATTTTGGCTTTGAGGGACCTTCTAGGCAGCAAAAGAGCAGATCTTTGAAGACTTCAACAACATTCAACATCCTTCTATCAAGCATTTATCAATTTCATTCATCCATTTAGGGCTTGGAAGACATTGAAGAACAATAGGAGATTACCGACTGAAGATTGGCTTGTACTCCTCCCTTGAGGGTTGGGTATGATTTCATGTTGTTTTCATGCCTTTGCATAAGCTTCAACATATCCTTTATTCATGCTTTAGATCACTTTGCATCTTGATTTAGAGCATTTACATTATCATTTACAAGCAATTAGGGTTTACTTTCTAGGTTGCTCTAGTTTTCTTTCTTGCATTTAAGGACCTTGCACACACACTAGGTCTGCACACACAATACATTTTACAATACAACTTGGCTATTCGTGGAGGTGGAAATCACCGAAGTGGGGGTTTGACTAAGGCAAAACCCTATATATCCACCCAAACACCTTTTCAGATATAAGTGCAGGTTTCAGGACTAGGACGACGCCGCAAGTTGCAGATCCGAAAGAAGCAGACTGAGACAGAACAACACACCAAATTCCAGCCCAGAAAGCTAGGACAGGGGCGTGGGGTGCCCTGGTCCTACCAGGACAGGGGCGCTGGGTGCCCTGGTCCCTGGGACAGGGGCGCTGGGTGCCCTGGTCCTTCTGGCAGACAGCAAGTTTCAGCATTTTGACAGCTTTTCAGGTTGCAAAACAGCAGTTTTCGGAGCAGTTTCAGGGGCAGAATCAAGACAGTGGCGCCCGCGCCCCCGTCCAAAACATTTTCAGTCAGATTTTAACTCTGGGTACGCATTTGCATTCTTGTCTTGTCCTTGTGTTTACAGCTTTCCATCATTTAATTTCAATTCTGTAATCTTGTTATTAGTTCATACTTGCACTTTGGGGTTAGGGATTGAACTTGCATCATTTCATCTTTCAATTACAACAAAGGAATAGAAATCCTAATAGGTAGCCCGTGGCTCTCTCTTCCACAAGAAGAAGTAGCCAATTGTGTGATACCTCTAGGCTCTTTCGTATTCCACAAGTGTGTGGTTGAAAGTGAGATTAGGGCATGTTTGCTTAGTGTCACTTTTTCTCCCACACATTTTGGTGAACCCGATGTGAACTCCAATCTTCTCTAATTCTGATTTATGTTTTCAAATTTGAGTGTTTTCAAATTCAAATTTGTATTTACAAGTTTTAATTTCTTGCAAGATTTAAAAATTTAGAGGAAATTTTTGCTAAAACCCTAATTTTTCAATTCAAAGTTGAACTTGTGGATAGCTTAATTGGGATCAATAATTTTAAATCTGATTTAGGAACTCATTTGAATCATAAATTTTATCTACATTCTAAGTTCTTGCATTGAACATTTCCTTCTATTTTGCATGTGTTATCATTTGAAAGAGGAAAATTGTTGTCATGATGCATTCATTTCATAGATGTGATAATGGGTTAGCTTCCCTTGTTTCAATTTTTCCTTCTTCTAAAGAATCTCCCCCCATCTATAACAACGTTTTAGTGCCTAAAAGAGTTGCTACCAATCCCTTTGAGACTCTCCCATGCTCTAAGGATGAAGACTTTAAGAGTGATCTTAACAACTCTCCTAAAATGTGCCCTTCCTATTTAGCTATCCTAGAGGAAGAGAATGATATCATAAACACCTTTCTTAATGTTACTTCACCTTCCCTCCATGATGCCTCTCTAAGTGAAAAGGTATTTATGGACATTGAATTATTTTCTCCTAAAGTTGGTCCTTCCAATGGGGGCATGTTAGTGCAACAAGAGGTTATGAACACTTCTTTCAAAGATCTCCTTCCTAAGCATGAATCTTTGAAGAAATATGTTCATGTTCCTCCTAAAAAACACTCCCTTCATGAGGATCCTTTTGTGCAAGAAGATGACATTATCCCTACATTTCCTAGTGATGGCATTTCCTTTTCCAACAAAATTCCCAGTAGAGATGATGAATTAATGATAAATGCTTACCCTTCTCCTAAAGTTTGTCTTACCCATAAGCATCCCTTAGAGAAAGAAGATGAAATAATAAGCAATTTCCTTAATTCTCTCTCCCCTAAAGATCATATTGAACATATTTTGAGGAAAGAGGATGATTTTAACACATCTATTGATGCTCTCCCTCCTAAGGATGAGGAATTAATAAACAAAGTTATCTCCTCTCCCGAAATTGACAATACTTCAAACATTCCTTTGAACCACTTCACTATTTGGGATGAACCATTAGAAGAAGGTATAGATTATTCTCTACCCCTAGCCAAAGGGGATGAAATCAAGATTGAAAACTCCCTTGATAATTTCTCACCTTCCTTGAATCTCAATTATTCTCCCTCTAAAAATAAAGCATCTCCCTCTCCTCAACTTGGTTCTACTCATAAGGATACCCTAGTTCAAAGAAAGACGGTTAACATCTCTTTCAAAGATCTCCCTCTCAAAAGTGAGACTTTAGAGAGTAATGTCGATTCTTCTCCTAGAGAGTTTATTCCCCATGTAGATCCTTTGATGATAGAGGATGATATGACCTTTCCTAGTATTACTCTCCCTACTAGAACATCAATGCCTATTCCTTGTCTCTCTCCTAAAATTGATTTGATCCGTGATAAGATTTTAGTGCAAGAGAAGACCATCAACAATTCTTCCAACACTTTTTTTCATTTCTCTAAACCATCCTCAATCAATTCGATACATGTGAATGAAACACCTAACAAACCTCTCTTCACTGTCCAAGGTGCTTGTCCTTCTCAAAATTCTCAACCTTTAAATAAGCCTATCTTAGTGGTTCAAGGTGGTTATGCTAATGATTCTTTTTGCACTCCTAAGAAACCTATTATTACTATGCAGGGAGGTTATTCTTCTAAGAGCCCTTACGAGTATGCTAAGCAATTGACTAGAGAGAGTTATCATGTGGTTGCCCATACTTATAATACTAGAAACAATAGGCAACCTAATCCTCCTCCAGTTATTCCAACTTCACTTCCTCCTTCCCAACCTATTCTTCCTCAAGCTCCTCGTATTTCACAAGTTCTTGGTAAGGAATATGATCTCATAGAACAACTTAAAGCTACCCCTGCTAAGATATCCCTTTGGGATTTGATCCAAACTTCTTCCGCTCATCATGGAATGTTACAAGATGCCTTGAAAGATTTGAATGTTCCTCCACCTAATACATCTAGTAATATAGTATCTTTGGTTAACTCTGTGATGAATCCTAAAGCTCAAATTGTGTTTACTCAAGATGAGTTGCCTACTAGTGAAATTCAACATCAATATGATCCCTTGATGATTGTGGTTATCATAAATGACACTTCTATAAGACGAACATTAGTAGATAATGGCTCTGGCCTTAATGTGTGTAGCATTAATCTATTGCATAAGATGAATGTGGATACATCCCTTATTGAGCCTGACTCTCGTCCCATTCGAGGCTTTGATAATGTGGCTAAGTCTTCATTAGGTATCATCACCTTACCCATCACAGTGGGACCTGTTACTTTGCCTACTCCTATCCATGTTATGTCGGGAAATCTAACATACAACTTGTTATTAGGGAGACCTTGGATTCACAGTATGCAAGTTGTCCCCTCTACATTGCATAAACAAGTTAAATTTATTTATAACAATAAGAAATATACCTTGATAGGTGATACTAATCTTCAGGCTTGTTTGCAAACATCTACTTCCAAAGGGAGTTCTTCTAAATCTTCCTCTTCTAATGATGACTCTTTAAACAAGATACCTATGGATGAAACATCACCCTCTAATAATCAAAATTCTTTGGATGAGTTTAAAGCTCCTGAAGAAGATCCTTCTTGACTTGAGTTTACACATGAAAAGGCTTTTGATCCTAAGAAGGTTCTCACAAAAGACGATTGGGGATCTCTTGACTTTAATCCCACCTTTGTAGGTGAGTATAGGGTTCCTCCTAGAGATCTTAAAGGTAAAAAGAAGGAAGAAACTAGAGATCAATCAGTCTTACTTGAACCTATGAGCAATAATTTTGTGGCCGCCTCTCAAACTTCTTCTCCTCACACCTCTAATTCTGAAGAATTTGATTCTTTGTCTTATGAAAAACCACCTTCTCTTCCTGAAATGGCTGATCGTTATGGTCGTGGTTTTCGCATTTTTGCTAAGCATGGGTATCATGGAAATGGTTGTGGTGCTCATGAACAAGGGATAAAAGTTCCTCTAGAGACTAATTTTCACAATTATGCCTTTGGACTCGGCTATAATCCCTGCAAACATACCAAAGGATCTAAAAGACCATCTCTCAATGTGAATGCTATATTTAGTAGTGATGATGATCTCAATTCAATTAAATCATCTTCTACTTCTATCAACTCTCATTCCCCTCATAAGGAAATCTTGGTGATGAATAAATCTCTTTATGACTCCCCTCAAATTTCTAAATCCACTTATGAATCTTTATTTCCTATTCATCATAAAGTCCTTTCCTCCAAGGATAAGGCTCTAATAAATTACACTCATCCCTCTCCTAATATTTCTTGTGACTTTTCTTGTTCAATTTTTATCATTTTACAAATGTTTTTGATCTCACTTATAGTTGAGCATTTAGCATGTCATATTCAAATACCTCATTCAATCCATCATGTCTTTAAATAACATTAATGGCTATTATGTTGCTCATCATTATGTGACATTGGTAGCTCATTTACTGGGGGCTCATTGTCATTCATGATGGTACAATTTCAAGTGCAATCATATTTTTGAAGCAACATAATAGCCTAATTTTCTATGTTATCTCTTGTTTCTATGGGGACAAGAGTGATTTCATACATCTCTTCTTTTGCTTATGTCCAAATCTCTCCCTAGAAGATTGTGTAAGTCCTTCTCATTTAGGCAATGATCTTTCCTTATTTTTATCTAAGGATCCACTTTTTCCTATTCCATGGATGGTGTGAACTTTATTATTTGATGTTATTCCTTGTATGCATTTGTTGTTGTTGGTTCAAGGATTCTCTCTTACAAGAGGTGTAAGTCCTTGACTACAACCTCTTTTGCACTTGGTAAAATACATCCATAATGAATTCACTCTCCCGATTGGGTTAAAAAGAGCATCATCCTTCATTAAGAATCACTTTCACCTCGCAAAAGAAGGAAGTATTGCATTCTTATTCTCTTCTTTGTCTTATTCTAGAAGATGTTATATTTGTCTAAGGCAATTCCTCTCGGGGATAGGTGTCTTTTGTACAAAGATCTCTTCTCCTCTAAGGATCTCCTTTACACATACTACAAGATATCCCTTTTTCAACTATCTTATCCTTGCTTAAAGAGTGCAAAACTCTCTTGCTTGGATCTATGACATTGTTGCATTTTTGGGGTATCTTCTTTTGTGATGAAGGTAGGTATCCTTGACATAAACATTACACTTTTTGAGCAATGGGTCATTCTCGAAACCAGAGCATAGACTCTTAGAGCGAGATGTCACGCTTTTGTACTATACATATACAGGTTGTAGCATACATGGGCATAGACTCCTATGAGGTGCTTCTAACCTCCCTTACACACACATGCACGAGGTTGAGTGGAACTAGCGGCATAAGGCTAGACTTTCTCACTCTCCTCCCTTACATGGATCACCTAGACAGACTCTGGGGGCTAGTTTTCCATGTCCTTTTTCCCATGGATCACCTAGACAAGATCTAGGGGCGAGAAGTCCATGTTTACATCCTTCATCTTGTGTTAGAGAACTCTCAAATCCTCATACTCTTTGTTGTGTTGGAATTGAGATGTAGTCCTCTTTCTTACCAAATGATTCTCCATTAGTTTTTGATCTCATATCAAATCTTCTTGTGAGCATTTGTCATCAATTTTCTTTAACAATTTGAAGTGGTAAACATGATACCCTGTTTCAACTCACTAAAATTAGCAAGCTGAAACAGGGGGGGGCATATAGCTACCCTCGAATTTTCATCACCTTCCTTAGTAAGCATTAGGTGATTTTGTGATCTAACGTGTGTTTTGTAGGGTACGGTTCCTAACTGTGTACTGCAGATACCGCTGGGGGCTTCGTTCGACAGACTTATGGATATATCCTTTTTCAAATAATGTTTACTTTTCTATACTTTAGCTTGCATATGCACGTAGTGTTCATATGACCACTAAAGTGGGGGCTAAATGTAGCGTCGAAAATTGTACGCACTTGCTAGGGTGGTACAATTTCACACCTAGTTTAGCACCCGCCTTGGCGCATTTTGTATTTTGCATTGTATTTCCCCTTTAGCACTTAATTAATTAAATTAATTAGGTCTAAGGTTCTATTTCATCATCTTCCACATCATAAAGTTGGGCCCTTTCATTAAAGTGTGCCCCTTTCAATTTATTCCTCCAATACATCATTTAATCAAAAACCCTAATTAGGTCCTATTTTGAACTTCGGGGCTTGATTTCAGGGGTCAAAACATCTCGAAATCAGCTGTAACTTCGGGATTCTCTCTAAAATCATCATATCTGACAGTCCTGAAAATTTGGTGAAAAGTTGTTGGGACCATGGCGCCCGGAGTGCAACATGGTCCCGGACATTTTTCCCGAAATTTTAGGAGCGCGATCCAATCATAAAATAAAGCTTCACCCCAAGAAATTGGTGGGAGATTCAATCTCTAGGTCGGCCAAAAGACGAAATTATGACCTAGGGTTTCATACATAAGAGCTCTCTTTCTTCATTTGAAAGGATCCAGATTTTGGCTTTGAGGGACCTTCTAGGCAGAAAAAGAGCAGATCTTTGAAGACTTCAACAACATTCAACATCCTTCTATCAAGCATTTATCAATTTCATTCATCCATTTAGGGCTTGGAAGACATTGAAGAACAATAGGAGATTACTGACTGAAGATTGGCTTGTACTCCTCCCTTGAGGGTTGGGTATGATTTCATGTTGTTTTCATGCCTTTGCATAAGCTTCAACATATCCTTTATTCATGCTTTAGATCACTTTGCATCTTGATTTAGAGCATTTACATTATCATTTACAAGCAATTAGGGTTTACTTTCTAGGTTGCTCTAGTTTGCTTTCTTGCATTTAAGGACCTTGCACACACACTAGGTCTGCACACACAATACATTTTACAATACAACTTGGCTATTCGTGGAGGTGGAAATCACCGAAGTGGGGGTTTGACTAAGGCAAAACCCTATATATCCGCCCAAACACCTTTTCAGATATAAGTGCAGGTTTTAGGACTCGGACGACGCCGCAAGTTGCAGATCCGAAAGAAGCAGACTGAGACAGAACAACACACCAAATTCCAGCCCAGAAAGCTAGGATAGGGGCATGGGGTGCCCTGGTCCTGCCAGGACAGGGGCTCTGGGCGCCCTGGTCCTTCTGGCAGACAGCAAGTTTCAGCATTTTGACAGCTTTTCAGGTTGCAAAACAGCAGTTTTCGGAGCAGTTTCAGGGGTAGAATCAGGACAGTGGTGCCCGCACCCCCGTCCAGAACATTTTCAGTCAGATTTTAACTCCGGGTACGCATTTGCATTCTTGTCTTGTCCTTGTGTTTACAACTTTCCATCATTTAAGTTCAATTCTGTAATCTTGTTATTAGTTCATACTTGCACTTTGGGGTTAGGGATTGAACTTGCATCATTTCATCTTTCAATTACAACAAAGGAATAGAAATCCTAATAGGTAGCCCGTGGCTCTCTCTTCCACAAGAAGAAGTAGCCAATTGTGTGATACCTCTAGGCTCTTTCGTATTCCACAAGTGTGTGGTTGAAAGTGAGATTAGGGCATGTTTGCTTAGTGTCACTTTTTCTCCCACACAGAAAGTAGAGAGACTTATGATTCCTACAAAACCTATTGAGTCTATGGAATCAAACAAAATGGTATCATATAATGCATTGTCTCAAGTTATTGATGGTGTTATGATAAAAGGTGATTTATCCAATTAGATTGATTGTAAAATTGAGGATTTAGGATCACTATCAATTTATTCTCAATTGAAATATTTATATGATAAAAGCCAAAAAATCAAACCCGAGTTCATTAGGGTTTTCACAATGTGGCATATTTTCTTGAATATTTTGAATAATAACATCTTAGGATAATTCTTAGTCATGTGCATGGAGAAAATATGTATCTTGACAGGTCGCACACAATCACGAAGGAAGCAATTCATGTAGGGACTGGTTTTTGGCAAACCGGTGAAGTTCCAAAGCCGAGGAAAATTTTAAAAGAGATTGTGATTTCACTAACTCAGACCATCTTTGATGGTCGTGCATTTTCAGTCAACAATATTAAAGACCTAGAAGTTAGACTTGCAACTATGGTCATTGGTTATAGGATATTTTATTCCAACAGGATGAACAATGTGCCATTTGTTGTTGTGCATGCAGCTTACAATATGATTGCTGAGAATGCAGATAATGACCTATGCAAGGCTATAAGGAGCCAATTGATATTGAACTTGTAATCAATTAAGAAAGACAACAGTCAAAAGTTCAAATATGGTCAACTATTGATTGGTCTATTATTTTATTTTCAGAATTTCCTCTCGATAATTGGGGACATTCAATGGTAAAAGGACATACCGGTAACATCTCAGATCAAGAACAACATTAAGCTTGTAAAGAACACATTTTCTGTTATTGTAAAAATATATTTTAATGAGTTCCAAAAGAAGATGAGCATGAGGTTGAGGATACCTGAAGATGTGGTGAAACACTTTGCAAAAGACATCTATTTCATAGTTACCACATACTTTTGTCTTATAGAGGTCGTAGAACCTAGGGACGATGAGATGGAAGAAATGAGTTATGAAGTCAACTATGACTTATTAATCAGATATGCCAACAACCTTTTGGCATCTCCCAAGGATAAGAAGAAGAAAAGACTAGGAACATATGAGGAAATAAATGCACCTATTGAACGTAGTATTGTCAAAGAGAAGAAGAAGAAGAAGAAGAAGAAGAAGAAAGTTGAGCAAGTACCTTCAGTGACCACCGCTACAAGGGTGACAAGAAGTGTTCAAGTTAAAAAGGAATAGGCACCCAAAGTGTATGTTATGAAGCAAACTGCAACAAAGAAGAGAGGTAGGCAACTTATTCTTCAAGCAGAATCTGAGGATACTGACACTGAAGAAGAACCCAAGAAAATGAAAGCAACTGGTAAGAAAGCCAAACCAGTAGAATAAGGTTTAAAGCCAAGTATTCCTATTAATGTTTTATCTCACAAGCCTATGAATGGTTTTGAGAAGACATTGAAAACATTAGGGAGGAATAGGTTTGATAATGTGAAAAGATGTTTCGATTCATTTGATGATGATTAGAAGCGACAAATTGTTCAAGAGATAATCAACCACTTGTGTCAATACAATCGGTTGCCTCGGGATATTGAAAAATATTTTTATGATTCTTTGTATTCTATTCTTGAAAATAAGTGGAAAATGGTTGTTGACCAAGATCAAGAAATTATTGATAGTGTTTGCATTCAATATTTTCTTGAATTTTTTAGAGATGAATTATTAGCATTGCCTGATAATTTCAAAGGACAATTTCATTATAAGGCAAGAAGATTGAAGCTATTGAATGGGAAGGCTCAATCTATTGAAGTTGAAACTCATCAGATAGCTTGAAATATTCAAAGGATGCATGAGAAAATGAAGTCTCATAATGATGACCAAAGAGAGACTAGAGATCGACCAGAGCTAGATGAAGAAGATATTATTCCACCAGATATTGTCTATCCTATTAAGCATAAGGATGATACTACTTCTCTACCAGTTATATTTGTAGATGATATTGATGAAATCCAGGACACTATTGATACAACTGGTAATATCATTGCACTAGTTATGGAACCTTTATAGCAACCAATCATTACTATTACACAGGAAGCAGTTGATGCATCGATCATTGAACCTAGTGTGGATATTCAACCGCCACTAGAAAAAGAACACCAAGTGGAAAATCAATTGCCACTAGTTACAACAGATATACACAAGAAATAAACAAAGGCATAAATAGAGAAAGAGGAACCTAAGAAAGAGGTTGAAGTGAAGGAAAATGAACGGAAAAATGAGGAAGTGAAAGAGAAAATAGAGGAGAAGATAATAGAGAAAATAAATGAAAAGGAAAAAGCAAAGGTAAAGCAGCAAATTGATGATGAAGATGACTCAATAGGCATTCAAGGGCCTATAGATGTAGATAATATGAGTGCATCTAAACTCATGGACATTGCAATAGTGATACAATCTAGAGCTCATAAGAAAATATTAAAAGAGCAGAGGAATTAAGCAGAAACAATTCAAACTGCCGTTGAGATTCTGTCAAGTCTTCTACTGAAAACTAACATTGGAAATTTGTCAACTCTCATCTACAAGCTTGGCTAGTTGGTTGTTGATGCTTCTAACCAACTGAATTCCCTTGAAGACACTTCTCAGACTTTAGCTAAGAAGAATTACATAAAGAAGAGAGGATAGAAAATAATGGAAGATATTGATACAAGGAAGATTGCCTTATCGTTGAATAAAGATCTTTTGAAGACTGCTATTGAAACTAGAGGAAGGATACTAGCCTATACATCTAACATTTCATTTTTCTATATGGATTTGATTAAGAGGCATGAAGAGATAGAATTGGAACTGGATAGGATATGTACTACCTACATACCTTTATAGGATTCAACCTTAGCATTTGGCAAATCAGTTGATGATTTGCAAAACTAGTTAGATGTCTATGATTACAAATAGGCTAAGAGACTCCAATCCTTGAAAGAGATAAAGAACTAGTTAAGACCTAAAGTGGACATCTTACAATGGGCATACAAGGATGCAAAAGCAGTTTTGGCAACTCCAGAGATGAGCATAGTGGATGCAATGGAAGAATTCACTGCACAGGTTATGACAACCATTGAAATCACTCAAACATTATTGGAAACATGGGAAAATGGTTTTACTCAGATGGATATTACTTTCAATGACATTTTCTAAAAAATTGTAGTGAACACTCCTTGAAAAGACTTATAATTTTGTATATGTAGTTTTTGATGCAAATTTTGATATGATATATATGTATTTTACTTTTCAATTTGGCATTGTTGTCAAAGGAGGAGTACAAATATGTATGTGTTGTAAAAATTTTGTATGTATTGTTAAGGGGGATTAGAAATATGTTTGTACAATTTTTGTAAGCACACTTAGTTGTAAAGTTGTAAAATTTTCTAAGTGTTGCCATCAATGCCAAAGGGGGAGATTGCTGGCTTGATGATGATTTTTGTAATGGATGACTTCATGTGTTGTCATCGATGGCACATGTATACACACACATATGTTCACATTGTCTTAGTCATCTTAGTTAAGACAAACTGATATATGTAGAGAACCGGTATACGCAGGAATGGCATGATACCAGCTACGAGATTCAATGAAGATCTACAAAGAAGAAAATGGAGGAAAAATGATCTATAAGTTGGAAGAGGTTAACTCTTAACTGGCATCAGTGTTCCAACTAGTTTCACTGATTGTGTGATGAGTTATCTCTAACCAATAGATTTGGTGGCAATCTATGATGTGTTATGTTAGATTTTCTAGATACACAACACCTAGGAAATTGTGATATGATTCTTGAGCCAACATGAAATCTAATGTCTATATAATGACATTATGATGAATTATTTTTATGATGCAAGATAGAAGTGTTAAGTTGTTGTGATTTACTGAAGGTGTAGCAGAGTATGTCGGTGATGCAGTTTTGAGTGAATAGAAGAGGATATATTCAAGCAAGTTGTGCTACTTCTAGATCACACCACCCGTTGTTCTCTAATCACTACAATAGTCAAATCCCCTAACCAGGTAAGCTCTAACAAGATTCATTGTACAAATCCTCCAACTAGGTGATCCATTAGTTTGTGTTTAAAATCCTCTACCGAGGTTACTTCTAACAGGGTACTACCTTTAATGGGGTATAGCTCCTAAAAGGGTTTTCAGATCTTTAACAAGATTTGCTCCTAGTAGAGCACTTTATAGACCTTAACCGATCAGTTACCTATTATTGCAGATAGTTAACTTGTGAGTCCCATCTCACTGTGGTTTTTCCCAGTTGGTTTTTCCATGTATAAACACTTGAGTTATGGTGGATGTTTTACTTGTTGTGGATGCTTAATATCATTTTGGATTGCATGCATAGTATTAAGTACACTGGTTAACTATCTTTATTGGTCTGTGTTTCAAGTGGTATTGTTTTTGTTGTCACTGATTCAGCCCCCCCTCTCAGTGCTTTATAATTCTATCAGGAGCCTACAAATTTAGGAAGGCCAACAACCTAGAGCCCACTACTCATCACAAAAGGATCCTCACTGACTACTGAAAACATCAGACTACAATCTGGAATGAAGACTAAACTACTAGAATAGCATCTCCTATGCCTGAGTATAGTTTTGGTTAAGCTCAATATCTAAAGTCTTAAACCTCTTACACAAACCAAACTCTATCACCAATGATTGACCAAAACATCTGTATATGATCACAACCTTATTTGCACACAGATAATTACATATCCATTCATCCATGCTCTACAAAGAGATCTTACATCATATTTATACAAACCTGGGACCTAAACAATTAGGTCGGCCACCTAAAAGCTAATACAATAAATTCATCACATAAACCTGCAAACCAATGATAATCCAAGTCAGCCTAAGACCATAACAACATTAACCAAACATTAAATCCAATCAGTAACGCATCAGGAGCATCCACCAACACATTACATAAATCGGTCCATAACCTAACAAAATAGCATTAAGAACGGACCTAAAATAGATCGCCATAAACCAAATGCAACATAGCCGATCAACTGGAACACAAACATGATAACCATCAGCATCCTAAAAAACCTTCTAGAAGCTGCACCAACACCACTTATTGGATTCATCAAAAGATCTTCAACAAAGATCTAGCAGTAGAACCCTTATTGGTAACCAAAAGGCTTACTAGAACATATGATAGCTTTTGGATCACAAAATGCCAAACCAACTGAATGTGAGACACATCTGAATGACATGAATGAGAAAACCAAACCAATTCCACCAATCAGAACATACCAGAGACAAATCTCCTGATCATCGTCAAAATCCAACCACTCTACTGGAACCCAGTAGACAACTAAACAAGCTAGTGTTGACATCAATGCAACACATAATCAATTCCTCTAAATTTCTAACAATCTCCCCCTTTGGCATTGATGGAAACACTATATGTGGAAAACATCCAAATGCCAAGAAGTACCAAACAAGTCTCCCTCAATGGAAGACATCCAACAATCTCCCACAAATGATATATCAATGAAGTTCTGAAATAATTATCTTTGTACCAATTAACCATCCATAGTCCTTAATCAAACTCCCCTAGTGGGATACAACCAATTTGAAATTTTGTTCATCCCCCTTTGACTGATATCCCTATTAAGCTCTGTTTATCATATGTATACCTCTCCCGCTTTGACATCAATGCCATAAATCTGACATAAAAATAAAAATAAAATCATAAAACCTCTGAACCACATAGCTGACTACTCCCCCTAAGTAGTAGCACCAACTCGTCAATCCATAATTAATGATAATTCTAATAATGCATACCGGACTGATGCCAATTAGCATCACTTAAGTCTCAACTGGAGGGGCAGAGATCCTCGATCTGTTTCTAAAGTACTCAAATGATTCCTTATACCAATCTGACTTCATTTGCTTCCACCTTTTCCTTCAAAAAGTTATACTTAATTGACATATGCTTTGTCTTAGATTGAAATACTGGATTCTTTGATATGTCAATAGCAGAAGAGTTATCATAGTGAATAACTACCGGTTCATTACAATCTACCCATATATCCTTCAACATTTGCTTCATCCACATAACTTGTGTATAGCTAATAGCAGCAGTAACATACTCAACTTCAACAATAGATAAGGAAGTACATGACTTTTATTGCTGATCCATGAAACAAGTTTCTTTCCAAGAAAGAAAACTTCACCGAATGTGCTTTTATGGTCATCTATATCTCCAACACAATCCACATTTGTATATGCACATAGTGTAAAGTCATCATAAACCATAAATCATGCCTGAAAATCCTAGAAAAGATTTGAAAATCCTTGCTACCAGAGCAAGGATTTAACATAATCAATTCCTTCCTTTTGAAAATATCCTTTGCAAACCATTCTAGCCTTGATCTTCACAACTTGACCATCTCCATTCAATTTAATTCCTAAGAACCCATGTGGTTCCAATAACATTCTATCTGATCCAATTCCTCTTCCATAGCTTTCATCCAACATTTATCCTTACATGCCTCAACTACTGATGTCAGTTCAATTAAAGAAATTAAGCATACCTCATTAGCTAGCAACCTTCTCCTTGTCTAATTATCTAATCTTCAGTTACTATTGAATTTTGTGATACTTCCAGGGTAACTGGTCTAATATTCTATTTTGGTACAAGTGCTATCGGTTCAACTATGACCATTTCCACCTCCGGTTCTCTCTCATTAGGTCTTATTTGACCTCTATACTACTCATCCACCTTGACATTAACACTCTCCACAATTTTCTACAATTTTTATGACATCTATATTCTTTGCTTTCATTTGAATAACCAAGAAATATTCCTTCATCATATCTAGGATCAAAATTTCCAATTCACTACCAAAGATTCTGAAGTACTTAACTGTAGATGTATAACCAAACCATAAAGCGTAATGTGACTTACCAGTAAACCAAACCAGATCCAAGATCTAACAAATCTTCACCGATTAACCTTCAAATTGACTTCTCCAAAATCTTAAGTAGATCTTGCATTTCCCCTGGTACTGGTCTGAAACAGGCTTTCAGACCACTACTAGGGGCAATGCAAGATCTCTCATCAATTTTCCTCCCCCAAGGTGAATGCCTTAGTTACCGGATGAGTTTCCTATAGGTGCAGGAATATTTTTCTCTACTGATTGACTAACTGGGGTATATGCTTCAGCCAAATGAACATCTAGGGTATTTGATTCTATCAGTTGATCCTCAGACTTCATAACCCACTTCTTCTCATGCTCCTTTTGAATATCATCAACCTTCTACTTTTCCTTCTGATTAGATTTATCACTTCCTGCCAGTAGGTTCTTGCTTCTGCAAAATTTAGCAACATGTCCTAGTTTGTTGCATGCATAACAAGTGACATTAATCTTTTGAATTGTCTTACTGTAACCTTAATCATTATTCAACCTACATTGATTATCCATATGTCCAAACTTTCCACATGCATGACATTTACATTCATTCTACAATTTGTTGTCCTATGACCAAAATTCTTGCAATTGAAACATTGACCAGTACCTGAATTATTATTTTGATTGACTCTATTTCTGCATTGACTTTCCATATGATCAAACTTATTGCAAACAAATAATCTACCATTAAATTTATGTGCATTGGGTTTCCTTATCAATGACCTCTGATTCCAGTTGTCTAGTGGATTCACTTGAATGTTCTTCTGACCAGATGTGTCATCTTGATTTGTAGTACTAGAGCATTCTCCATGCTCAAATCGAAGACCTATAGTGTCTTCACTGTCCCTCTGATTCTTCAATAACTCATCAAGCTTAGAAAAAATAACCTTGAACTTATATTTGTATTCATTTGCAGCATCCAGATCAACTATTGGGATTGTTACCATTCTTTCCAACTCTTTCTCATTGTTCTGTGATTGTACCAATTCAATTCTCAACACATCATTCTCATGCACTCATCAGATCTATCTTTCAAAGATATAGCAAGATTTTCTTCATTATTCTTCTGATCTTCAATCTCCTTGGACATCCTCATAGTTAGGGCTTGCATTTCATTCTTCATGACATTACTCTCCTGACATAGTTCCTTAAGGGTATTCTTTTCTCCATCATCCATATTTTGTAATTGATTACAAAGTTCCTTCTTTTTAGTTTGTGCATATGACAACCTCTCTTGCAGAGTAAAGATGAATTCCTTCACAGATCTTAGCCCATCTTGCAATTTCATGTTCCTCAACCTTTCAGCTTCATAGTCTTCAATTGCTACTTGAAGTTTCTTCCTCAAACTTATCTCCATAGATTCCATATACAGGATCTTCCTCAAGCTGTTAGACTTACTTCAAGGCACCAAGCTCTGATACCAATTGTTGGGATCCAAGAACACTAAGAGGGGGCGGGGGTGAATCAATGTTCTACCAAAATGATGAATTTTAACCTTATTAACAAAACAACTCAGCAACTGATAAACACAAAAGAAGATAACAAGAAGTAACAATGCAACCACAAAGATTAACACCATAACACCACATATTTATACGTGGAAAACCTCATTGACGAAAAATTATGCTAAGATTGGAGACCCCCAATATCCAATCTTGTCCAAAACTATGATGAATATGCTAAAAACATAGGCATGAATATCCACATCCTTCAATTCAGTCAGAATAGATTGTTCCATAGCCTTCAGGCAATCTACTTTATCATTCAACATGATGTCCATCTGGGGGGGAATTAGATTCCATAGTTCACCAACTCTTCTCAAAATTCTATCCTTCTCTATATTTAGGCTCAAGATTTGATTGTTGAGAGCCATTACCTACCCTTCAATACTTTTGGTTAGGGCTACATTAGAGTCAAAAGACTGTGAAATACCAGCTAGCTTACTCTGGAAAATACTTATTTGTTTGTCTATGTCAGCTATGAACTTTGGTAAAATTAGACAAGACATATATATTACCACCTTCTGCTAGTGCAATAGAGATTGTCTACAAACCTTTATTCAATCTTGCTCTATCATCCTCTGTCATTTTTTAGAATGTTTGCATACAAAACTTTTTATATCTATCTAGTACCCGCTTGGTGGTGGTCTTCTCCAAGGATTCAAAATTGGTGTTTATATAACTTATCAACTAAAATAATTTTCCAGAGGGGTTAGAGTTAGGATCAAGTGTTGTATCCGACACTATTTTTCTACAAAACATCAACAAAAATCTGAATAAGCTTTTTCTCTTCATTTTATGATTTGACCAGATCTTGAGTGGCCTTATCTTGTACTGCTGCTGCAAGCATCAACTTCTTAGCTTATGACATGTGTCCAATATCAAGGGGGCAATCAAGACTCATTGAGATTTGAGGTAGGTTTCTTGTTTATTTGACTGGAGGAGTGTCAATTGTCAGAGCATCAATAAATCTCTTCCCTTTATCTACCTCATAACCCTGCACCTTTGACTTCTCTGGTTCCTTTTCCTCAGCATCATTCCCTTTATCCTATGCACCAGTATTACCACTTGGTGTAGTCTCATCCTTTGAGATCTTAGGGACTTCTTCAATATTTTCTACCACTAGAGGATTCACACTGATCTCAGCATCAAGGGTTACATGGCCTTTCTCTCTTTGAAACCTCAACCACTAAAGACATATTAATAGAAGGTGATGCCATTCTAAGAAATTTAAGGTTCAAAATAAGCCTTTGAAAATAACTTTTGTTCCTAACAGATGCACAATAGCTTCTATTAGATCACCTCAAATGTTTTGATCTCCTTGGAAACTGGTTTGCCTAGATCTTTTTTCTTCTTCTCTTTGCTCGCAATGTGAGAAATGATTCACATTAGCCCTTTTTGACCTTGCAAACCCTAATTTCAAGTTAACATAAATGCACTAATAAGGTTCAACTAGATGCATTATGTAGCATCAATCAGCTCATTAGATGATCTAAAGATCTAGTTAATCATCTTCAAGCATCTGCAATCTGCCATGATCGATCACAGATCTCTCAAGGGGGTTCTACAATATTTTTCATGAAGATGCCACCCCCTAAGGTCAAATGCCTTAGTTACTAGATGAAGCTCCTGCACCGAATTAAGGTGCAGATCCATTGTCTACCTTGGATTCATCTTTTCTGACCCACATCTTCTCATGCTTGTCTCTAATCTCCTCTACCTTTGCCTTTCCTTTATCATCAGTTTTTTTCTTTTTGTTGCACACAAGATGCCACTAAGAGGGGAGGGTGAATCAATGGTTTCCAAAACTCTTAACCATTTATTCCAAAGAGTGAGTACCGGTTAGCAATGAAAACACTAAGTAAACCTATCAATGAGATAAAGAAAGACATCATAATGCAACCACACAAAAGGCACATCACATGATATCGTTATATACAAGAAAACCCCAAGAAGGGAAAAACCTCGGTGAGAAAAGTTGTTGGAGTCTACTACTCCAATTCAGCCTCACAATGAAACATTAGTTACAACATTTAGGGTACCAACCCAAGGAGCACCACCCCTACTTTAGGGCACCAACCCAAGGAGCACTAAACCCTACTTTATGGAACCAACCCAAGGAGCACCAACCTCTACTGATTTATGGGCACCAACCCGAAGGAGCACCAACCCCTGCATTGAGCTCCAACTCAGTGACAACAATACATTATATCAAAATAATACAATAGTTGTACCCTAATTACAAATGGGTTTTGTAACCTCTGCAAGTAGTCTCTCTCTACCACTTTCTCTCCTACTCATCTATACTGGTAGTATTCTATGTCTTCCACTCTACCTCGTCTCTACTAATTCACACTCCCCTACCTCCCTGGTTCACTCCTATCACCTATCACACTACCTCCTCCCTTTTTAATCTCTTCTTACTCTCTTCCTCTCTCTTCTTAGCTTGTTGATACTACCTTATTGGTTCAGGCTCTACCAATTGTCTACCTTTTCACCTAGTTATTGGTTACTTCCACAGTACCGGTTAAACCCTACTCAATCCTTGCCTGCTGCTACTTCTTTCTTGTTGGTTCTAACTTTAATGTTTGTCTTGACTAATGCACTTCTTGTAGCTTACCAGAATCTTAGACCTTTATTGATTAGTTCCCTGCTAAGCCTTCTTACCGGTTGTACTTCCAAATTCTCAGTTAGATCGACTCTTTTCTTTCAACTGACATCACACCTTCTAGTAGGACCAATCTATTCGGTCTTCTACCTGCATACTTATAGCTAAGCTTTCTTGCCAAAATGTAACTTCAAACTATTAGCATGCTAGGGTTTCGTACACTGATCATGAGGAGTATCAAATTAAATCAGATCTCATTCTACACGAATATTGACAACCTGCAAGAAATTGGGCATTTTCACCATATTTCCTTTCTTCCAAAGCACATTTTCTATACTTAGCAAACATAGACAGTTCGTCGGCTTGGCACTTGGTCAATCACCATAAATGGTTTGGTGGTTTGCATCACCAACTATGCTCTATATACCTAGACACTCTATATCAATCGATGCATCCCATTGATCACCTTTTTTCAACCTTCCTCGAGCCACACACCTCTACAACACATCCTTTGATTTATGGGGTCTACATTTAATATCAACCAACTCAATAATAACCTCGTTGGTGCACACTCCATCTACTACTTCATGCATGTTCACCACCTAGAGTCCATGTGTCCACACTGTTGTATTCAAAATCTGATTCACTTCAACATCCTTATAATAAAATGATTAAACTCTATGCAGGAGAGATGTTAGGGGGAAGGAAACTCTTAGGACAACATATGACAAGGTTTGATTTAACCTTCTACACTTCAGACATACTCAGAGTCTAGGCGGGTATACCTTTGTGAACTAAATTCACACTTTCAAAAGATAAATCCACAGCAAACCAGTCCAGAAAACCAGTGGATCTAATCACCTTGAAACTGACTGAAACAAAGGAATGAAAATTATACTAATATTCAGTATTTTGATCTACAAAACATGCAATATACAACCTTGATCTATACCAGTGCCTTATCCAAGGTCATAGAGTCATCAAAATTCAAACAATACTCCCCAAATAGAAGATCTCTACACATCCCATTGGCTTGGCTTCTGTTAATCCCTATATATGCCTGACATACATGAGAATTTATGCACACCAAATCAAACTATTTTCATCAAGATTCAAGATGTTTCATAAGTAATTTACCGGTTAGAAGTGATCCCCGCATATTTAATTTCCCTCCTAAAGAGAAAAGATAGCAAACACATCTACTGAAAGTTGCCTTACAACACCTATTCAAACAAAATAATCCCTACATTATTTAGTATGAAACAGTAAATAATTGCAAACAGATTTGAAGATGACACAAAAGCTTTACTCAAAACCGATGGTCTGTATATTGATATTATCTTCAAGAAAGTATTACAAAAACTTTTGAATATTCTCCATTAAACTTAGAAAAGCTCAGATAAATTTTTGCAACGTTTTCTTACAATTCTTTTGTGATCTCTTTTTTACTAGTCCTGGTATCCATTTATAACAATATGGATGCACAAAGCTTCGGACTTTCCTAGCAGAATTTGTTACAATCATTGCTTCTTAAGAAGAAGTTACAAAACCTTTTGCAAAAATGGTTACAAGTCCTTTTCGACCTTTTCAGCTTCTTCAACTTGCTGTCTAGTTGCAACCTCTTCTAACTATTCAGGAGCACCCTTTAACTTCTCTACATCCTGGATGGCATATTTCATTGTCCATTCATTGTACACATCATCAGTTGGCCACGTGAAATCAATCACTTTTGTCTTAGCCTTGGTCAACCTTTTCCAGGAATTTCTCATTTTGTTGACCTCTGAATTGAGAAAACCATAATGAGACTTGATTTTCTCTATCTCCTGAATCGTCACAACAAAGAAGGAAGCATCATCTAGACCAATAATGCCTTTAATCTTGGCTAACAATTTGCCCTCTAAATCCTTAAGCCACACTTGTTTGTCCATCAGTTGATCTGGGCTAGCAAAAACTCCTGGGAGCAACTCAAAAACCTAATCAGTATATTCCTTTTTGTACAAGTTAATTTTCCTATCAGCATTATCCACCCCTTCTGCTCATTTCACTAGATCCTTGGTGGTATCACAAGTGGATTTGATGATAGGATTGGCCCCTGTCTCATCATAAGAGGCACAAATAGACTCCAAATCCTACTCTCTAGGCCTCCATTTGTCAAAAATAGGTGTCAAAATGGCTTTATCTCCATTGAGCTCATTCCTCATTTCCAAAATCTTGCTTATATTACTATATAGCAATGAGACACTCATTGTATCTGCAAAACTTTAAATAGTATCCCTTACTCTCTCCTCATATTTCTTTGCATACAAGGCCTGAGCCTGTTTTAAATTCTCTAGCTCTTCTACAGTAATCTCAACCATTTGAGAGCTGGAAGGTGCTAGAGATGTTCGGAACTCAATGATGGGGCTAGTACGTGGAGGTGTTGCAGAGGAAGAGGAGAACATCAGTGTTGAAGACTCACCTTGATGGTACTATCCTGTCAACTAGCTTTGCAACTTAGCAATGATGCTATCTCTACCTCTTACCTCTTCCTTAAAACTGTTATAGGCCTTCAGAATTGTCTCCAACATGACTTGGAGGTCTGCTTTTTCCTTGGCCTCCTTTTCTACTACTGCAACACAAAATTTTGTAGTTTCTAGCACAGTACTAGTAGCTTCTACCACCCCTGTGTTCTGCACTCTCTTCGCTATCATTCCACCAAGGTAGCTTGACCCTGGGGTATCTTCCCTTCTCTTACTCTAATCTCTCTTGAGAAACCACATGACTAGTGCAGCATTATCCTTGCTGAAAGTGATTCCCTCCATGGGCTTGGTTTCTTTCCTTACTGCCTCCAGAACCAGGGCATCTGCTATGTCCCACTCAGGGAGAATGAGCACTCCAGCTTGTGCCACCATATCTCTTCCTTGCTCAGGAGTGATGGTCTTAAATTCTTCCATCATTTCTTGTTTTATTTCCTCCTCCACTAGGGCTGGATCTTTGTTAGCCTCCTCACCTTTTTTCTTCTTACATCTTGCATTGTACTTATCTATATTTTGTTTCCATACAAACTGCATAAATGCTCCTGATGAGACAAAATTGTTGTCAGCAAGGAAGTATCACTAGCCTGCTTTATGTCAGGATCCCACTTCTGGCCTTTAAGTTTAGTGGTAGTAATATTCATTTCAGCAACAAGGGGTTCTTTTGGCATACCCTCCTCTACTTCATCATATGTATAGGCAATTTCTTCTAGACTGCCTAATTGTAAAAGTTGCTCAGCTGCTGCTTGCTCATCTCCTATGTGGATAGGGGATTGGGATGGAGAGTACAAAGGTGTATCAGATGGTATTTATTTTTCTACTCTCTTCTTCTTAGGGCTCTCTTAGATTTTGATGACATCTTGTATCTTCCTCTTTCCTTTGGTGGTAGAGGGCTCCCCTGTTGTAGGCATCAGCACACTATAACTAGATTTCTTGTGCAGGGTGTAGTCACTAGGGGGGATTGCTTTGGTGGAGTCAGACCTACTTAGAATCATTCTTGCCTTTTCAGGGTTGCTTTTAATCACAACTTCCCTCTTCTCCTTCAGGGTCTGCATCACATCCTCAAAGCAAACAATTAAGAACTTTATTTTCTCCTCTAGAGGGAAAAAGCTAGACAATGGGTCATAGCTAGCATCGAACTGATGCACAAAGTCTAAGGCTTTCTTATAAGCCACCTGTTTCTCCTTCCTCATTTCTAATGAGGTCTTCAGGAAACAAAAATTGATGGGGTCTACCTCTGCACGCTGCTCTCTTTCTAAACATGGCATTAAAGAAGTCTTCTGGATTTGCACACCTAGATATTGCAGTTGACAAATGATAAGGTTTGAGAAAATCCTCAAAACAATTCCAACCTCCTTTAGTTATTACAAATTTGGTGGGCTATGGTAACCGTAGGGAAAATAGTCCCTTTACCCCTACCTGTCAGTTCTGCCTCTTGTACATTACCAATTTGTCTAAGGACTTCTGCAATTCCCACTTTGAGAGGGACCTGATAGGGCAACAAGAATGGAGTACCTCTGAAATGAAAAACTCTAAACACTATTGAGACTAGGTACAAATAAATGTCACCCCAATTGTGAACAATCTTTATGCTCTCTAAAAATTCTTTTGGTCTAATGAATTCTAAAAGAACCTTGGGGATTCTTGGGTTCTTTGAGCAGAGGAGAGTCTTGATCTTACATGTAAAATATTTATCAAACTTCAAGAAACTGGCATCCTCTCTATCCCGTGACAAGACAGTCTTTCATAGTTGTACTGGCATCTTTTCTCCTTCCTTCTCTTTGATAAGGTCTAGTCCACTAGCAAAGTAATCACCTCCTTTGAATAGAAATAAATGCATCAGGAGTGAGTGCCATCCGAAAGGCCTATCCACCTTTCCATTCTTTATTCCTACTAACCCTCCATGGCTAGCATCAGTAGTGAAAGAAGTATAATCAAATGTTACTACAAGGGAAGGATTTAAAATCTGAGCAATCATTAACAAGTAGTGATTGGGCATATTCTCTTCAGCATCTTCTCCCAAAACTTGGCAAAGTGACCAATACATTCCTTTAGCTCTAAGGGTAAACAAATTTAATGAGAAGGGCTCTTCTGTGTTGGGTCCTACAACAATCAACCCACCTATCTTCACAAAAAATTCCTTAAGAGGCCCACTCCTAAGATGACTCCTCTGTTTAGTATATACTTGAGCTAATGATTTGAAATTTATGGGTTCAAGAAAATTTGTAAACTCATTGAGCCCAAAAGCACTTCTGAACTCTTCAGTATTAATCTCAATAGAAGATTTTCCATTTATATCTCGAATGCTTCTTGTGATTGGATCATAATTAAGTGCAATTTGGGTCAATAGATCCATGTCCATAAATACCTCTGGGACTACCAACTTCCCTACATCTAATTCCTAGATACTATTTTGTGGGGCAAGAGAATTCCTCATTCCAAATATAAACCTTGAATAACCCCAACCCAGACAATCCAACCTGTGGATGTCTCAACCAGTTACCCTTATCATATAGCCCTTCTCCTATTTTCAAATGAGGAGCTCTAGGCACTAATTCTTTTGCTTTCGATGCCTGATTAGTTGACAACATCAACTGCTCAAGAAAATCATCACAAATGGCTCTCTCTAGATAATTAACTTTCTGAGAAAATTCTATCTTAGGTGCCATTTTGAAAATGTAAGAAATCAAAATACTACCCACAAATGGTTCTATGACAAATCAATATCTTATTTAAAGCACTCCACAAAGAAATTACTACATGATAGTACAAGAAAACCTATTTTTAGCTCGAGTGAATCTGCTCTGCAACTGAATTGACTTGCTCTATATCTGCTCCTCTGCAATAATTCTTTAGAAAGATACCTTCATCCGATTGATAGGAACTCATATATGGTACCCAAGCTCTTAACTGCAACATTGATTCCGCATGCTTCGGTCGTCCCTTCAGAATTGAATTCATGAGAGAATTTGTATTTTCACTCCAACAGACCATTTGATTCCTGCAATTCTTTCCTTTTCCTCTTTCGCAACTTTGCCAAGCATAACCTTTAGCCAATTTCATCTTGTGAAATAGCGCCAACCGTCTGATCAAAAGAAACCTAATCGGCCATTATACTGACTTAACAGTCTTGCCTCCACACTAGGTCCCACCTTCTTTTCACCATTTCGCAAACTTTATCTTTCGAGCACTTCTCCTTTGCTAAATAGTACCAGGTGTTAGATGGAACTCTAACTGCTTGGTGTTTAACTTTGACCGAAATCGTCAACATCTTTACTAATCGGGCCTTTACTTTGATTGCTAGTGGTTTTTCGCTATTTCGCAAAGCTTAAACATCTATCAACTTCAGGTTGCGAAATAGCTCAAAGTGTTGGATCAATTTAGAGATGACCATCCTTTAAGGGAAACCTTTATGCTTGCTTTACTTACATCACCTTTTCATTGGCTACTGGCTACCACGTGGCACTCAACCATTGGCTTTGGAAAACCCTTTGCATTTAATTCAATGTTAGCCACGTGTCTCTCCTTTATACCGCCGGTTTCACCTTGGCGGGCCCATAGCTTCTTCTAAAACCATGTGTCCATGGACACGTCATCATCTATCTGGATGAACCCTTTTTACTTTCGCTATTTCATGAAGCATATCTTTCAAGCATCTCACAACCGAGAAATAGCACCAGTCGTTGGATCAAAACAAGGTTGACCCTCTTTTAACCTTATGTTTTATTTGCCTTTGGGGATGAAAAACCTTTTTGCCATTTCGTAGGGTATAAAGCATGAGCATCTTATCCTTGTAAAATCATGTGGGCCGTCAGATCATTTTCTACTTGTTCGGTGCTTAACCATCTGAACAGACTCCGACAGACATGGGCCCTCTGACTCAACCTCGAACACCTGGCATCTATTCACTTTCAAAGTTGACATGTCAGTCTTTCATTTGCCAAGAGAAAACACTGGATTCCAATTAATTCTTACCACTTGCATCTGCCAGGTCACCTCTTATCCCACGGCATGACTCACCTCTTGGACTCACCTTTTAACTCTTAGACCCAGCTTGCTGACTATTGTAGCCTCTGCCACATGCCACCATCTTACTCACCCTCTCGACCAGCTGGACCATCTACTTGGAATGCCATGTCATTTCACAACTTCATGAAAGATAACTGTCGAGCATTTTCATCCTGCGAGATAGCGTGAACCATCAGATCGCATGGGACTTGATCACCTTTTAGTCACTTAGAAAATCCTCGCATGCAGGGTCCCACCAAACGCTTTCACCATTTCATGAAATGTATTTCACTTGCATTCAGGCTGCGAAATAATGCTAGCTATTGGATCTTGGACAAGATGAGACGTCTTTAGACCAGACCAAAATTGCCATTTAGAATGCAAAGCCTTTTCACAACTTCATGGGTTTTAAACCACGTGCAACTTCGCCTAGCAAAATAGCGAAAACCATAGATCCACTTGAGAGATGCACACCACTTATTGGGCCCGACAACATTAGGAGGAAAATACATAAGGCGTAAATTTTACGATTAATTCACACAACTGCCTAGGCAAATGACAAGGGGGGACACTTCCTACGACCCCAAGACCCATTACTTAAGTGGATAAAGTAACAAAGGAATAGAAATTAGAGGGTTTTTTATCAAACATTAAGTGATTTAAAATCAAAACCCTAAACCCTTAAGACCCAACACAAACCTAAAGCAATTGATAATGTGTCTTATTCAAAATTTCAAAATCATAGCCAATTATGGGAAAGGATAACCCATTTTTTAAATAGTGATAACAATAGCTTTTACTGGGGATGGTTGATCGCAAGATCGACACAAGAAAACTCAAAAACTCTGGAGAAATAGACCAAAACACAGACCCAAACAGAAAAATAGGAAGGAAACAAAATATGTACAAACAAAGGACCTATTGTGCATGGACATCAAGAGAAATAATGTCTCAGGAATTATCCATGCACTGGAAATTGTTGTACTTCATCATTCATATTCTTCACAAAATATGAATCCTTACCATTTATGTCATAGACCAGAAAAGGGCCAATCCATAATGGTTCAAATTTTTTATGTTTTCCCTTGTCTTGTCCTTTTGCATTCCATTGAAGAACCATGTCATCAATTTGAAACTTCCTTAATGATGTTCTTTTATCAAAAAGGTATTTGGATTGCAATTGGATCTTCTGATTTCTTTTGTGAGCTAAAGTTTTGAGCTCTTCCACCTCCACAATTTGGATCATTCGGTCTTTGATAGTTTCAAAGAACTCCATATCCTCATCTTGCAAGAACTTGTAAACTAGAAGAAGATTATTCACTAGCAATCTGACCTGAGCTCCATAGACTAGTTCAAAAGGGGACATTCGAATAGCCTTTTTAACTATTATTCTATCCGCCCACAGAGCTAACTTCAATTTATGATCCCAAGATCTTTTATTTTCTTCCAAGATTTTTTTGATGATGTTCAAAAGACTTTTATTGCTGGATTTTACTTGTCCATTCCCCTGAGGGTGATAAGGTGAAGAGTAAGACATGAGTATTCCATGACTGGTACAAAAGCCTACGAACTCTTCTAATCTGAAACACATGGCATTATCCATCACCAATTTTACAGGTACTCCAAATCTAGTTACAACATTATCCATCAAGAAATCAATGACAACCTTACTTGTAGCCCTTCTTGTAGGAATAACTTCTATTCATTTTGGGAAATAATCAGTGGCTACTATGATCCATCTATGACCTCTCCCTGACCTCTCAACAATCTCTCCAATAAAATCAATGCCCCACTGGACAAAAGGAGCTTCTACAGAGACTAGATTTAGGGGTAAGGCTCCTTCATACTTCAGCTTGGATGAGAATTTCTGACATGGGTCACATTTTTGAACATATGCATGAGTATCTTTAAATAAAGTGGGCCAATAGTATCCAGCCTGGATTATCTTACCAACAGTGGTCTTAGCAGTGTAGTGGCCTCCACATACTCCATCATGCATTTCAGTCAATACTTGTTTAGCTTGGAATTCATCCAAACACATTAGTAATTCTCCATCTCTTTTCCTCTAGAATAGATCACCCTGAATGAGCACATATTTTTTGTGACTTGAGCTTCAGAGTTCTTTTCTGATTATGTGTCATTCCTTCTGAGAATGCAGCATCTCTTAGGAATTTGACTATCTCTGAGTACCAAGGTTACCTTTCAATGCTAGTGACTAGAGTATCTCTGACTTCAACATTATGTATTTCAACATTCATAAGATTAGACTCAGTCATGAGTTTAGCCAAAACTAAACCTCTTACCAATTTGGTAATCTTTATCTCCAAGTCAAATTCTTGGATTCTATTAATCCATCTACATCTTTTTCCTATAACCTCCGACTAGGACAAAATTCACCAGATATGGCCTAAAAGCCTTGACAGATTTGACCAAAGCATAAGCTTGTTTCTCCATGGTCTCATATTTCAATTCTGCCGCTTGCAAAGACTTACTGTAGAAGGCCATGGGATGTTCATATCCCTCATTGTCCTTTTGTAACAATACTGCAGCTACTGTATGATATGAAGCAAAGGAAAATAGAGAAAAAGGCTTACTGTAATCAGGAGATTTTAGAACTGGTGCTTCCTGAATGGCCTTCTTAATTTCAGCAAAAGCCTTTGAGGCTTCTTGATCCCAATAAAATTTGGTATCCTTCTTAAGCAACTTGACAATAGGCTTCACTATCTCTGCAAAGTTTGCAATGAATCTCCTAACAAAATTAACTTTGCCTAGAAAAGATTGAATACCTTTTACATTCTTAGGTTCAGACACCTTATTTATTGCTTCAATTCTTTCAAGGTCTATCCTTACTCCTTCCTTGGAAACAATGTGTCCCAATAGTTTTCCTTTTGTGACTCCAAAATGGCATTTCTTGGGATTTAGTGACACACCAAATTCCAAAGCTTTATTGAACACCTTTTCCAAATGTCCACAATGATCATCAGCCCTTTTGGAGAAATAGGTTAAATCATCCTGATAAAGCACCATGATGATATTAATGAATTCTTTGAAGGCTCATGGCTCTCTAAAATGTAGCTCCAGCATTTTTCAATCTGAATGCCATTCTCATGTAGACATATGTTCCCCATGGAGTAGTGAAGGCAGTTTTAAACTATTCAGATTCCTTCACTAAAACTTGATTGTATCCTGAAAAACCATCCATCATGGATAAAAGGTCACATCCTGTCAGTCTCTGTAGCATGGCTTCCATATTTGGGGAAGAGTAGTTATCTTTCAAAGAGGCAACATTTAAATTTCTGAAATCTACACACAATCTAATGTCCCCATTTTTCTTTCTTACTGGGACTAGATTAGAGACCCATGAAGAATGCCTTATTGGTTTGATAATCCCCCCTTCTCTCAATTTAGTCAACTCTTGCTGCATTTTAGTTTCTACCAGGGGATTGATGGGCCTCTGTTTCTGTCTGAAAGGCTTAGCATCTGGAAGCAGAGGAACTTCATGCTGAAAAAGATCTTGTCTATATGCCTTTAGGTACTCATAAGACCAAGCAAAAACATGCTTATACTTCTTCAATAAATTAATAAGGTTATTCCTAACACGAGGGGGTAATTTCTTTCCAATGTATACTAGCTTAGGGGATGATTCAGTCCCCAGGTTTACCTCCTCTAGCTCTTCCAACTTGGTGGTAGACTGCTGATGTAGGTGACTATCATTATAACTAAACATGCTTTCTAGCTCTACCAACCCTTTAGGTATTTCATTAGTTTCCAACTGGACCAACTCATTTCTAAACACTATTTCTCTATTATCAATCACCTCCACCAATGCATTACAATCAATCTTATGTCCATCATAATCATCAATAGATTGGATGAACCTAAGAATGTCTTCATCATCAGCAAAAACTTGCCAATTGTACACATTGTCAGGAATATCAGGCCTAGATTTTATTTCCACAGTGGAAATACCGGTTAGTGTTGCATCATCATTCTTCAAGGCAACATTAGCTAAGAAATCTGCCATAATATTCTTTGACCGCTCTATCCAATTAATAGAAAATGCACTGAAATGCTTAATAACATCCCAAACTGCATGCTTATATCTCTTTAATCTATCATTCTTGGATGCATATTTGGCTCTCACCTGAGATACAACCAATTTTGAATCCCCTAACACTATTAACAGTTGGATTCCATGCCTCTTTGCACCTTCAAGCCCCAACAATAGAGCTTCACACTCTGTAGTGTTATTTGTGCGTTGGAAGGCCAATAAAAATGAATACTTGAAAGCTATACCTGATGGGGATACAAAAAGAACCCCTACTCCAGATCCTTCTTTAGAGCAAGCTCCATCAAAATACATCTGCCATAAACCACACTGTTGTTCTTCTAATTCGACCACAATGGGGTTAGTATTCTTCAATTGGGGTAAAATTGGCTGAAGTCTAAAGTTGTCAAGATCTACATCAACCATACAATTGAGCATATTAGGGTCTATATTTTCAATTACCCTAGGAGCTCGTGGCTCTCTATACAATTTGACCTGATTTCCATTGATTGGAATGGTGGCATAGGATAAGTCTAGTTGAACATTTCCTCCTACTGCTGCTGCCCATTTCCTAGAAAGTAACATACCATAATGGGGTTTGGTATCAGTAACAATAACATCCATTTTATAGGTTGCCTTAGGGAATGCTGCTATTTTTACCTCAACATATTTCATTGTACCTATCACAGGTACTTCCCTATTATCCATGGCATAGCATTTCCCATGCACAGTGGTTACCGACAATCCGAATTCTTTCATAACACCATAGGGCATTACATTAGCAGCAACTCCTAAATCTATCATGTAGTTTTTAATCAACTGGTTGTTTACTAACAAAGTAACATAGAAAGGGTCTACCTATGAAGGCTCTTGAGTGATAGTGGTTCCAACATAAACCTCTAGGGTTTGGAACTCTTGATCCTTTCCAATTCTAGATGAACTGGTGGGTAAGACTGTGTCACTATCAGATATATTAGAAAATAAAGACAAGGCCGCATCCCTATGTTCTTTAATCTTTAGTAATTCTATTAATGGGATAGTAACCTTCATCTGAGTAAGAGCTTGAGCCATGTCAAATGTAGAACTATTTCTTGTTTCAATACTAGCTCTAACTCTTTCTGTCTTGAGCTGACTTGCCTTTTTCACTATGGCAGCTCCTTGTATGTCACTAGTATCTGTACTCTTCCGTACATCTTTGACCTGTTCCTTCTTTTCTTGACCAATCTTAGGAACAATAGTAGTACTACTTGCTGCCCCCTTTTTAGTGACCTCTTTATGAACATAGAACCAGGTTCACCCTGATCAGTGTCCTTCTTGGTGCTCCTCAAGTTATAGTTGTGTTTTGCTTTGGCAATGGTGGCTTTAGTGAGATTTTTGACTTCTTCCTCACTAGGCCTTCTAAGGTGAACCTCTTCATCCTCAATTGTTACCACATTCAATGTAGGATGCCAATCTAAGGTTAGTTGTCCTTGAACAAACCTTTCATTATCTAATACATCACTGTATTCACTTTGTATAGACTCCTCATCACTTTCTATGATGATTTCAAACATATTGATGTCAAGCTCAGCTTCTTGTCTCATATATTCTTCAAGAGCTTGAGCCACTGCACATTGATGAGGAGAATGTGGTCCATCACAAGCAATACACTAGGGAGTGTTTTCTATATTATGGATAGTTTTCCCTTTCAAGGGATCTGGAGTGTCTTAATTTTGGGCAATTTTGGGCTTCTCATTTTGGGGTTTGCCATCTTTCCAGTTGGTATTATATGGCATGTCATGCAATCTAGGGGGTCTATCTTGCTAGTTATAATGAGGTTCATCATTTTTGTTTACCTTGGCAGTCAGATCCTTCATTGCAATAACCAATTTCTCTATCTTATCATCCTCCTTAGCAACTTTATTAGGTTGTTGTTTTGTTTCCTGCCATAATCTACCATCTGCTCTTCTTCCTAACTTCTCAGATGCTTTTCTATTACTTTCTACATTTATGGAAATTCTAAAAGCATCTCTCAAGTTATGTGGATTCTTATCTCTCAAGATATAGGCTATCTTAGAGTCAAATGCATTGTAATAAGTATTTAAACACATGTTATCATCTAATCTCACCACTTGATACAATCTATGCATGGCCTTTTGGAATCTAGCATTGAAATCAGTGACCATTTCATTATCAGACTTTCTGATGTTATTGAAATCATTGAGCATAAAGCTCACATTAGTCTTATCACCATACTGTTCTTGAAAACAATTTTTAAAATCCTCCCATGACCCTATGCTATTAACTGGAAGACCTCTATACCAATCTCTTGCATCATCAACTAGGGACTGAACAAAAAGTTTCATGATGAAATCTTCATCCACTATCTCATAATCATTTATTAGATCTCCAAAGATTTTAGATGTTCCTCAGCACTAATTGCATTGTTTCCAACAAATTTATGGAGTCTGTCTCTTAACTCAGTAGGAACATGATTGGGATATCCTGGGATCCCATCAAAGAACAATTGTCTATATTGTTCCAAATTGATTGGTCTCCTTTGAAAAGGGGTAATAACATTATTATTTCCCATGTTCATTCTAATCTTCTAAATTGGAGTCTGAGATATTTGGGTGTGATGACTATTCACAGGGATTTGACTCACTGATGCTACATTAGCGTGCACTGTAGGTTGAATCTTAATAGGGGGAAGAGAAATTTATTGAGGATCAAGCTTATTAAGATCTTTTGATGGAAACATGATAGGGGGAGCCTTTAAGTAAGTAATTTTTCTTTTTACTTCCTGATTTGCTGCTTCCAATTCAGCTTTCTCTAGCTCCATTTGGAGATCCTCCTTTTCTTTCCTCATTCTTTCCATTTCTCTCTCATGTGCTGACAACCTATGAGAAATCTCCTCTACAATTTTAGATTCAATTCCATCATCTACCCATTTCTATTTTCCTTTATCCACATTTGTCCTAAGAAATTGTGAATCACCGAGTATTTCCTTACTTGGCTAAACTACTGACCTATATGTTGGCTTAGCCTTGGGGATCAGGATTTCTCTAATCACAAGGCCTTCCTCATCACTCTTTTCTTTTTCTTTTGCTAGTACCTCAAGATCAGCTATCTGTCTAAGAAGCCTATCTCTCTCCATCAATTTAGCTTTAACCTCTTTCTCCCTATTTGCTTCCTTTTGGGCTCTTAGGGAGATTAAATGGTGAACTCTTCTATTCAAGCCTTCAATCTCTTGGGACACTTTATCTTCATTAGGGAAATTTTCTTTAGAGTCTGATACATTGACTTTGTCTATGTCAATCAAATTAATGTTTCCATCTATTGTTCTAGGCATAGAGTGTCTAATTACATTTGAACTGGTCCTATCTCTTGCAGAAACACTAACATGGGACAAATCTTGATTTAAAACAAGAGCATTATCAACATTTCCAAACAATCTTGAATGGAAACCTAATATATCATGTTCTAAATCTCTAGAAGATGAATTAGACTTTGCATAAATAGGTCGATCAGGCATCTTACCAGTATTATTGTTCTTTTGTACCCAAGTAGCATTTGATGGCTCATGTAACACTGATCTCTTTTGACCTCTCCATGACTGCTCTGGCAAACCTTCTTGCAAAGTTTCACGAGGATGCTTCTTCATGAATGACCTAGTGTTTTTTCCTCCTTGCATTACACTTGTCTTCTTTTGAAATGATTTATAATTCACAAGGACTGGTTCCAATAAAATAGAGTCACCACCCACAAGAACATGGGAATTATGAGAACAAGCTTTTAGAATAATACGAAGGAGTTCCACAAACACAATGGTTTTCTTTACAAATTTAAGCACAAATCTACATCTGGATCCTTAATGTGACTCTCCCTAGCAGAGTCGCCACTTTTATTGTCTTCAAAATCTGATTCACTTCAACATCCTTATGTGTAGGAGAAAAAGTGACACTAAGCAAACATGCCCTAATCTCACTTTCAATCACACATTTGTGGAATACGAAAAAGCCTAGAGGTATCACACAATTGGCTACTTCTTTTTGTGGAAGAGAGAGCCATGGGCTACCTATTAGGATTTCTATTCCTTTGTTGTAAATGATAGATAGAATGATGCAAGTTCAATCCCTAACCCCAAAATGCAAGTATGAACTAATAACAAGATTGCAGAATTGAACTTAAATAATGGAAAGCTGTAAACACAAGGACAAGACAAGAATGCAAATGCGTACCTAGAGTTAAAATATGAGTGAAAATGTTTGGGACGGGGGCGTGGGCGCCACTGTCCTGATTCTGCCCCTGAAACTGCTCCGAAAACTACTGTTTTTGCACTCTGGAAAAGCTGTCAAAAATGCTGAAAATGCTGTCTGTCAGGAGGACTAGGGCGCCCAGCACCCCTGTCCCAGGGACCAGGGCGCCCAACGCCCCTGTCCTGGCAGGACCAGGGTGCCCCACGCCCCTGTCCTGGTCTTTTGCTCTGAAATTTGGTGGGAAGGTCGGTCTCAGTCTGCTTCTCCCAGATCTGCAACCTGCGACGTTGTCCGAGTCCCGAAACCTACACTTATATCTGAAAAGGTGTTGTGGGTGGCTATATAGGGTTTTGCCTTAGTCAAACCCCCGCTTCCATGATTTCCACCTCCACGAATAGCCAAGTTGTATTGTAAAATGTGTTGTGTGTGCAAACCTAGTGTGTGTGCAAGGTCCTTAAATGCAAGAAAGAAAACTAGAGCAACCTAGAAAGTAAACCCTTAATTGCTTGTAAATGATAATGTAAATGCTCTAAATCAAGATGCAAAGTGATCTAAAGCATGAATAAAGGATATATTGAAGCTTATGCAAAGACATGAAAACAACATGAAATCATACCCAACCCTCAAGGGAGGAGTACAAGCCAATCTTCAGTCGGTAATCTCCTATTGTTCTTCAATGTCTCCCAAGCCCTAAATGAATGAAATTGATGAATGCTTGATGGAAGGATGTTGAATGTTATTGAAGTCTTCAAAGATCTACTCTTTCACTGCATAGAAGGTCCTCGAAAGCCAAAATTCGGATCCTTTCAAATGAAGAAAGAGAGCTCTTATGTATGAAACCCTAGGTCTTAATTTCAACTTTAGGCCAACTTAGAGATTGAATCTCCTGCCAATTTCTTGGGGTTAAGCTTTATTTTATGATTGGATCGTGCTCCTAAAATTTCAGGAAAAATGTCTAGGACCATGTTGCACTTCGGGCACCATGGTCCTGACAACTTTTCACCAAATTTTTAGGGCCATCAGATATGATGATTTTAGAGAGAATCCTGAAGTTACAGGTGATTTCGAGATGTTTTGACCCCCGAAACCAAGCCCCCAAATTCGAAATAGGGCCTAATTAGGGTTTTTGATTAAATGATGTATAGGAGGAATAAAATGAAAAGGGCACACTTTAATGAAAGGGGCCAACTTTATGATGTGGGAGATGATAAAATAGAACCTTAGACCTAATTAATTTGATTAATTAAGTGCTAAAGGGGAAATGCAATGCAAAATGCAAAATGCGCCAAGGCGGGTGCTAAACTAGGTGTGAAATTGTACCACCCTAGCAAGTGCGTACAATTTACGACGCTACATTTTGCCCCCACTTTAGCGGTCATATGAACACTACGTGCATATGCAAGCTAAAGTACAGAAAAGTAAACATTATTTGAAAAAGGATATATCCATAAGTCTGTCGAACGAAGCCCCCAGCGGCATCTGCTAAACTAGGTGTGAAATTGTACCACCCTAGCAAGTGCGTACAATTTACGACGCTACATTTAGCCCCCACTTTAGCGGTCATATGAACACTACGTGCATATGCAAGCTAAAGTACAGAAAAGTAAACATTATTTGAAAAAGGATATATCCATAAGTCTATCGAACGAAGCCCCCAGCGGCATCTGCAGTACACAGTTAGGAACCGCACCCTACAAAACCACATGTTAGATCACCAAATCACCTAATGCTTACTAAGGAAGGTGATGAAAATTCGAGGGTAGCTATATGCCCCCCCCTGTTTCGGCTTGCTAATTTTAGTGAGTTGAAACAGGGTATCATGTTTACCACTTCGAATTGTTAAAGAAAATTGATGACAAATGCTCACAAGAAGATTTGATATGAGATCAAAAACTAATGGAGAATCATTTGGTAAGAAAGAGGACTAAATCTCAATTCCAACACAACAAAGAGTGTGAGGATTTGAGAGTTCTCTAACACAAGATGAAGGATGTAAATGGAAACAAAATGCAAAGAGAAGAAAAGAAAGGAAAAAAGCATGAATACACACATTGGTGATCCATGAGAAGAATAGTGAGAGAGAAAACATGGACTTCTCGCCCCTAGATCTTGTCTAGCTGATCCATGGGAAAAAGGACATGGAAAACTAGCCCCTAGAGTCTGTCTAGGTGATCCATGTAAGGGAGGAGAGTGAGAAAGTCTAGCCTTATGCCGCTAGTTCCACTCAACCTCATGCATGTGTGTGTAAGTGAGGTTAGAAGCATCTCATAGGAGTCTATGCCCGAGCATGCTACAACCTGTATATGTATAGTACAAAAGCGTGACATCTCGCTCTAAGAGTCTGTGCTCTGGTTCTGAGAATAATTAGCTTGCATAAAAGAAAAATGGAGACATCTCGCTCTAAGAGTCTGTGCTCTGGTTTCGAGAATGAGCCATTGCTCAAAAAGTGTAATGTTTATGTCATAAGCAAAGTAGAACAAGGATACCTACCTTCATCACAAAAGAAGATACCCCAAAAAATGCAACAATGTCATAGATCCAAGCAAGAGAGTTTTACACTCTTTAAGCAAGGATAAGATAGTTGAAAAGGGATATCTTGTAGTATGTGTAAAGGAGATCCTTAGAGGAGAAGAGATTTTTGTACAAAAGACACCTATCCCCAAGAGGAATTGTCTTAGACAAATATAACATCTTCTAGAATAAGACAAAGAAGAGAATAAGAATGCAATACTTCCTTCTTTTGCGAGGTGAAAGTGATTCTTAATGAAGGATGACACTCTTTTTAACCCAATTGGGAGAGTGAATTCATTATGGATGTAGTTTACCAAGTGCAAAAGAGGTTGTAGTCAAGGACTTACACCTCTTGTAAGAGAGAATCCTTGAACAAACAACAACAAATGCATACAAGGAATAACATCAAGTAATAAATTTCACACCATCCACGAAATAGGAAAAAGTGGATCCTTAGATAAAAATAAGGAAAGATCATTGCCTCAATGAGGACTTACACAATCTTCTAGGAAGAGATTTGGACATAAGAAAAAGAAGAGATGTATGAAATCACTCTTGTCCCCATAGGAACAAGAGATAACATAGAAAATTAGGCTATTATGTTGCTTCAAAAATATGATTGCACTTGAAATTGTACCATCATGAATGACAATGAGCCCCCAGTAAATGAGCTACCAATGTCACATAATGATGAGCAACATAATAGCCATTAATGTTATTTAAAAACATGATGGATTGAATGAGGTATTTGAATATGACATGCTAAATGCTCAACTATAAGTGAGATCAAAAACATGTGTAAAATGATAAAAATTGAACAAGAAAAGTCACAAGAAATATTAGGAGAGGGATGAGTGTAATTTATTAGAGCCTTATCCTTGGAGGAAAGGACTTTATGATGAATAGGAAATAAAGATTCATAAGTGGATTTAGAAATTTGAGGGGAGTCATAAAGAGATTTGTTCATCGCCAAGATTTCCTTATGAGGGGAATGAGAGTTGATAGAAGTAGAAGATGATTTAGTTGAAGTGAGATCATCATCACTACTAAATATAGCATTCACATTAAGAGATGGTCTTTTAGATGCTTTAGGGTGTTTGCAGGGATTATAGCCAAGTCCAAAGGCATAATTGTGAAAATTAGTCTCTAGAGGAACTTTTATCCCTTGTTCATGAGCACCACAACCATTTCCATGATACCCATGCTTAGCAAAAATGCGAAAACCACGACCATAACGATCAGCCATTTCAGGAAGAGAGGGTGGTTTTTCATAAGACAAAGAATCAAACTCTTCATAATTAGAGGTGTGAGGAGAAGAAGTTTGAGAGGTGGCCACAAAATTATTGCTCATAGGTTCAAGTAAGACTGATTGATCTCTAGTTTCTTCCTTCTCTTTAACTTTAAGCACTCTAGGAGGAACCCTATACTCACCTACAAAGGTGGGATTAAAGTCAAGAGATCCCCAATCATCTTCTACGAGAACCTTCTCAAGATCAAAAGCCTTTTCATGTGTAGATTCAAGTCGAGAAGAATCTTCTTCAGGAGCTCCAGACTCATCCAAGAATTTTGATTATCATAGGGTAATGATTTGTTCATAGGTATCTTGTTTAAAGAGTCATCATTAGAAGAGGAAGATTTAGAAGAACTCCCTTTGGAAGTAGATGTTTGCAAACAAGCCTGAAGATTAGTATCACCTATCAAGGTAAATGTCTTATTGTTATAAATAAATTTAACTTGTCTATGCAATGTAGAGGGGACAGCTTGCATACTGTGAATCCAAGGTCTCCCTAATAACAAGTTGTATGTTAGATTCCCTGACATAACATGGATAGGAGTAGGCAAAGTAACAGGTCCCACTATGATGGGTAAGGTGATAATACCTAATGAAGACTTAGCCACATTATCAAAGCCTCGAATGGGACGAGAGTCAGGCTCAATAAGGGATGTATCCACATTCATCTTATGCAATAGATTAATGCTACACACATTAAGGCCAGAACCATTATCTACCAGTGTTCGTCTTATAGCAGTGTCGTTTATGATAACCACAATCATCAAGGGATCATATTGATGTTGAATTTCGCTAGTAGGCAACTCATCTTGTCTAAACACAATTTGAGCTTTAGGATTCATCATAGAGTTAACCAAAGACACTATATTACTAGATGTATTAGGTGGAGGAACATTCAAATCTTTCAAGGCATCTTGTAACATTCCATGATGAGTGGAAGAAGTTTGGATCAAATCCCAAAGGGATATCTTAGCAGGGGTAGCTTTAAGTTGTTCTATGAGATCATAGTCCTTACTAAGCATTTGTGAAATACGAGGAGCTTGCGGAAGAATAGGTTGGGAAGGAGGAAGTGAAGTTGAGATAACTGGAGGAGGATTAGGTTGCCTATTGTTTCTTGTGTTATAGGTATGGGCAACCGCATGATAACTCTCTCTAGTTAATTGCTTAGCATACTCATAAGGGCTCTTAGTAGAATAACCTCCTTGCATAGTAATAATAGGTTTCTTAGGAGTGCAAAAAGAATCATTAGCATAACCACCTTGAACCACTGAGATAGGCTTATTTAAAGGTTGAGAATTTTGAGAAGGACAAGCACCTTGGACAGTGAAGAGAGGTTTGTTAGGTGTTTCATTCACATGTATCAAATTGATTGAGGATGGTTTAGAGGAATGAACAAAAGTGTTGGAAGAATTATTGATAGTCTTCTCTTGCACTAAAATCTTATCATGGATTAAATCAATTTTAGGAGAGATACAAGGGGTAGGCATTGATGTTCTAGTAGGCAGAGTAATACTAGGAAAGGTCATATCATCCTCTATCATCAAAGGATCTACATGGGGAATAAACTCTCTAGGAGAAGGATCAACACTACTCTCTAAAGTCTCACTTTTGAGAGGGAGGTCTTTCAAAGAGATGTTAACCATCTTTCTTTGAACTAGGGTTTCCTTATGAGTAGAACCAAGTTGAGGAGAGGGAGATGCTTTATTTTTAGAGGGAGAATGATTGAGATTCAAGGAAGGTGAGAAACTATCAAGGGATTTTTCAATCTTGATTTCATCCCCTTTGGCTAGGGGTAGAGAATAATCTACACCTTCTTCTAATGGTTCATCCCAAATAGTGAGGTTGTTGAAAGGAATGTTTGAAGTATTGTCAATTTCGAGAGAGGAGATAACATTGTTTATTAATTCCTCATCCTTAGGAGGGAGAGAACCAATAGATGTGTTAAACTCATCCTCTTTCCTCAAAATATGTTCAATATGATCTTTAGGGGAGAGAGAATTAAGGAAATTGCTTATTATTTCATCTTCTTTCTCTAAGGGATGCTTATGGGTAAGACAAACTTTAGGAGAAGGGTAAGCATTTATCATTAATTCATCATCTCTAGTGGGAATTTTGTTGGAAAAGGAAATGCCATCACTAGGAAATGTAGGGATAATGTCATCTTCTTGCACAAAAGGATCCTCATGAAGGGAGTGTTTTTTAGGAGGAACATGAACATATTTCTCCAAAGATTCATGCTTAGGAAGGAGATCTTTGAAAGAAGTGTTCATAACCTCTTGTTGCACTAACATGCCCCCATTGGAAGGACCAACTTTAGGAGAAAATAATTCAATGTCCATCAATACCTTTTCACTTAGAGAGGCATCATGGATGGAAGGTGAAGTAACATTAAGAAAGGTGTTTATGATATCATTCTCTTCCTCTAGGATAGCTAAATAGGAAGGGCACATTTTAGGAGAATTATCAAGATCACTCTTAAAGACTTCATCCTTAGAGCATGGGAGAGTCTGAAAGGGATTGGTAGAAACTCTTTTAGGCACTAAAATTTTGTTATAGATGGGGGGAGGTTCTTTAGAAGAAGGAAAAATTGAAACAAGGGAAGCTAACCCATTATCACATCTATGGAATGAATGCATCATGACAACAATTTTCCTCTTTCAAATGATAACACATGCAAAATAGAAGAAAATGTTCAATTTTAACCAATGCAAGCACTTAGAATGTAGATTTAGAAAATGAAATTTATGATTCAAATGAGTTCCTAAATCAGATTTAAAATTATTGATCCAAATTAAGCTATCCACAAGTTCAACTTTGAATTGAAAAATTAGGGTTTTAGCAAAAATTTCCTCTAAATTTTTGAATCTTGCAAGAAATAAAAACTTTTAAATACAAATTTGAATTTGAAAACACTCAAATTTGAAAACATAAATCAGAATTAGAGAAGATTGGAGTTCACGTCGGGTTCACCAAAATGTGTAGGAGAAAAAGTGACACTAAGCAAACATGCCCTAATCTCACTTTCAATCACACATTTGTGGAATACCAAAGAGCCTAGAGGTATCACACAATTGGCTACTTATTTTTGTGGAAGAGAGAGCCATGGGCTACCTATTAGGATTTCTATTCCTTTGTTGTAAATGATAGATAGAATGATGCAAGTTCAATCCCTAACCCCAAAATGCAAGTATGAACTAATAACAAGATTGCAGAATTGAACTTAAATAATGGAAAGCTATAAACACAAGGACAAGACAAGAATGAAAATGCATACCTGGAGTTAAAATATGAGTGAAAATGTTTGGGACGGGGGTGCGGGCGCCACTGTCCTGATTCTGCCCCTGAAACTGCTCCGAAAACTACTATTTTTGCACTCTGGAAAAGCTGTCAAAAATACTGAAAATGCTGTCTGTTAGGAGGACCAGGGTGCCCAGCGCCCCTATCCCAGGGACCAGGGTGCCTAGTGCCCCTGTCTTGGCAGGACCAGGGCCCCCCACACCCCTGTCCTGGTCTTTTGCTCTGAAATTTGGTGGGAAGGTCGGTCTCAGTCTGCTTCTCCCAGATCTGCAACCTGCGGCGTTGTCCAAGTCCCGAAACCTGCACTTATATCTGAAAAGGTGTTGTGGGTGGCTATATAAGGTTTTGCCTTAGTCAAACCCCCACTTCGGTGATTTCCACCTCCACGAATAGCCAAGTTGTATTGTAAAATGTATTGTGTGTGCAGACCTAGTGTGTGTGCAAGGTCCTTAAATGCAAGAAAGCAAACTAGAGCAACCTAGAAAGTAAACCCTTAATTGCTTGTAAATGATAATGTAAATGCTCTAAATCAAGATGCAAAGTGATCTAAAGCATGAATAAAGGATATATTGAAGCTTATGCAAAGACATGAAAACAACATGAAATCATACCCAACCCTCAAGGGAGGAGTACAAGCCAATCTTCAGTCGGTAATCTCCTATTGTTCTTCAATGTCTCCCAAGCCCTAAATGAATGAAATTGATGAATTCTTGATGGAAGGATGTTGAATGTTATTGAAGTCTTCAAAGATCTACTCTTTCACTGCATAGAAGGTCCTCGAAAGCCAAAATTCGGATCCTTTCAAATGAAGAAAGAGAGCTCTTATGTATGAAACCCTAGGTCTTAATTTCAACTTTAGGCTGACTTAGAGATTGAATCTCCTGCTAATTTCTTGGGGTTAAGCTTTATTTTATGATTGGATCATGCTCCTAAAATTTCGGGAAAAATGTCCGGGACCATGTTGCACTCCGGGCGCCATGGTCCCGACAACTTTTCACCAAATTTTCAGGGCCGTCAGATATGATGATTTTAGAGAGAATCCCGAAGTTACAGGTGATTTTGAGATGTTTTGACCCCCAAAACCAAGCCCCCAAGTTCAAAATAGGGCCTAATTAGGGTTTTTGATTAAATGATGTATAGGAGGAATAAAATGAAAAGGGCACACTTTAATGAAAGGGGCCAATTTTATGATGTGGGAGATGATAAAATAGAACCTTAGACCTAATTAATTTGATTAATTAAGTGCTAAAGGGGAAATGCAATGCAAAATGCAAAATGCGCCAAGGCGGGTGCTAAACTAGGTGTGAAATTGTACCACCCTAGCAAGTGCGTATAATTTACGACGCTACACCTTATAATAAAATGATTAAACTCTGTGCAGGAGAGATGTTAAGGGGAAGGAAACTCTTAGGACAACATATGACAAGGTTTGATTTAACCTTCTACACTTCAAACTTACTCAGAGTCCAAGCGGGTATACCTTTATGAACTAAATTCACACTTTGAAAACATAAATCCATAGCAAACCAGTCTAGAAAACTAGTGGATCTAATCACCTTGAAACTGACTGAACAAAGGAATGAAAATTTTACTCATATTCAGTATTTTGATCTCCAAAACATGCAATAGACAACCTTGATCTATACCAGTGCCTTATACAAGGTCACAGAGTCATCAAAATTCAAACAATACTCCCAAAATAGAAGGTCTCTACACAACTCATTGGCTCAGCTTCTGTTAATCCCTATATATGCCTGACATACATGCAAATTTATGCACACCAAATCAAACTATGCTCATCAAGATTCAAGATGTTTCACAAGTAATTTACTAGTTATAAGTGATCCTTGCATATTTAATTTCCCTCCTAAAGAGAAAAGCTAGCAAACACATCTACTGAAAGTTGCCTTACAACCCCTATTCAAACAAAATAACCCTGGATTATTCAATATGAAATGGTAAATAATTGCAAACACATTTGAAGATGACACAAAATCTTTACTCAAAATTGATGGTCTATATATTGATATTATCTTCAAGAAAGTATTACAAAAACTTTTGAATATACTCCATTAAACTTAGAAAAGCTCAGATAAATTTCTGCAGCATTTTTGTACAATTCTTTTGCGATCTCTTTTTTACTAGTCCTGGTATCCATTTATAACAATATGGATGCACAAAGCTTCGGACTTTCCTAGGAGAATTTGTTACAATCATTTCTTCTCAAGAAGAAGTTACAAAACCTTTTGCAAAAACGGTTAGAAGTCCTTTTCGACCTCTTCAGCTTCTTCAACTTGTTGTTCGGTTGCAACCTCTTCTAACTATTCAGGAGTGCCCTCTAATTGGTTTGCATCCTGGATGGCATATTTTGTTGTCCATTCATTGTACACATCATCAGTTGGCCATGTGAAATCAATCACTTTTGTCTTAGCCCTAGTCAACCTTTTCCAGGAATTTCTCATTTTGTTGACCTCTGAATTGAGAAAACCATAATGAGACTGGATTTTCTCTATCTCCTGAATTATCACAACAAAGAAGGAAGCATCATCTAGATCAACAATGCCTTTAATCCTGGCTGACAATTTGGCCTCTAAATCCTTGAGCCACACTTGTTTGTCCTTCAGTTGATCTGGGCTGGCAAAAACTCCAGGGTGCAACTCAAAAACCTGATCAGTATATTCCTTTTTGTACAAGTTAATTTTCCTATCAGCATTATCCACCCCTTCTACTAGTGTCACTAGATCCTTGGTGGTATCACAACTAGATTTGATGATAGGATTGGCCCTTGCCTCAGCATAAGAGGCACAAATAGACTCCAAGTCCTGCTCTCTAGGCCTCCATTTGTCAAAAATAGGTGTTAGAATGGCTTTATCTCCATTGAGCTCATTCCTCATTTCCAAAATCTTTCTTATATTACTATATAGCAATGAGACACTCATTGTATCTACAAAACTTGAAATAGTAGCCCTTACTCTCTCCTCAAATTTCTTTACATATAAGGCCTGAGCCTGTTTTAAATTCTCTAGCTCTTGAGGAGTAATCTCAACTATTTGAGAGCTAGAAGGTGCTGGAGATGGTGGGAACTCAATGATGGGGCTAGTAGGTGGAGGTCTTGCAGAGGAAGAGGAGATCATTAGTGTTGAAGACTCACCTTGATGGTACTATCCTGTCAACTAGCTTTGCAGCTTAGCAATGATGCTATCTCTACCTCTTACCTCTTCCTTAAGACTTTTATAGGCCTTCAGAATTGTCTCCAACTTGACTTGGAGGTTTGCTTTCTCCTTGGCCTCCTTTTCTGCCACTGTAACACTAAATTTTGTAGTTTCTAGCATAGTACTAGCAGCTTCTACCACCCCTATGTTCTGCACTCTCTTCACTATCATTCCACCAAGGTAGCTTGACCCAAGGGTATCTTTGCTTCTCTTACTCTCATCTCTCTTGAGAGACCACATGACGAGTGCAACATTATCCTTGCTAAAAGTGATTCCCTCCATGGGCTTGGTTTCTTTCCTTACTGCCTCTAGAACTAGGGCATCTGCTATGTCCCACTCAGGGAGAATGAGCACTCCAACTTGTGCCACCATATCTCTTCCTTGCTCAGGAGTGATGGTCTTAAATTCTTCCATCATCTCTTGTTTTATTTCCTCCTTCACCAAGGTTGGATCTTTGTTTGGCTGCTCACCTTTTCTCTTCTCACATCTTGTATTGTACTTATCTATATTTTGTTTCCATACAAATTGCATAAATGCTCCTGATGAGACAAAATTGTTGTCAGCCAAGAAGTCATCACTGGCCTGCTTTATGTCAGGATCCCACTCCTGGCCTTTAAGTTCAGTGGTATTAATATTCATTTCAGCAGCAAGGGGTTCTTCTGGCATACCCTCCTCTACTTCATCATATGTATAGGCAATTTCTCCTAGACTGCCTAATTGTAAAAGTTGCTCAACTGCTACTTGCTCATCTCTTATGTGGATAGGGGATTGGGATGGAGAGTACAAAGGTGTATCAAATGGTATTTCTTTTCCTACTCTCTACTTCTTAGGGCTCTCTTGGATGTCGATGACATCTTGTATCTTCCTCTTTCCTTTGGAGGTAGAGGGCTCCCCTATTGTAGGCATCAACACACTATAACTGATTTCTTGTGTAGGGTGTAGTCACCAGGATGGATTGCTTTGGTGGAGGTAGACCTAATTAGAATCATTCATGCCTTTTTAGGGTTGCCCTTAATCACAACTTCCCTCTTCTCCTTGAGGGTCTACATCACATCCTCAAAGCAAACAATTAAAAACTTTATTTTCTCCTTCAGAGGGAAAAAGCTAGACAATGGGTCATAGCTGGCATCAAACTGATGCACAAAGTCTAAGGCTTTCTTATAAACCACCCATTTCTCCTTCCTCAGTTCCTGCTCATCCAAATCAAATTCATTTCTAATGAGGTCTTCAGGAAATTGAAATTGATGGGGTCTACCTCTACACGTTGCTCTCTTTCTAAACATGCCATTAAAGAAGTCTTCTGGATCTGCACACCTGGATATTTCAGTTGACAATTGATAAGGTTTGAGAAAATCCTCAAAACAATTCCAACCTCCTTTAGTTATTACAAATTGGTGGGCTATGGTAACCGTAGGGAAAATAGTCCCTTTACCCCTACTTGTCAGTTCTGCCTCTTGTACATTACCAATTTGTCTAAGGACTTCTGCAATTCCCACTTTGAGAGGGACCTGATAGGGCAACAAGAATGGAGTACCTCTGAAACCAAAATCTTTGAAAACTGTTGAGACTGGGTACAGAAAAATGTCACCCCAATTGTGAACAATCTTTATGCTCTCTGCAAATTCTTTTGGTCTAATGAATTCTAAAAGAACCTTGGGGATTCTTGGGTTCTCCAAGCAGAGGAGAGTCCTGATCTTGGATGCAAAATATTTATAAAACTTCAAGAAACTGGCATCCTCTCTATCCCATGACAAGATAGTACTCCATAGTTGTACTAGCATCTTTTCTCCTTCCTACTCTTTGATAAGGTCCAGTCCACTGGCAAAGTAATCACCTCCTTTGAATAGAAATAGATGCATCAGGAGTGAGTACCATCTGAAAGGCCTATCCACCTTTCCATTCTTTATTCCTACTAACCCTCCATGGATAGCATCAGTAATGAAAGAAGCATAATCAAATGTTACTACAAGGGAAGGATTTAAAATCTGAGCAATCATTAACAAGTAGTGATTGGGCATATTCACTTCAGCATCTTCTCCCAAAACTTGGCAAGGTGACCAATACATTCCCTTAGCTCTGAGGGTAAACAAATTTAATGAGAAGGGCTCTTCTGTGTTGGGTCCTACAATAGTCAACCCACCTATCTTCATAAAAAATTCCTTAAGAGGCCTACTCCTAAGATGACTCCTTTGTGCACTATATACTTGAGCTAATGATTTGAAATTTATGGGTTCAAGAAAATTTGTAAACTCATTTATCCCAAAAGCACTTCTGAACTCTTTAGTATTAATCTCAATAAGGGCTTTACCATTTATATCCCAAATGCTTCTTGTGACTGGATCATAATTAAGTCCAATTTGGGTCAATAGATCCATGTCCATAAATACCCCTGGGACTACCAACTTCCCTACATCTAATTCCCAAATACTATTTTGTGGGGCCAAAGAATTCCTCATTCCAAATCCAACCTTCAATAACCCCAACCTAGACAATCCAACCTGTGGATCTCTCAATGAGTTACCCTTATCATATAGCCCTTCTCCTATTTTCAAATGAGGAGCTCTAGGCACTAATTCTTTTGCTTTTGATGCTTGATTAGTTGACAACGTCAACTGCTCAAGAAAATCATCACAAATGGCTCTCTCCAGATAATTAACTTTCCCAAAAAATTCTCTCTTCGGTGCCATTTTAAAAATATAAGAAATCAAAATACTACCCCTAAATGGTTCTGTGACAAATCAATATCTTATTTAAAGCACTCCACAAAGAAATTACTACACGAGAGTACAAGAAAACCTATTTTTAGCTTGAGTGAATCCGCTCTGCAACTGAATTGACTTGCTCTGTATTTGAAGAAAATGGCTCTGTATCTGCTCCTCTGCAATAATTCTTTAGAAAGATACCTTCTTCCGGTTGATAGGAAATCATATACGGTACCTAGGCTCTTAACTGCAACATTGATTCCGCATGCTTCGGCCATCCCTTCAAAATTGAATTCATGAGAGAATTCATATTTTCACTCCAACAGACCATTTGATTCTTGCAATTCTTTCCTTTCACTCTTTCGCAACTTCACGAAGCATAACCTTTAGGCAATTTCATCCTGCAAAATAGCACCAACCGTCCGATCAAAAGAAACTTGATCGACCGTTATACTGACTTAACAGTCTTGCCTCCACACTGGGTCCCACCTTCTTTTCGCCATTTCGCAAACTTTATCTTTCGAGCACTTCTTCGCGAAACAGCACCAGGCATTAGATGGAACTCTAACTACTCGATGTTTAACTGTGACTGAAACCGTCAACATCTTTACTAACTGGGCCTTTACTTTGACTGGTAGTGGTTTTTTGCTATTTTGCAAAGCTTAAACATCTATCAAATTCAGGTTGCAAAATAGCGCGAAGCGTTGGATCAATTCAGAGATGACCATCCTTTAAGGGAAACCTTTATGCTTGCTTTTCTTACACCACCTTTTCATTGGCTACTGGCTACCACGTGGCACTCAATCATTGGCTTTGGAAAACCCTTCACATTTAATTCAATGTCAGCCACGTGTCTCTCCTTTATACCACCAGTTTCACCTTGGCGGGCCCACAGCTTCTTCTAAAACCATGTGTCCATGGACACATCACCATCTATCTGGATGAACCCTTTTTACTTTCGCTATTTCGCGAAGCATATCTTTCAAGCATCTCGCAACCATGAAATAGCGCCGGTCATTGGATCAAAACAAAGTTGATCCTCTTTTAACCTTATGTTTTATCTGCCTTTGGGAACGAAAAACCTTTTTGCCATTTCGCAGGGTATAAAGCATGAGCATCTTATCCTTGCGAAATCACGTGGGCCGTCAGATCATTTTCTACTTGTTCGGTGCTTAACCATTTGAACAAACTCTAGCAGATGTGGGCACTCTGACTCAACCTCAAATACCTGGCATCTAGTCACTTTCAGAGCTGACATGTCAGTCTTTCATTTGCCGAGAGAAAACACTGGGTTCCAATTAATTCTTACCACCTGCATCTGCCAGGTCACCTCTTATCCCGTGGCATGACTCACCTCTAGGACCCACCTTTTAACTCTTAGACCCGGCTTGCTGACTATTGTAGCTTCTGCCACGTGCCACCATCTTACTCGCCCTCTCGACCAGCTGGGCCATCTACATGGAATGCCATGTCATTTCGCAACTTCGCGAAAGATAACTGTCGAGCATTTTCATCATGTGAAATAGCGCGAACCGTCAGATCACATGGGACTTGATCACCTTTTAGTCACTTAGAAAATCCTTGCATGCAGGGTCCCACCAAATGCTTTTGCCATTTCGTGAAATGTATTTCACTTGCAAGTTCAGGCTACGAAATAACACCAGCCATTGGATCTTGGACAAGATGAGACGTCTTTAGACCGGACCAAAATTGCCATTTAGAATGCAAAGCCTTTTAACAACTTTGTGGGTTTTAAACCACGTGCAACTTTGCCTAGCGAAATAGCGAAAACCATAGATCCACTTGAGAGATGCACACCACTTATTGGGCTTGACAACATTAGGAGGAAAATACATAAGGCGTAAATTTTACGATTAATTCACATGACTGCCTAGGCAAATGACAAGGGGGGACACTTCCTACGACCCTAGGACCCATTACTTAAGTGGATAAAGTAACGAAGGAATAGAAACTAGAGGGTTTTTTATCAACCATTAAGTGATTTAAAATCAAAACCCTAAACCCTTAAGACCAAACACAGACCTGAAGCAATTGATAATGTGTCTTACTCAAAATTTCAAAATCATAGCCAATTATGGGAAAGGAAAACCCATTTTTTAAATAGTGATAACACACACTATCAGTATCCACCCTAGCATACTATGTCAGTTCGACTTGGTCATCGACCAATTACACACAACCGATATATGCTTCATACTACTAGTCCATCATTACCTACTAATTCTCTAACATTGTCAGTATATATTTCCTTACTGGTTAACCTTCATACCTTCACCTTCCTTGTGTCGGTGGATAATGTCAGGTCATTCATCACACATACCGGTTCTCATCTCTATGTTGCCGATGTATCATATTGATTGGTCATTTCCCTTACAAGTCAACATGCTCATCTTCATCTAATGAGAGCCTTTCACTTGTGATTTTTCTTACAAATCGGTAGCCCTATTTATCGGTGGACACTGCATCTACCTTCATATTGGTAACATGCATAACAACATCATGCAAGTAGTCTTTAACTATCATTGCATCAATCTGCATCTGCATTCCAATTGCACTTTATTTTTGCAGCTGAATCTTTCCTTCTCCTTAATCTGGTAGGTTCTCCTCTTAGTCGATTTGTCAAAGTGACAAACTCATCACTCCTTGTTAGTTCTGGTAGCTCATCTGCTTACTCTGTTGATTAGATGCACATCTCTGATCTCACATGCCGGAGGCTCACACATATCATCTGGTCTATGTATCCAGTCACCTTCCTTTTCTTACTCTGACTATCTTATCTTGGAGAGTCATGATGTATGCCATGTATGTTGTAGGATAAGAAAGGTATTACCACTTACTACTAGGAAGAATAGATAGTTACACTCCAACTACCAGACACCTGGTGGAAGAGGATCTATGTCACCTGCCAGTAATAATGTGACTTCATTGGGGAGAGGATATATCTTCAACTTGACATATGTCTTGGTAGATTTTAATATGTCATCTTTTCTCACTGAAGCAGAACACTCTCTATCAACCTTCTCTTCATCTAGTGGGATTCCTACTAGATGGCATCATACTAGCATACCGGTGGCCTGTTCACTCTGCAGTCTTACCGATCATCATCTTACCGGTTAGTACCAACATGTATACTAACATGTTCATCCACTTGTTCACCAAACACTCGTTTATTCATACCCAATCATCAACCTATATACCAGTGACTCTAGATTTCATATTGGTTGGCCTCATTTGCACATACTGCCAATTGACATTAATGATAGTAATACTAATTAACATCAAAGACAACACTACACATGTCTACCGGATCACTCTTGTTCACATTTTTTGTTCTACAAAACTTTGCAATGTGACCAAGTTTGTTACATGCATGACAAACAACATTCTACATAGATCTGAAGTTCATATGATTTGGTCTCATCCTACAATGGTTAGAGATATGTCCAAACATCCCACAAGAATAGTATCTCTTGTTTTGAAAATTATTCATTACTGAGCTCTACACATGTTTGACTTGTGACCAAAATTATTGCATATCAAACACTGACTGGTAAAGGTAGAATCATTGTCCATATTATTCATTCCATTATTCATCCTACTTCTACATTGATTCATGAAGCAATCACCGTATAGGAGGGATCTCAAAGAGATCAATCTAGATCGGTCAAAAAGAGTAAACACAATGAAAAATCAAAGATATGACGGAGGAAATTTAAAATATATTATTTTATTTCATGAAAACTAATTACAACCAACTAACAACAACTGGATTATAGAAACTGCCTCACAGGCCTGCCCAAACATGCTCAAAGTATAGAATAGGTCACAACCGGGACCTTCAATCTTAAGATCTATCTTCTATACTTAGTATAACTACTTCATTATATTATAATTCTTAATTACAATTATTTGTACGATCCAAGGGGATTTGGTTGGCCCAAAAAGGATCAAACCCTGAAGAACAAGACCTAATGTGTAAAACCAACAAGGTCGGCCTCTGCCAAGAGATTCCTCCAGAAAATACAAAGGATGAAGTTTAGATTGCGGGAAAATGTTGGCCACATGACAAGGAACATCGAAATAAATGCTCAAGGCTCCACAAGGTACAAAAGGGGTCTAGTAGATCACAAATGCAAATAGGTCCAGGCAACCGGTAACATGAAACTATAATGGAAACCGATAGCGATAACTTGTTAGAAAAATATCCAAATGCTCTATGGTTTGGGAATAAGGAATATGATCAAGTTTTCAAGTAGAATCCAACTTCACAGGATCTAGTGAGCCAAATCTAGAACACACAAAATGAAATTTTGAAACTACAAATAGAAAGCAAAATATTTTGGGTTGATGCAAGATTGCTATGAACCAGGAAGCTCTTGCATCAAACATCCGGGGTTATTGAAAAAGTGAGTCTCTCACTATGGTGGGGTCAGAGGAAAACCAAGGCAGTCTACCTCTTCATGAGAAAACCAAGATGAATCTTCAACTAGTATGTCCTTCCACTTCACAAGATACTCTTTATATTGACTGCCTGGGTACTATGCCCAATCCTACTGTCCAAATTTTTTTCAATCTAATCTGGTTTCTTCTAGGGCAACTATTTCTCCAAGTTGGCAATACTATCCTCACTGAATTCTAGTTCATGATACTAATGAATATCTGCAATATTAAACATAGGTGAAATACTCAGACTATCCAGTAACTCTACTTCATATGCATTCCCTGAACTGAACTTCCTCAAAATCCTACAAGGTCCAAACTTTTTCATCTGCAATTTGTTATAAGTTTCAACCGAAAATATTTCTTTTCTCAAATATACCATCACTTCATCACCAAATTTAAATTCCTTATACCTAACCTAAATGTGTAAGGCTGGCATGTGATCTGCAAAGCTTTTTGCTTCTAAAATTTCCTAGTCTTCACTGTTAATATCTCTTAATTTTGATATAACTCTAGGATGCACTCTAGTAACGATCTCAAGAGGTGTTCTTCTGGTACTCATATTTACTAAATTGTTGTAGGCAAACTCTACTTGTGCAATGATCAAAACCCAACTTCTGGTTTTATCTCTAACTAAACATCTCAACAAATTTCCTAAGCTCTGGTTAACTACTTATGTCTGTCCATCAGTCTGTCGATGAAAAGTTGAACTGAACTTCAAATCTATCTTCATCTTCTTCCAAAGTGTTCTCCAAAAATATCCAAAAAACTTAGTGTCTCTGTTTGAAACTATGCTCTTAGGTGATCCATGCAATCTCATTACTTCCTTGAAAATAGGTCTTCTACATGTAATGTATATGATGCTTTCTTACAAGGTATGAAATGAGCCATCTTTGAAAATCTATCCACTACCACAAATATAGAATCATTCCCTCTCGGTGTTTTAGGCAATCTAAGTATGAAATCCATTCTTATATCCTCCTAAGGTCTTACCAGTATTGTCAAAGGTTTATACAATCCCACATTCTGACTAGACCCTTTGCAACTTGACAAACTCTACAACTTTGCATATATTTCCTAACATCTTTATGAATCTGAGGCCAAAAGTACCGCTCACTCACCAATGGTACTATTTTTTCAATACCAAAATTTATGACTAATCCTCCACTATGCTTCTTGTTTATCAGATTCTCCCTCATAGAACTCTTAGGTATGCACAACTGAATTCCTCTAAATAACATCCCATCCCAAATGAAGTAATCCAACCACTTGCTTGTATCTACCATAACCGGTTCTCTACATGCTCTCCAAGGTTCTGCAAAATCTGGGTCATCATCATACAAAGTCTTCAATTCCTCAAATCTTAATACTACCACTCTCATCTCTGTTAGCAAATTCCTTCTCCTACTCAATGCGTTAGCAAATTTGTTATATTTCCTACTTCTATGCGTCAACACAAAGGTGTAAATCTGCAAAAATTCTACCCATCTGATATGTTTCTAATTAAACTTACTCTGACTATTCAAATACTACAAATCATGATGATCTGTATACAACACAAACTCCTTAGGTAATAGGTAATGTCTCCACTTCTTCAAGGCTTTAACTATGGCATAAAACTCTTGATCATACATTGAATATCTCCTCCACCATTCATGCAATCCTTCATTTGTCTTGAATGTTGTCTTCCACTCATCTCCTTCTCTGATCCTAATATGATGATATCCACTCTTCAAATCTATCTTTGTAAAGTATTTGGATCCACTCAAACAATACATTATGTCATCCATCTAGGCAAAGGAAAGCAATATTTCACTGTGATTTTGTTTAGTACTCAGGAATCAATATACATTCTCCACTCTCCATTCTTCTTAGGTGCTAAATCCACTATTACTACACAAGGGCTCAAACTTTCCTTGATCAAACCTTTATTCAATAGCTCCTGCACTTGTCTATTTAGTTCTTCATTCTCTGTTGGTGTCATTTGGTGTGTAACTTTGTTAGGCAGACTAGCTCCGGGAACCAGTTCCATGCAATGACCGATTCTTCTCATAGGTGGCAATCCATAATGTACATTATCTTAAATGATGTCTTCATATTCTATCAGCAAATCTTTTATCTCTTCTAGTTGTTCCTCTTTATGATCTGGATTCTCAGTCTTCCTAGGAATTATTGTAAAGCACACATTCTCATGTCTCAATCCATCAAATAATTTCCTTCCATCTACCAAATATATTCTAGCATTTATATAAACTTCATTCTTCAAAGGTTCATCCAAGGGCAACAAGGTTTGCTTCATCCCATTGGCCACAATGGTGTATGTATTCTTCCTCCCATCATGTACTACCTATCTATCAAACCACCAAGGTCTACCCAACAAAAAATGACAAATATCCATAGGCATAATATCACACAAGACTTCATCATGATAATTCCCAATTTTCAATTTCACCAAACATTGCTCACTTACTAACAACTTATGTTCATCCTGAATCCATGCTATTTGATAAGGCTTAGGGTGTTTCAATCTCTCCAAATTCAAATTATTCACTATCTCTTCTGAAGCAAGATTATCTAAACTACCACTATCAATAACAACTTTACAACACTTACCGGATACCTTATATCTAGTCTTGAACAAATTCTTCCTCTGCAAGGGCTCTTCATCTATCCTGGTATGACGTAAATCTCTCCTCATCATCAACAGTTCTCCATTCTGGTTTATTGTTTGATCCAGTGGGGTTTTCTTCCACCACTGGTGCTCTTCCAGTATTATCTATCTTCTTACACTTGAAAGAACAATGTCCTTCTCCTCCACACTTATAGAAAGTTCCTCTAAATGTTCTCTTGTCTTGTCTTCCAAAATTTTCATTCCGATAGCCATCTGGTTCTCTCCTCTGGTATAAATTTATATCATCTTTCTAATATGAATTACCTTCTTTGTTCACATCCTTGTCCTTGTTCTGATTTTTACAGGTTCCTCTACCTCTGGTATATCCTCTTCCTCCTTTGCCTCTCTACTTATGTTCATATCTTTTGTTTAGCTTCTCTTCTACCTTTAGGGCATACTGGTAAGCCTCTTCAACACTCTATAATTTGATCAAACTAAGTTCATCTTGTATAGACACCCGCATTCCATTCAAATATCTTACAACTTGTTCAACTTCATCAACATGTCCAGATCAGATATTCAACTTGTAAAATTCTTTAGTGTACTCCTTCACACTAGATTCCTTCTGTCTCAAATTCTGCAACTTCCGTAATAGATTCACATGATAATGAGTTGGCATAAATTTTGATTTCAACTTACCAATCATCCGATCCCATATCTTGATCTTTTCTTTACCTCTTCTTTGTCTATCAACCTGCAAATGTTCCCACCAAGGAGATGCATGACCTTTCAACTTGGTATAGTCACACTTCACCTTCCTTTCTTATGTAGCATTTTCAAAATCAAAATATTTATCCATCTCCGAGATCCAATCCATTAATTCATCTGAATCTAACTTTCCATCATATTTCAATGGGGTAAAATGAGGTTTAGTATTTTCCCTACTCAAAACCCTCAACAAACTTTCTGTATCCGGATCAACTACCAGTGAGTTTTCTTGTTCTATCGAGGCTTCTTCTCCTTCATCTTCACTTATATCTTCAATGTGTCACCCTCTTCTTTGGGTTGTCTCCACGACTTTCAACAAGGTTTCTATACCTCACAACATTTCCATCACAACAAGGTCTACATTCCCATGCACTCTGCCATTCCTAGTTCCTCTTTGTGCCATCTTTACAGCAGTCCTCTGGAGCTGTAGGTCAAATCCACAGTTTGCCACCCTACAAAAAAAATCTTAGGACATAATACCTCTAGAACGAAAACTCATTCGGATACAACTTGAAGTAGTCACTGGTTAGGAGGGACCCCAAAGAGATCAATCTGAACCGGTCAGCAAGAGTAAACACAATGAAAACACAAAGATATGATGGAGGCAATACAGAATAGATTGTAATGATCAATTACAATAATTTATATGATCCAAGGGGATCCAGTCAGCCCAAAAAGGATCAAATCCCAAAGAACAAGACCTAACGTGTAAAAGCAACCAGGTCGGTCTCCGCCAAGAGATTCCTCTGAAAAATCCAAAGGATGAAGTGTAGATCATGGGAAAAGGTCGGCCACATGCCAAGGAATATCAGAATCAATGCCCAGGGCTCCACAAGCTATGAAAGGGGTCTGGTAGATCACAAATGCAAATAGGTCAAGGCAACTGGTAATAGGAAACTGCCATGGAAACCGATAGCGATAACTTGCCGAAAAAAGATCCAAATGCTCTACGGGTTGGAAATAAGGAAGATGATCAAGTCTTCAAGTAGAATCCAACTTCATAGGATCTAGTGAGAATCATCTATGACACACAGAAAGAAATGTTGAAACTGCAAACATAAAGCAAAACAAAAAGGAAAATATTTTGGGTTGATGCAAGATTGCTATGAACCGAGGATGCCCCTACATCAATTCACCATATGACCAAATTTATTGCAAGTAAAGCATCTACCATTGAATTTATGAGCATTAGGTTGTCTTACCAGAGCATTATTGCTCCTATTATGATTAGATTTTACATTGCCTTGTCCAGATTTGGAGGATTCACCTTTCTAAAATCTAAGTCCTCGCATTTCCTTTCCATGTCTTTGACTTTCCAGCATCTCATCAAGCCTTGTTGAGCTAGTGTTGAATTTGTCTTTGTATTCATTTGCAGCAGCAAGTTCATCTCTTAGGGAAACAATATGTCTCTTAAGTTCTTGACCATTATTCCTTGATTGTGTTAACTCAAGCTTCAACTGATCATTCTCATAGGTAAGCTTGAAGCATTCATCTGCTCTGTCCTTTAATGATTATGTCAAATTCTCTTCATTCTTCTTTCGGTCTTCAATCTCCTTAGTTAGCTTCATCATGATAGATTTCATCTCATTCTTCAATGCAGTATTCTCTCTTTTAAGTTTGTCACATTTACTAGTTTGTCCCAATTTTCCATGCATTGATCTTCTTTCTCCTTCAGCTTGTCCATCAACTCTTTCCTCTTGTCTCTTGAAGTGTTGACCTGATCTTTCAAATCATTAATAAAATATCTAGTTGCATTCAGGTTTCTCTTTGAGGAACTTATCTCATTTCTTGTTGCATCAAGATCCTCAAGTGCCACACAAATCTGTCTCTAAAAATTGGAATCCATTGATTCAATTTCCTAGACCTTCCTCAAGAAACACAAAACAATCAACCACAAAATCATAACACTATGATTTTTACATGGAAACCCAAATGGGAAAAACTATAGTGGAATTTGAACCCACAATATTATTCCACTATGGCGAGTAGCAAAACAATATTACATGAAGGGGAATGTACGATCATTCAGGCACACTGCCTAGAGCTTACAACTCAATTACAACAAGGGCTATAACCTCGAAAGGATCACTACCTTATAGATCATTTTAAATGATAAATTAAAATGAAAGAACTCCAAAATAGCATCTAACAATGCTTGGATGAGTTCTGGGTTAAGTGCAAAACTCTGACTGTACCACCTCTACTACTCTGCTCTATTTATTATCTCGGTTAACTACTAGATCAAGAATGCACATGTGAAACTAAGCCAAAAGGGATTCTTGATCACTACTTGCTCATATTACCTCATATCATACATCAAAAAGATCTTCTGCATCATTCTTATATATTCATAATCACAAAATAGATAATTATCAAGTCGGCCTATAGTGTAAAGTGTACAATTGAGTCGGCTTGATCAAATCACCAAAAAGATGATAAAATGATTTCTCTATTGGCCCTATCTTCCCATGCATGATTAATAACATCACAATCACTAGAAAGCTTCCAAACCAAAACTTCTCTTCTCAACCTGAAATACTAGTTAATCAGTTATCGATTCACATCCACTTCCGGTTATCAAGATTTATAGCTATCAAATAGAATTCCATGAAGAGTTTCCATCAATGACAACCCTAAACTATTATTCAAGCATCATTATCCATCAGATGAGTGTCAATTCTCAATACCACAATGATAGTTTCATTGTGAGAGTCACAAATGATAGTAAAGCACAACCATGAAGGTTTGGAGATTCACAGAGACAAGGAATAAAAGAGTATCATGAAAGGATTAGACCTTCACAAACAATAGACAACCATAGTCATACCAAATGGAGGCACTGCTATAGCTAGATCATAGTCCTAAACAATAATAGTGTGAGTGCCATTCAAAGGTCTAAACACAAGTTATAGAAGCTATTAAGGGGCCTTAGGTTACACAACAAATCATGAGAAGACCTTAGGCAAAATGGTAGTCCATAATCTTCAAAGAAGATAATAGCAATCATAGCAATCAAAGTTCTCAAGCATCAAAGGGAACAGTCATGAGATTAGTGTAATAAATTATCAAAGAGCATCAACCCTATTAATGATAAGACCCTTAGGTCTATGAAAAGTGTAGAATAATCAAGTAACTTAGGGATATTTGATTTCATTAATGCAAGTTAAAAATTTAAATTTTAGAACCCGAGTCTAAAGGGACGACTAGGAGGGAAAACCCACTTTTGGGGGGATTTTGAGACAACAACAATAGTCCTATCCTTATTTTGAAGGTCCCCATGGGTTGACTATCAGTCAAGAGTAGTTTTAAAGAAATTAGCAGTTACACATCTTTAGTTCCAACCCCATTTTGTAGGCCTTTCAAGTCTTCTTTCCTAGCAAGGCAATGATTTCAAAACCAACAACCAGTTGGATATGATTTCAAGCACAAGAAGGAGAAGTCAAAATCATCACAACTCAATCATAAAGACTAAAAGAGAGCTAACAATTCAAATTTTAAATTTTTGGAGCCTCTTTCTGTTATAATTCAGATTTCCTTCTCCATTCCTCTCTAGTTCTGAGTATTGTAACTGTTGTAGCAGGTCTGTCATACTTCTGTAACTCATTTTTTCTTATGAGTACATTCATATTTATAATGCAAAAATTTCCTTATTTTTGAGTTAAGAAGATGGGTTCCTCTTAGAATATTTTTGTCCAAGTGTTATTTGTAAAGAAGATGGGTTCCTCTTAGAATATTTTTGTAAGTGTTATTTGTAAACATTTTGATTAAGATTTTTGTGATTCTTGTTTGGAATCCTTTATTTTTGTCTTGGTTTATTCAATGCTTAGCACAAGAAGAACATGTTCAGTGCAAGTCTGTGAATGTGTTTGATATTTTGTTGCATCAAAATTGTGAAAACATCATTATTTTCCTTTTGTGAACATAAGAAAGCTAAAACCTTTCATGATAATCAATTTTGCAAACATGTGTATGATGAACTTATAAGGCATTGAGAGGGGGGGTGAATTAGTGCATGCAAAAACAATATCAATCTGATGACCAACTTTAACAACTTAAAACTTATCAACCATATAAGAAATATCACCACATAAGCAAATACCCAATAAAACAAATTCCACATAACACAAGAGATTATATGTGGAAAACCCAAAAGGGAAAAACCATGGTGGGAGTTAGTACCCACAAGATTCACTATCTACAGAATAGAAATCTTGACCGGTTAAGGTCTTACAACTATACCCTATTAGGAGCAGACTCAATTAAGAGTCACCTGGTTAGTGGATTTGAATGATAAGCTCTATTAGGAGCAATGAACTGTTAGGATCAACCTCACAAGAGGATTTAAGACTTTGATTTAGAACTACCCTATTAGGAGATTTACAGATTAAGGCCTATTAGGACCTACCCGGTTAGGGGCTTTTGCTACTGCAAATTGTTAGGAAAACAATAGTGATAAGATCTTCAAGTAACACCTTCTATGTCTGATAAGACCCACTTCTGATTCTTAAAACATCAACACCACTTCATTTCAGAAATTCCCTAACCACTGCATGATCACATTCACAATATTTCCTCATGAAATCTCTCTTCACATACATACTGACTTTATACCTTATCACACTTTTTATAAACATTTGCATTTAGTCGGCTACAACTTTGGAACAATTTCCTAGGTTCAATGAATCTAGAAAAACTTACATCATACGCTCTACATATGTCAGCCACCGACATAACAAATTAAAATGTGTGTCATGTTACCGATTTAAGTGACTAAATCATTATCGGTTAAGTGTTCCCCTAGTTTGTCTATTCTATAAATCAAATCTTTCTCATCCAGTTGAATCTGCCAATGCGGTTATGAACATATCTCCAAATACTTGTCACCATCATAGTTGTGAAACCGCATCATCAAACTCTTCATGAATCGCCTCTACCGGTTGTCAAAATGCAACTCTATCTAAGTTTACCGATTGAGATCCTAATTACCGGTTCTCTGTAAAACTATCTTTTGTATTGGTTAACCCTTACCGGTTGGCTTCTAAGACTTAGATGACTACAAAAAAATTGTTACCATCAATGACAACACAAAACTTAGTCATCAAACATGAATCTCAATCTCTTCATCACAATCATCAACTAATCATATACCGGTTGCATAACAACAACAATCTTAACCAGTTCAGTCAAATGCCAACAATCTCCCCCTTTGGCATTGATGGCAACACTTAGGAAAAATTTTGTCAACTAAGTATGCAAAATAAAAATTGACTCACATTGACATATACTCCCCCTTAGCAATTGCATGCTATAACAAAATACAATATACAATTACATACAAAATTTTGACTCAATTCTTACTCCCCCTTTAACAACAATGCCAAAATGAAATAAAAATACATGTGATATCAAAATTTTCATCAGAGCATATATATATAACTATAAGAGTCATAAATTCTTTACACATGAATTCTGGAAAAAATGTCACTAAAATGAGACTTCAAATTTTTAAAGTCATTATGCCATGTCTCTAAAATTATGCCAGCGATCTCCACATGAGTCTTGATTTGTCAAGCTAGTTCCTCCATAGAATCAAGAGTACTCTTTTTTCGTGTATCAAGAATGCCTTCACATTCTTTGTATGCTCTATGTAATACTTCAACCTTTGGTATAAGTTGGGTTTGAAGTTCCTTTAGGGATCTGATTCTCTTCACCTGTTCCTGTTCATATACTTTCAGCTTGTGCTGAAGTTCTATAACTTCTCTTCCAAAATGAATAGCAAAGTCATTAAGGGGTTTAAATGACTCACTAACAACCACAAGTTCATGCTCTGCTTCTGCTCTTTTCTTCTTCAAATCAATACAAAATAAGGAAAATGTTGAAAACATAGAGAGGATTTTACCTTCGGTTTCTAGGGCTTCCTTCAAATAATCCTTATTAACAGAAAGAGCCACTTTATTTCAGACATCAAGTGCTTTGTCCTCTTCTTCTTGTAGTTTTTCTCCACATTGACATAAGTTGCAACCTCTAATGATTTCATCTGGTCTCCAACATCAGAAACAAGTTGTCCGAGCTTGTCATTAGGTGTGGACAAATTTCCTGTATCAGTCTTTGGTAGGAGACTAGACAAAATATCTATTGCATTCCTAATGGTCTATGCATCCTTTTGTTGTTATTTTAACCTCTTTTTTTTAGCTTGGGAATGCATGGCAGTTGAAATCTCTATTAGCTCAGTAGAACTCAGTTTATCCATGTCAAGAGGTCCTTGGATGATTAATGCATCATCATCATCTTTTTCAACAACTTTCTTTTTGGAATCAAGTGAAAAAGGTGTCACTATGGGTTCAGCCTTTTCTGCCTTATTCTCCTTTGTTCCCTCTTTATTTTTTAGTTTTCTCTTCTCCCTTTTCCTTTTTAGTTTCTTCTTTCTTCTCTTCTTCTTTATTTTCTTCATTACAGTCACTTACCGATGGTGGTCAAGTATCTACAGTCTGATTTTCTACCAGTGGCTCCTCATCCTTCTTTCTCCTTCATCTTTCTTACCTTCCTATTCCTAATTTTGCTCATGTTGTTCAAACATCTGAACATCTACATCATACACATCTATGTTGTCAGCAATATTATAAACATTATCACCAGTATCATCATCGAGAATAAACATCGGTTCTCTTTGTGTGTTCATCAGTTGGTCATCAAACATAATTTAATCGGGCTTAAAATCAGTAGGTTTAATACCTTCTAAAAAATATTCACCCTTAAGATTTACAGGTTTTGTATCCTTAATAGAAAAGGAATTAGACCCAAAGCCTTCTTTAGCAAAATTTAAGTCTCTTGTTGGACTGATTGAGTCTCACCGTTTAGCATCCTTGTCAATATTTTCTTAGATCTAAAGGAAGATTTTGTTTTCAACAAAATATCATCTAATTCTTCCTTTGTGGCTTTCGGTTGAAGAAATTAGAGTGTGTACTCAACAAATTCTTTGTCCTACTTCATTGCAGCCTACCACCTTGCATCAATTTTGTTGTATAATAAATTTGAAATTTGTCCTTGCAACTCAATAAGGGCTTTACTATATTTACTCATCATATACACTATTGCATCTTCTATTAATCTTTGTTCATTCTTGCTAATATTATTATACAATTTATTAAAACCCTTAAGAACACCATATTCCATGATAATTTTTAATAATTTAACAAGAGAAGTAGGTTTATTTACTGGTTTCTCCACAGATTTGATAGTGGAGGTTCCAACAACCTTTGATTTCTTGTAACTAGTCCTTAGGACTTTCTTCTCTTTCTCAGATTCAATGTCTTCTTCATCTGCATCTATCGGTGTTGGTTTCTGAGCTTGTTGCTTCTTTCTTTTACTAGTTTTAACCGATTTAGTTGGAGGATCAACAACCTTTCCTCCTTTCTGAAACTGAATATTTGAATATTTTGTTGTCAGTTTCTCTTTCTTTACAGTTGTTGGTTTTTTTACAACTTTCCCTTTTTCAGCTCTTGTTTGCATACCAATGGAGGTTCCGGTTGGAGTACTTGATGTTCTAGACCTATTCAACAACACGTTTTTCTCTATCTTCAGTAATAGTTTCATTTATAAATCTAGCTAGCTTAGCAAAGGCTTCAACTTCTTTTCTCACTTTCTTGGCTATCACTGGTTGGTTAAGTTCTGGGTGCACTTGAAGGGATTTTTCCTTGTAAGTGCCAAACCTTTCTATCATGGTATCAACTGATTGACCAAGTAGATGGTCAGCATATGCAATCAATAGATCTTTATCAACTTCATAACCCATGGGCATAACCCAAGTAGTTTGGGGTTCTACAGCTTCCATCATACAAGTATATGTGTCTAGCATAAAACAAATTGTTTTCTCATACCGGTTAACTACCTCTACCAGTATCCTTTCTCTTGCATGCATTTTCTCATGAAAATATTTGAACTATCCACATGCAATCTTATCAAACTCATTACCTAGCATCCTAATGCTATTATTCATTTGCATTAAAGTAGGTGTTTCTCCAATCCATTGAATATCTCTAATACAAGGAAAAGAATTTTGAAAATAAAAGAATATACCAAGAATGAGTTGACAAAATTTGAACCTCAATCTTTTGTCCTTCTTAATAGCCTCCAAGTTCAGCATCAATTGACTCCGCAGTGCTTCAGATAGATCATAATCAACATCTTCTATGATCATTTGATATGCAGTATGAATAGAAGCTACTGATATGCTGTTCATCCTACTAGAGTAGTATACTCTGTATCCAATCACCATTGATACATATTTCACTATTAGATCACTGATATTGTTCACCATCATAGCTCTGCCATCCCACTTTGATCCTATTAGCTTTTCCACATCATTCTTTGGAATGGATCTCATTTAAGGTACCTCACTGATTGCACAAAGTTTGGTGACTACATGAATATATTCTTTAGAGATTTTATGTGGTTGGTCAAGTCACATAAAATAATCATGTTTCCTACTAAGTACATATCTAACATGTTCATCCACAAAATCATCAATAAAGTTATGTGCATGATGAAACCCTTTGTCGGTAACCTTCTTGTATTGTTCCTTCAAGATACCATTATCGTCACACAGTACTCTATACTGATAAAAAATAGCAACCATACCCAAATCTTCTACTTTGCAATGGTAAAATGATCTAACATCTTAAACATGTAATACACCATGGGGTACTCAGGATAGGGCACTGATGGTATCAGTTTCTTTAGACTTAAATGGATGTCTTTTGAATTTAGGGCATGGCCTATCGATAATATCTACTAGATGTGGTGTATCAATCTTCAACAAATCACTCTTCAAAAATAGATAGAAAGATCTTTAAAAAATACCTTTTCCCGCTTCTTCACTAGTGTTTTAGACACCTACGAAATTCTCTTAACCAATTGTCGATCATAGATCACACCAAACACTTCAATCTCTAACAAATAGGTTAGATAATGCAAGCACAAATTCTCATATTCTCTATTCGCTCTCCAAGTGCTCATACAAATGCAATGTGACAAATAAAATTCAAAAAGTTTCTTTTATTTGCCCATTATCTACCGCATTAAATGCCTTTACTAGTAAAACCCTAAAATATCTTAAAACACTATATCGGTTCACATAACACATCAAACCTACCGGTTTGATCATAGAATCACTTCTTAACATCATAAAACTCACATACCTCATGGTCCTTCAGGGGGTTTGAAGATAGATCTAACATTAAGTTCCCCCTAGGTTGTATAAGCAACTTAGTTTGTCAGTGAAGGGTTCTCCATACTAGGTGAAGAAATAGGATATTCAGATGATTTTACTTCAGTTACCTCATCACCCATCTTTTTCTAGATTTTATTCATTTCTGCTCTGGTCTCCTCCATATCAACTTTCATTTTCCCTTTTCGGTCATCTAATTAATTCACCAATTTGTTCACTTTGGCTCTATAGAACTTTTCCATATGTGCTAGTTTATAACAATGATAGCAAGCCATACCAAAAGCTCTCCAAGTTCCAACATTGCCTATACCTGTCCTTCTTCTGCAGATCATAGCCACATGACCAAAGTTATTACAGATTGTGCATACCACATTTATTCTCTTCTCCATCTCATAGGGGCTAGACCGATTAGCATAGGGTATTTTCCAATTTGGAATTCTTTGGTCTTTGAAATTCCTTCTCCAGTCACCAAGAGACCTCTGATTCATGTGGGTTGTAAGATTGTTAGCTTCATACCTGCATTCAATAGATCTATACCCATACATGTTGCATGTGTAACAATAACCTTCAAATCTTCTAGGCATATATCTATGATTAGTATTAGGTTTATAACCAGTATTAACATTAGATCTACTTCTACAAAAATTAGTAGTATGTCCTGGCTTATGCCAATTGAAACAAACAAGTTTAAAGGATTTCTTACCAGTAGTTTTCTGAGTCTTAGGAGCAGGTTTACCTTCATGCATGTTGACCTTAGTACCGAAAGGTTCTCTATTCTCAAATGTATTGTATTCTAACCCAGATGTATCCCCATTCATCCTCTGAGATTGAATCTATTCAACCAGCATGGTAGAACTCTTGTTGAATTTTTCAAGCTTCTCATTAGATTCTGCAAGCTCTCTAGTAAGATCTTCATTCTCCTTCATAAGAGTCTCTCTAAGAGACATTTCCATATCAAGATCTTCTTTTATTTCTTCTTTCTCTTCTTTCTCCTCATGCCAGTGTGCATATAGAGTGTCATTTTTGTTAGGTCCTGGAGACAACTGAGAGGGGGGGTGAATCAATTATCCAATAAATTCAACCAAAATTAACTTAACCAAAACTTAATGCTTAATGTTGGTAAACCAAACTTTATACCGATAGATAGTTTTATTAATTAATTGTAGTACTGGTAAAGATTAATGCATGAAACAAAAAGACAATAACATCCACAACACATAACACAAATATTTGTACATGGAAACCCTATAAGGGGAAAAACCACAGTGGGAAGCCTTACCCACAATCAAATGATACTACTGCAGATAGTATGTGTATACAATATGGAGTCTACACATGCAGAAAGGCTAGCTGCCTAGAGCTCACTACTCAATCACAAAATGGGAGTCACACTGACTACAATTGGATGGTTAAATCCAATGATAATGTACTGCTCAAAATAGAATCTTCACATGTTGGATTCAGTACTGGTTTAGCTTTGATATGCCTTCTTTAAACCTTCCTTCAATCTTCAAATGATGTCTCCATGTATAGCTCTGCTTATTTTCGCATATACCTTATTACAATCCTTTTTTTTCAATCGCATCCCAATCTCACAAATGAGATCTTACATTTATACCATAACCTAAGACCAATTGAATAGGTCGGATCACTAAAGATATTGCAATAAAATCATTTATAAATAAATCATAATGCAATGCATCATGTCATCTCAATGCATTTACAATAATAATAAATCATCTCCATAACGTGTCATGCTGATCTTGAATAGATATGCTTGCCGGTGCATAACCTGGACCTATTTGCCAGTAACAACAAATATGAAAACCTGAATAAACCAATAACCAAATCGCCAAAACCAAGTGATCAAATAATGGCTTCGACATAACCAAGTAGTCTCCAAGTCATTCCAAGTGCTGATGAATAATATAACCTGTCGGTGAACCAGATACCAGTGACTGTGCATAAATTACTAAACATGTCGGTGAACATAATCCAAAATCTCCAAGTGCTGATAAGTTTTGACAAGTGTTTAACAAGTGTTGACATCAATGACAAAACCATATCAACATATCCAAAATACCAACAATCTCCCCCTTTGGCATTGATGGCAACACAAGATGGAAAAACCATCAAAGTGCCAAAACAGAAATGCCAAAACCCAAAAACCAATAATCTCCCAAAGAGATCATTAACCAGAAATCAAAAATACATAATATCTCTCCCTAGGAATAATCTCTCCCCAAAAGATAATGTGTTTTTCCATAATATCTCTCCCCCTTTGACATCAAATGCCAAAGCAATACAAAACCAAATTCAGATACCAACTCATTACAAAATACCAATTAACCAATTTATCCAACTACTCCCCTTGAGAAGTAGCTCTCTTCATCAAAGCCAGAATAGAAGATTTCTTTGTTAATTCTGTCGATTGATGAAAAACATCAACTGTCTAAGTCTCTATCAGTGGGGGTAGAACTCCAAGCTACTCTCTGAGATATTCAAAAGTCTCCTTAGGCAAAGGCTTAGTAAAAATATATGCAATCTGCTCTTTAGTATTCACATAAACCAATTTCACTTCTTTTGCTTCAACATTCTCTTTTAGAAAATTGAATTTGATAGAAACATGTTTAGTCTTAGAGTGTAATACCGGATTCTTAGATATATCAATTGCTACCATATTATCACATTAAATAGTTATAGGTTCCTTGCATTTTACATTTATGTCCTTCAACATTTGCTTGATCCATAATACCTGTGTACAATTAGTTGTTGCTGCAACATATTCAGATTCTGCTATTGATGGTGATGTACAACTTTGTTTCTTGCTCAACCATGAAATTAATCTGCTACCAAGAAAAAATGCTCCACCGATGGTGCTTTTTTTGTCATCTACATCTCCTGCCTAATTAGCATCTATGTATGCACATAAATCAAAGTTTTCATCTCTAGGATACCATAAGCCAAGATTGTAGTGCCTTGTAGGTACCGGAAAATCCTTTTTACTATTGATTCATGATTTTCTTTGGGATTAATCTAAAATCTTGAAACAATACATACTGCATTCATAATATTAGGTCTTGTTTGTGTTAAATATAGTAAACCTCCTATCATAGACTTGTATCTAGTAGGATTAACAGGTGTTGATTCATCCTTCAAATATAGTTTATCAGTTGTACTCATAGGTGTGCTTACCGGTTTAGAGTTCTCCATGCCAAATTTCTTTAGTAATTCCTTCGAGTACTTAGATTGACATAAGAATATACCTTTATCAGTCTGTAAAATTTGCAATCCTAAAAAGAATTTTATCTCTCCAATCATAGACATTTCAAATTCTTGCTGCATTTTATTAGAAAAGTCTTTACACAATCCATCTTCTCCTCCAAAGATTATATCATCAACAAAAACTTCAATAATCAAGATGTCATCATTAGTCACTTTGTAATATAGATTGTTGTTAGCATTACCTTTAGTGTATCCAAGCTTCAAAACATATTTGTCCAATCTAGCATACCAAGCTCTAGGAGCTTGCTTTAATCCATATAAAGATTTCCTTAGCCTGCAAACCATATCAAATAAAATCCATTAGGTTGTTCTATATAAACTTATTCTTCAATATCTCCACTCATAAATGCACATTTAACATCCATTTGATATACTTTATAGTTCTTGTGAGCTGTAAAAGCCAATAATAGTCTGACTGCCTCAATTCTAGCTATTGGTGCAAAGGTTTCATTGTAATCAATTCCTTCTTTTTGTGAATATCCCTTACACACTAATCTTGCTTTGTTTCTTATTACCTTTCCATCTTCATTAAGTTTGTTTCTGAAAACCCATTTAGTTCCAATTACATTTTTGTCTTTAGGCAGGGGAACTAATGACCAAGTGTTATTCCTTTCAATTTGTTCCAATTCATCTTTCATAGCTTTAATCCAATATTTATCTTCACATGCCTCATTAATAGATGTAGGTTCACTTTGAGAAATAAGACTTACCTCTTCATTTGCCAATCTTCCTCTAGTCATAACTCCTTGATATTTATTTCCAATTATCTGACTTTCAGAGTGATTCAATCTTACATACTTGGGTGTTTTTACTTGCTACTGTTCTTGAGTGACTGTTGAATCCTCAGATGATTTTAGTGTGATAGGATCAACATTATGTACCAGTGTACTCATAGTAGGTTCATTTGTGATTATCTCTATTGCCGGTTCAAAGTCCATTGACCTTGAATTTCCTCTAAACTGTTCATCAATCTTCACATTTGCACTCTCAACAATTTTCTACAATCTTTTGTTAAAACATCTATATGCCTTGCTCTTAGATGAATAACCAAGAAATATTCCTTCATCACTTCTAGGATCAAATTTTCCAATATACTCATCTCTTCTAATATAGCATTTACTTCCAAATATTTTGAAATATTTAAGAGTAAGAGTATTACCAAACCATAGTTTATGAGGGGTCTTACCGATTTCACCTTTGATGTGAACTCTGTTGAATGTATAAACTATTGTATTCACATCTTCTCTCCAATATATATGAGGTAGATTTTCTTCTGATATCATGCTTCTAGATGCATCTAAGATAGTTCTATTTTTCCTTTCCACAACTCCATTCTGCTGGGGTGTCTGGGGTGCTGATAACTATCTTCTGATCCCATTCACTTCACAGAATGTATTAAATTCCTTAGATGTGAATTCACCTCCTTGATCTGATCTCAAAAATTTGATTTTCTTGTCGGTTTCATTCTCTACCATTACCTTGAATAGTTTGAATTTCCCAAATGCCTCAGATTTCTCCCTGAGAAAAGTAACCCAACACATTCTAAAATAGTCATCAATGATTAGCATAAAATATCTATCTCCTTGTATACTTCTAGTTCTTAGTGGACCACATAAATCAGTATAAATTAAATCAAGAACATTGTTATATTTCTTTGGTATACTCTTAGAAGATGCTCTAACTTGCTTTCCAAATTGACATTCCTTACATACTGGATTGTGAGGTTTAACAATCTTAGGTAAATCTCTTACTGCCTTAGTTGTATTGATTTTCACAATGCAATCAAAATTTACATGACAAAGTCTCTTATTCCATAACCAACTTTCATCAATATGAGCAATCAAACATGCTTTTTCATTGTTATTCAAGTGAAAGATATTACCTCTAGTCTGATTACTCGTTGCAATTTCCAAACCAATTCTGTTTAAGATTTTGCATTTACCATTCTTGAATTGTAACTGAAATCCTTTTTCAACTAATTGACCAACACGCAAAAGATTATGCTTCAAACCTTCAACATAGTAAACATTATCAGTAGTGTTCTTACCATCAAAAGATATAGTTCCTTTTCCTTTGATCGAACAAGCTTTATCATCTTCAAATCTCACTAGACCTCCATTGTACTCCTGAAAGGTTAAGAATTTACTCTTATCACCAGTCATATGATGTGAACATCCTGAATCAATGATCCATTCATCCTTATCTTCAATTTTAGCTGCCAGGGCTTGCTCTACTGGTTGAATAGTAGGTGTCAATTGATCTTCTATTATAGTAACAAAATCCCATGCATTGTTTGTCGGTTCCTCATCAGAATCATCAGTAACTCCTTCATCAACATAATAACAATATTTGTTTCTATTCTTCCTGAATTTGTATCTCTGATAATCAGGGTTAGGCTTCTATGTTCTTTTAGCTTCCTCTTTCAATCTTGCATGTCTACCAAGACACCTAGAAGCCATATGACCAATTTTATTGTAGTTAAAACATTTAAAGGGTGCTTTACCTTCATACTTACTTCCAACTAGACCTTTAGGCATTTTCCTTGCAAATAGTGCTTCAAGCTCTTCCAGTTCTTCATTCTCCTTCCTGATTTCTTCAAGTTCTCTTGCATAAAAGGCTTTCCAATCAGATTTCTCAGATGATGATGATGCCTTAAAAGCTAGATATGTCTTTATAGTAGCAACAGGACCAAATTCCTCAAGTTCAAAAGCTGAAAGTTTTCCAACCAAAGTGTCTCTAGATACTGATGCATTAGGCATTGTTCTCAATTCATTTATAGCAATAACTTTCATTTTATATGTCAGTGGAAAAGCTCTTAAAACTCTAGAAACAATCTCATCTTCACTTAAGGTTCCTCCACAACATTGTATACCCAAAACAATTTCATTTACTCTTTCCATAAAAGAAGAAATCCTTTCATCTTCTTCCATTTTCATATTTTCATACCTGACCTAGAAGCATTCAAGTTTTGCAATTTTGTCTGTGGAATCACCTTTATTCAATGTTTCCAATTTGTCCCAAATAACTTTAGTAGTAGATCTATCAAATAATCCCATGATTTCCTGATCTGACAATGCGCTCAAAAGTGCTTCTCTTGCTTTGCAATCATTTTCCTCATCTTTAGCCAAGTTTGGTGGATTAGGTTGACCTTGAGTAGGATCAGTATAACCATTCTTTATAACAACCCATATGTCCTTTCCAATGCAATTCAAATGTGTCTCCATCCTGATCTTCCATATGCCATAGTTGGTTCCATAAAGTTTCGGATTGTCCTTCCTGAAATAGTTAGAAGACATTAGATCTCCTCAAGTTGTTAAACTTCTGCAAAAAGAGGACTAGGCTTTGATACCAATTGTTAGGTCCTGGAGACAACTGAGAGGGGAGGGGGTGAATCAGTTGTCCAATAAATTCAACCAAAATTAACTTAACCAAAACTTAATGCTTAATGTCGGTAAACCAAACTTTATGTCGGTAGACAGTTTTATTAGTTAATTGCAGTACCGGTAAAGATTAATGCATGAAACAAAAAGACAATAACATCCACAACACATAACACAGATATTTGTACATGGGAATCCTGTAAGGGGAAAAACCATGGTGGGAAGCCTTACCCACAATCAAATGATACTACTGCAGATAGTATGTGTATAAAATATGGAGTCTACACATGTAGAAAGGCCAGCTTCCTAGAGCTCACTACTCAATCACAAAATAGGAGTCACATTGACTACAATAGGATGATTAAATCCAATGATAATGTACTGCTCAAAATAGCATCTTCATATGCTGGATTCAGTACCGGTTTAGCTCTGATATACCTTCTTCAAACCTTCCTTCAATCTTCAAATGATGTTTACATGTATAACTCTTCTTATTTTCGCATATAACTTATTACAATCCTTTTTTTCAATCGCATCCCAATCTCACAAATGAGATCTTACATTTATACCATAGCCTAAGACCAATTGAATAGGTCAGCTCACTAAGGATATTATAATAAAATCATTTATAAATAAATCATTATGTGATGCATCATGTCGACTGAATGCATTTACAATAATACTAAATCATCTCCATAACGTGTCGTGCTGATCTGGAATAGATATGTTTGTTGTTGTATAACCTAGACCTATTTGTCGGTAACAACAAATATGCAAATCCGGATAAAGCAATAACCAAATCGCCAAAAAAAAGTGATCAAATAATGTCTTCGATATAACCAAGTAGTCTCCAAGTCATTCCAAGTCTCGGTGAATAATATAACCTGTCGATGAACTAGATACCAGTGACTACATAAATTATTGAACATGTCAGTGAACATAATCAAGAATCTCCAAGTGCTGATAAGTGTTGACAAGTGTTTAACAAGTGTTTCAATGACAAAACCAGATCAACATATCCAAAATACCAACAATTTTCCTAATTTATCTTAAATATCTCATGATCTTCCTGTTTGATCTTGTTTTTAGCTGCCCTCCTAGCTTCAAGTTCTTGACTCATCCGGATTGTAAGGGATTCAAGCTCTCTCCTCAGGTTAGTTTTCTCACCATTTAGTTTCTCCACTTCCTCAACCAATGCATCTATGTTTTCTCCATTAGAAGAGCTTCTTTCATTGACTTCCAATAGTTGTTTAGTAAGCTCTTTCCTTTTAGCAAGTGAAGTTTTATACTTGCCTCTTAAAGTTTCTAGGGCATCCTGTGAGGCCTCACCTCGACTCAGTCTGACATTCAGTGGATTTTATATTTTAGACTATTATGGATACTTTATTTTGATGCATTTTGAGACTTAGAACTTATATGATTTTAGGATTTGGATAACATTGCTATGATTTGATGATTCACTTATATGCTTTATGAGATAGAACACTACATGATTGTTAGATAGGATGATATTGCAATGATAGATGTCGTTATTGAATTTGCAGGACTTTACTCTGAATATAGAACTATGATGTATGTTTAGTTTATGTGAATTGGGATGAAATTGCTTGATAAAAGATGTATTCAATCTATGCAGATGAAAATTGTATGCAAGTAATGATGTGTATTGTTATATTATTGAATTATATTATATATGGATATTTGGAAGTACTAATGTGTAAATTGAGATGTGCAGGAAATTTACCATGTGACCATGGAAAATTACGGAGAATCAAAACCTAGACTTATGTATGTTCGTAAGCCAGGGTTTGTCTATTTGGAGAGACAACACCCTGTTTGTGTTGTATTTTATTCGTAACAGTATATGCTGCATGAGTGTTAAGTGTTAATTAAATTTATTGTGTAAAAACCACAAGAGACAATTTCATGTTTTATTTTTGTAAAAGTGTTTTATTTGTGTCACTTGACACATGTGTGGATTTAAATTTAAATGTTTTATTTGTGTCTCTTGGTGGGAAAGTGTTTAATTATAGTTTTTCTTTAATAAAATAATGTGTTGTCATAAATACTTTGGGAATATAATATTTGTGGTGGTCAACTTATGTTTGACCCGAAAATAAATTTCAGAGGGGTTTAAAATGGGTTAAATGAACACCTAGGGGTAGTTTAATAGGGTTTCCTAAAGCCCATAAGGTATACCTAGGGGTTAGGGGTAATTTTAGGCAAGTTTCTACTTTATAATGATCTTTTTAACGCTTTAAAAATTGGTTTTTTTGAGTTGAGCGAAAATCGAAAATTAGAAGTTAAATCTAATCAGGATTTTTCCTTTTGGAATGAGAGTCTTTTTGCATTTTTGCTTTCTTCCTTCTTTTTTGTTTTTTTTTAGAATCTTGTGAGAACTCTGTGAGTGAGCTTCTTAAGCAAGATTTTTGAGAATTGGAGGGTAATCACCCACTCTCCATTTTTGGAGACAGAAGAAAATTTGAAGAGAAAATAATGTTATGGAATAGAAAAATTGATTAAGGGTAGAAGGAAAAAGATTTGTGGATTGGGCAGCTCTCCATCAAATATCATAATACCTTTTGGCAGATTAAGGTTGGTTTCAGTTATTATTTTTAATGTCTTCTTCTTGTTTATGTCTGGAAGTTTGTTGGTGTAAGAAATCTGTGTTCTTGAAAGTTTGTGTAGAAAATCCTTTGGAATTTTTGTTTTATGATTTGATGTGTTTTGGGAGTTTTCTCAAGATCTCTTACTCTTGGGAGAGAAGAGGATCTTGAGGGTGGTAGCAGTGACAACCCTCGAGTGAGAGACTCTCTTTTGAGAGCGATCACAAGGGATCTTTGTGTGACCCTTGCTGCATGGCCTTTTTGTGCAATGGGGGTCATAAGGAGGGATATAAGGCTAGAATGCCTTTGGGGGGCATAAGGAATAAGGGGTTGAGATTCTTGATATTATTATTGTGCCATGAGGTGGCTTCTTGTTGATTTCATACTTGCAGATCTCCTCAGGGTATTGGTCCACTACCACCCCTTGAAAATGTTCATCACCAAAGTGTGGTGCTGTGAAAGCCAAATTGGGAATGTGTCTGGAATATCTGTATGCATTGCTTTCTATGTGTTTGCCTGTGTGTTACCCGTCTAGGAATTGGTTCTCCGAGCTCAGGGGTGGCTACCAGTTAGCCTAGGCTAGGAGGTGAGCACTCCGTGGTCATATTTGTGTTTTCTATTATGCAGGAAAGTCAGAGGAAAGAGAGTAGGAACCATGAAAGAGACACAGAAGATTGTTATTGAAGATACTTAAATTCAGTTGCAGATATTTGTTTAAATTTGTTATAGAAGTATGCCTCATTCATAGAAAAGAGAAGCAAGTTGTAAATATTGAAAACAGACTTGAAGTTCTATTGTTGTGACTATTCAAGAAACATCTTGTAAAATTGGTAGAATATCTTAGAGTTGTTTTAAAAAAAAGAAAAGTTAATTTGTGTTGCATGCAAAAGCTTCTTTGAATTATGGAAAAGAAAAAAAAAAAAGAATTGTTTCATTTAAATTTTATTTATAATTTACTTGTGGCAAAATAGAAGTTTATTTATGCTGAAAGATCTTAAGTAGTTTAAAGAAAAAAGATGTTTTATGTATATATTGTACTAGAGGAAAAAAATCAATGAAATTCTTTTTATTCCAGAAACGTATATTGTATTTTAGTTAGCATTGATTTAAAAGCTTAATATATATATATATATAATATATATATATAATATATATATATATAATATATATATATATATATATATATAAATAAACTTAATGCTTTTTCCCTTTATTATATTAGTTTAAAATCTTTGCATGTAAATCTCCTTTAAAAAAATATATATATATATTTATTGAAATATTTTCACCCTTTTTAACTATGGATATAAATTTATATAAATATAAATATATATATATAAATATATATATATATAAATATATATTTATATATATATATATATATTATATATTTTTTTAAAAAAATAATAAATAAAAAAAAAAGAGGGGAAATTGTTTTTGGGTCCACGCGGACCCCACTATGTGTACGCACAGTGAGGGTCGCGCGGCGCCCACTGTGTGCACACACAGTGGAGCCGTTTCGGCTCCCACTATGTGGACACACAGTGGACGGCCGCGGCCGCCACTGTGTGGCCACATAGTGGTGCCGCGGCACCCACTGTGCGCCCACACAGTGGCGCCATGGCTCTCCTCGCCTCCTTCCGTAACCTGCAGTAAATAAAAATGGCTGCCAAGGGTTCGGCCCAGCAAAACAAAAATTTCCCTGTTAAAAAAATATAAATAAATATATGGGTTAAACCCTAGCCCGGGTGGGGCTAGGGCAAATGGATTTTAAAAATAATATGTTAATTAGTTTTGATAATATATATGTGAGAAAATAGAACCCTAATTAGGGTTGGGGAAAATATGGATTAATATTTAGAAAGTAATGTTCTTTTGAATTAGAATTAAAATATTTAAAAATATATGTAATATATATATATGTATCTATATATATATATATATGGATATATATATATATATATATATATATATATATATATATATATATATATATATACATGTATATATATAGATTCTGGTCATAATTTGGATTAAGTATTTAATTATAAATATATATATATATGTATATATAAATATATATATATATATATATATATATATATTTATATAATCCTGGTATAATTTGGAGCAAATAATAAAGAGAAATTTAAAAAATGGTTGATTAGACTATATAGTCATATTGGAGATTAAATTAATTTTTTTTCTCTTACTTTTCTTTAACGTGATTGATTTAATAAACCTAAAGACTAGGTGTATCATGGAGATAAAATTAAACCAGTTAATTTTCCGCAAATAATATTTAACAATCTATCGAAGCTTGGTTCATCTCAGAACTAGCTCGAATTTAATAATGGAAATTTCAATAATGCTTGTCGTGTGAGCGAACTTGTTAATTAAATTAGTATGTTTTTAAAAAAAATTTGTTCCGTTTTTGCCCTAAATTTTGGGCATGACACATCCTCAGTTTCAATAAGTTTAAGAGTCATCTCTCTCTAACTCATGTCCCCCATGACTACCTTAGGAATCCTTCTCAAGTGGTTAGGCCTCAAAAAAGGTTGGCTCCGATACCAATTGATGAACTTATAAGGCACTGCGAGGGGGCGAATCAGTGCAAGCAAAAACAATATAAATTTGATCACCAACTTTAACAACTTAAAACTTATCAAGCATATTAGAAATATCACCACATAAGCAAATGCCCAATAAAATAAATTCCACATAACACAAGAGATTATATGTGGAAAACCCAAAAGGGAAAAACCACAGTGGGAGTTAGTACCCACAAGATTCACTATCTACAAAATATAAATCTTGACTGGTTAAGGTCTTACAACTATGCCCTATTTGGAGTAGACCCGGTTAAGAGTCACCTGATTAGGAGATTTGAATGATAAGCCTTGTTAGGAGCAATGACCTATTAGGATCAAACTCACAATAGGATTTAAGACTCTAATTCAGAGCTACCCTGTTAGGGAATTTACAGATTAAGACCTGTTAGGACCTACCCAGTTAGGGGGTTTTGCTGCTACAAACTGCTAGGAAAACAACAGTGATAGGATCTTCAAGTAACACTTTCTGTGTCTGATAAGATACACTTCTGATCCTTAAAACATCAACAACACTTCATTAGAGAATTTCCCTAATCACCGCACGATCACATTCACAATATTCACTCATGAAATCTCTCTTCACATACATACTGACTTTAAACCTTATCACACTTTTTATAAACATTTACATTTAGTTGGCTACAACCTTGGAACAATTTCCTAGGTTCAATGAATCTAGACAAACTTACATTGTACACTTTATGTATGTCAACCACTGACATAACAAATTAAAACTTGTGTCATGTTATCGATTTAAGTGACTAAATCACTACCGGTTAAGTGTTCTCCTAGTTTGTTTGTTTTGTAAATCAAATCTCACTCATCCTGTTGAATTTGCCAATGTAGTTGTGAACATATCTCCAAATACCTATCACCATCATTGATGTGAAACTGCATCATCCAAATCTTGATGAATCGCCTATATCGGTTGTCAAAATGAAAATTTGTCTTAGTTTACCAATTGAGATCCTAATTATCGGTTCTCTGTAAAACTATCTTTTGTATCGGTTAACCCTTACCGGTTGGCTTCTAAGACTTAGATGACTGTAAAAATATTGTTGCCATCAATGACAACACAAAACTTAGTCATCAAACATGAATCTCAATCTCTTCATCACAATCACTAACTAATCATATACCAGTTGCATAACAACAATTTTTTTTACTAGTTCAGTCAAATGCCAACAATGTAATTGAGTTGTGAGCTAAGGTAGCTTCACTATTTGAGTAATTAGTGAATTCAAATGTAGAAAAGTCTTTTTATTCATTGGTGTATCACCTAGTAGTATTAGTTTTAGTTTAAAGAATTTTTCTTACCCTATTCCCTGTCAAGTGGTAGTTTTAGGATATCTAAAGCGAGCCAACCCATAATCTAGAGGTCTATTCTCACCATAGGATACCCATGTTGCACAAGATTGCATAATTTCATAATTGCATTGGGTGAAAATCCCTGTGACAACATTTACCTTGACACCTAGAAATAGGTTACCAAGGTACTTTCCCATAGCACCACAAAGTGGTTTTCACTGATGGATGAATAGATTTTTCTTTACTTTTTTTTTTGATCTTTTTCATTTTTGAAAATTGGGAAACCTCTAAAGACTAGGTGTACAACCTTTTCAGATGCACGATGTTCATTCTAACAACAATAATGAAGGAAAAGTGAGAGGGGAGGGGGGGTGAATCAGTTTTCACTAAATCTACAAACTTATCCACAAATATAGATTTGATAAACTTCAAAAACAACAAAGATAACCAAACTAATAGCACAACACACAACACCAAGATTTTGATGTGGAAAACCCAATTAAGGGAAAAACCATGGTGGGAACCTACCCACAATAAGATGATACTATGCAATAGTATGTGAAAATATTACAATGGGGAATGCACATGCATTCAGGCACACTACCTAGAGCTCATAGCTCAAGATATAATAACTTAGAAGGCTACAACCCTCAAGGAAGTCTCACTAACTTAATTCAAACTACAATCTGGAAGAAATGAACTACAATAATAGCATCTACTAATGCCTAATGATAGGTCTGGTTAAGCATATTTATCTACCTTGCAACACCAATCTCTGCTCAATACACCATACTGAAAGATGAATTGTTGTTCACACATGCACCACTCTCTGATAATATAGACACAACCTCAATACCTAAATTATATGACAATATTACCTATTTATACAATTCATCAACCTTGACAACAAGGTCAACTAAACCCTCAACTCACAATTACAAAATTGCATCATACGATACAAAGATCGACCACCAGACCAATATAATGATATACATGATATAAAATAGACCTAAATTAAATTTCCAAATGCTCTTCTCCACTAGTAATCATGCCAAGATCAACTGCAACATGCTACACCACCAGGAAAATTGCATAACATGAAGATCATCACCACTTCAACAAAATTAACAAAAACTTTCACAATGATAAATATGGATCATGAAAACAAATAGGACAAAATTAGGAAACACCAACAAGAACATTAGAATCATCAACAACAACTACATCAACACCACTTATCAAATCTTCATCGATCAACATCTGAACCTCAAGAACACTCAAACAACAATAACTATCACAAAGAAAGATAACTTGTGGAGAACCAAATTACAAACCATCTGAAATGAAGATACAAAAGACTCTCCCAAACAATCTCCCAAAATATTTGCTTAAGATCTAGTCACACTGGAATTTATCGGAGGAATTACTGAAATTTGCAAAGCACTAATAAAAAAACAATTGCAAACAGGATCATATGATATGATCAATTAGGCTTTTTGGATTACTGAAGCCAATATAAAAAGATGTAATAATACTATAAATACTCCATACACCAAACCATGATCCCAATAAACCAATCTACAATCATCGTAACAATAAATCACAGGAATATGTTGACATCAATGACAATAACATATCCTAGAAGCATCAATGTCTAATAATCTCCCCCTTTGGAATTGATTGCAACATATGAATGTGAAAAAAAATCAATGCAAAGAAAGAAAACATCTTCAATAGACTCCCCCTAAGATCAAGTAGATAAAACAGTTTTTCACATGCTTCTCCCCTGCTTTGATAGCAATGCCAAAGATTCTGAAAAATAGAAAACCAAACTTACTCCCCCCCTTAAGAAGATAACCAATCCAACAGACTACTTGAAAAATAGAAAACCAAACTTACACCCTATTACTTCTCTTCAGTGTAAAGGGAAGAAATTTGAGTGGACAGAGAAGTGCGAGAAGGCCTTTCAGGAACTCAAGAAGGCACTTACTAGCACTCCTATCCTTGTTGTACCAGATCCTTCAGCTGACTTCATGGTTTGTACAGATGCTTCCCTAGAGGGTTTAGGGGCAGTTCTTATGCAGGATGGTAGGGCCATAGCTTTCGAGTCTAGGAAACTTAAGACTCATGAACTTAATTATCCCACTCACGACCTTGAGCTCGCAGCAGTAGTGCATGCACTTGTGAGGTGGAGACACTTCCTTTTAGGTCATCACTTTGAGTTGCATTCAGACCATCAGAGACACTTCCTTTGAAGTCATTACAGGCAGCTATGGGCACTAAGCTCAATTTCAGTACAGCCTATCACTCGGAGACAGATGGTCAGACAGAGAGGGTCAATCAGGTGTTAGAGGATATGCTTCGTATGTACATCATGGATCATCAGACCCGGTGGGAGGAGTATCTTCCCTTAGTGGAGTTTGCCTATAACAATGGGCATCACACTTCTTTGGGGATGCCACCCTACCAGGCACTATACGGCAGGCCTTGCAGGACGCCCTTGAGTTGGGATCGCATAGAGGATAGAGTTGCTATTGGTCCTGAGTTAGTTCAGGATATGGAACAACAGGTAGATTTGATTAGGCAGCGTCTTAGAGAGGCTCAGGATAGACAGAAGAAGTATGCTGATGCAAAGAGGATAGATCGTAGCTACTTGGTTGGAGACAGAGTTTTCTTGAGAGTGCGACCGCATAAGAGTCCAATCCGTTATGGAAAGGGTTCTAAGCTCGCACCTCGCTTTGTAGGACCTTTTGAGATTCTGGAGAGGATAGGCCCAGTTGCCTACCATTTAGCTTTGCCACCTAGCCTGTCACGCATCCACGATGTGTTTCATGTTTCAGTTTTGAGAAAATATATCTATGATGAGTCTCACCTTTTAGATTGGATGCCTTGCAGGTGGAGTCGGACGGGCAGCTAGCTTTGGAGCCCATTCGCATTTTGGCACGCCGGACATTGGCCCTTCGAGGTTGAGAGCTGGACCAGGTTAGGGTCCAGTGGGATTGTTATGATGAGGTTACGACTTCATGGGAGGATGCAGCACGTATGAGATCAGAGTACCTTCACCTCTTTGATGAACTCCAAGAGGAAGTTCATGCCTAGAGGGGGAGGATGTGAGGCCTCACCTCGACTCAGCCTGACATTCAGTGGATTTTATACTTAGACTATTATGGATACTTTATTTTGATGCATTTTGAGACTTAGAACTTATATGATTTCAGGATTTGGTTAACATTGCTATGATTTGATGATTTGCTTACATGCTTTATGAGATAGAACACTACATGATTGTTAGATAGAATGATATTGCAATGATAGATGTCATTATTTGAATTTGCAGGACTTTCTTTGAATATAGAACTATGATGTATGGTTAGTTTATGTGAATTGGGATGAAATTGCTTATGTAAAATTGCTTGGTAAAAGTTGTATTTGATCTGTGCAGATGAAAATTGTATGCAAGTTATGATGTGTATTGTTATATTATTGAATTATATTATATATGGATATTTGGAAGTACTAATGTGTAAATTGAGATGCGCAGGGAAAATTTACCATGTGACCATGGAAAATTCCAGAGAATCAAACCTAGACTTATGTATGTTCGTAAGCCAGGGTTTGTCTATTTGGAGAGACAACACCCCGTTTGTGTTGTATTTTATTCGTAACAGTATATGCTGCATGAGTGTTAAGTGTTATTTAAATTTATTGTGTAGAAACCACAAGAGACAATTTCATGTTTTATTTTTGTAAAAGTGTTTTATTTGTGTCACTTGACACGTGTGGATTTAAATTTAAATGTTTTATTTTGTCTCTTGGTGGGAAAGTGTTTAATTATAGTTTTTCTTAAATAAAATAATGTGTTGTCATAAATACTTTGGGAATATAATATTTGTGGTGGTCAACTTATGTTTGACCCGAAAATAAACTTCAGAGGGGTTTAAAATGGGTTAAATGAACACCTAGGGGTAGTTTAATAGGGTTTCCTAAAGCCCATAAGGTATACCTAGGGGTTAGGGATAATTTTAGGCAAGTTTCTACTTTATAATGATCTTTTTAACGCTTTAAAAATTGGCTTTTTTGAGTTGAGCGAAAATTGAAAATTAGAAGTTAAATCTAATCAGGATTTTTCCTTTTGGAATGAGAGTCTTTTTGCTTTTTTGCTTTCTTTCCTTTTTGGTTTTTAGAAACTTGTGAGAACTCTGAGAGTGAGCTTCTTAAGCAAGATTTTTGAGAATTGGAGGGTAATCACCCACTCTCCATTTTTGGAGACAGAAGAAAATTTGAAAAGAAAATAATGTTATGGAATAGAAAAATTGATTAAGGGTAGAAGGAAAAAGATTTGTGGATTGGGCAGCTCTTCATCAAATTTCATAATACCTTTGGGCAGATTAAGGTTGGTTTTAGTTATTCTTTTTAATGTCTTCTTCTTGTTTATGTCTGGAAGTTTGTTCGTGTAAGAAATCTATGTTCTTGAAAGTTTATGTTAGAAAATCTTTTGGTATTTTTGCATTATGATTTGTTTGTGTTTTGGGAGTTTTCTCAAGACCTCTTACTCTTGGGAGAGAAGAGGATCTTGAGGGTTGTAGCAGTGACAACCCTCGAGTGAGAGACTCTCTTTTGAGAGCGATCACAAGGGATCTTTGTGTGACCCTTGCTGCATGGCCTTTTTGTGCAATGGGGGTCATAAGGAGGGATATAAGGCTAGAATGCCTTTGGGGGGCATAAGGAATAAGGGGTTGAGATTCTTGATATTATTATTGTGCCATGAGGTGGCTTCTTGTTTATTTCATACTTGCAGTTCTCCTCAAGGTATTGGTCCACTACCACCCTTTGAAAATGTTCATCACCAAAGTGTGGTGCTGTGAAAGCCAAGTTGGGAATGTGTCTGGAATATCTATATGCATTGCTTTCTATGTGTTTGCCTGTTTGTTACCCGTCTAGGAATTGGTTCTCCGAGCTCGGGGGTGGCTACCAGTTAGCCTAGGCTGGGAGGTGAGCACTCCGTGGTCATATTGTGTTTATCTATTATGCAGGAAAGTCAGGAGAAAGAGAATAGGATCCATGAAAAAGATACAGAAGATTATTATTGAAGATACTTAAATCCAGTTGCAGATATTTGTTTAAATTTGTTATAGAAGTATGCCTCATTCATAGAAAAGAGAAGCAAGTTGTAATTATTGAAAATAGACTTGAAGTTTTACTATTGTGGCTATTCAAGAAACATCCTATAAATTGGTAGAATATCTTAGAGTTGTTAAAGAAAAAAAAGGAAAGCTTGTTTTATTTCTACTTCTGGTTTTTAGTAAAAGAAAAGTTATTTAGAGTTGCATGCAAAAGCTTCTTTGTATTATGGAAAGAAAAAAAAAGAGAATAGCTTTCAATTAAAATTTATCTATATTTTACTTATGGCAAAGTAGGAGTTATTTATGCTGAAAAATCTTAAGTATTTTAAAGAAAAAAGATGTTTTATGTAAATATTTTATTAGGGAAAAAAAATCAATGAATCTTTTTATTCTAGAGAAGTATATTGTATTTCTTGAAATGTATTTCTAAATTGTATCTTTAGTTAGTGTTGATTAAAGAGCTTCTTATATATATATATATATATATATATATATATATATATATATATATATATATATATATATATATATATATATATATATATATATATATATATATATATATATATATATATATATATTTCTGAATAAACTTAATGCTTTTCCCTTTGTCATATTAGTTTAAAATTTTTGCATGTAAATCTCTTTTTTTTTAAAAATATATATATATATTCTGAAATATTTTCACCCTTTTTAACTATGGTTATAAATTTATATAAATATATATATATATATATATATAAATATATATATATATATATTTATATATATATTATATATATTTTTTTTTTTTAATTTTTATAAAAAGGGAATTGTTTTTGGGTCCACGTGGACCCCACTGTGTGTACGCACAGTGAGGGCCGCGCGGCGCCCACTGTGTGCACACACAGTGGAGCCGTTTCGGCTCCCACTGTGTGGACACACAGTGGACGGCCGCGGCCGCCACTGTGTGGCCACATAGTGGGGAGCCGCTAGCGGCGCCCACTGTGTGGACACACAGTGGTGCCACAACGCCCACTGTGCACCCACACAGTGGTGCCACGGCCCTCCCCGCCTCCACTTCCGTAACCTGCAACAAAAAAAAAACATGGCCGCCTTGGGGTCTTTGGCCCAGCAAAAAAAATTTCTGTTAAAAAAGATATGGGTTAAACCCTAGCCCGGGTGGGGCTAGGGCAAATGGATTTTAAAAATAATATGATAATTAGATTTGAAAATATATATATGAGAAAATAGAACCCTAATTAGGGTTGGAGAAATATGGATTAATATTTAGAAAGTTATTGTGCTTTTGAATTAGAATTAAAATATTTAAAATATATGTAGTATATATATATATATGTATCTATATATATATATGGATATATATATATATATATGTATATATATAAATTCTGGTCATAATTTGGATTAAGTATTTAATTATAAATATATATATATATATGTGTATATATATATATATATATATAATTCTGGTTATAATTTGAAGCAAGTAATAAAGAGAAATTTAAAAATGGTTGGTTAGGCTATATAGTCATATTGGAGATTAAATTAATTTTTTCTCTCTTATTTTTCTTTAACGTGATTGATTTAATAAGCCTAATGGCTAGGTATCTCGAGGAGATAAAATTAACCAGTTAGTTTTCCGCAAATAATATTTAACAATCTATCGATGCTTGGTTCGTCTCAGAGCTAGATCGAATTTAATTATGAAAATTTCTATAACGCTTGTTGTGTGAGTGAACTTGTTAATTAATTAGTATGTTTTAAAAAAAAAATTTGTTCCGTTTTTGCCCTAAATTTTGGGCATGACACACCGGTATATGGTACACTGGCAGGATATAATGTTCACCGACACTTGGAAGGACACTTTGTCTTGGAGATTTGTTCATTGGCATATTCGTATTTGCATATTTGTTGTTACCAACAAATAGGTCTAGGTTATACACCGATAGGTTTATCTTTTCTAGATGAGCATGACACACTATGGAGATGTCTTATTATTCTTGTAAATACATCAAGTCAACATGTTGAATTGGTTATTGTTTTATTTTTAAATTGATTTTATTGTAATATCCTTTAGAGCCGACCTACTAAAATTGGTCTTAGGTTATGGTATAAATGTAAGATCTTATTTGTAAGATCAGTGTGGAATGCAAAAGTGAAATTGTGTGAAGGTATATGCGAGAATAAGCAAAGCTATACATGCAGACATCATTTGAAGGTTGAAGGAGGGTTTTTGTGAAGACAATCAGAACTACACCGGTACTAAATCCAGCATAGAAAGATGCTAATTTGAGTAGTACATTCTTATTGGATTTAACCATCCAATTGTAGTCAGTGTGACTCCTATTTGTGTTTGAGCAGTGAGCTCTAGGCACTTGGCCTTTCTGCATGTCCAGAACACATTTGTATACACATACTATCTGCAGTAGTATCATCTGATTGTGGGTAAGGTTTCCCACAGTGGTTTTTCCCCTTACAGGGTTTCCATGTACAAACTTTGGTGCTATGTGTTGTGGATGTTATTGTCTTTCTATTTCATGCATTAATCTTTACCGGTACTATAATTAACTGATAAAACTGTCTACCGACATAAAAGACTGGTTTACTAGTATTAATCATTAAAGTTGGTTAAGTTGTTTTTGGTTTGAATTTATTAGACAACTGATTCACCCCCCCTCTCAGTTGTCTCCGAGACCTAACATGATATGTTGTTGTCATTGATGTCAACATATTCCTGCTCCGGTGATTGCAGATTGGTTTATTAGGTTTATGGTTTGGTGTATGGAGTATTTCTTGTATCTCTATACTCTTTTGTATTAATGTTGGTGATCCGAGAATCTTAGTTGATCATATTATATGATCCAGTTTTGCAGTTTGTTTATCTGATCAATGTTTTATAGAGTTCAATATTTCCTCTGGTATATTTTGGTGTGATTAGATCTTGTGCTAATATTCTGGGATATTGTTTGGGATGGTCTTGTGTATCTTCATTTTAGATGGTTAATTATTTGGTGCTCTTCAAATTATCTTTCTTCATGATAGTTGTTGGTGTTTGAGTGTTCTTGAATTTCAGATATTGCCAGATGAAGATTTGATAAGTGGTGTTGGTGCAGCTATTGTTGGATTATTGGGGAGATTGTTGGATTTGGTTATTTTCATTGCTTTTGCTAGGATATTTTGTTGTCATTGATGTCAACATATTCCTATGATTTATTCTGGTGAGTTTGGAAAGAGTTTCTAATCTGGTTTTGAAGTTTGGTGTTGTTGATCACTATTTTGCAAAATTTGGTATTTCCTCTAGTATATTCTGGTGTGATTAGATATTATACTAAGACTTTGGTATATTGTTTGAGATGATCTTGTGTATCTTCATTTTTTATGGTTCATGATTTGGTGCTCTGCAAGTTATCTTTCTTTGTGACAATTGTCAATTGGTTGTGTTTTTTAGCTTTCTAGATGCTGATCGATGAAGATTTGAAAAGTGGTGTTGGTGCAACTATTCTGGATAGTTCTATAAAACATATATTAATTAATAATTAATAATTAACATATAATAATAAAATATATTAATTAATACTTAATTTGTTAATATTGTGTATTATTAAATTATTAATTGTTTATATTTTTGGGGATAAATAAATATATAATAATTAATATTTAATTTGGTATCTATTTTATTGAGGAAGTATCTTTTTGGGAAAAAGATAAAATATTATTTTATTTGGAATATTGTTGAAATGAAGTATATTTATTAAATTGATAATTTTTAAATAATATTTTATTCAGGAATATATTATACGATATGCTATTGGAATTATTGGAAATTTAACAATGTATCATTTGAAAAATTGGTAAGTTAATGAGATTTTCATTTAGTAAAATAAATGGTTAGTTTATATTTTTCCTCTCTATTGAGACATAGACAAATGGACTATTCCAATTGTGGTATTATATTCTCCTCATTATGGTGATTTTTCTATTAATGTATTTTGAAAACTTAGATCATTTAGAAAACTTGATCGACTTTTATTGTTTAAACCAATAGGAAAGAAGATTGTCCTTTTTTGGTTATTACCTATGCAAGTTTAATTTATGTATTCGCTTTTGTTTAAAGTAATGGCAAGGCCTTGATATGTTTGTTTGGACCCTGTCGTTTGGATGATTTGGGGTACCTGTTTATGTCTTCGGTTTCTAGTTTGGTTGTTGCCTTGTGATGGTGTTTTAACTGGTCCTATCCTTTATGTGGGTGTCGAGTGTTGATTTGTGGTTGACCATAGCGGGTCAAGTCTCTAGTTAGAGTACTATCGGCCAATGGACCTTGTATTAGCTTTTAATATGTTCAGTTGGATCCGTTTCTTTGTAGGGATCATTTATGTAATTATTGACCGATGTGGTCGGTTGTTTATTGGTATGATTCCCCTCGATGGCAGGAATGTAAATGATGTGGAACTTATGTACCCTAAACTTATTTATATCAGAGGGGTCTGGTAGTTGAGCAAACCTGGAGATGTAGCCCTCTAGGGGTGAACTCTGAGATCATTTTGGTGTTATGTGTTGCTTTTGTTCTTATGTTTCATGTTTTAGTGTTAGCATGTATGGATGGCATTTTGATAGAATGTGTAAGTGGATTAGATGAAATTAATTGTAATGCATGTTTTCAGTCATCTCTTTATGCGGTAATGTGGTTCATGAAAGAGTGTAGTTGATTTGCAGAATGTATTCTATAATTGTTAAGGAAATTAAGTATGCATGGGAAGATCTCATTGGTTTATGATGAAATTCAAGTGTGTTATTAAATTAGATGCATGACTCAAATTTTAATGAAAAGTATGAACGAAAGGTATGAATAAACCTTAATGGATGAACTTTACCTTGTGATCTATATTTTGTCTTACTGAAAGAAATTGTCCTTGTTTAAGAATTATCTCGTTATTAAGACAATCAGCTTATTGGATTAATTAGTGTGAGTTAAGTTAATTGTGTAATTAAGTAATCACATTGGGAAACTCTTTAGGTGTTAGTTGATGTCTTCCACTATGTAATTTGTACTTTGATATCTTATTGTATCTTTATGTTGTGTCTTATTTAAAAAAAAATTTATTGCACTTCATTCATGTGTTTTAGCTTTATCCCTTCGAGGTTTCCTGGCGGGGCATTATAGATCATATTCCTTACCATGAGCATCACATAGAGAGAGTCTAACTACACCAGGGGCCAACCAAGTATTGGCCACTGGTACGTACCCTAACCTAACCTCATGATTTGGTAGATTAGCATTTATTAGGGAATTAATTAGGGGTGGGAAAGTTGGTAGGGGAAGACGTCGATCACCGTTTTAGCATCTGTGTGGGGGATCTACACCTTGTGGGGATGATCCCCACCTATGCAAATGATCTATGTCTGTGCAGATGTTGATTAGGTGATCATCATCTCCACCTGCAAGGGAGAGGGGAAAATTGGGGGAAAACTACATAACACCATCTTCACTTTGTGGAACAATGTAGGGAATGTAGTTTGGCATCTCTGCTTAAGGGGAAACATCATCTCCACCTAGGGAGGAAAAGAGGAAAAAAAGGAAAAAATAGATAGGAATAGGGAGGAAATGGGATGATAATGAGATGTCCCAAGTGTTGAAGTAGGCTAGAATAGACTTAGAAAAATAGCTAATGAGGTGGTTTGATTGGATGCATGAGGAGTTTGTTGAGGTGGTTTGATTGTAGGAGGAGTTTGTTGCTATAGATTCATGGGAGCATTGGTCTCCCACAATGGCACTATATAGACAAATTGTGTCACAACCCTCCCTTATCACTTTTGGATTTAAAATACAATTCTATTATATTTTTGGATAAGCTATTTAAATGATTGAATGAATATTATAAAAGAATAAAATAATAATACACACACACACACACATGGAAAATATACATTATCTTTATTTATCTATTTTCCACTTCCAATTATGGCACATGTTGTAGGAAGAATAAGAAGCTTCTAGAAGATTCTCCACCACCTTGCATGTAACTCCTCCCACTAAGTCTAATCAATTTGCATGAAGTCCAAAATTGGGAAAGAATCTCCTTTTTAATTAAATTTTCTAGATAACGGAATGGAGGGAATTTTCTTATAAAATTATATGCAAGTTTCAAAGAAGGGAGTTGATTATGTTTTGAAGGAAATTTCCCAAGTTTTAGAAGTAGATCTTTTCGTAGTCACATTTTCGTTGCAAAAATTTTAAGTTGTTGTTTGAAGGATTTTCTCTCAAGATGCAAGGAAGGATCATAAGGGTAGTTAGTGGATTCAACATCAAGCTCGATAAAACAAGTACTCTCCTTTTCGCTTATCTTTACATTTACTTATGAGGAATTCGTAATATCAAAAATATAGTTATAGATCTTCCTTTATATAGAGAAATTCTTTTATTTGATTTTCTTATTTCGGGATAAATAATAATGATGATGATTTCATATAGTGCATGTAAAATATAGTTATTTAATTATTTTATTTCCTTCAAGAAAATATGCACATGATCTTGCTTTTGTTATCTCCCAAAAATTTTAACAAAAGAAAATCATATTCCTTTATTTGTTTAAAATCTTTTTTTCTAAAATCAAAATTCTTCCTATGTGATTTGGATCTTTATTCCTCCCTCTAATTCATTTCTCTGGTTCTTCGAATGGAAATCTGAATCTCATTCTTTAATCTCTCTGTGATTATTTAAAATTTCTCTGTGATTATTTTTAAAATCTCTCTATTATTATTTTAATCTCTCTGTGATTTTTTTTTTAGTTAAATAAATCTCTCTGTGAAATGCGTTGAATAAAATTTCTCTATGAATATTAGCTAAATCTCTATGAATATTAGTTAAATGAGTCGAATAAAATTTCTCTGTGAATATTAGCTAAATCTCTGCGAATATTAGTCGAACAAACTCTCTCCCTGTGAAATCTGAAAATAAATAATCTTCCTATAAATAACTCTCTATCCCCCTCTTTGGACATTGGTTGAGAAATAGAATATAATCCCTCTATGTAACCCTGCATTTCTCAGTTTAACACCTACCTACTTCTCGATAACCTATGCATCGCTAGAGCAAATTACTTCTCTAGTTATTTTTATTTCTCTGTTATATTTCGTCCCTAGGATTAACATGATATTCTCTCTTACATTAATATTTTTTTCTATGTATACATAGTTGTTTATGTATTCTCTTTTTATACAAATAAATATTTTGGAACAAACTATAAATATATATATATATATAAATTATGCGAAGTGATTAATAAATTTATGTGATTATGTGTAGTGATTAATATCTATATTCGCACGATACAATGCATGTGTGTACCAGCTCACAGGTAGAGGATAGAGTTAATACTCCGTAGGGAGTGGTACTGTAACGGTACCCCACACTAGCCTGTGGTCACTGCTGCGGCAGTGGCCATAGGGTAGTGGAGGGGACCCGTGGGGTCCCACTCCAGTTAACCCTCTTTAATGCCAATCAAATATAATTCGAAGGGCAATGTTAATTGTTAAAAAGAAATTCTATTTTTCATATATGTTTAAAATGTTAGTTTATTTAAATTCCATTTATATATAAATATAAATTTTAGTTAAGAAAATTTTTAAACTTAGGTAAATTTTAGATTTATGACTAGTTTTAACAAATTTATATTAAATGATACTTAGATCCTCTTAAGGTCCACTTAGCAATTAAATGACTTGAAGCTAAATTCCATGTTGGGATTTGTGGTTTTATAAGTGATATTCTCGCATGCAACTTACCCTACCTTCGCTTCATGCAAATGTCTTTACATTTATTTCAATTATTGGTGTTCCCTTTTTCATGCAAATTATACATTTAATTGTTAGTATTCAAGTTACCTATCTATCTTTATTATGCAAGTTATATTCAAGTTTTGAATAATAAATAATTCTAGTTATGGTTTTTATTCCATGTCATTCATTAAGTAGTTATTTCAATTAATTGAGCTTTGCAATGTCTAAATATACGCGTTGAATTCATAATTATTTTCTAAACATGATGTTTATCATAAGTTAGGGAAAAAAATTAAATAAAGGAAGTTGGAAAACCAAAACCAAGTAGCGTTCGGTATATACAGTGCCTCTGGGTCACACTTATGGGTAATGCCGCTGTGTTGAACTACTGCACTTAATGCCTAATAAAGCTACATCAATGATGTCTGTGACATCATCCCTATAAATTGTCAAGGAGTATTAAGGGACACATGGAAGTTAAAATCCAAGGGGCGGTTAATCCCCCTTGGATCGATAATTTAATAAGATAACTCTAAAATGATCTTTCATCCGTTGAGTTAAACTTTAGTAAACCCCTATAGGGATGGTGAGTGAAATCCTTTTATGAAATTGATTTAATCTCGAAAATTGTTGTCGATTGACAATTGGTCATGGGTGACGCTTGTGATAAGAATTTAGGATCTAGTGTTTTAGGCCACAAGCAATAGGCCATCTTGAGCCTTTGCTTAAGCACTACCACCGTGGGTAGCAACCACAGAGAAACTGTCTGGGACATTGACCCTAGAAAGGGTTGGATACCCACTAATCAGTTTACATCAAACCATAGAGTAGAAAATAGAACTACATACTTTATGCCTTGATCCCGTGCTGAAGCGGGTATGTAGGTAGTCTTGGGACAGAGTTGTCCCTCGTACTCAGGTGTTCGTGGGTGGGGTCTAGGCTTGGTAAAAGAAAGATTGAGTAAGAATCCTATTTGAAAGATAAGATAATTAAATTGGAAAAAGTAATTCAATGCATACTTGGAAGGAATCCCGTATGGATTCGCTTGACTTCCCAAGGCTTTAAGCCAAATTTTGAGGCAGAACTCAAGCTTGTATTATGTTGTTTAATTACTCCTAAGGAGAGAAACCTTGGTGCACTTCTGTTAGAAGAGTGTAGTACTTAGTGAGTGGCTCAGGACCCGAATGGTCCCGATGAGTCTAAGTCTCTGGCCAGAGCACCTCCTATCCCGATTTGGATAGATGCCTACCCCATATGGGTAGATCCCTATCCCATATTGGATAGATGAAATCTTATGTCCCGTATGGACAAATGCCTAACCCGTATGGTTAGAGGCTCATCCCAGATGGATGAATGCCTAATCCAAATGGATGGATGCCTAGAGTATGCAATTGAATCAAACATAATGATTAAATTAAACAAAAAAAAAAAGAATGGTCAGTTTTGTTGAGGTAATTATGGTGGGTTATTACATGTGGTATTAGAGAAAAGGTTCAAATCTAGGCCTTATTCCCACTTCAATTTATACATCTAAGGGAATGTTTTGCAATGGTAGAAATGAAATTTTAAAATTCTAAATCAAGAACTAACTACATAATTTAACTTTCAGGTAAAAACCTAGAATGGCTAGAGGAAGAGGAAGAGGAAGAGGAAGGGGTAATGGAAGACATACTAGGAGTCAAAGGGAAGAAAACCATGAGGAAAACCATGAGGAAAACCATGAGGAAAACCATGAAGAAAACCATGAGGAAGACCATGAAGAGGATTGGCACAACCTAGGAAATAACGAAGATGGGGTCAAAGCTATAATCAACCTCCTAATCGAGCAAAGAGATAAAATCAACTTCTTGGAACAATCAATGTAGGACCTTAGGGAAAGGCAGAATGAATTTGAAAATAGAAGTGGTACTGAAAATGGAAACCCTAGTAGCAATCAAGGGAATATGATGGGTAATAGAAAAGAAAATAACATATTGGAACTCTCCAAGGACTTACAGAAAATCACCCCTCCTAAGTTCGATGGGAGACAAATTGGTGAAGGAGCTAAGAATTGGTTAAATGAAATGGAAAATTTTTTTGAACTAAGGGATTGTAGCGAAACAACCAAGGCTTTATGGGGTTCCTATCAACTCATAGGGGAGGCAGCTAGTTGGTGGACCAACACCAAGGAACAAAATGGGTATAGCAGGGATACGGTCACATGGGATCAATTTATTCACCACTTCTGAGAGAGGTGGCTCCCTCAATTGTTCTTTGATGAGAAGGTGATAGAATTCCATAATCTACGTCAAGGGCCCCTATCCGTTCAACAATATTGTGATAAGTTTGCCAAGTTGCTTAAATATGTACCTATGTACTAGAAAGATGAAGAAGGCCAAGCAAGGAAGTTCATTTTGGGGCTAAATACTAACATAGGGGCAGAGGTTGACATGCATGGACCCAAAAACATGAACGAAGTACTTGAAAAGTCCCTAAGGCAAGAGAGGAAGATTCAAACACTAGCAGGGTGGAACTATAATGGGAACCACTCATTTAAAAGGAAGCAGGAATTCAATGGGAAAACTAATTTCAACAAAGGTCAAAGGAATAATTCTTCTAAAAGAAGGCCACCTCCTAATCAATATCAAAGGAATGGAAATAATGATAATAATAATAGGGGAAATAATAACAAAGGCAACTATAATAGGAATGACCAGCAGAACAGGGTAACTATCCACCCAGGGCCATTGAAACAAGGAATGATCCCCCTAGGAATCAAGGCAGGAGGGGTCCTCCAGGTAGATGCTTCATGTGTGGGGGAAACCATTTTGCTAGAGAGTGTCCCAGGATGCAAGGATGGATTAGGGCCAATCAATCCCAACAAGGGCCCCAACAAAGGATTCATGCAGTAGTTAGGAACCAAAGAGGAAGATACTAGAATATTCCAGTGGAAACTACAAGTACACTATAAACCAATTTCAATTCTAATTGACACTGGATCATCTGAATGTTTCATCTCACTTGAATTAGTAAGCAAATATGCATTAAAAGTTAATCAAATGGAGTCATCATGGATGGTTCAATATGGGGATAAGGCAACTAGGGAAGTAACTAAGTGTTTGCCGAGAGCAAGGGTACAATTTCCTGAGTTTGAAACAAGGGTAGATCTCTATGTGGCACCCCTAGGATTATATGATGTAATTATTGGAATGAGTTGGTTAAAAAACCATCAACCTAATGTATATTTCTATAAAAAAGTTGTTGAATGTTTGGATGATGGGGGGAAAAAGGTCAAAATCCAAGGAAAGTTTAAACCCATTAATATAGAAACCATATCAGCCATGCAATTAAAGAAGGAAAGAAGAAGAGGAGGCCAAATCTATATGGTTGAAATTGATGAAGCAAAAGAGGAAAATACACCAACCTTTGAAAATACCCCTTTCTTATAAGAATTCAAGGATGTTTTTCCAAAAGAATTACTCGGCTTACCCCCTAAGAGGAAGTTTGACTTTTCTATCGAAGTGCTACCAAGAGCTGAACCAGTATCAAGGGCACCTTATCGAATGAACACAACTGAATTACAAGAGCTCAAAATGCAATTAGAGGAACTCTTAGCTAAGGGATTAATAAGGCCAAGTGTATCACCATAGTGTAATGCCCCTACCCTAGTCGGACATGTAAAACCTGTTTGACCTTGATTGACTTCCTATGTGGCATTCTTGAAAGGTAGGTTAACCATGATACAATGTGTAGTTTAGATGATATAAATAATTGTGCATACCTATTATTGTGCTTTTGCATCAATTCTTGTGTAAATGTAATTGTTTCCTAACTCTTGTGATAAATCTTGAGCTAACGCCTTCATTGAATATGTATATGTATATGTATGCTTGCGTGATTCATGGGTGCAGGAGATTGCAGGTACAACACCGCCTAGGGTGAGGTTCATCTCCTTCGGGATTCGCAGGTTTGAGTAAACCTCTTTCATCCTCAGAATTCGGATTTGGGGGTCATAAAACTCTCATCTTGCCTTAGCCATGGTCAGGTGAGCATCGTGTGTGTGGTTCGTGGGGCTTTCTTTTCATTGGGTTGCGTGTCATGTGATTTGGTGGACTTCCTCAATTTGCATGCCTTGCGCAGGGTAAGTGGAGTTTGTTATCCTAAGTACTTAATTAAATTTAATGAGTAGATGTACGCATTAGTAATTTAGAAATTTAATTGGGTAGTTTCTTTTATATGATTAATCGTTAATTTAAAGAGATTGCTTTAATTATAATTGTAGCAAGCTTAAAACATTTAAATTGAAATAATGTGTTCATTTACGCATTAGTAGTTGAGAAAGTTAGAATAAATAGATTTCTTTCATGAGATTAGTCGTTTATTAAAAAGGTCGCTTTATTATGTTATAGCGAGTTAATTTTAAAAATAACGAATTTAATGATTTATGCATTTTAGAAAGGAAAGATTTAAAGTCATTTGGGAAATAGAAATACATTAATCATCTTCGCATTTTGGAAAAGAAAGGGTAAATTTTATTATTAAAGGAAATTATTCTTTTTACTTGTAAAGTTGATATAGTATAAAAGATTGATTTTTGGAAATTTAAATTAATCAAAATGCGTTACCCTGGTCAATAGTTTCGAAATATAATGTAGACCTAAATTAATATTGAGAAATTAAAATTTAAAACTAAATAAGGGATAGAAGCATGTTAATTTTAATTAGAATAAAACGAGTTAGATTTATTGAGTAGTGGAAAAGAATAATTTCCATTTTCATGTTTCTTTTATTTTCAAAAAAAAAGAAAATGCCTAAATTTGAAATTGAAAATTAGGTCAAAAAAGAGGGGTTTGTCATTTAACCTAGTTTTGAAATATTCTTGGGGGGTTCTTTTTTTTTGGGGATCTTTTGGAAATGGAGATTGGGGATTTTGGAGAGAATGGAGTTTTGCCTTGAGTTGCAGGTGGAGCTCTTCTTCAAAAATATTCTTCCCGGAATGCGTTTTGAGGTAGGAATCTGATCATCGGCTTGATTAAAATGTTTACAAAAAAAAAAAGAGGGTTTGTATTTTTCTTTCTTGCAACATTGGTTTTTAGATTTTCCATTGATGTTTGTGAGTAAGTTTCATTGTAGAAAATTGGTTAAGCTAAACTTTTGTTGGATCTTTGTGTGGAAAATGGACTGCAAACATTGTTTTGGATTTGGTGGTTATTCTTCAAACTCTATTTTTTTGAAATCCTTAACATTCTGGAAAAAAGAGAGAAAAAAAAAAAATGGTTGTGACTGCAACAAATGGAGAATGGGGTTTTTCACATTTTGTGTTTGGTTGTTTCTTTCATGTTTATGTAAAAAAAAAAAAAAATTGTTCTCCAGTTTGTTGTTATTTTGAGCAATCTGGAAATTTTATGCGATTGTGATTGTTTTTTAAAAAAAAAGAGAAAATGGGGTTTGCTGGAAAATGTTCTAAGTCTGTATTTCAGACTGTGTGAGTTGTTTTGGTATTTTATTTATCTTTATTTGATATTTTGTTTATACTATGTTTTTAAAAAAAAAAATAATAGTAAATAAGGAAAAAGAAAAAAAAAAAAATTGAGAATATCTCCCATCGCTGGGAGGAAATGGGCTGCCATGGTAGCACTGCTACTAGTTGGTAGCAACGCTACCATTGGTAGTGAACTACTACCATTTGGTAGCAGCGCTACCAGAGTTAGCGGCCTGCTATCATTTGGTAGCAGCGCTACCAGAGGTAGCGGCCTGCTACCATTTGGTAGCAGCGCTACCAATGGTAGCGTGGGCCACCAAGGTGGCCCACGTGGGGGTCCACATGGGTAACCCCAATTTAATTTAATTTAATTTAATTTTTTTTTAATTAGTTTTTTAATTATTGTTTTTTTTTTTTTAAAAGAAAAAAAAAGGGGGCGGCAAAAATAACAATAAATTAATGATATGTTAGTAAATGGAAAAAAAGAAAATAATGATTTTAAATGGAGTTTTTAATTATTTAAATTTAGTCTTTTGCTTCTCTATTTATTCAATATTATTTAAGTTGAGTATTAAATAATATTTGGAATTTAGAATATTGATATTTAGGTAACCCATATAGTAGTATATGCGTTTGCTACACTCTGATTTATATAAATGGCATTAATAATTATTAATTATAAACTATGGTTAAATGTGGGTGTTATTTCTAATTGGTTAGATATAAATTGAGATTCACGTATACTTGTTTTATATATACGCAAGAGATTTATAAATCATTGGGGGGTGTTTTCTTTTCATTTCAAAGGTTCCTTTTTGAGTATATTTTCTTTGATTAGGGTATAGTTGTGTTGCTAGAGCAAGGTACTAGTGTATAGTTCTAGACCAATATGTCAATGATGTTTATCTTAGGATTAAGTAATATATCTGGACGAGTGATACTTGCATTTATGTGAACTTGGTTGGAAAACTTATAGAGGTGTATTTATGGACCATGGTGGTCATTTGTATAATGGATGTGTTCGCCTAAGTGGCAAAGATGTAAAAGACATGTAATTATGTATTCCTAACTATATTAAATGTCAGAGGGGTCTTGTAGTTGAGCAAACCCAGAGATGTAGCCCCTTAGGGGTGAACTCCGAGATCATATCTGTGTTATGCGATGTTTTAGCTTCCTTTGTTACATGCTTTAAGTTATCATGTATGGTTGTTATCTTGTATAAGTGTATGGTGGGAATTTAATGAATTTAAATCAAAGTGCATAAAATTATTCATCTTGATAAATGTAGTAATCAGGTTCATAAAACATTGTAAGTATGATTATGGAAAAGAATTTGGTTTATGTTAATTAAAGGAAATAATGGTGGAAAGAATCTCATTAGGATGCCTTTATTGTTGTAGCTTGATATAAGTTGGTAAATTGATCGAATGTATATGGGTAACAAAGTTAAGATTAATGTCATAATTTCTAAATTTGAAATCTAAAGGATGAACATCATATAGGTATTTACCTCTTTATCTTAGTAAATGAGTATCACCATGTTAATTGAATTTCACTATATTGGATGAATTTATTTAGTTATTTATGATGTAATCTTAACAAATAATCCTTACCAGATTAATTTGATAATTTGGGTGAACTCAACTAGTTATCCACAATTATAACCCTTATAAAAGAATTCTCTTTATGTTGCTAAAATTGAACTGAAACGGGAAGTATTCGTATAGTTGTTTATATCTTAATCTTGGTAAATGTATCCTTTCATATTAACTTCATTTACTAAAAAGAGTGACATGCAATAAGATAATTACATTTTAATCCTAATGGAAGAACGTCACTATGAACTTACATTTTAATCCTGTAATGATGAATTTCATCTTGCTAACTATATTTTAAATTAAAGGATGAACTCATGTGTCCTAATACATATCCACCTTAATGAATTGAGTCCATCTAATAGCACTATTAAAGCTTCAATGAATGAACTCTATGGCTTCTTGCATCTTATCCTTCATAAAAGAACTATGACTCATTAGTTGGTTATGCTTGAATTCAAATGATGGAACCCCACTCTATTAATGGAAGTTTAATCCTTAATGAACGAACCTTATCTTATTAGCCATACTTTTAATATTTAAGAAAGATATCAAATGTGGGTGGTTATCTTAAAACCAATGAATGAACTTCGTTATATTTATCACATTGAACCTTAAGGGAGGCCTCTTAAATTAAATAGGTGTTAATGTGCATTGAGTAAATAACCTCACGATGGCTTCCTAACCACCCAAAAGTAAATGAATGCTCCCTAAAATTCTAAGATGTCAATTCATTGAACATACATATGACCATGTCGAATGCATTATCTCGTAGCTAAGTCATCTAGTTTATTGGATCAATTGATGCAAGTTGAGTTAGGTGTAAGGTTATGTAATCGCGTTGGGAAACTCCTTAGGATTGTTTAGCCTTCTGCTGTGCTATCTAAGTTTTTGTTAACTCTAGTTTATCTTGAGATTGTAACTTATCAGTAATACTCTTAACTATTATTATAAAAAAAAAATATTTACGCTCTATTTGAGTGTTTTTAACTTAAACCCTTAGGGGTTTCCTGGCGGGGCATTACACTTGGTATCAGAGCCCATGTTGTAACACTGGGATCTCTGGGTTCCCTTGTGCCCTTAGTTGGTGTGTGTGTGTCTACCTTATGTTGTATGCTTGTCCACCTTGATGTGAGGGTGTGATTTAACAACCCCTACTTGTGTGTAACGTGTGTGTTCACACCTTTTTTTCACCTTATTGATGTGGGTGTTTTGGAAATAATTATGGGTGTTTTGTCTGCTTATTGAGGTCTTGGTCTACGATTTCTCTTACTTTGAAAGGGAGTCGTATGTACCTTCGTTCTTGATTTGTTTTACTCTTTCGACTAATCCATCTGGGTTGGTTGTTAATATCTTGAATCTAAAAGTACGGTATGTGCTTGTTTATAGTATTGATCGGTTTTATTGATTGTCCACTTGAAAGACTAGTATGGAAAATATTAATGCTTATTATGTAGTAAATTGAGTGATTATGACTCTTCCTCTTCTCTCTTTAGTAAATTAAAAGGAATTGATATGTGTAGTTATCTCTTATTTAAGTTTCTTATTGCAAGAGAAAGGATGATATTTCTTGAGCCTTGTGTGAGCCTTATAACATTTTTGTGTTTTAGATTGTGAAAGGGAATCGGTTTGGGAGTTAATTTTTGGTTAATGATAGAAAATGGTATGTTTTCATTTAAGGGTTCTCCATGTACTTGGTAGGAGTAATATAATTAAATTCCATCTTAAGTAAGGTGCATTAAAATGCGCATAGTGATTTTGTGAAAATTGCTTGATGTGAAAGGAATACCAAAAGAGGACATGATGTAGTAGCTTCAAGAGTGTATTAATGTGCTCCTCGAAAGATTGTTTTATGTGCTTATTCAACTAGTGTGATTTAGGACCTATTAAGTGACGCACCATTTAACTTGCTTTGGATGTGGGTAATTGTCTTATTATGTTTCAAAAAGAGTAAATGAAAGACTTGTTAATTTGTATGCATTAAATGTGTAATATCTAGTAGATAGCTCTTCATTTACCTTCTTGTCGTATTATGAATTTTCAATGTTAGATATGATGTGTTATTGTATTGTATTGTATTGTATTACGAATAGTGATTGTTCTCAAGAAGACTTGTATTACAAAAGAAAATTTGGTTGTCTTGAATTCTTGTTCGGAAAGCTAGAACATTATAGTGCAACAATAATGATTAGAAATGTCATGTTAGGATGCTTTGGCAATTTCCTAAAAGGTAGAGAAATGAAAACCATGCAACTAAAATGATAGAATTAAATCCGAGCAATATGGTGTGATCTTGAAATTCTTGTGTATTCATAGGAAATAGTTGATTTTCCAACTCTCTTCCTCCTCTTGCCTAAAATATAGGATTTGTTGTTTTTGAAATACTAATTAGAATGCAGTGACTTAAAGGAAATTCTTATAATGCATGTGAAATTGTATGTTTCTTTGGGCTTCTAATTGAAAGGGGAAAGTTTTTCATCTTGGGAAGGGAAATTGCACAGTTAGTAATGTGAATGAAAATGCTTAGGGGAAATTGAGAAAGATATCAGAATGATGTAATTTCTTTGTGTAAATTTGAATTGTTGAGAATTGCAGAACGTGTATCTAGAGTAAACTTTGTTTGGTGATTCATGTGTAAAGCATAATTAAAACTTCCCTTAAGTATATGTTAGCATAATGTAAAGTACTCCCCGTAAATGTGACTAAACCAGTAATGGTGCTATTCGGTGTGTGTTGTAAGAAACCCGTACTTGCTATGTGTGCCCATGGGATGGTGAAGTAATCAACCATGGGGAATATGTTTTCTTATGATTATGGGAAACCATACCTATATATGTGATGTTTCTTATTTGTTTCCTTACTAAGTGCCAACCCACGGGTTGTTGATAAGTCAGTATGTGAAGGGGTAGTAGTAGAAGTCACCATTCCTTGAATAGTATGAACACCGTATGAGTAATGTCGACGCGAAGCGAATTTAACTTCCCTATTTTGAGGAAAAGTATAGTTTTGTAATGAACTATTAGATAGGTGTACTCTATACTTCCCCTTGTGATGAACCAATTTACGAGGTTCATGTGTGCCAGCCTAATTCCTATCCTTTATTTTGAGCTTATAGATGACAGTTCTTGAGCATATGGATGGATTTTATTTGAGCATCTTTTGCCTTGTCTTCATGAGAGGCATGTTATTTTTCTTACATGAGTTGCCAACGGACTGGTGTTGGTAGACTTGTGGGTAGACCTTAGCCATGTATACCTCTAGCTTACGGCGAGTATCCTGAGAGGAACATTGCTATGCGGAGTGTGACCGACGCGTGCCTTATCCGCGGGGTACACTGCCATGCGGGATACGTCCATTGCGTGCCCAGTCCGCTTGGAGTATTGTCATGCCATGCTGAGACACGATGCGGGATGTAGTAGACATTTCCATGTGGCCTACCGATAGGTATAGGGTAGAGCCATGCCACATGACGACGTGATGCGGGGTGATGTCGAGGTGCACACTGCCATGCCATGCGGATGTGTGACTTGGCCACACCACATGATGAGCTGCTATGATAGCTAGACGATTGTCCCTTCCTTCCTCGTTGGTGGCTAGCTACTAGTCACGTAGTGATGTAATGTGCAATTATGATTTTCTTTTATTTATTTATTTATTTCCTTGTGGGCCAACAATTTATTTTACTTTGACCTTGATAGTTTAGCCATGATCTTGCAATCTTGATTTTACTTGATTTGATGTTGCAAATCCAGAAATCATTTTCTTGTCTTATTGTTGGAATTGACAATTATTATCTTTATTCTTTTGTACTTTGGTGGCTAAACCGGTTTATCCTTGTTGTTTTTGTATACTGGTCTTGTGTTGCAATGTGAATTCATCTCCAAGAACGTAGGAGATGGTCTTGGATGAGTGTATACAAGGAAGTAGACATAGGGAACCTTGAGGATGGAGGTATGTGAGGCTATGAGACAACTAGGAACCACTACCTACCTATGAGTGGTGACTATCTCTTGGAGGCTAAACACCTTACGCAACAAGGGATATTCACGAGGGACTTGTATGGAAGGTAGCACCGCTATGGTGTACCCTAGCACCATCAAGCCCTTGAGTGAGATGTTGGATATATTATTGATCATGTATTTGTTTTGAGAGCAGGCATAGAGATGTGGATCGTATATGTTACCTTTGACCGAGCGTTAGACATGCTCACATGTGGCCTTTTGTGTTGTACAAACCAGTCTTGTGGATGGATATTATGTGTAATCATGGATTAAATGGTATTAACTTGTCACTATGTTATGGGGCATAGTCATTGGAAAGGTTCTTGTATGTCTAAAAAGTGTAAACAATTGAGTTCTTACATTGCTCTTATTTGTCAAAAGTTAACTTGGTTGTAGAAATTGATATTTGAAGCTAGTTCTATGCAATGAAGTTTTGTGAAAGAGATGAATTGGTGAAAGAAATTGACCTTGAGAGCATATTTTCTTGTCATGTTTGATAAATGAGTATGATAACGGTGTCTATATATTCAGATTGCTTAAATTTGGTGTAATAAAAAGGGAAAAAGTCTCGTATCTCTACTATGGTTGTATGTAAATTCTAGAATATTCTAAGATGTGAATGATGTCGGATGCATTTTTGTTAATGGATGATGACACTCGTAGAGGATTTATGAATAATGTACTAAGATGATGACAAAATAGTTGGTTGTGCAAATTGATAATTGTTAATTGAGTTTAAGGGCTAATAAGTGTTGCAGGACTTCCATTTAGCTTTGCAACTTCCAGGAGTAAGTCGGAGCCTACAGGGGGAGAATGTAATGCCCCTACCCTAGTTAGACTTGTAAAACCTGTTTGACCTTGATTGACTTCCTATGTGGCATTCTTGAATGGTAGGTTAACCGTGATGCAATGTGTAGTTTAGATGATATAAATAATTGTGCATACCTATTATTGTGCTTTTGCATCGATTCTTGTGTAAATGTAATTGTTTCCTAACTCTTGTGATAAATCTTGACCTAACGCCTTCATTGAATATGTATATGTATATGTATGCTTATGTGATTCATGGGTGCAGGAGATTGCAGGTACAACAACGCCTAGGGCGAGGTTCATCTCCTTCGGGATTCGTAGGTTTGAGTAAACCTCTTTCATCCTCAGAATTCGGATTTGGGGGTCATAAAACTCTCGTCTTGCCTTAGCCATGGTCAGGTGAGCATCGTGTGTGTGGTTCGTGGGGCTTTCTTTTCATTGGGTTACGTGTCATGTGATTTGGTGGACTTCCTCAATTTGCGTGCCTTGTGCAGGGTAAGTGGAGTTTGTTATCCTAAGTACTTAATTCAATTTAACGAGTAGATGTACGCATTAGTAATTTAGAAATTTAATTGGGTAGTTTCTTTTATATGATTAATCGTTAATTTAAAGAGATCGCTTTAATTATAATTGTAGCAAGCTTAAAACATTTAAATTGAAATAATGTGTTCATTTACGCATTAGTAGTTGAGAAAGTTAGAATAAATAGATTTCTTTCATGAGATTAGTCGTTTATTAAAAAGGTCGCTTTATTATGTTATAGCGAGTTAATTTAATAGTTAATTTTAAAAATAACGAATTTAATGAGTTATGCATTTTAGAAAGGAAAGATTTAAAGTCATTTGGGAAATAGAAATACATTAATCATCTTCGCATTTTGGAAAAGAAAGGGTAAATTTTATTATTAAAGGAAATTATTCTTTTTACTTGTAAAGTTGATATAGTATAAAAGATTGATTTTTGGAAATTTAAATTAATCAAAATGCGTTACCCTGGTCAATAGTTTCGAAATATAATGTAGGCCTAAATTAATATTGAGAAATTAAAATTTAAAACTAAATAAGGGATAGAAGCATGTTAATTTTAATTAGAATAAAACGAGTTAGATTTATTGAGTAGTGGAAAAGAATGATTTCCATTTTCATGTTTCTTTTATTTTCAAAAAAAAAAAATGCCTAAATTCGAAATTGAAAATTAGGTCAAAAAATAGGGGTTTCTCATTTAACCTAGTTTTGAAATATTTTTGGGGGGTTCTTTTTTTTGGGGGGATCTTTTGGAAATGGAGATTGGGGATTTTGGAGAGAATGGAGTTTTGCCTTGAGTTGCAGGTGGAGCTCTTCTTCAAAAATATTCTTCCTGGAATGCGTTTTGAGGTAGGAATCTGATCATCAGCTTGATTAAAATGTTTACAAAAAAAAAAAAAGGGTTTGTATTTTTCTTTCTTGCAACATTTTTTTTTAGATTTTCCATTGATGTTTGTGAGTAAGTTTCATTGTAGAAAATTGGTTAAGCTAAAATTTTGTTGGATCTTTGTGTGGAAAATGGACTGCAAACATTGTTTTGGATTTGGTGGTTATTCTTCGAACTCTTCTATTTTTTGAAATCCTTAACATTCTAGAAAAAAGAGAGAAAAAAAAAAAATGGTTGTGACTGCAATAAATGGAGAATGGGGTTTTTCACGTTTTGTGTTTGGTTGTTTCTTTCATGTTTATGTCAAAAAAAAAAAATATTGTTCTCCAGTTTGTTGTTATTTTAAGCAATCTGGAAATTTTATGCGACTGTGATTGTTTTTAAAAAAAAAAGAGAAAATGGGGTTTGCTGGAAAATGTTCTAAGTCTGTATTTCAGACTGTGTGAGTTTTTTTGGTATTTTATTTATCTTTATTTGATATTCTGCATATACTGTGTTGTTTAAAAAAAAAAATAGTAAATAAGGAAAAAGAAAATAAAATAAAATTGAGAATATCTCCCATCGCTGGGAGGAAATGGGCTGCCATGGCAGCATTGCTACCAGTTGGTAGCAGCGCTACCATTAGTAGTGAACTGCTACCAAATGGTAGCAGCGCTACCAGAGGTAGCGGCCTGCTACCATTTGGTAGCAGCGCTACCAATGGTAGCATGGGCTACCAAGGGGGCCCACGTGGGTAACCCCAATTTAATATTTATTTTTATTTTTTTTGTTTAATTAGTTTTTTAATTATTGTTTTTTTTTTTAAAAGAAAAAAAAAAGGGGGGGGCAAAAAGAACAATAAATTAATGATATGTTAGTAAATGGAAAAAAAGAAAATAATGATTTTAAATGGAGTTTTTAATTATTTAAATTTAGTCTTTTGCTTCTCTATTTATTTAATATTATTTAAGTTGAGTATTAAATAATATTTGGAATTTAGAATATTGATATTTAGATAACCCATATAGTAGTATATGCGTTTGCTACACTCTGATTTATATAAATGGCATTAATAATTAATAATTATAAACTATGCTTAAATGTGGGTGTTATTTCTAATTGGTTAGATATAAATTGAGATTCACGTATACTTGTTTTATATATACGCAAGAGATTTATAAATCATTGGGGGGTGTTTTCTTTTCATTTCAAAGGTTCCTTTTTTAGTATATTTTCTTTGATTAGGGTATAGTTGTGTTGCTAGAGCGGGGTACTAGTGTATAATTCTAGACCAATATGTCAATGATGTTTATCTTAGGATTAAGTAACATATCTGAATGAGTGATACTTGCATTTATGTGAACTTGGTTGGAAAACTTGTAGAGGTGTATTAATGGACCAAGGTGGTCATTTGTATAATGGATGTGTTCGCCTAAGTGGCAAAGATGTAAAAGACATGTAATTATGTATTCCTAACTATATTAAATGCCAGAGGGGTCTTGCAGTTGAGCAGACCCGGAGATGTAGCCCGTTAGGGGTGAACTCCGAGATCATATCTGTGTTATGCGATGTTTTAGCTTCCTTTGTTTCATGCTTTAAGTTATCATGTATGGTTGTTATCTTGTATAAGTGTATGGTGGGAATTTAATGAATTTAAATCAAAGTGCATAAAATTATTCATCTTGATAAATGTAGTAATCAGGTTCATAAAACATTGTAAGTATGATTATGGAAAAGAATTTGGTTTATGTTAATTAAAGGAAATAATGTTGGAAAGAATCTCATTAGGATTGCTTTATTGTTGTAGCTTGATATAAGTTGGTAAATTGATCGAATGTATATGGGTAACAAAGTTAAGATTAATGTCATAATTTCTAAATTTGAAATCTAAAGGATGAACATCATATAGGTATTTACCTCTTTATCTTAGTAAATGAGTATCGCCATGCTAATTGAATTTCACTATATTGGATGAATTTATGTAGTTATTTATGATGTAATCTTAACAAATAATCCTCACCAGATTAATTTGATAATTTGGGTGAACTCAACTTGTTATCCATAATTATAACCCTTATAAAAGAATTCTCTTTATGTTGCTAAAATTGAACTGAAAAGGGAAGTATTCGTATAGTTGTTTATATCTTAATCTTGGTAAATGTATCCTTTCATATTAACTTCATTTACTAAAAAGAGTGACATGCAATAAGATAATTACATTTTAATCCTAATGGAAGAACGTCACTATGAACTTACATTTTAATCCTGTAGTGATGAATTTCATCTTGCTAACTATATTTTAAATTAAAGGATGAACTCATGTGTCCTAATACATATCCACCTTAATGAATTGAGTCCATCTAATAGCACTATTAAAGCTTCAATGAATGAACTCTACGGCTTCTTGCATCTTATCCTTCATAAAAGAACTACGACTCATTAGTTGGTTATGCTTGAATTCAAATGATGGAACCCCACTCTATTAATGGAAGTTTAATCCTTAATGAATGAACCTCATCTTATTAGCCATACTTTTAATATTTAAGAAAGATATCAAATGTGGGTGGTTATCTTAAAACCAATGAATGAACTTCATTATATTTATCACATTGAACCTTAAGGGAGGCCTCTTAAATTAAATAGGTGTTAATGTGCATTGAGTAAATAGCCTCACGATGGCCTCCTAACCACCCAAAAGTAAATGAACGCTTCCTAAAATTCTAAGACGTCAATTCATTGAACATACATATAACCATGTCGAATGCATTATCTCGTAACTAAGTCATCTAGTTTATTGGATCAATTGACGCAAGTTGAGTTAGGTCTAAGGTTATGTAATCACATTGGGAAACTCCTTAGGATCATTTAGCCTCCCGCTGTGCTATCTAAGTTTTTGTTAACTCTAGTTTATCTTGAGATTGTAACTTATCAGTAATACTCTTAACTATTATTATAAAAAAAAAATATTTACACTCTATTTGAGTGTTTTTAACTTAAACCCTTAGGGGTTTCCTGGCGGGGCATTAGACATAGGGAGTGCCAGTCTTATTTTTTAAGAAGAAGGATGGAACCTTAAGACTATGCATCGACTATAGATGTTGAACAAGGTCACAATAAAGAATAGGTATCCCTTGCCTCGCATAGAGGATCTTTTTGACCAAATGAAAGGAGCAACAATTTTCTCAAAGATAGACCTCTGGTCAGGGTACCATCAACTCAGAATTAAGGAGGAAGACATTCCAAAAAAAAGTTTTAGGACTAGATATGGGCATTATGAATTCCTAGTAGTTCCTTTTGGTGTAACCAATGCCCCAGCTGCATTTATGAACCTAATGAATAGTGTACTCCATGACTACTGGGATAAATTTGTTTTGGTATTTCTGGATGACATATTGATTTACTCTAGGAATGAGGAGGAACATTTAGTGCACCTACAAATTGTTCTCCAAAGGTTGAGAGAACATAAGCTATATGGGAAATTGTCAAAATGTGCCTTCTTCGAGGAAAAGATTCACTACCTTGGGCATATAATATCAAATGAAGGAATAGAAATTCATCTAGATAAAATAAAGGCAATATTAGAATGGCCAATCCCTAAAAATGTTTCATAGGTAAGAAGCTTTATGGGGCTAGTAGGCTATATAGGAGGTTTGTGGAAGGATTCTCTAAGATAGCAAACCCCATCACCTCATTACAAAGGAAGGGTAAAAGGTTTGTGTGGACAGAACAAAGTGATAAGGCATTCCAAATTTTGAAAGGGAAACTAACTTCAGCACCCATTCTAAAGATACTAGATTCGAATGGACACTTCATAGTCGTAACTGATGCTTCTATTGAAGGTTTAGGAGGAGTACTTGTCCAAGATGAAGGGGTAGTAGCTTACTAATCAAGAAAGCTAAAGAATCATGAAGTTAATTATGCACCCAATGACTTAGAGTTAGTAGCAATTGTGCATGCCCTACAAAAATGGAGACACTTCTTACTAGGGAAGCCCTTTGAGTTAAAGTCAGATAACCAAGGACTAAAGTACATCTTTACCCAACCCCACTTGAATGCCAAACAAAGAAGGTGGGTAGAGTTTCTAAGTGAATATGATTTTGAAATTGAATATATTAAGGGGAAGGAAAATAGGGTGGTAGATGCCTTAAGTAGGAGGAGACACTTGATGACTATAGCAACATTCAAAACTTCTTTCAAAAGGCAAGTAATGGATGAACAAGGACATGACCCATGGTATGAGCAAGTCAAATTGACTTTAGAATATGATCCAACTAATCCTAAGATTGAAGGGTATACATTAGATGAAAATGGGTTGCTCAGATACAATAATAGAATCTATATTCCTAATTCAGGGAACTTAAGGGAACTAGTCTTGTCGGAGGCTCACAATGCCCCTTATTCAGGGAACCCAGGAGTTAACAAACTTTACGCGGATCTAAGGAAGTTATACTTTTGGCAAGGGATGAAGAATGACATTGTCAAGTATGTGGCTAAATGTTTGGAATGTCAAAGAGTAAAGGCAAAACATAGACATCCAGCTAGATTGTTACAATTGCATGATGTACCTCAACACATGTGGCAAGTTATTAGCATGGATTTTGTGCAAGGGTTACCCATGTCACCTTCTAGGCATGATGCAATAATGGTGGTAATTAATAAACTCACTAAGGTGGCACACTTTATACCAGGGAATCTGATGGATGATGCACCTACCTTGGCTAGGCACTTTGTTAAGGAAATATTTAGGTTGCATGGAATACCAGAGAAAATCATATCAGATACAAATGCTAGATTCACTTCAAGGTTTTGGAGAACTCTTTAGTCAGCTCTGGGAACTCAACTAAATTTTAGCACTGCATACCATCCTGAAACCAACGGTCAGATAGAAAGGACAAATTAGATTATGGAAGACCTACTTCACATGTACTGCATGGACCAATAGAGGAAATGGGAAGAATACTTGCCTCTAGTAGAATTTGCTTACAATAATACATATCAAACATCTTTAGGAATGACACCTTTCGAAGCTTTGTATGGTAGACCATGTCGAACACCTTTGAGTTGGGATAGTCTTGAAGATAGAGTGATTGTTGGACCAAATATGTTGAAAGAGATGGAGAGGAAAACTAAGGAAATTAGGCAAAGATTGAAGGAAGCCTCAGATAGGTAGAAAAGTTATACAGACGAAAACAGGACACCAAGGGAGTTTAAGGTGGGAGAAAAAGTCTTCCTAAGGGTTAGGCCACACAAGAGTTCCATAAGGTTTGGGAAAAAGACTAAGCTTGCACCTTGTTATGTTGGACCCTTTGAAATATTGGGAAGGATTAATCTAGTTGCATACTGGTTGGCCTTACCTCCCCAGTTGAGCCGAATCCACGATGTCTTCCATGTATCTCTTCTTAAAAAGTATGTACCCGATGAGAAACACATTTTGAATTGGGATGCTTTACAAGTCCAAGAAATGGGAGGAATAATGATAGAGCCATTCAAAATCTTTGAGAGGTTCCAGTGCCAGTTGTGCAATAGAGAGGTTGATCAGTGCAAAGTACAATGGGACCAGTATGATGAAAAGAATGCCACGTGGGAAGATACTAAGGAAATGCAGTAGTTATTTCCTTTTTTGTTTTAATCATGAACTATAGACTCTTTTGGATGCATTCAATAAGTGCATCAGGACGATGCACAAATTAAGGGGGGGAGGATGTCACAACCCTCCCTTATCACTTTTGGATTTAAAATACAATTCTATTATATTTTTGGATAAGCTATTTAAATGTTTGAATGAATATTATAAAAGAATAAAATAATAATACACACACACATGGAAAATATACATTATCTTTATTTATCTATTTTCCACTTCCAATAATGCCACATGTTGTAGGAAGAATAAGAATCTTCTAGAAGATTCTCCACCACCTTGCATGTAACTCCTCCCACTAAGTCTAATCAATTTGCATGAAGTCCAAAATTGGGAAAGAATCTCCTTTTTAATTAAATTTTCGATATAATTGAATGGAGGGAATTTTCTTATAAAATTATATGCAAGTTTCAAAGAAGGGAGTTGATTATGTTTTGAAGGAAATTTCCCAAGTTTTAGAAGTAGATCTTTTCGTAGTCTCATTTTTGTTGCAGGAATTTTAAGTTGTTGTTTGAAGGATTTTCTCTCAAGTTGCAAGGAAGGATCATAAGGGTAGTTAGTGGATTCAACATCAAGCTCGATAAACCAGGTTCTCTCCTTGTCGCTTATCTTTACATTTACTTATGAGGAATTTGTAATATCAAAAATATAGTTATAGATCTTCCTTTATATAAAGAAATTCTTTTATTTGATTTTCTTATTTGGGGATAAATAATAATGATGATGCTTTCATATAGTGCATGTAAAATATAGTTATTTAATTATTTTATTTTCCTCAAGAAAATATGCACATGATCTTGCTTTTGTTTTCTCCCAAAAATTTTAACAAAAGAAAATCATATTCCTTTATTTGTTTAAAATCTCTTTTTCTGAAATCAAAATTCTTCCTGTGTGATTTGGATCTTTATTCCTCCCTCTAATTCATTTCTCTAGTTCTTCGAATGGAAATCTGAATCTCATTCTTTAATCTCTCTGTGATTATTTAAAATTTCTCTATGATTATTTTTAAAATCTCTCTGTGATTATTTTAATCTCTCTTTGATTTTTTTTTTAGTTAAATAAATCTCTCTGTGAAATGCGTCGAATAAAATTTCTCTGAGAATATTAGCTGAATCTCTGTGAATATTAGTTAAATGAGTCGAATAAAATTTCTCTGTGAATATTATCTAAATCTCTGTGAATATCAGCCAAACAAACTCTCTCCCTGTGAAATTTGAAAATAAATAATCTTCCTGTAAATAACTCTCTATCCCCCTCTCTAGACATTGGTTGAGAAATAGAATATAATCCCTCTATGTAAGCATGCATTTCTCAGTTTAACACCTACCTACTTCTCGATAACCTGTGCATCGCTAGAGCAAATTACTTCTCTGGTTATTTTTATTTCTCTGTTATATTTCGTCCCTGGGATTAATATGATATTCTCTGTTACATTAATATTTTTTTTTATGTATACATAGCTGTTTATGTATTCTCTTTTTATACAAATTAATATTCTCGAATGAACTATATATATATATATATATTATGCGTAGTGACTAATATCTATATTCGCACGATACAATGTATGTGCGTACTGGCTCGCAAGTAGAGGACAGAGTTAATACTCCACAGGGAATGGTACCGTAACGGTACCCCCCACTAGCCCGCGGTCACTGTTGCGGCAGTGGCCGCAGGGTAGTGGAGGGGACCCGTGGGGTCCCACTCCCATTAACTCTCTTTAATGCCAATCAAATATAATTCGAAGGGCAATGTTAATTGTTAAAAAGAAATTCTCTTTTTCATATAGGTTTAAAATGTTAGTTTATTTAAATTTCTTCTTTTATATATAAATATAAAATTTAGTTAATAAAGTTTTTAAACTTAGGTAAATTTTAGATTTATAACTAGTTTTAACAAATTTATATTAAATGATAGTTAGATCCTCTTAAGATCCACTTAGAAATTAAATGACTTGAAGCTAAATTCTATGTTGGGATTTGTGGTTTTATAAGCGATATTCTCGCATGCAACTTACCCTACTTTCGCTTCATGCAAATGTCTTTACATTGATTTCAATTATTGGTGTTCCCTTCTTCATGCAAATTATACGTTTAATTGTTAGTATGCAAGTTACCTAGCTATCCTTATTATGCAAGTTATATTCAAGTTTTGAATAATAAATAATTCTAGTTATGGTTTTTATTCCATGTCATTCATCAAGTAGTTATTTCAATTAATTGAGCTTTGCAATGTCTAAATATACGCTTTCAATTCATAATTATTTTCCAAACATGATGTTTATCATAAGTTAGAGAAAAAAATTAAATAAAGGAAGTTGGAGAACCAAAACCAAGTAGCGTTCAGTATATACAGTTCCTCTGGGTCATGCTTATAGGTAATGCCATCATGTTGAACTACTACACTTAACACCTAATAAAGCTACATCAACGACGTCTATGGCATCATCCCTATAAATCATCAGGGAGTAATAAGGGACACTTGGAAGTTAAAATCCAAGGGACGAGTAATCCCCCTTGGATCAATAATTTAATAAGATAATTCTAAAATGATCTTTCATCCGCTGAGTTAAACTATAGTAAACCCCTATAGGGATGGTGAGTGAAATGCTTTTATGAAATTGATTTAATCTCAAAAATTGTTGTCGATTGACAATTGGTCATGGGTGACGCTTATGATAAGAATTTAGGATCTAGTGTTTTAGGCCACAAGCAATAGGCCATCTTGAGCCTTTGCTTAAGCGCTACCACCATGGGTAGCAACCGCAGAGAAACTGTCTGGGACATTGACCCTAGAAGGGGTTGTGTACTCACTAATCAGTTTACATCAAACCATAGAGTAGAAAACAAAACTACATACTTTACACCTTGATCCCATGCCAAAGCAGGTATGTAGGTAGTCTTGGGACGAAGTTGTCCCTCGTATTGAGGCATTCGTGGGTGGGGTCCAGGCTTGGTAAAAGAAAGATTGAGTAAGAATCCTATTTGAAAGTTAAGATAATTAAATTGGAAAAAGTAATTCAATGCATACTCGGAAGGAATCCCATATGGATTCGCTTGACTTCCCAAGGCTTTAAGCCAATTTCCGAGGTGGAACTCAAGCTTGTATTATGTTGTTTAATTACTCCTAAGGACGGTGACCTCAGTGCACTTATGTTAGAAGTGTAGTACTTAGTGAGTGGCTTAGGACCCAAATGGTCCCGATGAGTCTAAGTCTCTAGCCAGAGCACCTCCTATCCCGATTTGGATAGATGCCTACCCCATATGGGTAGATGCCTATCCCGTATTGGATAGATGAAATCTTATGTCCCATATGGACAAATGCCTAACCCATATGGTTAGATGCTCATCCCAGATGGATGAATGCCTAATCCAAATGGATGGATGCCCAGAGTATGCAATTTAATCAAACATAATGATTAAATTAAAAAAAAAAAAAAAAGAATGGTCAGTTTTGTTGAGTTAATTATGGTGGGTTATTACAAATTGGAGGAGAAAAGAGAGTTACACTAAACTCACTAGGACTCATATTTTTAGCACGGTGGCCTTAGATTAGTGTGCATACTGCTATGATGACATCATTAGTTGAGAGGTTGAATTGTCATGTTCCTTCCACCTACCTAAAGGTGAGGTCAATGTCACCCTCCTTGATGCATGGTAGATATTGAAGGTTCCGAGTAGAGGCGTGATTCCTAAGTACAGATTGGATCACGGGGAGGACTACCTTTGTTGAATTTGTGAGTGTGACAATCTCCCTATGGATCAAACGAGGATGGTGCTATGTAGGGTGATGGAGTGGTAGATAGGGATTCCCCATCTCGTATTATTCATCTATGGGTTGATTAGTGGTTAGATGATGCTTAATCTGAGTGGGCACAAATTTTTTATAGTTTGGAGCAGATGGTTGTATGACATGCTTGAGGATGTGATACAATATACTTGGGGTTCAGTGCTCTTAGGACACTTGTACCATGATATGCATATGTGTTTGTATTGAGGTTATAAAAACATCAGTACCAGCTTGATATTGTAGTGACATGACCACTAGGAATGCAAGACCGGATGCCCCATTATCCATATTGACAGGTACAGGGGATTGCCACATTATACTCAAGTCAGTGCTTGCTGGTTCTAAAGATAAATTCTAGATGAGATGATTATATTCACATGGCAACCATTTAAAGATTGCAAGAATTGGATGCATGATTATATTCTAATGTAGGTGCAAAATGAGTGTTGGTTGTTTAGTAGGACGATCCATGTGATTGATCAATATCTACTACACCTGATTGTGAGGCAGTTTGGGCTACGAGAGGACATTGTCGATTATGAGTGCACAAATATACACATTACCAGGGAGGTTGTGACATGGGGAGATGCAATAGGTCCATTTGTAGTATTCTTGAGATGGACAAGGGCAACTATGGTGCCATGGGACGAGAGGCTAGAGGTTGGGGATGATCCTGGTTGTATAGGTGCATATGGGTAAAAGCACAATGTTATGTCACACTTTTATAAAGGCACTGACCAACAAAACTAAAATTGTTTAACTTCTACTGTATAAAAGTGACATTTCTAAATTGAAATTTTAAATGATGTAAACTGATCAAATGTAGAAATATTAATGAAATTGATTCTGTTATTTTTTAATTTTTTTAGGGAAAAAATTGATATTTTTTTAGGGAAAAAATTGATATTTTTTTAATAAATTCAAAGACATATATTTCATTGCTGAAAAATTAGGGGTTCTAGTCAGCGCCACTAAAAAAAAATGAAAATGGATTTATTTTTTTCAATTTTTTTTTCCAAATAGAGAACATATATATGCAGTGTTAAAAAAAAAAAAAAACCCAACATAGCTAGATTTATCATTAACCAAAAAAAAGAAAACCCTTTTCGAGAAGATTCTCTCATCTAGTGAAAAATAAATTTTTAATTTTTTTTAATTTCAGTTAATATTTATTTTTTAATTTCTAATCATCCTCTTTTTTAACATTAAAAAGATACCACAATGTTTAATTAATTTTAAATATTAAAAATTATTAAAATAGTAAAAAAATTAGATGACCAGATTAGTGACTTCTAGCTCTACAAAAGGATATTTTTTCTTTTTTAGTAAAAAAAAATTGTGACGAAAAATTGGCCAAAAGTTCAATTTGGTAAAAATGCATAGAAAATTGCAATTTTGGTGTCACATGACAAGCCACATCGGCTAGTCTAGTTGGACCAAGTTTGACTAGACAAGGGGAGTCTGGTCAGACTCCTACTTGCCAAACTTGGTCCTCGATCTGACCATGGGACAAAATTAGATTTTTTTATTTTTTTTGTTTTATTTGCGAATTCTACTAGCTGGATTATCATAGTCAATTTGACAACCATTTGGACATATTGTTGATGATTTTTACAAGTTATTTTTTATTCAATTTAATATTTTTTATGTTAGTTTTAATTTATTAATATTTTAATATTTAAATTACATGTATAATTTGAGCTTTTACCCATTTTTCATTTAAATACTATTAGAAAGTTTGTCTACATGTTTGTTTTCTTTTCCTTTCTAGTTTACTTAGGCTCACATCTTTATTCTATTTTGGGGTTAATCAACTTGTTTGCGGTGTTTTATGCCTTTGACATGCTTTGTGTTTAGATAGAACCCTAAAGATGATAACAATAATATCTAAAATCCCCTCGTCTTCCATTGGGCATTGGGTGTAAGAGAAATTGTTATCATCTTCTTTTTAGGTAGAAGGGTCTACCCTCCCAAGAAGCCCATATGGCCAGTGAGAGGGAAATGACCCAAGCGACACTTTCTGCTGCTGTGATGTAGTGCCTACTCTTGAGAAGACTCTTGTTTCATTTTGGATTGACTTGATTAGACCTTTATTTTTGTGCGATGGATATGCTAGATATGATTTGACTTATGTGATGCATGGATATTGATTATGACTATTTACGTTTCTCATTTGATGGTTTTGATGATAGACATTACATGATATTACACTATTTGATGTTATTGACTATGCTCATGATTATTTATGATTTCTACATGGTTAGATGTTTATTATGATGTTAATCGCTAAATGTTATATTGTGATGAATGCATAGATGGTTAGTAATATCATTTTTATTATCAAGTGCTTTGATAGATTTTATGGATTAAGACTCATTTTGGAATGGATATAGTAACCCTAGTTTTGATTTGCTTGTGATACGATGTTTCATGAGCTATATGTTCATTGTATGGATACTATTTGATTGCCTTCATGGGGGATCAACGTCACATCACTCCTTGCGAGCAGGATGTGCCATTGCAATATCCCTTCACCTGCCTGTTATGTATATATATATATATATATATGCACATGTATCATCATTGTGGTTGCAGGGTTGCAGGTACTAAGATATTCATTCCTCTTGGGCAACCGAGTGCGAGCTCCCCTAGTTTTAAAGGTGCGAGCGTGTCTCTTCCTAATGGAAAAATATGGTTTGAGAAACGTCATTGGTTCCTTACCCACACTCTAGGTCTAGGTTGTCATTGAGTACTTGTTGCCAGTCTTGGTGAGATTCGACATGTCATGTCGATCATCATGATTTATGAGTATGTGGCATGGTGAGTTTAATTATTTAGTTATTAGATTTATTTAATTGAGGTTTATTGAGTATAGTAATAGATCGCCTATTTAATTTACTTAAGATTGTGAAAATCAATTTATCGTGATCAAGCAATTATTTAATATCAATTTATGACTTTCATAATGACAACATTATTATTATTTAGTAATATTTAATGACTTTTGATTATTTAATTATTCTCGCATTTGCATTTAAATTAATATTTATTTGGAATTATGAGATTTTATTTAATAATTAATGTCTTTGATTGATTTAATTTATTGAGTTATTTAATTACTTTGCTTTATTGATTTTATTTATTTATTGGCGATTTTAATCCTTATTCAGTTATTTATTTTGTTTACTTAAATTATTTTATTTATTTAATGTTGAAATTTAATCTTTATTTAGCTATTATTGTGAAGTTTGATTATTTAATTAATTAATTCCTTTGAGCTATCTAATAAAGTCTATTTATTTATGTTTCTATAAATATTTTAGAAATAATAATAAGGGTAAATAATAAACAGTTACCCTACCTACTATATTATAATGTTTTGATTATTATGATAATGAGAGTAATATTTCTATTCTTGATTTTTGAAATCCCACCAAAGATAATGGGAAAAATAAGTTTATTATATTGCTAAGTTGAAGAGGGAGATATTTTGAAAATGAAATATTCCCATTGGTTGTCTTGGTGGCTAGCGTTTTATTGTTTTTCCTTTGTCTTTTTATGTTTTGTCATGAATCTCTTGGTGGCTTCTGCACTCATTTTTCTTCTTGCACTTTGGCAAGTTGGGGATTTTAGCTATGCAAATCTTTGGCTTGGAGTTTTAATTCAGATTTGGATTGCTTCTATTGCTGGAGGTAGTGGGAAATCTCTCCATCAGAGGTTCTCTTCCAACACTTAGGGAAGAAGTTGGTTTCTACTTTTCCCCTCTTTTCCTTATGTTTCAGATTTAAAATATTGTGTGTATTCTCTGTGTTTGGTGTTGTTTGAAGGGAATGTTGAGTTTATTTCTTATAATGTGATTTGAAATTGAATAAGGAAAATGGGATTCTATTATTATATCTGTGTGTTTCCAGTAATTTCAATGTAAATTGTGTGTGAATACTACTATGTGAACTATGTGATTTTATAGTTTGCCCTTTCGTTGTTTATATCTATTATTTCTAGGTTGTTTGTTTATTGTTTGACCCACATATTGAGGGGCTTTTGTTCACTATTATCCCCACATCGTGGGTTATCTGCATTTTATATCACCCACATTCAATGGGTTTATGAATTTAATTGCTACAACCCTTGTTATTGTGATGCTTGTTGCACTCGTAATTGATGGGTTGCTGGCTTAATTATTGTTGCCCCCCATGCACATGTCCCTACCACCCCCTTTGTTGGGTTATGCATCATGGATGAAACACCCATAATACACATATCATGGATGTTGCTCCACAATACATATATCGTGGATATAGCACCCACAATACATGTATCATGGATCCTGGACCATGATACATGGATCATGGTTGCTGCACCATGATATGTATATCATGGTCTGCAACACAAAACACCCATGGTGCTGGGTTGTATGCTCCACCTTGCCTGCAATGTGGGGTGTTATTGGTAAAGGCACATTCAATGGGTTTGTTCACCTAGTTTGATCAATGTGTAGGGTGTGCAATTGGTAGTTGAAGGTATGGTTTAAAGTAGGATGTGGTTTGCTAACGTTTATGCATCATGTTAATTTGTTTTGAACCCTATCTCTCTATCCTTGTTGTGAGCTAGTCATTGTATTTATATATTTTGTATGATGTTGTAAATGTAGTGTTTTATTTGGTAATAGTATGTGTTCTCTAAATTGCCTTAATGTGAGTCCCTATCACTGGGCGACATAAAGGTTATGTGTATGTAGAGCTGTAGCTATTTGGTAATTTTATTTTGTTGTGTGAGTCTATGTATTGTGTTGTGCATGAGTTTTAGATGTTTTAATGTAAAGTCTAGCTATTATTTTGGATGAAGCTCACGAGTTATAGCTCAAGCTAAGCATAATGTAAACGATGCCCTACCTTATTTCATTATTTTCTATTATGGTCATCATATTATGTTATGTGTTATGATGCATTTTGGGAGAACCAGAGGTTGTCTTGAATTTATTGAGTTTTGATTAATTTTGTTTTTCAAATTTGGTGCCACCTTTGGGTTCATTGCACCATTGTTTAGATGCAAGATTCATGTTGTATTGGGATGCTCTCATGTTGTCTTGTCGTGAGAATTGGTTTATCTATGCTGCTGATTTTAACAATAACAAGTATGGAGATCTTGCTTGGTTTTTATTTGTCTGGTTACAATGGTATTATGACTTGACTTATAGGTCAAGAGGCTCATCTCTCTTATGTGTTAATGTTAAGATTTTATGATTGTGTGGACATGTATGGTTTGATGCTACATGTTGTTGCATTTCAGAATTACTTATTTATCTTAGATCCTCTTGTAATATTGTTTATGGGTCCATGTAAAGGGAGTGGGATCCCTTGTGACACCCGGAGTCATGAGAGATGGACTATCATGAGGTTCCTTGTAAGGACGCATGAAGTCCAGAACTCTTGGGCATATGGGAGTTTACCTTGTTTTAATCAAGTGATAACTAATTAATGAATGGGAATGGGTATCTAGACAATTAAAAGGATAATAATTGATAGTACCTCATGACTCAGTCCTAGGGAGGATGTTTTAGGATGATCATGAGAAGACTGTGGAGATGGTAAGCCAATCTCCGTTGGTCTCTCAAAGGTTGAGATGGCTCTAAATGCCCTTAGGCTAGAGCCTTGTTTTTGGTACGACATATGATGACACTCCCTTGTACATGTGTCTCCCTTATGATTTTGCATTTGCATTTATGTCTTGATGATGTGTCATCCTCTGGGGGTTTCTTTGGTTATTATTGCATTGGTGTATGGTTCGTGTGTAAGGATGTATTTCTTGGTTTTAGTCCCTTTGGTCTTAAGCATCAACCTAGGTGTAGTGTGTGCATTGGGACCTAGTGACATCTCCTAGCTTGGGGGTGGTTCCTTGTAGGTTCCACATTGGTCGAGTGGTTGGAGATTTTTTCCATTAGGGTTTTTCCCTTCTTGTCAATGTGCTTCTTCATGCGTGGACTTGGATCTTTCTTCGTGATGGATATGGATTCTGTATACACCTAAAAATGGTCTGAAGATAATTAATTGAATAAACAATTATTTAATTAATCCTCCTTCCCAATTTATTGAATTCACTAAGCAATTTAATTAAATTCTCCCTTTCCTCTACTTATTAATAAATCTAAGGATTTATTTAATAAGTTCATTTCAATATTCCCCTTTGATTAATTAATTCAAATTAATTAATTCCCCCCATCAAATTCATCATCAAATTCACTTCTTCTAAAATCCTTTAATTAATTAAAACAAATTAAATTCACGAGTTGTTGAAATTAATTATCTTTTTCCTATTATTTGATTTTTTAAATTCAAATTCTCCTAACTTCTAACCACCTAACCTAACCATTCTTAAACCTAACCCATTCCACCTACCCACATGTCCCCTTTCCTTGAACACTTTACACTCTCATGAGCCAAGCTTTGTGACATTTGTCACTAAGTGTTCCCTTTCATCCAATCTCTTCTAGAATCCTCTTGACACTTGTCACCATAGAGATGACAAATGTTCCCTTTAATCCAACCTCTTTGCCAACCTCCTCCAATTTCACCATTGATATCTTTAGACTTAATATTGACTATTGATTCCTTCCACCTCACCCCTAGCCTTGGAAATCCTATAAATAGACCTAATTTTAGAGCACAAAGGGTCCCTAATTTGATCCCATCTCATTTTGCATTCAAGCATTGTTACTATAGGCATATAGCTTCTAGTTTATCATTTTAGCAATGTTATCATGTTCAATTTTAGCTTAATTGCATCTTCATTCTAGATTATTTTTTAGAATAATCATGAAATCATGCAGCTTAATCATCCTATCATTGCTAGATCATGCATCTTCATCATTTAAATCCTCCATTTAAGTGTATTCAAGTCATTGGAATTTGCATAACTAGATCTAAGAGAAAAATTCATACTTGCATTTACTAGGAGGCAATAGATCGATTAGCTATGGTTTTATCTTTCATTGATTAATTTTCTAACCATTGCTTGTAATGATTTATTGAGTGTTTTGTGTTGCAGCTATAGGTATAATAGGTACACACTCCAGAGATACATGACATTTTGGTGCCCACCGTGGGGCTGGAATCATCATTTTTGGCCTCTCAAACTTCAACAAGACTTCATCTCTGCCGGGTCAGATTCAGAATGTCGTACGAGTTGATTTTCCAACTCGTATGAACTTCCTTTTAGGCTGGGATGAAACCTAATCCTGACTCATATCAGGTGAATTATGTATCGTACAAGCTCATTTACCTTGTCGTATGAGATCTAAATCTGTGTCGTTTCAGCTCATAAATCATGTCGTACGACTCTCTGTCTTTGTGATTTTAAAATAAACTAAATAAACTACATTTTAGGGTTTTTTGTTTTTAATCCAAGCTTTACTATTGCTAACCTTGATTTGTTTGTGAAATTTTGGCAGCTTAAATCTTTTCTGTAGGACGATTGACGAAAATATGCTTGTCAAAGACCAAATTCAAAACACATCAATGACTACTAATGTATCTATTTTGCAAGTTGCCTAAAAGAATTCAACAAAACTTTGTGTATTCCTTAAAGTTTTTCAGGCACACTTGGATTTTGCTAAAGGAATGAACCATCATGTCTTATATGATTGTGATGATAGGCAACTATGCTCTCACCTTTCTTAGGTGATCAGAAAGCTAGACTCATCTTTTACTTTCATTAGTGCATTTCTTTAGTAGGCCTGCCCTCCCAAGGAGTTAATAACTCTTAAAGCCATTACGACCGGTGTGAGGGGAACAACCTAAGTGGGAATGGCTAACACTAAGTAATCCAACCCACTATAAAATAAATGTGATTTGATAAAAATCAAGTCAACGACAGTGCTCGGGAATAGCTCTCCTCCGTAGCTTTGGGTATATAGAACCTTGGTTTTCAAGGTTGGGAGACCTCTTAATTGAGTATTATACCCCAACACATCAACATATCCCTTACTAGTTCCGGTTAAAATTAGAAGCTACTTGATTCACCTCCGAAAGGGTGATAATCTTTGTGCAAGAGAGATAGTAACTCTCCCAAGAAACTTTCCATATCGTGCCCCCATTAGCGTTTGGATTCGGATAATACGGCATTGAGAATCCATTGTGTGATTCTCATCGGCCATATTCTGATTAGCTATTGGGTGTGTACCTAGGTCAGCAAGCAAAGGTTTTCATTCTCAGCCAATTTCCTTAGGGTTTAGCATGCTTGGAGTCACTTACCACATCATGTGTTTTTTGTATATTCATCCCTAAATTAAAAAATTAGACATCTAAAACTGGAAAACATAAGCAAAACACAAAAATTCACTAATTTAAATTCGACAAAACAAACATATTTTTCATTGTCCTATTCTCTGTCATACGAGTCAGGTAATTTGTTGTACGAGGAATCTGTTTTATCATATGGCTCATAAAGTTTTGTCATACGAGTCTCTACTCTTTCAAAGGAAATTTCTGATTTGTCATTTGGTCTTGTATCTTTTGTCGTATGATTCATGAACTATTGTCGTACGAGTCTCTATTTTTATCAGTCTAGAGCTATTACTTTGCATGACTTTTTCAGGTCTATCATTTTGCTTGATCAATTTGCAGTAATCATAAATACCTGTTATTTGTTATTCTGTTCTTAAATTGTCTTCTTGGTTTGCTTGGTCAAGTTATCATCCGTCAAAATCAAAATCTAGAAGATAAAGACCTCAATATTTTCAAGTGCTCACCCTCAACAAGTTCAAAATCTAAACATCTCAAAGTGCATTATCACCCTATTTGATAACCTGATCACTCAAACATAGTTTCTCATCAGGATCTATCATCCTCTATCACGAAACTAAAATGTTTGGTTAGGATAATCTTGTCCCACATCGTAGGATATATCGTTCCTACTGGACTTGGTTCTTATCAAATCACCACCATTGCACTCCAAAACTGAAAATCAAAAAACTTGCAAAAATTTAAATACTTAAACCATCTTTTCGTGTCATATCATGCTATCACATTTACCTTGACAATTGATCACTTATCAAAACAAACTTTTGGACAATTAAATCCTAGCAAAATAACACACGTGTATGCCCATTCTAACAAGAGCTCAGAGACGAAGGATTGCAGAGATGGAAATCAAAACATTGGAAACAACTGAAGAACATATAACCATGGAACATGAAGAGGAAATACAAGTTGAAGGAGAAATAACAAAACAAAATATCAGAGACATCAAGAAAGATCCTCAATTCGACAATTATGCAGAAATTATTGGAGGGAGAAAAAGAAAAATATTTCCTAATGTTAGCCAAATATTGTGCTACACTCCCCCAAGATTTTGATGTGAACAAATTGACACAAAAGAAAAGTGACCCTCCCCCTAATAATGAACAATACGAGGATATTTTCGGTCTCAAAATGAATGACACATCAATTCCCAATAACACCAGAACCAATGAAGAAACTTACATACCCAAAAGAGATGAAGTATAAATTCTGAATAACATTCAGTCTAATGAGGATATAAGAAGGACTAGAGATGATACAAGAAGAGATCAAGATCCTCCTAGAATACAAAATCATGGTTATGCGAGAACAAATCATGTTGATAATCCTATCACAAATATCACACAACAACTACAAATAATGCAAACACAAATTCAAGATATGCAGAGAGGAAATGTTAGAAGATACTCACTACAATGTTAGGTCCCGGAGACAACTGGGAGGGCAGGGGGGTAGTGAATCAGTTGTCAAATAAATTCAAAACAAAACAACTTAACCAACTTACTGCTTAATACCGGTGGGCAGTTTTATCAGATAATTGCAATATCGGTAAAGATTAATGCATGAAACAAAAAGACAAAGTAATCCACAACACATAACACCAATATTTGTATGTGGAAACCCTGTAAGGGGAGAAACCATGGTGGGAAACCTTACCCACAATCAGATGATACTACTACAAATAGTAATTGTATACAAATGGGGTCTACACATGTAGAAAGGCCAAGTGCCTAGAGCTCACTGCTCAAACACAAAATAGGAGTCACACTGACTATAACTGGATGGTTAAATCCAATAAGGATGTACTGCTCAAAATAGCATCTTCATATGCTGGATCCACTACTAGTGTAGTTCTGATATACTTCCACAAAAATCTTGCTTCACCTTCAAAATATGTCTATGTGTATAGCTCTGCTTAATCTCACATATACCTTTACACAATTCTTCTTCGCATTCCACCACTGATCTTACAAATAAGATCTTATATTTATATCATAACCTAGGACCAATTTTAGTAGGTCAGCTCTAAGAGATATTACAATAAAATCAATTTACAAATAAATTAATGCCCGATGCAATAACTGATTCAACATGTCAGCTTAATGCATTTACAACAATAATAAATCATCTCCATAGCATGCCATGCTGATTTGGAAAAGATAATCCTGCCAGTGTATAACCTGGACCTATTTGCTGATAACAACAAATATACAAATAGGAATATACCAATAAACAAATCTCCAAGACAAGGTATCCATACGATGTCTTCGACATAACCAAGTGCTTTCCATTCCCTTCCAAGTGTTGGCGATCATTATATCCTGCCGGTGTATCAGATACCAGTGACTGTGCATAAGTCATTTGCTTGCCAGTGAATATTGTTGATTCTCCAAAGTGCTAGAGTTGATAAGGTTTAGTAGGTGTTGACATCAATGACAAAACCATACCAACATACAATACCTATAAAGTGTATACCTATTCCTACAATACAACACTCAATAGATCATTACAAGCATGGTTAATGAATTTAAAGCAAAGAAAGATAAAACCATAACTAAGATATCTATCGCCTCTTAGTAAATGCGAGTATGAATTTTGCTCTCAGATCTAGTCATGCAAATTTAGTGACTTGACTACACTTAAATGGAGGATTTAAATGATAAATGATGCATTTAAGCTAGAAATGATGAGATTAAGCTACATGATTCCATGATTATGATAGAAAATAAGGTAGATTTAAGCTAAAATTGAACATGATAACAATGCTAAAATGATATTGTTAAGAGTTATATGACTATAGTAACAATGCTTGAATGCAAATGAGATGGGATGATTATTGCTCCAAAATGGGGTCTATTTATAGGATTTCCAAGGCCAAGGGTGAGGTGACAGGAATCGACGGTCAAGATTAATTCTAAAGATATCAATGGTTAAATTAGAGGAGGTTGGATTAAAGGGAACATTTGGAGGTTGGTAGGAGAAGGGGTTGGATGAAAGGGGACAATGTCATCTCCAGGGTGATAAGTGTCAAGAAGTTTCTAGAAGAGGTTGGATGAAAGAGAACACTTAGTGACAAGTGTCACAAAGCTTTGCTCATGAGAGGGCAAAGTGTTCAAGGAAATGGGACATGGTGGTTAGGATGTGCAAGCTAGGATGGTTAATTAAACCCGAGGTTAGATGAAATGAGATAGGTTTAGAAATGGTTAGGTTAGGTGGTTAAAAGTTAGGAGAATTTGAATTTAAAAATTCAAATAATAGGAAAAGGCTAATTAATTTCAACAACTCATGAATTTGATTTGTTTTTATTTTTATTTTTTTTGTAAAAGTGGAAAATCCACTAAACTTATATATTATTCAAAAAAAGGCATACTGATAGGAAAGAACCCACAAGAAAACCTCTGTTTGTAGCCTTCAAAAAAAAATAAAAAAATGGCACTATGCTTACATCATTTGTTGTTGTCTAGTTAGATCACCCAACCCCCTACCTCTAATATTTATACAAAGGTCCCATAGGACAATTACAAAATACTAGACTGCCACCAAATGAAGGGCTGATAGAAACATTCTCCCTTAGAAAATTTAGTTTGATAGAAACATGTTTGGTTTTAGAATGTAGTACTAGATTCTTAGATATATCAATTGTTGTAGTGTTGTCACAATAGATAGTAATAAGTTCCTTGCATTTTACCTTTCTATCTTTCAACATTTGTTTAAGCCATAGTACTTATGTGCAATTAGTTGCCACTGCAACATATTCTGATTCTGTTGTTGATAAGGATGTACAACTTTGTTTCTTACTCAACTAGGAAACTAGTTTGTTTCCAAGAAAAAATACTCCTCCGGTGGTGCTTTTTCTATCATCCACATCTCTTGCCCAATTTGCATCTGTGTATGCACATAACTCAAATTTTTCATATCTAGGATACTATGATCCAAGATTTGTTGTGCCTTGTAAGTACCAAAAAATCCTTTTTATTGCTGATTCATGATTTTCTCTAGGATTACTCTGAAATCTTGAAACAATACATACTGCATTCATGATATCAGGTCTGGTTTGTGTCAAATAGAGTAAACCTCCTATCATAGGTTTGTACCTAGTTGAATTAATAGGTGTAGATTCATCCCTTAGTGATAGTTTGTCATTATTAGTCATAGGTGTTCTTATCGGTTTAGAGTTCTCCATCCCAAATTTCTTTAGTAACTCCTTTAAGTACTTGGATTGACTCAAGAATATACCTTTGTTAGTCTGTGTAATCTGCAATCCTAAAAATAATTTTATTTCTCCAATCATAGACATTTCAAATTCTTGCTGCATTTCATTAGAAAATTCTTTACATAGTCTATCTTCTCCTCCAAAGATTATATCATCAACAAAAACTTCTATAACCAAGATGTCATCATTAGTCACTTTATAATAGCATTACCTTTAGAAAAACCAATCTTCAAAAGATACTTATCCAATCTTGCATACCAAGCTATTGGAGCTTGTTTCAATCCATACAAAGTTTTCCTTAACCTACAAACCATATCTTTGTTATCTGTCAAAGAAAATCCATCACGTTGTTCAATGTAAACTTCTTCTTCAAGATCTCCATTTAGAAATGCACATTTAATATCCATTTGATATACTTTGTAGTTCTTGTGGGCTACAAAAGCCAAAAATAATTTGACTGCCTCAATTCTGGCTACCGGTGCAAAGGTCTCATTGTAATCAATTCCTTCTTTCTGAGAATATCCCTTACGCACTAGTCTTTCTTTATTTCTTATAACCTTACCATCTTCATTAAGTTTGTTTCTGAATACACATTTGGTTCCAATTACATTTTTATCTTTAGGTTGGGGAACTAATGTCCAAGTGTTATTCTTCTCAATTTGTTCTAATTCTTCTTCCATAGCTTTAATCCAATATTTATCTTCACATGCCTCATTAACTAATGATGGTTCAATTTGAGAAATAAGACATACCTCTTCATTTGCCAATCTTCCTCTTGTCATAACTGCTTTATACTTGTTTCCAATTATCTGATCTTCAAAATGATCCAGTCTTACATACCGGGGTGTCTTTGTTCGCTGTTGTTCCTGAGTCATAGTGGAATTTTCAGATGATACTAGTGTAACTGGAGCTTTATTCTGTATCGGTGGGTTCAGTGTAGGTTCATTTGTTAGAATTTTTGTTGCTGGTTCAGAATCTATATACCTTGAAGTTCCTCTGAATTGTTCATCAATCTTCACATTTGCACTCTCAACAATTTTCTGCAATATTTTTCTTAAAACATCTATATGCTTTACTTTTAGATGAATAACTAAGAAATATTCCTTCATCACTTCTAGGATCAAATTTCCCAATATACTCATCTCTTCTAATATAGCATTTACTTCCAAATATTCTGAAATATTTAATAGTAGGAGTAATACCAAACCATAGTTCATGAGGGGTCTTACCGATTTCACCTTTGATGTGAACTTTGTTGAATGTATAGACCACTGTACTTACTTCTTCTCTCCAATATACATGTGGTAGATTTACTTCTGATAACATACTTCTAGCTGCATCCAAGATGGTTTTGTTTTTCCTTTCAACAACTCCATTTTGTTGTGGTGTCTGAGGTGCTGATAGTTGTCTTCTAATTCCATTTACTTCACAGAATGCATTAAATTCCTTAGATGTAAATTCTCCTCCTTGATTTGATCTTAGACATTTGATTTTCTTACCGGTTTCATTTTCTACCATTGCTTTGAACAGTTTGAACTTCCCAAGTCCTTCTGATTTTTCTCTTAGAAAAGTAACCCAACACATTCTAGAATAGTCATCAATGATTAGTATGAAATATCTATCACCTTGCAAGCTTTTGGTTCTAGTTGGACCACATAAGTTAGTATGAATTAAGTCAAGAGCATTATTGGATTTTCTAGAATACTTTTAAAGGTAGTTCTAACTTGTTTTCCAAATTGACATTCCTTACATACTATATTGTGAGGTTTGACAATTTTAGGTAAATTTTTAACTGCCTTAGTAGTATTGATTTTCACCATGCAATCAAAGTTTACATGACAGAGTCTCTTATGCCATAGCCAACTTTCATCAATATGTGCAATCAAGCATGTCTTTTCACTGTTATTGAAATGAAATATATTTCCCCTAGTTTGATTACCGGTTGCAATTTCTAAACTAGTTCTATTCATGATTTTGCATTTTCCAATTTTTAATTGTAACTGAAATCCTTTCTTAACTAATTGACCAACACTCAAAAGATTATGCTTTAAACCTTCAACATAGTAAATATTGTCAGTGTTATTCTTACCATCAAGAGATATTGTACCTTTACCTTTCATCAGACAAGCTTTATCATCTCCAAATCTCACTAGACCTCCATTATATTCTCGAAAGTTCAAGAATTTACCTTTATCTGCTGTCATATGATGTGAGCATCCTGATTCAATGATCCATTCATCCTTTACTTCAATTTTAGTTGCCAAGGCCTGCTCTACTAGTTGGACTATAGGTACCAGTTGATCTTCTGTTATAGCAAAAAAAATCCATCCATTGTCTACCGGATCCTCATCAGAATCATCAGTCACTCCTTCATCAGCAAGATAACAAGATTTGTCTTTATTCCTCTTAAATCTGCATCTTTGATATTCAGGGTTAGGTTTTTATATCCTTCTAGCTTCTTCTCTTAGTCTAGCATGTCTATTAGGGCATCTTGAAGCCATGTGACCAATCTTATTATAGTTAAAATATTTAAAGGGTGCTTTACCTTCATACTTACTTCTAATTGGACCTTTAGGCATTTTTCTTGCAAATAGTGCTTCAAGTTCTTCAAGTTCTTCATTTTCTTTCTTGCTTTCTTCAAGTTCTCTTGCATAAAAGGCTTTCCAATCAGATTTGTCAAATGATGCAGATGATGTTGATGCTTTAAAGGCTAAATATGTCTTTATAGTAGCAACAGGACCAAATTCCTTAATTTCAAAGGCTGGAAGTTTTCCAATCAATGTATCTCTAGTTACTGATGTATTAGGCATTGTTCTTAACTCATTTATAGCAGTGACCTTCATTTTGTATGCCAGTGGCAATCCTCTTAAAACTTTTGAAACAATTTCATCTTCACTTAAGGTTCCTCCACAACATTTAATACCCAAAATAATTTCATTTACTCTTTTCATAAAAGCATAAATCCTTTCATCTTCTTCCATTTTTTGATTTTCATACCTGACCCTGAATCTTTCAAGCTTTGCAATTTTGACTGTTAAATCTCCTTCATTCAGTGTTTCCAGATGATCCCAAATAGCTTTAGCAATTGATCTCTCTGATAATCCCATGATTTGTTGATCTGTTAATGCGCTCAAAAGTGCTTCTCTTGCTTTGCAGTCATTTTCTTCATCTTTAGTCAAGTTAGGTGGATTAGGCTGGCTTTGAGTAGGGGTAGTATAGCCATTCTTTGTAACATCCTAGATGTCCTTTCCAATGCAATTTAAATGTGTCTCCATTCTAATCTTCCATATGCCATAGTTGGTTCCATCAAGTTTAGGATTGTCCTTCCTGAAATAGTTAGTAGACATTGGATCTCCTCAAGCTGTTAAACTTCTGCAAAAGAGGAATAGGCTCTGATACCAAATGTTAGGTCCTAGAGACAACTGCGAGTGGGGGGGGCAGGGTTGAATCAGTTGTTAAATAAATTCAAAACAAAACAACTTAACCAACTTACTGCTTAATACCGATGAACCAGTCTTTTATACCGGTGAACAGTTTTATCAGATAATTGCAATATCGGTAAAGATTAATGCATGACACAAAAAGAGAAAGTCATCCACAACACATAACACCAATATTTGTATGTGGAAACCCTATAAGAGGAAAAACCATGGTGGGAAACCTTACCCACAATCAGATGATACTACTACAGATAGTAAGTGTATACAAATGGGGTCTGCACATGCAGAAAGGCCAAGTACCTAGAGCTCACTACTTAAACACAAAATATGAGTCACACTGACCACAATTGGATGGTGAAATCCAATAAGGATGTGCTGCTCAAAATAGCATCTTCATATGCTAGATTCATTACTGGTGTAGTTCTGATATGCTTTCACAAAAACCTTGCTTCACCTTCAAATGATGTCTGCGTGTATAGCTCTGCTTAATCTTGCATATACCTTTACACAATTCTTCTTCGCATTCCACCAGTGATCTTACAAATAAGATCTTACATTTGTATCATAACCTAGGACCAATTTTAGTAGGTTGGCTCTAAGAGATATTACAATAAAATCAATTTACAAATAAATTAATGCCTAATGCAATAACTGATTCAACATGTCAGCTTAATGCATTTACAACAATAATAAATCATCTCCATAGTGTGTCATGCTGATCTGGAAAAGATAATCCTGTCGGTGTATAGCCTAGACCTATTTGCTAGTAACAACAAATATGCAAATATGAATATACCAATAAACAAATCTCCAAGACAAGGTGTCCATACGATGTCTTCAACATAACCAAGTGTTTTCCATGCCCTTCAAAGTGTCGGTGATCATTATATCCTACTGGTGTACCAGATACCGGTGGCTATGCATAATTCATTTGCTTGCCGAGGAATATTGTTGATTCTCCAAAGTGCTAGAGTTGATAAGGTTTAGTAGCTGTTGACATCAATGACAAAACCATACCAAAATACCAACATACAATACCTGTGAAGTGTATACCTATTCCTGCAACACAACACTCAATAGATCATTACAAGCATGGTTCATGAATTTAAAGAAAAGAAAGATAAAACCATAACTAAGATATCTATCGCCTCCTAGTAAATATGAGTATGAATTTTGCTCTCAGATCTGGTCATGCAAATTTTAGTGACTTGACTACACCTCAATAGAGGATTTAAATGATAAATGATACATTTGAGCTAGAAATGATGAGATTAAGCTACATGATTCTATGATTATAATAGAAAATAAGCTAGATTTATGCTAAAATTGAACATGATAACAATGCTAAAATGATATTACTAAGATCTATATGACTATAGTAACAATGCTTGAATGCAAATGAGATGGGATGATTATTTCTCCAAAATGGGGTCTATTTATAGGATTTCCAAGGGCAAGGGTGAGGTGACAGGAATCAGTGGTCAAGATTAAGTCTGAAGATATCAATGGTTAAATTGGAGGAGGTTGGCAAAGAGGTTGGATTAAAGGGAACATTTGGAGGTTGGTAGGAGAAGGTGTTGGATGAAAGGGGACAATGTCATCTCCATGGTGACAAGTGTCAAGAATCTTCTAGAAGAGGTTGGATGAAAGGGAACACTTAGTGACAAGTGTCACAAAAATTTTCTCATGAGAGGGCAAAGTGTTCAAGGAAAGGGAACATGGTGGTTAGGATGTGCAAGCTAGGATGGTTAATTAAACCCGGGGTTAGATGAAATGAGCTAGGTTTAGAAATGGTTAGGTTAGGTGGTTAAAAGTTAGGAGAATTTGAATTTAAAAATTCAAATAATAGGAAAAGTCTAATTAATTTCAACAGCTCATGAATTTGATTTGTTTTAATTTTTTATTTTTTTTGTAAAAGTGGAAAATCCACTAAACTTATATATTATTCAAAAAAAAAGTTTACATCGGGTTCAAAAAAAGGAATATCGGTAGGAAAGAACCCACAAGAAAACCTCTGGTTGTAGCCTTGAAAAAAATAAAAATAAAAATTAGGCACTACCCTTACATCATTTGTTGTTGTCCACTCAGATCACCCAACCCCCTACCTCTAATATTTATACAAGGGTCCCATAAGACAATTACCAAAAACCAGACTGCTGCCAAATGAAGGGCTGAACAAAAATGCCATGAAGGACCACCAAGGAGATACTAGTGATGTATAAGTTCTTACCAAAACCATAGTTAAACACTTGAAAATAATAGTATCCAAAGAACCTCTAAATCTGCATCAACAAAAACCATTCCACCAACTCCAAAAAATAGTCAGATATCCAAAAACCATGAGCTAGTGCTCTCCTCCAGAGGTTCATGAGCTGAGACTGGAGGAGGAATAACCCTTAAAGGAAAAGCCAAACAAGTAGGAGCAGAGAACAAAAAGCCTAGAGTGATCAATGAATGCAATGCCTCAAAGATGACCCAAGCTTTATCCACATACTGATCAGAAGCCAAATACAACAGAAAGTCCATGGAGGCCCGAGTGTCTTCCATGGAATCACATATCAATCCCATTCTTAATTCATGCAATAATTGACTAGACCAACCATTAACCATGGGCTCATGACGAGAAAGAAAACCACCATAATAAAAAGACCCCATATCAAAATGATAATCAGCCAATGCAGAAGAAACCAAGGCCCAATTACATATTGTCAGAAAAATGAATGTGGAAACCAAGAGGCGGACCAAATCATTATCAAGTAAAACATCATAGAAAATTGTAACAAAGTGAGACAGAAGCTCAACATAAGAAATATGAGGGAAAACTTCTAGCCATCGAAACCCCATAAGCCTATGAAATTCAAACTCCACTACAGGAGAAAAAAAATTAAAGACCTTACCAAGCTTGACAAAATTGTCCTCATTCTCTTCTTCTACTATTCGAGCTTCTAAAAACACTCTATATGTCCCAATGGACAAAGAAGACAACATTTGCAGGAGAAAAAGATCCAAAAACCATAGAAACATAAATGTAAAATGCTACTTAAAAAGATAATATAAATGAGATAGTATAAATGAGAAAATTGCCCTTAACTTCACATAATGACAATACAAAATATCCATTGCAATCTTTCTTGATTTAAATATTTCACATGCATTAACACCCCTTAACCATAAATGAATATCTAGAAGGAGAGGACGCCACCCTCAAACAATGATTATCACATAGAACCAATTCTGCCAAGGCCGAAATCTCACCCAAGGCGGCCAGCGATGCAGTACAAATACTTTAACAAATAATAAAAGCCTAGGAACATACTGCCCATTAAAAAGTTACAAGAAAGCCACAACCTATGAAGGACTGAAAACAAAAAATGCTCAAAAACACACATGCCACCACCCTATGAAAATATCATGAATAGCCACATCCTCACCCTATAAATGACTTTATCAATGACTGATACTTAAAGTAGAAATGAGACTTCTACATCAGATAGAGGGCCTATACAAGGCATCCCATTACCTTCCACATAGCCTTGAGGATATCCCTTACCTTAACAATATTTAAATGAGTCTTTAGAATGAAATGCATATTCAGCCAAAGCTGCAATTTACCTACTAACCATACCTCATGGGATATACCATCATCTAGCCCAAAAGAAAATTTTAAGAACACACCATATGTAAACAAAAACATAATATATCCTATCATCCTCATATCTACACATGTGGTGCAAATAAAATCTAATCAGAGTAAAGGATAACATGAATACATCAAGAGATAATAGAAACAGATATATCAAAATGACTTACCTTAAACCCATAGGTTAGACAAAATACCCAAGAACCCGTACCTCAACAAAATTTAATTGATCTTTAGAATGATTTGCAAACTACAATTTACTTGCTAACCACACCTCATGAGATATACACATCATCATCTAGCCTAGATGCAGAATTGTAAGAATACACCATATGTGAATAGAAACATAATAGAGCCTATCATCCTCCTATATACACATGTGGTACAAATAAAATCTGATTAGAGTAAAGGATAATATGAATACCTCAAGAGATAATGGAAATAGAAAACCCAAAACAATTACCTTAAACCCTTAAGATTAGATCAAATACCTGAGAAGAATGTCTTGGGGAATATCACTTCCCTCTACACACTTAAGATGAGCACTGGTGTCAATTGCCATGTTGGCCAAAATATCTGCAAGCCTATTCAGTTCTCTAAAATAGTGAGATAATGAGAATGTATCAAAGAATGACAACTTCTCCAGAATATGATCTAATATGTACTTAAAATGCCAACAATTTCTCTTACTGCTCAAAACATTCTGAATAATGACCATCGAATCCCCCTAAATTTATAGGTTTTTAATCACTAAAGAGATAGCCAAATCAATCCCAATGGACAAAGCTTGACATTCAGCAAAATTGTTTGACTGGGAACCAAGGGCATGACAGTGAGTAGCTATTAAGACTGCATTGTGGTAAAATAGCCATACCAGCCCCAGCCAACCCCAGGTTACCCTTAGAGGCTCCATCAAAATGAAGCTTGAAATGGCCCAGAGGAGGAGGATCCCATCTAGCAGCAAGCCTCTTATTAATAGTAACAAGACCTTTTGCAACAAACCCATGAGAAGGGATAGCAGAGAGAGATTTTGAGGTCCTTGTAATCCTACCATCCCAATGAGGGAAGGATGTCAAATTCTCCAAATTCTTATGAATGTATGACAAAGCCACCTCTGAGATAGAAGCCTCTATCTTGACTAAAATGTCAGAGAGCAAAGCTGATAACTTTCTAAAAATCCTATTATTTCTTTCTAACCATATGTTCCAAATGATAATCGAAGGAGAGATGAGCTAGAGACAAGCATAAAAGGATGAGGAAAACAAGATAGGCTAGGCTCTAAAGTGGGAGAGAAGGTCATAGCCAATAACAAAGGACAAACCTAGTTTCTCAAACAGCCATTGCCAACATCCAAAGGAAAAATCACAATGAAGAAATAGGTGAGAGGATGATTCCAAATTCTTATTACACAAGACACAAGGGAAAATAGTAGTCAATCCCATCCTATCCAATCTCATCCCTATAAGAACCCTATCTTGTACAACAAGCCAAACAAATGCACCTACCTTCAGAAGGCAAGCCAAATGCCAGAACAATTTAAAGGGCCAGGAAGAAAAGTCCTTAGCTGGCATAAGGGAGTTATATCCATCTTTCACAACGTATTTGCCCGATGCACTCTTAGTCCAAATAAGCTCATCTTTCCTCTCATACAAGATGATAACTCTATCTTTGAGGATATTACAAAATTATACTTTCAAACTGAGATCAACATTCAGACAGTCAATTGAATTCTATTTAGCCATCTTCACATGACCTTTTTGTACAATATCAAAATAATCAAACAAAAAAATCCCCCATCTGATCGAAAGGATTGATTTTAATGTGGTCAAATCCCTAATGGAATCCAACGGACAATAACCATTCCAAGCATCATCCCAAAATCTATTTTTATTACCATTATGCACAACCCAAGAAAGATGGGGCAACAAGACACTTCTACATTTCACCAAAAAATTCCAAATAGCCGACCCCTGGGGAAAACTCAAGGCACAAAAAACATATTCTCTTACCCCATTATTAAAATGCTTGGCAAACATGATCTTAGCCCAAAGGGAATCTGGCCTATCATACAATTTCTAAACTATCTTAGCCCCTAGGGCCAGATTCAAATTCTCCAAACTTCTAATTCCTGACCCCCCAAGTTCTTTAGGAAGATAGACCTTATCCCATGCTAGCAAGGGGATCCTACCTTTCCCATCCTTAATATTGTTCCAAAGAAAGGATCTTAGAGTATCCTTTAAACTGACAAGAATAGACTTTGGAGCTTTGAGAATTAACATTAAGTAAATTGGCACCGCATTCAACACAAACTTAATCAGAAAAATATTCCCTACCATGGTAAGCCATTTATGGTTCTAGGACAAGATTTTCTTTGAAACCCTTATAATTACTTTATCCCAAAAGCCCACCTTGTCCTTTTTAACAAAAAAGGGGATCCCAAGGTAGCTGCAAGGAAAATCCCCAAGCTGGAAACCCCAAAACTTCTGAAGCCTACCTTGAATCAAGGAGTGAGTGTTTAAGAAGAATATCTTAGACTTGTCCTTATTGACCTTATGTCCAGAAAATGAAACATAATTCTTAATCACTTGATCAATAATTATAGCCTCCTTCAAAGATGCACTGCCAAAGAAAAGGGTGTCATCGACAAAAAGGCAATGGGAAATCCTGTGATCAAAATTTTGAATTTTGATCCCCCTCCATAGACCATTCAAACAAACTACTCTAATTGCCCAACTCAAAGTTTTAGCTAGTAATATAAACAAGAAAGGGGAAAAGGGATCCCCTTGCCTCAAACCCCTATAAGAATGGAAGAACCCACAAGGAGACCCACTAACAAGAACCAAAAATCTAGCCGAGGAGATGCATGACATGATCCATTTTATCCAAGCCAACGAGAACCCATCCTTGATAAAACAACTTTTAACACATTCCATTCGACCCTGTCATAGGCCTTCATCATATCTAGCTTCAGAATCATGGCAGGACATTTCTAAACTGATATCAAATGAAGAACCTCATGAGCAACTATTGCCCCCTCCATTGTTTCCCTTTTTGGAACAAAACCTCCTTGGTCTAGGGAAATAATTTTCAATAAAAGTTTAGCCAATCTCATAGAAATCACTTTTGCGAAGATCTTGTAGAGGGTATTACATAAAGCTATAGGATGAAAATCTGCAAAAGTTTTAGGGTCCTCCTTCTTAGGTATAATGAATTTCAAGGTAGTATTCATTTCCTTAAGGATTGATCTATTACGTCTAGCTTCCTCAAGAGCCAAAAGAACATCCAGTCCCACAAAATCCCAACATTTCTGAAAGAATAAAGGAGTGAATCCATCAGGCCTAGGTGCCTTGTCCGGATTCATAGCAAAAATAGCCCCCCTAACCTCTTCCAATGAAAAAAGATACATTAACATTCTATTGTCATCAGGAGAAACTAGGGAGGGAATGTGAGATGAGATATTGTTAGAGACATCATTACTCTCAGATGAAAGTAGATTCTTAAAAAACTTTACTTCTTCACTAGAAATGTCCTCTGACTCGGAAAGAATATTCCCATGATAGTCCTTAATACAAGTAATCCCATTCCTAGCCCTTTTCAGTTTAGTGGTAGAATGGAATTTTTTTGTATTTTTATCCCCATCAGCTAACCATAGCTCCCTAGATTTTTGTCTCCAATATACCTCCTCTCTTGCCAAAATTTCTTCTAACTCACTCCTAAGAGACTTAATTTCATCAAACACCCTAGAGCCCATACCATGTAGAATCACATGCCTATTCAATACATCAATCATATCCAAGATCCTTTGCTTCTCTTCAAAGATATTCTTAAAATGCAGAGAATTCTACTCCCTAATATTTTTCTTTAAAAATCTGATCTTCTTAACAATTTGAAACATCCTAGACCCTCTAACGAATGGAGCCTCACCCCACCATTTTCACAGGAGGGTTAGGAAAGAAGGATCCCTAAACCACATGGGTTCAAACTTAAAAGGCAATTTATGAGAAGATCTATCTTTTAAAATAGAGAGGGAAACATGAAAGTGATTTGACCTTGTGAAAGGAAGGATAGAAGAAAAAACTCAATATCTGAATCAAACCAATTGGAGGAAAATACAAATCTATCCAATCTCTCCGTAATTTGAGAGAAATTCTTCCTCATGTTTGTCCATGTGAAAAAACCATTATTTGGCTTACAATAAAAAAGAGACATATAAGAAATGAATGCATTAAAATCATCCATAGATTTCTTATTAGGACAAATACCCCACATCTTTTCATCCAAATCTAGAATTGCATTAAAGTCTCCCCCAAAAATAATAAAAGATTGATCCCTAAGGGGGGATGAAACCCTTATGAGTTCTCGCCAAAGGCTATATTTAGCCAAGACACCCGAGGGGGCATAAATATTAAACAACCACACTTTAAACATAGAATTTTTGTAAGACACTAATGATATCATCTAATTTGGAGCAGAAGCAACCAATTCTACATCAACCACAAAATCATTCCATAACAAGGCCAAACCTCTCAATGCCCCAAAAGCCGAGAATGATAGGAATTTCCACTTCTTCCACGAGGAAGAAAACAAACTCAAAATTCTCCAAAGAGAGCTTAGTCTCTTAAAGCATACTAATATCTCACTTAACTAAGTCAAATTAAGACTTGATCAAGCATCTCTTGTTAGGGGCATTTAAGCCCATAACATTCCATGAAATAATCCTCATTGCCCTTGAGGGGAGGTCGACACTCCCCTCTTTTCATCCTTAGGGGAAGAAAAATTCTCCCCAAAGATTTTATGTAAGCTCCTCTTAACCGCCACAGTTCTAGTGACTGGAGGACTAATTAATCACTTCTTTTTCTTTTTGATGGAGCTTGAGCAATGCCCAATGTTTTTACCCTTGTCCAAAGACAAGGTTGAGACCTTCTTACCCCCGGGAGAAGCATACAATATTTTTTGTATGTCTGCATCAATTTCCAATTGCATTTTACAGTTTTTTTGAGGTCTACCCCTTCCCAGAGACACAATAGGGATAGGGAATTTCATCTCAACTTGGTCAATAGGAGGGCCTATAGGAGAGAATGGCATTTTAACTGAAGGCAACTAAGGAGAAGACACCAATCCCTAGGGTTCCACTCAATTTGAAACATCCTGAGTAACATTATTATTAAGAACCTCAAAAGGATTAAAGGAAGGGGAAAGAGGCAAACTCTTATGAATTAGATTCAAGTCATTCTCAATAGAACACACAATCCTATCTGAAACCTACTCCTCTAACTGAACCTTGTTAGAATTGAGCAAATGATCAACTTGCTGAACCGTATTTTCATCTGGAGAAATATCTAGAGACTCCTAAGGCTTGCCAAACCCAAGATTAAGCTTAGAATATGCTAATTCTTTTACTTTTTGTATTAGGAAAGCATCACCATGACTTAAGGGAGTAGACTTAATAGGGGCATTATCCCCTGCACCCCTAATATGTTCTGGAATATTCATCTGAACACCCAGCTCTTCTAAAGAACTAGAGACCTTATCACCTATATTACCATCGAGCCCACCCTCCTGAGCAGAATTATAATGGTTGGGACCTTGGGGGGAGGGAGGAGTTATCTGACCAACAAAATTGCCACCCTGATCCTGACAAATAGGCTTAGAATTAATAAACCCTTCCAATCTAGCCAGATTTAAATTGTTCAAACCACTCTCCACCTTGTCAAAGGAGGCATTATGAAGAGATTGAAAAAAATTGTTCCCTTGGATACCCTCCTTTGGCTCAGAATTAAGAGATACATGGATAGAAGGGGCTTTAGTAGGAACAGGGTTCATAGGAACATCAAAGCCATCCTTATTGTATGTAACAGATTTGAAATTATTATTAAGAAAATCCAAGGACAAAGGGGCATCCACAACAAATAATTTATGAGTAAGGTCATTATCCAACTTATCAATAGATTATTTCCAAATACCCTCATTTGACTTGATATTACATGAAATCAGGCACACAAAAGTAGGGGAAACCAACACACAAATTTTTACTAGAACCTTCCCTTCCACAAAGTCAAATTTAGATGTCAAAAACTTCCCAAAATTATCTCCTATCGATTTCAAAACTTCTGGGTCCATGAATTCGAAGGGAAGTTTAGGCAATCCAAATGAAACTGGGATATTTTTAGGCTTGACCCATTCTGGGACAAAAAAAGGCTTCCAAGTAGAGACCATAATCAAATTATTGCCAAACCAATGAAACAAATTTGCAAGAACACCATCCCTAACATGAGGGGAGTCAAAGACAAATACACAAGAATTCACTGATAATAACTAAAAATAAACTAATGCAGACCAACATTTTCTCAATTTAGAATGCAACCTAGACAAATTGGTTTGAGGACCCCAAAATTCCCCCAAGAGTGAAACAGAGTGTAAGCTTGAAGCCCTTTCTGCCACAAAAGAACCTCTATAATCAAAACATGGAAGCGGGAACTATACCTCTTTTTTCGGGGCTTCATCAGCCTTTTTACCTTTTACCAGATCTGAAGTAGAGTGGACTTTATTACCCATATTTACTGCATCCTTACCAGTGATATCAAAAGCATCCACTGGTTTGAAAGACACAAATGCCCTAGAAGTGTCCATGGTTCCCGCGGCCACCACTTGAGCAAACAACCGCTTATCACCACCAGAAATACCCTTCTGTTTCCAAATATTATTCTTTCCTAGACCATTTCCATCCCGAGCTCACAGATTAAAGCTTCCCTTGAGACGACGCGATCGCGGATATCTCTTAAAAAACCCCTAAATGTATCTCAAAACTGAACAAAAAATCTTGCGATGACTGCCTGCCTATGGACCCCTATCTTCCCATCTCCCTTTAGAAAATACCCATTGAGGCACATGTCGCAGATCCTCCCACACCACATCTGCCCAAGCACTAAGCTGCCTCCTGTCGCTCATTTGTAGATATCAAAAAATCGTTCCTTCGTTATGAAATATTTTCTGAAATGAGATTTAGAAGAAATGAATTTGATGGGGGGAATTAATTAATTTGAAATAATTAATTAAAGGGGATTATGAAATGAACCTATTAAATAAATCCTTAGATTTATTAATAAGTAGAAGAAAAGGAGGAATTTAATCAAATTATTGATGAATTCGATTAAATTGGGAAGGGGGATTAATTAAAGAATTGCTTATTTAATTAATTATCTTCAGACCATTTTTAGGTGTATACAAATTCTATGGAGAAGATTTATGTATTAACCTTTATGGTTAATGAGATGTACTTGTTATGTAATAGTGTAAGAACCATTTGAAAGATTGAGCAATCTTATGATCATACGGGCTATGCAATAGTAGAATGTAGTGTATCCATGATTACACATTGGACATAGGCAACCAATGGAATTTTTCATATGATGTTGTTATATAAGGGTTCATATGTAACATTTATTTATGTATGGTTATTCTATTCATTGGAAAGCATTGTAAACATATGTAAAGAACATAGACACTTGTGATGAATAAAACCATACTCGTGTTGCAGCTTAAACTTAGTAAGTTGTATCTTAAATGCTCATGATTAGAATATCCTTGGATCAGCAATGTATACAATTTATGTGGTATTAATATGTTATGTAATGGACATATGTACATATTTATATTGTAATATAGAAAAGAGGCTTTTGGTTACGTTCATAATGTTGAGCTTTAATGTTGGAAATGAACCTTTATATGTGAATGAGATATTTTTATGTATATGTGGGTGCAATATAATTAGATGATTAGATCTTGTCTATGAAACTCCGAAACTTGTGTAATGACTATTAAATAAGACCTTATCAAGACATTAATGATAGAGGTAGAAAACATGACATACACAATAAAGACATTAGTTAGCATCATAGAAATATTATGATGATGGTAGTAGGAGCTCTTCCTTAGCATGATAAGGCATAAGCATTTATTTTTTATTTATTTTTTTGATCGGTAAGAGACCGAAGCCAAGAATTTTATTAATTATTTTTGAAATTTTACATTACTCCACTCGTGCGGGCACCGGTAGGAAAGAGTGGAGGCAATAAAATCTCCGGCCTTGCCCGGGACCGTAGTCGAGATAATATTTACATCTATATACAATAGTCACAGATTCTAAATAATACAACAACACCCCAGGCTAGGGTGAGCAGGTGGGAGGAAGTTTTCTCTCCCATACAAGCCCTTGATTACAATTTTGAATTATCACTAGACACCTTGATCTTTGGCTTTGATTTTGAGCTTTGATTGCTTATAAATCCTCTTATTGTCAATAGATAGCCCTACTTCCCCTGCATGGTTAGTATTTCAATAACTTGCGAAAATTGTTAGTAACATTCAAATGAAATTTTATCTATCAAGCTAGGAAATATCTTCAGCCAAATATCCTATAAGACCTATCATTACAAAACTTATATAGAGGAATGTAAACAAAACATTACCAATAGCATGGTTAAAACTCCCTCTAAGCTATTTCAATGTACTTAGCCTCATTTTTCTAGTTTATAAAGTAGATATATCATTCGTAAGCCAAGCTTGTAGATAATGTTCCTCCCCTTATCGGAATTTGATCATCCATGGTTATAAATCGCCTGTTTACCACCTCTTGTTAATACACTTGGATGCTATCCCTTAATGGTGGATGATATCCAGGCTACAATAACAAGTGTGGGTAAATGAGATTCTATCATGCCTAAGGTCAGCATACCCTTTCATCCCTAAAGATTATTTTCAGAGAGGGTAATAGGGAATATGAGTTTTTAAGGCATAATTTAACCTATATCCTTTCCAAAATATTTGCATGTATGCCACATATAACCCACCGTTTGAGATCTGTCAGATGGCCTTTCATTTTTAGAAAATTCATCAGCAAATATCAAATGAGTATATAACAGGGAGCCTGAGCGCTACAATTGGTTTTCTTAGTTCAAATAAGCCAAACATATGAAAAAATTGAAGCCAATATTTCTCATCCTAATAAGATATCCACCAATGTGAATAAATACCATTGTTAGAGTGTAGCCAGATGCTTATAAACATGTATAGAGTATATATTCATATTAATGAATGTCCAAATAGAGTGCAAATATATTGGTCATATTTCCCCATCTGTGGGCTTAAACAAAACATTCCATAGTAACTAAAAACAACAGTTTCATACTATTCTTATGATGTTTATCTAAGTAGGCCTTGAAATTAACAGTTAGAGCATACTGTTTTAATATCATTTGAGTCGGTTATGTCTATCTTTTTAGGGTTTAGCAAGATTATTATCTCCTCTGGAGTCTATGGTTGATCCAAAATTAACATTATTTTTCTAGAAATAGTAATAAGCTAAATATCCAGTATAAGCCAAATGTACGGAGATAAGGACCAATCAAAATTGTCATATTATCTCACCAAGATCCTGCGCCCCATCAATCCAAACTAGAAGACAGGGTCATAGCATCCTCGTCATCTAAGACAAAGCCCTCTTCCTTGAGGAATTCCTCAAACCAGGTAGGCCTTGGTGGGTTTCTCACATGAAATAAGTGCAGCAGAAAGTTGACATTCATGTTAATTGCATTGCTCCTTTCCTTGGTGAATGCCGCAACATCCATAGTGATAATGGGAAATCTAGGAACCAACCTGTTGTTTCGAATGAGAACATCATAGTCTCTGGGTCTTGGGATTTTCTAGTCATTGTCAATGTTGACTAGAACCCTCTCCAAATCACATAAGATTAAGGCACTGAAGACCTCCTTGCAGAGAGCTCCTATGTCATCCCTTCTCTTGGTGGAAGTAGTCGTCACAACTAGAAACATGGAGGCCACATCCGAATTGGCTCTGGTTCGGTCTGAATTTGTAAGATAGTCCAGACTGAGGATAGTCTCTACAACATCTATAACTAAGGTATGAGGAAGGCAGATGATGCACTTGAGATGATCCCTAGTAATGACTCTGTCAAAGGCCATCTGCCTCTTTGAACTACTTAGTTTGATTGAGGTATCCATCACAGGTTCTGCATCAGTCCAGAAGGTCTTGATAAGCTGGGTTAAAGAGCTTATGAAACAAAAAGGCATGGTTTAATGGCCATGTAGGGTAATTATGTTAAAGTCTAAGCTTTCACATCCTTTCTAAATACATGCGTACCATGTATCCACCTTGGACGATTCTAATTGGGTTAGTATAAATGCCATATCTTTAAATGATGAGCCACCTATGGGAAAATCATTTTGAGTTGCTAAATTTAATTTTGGCGAATGATCTAACGAATTATCGATTTGGATAGCCAACAAGTACTCCTTTCAACGAAGCATTGACCAGCCATAATGGCCAAGATTTCATGGAGATCATATTTGTAATGATGATCGGGCGCTTTTAATTAGGGGTTTGATTATTTTATAGTTATATGTTTGTAGATATGAATGTCCTTGTCCAGAGAGTTTAATAATTAATCATCTGCTCCGGAAGGTAAAATATATAATTCTTTGGGTAGAGTGTTTATTAATGATAACTTATATGTAATCATAAATATCTTAATATATTTGTGTATTTATAAATCTATATTGTAAATTTATATGTATGAACAATCCTGTGAATATATTCCAATTTATATGTGTAAACATATACATATATATTAATGTCTATATAAATATTCTGATATAATCATTATATAAATGTCTATGTTTTTAATTATTTATTTTAATTTATAAATATATATAAATATATATATATATATATATATGTACATATATATACATATAGATATATATATATATATGTATATATATATATATGTATATATACATATATATGTATATATATATATATATGTATATATATGTATATATATATGTATATATATGTATATATACATATATATGTGTGTGTGTGTGCGTGCGTGTGTGTGTGTGTGTGTAACTGATTATATGTATATTGAAGGCATACGCATTTTATAGCATGCATCTATAGAATGATAGGTTAGTGATTATGCATTGCCTTATGTGATAGATCATCTATTTGGATGCATTATAATCATGTAGGCATAGGATGTGTAATCATGAGTAATATACACATGATAGAATCTTGTCATTTATTCGTCATGCACTAGGAAGGGTACAAACTATCAATGCAGTAGGTAAGCTAAGGAATGTATACTTGTAGGATTGTATGGCTTGGGTTCCTTAATGGAGCGAGTGTATAGAGGAGGTTATTTCATATTGAGTTTTATAATCACTAAGCATAATGGATAGTAGAATGCATTAGAGATTAGAGGGTAGCCTATGTAGCATATCCTTGTATGGAGACATTATGATAGCTAGATCACTAAGTGCATACGCTCATTGTCATGATGATTGTAAATCTAATGCATGGATTAAGATTCATAAAGTTAATATGAAATTTAAGTAGTGATGTCAATATGCCCTAGGGGGATAAGTGTGGCTATGTGAACATATCCCACTTATGTCAAGAACATAATTAGACAATCAATGTTTAAGACCCAACACTAAAATCAAAATTAAGTGAACTAATTCTTAATCACATTACCTAGTGTATGTATAAGTGAAAATTAATTAGTAACAAAAAAAATTAACTCCATTTCTAGGTTATTAGGGTAAGTTTCCTGGGGTTTGTTGGCAGGTGCTACACACTATATAAATTAATATGTTAGGCGAAAGACATGATGCCTTGGTGACGTGTATCTACATTGACAATAATCCCTAGTATTTGCACTATGTGTATGCACTTGTGTGGAGAACGAGGAGTGGGTTCTTGAATGAGATGCCACCACATGGGTAGACACCAAGTTCTACAGAAGTTCCCCCACTAAACACTTTAGAGTGGTGGCCCACCCTTTTTTGTCTGAACATCATGATAGCTTTAGTGCAAGGGGATAGATGGTTTTCCCCCCAAGACACTCACCATAAGGCTCCCATGGGATGAGACAAAAATCCCCAGCTTAGAATAAGCTACTTGTAGCTTTCTGGGGAGTGGGTGATAGGGTTATCCTTCCAGCTCTAGAGGCCCCTAGTTGTTCGCTCACAAAAAAGGTAAAACTATTGAATACACCCCTCAAGGTGTCCCTACACTTGAGCTGACGGAGATTCTAGGTTGTGGGCTGAAGTTACTGCCATGAGAACATTGACCTTAGGATAAGAAAGTGTTTGATGTATTTTCAATTATGTTTAGACTCGTGGAAATTGGGCTGAATTTAGTCTATGAACATACACATTGGTCACGTTAATCTTTATAGTATCACTAGTTGTAACGATCATTGTGTCTTCTTGTTTTCCATGTTTGATCTAAATGGATACAAAAAAATGATGTATACGTGTTTCTATATATGTATATGTGTACATGTATGTGTTTCTGTGTGTATGCATGCATGTGTGTATGATTACATATGTTTGTATCATCTTCATACACACATGTACAAACACATGCACATCCAAAACAATTTATAGACACAACACAGAGCAAACTGTTTGAAGCATTCAAACAAGAATTTCTAGATGTCAAGATATGTCAAAGCATGTTTGAGGGATTACAAACTTTTTTGTGTGTATCAATAAGGTATATGAAACTTGTTGTCGAAATCATTTTGAATTTCAGCTGCACCTCTAGTCATATAAAAAGCCAATGACATAAACTAATCCAGATGTAGTCATCCCTACAAGTGTGTTATAGTTTGTGAAGTCTATTTTATGTGATAGATTAGAAGGTTCAAATGAGTACAATGTACAATGTATAAAAATTACATGTGCTAGCTGTGGAGATTTGAAGAAATTTGTACAAATTGAGAACATTGATCTTTTAGTGCAAGTTCTATGGAAGAGATTTGAATATGACAAAATCAGGAGCTGACTCAAAAAAAATTATGTTAAAAGAGAGTTAATTGCATTACAAAGAGTTTATGTATAGATTTCACAATATGATATATTCACATATCCTACATTGCCATGGTGTAAGATGGCAAGAAAAAAGGTTTCGTATCTCAAAAAATTGTTTTCCTCCAGCTTGTATTCTTTCAATAGTAGAATTCTCTAAGAACTATACGTTCAGTCCTCACACATAGATTCAAAGTCAATACTATCATTCTGAGCAGGTTGCCATTTTTGTACAAGTTTTGTATAGACATGTATAGTTTCATGTGGACGGTGTAGAATCTGGTGAAGATGAACGCATTATCATTAAAGAAGTTCATTTTTATATCAGTGATAATACTTGTCATGACTGTTATGAATGCATTATCATTAAAGAAGTTCATTTTTATATCAATAATAATTGATTTGAAAATTTTAGTGGCTAATATTCGCCAATTAGCTATTTTTTGAAATTTGGGAATCAATATTTGGCAAATAAATTCAGCTTTTGAGGTGACTCAAATTGCCACATTTTTAGAAATTTTTATTTTAGTGTTATTTAAATCGCTAGAGAATTTAATTTTTTAGTTTTTTTAACTGAAAGATTCGCCACAATATTTGATACATGATTGGATCATATTCACCAAAATTTTATAATTTATTGTAGAAATCTAAATTAATTCACAAAAATATATCATAATTATTAGTTACTTTAGGGTTATATTAACAATCTTTAGTTGCCACCATTGATTTAAAATATAACCTAATGACCTTTATTGTATTCTATGAGGTAAATTGTAGCTACAAGTTGTAATGGCCTCAATGAAAATAAATCGCCTAAAAGCAATTTTTGGCCCCATGAGTATTACAAATTGTTCGTACATTTTATCTCACAAAATACAAAGAGGGCTATTAGATTATTTTAAGTCAATAGTAGAAACTAAATAAAGTAGATTCTATCCTTTAAACTCATTAATGATTTCAACCTTCATGTCTTTCTACTTTTCTATTAAAAACTATTTTTTTAAATGGAAGGATATACAATAGAAATTAATGCATACTCTTATTATTTTTCAAGATTCGCCAATATTTTCTACCAAAAATATTTATATAAAAAAATTTGCCAATAAAATTAATATTTTTCTTTAAAAAAAGGAAAGATTTGCCAATTAAAATAATAATAATTTTTTTTTAAATTAGATATTCACCAAGATTTTAAATATTTTTTTGACAGGGGGTTTCTTAAAGTTATCACTGAATGGACAGGGTTATGTAGCATGTTGTTTTGAGATTTTTTTTGAAAATATCATACATCATCAAATAAATGCTTCACAACATTGGATTTGGTCTAATGGATGTGCTGGTAAGCAAAAACATTGATTAATTTTCTTGTAGTCTTTTAAGTATATAGTATAATTAAGTTTTGTAAACTAATATAATATATTTGATTGTAACTTCACATGACAATTTAAATCTGCAAAAGCGTTCAATTGGTTGTCACAACAACATGCTAAACGTGGTCTAAAGTTTTTGTGGAACTCTTTTCAGAGTGGACATGGAAAAGGAGAGCATGATGGAGCAGGAGCCTATGTGAAGCATGCACTTCACCAATATGAACTTGGAGGTAACAACATACGAAACTCAAGTGATATAGTAGAATGGTGCAAAAATCATTTTGGGGCATGTGACATGACATACAACAAACACTATTTTTGGAAAGTTAAAGACATTGATCGATCCAATCCTTATAATTGCCAACCAATTAATGGCATTAGAAGTTTGCATCAAGTGATGACTACAGGACATAGCAAACCTCTTGTGATCCAGGTTAGAGAAAAATCATGTTTTTGTGTTGATTGCATTGAAAACAATGCAAATATTCAATAATGTCAGAACATTAGAGATGGATTTGTTTCACAATGGGAGATGAAATAATTTGTCGCAATGCCTCTTTTTGAAGAAAGTGACATTGTAGATATTCATGATCCTATATATTCAGTTGATTATGAACGTGTTTCCAGTTTAGTTGTGCCAAGTACACTTGCATTTTATTTAAATATCCTTACGCATTTTCATGTACTTTGTTTAAATTTTAATTATTTTTACATTCTACCATACACTTTATAATTTAATTATTTGTAATTTGTTGTGTACAGGTGATATTTTTGTTGTGCTTGCAGATCCTGACAATGTAGAAGGCATTGACTATTACCTACTATGATGCACAAAACCAAAATGTAAATTGTTAGAATCAGTGGAAGATGTTGATGGGCAACAATATCTCACTGGATCAGTCATTATTGGAGGTAATTATTATCAATAAAAAAAGATAGATAGCAATGGTGTTACATTTACTGAATACATGCCTAGCCAAAAAGTTTTGCATTATAGTCATTTAGTTATAGCAACAAGATTACAATTTGAAACTTTACAAAAAAGAGGTCATGGGCCCCAAAAGTGGAGGTTGCCTATCGAAGATCATGAAAGGATATTAGAGATAGTAAAAGATAGAGAGGATCTAGATTTGATGTACCATAAGGTCACTTATTTTATTAGAACAAGTGAACTCATGTATTTTTTTGACCATGATACATGTCTATATGTGCATATATATGTATAAATACATGTATATATGTGTATGTACTATTTTTTTGGATCGTCATACATATGTATGTATGTACATTCAATCTTTTATTTAGATCGCTATACATTTATACACATGTACACAAATGTACATTTGAGTTATTTTTTGCAGCATATGTACACATATACATATACAGTTGAATTATTTTAAATTACAATGTATACATATGTACATGTGTACATTTGAGTTTATTTGTTGCAGCTGCTTTGGAATCAAATTTGTACAATATGAGTTAATTTGTTGCATGTTATCTTATAATGATTTGAATCACTTAGTTGAATTGAATTAATTAATTGAATTGAATTGATTCGATTAATTAATTTGATTTAATTTGATTAAATCATTGGATGTATTTGAATCACTTAATTGAATTGATTTAATTAATTCATTGGATTGATTTGAATCACTTAATTAATTGATTAATTCATTGGATTGATTAATTGATTGGAGTGATTAATTCAATGTATTAATTTATAGGATTGATTAATTGATTTGAATTAGTTTGATTAATTCATCGAATTGGTTTGAATTGATTTGATTAATCGATTTGAACTAGTTTGACTAATTCATTGAATTGGTTTGAATTGATTTGAATTAATTTAATTAATTCATTGAATTGATTTGATTAATTGATTTTAATTAGTTTGACTAATTCATTGAATTGGTTTGAATTGATTTGATTAATTGATTTGAATTAGTTTGAATTGATTTGATTAATTGATTTGAATTAGTTTTATTAATTCATTGAATTGGTTTGAATTAATTTGAATTAATTTAACTAATTTTAAATTCATTTGATTAATTGATTTGAATTAATTTGATTAATTCGGTGAATTCATTTGATTAATTGATTTGAATTAGTTTGACTAATTCATGGAATTGGTTTGAATTGATTTGATTAATTGACTTGAATTAATTTGATTAATTTATTGAATTGATTTTATTAATTGACTTGAATTAATTTGATTAATTTATTGAATTGATTTGATTAATTTATTTGAATTAGTTCGACTAATTAATTGAATTGGTTTGAGTTGATTTGATTAATTGATTTGAATTAGTTTGACTAATTCATTGAATTGGATTGGATTGATTTGAATTAGTTTGATTAATTCATTAAATTAGTTTGAATTGATTTGATTAATTGATTTGAATTAATTTGATTAATTCAATAAATTCATTTAATTAATTGATTTGATTAATTTAATAATTAAATCAACAATTCAACTAACTAATTGATTTAATAATTCATTGAATTGGTTTGCATTGGTTTCATTAATTGATTTGAATTAATCTGATTAATTCATTGAATTGAATTGATTTGATTTGATTAATTGATTGGAATCACTTTTTTTTTCAATAAAAGTGGAGAACCACTAATTCTATTAATTATAAAGTTTTACAAACCTAGTTCAAAGAGCACTAGTAGGAAAGAACCAGACAAAGAAAACCTTTGGTCTTGCTCATAAAAAACCACCATTGGGTGGATATAGCATATACAATTACATCCAAAAAGGAGATTTGAAACCTCCAACCCATCCCAACCCATCCCAAAAAGCATATAAGACAAATCCAATTACAATATGAGAACCCAACCCAGCCAAAACTTGGGTGCCAATTACAAAATTCACCTGCAAAAAAAAAATAAAAGAAGGTAAATCAAGAAATCATCAAGATGAAGAAACCAATTGCTTGGACCCACATCTGGAGGAGGTAAAATCACCTCATATTGAGAATCAATCAAAACTTGATCATCTAGAGCAATCACCTGCAAAGGTTCCACCATGATTGGAAGAGACATAGTTGCATTCATAGAGTCAAGAAGAAAGTGTAAACCTGAAAAAACATTTACAGCAGCAGCCAAGGTAACTGACAATACATGATCCAAGAAGGCTACAAGAGAAAACATCGTATCATCATAGTTATCAAAAACCAAACCACCTCTCAATACTGAAAGTAATTCACAATGCCAACCACTAGATAATAATTGATGCTAAGATAAAAAGTCACCATAAGGAAAATGACCAAGTTCAAAATGATAAGAAGACAAAGCACTATCCAAATCAAAAGTAGAATAAAAAGAGGGATGTAAGTATGCATCCAATAATGCCCAAACCAAATAAGCATCGATGAGCATATCCATACAAACAATAACAAACTAAGAAGCCACTTCAGCAAGGAAAACATTAGCATTTTCCACCAGCCACCTCCGGCCCACCACCTTACGAATAACAAAAGAAAACTCTGAAGAATGTAACTTAAACAACCTACCAAGCTTCTCATCATTGAAGGCATGAGTATCTTGAAAGTAACAATTCTTAATAGGCAATGAAATTCTGCAATTGGCAATATAAACATCCATCAAGAAAACCTAGAAAACCATAAGAAACAAGCAATACAAAATGCATAGAACCGACGAGCATATATAAAAGAAAAAAGAAACACCATTATTAGATAACCTCATACCACTAGAAGTCATAAAATCACACAAGATTGACAATCCATCTCATCAAAAAAATTGGTGCGAAACCTTAAAGCCACACAAGCCATAATACATTCCCCATACCAGCAAAGGCTCTCAAGCTGCCACACCACATAGAAGAAATTATTAACAAAGCCTTAAAATATAAAGATCATGCCAAGAAAAAAGTAGTACTAGAGATATCATAAAATATCATGAGAAGATCATACACCTCACCCAATACCTCACCAATCAACACATCATCTCAGAAGTAAGGAATCGACAGACACATTCCTTGCAATCATGAACAAGGATTCAATCTAATGACATCAAGTAGAGAGCCAAAAAAAAGGACTCGTACTCCATCCCACTAAAAATGCATAAATATTAATGATTCCAAGTAAAGTGTGAGGTCGAGGTAGAGCTTAAGATGGTGACCCAAAAACAATCAAATAAAATCTCCAAGAAAGTGCTAAATCTCACAGGCAAAGGAGGCAGATAACAAACATCGATATCCTCCAACATTTGAATATTCTATTGGCATTGCACACTCTAATGGTAGTTAAAGGTGATTGAAGGTGTTGTTATTGATGGCAACCTTGCAATCTTATGGCATCGATAGGAACCAACACTGACAGACTCTACACCAAAAAATAATTCACGAGTAGCGACAATAATGTTTACCGACACCCTAACCAACCGGATTTTGATTATTGTATTTTGTATTTAATTGTAATATCTTTTTGTAAGTCGACATGGCATGTTGTAATAAGACTCATATATAAGTATGAGATCTTGTAGATCATTTTTGGTGATATACATGATAAAGAATAGATATGATGGACATATAGAGCGAATATTAAGGCAGATTTTGTAGAAGGGTTTATGGTTATTGTATGAGCTTAAACAGGTACTGAATCTGGCATAGTAGATGCTTTTGTAGTAGTACATTATATTGGATTCTCATAATCCATTTTGTAAGTCAGTGAGACTTCCCTTTTGTATTTGAGTAGTGAGCTCTAGGCAGTTGGCCTTTCTGCATGTGCAAACACCTTATTCTAAGTAATATCCATTCATTAGCTAGTGAGTGTATATTGTGGTTCACAAATCCCACCGAGGTTTTTCCCACACCAGGTTTCCTTGTTAAACATCTTGTGTTATGGTGTGCTTTCTATGTTGTCTTTACTATTCTTATTTACTACATTAATTCTTGTTTATCGGTACATTGTTTTGGAATGCAAAATACTTAATAAGGTCAGAAAATATATTAACCAATTAGATACTAATTCCCTCCCCCTCTCACTATCTTTGGGACTATCATTAATCCTAATAATTGGTATCAGAGTCTAGTCCTCTATTTTCAAAAGCCTAATAAATTGAGGAATATTCTAAGACCAGTACTGATGGAAAACTTGAGAAAGCAATTGGAAACAAATCTTGCAGACTTTGATGCAAAAAAGTTGAAGAATATCAAACTTGAAGATGATCTAAGAACTGCACAGGAATTCATTCAACGACTTCAGGATAATCTTACTATTTCTAGAAGAAAAAGAAGAGAACTTCATGAGAAGATACAGAATGATGATGATGAAAAGGAAACTCTTAATGAGCTTGTAAGTAAAATGAGGCAAGAAAGCATGACCTTGGGAAATGAAATGCAAGATATGACTATGAGATTTTGTAAAGACATTGAAGATAGAAAGAAGAATGAAGATGACTTGACTAAAAGACTCAATGATACTAGAAATGAAAATCTAAAACTTGGTCATGAAAATGATATGTTAAAGACAGATTTGATTCACATGGAACATGATAAAACTGAACTTATGAGATAGAAGGAATTTTTGGAAAATGAGCTGGCTACTGCAAATCAACATAAAGAGAAATTCAAGAAAAGTTTAGAAGAACTTGATGGTATGCTGAAAAGTCAGAAACCAAATAGAGACACTAATGGACTTGGATTTGAAGTTGGTGAAAGCTCCAGTACTGCAAACAATCATGATCACATCAAACCGGTAAGACAACCTAATGCCTACAAATTTAATGGGAAATGCTTTAAATTTAACAACTATGGTCATCAAGCAAATCAGTGTAGATCTAGAAACAATCAAAACATTAATGCACCCACCAGTCAATGTTCCAAATGCAACAAGATTGGTCATAATTCAGAAAATTGTAGAATGGATGTAAGATGTTCTATTTGTGGAAGATTTGGACACTTATCTAATCAATGCAAAACACAAACCGACATAGGATATGGAAAGGCTATTCAGAAAAATAATGTGACTTGTCATTCTTGTAACAAGATTGGACATATTGAAATTTTTGTACTGGCAAGACTTCATCAGAAAATAATAAAGAACCTAGTTTGAAAGGCAAAGAGAAGGTAGATGAGGTAAAGCAAGAATTTTCAAGATAGTGGATTAGAAAGAGAGATCAAAATGTTGATGAGATTATTCCTTCACTGGTAGAATAGAGTATTACTCCATGGGTAGGAGATTCTTCATCCAACTGAAAAGAAACCTTTTGGGGGGTATGGCAACAAGTTGAAAATCATGCAAGTTTACCCTTGGTTGATGGTAAGAAGATGAACTTCTTATTTACTAGCAGATGTGTTAAGTTTCACTTAATCGACAGACATTTATTGTGGTTGTTGGAAGAAATGACATTATAAATCAGTGTTTTTCCTTTTTTTTCACTCACTCAGCATTCAAACTTTCCTAAGAGCATGAAAAACCCAAGCGAAGGCATCCAAAGCAAGAAGTGAAGCAAGTTCTTTCAAGAATCCAAACTTATCAGGCAAATTAAGGTATTTATCAATGGCTTCCTCCTCTGCTCTAGAATTCATTACAAATCCTACTATTATAGAAGTAATTAAATGCCCTAGGTCCATTTTCAAGATTATCCCCGAGCTAGCGAAATAGGATGATACCCTAGGTGCTTTTTCAAAAATCCCTAAAGGAGTTGCATATGCAGAAGACCCTAGAATTTACATACATTGCCACTTTGAGGAATTAGGTTCTAAGGAAATCATGAAAATGTACAAAAATGTTATCTGTGATGAAAATAGAATTGTGAAACCTGAACATAAGGTTATTGAGACCCTAGGTTTTGTGGAAATCCTTGACATCCAAGAATTTCCTAAGGAAGTTGTAAGGATTGTCCTTAGTAGAGTTCATGGTGAATTCTTTTGGCTAGACTCTATTCATAAAATCACTAGAGAAGTAGTTAGGGTAGTGACTGGCTTACCATCCACCGATAGCAGGCCAGATAAAACTAAGAAAGTTTCAAATAACACAGTGATGACTTTAATAGTGCAACCTATGACAACATATCCCTCAGAGTTAATGATGTAAAGGATGAGAATGTTAGATTCATTAGCATGATATTAGGATACAAAACCACACATGCTAACTGACTGAACTCAGTTTCAAGTCTATGTATTAAAAGTACATATGATATGGCTAATAGTGATGCTAAGATAGATATATTTGAATGGTTGAAAGATGAGTTGATTAACAATTTGAAGAAAATAAAAGGAGATAAGAAAGGTACTTTCCGTTTTGGTAATCTTCTTGTATGCTTAATGTTGTATCTTACAAAAGAGGTTCTCGGTATAAGAAAGAAAGACTTTGGTTATGACATACCAGTAGGAAAATAACTATTAGATATATTCACCGGTATGGGGACAAACAAGGACAACAATGTCACTGAGTATTTCCAAGCCCTTAAAGCAAAAATGAAAACAAGAGAAAGGTTACCACAAAGCATTATAGACAAGTATCAAAAAGATTTATTTTGTAATTAAGAAAGATGAGGTCTGGATGGAGACAGTTCTTCCTAGAACTAATTGGGTAACAGAAATGGGATATGAGGCTAATGTGAACATAATTGAAACATATGCCAAAGCCCTACTTGAAGCCCCTAGAGAACCATAAGAAAGCTTTTTTGGTAATGTTGAGACTATAGAGAGTGATGTGCAGACACTTAAACAAAGGAAGAGAAGACAAAAATATATAAGAAGTGCAACCAAGTAGGTCAAAGAAATAAAGGAAAACATAATGAACATCACTGGTATCAAGGAAAGTGACTTAGAAGGACTACAATCAAAGGCTCATCTCTCACTGGTTGGTACATCTTCAGAAAGTGAAATCCCTACAAAATTCAAAAGAGTTGATAGGAAGAGAAAACCCTCACTGACACCTTCTCCTCCTCCCAAGAAAAATAGGACAACAAGGCAGAAGAAACAAGCAGTGAGGCCACCAGCTAAGAAGCTAACACCTAGAAAGAGAAAGGAAAAATAGGTCATTCCTCCACTTGACAACCTACTAAATGAGATAACAGATGATGGAAACTCATCTAATGTTAGTAGATTATATGATACATTTACCAATGAGGAGAAGGAAAAGTGTTGAAAATAGCATCATCTTACACCTTGATATATATAAGAAATTTTTAATAGAGGTTGTAGATGATTTGCCTAGTGATTTATATAGGCTGTTAGATGCTAAGAGGTTAGCTATTATGGAACTTGACAAGAAAATAAAGATTGAGAAACTGCTAGCTGTACATCCAATAAAATTAGTTGAAGAAATTGATGAGTTGATTAGTGAAGCAAATAGAACAGTCTTTTCAAGTGAACATCGACATGTAAGTCTAATGGTCGGCAGGGTTAATGAAATCTTAGAATAGACAATTGACAAATGGGATAGTTTCTTTGTTGAGAAAGAGAAAAAGAGAAGAACTGAACAGACCTAAAACATTCAAGGTATACCAAAAGGATCAAGACAAGTGAAAAGGCAAGGTAGGTGGACTACCTAATATAAAAGTGACAGATAATCTACCACCACCTTTAGTTACTCCATCGGTACTAACTGACAATACACCGACTACTGAGAATGTGGAAACACCACATGAGGATACAAACCCTGAGTCTGAAATCTTGTATACTATGAACATAGATACTAAGGAGGTAAATATTTAAGTTGACAAAGAAAGCACCGAGGAAAAGAAAAATAATGTTGCTACTGAGAAACCAGTTGATAATGTTGAGATTGGATCATAGGGAGAACACATTGAGATTGGAGTTAGTGAAATGGTTACTGACAATAGTATCAATGCAAGCCCTGAAAAACAAACAAAGATAGAGTTATCGGCTGCTGAGAATACAAAGAAACCAATTGAGATACCGATAGTGGACAATGCAAAGGTACTGACAGAGAAACCAGTAGTAGATACCACTGAAAAACCATCAGAAAAACTGGCTAATAACACTGTGAAATAGGCAGAGAAACAAGCAGAGAAACAGGTTGAGAAACAAGTATGCACAAAGACAGTGCTACTGACATCTACTGAGAAGCCTAAACCTTTGCTAATATAAATGCAGACACAAACTGAACCTCCAAAGGTTGAGGCAATAAAAGTAATTGCTCCTACCGACAACACTAAAATTGTTAAGGTAATTGGACAGTCATCCAACACTTCTATGACATAATTCAAACCAACAAATGTGACTAAAGTACTCTTAGATTCTATTAAGAAAATTACTGATTGTAATGCATTGGCTTTTAAGGCTATAGATGACACAATACCCATTCTTAAATTGATTGTACCCAAGTGTAATGTAGATAATAAGGATTCTTTGAGTCAGTTAGACACATTGCCTAAATACATAACTGACAATATACTGATTGTGGACCAAATAAATGAAGAGACATTTAAGGAGAAAATGGACAAGGAAAAAGAGAAATTCTTTGGAGAAACAATAAAGAAGTGCACAAAACATATCGATACCCTCTTATTGGCACTAAACAAAACAATTATGGAGGTTAAGGAACTATATAGAGACACCTGTAAGACTAATCTTTTGACAATGGATATCGATAAGGAAATCAACAAATTGCAAAAGGAAATTAATAACAAAAGATGACAATATAATTGGTTCATCTGAACCAATATCAGTTATTGAACAAGAAATTATTGGATTTGAAGAGAAACTTGAGAAGTTAGAGAAGGAAAAGGAAAGAATAAAGGGCAAAGAAAAAGAGCTTAAATGTAGACTCAGTCCAAAATTGAATAACCCCATCTCTCTATGGAAAGAGATCTCTGAGGAACTTATTCTAGGACAGAAGGCACCGGAAGAGAAAATGCATCATCTCACTAGTACTATTTGGAGAACAAAAGTAGCATTGAAGGATAGCAACAGGTTTACTCAGAGTTTGAACTTGGTGTTAGCAGACTTATTCCAAATTGTAACCAACCGGTTACAAGGTTCTAGCTGAAAACTGCACTCATTTGATAGATTTTTGACAACCTCTGTCATTGATGTCAAAGGGGGAGTAGTAGAACTGAGAAAAATGACTTGCAAAAGAGATCATCTGCTCAAGGGGAGCACACAGTTTTGGTAAGATTTTTGAACTTCATTTTTGGGACAGATTTTTGGTTTTTTCTCATGAGTGTTGCCATCAATGCCAAAGGGGGAGATTGTTGGCATTGCACACTCTAATGGTAGTTAGAAGTGATTGAAGGTGTTGTCATTGATGACAACCTTGTAATCTTATGGTACTGGTAGGCACCGACACCGATAGATAGTTCACCGACAACGACAATAATTTTTACTGGCACCCTAGCCGACAAGATTTTGATTATTGTATTTTGTATTTAATTGTAATATCTTTTTGTAAGCTGACATGGCATATTGTAATAAGACTCATATATAAGTATGAGATCTTGTAGATCATATTTGGTGATATACATGATAAAGGATAGATATGACAGATATATAGAGTGAATATTAAGACAAATTTTGTAGAAGGGTTTATGGTTATTGTATGAGATTAAACTGATACTAAACTTGGCATAGCAGATGCTTTTGTAGTAGTACATTATATTGGATTCTCATAATCCATTTTGTAAGTCAGTGAGACTTGCCTTTTGTATTTGAGCAGTGAGCTCTAGGCATTTGTCCTTTCTTCATCTGCAGACACCTTATTGTAAGTAATATCCATTCATTGGCCAGTGAGTGAATATTGTGGGTCACAAATCCCACCGAGGTTTTTCCCACACTGGGTTTCCTCATTAAACATCTTGTTTTATGGCATGCTTTCTATGTTGTCTTTCCTGTTCTTATTTATTGCATTAATTATTGTTTACCGGTACACTGTTTTGGAATGCAAAATACTTAATAAGGTCAGAAATTATGTTAACCGGTTAGATACCGATTCCCCCCCCTCTTAGTATCTTTGGGACTATCATTAATCCTAACATATTCTCATCTAATTCCTTATTAGCCAAATAATCTACAATAAAATTTTCTTCCCTATAACAATGAGAAAAAGAATATGAATTAAAAAACTTAAGTTGTAACAAAATTTTATCCAACCAATGTTGTAAATGCTAGAAATTACAAACTCGATTGGCTACACCATAAAATACCACCATAGAATCTCCTTCAATCACAACATCTTTAAAATTCAATGAAACTAACAAATCTAGACCAATAAAAAGTGCTTGAAATTCTGCAGCATTATTAGTTCCATCCGCGATACACTGACACCTTGCCCTAATAATTTTGGAATCATCATTAGTAACCACCACCCTAATGGAACACTTACCCAGGTTGCCATGTGAGGCACCATCAAAATTTAGCTTATACTTGGATATAGGAGGTGGCAACCAAGGCACCTCCTTTTTGTTGATTTTAGAAGCCATATTCCTAGAAATACCAACCTGAGGAGGGAGTAAATGCAAGACCGACCAATGCCTTGTATTCCACCTATCCCAAGAGTAAAATGAACATCAAGAATCCAAAAAATTGTAAATAAAGGCCAATGCATATTTTGAAATGGATTTCTCTTTACAGTAAAGCACATCCTACAGTGAGGAAACCTTTTTCCTAAAAAATCTATTATTCCTCTCCAGCCAAATATTCCAGATCAGAATAGAAGTGACAATGTCCCACAAACAAGCATAAGAAGAGGATGAGCACAAAGACGGCCAACTCCTAAAATGAGACTATAAATCCCCACATAATTTTGCAAACCAATTCAATTTTCCAAAAAGCCAGTACCAACACTCTGAAGCAAAGGGACAATGAATAAAAAGGTGATCAACAAATTCCAAAGAACAGCCACACAAAACACAAGGAAACACAACAGTGATCCCAAGTCTATCTAATCTCATACCAGTGAGAACTCTATCCTGGACAGCCAACCAAGTGAAAGCACTTGCCTTTGGAAGATAGGAAATATGCCAAAAAAGTCTAGAGGGCCACAATTCCCCCCTATAGCTAGCAGATAAAAACTTATACTCGTCTTTAGCCATATAGCCCCCGGACTTAAAATGGATCCAAATTAACTCATCATCACTTTCTAAAAAAACAATTTGCCACTTATTTAACTCCTCAACATAAGTGGACTTAATCTCTTTCCCAATAGGGAATGAATCAATTGATTCCATCTAGCAACTGGCACAAGACCAGACAAATCTAAATAAAAGTAATCTGCCATAAAAAATCCCCATGAAGACTTTAACTGAGACATTAGGGTTGACCAATCTCTAATACTAGTCAAAGCAGAAAAACCATTCCATACTTCCTCCCAAAATTTGGCTTTCCTACCATTATGCACAAGCCAAGATAAACCAGGGAGGATAAAAGACCTACAATCAGACATTAAATTCCATATTGTTGATCCTGTGGGAAGCAAGGAAGCTGTGAAAATAGTCTCCCTAGATCTATTCCCTAAATATTTTGCAAATAGAATTTAAGCCCACTTGGAAGAAGGTTCTTTATATAACTTCCACACTAATTTAGCCCCTAAAGCCAAATTTTGCTTACCTAAGTCTCTAATACTAGCTCCTCCCTGGTTCTTTAGAGAACAAACCCTATCCCAAGCCAGCAATGGTATTCTAGCCCTAACCACTAACATTATCATTCCATAAGAAGGACCTTAAAATTGACTACAAATTAACAACTACTTGATTAGGAGCCTTTAATAAGATAGCCATCAGATAAATAGGAACCGCATTCAAAACATAATTGATAAGCACTATCTTACCAGGAAGAGTAAGCCGCTTATGGATCCAAGAGAGAATCCTTGTTGATATGGAAAAGGAGATTCTTTCCCAAAAGTTATGCTTTTAAGAACCAGTAAAAAACGGAATCCCTAAGTACTTACAAGAGAAGTGACCAACATTAAATCCCCAAAACTTAACCAACCTCGATTGTACCAAGGGAGAAACATTAAGAAAAAAGATCTTAGATTTACCACTATTCACCTTTTGGCCAAAAAAGGCTGAATAATCTAAGGTAATCTTACTAATAACTTTTGCCTTAGCCATAGTAGCTCGCCCAAACAATAAAGTATCATCAGCAAAAAGACAATGTGAGTGCCTATCCGCCATATTTGGAATACTAATACCTTTCCAATGACCAGCCTACCTAGCAACCAAGATAGATCTACTTAAGGCTTCAACTAAAATGATAAACAAAAAAGGAGACAAAGGATCACCTTGCCTAAGCCCTCTAGATGAGGCAAAAAACCACAAGGGGAAACATTTAATATAACAAAAAATCTGGTGGTAGAAATGCATTCATTAATCCATCTCACCCACTTGACCCCGAAACCAAATTTTCTAAGAATAGAAGATAAAGCTTGCCAACTAACCCTATCATAAGCTTTCATCATATCTAATTTGACAATCATTGCAAGAATAGATAGGTTGAAGATAGATTGTAGAACCTGGCATTCCATAATGGCCCCTTCTACAGTTTCCCTACCAGGAACAAATCCACCCTTTTCACCAGAAATAATCTTAGGGATGAGCCTAGCAAGCCTCATAGAGATTGCCTTAGTAATTATTTTATACAATGTGTTACATAAATCAATTGGGCGAAAATAAACAAAAGGCTTAGGATTCTCTGTCTTAGGGATGATGGCAATAAGAGTAGTATTCCTTTCCTTTAAAATAGATCTATTTCTCTTGGCTTCCTCCAAGACAAGAAGAATATCATCCCCAAGAAAAGACCAACATTTTTGGAAGAACAGAGCAGTGAACCCATCAGGACCTGGAGCCTTCTTAGGGGCCATAGAAAAAACAACTTCTTTCACCTCTTGACTAGAAAAAGGGGCCATAAGTATTTTATTATCCTCCTCAGAAATAAGGTGAGGGATGGCTGAGGTAAAACTATCATAAAAAAAAGAAGATTATGTCGTCAACAAGGATTTAAAGAACCTGATGGCTTCAATGGAGATATCCTTTTCCTAGGATAAGAAGACCACAAAAGAATCCTGAATACAAGAGATCCTACTCCTGTGTCTCTTCATTTTGGTGGAGGAATGCATTTTTTTTGTGTTCCTATCCCCCTCCACAAGCCACAAGTCTCTGGACTTCTTCTGCCAATAGATTTCTTCCTAAGAAAGAACTTCCTCAAGCTGGGTATTCAATAGTTTATGTTTAGCAAAAGCAGCAGAATCCATACCAATTCTCATAACCACACTATTTAAGGATTGAAGCTCATTTTGGATTCTAGACTTCTCAACAAAAATATTTTTGAAATGTGAGACATTCCTGGACTTGATCTTCTCCTTAATAAAATAGATTTTTTTGACAAACCGAAACATTCTAGTTCCAAAAACAAAAGGAGTCGAAGAACACCAAGATTCCAAAAGCATCATAAAAGAGGGGTCCCTAAACCACATAGGTTCAAAATTAAATGAGGTTTTCCTAGGAGCTCTATCATCTAAAATAGATAACATAATTGGAAAATTATCAAAACCTGAATTAGGCAAAACCATTGCAACAACATCCACATCTGAAGATATCCAATTTTTAGATATCAGGAAACAATAAAGCCTTTCCGCAATATGTGAAAAATCCTTCCTCATGTTCGTCCAAGTAAAAGGACCATTTAAAGTTTTACAATCCAATAAATAGTTTTTTTTTAATAAAATAATTAAAATCAACTAAAATATGTTATTAGGTAAAATACCCCCAATTTTGTCTTCCTCACTAGCAATATCACTAAAATCCCCTCCAAAGACCACAAACTATCCCCGAAGAGGGGAGGAGAATAAGGTTAAATAATCCCAAAGATCACTTTTCCCCAAAATACTCATTGGACCATAAATGTTGAACAACCAAAATTTAACATTAGAAACCCTACTTTTCACCAAAGCCAACATCCAATAAGGAGTAGATGCAACCTCAGATAAATCAATAGTAACATCATTTCAGAGGAAATCTAATTCCTCCAAAGCCCTCGCAGAAGGGGAAACATAGAATTTCCAAGCATTCCATTTAGAAAACAGAAAATCAGCACCTTGAACACTCATTTTTGTTTCTTGCATCATAAGAACATCACACTTCATTAAGTCCAATTGGGACCTAATGAAGTGTCTCTTGTTAGGGGCATTTAATCTCCTAACATTCTAGGAAATGACCTTCATTGTCCTCAAGGGGATGCATTATCTCCCCTATTCTTAAGAGCACTATCCTGACCATCCTTACCCACCACAAAAGTTGTCTAAAGATTTCTTTTGGTAGCAACAGACCTAGTAAAAGGAGGACCAAATTTATTGAACAATCAATTTTTTTTCTTGCATCATAAGAACATCACACTTCATTAAGTCCAATTGGGAGTTAATAAAGTGTCTCTTGTTAGGGGAATTTAATCTCCTAACATTCCAAGAAATGACCTTCATTGTCCTCGAAGGGAGGCATTATCTCCTCTCTTCTTAAGAGCACTATCCTGACCATCCTTACCCACCACAAAAGTTTCCTGAAGATTTTTTTTGGTAGCAATAGACCTAGTAAAAGGAGGACCGAATTTCTTTTTCCTCTTCCCAGAACTAGAACCTGGACTCAACAAAGTCGACTGGATTCTAGCATCTACTTCCAATTGAGTGTATAACACCTTTAGCTTCCTACCCCGCTTAGTAGGAGATAGTATTAGAGAACAACGAGATAAAGGAGTTTGAACTAAAGGTTTATTAATTATAGGATCAAACCCTACCTTATTATCCTCACACAAAACACCATCACAACCCATAACTTTCTCCAAAGAGAGGATCTCAAAAGGATTATGGATTGGAGGGATAAACAAGGAAGTATTTAAATTGACAAGATCCTAATCAATTGAGTTAACCACTTTTTTAGTAACATCTTGATTTAGATTGATATTATTATCAAATACAAGCTTCTGGACTTAAGAAATTAAGCTCTCATCTGGAACAATAAGGCTCGATTCAATCCCCTGAGCCATAAGATCAAACCCCCCCTGAGGCAATCCATCTACAAGCACTTGGTTAGGCAACACAAATTTAGAAGCACTCATAATATCTACCCCCTCATTAGGAAGCCCTAGATGAGAACATGATCCAACCAGGTTATTGACTTCTTGCAAAACATCGCCATCAAGAACAAATTTCTCCTTAACAAAAACCCCTTCAGTATTCTTCAACATAGTAGGGAAAACAAGATGGGAATCAAAGTGCAATTTTTTTTCATGGCAGACAAAAGATTCAAGATTTATCCTACCCTTATCAGCAGGTTTGGAAGGCTGAACCTCATTATTACCAAATGATAAACCTTATAGGGTTACAAATAGTGGAGAATCCATAACCACAGAAGACTTTGAAAACCATTCAGAATCACAAACAATACTCTACCTCCAAATCCCATCAATAGACTTCAGATTACAATTGCAAGGAACGACAGAAGATGAATTGAGTAAAACATAGATCTTTACCCTAAAAATCCCATCCTCAATTAAAGAATGTGACTACATAAAATTCCCAAAAGAATTGCCTATTCTTTGTAAAATGTCGGGATCAAAAAAATCATACAGGAGATTAGGAAGTGAAAACCAAGTAGGAATAGTTTTAACAATATCTTGAGAAGTCAAAAAATTGGTTTCCAGTATTCCACAAAACCCAAATTATGGCCAAATAAAAAAAATGGCTTTTCTAGGACCTTCATTTTAGCATCCTTAGAGTCAACAATAACAATGAAAGAACTCGAAGAGAGAACTTGAAAATAAAGTGTACCATACCATAACTCATGAATCTTATGATGCAGTTTTGAAAGCAAAATATTATCTCCCCAAACCTAAATGAATACAGCCAAAGAATGCAAATCCCTAGCCTTCTTGTCTAACGAAGCATCAACCATAGAGATATAGGGAATATGCAACCATACCTTATCCATAGATTTTTCCTTACCCAAGGACTTTCTCTTATCAAGATTCAAATCATCTGCCATTGTTGCCCGCAGATTCCCCGAAGTTTTTCCAATGGTCGAATTGCCTGAATCCTCATTCTTTTTAGGGTTATTTCCAGATCACCCATTCCCTAAACCAACCCTATTCATTTTATTTCTCAAATATAAACCCTTGATACCTCTGGGTTTCTACATACCAGCACTCCTATTCTGTGGTCGGAAAAAACCCTTAAAATAATCCGATTTTGGCCAACCATTATCTCTGCAATGCCACTCATACTACTCCAGAGCTAGCACATCTACCCACTTCCCTCCCCAGAAAACCCATTTAGGAACGTGATCACCCTGTCATCTATAGGGATCCGAAGGAGGAAGGGGATCATCAAGGGTATCCTCTCCCCATGAAGAACTTCACAGGCGAACAATATTCTTCAAAAAATCGTCCATAATTTTAGTAAATAATTTGAATCACTTTTTGATTTGAATTGATTTGATTGATTTAATAATTAAATCAACAATTCAACCAGCTAAGTCAAATCAACAATTAACAATTCAACTAACTAATTCATTTAATTAGTTTGAATTGATTTGATTTGATTATTGATTTGAAATGATTTGATTAATTTAATAATTAAATCAACAATTCAACTAACTAATTGATTTAATAATTCAATTTATTAAATCAACAATTCAATTGACTAAATATCAAGATTTATCATCTAAAATAACATGATCAATTCTATGTAACTTGAACTAATTATAAAAATATAACATAGACACGTGTAATAAAGAAATAAGTAATCTCATCAAACACGTGTGTCTGATATGTATATAATATCATCAAACATGTACAAGTGTCTGATATGTATATAACCTCATCAAACAAGTGTCAGATACATATATGTAAAAAAAAGTGTGTATGCAGTGTACATATAATCTCATCAAACAATGATAATGTATAAACTAAGTCGGTCGAACCTCCACTGATCCATGTCTTGAATGTTGTCCCTACACAAGAAATTACATGTAAGAACATGTATATAAAAGCACATACAAATATCATCTAACTATAAGTATGCAAATTTTACTTCAACATAAGTACATGCAAATTTTACCTAGTCTGATCCATCATCTGCACAACTAGAGTGTGTATGCGCCATAGTTATCCAAGATGAAGAGCTCAAACGTGGTCCATGAACCTAGATCATATATAATTAAAAATTAAAATTGTGTTAACTAACAATTTTGAAGTTGAAATCCACTATTTAAAATTAATTAAATAATATTGCCTTACAGAAAAAAAAAAAAAAAAAAAAACAATGTGTACCTGACTATGACCATGTATAGAAGGAGGCTATAAATCTCCTATTGTCTCCAATGTAATAGGACATTGTATATAATTCAAAATTCAAATTATGTTAACAATTTTGAAGTTGAAATCCACTATTTACAATCAAATAAATAATATGACCTTACAAAAAAACAATGTGTACCTCATGAGACTCGAAGGCTTTCCTGATCTTGCTAAGCTTAGATGAATGGAAAGACAGGTGGTCTACATCTATATCCAACAACACATCCTCTAAACCGTCAATAAGAAGACAAGTATAGTGACCATGAGCTTTAGCAGGAGGTGTAAAAGTATTAGGCGGCAACGGTGTAGGATGTGGTGGCTCAAGTGTCGGATCGCCTATTGTAGGCTGAGGAGGAGGTGTGGGATCAACTAATGTATGTGGTGAAGGGGCTATAGGATGCACCAAAATTCTCTCCTATCTCCCCATATCAGCCTGAGATGCTCTACCTCCATGTAAATGTTGTCTCACCCATGTTGATACATCCTCGAGTGGGATCCCAAGAATTGAAGAAAGAAGTGTATACGAATCCAATAAATCAATAGACAACAATGCACTCATATGCTATAATGGATCCATCTTTGTCAATCATTTAGTGTCAAGTGGAGATGGAATGTCTACATGGGCATAAGGATCAATGCCACTACTAGATGTTGCATCTATAGCCTACAAAATAGTACCCTACAATCATAAAAAATATCTCCTAACACAATCAGATGTCATCTGGTCAACTCGAATGGCAATCTATGCAATGTTAGAGTAGATATGTCACCTGCCATCATCAACTGCTACATCTACTACCTATGATAACTACAAAAATTTTGGTATAACCAAAAGGTTTGGACCAACTACTGCTTGTTTATTAACAAGTGTTGTTGCATTAGGTCATCTAAATTTATCACTGAGCCTCCCTCTCCCCTGTCCATCATTTTCTAGTATAGATGTATAATCAATGTCTAAGCCCCCATATGAAACTCTGCAAATAATTGTTTGCAGAGATAAAGTGACAACTCATCCTTCTGTGGCCACATATGATTAGCTACCAACCATCTAGGATATGTGAATGGTACCACAACTAGATTAGTGCATCTAATAACTAAATATCCTCTAATCTTACATGCTCTCAAACCCTGATAATTTGGGAACATAGTATGGACCTGTGTTGAAGATACATCCCTGTTCATAGTTTCCCATTTCACTATACCAGTGACATTGCGAGAAAGGGAGATATATAAAGAATTGACAGACATATCATCATAAGGGTTATATGTCTAAATAGTGTCAATCATATGTAGCAAATCATCCCTAATAGTCTCTGCCCTTTCCTTATTAGGTCGAGCAGTGGAAGAATCTAATGTGGATGCAAGATGGTCTAGATCACGCTATAGGGCCTAAGTGGTTTCGGCAAAAAGTTGAGCCCTGACATCACTATCACTAGAAGGCATTTGACCAAATTGTCTAGATGTCTAGTCAACGCCCTCATGATGAACACTACCATTTGATGCCTGATCGGCCATGTGGAAAATATCTATATGTACATAAGTATAAAAGCAAAGAATCTTAAAAATAATTATTCAAAACTATTTTAAACAATTCAAACTAATTCTAAAAACTATTTTAAACTAATTCAAACATATTTCAAAATGATATACAATTGTAATTTAAAGCACAATTCAAAGTAATTGAAACATTTGATACAAATTACTTTAAAGAAACATTAAAATTAAATACATGTACATACACATACACATACACATACATATGTACACATACACATACATATGTACACATACACATACACATACACATACACATACACATACACATACACACGGACACACACATACACACACATACACATATACATAAATACACATACACATACACATACACATACACATACACATACACATACACATACACATACACATACACATACACATACACATACACATACACATACACATACACATACACATATGCATACACACACACACATACACATACACATACACATACACATACACATACACACTAGTACATTTGGAGTAGTTTTCTAACGACCGTTCATTGGAACTTAGACAACTAAATGTGAGAACTCTGACATATTTGTTCATCGCTATTTTTTCATCGGTGATTCTGATGATGGGATTCACATCAAAATTCAAAAGAAACCACATTGGAAATTTCTATGCACCCACAACATGTTTTTTTGACAAGGAGACATCGAAATTCCGACCTCGTTGCATCCTTTATCGTCCTAACCTTTGCTGATGACCCTTTATTTATTGTTGTAACCTTTGCCGATGAATTCTACTTTGGTAGTCTCCATCGGGATAAGTCTTACCGATAGCCTCATTGGCTATCGGTGACATGTTTGTTTGATGAGGAGATGTCAAAATTCTGACCTCGTTGCATCCTTTATCGCTGTAACCTTTGTCGATGAGCCTTTAATGTCATAACCTTTGCTGATGCATTTTACTTTTGCCAGTTTCCATCGGGATAAGTCTTACCAATAGCCTCATTGGCTATTGGCAAGACATGATTTCTCCATTGCCGCTAGTGTGTGTTTTGCTGATGGACCATCTTCAAGGAGATGTTAGAATTTAGATGATTACGATGATAGATGAGGCTGCATCTTGTGGCATTTTTGTCATCACAGGTATGACAACATCATCAGTTGTCTTGTGGTGTTCGTCAGAATTTCAACCTTCCCCAACTTTAAAAAAAAAAAATCATGACTGCTTTTGTCTACACCAATGACCCCTTATTTCCATAACCTTTGCCAATTCATTTTACTTTTTGCCAGTGTCCATCAGGATAAGTCATACTGATAGCCTCATCAGCTATTGACAAGACAATATTTCTCCATTGCTGCTAGTGTGTGTTCTATTGATGGACTTAAATGGTGTATGCTATCTTGATCACATGCTTCTACTTGTCGGTGTTACCATTGGGTTAACTTTTTCTGATTACAAAGGATTAATATCAACAACATTAATAGTAGTGAGCTTACAAAGGATTAAGCGTAGTAGGTACTTCATTATCAAGAAGATAAAGATGAAATAGCTACAAGAATGCATGAGAAGACTTATCATAAGGAATCATAATAGTGTTTAGAAACCTCATTCTCACATGTGGAGAGGTTGTTGATGTTGATTTTAAGGTTGATCTATGTGAAAACAAACTACTACAATAAAAAATCAATGTCTTCCTTGCATTTCATGAGTGAAATTTGAAGCATATTGTGGTTTTATTTCTTCATATTGATTTGCACCCATTGGAAAGTGTTTGGTGGATGTTCTGATAATAATTTAAATTCATTTTGAAGGTTTAATAAGTCATTTTGTGCACCAAAATGTTGATTGTCCGGAAGGTTGCTATTTGATAGTTTTTATTGGATTTTGGGGTTTATTATGGATGAATGACCCATTCCACCTTTTTTTTCTACCGTGACTTGTGGAATGGGTCCAATATGTTATAAAATAATAGATACTAACCATATGTGTGCAGGAGAAGCATGATTGTTTGAATGGCGATCACCAAATGAGCAAGTTGTGTGTTGTGTGAGTAGGGGGTGCATGGTACCATGTATTTGATCTAAATATTTTCCTTAATGAGGGTATTTTTTTCTGATGTATTATGCTAAGATAATTTTAAGGAAAGGTGAGCTAACCTTTCTTTTGGTTTGGAAGTGTTTGTGGGGTTCATTTTGAGAAGGCCCTAGTTTTTGTTCCTAGAAAGGAGGGATTGTGTTTTGGGGTAACAAATGATCATGGCTCTTTGAATGGGAATGAAAATCCTTTCTTTTGGAAGGTAACTCAAGAAATTTTTTTGGGTTTGGAGTCTTGGTTGTAATTTTTGTGGGTACTTTCTTTGTAAAAGTGGCCTAATTAGACCTAGTTTTAGGGTAAAAGTCATCATTTCGTACAGTTGGTCCAAAGGAGTAATGAGTATTTTTAATATGTTGTGTAAATCTGAAAAGGGTATATGACTATATGATTTTTTTCCAAGTGTTTTGGTAATTTCAGACGTTAAGTCCAAAAAAAAGGGTTTCGAGACCTAATTGGGAAAACAAGCCTAGTTGGTACCTAGTTTGGGGTTTGGGTATAAACTAGTAATTGGGGAGTTTTAATTCTATTCAATCATGTTGTTTGGGGTATGAGAAGACCCTAGGAAATGGAAAACCAAGTTGGGAAGGTTGTGATAACTCAATGATGAACAAATAGTACCAAACTGGTACTGAGAGGGGGGTGAATCAGTACAGACAAAAACACACTCTTAAACTAGTTTGTCAGCAAACACTATGCATTGACAGACAAACAGTAACACCGGTCCTTAAATAGAGTACAACTGGCAAAACCCAGAATAACTGAGATAAGCATAAACTAGTTGACACTTATCTTCTCATACAATCTAACACTTCATTTCCAATTCACCCTTATGCATTAACATGTAATCTACCATCAAAGATATACATATGAGCAACTAGATCAACATGATTCACCACTTGACAGAAAACAACAAAGCATCACATGAAGAAGACATCACACATGACACACATATTTTTCACGTGGAAACCCAATTGGGAAAAACCACGGTGCGCATGAATACCCACAAGCTTGTTTTTGAACTCTTTAGAAGTCCTCTCTGTTAGTAGCCTTGTCCGGTTAAAGACTGATACAATAGGTTTTGTTAGGAACTGATCTTGTTAGGGATCAGCCAGTTAAGGGATGGCTAGAATAACTGGTTAAGGGTTAAACCCTGTTAAAGGTTACCTTGTTAGAGGATTTCAAGAACTCAATGGTTTTGAGTCACCCTGTTAAAGGATTTATAGCAAGCCAGTTAAAGCTACCCTGTTAAGGGATTTCTCAACTGTTGAGGTGGTTAGAGATCAACATGTATTACAATGATCTGGTAACAACACTCAATGCCAATGCAGATTCGCTTAAGCTCCTCTTCACCTTCTGTACTTACATTCTGTAGGTATCACTTCTCTCCTCTGGTCTGGCAAGAATCACGTATCTCTTCTCTTGGATACACACACACAAATTTTTCCAACAACCCTAGAAAGAATCACAACATTGACCTTATAAGAAAACAGATAGGTCAGTAGCATAAACCCTAAACCCTAAACCTGTTAGGTTAAGGGATTCAAACGGTTCAATCCTAACTGTTGAGCATACTACATTAAATGCAATAGTCTTGATCCAATCTCAAGACATTCTCCATCGTTCATTTTCCACCGATTTCATGGTGGTTGATAACCCATCACACGTTATCACCATTTATAGACTTTGCACATTCCTGAGGTAGATAGGAATAATCTCCTTCAAGCAAGATCCTTCACGCGCACAAGGCTAACATGGCAACATGATCTGTTCTTCATTACAATGCTAACTCATCACACAAAGTCACCAATTGAGCCACATAGGTTTGAAGCACTTCAATCGAAAACCTTGAAGTTGAGACTACCAACCGGTAGTCATACAACGCTTCCATTTGCTGGTTCCCATAACCATATGTCGGCTCACCTTGAAAAAACACACCACTTCACTTTGGCACAAATGTCGGTTCACAGTGTTATACCAGTTCTCACATATGTCAGTTCTCACCTCTTCAGCATATTGACATCAATGACAACATACAATGTCATTATGTCCTCATACTAGTTCACATAATGCCAACAATCTCCCCCTTTGGCATTGATAGAAATATACAAAGATATCTCTCCACTTCACATCTTCTTCCCCAATTTTTGTAGATATCTTCTCTGCTTCGCATCTTCTCCCCCTTTGACAACAATGCCAAAGTGGAGGCACAAACTTCCTTGTTCCATTATGCTGCTCCCCCTGAGGAGTAGCATCCTTCAACACATCAATCTAAAATAAATTTTACTATGCAATACCTGACTGATGTGGAGCATATGCCTTTAGTTTACCTCCTGAAGAGGCAACACCCCTAGTTCACCTCTTAAATACATAAATGTAGCCTTTGGGAGAGGCTTGGTGATTATGTCTGCTAGTTGCTCCTTACTGGAAACATGTTCCAGTGCAATGTCTTTGTTCTGAACCTTTTCTCTTAAGGAATGATACTTAAGCTCAAAGTGCTTGGTTCTAGAATGTAAAACCGGATTCTTGGAGATATTAATTGCACTAGTATTGTCACAAAATATACTCACCAGTTCAGATACAGGAACTTTGAAGCCATTTAACACATGCTTCATCCAAATTGTCTGAGTGCAGTTCATGAAAGCTGCAACATACTTTGCTTCCATTGTAGATTGAGAGATACAACTCTTCTTACTCATCCATGAGACCAGTCTACCAATGAGAAAGAATGCACCACCGATTGTGCTTTTCCGATCATCTACATTACCTGCCCAATCAACATCTATGTATACTTTCAAGTTGAAGTCCTTGCTATATGGATACAACAATCCATAGTCAACAGTTCCCTTCAGATACCTAAGAATCCGCTTGACTGCAACCAAGTGGGACTCTCTTGGGATTTTTTGGAACCTTGTAGTAATGCCAACTACATGTGCAATATCTGGTCTGCTATGCACTACATAATGCAACTTACCAATCATTGCTCGGTATTCCTTCTCATCAACCAATGCTGAGTCATCCTCTTTGGATAGTTTACAATTGGTCACCATCGATGTACCAACTGGTTTGCTATCTTCCATGCCAAAGGTCTTCAACACCTCTTTGACATACTTGGACTGAGTGATAAAGATTCCATCTTTCATTTGTTGGATCTGCAGTCCAATGAAGAACTTAATCTCCCTTATGAGTGACATCTCAAACTCTTTCTTCACCTCATCTACAAACTCATGACTCATCTTGTCATCTCCTCCAAAGATAATGTCATCAACAGATACCTCACAGATCAGGATCTGATCTCCTTCAGACTTCAAGTAGATATTGCTATCTTCACTTGTTCTCTCAAATCCAATCTTCACAAGATGGGAATGCAGACGTTCATACCAAGCTCTAGGAGCCTGCTTTAGACCATATAAGGCTTTATGTAGCCTACATACCATGTCACTATCTTCAAATAGGGAAAACCCATCTGGTTGCTCTATATACACCTCCTCTTCAAGTACACCATTTAGGAATGCAGATTTTACATCCATTTGATATACTTTGAATCCTTTAAAAGCTACATATGCAAGAAGCATACGAACTCATTCCAATCTGGCTATAGGAGCAAAGGTTTCTCCATAGTCTTCTCCTTCTTCTTGGGCATATCCTTTGTACACCAATCTGGCTTTGTTCCTAATCACTGTGCCATCCTCATTTAGCTTATTTCTGAAAACCCATTTAGTACCAATGACATTTTTATGCTCTGGTCTGGGTACCAAAGACCATGTACCATTTTTCTCTATCTGGTCAAGTTCCTCTGCCATTGCCTTGATCTAGTCTTCATCTTTATGTGCCTCTTTGAATGTTTTAGGCTCAAATTCAAATATCATACATGAGTTTTCTCTGACCTTTATTCTTGTAAGGATTCCTACATCCTTATCTCTTATGATCTGCTTAGGATCATGATTCAACTTGACATACCGAGGAATGGTCTTGATAGATTCCTCTTGCTTTTCTTCTTCATCCTCATCTCCATCAGTATCAACATCTACATCTACCGGTGTAGGAACACTGTTACTGGTACTTGGTTGCCTGACAACCAGTTCCTAGAAGGTTACAACTGGTTCATTTATCGCTTCCTCACTGCTGGTTTCCTCCATTTTCTTAGAGTTTTCATCAACTCTTACATTGACGCTTTCTATGATTCTTTGAGTCCTATTGTTGAAGCACTTGAGAGCTTTTCTCTTGGTAGAATACCCTGGGAATATTCCCTCATCACATTTAGCATGAAATTTGCTCTGGTGTTCACTTCTCTTGATGTAACATTTGCTACCAAACACTCTAAAGTAGCTAACCATAGGTGTTTTACCAGTCCAATACTCATAAGGAGTTTTATCCTTACCTTTCTTGATGAGTACCCGATTCATTGTGTAGACTGCAGTGCTCACCACTTCTTTCCAAAAGGTTTGAGCTACCATTCCTTGAATCAACATGGTTCTAGCTGCTTCAACCATAGTTTGATTATTCCTCTCTGCTAGGCCATTTTGCTATGGAGTCCGGGGGCCAGATAGTTGTCTCTTGATGACATGTTCTTCACAGTACTTGTTGAATTCACTAGAAGTGAATTCCCCTCCTTGATCAGTTCTCAGGCACTTGATCCTTTTACCGCTTTCCTTTTCCGCTAATGCTCTGAAAGCTTTGAACTTTACAAAAGTTTCAGACTTATCTTTCAAGAATGTGACCCACATCATTCTTGAGCAGTCATCAGTGAGAATAATGAAGTACCTATCACCCTACACACTCCTAGTTTGCATAGGACCACACAAATCACTATGCACAAGATCAAGCAAATTGTCAGTAGTGAAAGATTTACCTTTAAAGGTTGAGGAAGACATTTTCCCCAATTGACACTCTCTGCACAAGGTATTATCTAGTTTGCTTAGCACCGGCAATCCTCTAACTGCCTTGATCTTACTAGCCTTCACAAAGTTATCAAAGTTTACATGGCAGAGTCTCCTATGCCATATCCAGCTATCATCAAATTTAGCCATAAGACATGTACTTATATTTACATTCAGCTGAAATAGGTTACCTTTGGTTTGCATGTCGGTGGCCACCAATTCACCATTCTTTCATTTGATTCTGCACACTCCATTCTTGAATTCCAAAGTGAGGCCATTGTCATTCAGCTGGGCAGCACTTAGAAGATTGTGTCTGAGACCATCAACCCAATACACATTGTCCGCACTACTATTTCCATTCAGAGAGATGGACCCTCTACCTTTGACCATGCATGGTGCATCATTGCCAAAGTGAACCACACCACCATCATACTCTCCCAAGGACAGAAACTTGCTCTGGTCACTAGTCATATGGTGAGAACAACCACTGTCAATGATCCACTCATTGGAATTATCAAATCAGTAGACAAGAGCCTTCTTGTCTGACACATCTTCCTTGACAACAACAAACACAATATCTTCATTTTCTTTTTCCTCTGATTCCTCATCCGTGACACCTTCATCAATTGCCACAAAATAGTTTCTCCGATTTCCTCCTTTGAATTTATTGAACCTTTCCAATTTGTCCTTGTTGTCGCCATTAGGACAGTTTACAGCAATATGTCCTATCTAGTTACACAAAAAGCATTTCAAAGGAAGCTTACCTCTATATTTGCCAGTTCCTTTAGGAAGTTTCCTAGCAAGGAGAGCTTCAAATGCCATCAGAATCTCCTCATCATCCATTTCTCTACCCTGTCTTCATTCACCACTAGTGCTAGCTTCTTTTCCTTTTCTGGATGGTACAACAGAAGCTTTAAAAGTTGATTCAGTCTTTTGAACACTACCATCAAAACTATTTAGCTCATAGGCTGTCAACTTTGCATTGATGGAGTCTAGGGATACCTTAGTCTTGTCTATTGATCTTAGCTCCTAAATAGAAGCAACCCTTATTGCATAGACCGACAATAGGGATCTCAGAACTTTTCTTACCATAGTGGAATCTTCCATTTTACCACCTACACTCTTGATATCACCAACAATGGTTTTGAATCTTATTCCATACTGTTGAATGGTCTCACCTTCAACCATTTGCATATCTTCAAACTTCCCTCTAAGGCTTTCTTCTTTAGCTTGTTTTACATGCTCATCACCGCCATAGATATTTTCAAGAGTATCCCATACTTCTTTGGGATTTACCTTATCTCGGACATCAATAAACTCAATGTCAGATAAACTACTGATTAGGGCTTCCATGACTTGCCCATTCTCCTACATCTCTCTCTTTTGGTAATCGGTGAGAGTACCGGTAGGGGAAACATAGGCATTCTCAACATAGCTCCAATGTTGAGGACCCATGCTTCTGATGTATATCTTCATTCTATCTTTTCATATACTAAAATTTTCTCTGTTAAACTAGGGACATTCCCTCTTCATTATTAGACTGGGATCTTTACCTCAAGCGGTTAAGCTTATAACACAAAGGACCTAGAGGACACTCTGATACCAATTGATAACTCAATGACGATTGAATAGTACCAAACCAGTACTGAGAGGGGGGGGGTGAATCAGTACAGACAAAAACACACTCTTAAACTGGTTTGTCAGCAAACATTGTGCATTGGCAGACAAACAATAACACCGGTCCTTAAAAAGAGTACAACCGGCAAAACCTAGAATAATTGAGACAAGCATAAACCGGTTGATACTTATCTTCTCATACAATCTAACACTTCATTTCTATTTCACCCTTATGCATGAATAGGTAATCTACCATCAAATATATACATATGAGCAACTAGATCAACATGATTCACCACTTGATAGAAAACAACAAAGCATCACATGAAGAAGACATCACACATGACACACATATTTTTCATGTGGAAACCCAACTGGGAAAAACCATAGTGGGGATGAATACCCACAAGCTTGTTTTTGAACTATTTAGAAGTCCGCTCTGTTAGGAGCCTTGTCTAGTTAAAGACTGATACAATAGGTTCTGTTAGGAACCGATCCTGTTAGGGATCACCCGATTAAGGGATGGCTAGAATACCCGGTTAAGGGTTAAACTCTATTAAAGGTTACCTTGTTAGAGGATTTCAAGAACTCAATGGTTTTGAGTCACTCTGTTAAAGGATTTATAGCAAGTTGGTTAAAGCTACCCTATTAAGGGATTTCTCAACTGTTGAGGTGGTTAGAGATAAACAGGTATTATAATGATCTGGTAATAGCACTCAATGCCAATGCATATCCGCTTAAGCTCCTCTTCACCTTCTGCACTTACACTCTGTAGGTATCACTTCTCTCCTCTGGTCTGGCAAGAATCACATATCTCTTCTCTTGGATACACACACACAACTTTTGCCAACAACCCTAGAAAGAATCACAACATCGACCTTATAGGAAAACAGATAGGTCGGTAGCATAAACCCTAAACCCTAAACCTGTTAGGTTAAGGAATTCAAATGGTTCAATCCTAACTGTTGAGCATACTACATTAAATGCAACAGTCTTGATCCAATCTCAAGACATTCTCCATCATTCATTTTCCACCGATTTCATGGCAGCAGATATCCCATCACACGTTATAACCATTTACAGACTTCACACATTCCCGAGGTAGATAGGAACAATCTCCTTTATGCAAGATCCTTCACACACACAAGGCTGACATGGCAACATGATTTGTTCTTCGTTACAATACTAACTCATCACACAAAGTCAACGGTTGAGCCACACAGGCTTGAAGCACTTCAACCAGAATCCCTAAAGTTGAGACTGCCAACTGGTAGTCATACAATGCTTCCATGTGTCGGTTCCCATAACCATATGCCAGTTCACCTTGAACAAACACACCACTTCACTTTGGCACAAATTTTGGTTCATAGTGTTATACCAATTCTCACATATGTCGGTTCTCACCTCTTCAGCATATTGACATCAATGACAACATACAATGTCATTATGTCCTCATACCAATTCACATAATGCCAATAGGTTGAAGTCATGTTTTGGTCCCTTGAGAGTGCTTAGTGTTGAAGGGTAAGTTGGTAAGCCTATGGGTTAAAGTTAAAAATCAGTTGATAATTGTGTGAAGACCCAACCACCTAAGAAGGACCTTGGAGGAATCCAAGGGGAATCAGGCTCAGACAAGGACCCAAGAAGAATCAGAATCAGGATCTAGGGGTTTTAGTGAAGAATCAGTAACTTAGTTTAACACTTAGTTTCTGACAGTTCCACCTCCTTTTATGCATGCTCTTTCTTCAAATTCGACCCAAAATAAACTCAAAATGAACAATGAATGAACAAAATGAGGCAGTGTATCTAATCTAAAACAAAATGAACAAATGTTAAGGAATGAACAGAGAAAGTGTGTCTATTCTAGAACAAAATAAATTCACAAAACCAATGAGGCATGCATTCACTTGTAATGGGGAATTGTCTCATAGAAGCTTGTTCACAACCTGCAATAATGAATATGTAACCTGAATACAAGATGATTAGTATCAATAAGATTAATAGTGGAGCATAATGAAATATTGAAAAGTGTGGTACCTTATTGAGCTTCTCTTTGTTTCAAGAATAGTTTAATATTCTCTACTTGACAGGGCCAACCACGTGAAGGTGGAAACTCATTTGGCCCCTCCCCCCCCCTAATATCACTCTAAATTCCATGTTAACATCTAACATTCTTTCATCCATTAATGAAAAATAACATTCATTCATTATCACGTAACATTCATTAACATATAACAGTCATTAACATTTATTAACACATAACATTCATCAACATTCATTAACACATATCATTCATTAGCACATAACATTCATCAACATTCATTAACACATATCATTCATCAATATTTATTAACACATATAATTCACTAACATTCATTAACACATAATTAAATTCATTAACACATAAAATCTAGTTGTTAACATATAATAAGATTACAATCATTTTATTTTTATTTCTTTTTGAAGCTTGGAGGTAAATACTAAGTGGATGATCATTGTCTTCATCATTTGCCCCCTCTTCAGTTCTTCTACACTCTGCTCATGATCTAGTTAGTGTATGCCTAGTATTGTACTCATGATGAGGATGCGTATGCAAAGGGGGGTCCGCTGCAATAACAAAGAAATGGGTTAAATTCATGAGTTTTATTATTATTGTTACAAGTATCTCATTAATTAAAAGAAAAATATAGGGGTTCTCTTTAGCTGATGGGGCCACAGCATCTTCGCGATCATATTGTCTAGCCTCATCCTCAACATCCTAAACACCCTCTAAATCCTTTGGAGTTGAAACATGAAAGGTTGCATTAATCAATACACCAATTACAATTAAATTTGTTTAAAGGAATAACAATGGTCCTATTTACCTAATGGGGCCACATCATCTTCCTAATCATTTTGTCTAGCCTTATCCTCAACATCCTAAACACCCTCTAAATCCTCTGGAGTTGAAACATGAAATGTTACATTAATCAATACACCAATTGCAATTAAATTTGTTTAAAATAATAAAAGTGGTTCTCTTTACCTAGTGAGGCCCCATCATGTTCCTGATGTTGTCTACCCGGATCATGCTAAACTTTCTCACCATGGTCTACATTCTCTAAAATAAAAACAAAAAAGGTTACATTAATTACTACACTAATTTCAATTAAAGATGTTTAATTGTAATAATCATTACATAAAAAAAATTGTTTAATACATGAATACCTCCAGTACTAGGATGCACACCATGACCTTCATTATGTGCAGGTTGTGTTCCACCTTGTGCAGGCTGCATTCCAATGTCATGTGCATTGTTATGATTGCTTGATTATTTAAAACAAATATAGTCACATTATGTCAGAAATTAACATCGAATAGATTATTGCTCAAGTATTCAATTTTAAATCATTTTCATTTATCTTATTTACATGATTGACGGATGCACTAGGTTCTTTTGTTTTCCCACTCAATCCTTTTAGACATCCAACCACGGCTCTATAGCCTTCCCAGAAGGCAATTTTCATGTCATCTTCTATGGGCACTCTATTGAACTCAGAGCCCTACTTTTTTTGCTTAATATCATGAATTTTGCTTGTATTATTCAATGATTAAAATAATTGTTTGTAATTTAATATTTTGATGTGATATTTCATTTATTGATACTTACAATTTGTGCAGCAACTTTCAGATAACCACTAGAGCCAAGTTTGTGTCGGTCGTGCTTTTCTAGTCTTGCCTTAGTTGCCTTTGATGTGTTGAGAAGTCTATGAAGAGTTTGAAATATGTTAGATGATATAAAAATAGAGAGTAATTAGTACATAATTACATTCTTAATAGTATCACATACCTTCTTCTGCTTGGTGGCGTATCTCCTTTTTTCCTTTCAACTCTCTCCTTTGCATCCAAAATCAGGTCCTTCCACTCCCTCTCTAGAATCACGGGGGGACACTTGTACTTTTTTTTCTTCTCTAAATGTGTACTATACTATTCCCTCACATACTTTAGATGTTTGCCAGCTTGGTCAAGGACCTTGCTTTTCTCAAATGTGTCATTTCCAAACAACTCAACCAAATGGTTTATGAGCTCATCTTTTAACTTTTTTCCTTTCTCATTCCATAGTTTACGTATGGTGGGCCCAAAGATCTCCAATGTAATTTCATTAATATTTTTATAAAAAATATCATTTCTTGCAAACAAATCATGGGATGATTAGTCCAAAATGAGTGATCAATAAGTAAAGTACAATTACTCTATATAACATAATAATTTTATAGTACTTGGAACCTTCTCTATCTTTATGGTAAGAAAATATTTGGTCACCACAAATGTGACCGGCAACATTCCCATACTAGCAATACGGGAAGATCCAGGAAATGTTGCTATGGTATCACCACTAGTGGCATCTACATCCTCATGTACATGTCTTGCTGCAGAAAATGAATCCACTATGAAATGCCCCCAAGAAAGAACACTTCAAGAGAAATAAAAACATAAAAAAAGAAAGAGAAAAAGAGGGATCTACAACTATGGGGTCAGTATGATGTGCACTATTGGATGTTTGCATGTTGCGTGTTGCCGACATTGCAGTTGGAAATATAGGTGGGGGTGATGGGATTTGATGTGGTGATGTTTCCACAAGAACATGGACATCACTAAAGAATAATACATTAAATATATGAGTAATAATACTATGGTGTAGGAGAACCAAGAGCACAATGAGAAACTAGGACCAATTTTTTAAAGAAGAACAATCAATTTCAGAGCCTTTGAATAATAAAAACTTTTGAATTCCTTGCACTCTTTCTCTATTTTTTGAATATTGCAATCTATTATCCACATGTTTTCCACCATAAAAAGAATTGATTTTCTTTGGAAAATGTTTGGAGATTGAATTGGAATTAATATACTTTCATTTCCTTTTGGTTTCATTAATTTTGGATCTATTTTTGAAAATTTATAGCCATTTTGGTGAAAACTGTCCAAACCCTGCCTAGGGTTGGCAGCAAGCACTCAAAATGTAATATATTTTATTTTATTTGCCAAATAAGCCCAAAAATGGGCATAAATCTGTATTATATTGTGTAATTTCATTTCATCAAGTATGCGGGGTTTTCACTCCAAGTTTGGCACATGATTTGAAGACTTTTGGGACTGTTTTGGGTGTCTCAGTCCAAGAAGGACAGTGAAAAGGCAGATTTGTGAGGGTTTGGTGCAAAATTACATATGAATGAGTGTTGGTATATTTTTGGGGGTTTAATAAGGTGTATGGGGAGTCATATCAGATATTTCAAAGGAGTTTTGAAGCCTTAAAAGACCTTGAACCAAAGATGTGGCATGATTGTCCTCTTGTATTGCCTCATGACAACAAACTTGAAAACACTGATAAAAAACTTTTGACATGTGAGGGTTGAATGAAAAATAATCTTGGAATATAGTGCAGATGGAAACCTCAGTGTGTGGTGTATGTTTGGAAGGAGGGTTTAGTGTCTTGATTCAAGATTGAATATTTATGACAAGTGATTGCCTAATTCCTTTGTGGTTGTCTTAAACTTTACATAGACTATCAACTTATGAAAATAGTGAGAATATTATCTCTAATGTGCAAACCAAGTAATGTTACGGTATGTGGGGGTCTGATTAAACCCTAGGAGTAATTTTGAATGCCATTGGGATTTATTGAGAGTTTCAAAGTGAGGGTATGGAGTCAGATAATGATTGTCCTAATTGGCATGTTTGAGTCAATGAATTGTGACTTGGAAACCTGAGTGTTGTGAAACCTTGAAGGATGCATGAATGTATTGTGCCATGTATGGAGGCATAAAAAATAGAGTCCAATGGTGTGTGAGTAAGATGACTTTGAGTGGAAGGTTGTCTCTAGTTGATGAGGTATAGTGTGGATGCTCTGCAATAATTATAAAATGTGCAGGGAAGTCACATGTTTGATAACAAAAAGGAGCCTGCGAACACATAAAGGATATATTAAAGCATCAAAGTATTTTTAATGTATGGAACATGGTCATCACCTAAACTACCTGGAGTACCCTGATCATGGCCACTAGCTTGATGAGGGTGCAATATTTCCTGTAAAAACAACACGTACATATTTTAGTTCATGACATAAAATAGTATAAAATATAAACCATTTTTGAACTTATGTTATAAATAAATATTTTATTACTGCTTACTTGCAAGTTTTGTACTCTTTGCATCAATTGTTGTAACCTCTCTTTTATTGCATCAATTTGAGGGACTTGGTATGCCAGAGCAATAATTTCTCTATTAAGTTTTGTTTGGATCTTTCTGATCATTTTGACAGGGTCTGTGGAATATGTGATGTCATCATCACATAATAGTGAGTCCGCCACTATATTGTCATCAGGTAATGTAGGTGCCCTTCCCCAAACATCTGTCTGTGACAAGAATATTAGTAACATTATCAAAATTACTCGAAAACCCTTAAGAAAAGAACATAATAATATAACATTTTTCTTCTATCTAATTTGCACAATTACAATGAGGTTTACTTGCTAGGTAGAAGGGCTAGGAGCCATATCTCTATCTATGCTATGTGTCGGATGAAGGTCGCCCCGTGACAAAGATTAAATACAAAAAAAAACATTAGCCAAATGAAACCAATAGACTTAGCAAAAAAACTTAATAATAAAATGGTATTTTGGAGTCATTAATTGAAGGTTGGTTTAAATGGTATATAGTATGTACCACCCCCATGATAGTAACTTTGTATCTATGTGATTCAAATTGTAATCGATTAGTAGCTCTTCCCCTACACTTATTTATTTTATCACACATACAAATACACAATTTCCCTCACGCGCCTCAAATATGCATTTGGGTTACTTATTAGTTGACCCAGGTCGTGTACTATTTATAAAACCTGCAATATTCTTTGTTACTTTTGGCCTTCTAAAAATGTACATAGCCACTCTTTTACTTTGATCATTATCTTTCCGTTGTATATAATTTGCTGAGAGTGCATACCTATGCATAATTTTTTTATATCAAACAATTTGCATCCAATTTTAATAATCATAACAAGGTCCGACATACTCCATCAATTCAAAAACTTTGGTGTAAGAAACCTTTATGTCATCCATGGAAAATAGGCCCAAACCATGTAATGATGATGGTGCTATGCGATATATCCTCTAGTTAACACAAAAATCCATGTTTATTGGAGGAAGTTCCTTAAGTACCCATTGTTTTCATAGATGTTTGTACCTCAAGGGCACCTCGATGTCTCCTATGCTCTCATCATCATAAGAACATGATCCCCCTTAAGAAAGAAAAAATTGCATGTTTTTATTGAATTTTCTCCTAATCTTTTGACCTCTAGTTGATCTCCCTCTTTTAGATGCACTACATGTCTCACTTTTGTCTCCTCTTCTTGAATTTCCCTCACTTGAGGAGGACAGATCTAACAAATACCTATTTGGTGGTACCTGCACTCCATCAAATAAAGAAGTCGGTCCTAAAGTTGATGTTGAGATGAAATTTTGAATAAGCCCAACTAGGGCCTCAAGTGTTGATAACTGTATTACATTTGTTGCGTATAGGAGGGCCGAGAAGGTGGAATGAGCTATAACATGTGGTTTCGATGAGAAAAAAAATCAGAGTTTTGACAAAATACTATTGCTAAAACCTATCTTATTATTAAAGAGAAAGAAATCAATTAAGAAATGGTTTATATAGGGTGTATTGACTTATACCTATCGTTCCATGACATTGCACAGGATCCTTGTCAAAGGGGTTCAAGTTCCTGCATATGTATTTCATTTATCTTATGGTAGCTAAAACCTACATGATATGTATGATGAAAATTATGGAGTAGACAACATGAAAAATATGAAGACATCACAATCATTGTATCGATCATTGCTAAGGAGCCAAGGAAGTCAGGCAGATCGGGGAAATATATACTGACTATGATCATCGACAAAACATACACTGACGGCAAAGGAAAAATATTGTCTTGCTGATAGCCGATGAGGCTATTTGTAAGACTTATCCCGATGAACACAGCCAAGGATAAAAGTGCATCAGTGAAGGTTATAATGAAGAAAGATCATCGGTATAGCCAAAGGAGTCAGGATGTGTCATTTTGAGTCTCCTCGATACCCAATGAAGTGATTAGTTAGAAGATCATTGAGAAAGATTATGTCGATGGAACATGATGTAGTGGGAAAAGTTATGCCGAAGGGAAAGGTGATCAGGAAAACTATGCTTGTCTCTATAACACATTTGAAGTTACCTCAATGCCTGATGATAGTATCGGGTCTACATATACCGATAAAGAAGGAGTGTCATCGGCTTATGTTACCCCAATAAGAAAGATAAAGTTTCTAAAAGGAAAAGGGATTTTGCTGATGGCGCCAAAGATGAAGTTTCATCGGAGAGACATATGCCTATGAGCCATTGTTGTATTAGAATTTAAAACTGAAATAGTGAGCTTTAATTAAATTCTTGTATCAGGTAGATTTATGGTTCACACGAGGTAGATTTATGAGAGGATCATCATTACAAAGATGTATGTTGATATATTGGGCATATAATCAAGATTTCTTGACACAATTTTTACAAAGAAAAACAATTGATAGAATAGAGAATTGAATTCCTGAGAGTTAGAGCAAAAAATTGTGATTACAAAAATGGAGGCTCCAAGTTCCATAGGAAAGAAAAGAGCGACAAAAATATTTGAATCTAGGGCTAAGATATCTAAGAAAGAAGAGGAAGCTTCGATTCAAAGATAAACCAAGATATGATACAACAAATGCAAGCACCAGGCCCTAAGTCTAGAAGATCAAAACAACATTTTCCAGGGAGGGACTAATTGGAAGATAAATACAAAAATGTCAGAGATGTGTGGACCAAAGTGAGAGGATACAAATTGTTCCTGTTTCACTATGTGATAAGAGACAAGGAAATGCCACTGTGAAACCCATGGAAGACCAATTTGGGTAAGTTGATTATCCCAAATGTGTTTTTAAGTTTGAAATTGATAGAAACCCTAGTGAAAAATTATAATTCCGTGGGGAGGTATATTCAGGCCCCCAATGGAGATGCCTTTATTAGGTTTTTTGTTGGTATACTGAATTAAGTATTTAACCTAGATCCCAACCCTGATAAACCCTTGTCTTTCAAAGAATTGGAAGAAGAATACCCCAAAATGGATACAACATATACTGGGTGGAAGTTAGCTATCCATAAGAAGGAGGCAGGTATACTGACAAAACAGGATGGGCCACCATTCAACATTGAGTTATTCAGACATTACCTACAATATACTTATATGTCTTGTGGGTAGTTAGGAGGAGTTGAAGTTCCTGATCTAATGAGTACTAGGTTGTTAGTATTAGCATCACATATCCAAATGTATGAGCCCATACCATTTGGTTACGCTTCTTATTTGGTAGCAAAATTACATGAGGGTTTCCTAAACCTTAAGGATAACAAAAGCCCTAATTTCAAGTTTTATTCATTGTTGATGTATTTAGTATTGTTTTATGGAGTTAGTTCCTAATACTAGAAATAGGGAAGGGGGGGAACAACTGGTTCAATTATGGACTTCTATTTGGGACTCTTGTTATGTGAGATCAAACTACATAAAATTTCAAGAGTGGATAGTGAAACCATTATATAGGATGTATGAAGTTCCTTGCGATGGATCAATTTCAAATGAGATTAAGGTATTCTTAAGGCCTAAATATTTTGATTATAGGTAAATTGTGAATCATAACTAGGGAGATTGGTACGTGCACCAGAACTTTACTTGTTTTAGGATTGATGGATTTGAAGGAAGCCCATACATGTTACCAAAATGTGTTCCTGATAGAATAGCATATTTGGAGATTGTAAGATAATTAAGTGTCTCAAATGCTAAACACTTTGGAGATCAACATAAGTAGGCTTTTTCGCCTGGAACTCTTAGTTTTGGAGATTTCATTATTATTTCTAAAAAGGCATATGAAATAATTGACAGAAAGTTAATGGAGGAGTATAATTTGTTTGAACATATTGCAAGACAAAAACTATGATCTAGAGGGGTACATCCACTCTTGTAAGAAAAGACAAAATCTAGGAGGTTATTTGCACTTGAGTTTGGAAGCAGAAGACATCTTTAGAAATATGGAAGATGCAAAAGCACAAGAGGTAATTGATAATTTGAATAAAGAGCTGGAAGAAAAGAAACAAAGGTTGATGGAAATGGAGAAGGAAGAAGAGATGTCAGAAAGTGAGCCAGATGACCATGAAGTTGTTTCTAGATATTGAGGAAAGGAACAAGAAGAAGAACCAAATGAAAATGAGAAAATTGTGACTAAGATGGGCATTCATGGAGATTCAAGGTTAGAAGAACATTTTGCTTTTGTAGCAGATGATGTATTTGTGAAATCTAAATAATTTAAATCTTTTCTCTATAATTTCAAAGGAAAAAGGTTGAGGGAATCTATCCCACATATAACATCTGAAAATGAGGCAGAGTTGTTGAAAAGGTTAAAGGAGGATATAGAAGTAGAGTTGGTTACAATGTCTTCCCAAAAAGGGAGGCAATTACTTGCAAAAGATAGAGTAATTTATGTTTTCAGGATGGGATTTGAGTGCATCTTTTATTTTTGACAGTCTATTACACTCTGACAACAAGGATTTCAAATTGGACATTCAAGGAGTAAATGATGTGCTTATTGGATCCAAGTTTGACCAAGATGAGGAAGCCTTACTACTATGGGCATTGTATCCTCCAAATAAAAGGCCTAAAATTATTGATGTGGATAAAGCATTTGGCCGTATGATGAACTTGAAAGTTGCGGAAATTGATCCCATTGTTTAAGCAAGCATTGGAGTCAACATTTCAAAGTTTAACAGAGCATAAATAATTAGAAGAGTAAGGGAAAGAAATCAATAAAAAGGATTGTATGAGGAAACCATAAGAAGAAGTGGACAATCTATGGCAATGATACTTTCCCCTGATAATTTAAAATGGAAAAAGAAATGTGAAGAGATGCAACAAGAAAATTAGAGAATTCTTAAACAAATGCGGAATGTAAGAGTTGATACCACCTCTTTTCTATTGAATAAAATATTTGAAAATTTGAAAGGATATTTGGAAGAGTTATGGGTTGTTTTTCAAAAGAATATAGACAATGATATATCACATAATAGGATAAAGAACATATTGGGAACCAAACTACATGACAAGACTTTGGAAGGGACAAATGCTAAAGAAACCGAGAAGATCAAAAGGCAGCTTGCAAAACATGGCTAATTTGATATAGAGTTACAAACTAAATATGATGAATGTAAAGACATAATCCAACATGGTATCATAGTGCTAACTGATCAGAGGGGAGAAATCAAGGATAAAGACAAGTGGATTTCAGAATGCCAAAATCTACTCAGTGCTGCCCTTAATGCTACTCGATCAAATAGAATTGATTTGAAGGAAACAATTACACAGATGGAACAATTCGTCACATGGGAGATCGTTGTCAAGGACTTGATCCATGATGCAAACATCTACAAATCAGAAAAGTACTTGGAGCATATTCATAAATGTGACGAGATACTTGGGGATTGAAATTATTTTCAAATATTTCAAAATATTATCTTCAATTCTTTTATGTAATATGTCTAGTAGTTAAGTTAGTTTTAGTTAGTTAGTTTTTAGTTAGGAGTTTAAGTCTTAGTTAGTTTAGTTCCAAATGAAAGGGTATGCCCTTTCATTTTGGAACTGAATCCTCATCTATTTATAGGGGATCCTTTTGATGAGAAGACATTCATGATCATTTTGTTCAAGACGTATTTTATGCAAGTCCTTTTGAAGTTTGTTTTCTGGAAATGCCAAAACTTGCGAATGACATTACACTGTGCTGAAGCCAGTTGATTATCTTGTGCTTATTTCAATCTAAAGATCACATGTTCTGCATCTCTTATGGTATCTATCTTTTCAATTGTTTGATTAGTTCCCCATGATAAATCTATTCAGTTAGATTGTTTGAATGTGCTATCTCGTGTTATTATAATTTGAATTAGGTTTCAGTTTGAAGGATTGCTTGTCAAACTTTACACTGTCTTATTGGTCTTTCAGAGAAAAGTTAAATTTAGTAAGACTAACTGTAACATTACATTTGAATTATAATTCATGTAGATTCCTTTGAAGTGATGGTCTTGTTTTAAAGAGCAAGTTTAATAAGCCTGTCTCCAAGGTTATACATAGAATTTTTCAATTGAATTGATAAGAAATCAGTAAGGGGTAAATTCACTGGTCTGCTATTGATTTTAAGATAATTTAATCAAGTATTTTTAAGAGAAATATCAATTAAGAAAACATACTTATAATTTAAACATAAAATAACCTTTTATATAAGGCATCCATTTACAAGTAAGAAATTCAAAGTTTTTAATAGGTAACAATTATAATCTGATTGTTCTCAAGAGCCATTTGCCATATTGAGAGATCATTGAGTCTTAAAATTCGCTATAGAAAAGCTTCTTATCATCAGATTTGGATCTAAAGTAAAGGTTCACCCACCTTGGTTTAGCGAAGCCTTAAGCGCACAAGAATTTGATCAAGTGAACATTCCCGTTTATTGGCCAAGACTGATTGAGAAGTCATTAAGAGAAGTGGCAAACCTCTTTGATTTCCAATCTATGGTTTTGGGAACCAACAAGTTTTAGCTTCAGAAATTCAAATGTATGAACCCAGGCCATTTGATTATGTGTCATATTTGGTGGAGAGATTGCATGAGGGTTTTTTGAACCTTAGGGAAAATAATTTCCCTAATTTTAAGTTTTACTCATTATTGATGCATTTAATCTTATTCTATGGATGTTTTAGGAGTATGTGGCCCGAGGAATTAAGGATCAATGTCAAAAATAGGCAAGGGGATGAGGAACCTGTTCAATCATGGACTTCTGTTTGGGATTCTCGTAGCACAAGATCAAATTATATAAAATTTGAGGAATGGATAGTAAAGAAAATTTAATGGAGATGAAGTCTGAAGAAGAAATGTCAGAAAATGAACCAGAAGACATTGAATCCATTTCTAGGTCATAGGCAAAAGATGTGGAAGAAGACTTCAATCAAGATCAAATTGTTGTCTTTTAAAGTATTATGTAATACATTTGTTATGTTGGTAGTTGTGTTAGGGTCAATTAGTTGGTATTTTTTAGTTAAGATATTAGTTAGTGTAATTCTGAATGAAGGGATATGCCCTTTCATTTTGAAACTAAATCCTCATTTGTATATATAGAGGATCTTTTGATGAAATGAGAGATAGATTCACAGATGCAATTATATACAATACTCTCAGGGTTTATTTTCTGGAAATGGCAAACTGGTGAAAAGAAATTGTGCTATATGTAATCGGTTGATTATCTTATGTTTATTTCAATACAAAGATCAAGTGTTTTTCTATTGGCATTATGTGAACCGGTATGAGGACATATTGACATTGTATGTTGTAATTGATGTCAATATGGTGTAGAGGTGTGAACCAACATTTGTTCCAAAGTGAAGTCGTGTGCTTGTTCAAAGGTGAACCGACATATGGTTATGGGAACCGACACATGGGTTGTTCAAAGGTGAACCAGCATATGGTTATGGGAACCGACACATGGGTTGATAGTCTCAACTTTAGGGTTTCCGGTTGAAATGCTTCAAGCCTGTGTGGCCCAACTGATGACTTTGTGCAATGAGTTAGCATGATAACAATGAACAAGATTGTGTTGCCACGTAAGCCTCATGTACATGAAGGATCGTGCATGAAGAAGATCTTTCCTATCTACCTCGGGAATGTGAGAAGACTGTAAAACAATGATAACGTGTGATGGGTTATCAGCCGCCATGAAAATGACAGAAAATGAATGATGGAGATTAATGCAGTATGCTCAATGGTCAGGATTGAACCATTTGAATTCCTTAACCTATTAGGTTTAGGGTTTAGGGTTTATGCTTCTGACCTAACTTTTTTCTATAAGGTCGATGTTGTGACTCTTTCTAGGGTTGTTGGCAAAAGTTGTGTGTGAGTATCCACGAGAAAGGATACGTGTTTCTTGCCAGACCAAAAGGAGAGAAGTGATACCTGCAGAGTGTAAGTGCAGAAGGAGAAGAGGAGCTTAAGTGGATCTGCATTGGCATTGAGTGTTGTTACCAGATCATAGTAATACCTATTGATCTCTAACCACCTCAATAGTTGGAAAATCCCTTAACAGGGTAGCCTTAATCGGCTTGCTGTAAATCCTTTAATAGGGTAACTCTAAGCTACTGAGTTTGAAGTCCTTTAGCTATTGAGTTCTTGAAATCCTCTAACAAGGTAACCTTTAACAAGGTTTAACCCTTAATCGGGTATTGCAGCCATCCCTTAACCGGTGATCTCTAACAGGATCGGTTCCTAGCAGAACCTATTGTATTGTCTTTAACCAGACAAGGCTCCTAATAGAGCGGACTTCCAAAGAGTTCAAAAATAGCTTATGGGTATTCATCCCCACTGTGGTTTTTCCTAGTTGGGTTTCCATGTGAAAAATATGTGTGTCATGTGTGATGTTTTTATCTTGTGATGTTTTGCTATTGTTTGTCAAGCATATGATGGTTCTATGTTTTATGCCTATCAATAAAACATGTTGAACTAGCTGCTATTATGATCTGATGATAGATTACCTATTTATGCATAAGAGTGAACTGGTAGTGTAGTCTCAAGTTGAGTGAAAGGCTAAGTGAGTAACTAGTTAATTCTTGTCTCAGGCATTCTTAGCTTTACCGGTTGCACTCTATTTCAAACCGGTGCCACTGTCTGCTAGTCTTCTGAAGTGTTTGCTGTCAAACCAGTTTAAGAGAAATTGTTTTGTATGTACAGAGTCACCCCCCCTCTTAGTACCGGTTTGGTACTATTTGCTCATCATTGAGTTATCAATTTGTATTAGAGTGTCCTCCTGGTCCTTTGTGTTATAAGCTTAACCACTTGAGGTAAAGATCCCAGTCAAATGATGAAGAGGGAAGGTCCAAAGTTTAACAGGGAAAATTTTGGTATATGGAAAGATAGGATGAAGATATTCATCAGAAGCATGGGTGCTCAACACTGGAGCTATGTTGAGAATGTCTATGTTGCCCCTACTGATACTCTCACCAATGACCAAAAGAGAGAGATACAAGAAAATGGGCAAGTCATGGAAGCCCTTATTAGTAGTCTATCTGACATTGAGTTTATTGATGTTCAGGACAAGGTAAATCCCAAAGAGGTATGGTATGCTCTTGAAAATATCTATGGTGGTGATGAACATGTAAAATGGGCTAAGGAAGAAAGCCTGAGAGGGAAGTTTGAAGATATGTAGATGGTTGAAGGTGAGACCATTCAACAATATGGAATAAGAATCAAAATAGTTGTTGGAGATATCAAGAGTGCAGGTGGTAAAATAGAAGATTCCACTGTGGTAAGCAAAGTCCTGAGATTCATACTGCCAGTCTATGCAATAAGGGTTACTGCTATTCAGGAGCTAAGATCAATAGACAAGACTAAGGTATCCTTGGACTCCATCATAGCCAAGTTGACAGCCTATGAGCTAAATAGTTTTGATGGTAGTGTTCAAAAGACTGAATCATCTTTTAAAGCCTCTGCTATACCATCCAAAAAAGGAAAAGAAGCTAGCACTAGTTGTGAACCTAGACAGAGCAGAGAAATGAATGATGAGGAGATTCTAATGGTATTTGAAGCTCTCCTTGCCAGGAAGCTTCCTAAAGGAACCAGTAAATACAAAGGTAAGCTACCTTTGAAATGCTTTTCTTGTAACCGGATAGGACATATTGCTATAAACTGTCCTAATGCGATAACAAGGACAAAACAGAAAGGTTCAAGAAATTCAAAGGAGGAAACCAGAGAAACTGTTTTGTGGCAGTTGATGAAGGTCTCACAGATGAAGAATCAGAGGATGAAGAAAATGAAGATATTGTGTTTGTTGCTGTCAAAGAAGATGTGTCAGACAAGAAGGCTCTTGTCTCCCGGTTTGATAATTCCAATGAGTGGATCATTGATAGTGGTTGTTCTTACCATATGACTAGTGACCAGAGCAAGTTTCTATCCTTGGAGGAGTATGATGGTGGTGTGGTTCGCTTTGGAAATGATGCACCATGCATGGTCAAAGGCAGAGGGTCCATCTCTCTGAATGGAAAGAGTAGTGCTGACAATGTGTACTGGGTTAATGGTCTCAGACACAACCTTCTGAGTGTTGCCCAGCTGAATGATAGTGGCCTCACTCTGGAATTCAAGAATGGAGTTTGCAGAATCAAAGGAAAAGATGGTGAATTGGTGGCCATCGACATGCAAACCAAAGGTAACCTATTTCATTTGAATGCAAATATAAGTACATGTCTTATGGCTAAATTTGATGATAGTTGGATATGGCATAGGAGACTTTGCCATGTAAACTTTGATAACATTGTAAAGGCCAGTAAGATCAAGGCAGTTAGAGGGTTGCCGGTGCTAAGCAAACCGGATAATACCTTGTGCAGAGAATGTCAATTGGGGAAAATGTCTTCCTCAACCTTTAAAGGTAAATCTTTCACTGCTGACAACTTGCTTGATCTTGTGCATACTGATTTTTGTGGTCCTATGAAAACTAGGAGTGTGCAGGGTGATATATACTTCATGATTCTCACTAATGACTGCTCAAGAATAATGTGGGTCACATTCTTGAAAGACAAGTCTGAAGCCTTTGTAAAGTTTAAAGCTTTCAGAGCATTAGTGGAGAAGGAAAGTGGTAGAAGGATCAAGTGCCTGAGAATTGATCAAGGAGGGGAATTCACTTCTGGTGAATTCAACAAGTACTGTGAAGAACATGGCATCAAGAGGCAATTATCTACCCCCCAGACTCCATAGTAGAATGGCCTAATAGAGAGGAATAACCGGACTATGGTTGAAGAAACCAAAACCATGTTGATTCAAGGAAAGGTAGCTCACACCTTTTGGAGAGAAGCAATGAGCACTGCAGTCTACACAATGAACCGGGTACTCATCAAGAAAGGTAAGGATAAAACTCCTTATGAGTATTGGACTGGTAAGACACTTGTGGTTAGCTACTTTAGAATGTTTGGTAGCAAATGTTACATCAAGAGAAGTGAACACTAGAGAAAATTTGATGTGAAATGTGATGAGGGAATATTCCTAGGATATTCCACCAAGAGTAAAGCTCTCAAGTGTTTCAACAAAAGGACTCAGAGAATTGTGGATAGCATCAATGTAAGAGTTGATGAAACCTTTGAGAAAACTGAGGAAACAGGTAGTGTGCAAGCGGTAAGTGAATCGGTTGCAACCTTCTAGGAACTCGTTGTCAATCAATTGAGTCCCAACAATAGTCTTCCTACACCGGCAGATGTAGATGCTTATACTGATGGAGATGGGGATGAAGAAGAAAAGAAAGAGGAATCTATCAAGACCATTCCTCGGTATGTCAAGCTGAATCATGATCTTAGGCAGATCATAGGAGATAAGGATGCAGGAATCCTTACAAGAAGAAAAGTCAGAGAAAACTCATGTATGATCTCTGAATTTGATCCTAAAACATTCAAAGAGGCACATAAGGATGAAGACTAGATCAAGGCAATGGAAGAGGAACTTGACCAGATAGAGAAAAATGGTACATGGTCCTTGGTACCAAATGGGTCTTCAGAAATAAGCTGAATGTGGATGGCATAGTGATTAGAAACAAAGCCAGACTGGTGTGCGAAGGATATGCCCAAGAAGAAGGAGAAGACTATGGAGAAACCTTTGCTCCTATAGCCAGATTGGAAGGAGTTCGTATGCTTCTTGCATATGCATCTTTTAAAGGCTTCATAGTATATCAAATGGATGTAAAATTTGCATTCCTAAATGGTGTACTTGAAGAGGAGGTGTATATTGAGCAACCAGATGGGTTTTCCCTATCTAAAGACAGTGACATGGTATGTAGGCTACATAAAGCCTTATATGGTCTAAAGCAAGCACCTAGGGCATGCTATGAGCACCTACATTCCCATCTTGTGAAGATTGGATTTGAGAGAACAAGTGAAGATAGCAATATCTACTTGAAGTCTGAAGGAGATCAGATCCTAACCTGTGAGGTATTTGTTGATGACACTGTCTTTGGTGGAGATGACTAAATGAGTCATGAGTTTGCAGATGAGATGAAGAAAGAGTTTGAGATGTCACTCATAGGGGAGATTAAGTTCTTCATTGGACTGCAGATCTAGCAAATGAAGGATGGAATCTTTATCACTCAGTCCAAGTATGTCAAAGAGGTGTTGAAGACATTTGGCATGGAAGATAGCAAACCAGTTGGTACACCAATGGTGACTGGTTGTAGACTATCCAAAGAGGATGACTCAACATTGGTTGATGACAAGGAATACCAATCAATGATTCGTAAATTGCATTATGTAGTGCATAGAAGACCGGATATTGCACATGTAGTTGGCATTATTGCAAGGTTCCAAAAAAGTCCAAGAGAATCCCACTTGGTTGTAGTCAAGTGGATTCTTAGGTATCTAAAGGGAACTGTTGACTATGGATTATGGTATCCATATAGCAAGGACTTCAACTTGAAAGTGTTCATAGATGCTGATTGGGTTGGTAATGTAGATGACCGGAAGAGCACAACCGGTGGTGCATTCTTCCTTGGTGGTAGACTGGTCTCATGGATGAGTTGTATCTCTCAGTCTACAGCAGAAGTGGAGTATGTTGCAGCTTTCATGAACTGCACTCAGATAATTTGGATGAAGCATGTATTGAAAGGCTTCAAAGTTCTTGTATCGAAACCGGTAAGTATATTTTGTGACAATACTAGTGCAATTAATATCTCCAAGAATCCGGTTTTACATTCTAGAACCAAGCACTTTGAGCTTAAGTATCATTTCTTGAGGGAAAAGGTTCAGAACAAAGAGATTGCACTGGAGCATGCATCCAGTAAGGAGAAGTTAGTAGACATATTCACCAAGCCTCTCCCAAAGACTACATTTACACACTTAAGAGGTGAATTAGGGGTACTTCCTCTTCAGGAGATGAACTAAAAGCATATACTCCACATCAGTCTGGTATTGCATAGTTAAATTTATTTTGGATTGATGTGTTTAAGGATGCTACTCCACAGGGGGATCAACATAATGGAATAGGGAAGCTTGTGCCTCCACTTTGGCATGAAGATGTGAAGCGGAGAAGATATCTACAGAAATTTGGGGAGAAGAAGTGAAGCGGAGAGATACCTTTGTATATTGCCATCAATGCCAAAGGGGGAGATTGTTGGCATTATGTGAACCGGTATGAGGACATAATGACATTGTATGTTGTCATTGATGTCAATATGTTGTAGAGGTGTGAACCGACATTTGTGCCAAAGTGAAGCCATGTGCTTGTTCAAAGGTGAACTAGCATATGGTTATGGGAACCGACATATGGGTTGTTCAAAGGTGAACTGGCATATGGTTATGGGAACTGACACATGGGTTCGTAGTCTCAACTTTAGGGTTTTCGATTGAAGTGCTTCAAGCCTGTGTGGCCCAATCGGTGACTTTGTGTGATGAGTTAACATGATAACAATGAACAAGATTGTGTTGCCATGTAAGCCTTGTGTACATGAAGGATCATGCATGAAGAAGATCTTGCCTATCTACCTCGGGAATATGAGAAGACTGTAAAATGACAATAACGTGTGATGGGTTATCAACTACCATGGAAATGGAAGAAAACAAATGATGGAGATTAATGCAGTGTGCTTAATAGTCAAGATTGAATCGTTTGAATTCCTTAACCTATTAGGTTTAGGGTTTAGGGTTTATGCTTCCGACCTAACTATTTTCTATAAGGTTGATGTTGTGACTCTTTCTAGGGTTGTTGCCAAAAGTTGTGTGTGAGTATCCAAGAGAAAGGATACATGTTTCTTGCCAGACCAAAAGGAGAGAAGTGATACCTGCAGAGTGTAAGTGTAGAAGGAGAAGAGGAGCTTAAGTGGATCTGCATTGGCATTGAGTGATGTTACCAAATCATAGTAATACCTATTGATCTCTAACCACCTCAACAGTTGGAAAATCCCTTAACAAGGTAGCCTTAACCGGCTTGTTGTAAATCCTTTAATAGGGTAACTCTAACCTACTGAGTTTGAAGTCCTTTAGCTATTGAGTTCTTGAAATCCTCTAACAAGGTAACCTTTAACAAGGTTTAACCCTTAATTGGGTATTGTAGCCATCCCTTAACCAGGTGATCTCTAACAGGATTGGTTCCTAATAGAACCTATTGTATTGTCTTTAACCAGACAAGGCTCCTAATAGAGCGGACTTCCAAAGAGTTCAAAAATAGCTTGTGGGTATTCATCCCCACTGTGGTTTTTCCTAGTTGGGTTTCCACGTGAAAAATATGTGTGTCATATGTGATGTTTTGCTATTGTTTGTCAAGCATATGATGGTTCTATGTTTTATACCTGTCAATAAAACATGTTGAACTAGCTACTAATATGATCTGATGATAGATTACCTATTTATGCATGAGAGTGAACTAGTAGTGTAGTTTCAAGTTGAGTGAAAGGCTAAGTGAGTAACCAGTTAATGCTTGTCTCAGACATTCTTAGCTTTACCGGTTGCACTCTGTTTCAAACCGGTGTCACTATTTGCTAGTCTTCTAAAGTGTTTGCTATCAAACCAGTTTAAGAGAAATTGTTTTGTATGTACTGATTCACCCCACCCTCTCAGTACTGGTTTGGTACTATTTTCTCATCATTGAGTTATCATTTTCATCTCTAATGGTATTTATCTTTTTGATTGTTTGATTAGTTCCTTGTGATAAATCTATTCATTCAGATTGTTTCAATGTTCTATCCTATGTTATTATAGTTTGGGTTAAGTTTTAGTTTTATTATCAATTTGAAGGATTGGATGTCAAGATTCATTTTGTCTTATTGGTCTTTCAGAGAGAAGTTAAATTCAGTAAGGCTAACTGCAACATTATGTTAGGGGTGAAGGCACTGATCTACTATTGTTTGAAGATAATTTAATAAGGTGTTTTTAGAGTAATCTCAATTAAGAAATCATACTTATAATAATGTAACTTTTTATTTAAAGCATTCATTTACAAGCAAGCAATTAAAAGTTTTCAGTATTTATTTAATTGAAGTCACAATCTCAAGAATCATTTGCCCTCTAATGCACTTAAACCTTCAAAACATTCAATTCCAATTAGGCATACTTGACAACAATGGGATTAATACCCATCAAAAGTCTCTTCTCAATCTTCAAAACACCCTTACAAGACAACAACTTAATAGACACCAACCATATTTTGAGGAAGACAAATATGAAAAAGGCTTATCTTACCTTATAATAAAGCCAATAGCTTTGGTAAGTCTCTTGATATCATTGTTATAGACTTATCCTCCAATTTATAGAAAGATCCAACACTTCAAATGAAAGTTATGATAATTCTTCCAAAACTACTACAGGATACAAGAAAGACAATATTAAGATAAACTATACAAGATACACATTATGAAGAAAATGTAATGCCCCGCTAGGAAACCCCTAAGGGTTTAAGTTAAAAAACACTCAAATAGAGTGTAAATTTTTTTTTTTTTATAATAATAGTTAAGCGTATTACTGATAAGTTACAACCTCAAGATAAACTAGAGTTAACAAAAACTTAGATAGCACAATGGAAGGCTAAACGATCCTAAGGAGTTTCCCAACGCGATTACATAACCTTACACCTAACTCAACTTGCGTCAATTGATCCAATAAACTAGATGACTTAGTTACGAGATAATGCATTCGACATGGTCATATGTATGTTCAATGAATTGACATCTTAGAATTTTAGGAAGTGTTCATTTACTTTGGGTGGTTAGGAGGCCATCGAGAGATTATTTACTCAATGCACATTAACACCTATTTAATTTAAGAGGCCTCCCTTAAGGTTCAATGTGATAATTATAACAAAGTTCATTCATTGGTTTTAAGATAACCACACACATTTGATATCTTTCTTAAATATTAAAAGTATGGCTAATAAGGTGAGATTCGTTCATTAAGGATTAAACTTCCATTAATAGAGTGAGGTTCCATCATTTGAATTCAAGCATAACCAACTAATGAGTCGTAGTTCTTTTATGGAGGATAAGATGCACGAAGCCATAGAGTTCATTCATTGAAGCTTTGATAGTTCTATTAGATGGACTCAATTCATTAAGGTGGATATGTATTAGGACACATGAGTTCATCCTTTAATTTAAAATATAGTTAGCAAGATGAAATTCATCATTACAGGATTAAAATGCAAGTTCATAGTGACGTTCTTCCATTAGGATTAAAATATAATTATCTTATTGCATGTCACTCTTTTTAGTAAATGAAGTTAATATGAAAGAATACATTTACCAAGATTAAGATATAAACAACTATACGTATACTTCCCTTTTCAGTTCAATTTTAGTAACATAAAGAGAATTCTTTTATAAGGGTTATAATTATGGATAACTAGTTGAGTTCACCCATTTATAAAATTAATCTGATAAAGATTATTTGTTAAGGTTATAACATAAATAACTAAATAAATTCATCCAATATAGTGACATATAACTAACATGACGATGCTCACTAACTAAGATAAAAAAGTAAATACCTATATGAGGTTCATCCTTTAAATTTCAATTTAGGATTTATAACATTAATTCTAACTTTACTTCCCTTTCACATTCATTCAAATTACCAACTTATATCAAGCTAAAACAATGAAGGCATCCTAATGAGATTCTTTCTACCATTATTTCCTTTAATTATCATAAACCAAATTCTTTTTCATAATCATACTTACAATGTTTTATGAACCTGATTGCTACATATTCCAAGATGAATAATTTTATGCACTTTGATTTAAATTTATTAAATTTCCACCATACACTTATACAAGATAACAACCATACATGATAACTTAAAGCATGAAACAAAGGAAGCTAAAACATCGTATAACACAGATATGATCTCGGAGTTCACCCCTAAGGGGCTACATCTCTAGGTCTGCTCAACTGCAAGACCCCTCTGGCATTTAATATAGTTAGGAACTTACATAATCACATGACTTTTACATCTTTGCCACTTAGGCGAACACAACCAATATACAATAGACACCTTGGTCAGAATTTACATAATGATCCCTTTTGAAGCGGATCCAACTGAACACTTCAAGCAATTACAGGTTCAAATGACGGACGCTACTCTATCTAGGGACGTACCCAGCCATGACCAACACAAGTAAACAGATGACAGAGTCCAAAACAAACCTAGCAAAGCCTTGCCAGTACTTAACACAAGCGAAAAACATAAAATAAACTTGCCATCTTTTCCATTATCTATTTCACATCGTCGAGGAAGAAGTAACTAAGCTATTTATTTTACTAAAAGAAGGTATCATTTTCTTCCAAACTTCCAATCGACACATTATTAAGTTTCTGATGATCTTGTTAGCATATCAGTTGAGTTTTCAAAATTTCTATGATGAACTTTAAATACTTTAACATTTTCGATTCCTATTTCTAAGTTCTCAGAATGCTCAGATAGAATCACTATGTGTTTTCTGAATATTGTATTAATTAAAGATCGCCAGTTATTAATTACTATTCGATATATTATATAAATTTTCTTAAAAAATATATATATATAAAAATATCGTTTAATAATGTACGAATTTCATATTAATTTTTTTTTTTCATTAATATACATATTAATCCTCACCTAAAATATATATATTAATAAAAAAATAATTATCAACAAAGAAAGACTATATTTAAAAGGGTTGTCATTAAAATTAATTAATTTAATTTATTATATCATTTTTTTTTAAATAATAAATAAAACTAAAAATAAAAAAAAACTAAAATAAAAATGAGGGCACTGCGGGGCCCACCTTCCAACACGGAAGAGGCGGAAACCCTAGCTCCCTCGCTGTCGAATGGTGGCATAGGGACTCCCCTGCGGGCTGCCGTGGACGCAGGGTTTCCCTGCGGACACTGTGGTCGTAGGTTTTACCCTACGGCCACAATGGACGTAGGGATTCCCTGCGAAGCCACGGGCGTAGGGAGGAAATGGGGGAGGGGGCGGCAGCACGAGCCGAGCTTCGGCTCCTCCGCCCGCCAAACCCTAACCCAAAATATATAAAATTTATTTTCCCTTTTTTTTGTGTTTATTTTTTTTTTGTATACATTCTTTTGATACAGTTTCCAGTTTCAATTTTTTAAAATTTTTTTTTGAATAAAACTAAATGGAATGATTAAAAAATACATAAAAACCCCATACCCCCTTTTTTTCCACAGCCACAAATATTTTCCAGTTTGTTCAAAACAAGTGTGGGAAATTTATTTTCTCAGCTAGTCTAAAAATCACAAAATCCATTAAAACGAAACTTTTTGACCAAAGAACAACCCATTTTTCCAAAACTGAAATCTATAGTTTAACAACCATCATGGAGATTTGGAGTAAGAGATCTTCAAGAACCAATTTCAATGTTATACCCAAAATTTTAAAAGGAAACAAAAAAAAGTGCATTCGAATCCTACCTTTATCGCATTTCCGAGCAAGATTTTGAAGACGAGCTCCAACCCCCTGCAAGAAAATCTCCATTTCTTCCCTTCTTCCCTTCTTCTTTTTTTCTTTTTTTCCCCAAAATAAAATGACCAAAAGAAAGAACCCCCAAAAATATTTCGAAAACTAGGTTAAATGGGAAACCCCATTCTTTTGACCTAATTTTCAATTTCGAATTTAGGCATTTATTTTTTTAAAATAAAAGAAAATGAAAAATGGAAATCATTCCTTTCTATTATTCAATACATCTTATTCACTTTTCTAATTAAAATTAAAATGCTTCTATTTCTTATTTAATTCTAATTTTAAATTTCTCCATATTACTTTAGCCAACATTTATATTTTGAACTATTAACAAGGGTAAGGTATTTAAATTAATTTAAACTTCCAAAAATCAATCTTGTATACTATATCAACTTAACAAGTAAAAAGAAAATAATTTCTTTTAAATAATCAAATTTACCCTTTCCCTTCCAAAATGTGAAAATGATTAATTTATTTCTATTTCCCCAAATGACTTTAAATTTTTCCTTTCTAAAACGCATAACTCATTAAATTCGTTATTTTAAAATTAGCTATTAAATTAACTCGCTTCAACATAATAAAGCGACCTTTTTAATAAATGACTAATCTCATGAAAGAAATCTATTTATTCTAATTTTCTCAACTACTAATGCGTAAATGACACATTATTTCAATTTAAATGTTTTAAGCTTGCTACAATTATAATTAAAGCGATCTCTTTAAATTAACGATTAATCATATAAAAGAAACTACCTATTTAAATTTCTAAATTACAAATGCGTACATCTACTCATTAAATTGAATTAAATACTTAGTATAACAAACTCCACTTACCCCATGCAAGGCATGCAAACCGAGGAAGTCCACCAAATCACACGACACGCAATCCAACAAAAAGAAAGCCCCACGAACCACAAACGACACTCACCCAACCATGGCTAAGGCAAGACGAGAGTTTTATGACCCCCAAATCCAAATTCTAAGGATGGAGGAGGTATACTCAACCCTGCGAATCCCAAAGGAGATGAACCTCACCCTAGGCGGTGTTGTACTTGCAATCTCCTGCACCCATGAATTCATGCAAGCATACATATACATATACATATTCAATGAAGGCGTTAGCTCAAGATTTATCACAAGAGTTAGGAAACAATTACATTTACACAAGAATCGATGCAAAAGCACAATAATAGGTATGCATGATTATTTATATTATCTAAACTCCACATTGCATCATGGTTAACCTACCATTCAAGAATGCCACATAGGAAGTCAATCAAGGTCAAGCGGGTTTTACAAGTTCGACCAGGGTAGGGGCATTACAAAAAACTAGTCAAAATTCTTGATAACATCAAATGAAATATAGAGTTTGATTAGATTCTACTTTCTTTTAAATTTCTATACAATACCCATATTTCTATTAACCCATAACAAAATATGCAACTAACAAATAAAATGAGATAAATTATTCATATTTCAAGCCTCTAACTCAAAATGATTCTGCATGATAGAACCAACATCCACTAAGACTCATTTCACCTTGTGTTTTATGATGATGAATTCAATGTGTACAGAAAAGTTAATGGGATTGTGAGGTGTGTTGTGGCTCTTGGTCGGTATCTTCTAAATCCATTGGCCATGGTTGCAACATTATGTGGTCCTGGCAAAGAGATATTATCATTGAAGCTTCATTCACTGGAACATTTCCTTAGTCTAGATGACAAGTATGAAGTTGTCAAACACATAATGGTTACAGTAACCAACCAAGTTGGTGTTGACATAAACCTAGCAGCATCACATGAATGAATATTTTTTCCTCTGAAATTTGTAGTTGGCCTTGGACCTAGAAAAGTAGCTTCCATACAAAGGGCTATTTTGAGGGCTGGAAGGGTTTATAGTCACAAAGAATTGTTGATCCCTCTAGAAGCTATGAAGTGACTTGTCTTTATAACTAGCAGCTACAGAATGGAGAGGTTAAGGAGGTTGAGGATCCATATTTTTCCAAAGCGGATACCATTAAACAAGGTGAACAAGAGAATGCAAGGAAAGCAAAGGAACTTGCAAAAACATCTTGATGACAAGAATGAAAGGACCAACCTCTTGTCTAGTTGCTACCAAGCATCTATCTACAACAATTGTGCCCTAATAATTGCCCTAATTTTAAGTTTTACTCATTATTGATGTATTTAATATTATTCTATGGATGTTTTAGGGGTATGTGTCTTGAGGAATTGAACCTTAACGTCAGAAACAACCAAGGGGAGGAGCAACCTATTCAATTATGGACTTCTGTTTGGGATTCTCATTACACAAGATCAAATTATATCAAATTTGAGGAATGGATAGTAAAGCCAATTTATCAGATATATGGATTTCCTTGTGATGGATCAATCTTAGATGATATTAAAGATTTTTAAGACCTAAAGATTTTGATGACAGAAAGATAGTGAATCATAACTGGGGAGATTGGTATGTCCAATGACTTGTCTTTATAACTGGCAGCTACAGAATGGAGAGGTTAAGGAGGTTGAGGATCCATATTTTTCCAAAGCCAATACCATTAAACAAAGTGAACAAGAGAATGCAAGGAAAGAAAAGGAACTTGCAAAAAAATCTAGATGACAAGAATGAAAGGACCAACCTCTTTTACAGTTGTTGTCGAGCATCTTTTTGCAGCAATTGTGCTTGCTTCCTCCCAATTTTCACACCCTGAGCCCACGTATAATGATGGTATGTAATTAGTTTTTCTTTTTAAAATACCACATGTTCATCGGAATTCTGATGTGAAATATGAAATCTGCACTATCAGAAAAAGTCAACCTGATGGTAACACACAAGTGGAAGCATGTGATTGGGATAGAATACAATGATGAAGTCCATTGGTAGAACACACACTAGAAAAAATGGAGAAATCATGTATTGCTGATAACTGATGATGCTATCAGTAAGACTTATCTCACTAGGCACTGGCAAAAGTAAAACACATCAACAAAGGTTACAATGATAAAGGGTCAAAGCTTATGTTGAGGAGACGTAATGTATTGGGAGGAGCTACGTTGAGGGAAAAGACATCAAGGAAATTATGCCCATCACCTGAACACATTTTAAGCTATCCTGATGCCTGATGAGACTAGCAGGATAACTCGCGTTGATCAGTAGGAAGAGAGGTCATTGGCTTATGTTACCCTGATGAGTAAGAAGAAATCAAGAGGCTGTGAAAATCATCAGACCAACATATGCCGATCAACAGGTAAAATACGTGTTTGTTGGGATGTTGACATGAAATTTCAACACGTCTGAATTCCGATGAACATGGGGTATACTTTTAAAAAAAAAGAATTAATTTGACAAAGCAAAAGATATCCCATAGCCGATTGGAAATGTTTGTTGGTTTTTCGTCCGAATTCCGACGTGAAATTTTAACACGTCGGAATTCCAATGAACATGGGGTAATTTTTGAAAAAACAAACAAATTAATTCAACAAAACAAAAGAAATCCCACAGCTCGTTGGAAATACTCATCCGAAAACTGCTCCAAATGTACTAGTGGCACATACACATACACATACACATACACACATACATGTACATACACACACATGCTATACCTAGACATACATACATACATACACACATGCACACATAAACACACATATATGTATATACATATATACATGTACACACACACACATACACACATACACATACGTGCACATGTACACATGCATACACACATACATACATGCACATGCATAGATACGTGCACATGTACACATGTATACATGCATATGTACACACATACATACAATCTGCGCATGCGTATGTATGCACGCATGCATGCATGTGTATTTATATGTGTGTATGTATGTATGTGGGTGTATGTGTGTGTATATATGCATGTGTATATGTATATGTATGTGTGTTTATGTGTGTGTATGTATGTATATAAGTGTATGTGCAAGTGTATGTATGCATGTGTGTATGTGTATGTACATGTATGTCTATGTAAATGCGTGCATGAATATATGTATGCCTATATATATGCATGTTGGTGTATGTATGTATGTTTATGTGTGTATGTGTATATATATGTATGTATGTGTGTGTGTATGTATGTTTATGTGTATACACATATAAACATACATACATACATACATACATACATACATACATACATGTACACAAATATACACCCACATGTACACATACACATGCATGCATGCACACATACATACACACATGCACACACACATACACACACACATACATACATACATACATACATACACACATACATACCCACACGTACACATGCACACACATGTACATCTATGTATGCATGTGTATTTGTGTTTATGTGTATTTGTGTGTATGTGTATTTGTATGTATGTGCATGTGAGTTTGGGTATGGGTGTGTGTGTGGGTGTGGGTGTAGGTGTATGTGTCTATGTCTTTGTATGGGTACAAGGATTTATTTTTTATGTGTAGTGTATTGATTATAATTTTTTATGGTTTATATGTAAGGGTAATGAGAAAATGAATTTTTAAAATTATTTAATAGGTATATGTGCATATTTTTTTAATAATTTTCTAATTTTTTTTTAATAGTTTTCGAATGCTTTTTTTAAGTTTTCTAGGTTTATTTTTTTAAAATATTTTCATTCTAAAAATTTTGAAAAAATTGATAAACTATTCAATAAAAAAAATTATAGCAATAAATATAAAATTTTGTTTAATTACAAATACAAAACAAAAAAAAGGGGAAAAATAAACCTACCTAGAAAAATGGGGGCTGGAAATAAGCTTCTTGTGAGTCCAGATGAACTCCCAAAGCTCCTTAGGGTGCAAATGGGGGTTGGTGGGGAAAATATTGGTTTATACAACTGATAGTCTAGTCGGACCGAGTCCGGTCAGACTCTTGGCACCATTTCAGCGCCACATGGCTCAGTTGTAGTCTGGTCAAACTACCCATAATTGGTCGAAAGTGTGACATAGGTTCATGCATTTACCCATACGTCGCATGGTGGGAGACACACAAGCTAGTTTAGTTGTCAATGTCAGGGGTGTTGCAAGAGGATGAGAGCAGACCAACGGTGGAGGAGATAGTGGGAGGAGAGGCTGATATGGCTGGTGAGGGAGATGCTATAGGAGGGGCTAGGGGTCAGCAATGGATGCTGAGGAGGAGAGGGGGGAGATAGGTACTAGGGGTGGATGTGCCATTATAGGTGTAAGCTCCAATAGGATAGTTGAGGGCACCTCGAGGAGAGGAGCTGACAGATGGGGGAGGAGAGCCGATGGATATACCGGTAGGAGAGGGGGAATAGCAGAGACAGTAGGGACAATAGGGACAAGTGTCATAGGCAATTTTGGACATGGACACTGAGAGGGCCAGTGCATAAAGTATAGAGGACCAATTGGTAGTGAAGAGATAGATGGCGTATCAAGAGAGGGCTAGAGCTGATATCCTATAGGAAGAGGTAGACTAGATGAGGGAGGAGGGGTATGCACTATGGCGGGATCTAGAGGCATCCATCTTTGAGTGAGATAGTTTGAGGATAGAGGTCAATATGACCTTAGAGTTAATAGAGGCTACTAGGAGTGGGGGAGTTGTTGGAAAACTTAGAGAGGAGATGCAGAGGATGGACGAGGAGCTAGACACCCTTCAAGAGAGGTTGGGTAGATCAAAGGAAAAGGCAATGAGACTCTAGGGAGAGGGGTGTGGCAAGATAGGAATTGGACCCAAGGTAGCACTTAACACTATTTACAGATGCCATGGATGCATGGAGGTCGATAGAGAGTGCCTTATGAGAGGTCCAGTATAATTATAGGAGTCTCTATGAGAGATCAATGTCATGGTATCAACGAGCATCTTCCTATGTAGAGCATACTTAGTCCAGATAGACGTGGACACAGACACAAGCATCACAAGATTTTCTGGGTATGAGAGCTCCCCAACCACCACCAGGAGGGCCTCAGGAGGTGTACGAGATAGGGAGAGTCAAGGCTAGTACTTCATTATGTGTATGTGTGTTTTTTTTGACCCTTTGGGGATATCATTGTATTATGACTGGACTCATTGTGATTTTTAATATATATATGAGATGAGATGTAGTTTTGATGGTGCATATGAGTACATTATTATGGATTATTTATGGACTTTGATTATGAATATGTAATGGATGATTTTGATTTTATGATTTAATGATTATGATGATGCATATGTGCTTACATGTTTTGTGATGTAGGATGGATGCCTATATGATATGTATGATTATGATTAAGTTACTAACATGTTCTAGATGTAGGATGCATGCACAATGGTTATGCCTATCTTATGATGCAAGCAATATTTATTATGATGATGCGATGTATTCAATGCTATATGATGTATGTAATGCTTATGATGATGTATTTATTGGATAGACGTAATATCACTCTTTACTTCAAATCATGCCTTCCTTGCATTTCAAATCATAGCTCGTCTAATTATAACAATAATATATGTAATAATGAGGATGCAACTATGATGTAAATGTAATTAGAATGATGGTGAAAATGAAAATGAAAATACAATAAAAATTAGCGTTAAAATGTGCAACTAAAATGATTATTCAATGAAAAATGATGAGTACATAATTCCGCAACTATAATGCACAGGTACATGATGATGAAACTATTGGAATTTTTGATGATTGATGCTATGATTGTCATTGATGGACACACACTTGATTTGAGATCACTTTTTGTATGTATAAGTTAAAGCTCAACTGGTATTTGTTCCAACCGATATGATGTATTATAGTCTTCAGACTATCGGTGTTTTGTAGAAAGTGTTTACCGATCTGAAGCGGTATGAAGACCCCAAGCTGTTCGAGGATCCCAAGCGGTATAGAGGAATGAAGCGGCACAACTCATATTTCCTAGTCTTCATTTTGTCAAACCCACAACTGGTATTTTACTTAAACCGGTATTCTGTATGAACCGGTAATACTTTGTGATGAGTTACCCACTAGCATTTTGTGATGAGTTACCATCCACCGATTGTTTGGTGGTGCCGACACTTTGGTGGTGTATTTTATGTCATGTTACCAAATATGTCTAGATGCATTGAACCTAGGAAATTGTATTGTAATCCTATTGGACCGACATGAAATCGGATTCCTTTATAAGGACATTATGTCTAGGGTTTTAGGTTGTTGCTAAGGGTTTAAGGTGGTTGAAGATTTTTTGTAAGTGTGAACATAGGAGAGAAGTTGAGGTCTGCAAGAAGAGGTAGAGTGTGAATGTGTTGAAGACTGAAGTAATGCTGGAATGAGGATCCCAAGCGGTACAAAGGAACGAAGCGACACAACTCATATTTCCTAGTCTTCATTTTGTCAAACTGGCAACTGGTATTTTTCTTAAACCAGTATTCTGTATGAACCAGTAATACTCTGTGATGAGTTACCAACTGATATTTTATGATGAGTTACCATCCACCAATTGTTTCGTGGTGCCGACACTCTGGCAATGTTTTTTGTGTCGTGTTACCAAATATGTCTAGATGCATTGAACCTAGAATATTGTATTGCAATCCTATTTGACCGACATGAAATCAAATTCCTTTATAAGGACATCATGTCTAGGGTTTTAGGTGGTTGAAGAGTTTTTGTAAGTGTGAACACAAGAGAGAAGTTGAGGTCTAGAAGAAGAGGCAGAGTGTGAATGTGTTGAAGACTGAAGTAATGCTGGAATGCATTAGGAATGAGCTATCAAGGATCTAACCAAGCAATCTGTGCTATTTGCTAGATCACTCACTTGTTGATTACTCACATCTTCGACAAGTCTAAAGCCCTTAACCGGGTAGGCCCAAAAGCCTTTTGTAAATCCTCTAATAGGGTGGTTCACATATATGGATCTAAAATCCTCTAGCAAGGTAGTCTTTAATCAGACTTATCTCCTAATAGAGATTGAGATTCCTAACAGGATATATTCTAGTAAAGAACATTGTATGACCTTAACCGGTTTGGTTCCTATTATGCAAATAGTTACTTGTGAGTTTCATCTCACCGTGGTTTTTCCCATTTGGGTTTCCACGTCAAAATCTCTTGTGTTATGGTATTTGTGCTTCTGTGGGTGAATGCATTATTTGCTATTTGGTTTACATGTGTGGTAACCGGTTTGTCTGCTAAACTATTTTACCAGTTTACTACTAGACTAGTAAAGTGTTTAAGTACAGTAATTTTTGGCATACTAATTCACCCCCCCCTCTCTTAGTATTCATCAATTGGTATCAGAGCCAACCTTTCTATAAGTCTAACCACTTGGAAAGAGATATTGGGGATACACTATGAGGGAACTTACTCATTAGTTCACTCAGTCTGAGCAAGCCTATGATGATCTTATGGTCAAATATAAGGCCTCTCAGGCAAAAAGGAGAGAACATGCTGAAAAAATGATGGAGCTATCTGAAAATAGTTCTTCTAATGAAGCAGACATGGAAGCCCTAATTAAAGAAGTAGAAAAGTTGAATGAATCCAATTCCAACCTCAGAAAAGTGTTGGAAGGACTGACTATTCGAATGTGCCAAGAGATTGAGAACTGGAGGAAAGCTAAAGATCTGGCAAAAGACAAAGATCATGAAATCTCCAAGCTAAAGAAGAGTTCAGTGCCCTAACTACTCAACTCCATGAAAGCAAAGTGGAAAAGGAAGACATGCAAGGATAATTGAACATATCCATCTCTGAGAACGCAAACTTGATGGAAACAAATGCTGCTATTTCCAAAGAATTCTCTGAGTCAAAGGAAATGATTGCTAAGTTCAATAAGAGTACTGTTAAGCTAGAGAAAAAGCTTGAATCAACCAAACTTGTCAAGAATACTGATGGAATTGGTTACTCCGGTCATGAGGAGGGAGAGACCTCTGGTGCAAATGTTGAAGCATCGAAGAAACAACGGACATTCAAAGGTAAAGGTAAGCAAAAGTTCAAACCTATTTTCTTTAACTGTCTTAAAGAAGGACATACTGCTAATGTGTGTAGGAGCAAAGCCTACAATAATTTTCCTAACTTTATAAACAATGTACCTAGATCCAATAAGTTCAATGGTAATTGTTATGCATGCAACAAGTTTGGGCATAGAGCATCTGAATGCAGGTCTGTTATGAACAACACTGGAAGATATCCTCAGAGGACTCAAGGAGTTCGTCCTGTTGGAAATATGGATGGAGTAACTGAGAGGGGAGGGGTGAATCAGTTACCACAAAAATAAATCCACAAGTCCCTTAGATGTCTTAAATATAAACTGCCGAAACTCGGTAAATTAACTTATCATTGTTCATTAAACATTAACATGCATAAAACAAATAACATGAACACAAGTAACACCAGATATAACGTGGAAACCCAATTTTGGGAAAACCACCAATGTAACTAGTTACTCATTTTCACTCTTCTGAAGTGAGCCCTGTTAGGAGCCAACCCTGTTAAAGGTTACAAAACAAACTGTTAGGTGTGACCCTGTTAGAGGATTTAATCACCCTGCTAGGAGTGGCCTTGTGAAAGGTCTTAAGAACAATTCAACCGAATTGTCACCTTGTCAGAGGATTTACAAAAATGGTTGTTAGACCAACTCTGTTAAGAGATTTCGGTATCACTGCTAAAATGGTTAGAAAACAACAATGAAGTGATCTAAATTAAATACAACTTATCTTGCTGATACAGATCTCTGTTCTGCGCCAATAGATCCTAACTGATCACATATATCTTTTCTGCACCTCAAGGATATCACTGATCCTTCATCAGAATTCGCACATTTCTGCTCCTTCACATTTCCATACTTCTCACACTTCCTCACACTTTGAAATCGCAACTTGATCTCTCATATATACCATTCAGGTTACCAAGTCGGCCCAATTACAAGTTACAATAAATATTACATAGGTCGGCTACATATACAAGTTTCAATAAATATTGCTTCGGTCGGCTGCATAAACATTTCACTGATGCTCGGTGAACACTGCTGATTCTTCGGTAACCGACTGAACTCGGTAAGTACTGCGAACTCGGTAAAGACTGACTTTCGTTCACATATTCTTCGAAGACCGACTGAACTCGGTAAAGACTGCGAACTCGGTATAGCATTCTGGAGTGCTAGGTAGACTCTGTAACTTGCTTCCCTTACCGTCTGAACTCGGTAGACTCTGTCTAATTGCCTTGCCAAACATTCTAAGCTTGGTAGACTGATATGACATTTGTGTAACATCAAAGACAATACACAATTAAACAATTGTATCCAACAATCTCCCTCTTTGGCATTGATGGCAACACAACATGTCATAGCAGAATGAAATTTTAAAACAGGTCTTTTCTTTTATGACAGCAACATGCCAACATAACTTTCCCTTTGGATAGAGAACACTCCCTCTTTCAATAATCTCCCTCTGTGAAGTAACTTCATCTTTGGACGGTAAAACTCTCCCTCTTTATTAAACAAATCTCCCTCTTTATCTTAATGAACTTTCTTTCAAATTTTAGTAGGATATGACAGTAAAACTCTCCCTCTTTGACAACACATGCCAAAGACAATAAAACTTCATCTGAGTTATAATGTACCTTTTGTACTGATTCATATGCAATATTTTCCTGATTATACTGCATCAACTAGTAGATTTTTCACTTAGGATGAGTTGATGCATCACTAAAACTTTTCTTTAGTGAATTTCAGATAGGGGAGTGACCCCTAACTTACCTCTTAGATACAAGAATACATCCTTAGCCAATGGTTTTGTGAATATGTCAGCAATTTATTCCTTTGTGTGAATATATTCCAATCTGATCTCCTTGTCCTGCACCAATTCTCGGACAAAATGATATTTTATTGCAATGTGCTTGGTTTTGGGATGCATCACTGGATTCTTGGACATGTCAATTGCACTTGTATTATCACATAACATAACAATTGGTTCTTTGATTTCCATTTTCATGCCTGCCAATAGCTGTTTAAACCAAACAACATTTGAACAATTTACTGCTGCAGCAACATATTCTGCCTCTGCTGTAGATTGGGATATACAGTTCTGCTTTTTGCTTGTCCAGGAAACCAATCTCTTTCCTAGAAAGAATGCTCCTCCGCTTGTACTTTTTCTGTCATCAATGTTTCCTACCCAATCAGCATCAGTAAATACTTTCAAATCAAAATTTCCTCCAAATTTGTACCATAATCCATACTCTTCAGTTCCTTTCAAATATCTCATTATTCTTTTGATTGCCGTCATGTGACTTTCTCTTGGTTTTGCTGAGAATCTTGCAACAATACCAACTGCAAAAGCAATATCTGGCCTAGTATGAACAACATACTGCAGCTTTCCAATCATAGATCTATACAGTGTTTGATCTACTTCTTGTGATTCATCTTCCTTGGTAAGCTTCAATCCAGTACACATAGGAGTTCCAACTGGTTTACAATCTTCCATACCGAACTTTTTCAGTATCTCTTTGATGTATTTTGATTGTGTAATGTAGATACCATTTTTGTTCTGTTGAATTTGAAGACCAACAAAGAATTTGATCTCATCAAACATAGACATTTCAAATTCCTTATTCATTTGTACTGAAAATTCTTTGCAAAGATCATCATTTCCTATGAAAATAGTATCATCTACGAATATTTCTGCTAAGACAATTTTGTTATCTGATCCTTCCTTGATATACAAGCTACTGTTATCATTAGTTCTTTGAAATCCAATCTGAATAAGATAGTTATGCAATCTTTCATACCATGCTCTAGGGGCTTGTTTCAGACCATACAATGCTTTATGTAATTTGCAGACCATGTCCTTCTTTTGTGGATCAACAAAACCTTCAGGTTGTTCAATATAAACCTCTTCATCCAATATACCATTAAGAAATGCAGATTTAACATCCATCTGATAAACTTTGAATCCTTTGTAGGAGGCATATGCAAGTAAGGTTCTGACTCCTTTCAATCTTGCAACAGGAGCAAAAGTTTCTCCATAGTCTATTCCTTCTTGTTGAGCATATCCTTTGCATACTAGTCTTGCTTTGTTTCTTGAAACTTTGCCATCTTCATTCAGTTTATTTCTGAATACCCACTTAGTTCCAATCACATTTTTATCCTTAGGTCTGGGTACAAGAGTCCATGTCTTGTTTTTCTCTATCTGTTCTATCTCTTCTTTCATAGCCTCTGTCCAACTATCATTTCCCAATGCATCTTTGACATTTCTAGGTTCAAAATCAGCAAGTAAACAAGTGCTTTTCAACTTACCTCTTGTCATGGTTCCTTCAGATTTGTCTCCAATGATCTGATCTGCTGAGTGATGTCGTCTGACATACTCGGCTAATACAGATTTCTTGCCTTTAGAATGAATTTCATCATTGTCCTCTTGTTCTTCAACTGGCTGGTCCGGCTCGGTAAATATTGGCTCGGTTTCTTCAGACTCGGTAGACACTGGTTTTGGTTCATCAGACTCGGTAGATACTGGCTCGGTTTTCTCTTTCTGTAACTCGGTTACTGATGACTCGGGAGTAGAAGATTCCTAATTAGCAGATGTATCTGGTATTGTATCAGGTTCAATAGACACAAATCTTCTATAATCTTCTGGTTCTCTTTTGCTTTCTTCTTCAGATCTTTCTGCAAACTCATCAACTTTCACATGTGCACTTTCTATAACTTTATGAGTAGACAAGTTCAAACATCTATATGCTTTACTCTTGCAAGAATATCTGAGGAATATACCTTCATCACCTTTCACATCAAATTTTCCTTTTCTAGATTCTTTCAAAATGTAACATTTACTTCCAAATACTTTTAGGTAACTTACATTAGGTTTGTAGCCATATCATAATTCATAAGGGGTTTTGAATGAGTCCTTCCTCAGCTGTACTCGGTTCAAGGTATGAACAGCAGTGCTGATAGCTTCCTTCCAGTATTTGATAGCAATATTCTTTTCAATCATTAAGGTTCTTGCACAATCCATGATAGATCTGTTCCTTCTTTCAGCTATTCCATTTTGCTTAGGAGTTCTAGGGGCTGATACTTGTCTTTTGATTCCTCTTTCAATGCAAAAGTTATTGAATTCATGAGAGATGAATTCACCACCTCTGTCTGACCTTAGACATTTAAGTCTTTTACCTGTTTCTTTTTCTACTCTGGCCAAATACCATTTGAACTTTTCAAATGCTTCTGATTTGTTCCTTAAATACATGACAGTCATCATTCTTGAGTAATCATCAACAAAAAGAATGAAGAACTTTTCTCCTGTATAACTTTCAGTTCCTATGGGTCCACATAAATCAATATGCACAATTTCTAATATATCTTCAGATTGATAGTTTTTGCTTTTGAAACTAGTCTTTCCCATCTTTCCAATTTGACAATTCTTACATAGACCGACCTCAGGTTTCTTTATATCTGGAATACCTCTTACTTTTCTGAATTTACTTATTTTCACTAGGTTATCAAAATTTACATGACATAATCTTTTGTGCCATAACCAACTTTCTTCAACTTGAGCAATAAAACATGAATTTTCACTTGTTTCAAGTCGGAACAAATTACCTTTTGTTTGAGTGCCTGATCCAATCAGCTTTTCTTGATTATTTAGCAGTTTGGCCTTTCCATGCATGAATTCCACCTTGAGTCCACTATTAAGTAGCTGTGCCACACTCATCAAGTTGTGATTGAGACCTTCAACCCAGTAGGCATCATCAAATACAAGTTCTTTGGTTATAGGGATTCTACCTCTTCCTTTTATGTAGCGAGGTTCATTATTACCAAACCTTACACTACCTCCATCATAGTCTATAAAATGTTCAAACTTGGTTTTATCACCAGTCATATGATGAGAGCAACCACTGTCTATGATCCAAATATCATTTTTGCTTATATGAGAAATAAGTGCCATCTTATCTTCCTCATCATTATCAGAATCATCTCTTATACCAATATAAACAATTTCATCTTCACTATTATCAGAATCCTTAGTCATAAAGCATGTTTTCTTACCTTTGAATGATTTGTAGTCCTTTTTGCCATTCCATTTGTGATCTTTCTTCTCATCTTTGCTCTGCTTGTTTGGGCATCTAGCAGCAATATGACCGACTTCATCACATGAAAAACAGATTAGAGGAACTTTGCCTCTGTATTTTCCTCTGCCTTTGGAATATTTCCTTGCTAGAAGAGCTTCAATTATTTCAAGATCACTGTCTGAACTTGGTTCTGATTCATCTTCACTTTCTGACCGAGATTCCTTTTTCTTTTTGTCTTTCTCCTTGAGTAAAACCTTAGCCTCAAATGCTGATTCCATGTTTTTGGAAGCTGGAACATAGTTGTCATAGTTGTCTAACTCAAATGCAGTTAATCTTTCAACTATGGCCTCTAAATTTATCTTATGATTTGCTTCACATCTTCTTTCCTGAATTGCAGAAACTCTGATTGCATAAATGGGTAGTAATGTTCTGAGAACTTTGCTTATGACTGTTTCCTCTGAGATATCACCTCCAGAAGCTTTGATTGCACTGACACTGGCTTTGACTCTTTCAACATATTTTGCAATATTTTCATCCTCACTCATTTTTAATTGATCAAACTGTCCTCTCAAGCTTTCTGCTTTGGCTCTTCTCACATTGTCATCACCACCATAGATATCTTTCAGCTTCTTCCACATTTCAAATGCACTTTTGAAGTCTTTGACATCATCAAACTCTTCATAGCTCAGGGCAGATGCAATGTCTATCATCATGGTGTTATGAGTCTTCTTTGCAGCAATATCAGCAACAGTTAGTGTACCAGTGGGTGTCACATATTCTGTGTCAAGATGTGTCAATCCTGTATCTCCAATGGAAGCCAAATGGAGTCTCATGAGACCTTGCCATGCTGAAAAGTTATTTATGTTTAGCCTTGGAATTTCCCTCTTGTAAGACATCTTGATCTTTAGCTTAGATCCTTGAAATCCTTCCTACAAGCACCGAAAGCTCTGATACCAATTGTTGGAAATATGGATGGAGTAACTGAGAGGGGAGGGGTGAATCAGTTACCACAAAAATAAATCCACAAGTCCCTTAGATGTCTTAAATATAAACTGCTGAAACTCGATAAATTAACTTATCATTGTTCATTAAACATTAACATGCATAAATCAAATAACATGAACACAAGTAACACCAGATATAACGTAGAAACCCAATTTTGGGAAAACCACCAATGTAACTAGTTACTGATTTTCACTCTTTTGAAGTGAGCCCTGTTAGCAGCCAACCCTGTTAAAGGTTACAAAACACACTGTTATGTGTGACCCTGTTAGAGGATTTAATCACCCTGCTAGGAGTGGCCTTGTGAAAGGTCTTAAGAACAATTCAACCGAATTGTCACCTTGTCAGAAGATTTACAAAAATGGTTGTTAGACCAACTCTGTTAAGAGATTTCGGTATCACTGCTACAATGGTTAGAAAGCAACAATGAAGTGATCTGAATTAAATACAACTTATCTTGCTGATACAGATCTCTGTTCTGCGCCAATAGATCCTTACTGATCACATATATCTTTTCTGCACCTCAAGGATATCACTGATCCTTAATCAGAATTCGCACATTTCTGCTCCTTCACATTTCCATACTTCTAAAACTTCCTCACACTTCGAAATCGCAACTTGATCTCTCATATATACCATTCAGGTTACCAAGTCGGCCCAATTACAAGTTACAATAAATATTACATAGGTCGGCTACATATACAAGTTTCAATAAATATTGCTTCGATCAGCTGCATAAACATTTCACTGATGCTCGGTGAACACTGCTGATTCTTCGGTAACCGACTGAACTCGGTAAGTACTGCGAACTCGGTAAAGACTGACTTTCCTTCACATATTCTTCGAAGACCGACTGAACTCGGTAAAGACTGCGAACTCGGTATAGCATTCTGGAGTGCTAGGTAGACTCTATAACTTGCTTCCCTTACCGTCTGAACTCGGTAGACTCTGTCTAACTGCCTTGCCAAACATTCTGAGCTCAGTAGGCTGATATGACATTTGTGTAACATCAAAGACAATACACAATTAAACAATTGTATCCAACAATCTCCCTCTTTGGCATTGATGGCAACACAACATGTCATAGCAGAATGAAATTTTAAAACAGGTCTTTTCTTTTATGACAGCAACATGCCAACATAACTTTCCCTTTGGATAGAGAACACTCCCTCTTTCAATAATCTCGCTCTGTGAAGTAACTTCATCTTTGGATGGTAAAACTCTCCCTCTTTATTAAACAACTCTCCCTCTTTATCTTAATGAACTTTCTTTCAAATTTTAGTAGGATATGACAGTAAAACTCTCCCTCTTTGACAACACATGCCAAAGACAATAAGACTTCATCTGAGTTATAATGTACCTTTTGTACTGATTCATATGCAATATTTTCCTGATTATACTGCATCAACTAGTAGATTTTTCACTTAGGATGAGTTGATGCATCACTAAAACTTTTCTTTAGTGAATTTCAGATAGGGGAGTGACCCCTAACTTACCTCTTAGATACAAGAATGCATCCTTAGCCAATGGTTTTGTGAATATGTCAGCAATTTGTTCCTTTGTGTGAATATATTCCAATCTGATCTCCTTGTCCTGCACCAATTCTCGGACAAAATGATATTTTATTGCAATGTGCTTGGTTTTGGGATGCATCACTGGATTCTTGGACATGTCAATTGCACTTGTATTATCACATAACCTAACAATTGGTTCTTTGATTTCCATTTTCATGCCTGCCCATAGCTATTTAAACCAAACAACATTTGAACAATTTACTGCTGCAGCAACATATTCTGCCTCTGCTGTAGATTGGGATATACAGTTCTGCTTTTTGCTTGTCCAGGAAACCAATCTCTTTCCTAGAAAGAATGCTCCTCCGCTTGTACTTTTTCTGTCATCAATGTTTCCTGCCCAATCAGCATCAGTAAATACTTTCAAATCAAAATTTCCTCCAAATTTGTACCATAATCTATACTCTTCAGTTCCTTTCAAATATCTCATTATTCTTTTGATTGCCGTCATGTGACTTTCTCTTGGTTTTGCTGAGAATCTTGCAACAATACCAACTGCAAGAGCAATATCTGGCCTAGTATGAACAACATACTGCAGCTTTCCAATCATAGATCTATACAGTGTTTGATCTAGTTCTTGTGATTCATCTTCCTTGGTAAGCTTCAATCCAGTACACATAGGAGTTCCAACTGGTTTACAATCTTCCATACCGAACTTTTTCAGTATCTCTTTGATTTATTTTGATTGTGTAATGTAGATACCATTTTTGTTCTGTTGAATTTGAAGACCAACAAAGAATTTGATCTCACCAAACATAGACATTTCAAATTCCTTATTCATTTGTACTGAAAATTGTTTGCAAAGATCATCATTTCCTGTGAAAATAGTATCATCTACAAATATTTCTGCTAAGACAATTTTGTTATCTGATCCTTCCTTGATATACAAGCTACTGTTATCATTAGTTCTTTGAAATCCAATCTGAATAAGATAGTTATGCAATCTTTCATACCATGCTCTAGGGGCTTGTTTCAGACCATACAATGCTTTATGTAATTTGCAGACCATGTCCTTCTTTTGTGGATCAACAAAACCTTCAGGTTGTTCAATATAAACCTCTTCATCCAATATACCATTAAGAAATGCTGATTTAACATCCATCTGATAAACTTTGAATACTTTGTAGGCGGCATATGCAAGTAAGGTTCTGACTCCTTCCAATCTTGCAACAAGAGCAAAAGTTTCTCCACAGTCTATTCCTTCTTGTTGAGCATATCCTTTGCATACTAGTCTTGCTTTGTTTTTTGAAATTTTGCCATCTTCATTCAGTTTATTTCTGAATACCCACTTAGTTCCAATCACATTTTTATCTTTAGGTCTGGGTACAAGAGCCCATGTCTTGTTTTTCTCTATCTGTTCTATCTCTTCTTTCATAGCCTCTGTCCAACTATCATTTCCCAATGCATCTTTGACATTTCTAGGTTCAAAATCAGCAAGTAAACAAGTGCTTTTCAACTTACCTCTTGTCATGGTTCCTTCAGATTTGTCTCCAATGATCTGATCTGCTGAGTGATGTTGTCTGACATACTCGGCTAATACAGGTTTCTTGCCTTTAGAATTAATTTCATCATTGTCCTATTGTTCTTCAACTGGCTGGTCCGGCTCAGTAAATATTGGCTCGGTTTCTTCAGACTCGGTAGACACTGGTTCTGGTTCATCAGACTCGGTAGATACTGGCTCGGTTTTCTCTTTCTGTAACTCGGTTACTGATGACTCGGGAGTAGAAGATTCCTAATTAGCAGATGTATCTGGTATTGTATCAGGTTCAATAGACACAAATCTTCTATAATCTTCTGGTTCTCTTTTGCTTTCTTCTTCAGATCTTTCTGCAAACTCATCAACTTTCACATGTGCACTTTCTATAACTTTATGAGTAGACAAGTTCAAACATCTATATGCTTTACTCTTGCAAGAATATCTGAGGAATATACCTTCATCACCTTTCACATCAAATTTTCCTTTTCTAGATTCTTTCAAAATGTAACATTTACTTCCAAATACTTTTAGGTAACTTACATTAGGTTTGTAGCCATACCATAATTCATAGGGGGTTTTGAATGAGTCCTTCTTCAGCTGTACTCGGTTCAAGGTATGAACAGCAGTGCTGATAGCTTCCTTCTAGTATTTGATAGCAATATTCTTTTCAATCATTAAGGTTCTTGCACAATCCATGATAGATCTGTTCCTTCTTTCAGCTATTCCATTTTGCTCAGGAGTTCTAGGGGCTGATACTTGTCTTTTAATTCCTTTTTCAATGCAAAAGGTATTGAATTCATGAGAGATGAATTCACCACCTCTGTCTGACCTTAGACATTTAAGTCTTTTACCTGTTTCTTTTTCTACTCTGGCCAAATACCATTTGAACTTTTCAAATGCTTCTGATTTGTTCCTTAAATACATGACAGTCATCATTCTTGAGTAATCATCAACAAAAAGAATGAAGAACTTTTCTCTAGTATAACTTTCAGTTCCTATGGGTCCACATAAATCAATATGCACAATTTCTAATATATCTTCAGATTGATAGTTTTTGCTTTTGAAACTAGTCTTTCCCATCTTTCCAATTTGACAATTCTTACATAGACCGACCTCAGGTTTCTTTATATCTGGAATACCTCTTACTTTTCTGAATTTACTTATTTTCACTAGGTTATCAAAATTTACATGACATAACCTTTTGTGCCATAACCAACTTTCTTCAACTTGAGCAATAAAACATGAATTTTCACTTGTTTCAAGTCGGAACAAATTACCTTTTGTTTGAGTGCCTGATCCAATCAACTTTTCTTGATTATTTAGTAGTTTGGCCTTTCCATGCATGAATTCCACCTTGAGTCCACTATTAAGTAGCTGTGCCACACTCATCAAGTTGTGATTGAGACCTTCAACCCAGTAGGCATCATCAAATACAAGTTCTTTGGTTATAGGGATTCTACCTCTTCCTTTTATGTAGCGAGGTTCATTATTACCAAACCTTACACTACCTCCATCATAGTCTATAAAATGTTCAAACTTGATTTTATCACCAGTCATATGATGAGAGCAACCACTGTCTATGATCCAAATATCATTTTTGCTTATATGAGAAATAAGTGCCATCTTATCTTCCTCATCATTATCAGAATCATCTCTTATAGCAATATAAACAATTTCATCTTCACTATTATCAGAATCCTTAGTCATAAAGCATGTTTTCTTACCTTTGAATGATTTGTAGTCCTTTTTGCCATTCCATTTGTGATCTTTCTTCTCATCTTTGCTCTGCTTGTTTGGGCATCTAGCAGCAATATGACCGACTTCATCGCATGAAAAACAGATTAGAGGAACTTTGCCTCTGTATTTTCCTCTGCCTTTGGAATATTTCCTTGCTAGAAGAGCTTCAATTATTTCAAGATCACTGTCTGAACTTGGTTCTGATTCATCTTCACTTTCTGACCGAGATTCCTTTTTCTTTTTGCCTTTCTCCTTGAGTGAAACCTTAGCCTCAAATGCTGATTCCATGTTTTTGGAAGCTGGAACATAGTTGTCATAGTTGTCTAACTCAAATGCAGTTAATCTTCCAACTATGGCCTCTAAATTTATCTTATGATTTGCTTCACATCTTCTTTCCTGAATTGCAGAAACTCTGATTGCATAAATGGGTAGTAATGTTCTGAGAACTTTGCTTATGACTGTTTCCTCTGAGATATCACCTCCAGAAGCTTTGATTGCACTGACACTGGCTTTGACTCTTTCAACATATTTTGCAATATTTTCATCCTCACTCAATTTTAATTGATCAAACTGTCCTCTCAAGCTTTCTGCTTTGGCTCTTCTCACATTGTCATCACCACCATAGATATCTTTCAGCTTGTTCCACATTTCAAATGCACTTTTGCAGTCTTTGACATCATCAAACCCTTCATAGCTTAGGGCAGATGCAATGTCTATCATCATGGTGTTATGAGTCTTCTTTGCAGCAATATCAGCAACAGTTAGTGTACTAGTGGGTGTCACATATTCTGTGTCAAGATGTGTCAATCCTGTATCTCCAATGGAAGCCAAATGGAGTCTCATGAGACCTTGCCATGCTGAAAAGTTATTTATGTTTAGCCTTGGAATTTCCCTCTTGTAAGACATCTTGATCTTTAGCTTAGATCCTTGAAATCCTTCCTACAAGCACTGAAAGCTCTGATACCAATTGTTGGAAATATGGATGGAGTAACTGAGAGGGGAGGGGTGAATCAGTTACCACAAAAATAAATCCACAAGTCCCTTAGATGTCTTAAATATAAACTACTGAAACTCGGTAAATTAACTTATCATTGTTCATTAAACATTAACATGCATAAAACAAATAACATGAACACAAGTAACACCAGATATAACGTGGAAACCCAATTTTGAGAAAACCACCAATGTAACTAGTTACTGATTATCACTCTTCTGAAGTAAGCCCTGTTAGGAGCCAACCCTGTTAAAGGTTACAAAACACACTGTTAGGTGTGACCCTATTAGAGGATTTAATCACCCTGCTAGGAGTGGCCTTGTGAAAGGTCTTAAGAACAATTCAACCGAATTGTCACCTTGTCAGAGGATTTACAAAAATGGTTGTTAGACCAACTCTGTTAAGAGATTTTGGTATCACTGCTACAATGGTTAGAAAGAAAAAATGAAGTGATCTGAATTAAATACAACTTATCTTGCTGATACAGATCTCTGTTCTGTGCCAATAGATCCTTACTGATCACATATATCTTTTCTGCACCTCAAGGATATCACTGATCCTTCATCAGAATTCGCACATTTCTGCTCCTTCACATTTCCATACTTCTCACACTTCCTCACACTTCGAAATCGCAACTTGATCTCTCATATATACCATTCAGGTTACCAAGTCGGCCCAATTACAAGTTACAATAAATATTACATAGGTCGGCTACATATACAAGTTTCAATAAATATTGCTTCGGTCGGCTGCATAAACATTTCACTGATGCTCGGTGAACACTGCTGATTCTTCGGTAACCGACTGAACTCGGTAAGTACTGCGAACTCGGTAAAGACTGACTTTCCTGCACATATTCTTCGAAGACCGACTGAACTCGGTAAAGACTGCGAACTCGGTATAGCATTCTGGAGTGCTAGGTAGACTCTGTAACTTGCTTCCCTTACCGTCTGAACTCGGTAGACTCTGTCTAACTGCCTTGCCGAACATTCTGAGCTCGGTAGACTGATATGACATTTGTGTAACATCAAAGACAATACACAATTAAACAATTGTATCCAACAGGTCCAGAACCTTTTGTGAACTGGAATCACAACCGGTTTAATGCCTTTAATCATCAGTCAAGAAGCGATGGCTATCAAGCGGCAACTAGATGGAGAGCAAACTGTTTAATCTATTATTGTCATGGTCACAATGCTACAACATGCAGAAGGAAGAATGGTAACATGAATAATGGACCTTGGAGAGAACCTGGAATGGTCTACTATCGTTGCAACAAACTGGGTCACATTGCTAGATTCTATAGAACAAGAAAGAACATATCAGATGACATACTGGTCACTCTGGAAGGAAAGATTGATATTGAAACGGTTCAAGCGGATATGAACAAAACTTGGAAAAAGAAACTAGGAGTGTTGCAAGAAGAACCGGTTTTTGCACCTAGTGTGGAATTCATGGAACCGACAAACTAAGCATCAGAAAAGCTTAGGGAGAGAAAATGGCGAAATACTTCGAGCCCTCGGTTTACACCCATAAAAGACCTTAACTGGTATGAGATACATGTCAGTCGGCAGAAGACTGGAAACGGTAAAAGGCAAATTAGGCTTTACGCCCTAATATTGGAGCATTTATTATGGTAGGTGGAGAACCTATTTAAAAGGAATTTCGAAATCATTTCTCACTTATCATTTTTCGAACGAAGAATTTTTTCAAGTGCAGAGTGAAGGAAAGTGATTTACACTCCGAATCAAAGAATTTATCAAATTCCTGAAGAAGAATCTAAAGCAAACATCTATTGGAGGAGTGTAGAACGCAAAGCGGTATCTTTGCAATCGAAGGAGTGTCAAGCAAAGTTCAAATTGTGAAGCCCTAAATTGCAGTCTATGAAGGTATTTTTCATAATTCTTCATTTATCATGGCTTCTGCATCTCATGATAGTTCTAGTGCAACTGTTGATTCTATGGACTTCACTAAGAGAAAGTCAAAATATAATGCCCTCTCTCAAGTACCGACTGGTGTTATAGTAGAAGAAGGGATTTTTGATTACATAGACTGCAAAATCAAAGACCTAGGGTCTCTTGTGATCCATTCCCAATTGAGCCTGTTCTGTGGAAAGGATAAGAAGATTAAACTAGAATTCAGCAATCTGGAAAAGAAGAAACTCCAAAATGCAGTTTACTTTCTTGAAGAATTTTTGGATGATCACATTTGCATTATTCTAAGTAGGGTACATGGTGACAAGATGTACCTAGAGAGGATGCATGATATCACACCGGAAGTGATTCATGTCATCACTGATTTTTGCAATATAGGGGAAGTGCCAGCCTTAAGGAAGGTCAATAAGACTGAAATGTCCATTCTCACCGGTTCAGTGAGCGACTCACGTGGTATGACCATCAACTCAATCAAGGATGATCTGGTCAAGTATGTGTACATGGTGATAGGTTACTAGATGTTCTCTGCTAGCAGAATTAATTTTGTCTCTGCTATAGTGGTAAATGTCGCTTACAGGATGATCAAGGAGGATGCATCATTTGATCTATGCACCTGTATGTAAAGACAACTTATGTCAAATCTTAAGTCGATCAAACCGGACAATGCACTGAGATTGAAGTTCGTACAACTACTGGTTGGGTTGTTCTTTTACCTCCAAGGCTACTTTCCAGGAGTAGGTGATATTCAGTGGTCTACAGACCAACTGGTAACAAAACAAATCAAGGAAAGTCTACAAGCGGGTTGAACCAGCTATCCGGAAGCACTGAACAAATACTTTGATGAGTTCAGATGCAAGATGAGCCAAAGGATAAGAATATCTAGTGATTTAATCAAAAATTATGAGGAAGACATCTACTTCACCATCAAAGTGGATGAATGCATAATTGATTGCTTTGATGACTTCAATGATGATGAAAAGGAAGAAGTTCAACATGAAATCATTAAGTATTTGTGTGTCAATGATCGGTTGCCTTCAGAAATTAGATCTGAGACACTGGATTCTTTGGATAATTCTTTAGACAATAAATGGTGCATTGCCATAGAAAAGGAACAGGAAATGAGGGAGGAAATATTTGCTCAACATTTTCCTGATGTATCAAATTTAGAACTTTTTGAAGTTATGAATAAATACAAAGGCCTCTTCTTCATGAGATGAAGAAGACTCCTGCTATTGGGAGGAAAGTTTAATGAAGTGATCAAAGATACACATACTCATGCTCAAGAAGCTCTTAAGATGCATCAAGTGGCTGAAGCCAATAGAAAAGCTGAGCAAGAACTGAAAACTAGCAAACCGGATGAGGTGTATAACAGTGAAGAAGAATCGATCACAAAACCAATGGACCCCATTGATGTTGACACCTTAGATGGTGAAAATGTTGCTCAGGATACACCATCAAAAGGAATAGAATAGGAAAAGAAGGCAGAAGAAGAAAAGAAGCAACATGAAGCTAAAAAGAAGAAACAGGCAGATGAAGAGGATAAGAGGAAAGAAGAGTAGAAGCGGAAAGAGGAATAGAAGAAACAAAAAGTGGAAAAGAGAAAGAAGGAAGAGGAGAAGAAGAAGGATGAAGAAGAGAAGAAGCAAAAAGATGAAGAGAAGGAACACGAAGAAGAGAAAAGAAAGAAAGAAGAAGAGGAGTAGAGGAAGGCTCAAGAAGACCAGCAAAAAGCCCAGGACAAGGAAGTAGCAAAAAAGAGCACACAAGTGGAGACTCCAATGGCAACTAGTAGTCAGGCTAAACCGGCTGCAATTACCAGTCCTATTGACCTCGAGTTTGCAAATGAACTAGAGCTATTGCAGAGCATTAAGCTTTCTTAAGAGTGATTGGATGCTCTAAGGAGGAAAAAGGAGGAGGATGTTATCCAAACTATGGTGGAAACACTTACCAGTACCGATTCCTCACTTGCACAATTGAATCTCCTATGCACAGTTGTAGAAGACCAGGTAGAAAGCTTGGAAGAGGTCACTGAAGCAAATGCCAAGAAGGCACATCAAAAGGCTCTGGACATTGCCCTAGTGAAAAAGATAACAAAGCTCCAGTCTGATCTCCAAAAGGCACAAAAGGCCATTAGAGATGCAATGAATGAGGGTAATCTTCTACTCAGCAAGATTTGCCAACCTTATTTATTCTGTGATGATGTTCTCACTCAGAAGAACAAATTACAATCTGATATGCAGTCATTTACTAGCACCTTCAAGATGCCATATGATTGCTTTTCCACATATGGACAAACTATTCACTGGCTTCAACTGCAGTCTGCAAGACTAGAGGCAGAGATAAGAAACCAGAGACAAAATTTGTAGGAACTTCAATTGGTCCTAATGCCAAGGCTGCAAATTCTACAGAAATGCTACCTAAATCTTGATTCCCTAATGGTCACTCAAGAGATCAGCACGATAGATGCCATGGAAGAACAAGTCTCCTAGATGCAGACAGAGAAAGAGGTGGCTACCTCCCTACTTGACTCATGGTCCTTATCCATGAAGAAATTTTTGCAGGACTTTAAATCAGTTTTTCACAAGTTTTACTCTTTACTATCATAAACACTTATTATTTTAATGAAACAGGGGTTAGTCTGCAATACTTTTGTCATTGTTGGCAAAGGGGGAGAAGTATAAATTTTGAATGTTTTGATGTATACTTTCATGTTATTTTTGTTAAGAAGCAATATACATTGTATTTTCAGCAAAAGGGATAGTGTATATGCTTAGGGGGAGTAATTTTGATTATGGCATATTTTTGTTGTAAAACACTTAGATGTCAAAATTTTCCTAAGTGTTGCCATCAATGCCAAAGGGGGAGATTGTTGGTATTTTTGATGATTGATGCTGTGATTGTCATTGATGGACACACACTTGATTTGAGATCACTTTTTTTATGTATAAGTTAAAGGTCAACCGATATGATGTATTATAGTCTTCAGACTATCGATGTTTTACAAAAAGTGTTTATCGATCTAAAGCAGTATGAAGACCCCAAGCAGTACGAAGGAATGAAGTGGAACAACTCATATTTCCCAGTCTTCATTTTGTCAAACAGGTAACCGGTATTTTGCTTAAACCAGTATTCTGTATGAACTGGTAATACTCTATGATGAGTTACCATCCACCGATTGTTTGGCGGTACCGAGACTCTAGCGGTGTTTTTTGTGTTGTGTTACCAAATATGTCTAGATGCATTGAACCTAGGAAATTATATTGTAATCCTATTGGACTGACATGAAATCAGATTCCTTTATACGGACATCATGTCTAGGGTTTTAGGTTGTTGCTAGGGTTTTAGGTGGTTGAAGAGTTTTTGTAAGTGTGAACACAGGAGAGAAGTTGAGGTCTATGAGAAGAGGTAGAGTGTGAATGTGTTGAAGGCTGAAGTAATACTAGAATGCATTAGGAATGAGCTATCAAGGCTCTAACCAAGCAATCAGTGCTATTTGCTAGATCACTCACTTGTTGATTACTCACATCTTCGACAAGTCTAAAGCCCTTAACCAGGTAGGCCCAAAAGCCTTTTGTAAATCCTCTAACAAGGTGGTTCACATCTGTGGATCTCAAATCCTCTAGCAAGGTAGTCTTTAATCGGACTTATCTCCTAATGGAGATTGAGATTCCTAACATTATCTATTCTGGTAAAGAACATTGTATGACCTTAACCAGTTTGGTTCCTATTCTATAGATAGTTACTTGTGATTTTCATCTCACCGTGGTTTTTCCCATTTGGGTTTCCACGTCAAAATCTCTTGTGTTATGGTATTTGTGCTTCTATGGGTGAATGCATTATTTGCTATTTGGTTTACATGTGTGGTAACCGGTTTTTCTGCTAGACTATTTTACTGATTTACTACTAGACTAGTAAAGTGTTTAAGTACTGTAATTTTTGGCATACTAATTCACCCCCCTCTTAGTATTCATCAGAAACTAAAATGATTACGCAACCTAAATGATAATGTGACTAAATGAAATGCATTATTTTGTGTAATAGGCCAATCACGATACAATGATATAGGACTTAGAGAAAAGAAGAAAAGATAGAAGGTGAATCAATTTGGGTCTCCACGATAATGCAAAATGGAATGAAAATACAAATTGATAGATGGGAGTGTGAGTGAGTTGTTGTTGTGTAGATGTGGAGAACCACTAGTACATTTGGGTCAAAATTTTGATGGCAAATCATCGAAATTATGACACAATTTCATTGCACTATCGACAAAAAAAGCCATTGAAAACTTTGTGTCAGAAGTTCCGACTATCCTTGTGGTTGTCGCAATTCTGACATCACCTCCAACCTTTCCGACGGCAGCCATGGATGCTCATACCCTAAAAGAATACCATCGCGATCTTAGCCTATCATCAGAATTCTGACTCCAAAGGATAAAATTCCAGTAGAGGAGTGTCGTCGGATGCACAGCATACTCGTCAGAACTCTCCTAGAGGTCGTGCATCCGATGGCACTCCTCTGCTGGAATTTTATCCTTTGGAGTCGAAATTCCGACGATAGGCCGATTTTTTGGAAAAAAAAAATTTATAGAAAAAGATTGACATTGGTATCTCTCTTCTATCTCTCTTCTATCTTTCTTCTCTATCCCTCTCTACTATCTCTCTTCTCTCTCCCCTCTCTAGGTCTCTTTCTCCATCCCTCTCTTCTTCTCTCCCTCTCTACTTCTCTTTCTCTACCCTCTCTAGGTCATTATCTCTTCCTCTCACCCTCTCTCTCTCTCTCTCCTCTATAGGTCTCACCTTCCATTCCTCCATCATTACCCATGTTGACAAGTTGCAAGATATTTCCCAAAGTACTTGGTTGCTAGGGTTGATTTGCTTAAGTGTTGGAGTTGGAGTTAGATGAGACCTACATGATTAAGCTGTATTAAGTGATCAAGTCACCAAGATCTCAATTGTAAACATGACTAGGTTCTAGGGTTTTAGGGTATAGCATAGGTCAAGATTGAGGTATGGTGGTCAAGAATTACCTTCCAATGACAAAAGACATCCAAATGATGAAGAATGAAGGCAATTAACTCATAGAAGTTTGGAGGAGATAATTTGACTAAGTTAAAATTTTGTTTAAGTCATGGTCATGATACTAGCTTGCTCATCAAGAGCAATTTGTGCGAATGAACCCTAGAAATGTGCCCATGCTAGAGAAGAAAGAATTCCAATAAAACCTAAGGCAATGCTAGTAAGGGGTCAAAATTAAAGAATTAGGGTACAAAAAGCAAAATTTGGCTAAGTCGAGATGTTGCTCAAGGATGACCTAAATCATGGAGTGTAAATCAATCATGAAACATGAGAATGGATAGGTCTTGACCCAAGCAACGTAAGTCCCCCTTGTGATTCCAACGGATATCATATCACAATCATTGAGTCTATCTATAATATAAAGTCAAGACCTGACTATTGGAATCTTGGAGTCATCCCATTTGATCACGTAGTTTAGCACTTGGGAGGATTTTGTTCAAGAGAGGATAGAATACTTAGTATTTTATTTTGTGTTGCATAGTGCATAAAAAACACATCAACAGAAACCATTGAAAGGTTTGGTTAAAGCATTCAAATCACAATCTCTATGAGAAGCTATCAAGAGTGCCCAGAATTTAGAAACTTTAGTATCCAAGAACATAATTCATAAGGCACCACTTTTAGAGCAACCAAAGAAGCCTATCAATGTAATATTTTATTTACCTTGGATATGTTTTATCCTCAGTGTGATATTCCACTATTAAAAAGCTTGATTAGGTAATATTTTTACTTAGGTATAATAAGATAATGAGTTGCACATTCTCCTTCTTTGATTGAGATTCTACTTTTTCCTTGTCACAAATTTGGAAACTTGGATAAGCAATTTCTTTTTTTGGTTTTCTACCTCTTCATGATCCTCATGGATTTGGAATCTTGGAAGCTATATATTGTAGGTTTTTCCTCGATTAACATATCAAATGAAACTATTGTGAGCTTTCGTATCTTAACATACCAAGGGCTTAAGTTTAGGAACGATAGGGGGATGACGAAGGGGGCGGGGTGGGATGCAAATATATATACAACTTAAAAAATTAATTATAAAAGGATGTTTATAGAATAAGTATAACAACTGTAAATAAAAATTTGCCACACTATGTAAATTTTACAATAAACATTAAAAATATGTCAATGATTGCATTGAAATTTGAACATTAACAATGGTGGTAGAGTTTTGGAACTTTGGGAACAAACTAAGAATGAGTATATGAATTGCAGATGAAACTTTGGCATACTAAGTGTTTAAACTAGTCAACATAAAAAAAAATGGAAACGATTGCATTAACAATAAGAATGGTGGGTAGAGGTTTGGGGTCAATGGGTAGTGCCCCTTGTGGGGGGTTTGGGGCAGAGCCCCCATCAAGGTTAGGGGGCATTGTCAAACCATTAATACGGATGACATTTTCACAATAATTTCACCATTTTTGTTTAGAATTGGAGTTTCTAATTGGGGGCCATGGGAGACTCATAGGCATCCTCAAGATGGTCAAGAGACTCCTTGGAGTCCCTAGGACATCCCTAAGTGGTGTGGCAAGGGGATGTTTCCCCTAAGTATTGCATCCTAAAAAATAGGGATTTTGGAGGGGGGGAAGGGGTCCCCATGTTTCAATGGTTTCAAAAGATTCTAAGTTTTTTTTTTATCTTGTCATAACAAAATATACTCCTCTTGCATCCTTGGATGATTTGAAAATTGAAAACAATTTGACAAGAAAAAACTAACTTCTAAAGTTTAGACTTAGTTTTCTTTTTTTATCCAAGTCACTACAACATTTCAATGATCAAAGTAGCTTTTTTCTAGTGGTTTCTAAGCATCCAAAAGGCTTCAGAAATTCAATATTATCTTTCTTTCCACCAAAATTGGAGATCAAGAAGCATGCTCACAAACAAGGATTTGTTTGTAACTTAAGGCAATCGACTAGTTTTTGGGGCATTTTCAAGTCTAAAGAACCTACCATTGTGTCAAAAAGGCCCATAAGACCCCATTTTCATCTAAAACTTATCTCTTTTGGTCGTAGAAGCATTTAAGGAAAAAAAAATCACACAACCAATGATATGCCTATACCATACATATTTGAGTTATAATGAAAATAAAAAATTGACAAGGTTTGGAGACCATTGAACAATTTGGGAGATTGCTAATACATACACTCAATTTATAAAGTCTCAATTTGATGTACTTAATCTTTGAGATGCCTATACAAAAGCATTTTGTAATTGCGAACTAAGATAAATTTCCATTTTTGGTAGTTTTCATCATGGATTATGGTATTAAATTCTGACATTCTCTTGTCAAGATAAATTCAGAGAACCATTTGTACTCAAAACAAGGGATAGTGAAAAATTACATTATGTAGGATCTCCTACCCTATCTCATTGAATTCATTCCTACACCAAGTGACTATGAACAAAAGCGTAGGTATTTAACAACAATGACATGGTCCATGGACTAGTGATCCTCCTCTTGATACTCCATCTCTTATACATGTTGCTACTTCAGAATTAAAAGTTGCTTGTTCTAGAACTTTCCATGATTCTTTGCAATAGGATTATATGTCTTATAGATTCACCCCACTAGGACACATTCCTATCAAGCATCTTTACTTTTTTGAAAAGTAGACCACATTTCAGATCTAGATGACACCATAATGACTTTGATTTCCTCTTGCAAGATATTCCTCCATCATGTATTTATTCATCAAAGTTCAAATTTGCTTCTTCAAGGGCTCTCAATGATTCTCTATATAGGATTCTTTGTGTCTATGAGATCCACTTCATTGGGAGGCCTACTTTAACATTTCACATCTGTTTGTGGACTCTCACCTTTCAAATATTGATGAAACAATTGAGCATATTTGTCTTCTCATTGATGACAATGCCCATCAAGTTACATCATCTCCCATTATAAATTCACTTGTTCTATCCCCACCATATCATGCAACATGACACATTCTATTTCACATTAATTAAGGTCTCACACTTCAATGATTGTAGTCCCTAAATCTTCTATGGAACAATCACATCTTAACATCAACATCAAGACACATGAGTCGATTCAAAAACCATACATCTAAATTACTTTCTACATTCCACTTGAATGGGAATTCAACAATTTGACAACTCGAGATTTCCATATTATGAAAGGAAGGTGCATCATTTGTTGCAAATGAACCTACTACAACATTCACCATTCAACATTTTGCACTGCTTTTCTCTCTTCTTTGTGGAGGCACCAACTTTAGGGGATGGGGTGGGTCTATATTGTCCTTCACATATGTCACTTGGGATGGGGTTTTGTCCTATGGATTTTCTAGTCTCTACTTCGAGAGGGTACACTCTCTTTATAATTTGGGGTTATTTCATATTTTACATGGATACCTAACCTTGTGACCCATTTCTTCTTACCTCAATTGCACTTAAGGGGGTGTGCCAATGTACCATTTTATTCACCAAGTGGATATGTTTTATCATAAGTATGATATTGCATTTGTTTGTTTAGTTTACTTAAGTTGTTTCTTTTAACTTGAGATAATGACTTGCACATTCTCCTTCTTTCATAGGATTATGTTTTTTTCCTTATCCTCAAAAATTTGGAAACTTGGATAAACAATTCCTTGTCTTTTGGTTTTTTATCTCATCCTCATCTTCGTCCTCATGGATTAAAAATCTTGGATATCGAGTGAAGACATTGTGAACTTTTTCATTTTCTCTCTTATGAAATCAACTATGTTATGCTATTTTGATTTTATTATCATTTATATTTAACAATTTTAAAAATGTTATCACTTACATTAATTTCTAGGTTAATATTTATTTTGTAGATTCTAAAAGAATTGAATACCATACCCAAACAATATCTAGTATGAACTAGTTAGTTACAGGCTAGGTTCCAAGCGTACTTGGTAACACAATTTTTGAGCTTGTGTTTGTTTATGATTTAACGATTGATGCATCTATCTTTGCTACGCATCTACTTTGAATACAATGAGAGGGTGATTTTGTCTAAGCCAAGAGACCCTGCTATCTAATATCACCCAAGAAAGATACTGATATTTTACCTTGGAAATATAAGCCTTTTGTAAGTATAATTCAATGAATTGTGATAATAACTTAAAACGAAGTGAATTAAAATTTGATTGAGTTCCCCATTGTATTTTAACAAATCACCTAGGAAGATGTTCGTTCCTAACAATTTCCAATTCTCTTTCCAATAGGATGAGAAAGAAGAGAAAGGAACTAATTAATGTTGGGACAGAATTTAGAAGACCTATGTTTTGTGTCTAAAAGCTACTAGCCTAGAGAGCATGGAAACAATCTGAAGTCATGGGAGAGAGTTTCAGTTCTATCTCCAGAAATTATGTCTAGTACTCTTGTATTGAATTTTTAAATCCTTCTAAGTTTAAATGTTCACAGGGAAACTCTAAAATTTTAATAAAATACATAAATGAAAATCAATTTTTTTTTCGTCAAAATACTTTTGAAAATCACATCACCTCAGTAATTGAACTGTAACAATAAGATTGCATACAAAGTGCAGGTTTGCTATGAAACATGTTAAAAGGGTTAAATTGTTTCAACTAATACAAACACTGGAACTATTAAACAACAATAGCTTGCTGGTAATCAAGATTTTGGACTATACCCACATTTTACACCTTTTCATACAGTTACAAAGAACATAGAAAACATGTATGTGGAACTATAGATTCCAACATATGTAAAAATACAACAATCTAAATAAGAATGGGAAGCAGGTGGAGAATGGTTAAGACATGCATAAATAAAAGGAAATCAAAAACCTCTCAATGTGTATCACAAACAAATCAAGGAAAAAAGCTTTTAGGCAGGGGACTGATATGATCATAAAAATTTCAAAACTTCCAAAGTATAGAGCATTTGAGATTTTACAGAGAATGTGCTAATTCATCTTTATTCATGATGAGGCATATTCACAACTTTTGTAGTCGCACCATGGTGTTGTTCATGTTGGCTCTGTTGGACCCTGCAATTAAGATTCAATATACGTACATTATTCAATAAGATTAACTGTGCAACATAATGAAATATTGAAAAGTGTGTTATCTTATCGAGCTTCGCTTTGTTTTGAGAATAGTGTAATATTCTCTACTTAATAGGGCCAACCACGTGAAGGTGGAATCTCATTTGGCCCCTCCTCCCCCCCTAACATCACTCTAAATTCCTCGTTAACATCTAACATTCATTCATTCTTTCATTCATTCTTTCATCCATTATTAAAATATAACATTCATTCATTATCACATAACGTTCATTAACACATAAAATTCATTAACTTTCATTAACACACCAATTTCATCAATAATCATCAACACATATCATTCATGAACATTCATTAGCACATAATTACATTCATTAACACATAAAAATCAGTCATTATCAAATAAGGTAGATTACAATCATTTCTTTCTTTGTTTTTTTTTTGAAGCTATGTAAAGTCTAAGTGGAGCATCATCTTCCTCATCATTTCCCCCATCTTCAGATGTTCTGCCCTCTTCTCGTGCTCTTGATGTATGCCTAGTCCTATACAAAGGACGAGGATGCTGAACCAAAGGGGGGTCCTCTGCAATAACAAAGAATTGGGTTAAATTCAAAACATTTTTTTATTAATGTTACAAGTATTTCATTAATTTAAAGAACACAACTGTTACACTCTTTACCTGATAGGGCCACATCATCTTCCACATCATTTTGTCTAGCCTCAACCTCGACATGCTGAACACCCTCTAGATCCTCTAGAGTTGAAATATGAAACGTTACATTAATCAATACACCAATTGTAATTAAATTTGTTTAAAGGAATAACATTGGTCCTCTTTACCTGATTGGGGAACATCACGTTCTTGATGTTGTCTACTCGGATCATGCTCCACTTGGTCACCACTGACTACATGCTCTAAAATATTAACAATAAAGGCTACATTAATTACTACACTAATTTTTGATTTAAGATGTTTAATTGTATTAATAATTACATCAAAAATTTGAATAGAAAATGAATACCTCCACTACTAGGATGCACATCCAGACCTTCATGTACAGGTTCTGTTCCACGATTATCATTGCTTGCTTATTTAAAAAAAATATAGTCACTTTATGTTGAAACTTAACATCAAATATATTATTGGTTAAGTATTCAATTTGAAATAATTTTCATTTAGCTTATTTACCATTGTGACAGATGCATCAGAATCTCATTTTTGCCCACTCAATTCTCGTAGCCATTCAGCCATGGCTATATAGCCTTGCTAGTAGCCAATTCTCTTGTCATCTTCTGTGGGTGCTCTATTGAATTCAGAGCCCTGCATTTTTTCTTAGTATTGTGAATTTTGCTTGTATTGTTTGATAAAAAAAAAATTGTTTACAATTTATAAATATTTTGATGTGATAATTAATTTACTGATTCTTACAATTCATGTGGCAAGTTTCATATAACCACCAGAGTCGAGTTTGTGTTGCCCATGCTTTTCTTGTCTTGCCTTGGTTGCGTTTGACGTGTCACTAAATCTATGAAAAGTTTGAAATATGTTAGATTATATAAATATAATGAATAATTAGTACATATTCACATTCTTAATAGTATCACATGCCTTCTTCTGGCATCTGGTGGTGCATTTCCTTTTTTCCTTTCAATTCTCTCCTTTGCATCCAAAGTTAGGTCCTTCTACTCCCTCTCTAGAATCATGGGGGGATGCTCATACTTTACGTTCTTCTCTAAATGTGTCCAGTATTGGTCCCTCACATACTTTAGATATGTGCCAGCTTTTTCCAGGAGCTTAGTCTTGTCGAATGTGTCATTTCCAAATAACCCTACCATACAGTTTGTGAGTTCATCTTTTAAATTTTTTTCTTGGTCATTCCACCTTTAAAGCAAAAACAAACCTGTTAGATTTAGAAAGAAACTGAAGCTACCTTTGATATAGTTCAAGAAATGGATAAAAGGAAAACTATTCTAGTAATGATATGAAATCAAAATAGTGGATAAGGGTTAGTTCATGTATGATGTTCCACCTTTTACGTATGGTGGGCCCAAATATCTGCAATGTAATGTCATTAAGATTTTTATAAAAAATATCATTTCCTGCAAAAAAAAAAACATGGGATCATTAGTCCAAAATGAGTGATCAGTAAGTAAATTACAATTAGACTATATATAATAATAATTTTAAAGTACCTGTAACCTTCTATACCTTCAAGGGAATCGATTCTTCGTCGCTCACCACCAATGTGGCCTGCAACGTTCCTGTACTAGCAATACGGGAAGATCCAGGAAATGATGGTATGCTATCACCAGTAGTCACCTCTGGTGCATCCTCATGTGCATCTCCTGCCACAGTAAATGAGTCCACTATGAAATGCCTCCAAGAAAGAACACTTCAAGGGTAATAAACACATAACGAAAGAGAGAGAAAAAGAGGGATCTACCACTAGTGGGTGGGTCAACACAAGCTGGTGCAATAGACGATGTCTGCATGTTACGTGTTGCCAACATTGCAGTCGACAATATAGTTGGGGTCGACCTCGGACCCATGTCAGCACCTGAAGAGTAATACATTAAATATATAAAACATTAAAAAATCAAGTTCACAAGTCCAAAGGAGTGGTTTTAATATATAGAACATGGTCATCACTTGAACTACCCGCAATACCCTGATCATCACCACCAAGATGATGAGGCCTTATAAATTTCTATAAAAACAACACATACATATTTTAGTTAATGACATAAAAGAGAAAAAAATATAAACCATTATTGAACTTTTGTTATGATTAAAGCTTTCATTATTGCTTACTTGCAAGTTTTCCACTATCCGTAACAATAGTTGCACCCTCTCTATTATCTCATCAGTCTGAGGGCTTATGGTTGCCAAATCAACAATCTCTTGGCTAATTTTTCTAATATTCTTTTGTACCAATTGTATAGGGTTTGCGCTAAGTGCGATGTCATCAGCACATAACACTGTCGAGTGCCCCACATCCCTATGGAGGTGCTGAGGTACTGCAAGTTCCTTTCCCTTATCCCAAACATTCATCTATGACAAGAATATAATTAACACTATCAAAATTACTTCAAAACACTCAAGAAAAGATCATAATGTAACAGTTCTCTTCTATCTAATTTGTACAATTACAATGAGGTTTACCTGCTCCGTAGAAGTGTCAGGACCTACACCCCTATCTGTGCTATGTGGTGGATCCATGTGGCCATGTGACAAAGAAAAAATATAAAAACGTTAGCGAAATGAAACCAATAGACTTAGCAAAAAAACTTAATAATACAATGGTTTATTGGATTCATTAATTGGAAGTTGGCTTAAATGGTATATATATAGTACATACCACCCCCATGATAGTAACTTTGTTTGTTTCTATACGATTCAAATTGTAATCAATTAGCAGCTCTTCCCTTGCACTTATTGATTTTATCGCACATACAAACACACAATTTCCCTCACGTGCCTCAAATATGCAATTGGGTTGCTTATTAGTTGACCCAGGTCATGTACTATTTATAAAACCTGCAATATTCCCTGTTGCTTTTGGCGTTCCATCAATGTATACAGCCACTCGTTTACTTTGATCATTATCTTTTTGTTGTATATAATTGGCTTATAGTGCATACCTACGCATACTATTTTTATATTGAACAATCCGCATCTAATCATTATAATTGTAACAAGGTCCAACAAACTCCATCAATTCAGCAACTTTGTTGTAATAGACCTTTATGTTGTTCATGGAAAATAGGCCCAAACCATGTAACGACGAAGGTGCTATGCGATATATCCTCTCATTAACACAAAAATCAGTGTTTATTGGAGGAAGTTCCTTGGGTACACATTGTTTCAGTAGATTTTTGTACCTCAAGGGCACCTCAATGTCGCCTTTGGTCTCATCATCATAAGAACATGACCCCCCTTGAGCAAGAAAAATTCCATGCATTTATTGAATTTTCTTCTAATCTTTTGACCTCTAGTTGATCTCCCTATTTGAGATCTACTACATGTCTCACTTTCCTCTTCTATTCCTGCATTTCCCTCACTTGAGGAAGACACATCTGACAAATACCTATTTGGTGATACCTGTGCACCATCAAATGAGAGAGTTAGTTTGTAATGAGAGAGATATTTTGAAAATGAGGGTAATATTGATGAAGAAGTTGGCCATAAAGTTGATGTTGAGATTAAAATTTGATTAAGTCCAACTGGGGCCTCAAGTGTTGATAACTGTATTAGATTTGCTGCTAATGTTGAGGTTTGAAAAATTGAGGAAGTTTATTTTTCTTGTAATTTTTAAAAAATATATTATTTCTATAAGGTGTATTGACTTATACCTGTCGATCCATGAGACTGTACAGGTTCCTGCACCAACAATTGAGCATCATAAGCATTACATTTGTAATTTGATAAACAATAAATACTGTAGTATCATAAGCATCATAAGCATCACATATGTATCATCATATATGTAATTGAACATCATAAGAATCACATATGTATCATCATAAACATGTAATCCATCACATACATATCATAGATAACCATCCATCACATAGCTAATAAGTAGCCCACATTCCATAAATAAACACAAAGTTCAAAAAATGTCACATGTATCATCATAAGAATATAATCCATCACATATGTATTTTAAATCACCATCTATCACATAGCTAGAGGTGCATCATGAATTAATTAAGTAATGGCATTAGAATTCAAAACATATGAATTATTTATGTAACCATATAAGTCAAATCAATTTCTATCAAGATATCAATATTAAATAGATAATATAATAATCGCATCTCATACATTTCATTCATGTCATTGATCTTCTTCTTCATCCAACTCATCATCATGACCATCATGATCATGATCATGATCATGATCATGATCATCATCATCATCATCATCATCATCGTCATCATCATCATCATCATCATCATCATCATCATTGTTGTCATCATCGTCGTCGTCATTGTATTTGTCATTGTCATCATCATCACCATCACCATCACCGTCACCATCACCATCACCATCACCATCACCATCACCATCACCATCACCATCATCATCAACAACAACAACATCATCATCATCAACTTCTTCTTTGTGTACATTTCCATCTAGAACATCATCTACTAACTGTTGATCGTGATCATCATCTATATCATCTTCTACTTCTTCGGTATCTTCTTCTTCCATCACATTATACATTATCAACCTTCCTCTTGGTTCATGTCTAACAACAAATGACCAACCCGATTTATGTAGAACCTTCGAGTAAAAAACCTGCTCACATTGACTTGGAAGAACAAAGGGCTTATCCCCAACTCATTCAAATGACCTTGTATTAACCATTGTAAATCCATTATCATGTTCGATAACAGTTCTATCAGGATCATTTTTATTCAGTCGTAGCCTATACCATTTGATGACGAACAAAACTAATTTGAAGGAATTAAAGTCACACTCAAGTATATCATCCAAAATGCCATAGTATCGATTTTGAGACTCTTGAGGATGTATGTCATTTCTAGATGAAATATTGGTCACCTCAAAGACTGCAGTTATCCCAGAATCACAAGTTTTCTTCATGTCATCCAACTGTTTGATGTGAAATTTATGACCATTGCAGCACGTAGCCTTGTGGTGTTTGACCTGCAATATGTCTAACATATTAAAATTATTGCATCATGAGTTGATAGACATACGGGTGATTAATAAAATTATACATACCTGTTGATCTCTTAAACCATATGCTAAATCAATTTCCCTTTGTGTAACATTGGAATCTCCATTACGATGAGCTTCTTTAACCAATGAAGTGACACCATCCCATGTTAATGTGCAACCAGAATGTTGACATCATTCAATCCACACCGTCATCCAATCAAGATTGTTTGCAATATACAAATGTAGTGCATCCCACTCCCGACCAACTGTACAAATAATTAATAAACCACTTACAACTGATTTATTTAGAAGATGAAGAATTAATTTATTACAATAACATCTTATAATTACCTCTCACTTTCTTCAATCTACCTTTCCCCATCAAGTGCTCCCTTTTGAATGTATTAATGGGGTTGGGATCCCAAATGCAATCTACGTGGATTTTTGCTACAAACTTAGGAAGATATTCAGTAATGTACACCATAGTTTGGTATACCATATATCCCTCCACCATAGAACCCTCAGGATGTGCTCTTTGTCAAACCAAAGCCTTCAAAAATTTCAAGTGCCTCTCAACCATCCACATTGACCTAGTGTGTACAGGTCCACACAATTCAATCTCCTCAACTTGGTGTATGAGGTAGTGTTCTTGTGCATTGAAAAAAGTTGAAGGTAGACACTTTTACATTTCACACATTAGATGAGGGATTTTTCTCTTCCAATATTTTATATCTTCCTTGTGGATTTCTTTAGATGACAACCACCTAAAAGAGATTGAAGACGCAAAAGTATATAAATGAGACTTTACAAAATAATATACAATATATTGTATAACAAGTAAAACAAATGGCAAATATAATATCTATACAACAAATTGAAAAAACATCACTACTTACCTCATGTATTTTCCAAGATCATATATGACATGCTTGATATTATTGTCAAAGTGGTCTGGGAGAGATAGAGGTAGAACGTACTGCAACAATTATAAAATGATCTTTTCATTGTTTTCTAACATAATACAATGAAAAGTACATGTGCAGTATACAAATATATAGTAAATACACAAGAACGCGAATTACCTTAATGAAGGTATGCCAATCATGCATTTTCATCCCTGACCCAAATTCAATCTTCTTTGATATGAGATTGTTTATGTTCGCAACAAATCTTGTGGGAAATCGAATTTTTCGTATGACTTCTTTTATAGAATTGCTTTGTTGCTCCATTAATAACCAAGGAAGGGCACTTATATTAATTTGATCTCCATTGCTATTTGATTGAATGACATTTTTCATTGCATGATTGGATTCCACAATGTCACTACAAATTTTTGACAATTTTTTCTTTGTCACGCCTTCCATCCAATATTTTCTATAATGTATCTGTTATATTCTTTCCAATATGCATTGTATCAAACAAATGCACAATTTGTAGCTGCTCGTAGTAAGGCAAACTACTGAATTGTCTGGGATAAATTTTTAGCCCCTTTGGAAGGTGGTCATCCATGCCTTGATGACCTTCAGTATCATCAATTACATCATCAGTAAACAAAACACAATAGAAAAATTCAAATTCCAAACATAAACCATTAGATGGAATGACATTACCTTGATGATTAATTCTATTATATTCCAACTTCCATAAGTGAGGAGTCATTCTTCGTGGCTTTGATGTAGCCTCTTCTTTCCCATTGAAAAGATGTTTTTTAGTATTCTGGTACTTATGATTTTTGTGAAGGAAGTGCCTATACTCATCAAACACCTGCTTTCCTAAACTTTTTGAATGACGGGATTTCATCTTTGGACCACAAATTGGACATGCAAATTTTCCCTTTGTTTGAAGACCTACAAGATAATGTATAATTCTATTAAATCTGTTAATTTTTATAATAATAATTATCATGCGCAACTTAAACACTATAACGTACCACAAAAATGTGTTAGCCCTGGGGCATCATGTATTGTCCATACAAGCATTGCATGGAATTAAAATTGTCTTTGTCCTATTGGTCTAGAGATGTCATACATGGTCACACCATTCCATAACTCCAGCAACTCGTCGATAAGAGGCTCAATATATACATTCATATCTTTAACTTGGTACTTGCCTAGTGGAATGAACAAAAACATTACATAATTATTATGACCATTTTACTGCAATATTTATAATTAAATGTAGATGACTATTAAATGATAAAATACCTAGAAGAATCATTTCCAACATTATGTGCTCCCTCTTTATTGACATCCATGGAGGAATATTATTGTTGATAACAAAAACAAGCCACACTGAGTAAACAAATCTCAACTCTCCGAATGGATTGACACCGTCTGCTGCCAATGAAAGCCTGAGATTATGAGGTTCTTCTTTAAAGTGTGGCCACTTTTCCTGTATGTCCATAAATGCTGAACCATCTATAGACATTCAAATAATGTCATCTCAACTTCTATTACATGCATGGTAATCCATAAATTGTGCCAAGCTAGTGCACCTGAATAATCATTGCATACATGGAATAATGGGAATATAATGAAGAACTTTGTGAGGAACCTTTTTTGTTATTTGATCTGTTTGATAGCTACTGATATGACATTCAAGGCATTCTGTTCCAAATTCATGTTGTTTATGATATATAATATGATCACTGGGACAAGCATCTATTGTTTGATAGTCCATTCCAATATCTTTCATAATGGCAGATAATTCTCGGTATGAGCGAGGTAGAATATTTGATGGTGGTAAGAAAAACTCACCTATCAATCTACAGCAAAAAAAAAAGTTTGAGGTGTTAATATAAAGAATATTAATGGTACATGATTCACCATTTATTAACTGTAATGAAATGTATGACACACCTTAACATACGTGAGATTGTTATGTTGGATAAACCATTCATAACCTTCAAGTTCACCAACAACAATACATCAGAGAGAAGAGTTGTTTGGGAGCCTTTGTAAAGGAGCTCATATGCCTTCTCAAGAAGAGGTAAATCATGAACATCAAGGTCATCCTAATCATCATGATCAACTGTGCCAATACTAAATGTGTCATGGATCAATGTATTTGTACCATTGTCTTCAATTGTGTTTTCTGGTGCATGATCGTCATCTTCCATGGGATCATTATCTTCAGCTTCGATATTCACACCTCCATGTTCCTCCACTTCGAAAACCATATTCTTCGGGTTGTGTTGGTCTATATCATGTGCCCTGGGGTGCTCGACCTATATAAAATTGATCAACATAAATAAACCATGATCATGATCTCATTATCAAGTGATTTCTTATGTATATAAATTGTTAAAATGATATAATGAACAACTTACCACTAGATGATAATCATATCCCCCTTCAATGTGACCATGCTACCTACAATGTTTCTTAGCTGTTTTGATTAGAAGTCTTCTAGTCTTTAAGCCATTACAAATTTTGTAGGGACAATAACATTTCCCATCACCTTTTCTTTTCAAGTTAGACCATAATCTAGCAATTGTCTCCTTATTTTGTTCTTCGCTGATATTATTTGACATGGTCTTTCTTCATGAGCAAAAAAATCAGGCTATGGAAACTTCAGTGCAAAAGCTTCACAAAAATTGCAAATCAAACCAAAACCATTTAACTCTTCTTTTTCATCTTAAAACATTGAACTTAATAGAGAATGGATTTAATGTAGCTGATTGTGTGAATTTCTGAGCATTGTGTCTACAAATTCTTACTAAAAGTTTGCCTGTTGCAAACTTTCTGAGAGACATTTTTGAGTATTCTAAGCCTTGGTTCTTGTATTTTCACTGGTGATACGTTGGAAACTTTATGGCAGACCTGTAGCCAATCGATCTAATTTTGACAAGTTATACACCAAGCAAACAGGCATCTAGAACTAGCATTGTTTGCAGGTCACCCCTACCCTATGCCATGGGTATATGACTAGCCAGAACTCCAGTTTAAGAATCAATCCTGGAAATGATCGGTATATGACTGCCTAGAACTCCAGTTTAAGCATTAAGTTACATTATTATTGACCTTACTTTGGGATGCTATGTATGAGATTGGAACCTTTTGTAAGGTGTGATCAATGTGCTATCATAAATGCAAAGCCAAAACCATTTTGATGAGATCATGATCCCATTAATACTATTTTGCCTTGTTAATTTTGCACCCACAAAAATGATAGAACCAGATATAATATGCCATCAATTCCCATATACTGACAATGCTCAAGATGAGCCACTTAGAGGTAGAGTTTAACCACTTTCCATATAGGTAGATTATCTCTAACCTCATTTTCCCTATAGGTAACTAATTAGGTTCATTTTAGAGTCTTATTTCCAAATATGTACCTCTATGTTAGCTTTTTGCTTTATTATTTGCCTGTTTATGTTTAATCTTGTCAATTTTGCATAATTTTACTTAGTTCTTGCATCTTCAATGAAATTATATCTAATCATATCCAATCACATCAAAATAGAACAATTAATCATATTGTCGGTCTCTCGTAGAGGAATTAAATTGAACCAAATTGACTATTCCCCAATAAAATGTTTTGAAATGGTGAATGTATAAGTTTGTGGTTTACTTTCCTAGACTAGGACCCCATTTCATCAACATTTCACTATGAAAGCATAAATATTTTTGCTTGAAGATAACATCTTACAGATTATGCTTCAATGTATAACACATTTTCATAATCAATCATTCGACTTCACATGGATAAAAGAATTCACATATTCTAAATCATGATCTGATGATGTGAACAACTCATATGCAACTATATGGCATGCAAAGCATTTATTTTAACATACACTTATTCATCCACATTGCAGGGATAACAATACAAGGCTCACATATTGGCCTAAGAGGATGCCATGGTCTCACAAAGTAACCAAGAACCATATGAAATGATGGTCTTGAATCCACACACAACTAGGGAGGATCCATACGATTATGTATGACTTCCCCCTTGTTTGTTTAATGGGATTAGCCTCCAAGACATAGCTGTCAACAATCACTAAGAATGTACAAGTGGATTGTAGCTACCCATACAACAAACACTTACCCCTATCCTCAAATTTTCCTAATGTTTGAATCCTTATATACACTCATCCAAGGTTATCTACATCGATCTTGGTGAGGAATCAAATCACAACAAAGAAGGCCACATTTAAAAATAGCAAGAGTTTCACTAAACTACCAAAGATCAAAAATATTGAAAGAAAGAAAAAATTGTACCAATAATAAGTCAAATAAATGTGTTCAATTCCAATAGCAAATCAAACATAGCTACAATAACTACACAATAGAGAAAACTTACAATAGTGATTAAACTAATTCAAACAAGATAAAATAAAATTGTTGGCCCATGCAACAAAGATGAGAGATCATCAATAATTGAAGGAAACTTCACAATCCTTAAAAGTGCACATTACATTACTATACGACTAGAAATTGTGGCTAAATAGAGTGAAGATTCATCATGACTCCAATAATAGTCCCTCATGTGTGCATTTATAGCATGAACACAAAAAGTCCCATATGGCATGGCCATGTACTTAATGGAGAAGACACGCCTAGGCTACATGCCCAAAAAACATGACTATAATAATAGTCCCTCATGCATGCATTTATAGCCTGCACACTAAAAATCCTAACATATCATGGCAATACACCTCATAGAGAAGACACACCTAGGGCCACATTGCACATAGCAACGTGCCTCACAAAGAAGACATGCATAGGGTACATGTCACATAGAAATGTGTCTTATGGAAAAATGTGCATGCATGTCACACACCAAAGCTATATGTATACATCATGAGGCACATTCATATGTTATCAAACACAACCTATTGTATCTAACATGAGTTCCTCTCTACATGTGTGCAAATATTCCAACACTAATCGCCACTAAGAAGGAACAATATAAAATGCATCTTCAAATATTTGTGTGTGTGTGTGGAATTGTGTCTTTGAACCCAAATCGCTACTGTGTGGGGGAAAAAGTGACACTAAGCAAACATGCCCTAATCTCACTTTCAATCACACACTTGTGGAATACGAAAGAGCCTAGAGGTATCACACAATTGGCTACTTCTTTTTGTGGAAGAGAGAGCCATGGGCTACCTATTAGGATTTCTATTCCTTTGTTGCAAATGATAGATAAAATGATGCAAGTTCAACTACTAGCCCTAGAGTGCAAGTATGAACTAGTAACAAGATTGCAGAATTAATATTAAATAATGGAAAGCTGTAAACACAAGGACAAGACAAGAATTCAGATGCATACCCAGAGTTAAAATCTGATTGAAAATGTTTAGGACGGGGGTGCATGCGCCACTGACCTGATTCTGCACCTGAAACTGCTCCTTAAACTGCTATTTGGTAACCTGAAAAGCTGTCTGAAACTTGTTGTCTGATAGAAGGACCAGGGCGCCCAACGCCCCTGTCCTAGGGACCAAGGCGCCCCACGCCCCTGTCCTGGTCTTTTGCCCTGTAATTTGGTGTGAAGTTTTGTCTCGGTCCGCTTCCGCCAGATTTGCAACTTGCGGCGTCGTCCGAATCCCGAAATCTGCACTTATATCTGAAAAGGTATGGTGGGCGACTATATAGGGTTTTGCCTTAGTCAAACCCCCGCTTCGGTGATTTCCACCTCCACGAATAGCCAAGTTGTATAGTAAAAGTTGTGTGTGTGCAGACCTTGTGTGTGTGCAAGATCCTAAAATGAAAGTAAGCAAGCTAGAGCAACCTAGAAAGTAAACCCTAATTGCTTGTAAATGATAATGTAAATGCTCTAAATCAAGATGCAAAGTGATCTAAAGCATGAATACAAATGATATAGTGAGGCTTATGCAAAGACATGAAAACAACATGAAATCATACCCAACCCCAAGGGAGGGGTACAAGCCAATCTTCAGTTGGTGATCCCTTATTACTCTTCAATGTCTTCAAAGCCCTAAATGGATGAATGAAATTGATTAATGCTTGATGGATGGATGTTGAATGTTGTTGAAGTCTTCAAAGATCTGCTCTTTCGCTGCATAGAAGGTCCCTGAAACCAGTATTCGGATCCTTTCAAATGAAGAAAGAGAGCTCTTACATATGAAACCCTAGGTCTTAATTTCAACTTTAGGCTGACCTAGAGATTGAATCTCCCGCCAATTTCTTGGGGTTAAGCTTTATTTTATGATTGGATTGCGCTCCTAAAATTTCAGGAAAAATGTCCGAGACCGTGTGCACTCTGGGCGCCATGGTCCTGACAACTTTTCACCAAATTTTCAGGGCCGTCGGATATCATGATTTTAGAGGGACTCCCGAAGTTACAAGTGATTTCGAGATGTTTTGACCCCCGAAATCAAGCCCCCAAGTTCAAAATAGGACCTAATTAGGGTTTTTGATTAAATGATGTATTGGAAAAATGAAAGGGGCACACTTTAATGAAAAGGGCCCAACTTTATGATATGGGAGATGATTAAATAGGACCTTAGACCTAATTAATTTAATTAATTAAGTGCTAAAGGGGAAATTTAATGCAAAATGCAAAATGCGCCAAGGCAGGTGCTAAACTAGGTGTGAAAGTGTACCACCCTAGCAAGTGCGTACAATTTATGACACTACATTTAGCCCCCACTTTAGCGGTCATATGAACACTACGTGCATATGCAAGCTAAAGTACAGAGAAGTAAACATTATTTGAAAAAGGATATATCCTTAAGTTGTCGGACGAAGCCCCCAGCGGTATCTGCAGTACATAGTTAGGAACCGCACCCTACAAAACACACGTTAGATCACAAAATCACCTAATGCTTACTAAGGAAGGTGATGAAAATTCGAGGGTAGCTATATGCCCCCCCCTGTTTCGGCTTGCTAATTTTAGTGAGTTGAAATAGGGTATCATGTTTACCACTTCGAATTGTTAAAGAATATTGATGACAAATGCTCACAAGAAGATTTGATATGAGATCAAAAACTAATGGAGAATCATTTGGTAAGAAAGAGGTCTAAATCTCAATTCCAACACAACAAATAGTGTGAGGATTTGAGAGTTCTCTAACACAAGATGAAGGATGTGAATGGAAACAAAATGCAAAGAGAAGAAAAGAAAGGAAAAAAGCATGAATACACACATTGGTGATCCATGAGAAGAATAGTGAGAGAGAAAACATGGACTTCTCGCCCCTAGATCTTGTCTAGGTGATCCATGTAAGGGAGGAGAGTGAGAAAGTCTAGCCTTATGCCACTAGTTCCACTCAACCTTGTGCATGTGTGTGTAAGGGAGGTTAGAAGCACCTCATAGGAGTCTATGCCTGAGTATGCTACAACCTATATATGTATAGTACAAAAGCGTGACATCTCGGTCTAAGAGTCTGTGCTTTGGTTCCGAGAATAATCACCTTGCATAAAAGAAAAATGGAGACATCTCGCTCTAAGAGTCTGTGCTCTAGTTCTGAGAATGACCCATTGCTCAAAAAGTGTAATGTTTATATCATGAGTAAAGTAGAACAAGGATACCTACCTTCATCACAAAAGAAGATACCCCAAAAATGCAACAATGTCACAGATCCAAGCAAGAGAGTTTTTGCACTCTTTAAGCAAGGATAAGATAGTTGAAAAGGGATATCTTGTAGTATGTGTAAAGGAGATCCTTAGAGGAGAAGAGATCTTTGTACAAAAGACACCTATCCCCAAGAGGAATTGTTTTAGACAAATATAACACCTTCTATAATAAGACAAAGAAGAGAATAAGAATGCAATACTTCCTTCTTTTGCGAGGTGAAAGTGATTCCTAATGAAGGATGACGCTCTTTTTAACCCAATTGGGAGAGTGAATTCATTATGGATGTATTTTACCAAGTGCAAAAGAGGTTGTAGTCAAGGACTTACACCTCTTGTAAGAGAGAATCCTTGAACAAACAACAACAAATGCATAGAAGGAATAACATCAAGTAATAAAGTTCACACCATCCACGAAATAGGAAAAAGTGGATCCTTAGATAAAAATAAGGAAAGATCATTGCCTCCCAAGGATAAGGACAATGAGAAGGACTTACACAATCTTCCAAGGAGAGATTTAGACATAAGAAAAATGTACTACATACTCACATGAGTTCATGCAGGCAAGACATTAGTGTATGTAAAATGCTCCTCATAAGAAGTGGGTAGGATAAGAAAGAGACTACACATCTTCTCCCATATCTAGGAAAAGAGAATTCTAAAGAAAAGATGATCAATATTTCCACACTATTATCCCAAAGGGAAAATTTTAACCATAAAAAGAAGAGATGTATGAAGTCACTCTTGTCCCCATAGGAACAAGAGATAATATAGAAAATTAGGCTATTATGTTGCTTCAAAAATATGATTGCACTTGAAATTGTACCATCATGAATGATAATGAGCCCCCAGTAAATGAGCTACCAATGTCACATAATGATGAGCAACATAATAGCCATTAATGTTATTTAAAGACATGATAGATTGAATGAGGTATTTGAATATGACATGCTGAATGCTCAACTATAAGTGAGATCAAAAACATGTATAAAATGATAGAAATTGAAGAAGGAAAGTTATGAGAAATCTTAGAAGAGAGATGAGTGTAATTTATTAGAGCCTTTTCCCTGGAGGAAAGGACTTTATGATGAATAGGAGATAAAGATTCATAAGTGGATTTAGAAATTTGAGGGGATTCATAAAGAGATTTTTTCATCGCCAAGATTTCCTTATGAGGGGAATGAGAGTTGATAGAATAGGAAGATGATTTAGTTGAAGTGAGATCATCATCACTACTAAATATAGCATTCACATTGAGAGATGGTCTTTTAGATGCTTTGGTGGGCTTAGAAAAATTATACCCAAGTCCAAATGAATATTCATGCATGTTATGTTCTAAAGGAACTTTAATTCCTTATTCATTTGTGCCACAACCATTTCCACTATAGCCACTCTTAGCCAAAATATGAAAACCATGACCATAATGATTAGCCATTTCAGAAAGAAAAGGTGGTTTTTCATAAGACAAAGAATCAAATCCTTCAGAATTAGAGGTGTGAGGAGAAGAAGTTTGAGAAGCGGCCACAAAATTATTGCTCATAGGTTCAGGTAAGATTGATTGATCTCTAGTTTCTTCCTTCTTTTTAACTTTAAGCTCTATAGGAGGAACCCTATACTCACCTACAAAGGTGGGATTAAAATCAAGAGATCCCCAATCATCTTCTGCGAGAACCTTCTCAGGATCAAAAGCCTTTTCATGCATAGATTCAAGTTGAGAAGAATCTTCTTTAGGAACTTCAGACTCATCCAAAGAATTTTGATTATCAAAGGGTGATGATTCATCCATAGGTATCTTGTTTAACGAGTCATCACTAGAAGAGGAAGGCTTAGAAGAACTCCCTTTGGAAGTAGATGTTTGCAAACAAGCTTGAAAATTAGTATCACCTATCAAGGTATATGTCTTATTATTATAAATAAATTTAACTTGTCTATGCAATGTAGAGGGGACAACTTGCATACTGTGAATCCAAGGTCTCCCTAATAACAAGTTGTATGTTAGATTTCCCGACATAACATGGATAGGAGTAGGCAAAGTAATAGGTCCCACTGTGATGGGTAAGGTGATAATACCTAATGAAGACTTAGCCACATTATCAAAGCCTCGAATGGGATGAGAGTCAGGCTCAATAAGGGATGTATCCACATTCATCTTATGCAATAGATTAATGCTACACACATTAAGGACAGAACCATTATCTACCAGTGTTCGTCTTATAGCAGTTTCATTTATGATAACCACAATCATCAAGGGATCATTTTGATGTTGAATTTCACTAGTAGGGAACTCATCTTGAGTAAACACAATTTGAGCTTTAGGATTCATCACAGAGTTAACCAAAGACACTATATTACTAGATGTATTAGGTGGAGGAACATTCAAATCTTTCAAGGCATCTTGTAGCATTCCATGATGAGCGAAAGAAGTTTGGATCAAATCCCAAAGGGATATCTTAGCAGGGGTAGCTTTAAGTTGTTCTATAAGATCATATTCCTTACCAAGAACTTGTGAAATATGTGGAGCTTGCGGAAGAATAGGTTGGGAAGGAGGAAGTGAAGTTGGGATAACTAGAGGAGGATTAGGCTGCCTATTGTTTCTTGTATTATAGGTATGAGCAACCGCATTATAACTCTCTCTAGTCAGTTGCTTAGCATACTCATAAGGGCTCTTAGTAGAATAACCTCCTTGCACAGTAATAATAGGTTTGTTAGGAGTGGAAAAAGAATCATTAGCATAACCACCTTGAACCACTAAGATAGGCTTATTTAAAGGTTGAGAATTTTGAGAAGGACAAGCACCTTGGACAGTGAAGAGAGGTTTGTTAGGTGTTTCATTCACATGTATCAAATTGATTGAGGATGGTTTAGAGGAATGAACAAAAGTGTTGGAAGAATTATTGATAGTATTCTCTTGCACTAAAATCTTATCACGGATTAAATCAATTTTAGGAGAGAGACAAGGGGTAGGCATTGATGTTCTAGTAGGAGGAGTAATACTAGGAAAGGTCATATCATCCTCTATCATCAAAGGATCTACATGGGGAATAAACTCTCTAGGAGAAGGATCAACATTACTCTCTAAAGTCTCACTTTTGAGATGGAGATCTTTGAAAGAGATGTTAACCATCTTGTTTTGAACTAGCGTTTCCTTATGAGTAGAACCAAGTTGAGGAGAGGGAGATGCTTTATTTTTAGAGGGAGAATAATTGAGATTCAAGGAAGGTGAGAAACTATCAAGGGAGTTTTCAATCTTGATTTCATCCCCTTTGGCTAGGGTTCTCTCATGGGGTAGAGAATAATCTACACCTTCTTCTAATGGTTCATCCCAAATAGTGAAGTGGTTGAAAGGAATGTTTGAAGTATTGTCAATTTCGGGAGAGGAGATAACATTGTTTATTAATTCCTCATCCTTAGGAGGGAGAGCATCAATAGATGTGTTAAACTCATCCTCTTTCCTCAAAATATGTTCAATATGATCTTTAGGGGAGAGAGAATTAAGGAAATTGCTTATTATTTCATCTTCTTTCTCTAAGGGATGTTTATGGGTAAGACAAACTTTAGGAGAAGGGTAAGCATTTATCATTAATTCATCATCTCTAGTGGGAATTTTGTTGGAAAAGGAAATGCCATCACTAGGAAATGTAGGGATAATGCCGTCTTCTTGCACAAAAGGATCCTCATGAAGGGAGTGTTTTTTAGGAGGAACATGAACATATGTCTCCAAAGATTCATGCTTAGGAAGGAGATATTTGAAAGAAGTGTTCATAACCTCTTGTTGCACTAACATGCCCCCATTGGAAGGACCAACTTTAGGAGAAAATAAGTCAATGTCCATCAATACCTTTTCACTTAGAGAGGCATCATGTAGGGAAGGTGAAGTAAGATTAAGAAAGGTGTTTATGATATCATTCTCTTCCTCTAGGATAGCTAAATAGGAAGAGAACATTTTAGGAGAATTGTCAAGATCACTCTTAAAGTCTTCATCCTTAGAGCATGGGAGAGTCTCAAAGGGATTGGTAGCAACTCTTTTAGGCACTAAAATGTTGTTATATATGGGGGAAGGTTGTTTAGGAGAAGGAAAAATTGAAACAAGGGAAGCTAACCCATTATCACATCTATGAAATGAATGCATCATGACAACAATTTTCCTCTTTCAAATGACAACACATGCAAAATAGAAGGAAATGTTTAATTTTAACCAATGCAAGAACTTAGAATGTAGATTTAGAAAATGAAATTTATGACTCAAATGAGTTCCTAAATCAGATTTGAAATTATTGATCCCAATTAAGCTATCCACAAGTTCAACTTTGAATTGAAAAATTAGGGTTTTAGCAAAAATTTCCACTAAATTTTTGAATCTTGCAAGAAATTAAAACTTATGAATACAAATTTGAATTTGAAATAGCATAAACACTCAAATTTGAAAACATAAATCAGAATTAGAGAAGATTGGAGTTCACGTCGGGTTCACCAAAATGTGTGGGGGAAAAAGTGACACTAAGCAAACATGCCCTAATCTCACTTTCAATCACACACTTGTGGAATACGAAAGAGCCTAGAGGTATCACAGAATTGGCTACTTCTTTTTGTGGAAGAGAGAGCCACGGGCTACCTATTAGGATTTCTATTCCTTTGTTGCAAATGATAGATAAAATGATGCAAGTTCAACTACTAGCCCTAGAGTGCAAGTATGAACTAGTAACAAGATTGCAGAATTAATATTAAACAATGGAAAGCTGTAAACACAAGGACAAGAAAAGAATGCAGATGCATACCCGGAGTTAAAATCTGATTGAAAATGTTCAGGACGGGGGTGCATGTGCCACTGACCTAATTTTGCACCTGAAACTGCTCCTTAAACTACTATTTGGTAACCTGAAAAGCTGTCTGATAGAAGGATCAGGGCGCCCAGCGCCCCTATCCTAGGGACCAGGGCGCCTAGTGCCCCTGTCCTGGCAAGACCAGGGCGCCCAGTGCCCCTTTCCTAGCAGGACCAGGGCACCCCACGCCCTTGTCCTGGTCTTTTGCCCTGAAATTTGGTGTGAAGTTCTGTCTCGATCCGCTTCCGCCGAATCTGCAACTTGCGGCGTCGTCTGAATCCTGAAATCTGCACTTATATCTGAAAAGGTATGGTGGGCGGCTATATAGGGTTTTGCCTTAGTCAAACCCCCGCTTTGGTGATTTCCACCTCCACGAATAGCCAAGTTGTATAGTAAAAGTTGTGTGTGTGCAGACCTTGTGTGTGTGCAAGATCCTAAAATGAAAGTAAGCAAGCTAGAGCAACCTAGAAAGTAAACCCTAATTGCTTGTAAATGATAATGTAAATGCTCTAAATCAAGATGCAAAGTGATCTAAAGCATGAATACAAATGATATAGTGAGGCTTATGCAAAGACATGAAAACAACATGAAATCATACCCAACCCCAAGGGAGGGGTACAAGCCAATCTTCAGTCGGTGATCCCTTATTGCTCTTCAATGTCTTCAAAGCCCTAAATGGATGAATGAAATTGATGAATGCTTGATGGATGGATGTTGAATGTTGTTGAAGTCTTCAAAGATCTTCTCTTTCGCTGCATAGAAGGTCCCTGAAACCAATATCCGGATCCTTTCAAATGAAGAAAGAGAGCTCTTACATATGAAACCCTAGGTCTTAATTTCAACTTTAGGCTGACCTAGAGATTGAATCTCCCGCCAATTTCTTGGGGTTAAGCTTTATTTTATGATTGGATTGCGCTCCTAAAATTTCAGGAAAAATGTCCGAGACTGTGTGCACTCCGGGCGCCATGGTCTCGACAACTTTTCACCAAATTTTCAAGGCCGTCGGATATGATGATTTTAGAGGGACTCCCGAAGTTACAAGTGATTTAGAGATGTTTTGACCCTCGAAATCAAGCCCCCAAGTTCAAAATAGGACCTAATTAGGGTTTTTGATTAAATGATGTATTGGAAAAATGAAAGGGGCACACTTTAATGAAAAGGGCCCAACTTTATGATATGGGAGATGATAAAATAGGACCTTAGACCTAATTAATTTAATTAATTAAGTGCTAAAGGGGAAATGCAATGCAAAATGAAAAATGCGCCAAGGCGGGTGTTAAACTAGGTGTGAAATTGTACCACCCTAGCAAGTGCATACAATTTACGACTCTACAGCTACCATCAACAACATGTAACCATCACCTACACTATATCAAAACATAAGTATTGTGTGACATCATATCTATTTGCATAATGTCAAAACACATGCAAACATGAAAATCATCATAGCATGACAAAAATCAATCTCCACATGTTGGAACAAAGATATAAATAAGATAATAGGGTAAGAGGAAACCCGTACCAAGAACCACATACCAACTATCATCAATGCCATCAAGATAAATGTAGGATAGGATACCACTATGAGCCATCCAATGGTCCATTCTATGAGGAGAACTAGGGGATACTATCTTTGAAAGGTGTGGTCAATAGAGATAATCCCTACTAATGCCACAATATGTCACCATAGCTTCTTGAGTTTTCCATTCTTCTACTTAGCACCACATTTATTGAGTTCCTCAATAACGAGGTTGGTTCTCAATAGGATGCACAAACATGTAAACACACAAGCATGGTTTCATCATACTTGTACAACAATACAAATTCATTTTTCTAGTTAATTACTTAGTGTAAAAATAACTCCATTACATAACATAGGGCAATAATCACCATAAGTTTTCAATAAACTGCCCAAACATCAATCGGAGTTACCCTTTCTAAGGTACAAACATAATTTATTTATAACTTCAAAATTAAAATAATCACAATACATCAAAATAAGTTCAATAGTGCATGGAAATAGACAACATGATCCATAATTAAACCCATAAATTACCCTAATTGGATATGCTAATAAAATGGTGTCTCAAATAATAGAGATTATGTTGGACCTATAATAGAGATCTGGACTTTGTTTCATCATACCTATATCTAGATACACCATCCATAGATAGGTACTCAGTACCACAATCTCATGGGTACCCTTTTAGCTGAATTTACCCTATATTTAGGTGAATCTACCCTTGTATCATTCCTTGATCTAGTATGTCATTCCACCAATCAATAATTTTTCCATATTCTTGGGAGAATACACTATCCCTTAGGTGAATATGCCATATCCTTAAATGAATCCTCCTTGTCATCATCGTAAGTCCTCTTTTTGTTAAGTCTTATCCCTTCATCTTTAGGAAAATCCACCTATCCTTATGTGAATCTACTTTCTCTTAGGTGAATCTATTTCACATAAATCATTTATCTTATCCATCTTTCTTACGCAAATGGTGAATTTTTCCTATCCTTAGATGACTACACTCCCATTTAGGTGAATCTATCTAGTTTTAGTCTCCTTCCATTATTTTGTCCAAATTTGTATCCTCTAGTTTACATTAATCTACTTGTTCTTAGGAAAATCAACCCTATCATTCTAAGGAAAATTCACCTTGTCATCATCCTTAATCATCTACCTTTCAAGTGTAGAGTCCATCCATCCTTGGGAGAATCTAACATATTATTGGGAAAATCCACTCCCTCTTAGGTGAATCCACCTTTTCCGCATTCTCATTAATCTATTATTTGTTCTAAGATGGACACAAAAGTGGATAGAAAACAATAGAGGAGATAGTACTCAAACAAACTAAGGAATTGCATTAGTGACATGTCACAAATGTGAGTTATACATGTTCCAAATTAATTGATTCTCATGAAGGAACTAAGTTATCGACAATAAATAGCCACCCAAGAAACCCATTTGCTTTAAGCAAACTATCTTCTTAGTAGTAGCTTAATTCTTGAGACACTTGATTTAGATATGATCTTGTAAATGGTGTTAAAAAGAGTAATTAGTCACCAACCAACCACACTCTTCATTTGTATATTTAAGAATTAGTTTGGTCAAACCTTGATTGTAACAAGCATAACCAAATCCTCCATGATAAAGTTAACAACAAATATATTATTGCATAACCAAATCTTTGTGGTGGGTGTGTTCAACAAATATATTATTGTGTGAATTGCTTTTGTCCAAAATGTAGGAACTTGATCTACATATCCATGAAGGCATGATTAGGTCTCTATACAACACTATTTTGTTAATGCATATATGTAGTGGTTAGTTGTTTTCTTTTAGTTGTGGATAAACCATTTTGAGTGAATTTCTCATTTACTTGAGCATTTTGCATTTAGAGAACAACTGGATGACTATTCAACAAGGGGTTTAAACTCTTTGAACTTCACAAATGCTTGAGCTTTTCTTGTCAAGCAATGTACCCACATCTTAAAGACATCAAATTATGAAAGATGATAGTCCCAAATCTGCAAATGATTGTCACAACATAGTGAATAAGGGAAATCCATAGATACATTAATGAGTAGCCCTAGATCAATACAAAGGGAAATACAGTCATGTTTATCTCAATGCAACATTTGCTAGCATCCTCCCTACGTGTGCCAAAATAGGAGCTTTCGAACAAGGTATGGACATCCATCAAAGCATAATTGAGAGAGCATTGGAATACTGGTCAGTTCTTGTCCAACAAGATTCAGGACATAGGGCCCCCACTAATAAGAGAACCCATAGTGGGTATGGGAGGAAGTCGGGTCTTATGTGGTTCAATGCAATCCCCATTCCGTTCATTCGAGTTACTTCATTTATGTCTTCCAAATTCTCGGAGCGGTTTTTTTTATCCAACAACAAAAATTGCAAAATGGGGTAGCATACACATGACATGTGAACTGTATGATGGAATACCTCAAAGAGATGTCATTTCATGGAATTTTAAGATCGCAGGATATGAACAAAATGGATTAATTCGTAAAAAAATACCAGTTGCCCTTGATTGCGAAAAAAAATTAGTTGCCCTTCATTGAAAAACAAATAGTTCCTTTGATTGTAAAAAAAACCTTACCTTGCTTGTGCAGAGATCGCTCCGGCGGGGGGCAGGGAGGCAAGACGGTCGTCGCTTGTGCTTTCAAAATGAAAATACATTGTGTTTTTTTTTTATAATAAAATTCCCGAGGTTGTCGGAATTCCGACGAACATGGGCATTTTTAAAAAAAAAATCAAATTTTCACACAATGCTCCTTGTCCATCGGAAACCTTCATCGCAATTTGACCCCAAATGTATTAGTGAGCATACCTAGTTTAATATTCCCAAGGATGGTCTACATCACTGATTATAGGGATCAAAATGTTATGAGGGTCTAAGGCGTGGACTAGACTCTCGAACAATAGGTGTCTCTATGCACATAGGCTCGCAAACACCATGATGATGCAAATGTGTGACTACAAGATCATACAAGAGAAACTCTCAAACATGCCATACCACAAATGTCCCACTGTACACCAACCCAAGACATACCAGGATATAGAATCATCCAGACATCCTTTAGATAGGAGTAGTCATAGGACATAAATATGCAAATTAAAGAAAAAAAGATCAAACCACACAAATGACATGCACATGGCCAACTGACATCTCTTGCCAAGAGTGGTACTAGGATTACAATGATGGTGTCGGACATGGGAAGGATGACCAATTTTAGAATGATTGGGAAGGTGTTCCAACATGGTTTGATGCCTCACATGTTTCACTTTACCTTTCGCAATGCATTAAAAACTAGTTTTTGGGCCAATAGTTTTGATTATACACACGTTACATCTAATTATGTTGACCTAATTGATGTTTTTTTATTAAAAATGGTATAAAATAAATGAAATCATTTTGTAGATGTATGTATGAGTTGTGAGTGTTATGTGAAGCATTTGTGAAGTTGTATAAAAATGCACAAATATTGTAGAATAGTAATGAAGGCAATTTATATGTGTTGAACAAAAAACTATAATCAACATATCAGTGAATGTGGTTTTCTATAGTTCAATCATTTTGATGTATCTCTTTCATACATAATGTATCTTGTTTTAATGAATTGATCTTTGGTATCTACAAGTATTTGTATTTTTCTTTGAGGTTGTGCACCATAGTTTTGCAATTCCATGTCATGGGTATTGAGCTACTTGGCCTTGAGCCTAAACATTGCAACCTATTCTTCATATAGTGAGATAGTTCTCACTGTGGTTTTTCCCTCATTGGGTTTTTCATGCAAATTTTTTATTGTTCATATGTGATTGCTTTTGTCTTTTAAATTCTTTATTAATGCAAATGTGGTAAACGATAATTGAGCAGTTAAATTGGTTAAGTTTTAATATATGTTGATTCACCCCCCCGCCACTCTTAACATCTAGTAGTGTTGAATCAACATATTCTTATTGAACTAGTAATCATGAAATTTCATGGCATTTTACAATTTTTTGCATAATCACTTCGACAGTTTATTTTTTTCCAAATTATATTAAAAATATTTGAGGCTGATATATTGTTTGTCGGTGCCCATGCTATTTTTATATTGGCTAGAGTGTTATTTAATTTGGGGCATCCCTTTTAATATTGGTCAAAGCATTTTTTGGAGGTTGTATGTGACACCATGCATCACATCACTATAGGGCCCTTTACAAAACCAAAGACTTTTATGGCCTTCAGTAGTCAACCTGCATGCCAATGGTATGGGCACACTTCATTAGGGTCTCATTAGCCTCATTGCCTCAATCTTACACTTACCTACCTTTTCTTTGCTTAGGACTCAAACTGCCAACTGTTGCTACACCTAGCTAGGCTTGGAGCCCACTACTTGAGCATAACCCCAAATAATTTTTTTATATTTTATTTTGCATATATTACAGGTCACATGGGTGACTAGGCATAATTATGCCAAGGACTATTTGTGGCCCCCTAGTGGCTTCTAAGTGCCCAAATTGGACCTTTTCTTCAAATTGAGATAACTTTTATAGTGATGGAGTTTATTTCTCAATATTTTTTATTTGACATCATTTATTACATCTTGAAATGGACACTCCCTTTTAAATTTCTTATCTCATTACTCTATGCCATGATCTATGATTTTGGTGATTCTTGTAGCATTGGAAAGGTATTAAAGAGATCTGTCATTCAATACATGGACTTTCTAGATTCAACCCTAGGTATTATCTATTGAGTTTTTACAATTTGAGGCATTTCCTTGATTACTTGGACATACTATATCTTGTAGAAGCTCTATTTGTTGGGGAGACTTCATTTTAAGTTGTTCATCATATCTTGGAGGTTTCAAATCTAGTTCTATCAATTTTTTTATTTATTTTTTCTTAATTTGTGTGTTGTGGCTCTAATGGTTGATTTAGGATTTGAGGTTCTTACGCATCATAATTATAATACATTGAAAGTAAGGATTCAAATATTTCTTTGGTATATGGGATTATGGTCTACCTTGAATGAGGAACAAGCTACCTTCACCAAGGAGTATGAGAAGTTTACACATAGGAACAAATGTGATGAGGTAATGAGATTGATTGTTATGCATGTTTCACGTTCCTTATTCTTCTACATTGTGGAGTGCACTACACCTAGAGAGGTGTGGGATAAATATTAAGATCTCTTTGGTTCAATTAGTGATGTAAGAGCTTTGCAACTAGAAGTATAATTGACATATCTTTCTATTAATTCATTTTCTACTATCAATATTTTTTGGTTGAGTTCAAGTCTTTGAGATCTCAATTAGCAGGTTTAGGGAAAGAGAAAACTGATAAGGAATGCATATTCTTGATTTTGGCCAAATTGACTAGTGTCTTTTCATGTTTCTCTACTTCATTTAATTCCCTTATGGATGGGTTAAGTGATTCATTTGTCATGCCTTCATTTGAGACGTTTTGTGAGAGTTTGTTTGGAAACAATCTGACGCCCTCCTAAATGGCACAAGGTTTAGTCTAAGATCAAAGAACACAAAAACATACAAAACATTAGTGTTAGTCAATCTAAAACTAAACATATGAAGGCATTCCAAAAGAGACACAAAGAGACATGCTAATATATCTAATAAGTAAAACAAAGATCATGAGACATCTCCAACTGCCTCTTAGCATGGCCTTAGCTTCTTCTCCCTTGTTCCTCTCCTCTCCAAGCTCCAAAATAGTGTAGCTCTCAGCAGCTTTTTGCACTATGGATGCTTATGGAGGATTGAGATTGTAGTATAGCTCTAAATGTGAAATAAAAAGCTAATACTAATGCTAAAATGATGTATTTTAACCAAAAAGACAAGATGTTAGATTGCTTATGCTAAAATGCTCTCTAAAATGTCTATAGCTTAGATGCATACAAGTTTTCAGGATCTGGATTATGAAGGAATGGGCTCTATTTATAGGAAAAATGGAGCAATGGATGGCCAGGATTGAAGGGTTTAATCAAGGGTTAAGCTTGAAAGTTGGGGATCCATGTGCACAATTTGCACCAATGAAATGGTGACAAGTGTCAACACAGGATTGGGTTGAGAAAAGAGGTTGGAGGTATTAAAGGCCTAAGAAGACTTCATGGTTATCTAAAGGCTAAGGGTCAAGTCTAAATTAGGATTACCCACTGGATTAGGAGTTAATCCAAGGATAAACCTTTGTGCAAATGATTAAGAGATAATCATGGTCAAAGCATTAAAGGCTTGATGAGACCCTTGGGTTGGGTAGAGGTTGAGTCAAAACAAATGTTTTAACCATGTGGGAGAGTTGAATTAACCATTAATGGTTATTGAAGACTTTGGGGGATTAAGTGGTTGAAAGTTGGAAGCCTTCAATGGTTTTCAAAGACTTTGGGGTTTTTGGTGGTTGAAGGTTGAAAACCTTCAATGGTTATCCAAGACTTTGGGCCATTTGAGAAGTGACTCCATTTTGCTTATGAATGTGACAATATTTAGGGGATGGATTAGGCTAATTAGGAAGGGGTTAGAAGAATCTAGAAGGGGATTAGATTTTGCAAGTGGATTTGGTGGGTGAGGGAAAATAGGATTTTATAAAAATAAAAATTCATTTATTTCAATAAATGTGTGCAAGTTGCATTTGTAGGAAAATGCAAGTGGGGTGGGAAAAATGATTTAAATAAATGTTTTATTTAATTTATTTAAAAGAGGAATAGGGGATTTTAATTAAATAAATAGATTTTATTTATTTAATTGATGGAATTTGATTTAATGAATTAATTAAAATAAATTGAATAATTTATTTAATTAATAGAAGAATGTTTGGGGATGAATTAATTAAATATTAATTTAATTAATTGATGGCTAGTGGATTTGTAATCAAATAAATACGAAATATTCATTTAATTAAAATGGACAGATTTATGTGACTACATTTGCCCCTCTTTGAGACGGTGCATTTTATCGCATCATTTCAAAGAAAGAAAAACTGGTGCGAAGAAATGCCCCATAAAATGTAAATTTAATGGGTGGTATGCCCCCTCGAGAGATGGGCCGAAAAATTTCGAAAAACCGGGCGATCTCTCGAAAAAGAATGAAAATTGGCGAGGTGATAGAAAAGAATAAGTTAGCAACATGGGTGAAAAATAGAAGAAAACGGGGATAAAATGGGAGAAATGGGAGGCTCGGGAAGTTCACGGAGACCACGGCGATGAGCAGGGCGAAGTTATGGTGACAGCGGGGGGTATAAATGGGGTGAAAGGGGTGAAAATAGGATCATTTGTGACCGCGACCAGTTTGAAAACTTGAGCTCTGACAGTGACATTTGGAGGAGCAAGGAGGAGCTACGATGCCGTTTCCGATCACCGAGCACCGATTTGAGCGAGTGCGACGATTCCAGCGCCCAGCCGACTATGGACCAGCGGTACGCAAATTCGAAAACTTTCTTGTCATGCATTTTTAATGTGTTTTTAGCTGAGTCCAAGTCAAGTCGGAGCAAGAGCGCTGGAACTATGTTTTTTAGCGCTTTTGCTCCATGAAGTAGCGCTATTGTGCCGCAATAGCGCTTTTGTAAGCTAGTTTGAGCGCTTTTGCTATTAATTAGCGCTTTTGTAGGCAAGTTTTAGCGCTTTTGACAAATTAGCGCTGTCGTATGGTTAATTGAGCGCTATTGATGGGTAATAGTGCTATTGTATAGCGTTTTTAGCGCTATTGTAGAGTGGTTTGAGCGCTATTGATTTTGTTGTAGCGCTATTGTGTAGAACTAGCGCTTTTGTAGATAAAATAGCGCTTTTGCCTTAGGATAACGAGATGCCCCAGTTTTGGACAAAATAAATCTCCTGATGCCTAACGATTGATGGATGGTGAGGTGAAGTGGGAGTTGTTTTGAACCATAGCAGCCCGATGAGACTTAGGTCATTTGTTAGGATAAATGCCTGTTGAAGTCTAGGCGGCCATGATTGCTTACCTGTTGAGACCCGAAGATACTTGATCGAAGTATCTGATGATAGTCTAGGTTTAAACTTAAGAAAGTTTGATAACAAAACAACTGATGGTGGTTGGATGAATGTCTATGTGCAGGAGGATCTGCGCGTGTTGCAGTTACACGAGCGCCACCCCGCGACATAGGGATTGCGGGATCGATTGACGCAGATAGAGATTGATTGTATTGCGGCTACTGGCCTCTACGAGGTGATGCATATGCCCGTGATTCAGATGAATCACGACCTGATCACAGCATTGGCAGAGCGATGGCACAGTGAGACATGCATGTTCCATCTAGCTCAGGGAGAGATGACGGTGACTTTAGAGGACGTGTGGCGTATCCTTCGGATTCTGATTCGGGGGCAGCTAGTGACATATGATAGATCCTGGGGGACAGTGTCCTGTCAGCGGATATTTGATGAGGATGTATACATTGATGATGGCTCGATCGCATGGGAGGATATAGCGGCACTATATGAGCCCCTTCCAGCAGTATTGTCAGGGATCATGGGAGGACTTCTGTGTCTAGACAGGCGGTCACATGGATTGGCGGTTGGGTGGGGACAGGTTATAGAGATGATGGTGATTGAGGGGACCCGATATACCTGGGGGTCGTGCGTGTTAGCACACATGTATCAGGAGTTACACGAGGTAGTGTACCGGGGGAGAGGTTCGCTTGCAGGAGGCATGACGCTGCTGCATGTGTGGGCATGGGAGCACTTACCAGTGACTCGACCAGTGAGTCTGAGATTCCGAGCCGTGGACCAGCCCTATATGTTTATGTATAGTGGTATGATGAGCCAGCCCCACTTGGGGAAGCTAGAGTGGTGGCGGCGGGCATTAGATGATTTGGATGCAGTGATCTGGCGGCCATACTTGGAGTGTGAGCCATGGGAGGATGATGCGGAGGCACTACCGTATTGCTTCATGACCCGATTCCTCATTGGGAGGACCTCGTATCATGTAGAGAGACAGGTGCCGGGACGGGTGATGAGGCAGTTTGGACGACAGCAGGGACTGCCGAGTGGATCAGGGGAGTATGCACGAGTGATCCGAGAGCGGTATGCATGGGGTCTAGTGCTACCGTATGATCAGGCACTGGCAGAGTTTCGGACACTACAGGCGAGGCCATGGGACTTATGACCGAGGGTCGTGGATGCAGGTGTGACAGCAGAGTATACACAGTATCGGGCGGCGCACCCGATCCGACGGATATCAGACCCAGCTGAGCCGATCCCAGCGTTTGAGGATGAGAGGGGATGGGGACGAGGACAGAGAGCAGGAGGTTGAGGAGGAGGAGGAGGAGGAGGAGGAGGAGGAGGAGGAGGAGGAGGAGGAGGTGGAGATGGAGGTGGAGATGGAGGAGGAGGAGGAGGAGGAGGAGGAGGATTGGGGATGCCGAGGCAGCGGAGAGGGAGAGGTGGACTACCTCTTCAGATATCACAGGGACCTTTGATGCAGGGAGGAGTGCAGCTGAGTGGGAGGGGGATGGAGAGAGAGATCCCGATGGCTACAGGTGCAGGGGAGGGACCTAGTGGAGGGGGTGATACAGGTGCGGCAACCATGGACATGGGGGAGGGAGCGACTGGGGATCTGCGGGAGCACATGATAGGTTATTTGCAGACCCGGGTAGAGAGATTAGAGGCGGAGGTAGCAGCTAGAGATGTGCAGCTACTTGCACGTGATTTAGAGCTGATAGTGGTGCTGCGGGAGAGAGATACTGCGGTGGAGAGATTGGCGGAGCTGCAGGAGAGAGTGCAAACTGGTGCACAGGGGCCTTCAGGGGAGATTATGAGGGAGATACGGTGAGCACAGGCGGAGATAGAGTACTGGCGGGGGTTATATGAGCAGGTGGTACCGATTAGCCAGCGAGCTCTCAGCTATTCACAGATGCGGCAGGCCAGATCCGAGCGATCACAGAGGATGCAGAGCAGTGGGGGTGTGATGGGTCCTCTACGGAAGGAGAGATCAGGGGATGCAGGAGGGAGTGGGGGTTCGATGAGGCCTCCACGGAGAGATGGATCAGGTGGTGCAGGTACCAGTGGTGGAGTAGGTAGGGGTGGTGGTGGTACAGCATTTGGCCAGAGTGGCATTTGAGAGAGCATTTTTTTGCATACATGTATTGTATCATTGTCTATTTTTTGGACTGTATCTTGGATGGCTCTTTGGTAGCCGATTTTGTAGACTTCATTGTACTCTGATATATGAGATGATATGTATGAGGAGATCCCACATTGTGATGAAATGCATTTGATTATGTATGGACGTTTATGCATGGTGATGATTTATTGCTTAGATGTATATGTGTACATGTATGCATTTGATGAGATGTTTCTTTTATGCATGTTTTTATGATGATTTATGATGTTGTATACTGACATATGAATGCAGGTTGAGATGTTTATGATGTATGTTTTTATGATGTAATGCTTTATGTATGGAATGCCATGATGATATATACTTATGCTGGATTTTATGAACAGGATTTTGATGGTGTTTCCTTTTGCGATGCAATGATAAGATGATTTATGTGATGATGTCAATGCAATGGTTTTGAATGAATGATATATATGTATAAATATGCATCTAGATGTGTTTTTTAGATAAATGTAATATGGATAAACAAAATGTTTAAGTGTAAATGTTTATATGATGATGTCTAAATGAATGCAGATGGATAAACAAATGTAAAGTACAAGTGTTTATATGATGATGCCTAAATGAATGCAGATGAATAAACAAATGTAAAGTACAAGTGTTTATATGATAATGTGTTTTTAAATGAATGCATACGTAAAATGGATATATGAAATGGTATGAACCAATGTTTTGTAAACAAATGGTGTTTTATGATTCTAAATGCGTTTTTAAATATGTTGGTAATGACAAATGATAATATGATAACTAATGGGGATAATAACTGCACCTTAATGTGATGATAATAAATGTAATGTGAAATGAATCCTAAAATGAGCATTATAAGATACTGTAGTAATGAATGAATGCCTCTTTTTACTATAAAGAAATGAATGCAAATAATAAATGATGAAAAGTTTAATAAAAAATGATAATGGATAATTGATATGAAATGAATGCTTATTAAATGATGCAATACAACCAAAGACAATTTGATCCCATGAATGAATCTAATTATTTATGATTGATGAAAATGATTGTTAAATGAAAAGTAATGTCAATAATGAACTATATGCAATGTTTTTGAAAAATGACATGAATGGACGTAATGCAAGATGCACCTAAATGCAAGGATGATATGATCATGAGGAATGCAAGGTTTTTAAGACTTTGCATGATGCATTGATGATGTATCAGAGTACTCGGTCGTGATTGTATCCAAGACCAGTTTTTATTAGTCATTTGTGCATGTAAAAGCCTACATATGAATGAATGAGTGGATGGGTGATATGCAACGGAATGCAAGATATAAACAAATGAGGTGAAATGACGATCCATAGTGCTCTATTTTCATCATTGAGCTTTAAAATGTTGGAAGAGAATACAAGCATCTTGACACAATAATTCAAGATGACCTGAGTATTTCTTTCATGGATTTTAATATAGCAAGTTAATACAAACGACTTGATATAAGGGTCAAGTCGACCACAGTATTGCTTGCGGAACAGACAAGGATTATCTCCTTTCGTGCATGACTTGGATCGTCCTCCTTGATCTTAGGCTGATCAGATCCTGAGACAAGTGCATACCGTACTAAGAAATAAAACCTTTATCCAATTTGGAGGAAGAGGAACCAAAGGAAGAACATTGTACCTGCAAACAAACAATATATACATAAAGAATAAAGAATATGGATCCTTGGTAATGGTTCATGCTCATATGGTCGAGATATACGCTATAGTTAGCAAGCCGTAGTGATCGATGACTGCATTTTGCATAAGATCACGTAGCTTAGTGAACTTCCCACGTAGACACCATTAGTACATGCCCCAGAACTTCATCGGAAGTAAAGCGCAAATGATACAAAACAATGCTGCAAGATCCTGATACAGATAAACGAACGATTGTACTCACAAATCAACCAAGTATTTGATAGCCTAACATAATTTTCTTGTCAAAGAAAACGTCATCTTGTCTTTGTTTTGGTAAGGAAGGATGCATCCTTGTTTAAAGACAGGTTTGGATTGTTGAAGGTGATTGTGTTGGTTTGATTGGTAAATGGTCAGTGTGTGAGTAGTTGTCAATGTTTATTTTGTATCTGATCGGATGAATATGTACAAGGTGTTGCCATGTTTTTGTGTGATTTTTGATGTTTTCTGATGTTTTTGGATTTTGTATTGTTTTTGAATGTTTTTGGTATTTTGCGAGACATTTTTGAATGTTTGTGATATTTTCTGATGATTGCCTGATGGAAGAACTTAATGAATCATATAAGACAATGTAGAATCCACTTCCATCACGAGGGTAAGGGTATTGCCCCCAGTTTGTAGACCTGACTATGAAAAGGTGGGATGCTAGACGCATGGAGTACTTTCTTAATTGCAGATCAAATAACAAGCCATGGTTTGGATGGATGGATGTGTGTGTGCATGAATGTGATCGCAACGAGCCTGAAAGATACTGGAGCCATTGCTTTTACGAGTGGCGCCAGGTTTTCACCATCGCACTTACCCAAGGTGCCACCGGAGTGGTTGTTCACCGTTTGGATGCATGATTTTTCTTTACTTTTTTCGAATGTTTTGGTATTTTCTTCAGGACATTTTCTGAATGTTTTTGGTATTTTTCTAGTATGCAGGGGACCCTGATGCTCTGTACAGCTTAGGTATAAAACCGTTTGAGGTGCATGCTGTTGATTGGATCTGCGAGTGGTTCTCCATCTGATGTAGCCAACTGATATGCCCCGGACCCGAATACAGCAGTGACAACATATGGGCCCAGCCAGTTTGATTCAAACTTGCCTTGATGTTCTCTATTTGGTTGGTTGCGAGGATTTTCTCGAAGAACAAGATCACCTACCTCAAATGTACGAGGTCTAACTCGGTGATTGTAGCTTCTGCTCATGCGCTGTTGATAGGCTTTGAGGTGGTTGTATGCAGCTTGTCGCTTCTCATCAAGTAACTCTAAGTCCTGAAGACGTGAGACTCTGTAAGCTTCATCATCAATGAGATTATGCAAGGAAACCCGTAATGATGGTATCTCAACCTCAATAGGTAAGATAGCTTCAGCACCATAGACCAATGAATAAGGAGTTGCACCTGTAGGGGTTCGAATGCTAGTTCGATATGCCCATAGCGCTGGATTTAATTGAACATGCCAATCACGACCGGCATCATTGACTGTCTTTTTGAGGATTCTTAATATATTTTTATTGGATGCTTCGGCCTGACCATTGCCTTGTGGGTAATAGGGAGTGGAAAAGTGGTGTTGGATATGAAATTTCTCACAAAGTTCACGGACATCCTGATTTTTGAAAGGGAGACCGTTATCTGTGACAATGGACATGGGTACACCATACTGGCAGATGATGTAATTGAGGATGAATGAGGCGATCTGCTTGCCGGTGACTTGGGTAAGTGGAACAGCTTCGATCCACTTGGTGAAATATTCGGTGGCGGTAATAATGAATTTATGGCCGTTGGATGAAGATGGATGAATCTTACCCACAAGGTCAAGGCCCCATTGGCAAAAAGGCCATGGTGTTGTGATTGGTTGCAGTTCCTATGCTGGTGCATGTATCAGGTCGCCATGAACTTGACATTTCTTGCATTTCCTGACAAAGTAGTAGGAATCCTTTTCCATAGATGGCCAATAGTATCCAGCTCGCATGATCTTCTTGGCTAGTGATGGACCACTTGAGTGAGTCCCGCAAATTCCTTCATGTACCTCTTCAAAGCCTTTGTTATCTCATCCTGTTCCAGACATCGAAGGAGAGTACCATCAAGACTACGTCGGTATAGGGTTTCGGCAATAATGGTATATCGATCAGTTTGGCGAATGAAGGTTTTTCGTTGGTTATTCGATTGATTGGGAGGAAGGGTATGATCGCGAAGATAGGTGTAGAACTCACCGTACCATGGGGATTCGGAACCAACAAGGTGACATATCATTTCGGATTCGGGGATATCATAAGCGAGGATCCAAAGTTGTTCCACCAAGAACTCGTAGCATGTTGAATTCTGTGGAAGATCTAGGAGAGATGCGATGGTAGCCATGGCGTCAGCGGCTCGATTCTGATCTCTTGGTATCTGTTGAAAAGTGATAGTAGTGAATGATGTCTTTAGACTGTCCACCATTTGTTTGTATGGCATGAGTTTATCATCTTTGGTCTGATATTCATCTGTTGCTTGTCGAATGACCAGTTGTGAGTCGCCATATACTTGTAGTTCTTGTAATTTCCATTGTATGGCGAGCCTGAGTCCTGTGATCAAAGCCTCATACTCTGCTATGTTGTTTGTGCATGGAAATGTGAGCCTGTAAGACTTCGGGATGCTATCACCTTGAGGTGTGATAAACAAAATGCCTGCCCCTGAGCCGTGCCTAGTGTATGAACCATCAAAATATAGTTTCCATGGTTGTACTTCTGTGATCATGAATATCTCTTCATCTAGAAAATTGGAAATGAGGGGATGATCGCCTATGAGTGGTGCATCGGCCAATTGATCTGCAATGACCTGCCCTTTGATAGCTTTACGATCTACATACTCAATGTCAAATTCACTTAGAATCATCACCCATTTGGCCAAGCGACCTGTCAATGCTGCTTTGCTAAGTAAGTACTTGAGTGGATCAATCTTTGCGATGAGTTGTACCTTGTGCGTCAACAGATAGTGTCGCAATTTAGTGGCTGCCAGGATTACTGCTAGGCAAGCTCGCTCAATAGGTGTGTAATTGAGTTCATAGCCAACCAGTGTACGAGAGATGTAGTATACAGCACACTCTTTTCCTTCTGCATTATGTTGTGCCAGTAATACACCTAATGCTGTACTTGTCACTGAGATATAAAGTAACAATGGTCTACTTAGATCTGGTGGCATCAACAATGGTGGATTCATGAGATAGTCTTTAAGTGCCTGTAATGCTTGCTGGCATCTGTCATCCCACTGAAAGCGGATGTTCTTGTGTAGCAGGTGTGTGAACGGGTGACACTTATCAGCCAATTGTGCAATGAATCTTCGGATGGATTGAAGCCGTCCTTGTAGTGTCCTTAGCTGACTGATATTCTTTGGAGGTGGCATGTCCATGATTGCTTTTACCTTTGCTGGGTCGACCTCAATACCTTTGCTTGAGACAATGTATCCTAGAAGCTTCCCGGAGGTCACTCCAAAGACACATTTCTTTGGGTTGAGTCGAACATGGTATTGTTCCAGTCTATCAAAGATTTGATCTAAGATGTGGAGATGTCCTTCTCTAGTAAGTGATTTTGCTAGTAAGTCATCCACATAATCTTCCATCATAGTATGCATCATGTCATGGAAGATGGTGGTCATTGCTCTTTGATAGGTCGCTCCTGCATTCTTTAGACCAAAAGGCATTACATTCCAGCAGTATGTGCCCCATGGACAGGTGAAGGCTGTCTTATGTTGATCTTCTGGTGCGATCTTTATCTGATTGTATCCTGAAAAGCCATCCATGAGTGAAAGCATGGCATGTCCTGCTGTCAAATCCACTATGATGTCAATATTTGGTAGGGGAAAGTCATCCTTAGGACATGCCTTATTCAGATCTCTGAAGTCTGTACAAATGCGGATGCCCCCTTTTGGTTTGCCGACTGGCACAATGTTGGAGATCCATTCTGCATAATCAATTGGTCTAATGAAACCAACATCCAGGAGTTTCTTGAGTTCTGTTTTGACTAGCACGGCAATCTGAGGATGCATTTTACGAAGCTTCTACTTGACAGGTTTGGCTCCTTCTGCTATGGTGAGGTGATGCATGACTAAATCAGGATCAAGCCCAGGCATGTCTGCATATGACCATGCGAAGTTGATCTGACGCTTCTGGAAGAACTCTATGAATTGAGGCTGTTCCTTTGGAGTGAGAAGAGATGCCAGATGTATGATATGAGGGTTTTCAGGAGTCCCCACATTGTATTCTTTGGTTTCCTCGATAAGAATCGTTGATCATTCCTGTTGTGTACTAGCAGGGAGAATGTCAAACCCTTCATCCTCAGGCGCCTCAGAGAGGTTTTCACCGTTGGATACGTTCTTTCTTTTTTACTGTTGTCGGATAAAACAGTGCCACAGTGTGGTTTTCACTGGAAGATCCATGTTTTAATGTTATATTTTTGCAGCTGAAGGGTTTGGCATCCGCCTCGAAGTATGCTGCGCTATTAAGTTGAATGGCGAATCCAGCTTTGTGATCCCCACTTGGTAGATTATCCCTTAATTCCAAAAAGTCAATGATAGCCTCATCGTTTTGGAAGAGGTCAAGACATGGGGGATTTGGTTGGTTCCATTCGATGAGTTCAGGGTGGATAATGGGCATTACTTCATCGATTAGATTAAGTTCGTTAGAGGTATTAGTGAGGGTTAAGACAGTGTGGTGAAGGTCGTTGATGGTACTCTCCCTGTAAGAATCAGGCGTAGGATGAGACGTAGGGTCTGTGGAAGATGTTTCCAGCTCAGGTACCCAAGCGGTCTTTATCTGTGCTTCTTCGTAAACAGGAATGTCTTTGCGTGGCGGAGGTGGTGATGTGTCTTCCTCATCTGAAGTGTTAAGCTGTACAGAATCAAAATCCCACTCATGTGAGTCGGTCTCTGAATCACTTTCCAGCATCCGATTGCTATACCATACTGGGATGTCGCTGGAGTTGAATACTGCAGGCGTGATTGGTTTATGTACCTTTGTGGTGATCGGTGCTGCAGGAACCGTGATGGGATTTAAAGGATTTGTCACTGGAAGTATCGACAGTGTTGATTTAGTGGCTTCTGTTGGAACGGCTAGTGCCATAGATGCTGCTGCGGGTTCCAATATAGTTGCTGCTATGAATGGTTTTATTGATGTGATGACTGCTGTGGATGGGATTACTGGTTCGATTGGTGGTATGTTTGGCACTGGTGATGGTTGCGGTGGGGTTGTGAGCCTTGATGGGGCAGTGGCAATATTGCTTCATGGTGCTTTGATTATGAAAGGTGTCCTCTTTGCAGTAGGTGGGCAAAATGGTTTGCTAGGTTTTCCTTTGAATCTGAGTTTAGGAAGGATCTCTTTTTCAAAGCCTAGGCCAGTATTACCTTTGGGCTTAAACTCTGGCAGCAGTGGTTCATGTCATCCTTGTTTGCAGTATCCCAAAGCACTCTGACCATCATATCCCATTCTTTGCATAATGAGGGGCCTTTACCATACTATTCCGTAGGAAGTGTAACTTGCGGTGTGTCAGTGGTGATGGGATCTTTATAGATCCAGTCCGCTAGGTCCTCATCTTGTGTTTCTTCCTCTTGACTCTTTCCAAGGATGAAAAGCGTCAAGGCACATGCTGGCGTGATTAGTGGTTGCTGGAGTAACTGCTGTGGTTTACCATGTGTTCTAGGAGAAGTGGGCATTTGTCCCACACAAAAGAGCTGACTCAAGTTGTATTCTCTAGGACCTTCCTCTGCTACTTTCATCTTTAGCTTTTCTTGCTTGGGTATAGGAGTGTTTGAACTGGCAAGAGAGGCGGGATTTACATATGATGTGGAGGAAATGGCTTCCCTATTATTAGGAACAGTAATCTCTGGTTGATGGTTGATATTATGGCAAAATGCAAAGGGATTTGCATCGCCCAGGATTGTGATCTCTGCACCATTATGTGGGAACTTGATACATTGATGGTAGGTAGATGGAACAGCTTGCATGGCATGTATCCAAGGTCTCCCTAATAATAGATTATATGGTAGAGGAAGGTCCAGTACCTGATAGATTATGTGCTTTACCACAGGACCGACTCGGATTGGTAGTACCACAGCTCCTTTGGATGAACGCTCTGCATCATCATAGGCCTTGATGGTGATCTTCTTGCGAGGATCCACTGATTCTATTGCATATCCCAATGCTGTGACCAACTGTAGTGTGCAAATGTTTAGGCATGCTCCATTATCGATCAAGACTCGCTTGATCCTGTGTTGGTTGACAAAGCCTTCAATGTGTAGCGAAGCATTATGAGGTTGTTGGAAGGAAGAGTTGTCACTTTCAGAAAAAGTGAGACAAGGTGATGACTTTAGATTTCCAACCATGGCTTGAAATTGGTCCGTATTCAAGTTTGCAGGGACTGACGCCTCTTGGAGTGCTTGATCCAAGATAGTTTTATGAGAGGGTGACAGACGCAAAAGCTGCAAAATGGATATAAGTGCAGGGGTTTTGTCTAATTGTTCCACAAGATTGTACTGCTTTGGGATGGAGGTGGTGCCTTGTGGAGCTACCTTGATGGTAACTTTGCTGCGACGCATAACAACATTGCAATTTGGGGTGGGATTTTTGAAGGTGATAGTTGCAATTTGTTCACTGGCATCATACAGGTGATTTACAGTGTAATTATACGCAGCTTGCGTATAATCAGTGGTATCAGGACCTCGTCTGGAAGTGGAAGGACCCCTTTGATCTTGCGATGGAAGTGGATTTTTGAACATCTGATGATCATTATTGGTTGTTTTTGGGTCATGCCCTTCAATTTCAATTTCTCCTCGATCAATAAGATCCTGAATGAGATCTTTCAATCGGTGACAATTACTTGTCTTGTGTCCTCTTCCTTGATGGAATTCACAGTGTTCAGTATCTCTCCACCATGCTGGTTTGACTTGAGGCTCATAGTTTGATAGCTTAGGTAGAGTGACCAAATTTTGAGAGAGGAGTTGTCGCAACACTGTTTCAATGGGTTCCCCTAAGGGAGTGTATGTTCATTTTTTGTTTTTGCTGACGAGGTCTTGGTTCATCATGAGACGTGATGCGACCTTGATTGGAAGGAACATTTGTGTTATTTTGAGGTGGAGGATTTTGTCCTGCAAATCGAACAACAGGTTGTGCATTTTGGATAGTCCGGGCATCCACAACCCCATCATTGACGATATTCTTGTTTTTATTCCAGAAGTTTGGTTTATCGCTATTGAAGCGTGGGCGAGGACCATCTTTTGGTTCATTAAATATTTTGATGAGTCCTTTCTTGATGAGTGCCCTTTCACATTTTAAACCCTTGGTGATCATATCGTTAAAAGAGTCTGTGTCTTTGACATCCAGGTGAAATTCCATTTCTTCGTTTAAGTTGGAAATGAAAATTTCCACTAGTTCTCGTTCAGGTAACTGAAGAGAACGTCTGCTAGACATTTGGTGCCATCGTTGCAGGAATACTGAGAATAGTTCACCTGGTTTTTGTTTGGTGTTGCACAGATCAGCCATGGTGATGTCGCATTCAATGTTATGAGAGTAATGAGATAGGAACTTCTGGATGAGTTCCTCAAATGTTCTAATGCCACCCGGTAGTCGGGAAAACCATGACGTGGTTGTTCCTCCCAAACTTTGGGGAAAAAGGCGCATTAGGTATGTGTCTTCATATGCCACTTCAAGACAAGCGGAATGAAATTCTCGGACATGATCATGGGGATCCCCCTTTCCTCTATATTTTTCAAATTTGGGTGTTTCGAATCCTCGTGGAAAGGGTGGCATATAAAGATTCCTATCAAACGGATAGGGACAGATGTCATTAAGTGAGAATTGATTGGTCTTAACACCACTATGAAGTTGTTGGGCGAGATTCTCGACTTGTTGCCACAACATCTCCATTTCATTTGGAGGAGGAGGTGGTGGGTTACCTCGAGGAATGTTATATCTGATGTGATCTCTACCTCTTTCCTCCTCATGGCGACTTTGTCTTTCTGATGCTTGTCTTAATTGGGCAAGATCAAAGTCAGAGGGGAGTTTGGCTCCTTCTTAAGCGAGTTTTAAGAAGTGAGCATCCTCATTGCTCCTTAGTATTTCATCAAATAATCTGTTAAAATGAGGGTTATGCTGAACCCTTTCGATTGTTGAAGGAGTGGGAGTACTTGGGTTTTCATCATTCCCATTTCCTCCAAGTGCCTCTTGAAATTCATTGAGGTTGTCCTCTTCTTCCTCAATTTCTATTTCTCGTTGCCTTGATCGTGATCGGGTTTGAGTCATTTTGTTTGCAAGTTTGTGTTGAAGTTGATTGAAGATGATGATGAGTTGGTGATGAAATGAAAGATTGATGGTTGGTGATTTGTGTTGTATGGGGATCTCTAGCACTTTAAGGTAGATGTAACCGAAATTCTTTTTTTTTGAATTGCTTGTTTGTTTTGATAAGATTTGATGTGATAAGGTGCAGAGAAATCTGAGATGTGTTACAGATTGGACTACCTAGTAATGAGAGGATTCACTCATGAACAAGTTTTAACCTGCGTAGATGTGTCTCTTAGGATGAGCTTATCCTAGATGTAGAAACAATCTAAAAAGTGATGTGATGTGTTTGATTTCAAGCAATATCTAAAAAGGAATCTTGGGACAAGAACCTCTTAATGTTTTGAGAGTTTTGGGATGGATTGATGATGAAGTGATGATGTATGAGTGAGATGATGGATGAAAATATTTTCAACTTCAATAAAAACTTTGTGTTACAAATGGGACAAACTCTATCTCTTCCCTTTCAGGCGTTGGTGGCACTTCTCGAGCTGTGTTGTAGGTGATACAGATGTTGGGGAAAAAGTTGGGATTAATCTTTCCTCCTTGATTTTTTGTGATAACTCAGAGCTCTATATTGCATAAAAGCTCTTTTGTTCAATGATTCTGAATCAAACTCGTTTGTTTTACCTTGAAGGTAGAGACGCATGCGATGTAGAAAGACTCTATGTGAGACAAAGATTTGTCTATTGAGATAGAAGAATTTCCTCCTTTTGATCAAAGCCTTTGAGCTTAGTGGTCTCCTTTTCAAGGTGATATTCTGATGACACTTCTTCTTTTGCAAGATGTGAAGAATGGTCATAAAAGTTGTGACTCTGTGTTGTTTCCCCTTTGTTTTTGGTATTTTTGGTTGTGTTGACAGATGTTGGATGAATACTTTGTTTTTGGGATTGATTTTCTAATTTTTCTTTGACAAGAAAACAAAGCAAGCACACAAACACAAAATTGTAGCCTTAAAGGCACAAATGAGTATGGGTCTAGATCAACCCAATCCTTGAACTTGTTTTTGACCCTTCCTTTAGATTTATTTTAAGGTGTATTTCCAAAGCCTGAAGTCGGCTCAATTTGCACTAGGTCTGTAAAATGAACACACTTCAAACACTCTTTACCCCTAAGGTCAAATGGCCAGTTGTGATAAATTTAGCCCACATCTTGATATTTCTTCGACTTTGGTACTACATACCTTATGAATCCCGCCGTGGCAGGTAAGGATGTGATATACTAAGTCTTGCATGAGCATAACAAATAGATGATCCCTATGATGGGGGAGTCACCACTTTTATCAAGCCACAAGTGACTTTTCAAAAAGCTATGTTTCTACTCAAGGAAATATGTATGGTGAGTATCTTGGGAGCAAAACCATCTATGCTCTTGCACTAAATTATACCTCAAATATCCTCAATCAATAGAACAGGTGGGCTACTACTTAAAGGTGTTTAGTCATGTTCGATGTTTTTGGACATAAGTTCATTCTGCAGTGACTCACTTAAGAGCCTTGTAACTGGTGGTGGGGCCATTTGTCCTTTCAGCCAGTTACACTGTAGGAACAGCTATACCCAAGGCTACAGCTTTCGCTCTCACCTGATTTCTATAGCGGCTCAAAGGATTTACCGCTCGAGGTCGTTCCCAAGAGTATCGATCCCTTGGCAGGCCTCTCTTAAAAAGATAAAATGTGAGCATTACTAACACTTTTCTCTTGCACCTAGGACCACGAGAGCCAAGGGAGAGGATAGTGTGTGTTAGAAGTAGGTCCACTCGACTGACTTTTGTGCACAAGCGTGCCAAACACGAAATTCACTTGTTCTTTTTAATCCCACATTTGCAAAGATGATCTAACTATTTGGAGATGTTGCTCCAACAGCCATGGTGTTCTTTTTAACTTCGAAGGCAATGTGTTTTGTAATCTAGAATTTTGAAAATCCTGGTCAACTTAATGAAAAACACGTTTTGCTTTGAAGGAAAATTTGTTTGTCAAAAATAAATCAAGACAAGTGGATTGTTCTTTTTACTGCACCAAAAATTGAAGTGTGGATTGTGCTTTTTAAGTCCCAATTGATGCAAATGAATTTAAAGTTGCGTTGTTAATTTTAAGCACCAAAGAAAATGAGGCCTAACTAGAAAACAATGAAAAACTCTTTTTTTTTTGTGTTTTTAAGTTCTTTTTAAGCACTTAAATGAAAATTTTTGTGATTTTTGTTGTGTTGTTTAACCTGCACAAAGAAAAGAAACAATTTAATAAAATCAATGCTCAAAGAGGGGGGCTTCCACAAGCCTAAATTCTGATTTTTTGGGTTACAAGTCCATTTGGGCGACACTCTGTCGCAATAGCGCTATTCTGTGTTTTTGCAGAAGCACTGATTCATACAATAGCGCTAGTCTGCGTGAGCAGAAGCGCTAGTCTGCGTGAGCAGAAGCGCTAATTTAAACGGTAGCGCTTAAAGAAGAGAAAAATCCGAGAAGACAAAAGCGCTAGAAGTGTGTCAATAGCGCTGAAACTGTGACAATAGCACTGGAATGTTGTCAATAGCGCTGTAACATTTTCAATAGCGCTATCTTAGGGTCAATAGCGCTAAAAGAAATTTTGCAATAGCGCTAAAACGCGTTCAATAGCGCCGAAGCGCGACCTGTGTGGCAATTTCAACAAGCAAAATGTTAATTTCAAAAAAAATGATCAGAAGGTTGCGTGTTCGATTCATGTCGGGTTCACCAAATGATGCCCTCCTAAATGACACAATGTTAGCTTAAGATCAAACAGCACAAAACACACAAGACGTTAGAGTTAATCAATCTAAAACTAAACATATGAAGGCATTCCAAAAGAGACACAAAGAGACATGCTAATATATCTAATAAGTAAAACAAAGATCATGAGACATCTCCAACTGCCTCTTAGCATGGCCTTAGCTTCTTCTCCCTTGTTCCTCTCCTCTCCAAGTTCCAAAATAGTGTAGCTCTCAGCAGCTTTTTGCACTATGGATGCTTATGGAGGATTGAGATTGTAGTATAGCTCTAAATGTGAAATAAAAAGCTAATACTAATGCTAAAATGATGTATTTTAACCAAAAAGACAAGATGTTAGATTGCTTATGCTAAAATGCTCTCTAAAATGTCTATAGCTTAGATGCATACAAGTTTTCAGGATCTAGATTATGAAGGAATGGGCTCTATTTATAGGAAAAATGGAGCAATGGATGGCCAGGATTGAAGGGTTTAATCAAGGGTTAAGCTTGAAAGTTGGGGATCCATGTGCACAATTTGCACCAATGAAATGGTGACAAGTGTCAACACAGGATTGGGTTGAGAAAAGAGGTTGGAGGTATTAAAGGCCTAAGAAGACTTCATGGTTATCTAAAGGCTAAGGGTCAAGTCTAAATTAGGATTACCCACTGGATTAGGAGTTAATCCAAGGATAAACCTTTGTGCAAATGATTAAGAGATAATCATGGTCAAAGCATTAAAGGCTTGATGAGACCCTTGGGTTGGGTAGAGGTTGAGTCAAAACAAATGTTTTAACCATGTGGGAGAGTTGAATTAACCATTAATGGTTATTGAAGACTTTGGGGGATTAAGTGGTTGAAAGTTGGAAGCCTTCAATGATTTTCAAAGACTTTGGGGTTTTTGGTGGTTGAAGGTTGAAAACCTTCAATGGTTATCCAAGACTTTGGGCCATTTGAGAAGTGACTCCATTTTGCTTATGAATGTGACAATATTTAGGGGATGGATTAGGCTAATTAGGAAGGGGTTAGAAGAATCTAGAAGGGGATTAGATTTTGCAAGTGGATTTGGTGGGTGAGGGAAAATAGGATTTTATAAAAATAAAAATTCATTTATTTCAATAAATGTGTGCAAGTTGCATTTGTAGGAAAATGCAAGTGGGGTGGGAAAAATGATTTAAATAAATGTTTTATTTAATTTATTTAAAAGAGGAATAGGGGATTTTAATTAAATAAATAGATTTTATTTATTTAATTGATGGAATTTGATTTAATGAATTAATTAAAATAAATTGAATAATTTATTTAATTAATAGAAGAATGTTTGGGGATGAATTAATTAAATATTAATTTAATTAATTGATGGCTAGTGGATTTTTAATCAAATAAATACGAAATTTTCATTTAATTAAAATGCACAGATTTATGTGACTACACAATCAAAACTGAGATTTTAAATAAATAAGAGTTTTATTAAAATTTGAAAGTAATGAAGAATTCAATATATTACTTACCTTTCAAATTCATGATGAAATATAGTTTATCAAGGTGTGCAACATTAGTTTGCATTGTGGACTTCCAAAAATATATTTGTTTAAATTTTATATCTAAATTTGTGTAAGGATATGCAATATTTACATATACCAAAAGAGAAATCAAATTGATAGGGTCATGTTCTTCTTAATCGTCACCCTTGTGAGATCAACTTAACAACCTTAGATGAATGCTAATAATAAACCTGAGCAAGTGTACAAGTGGTTCATGCATAGATTTTGATGTGTTGAAGTGTTCCTAGAATTAATGTTTTGTTTAATTTTTAATGTTTCTTATTATTTCTTGATTTCTCAAAGTGTTTAATTGTACAAATGAATGTCTTCAAATACTGATATACAATGAAAAGTCATGCAAACACGCATTGCTTTTGCTTCCAAAGGCTAACAAAAATGATAAGAGATGACAATTTTGACTGAAAAATTGAAATGTAGGTAATATCCTAAATGGTTAGGGATCAATATTATGCATCACAAGATTAACTCTAAACAACAAATTGTAGATCTAAGAATTCAGAGTAAATAAATGATAATTTTGACTAATAACAAAATGAATACATAAAAAAGATATAAACGAAACTAAACCAAATAAAATATCTTAAATATAAAAATAAAACGAATGTAACACAAGAACATGTCACTTATCACTATACAATTATATTAGAACATTCTATTGCAATACATCGAGAACCAAATGGAAATTGACATCAGATTGCAAATTTCAACGTTCCATGAAAATGTCCAAGTTCATTAAAGTGGCCCATTTGGCCTCATTCAAAATTTTCCACAATTGTTAAGAGAGGTTGAAAGACAAAAACTAGGGTTCCATATTGAGCCATACACAGCAACTCAGGTCCTCAAAAAAGTCCTTTCACAAATCCCATCCCTTCCCTACCCAATATCTCTACGTACGATTATTTCTGTTATTGCTATTGATAGTTGGTGTGAAAAAACCCTAAAACTCAGAAAATCTGCACCCGAAATTTGAATTAGACTATGAAAAAATTAGTTCACGAGTTGCGTGTCAAACTGCCACAGGTTTTAAAGACGTCAAACAAATGATAGACTACCGCACAAATCTCTGTCAAAAGATAATATAAGACAACAACAATACTGTCAAACAGTATAAAAGATAACCTTAGTGACTCAACTTCTCAACAGTATAAAAGTACTGTATCCTTAGTGACTCAACTTCTCAACACTATAAAATATAACCTTTTAATGTCTGGCATCCTCATAATCTACGTAAGCATAATACAAACAGTATTGACTTTTGCTATAACCTGTGTAAGCTTATACGTCATCTATTCTAATGGACGTTCATTCAATGAATGGATTTTCCAGTTGCTAATTGCATCCAAACTCTTCACCAATATAACAAATTGCAGAGGAGGAAGAAAATTGGTTAATAACCCCACAAAAATAGACTGATTCGTCTGCAAGTGAAGAGTCGATCATTGCCACCTACCATATCTATCTAGTCATTTTTCATTACCATGCTGACTAATGAGTATTATCTTAGTTACTTTCAATAAAAGGTTGCTTATGATATTTGCAAAGACTTTGAAGCACTATAGAGAAAGACAAGGAAGGAGAATTGATGGCAATAAGAAATATGATTATACACATTTATATGTCACGCGCAACATTATTTTAACATTTATTTAGAATTTCTTAATGTTGGTGTTAGAAATAGAAATCTAAGTTTGTATTTATTTTGGGCTTTTGTCGTTGAGGATATGATCCCATTTGGATATGACCCCATTTCTTATATTACATCTTTGGGGGATCTAAATCTTGGTGGATGGTAAAATCAATGAAAATATCACAATTTTCATCAATCATACTCAACCAATCGGACTACAATCTTTTTGTATTTAAAATATATATAGATAATATTAAGCTTAAATATTAAGCATTCTAAATAATGTCAAAAGAAATATTTTGTACTTATATTAGTTGTAATTATAGAGGGAAATAGCATTCCCTAAGTTTAAGCCAGGCTAATCCTATATAAGATACATGGGCATAAGCATAAGTTAACACTGAATGAAAATTTAAAAGTCTGCCTTGAGACTAATTTATCAAACTATTGGGTCTATTGTTGCTAAGGATGTCATCCTATTTCTTATATTACATCTTGAGGGGATCTAAATCCTGGTGGATGGTAATATCAAAGAAAATACCACAACTCTCACCAATTATGCTCAACCAATTGAACTACAACCTTTTCATGTTTAAAATATGCATAGATAATTTTAACTTTAAATACCAAGTATTCTTAAGAATGATTATAAATAATGTGGGGAGTATATTTATTACTTTTTATCATTAGATACAATTGTAGAGGGAAATAACAATCCCTAAGATTAAGTTAGGCTAATCTAATAAGATGCATAGAAATAAGAATAAATTAAATAATAGTGAAAATTTAAAATTGTATCTTGAGACTAATTGATTAATATAAATAAATTTAAGTAATTTCAATTCAAATCTCTAACTAAATTAGATTTAGGCCGCGACGTCTTCAATTGGTAGTGTTCATTAAATATATGCAGTATGACTTTGGGTTCAATTTATTAGATTGTTAAAATTATTTGAAAGCTTGATGTTCAAAACTTAAAAATACATTTTTGTAAATCTATGAGTGTAATTTTCAAAAATATATTTAAAAAAATAAAATTAATTAGTATTTATATTTAAATTTTTTTAATTTTTACTACAAAAATAAATCATCAACACCAGGATATAAGTTTGATTGTCTTCTTAAGAAATGATGCTAAAGCTATTATTATTTTTAAGAATGTGATGTATTATATGAAGTGTTGTATGTTAAGATGATATAATTATTTCTATTTTACATAAATAGTTGTGCTTGATTTTTTTTGATATGATGCTAACCCTTTGGCAACACTAACCTTAACAACAAGTAGACTAACAACAACTTAACAATAAATATCAAAAACCATAAAGAGTTCCTTGTAATTCATTTTTTTCTAGCATCATTCATATGACCTTCCTCCTCATCAGGCACATGGAAGTAGCGGAGCTATGCATCATTTTCATGCTAAATTTAGAGACACTAACCATCTTCTATTCTATCTCCAAAACCTTCTTCCTTAGCCCCTCTAAATCTTATGTCATGGTCCTACAGTTGACACAAATTCTCTCGCTCTCCCCTTGTTAGGTGCCCTCCTCTTCTGGCATTACATCTTGGGTTAGGTCCAAGGGTTCATTTTGCTCAAAGTTGTCACTATTTGGTTTTTCTAAAATTTAAGCCTTCCACATGTCATCCTCCTCCTCATCTTCAACCTCAAATTTCTCCTCATTGTCTACCACTTCCTCCTCCTCTGATTCTTTTGCATAATCAACTAATTTATTGCCTCCATTTTTGTTCATTGAGTGGCTAGCCAAGATATTCAATCATTTTCAAGCTATTATGCTCTTACCATCATCTTTGGCACCCTGCTCATCCTCATCACTAGCCACTCCCTAAATTATCATTTTGTGCTTATTGGCCAACTGTGAGGGTCTCTAGCATTTCCTTTTATTCTTTGTATCAGAGGTAGAAGTTGGGGTTTTATCTTTAGTCCCCAAATCTAGGGTGGGGGTAGTCAAGGACCCAGGTCAAGAGAGGGATTTAGTAGTTGAAGGAATTTGCAATGTTTTTTTTTTGTTGGTCCCCAAGAAGTCAAGAATTGTAACCACAAGGAGAGAGTTAGATCATGAGGCTTCAAAGGATTCAGGGGCTTCAAAGACCAAGAGATACCTAGGCAAATAGAGACCGGGGTGGAAATGGTACAAGAAAAAAAAATAGGCCTTGGTGGAGGGTAATGAATTTCCTGCCTTAGTTTTTAGCTAATTCTAGAGCATCTTGAATAGAGCTTTCAAGAGAAGTAAGCCAAAAAAATGTAAGAGAAAGTAGGTTCTAGTTCCAAAAACGATTGAGCAGAGGAATATGATTATAATAATAAGCTTTAAATCTTCCTTATAAAGTTAAAAAATCATCAACATGAGACAAATATCACTCCAACAGTGAGGTAATTTAGCGCGACCAAACCACCATGGAGCTTGACTGATTCCTTATCATCTCTAAATAATTGGGCTAGTCTTTCACTATATGTGATCCTACTCTACTTCTTCCATTTTCTCCCTCTAATGGAGAGTCTGGGCATCTCTTTCAAATGAAATTCCCCCCACAGTAACCCTTCTATCAACCCAAGACCTAGCAAACTAAATTGATAGATTTTCATAATATCCATTTATGCTTTTAATAAACAAAATCACCCCACCCTCTTTATAGATATGCCAAATAGTGCTATTTATTTTAAACTTAGTGTTATTGTTAGACTCAATCCTAACCCTACCACCACCCATGGAAGTTGTCACTATATCACAAAGAACTTGAAACTTACCTCTTTCTTTTCTCCAAAATTTGCCCTTAGCTTATAAAATAATTTTTATAGCCTTAACATTAAAGGCCTTAGATAAAAATCTACCAAATGTGATGTAATGATTAAATGATGTCTATCATAAACCTCAAATGTTCCAACCATCATCCTTCAATTCAATGAGGAAGATGATGGTGGGATTTTCTAGCATGGGAAATAGTGATATTCAAGGCAACCATTAAACAAACATTTTGTTTTACCCTGATAGTCATTTCAATAGCTTGGTGGCATGTGAAATGATGATCTCTCCAATTCATAAGACTATCCTCAGGGGTGGCCACATGAGAGACCCATGCATAGGATGACCACCTAAACATTATAACATGTTTGATATTAGGGTGGCCCTAGCCAATAATCCAACAAGTCATGTTGTATTCTTGATAGAGTTTCCACCTCATCTCAATACATACGATATCCATCTGACAGTTTGCTCCTTGTGTCCATATAACTTCAATATTTATTTGAAAAAATATATAATATCAAAATAGACAAAAAAATAATACATATACTAATGTTTCAAGTTATTAATGCAAAAAGAACATGTGAATTAAAAATGAATTGCTATACAAAAATTTGCATCCCACTTAGCCTCAATTTTTAGCATTGTTTTAGTAAAAATTATAATATCAATTTTATAAAGATAAAAAAGGGTTTTGTTTTTTTAGATATTTATAAAAAAAATTAAATAAACTAAAGACATGTCTCTCAATTTCTAGTGATTCATTTAAAAGTTAGATCAATTTATTGGCTATTTCCATTACAAAAGTGTCACAAAACTTTGAAATTTCAACCTTCAAATCAATAAATGACAAGTTATGGTTATTGATAATTTTGAAATGTTGTTTTAGGAAAGTAAGATGTTGAATAAGCCTATCGATATAGGAATGCATATGTTGAATGTGCCTATTGATTAATTGAAATTATAATGTCTTGGTACTAAACATAATATATAATTACATGCATTTTACCTTAAATTCTATATAAGATCTATGTCATTTTTTAGTTCAAGTTTATGGATCTAGATCAACGTTATACAAGTAGCGATTTGTGAGCCTAATCTTGTAATTTGTGTTATTTTGTTCTCTAGTTCAGTAAATTCACTTATGCCTACTTTACTTTAAATATTGGTAGTACAATTAAAAATGTCTTTAGAGGGTTGTTGGCTCATTACAAAAAATAGGGATCTATAGTAATGGTTAGGATTGAGGGCAATTATCATCAAAGATGAAGATGTCTAGGAATGATTATATGCAAATTTTGATTCTTTTTAGATGCTTCATTTGAAGTGTTGCTAAATTTTTTACACATTTGATGTGAATTATAATTGATAAATATTGTGAAAGATAACTAAATACAACAATGTATATAAATACAAGTATATGTTGAACACACTATAGGACTGAGAGGGGGCGGGTGAATCAATTCAAACCTTAAATTAAATTATTTACAATCTTTTAAACTTCATACCATAGTTATAAATATCCACAATGATGAAGCATAAAAGAACAAAGTGTTGGGATCCAAGAACACTGAGGGGGGGGCTGAATCTATGTTCTACTGATAAGATAAGATTTAATCCTTTTATACCATACACATATAAACCAGAAAACAAATAAACATATAACTTGAAGCAAATAAACCATCCACATGAATGAACACCATAACACATAGAATTTATACGTGGAAAACCTCAAAAAGGAAAAACCACAGTGGGATATTTGACTCACAATATCAGTTCACTGGCCATATGAAAGATATTACATATAATGGGGGCTTGCACATGCAGGAATGCACACTGCCTAGAGCACACTGCTCATCACTAAAGAGTCTCACTGACTACAAGCTTCTGCTGAAGTAAAACAATGAAAATGAACTCACAAAATGCATTTGCTATACCAAATAGAGTTCTAGTTCTAGCTCTTCTCTGTATCGGTTCATAAACCCTGAACACTACTACCAGTATCACCTTCCCTCCAAGAATATCTTACAAAACATTTACAGATCATTGCATGATACAATATTCACATACAAATGATCTTTGCATTCACAATCAGCATCCACAAGTTCTACCCTCACATAAAATCATGATATATCATAATGACCTAGCACACTGACCTATATACCCATTACAAACAATATGCCTTATGTCAGCTTACAATACATTATAAAAGATATTCAATGTCAGTCTTGATAATAAAAAATGATTTTCTAAATAAATCTTCGTTGATGTCAGCTTCCTTGAAGTACTTGATGTCAGTGCTGGTGTCGGTGCCTATGTAACCCTGGATACTCCAATACCGATGTCTACTGATAAATGCCTCCTAATGCCGATATATGACTTCCATTTAATCTTGTTGCCATCAATGACAACAAAATGAATCTGGTGCAGCAGCACCTTAGGACTAAGATAATAAGAGCAATAAAGGGTAAAGGACACACATGAGAACGTGACCTTTCAATATATGTAATTGGGTAGTCTTGTTTGTTTGATGATTGATTTGTTTGTAATAAACCCCACCTTGTTACCCAATGACATGGATTTGGCAAATTGATAAGGCACCATGGGCATATGGGCCTAGGGGTATTTGGTTGAGTATTTTTCTAGGTTTTTATGTGTTGGAGATTTCTTTGAAAGGTTTAGGACATGTTGAAGCACCTCTAGGTAGGCAGATTTAACATATGTCAAAAGTTGCTCAAACTTGACAACTTTTAATGACAACTTTTGGTTGCAAATAGCAACTTCCTTCCAACGGTCACCTCAGTTGAAAAGGTGGTTGATAACCATTGAGGAAGGTATAAAATGTCATCCCCAATCATCATTGGGAGGAGAGAATGACTTTGTAAACTTTTGGCATCATTGAAGTAATATATTTCTGAGAATTTCTTGCAATTCCATTATTCTACACAGTGTACCGTATTTTACGATCATTTTGGGGTTAGGAAACTAGTGGGTTGTATTAGAGTGGTGAATCACCTTTTAGATGCATCAAGTCTGAGGTTCTATTTCACCAAGACAAGGAAGAGATTGGCAAATTTCTTGAAGTGTTCTAGATTTGATAGTTTTGCCTAGGGTTTTGCAAAGAAATGGTCTTACCTTGTTGATCCTTCATTGATGGTTCAAGGATTTGGAGGGGATGAAAGTATGGCCAATGTATTTTAGGATTTTGAAGGTCTTTTGTAGGTTAGGACCAGTTGGAGGTGAGGGTTTGCTAAATTAAGGTGGGCAACTCTATGTGTCCATCGACAAGTGTAAGAAAATAGGTCTCATATTAGGGGTTAAAGGTCTGATCATGGCCTAAGACTTAAGAATTGGTGTATTTACAATGGCTTAAGGTTATTCCTTGAGTTTTTTTGGTGAGTTAAGGTTTTTCTTATTGCAGCAGTTACCCAAACCGGTAGAGGGAACCTGAATTCAACGATTGAAGGAGGTCTCCCTGACCTAGGGGACTTCAAATCAAACCTTAATTAGCCATTGTTGCATTGGATAAGGGACCAAAAAAAATTTGACCGTATGGTCTTTGTACCGGTAGTCTTCTATTTAGAAGAAAGGGATGTGGGACTTGTCAAACTAATGTTCCTTAACCCCTGGAGTGTTGTGTGATTGCTAGGGTCCTTGGTGTGTTCTTGGATTAGGGGAACCTATCCTATACCAATACTGGGACCTTTGCATCAGAATCTGATGAGTATCAATTGACAACAATCTCCCCCTTTGGTATTGATGGCAACACTCATGTGAAAAATGGATTCCTTATCGGTTCAACTGAAATATGCTCCCCTGAGAAATACACTCCTTTTGATATTCTAATGTCCTTCCCATATGTTCCTATCTGATATTTTTCTAATATTTTTCACATATATACACTCCCCCTTTGGCATCAATGCCAAATACTGGTGAAACAAACAAAAGAATGAATAAATACTACTTGTTTTACTGGAGCTTGACTGACTTCAAAATTTTCGAGTAAGCCTTATCCAACAACTTTTTCCCAGCCGATTTTGAAAGTTTCAAATATGGATGCTAGTCCACTTAGTAAGTGTGCCAATGTTTCCTTCTCTTTGACTTCTGTCAGTGTGGGTTTAGCAATCATGTCCATACACTCTCTTTTATGTACACCCAATGAATCCAATCTGGGACTCACGAATCCTCTAAGACTCCTTGCTCTCCGAATGATTTTATCTCTCTCCTTCTCAAAAGAAAAAATTTGGTTCTTCAAGGACAAAATTTGTCCATCAACAAATGTTTTTAGTGAAGTTAATTCATCAAAATAATTAGCAATGCTATCTACCTTATCATGTAATTCCTATAATCTTCTATCTACATTTGTTGTAATAATTTCTATGTTACAACAAACCCTATAGATATTTGTACATTGTTTCAAACAATTCTCAATAGGAATGATTTTAGCTTCAATTTTCTTTTTCTCTATTTCAATGATCTGTTGAAAGGCAGCTTTCTTAGCCACAGTAAATATTTCTAATGCCTGTCCGTCTGAAACCTACTGTAGTGATTGAAAATTGTTAGATATATGCTCTGTTAGTGGTTTAAACTTGCCGAAAGGGCTTGCTTCATTTTCAATCTGACAATCAAGGATTAATTTATGCAAAATTGTAACTGATTGATCTATTATTCCCTTATTTACAGATCCCTCCTTTAATAATTTCTGAGTAGCCATCATCATCAACTCAGTTGGATTCATCTCAATGACTGGTTTCTTCTCAACTAGAGAAGTGTCAATTGCCAAAACCTTTGCTAGGGAATCAATATGAACTGTCGGTGTAGACTCAATTCCCTTTACCTTATGTTCTTTAGCACCGGTGGCTTCGCCACTTGGTGCAGTGTCAATTACTATTGGTGGAGCATTATCCATAATAATCACAGTATCATGTACATTGCCTTGCTCAAAAATAGTTTGTGTCGATATAGACTGTACACTTTCCTTTACTACCGGTTTAGTCAAAATTGGAGTTGAACTTCCCAAAATACCTTTCCCTTTTGATTTATCTAGAATGGTGGAAGTTTTTGCCTTAACAAACTCTTCATGAGATGTAAGAAATTCTGGATTCTTTTGGAAGAATTTTGCCCAACCCTCATTGGTCTCATTTATCACCTCATTAACTCTGCCCATCATTAGGCTAATTTGTCGGGATTTACTACTGAAAATTGTCCTATTAGCAACATCAATACATCTCTTAATTTCATCATTACTAATAGCACCACATAAAGTCAAAATTTCTACCTCTTTGATCTCCCTATCTCTCTTGACTACGTGAAGTCTTCTAGCATCTAGTTTATTGTACAATGACAAAGGTATTTCCTTCAAAATTTCTACTAAGGCTTTCTTATATATATCTATATGTAACAAAATTTCCTCTTCAATCTCATTCTGCTCATTTTCTTCTAAATCCTCATAATACATAGATACATTTTTCAAAATTCCATCCTTTGTAATTTCATCAATTAATTCAGCATAGGTCATTTTGGTCTTACTGGACTTAGTATCATCACTCTTCTTCTTTTTTCTTGGGGTTGTCAGAGTAGATGTAACTGGTTTTCTCTTTTGTATAGGCTTCCTTGCCGGAGGTGGTGGTGCAGTAGGTTTAGTTTCCTTTCTAGCAAGTCTCCTCCTAGGATCCACCTTCTTCTACTCTACTGGTGGCTGATCTACTTTCTTCCTTTGTATTGTTCTAAAAGCTAGAGGTTCATTGTCCTCAGGGTCAGAATCAAAAGTGATGGTAGAAATGTAAGATTCAAGCTTCTTTACTTCTGCAGAACTAGCCACTATCAATTCTGCTATCGATTTGGATCCGGAACCCATTTTAGTATCTATTATGTGAATGACATTCTGCACAAATGTAGACATCTTTTCTATTTTCTTCTCCCTTCTCTTCCTATTGAAGCCAATTTTGACTTCAAAGGCCTTCTCTTCTACCGTGCCAAAATGCTCTGTTTTGTCATCCAATGGGGCATCTAGCAACAATTTTGCATAGAGATCCAGAATGTTATCATCCGTCTCATATCCAAGTTCTTTAACCCATATGATCCTTGGTTCAGCTTCTTCCATGAGGGTTTCATCAGTCTTCACCATGAAACAAATATCAGCGAAGTACTTCTCCACAATGTTCTTTGATAACCTCTCCCTCTACCTCATGTTTTCTTGGAATGTTTTGAAATAACCCCCCAAAGTTTCTCATCTTTGTCGATACCAAGACTGGTGATTGCTTCCTTGATCTGCATACCTACCGGTATGTCATGAGCCCAACGCTTCTTCCCTAGACAAGGTAGCTCATTCAAGAAGTAAAGAATTAAACAAACAATCAAATATCCATATCTAAAAGTTCCTTTCTTAACTCCCTTGATATTTCCAAGTTTCAACATCAATTCACTCCTCAACCATTCACATAAATCATATTTTGCATCATTCCTCAGCATCTGATATGCAACATGAATGAAAGAACTAGCAATAGAATTCAATCAGCTAGATTGAGTTACCTTATAACCTATTATCATGCTTGCAAATTTCACATCAGTGTTGGTGATTGTGTTGATCCGCATTGATCTGCTATCATGAGTTGCACTGGTGAGTTTCTCAACCACATTGTTGGAAATTTTTTTGCTAGGTTCTTGTCCGACTTTGGGTAAGTTGGTGACTGCTTGAATAGCCTCCTTGGTGATCATGTAAGGCCGATCTAACCAAATGAACTCATTGTGAACCCTTCTTAGAACATATCTAATGATCTCATCTTTGAATTCTGGTATGTACAGAATACCGGTTAACCCTAGATCGTCAATTGCTTTGAATTTTGGCTTGATGGTTCAAGAGCTGCTCAGTATCATGGATTGATACATGCATTTGATTTCCTCTATACCTAGATCCTCCAGGGTGCAATGAATGTATGCCCTCACATCTTCAACATACATCACATCATCAAGAACCCTAGAAAATGCTCCCACAGAGTCTTCTTTCTTAGCAATCAGGGGAACCTCCTTGAAATAGGCCTCAGCCTATCCTTAACTTCGACAATGGTTGGATTTGCAATAAAAGTAGGAGCTGAAGATCTAGATGCCATTTTCAAAGAATACCTGAAAGTGAACGTTGGTGGAAGATTGAGTGCTTCTCCGATAACTGCTCAAAATCCTTTCGGAATTCCTTTGCTTGCTCTTAATTCACCTGAAATTCTCCTTTACATCGCTCTGAATGCTTGAATGAAGGGTGAGTGAAAATGAATCCACTTTCCCCTTTTATCAATGAATAAACCCTAATCTTTGTTTGTCATAAATGCTTTGCAATCTACCCTACCAGATGTCAGTTTCATAGTCTTATGTCGGGTGAACCTTCAACAATGATGAACTCAAATCTCTAGATCTCTTCCGATCTCCTCCAGGGGAATATGCAATATTTTCAATGAATTTTCCAACCCCTAAGGCCTATGCCTTAGTTACTGATGGAATTTCCTGTCGGTGTAGGAATGCTCTGTTCTACCGATGGACTTACCGATGTTGTTGCATTTCCACTTGGTTCTTCAAATTTTCTAACCCATCTCTTGGTATGATCTTGTTGTATTTCATCTATCTTCTACTTTCCTTTCTCATTATCTTTATCATTGTTAATCGGTTGAGTCTTTCTTCTATAGTACTTAGCAATATGACCTATTTTGTTACATGCATAACATGTAACATTGTTCTTTTGAATTTCTTTGAGATATCTGGTGTCATTCCCTGACCTAAAATGATTAGCAAAATGTCCAAACTTTCCACATGCATGACATTTAACATTCATTTTGCAATCTTCTGACTTATGACCATACTTCTTGCAATTTGTGCATTGACCAAGAACAAAATTGTAGTTTTGATTTTCTCTATTTCTACATTGTTTATCCATTTGCCTAAATTTATTGCAAACAAAATATCTACCATTGAATTTATAAGCATTAGATTTCCTTACTGGTTTCCTTTGTTCTTATGAGTTCTGCACACCGATGTTCTGATCTGCAGTACTAGAGCTTTCACCTTATACAAATTCAAGTCCTGTAGAATCATCACTATGCCTTTGTCCTTTCAACAAGTCATCCAATTGTGCAACAATGATCCAAAACTTTTTTTTGTACTCACTTGCAGTAGCAAATCATCCCTCAAAGTTATTACTTGTCTTTCAAGTTCTTGTTCATTATTCCAGAATTGCACCAAACTAGTTTTCAGCATATCATTCTCATGAGCCAATCTGTCACATTCCTCAAATTTGTTCTTCATAGATGCAACAAGATTTTCTTCCTTCTTCTTTTTGTCTTCAGTATCTTTAGATATCCTCATAGTCAGGTCTTGCATTTCATTTTGCATGAGCATTTTTCTTGTCTCAATTTCTGACAGTGTTCCTTGAGAGCATTATCATAATCTTGTTTTTGCAAAAGTTCCTTCCTTCTATCTTGAACTAATGATAACCTTTCTTGTAGGACAAGAATGAATTAATTTACATAATTTAATTCATCTTGCAGTTTCATGTTCTTCATCCTTTCAACATAATAATCCTCAAGAGCCATCTCAAGTTTCTTTTCCATAGCCATGTTCAAAGATTCCGGTTTCGAGATCTTCCTCAAGTTGTTAAACTTCTTCCAAGGTACCAAGCTCTGATACCAATTGTTGGGATCCAAGAACACTAAGAGGGGGGGTGAACCAATGTTCTGCTAGTAAGATAAGATTTTGTCCTTTTATACCGTACACATATAAACCGGTAAACAAATAAACATATAACTTGAAGCAAAAAAACCATCCACATGAATGAACACCATAACACATAGAATTTATACGTGGAAAACCTCAAAGAGGAAAAACCACGGTGGGATTTGTGACCCACAATATTAGTTCATTGGCCATATGAAAGATATTACATATAATGGGCCCTGCAAATGCAGGAAGGCACACTTCTCATCACTAAAGAGTCTCACTGACTACAAGCTTCCTCTGAAGTAAAACAATGAAAATGAACTCACAAAATACATTTTCTATGCCAAATAGAGTTCCGGTTCTAGCTCTCCTTTGTACTAGTTTATAAACCCTGAACACTACTACCAGTATCACCTTCCCTCCAAGAATGTCTTACAAAAAATTTGCAGATCATTGCATGATACAATATTCACATACAAATGATCTTTGCATTCACAATCCATATCCAAAAGTTCTATCCTCACATAAAATCATGATATATCATAATGACCTAGCACAGTGACCTATATACCCATTACAAACAATATACCTTATGTTGGCTTACAATACATTACAAAAGATATTCAATGTCGGCCTTGACAATAAATTTTTCTTTTCTAAATAAATCTTCCTTGATGTTGGCTTCCTTAAAGTACTTGATGCTGGTTGCGGTGCCTATGTAACCCTGGATACTCCAATGCTAGTGTATTTCGGTAAATGCCTCCTAATGTCAATATATGACTTCCATCTAATATTGTTTCCACAAATGAAAACAAAATGAATCTGATGAGTGTCAGTTACCAACACAAAGCACAACACACACAATAACACAAAAAATATGTGGAAAACCCAAGGAAAAATCCATGGTGAGAACCACACCCACAATATGAATAATTTATTAAAATATTTTAGGCTCAAGTTCAATGATCACATTGCACCTAATAGGACTTGAAAAAATAAAGCACACAGCCTTAGGGAAAGATACAAAGAACTTGCAATACTAAGATGCACAATCTCAAGGCAAGATACAAAGAGCTACATAGGTTGCCAAAGGACTCACTATCTTTTGGCAAACATAAGAAATAATAAATTGTAATTAACAAGATGTCCTCTGTATGAATCTATCCTTGAACCATTGCATCAAGTGAACAATATCATGGCAATTATCATTGACTTCATTCACTATCTCAACACATTGTCACACTAAAGATATGATAATCAAATATCCTCACAAACTAAAATTTGCACTTTTATGCTTGTATATTGTATATTATTCACATCCAATTGACAATAATCCACACACATTCCATACCTCAATTCATACATCCACACATCTATTTATACAATGTTATACATTGAAATCCTCAACTAGGTTGGCTGCAAATAGAGTATACATGTTACATAAATTAGACCACTCAAACCAAAACTAACCAATGCAGTCCACTCCCAAAGATGAAGGGGTCCCAAATACATTGCAACACCTCTTCCTAAGTTGATTCCAATGAACCGCACATGCTAGAATGACCAACAAAGTTAACATCAATTGTAAGGTGTAGAACAACAATGAAACATGTTAATTGATCGACCCAAACACATCACCTAATGCAAGAGATTAAAAATGGATCTACACATGCCACTATGAGACCCATATTAACATCCTAACACAACCTCCAAAGAATATATAAACCAAAAGTAATGATCCAAGTGAGACACACCACCTAAGTCAATAAAAGACCAACATAGCTAACAACACTGAACACAGAACAACATAACTTCACTTGTCAATCAAACCAACACTAGAAAATTATTGAACACTACACAAACCATATAAATATGTCCACCAAGTTGCAACACTTAAATTAACATAGCAGAGCAATGCATAGTATTCTACAATTTAATCCTGATAGACAACCTTGTTATCAACAAACTCTCACAACCAACTACATCATCTAAGCAACTAAGAACCTAGAGTATGATAGTGGAACATCCACAAAATATAGATATTATATCCAAAACCACAAGCCATGAACATCAAGAAAATATTAAATACTCTTTCCTTCATATCTATACTATTTCCTACATATTGAAACTTCAACTACACTAGTCTTCTAGAAACACCTCATACTTACTCAACATCATCACCAAAGCACACAAAAGTATTTAAACACTCACTTTCAAACCATCTACTATTATCATTACATTATGTGTTGTCATTCATGTCAAATCCTTTGGTCCATATTAGGTCCGGATATGGTATGATGAGCATAAGTGTTTGATTAACATATGTTGTATGTTTGGAGGTTTCCTAGTTTTATCAGATGAGTTTGATGTCTCAAAATATGTTTCTCAGTATTATCTTTGGGTCCAGATTGGTCCAAATCTTGAGGTTTTGGCCCGGATATTGTAAAATGTGCAAATGAGTTTTGGTTCTAGCTTTGGTGATGTATGCACCATGCTGATATGTTCAATGAGGAATGTGTAATATGGTCTACTTCTCATTCCTTCCCACCATTGAAATGTTTAGTGGAGACCTATTTTAGATCCATGTCTTAGCCGCCATTAAAAATTATGTTTTTTGGAGACAATATATATAGGAATTTGATTTGATGAGTTGAGTAATGGATTTTGTATTGAAGACATGCGAGATTGAAGGAATCTAGTAGTTGTGTGAGTATAATTTGTTGTGGATTGTTACCGAAAGTAGTTCTGATAGTGCAGACTGTTTTTTTGTGGTGGATTCTCTTTATCTTTCTTTCTTTTTCAGTAATAGGCCTTTCAAGGTAGTGAACCCAACAACAGTGAGCACATCGACAATGAGCCTTTTAGGGTAGTGATCCCACCCGCAGTGAGCACCTTGGCAGTGTTGGAAGTGTTTAAAAAATGACTTTATTTATGCTTTGCTTATGTGTTGGAGCTTAGGGTTTAGGGCTTTTACAAGGGGGTTTTATGCCTTTCAAGGTTTTCCCTTTGTTTCCCCGGGAAATGTTATGTTTTGTAGTTGACTTGTATCTGTCAGTGACATAGTTTTAAGTCATGGTCGCAAGGCCCTTTTGTCATTCGTTCACCAGCCCCACATGTTAGGAGTCACCACTTGAGGCCATTACTTTAATTTTTATTATATGCCTAAGTGTTGAAATGTCCCCCTATTTTTTCCTTTTAAAAATTCCCTAGGAAGGCCCCCGTGCATGATCACTTTACCCTTGGCTAGTCTCCATGTGCTAGAATGATCCATTTAAGTTCCCACTTTAGTTTCATAGTTGTGTGGGATAAGCGTGCCAAAGGAAACATAGAGAAATGTTATCTCATAGGCTTTTTAGCAAGAGGTCTCGACCCTGCAGGATAAGTAATTCACCCCACGACATATTTGAAGCTATGATTAAGCCCCACAGGATAAGAAGGAGATAGAGGTAACATAGGGGATCCTTATCCCATAGTCATTTCATAATGGCAAAAGACTTGCATGGGATAAGGAATGTTCACAGGAGCGGTATAAGTTTTCACTATGTAGTGTGACCATGTTGGATAAGAAAAGATAAGAAGCGAAGAGGAAAGTATTATCCTACGATGGTTGTAGGACTCCCTCATGGGCCCATGAGACAAGAAATAGCTCAGAGTTATAAGGTAAAGTTATCTCGCAATGTTCATGGGTTGACATAGATATGGTGCAAGATAAGAGGTAATGAGCGATTCCAAAGAGCCTTATCCCACAAGGGATTTATTCTACTCAAAGATGGGCATGGGATAAGGGTTTCAAGCCAAGATTGATAGGATCTCTTATCCCATGTGTTCCTGCAGGGATAAGAGATGGATTGCAGGATAAGAGAGAAAAAGCTTACGCGGCTTACCCCGTGTGAAGAAAAATACAAGGAGGAGCTCCTTCAAGAAGGAGACAATAGGGAAATATGAGCAACATGAGATTAGAAGATACTTAGAGGACATGCAAAGAACCTTATCCTACAAGAAGAAATAAAGATGATAGTTGTGCAACGGGATAAGGAGAGATAGGTGTCGATAAAGAAAAGGTGGCAAAGCCTTATCCCGCGGAGGTAAAAAGGATTCTTCTGAGTGTTGCAGGATAAAAATAGAAAGGTAAATACACAGGAACCTTATCCCATGGGGATAGTCAATATAAAGAAAGATGATACGGGATAAGGAAGTAAAGAGAAATCCAAGGAAAGCTTATCCCACAAAGATGGTGAAAGTAATAAAATGAAAAAAGCATTTCAAACGACATAAATTTTGAAAAGTCTGAGCCGGCTAGGAGAGTTTAATAAATGCCATGTCATCATTTCAAGTTTGTCAAAGACAATCTTGACCATTCACTTCCTGATCAATGAATAAAATTCAAATTTGGCGCCAACGACTAGCTTTGTCTGGCATGGATGAATTAATGGCATCACCATAAAGGACAAATTCATCAATTTTATCCCATACCTTGCATCCATAGGAGAATTCAAAGTGTCCTTGAGTTAGAAGAAGAGCGAATTTCAACAAGCCAATGTTCCCTCCAGCCAATTCAGCTGATTGAAGGAAATCAGTGTTGGTTCCCCAAGAAAAATGGGGTTTACACTACAAGAAGGCAGAAACCAAGTTGATTCTTTGGATTACCTATGGAGAATCCAACTCCAACAATATAAATCTCCAAGAACTTGGACCAACATATGACAAGGATTCTACTAATCCTTCTACACTTTGGGCTCTGTAAAACCCAAGAGGGTAGTCCTTTAATGCATTTGTGACCTCTAGACCATTCTGGAAAATGATATTAAAACAAAGCATATAATCTCATTTAAAAGGGCTCAACAAAGAGGGAGAATGCTATAGAATGGCTAGTTCTTAGTAATCCTCAACCGTCTTTGGAGAATGAGATGTCTTTAGTAAACAGTAATCTATGTAAAAATGAAAAGATATTTTGGTATTCAATAAATTAACAGCAAGTTGTCAGTGAGTTTTGAGCATACAACTGACATAAAAGATAGTTACAAACTGTGATCAGTTCCTTATCCATTGGGCACTTGGATTTACAAGACATAAAATAAAAATATAACATAATTTTATCTACTAGCATGAGATCTAAGAAAATATTACCTTACAATATTTCTCATATGCATATCCCAACCCAAACTACTTATCTGAATCCCTGCATAAGCCCTACCACTCTGCAATTCCACTCAAGAATTTAATTGACCCCTTAGATCAAAGAATGAACAAAAAATACATACACCACAATAGTGCAATGAATGAGAAAACCCTCGATTCCACTCACTCAAAATATGATAGAATTACATACTAGAGAAATGGGTTTGAAACATGTTTTTATTTACTTAATTTGCTGCTATTTGTTACAAAACATTTTACATATAACTCCTTCAAGAACCTGCAAGAAAATAGACACAAGACTATTATCTATTGCTCTATAAATGACTTTTACATCTTGCTCATTTTACCTAAACTCACTATACATGACCAAGGATTTGGAACCAAATTTTGGACTAAATTTATCGGCCTCTGTCTCATGGCCTTGAATTCCCTTTTATAGAACCAAGGGTGCAAACAAGCTTCAGGCTAGAAAAGACACCTGTCACAAGCCCATAAGACTGCTTGTGATTCTGTTACAAAATATTCTTTATGATTTCCCAAAAATTGTCCACACTAGCATTGATGATGAGGTAGAACCAAAATTCCCAACTGCATTTTGGTAGAAAATAAACTCCTCGAGTCGTGCCTCTATCACCCTTGATGCCTTGAGATGGATTGTGAGATGTGTCATTCTATCCTACAGAGCAAGGGAAATTATATCGCGAGAAGAAGTAAAGTTGCCCCTAAACTAGAGGAGGAGCTTCAACCTTCATACCTAGGATCAAAGAGAATGGAAAGAGGAGCTCACAGAGGAACATAATAAGAAGGGAGGGCATCGCAACTTCCATGTCATTGCAAAGATGACTAGTTGTTGCCTCCACCCCAACCTTGTTTTGCTCTTGTCCCTTTGTCAGATCCTTCCTAAAATCCCCTACTAACCAGTGGCAGAGGAGAAGCATAGGATGTGTCATGTAGGGATTTTTCAAATGAAAAATGAATTTAAAGCCTCCACTGACTATCCTCCACATTTTAAAGTCTCCAACCACTGACTATAAGCATACTCAATCAAAAAGGATCTCCATCTGATATCATAGAGCTCAGTGTAACTCCTTGCACGATACTGCTCAAAAATCATCCTTGTCATTTTGAAACCTTTTTAGAAGATAACGAGGTTTTTGTTCTTTCTACCAACTGAAAACACCACCTAACTGTATTTATAATAAAAAATACTTCGCTTGGCAGTGCTCATGCATGTGAAAAATCATTATTTCAGTGCTTTCTACTCATCCTTCCAACTATAGACTTAGGTAATCATGCCTAAGCAACTTTAATCATTTTTTTTTAAATACGTTCTAAATTTACATCGTAGATCTTATCCAGCCTGATGCATCATACGATCACCATCGATCAATATGATATTGACCTTCCAATGTGGCAAGTGGTTCTGTCAAAATCCTGACTAAGCATCACCAAATCACCGGCCCCACTGTCGGTCTTTCTCGGTCTACTTGGGACACATGGCATCATCTAGTGATGCTGCGATCCTTAACTTCACTACATCTTCCTTTGCAGGCATGTGAGGGCCATAAGATCTATTCACTTTTTACGTGTAGGCCACAATGATAGCTTAACATTGGTCGCTAACCTTCGAGCATCTTTCTTCTTGGGTTAAAACATCATCAAATTTATGGAACTTTTAGTAGACTAATAATTAATCATAGAGATATTGTCCAAAACATTAAGGCTAGAATTAGGAAATTTTACCAACTTCCACTAGAATATCAAAGGGGCCCGACCATAGGAAAAAGAATGCAAACTTAGGAAATATTAAGAGGCCAACATTAGGGATAACACCTAGGAAAGGAAACATGGTCCCATCAATGATGAAAATGACCCTCACTTTTAAGTGACAAAGGTAATGAAGAAACATGATGAGTTTTGGGTTTTTTAATAAAAGACCTACCTAAATATACATAAGCCTCAAACCCTAAACCCTGAGGGCAAGAATCAGAGAGCTTCAGTAATTCAAAATGGCTAAAACTTTGACAGGGAGACTAAAAATTTTGCATAGCCATTTTTAGTACTATCAATGGCTCTGGTTGGGGATGATCGTCACTCAAGGATGCTATGAGGATCCAAAATATTTGGTGGAGTAGACCAAAAGGAAAGTTTCTTGGACAAGGCAACTTAGACAAAAAAGGAAACCTACTCTAATATGCACAAAGGCTAATCTACTGCTCATGGAGAAGAAATACTTCAAAAGAAGAAAATTTTTGAGAACTTTCCATGAATAAGCAATTCAAGGATTTCATCTGTCATTCCTTGGAGAAAGTAGAAAATAAAATTTTCTCCCCACTTGTTTTGAATCGGATGTGAGTCTAACCAGATGGCATCAAACTTACCATGCTTTCCTTTGTCTTCCAATCTAGCCTTCCACATCAAGACCAAAACCTTTGCTTGAAAACTCCTTACAGTTGCTTCTTATAAAAGTTAATGACCTGCATTTGAGATTTAGTATTTTTGTATTAGCTTCTCTTGTAGCTCCATTCCATTTCATCAAATCTTCAACCCTCAATTGTATCTCACTTTCCATACTATCAGCACAAATTTGGACAAACTTGTACATCTCCATTAGGTGGTAGAGTCAACCTCCTTTTCTTTCCATTAGGTGGTAGAGTCAACCTCCTTTTCTTTACACCCTACATTGTAGTTTGGCAAGTCAGACTATAACTGATGGCCCAAGGCCATCAAAAATGAAACACCAGTATTTACCCTTATCAAAAGTATGATTCTCATCTATATATGTGACCAATAACTTGAAAATATTACTATATACATACTGACCACATACATAAACATTTGTAAACTGTAAGCTAACCCTGTTCCTGAGATCATTCATGCCTCCTTTGATCAAATACTCACTCAACTGGCATGAAACTAAACATTTTGCCTTGGTTTCTTGCACCTCATTACCAACAATGACAAATCTAATTCCTTGATTAGTTTGAAGAATTCTTCCCATCATAAAATCTATGCTCACAATAGTCTGAAATGTTTTCATCATTACCATCACAACCAGTGATAGGGGAAAATTCACCTTTATTAATCAGCTTCAAGTCAGAAATCAAATCTTGGTCAATATTTAAGATGTATGGATTCTCAATTGTCTCTTCACACAAAGGATTAGAAACCAGATGAAAACCCTCCTTAAAAATACTATGTCAAAGCACTAGCTGATCCAGATTTGCATCTTCATCAAATAGTGCATTAAAAGTTTCATTGAAACCACTGCCCATCTCAAGTTCACATTCATTCTCTTTAGGTAAGAATGAATCACAATCTGAGCTAGAACAACTCTCATTATTATAGTCCTTACAACATAAATACTCAATGTTATGATCCTCATAGGCTTCAACAAGATCATCATGACTATTCTGACCCTTGTGAGCTTTATCTTCTCCAATCACACTTGCTAAAACAATTTGATCCATTGCATGAAGAGTTATTTGTAATGTGACGACTAGTGTATCATTACTTGTAATATTTGTTTCAAGCATACATACCCAAACTAACTCTTCACACCCATTACTTTGGGTAAGTTCATGTGGAATAAACACAGGCTTAAGTATACCATCTTCATTGGAACATACCATGAAGTTCTCTAGCTCAATAGAATCATCAACCAAAAATGGGATGGAATCATTCAGGCTTTCATCATCATACATAACTGATTCCTGGGAGAATGAACTCATGTCATCAAAATTCTTGAAGCAGTCACCGATTAGGAGGGACCTCAAAGAGATCGGTCCAAACTAGTCAGCAAGAGTAAATACAATGGAAACACAAAGACATGATGGAGGCAATGCATAACAGATTGAATTATAACATGAAAACTTATTACAACCAACCTATAACAACTGGGTTACAAAAAATGGCTCACAGGCTTGCTAAAACATACTCAAAATACAAAACAAGTAACAACTGGGACCTCAAATCTTAAGATCTATCCTCTATGCTCAGTCTAACTTCTTGATTACATTCTAATGCTCTATTACAATGATTTATATGATCCAAGGGGATCCGGTCGGCCCTAAGAGGGATCAAAATCCGAAGAACAAGACCTAATGTGCAAAACCAACAAGGTCGGCCTCCGCTAAAGAAATTCCTCCAGAAAATCCAAAGGATGAAGAGTAGATCATGAGAAAAGGTAAGCCACATGCCAAGGAACATTGGAATCAACACTCAGGGCTCTGCAAGATATGGAAGGGATATGGTAGATCTCCAATGCAAATAGGTCCAGGCAACCAATAACAGAAAATTGTCAATCGGTAATAGGAAAGTGTCTCAGAAATCGATAGGATAACTTGTTGGAAAATGATCCAAATGCTCCATGGTTTGGAAATAAGGAAGATGATCAGGTCTTCAAGCCAAAATCCAACTCCATAGGATCCGGTGAGCCAAATTCGGGACACATAGAAAGAAATGCTCAAACTACAAACATAAAGCAAAATAGAAAGGAAATATTTTTGGTTGATGCAAGATTGCTATGAACAGGGATGCTCCTGCATCAGACATCCAGGGTTGTTAAAAAAAAGTGAGTCTCTCACTTTGCTGGGGTCAGAGGAAAACCAAGGCGGTCTACCTCTACCTAAGAAATACAAGATGAATCTTCAACTAGTCTATCCTTCTACTTCACAAGATACTCCTTATATTGATTGCTCTGAGTACTATGCCCAATCCTACTATTCAAAATGTCTTCAATCTAATCTGGTTCCTTCCAGGGCAACTATTTCTCCAAGTTTGTAATACCGTCCTCACTGAATTTTGGTCCATGATACTCATGAAGATCTGCAATGTTAAACACAGGTGAAATACTCAGACTATCTGGTAACTCCATTTCATATGCATTCCTAGAACTTAACTTTCTCAAAATCCTGCAAGGTCCAAACTTTCTCATCTGCAATTTATTATAAGTTCCAACTGGGAATCTTTCTTTTCTTAGATATGCCATCACTTCATTTCCAACTTTAAACTCCTTGTCTCCTCTTCTCATCTACCTTCTCCTTATACTTGCTATTCATGTCCTCCAAATGTTGCTTAACTTAAATATGTAAGTCCATGTGATCTACAAATTTTTCTACTTCTAAACTTCTCTGGTCTTCACTACTAATATCTCTTAATTTTGATATACCTCTAAGATGTACTGCAATTTAACAATCTCAAAAGGTGTTCTTTTGGTACTCCTGTTTATTCAATTATTGTAGGCAAACTCTTCTTGTGCAAGAATCAAATCCCAACTTCTGGTTTTATCTCCAACTAAACATCTCAACAAATTTCCCAAGCTCTAGTTAACTACTTATGTTTGTCCACCAGTCTATGGATGAAAAGTAGAATTGAACTTCAAATTTGTCTTCATCTTCTTCCAAAGTGTTCTCCAAAAATAGCCAACAAACTTAGTGTCTCTATCTGAAACTATGCTCTTAGGTAATCCATGCAATCTCACTACTTCCTTCAAAAATAAATCTACTACATGTAATGCATCTGATGTCTTCTTACAAGGTATGAAATGAGCCATATTTGAGAATCTATCCACTACCATTAATATAGAATAATTCCCTCTCAATGTTTTAGGAAATCCAAGTATGAAATCCATGCTTATATCCTCCCAAGGTCTTATTGGTATTGTCAAAGGTTTATACAAGCCCACATTCTCACTACTACCCTTTGCAACTTGGCAAACTCTACAACTTTGCATATATTTCCTAACATCTTTATTAATCTAGGGCCAAAATTAATGCTCACTCACCAATGTTATTGTTTTGTCAATACCAAAATGTCTAGATAATCCTCCACTATGTTTCTCCTTTATCAGATTCTCCCTCATAGAACTCTTAGGTATGCATAATTGAACTCCTTTGAATAACATCTCAACCTGAATGAAGTAATCCAACCACTTGCTTCTATCTACTATAATTGGTTCTCTACATTCTCTCCAAGGTTCTACAAAATCTAGGTCATCATCATACAAGGTCTTCAATTCTTCAAATCCTAATATTGTCACTCTCATCTTTGTCAGAAAATTCCTTCTCCTACTCAATGCATCAATAACTTTGTTATATTTCCCACTTCTATTCTTCAACACAAAGGTGTAACTCTACAAAAATTCTACCCATCTCATATGTTTCTGATTCAACTTACTCTGACTATTCAAATACTGCAAATCTTGATGATCTGTATATAACAGAAACTCTTTAGACAATAGGTAATATCTCACTTCTTCAAGGCTTCAACTATGGCATAAAACTCCTAATCATACACTGAATATATCCTCCATATATAATTCAATTTCTCATTGAAATAACCTACTACTCTCCCTTCCTGACTCAAGACTACTCCTATTGTTGTTTCGCTTGCATCACAATGCACTTGAAATAATTTATTGAAATATGGTAAAGCTAACATAGGCTACTCAGTCACTTTATGCTTCAACAGTTCAAAAATTTTGTTTGCTCCAATGGTCCACTTGAATTCCTTCTGATCTCCCCTCGTGGTATCAGTCATAGGGTTACAAACTAAACTGAAATTTCTAATGAACTTCTGATAGAAACTAGCCAATCAATGAAATGATCTTACCTATCCAATGCTTTTCGGTGTAAGCTACTCAACAATTGCTTGTACTTTCTCAGGGTCCATCTTCAAACCATCCTCAGATATAAAAAATCCCAAATAGAATAACCCATCTTTCATGAAAGTACACTTCTTAAGATTTATCAACAACTTTTCTTCTCTCAATCTCTGCAAAACTTGTCTCAAATGCAACAAATGCTCCTCTTTTGTCTAAAAAATTAGAATGTCATCCAAATATACAATAACAAGCTTACCTTATAATTTCTTCAATACCTCACTCATCAACCTGATGAAAGTACTTGGTGCATTAGTCAACCCAAAAGGCATCACCAACCATTCATACAGTCCTTCATTTGTCTTGAATTCTATCTTCCACTCATCTCCTTCTCTGATCCCGATTTGATGATATCCTCTCTTCAAATATATCTTTGTAAATTATTTGGCTCCACTCAAATAGTCCATTATGTCATCCATCCTAGGTAAAGGAAACCAACATTTCACTATGATCTTGTTTGATGCTTTGTAATTGGTACACATTATCCACTCTCCATTCTTCTTAGGTGCTAATACTGTTGGTACTGCATAAGGGCTTAGACTTTATCTGATCAAACCTTTCTTCAACAGCTCCTGCACTTGTCTATTTAGTTCTTCATTCTCTATCGGTGTCATCCAGTGTGCAACTTTGTTATGCAAACTAGCTCTGGGAACTAGGTCCATGCAATGACTGATACTTCTCACAGGTGGCAATCCATCAGGCACATTATCTGAAATGATGTCTTCATATTCTATCAGTAAATCGGGTATCTCTTTTGGTTGTTCCTCTTCATGCTCTAGATTCTCAGTCTTCCTAGCAATTAAGGAAAAACACACATTCTCATGTCTCAATCCATCCTAGAATTTCCTTCCATCCACCAAATAGATTCTAGCTTTCATATAGACTTCACTCTTCAAAGGTTCCTAGGGCAACAAGGTTTCCTTCATCCCATTGACCACAATAGTGTATTTATTCTTCCTCCCATCATGTATTGGTTGTCTATCAAACTACCAAGGTCTACCAAGCAAAAGATGACAAATATCCATAGGCATAATATCTCACAAGACTTCATCATGATAATTCCCAATATTCAATTTCACCAAACATTTCTCACTGACTAACAACTTATGTTCATCTTGAATCCATGTTATCTAATAAGGCTTAGGGTGTTTCAATCTTTCCAAATTCAACTTATTCACCATCTCTTCTGAAACAAGATTATCTAAACTACCACTATCAATAACAACTTTACAACACTTACTAGATACCTTACATCTAGTCCTAAACCAATTCTTCCTCTGCAAGGGCTCTTCATCTCTCCCGATATGACACAAAGCTCTCCTCATCATCAACAGTTCTCCATCTTCTAGTTTATTATTTGATTTGATGGGGTTTTTTTACACTAGTGCTGCTCTTCCATTATTCTCTATCTTCTTACACTCGAAAGCACGATGTCCTTCTCCTCCACACTTAAAGAAAGTTCCTCTAAATGTTCTCTTGTCTTGTCTTCCAAAATTCTCATTTCGGTAGTCATTCGGTTCTCTCCTCTAGTAGAAATTTCTATCATCTTTCTAGTATGAATTCCCTTCTTTGTTCACTTCTTTGTCCTTGTTCTAATCTGTATAGGTTCCTCTACCTCTGGTATATCCTCGTCCTCCTTGAAATCTTCCTTCAGAAAACCTTCCACCTCTGCCTCTCTGCCTATGCTCATATCTTTTGTTTAGCTTCTCTTCTACCTTCAAGGCATACTGGTAAGGCTCTTCAACACTTTGTAATTTAATTAAACTGAGTTCATCTTTTATAGACACCCACAATTCATTCAAATATTTTGCAACTTGTTCAACTTTATCATCAACATGTCTGGATCTAATATTCAACTTGTAAAATGCTTTGGTGTATTCCTTCACACTAGATTCCTTCTGTCTCAAATTCTGAAACTTCCATAATAGATTCACTTTATAATTAGCTGGCATATAAAATTTAATTTCAACTTAGCAATCTTCTGATCCCATGTCTTGATCCTCTCTTTACCTCTTCTTTGTCTATCAACCTGCAAATGCTCCCACAAAAGAGATGCATCACCTTTCAACTGGGTACAGGCATATTTCACCTTCCTTTCTTCTGCAGTGTTCAAAATCAAAATATTTATCCATCTCGAAGATCCAATCCATCAATTCATTTGAATCCAACTTTCCATCACATTCTAGTGGGATAAAATGAGGTATAGTATTCGCCCTAGTCAAAACCCTCAAAAACCTTTCCTCATTCGGATCAACTGCTAGTGGGTTTACTTGTTCCATCAGGGCTGCCTCTCCTTCATCTTCCCTTACATCTTCAATGTGTCAACCTCTTCTCTGGGTTGTCTCCATGGCTTCCAACCAGGTTTCTATTCCTCACAACTGGGTCTGCATTCCCATGCGCTCCAACATTCCTAGTTCCTCTTCATGCCATCTTTATGCCAGTCCTCTGCAACTGTCGGTTGGATCCATAGTCTACCACCCTACAACAAAATTCTCAGGACAACACAATCTCCAAAATGAAAACTCGCTCTGATACCACTTGAAGCAGTCATCGGTTAGGAGGGACCTCAAAGAGATCAGTCCAAACTGGTCAGCAAGAGTAAACACAATAGAAATACAAAGACATGATGGAGGCAATGCATAACAGATTGAATTATAACATGAAAACTAATTACAACCAACTGGTAACAACCGGGTTAAAGAAAACAGCTCACAGGCTTGCTAAAACATGCTTAAAATATAGAACATGTCACAACCGAGACCTCATATTGTTCACAAAAAGTGATAACCCATGTACACCTGCAATTGATCTATGAATTAGCCAATTCAATCTATGAAGAACCTTAGGGCTTGGACAACATGACAAGGATCTGAATCCTTCTACTCTTTAGGCTCTGCAAAACCTAGGTGGGTATACCTTTGATGCTTAGAATTAAACCTATTACACACCTATGACAACATCAACATAAACAAATAGATCTCATCAGTTACTATAGATGGGCTAGATCTACACATAAAACTCAGCTATGCTTGAGCATGAGATAGATGAAACATTCCAAAACATAACATAAAATAAAGGTATTCTGATTGGATTTTAAATTGTTTGAGAATCCCCTTAATTGCAGAATCAGTGCCTTATCCAAGGGCAACGGAGTCACACATCAATCTATAGATGAAAACTTATACTACAGATCCTTCTTCATTCTTAAGTATTCCTGCATTTAATGCCTTGCATAAATGCATTACTTAGCTCATTTACAGAAAATATCAAATCCAGAAACTGTATTCCATTATTCATGATTTATTACAGAATTTAAATTCTTCCTTGAAGAATCCCTGCAAACAATCACAACTACCTCCTTGAGATAACAAATTTCAGCCTCCTTGAGGATCTGATTTGAATATAATGAAAATACAAATCCAGAGACAAATTCTATGTGAATTTGTGCATGCCTTACATACACAAGAACCTGCAACTAAGAAATCCTATAGCAAAGAATTGAACTCCATTACTAAAAGGAAAGCCCTGCCCTGTACAATCTTCAAGAATACTCAAAATTGGAAACCATGAAAAAATGGAGCCATTCTCCAAATTTCTAGAACCCTTACAATCAAGAAGAATTGGGAATAAGAAGGAGAGGGAAGAAAATCAAATCTGCAACTGAAATTGCCAAGTGTCTCCTCTCTAATTGACTTTCACTCCCATGGAAACTGCTCTCAAAAAATATGATCTTTGTTGAAAAAAACTCCATAATTAGATTCCTCATTCCAAGAGCTTTTCGGAAACATATAATACTTCATATTTTGGCCAAAAATTGAGCCCTGAGCGAATTACTTCCTCATGTGTGCACAATCATTTAAATTTTTGAATTTTTTCTATAGTTTCAACTATATCATTTAATTTTAATTTTTCACTCTTTTTTGGCCTGACGCCCTACCATGTGGCGACCTCTGATTGGTCGATGGGATCCACCGGGCACCACCTGGCATGACACCTCATCTTTTGCCACTTGTGTGCTTGCTTGTCGATCACATCATCGTCACCTGGACGCACGTGCCTGCCACCTCACCGGGACCTGCCTGTTGGACGGCCAACTGGACCTACCATGTCATCTCCACCTGGCTTTCGCCATTTTGCAAACGGTATGTTTCGTGCATCTTCAAGCTCTGAAATCACGCAAGCGGTTGGATCTCCATGGACATGCTCGACCTTTACCTCGGTTTTTGTTCATTTTCGGCTTGGGCTTTTCTGCGAAGTCACACCGATTGTCGATCCTCTCCAAACCTGCTCGCTGGTTAAGTCAGCCTTTCTCTGCAAAAATTTTCCTAGCTACCTCGAGATCTGTGCCTACATGGGGTCCACTTGGTCACCATTCAGTTCTCCAACTTGATCACATTGGGATCTGTGCCCATGCGTGTGGGGTCCACCTGGGTGCCCATCGGGCACCATCCGTCAAAAGCCTTGATGGCTTTGACATATTAGATGTGTGGAGATTTGTATTTAAATATCAAAAAATACTCCCGCCCAGCCAATGTGGGATAATTATTTTATGCCTGAGACTGTGTTTTGAAAGGTTTTCTGAGTTTTTTACCACCGCCCAGAGAGGAGCTCTTGGCTTAAAACCATACCAGATGCATTTTCTTGGAGGACTCACGAATTTCCTTTCCTTTCCTCGCACGTGAAGGGAGGATGCTGCTGTTTGCATTTTGCTTAAGGTTTTCAATGGCCTTTTCAACAGTTACAGCAGAGAGGGAGTGTTGGCTTGCTGTGGAATTTGGTTATACACCTACCAAATCTGCACTTGATTTTAACCTTCCCCATTATCCACACAAGGGCTTCACATTAAACACCCCACGAACTGCATTATGCTTGAAAATTAAAATGGCACTCAGCCATGTCACATTGCCTTCACCGGTTTCCATGTGGGTGGAGGGTTTGGCTGGGAGCCTACCAATTACAATTTGTTGATTTGTTGTCTCTTGCAAATCTTGCTCCCTATTCACTCTATGATCAATAGTCAGGTAATGGCTTTATGGTTTTTGGAAAATGGCTGCTTTATAACTTATCGTGACCATTATGTCCTTATCTTTCATCATGCCATGGTGGTTTCCACCTTCTACTTGCATTTATATTTGACTTTTAAAATGCCCCTTTCAAAACCCATACAAGAGAGGAGCTGCAAACCTGCTAATTGTATTAGCTAAAAGTTTACCAATCATTTGACCTGCCACTTAGCATTTGCTTGAAAGATTTAATTGTCTTTTCAACATAGAGAAGAATGCCTAGTTTGATGGGGAGGAGGAAATGCATATGCCAATATGCATTCTGAAATTTTAATGCCTCTCAACATCCACACACAGCAGGGAGGGAATTTTAACTTTACACCAGCCAATGTGCATTTACCTTGGAGTTTTTACGCCTGGCAATGTTTCATATGGAGAGGCTGCTGGAGAAGTCATGGAATTTACTGTAAGCTACCAAGGCTTTTGCCAAAAACTAGAATGGCCACACCTTCTAATTTCCCTTTGTGGATTCAACCTGTTTGATCATTCCATAATTAAACATATTGTGTTTTATTGTCTACACTATTCCAGCTTACTTTCATTGTTGTTCCTGTGAGTTCATACTGGAGAAATGTGAATGGAGGGGCATGGCCGGATTAGTTAATTATACATTTATTCAAAACTTTATTGTGACATGTCTCGTGATTACAATCCTCATTTAAATATTCTAAAATTCTCCTAGTAAACAAAGTTGCCAATAAAATAATACGACACAGGCATGAGCCAGGTCGGGCCCCAAAGTGGGTCCGACTAAAAAAAAAATTGTTTTCATGCAACTGACCTCTAGAATTTCTCAGGAACATTAAACTTACCTCTAGAATCAATCGGCACCATTTTTGAATCATAAAATTGAATTTTACAACTTCCAGGCACTTACGCGGCATTTAATCGCAAAGACGTATTTTTCAAGCCGGTCAAAACACCTTCCTGAACCTCGCCATCTGACAGGCGTGTACTCTGATATACAAGAATGAACTTTACCAAGCGGTTTTTCAAGATGAGTCTTGAGTGAAGAGATATTAATTTCTGAAAATGCCCAATTGGCTTTGTTGACACTGCGGACTTGATGAAGTCAATGTTCTGGCAACACATGATGCCTTTCTCAAAAATATCAAACGACCTCCGTAGGCCCTCAAATTTGAAACATAGGTACCTTGAAGTACATATTAAAACTTTGGATTCTCATTTTGACCAAAATTTTGACTGGGTGCAAATGGCGCACTCATGAAAACGGCTACTTTAATTGATATAGCACTGAAAGTACGGATAACTGAAAATGATGGCTAAATGAATCCTTTTGAAAACCGATCAAACGGATTGGCAGAGGCTTGAAAATTGAAAGGTAGCTCACCATTTATACCAACATTATCTTGGAACAAACATTATATCATAACACTTACTGAGGCAACTTTTACACTTAGCGAAACAAGGCTTCGACTAGCAGTTGAAACAGGGACTAGTCAAACCATACAAATTGCAAACATATTGAGCTTTGAAAACTTAGCAAATGGATTCGTTAAGACTTGAAAATTTGTAGGTTGACTCACATTTATGCATATAATTGATTCCATTTTGAATTTCATCATGACAATTAGCAGGGCAAAAGATATAAACACCCAAAGTAGGCTACTTAGTAAAATCTGCATTTGTACCTAAAATGCACTTTCAGCTCGCCCCTCGAAATGGGTATCTCATAAAATGATCCAAACTGAATTCTAAAAGTTGCACGTCACTGAATAGGCCAAATGAAAGGTGTAGGACACATTTTGCGAGCCTTACCCCCTGAAAATCAACTGGCTCCATTTTGCCCTCTCTCTAACTAGGCCATTCAAACTGACTCATTTGGAAATGCAAAGCAAAAATTTGAATTGGGCCTTAAAACTTGACTCAATTTTAATGAGTCCCAACACCTCAAATCTTAAGATCTATCTTCTATGCTCAGTCTAACTTCTTGATTACATTCTAATGCTCTATTACAATTATTTATATGATCCAAGGGGATCCGGTCGGCCCAAAAAGGGATCAAAACCCAAAGAACAAGACCTAACATGCAAAACCAACAAGGTTGGCCTCCACCAAATAAATTCCTCTAGAAAATCAAAAGGATGAAGAGTAGATTATGGGAAAAGGTCGGCCACATGCCAAGGAACATAGAAATCAATGCTTAGGTCTCCGCAAGCTACGAGAGGGATCTGGTAGATCACCAATGCAAATAGGTCCAGGCAACTGGTAACAAAAAACTGTCTCAGAAACCGGTAGCGATAACTTGCTAGAAAAAAATCCAAATGCTCCATAGTTTGGAAATAAGGAAGATGATCAGGTCTTCAAGCCAAAATCCAACTCCATAGGATCTGGTAAGCCAAATCTAGGACACACAGAAAGAAATGTTGAAACTGCAAACATCAAGGATATATTTTTGGTTGATGCAAGATTTCTATAAACCGAGGATGCTCCTGCATCAATTGTGCACACCACTATCAAATGTATAACTTTTCAATTCTCTTTTATGGAGGCTACTAGATTCAACTGAACCATAAGAAAGCAAATGGACCTTTTGTATGACATCCTCACTGCAAAAACTAATAATTTTATCACATGGTATTGGAACTGAAATTACCTCCATCTCTGTACCAATTGTGTTATATAATTTTTAACTAACCTTTTCTTTACTAATATGAGGAATAATCACTGTGTGGGACAAGTTCTCTTCACTTATATTATTGTTTGAATCATAGGTCATAGCATGGTTATTGTGATTGGCAGGGATGTTAATTCTTTGACATCGATCTTCACCTCTTGGGTCACACCTTTCTTTAACATCTGGTGTCTTAGGGTAGCAAGCTCTTACAACTAGATAACCCTTAGGGATTCCATATTTCAATTTGTTATCAATGTCCATTGTTGTCCTATAAGCCTTATGCAAAGTTAAGGATCCTTATCTCTCAGTAAATAGCTCATTTTCTCATCAAATGCAGCTAGGTAAACAACCAAACATACTACATCATTGGGCCTATAACTACTAGGAATCTCATCCAATGTTCTTGCAAATCTGAGATTGAAAACATGGACCGGTTCATCTTCTTTCCTTCTAATACCAATGAATCCTTTTATAGCTGAACTTGGATTAACTCTTTCACCAAATTGTTCCATAAAAGATGCACTTAGTTCATCCCATGAAGATATAGAGCATGCTGGTAAATATGAAAACCAATCTCTAGTATATTCCTTCAGAGATTGAACAAAAAGCTTCATGAAAACATCTTCCTGAATTATCTCAAAATCTCCCATCAAATCAAAAAACTCTCGTAGGTGCTGACGTACTGATTTTGAGCTTTTCCCATTGCACTTTGGTAGATTTTCCCTAACCTTAGTAGGAACATGGTTTGGGAAACCTTGAATACCACTAAAACTTAATATTTTATATCTTTCAATAGAAAACATTTTGCTGTGACTTGACAAGGGTGCATATATTGCATTTTACATTTAATATTTCTCAGGGATGTATAGGCAAATAATACATCTTCTTTACTCATTTCCCTATGTTTTTTCTTTATCACAATCTTAAATTATTACAATGCATAACTCAAACATACTTCGTACAACTCAATAAAAAAATCTGAAAATTATATCTCAAAAGTAAAATAATCACTATTATTCCCTTTCTTAGTGCCTAACTCACTTAATACGGAAACTTTTCCTACAAATGACTTTCATGGAAATATTTTTGACTTATGAAAACCAAAATACCTGGAGGTATTATAGTGGCTTGAAATCTGTTTGGATCATTGATAGATCTGAAACTACCTTCACATCGTCATTAAGCTCTTTTGGTAGAGTAGCCACCTCTTTATAGAGGACAAATATTTAAACAGCTAGAATCTCTTCTCAAGTCAAATATGTTCAAAATCTAGCACAACAACACCTCCTCTTTCATCACATGAATTCTTTCCTCAACTTGTTATGGTACTTCATCATAAGAGCTCCAATCTGCTTCATCTCTACTACAAGTTTTGTGATTCTTCTTTAGTTCTTCTACAAGTAATGCACACCAGTGTATAGATCTTAGAGTCACCTCTCACAATTGGTAAGGTGTTAGGGAATAGTTATGAAAAATGGACAAATCTAGATAGTAACCTACATTGAAAGATGAATTAAAATAGATTTTGTTGGTATTTTGGAAATGTTGGTATGGTTTTGTCATTGATGTCAGCACCTATTAACTCTTAACAACTCTAGCACTTTGGAGAATTGACAATGTTCACTGGCAAGCAAGTGACTTATGCACAGTCACTGGTATCTTGTACACCAACATGATATATTATTCATCGGCACTTGGAATGATATGGAAAACACTTGGTTAAGTTGAAGACATCATTTGGAAACTTTGTCTTGGAGATTTGTTCGTTGGTATATTCGTGTTTGCATATTTGTTGTTACTAGCAAATAGGTCCAGAATAAGCACCGACAGGCTTATCTATTCCAGATCAACATGACATGCTTTGGAGATGATTTATCAATGTTGTAAATGCATTAAGCCGACATGTTGAATCAGATATTGCATCGGTTAAATTGATTTACTTGTAATATCTTTTAGAGCCGACCTACTAAAATTGGTCTTAGGCTATGGTATATATGTAAGATCTTATTTGTAAGATCGATATGCGATTGGGAAAAGGAATTGTAAGAAGGTATATACGAGAATAAGTAGAGCTATACACACAGACATCATTCGAAGGTGAAGCAAGGTTTTTGTGAAGGCATATGAGAACTGAACCGATACCTAATCCAGCATATGAAGATGCTATTTTGAGCAGTACATCATTATTGGATTTAACCATCCAATTGTAGTCAGTGTGACTCCTATTTGTGTTTGAGCAGTGAGCTCTAGGCACTTGGCCTTTCTACATGTGCAGACCCCATTTGTATACACATACTATCTGTAGTAGTATCATCTAATTGTGGGTAAGGTTTCCCACAATGGTTTTTCCCCTTACAGGGTTTCCACGTACAAATATTGGTGTTATGTGTTGTGGATGTTATTGTCTTTCTGTTTCATGCATTATTCTTTATTGGTACTGCAATTAACTGATAAACTATCTACCAGCATAAAGTTTGGTTTACCAGTATTAAGCATTAAGTTTGGAAAAGTTGTTTTTTGGTTTGAATTTATTAGACAACTGATTCACCCCCCCCCCTCAGTTGTCTCAGGGACCTAACAGTTGGTACTAGAGCTTAGCCCTCTTTTTATAGAAGTTTAACAGCTTGAGGAGATCCAATGTCTACTAACTATTTCAGGAAGGACAGTCCTAAACTTGATGGAACCAACTATAGCATATGGAAGATCAGGATGGAGACACATCTAAATTGCATTGGAAAGGACATCTGGGATGTTACAAAGAATGGCTATATTGCTCCTACTCAAAGTCAACCTAGTCCACCTACCTTAGGAAAAGATGAGGAAAATGATTGCGAAGCAAGGGAAGCACTTTTGAGCGCATTATCAAATCAGCAAATCATGGGATTATCAGATAGATCTACTGCTAAAGCTATTTGGGACCATTTGGAAACATTGAATGAAGGAGATTCCACAGTCAAAATTTTAAAACTTGAAAGCTTTCGAGTTAGGTATGGAAATCTAAAAATGGAAGAAGATGAAAGGATTTCTACTTTTATGGAAAGAGTTAATGAAATTGTTTTGGGTATTAAATATTGTGGAGGAACCTTAAGTGAAGATGAAATTGTTTCAAAAGTTTTAAGAGGATTACCACTGACATATAAAATGAAATTTACTTCTATAAATGAGTTAAGAACAATGCCTAATACATCAGTAACTAGGGACACATTGATTGGAAAACTTTCAGCTTTTGAAATTGAGGAATTTGGTCCTGTTGCTACTATAAAGACAAATTTAGCTTTTAAGGCATCAACATAATCTGCACCATCATTTGACAAGTTTGATTGGAAAGCCCTTTATGCAAGAGAACTTGAAGAAAGCAGGAGAGAAAATGAAGAACTTGAAGAACTTGAAGCACTATTTGCAAGGAAAATGCCTAAAGGTCTAGTTGGAAGTAAGTATGAAGGTAAAGCACCCTTTAAATGTTTTAACTATAATAAGATTGGGCATATGGCTTCAAGATGCCCTGATAGACATGCTAGAGTATGAGAAGAAGCTAGAAGAACATACAAGCCTAACCCTGAATATCAGAGATACAAATTTAAGAAGAATAAAGATAAATCTTGTTATCTTGTTGATGAAAGAGTCACTGATGATTCTGATGAGGATCCTGCAGACAATGGATGGGTCTTTGTTTCTATAATAGAAGATCAACCAACACCTACTGTTCAACCAGTAGAGTAGGCTTTGGTAGCTAAAATTGAAGTTAAGGATGAATGGATCATTGATTCAGGATGTTCACATCATATGCCTAGTGATAAAGGTAAATTCTTGACTTTTCAGGAATATAATGGAGGTCTAGTAAGATTTGGAGATGATAAAGCTTGTTTAATCAAAGGAAAAGGTACTATATCTCTTGATGGTAAGCATAATACTGATAATGTTTACTATGTTGAGGGTTTAAAGCATAATCTTTTGAGTGTTGGTCAATTAGTTGAAAAAGGATTTCAGTTACAATTCAAGAGTGGGAAATGCTAAATTATGAATAGAACTGGTTTGGAAATTGCAACCAGTAATCAAACTAGAGGTAATATCTTTCATTTGAATAACAATGAAAAGACATGCTTGATTGCACATATTGATGAAAGTTGGCTATGGCATAAGAGACTCTGTCATGTAAGTTTTGATTGCATTGTGAAAATCAGTACAACCAAGGCAGTTAGAGATTTACCTAAGATTGTTAAACCTCACAATCTGGTATGTAAGGAATGTCAATTTGGAAAACAAGTTAAAGCATCTTTCAAAAGTATTCTAGAAAAAGCCAATAATGCTCTTGACTTAATTCATATTGATTTATGTGGTCCAGCTAGAACTAAAATCTTACAAGGTGATAGATATTTTATGCTAATCATTGATGACTATTCTAGAATGTGTTGGGTTACTTTTCTTAGAGAAAAATCAGAAGCACTTGGGAAGTTCAAACTATTCAAGGTGATGGTAGAAAATGAAACCAGCAAGAAAATCAAATGTTTGAGATCAGATCAAGGAGGTAAATTCACATCTAAGGAATTTAATGCATTCTTTGAAGTGAATGGAATCAAAAGACAGTTATCAATACCCCAGACACCACAACAGAATGGAGTTGTAGAAAGGAAAAACAAAACTATCTTGGATGCAGCTAGAAGTATTTTATCAAAAGCAAATCTACCACATGTATATTGGAGAGAGGCAGTAAGCACAACAATCTATACATTTAACAAAGTTCAGATCAAAGGTGAAACCAGTAAGACCCCTCATAAACTATGGTTTGGCATAACTCCTACTCTTAAATATTTCAGAATATTTGGAAGTAAATGCTATATTAGGAGAGATGAGTATATTGGCAAATTTGATCCTAGAAGTGATGAAGGAATATTTCTTGGTTATTCATCTAAGAGCAAAGCATATAGATGTTTTAACAAGAGATTGCAGAAAATTGTTGAGAGTACAAATGTGAAGATTGATGAACAGTTTAGAGGAACTTCAAGGTATATAGACTCTGAACCAGCAACAAAAATACTGACAAATGAACCTACATTGAACCCACCAGTACAGAATGAAGATCTAGTTACACCGATATCATCTGAAACTTCCACTATACCTGAGGAACAATAGAAAATGAAGACACCCCAGTATGTAAGATTGAACCACTCTGAAAATCAGATAATTGGGAACAAGTATCAAGGAATTATGACAAGAGGAAGACTAGAAAATAAAGAGGTATGTCTTATTTCTCAAATTGAACCATCATCAATTAATGAGGCATGTGAAGATAAACACTGGATTAAAGCTATGGAAGAGGAACTAGAACAAATTGAGAAGAATAACACATGGACATTAGTTCCCCGGCCTAAAGACAAAAATGTAATTGGAACAAAATGGGTATTCAGAAACAAACTTAATGAAGATGGTAAGGTAATCATAATTAAAGCAAGACTAGTGTGTAAGGCATATTCACACAAAGAAGGAATTGATTACAATGAAACCTTTGCACCGATAGCTAGAATTGAGGTAGTTAGATTATTCTTAGCTTTTACAGCACACAAGAACTACAAAGTATATCAAATGGATATTAAATGTGCATTTTTGAATGGAGATCTTGAAGAAGAAGTTTACATTGAGCAACCTGATGGATTTTCTTTGAAAGATAACAAAGATATGGTTTGCAGGTTAAGGAAAGCTTTGTATGGGTTGAAGCAAGCTCCAAGAGCTTGGTATGCTAGACTGGATAAATATCTTTTGAAGATTGGTTTTTCTAAAGGTAATGTTGACAACAACTTATACTATAAAGTGACTAATGATGACATCTTGGTTATAGAAGTTTTTGTTGATGATATAATCTTTGGAGGAGAAGATGAGCTATGTAAAGACTTTTCTATTGAAATGCAGCAAGAATTTGAAATGTCTATGATTGGAGAGATACAATTCTTTTTAGGATTGCCGATTTCACGGACTGATAAAGGTATATTCTTGAGTCAATCCAAGTACTTGAAGTAGTTACTAAAGAAATTTGGGATGGATAACCCTAAACCGGTAAGCACACCTATGACTACAAATGACAAATTATCACTAAGGGATGAATCTACACCTGTTAATCCAACTAGGTACAAATCTATGATAGGAGGCCTATGGTGTTTGACACAAACAAGACCTGATATTATGAATGCAATATGTATTGTTTCAAGATTTCAGAGTAATCCTAAAGAAAATCATGAATCAACAGTAAAAAGGATTTTCCGGTACTTACAAGGCACTACAAATCTTGGTTTATGGTATCCTAGAGATGAAAACTTTTAATTATGTGCATACACATATGCAAATTGGGTAGGAGATGTGGATGAGAGAAAAAGCACCACCAGTGGAGCATTTTTTCTTGGAAGTAGATTAATTTCTTGGTTGAGTAAGAAACAAAGTTTCACATCTTTATCAACAACAGAATCAGAATATGTTGCAGCAGCAACTAACTGTACACAGGTATTATGGCTTAAGCAAATGTTGAAGGACATAAAGGTAAAATGCAGGGAATCTATAACTATCTATTGTGATAACACAACAGCAATTGATATATCTAAGAATCTGGTACTACATTCCAAAACTAAACATGTTTCTATCAAATTGAATTTTTTGAAAGAGAATGTTGAAGCAAAAGAAGTAAAATTGGTTTATGTGAATACTAAAGAGCAGATTGCAGATATTTTCACTAAGCCTTTGCCTAAGGAGACTTTTGAATATCTCAAAGATCAGCTTGGAGTCATACCCCCACTGGTAGAGACTTAAACATTTGATGTTTCTCATCAACTGACAAAATTAATAGAGAAATCTTTTATTCTAGCTTTGATGAGGAGAGCTACTTCTCAGGAGGAGTAGTTGGTATACTGAATTGGTTCGTATTTTGTATTTGAAGCTGGTTTTTGTATTGGCTTTAGAATTTGATGTCAAAGGGGGAGAGATTGATATGGAAAAACACAAGGAAAACACATGTTACTCCTAGGGGGAGTGATTGTTACTTTGGGAGAGATTGATTACTCTCTGTATCTGAATTTTGATTTCTGGTTATGATCTCTTTTTGGGAGATTGTTGGTTTTTGGTATTTGGCATTTTTGTTTTGGCACTTTGATGGTTTTCCATCTTGTGTTGCCATCAATGCCAAAGGGGGAGATTGTTGGTATTTTGGATATGTTGATATGGTTTTGTCATTGATGTCAACACCTATTAACTCTTATCAACTTTGGCACTTTGGAGGATTGACAATGTTCACTGGCAAGCAAGTGACTTATGCACAGTCACCAGTATTTGGTACACCGACAAGATATATTGTTCACTGGCACTTGGAATGACATGGAAAACACTTGGTTAAGTTGAAGACATCATTTGGACACTTTGTCTTAGAGATTTGTTCATTGGTATATTCGTGTTTGCATATTTGTTGTTACCAACAAATAGGTCTAGAATAAGCATCGACAGGATTATCTATTCCAGATCAGCATGGCATGCTTTGGAGATGATTTATCAATGTTGTAAATTCATTAAGCCAACATGTTGAGTTAGATATTGCATCGGTTATTGATTTACTTGTAATATCTTTTAGAGCCAACCTACTAAAATTGGTCTTAGGTTATGGTATATATGTAAGATCTTATTTGTAAGATTGATATATGATTGGGAAAAGGAATTGTAAGAAGGTATATGCGAGAATAAGTAGAGCTATACATGCAAACATCATTTGAAGGTGAAGCAAGGTTTTTGTGAAGGCATATCAGAACTGAACCGGTACTGAATCCAGCATATGAAGATGCTATTTTGAGCAGTACATCATTATTGGATTTAACCATCCAATTGTAGTCAGTGTGACTCCTATTTGTGTTTGAGCAGTGAGCTCTAGGTGCTTGGCCTTTATGCATGTGCATACCCCATTTGTATACACATACTATCCACAGTAGTATCATCTGATTGTGGGTAAGGTTTCCCACAGTGGTTTTTCCCCTTACAGTGTTTCCACGTATAAATATTGGTGTTATGTGTTGTGGATGTTATTGTCTTTTTGTTTCATGCATTAATCTTTACCGGTACTGCAATTAACTGATAAACTGTCTACTGGCATAAAGTTTGGTTTACCGGTATTAAGCATTAAGTTTGGATTAGTTGTTTTTGGTTTGAATTTATTAGACAACTAATTCACCCCCCCCCCTCTCAGTTGTCTCTGGGGCCTAATATATTCTTAGGCAACATTTTTGAGAATTGACCCAACTGCAAGAAGACAGAAACAAAGTTGATTCTTTGAATTACCTATGGTGAAGCCAAATCCAACTATCAAAATCTCCACGAACTTGGACCAATGTATGACAAGGATTCTACTAATCCTTCTACACTTTGGGCTTTGCAAAACCCAATATGGTGGTCCCTTAATGCATTTGTGACATCTGCACCATTCTAGAAAATGACATTAAAACAAAGAAGATAATCTCATTTAGAAGGGCTCAACAAAGAGAAAGAATGCTACAGAATGGCTAGTTCTCAGTGACCCTCAATCGTATTTGGAGCATGAGATGTCTTCAATAAATAGTAATTTACGTAAAAATAAAAAGATATTATTATATTCAGTAAATTAATAGCAAGTTGTTGGTGAGTTTTGAGCACAAAACTTTCATAAAAGACAGTTACAAACTGTGATCAGTGCCTTATCCATTGGGCACCTGAATTTACAAGACATAAAATGAAAATATAATAGAATTTTACCTAATACCATGAGATCTAAGAAAATATTTCCTTACAATAATTTTCACATGCATATCCCAACCCAAACTTCTTATCTAAACTCCTGCATAAACCCTACCACTCTGCAATTCTACTCAAGCATTTTATTGACTTCTTAGATCAAAGAATGAACAAAAAATTCATACACCACAACAATGCAATGAATGAGAAAACTTTTATTCTACTCACTCAAAACATGATAGAATTACACACTAGAGAAATGGGTTTGAAACACGTTTTTATTTACTTAATCTTCTACTCTCTATTACAAAATATTTTACATATAACTCCTTCAATAACCTACAAGAAAATAGATAAAAGACTCTTATCGATTGCTCTATAAATGACTTTTACAGCTTGCTCATTTTACCTAGACTCACTATACATGACCAAGGATTTGGAACCAAATTTTGGACAAAATTTCTAGACCTCTATCTCATGGTCTTGAATTTTATTTTATAGAAACAAGGGTACAAACAAGCTTTGGGCAAGAGGAGACATCTGTCACAAGACCATAGGACCACTTGTGATTCTGTTACAGAATATTCTTTACGATTTCCCAAAAATTGTCTACACTATCATTGATGATGAGGTAGAACCAAAATTCCTAACTTCATTTTGGTATAAAATAAACTCCTTGAGTCATGCCACTATCACCCTTGATGCCTCCAAATGGATTGTGAGATGTTTTGTTCTGTCGTACAGAGTATTTCCCTTCCCAGAAGGGAAATCAGATCCCGACAAGAAGAAACGTCGCCCCTAAACTAGAGGAGGAGCTTCAACCTTCATGCCCAAGCTTAGAGAAAATGAAAAGAGGAGCTCATAGAGGAACCTAATAAGAAGGGAGGGTGTTGCAACTTCCATGTTGTTGCAAAGATGATTGGCTGCTACCTCCACCCCAACCTTGTTCCACTCTTGTCCCTTTGTGAGATCCTTCCTAAAATTCGTTACCAACTGGTGGTAGAGGAGAAGCAAAGGATGTGTCATGTAGGGCTTTTTCAAATGAAAAATGAATTTCAAGCCTCCACCAACTATCCACCCCATTTCAAAGGCTCCACTAACTATAAGAATACTCACTCAAAAGGGATTTCCATCTGGTATCATAGAGCTCAATGTAACTCCTTGTATGATACTACCAAAAAATCATCCTTGTCATTTTGAAACCTTTTTATAATATAATGAGGTCTATGTTATTTCTACCAACTAAAAACACCACCTGATTGTATTTATAATAAAAAATACTTCACTTGGTGGTGCTCATGTATGTGAAAAATCATTATTTCAATGCTTTCTACTCATCCTTCCAGCTACATACCTAGGAAATCATTCCTATCAAACCCGAGATACCATCATCTTCAAGATTTCAATCCACTGCTTTTTGACAAGGCTTACCTTATGTGAATGATTTTGTTCTAATTTTGTTGTTCCTTGACTACAAAATTTCAGCTTTAGAATCCCTGTTAGGACACTAAATCACTATCTTTTGAATTATTCTCGAAGATAGTTCCTTGATTTACCTAACTGAGAATCCCTGACAATATGCATCCTCTAATTCTATTGATAGGCCCTTGATCACTCTATTGCCAACTCAAAAATTATCCTTATCCCTATATTCCTCTAAAATCTTAACTTCTTGTTGTCATGACAATAAGATTTGTTGAGACGACTCCAAAGGAACTACCAGCTCTGCTTGCCAAATCACCTTGACTCGTAAAACAACCTTTTGAACAGGTCTTCTAAAAATAATTTGGTGTCCATGTGCCTCAACTTTTCTTCCTTTATCCCATGTCAACAAGCTTAGTTCTTTCTTCATTTATTTTCCCACGCGAGTGATAAGCAAGCAACTTTAATCACTTTTTTTGAAATACTTTCTAAATTTACATCATAGATATTATCCAGCATGATGCATCATACGATCACCATCAATCAATCTGATATTGACCTTCCAATGTGGCAAGTGGGACCATCAAAATCCTAACTAAGCATCACCAAATCACCTTCCAACTCAACTCTTTCAACAACCCCACTATCGGTCTTTCTCAATCTACCCGGGACATGTTGCATCATCTTGGAATGCCACGATCCTTAACTTCTTTGCATCTCCCTTCATGGGCCTACAAGAGCCATCAGATTTGTTCTCTTTTTACATGTAGGCCCCAATGACCACTTAACATTGGTCGCTAACCTTCAAGCATATTTTTCCTTGGGTTAAAACATCATCATCCACTTGATGCACATGTAGATTTATGGAACTTTTAGTAGCCTGATAATCAATCAGAAAGATATCTCCTGAAATAGTAAGGTTGGACTTAGGAAATTTTATTAATGCCCACTAAAATATGAAAGGGACCCAACCATAGAAAAAAGAACGCAAACTTAGGAAAAATTAAGAGGCCAACAAAAGGGATAACTCCTAGGAAAGGAAACATGGTCCCTTCGATGATGAAAATGGCCATCACTTTTAAGTGACAAAGGTAATGAAGAGACATGACAAGCTTTGGGTTTTTTAATAAAATACCTGCCCAGACATACATAAACCTCAAATCCTAAACCCTAAGGGAAAGAATCAGAGAGTATCATTAATTCAAAATGGCTAAAACTTTAACAGGGAGACTAAAAATTTTGCATAGTCATTTTCAGGACTATCAACTAGTAAGTAAATTATTCCACCATCCCTATGCATTTACTAGGATTTTGTAGTTGTGAATACACAAAGCTTTTGTGTGTGCCCTAGAGTCTGTAGGGTTTGTGTTTATGTTTAATTTTCCATGCTCTCCTTTTAAAAAAAAAAAAAAATGGCTTCCCTTGTTAGAGTCTCTGCTACTCCCATGGCTGAGAATGTCCCTGAAGTAGGAGCTATCTTTGCAATTCTAGAAATTACCCATGCAGTTCCCCTTGATGTAATTATGCCTGTGTCAGTAATTGCAAAACTTCCCACTGCTGAGCCAAGCCCTCAATCTTCCCCACAAATGTCTGAGGAGGCCAAAGAAATCTCCCCTCCTAAGGAGAAGGCTGCGAAGAGAAAGAAAATGATAATTAGGAAGACTGTCACCGTTGTCTCTAATAGTGAGTCTTCAGATGAGACTTCCCCCCTCCTAAAGATAGGAAACCAACTCAAAAGAGGAGAAGGGTTTCCCAAAAGGCCTCCATTGAAACACCAACCACTAAAACCCCTCCTCCTGTAGATAGTACTCCTACTCCAAAAAACCCACCCACTGAGGAAGCCCCAATCCCTCAAGGGGAAACCCCGCAGAAAGAAAGCCCTGTTGAGCAAGTTGAGGAAAATGCTCCTCCAAAAAATCTAGCTCCCAAAGCTTTCAAGCAACCTAGAAAACCCTCTAAGGGAGAACCACCAGCTCAAGCAAAGAAACCAACAATAGTGCCAACTACCCCTCTTGCTCCTGCAAAGACTACAGAGGAATTGCAACATGAAATTGAACAAAGATTAGAGGAGGCTAAAAAGAGGCCAACTAGACAAACAAGAAGCCTTCATCAAATTCTGTTAGAATTGTTTGAAGGGTCCTCCATGAATGACATCATTAGAATTGCCTTCAATGACAAAGAAGTAGGATGCAGGGATGCATTTACAAAGGAGAGAGTGTGGGATGTATTTTATTCCTTCTATGGCAATAGAAACAAACCTATCCTAGTGTCAAATCCTTGGACACTGAACTTGGGCTAGTTAGTAGTACCAAATGTTTTTATAGAACCAAGGTTAATAATAGAGCTAGTCATTGCTTATGACCCCCTAAGTAGGACTGTAATATTTGAAGAAGGCTATGTCCTATTGGAAATTTTGCATAGGGCTATTGTTGAATGTTTTGGTTTGGACAAGTCTTCCCTCAAGGAAATCAACAAAAAATAATCTAGAAAGAAATTACCAGTATAAAAAGGATAGGTATAGAAAGGAATTTGTTCCTCATTTTATGAAGAACATTTTCAAAAATTCACAGAATTATGTCCTTCCATCTGAAAGGGAGTCTTTCAGATTAGAATGCTTTGAGCCCTATTTTGTCAAGACCTACTATGTATTAGGGAAAGTTCTTGGGGTTGTGGGCTTACTCAAATGCCCATAGATTTCATGATGATTTCTATCAATATCAAACACCCCTCAATAAATGAGTTGTATGACTTTGTAGATATTATTCATGATAAGATCCATGAAGGGTTAATGGAAGTAAGGAATAAGAATCAAAAGCTTTAATTCGACACTATTCTTTATTGTGTCATATGATTCTTTATCAAAACGGGGCTTACTGGGGTCCAGAATTAGCAATAAGGATAGATGATCCACACACAGGTCTTCCATGGCTAGTACAGAGATGGACTCAGGTGTGGGACAAATGATCTAGGTTTGGCAGTTATTCTATTTTTTTTTATCATTTTGTCATGAAAGTTTTGATGAGGCTTGGAGTAAGGTTGCCCAGGCTGCCTAAGACAATCATTAAAATAATGAGGGTAAGAAGTTGTAGAGTTGTTGGGACAATATATCTAGATGGGGCCTTCATCCATACTTTTGGAGATTTCCTTTTTTATGGAAAATGCATCATTATCAAGGTTTAAGAGTTTGAGAAAGAACCCCATGTTTTGCCACTTTTTGTCTCTCCTAGGCTAGCATTCCTTGAGTTAGTTTGGCAATTGATGTGGATGGAAAGGGCACAAATTCCAATAGATAAGAAAGGGAGGCTCCTGCCCAGGGTGGTCAATTTTAAGGAATCCACTATAGGAAGTGATATCTTGGAAAAGGTGCAAGACTTCATAGTAAAGAATTACATGATGAAGGTTGCCCAAGCTAGGCATTTTGACCCTAAGGGTTGTTTAAATGATCTTAGAGTATACAAGATAGAGGAGAAGGTCTAATTTTATTCATTTGATGAGCAAGAGAATTTAATTAGAAATGATCACTCTATTGAAGTAGAACAACATGTGAAGAAATGGGAGCTCATGAATAAACTTGAGTGGGAAAGGAAGCAAGAGGATCCCAATTTTGAAGGTTTTTACAGGGAATTCCAAAATGATTTTGCCAGGATGTCTTTCATGATAAGAAAGGTAGATGAGATAATAAAAATGGAAATGGAGAGAAGGGATGGCAGGGATAAAAGAGTTAAATTTGAAGGAAGGCCTATTGACCTTTCCCCTACAATGAACAATGAGAAGGGGCAAACAGTAACTGTTGAAACAACGTCTCCTAGAACCTCTAGGCAAGCAGGTGTACAGGTCAGGAGGGTTGAAAAGGGAAAGGCAAAAATCTCTGATTTTGTAGATGTCCAAGAGGATTTTGATACAAATGTACCACCCCCTTCTCACCCTCGAGAAACATTCCATGAAGATGAGGTTGTTGAAGTCCTAAATGACTCAGATAGAGCCATCATCCCAAGTACAATCCTTATTGAGGAGGTGGATGATGAAAGGATCATTGCCTCAAAAAAAATCATAGCAGATGACAGTTTTGTGAACTCCCCCGAGTTCAAATATTTTTGGCTAAGGGAAAACTTGAAGAATTTATCTGACGAGGAGATCAAAAATTTTGATAGGAATATTTTCAAATGCTCCCCTAAGGAAGACAAGGAGATAATTATAAATAGTGGCATGCTTCTTGTCCTTGGCGAGGAATTCGAGAAAATCTTTTTTTAAGATCATATTATATGGCAAAAGGACCCCAATTTTGCAAAAGAATTTAGAGATCATGGGTCTAGGGTGAGCATAGACCTAAAGGCTTTTTCTCTATGGTAAAAGGCCCCAAATGTCCAAAAGCCTATTGTTTAGCAAGGTGGACATGAAAAGACAAGGGATGCAGTAATTAGGACCCTTGAAGACACCACTGCATCAGAGGTCGTAGAAATCACTTCACATGCGGTCCAGTTTGCTCAATTAGTAGTGAATGATCTTGAGAAAAATCATTTGAGATTAAAGGATATGCATGTGGAACTCGGTGCAAATTACAACAAATTATTCATTGAGAATTGCACATTGAAGGAGAAAATAAAGAAGATGACAACAGATTCTTCAAGAGGAATTAGGCCTGAAGAATGAGAAAGAATGAATAAAGAATTAAAGAGAGTCAAGGATGAAGTTGAGAACAATTATTTTAAAATTATAAAGGCTTCAATTTTTAAGGTGGCAAATAAAGTTATTGAGAAATTAAGTGAGGTGCACACCTCATATTCTTTGACTTCACCACTCCTCTGCCAGCTAGATGAAATTCTTTCATTCTTTCAGCCAATTAGGGCCACTTGGATGCCAAAAGGTTAGGACTTAAAAGAGGTCATGTTGGCAGTCAAGAATGTGGCCTCTCCAACCCAAGTTGTAGGGGTGACTTGGAAAAACTTTAATTTATTAATCAAAGAATTGCCTAACATTGAGGATGAGAAAAAGACATTGATTAAAATGATTGATTCTTTTCAAGGTTTGAAAAAGTGGGATATCCCCACAATTTTGATAGGTGAAGGACAAATCAGGAGCTTAGAGGAGTGGAAGCAAGGCTTCTAGGATGCCATAAATGTAGTTTTGACTTCCTTGGCTACTGATCCCACCCAAAGTTACTCATATTTTAATATCACTGATAAAATCATGGATGTGGATTTTATGTACTACAGATTTACTTTGGAGGCCATAACTCTTCTAGCCCATAAAACAAAGGAAGAAATAAATATGTTGCAGAGTTTGAGGAGTTTAACCATTGGGTGAGATACAATCCTTGCATAGGAAGTATTTCTCCTTGGAAGAAGAGCAGCTTGAGGGAGAAGACTAGTTTGTTTCTCCTATTTTGTTATTTTGAAGTTTGTGTAGGTTGCTAATTTTAGGGAGAATTGACAAAAATATTCAATGATCAAGGACCATTCTCCAAGTTACCTACTACCAGGCGCCAAGGTGTATTTCAGATCTTGACAGAGGCATGTGTCAAGGTTCCAATGAAGGGGCAATTTTTGAGACTTGCAGCCCAAAGTTTCTAGAATGACACCCTCTCAGCACCCCCCCACATTTATTGCAGCAAAGAAGTGTGCACACATGTTGAAAAGGACAAGAAGGGGCCTTATGGCAAATTGTAAAACATTGTACTTTTGACATATGTCTTTTTGGCCTCAAGATTGTTTTTGCTCCCTTATGTTATAAAAGGGAATTCAAGGCCAAGAATAATGATTCTGAAATTTTCCTTAGTATGTACTAGGATAGATTTGAAGCAATATTATGACAGTTACTCTTTTATAGATTTATTGAGAACAACAATCTATCATGAATATATCAATTCTATTCTAAAAAATCAGTAAAGAGGACATTCATTTTTCTTTCTCAAATCTTTTGTATGGTGTTGTATGAGTTGTTATGTTAATGACATGTTCAATTTGTCTTCTCTAACAGAGAATGTGTATGTCTTGATAGGTTTCATTTCAAGTAAATTAATTAAATTATGTCTTCAATACTGCAACATTTGTGTGAGAGGCATTGTGAGGAAGTTGTGAATACATTCGCAGTATGAGCATTTTAAACAAGTCTTGAATGTTTAGTATTGAACTTTAATGATGATACTGTGATATTTTCTATCTTTAAACCTGTTGTTTGACTCTGTATTGCCCTTGAATAGGTACTGGTCATACTTTTATAAGTTTTAGGATCATTTCAACATTCTTATTTCACCTTTTATATTTCTTTTTCTAGTTTTTCTACATTAGGAATAAAATAGATTAAAACCAGTTTTCAATGCAAGCAAAGTAACACAAGCTAAGGTTCAAGCCCAAATTTGTAGTATATCATGTTAGGTCCTGGAGACAACTGAGAGGGGGGGGGGGTGAATCAGTTGTCTAATAAATTCAAACCAAAAACAACTTAACCAACTTAATGCTTAATACCGGTAAACCAGTCTAATATGTTGGTAAATAGTTTTAACAATTAATTGCAATACTGGTAAGGATTAATGCATGAAACAAAAGGACAAAGTCATCCACAACACATAACACCAATATTTGTACATGGAAACCCTGTAAGGGGAAAAACCATGGTGGGAAACCTTACCCATAATTAGATGATACTATTGCAGATAGTAAGTGTATACAAATGGGGTCTGCACATGCAGAAAGGCCAAGTGCCTAGAGCTCACTGCTCAATCACAAAATAGGAGTCACACTAACTACAATTGGATGGTTAAATCCAATAAGAATGTACTGCTAAAAATAGCATCTTCATATGTTGGATTCAGTACCAGTGTAGTTCTGATTGTCTTCACAAAAACCCTCCTTCAATCTTCAAATGGTGTCTGCATGTATAGCTCTTCTTATTCTTGCATACACCTTCACACAATCCTTTTTCACATTCCACACTCGCTCTTACAAATAAGATCTTACATTTATACCATACCCTAAGACCAATTTTAGTAGGTCGTCTCTACAAGATATTACAATAAAATCATTTTACAAATAAATTAATACCCAATGCAATAACTGATTCAACATGTCGACTTAATGCATTTACAACAATAATAAGTCATCTTCACAGTGTGCCATGCTGATCTAGAAAAGATAAACCTTTCGGTGTAACTTGGACCTATTTGCCGGTAACAACAAATATGCCAATTAACAAAACCATAAGACAAGGTGTCCACACGATGTCTTCACCATAACCATTTGTTTTCCATACCCTTCCAAGTGTCGATGATCATTATATCCTACCGGTGTACCAAATATAGGTGACTATGCATAAGGTACTTGCTTGCCAGTGAATGTTGTTGATTCTCCAAAGTGCTAGAGTTGATAAGTGTTTAGTAGGTGTTGACATCAATGACAAAACCATACCAAAATACGAACAATCTCCCCCTTTGGCATTGATGGCAACACAAGATGGAAAAACCATCAAAGTGCCAAAACAAAAATGCCAAATACCAAAAACCAACAATCTCCAAAAAAAGATCATAACCAAAAATCAAAATACAGATACAGAGAGTAATAATCTCTCCCAAATAACAATCTCTCCCCCTGGGAGCAACATGTGTTTTCCTTGTGTTTTTCCATACCAATCTCTCCCCCTTAGACATCAAATGCCAAAGCTATTACCAAGCCAAGTTCATATACAAAATACTAATCAATTTAGTATACCAACTACTCCCCCTAAGAAGTAGCTTCCTCATCAAAGCTAGAGTAAAAGATTTCTCTGTTAATTCTGCTGGTTGATGACAAACTTCAACTTTCGAAGTCTCTACTGGTGGGGGTATGACCCCAAGCTGGTCTCTAAGATATTCAAAAGTCTCCTTAGGCAGAGGTTTAGTGAAGATATTTACAATCTGCTCTTTAGTATTCACATAAATCAGTTTTATTTCCTTGGCTTCAACATTTTCCCTTAGAAAATTCAGTTTGATAAAAACATGTTTGGTTTTAGAATGTAATACCGAATTCTTAGATATATCAATTATTGTAGTGTTATCACAATAGATAGTAATATGTTCCTTGCATTTTACCTTTATGTCTTTCAACATTTGCTTAAGCCATAGTACCTGTGTATAGTTAGTTGTTGCTGCAACATATTTTGATTTTGCAGTTGATAAATATGTACAACTTTGTTTCTTACTCAACCAAGAAACTAGTCTATTTCCAAGAAAAAATGCTTCGCCGGTGGTGCTTTTTCTATCATCCATATCTCCTGCCCAATTTGCATCTGTGTATGCACATAGTTCAAAGTTTTCATCTCTAGGATACCATAATCCAAGATTTATAGTGCCTTGTAAGTATCAGAAAATCCTTTTTACTGCTGATTCATGATTTTCTCTAGGATTACTCTGAAATCTTGAAACAATACATACTGCATTCATAATATCAGGTCTTGTTTGTGTCAAATACAGTAGGCCTCCTATCATAGATTTGTACCTAGTCTGATTAACAAGTGTAGATTCATCCCTTAGTGATAATTTATCATTTGTAGTCATAGGTGTAAGAGATAAGTCAGCATGGCACGCTATGAAGATGACTTATTATTGTTGTAGATACAATAATTGGAGGATCAACAGAAGAGTTGCAGAGACATCTGGAATGGGTAAGAAGAGAAATGGACATGATGGCGCAAGAAATTTTAAATTTGGCGATTTAGCAGTCTATGAAAATCGCTACCCATGGAATGTATGGTCAGACATCCAGTTTCCCTAGTACTGCTAGCTTCCCTTTACTCACTTCTACACCTGTATCTTCCCATGTGAATACTATTAATGCCTTAGCCCTTGCTGTCACAAGTACTATGGATCAAGCCCCTATTGTAAGTCTTGTTTCAAAACATGCAACAACTGCTACCCAAGATATTAACTGAGAAAATTTTCTAGTACTCCAACCAGTACTATGCCAATGTCGAGTGCATGGACAACAGGAATGCCTAATTTGTCTTTTGTCTCTATAAGCATAAGTGTCCCCTATGTGTGTGAAAAGTGGTTTTGTATTTGTATCTGTATCTAAATATACAACACTTCAATTAAGTAATTAGATGCATGGCTAGTAAATCAATAATCAATGAATAATGAAACCATTACAAAGCAACCTATTTCCTTCTAGTAGATTGAGTTTAGCTTTTCTCTCAGATTTCTTTATGCAACACCAATGACTAGATGACACCTTATTGAAGGATTTAATCTATATGAGTATGAAATTGAGCTAAATGGATGCAAGATATGAAAGATTAAGCTAACATGATTTACAAAATTTATCCATCTATATGATTTTAATCAAACTAACATGATTCAAGCAATATGATTTAAACTAATACAATATTCTCAATAGACCTAGAGTAAAAACAACATAATAACAATAATCTCCAGGGTAGTAATGAATGAGAGATGAGAGCCTGAATTTATAGAAAAACTAGAGAGAGACCAATGGTCAAGATCAATCAATGATGAACGACAAAGATTCTCCAAGAGGAAGCACAATCCAGGTGAATTGATGTGATTGGCTGCTTTTCTCAGCTTTAAAGGAAATTGAACTAATTTTAAGATAAAATCAAAAAAACTGATTTATTTCATATTTTATTCAATTTTGGTATTTAATTCATTTAATTGCTTTTCTAAGATTTTTCAATTTAATTCCATTTTGATTTCTTTTCTCAATTTTATTTATTTTTTAAATTAATTCCTTTTTTCCAAATTAATTCCCTTTTTAATGATTTAATGGCAAATTGATTTACTAATTAAATATGATAGGATATTTAATTAAATCAATAGAATAATTGATTTAAATGATTTAGTTGGAATAATTAATTAATCAAATAATTATTTAATTAATATAGAATGATTTATTTGCCATGCGACATTGATGAATAATAATTAATTAATTAGTTGTTTTGGATTGATTTAATTGCCTTTGGTTAGAACCTTGGTGACATAGTCAAGATAAAGGGGCCCATGGTTTAGATGACCATTTTTAGTGTATTACATTTGCCCCTCTTTGAATTGATGTGTGAGCAGCACATTGATTCAAAGAAAATTTAATGTCAAAATGATTATTAATTCTGAACTTGATTGATCACAAACCGATGAAAAATGAGATGTTTAGCTTGATTTGAAGTGATGAAACTAAACAGATTGATTAAAGGGACACTGATCTTGAACTTGATTGAACTAGGACCGACAAAGAGGGAGATATCATTCTTGAACTTGATGGATCAAGAAACAAGTATTGATTTAGAACTTGATTGAACTAGATTGAGCAAAGAGATGAACCGATTCCAAACTTGATTGAACAGGAACCGATTTAGCGAAACACAATGTTCAGCTTCATTTGAAGCGATGAAACTGAACATTGACTTGAATTAAGGGCTATTCTGACAAAGACAATATCTACTTGATTTGATGCAATGAAACTGGTATGCCCCTAGAGATTGATTCGATTTTGAAGAACAATAAGGTTTTGTTTGATTAATCTTTGATTAAAAAGATTTTCTACTCGACTAGACTGAATCTTCAATGTGTGAATCGCCTATTAAATCATCTTTAAAAGTATGTATACATGTACTGATTCATTTATAGATATGCATGATCCAAGAGATCATCTATATATATATATGTTGTCTTAAGGGGTCTTAAGGAGATATTTGCATCATGGATTCATTTTATTCATCTATGTATTCATTTAATTTATATTTACACATGTATGGTTTCATTTAATTATGTATGGATTCACTTAATTTTGTTGTCCTAAGGTGTTTTAGGTGGTCTTAAGGGGATTTAAGGGGATATGTGCGTCATGGATTCTTTTATATTTTTACACATGCATGGATTTGTTTTATTCATCTATGTACTCATTTAATTTTAATTTACACATGTATGGTTTCATTTAATTATGTTGTATGGATTCATTTAATTATGATGTCCTAAGGTGTTTTAAGTGGTCTTAAGGGGATTTAAGGGGATATTTGCATCATGGATTCTTTTATATTTTTACACATGCATGGATTCATTTTATTCATCTATGTATTTAATTTAAAAGTGAAAATAACTAAGTTCATTAAACATACATAAACACTTAACTAAAATGAATGACTAAATTAAATTTTAACGACTGAATTTGTTTAACAATGAACAACTAAAATATAAATAAACACTTAACTTTCAAAAATGTGCAAAGTCTAGTATGAAATGTAGATTCCTAGCACATATATGTATATCCCTATCTATCACATACACATTTTGAAATTCAAATGACTATCTTGTTAGACAACTCAAATAACTAGAAGACAACTGAGAGGGGGGCGGGGGGAGGGGGGTGGGTGAATCAATTGTCACCGGTTTATAGAACTTTAAGCATTCAAAACCTTATTACTAGAACACATAAACTCAATACCAGAATGCATAAACCAAATAGTGAGATAACTGATATAGCAATTAAACATAAACATAAATCATAAAGCAATTACCATTCATCTAAAACACATGACACCAAGCTTTGTACGTGGAAAACCCGGTAAAGGAAAAAACCATGGTGGGAAGCCTATCCACAGTCAAATAATACTTCTACAGTAAGTATGTGATTACCATATAAGGGGCTTGTACATGCAGGAAGGCCAATAGCCTAGAGCACATTGCTCATCACAAAAGGAGTCTCGCTGACTACAAAATAAATCCAGACTACAATCCAAAATGAAGATTGAACCGTAAGTATAGCATCTCCTATGCCTAAGTACAATTTTGATTAAGCTCAATACTAGAGGCCTTAAACCTCTTCCACAAACCCAATTCAATCACCTATGATTGACCAAACCTTCTGCATATGATTACAACATTATTTGCACACAAATAATCCCATAACCTTGACCTATGATCTACAAAGAGATCTTACATCATATTTATACCAACCCAGGACCTAAACAATTAGGTCGAAAACCAAAAAGATAATACAATAAATTCATAACATAAACTCACAATCCAATGATAAACCAAGTTGGCTTAGACCAAAAACAATATAAACCATTCATTAAATCCCACCAGTAATACATCAAGAATATCCTCCAACACGTTACATTAGCCGGTCCATAACCTAGATAACACCGGACCCAAAATAGGTTGCCACTAACCAAATCCAACACCATCAATCAAAAGGCACATGAACAAGATAATCAACGGTATCCCAAAAAGCCATCTAGAAGCCTCACCAACACCACTTATTATGTGCATCAAAATATTTTCAACAGAACTCTACCAGTAAAACCCTTACCGGTGAGCAAAAGGCTTACTAGAACAAATGGTAGCTCCTGAGTCATCAAATCCCAAACCAACTGATCGTGATAAACATCTAAATAGCATGAATGATAGATCTAAATCAATTCCACAAACCAGAGCATACCAGATCATACTAGATCAATATCACAATCCAACCACTCTACTAGAACCAACCGAAAATCGGTAAACGACCAAAAGAACCAGTGTTTCCATCAATGACAAAACATCAATGCAACACAGAATCAATTCCTCCAAATTGCCAACAATATCCCCGTTTGGCATTGATGGCAACACTAGATGTGAAAAACATCCAAGTGCCAAGAAATTCCAAACAAGTCTCCTCTATGGAAGACAACCAACAATCTCCCACAAAAATGATATATCAATGAAGTTATGATCTCTCCCCCTTTGACTGATATCTTGTTAAGCTCTATTTTTTCACATATTTCTCTCCCCATTTGACATCAATGCTAGAAATCTAATATTAAACATTAAAGAAAACTCATAAATCCTCTGAACCACACCGTTGACTACTCCCCCTGAGTAGTAGCACCACCACATCAATCCGGAATGAGTAATAGCTCTATAAATGCATATAAGACTGATGTCAATCAACATCACTCTGGTCTCTATCAGAGGGGCAAAAACCCCCAATCTATCTTTGAAGAACTCAAATGATTATTTAGGCAAAGATTTAGTGAAGATGTCAACAATCTTCTCTTTAGTGTTCACATAAACCAGGCGGACTTCATTTGCTTCCACCTTCTCCATAAAAATGTTATACTTGATAGATATGTGCTTTGTCTTAGAATAAAATATCGGATTCTTTGATATATCAATAGCAACAAAGTTATCATAGTGAATAACTATCGGTGTATTACAATCCACCTTTATATCATTCAACATTTTCTTCATCCATAGAACTTGTGTATAGTTAGTAGAAGAAACAACATACTCAGCTTCAGCAGTAGATAAATAAGTGCATGATTGCTTTTTGCTGATCCATGAAATAAGTTTCTTTCCAAGAAAGAAAGCTCCACCAGATGTGCTCTTCCAGTCATCAACATCTCAAGCCCAATATGCATCTGTATATGCACATAATGTAAATTCATCATTTTTTAGGATACCACAAACCATATTTAATTGTTCCCTGCAAATACCTGAAAAATCCTTTTCACCACACTCATGATTTTCTCTAGGATCACTCTGATATCTAGATACAATACAAACTGCATTCATTATATCTAGTCTAGTCTAAGTCAGATATAACAAACCTCCAATCATAGGCTTGTACTTAGTAGGATTTATCGGTGCAGATGCATCATTCTTTTTCTATTTATTACTTGTAACCATCGGAGTACTAACCGGTTTAGAATTTTTCAACCCAAATTTCTTCAACAGCTCTCTAGTATACTTAGTTTGACAGATGAAAATACTTTTGTTAGTTTGAGTATTTTGCAAACCTAAGAAAAATTTCATCTCCCCAATCATAGACATCTCAAATTTATTCTTCATGTTGTTAGAGACTTCCATACACAACTTATCTTCACCTCCAAAAATGATATCATCAACAAAGACCTCAATAATCAATATGTCATCATCAATGATCTTATAATATAAATTAATTTCAACATTATGTTTAGTGAAATCAACCTTCAAAAGATATTTATCCAGTCTTGCATACCAAGCTCTAGGGGCTTGTTTCAATCCATATAAAGCTTTCTTTAACCTACAAACCATGTTTTTGTCACCTGAAAGTGAAAATCCATCAGGTTTCTCAATATAAACTTCCTCTTCAAGATCTCTATTCAGAAATGAACACTTAACATCCATTTGATAAACCTTGTAGTGCTTATGTGCAACATAAGCAAGAAATAATCTCACAGCTTCAATCCTAGCTAATGGTTGAAAGGTTTCACCATAATCAATTCCTTCCTTCTGAGAATATCCTTTACAAACCTATCTAGTTTTATTCCTCACATCTTGTCCATCCTCATTCAATTTATTCTTAAAAAACTATTTAGTTCCAATAACTTTCTTATTTTTGTTGACCATTTGGTGGAATTGATTATGTGTTGCATTGATGTTTAGTCATTGATACCAACACTAGTTGTTTGGATGCTTTACTTGCACCCTTCTGGTCCTAGTAGGTTGAGTGGTTTCTAGTTAACTTGGATCTAGCATGATCCGGTAGGCTCCCGTATAGTTTGGTGATGGAATTGGCTTGTTTATGACACTCTTACTCATATTTGCTCAATTGGTTTTGGTCTGGTGATTGGATGCTATCCTTCTTGCTTAGAAGCTTAGTTTCTGGTTCCAGTGAGGGTTTCACCAGCAGAGCTTTTGGTAGAGATCTTTGATGAATTACATAAGTGGTGTTGGTACTATTGGTATTTTGGTATGGTTTTGTCATTGATGTCAACACCTACTAAAACACTTGCACTTTGGAGATCCAACAACATTCACCAGCAAGCAAGTAATTATTGCACAGTTACTGGTCTATGGTTCACCAGCAAGATATAATGTTCACCAGTACCTAGAATGATATAGAAGACACTTGGTAATGTCAAAGACATCATGTGGATACTTTGTTTTGAAGAATTAATCATTGGTATATTCATATTTGCATATTTGCTTTTACCAGCAAATAGGTCCAGGGTTATCTAGGGTTACACCGACAGGTTTATCTTTTCCAAATCAGTATGACACGCTATGAAGATGATTTATTATTGTTGTGAATGCATTAAGCTGACATGTTTAATAGGTTATTGCATCGGATATTATATTGTATGTAAAACATTTTTATTATAATATCTTGTAGAGCTGACCTACTAAAATTGGTCTTAGGTTATGGTATAAATATAAGATCTTAATTGTAAGATCGAATGTGGAATGTGAAAAAGAATTGTGTGAAGATATATGCGAGATTAAGTAGAGGTATACACAAAGACATCATTTGAAGGTGAAGCTAGGTTTTTGTAGAATCATATCATCATTACCCGGTACTGAATCCAGCATATAAAGATGCTATTTTGTGTAGTACATTCTTATTGGATTTAACCATCCAACTGTAGTTAGTGTGACTCCCATTTTGTGTTTGAGCAGTGAGCTCTAGGTTGTTGGCCTTTCTGCATGTGCAGACCCCATTTATGTACACTTACTATCTGCAGTAGTATCATCTAATTGTGGGTAAGGTTTCCCACTGTGGTTTTTCCCCTTATAGGGTTTCCATGTACAAATATTGGTGTTATGTGTTGTGGATGACTTTATGTTTATGTTTTATGCATTAATCCTTACTGGTATAGAAATTTACTGTTAACACTGTCTACTGGCATACTTAACTGGTTTACCAGTATTAAGCATTAAGCTGGTTAAATGGTTTTGGTTTAAATTTATTAGACAAATGATTCACTGCCCTCCCCCTCTCAGTTGTCTCTGGGACCTAACAATTAGTATCAGAGCTTAGTCCTCTTTTGCAGAAGTTTAACAACTTGAGGAGATCCAATGTCTACAAATTATTTTAGGAAGGATAGTCCTAAACTTGATAGAACCAACTATGGGATATGGAAGATCAGGATGGAGACAGATCTAAATTGCATCGGTAAAGACATCTGGGAAGTTACAAAGAATGGTTATACTACTATTGTAGCTAGTCAGACTGCTCCAACTACCTTAGCTAAAGATGAAGAGAATGATTGCAAAGCAAGAGAAGCACTTTTGAGCGCATTATTAGATCAACAAATCATGGGATTATCAGATAGGTCTACTACTAAAGCTATTTGGGATCATTTGGAAACACTAAATGAAGGAGATTCCATAGTCAAGATTGTAAAACTTGAAAGTTTCTGAGTTAGGTATGAACATCTGAAAATGGAAGAAGATGAAAGGATTTCTACTTTTATGGAAAGAGTAAATGAAATTGTTTTGGGTATTAAATGTTGTGGAGGAACCTTGAGTGAGGATGAAATTGTTTCAAAAATCTTAACAGGATTGCCATCAGCATATAAAATGAAGGTTACTGCTATAAATGAGTTGAGAAAAATGCCTAATACATTAGTAACTAGGGATACATTGATTTGAAAACTTTCAACCTTTGAAATTGAGGAATTTTGTCCTGTTGCTACTATAAAGACAGATTTGGCCTTTAAAGCATCAACATCATATACTCCATCATCTGACAAATTAGACTGGAAAGCCTTTTATGTAAGAGAACTTGAAGAAACCAGGAAGGAGAATGAAGAACTTGAAGAACTTGAAGCACTATTTGCAAGGAAAATGCCAAAAGGTCCAGTTGGAAGTAAGTATGAAGGTAAAGCACCCTTTAAATGTTTCAACTGCAATAAGATTGGTCATATGGCTTCGAGATGCCCTGATAGACATGCTAGACTAAGAGAAGAAGCAAGAAGAACATACAAGCCTAATCCTGAATACCAGAGATACAGATTTAAGAAGAGCAAAGACAAATCTTGTTACATTGTTGATGAAGGTGTGACTGATGATTCTGATGAGGATCTAGCAGACAATGGATGGGTTTTTGTTGCTATAACAGAAGATCAACCGACACCTACTTCTCAAACGGTAGAACAAGCCCTAGCAGCTAAAATTGAAGCAAAGGATGAATGGATTATTGACTCAGGATGCTCACATCATATGACAGGAGACAAAGGCAAATTCTTGAACTTTCAAGAATACAATGGAGGTTTAGTAAGATTTGGAGATGACAAAGCCTGTTCAATCAAAGGTAAGGGTTCAATATCTCTTGATGGTAAGCATAACACTGACAATGTCTACTATGTTGAAGGATTAAAGCATAATCTTTTAAGTATTGGTCAATTAGTTGAGAAAGGATTTCAGTTACAAGTTAAAAATGGAAAATGCAAAATCATGAATAGAACTGGTTTGGAAATTGCAACGGTAATCAGACTAGAGGTAATATCTTTCATTTGAATAATAGTGAAAAGACATGCTTGATTGCACATATAGATGAAAGTTGGTTATGGCATAAGAGACTATGTCATGTAAACTTTGATTGCATCGTAAAAATCAGTACTTCTAAGGTAGTTAGAGATCTACCTAAAATTGTGAAACCTCAGAATACAATTTGTAAGGAATGTCAATTTGAAAAACAAGTTAGAGCTAGTTTCAAAAGTATTCCAGAAAAATCCAATAATGCTCTTGATTTAATTCACACTTATTTATGTGGTCCAGCTAGAACAAAAAGCTTACAAGGTGATAGATATTTCATGCTTATTATTCATGATTATTTTAGAATGTGTTGGGTTACCTTTCTCACAGAAAAATCATAAGCACTTGGAAAGTTCAAACTATTCAAAGCAATGGTTGAAAATGAAACTGGTAAGAAAATAAAAAATGTTTAAGACTAGATCAAGGAGGAGAATTCACATCTAAGGACTTTAATACATTTTGTGAAGTGAAAGGAATCAGAAGATAGTTATCAGCACCTCGGACACCACAGCAGAATGGAGTTGTTGAAAGGAAAAACATAACTATCTTGGATGTAGCAAGAAGTATGTTATCTGAAGCAAATCTACCACATGTTTATTGGAGAGAAGTAGTCTGCACTGCTATCTATACATTCAACAAAGTTCACATCAAAGGTGAAATTGGTAAGACCCCTCATGAACTATGGTTTGGTAATACTCCTACTCTTAAGTATTTCAGAATTTTTGGAAGTAAATGTTATATTAGAAGAGATGAGTATATTGGCAAATTTGATCCTAGAAGTGATGAAGGAATATTTCTTGGTTATTCATCTAAGAGCAAGCCATATAGATGTTTTAACAAGAGATTGCAAAAAATTGTTGAGAGTACAAATGTAAAGATTGATGAACAATTCAGAGGAACTTCAAGGTATATAGACTTTGAACCGGCAACAAAAATTGTGACAAATGAACCTACACCAAATCCACTGGTACAGAATGGAGATCCAATTACCCCAGTATCATCAGAGGATTCCACAGTAATTAAAGAACAACAACAAACTAAGACACCCCGATATGTAAGATTGAATCATTCTAAAGATAAGATAATTGGAAACAAATTTAAAGGAGTTATGACAAGAGGAAGATTGGCAAATGAAGAGGTATGTCTTATTTCTCAAATTGAACCATCATCTATCAATGAGGCATGTGAAGATAAATTTTGGATTAAAGCTATGGAAGAAGAATTAGGACAATTGAGAAAAATAATACTTGGACATTAGTTCCCCGGCCTAAAGATAAAAATGTAATTGGAACCAAATGGGTATTTAGAAACAAACTTAATGAAGATGCTAAGGTTGTCAGAAATAAAGCAAGACTAGTGTGTAAGGGATATTCTTAGAAAGAAGGAGTTGATTACAATGAAACCTTTGCATCGGTAGCTAGAATTGAGGCAGTCAGATTATTCTTGGCTTTTGCAACTCACAAGGACTACAAAGTTTATCAAATGGATATTAAATGTGCATTTTTGAATGGAGATCTTGAAGAGGAAGTATATATTGAACAATCTAATGGATTTTCTTTGACAGCTGACAATGATATGGTTTGCAGGTTAAGAAAAGCTCTGTATGGATTAAAACAAGCCCCAAGAGCTTGGTATGCAAGGTTGGATAAGTATCTTTTAAAGATTGGTTTTACTAAAGGAAATGCAGATAGCAATTTATATTACAAAATAACTAATGATGACATCTTGATTATTGAAGTTTTGTTCATGATATAATCTTTGAAGGAGAAGATGGATTATGTAAGGAATTTTCTATTAAAATGCAGCAAGAATTTGAAATGTCTATGATTGGAGAAATAAAATTCTTTTTAGGATTGTAGATTTCACAGACTGATAAAGGTATATTTTTGAGTCAATCCAAGTACTTGAAAGAATTACTAAAGAAATTTGGGATGGAGAACTCTAAACCGGTAAGCACACCTATGACTACAAATGACAAATTATCTCAAAGGGATGAATCTACACCTGTTAATTCAACTAGATACAAATCTATGATAGGAGGTTTACTATATTTGACACAAACCAGGCTTGATATTATGAATGCAGTATGTATTGTTTCTAGATTTCAAATTAATCCTAGGGAAAATCATGAATCAGCTGTAAAAAGGATATTCTAGTACTTACAAGGCACAACAAATCTTTGATTATGGTATCTTAGAGATGAAAATTTTGACCTATGTGCATACACAGATGCAAATTGGGCAGGAGATGTGGATGATAGAAAAAGCACCATTGGAGGAGCATTCTTTCTTGGAAAAAGATTAGTTTCTTGGTTGAGTAAGAAACAGAGTTGTACATCTTTATCAATAGCAGAATCAGAATATGTTGCAGCAACAACTAATTGTACACAGGTACCATGGCTTAAACAAATGTTGAAAGACATAAAGGTAAAATGCAAGGAACCCATTACTATATATTGTGATAACACTGCAGTAATTGATATATCTAAGAATTTGGTATTACATTCTAAAACAAAACATGTTTCTATCAAACTAAATTTTCTAAGGGAAAAAGTTGAAGAAAAGGAGATAAAACTGGTTTATGTGAATACTAAAGAATAACTTGCAAATATTTTCACAAAACCTTTGCCTAAGGAGACTTTTGAATATCTCAGAGATTAGCTTGGAGTCATACCACCACTGGTAGAGACTTAGACAGATGATGATTGTCATCAACCGACATAATAGAAAGACAAATCTTTTACTTCGGTCTTTTGATGGGGAAGCTACTTCTCAGGGGGAGTAGTTAGTATTTTGTATGAACTTGATTTTTGTAACTTTGGCATTTGATGTCAAAGGGGGAGAGATATCTATGGAAAAACACATTATCTTTTGAGGAGAGATTGGTATTAAAGATCAATCTCTGGATAAACACATGTTGCTCCCAGGGGGAGAAATTGTTGTTTAAAGAAGATTGTTGGTTTTTTAGTATTTGGCATTTCTGTTTTGACACTTTGATGGTTTTCCATCTTGTGTTGCCATCAATGCCAAAGGGGGAGATTGTTGGTATTTTGGTATGGTTTTGTCATTGATGTCAACACCTACTGAAACAATAGCACTTTGGAGATCCAGCAACATTCACTGGCAAGCAAGTAACTATTGCACAGTTACTGGTATATGGCTCACCGGCAGGATATAATGTTCACTAGTACCTGGAATGATATGGAAGACACTTGGTAATGTCGAAGACATCGTGTGGATACTTTGTTTTGAAGAATTAATCATTGGTATATTCATATTTGCATATTTGCTTTTACTGGCAAATAGGTCCAGGGTTATCTAGGGTTACACCGGTAGGTTTATCTTTTCCAGATCATCATGGCATGCTATGAAGATGATTTATTATTGTTGTAAATGCATTAAGATGACATGTTTAATCAGTTATTGCATCGGATTTTATATTGTATGTAAAATGTTTTTATTATAATATCTTGTAGAGCCGACCTACTAAAATTGGTCTTAGGTTATGGTATAAATATAAGATGTTAATTGTAAGATCAAATGTGGAATGCGAAAAAGAATTGTGTGAAGGTATATGTGAGATTAAGCAGAGGTATACATGAAGACATCATTTGAAGGTGAAGCTAGGTTTTTGTAGAAGCATATCAGCATTACACCAGTACTGAATCTAGCATATGAAGATGCTATTTTATGCAGTACATTCTTATTGAATTTAACCATCCAACTGTAGTCAATGTGACTCCCATTTTGTGTTTGAGTAGTGAGCTCTAGCCTGTTGGCCTTTCTGCATGTGCAAACCCCATTTATGTACACTTACTATCTGCAGTAGTATCATCTGATTGTGGGTAAGGTTTCCCACCATGGTTTTTCCCCTTACAGGGTTTCCATGTACAAATATTGGTGTTATGTGTTGTGGATGACTTTATGTTTATGTTTCATGCATTAATCCTTACCGGTATAGAAATTTACTATTAACACTGTCTACCAGCATACTTAACTAGTTTACCGATATTAAGCATTAAGCTGGTTAAATGGTTTTGGTTTAAATTTATTAGACAACTGATTCACCCCCCCCCCTCTCAGTTGTCTCCGGGACCTAACAGGTGCAACTTCTGGTGGAGTTTGAGGATGTTGTTGGTGATCATATTCAAGACTTGGTGAATGGAGATCATTGTTGTAGCATGTGGACCTATACTGGGTCCAAGTTGATCTAGGTTATGGACTGACTTTAATGTAACATGTGGATATGTCCTATTGATGTATTTATAGGATGTCTTATGTGTTGATATTATTTGTTTAGTCTTAGGCCGACATGGTTTGTAATTATGTAATTGGTTTATCGTCTAGTGGCTAACCTGATTGTTTATGGTCGAGGGTTTGTATATATAGATGTAAGATCACATTGTAGATCATCATGGTTATTGTTAGAGGTCATGGTCAAGGAATGTAATGTGCGAATAATGTAATATCATTCAAGCAGAGGATTTGGTTGATCATTGGAAATTGAATTGGGTTTATGTAAGAGGATTTAGTCCTTTGGTATTGAGCTTAACTAGAACTATACTCAGACATAGGAGATGCTATCTTTTACAGTTCAACACTTCTTCAGATTGTAGTCTGGATTTCTATGTAGTCAGTGAGGCTCCTTTTGTGATGAGCAATGCACTCTAGGATGTTGGCCTTCATGCAAGTGCAGTCCCCTCAATTGTAATTCACATACTTACTGCAAAAGTATTATCTCATTGTGGGTAGGCTTCCCACTGTGGTTTTTCCCTTTACCGGGTTTTCCACGTACAAATCTTGGTTTTATGTGGATGGCTTTTATTTTGTGATTATTGTTTATGCTTAATTGGTTTATCTTCTATTTAGGTATTAATGTTTTGGGTTCTAGTATTAAAGTTTGAATTACTAATGGTTCCGGTAATCTGTGACAACTGATTCACCCCCCCCTTAGTTATCTTCTGGTTATTTGAATTGTCTAAGAATTGGTAATGCAAGGAGATTTGGGAGATCACACAGAATGGTGTCACACCCTATAATCCGAGATCTGGCAATCCTCCTCTAACATACCTGGACAAGGATCTTGAGAATGATTGTAGAGCAAGAGAAGCCCTCTTGTGTGCACTTTCTGATAAGAAAATAATGAGACTAAGTGACATATCATTTGGAAAGGCTATATGCGATAAGTTGGAGACTCTTAACAAAGGTGACCCTACAGTGAAGATTTCTAAACTTGATGGTTACCGGGTGAGATATGAAAACCTGAAGATGGAAGAAGATGAAAGGATTACTGCATTCATGGAAAGGGTAGATGAGATTGTTATGGGAATTCAATGTTGTGGTGGAACTCTGAGCAAAGATGAAATTGTATCTAGAGTCCTGAGAGCCCTACCACCAGCTTACAAAATGAAGGCTACTACTATCAAATAATTAAGAACAATGGCTAATACATCTGTCAATAAAGATACTCTGGTTGGGAAACTATCTGCTTTTGGGCTTGAGGAATTTGGACCTTCTGAAGTTGTGAAGACTGGACCTACTTTACATGTATCTACATCTGCAACCAGTAAGAAAGACTGGAAAGCTTTGTATGTAAAGGAATTAGAAGATATGAAGAGAGAAGATGACGAGTTTGAGCAACTTGAAGCACTATTTTCTAGAAGAGTACCTAAAAAACCGGTAGAAAGTAAGTATCAAGGAAAAGCACCTTTTAATTTTTTTGCATGTAATAAGATTGGTCATTATGCATCTAGATGTCCTGAAAGAAATTCAATATTTGAAGAAAGAGTTAGAAGATCATTTAAGCCTAACCCTGGATATCAAAACAAGTATAAATACAAGAAAAATAGAGACAAATCATGCTACATAGCGGATGAGGAAGGCATTATTGATTCTAATGATGAACTGACAAAAGACTCTGCTAGTGGATCTGACAATGGGAAGGAATGGATGTTTCTGGCTATCAAGGAAGATGATCTAACACTAGAAGAGAATGTACCTAAAGAGAAGGCACTTGTTGCTAAAATTGAAGACAAGGATGAATGGGTAATTGACAGTGGTTGTTCACATCATATGACTGGAGATAAAGCGAAGTTTATGTCTTTGCAAGAATTTGATGGTGGTCTAGTTAGATTTGGAGATGGCAAGGCATGTATGATGAAAGGAAAAGGAACTATATCATTACATGATAAGAACAATACTAACAATGTTTATTATGTTGAAGGTGTACGGCATAATCTTTTGAGTGTGGGACAATTGGTAGATAAGGGATTTCAATTACAGTTCAAGGATGGAAAATGCAAAATCCTTAACAGATTTGGCTTAGAGATTGCAATCGGCACACAAACAAAAGGTAATATATTTCATTTTAACTTCAGTGAGAAAACATGTTTGATAACACAAATTGTTGAGAGTTGGCTATGGAATAAAAGGTTGTGTCGTGAATTTTGATTGCATTGTGAAGATCAGTTCGACTAAGGCAGTTAGGGATATACCTAAGATTATGAAGCCCTATAATCCGATATGTAAAGAATGTCAAATGGGTAAACAGGTCATAACCTCTTTTAGGAGTATACAAAATAAATCAAATGATGTTCTTGATCTTATTCATATTGATTTGTGTGGCCCTGCTAGAGTAAAAAGTTTTCAAGGTGATAGATATTTCATGCTAATCATTGATGACTATTCTAGAATAATGTGGGTTACTTTTTTGAAAGAAAAATCTGAAGAATTTGAAAAGTTTACAATCTTTAAGGCTAAAGTGTAAACTGAGACAGTATTGAAGATTAAATGTTTGAGATCAGATCATGGTGGAGAATTCACATCCAGTGAGTTTAATAGCTTTTGTGACAAGCATGGTATAGGAAGACAATTTTCTGCTCCCCGGACACCTCAACAAAATGGAGTTGTGGAAAGGAAGAATAGAACTATCTTGGATGTTGCTAGAACAATGATGATGGAAGATAGTCTACCTCATATCTACTAGAGAGAAGTAGTAATTATAGCAGTTTATACATTCAATAAAGTACATATCAAAGGAGAAACTGGTAAGACACCTTATGAATTATGGTTTGCAATACACCTATAGTTAAGTATTTTAGAATTTTTGGTAGTAAATGTTATATCAAAAGAGATGATATAATTGGGAAATTTGATCCTAGATGTTATGAAGGCACATTTCTTGGTTATCCTAATAAAAGCAAAGCATATATATGTTATAACAAGAGATTGCAGAGAATTGTGGAGAGTGCTAATGTCAAAGTAGATGAGCTGAACATAAGTAAAATTAGAGTTTATGAGAAGGAACCGGTAGTGGAAATGATTATATCTGAACCAGTAGCACCTTTACTAGAAGAGAGAGTTGAACCAATTACTCCGGCAACATTAGAGAATTCTACAGTAACTGAAGAACAGGGAAGAGGAACAGAAAGTCATAAGACTCCCAGGTATGTGAGATTGAATCATTCAAAAGATCAAATCATTGGGGCTAAGAGCAATTGAGTGATGACAAGAAGAAGACTAGCAACTAATGAAGTATGTTTAATTTCACAAGTTGAACCGCTATAATTAATTAAGGCATGTAAAGATGAATATTGGTTGAAAGCTATGGAAGAAGAATTAGATCAGATTGAGAAAAATAACACATGGACCTTGGTTCCCCGACCTAAAAATAAAAATGTTATTGGAACTAAATGGGTTTTTAGTAATAAATTGAATGAAGATGGTCAAGCTATAAGGAATAAGGCTAGATTGGTTTGTAAAGGATGTTCTTAGAAGGAAGGAATTGATTATGGAGAGGCTTTTGCACCTATAGCTAGGATTGAAGCTGTAAGATTATTTCTTGCCTATGCTGCTTATAAAAACTACAAGGTTTATTAGATGGATGTTAAATGTGCATTTTTGAATGGGGATCTTGATGAAGAAGTTTATATTGAGCAACCTAATGGTTTTTCACTATCAAATGATACAGATATGATTTGCAAGTTAAGGAAAGCTTTATATGGATTGAAAGGAGAACCTAGAGCTTGGTATGCAAGGTTGGATAAATATCTTTTGAAGCTTGGTTTTACTAAGGGTAGTGTTGACAGTAATTTATATTATAAGATCACTGATGATGATATATCGATTATTGAAGTATTTGTTGATGAAATTATTTTTGAAGGTGAAGATAAGTTATGCGTAGAATTTTTAAAGAATATGGAGAAAGAATTTGAGATGTCTATGATTGGTGAGATGAAATTTTTCTTAGGTTTGCAGATTACTCTGACTTACAAAGGTATTTTTAGCTATCAAACTAAATATGCTAGGGAATTGTTGAAGAAATTTGGTATGGGAGATTCTAAACCGGTAAGTACACCTATGGTTACAAGTTAGAAATTGACAAGAAAGGATATTTCAGCACCGGTAAATCCTACAAGATACAAATCTATGATTGGAGGTCTTCTTTATTTGACTCAAACTAGGCCTAACATTATGAATGCTATTTGTATTATTTCAAGATTTCAGAGTGATCCTAGAGAAAATCATGAGATGGTGGTGAAAGGATTTTTAGATACTTGCAAGGTACATCAGGACATGGTTTGTGGTACCCTAAGGATGATAACTTTACCTTATGTACATATACAGATGTTGATTGGGTTGGAGATGTTGGTGACCAGAACAGCACTTCTGGTGGATCTTTCTTTCTTGGAAAGAAGTTGGTTTTGTGGATCCACAAGAAGCATTCATGTACTTCTTTATCTACTGCTAAAGCTGAGTATGTTGTTTCTTCTACTAGTTGTACACAAGTTTTATGGATGAAGCTAATGTTGAAGGATATAAAGGTGGATTGTGAGGCATCAGTAGTTATTTACTGTGATAATTCTGTTGCTATTAATATATCAAAGAATCTAGTATTTCATTCTAAAACAAAGCACATATCTATAAAGTATAACTTTTTCAAGGAGAAGGTGGAAGAAAATGAACTTAGACTGGTTTATGTGAACACTAAAGAGCAGATTACAAATATTTTCACTAAACCTTTGCCCAAGGAATCATTTGAGTACTTGAGAGACAGATTGGGAGTTTTTGCCCCTCCGGTAGAGACTTGATTGATACGGTTTGGCATCAGTCAGGAATGCACTATCAGAGATACTATTCATTTCGGCACTGATGTGGGGATGCTACTGCTCAGGGGGAGTAGTAAGCTTTGTGATTCAGTGGTTTATGTCTCTAGTTTGATATTTTTGTGAGATTTCTGGCATTGATGTCAAAGGGGGAGTGATATTGATGTGAAAAAGAAAAAGAAAGTAAAAAAGAAAAATAGAAAGAGAGAGAAATTCAGAGCTTTACAAAGATATTATTCACAAGGGGAGATATATTGATATTGTTGTATATGAGAGATTGTTAGCTATCTTCCATTGGGGGAGACTTGTTTGGAATTTCTTGGTACTTAGATTTTTTTCACATCTAGTGTTGCCATAAATTCCAAAGGGGGAGATTGTTGTCCATTTCGTGGAATTGATTATGTGTTGCATTGATGTTTTGTCATTGATGCCAACACTAGCTCTTTGGATGCTTTATCAACACCCTTCTGGTCCCAATAGGTTGAGTGGTTTCTGGTTAACTTGGATCCAACATGATCCGATATAATTTGGTGATGGAATTGGCTTTTTCATGATACTCTTACTCATATTTGGTTAGTTGGTTTTGGTCTGGTGATCAGATGCTATTCTACTTGCTTAGAAGCTTAGTTTTTGGTTCCGGCGAGGGTTTCACCAGCAAATCTTTTGGTGGAGATCTTTGATGAATTGCATAAGTGGTGTTGGTGCAACTTTTGGTGGAGTTTCAAGATGTTGTTGGTGATCATGTCTAAGACTTGGCGAATGGAGATCATTGTTGTACTGTGTGGACCTATACTAGGTCCTGGTTGGTCTAGGTTATGGATTGGATTTAATGTAATGTGTGGATAGGACCTATTGATGTATTTCAAAGATGTCTTATGTGTTGATATTATTTGTTTGGTCTTAGGTCGACATGGTTTGTAATTATGTAATTGGTTTATTGTCTGGTGGCCGACCTGATTGTTTATGGTTGAGGGTTTGTATATATAGATGTAAGATCTCATTGCAGATCATCATGGTTATTGTTAGAGGTCATGGTTAAGGAATGTAATGTGTGAATAATGTAATATCATTTAGGCGGATGATTTGGTCATTCATTGGAGATTGAATTGGGTTTATGTAAGAGGATTTATCCCTCTGGTATTGGGATTAACCAGAACTGTACTCAAGCATAGGAGATGTTATCTTTTGTAGTTCAGCACTTCTCCAGATTGTAGTATGGATTTCTATCTAGTCAGTGAGGCTCCTTTTGTGATGAGCAACACACTCTAGGTTGTCGGCCTTCCTACAAGTGTAGGCCCCTCAATTGTAATTCACATACTTACTGGAGAAGTATTATCTAAATGTGGGTAGGCTTCCCACTATGGTTTTTCCCTTTACCGGGTTTCCATGTACAAATCTTGGTGTTATGTGAATTGTGAGGCCCTACCCCGACCCATCATAGCTTTTCAGTGATTTTCATGTTGGAACTATTATGGATGGTTTATTTTTATACATTATGGATATAGAACTTTATATGATCCCACGAATTTGATAACATTGATATATATTGATGCTTCATTTCTATGCTTTGTAGATATAGAATTTTATATGATCCTAGAATAGGCTAACATTGAGATGATCTATGTCATTATTTGATTTGTAGGACTTTATTATGATGCTAGAAATATGTTTGCATATCTTATAAATGGATTAAATTATGAGGGTTATGATGAATTGCTTTGATATGTGGCAAATTATATTGTATAATGTCAATTCTATGTAGAATGATTGAATTGTATTCTTAAGTATGTGTTTTATATTATATGAGGCTATTAGAAAGTACTAATGTTTAAATTGAGATGCGCAGGAAATTATCCATGTGACCATGGAAATATTATAGAGAATTAAGCCTAGGCCTATGTGTGTTCGTAAAACCAGGGGTTGTCTATTTGGAGAGACAACACCCCATATGTATTGTATTTTATTCGTAAATGTAAAATGTTTGCATGAGTGTAAATTGTATTCATTAAATTGTTTAAATCATTCAAGGGACAATTGCCATGTGTGTATTTGTGATGTGAAATTATTTTGTAGTGTCACTTGACACCTATGTTGTATGTTGTGTTGGCAATTGTCATGTCACCTTTTTGGAAAGATTCATTTTTGTTTAATTGTTATATTTCCTAATTATCCTTGAAGGTACCAAGAAATCTAGGATACTGAGCCACAAGGAGGGTCAACTTAGAGTTGACCCGTAGGTTAACTTTAGGTGGACTTTCTAAGGGTTAAATCAACTCCTAGAGTCAGTTTTAGAGAATTTTTATTAGGCCTCATGGGGTACCTATAGGTGAAGGCCAAATTTGGCCATGTGTCTTTCTCCTGGGGCTTGTTTAACCACCAAAAAAAGTGGTTTTCCCAAGATGGACGAATTCCATCTATAGGAGAGCCATCCTTGGTTAGATAACCTTCTTGATAGGTGTAATTCCTCTTCCCCATTTCATTTTCCTTCTTGAGGTGCCTTGGTTAGGGAGTGTGTAAGACCTAGGGAAGACCAACCAATGGGAATCCCTCACTCTAACCAAGAGGTTGGAAGGAGTGAGAGAAGCCTTCTTAGGCTAGAGATTGGGGCTTAGTGAGCTAATCATCCACTCTCCATTTTTGGAGATCTTGCAAAATTTAAAAAAAAAATAGTTTGGAATAGGGATTTTGGCTAAGTGTTGTAGAAAAGTTTTGTGGATTGGGTTTCTCTTCTCCAAGCTCTCCCTAGAATACCCTTGGTAGGTTCAAGGTAGGTGCATTATCTTGTTTATTTAAAAATCTGTATGTAGGATACTTGAATGTATATGTTGTATCTTGCATTGTATTTGTGAAAGCTCTATGTGATTCTTTTTCTATTTCTTTCTATGCATTTTGTTGTGTTTGGGAGTATCCAAGACTATCTTACCCTTGGGAGGGAAAAATGGTCTTGGGGGTGGAAGGCATTTGATAGCCTTAGAGTGAGAGGCTCTCATTATGAGAGTGATCTCAAGGGTTGTCCATGTGACCCTTGTTGCATATTTGTGTTATTTCATTTGGGGGTCATAAGAGGAGAAAATATGGCATGTTTGCCTTTTGGGGGTCATAAGGATATGGGGGTTAAGATGAGTTAGTTGTATTTTCTTGGATGCCATGAGTTGGCTGTGAGTTACTATCTAGCAGATCTCCTCTAGGGTACTTGGTCTACTTCCACCCTAGTAAAACATCACATTATGTGATGGAGTTTTAGCTTGGGAAGGGAATGTGTTTGTTGTGTTATGTTTCCCCCTTTGCTTGTATGTGTTTGCTTGAGTGTAAAATATCTAGGACTTGGTTCTGCAAGCTCAGGGGTGGCTTCTAGTAAGCCTAGGCTAGGAGGTGAGCACCCCATGGTCACAACCTTGAATTTTTAAATGCAGGTTGCTTGGAAAGGAAAGCTAGGAGATGCAGATTTTATTTAGTTGCAGAAAGTGAGAAATAAAAATGTAAATTATTATAAATATTATGAAGGAAAGAGATGTGTTATTTAGTAAGTCCTCATTCATTAGGAATGGGAGACTATTTGGGTATTTTACCCATTTGTAAAGATTGACAACTTGAGTTCATGCATTTATATATGAAAGCATTTTTATTTTAATCCTGTAATATACTGCTGCTGTTATTCTTATATAAATCTGCCTTAAACTGAAATCTGATATTTATTTATCTCTGCAATTTATATATAAGAAAAAAAAGAGAAAGGGAAATGCAGGAAAAAAAAAAAAAAGGAAATGAAATATGTTTTAAGTACTTTCCTGCAATGTTTAAATGTTGTTGGTTTCTATCATTTTAGTTTACTTAGAGCAAAATAAAATAAAAAAAGAGCAAAAGTAGAACCGTGAAATTTACTTTTAATATAGTTCTCTAAATGAAGTTGAAAATGCCCCTATAGTCATATTTATTTCTGTCATTTTTATTCTGTTTGTACATTGCAAAAAATTAATCTATAAACAAAAGAAATAATAATAAAACCTATTTAAAGTTTTTTTTTAGCTTGCTATTGTCATAAAATGTATTGTTGTTTTTTTAAAAAGGAAAAGAGAATTGCAGATTAAGTCTTAGGCATGAGGATTTAAGCTACTCAATTCAAAAAAAAAAATTAAATAAATACATCTATCTTTGAGCAGCCTGTACATTCTGTTACTTTCCAGCATATTAATGTCTAAGTTTCCTCTTAGGAAAAATTTAAAAAAAGGAGATTTCTAACCCTAAGAGACTGATATATATATATATATATATATATATTAAAAAAATAATAACAAAAAAAGAAATTTTAAAAAAAGAATTGGGGAGGGCTGAAACCCTTACCTTTCCCCATGGCGACGTAGGCCACACTCGCCACTGCGGGCATCCACAGTGGGCGGCGTTGGCACTGCCACTGTGGGTGGAGCTGTGCCCGCCACTGTGGGCAACCATAGCGAGTGGCGTCGGTGCCACCACTATGGGTGTCCATAGTGGGCAGCGTCGGGGCCGCCACTGTGGATAACCACAGTGGGCGACATGGGGCCGCCACTGTGGGCATCCATAGTGGTTTCCCCATGAATGCCACCACCCTCTGCAACCCCCCCTCTCCTCTGCGGCTTCCTTTCAGATGGCATCGTGCCTTCATCCAGCCGCCCTTCCTTTGGTCACCACCATGCCCTAGTTCGGCCTTGCATAACACACAGTTCACAAACACACACTCACAAAAAAAAAATATATTAAACTCTAACCCAAGTTCGGGTTAGGCTATAAGCAATCAAGAAAAGAGAAAGAAATGATTTCAAATAAAAAGAATATGCAACCCTAACCTAATTTCGGGTTAGGGTTAGTATTTTAATAATAAGAGTATTTTAGTAATGCAACCCTAGCCCATATTCGGGTTAGGGTTAGCATAGGAAAATAAAAGAAGGATTTGAATTTTAGTCCTTATTATAATTTTTAAACTTAGGGTTTGTATGTAAAACTATGAGGGGGAATTTGAATTAAGTTTTTAAATTATAACTTAAAATTTAAGGTTATTTAATAGTTGCATGATAATAATTAATGGGTATAGTTGGTTCTTTTTATCAAAAGAAATTTACATGTATAAATAGGATAAAATATAAAAATTGTTTACCCAGATTGTTTATATGTATATAATTTATATATATGCTATATTTTCTACATATAGGTATATATACAATTAATTATACATATTTGAGGTTAAGTAGAAGACCTATTTAAATTTATTTTATTAAATTTTATATAGTTATCTTATTGCATTATTGACATAATTTTATCAAGGAATTTTAATAAGGACATTTCTTAGCTAATTTTTGTATTTAATTAAATATGGACGTCAAGTGGAAATTAATTTAGGGAAAATTTGTAAACAAAAATTATTAATTAATTTTAAATAGCTTTATCACTATTTAGGTCGGGAATGATTTATATGTATTTGAGATATCTAATTATCCCTCGATTTTAATTAACGACAACTTAATTAAGATAATTAAATTAACTAACTAAATTGCGACAACCCTCTTGGGATTGATTAATCTCCATTAATTAATGTCACTTATTTGAGTTGGTTAATTAGTCCAACCTTAGAAAACAAATCTATTTGCATCCTAGTTAAGACAAGACTTATTTGATTTCACTTTATATGTAGATTATTTTGAGAGTTTAAGTGTTCCAAAAACAAAACAAAAAAATTTCCATTTTTAGCCCAAAAGTTTGGGCATGACATGGATGGCTTTTATTCTGTGATTATTGTTTATGCTTATTTGGTTTATTTTCTATTCAGGTATTAATGTTTTGGTTTCTGGTATTAAAGTTTAAATTTCTAATGGTTATGGTAATCTATGACAACTGATTCACCCCCCCTCTCAATTGTCTTTCGGTTATTTAAACTATCTAATAATTTTTAGGTCGGGGAACTAAAGTCCATGTGTTATTCTTTTCTATCTAATCTAATTCTTTTTTCATAGCTTTCATCGAACTTTCACCTTTACAAGCTTCAATTATTGATGTCGGTTCAACTTGTGAAATAAAACATACCTCATTACCTACCAACCTTCTTCTTGTCATCACTCCTTTTCTTTTGTCCCCAATGATCTGATCTTCTAAATAATTCAATTACATACCTAGGAGTCTTTTGATTTCCTGTTCCTCTATCCTGATCTTCAATTACTATTGAATTTTCTGATATTGCTGGAGTAACTAGCTCAACATTTTATTTTGGTGTAGGTGCTACTGGTTCAATTATGATCATTTCCACTGTCGGTTCTCTATCATAAGTTCTGATTTGACTTATGTTCTTATCATCCACTTTGACATTTGTGCTCTCCACAATTCTTTGTAATATTTTTTTATAGCATCTATATGCTTTGTTTTCATTAGAATAACCAAAAAATATTCCTTCATCACATCTAGGATCAAACTTTCTAATGGAATCATCTCTTTTAATATAGCATTTACTACCAAAGATTTTGAAATACTTAACTGTTGGTGTATGACCAAACCATAACTCATAAGGTGTCTTAAGAATATCTCCTTTGATATGAATTTTGTTGAATGTGTATATCACCATTCTTATAACTTCTCTCTAGTAGACATGAGGTAGATTAGCTTCCATCATCATAGTTCTAGCTGCATCCAAGATAGTTATGTTCTTCCTTTCCACAACTCCATTCTGCTGAGGTGTCTAGGGTGCAAACAACTGTCTCCTTATCCCATTCTTCACATAATAGCTGTTAAATTCACCGGATGTGAATTCTCCACCCTAATTTGACCTTAAGCATTTAATCTTCAATCTTATCTCAGTCTCAACTTTAGCTTTAAAGATTTTAAACTTTTCAAATGCTTTCAACTTCTCCCTTAGAAAAGTAACCCACATCATTCTTTAATAGTCATCAATGATTAGCATGAAATATCTATCACCCTGAAATTTTTTTATTCTAGCAAGACCACACAAATCAGTATGAATAAGATCAAGAACATCATTAGATTTGTCTTGTATACTCTTAAAATTAATTCCGACTTGCTTTCCCATTTGACATTCCTTACATACTAGATTATAGGGCTTTACAATCTTAGGTATATCTCTAACTACCTTAGTAGAACTGATCTTCACAATGCAATAGAAATTCATATAACACAACCTCTTATGCCATAACCAGCTCTCATCAATTTGTGCAATCAAACATGTCTTCTCACCAAAGTTCAAATGGAATATATTACCTTTAGTTTGTGTAGCGGTTGCAATTTCCAATCCACATTTGATGATAATCTTGCATTTTCCATCCTTGAACTATAATTGAAATACCTTATCCACCAATTTTCCTACACTCAAAAGATTATGCCTTAAACCTTCAACATAATAAACATTATCAGTGTTATGCTTACCATCCAATGATACTATTCCTCTTCCCTTGATCATGCATGCTTTGTCATCTCCAAATCTAACCAGACCACCATCAAATTATTGCATAGATAAGAACTTCCTTTTATCTCTAATCATATGATGTGAACATCCACTGTCAATTACCCATTCATCGTTGTCTTCAATTTTAGCAGCAAGGGCATTCTCTTTAGGTACCAGATCATCTTCCTTGATAGCCAAAAATACCCATTCCTTTCCATTGCCAAATCCACTAGCTGAATCTTGTTCTGGTTCACCATCAGAATCAGTCACACCTTCCTCATCCACATAGTAACATGATTTGTTTGTGCTTCTCCTATACTTATGCTTGTTCTGATAATCATGGTTAGTCCTAAAAGATCTTCTATCTCTTTCTTCAAATCTTGAATTCCTTTTAGGATATTTAGATGCAAAATGACCTATCTCATTACATGCAAAGGATTAAAAAGGTGATTTTCCTTCATACTTACTTCCTATCGGTCCTTTAGGTACTATTCTAGCAAATAAGGCTTCAAGTTGCTCAAACTCTTCATCTTATTTCTTCATATCCTCTAGTTCCTTTGCATATAAGGCTTTCCAACCACTCTTGTCAATAGATGATGTAGATGCATAAAAAGAAGGTTCAAATTTCATAGCTCTAGTAGGTCCAAATTCCTCAAGTTCAAAAACAGGTAATTTCCCAGCCAAGGTATCCCTATTAATAGAGGTGTTTGCCATATTTATCAACTCATTAATTGCAGTAGCTTTCATCTTATAAGCTGGTGGCAAAGCTCTCGGTACTTTAGAAACTATTTCATCTTCTCTCAGAGATCCACCACAACATTAAATTCCCAAAACAATCTCATTAACTCTTTCCATAAAAGTATTAATCCTTTCATCTTCTTCAATCTTCAGGTTCTCATACCCCACCTGATAACCATTAAGTTTAGCAATTTTAACAGTAGGGTCACCTTCATTCAGAGTCTCCAATTTGTCCCATATAGCCTTTGCAGTTGATTTATAAGTTAGCTTCATTATTTGTTGATCAGAAAGTGTACATATAAGGGCTTCTCTAGCTCTACAATCATTCTCAAGCTCTTTCTCCAGACCTATCGAAGGAGGATTTCAAAATGCTGGATTAAAAGTTGTAACACCATTCTTATTGATCTCCCAAATCTCCTTTCCAAGACATCTCATATGATTCTCCATTTGAATCTTCCATACCCTATAATTTGTTCCATCAAGCCTAGGAATTTCTCTTCAGAGATGTATTAGATGAACTTGAACTTCTAGTTTCCATAGGATCTTCCTCAAGTGGTTAAGCTTCTGTAGAGAGGACCAAGCTATGATACCAATTGTTAGACAACTCAAATAACCAGAGGACAACTAAGAAGGGGGGGGGGGTGAATCAGTTGTCACATGATTACAAAACTTTAAGCATTCAAAACCTTATTACCGGAACACATAAACTCAATACCAGAATGCATAAACCAAATACCAGAATAACTGATATAGCAATTAAACAGAAACATAAATCACAAAATAGTTACCATTCATCCAAAACACATGACACCAAGATTTGTACGTGGGAAAACCGGTAAAGGGAAAAACCATAGTGGGAAGCCTACCCACAGTCAGATAATACTTCTATAGTAAGTATATGATTACAATATGAGGGGCCTACACATGTAGGAAGGCCAACATCCTAGAGCACACTGCTCATCACAAAAGGAGCCTCACTGACTACAAAATAAATCCAGACTACAATCTGGAATGAAGATTGAACTACAAGTATAGCATCTCCTATGCCTGAGTACCATTCCAGTTAAGCACAATATCTAAGGCCTTAAACCTCTTCCACAAACCCAATTTGATCACCTATGATTGACTAAACCTTCTGTATATGATTACAACATTATTTGCACACAAATAATCCCATAACCTTGACCTATGATCTACAAAGAGATCTTACATCATATTTATACCAACCCGGGACCTAAACAATTAGCTCAGCCACCAAAAAGATAATACAATAAGTTCATAACATAAACTTGCAATCCAATGATCAACCAAGTTGGCTTAGGCCAAAAACAATGCAAACCAATCATTAAATCATGTCGTTAATGCATCAGGAACATCCTCCAACACGTTACATAAACCAGTCGATAACCTAGATAACACTAGACCCAAAATAGGTCACCATAAACCAAATCCATCACCACTAATCAATAGGAACATGAACAAGATAACCAACAACATCCTAAAAGCCATCTAGAGGCTGCACCAACACCACTTATTATGTGCATCAAAAGATCTTCAACAAAGCTCTGCCGATAAAACCCTTACTGATGACCAAAAGGCTTACTTATTTTTGTAAGTAACATAGATTAAGAGAATTTGTGTGTACATACACGTTGTAGAAAAACATACCTTTGAAGGGTCTCTAACATCACCACCATGTGCATGTAGGATTCTAGGACGTCTATGTGACGAGGAGCTCAACCTGCATGATAGTGGTGCATCTTGCAATATTGAAATTTTGTTAGATATACATACACATATATTTATAACTTGAAACCTAACCCTTTAAATATAGAACTTAAATATCTAAGGAAAAATTAATTTAAAGTTATAATGTATACCCGTGTCTCCTAATGAACAGGGTTGATGGTAATGTGTAAATCCTCAAACATCACCCCCTACGCCTGCAATATAAATTACACTTGAACTCACATGTACATTATTTTAACATTCATTATTAAGAGTTTTAAATATATATATATATATATATATATATATATATATATATATATATATATATATATATATATATATATATATATATATATATATATATATATATATATATATATATATATATATATATATAATTTATTTAGATCAAATAGAATCTACTTGAACATGTACATGTATGTGGTTGTAGATAAACATACCTCGGGGTCTCTAACACCTCCACTGCATGTATGATAGACTCTAGAACGTTTGTGGGATGAATGGCTCATCCTAGACAATGCACACATTTTGTTCGATATATAATTTAAATAACTTGAAATTATTTAATCAACACCTAGATATCCCTTTAAATAGAACTTAAAAAACAAAAAAAATTAATTTAAACTTTATATACCTATGTCTCCTAATGAGCACTTGGGTCAGTGGCAGCATCCAAATCTCCATACATCGACCCTAACATGATACCCTATATAGTTCAAAAAATACAATCCAATATATAATTAATTTAATCTATGTAGTTCACGTGTACAATCAAGTACTTATATAAAATTGCTAAATTAAAATTAGTAAATTATATTATAATTCATACCTCTCTTGCAGCATGTAAGGCTCGTCTAATCCTCCTTATGTCAGAATCATGCAAGGAGCTCACTGCAACATGATCCCCCTCACTATCTGGTTCCATAAGCATGGCAGTGAACATCCCTTAAAATCTAGTACCAGGTACTATGGCCCGATCAACTGATGTATAAACAGGAGGAGGAGGTGTATCCTGACCAACTATTGTATGCTGGGGTGGGGCAGTAGGATGTGCAGCAGCAATAGCCTGAGAATCTATATGCTCACAACCATGACTAGAAGTAGCCAGTCTACCAAGTACACGCCTAACATATGATGGGCCCTCCTCTAGTGGGATCCCATGCTCCATAGAAATGACCTGATATGAATCCAAGAGGTCACTGGATAAGCATGCGCTCATCTGTCGTAAAGGATCTATATCATGCATGCATGTAGTATCCATCAGCGATGGTATGTCTACTTGAATATATGGATCATCACTTGATGATGCATCATGAGATCCATGAATTCTATTATGAGAATGCAACAAATATCTACCCATTTTATCTGATGTCATCTCATCTACCTGTGTGGCTATAGTGGCAATGCTAGAAAAGATGGATTGTCAAGTGTCATCTGGTACACTATCTGCAACATGTGCTAATTTTGCACTCTTGGGAATTTCCACAAAGTTTGTACCAATCAATTCCCACTTATTAATGGGTGGGGGTGCACCTAGTCATTTGAACTTATCTAAAAATTTGTCCTTCCCTTGCCCAACATGTTTCGGAAAATCGGTGTAGTCAACATCATCCAACAAATGAAACTTTGTCAACAATTGTTTGCAGAAATAAATGGGAAACTCATCCTTTTAGGGCCATCTATGATGAGTGGCCAACCATCTAGGATAGATAAAAGGTGCTACTAGTGCATTCTTGCACCTGGTAGGCATATAACCCTTCACCCTACCAAAGGCCTGATAATGAGGAAACATGGCTTTCATATCAGTTGTGGAAACCTTATCATTCACTGTGTCCCATTTCACCATACCACATACACTATATGAAAGGGATCTATAAAAATCCTCTGTGTTGACCTCATCATATGGATTATAATTGTCAGTGAGGTCAATCATATGAAGTAGCTCTTGTTTAATTATCTCACCCCTTTTCTTATTTCTTTGATCATGCATGTTTCCCAATGTGATATTTAAATGAATTAGGGCATGTTGGAGTGCCTCTGCTATCTGATTATAGAGTTGTTGTCTCTCCTGTGGAGTTGTGGCAGACCTATGTGACATCTGCTCACACCCTAGAGGATGAACACTAGGCTCAGAACTACTAGTGTTATGGATCCAGGCTCATTAGACATGATGATAGTGGGTATATATATATATATATATATATATATATATGCACATGTGCATGTATGTAGTACACATTAAAATAAATATAAAAGTATACATACATTTTCATCATTTTAAACATATTTAAATAAGTAAATTAAAAAAAATAGATATACCAAAAAGAAATTTAAACGTCATAAATTCATACACTAAAATTATCTATATAAAAACAAATTTAAGATAAATTTCTAGATCTATGCACAAAACAAATTTAAACAACAACAACAAATTTAATTTTAAATTTCAATATATGTCTAATTTACACTTACATATATTTGCATATACAATAATTAAATTCAAAATAAGTCAAATTAAGTCAAATTAATTCAAATTAGTCAAATTAAGTCAAATGAGTCAAATGAGTCAAATTAAGTCAAATTAGTTAAACTAAGTCAAATTAGGTCCTAACGGATGCACATGTGTCGTAAGGGGTCTTATGTGGTCAAATTAGGTCCTAAGGAGTGCACATGTGTTGTAAGGGGCCTTATGTGATCCTAAGGGGTCACCCATGTGTTAGAACACATGCATGACCCCTTAGGACCACATAAGACCCCTTGGGACATCATTTGATCTTATGTGGTCCAATTAGATCCTAAGCGGTGCACATGTGTCATAAGGGGCCTTATGTGGTCCTGAGAGGTCACCCATGTGTTAGAACACATGCGTGAGCCCTTAGGACCACATAAGACCCCTTGCAACACCACTTGGTCTTATGTGGTCCAATTAGGTCCTAAGGGGCGCACATGTATCATAAAGGGCCTTATCTGGTTCGAAGGGGTCACGCATGTGTTAGAACACATGCGTGACCCGTTAAGACCACATAAGACCCCTTGCAACACCATTTGGTCTTATGTGGTCCAATTAGGTCCTAAGGGGTGCACATGTGTCGTAAGTGATCTTATGTGGTCCTAAGGGGTCACCTATGTGTTAGAACACATGCATGACCCCTTAGGACCACATAAGACCCTTTGTGACACCATTTGGTCTTATGTGATCCAATTACGTCCTAAGGGGCGCACATGTATCATAAGGGGTCTTATCTGGTCCGAAGGGGTCACCCATGTATTAGAACACATGCGTGACCTGTTAAGACCACATAAGACCCCTTGCAACACCATTTGGTCTTATGTGGTCCAATTAGGTCCTAAGGGGTGCACATGTGTTGTAAGGGGTCTTATGTGGTCCTAAGGGGTCACCTATGTGTTAGAACACATGCATGACCCCTTAGGACCACATAAGACCCTTTGCGACACCATTTTGTCTTATGTGGTCCAATTAGGTCCTAAGGGATCACCCATGTGTTAGAACACATCCATGACCCCTAAGGACCACATAAGACCCTTTGTGACACCATTTGGTCTTATGTGGTCCAATTAGGTCCTAAGGGGTGCACATGTATTGTAAGGGGCCTTATGTGGTCCTAAGGGGTCACCCATGTGTTACAACAAATGCCTGACCCCTTAGGACTACATAAGCCCCTCACAACACCATTTTGTCTTATGTGGTCCAATTAGGTCCTAAGGGGTGCACATGTGTCGTAATGCATCTTATGTGGTCCGAAGGGGTCACCCATGTGTTAGAACACATGCGTGACCCCTTAGGACCACATAAGACCCCTTACGTCAACATTTGGTCTTATGTGGTCCAATTAGGTCTTAAGGGGTGCATATGTGTCATAAGGGGCCTTATGTTGTCGTAAGGTGTCACGCATGTGTTAGAACACATGCATGACCCTTTAGGACCACATAAGATCCATTGCGACACCACTTGGTCTTATGTGGTCCAATTAGGTCCTAAGGGGTGGATGCACATACATACACATACATATATGATCATTACGTTCAATTGGGTCATAAGGGGTGCATATACATACATGTACATACCTACATACATACATATACACATACATAAATACATACATACACATAAAATAATTATATACATCTTAGGATGTATACATACACATACATACATATACCTCAGGACATGCTATCAGGGGTCGTGTGTGGTCCTAAGGGGTCACACACATGTTGGATGTATACATACACCTTAGGACATGCTATCAAGGGTCATGTGTGGTCCTGAGGGGTCACACATGTGTTATAATAGGTGTGTAACCCCTTAGGACCACACACGACCCCTGATAGCATGTCATGAGGAGTATGTATGTATGTGTATGTATGTATGTATGTATGTATGTATATATGTAGGTATGTGTATGTATTTATGTATGTGTATGTATGTACATGTAGGTATGTACATGTATGTGTGTGTATGTATGTTTATGTATGTATTTATTTTTTATGTATGTATATGTGCATGTCCTAAGGTGTACATATAATTATTTTATGTGTATGTATGTATGTATGTAGGAAGGTATGCATGTATGTGTATGTATGTATGTAGGTATGTATGTTTGTGTATGTATTTGTATGTATGTGTGCATTTATGTATATGTATGTATTTGTTTTCTAATAGTCTAAACTAAGATGATACAATAAATACAAAAATATATATATATTTTTTAAAAACTATTTAAAAGAAATAAAAAAAAAACTAATTTGCTATCAAAAACTAATTTGCTATCAAAAACTATTTTTCTATCAAAAACTATTAAAAAAAAAACAATTTAAATTAATATGATACAATAAATACATTTAAAAAAAGAAATTAAAAAAATGGACTTACCACCAAAACACTTCCGGCTAGATCACTGCAATTCTTCTCGCCCTCCCACTTAACTCCAAGCCACTCAATGCAAAATGAGGGGCTTGGGCAGATTTTTGAATTTATATATCGCAATGGATTTCTGACCGGAAACCTTTCGGCCAGAACCCTTTTGGCTGGAACATTTCCGGCCAGAAATCCATTGCCACACAAGTGCTCCATGGCCTCCAAATTGGTTCAGCTAGAATATATACTATTATCTTGAAGTGCAACACAGATCCGTACGATCACCCAAAGATCTCAACACCTTAGCAACAATATCATCTTCCTCAATCTTTCCACTAACATTCCTAATACCAAGGGTAAGTTCATTCACTTTAGCCATGTATGAATGTATGCTCTCATCATCTCATATCTTCAATGTTTCATACTTTCCTTTCAAGCTCTGCAACTTAGCAACTTTCACTTGACTATTACCTTCATAAAGTATCTCAAGCTTCTCCCAGATCTTATGTGTGGTCTTAAGTCCCATAACATTTGTCATTTTAGAATCAGTCAGGGCACTAAGCAATGCTTCCTTCACTCTGATGTTATATTTTACTTCCTTAACCTCATCAGGAGTGGATGGTCCATTTTGAGGAACAACATAGACATTCTTAGCAATCTTCCAGTAATTGTTTCCAAGACATTTAAAATGCACCACCATTCGGCTCTTCCATATAGTATAGTTACTTCCATCAAACATCAGACTATCCTTCTTGAAAATAATACCTTGAGCTACCATCCTAGATCTCCTCAAGTGATTAAGCTTCTACCGAAGGATCTAGCTCTAATACGAATTATGAGAAGCAATCAAGAAGAAAGACTAATAAGGGTCGAGGGGGGTGAATCAGTTTTCACCAGATCAAAGCAAATTAAACTTCAAAACATAAACTAATAAATTGCAACAATGAATCATATAAGGAAAATAATAGCACAACACACAACACCAAGATTTTGACGTGGAAAACCCGGTTAAACGAAAAAACCACGATGGGAACCTACCCATAGTAAGATGATAATTTGTAGTAGTATGTGAAAATATTAGAATGGGGAATGCACATGCATTCAGGAACATTTCCTATAGCTCACTCCTCAAAAGATATATGCCCAGAAGGCTATAACCCTCAGGGAAGTCTCACTGAATTACAATGTGATTCAGACTCCAATCCGAAAGAAATGAATAGAAAGAATAACATCTATTATAGTTCCAGTTAAGCATAGATGTCTTCCCTACAACACAAATCTCACCTCGACACTATACTTAATGATAAGTCTCTTGTTCACACAATCACCTCTCTCTGATAATGCAGACACAATACCGACACCTAAATTACATAAGTATCTCACCTATAAAAACAAATCATCAACCTTGATAACAAGGTCAGCTAAACCATCAACCCTCATCTCATAATTATAAAAATTATATTATATGATACAAAGATTTATCACCGAACCAATATAATAATTTACATTACATAGCATGGACCTCATTCAAATTTCCAAAAGATCACATCCATTGGAAATCATGCCAAGATCAACCGCAACACGCTACACCACCAGAAATACCACATAACACAAAAATCATCACCGATTCACAAAAGTCATCAAAAAAATGCACAATGATCAATGTGGATCACCAAAACAAATAGGACATGACTAGGAAACACCATAATATATATATATATATATATATATATATATATATATATATATATATATATATATATATATATATATATATATATATATATATATATATATATATTTATATATATATATAAACTATCATGATTAACATATATTTAAAACATATATTAATTAATAATTAATAATTAACATATAATAATAAAATATATTAATTAATATTTAATAAAACAATTAAACATTTTAAAACCCACTTTAAATTTAATAGGTTATAATATTTTTTTTTATTATTACTATTTATTTATTTTTAATTATTATTTTTTTTTAAAACATGTAAATAATTTCCAAATTCATTAAAACCCCTTTGACAGAATTTACATAGAAATAAAATTCCCAACTCAATAAAATTCATTCACAGAATTTTATTCCAATTACTTTTTCTTTAAACTAGATAAACCAATAAATTTAATTCACAATTAAAATTATTTCTAAAGAAATCAACTAATTTCACAGAGATTTATTTAAAGGACTATCAGAACAAATCAACAAGAGAGAATAATTTTTTTCATAATAATTTCCCTAATTTTCTCAAAATTAAATTACTCCCATTAAGTAGAAAATTAACATCAGGCAAGAATTTTAAATCAAAACCTGAATTAACCAGAAGAGGGTTTTGGATATGACAAATAATTTACACACACCATTCAGAGAAAAATAGAATTATTTTCTTAAAAATCAACAAATCAAAGAAGCCACCCAACCTGGTATAGAAGAAATCTCTAGAACAACCCTAATCTTTTCAATAAGCTTCCAATAAATTTCTTCACCTAAATTCCTAACCTGTTTCCTGTGTATCTAAAATAAAGACCTATTCCCTATTTAAACTAAAATTCTATGTTCAATAGCTTTTTCTCAAAAAACCTAAATTTAGAATAAAAGTAATTTTATTTTATTTTCTAATTTTATAACAAAAGATAAGCTAACATACAATAATTAAAAATCATTATTCTTTCTTTTCTTTTCTCATGCAAATTAATTAATTTTCTAAATAAAGAATTAAAACAATACTTTAATTCCAATTAATTCTTTTATTCATTTTTTTTTTAATTTATTTATTTAAAATTCTAGGAACAATAAATATAATTAATCTAATTTATTTTAATTTAATTAATTTATTTTAATTTAATTAATTAATTAATGGAATTATCTCATAGTTGAATTATTTATGCATTGAGATTATAAATTTAGTTAATTAAAAGAAATGATTTTCTCCCTCATTTAATTTTTAACTAACAAAGCTAATAGTTGCATTTCACAATATTAATGAGGGTAAAATATTTTTAATTAAATTAAATTCTCAAAATCAATCTTACACACTATATAAAATAAATATGAATAAAATTCACTTTTCTAATCAAAATTGATTTTCTTAAATAATTAAAATTAATCTTTCTATTCCAAAAAGCAAAAGAGATTAAATTATTTTTATTTCGAATAAATTTAAATCTTTCCTTTTTAAAATGCATAAACTGAATAAATTCGTTATTTAAAATTAACCATTAAATTAAACTCACTACAAACATAAATAGGGCAATCTTTTTAATTAATGATTAATCACATAAAAGAAACCTATTTATTTTAATTCCTTAATTACTAATCCGTAAATGAACACATTAAATTAAAATAAATACTTAGGGTTAAATACTCTATTTACCACATGCCAAGCACACAAACCAAGTAAGCCAACCAATTACCTAACTCGCAAACCCAAATGAAAAGAAAACTGATGGAACACAAGCGACACTCATTTGAGTATGACTAGGGTAAACTAAAGGTTTTATGACCACCTAACCCAAATTCTAAGGACAAAAGAGGTATACTCAACCCTACGAATCCAGGTGAAGACGAACCTTACACCTAGGCAGTACTGTACCTGCAATCTCCTACAACCAAGAGTTAGACAAGTATATATATATATATATTTAATGAAGATGTTACCTTGAGATTAATAACAAGAATCAGGAGGACAGTTTAAACTTACATAAGAATCAATGCAAAAGCACATTAAGAGATAAGCACAATAATCATAATATCTGACTAAACATTACCTCATGGTAATTCAACCATTCAAGATTGCCACATAAAATGTCAACCAAGGTCAAACCAATTTTACAAAGCTGACTAGGGTAGGGGTACTACATCCTCCCCCCCTAGGCTCCGACTTACTCTCAAAAGTCGTAAGGCTATATAGAAATCATGCAACATGTATTAGCCCTGAAACTCATTTAACAATTATTAATTTGCACATATAAATATTTTCTCAACAATTGAAACATTATTGCTAAATCCTGTATGAATGCCATTATCCATTTGCAAGATACATCTAGAACCATACACTTCTTAAAACATTCTAGGAATTATCCACAATCATAGCAGAGAAACAAGAATTTTCTTCCTTTCATTACACCAAATTAAAGCATTAAAAGATATAGACAATAATTACCATACTCATCTATCAAACATGACAAGAAAACATGCCATCATGATCAATTTCTTTTACCAATACATCTTTTTCATAAAACTTTATCACATAGAACTAGCTTCAAAATTTAATTTCTACAACCAAGTTAACTTTCAATAAATAAGAGTAACATAAATAACTCAATTGTTTACACTTGCCAGGCATATAAAAACCTTTCCAAAGACTACGTCCCATAACATAGTGACAAGTTAGCATGATTTACTCCATGATTACACATAATAATCATCCACATAACTGGAATGCACAACACAAAAGGCCATATGTGAGCATGTCTAATGCTCGGTCAAAGATAACATGCACGATCAACATCTCTATGCCTGATCTCAGAATAATAATATGATTATAAATATCCAACATCTCACTCAAAGGCTTGATGGTGCTAGGACACACCATAACGATAATACCTTCCATACAAGGCCTTTTTGAACATCCCTTGTTGAGTAAGGTGGTTAGCCTCCAAGAGATAGTCACCACTCATAGGTATGTAGTGGATACTAGCTGCATCACAGCCTCACATACCCCCATCCTCAAGGTTCCTTACGTCTACTTCCTCGTACACACTCAACCAATACCGTCTCATATGTCCTTGGAGAGGAATTTTACATTTAAACACAAGACCAGCATACGAAAACAATAAGGACAAATCAGTTTAGCCACCAAAGTACAGAAGAATAAAGATAATAAATCACCAATTCCAATAGTAAGGCAATAAAAAAATCCAGAATTTGCAACACCAAATCAAGTATGTAAAAGATCACAAGATTGTGGCTAAACTTTCAAAGTCTAAATAAAATAAAAATATCACAATTGCACATAACATCACTATGTGACTAGAATCTAGCCACCAACGAGGAAGGAAGGAACAATCGTCTAGCTAGCGTAGTAGCTCATCATGTGGTGCAATATAGTCACACTACCCACATGGCATGGCAGTGTGCACCTTGACATCACCCCGCATCACATCGTCACGCAGCATGGCTCTACCCTAAACCTGTCGGTAGGCCGCATGGAAATATCTACTACATCTTGCATCGTGTCTCAACACGACATGGCAATACTCCAAGCATAAAAAAGAATGCAATGGACATATCTTGCATGGCAATGTCTACTACATCCTGCATTGTGTCTCAACATGGCATGGCAATACTCCAAGTGGAAAGGCGTGCAATGGATATATATTGCATGGCAATGTACCTCGCAGAAAAGGCGCGCGCAGGTCACACCCCGCATAGCGATGTACCTCTCAGGATACTCGTTGTAAGCCAGAGGTATACATGGCTAAGGTCCACCCACATGTCTACCAACACTGGACAATTGGTAGCTCATGTGAAAAATAACATACCTTTCATGGAGACAAGGCAAAATAACATACCTTTCATGAAGACAAGGAAAAATAACATACCTTTCATGAAGACAAGACAAAATATCCTCTAATAAAACCGTCATTTTGCTCAAGAACTGACATCAATATGCTCAAATATAAGGATAGGAATAGGCTAGCACACAAGAACCTTATAAATCGGTTCATCATAAGGGAAAGTATTGAGTACACCTATATAGTTTCATTACAAAACTATATTTTTCCTCGAAATAGAGAAGCTAAAGTCGCTTTGCATCGACATTACTCGTACGTCGTTCCATACTACTCAAGGAATGGTGACTTTTAATACTACACCTTCACATACTGAATTATCAACAACCCGTGGTTTGGCTTTCAGTAAGGAAACAAATAAGCAACATCACATAAACAGTATGGTTTTCCCATGCTCATAAACAAACATATCCTCCATGGTTGATTACTTCATCATCCCATGGGAACACATAGCAAGCACGGGTTTCTTACAATACACAAGGAATAGCACCATTACTGGTTTAGTCACATTTACAGGGAGTACTTTTCGATGCGCTATCATCTACTCAAGAAGATTTTAGCTATGCTTTCCATATTAATCACTGAATAAAGTTTACTCTAGATACCAGTACTGAAATTCTTAACAATTCACCATTACATAAGGAAATAACATCATTCTGATATCTTTTCTAAATCCATTAAGCATTCACAACCACATTACTAACTATGCAAATTTAATTATGAATCTCAAGACTTTCATCTTTCCATAAAAAGACAAAATGCAAAAAAGTACAATTTCACATGTTTTATAAACACTCTATTTAAATCAATACACTCTTTAGTAGCAATACTAAAATCTAAAATCTAGGCAAAGAGGAGGAAAAAGAGAGTTTGATAACCAATCTATTTCCTACAAAGACACAAGATCAACAAGACAAGCTAAAATTTCTCACTATAATTCTATCATTTATTTGCACGGTTTTCATTTCGCTATTGTTTTAGAAGGATGCCACATAGCCTAACAAGACATTTCCAATTATTATGGTTGCAACAGAATGTTCTAGTTTTCCAAACAATGGAGATCAAAATAGGTAATCTTATCGATAATGCAAGACCTCTTGAGGACACTCACTACTTTAGTACAATACAACCGCATATCATAATTTGCAACCTATCATTGAAAATTTAAGGTACAATAAGAAGATAAGCGAGGAGATATCAACTAAATAATACACATTTATGCATACACATCAAACAAGCTTTTTATTCCCACTTTCTATACATAATAAGGATTTATGCATACACATCAAACAAGCTTTTTATTCCCACTTTCTATACATAATAAGGTAATTACCTATATCCAAAGGCAAGCTAAATGGAGCATTGCTAAAATAGATCTTCAATCAAATTTATTTAAAGAAGCACATAAAACAACCTTTCTCTTGCAATAAGAAAACACACATAAGAGAAAAATACACATATAACAAAAACATTTAATTTATAGAGAGAGAGAGAGAAGAGGAAGGATGATAATCATTCATTTTACTACAAAATAAGCATTCAATATTTACCATACAAGTCCTTCAAGTGGACAACACTAAGCTAGATCATACTCTTAAACATGCACATTTCATACTTTTTGATTCAAGACAACACTAACCAACCCAAATGGATTAGTCAAAAGAGTACAACAATCAATAAGGAAGGTACATACGACTCTCCTTCAGAATAAGAGAAATCATAAACCAAGACCTCAATAAGAAGACAAAGCACATACAATCACTCCAAAACAACCACATCAAGAAGGTAAAAACAAGGTGTGAACACACACGTTACACAAAGTTAAGGTCTACTCAATCACAAACATACAAAAAGGAGGACAAGCATACACATAAGGTTGATACACCACATATCAACTAAGGGCACAAGTGAAACTAGAGATCCCAGTGTTTGCAACTTGGGCTCTAATACCAAATGTAATGCCCCGCTAGGAAACCCCAAAGGGAAAAAGCTAAAACACACGAATGGAGTGCAATAATTTTTTTTTAAAAATAAGACACAACATAAAGATACAATAAGATATCAAAGTACAGATTACATAGCGGAAGACATCAACTAACACCTAAAGAGTTTCCCAATGTGATTACTTAATTACACAATTAACTTAACTCACACTAATTAATCCAATAAGCCGATTGTCTTAATAACGAGATAATTCTTAAACAAGGATAATTTCTTTCAGTAAGACAAAATATAGATCACAAGGTAAAGTTCATTCATTAAGGTTTATTCATACCTTTCGTTCATACTTTTCATTAAAATTTGAGTCATGCATCTAATTTAATAACACACTTGAATTTCATCATAAACCAACGAGATCTTCCCATGCATACTTAATTTCCTTAACAATTATAGAATACATTATGCAAATCAACTACACTCTTTCATGAACCACATTACTGCATAAAGGAGACGATTGAAAACATGCATTACAATTAATTTCATCTAATCCACTTACACATTCTATCAAAATGCCATCCATACATGCTAACACTAAAACATAAGAACATAAGCAACACATAACACCAAAATGATCTCGGAGTTCACCCCTAGAGGGCTACATCTCTGGGTTTGCTCAACTGCCAGACCCCTCTGATATAAATAAGTTTAGGGTACATAAGTTCCACATCATTTATATTCCTGCCATCGAGGTGAATCATACCAATAAACAACCGACCACATCAGTCAATAATTACATAAATGATCCCTACAAAGAAACAGATCCAATTGAACATATTAAAAGCTAATACAAGGTCCACTACCCGACAATACTCTAACTAGAGACCTGACCCGCTATGGTCAACCACAAATCAATACTCGACACTCGCATAAAGGACAAGACCAATTAAAACACCATCACAAGGCAACAACCAAACTAGAAACTGAAGACATAAACAGGTACCCCAAATCATCCAAATGACAGGGTCCAAACAAACATATCAAGGCCTTGCCATTACTTTAAACAAAAGTGAATACAGAAATTAAACTTGCATAGGCAATAACCAAAAAAGGACAATCTTCTTTCCTATTGGTTTAAACAATCAAAGTTGATCAAGTTTTCTAAATGATCTATGTTTTCAAAATATATTAACAGAAAAATCACCATAACGAGGAGAATACAATACCACAATTGCAATAGTCCATTTGTTTATGTCTCAATACAGAGGAAAAATATAAACTAACCATTTATTTTACTAAATGAAAATCTCATTAACTTACCAATTTTCCAAACGATACATTATTAAATTTCCAATAATTCCAATAGCATATCATATAATATATTCCTAAATAAAATATTATTTAAAAATTATCAATTCAATAAATATACTTCATTCCAACAATATTCCAAATAAAATAATATTTTATCTTTTTCCCAAAAAGATACTTCCTCAATAAAACAGATACCAAAATTAAATATTAATTATTATATATTTATTTATCCCCAAAAATATAAACAATTAATAATTAAATAACACACAATATTAAAGAATTAAGTATTAATTAATATATATATATATAAATTATCATGATTAACATATATTTAAAATATATATTAATTAATAATTAATAATTAACATATAATAATCAAATATATTAATTAATATTTAATAAAAGAATTAAACATTTTAAAACCCACTTTGAATTTAATATGTTATAATATATATATTTTATTATTATTATTTATTTATTTATTTATTTTTAATTTTTTTTTTTAATTATTATTATTTTTTTCAAAACATGTAAATAATTTTCAAATTCATTAAAACCCCTTTGACATAATTTACATAGAAATAAAATTCCCAACTCAATAGAATTCATTCACAGAATTTTATCCAATTACTTTTTCTTTAAACTAGATAAACCAATAAATTTAATTCACAATTAAATTTATTTCTAAAGAAATCAACTAATTTCATAGAGATTTATTTAAAGGACTATCAGAATAAATCAACAAGAGAGAATAATTTTTTTCATAATAATTTCCCTAATTTTCTTAAAATTAAATTACTCCCATTAACTAGAAAATTAACATCAGGCAAGAATTTTAAATCAAAACCTGAATTAACCAGAAGGGGGTTTTGGATCTAATAAATAATTTACACACACCATTAAGAGAAAAATAGAATTATTTTCTTAAAAACCAACAAATCAAAGAAGCCACCCAACCTGGTATAGAAGAAATCTGTAGAACAACCCTAATCTTTTCAATAAGCTTCCAATAAATTTCTTTACCTAAATTCCTGACCTGTTTCCTGTGTATCTAAAATAAAGACCTGTTCCCTACTTAAACTAAAATTCTAGGCTCAATAGCTTTTTCTCAAAATACTTAAATTTAGAATAAAAGTTATTTTATTTTATTTTCTAATTTTATAACAAAAGATAAGCTAACATGCAATAATTAAAAGTCATTATTCTTTCTTTTCTTTTCTCATGCAAATTGATTAATTTTTCAAATAAAGAATTAAAACAATACTTTAATTCCAATTAATTCTTTTATTCATTTTTTTTTAAATTTATTCTTTTATTTATTTATTTAAAATTCTAGGAACAATAAATAAAATTAATCTAATTTAGTTTTCCACTAAAATTTAAATAAAAATATATTTCTAATATCATGCAGCTTGCAACTTAATTTAATTAATTAATTAATGGAATTATCTCATAGTTGAATTGTTTATGCATTGAGATTATAAATTTAGTTAATTAAAAGAAATGATTTTCTCCCTCATTTAATTTTTAATTAACAAAGCTAATAGTTGCATTTCACAATATTAATGAGGGTAAAATATTTTTTATTAAATTAAATTCTCAAAATCAATCTTACACACTATATAAAATAAATATGAATAAAACTCACTTTTCTAATCAAAATTGATTTTCTTAAATAATTAAAATTAATCTTTCTACTCCAAAAAGCAAAAGAGATTAAATTATTTCTATTTCAAATAAATTTAAATCTTTCCTTTTTAAAATGCATAAACAACATAAACTGAATAAATTTGTTATTTAAAATTAACCATTAAATTAAACTCACTACAAACATAAATAGGGCGATCTTTTTAATTAATGATTAATCACATAAAAAAAACCTATTTATTTTAATTCCTCAATTACTAATGCGTAAATGAACACGTTAATTCAAAATAAATACTTAGGGTTAAATACTCTATTTACCACACGCCAAGCATGCAAACCAAGTAAGCCAACCAATTACCCGACCCGCAAACCCAAATGAAAAAAAAACTGATGGAACACAAACAACGCTCATTTGAGTATGACTAGGGTAAACTGAAGGTTTTAAGACCACCTAACCCAAATTCTAAGGACAAAAGAGGTATACTCAACCCTATGAATCTAGGTGAAGACGAACCTTACACCTAGGTGATACTGTACCTGCAATCTCTTGCAACCAAGAGTCAGACAAGCATATATATATATATATGTACCTGCAATCTCCTGCAACCAAGAGTCAGACAAGCATATATATATATATATATATATATATATATATATATATAATGAAGATGTTAGCTCCAGATTAATAACAAGAATCTGGAGGACAGTTTAAAATTACATAAGAATCAATGCAAAAGCACATTAACAGATACGCACAATAATCATAATATTTGACTAAACATTACCTCATGGCAATTCAAGATTGCCACATAAAAAGTCAACCAAGGTCAAACCAATTTTACAAAGCTGACTAAGGTAGGGGTACTACATGATCCATAGCTCCTAGGTGCTCTACTTTCTCTCAAGTCTCCAAGGTGTCTGTGTGACAATGACCCCTTTCTAGGCCTTGTAAGGCTTATATAGGGCCTCCCTCCACCTTTTTTCTTGTATTTTCTCTTTCCTTCCTTCTGCTTCTTCCAAATTATTTTCTTGTCATCTGTTTTATCTCCCTCTTTCTTTCCTCCCTCTTGTTAATTTCTTCTTTTTCGAGAAATTTTTCAATTTTTTTTACATTTTTCTAGTTAAATTCTCAAGGGGGCTTATACCACCCACGTCTTCACACTGGGGCACCATCCTTTGTCTTTTACCCACCACCAATTTTTCCACTCCATAAAAGAGGGGAAAAATGTAGATATCTAAAATTAATTAAAATAAATATTTAATTAATTTAGCCTTCTAAGTAATTAACTAATTTAATTGTGTTACCTTTAATCCTCTCAAAATTAATTAATTAAATTTAATTCATTTTGTCACTATAGTCTAATAATTAATTTGTCAATAAATTAATTATTTAGCCATTCTTCTAAAGTCCTCTAAATCATTTATTCCTCCAAATCTCTTTTAGTTAATTAATTTTAATTAATTAACTTAAGTCTTGTGATTCCTACAAATCACTTCTTCTAATCCTCACTTAGCTTAATAAATTCTTCTAGAAGCCTGATTATTATTAATCCTCAATTTTATATTCCTCCACTCATTCTCTCTCCTCTTTTCAGATCCTCCTAACTTTTCCACTTGCTCTCTAATCTCTCATCAACTCGCCTAATCTCTTCTTTTCATCACTTACATAATCCTAACCATGATTAGGAGCAAGTCAATAACATTCCATAAATGGTTTTCCTCTCTCACCTTCCAAACTTTAAATGCACCTACTTTGGTCATGTAAAAGGATTTAAAATCCTTTGCACATTCCTATGCCCTCTCTTCCCAAGGAATTTTAAATTAATTTTATCCTTTCTTTTCCCCATGCAATCTTCTATTTGAGAATTTTTAATTTCCTTGTCCTTTCCCAAAGAATTTTAAATTCTTTTTATTCTTCCAATGTGTCTAGGCATTTCTTCCCCATGTACCTAAAGGAGTGTAGAGACAAGAAATGCCTTTATAGAAAATCTCTTGGTCTCCATACCATGTCCTCTCAATATTCACCCTCCATTTCAAGTTTGACCTTGGGCCTCCATTTTGGCCCTCTCAAATCTATAAATTGGGGTCTTCTCCCCTCATTTCCATATCTCAATTTCATGCAATCTCATGTTGTTAGTTTGTGTTTTGAATCATCCTCATAGCCTCCACACTATAGCCAATTTGCTTCACACTTAGCCATTTCATCACCCATCCATTTATCCCTCAAGTAATCTCCATTGTTTGTTGTGTAGTGGAGAGCATTTTGCATCCCCACCAAGGACCAATCCAATCAAGCAAAGGAGGGGCACATCCAATCCGAGGAGAAAGTGAAGATTTGTGAAGGTATAATGGTATTTTGTGTTATTTGAATATTTTTATATTAATTTGAATTAAACTAACTGTAGTCACATAAATCTGTCCATTTTAATTAAATGAATATTTCGTATTTATTTGATTAAAAATCCACTAACCATCAATTAATTAAATTAATATTTAATTAATTCATCCCCAAACATTCTTCTATTAATTAAATAAATTATTCAATTTATTTTAATTAATTCATTAAACCAAATACAAATCAATTAAATAAATAAAATCTATTTATTTAATTAAATCCCCCTATTCCTCTTTTAAATAAATTAAATAAAACATTTATTTAAATCATTATCCCCACCCCACTTGCATTTTCCTACAAATGCAACTTGCACACATTTTGAAATAAATGAATTTTTATTTTAAATAAAATCCTACTTTCCCTCACCCACCAAATCCACTTGCAAAATCTAATCCCCTTCTAGATTCTTCTAACCCCTTTCCTAATTAGCCTAATCCATCCCCTAAATATTGTCACATTCCTAAGCAAAGGGAAGTCACTTCTCAAAATCCTCAAAGTCTTGGATAACCATTAAAGGTTTTCAACCTTCAACCACTTAAATGTCTCAAAGTCTTGGATAACCTTTGAAAGCTTCCAACCTTCAACCACTTAATCCACAAAGTCTCCAATAACCATTAATGGTTAACCCAAACCCTCCCACATGGTTAAAACATTTGTTTTGACTCAACCTCTACCCAACCCAAGGGTCTCATCAAGCCTTTAATGCTTTGACCATGATTATCTCTTAATCATTTGCACAAAGGTTTATCCTTGGATTAACTCTTAATCCAATGGGTAATCTTAATTTAGACTTGACCCTTAGCCTTTAGAAAACCATGAGGTCTTCTCAGGCATTCAATGCCTCCAACCCCTTTCTTTCAACCCAACCCTATGTTGACACTTGTCACCATTTTATTGGTGCGAATTGTGCAGATGGATCCCCAACTTTCAAGCTTGACCCTTGATTAAACCCTTCAATCCTAGCCATCCATTGCTCCATTTTTCCTATAAATAGAGCCCATTCCTTCATAATCCAAATCTTGAAAACTTGTATGCATCTAAGCTATAGACATTTTAGAGAGCATTTTAGCATAAGCAATCTAACATCTTGTCTTTTTGGTTAAAATACATCATTTTAGCATTAGTATTAGATTTTTATTTCACATTTAGAGCTATACTACAATCTCAATCCTCCATAAGCATCCATAGTGCAAAAAGCTACTGAGAGCTACACTATTTTGGAACCTGGAGAGGAGAGGAACAAGGGAGAAGAAGCTAAGGCCATGCTAAGAGGCAGTTGGAGATGTCTCATGATCTTTGTTTTACTTATTAGATATATTAGCATGTCTCTTTGTGTCTCTTTTGGAATGCCTTCATATGTTTAGTTTTAGATTGACTAACACTAATGTTTTGTATGTTTTTGTGTTCTTTGATCTTAGACTAACCTTGTGCCATTTAGGAGGGCGTCATTTGGTGAACCCGACGTGAATCGAACACGCAACCTTCTGATTATTTTTTTTGACAACTAACATATTTTGCTTGTTGAAAGTGCCACACAGGTCGCGCTTCGGCGCTAATGAAAATGTTTTAGCGCTATCGAAACAATTTCTTTTAGCGCTATTGTCCCTAAAATAGCGCTATTGAAAATGTTTTAGCGCTATTGACAACATTCTAGCGCTATTGACAACATTCTAGCGCTATTGACAACATTCTGGCGCTTTTGACCTTCGGATTTTTCTATTCTTTGAGCGCTACGGTGTAAATTAGCACTTCTATAAGCGCAGACTAGCGCTATTGTATAAATTAGCGCTTCTGTCTAAAAAGCAGACTAGCGCTATTGCGACAGAGTGTTGTCCAAGTCACTTTGTAACCAAAAAATTGAGTATCTTAGGCTTGTGGAAGCCCCCCTTGAACACTGATTTTTACTAATTTGTTTTTGTTGATACAGGTTAACAACTCACCATAAAAATCACAAATTTGTCATTTAGTGCATAAAAAGAACTTAAAACTACAAAACAAAAAAAAGAGATAGGACTCATCTTTATTTTTGGTGCTTAAAATCAACAACACAAATTTGATTTCCTTGCATCAATTCGGACCTAAAATTTACAAACCACACTTCAAATTTTGGTGCAAATAAAATACACAATCCACTTGTTTTGATTTTTGCAAGCGATTTTTACTTCATGCAAATGTGTTTTCCATTAAGTTGACCAGGATTTCAAATTCTAGAATACAAAAACACATTGCTTTTTGAAGTTAAAAAGAACACCATGGCTGTTGGAGCAACATCTCCAAATAGTTAGATCACATTTGCAAATTCTGGATTAAAAAGAACAAGTGTTTTACGTGTTTGGCACGCTTGTGCATAAAGGTCAGTCGAGTGGTCCTACCTCTAACACACACTATCCTCTCCCTTGGCTCTCATGGTCCTAGGTGCAAGAGAAAAGTGTTAGTAACACTCACATTTTATCTTTTTAAGAGAGGCCTGCCAAGGGATCGATACTCTTGGGAACGACCTCGAGTGGTAAATCCTTCGAGCCGCTATAGAAATCAGGTGAGAGCGAAAGCTGTAGCCTTGGGTATAGCTGTTCCTACAGTGTAACTGGCCGAAAGGACAAATGGGCCCCACCACCAGTTACAAGGCTCTTAAGTGAGTCACTGCAAAATGAACTTATGTCCAAAAACATCGAACATGACTAAACACCTTTAAGTAGTAGCCCACCTGTTCTATTGATTGAGGATATTTGAGATATAATTTAGTGCAAGAGCATAGATGGTTTTGCTCCCAAGATACTCACCATACATATTTCCTTGAGTAGAAACATAGCTTTTTGAAAAGTCACTTGTGGCTTGATAAAAGTGGTGACTCCCCCATCATAGGGATCATCTATTTGTTATGCTCGTGCAAGACTTAGTATATCACATCCTTACCTGCCACGGCGGGATTCATAAGGTATGTAGTACCAAAGTCGAAGAAATATCAAGATGTGGGCTAAATTTATCACAACTGGCCATTTGACCTTAGGGATAAAAAGTGTTTGAAGTGTGTTCATTTTACAGACCTAGTGCAAATTGAGCTGACTTCAGGCTTTGGAAATACACCTTAAAATACATCTAAAGGAAGGGTCAAAAACAAGTCCAAGGATTGGGTTGATCTAGACCCATACTCATTTGTGCCTTTGAGGCAACATTCTTGTGTTTGTGTGCTTGCTTTGTTTTCTTGTCAAAGAAAAATCAGAAAATCAATCCCAAAAACAAAGTATTCATCCAACATCTATCAACACAACCAAAAATACCAAAAACAAAGTGCAAACAACACAAAGTCACAACTTTTATGACCATTCTTCACATCTTGCGAAAGAAGAAGTGTCATCAGAATATCAACTTGAAAAGAAGACCATTGAGCTCAAAGGCTTTAATCAAAAGGAGGAAATTCTTCTATATCAATCGACAAATCTTTGTCTCCCATAGAGTCTTTCTACATCACATGCGTCTATACCTTCAAGGTAAAACAAACGAGTTTGATTCAGAATCATTGAACAACAGAGCTTTTATGCAATATAGAGCTCTGAGTTATCACAAAAATCAAGGAGGAAAGATTAATCCCAACTTTTTCCCCAACATCTGTATCACCTACAACACAGCTCGAGAAGTGCCACCAACGCCTAAAAGGGAAGAAGAAGAGTTTGTCCCATTTGTGACACAAAGTTTTTATTGAAAGTTGAAAAACAAAACATCCAGCATCTTATTCATACATCATCACTTCATCATCAATCCGTCCCAACTCTCAAAACATTAAGAGGTTCTTGTCCCAAGTTCTCTTTTTAGATATTGCTTGAAATCAAACACATCACATCACTTTTTAGATTGTTTCTACATCTAGGATAAAGCTCATCCTAAGAGACACATCTACGCAGGTTAAAACTAGTTCATGAGTGAATCCTCTCATTACTAGGTAGTTAAATCTGTAACACATCTCAGATTTCTCTACACCTTATCACATCAAATCTTCTCAAACAAAACAAGCAATTTAAAGAAGGAATTTTGGTTACATCCACCTTAAAAGTGCTAGAGATCCACATACAACACAAATCACCAACCATCAATCTTTCATTTTATCGACAACTCATCATCATCTTCAATCAACTTCAAACAAAACTTGTAAACAAAATGGCTCAAACCCGATCGCGATCAAGGCAACGAGAAATAGAAATTGAGGAAGAAGAGGACAACCTCAATGAATTTCAAGAAGCACTTGGAGGAAATGTGAATGACGAAAACCCAAGTACTCCTACTCCTTCAACAATCGAAAGGGTTCAGCATAACCCTCATTTTAACAGATTATTTGATGAAATACTAAGGAGCAATGCGGATGCTCACTTCTTAAAACTCGCTCAAGAAGGAGCCAAACTCCCCTCGGACTTTTATCTTGCCCAATTAAGACAAGCATCAGAAAGACAAAGTCGCCATGAGGAGGAAAGGCATAGAGATCCCATCAGATATAACATCCCTCGAGGTAACCCACCACCTCCTTCTCCAAATGAAATGGAGATGTTGCGGCAACAAGTCGAGAATCTCGCCCAACAACTTCATAGTGGTGTTAAGACCAATCAATTCTCACTTAATGACATCTGTCCCTATCCTTTTGATAGGAATCTTTATATGCCACCCTTTCCACGCGGGTTCGAAACACCAAAATTCAAAAAATATAGAGGAAAGGGAGATCCCCGTGATCATGTCCGAGAATTTCATTCCACTTGTCTTGAAGTGGCATATGAAGACACATACCTAATGCACCTTTTTCCCCAAAGCTTGGGAGGAACAACCACATCATGGTTTTCCCGACTACCGGGTGGCATTAGAACATTTGAGGAACTCATCCAGAAGTTCCTATCTCATTACTCTTATAACATTGAACGCGACATCACCATGGCTGATCTATGCAATACCAAAGAAAAACCAGGTGAACTATTCTCAGTCTTCCTGCAACGATGGCATGAAATGTCTAGCAGACGTTCTCTTTAGTTACCTGAACGAGAACTAGTGGAAATTTTCATTTCCAACTTAAACGAAGAAATGGAATTTCACCTGGATGTCAAAGACACGGATTCTTTTAATGCTATGATCACCAAAGGTATAAAATGTGAAAGGGAACTCATCAAGAAAGGACTCATCAAAATCTTTAATGAACCAAAAGATGGTCCTCGCCCACGCTTCAATAGTGATAAACCGAACTTCTGGAACAAAAATAAGAATATCGTCAACGATGGGGTTGTGGATGCTCGAACTATCCAAAATGCACAACCTGTGGTTCGGTTTGCAGGACAAAATCCTCCACCTCAGAATAACACAAATGTTCCTTCCAATCAAGGTCGCATCACGTCTCATGATGAACCAAGACCTCGTCAGCAAAAACAAAAACGCACATACACTCCCTTAGGGGAACCCATTGAAACAGTATTGCGACAACTCCTCTCTCAAAATTTGGTCACTCTACCTAAGCTATCAAACTATGAGCCTCAAGTCAAACCAGCATGGTGGAGAGATACTAAACACTGTGAATTCCATCAAGGAAGAGGGCACAAGACAAGTAATTGTCACCGATTGAAAGACCTCATTCAGGATCTTATTGATCGAGGAGAAATTGAAATTGAAGGACATGACCCAAAAATGACCAATAATGATCATCTGATGTTCAAAAATCCACTTCCATCACAAGATCAAAGGGGTCCTTCCACTTCCCGGCGAGGCACTGATACCACTGATTATACGCAGGCTGTGTATAACTACACTGTAAATCACCTATATGATGCCAGTGAACAAATTGCAACCATAACCTTCAAAAATCCCACCTCAAATTGCAATGTTGTTACACGTCGTGGCAAGGTCACCATCAAGGTAGCTCCACAAGGCACCACCTCCGTCCCAAAGCAGTACAATCTTGTGGAACAATTACACAAAACCCCTGCACTTATATCCATTTTGGAGCTTTTGCGTCTGTCACCCTCTCATAAAACAATCTTGGATCAAGCACTCCAAGAGGCGTCAGTCCCTGCAAACCTGAACACAGACCAATTTCAAGCCATGGTTAGAAATCTAAAGTCATCACCTTGTGTCACTTTTTCCGAAAGTGACAACTCTTCGTTCCAACAACCTCATAACACTTCGCTACACATTGAAGGCTTTATCAACCAACACAGGATCAAGCGAGTCTTGATAGATAATGGAGCAGGCCTAAACATTTGTACACTACAGTTGGTCTCAGCATTGGGATATGCAATAGAATCAGTGGATCCTCGCAAGAAGATCACCATCAAGGCCTATGATGATGCAGAGCGTTCATCCAAAGGAGCTATGGTACTACCAATCCGAGTGGGCCCTGTGGTAAAGCACATCATCTGTCAGGTTCTGGATCTTCCTCTGCCATATAATCTATTGTTAGGAAGACCTTGGATACATGCCATGCAAGCCGTTCCATCTACCTACCATCAATGTATCAAGTTCCCACATAACGGTGTAGAGATCACAATCCTGGGCGATGCAAATCCCTTTGCATTTTGCCATAATATCAGCCATCAACTAGAAATTACTGTTCCTAATAATAGGGAAGCCATTTCCTCCACATCATATATAAATCCCGCCTCTCTTGCCAGTTCAAACACCACTATACCGAAGCAAGAAAAGCTTAAGATGAAGATCGCAGAGGAAGGTCCTGGAGAATACAACTTGAGTCAGCTCTTTTGTGTGGGACAAATGCCCACTTCTCCTAGAACACATGGTAAACCACAATAGTTGCTCTAGCAACCACTAAACATACCAGCATGTGCTTTGACACCTTTCGTTCTTGGAAAGAGTCAAGAGGAAGAAACACAAGATGAGGACCTGGCGGAATGGATCTATAAGGATCCCATCACCACTGACATACCGCGAGTTACACTTCCTACAGAACAATATGGCAAAGGCCTCCTCATTATGCAAAGAATGGGATATGATGGTCAGAGTGCTTTGGGATATTGCAAACAAGGACGACATGAACCTCTGCTGTCAGAATTCAAGCCCAAAGGTAATACAGGCCTAGGTTTTGAAAAAGAGATCCTTCCTAAACTCAGATTCAAAGGAAAACCTAGCAAACCATTTTGCCCGCCTACTGCAAAGAGGACACCTTTCATAGTCAAAGCACCATCAAACACTATCCCCACTACCCCATCGAGGCTCACAAACCCACCACAACCATCTACAATACCAATCATCCCACCAAATGAACCAGTAATCCCATCAATAACACCAATAGTAGCAGCAACTATATCAGAACCCGCAGCAACATCTATGGCACCAGTAGTTCCAGCAGAAACCACTGAGTCACCATTACCAATACTTCTAGTAACAAATCCTTTAATCCCCATCAAAATTCCTGTAGCACCAATCATGACAAAAGTACATAAACCAATCACGCCTACAGTATTCAACTCCAGCGACATCCCAGTATGGTATAGTAATCTGATGCTGGAAAGTGATTCAGAGACCGACTCACATGAATGGGAATTTGATTCTGTACAGCTTAACACTTCAGATGAGGAAGACACATCACCACCTCCGCCCCGCAAAGACATCCCTATTTACGGAGAAGCACAGATAAAGACCACTTGGGTACCTGAGCTGGAAACATCTTCCACAGACCCTACGTCTCATCCTACGCCTGATTCTGACAGGGAGAGTACCATCAACAACCTTCACCACATTGTCTTAACCCTCACTGATACCTCTAATGAACTTAACCTAATCGATGAAGTAATGCCCATTATCCACCCTGAACTCATCGAATGGAACCAACCAAATTCCCCATGTCTTGACCTCTTCCAAAACGATGAGGCTATCATTGACTTTTTGGAATTAAGGGATAACCTACCAAGCAGGGATCACAAAGCTGGATTCGCCATTGAACTTAATAGCGCAGCATACTTTGGAGCGGATGCCAAACCTTTCAGCTGCAAAAATATAACAATAAAACATGGATCTTCCAGTGAAAACCACACTGTGGCACTGTTTGATCCAACAAAAGTAAAAAGAAAGAGCGTATCCAACGGTGAAAACCTCTCTGAGGTGCCTGAGGATGAAGGGTTTGACATTCTCCCTACTAATGCACAGCAGAAACGATCAACGATTCTTATCGAGGAAACCAAAGAATACAATGTGGGGACTCCTGAAAACCCTCATATCATACATTTGGCATCTCTTCTCACTCCAGAGGAACAACCTAAATTTATAGAGTTCTTCCAGAAGCGTCAGATCAACTTCGCATGGTCATATGCGGACATGCCTAGGCTTGATCCTGATTTAGTCATGCATCACCTCACCATAGCAGAAGGAGCCAAACCTTTCAAGCAGAAGCTTCATAAGATGCATCCCCAGATTGCAGTGCTAGTCAAAACAGAACTCAAGAAACTCCTGGATGTTGGTTTCATTAGACCAATTGATTATGCAGAATGGATCTCCAACATCGTGCCAGTTGGCAAACCAAAAGGGGGCACCCGCATTTGTACCGACTTTAGAGATCTAAATAAGGCATGTCCTAAGGATGACTTCCCCCTTCCAAATATCGACATCATAGTGGATCTGATAACAGGACATGCCATGCTTTCACTCATGGATGGCTTTTCAGGATACAATCAGATAAAGATCGCACCCGAAGATCAACATAAGACAGCCTTCACATGTCCATGGGGCACATACTGCTGGAATGTAATGCCTTTTGGTCTAAAGAATGTAGGAGCGACCTATCAGAGAGAAATGACCACCATCTTCCATGACATGATGCATACCATGATGGAAGATTATGTGGATGACTTACTAGCAAAATCACTCACTAGAGATGGACATCTCCAAATCTTAGATAAAATCTTTGATAGACTGGAACAATACCATGTTCGACTCAACCCAAAGAAATGTGTCTTCGGAGTGACCTCCGGGAAGCTTCTAGGATACATTGTCTCAAGCAAAGGCATTGAGGTCGATCCAGCAAAGGTTAAGGCAATCATGGACATGCCACCTCCAAAGAATATCAGTCAGCTAAGAACACTACAAGGACGGCTTCAATCCATCCGCAGATTCATTGCACAATTGGCTGATAAGTGTCACCCATTCACACACCTGCTACACAAGAACATCCACTTTCAGTGGGATGACAGATGCCAGCAAGCATTTCAGGCACTTAAAAACTATCTCATGAATCCACCATTGTTGATGCCACCAGATCCAAGTAGACCATTGCTACTTTATATTTCAGCGACAAGTACAGCATTAGGTGTATTACTGGCACAACATAATGCAGAAGGTAAAGAGTGTGCTGTATACTACATCTCTCGTACACTGGTTGGCTATGAACTCAATTACACACCTATTGAGCGAGCTTGCCTAGCAGTAATCTTAGCATCCACTAAATTGCGGCGCTATCTATTGACACACAAGGTACAACTCATCGCAAAGATTGATCCACTCAAGTATTTACTCAGCAAAGCAGCATTGATAGGTTGCTTGGCAAAATGGGTGATGATTCTAAGTGAATTTGACATTGAGTATGTAGACCGTAAAGCTATCAAAGGGTAGGTCATTGCAGATCAGTTGGCCGATGCACCACTCATAGGCGATCATCCCCTCATTTCCAATTTTCCAGATGAAGAGATATTCATGATCACAGAAGTACAACCATGGAAACTATATTTTGATGGTTCATACACTAGGCACGGCTCAGGGGCAGGCATTTTGTTTATCACACCTCAAGGTGATAGCATCCCGAAGTCTTACAGGCTCACATTTCCATGCACAAACAACATAGCAGAGTATGAGGCCTTGATCACAGGACTCAGGTTAGCCGTACAATGGAAACTACAAGAACTACAAGTATATGGCGATTCCCAACTAGTCATTCGACAAGCAACTGATGAATATCAGACCAAAGATGATAAACTCATGCCATATAAGCAAATGGTGGACACTCTTAAGACATCATTTACTACTATCACCTTTGAGAAGATACCAAGAGATCAGAATCGAGCTGCTGACACCATGGCTACCATCGCATCTCTCCTAGATCTTCCACAAAATTCAACACGCTACGAGTTCTTGGTAGAACAACTTTGGATCCTCGCTTATGATATCCCCGAATCCAAAATGATATGTCACCTTGTTAGTTCCAAATCCCCATGGTATGGTGAGTTCTACACCTATCTCTGCGATCATACTCTTCCTCCCAACCAATCGAATAACCAACGAAAAACCTTCATTCACCAAACTGCTCGATATACCATTATTGCCGAAACCCTATACCGACGCGGTCTTGATGGTACTCTCCTTCGATGTCTGGAACAAGATGAGATAACAAAGGCTTTGGAAGAGGTCCATGAAGGAATTTGTGGGACTCATTCAAGTGGTTCTTCACTCGCCAAGAAACTCCTGCGAGCTGGATATTATTGGCCATCTATGGAAAAAGATTCTTACTACTTTGTCAGGAAGTGCAAGAAATGTCAAGTTCACGGTGACCTAATACATGCACCAGCCCAGGAACTGCAACCAATCACAACACCATGGCCTTTTTGTCAATGGGGCCTTGACCTTGTGGGTAAGATTCATCCATCTTCATCCAATGGCCATAAATTCATTATTACCGCTACCGAATATTTCACAAAGTGGATCGAAGCTGTTCCACTTACCCAAGTCACCGGCAAGCAGATCGCCTCATTCATCCTCAACTACATCATCTGTAGGTATGGTGTACCCATGTCCATCGTCACAGATAATGGTCTTCCTTTCAAAAATTAGGATGTCCGTGAACTTTGTGAGAAATTTCATATCCAACACTGCTTTTCCACCCCCTATTACCCACAAGGCAATGGTCAGGCCGAAGCATCCAATAAAAACATATTAAGGATCCTCAAGAAAACAGTCAATGATGCCAGTCATGATTGGCATGTTCAATTGAATCCAGCGCTATGGGCATATCGAACTAGCATTCGAACCCCTACAGGTGCAACTCCTTATTCATTGGTCTATGGTGTTGAAGCTATCTTACCTATTGAGGTTGAGATACCATCATTACGGGTTTCCTTGCATAATCTCATCAATGATGAAACATACAGAGTATCCCATCTTCAGGTCTTGGAGTTACTTGATGAGAAGCGACAAGCTGCATACAATCACCTCAAAGCCTATCAGCAGCGCATGAGCAGAAGTTACAATCACTGAGTTAGATCTCGTACATTTGAGGTAGGTGATCTTGTTCTACGAGAGAATCCTCGCAACCAACCAAACAAAGAACATCAGGGTAAGTTTGAATCAAACTGGCTGGGCCCATATGTTGTCACTGCTGTGTTCGGGTCCGGGGCATATCAGTTGGCTACATCAGAAGGAGAACTGCTTGCAGATCCAATCAACAGCATGCACCTCAAACGGTTTTATACCTAAGCTGTACAGAGCATCAGGCTCCCCTGCATACTAGAAAATACCAAAAACATTCAGAAAATGTCCTGAAGAAAATACAAAAACATTCAAAAAAGTAAAAGAAAAATCATACATCCAAACGGTGAACAACCACTCCGGTGGCACCTTGGGTAAGTGCGATGGTGAAAACCTGGCAAACAGGCGCCACTCGTAAAGGCAATGGCTCCAGTATCTTTCAAACTTGTTGCCATCACACCTACTTCATACATACGTCCATCCATCTAACCATGGCTTGTTATAAATCTAAAAATCCAAGAAAGTACTACATGCATCCTACATCCCACTTTTTCATAGTCATGTCTAAACTGGGGGCAATGCCCTTAACCTATTGATGGAAGTGGATTCTACATTGTCTTATGATTCATTAAGTTCTTCATTCAAAACTATCTCATCAAAAATACCAAAAACATTCAAAAATGTCTCAACAAAATCCAAAAACATTCAAAAATGTCTCAACAAAATCCAAAAACATCAGAAAACATCAAAAATCACACAAAAGCATGGCAACACCTTGTACATACCCATCTATGCAGATACCAAAACAAACATTGACAAACTACTCACACAATGACCATTTACCAATCAACCACACAATCAACATCAACAATCCAAAACTGTCTTTAAAACAAGGATGCATCCTTCCTTACCAAAACAAAGACAAAAAGTGACGTTTTCTTTGACAAGAAAATTATGTTAAGCTATCAAATACTTGGTTGATTTGTGAGTACAATCGTTTGTTTATCTATATCAAGATCTTGCAGCATTGTTTTGTATCGTTTGCGCATTATTTCCGATGAAGTTCTGGGGCATGTACTAATGGTGTCTACGTGGGAAGTTCACTAAGCTATGTGATCATAGGCAAAAATACAGTCATAGATCACTACGGCTTGTTGACTACAGCGTATACCTCGACCATATGGGCATGAACCATTACCAAGGATCCTTATTCTTTATTCTTTATGTATATACTGTTTGTTTGCAGGTATAGTGCTCCTTCTTTGGTTCCTCCTCCTCCAAACTAGATAAAGGTTTTATTTCTTAGTACGGTATGCACTTGTCTCAGGATATGATCAGCCTAAGATCAAGGAGGACGATCCAAGTCATGCATGAAAGGAGATAATCCTTGTCTGTTCCGCAAGCAATACTCTGATCGACTTGATCCCTTATATCAAGTCGCTTGTATTAACTTGCTATATAAAAATCCATGAAAGGAATACTCAGGTCATCTTGAATCATTATGTCAAGTTGCTTGTATTCTCTTCCAACATTTTAAAGCTCAATGATGAAAATAGAGCACTATGGATCGTCATTTCATCTCATCTGTTTATATATTTTATTCCGTTGCATATCACCCATCCGTTCACTTATTCATATAGAGGTTTTATATGCAAAAATGAGAAAATTAAGCTGGTCTTGGATACAATCACGATTGAGTACTCTGATACATCATCAATGCATCATGCAAAGTATTAAAAACCTTGCATTCCTCATGATCATATCATCCTTACATTTAGTTGCATTTTGCATTAAACATTTAGTTGCATTTTGCATTAAAACTTCATGTCATTTTTTTAACTTTGCATATAGTTCATTTTCTTGCCATTTAGTTTTCATTAATCATTTTGTAGCATTGCATCAATCATAAACAATTAGATTCATTCATGGGATCAAATCGTCTTTGGTTGTTTTAAATCATTTACTAAGCATTTCATCCAGTGTAAATTATCCATTATCATTTTATTATCTTTTCATCATTTATCATTTGCATACATTTCTTTATAGTTAAAAGGTGCATTCATTCATTACTAAGTATCTTGTTATGCTCATTGTAAGATTCATTCACATTGCATTCATTATCATTACATTAAGGTGCAGTTATTATACCCATTAGTTATAGTATCATCCCATTATCATTTATACTTACAAACATATTTAAAAGCATTTAGAATCATAAAAACATTTGTTTCAAAAACACATTGGTTCTTACCATTTTATATATATCTACATTATACATACGCATTCATTTAAACATTATCATATAAACATTTGTACTTTACATTTTGTTTCTCCATATTACATTCATCTAAACACATCTAGATGCATATCCATACATAAAATCATTCATCTAACCATTGCATTAACATCATCACATAAATCATCGCATCATTATATTACATATATAAATCATCGCATCATTAACAAAATAGGAAATACCAAAAATCCTGTTCATAAATCATCATAAACATACATCATCATCATGGCATTCCATACATAAAGCATTACATCAAAAATCAAAAACAAATCATACACATATAAACCTGCATTCATATGTCAGTATACAACATCATAAATCATCACAAAAACATGCATAAAGAAACATCTTATCAAATGCATACATGTACACATATACATCTAAGCAATAAATCATCATCATGCATAAACATCCATACATAATCACATGCATAATCATCACCATATGGGATCTCCTCATATATATCATCTCATATATCAGAGTACAATGAAGTCTACAAAAATCAGCTACCAAAAGCCATCCAAGATACAATTCATAAATAGACAATGATACAATACATGTATGCAAAAATGCTCTCTCAAATGCCGCTTTGGCCAGATGCTGTACCACCACCACCCCTACCTGCTCCACCACTGGTACCTACACCACCTGATCAATCTCTCCGTGGAGGCCTCATCGAACCCCCACTCCCTCCTGCATCCCCTGATCTCTCCTGTCGTAGAGGACCCATCACACCCCCGCTGCTTTGCATCCTCTGTGATCGCTCGGATCTGGCCCGCCGCATCTGTGAATAGCTGAGAGCTCGCTGACTAATCGGTACCACCTGCTCATATAACCCCTGCCAGTACTCTATCTCCGCTTGAGCTCTCCACATTTCCCTCATAATCTCCCCTAAAGGCCCCTGTGCTCCAATCCGCACTCTCTCCTGCAGCTCCGCCAATCTCTCCACCGCAGTATCTCTCTCCCGCAGCACCATCGTCAGCTCTGACTCATGTGCAAATAGCTGCACATCCCTATCTGCTACCTCCTCCTCTAATCTCTCTACCCGGGTCTGCAAATAACCTATCATATGCTCCCGCAGATCCCCCGTAGCTCCCTCTCCTGTGTCCATGGCTGCCGCACCTGTATCATCTCCTCCACTAGGTCCCTCCCCTGCACCTGTATCCATCGAGATCTCTCTCTCCATCCCCCTCCCACTCAGCTGCACTCCTCCCTGCATCAAAGGTCCCTGTGATATCTGAAGAGGTAGTCCACCTCTCCCTCTTCGCTGCCTCGACATCCCCAGCCCACCTCCTCCTCCTCCACCTCCTCCTCCTCCTCCACCTCCATCTCCTCCTCCATCTCCTCCTCCTCCATCTCCTCCTCCTCCTCGGCCTCCTGCTCTCCGTCCTCGTCCCCGTCCTCTCTCATCCTCAAAAGATGGGATCGGCTCTATCGGGTCTGATATCCGTCGGATTGGGTGTGCCGCTTGGTACTATGTATACTCCTCTGTCACCCCTGCATCAACGACCCTCGGTCGTAGGTCCCATGGCCTCGCCTGCAGTGTCCGAAATTCTGCCAGTGCCTGATCATACGGTAGCACTGGACCCCATGCATACCGCTCCCGAATCACTCGTGCATACTCCCCTAATCCGCTCGGCAGTCCCTGTTGCCGTCCGAACTGCCTCATCACTCATCCTGGCACCTATCTCTCTACATGATAAGAGGTCCTCCCAATGAGGAATCGGGTCATGAAGACATAAGGTAGTGCCTCTGCATCATCCTCCCATGGCTCACACTCCAAGTATGGCCGCCATATCACTGCATCCAAGTCATCCAATGCCCGCCGCCACCACTCTACCTTCCCCAAGTGGGGCTGACTCATCATGCCACTGTACATAAACATGTATGGCTGGTCCACAGCTCGGAATCTGAGACTCACTGGTCGAGTCACTAGTAGGTGCTCCCATGCCCACACATGTAGCAGCGTCATGCCCACTGCAAGAGAACCCCTCCCTCGGTACACTACCTCGTGGAGCTCCTGATACATGTGTGCCAGCACGCACGACCCCCATGCAAATCGGGTCCCCTCAGTCATCATCATCTCTATCACCTGTCCCCATCCCACTGCCAATCCATGTGACCACCTGTCTGGACACAGAATTCCTCCCACAATCCCTAACAACACTGCTGGAAGGGGCTCATATAGTGCCGCTATATCCTCCCATGCGATCGAGCCATCGTCAATATATACATCCTCATCAAAAATCCTCTGACATGAAAGCATCCCCCAGGATCTGTCATATGTGACCAGCTCTCCTCGAATCGGAATCCGAAGGATGCGCCACACGCCCTCCAAGGTCACAGTCATCTCTCCCTGTGCCAAATGAAATGTGCACGTCTCACTGTGCCATCGCTCTGCCAATGCTCTAATCAGGCCGTGATTCATCCGAATCACGGGCATGTGCATCACCTCGTAGAGGCCAGTAGGTGCAATACAGTCTATCTCCGCCTGCGTCAATCGGTCTCGCAACCCCTGTGTCGCAGGATGATGCTCACGTAACTACAACACGTGCAGATCCTCCTGCACATAGACATTCATCAATCACCATCAGTTGTTTTGTTTTCAAACTTTCTTAAGTTTAAACCTAGACTATCATCAAATACTTTGATCAAGTATCTTCGGGTCTCAACAGGTAAGCAATCATGGCCACCTAGACTTCAACAGGTATTTATCCTAACAAATGACCTAAGTCTCATCGGGCTGCTATGGTTCAAAACAACTCCCACTTCACCTCGCCATCCATTAATCATTGGCATCAGGAGATTTATTTTGTCCAAAACTGGGGCATCTTGTTATCCTAAGGCAAAAGCGCTATTTTATCTACCAAAGCGCTATTTTCCACAATAGCGCTACCACCCTATCAAAAGCGCTAAAAAAGCTCTACAAAAGCGCTACAAAAACAACAGCGCTAAACCAGCCATACAATAGCGCTATTTAACATCAATAGCGCTCAATTAACCATACAATAGCGCTACTTAGTCCAAAGCGCTAAAACATGCATACAATAGCGCTAATAAAACCAAAAGCGCTCAAACAAGAGCAAAATAGCGCCATTGCAGCACAATAGCGCTAGTTTATGGAGCAAAAGCGCCAAAACCAAAGTTCCAGAGCTCTTGCTCCGACTTGACTTGGACTCAGCTAAAAACCTATCAAAAATGCATGAAAATTGAGTTTCCGAATTTGCGTACCGCTGGTCCGTAGTCATCTGGGCGCTGGAACCGTCGGACTCGCTCGAATCTATGCTCGGTGATCGGAATCGGCATAGTAGCTCCTCCTTGCTCCTCCAAATGTCACTATCAGAGCTCTCGTTTTCAACTGGTTGCAGTCACAAATGATCCTGTTTTCACCCCTTTCACCCCATTTATACCCTTCGTGGTCACCGTAACTTCACCCTGCTCATCGTCGTGGTCCCCGTGAACTTCCCGAGCCCCCCATTTCTCCATGTTTCTCTCGTTTTCTTCTATTTTTCACCCATATGCCTAACTTCTTCTCTTCTACCACCCTGCCAATTTTCGTTCTTTTTCGAGAGATCGCCCAATTTTTCGAAATTTTTCGGCCCATCTCTCGAGGGGGCATACCACCCATTAAATTTACATTTTATGGGGCATTTCTTCACACCTATTTTTTTCTTTCTTTGAAACGACGCGATAAACCGCACCGTCTCAAAGAGGGGCAAATGTAGTCACATAAATCTGTCCATTTTAATTAAATGAATATTTCGTATTTATTTGATTAAAAATCCACTAACCATCAATTAATTAAATTAATATTTAATTAATTCATCCCCAAACATTCTTCTATTAATTAAATAAATTATTCAATTTATTTTAATTAATTCATTAAACCAAATACAAATCAATTAAATAAATAAAATCTATTTATTTAATCAAATCCCCCTATTCCTCTTTTAAATAAATTAAATAAAACATTTATTTAAATCATTATCCCCACCCCACTTCCATTTTCCTACAAATGCAACTTGCACACATTTTGAAATAAATGAATTTTTATTTTAAATAAAATCCTATTTTCCCTCACCCACCAAATCCACTTGCAAAATCTAATCCCCTTCTAGATTCTTCTAACCTCTTTCCTAATTAGCCTAATCCATCCCCTAAATATTGTCACATTCCTAAGCAAAGGGAAGTCACTTCTCAAAATCCTCAAAGTCTTGGATAACCATTAAAGGTTTTCAACCTTCAACCACTTAAATGTCTCAAAGTCTTGGATAACCTTTGAGAGCTTCCAACCTTCAACCACTTAATCCACAAAGTCTCCAATAACCATTAATGGTTAACCCAAACCCTCCCACATGGTTAAAACATTTGTTTTGACTCAACCTCTACCCAACCCAAGGGTCTCATCAAGCCTTTAATGCTTTGACCATGATTATCTCTTAATCATTTGCACAAAGGTTTATCCTTGGATTAACTCTTAATCCAATGGGTAATCTTAATTTAGACTTGACCCTTAGCCTTTAGATAACCATGAGGTCTTCTCAGGCATTTAATGCCTCCAACCCCTTTATTTCAACCCAACCCTATGTTGACACTTGTCACCATTTTATTGGTGCGAATTGTGCACATGGATCCCCAACTTTCAAGCTTGACCCTTGATTAAACCCTTCAATCCTAGCCATCCATTGCTCCATTTTTCCTATAAATAGAGCCCATTCCTTCATAATCCAGATCCTGAAAACTTGTATGCATCTAAGCTATAGACATTTTAGAGAGCATTTTAGCATAAGCAATCTAACATCTTGTCTTTTTGGTTAAAATACATCATTTTAGCATTAGTATTAGCTTTTTATTTCACATTTAGAGCTATACTACAATCTCAATCCTCCATAAGCATCCATAGTGCAAAAAGCTGTTGAGAGCTACACTATTTTGGAACTTGGAGAGGAGAGGAACAAGGGAGAAGAAGCTAAGGCCATGCTAAGAGGCAGTTGGAGATGTCTCATAATCTTTGTTTTACTTATTAGATATATTAGCATGTCTCTTTGTGTCTCTTTTGGAATGCCTTCATATGTTTAGTTTTAGATTGACTAACACTAATGTTTTGTATGTTTTTGTGTTCTTTGATCTTAGACTAACCTTGTGCCATTTAGGAGGGCGTCACTAACCATTTGTCCTCACCATAGTTTTCCCTTAGTTCATTTTGGCAGGCCTGATGAGATCCACATCCCTTAACACTAACATTTTTGTGAGTTTTTGTGAAGTTTAAGTTGCAGGTTTCTAGTTTGGCATCCTCGATCGCACATTGATGTCTCTACATTTCTTGGATTGGTGTCTCCATATAGAATCAACATTTGAGCTTCAAATTTAAATTTATCTCCCACTCTTTTTTTTCACAGACTGCAGATCAACGTCTGTGTTTTTAATCAGCGTCTCTGCCCCTTTTGATTTTTTAACTAGTTTCTTTGTCTTGTTTTTTTTTAAATCATTTAAAAAGCACAAAACACTTAGAGTATAGAATTTTACTCTTTTAACATCTGGTTATTTAGCAATATTTTGGATTTTTAAGCAAATTAGGCAGTGTTCTTCGGGGGATTGACATGCCAACATCTACACAAACGTTTTTCATCTACACTCTAGTTCGATGTCTCTTCCCAACCAATTTTCTTTCATGTTTTCAAAAATTTGAAATTTGATTTTTTTCTTAGCTAATCATTTTCTACAGAAGCTTCTACAGTGTCTACACAGGTGATCAACATATGCGTTCTAAACCCGCATCTCCGTAGGTATAAAACTTGCTCTCATTTTTAAATTTTAAATTCAAAATTTAATTTCCCACTTTTTGTTTTCTTCCTAGGGCCAAGGCTTACTTCGATGCCTGCACAGACATTTTTCATCTATGCCTAAGTAGTTAATATTTTGGGATACTAATCAAGTTTTGAGTTTTGCAAGTCCCTTTCGTGAGTCCAATATATTTTGATAAATTACTAACTTGATTTTTTTGTATCAAATTAGTCAAAGACAATGTATTTTTTATTAGTATTAGTTTGCTTTCCTGGTATCTAGATTAGACAACCTTATCATGTGGGATTGAAATAAACTAGTGTTTTCCATGATTTGTACATTTGCACTTATGTAGAGTGGTCCCGAATCGCTAACACACGCTATCCTCTCCCATTGATCTTTGTGATCTTGGGTGCATGAGAAAATTGTTAGAAACTCTTGATTTTCCTTTCCATATGTAGAGGGCCTATCCCCCTAAGAATCCCACAAGGCCAGTGAGGGTAGAACGACCCAAGCGGTAATGGGCTCTTAGCCGATTCACCTCTCAGGCCATATACAAAACATGTGGGACAAAAGTACTCTCAAAAAGTGCTAATTGCCTACCTGCGGTGACCTCCCCAGTACCTATGTTCTACAGGAAGGAGGCCTCTCAAGGGAGAGAGCATATATGTGTTAGGAATCCCATAGATATTGAGAGGGGGGGTGAATCAGTATCTAACCGATATTTAATATTTCTTGAATTAAAACATGCAGAACATAATATAATAGTGTACTGGTATGCAAGAAATAATGCAATAAATAGAATCAAGAACATCCACATGAAAAACACACCATAGCACAAGGTTTTAACGAGGAAACCCAGTGTGGGAAAAACCTCAGTGGGATTTGTGACCCACAATATTCACTCATTGGCCAATAAGAGAATATTACTTACAATAGGGGCTTGCACATGCAAGAAGGCCAACTGCCTAGAGCTCACTACTCAATGGGAAGTCTCACTGACTTACAATGAGGATTATACAAATCCAATATCTTGTACTGCTTTACAATAGCATCTATAATGCCTGATCTAGTACCGGTTGCTGCTATGCTTCTTACATAAACCCTTAGCCTATATTTCACATAATAGGTTTGCCTAATATTTTTCCTCACTCCTTACCAAATGTCTACAATGATCTCTTTTATATATAAGAGTCATTTTACAATTTTCCAAGTCGGCTTACAAAGTTTTTACAATAATAAACAAGATATAATATAACAAGATCCTATCGGCCTCTGTGCCGGTATACTTCTTTTATTTGTGCTGGTGTCGGTGTCCTGAGTGCTGGTGTAGAGTGTGATCTGCTGATGCCAATATAATGCCTTTGTCGGTGCCATAGGATTGCAAGGTTGCCATCAATGACAAAACCTTCAATCACATACAATGTCTCATTGGAGTGTGCATATGCCAACAATCTCCCCCTTTGGCATTGATGGCAACACTCAGAGAAATTTCAAAATGTATCCAAAAATGTAAAGTCCAAAAATGTTACCAAAAATGTGTGTGCTCCCGCTGAGCATATGATTCCTGTGATATTGAATTATCTCATCCCACTACTCCCCCTTTGGCATCAATGACAAAGTTTGTCAAGATGTCAGTAGAGTTTGTAGTTTCAACCTTGTAACTAGGTGGTTACAATTTGAAAAAGATCTCCCAAAATCAAGTTTATACTATCCATAAACTTCTTGCTATCCTTTATTATTGTCTCTGTTCTCTTCACTGTACCAGTGAGATGTTGCAAATGCTCTGCCGGTGTTTTCTATCCCTGTATTAGTGCTTTAGATACTTCCTTCCATAGTGATGCTAGATAGTCCAATCTTGGACTTAGTTTTGATCTCAAATGTTTTGCCTTATTCACTATTCATTCTCTCTCTCTCTTTCCAATTTAAGTAAATCTTCTTCAAAATTTGTTATCTTCTCCTCAAAAACTGATAGTGTATCAGGTGAGTTAAAAAAATTATCTGCAAGTTTATTGATCTCATCCTATAGCTTGCTCATCTTTTTCTCTATATCTATAGTCAAAAAGTTTGTCTTATAGGTGTCTTTATACAGAGTCTTGTACTCTTTCAATAAATTACACAATTCCGGTAGAAGTGTGTCAAAATCTCTATTACACTTCTTTATTTGCTCATCAAAGAATTTCTATTTTTCAATTTCTACTTTATCTTTCAATGACTCTTCCTTTATTTTCTCAATGTTTTCTGTGATATATTTACACAATGTATCAAGTTGTCCTAAAGAATCTTTATTGTCTATATTATAGTTAGGAGCAATTACCTTCAAAATTGGTATGGTATCATCAATTGCCTTGTAAGTTTGTGAGTTGTAGTCTGTTATCTTTTTGATTGAATCTAATAGTACCTCAGTCACATTAGTTGATTTGAAGCCTGATGATGAACCAACAATCTGAGTACCAGTGGAAATAACCAAGCTTGTATTGACCTCTGGTAGGTCTGTTTGTGTCTGCATTTCTTTAAGCAATGGTTTTTCTAATTCTCCAGTTGTCGGTGGCACTGTTTCCTCATGTTCCTGTTCCTATTGCTGTTGTTCCTATTCTGGAGCCTTTTTCTCTATTTGTTGCATTGTCTCAGTCTGAGTTTCTACCTTTTTCTCTTTGTCTTCTGCCAGTTTCTCCTATGTGTTTTCAATTTGCTCAGCTACTGGAGGCTCACTAGCCATGTCAGTCTTATCAGTTGTATCTTTGTCTACCACTATGTTGATCTTTTGAGTATCAACATCCATAGTATATAAGACTTTAGGATTAGTATTACCATCCTCTACATCCATATTCTCAACTGTCGGTTGATCCTCTGTAGCTGTTGTTTTTACCAATGGAGTAATCAAAGGAGGTGGGGGTAAGTTGTCTCTAACCTTGATACTAGGTGGTCCACCAGCTTTACCTTTACCCTTGTCTCTATCTTTCTGATAAAATTTTATGGGTATGGGGTTCCTGTATTCTTCTTGTTTTTATTTTTCAACTAAGAATATATCCCATCCATTTTCTATTTCCTTAGTCACCTCATTAATTCTTCCAACCATTAAAGCAATGTGTCGATGTGCAGTAGAAAATATTGACCGATTGGCTTGAGCAATTAGGTCATCAATTTCTTTGGGTGAGTTTACCGGATAAACAACAAGTAGCTTTTCAATCTTTATTTTCTTGTCCAGCTCTATTACTGCTTGTCTTCTTGCTTCCAGTCTCTTAAATAGTTCATCTGGAATTTCATTTACTACTTCCATCAAAAACTTCTTATACATATCCATATGCAATATAACACTATTTTCAACTTGTTCTTTTTCATCAGTTGTTAAAGTGTCATATATTTTCTCTATATTTTTCAATTTACCTTCCTCTATAATTTCATTCAACAGTATATCAAGAGGGGCCAAGTCTTTGTTTGTCCTCTTCTTCTTTTTGGGTGTCAGTTTTTTTCTTCTTTGGTGTAGCCTTTCTTACCGAAGATCTCACTACGTGTTGTTTTTGTCTTGTCCTTCTAGGTGAGGGTGTGGTTGTCGGTGAGGGATCTCTTTTCCTTACAACTCTTTTGAAAGTTGCAGGCATGTCACTCCCCAAAGAAGTACCTACTGGTGATAGGTGAGTTTCAGGTTGTGGAGCTACTAACTCATCCTCTGTTATACCGGTTTTCTTCAACACATCTTCTTTGATGGCCTTTGCTTGTCTGGAACCTTTCCTTACAACTGCCTCAACCTTTTTCACTCTTTTCTTTGATTGTATTTGGCTTTCAATAGTTTCTGCACTACCAAATATTTCTTCCTTAGGTTCTCTAGGGGCTTCTAAAAGTGCTTTAGCATATGTTTCAATTATGTGATCATCTATTTCATAGCCCATCTCAGTTACCCAAACTGTCCTTGGGATGATTGCTTCCATCCAGATTTCATCCTTCTTGATTACAAAGCATATTTCATCTTTGTATTTGTCGACAATCTTTTGTGATAACCTGATTCTTTTCTTCATTTTGGCCTTTAATGCTTGAAAGAAGTCATGAATATTATTTTCCTTGTTTTTTCCCATGTTATTAAATAGTTCTATTAATTGTTTACCTACCGGTCTATCATAACTAAGTTCTTTGTAGCCTATACTGAGAACCTGTTTTGTTATATGTAGCATCAGACATACTAACAGATTTCCAAACCTGAAAGTTCCTTTCTTATCCTTCTTAATCTTTCCAAGGTTGTAAATTAATTCATCTTTTAACCACTCACATATATCAATCTTTGCATTTTCTGTGACCATATCATAAGCACTCTTAATGCATAAACTTGAAACTGAATTGAGTCTATTTGCATGAGTAGCTTTATACCCTAATATCATGCTGATAAATCTCACATTAATGTCTGTTACATCATTAACTCTTAGAGACCTTTTGTTGAAAGTTGCACCAGTTAGGTTTGTAACTAGGTCATTGGATACCTTCTTGGTTTTATCTGGCCTTTTACCAGTGGTCGGTAACCCTGTGACAACTTTCACAGCTTCCTTAGTGATTTTGTGGACTCCATCTAACCAAAAAAATTCACCATGTACCCTACTTAAGACTATCCTAATCACATCCTTGGGGAATTTAGGAATGCTAAGGATCTCTGTAAATCCTAGAGTTTCAATGATCTTGTGTTCATCTTTTACATTGCCAGTTTTATCACATATCACAATTTTAAACATAGTTTTAATCTCTTCATCTCCTAGTTCCTCAATGTTGCAGTGGATGTAAATTCTAGGGTCTTCAGCATAAACAACTCCCTTGGGAATTTGAGAAAAAGCACCTAAGGTATCATCTTTCTTTTCTACCTCGGGAACTAACTGAAATACGGGCCTAGGTCTTTTTATCACTTTGATAATAGTAGGGTTTTCTATATATTCAATTGCAGAGGTGGATGCCATGATTAAATACCTTTTACTGCCTTTAGGATGGATGAATGCTTGGAGTGTTCTTGCCTCTTGCTCAGAATCTTCGTGCTCTTCGTAGGTTTGAAATCTCAGTGAAATGGAATGGAGCCAAAACCTCAATTTTATAGTGTCTTTTTGCCATCTACCACATTAAATGCATGTCGGTTAAGTATTCTCTTAACATTGTCTGTCGGTAAAAAGTAATTTTCAACTTCTAACCGAGGGAATAATAGCACATGTGTCATTAAATTTCCAAACCCTCAAGGAAACTTTTTTCAATTAGATGAAGAACTTCCTACCAGTGGAGCACTGCTCTGTCCTTTTGGTGAAGCATCACTCTGTCCTTCTGGTGAAGCATTGGTTTGTTCTACTGGTGGAGGAGTATTCCCAATATTTAGATCAGCTTTTCTAATCCATTGTTTTGAGAATTCTTGCTTAACCTCTTCAACTTTTTCTTTACCTTTCAAGCTAGAACTTTTGTTGTTTACCGATGTTCCTTTACTTCTACAGAATTTTGCAATATGCCCAATCTTGTTACATGCATAACAAGTTACATTATTCTTCTAAATAGCTTTCCCATAACCTATGTCGGTTTGTGTTCTACATTGATTAGATAAATGTCCAAATCTTCCACAAACATAACATCTCACATTCATTCTGCAATTTTCAGAGTTGTGACCAACTCTGTTGCATTTAGAACATTGACTGGTGGGTGTGTTTATATTCTGATAATTTCTAGAGCTACATTCATTTTCTCTATGACCATACTTATTACAGTTAAAGCATTTTCCATTGAATTTATAAGCATTAGGTTGTCTTACAGGTTTGCTATGATCCTGAGTATTTGCAGTACCGAAGCTTTCACCAACTTCAAAGCCAATTCTAGAAGTGTCACCTTTAGGTTTTTTATTCTTCAGCAAGGTGCCAAGTTCCTCTGAGCTTTTCTTGAATTTTTCTTTATGTTGATTTGCAATTTCTAGTTCTCTTTCTAAGACTTCTTTTTGTCTCATCAGTTCATTTGAGTCATTCTGATTATGCATCAGATCTGTCTTCAACATGTCATTTTCATAGCTAAGTCTTGTGTTCTCATTTGTTGCATCACTTAGTCTTCTGGTCAATTCTTCTTCATTCTTCTTCCTATCCTCAATCTCTTTGCAAAATATCATAGTCATATCCTACATCTCATTCTTTGTTGTCATGTTCTCTTGTTTCAACTTGCTTATCATATCATTAAGTGATTCCTTTTCATCATTCTCATTTTGCAATTTTTCACAAAGTTCTCTTCTCTTATTTCTTACTGTAGACACCTAAAAATGGTCAATGCTTGCGGAATCATACTTTAACATTTGCGCATTGCCTTATTTTAGGGTTTTTGCGTCGCATTAACATTTCTCCTATGATTCGCACTTGGTCTTTATCATTTGCGAGCATCGAGTCATTCTTCTGCATTCATCATTCATCTCATCTTCAAATTTGGTCTTGTCAACACCAATATTTGTCATGATTTTGGTCGATCCTATCTTGTCGCATCAATGTGCAAGCTCATTTGTCATCATTTTGGACATCATCAATCCTAATTAGGGTTTTTGTCCTCTTATCAATCTTGTCATCTTGTGATCCATTTGTCATCGATCATTGTCTTCTTATCAATCTTGTTATCATGCGATCGATTTGTCATCGATCATCATCCTTCTTAATCATGTCAATTTGGATCAATTGGTCATTGTCCCTCGTCAATTGGCGTATTTATCAATCACATCATTTGTCAACATTGGTCTTTTACCAAGTCAGAATCATGATCAAATCGAATCGATATCAATTATCCTTTGTCAAGACCTAATTGTCATTCCTTGCATTTCTAATTCATCTTTAGGGTTTCATGATTTTATTCATTTAACCCTGTTTGTCATTTCTCCCTCTAGGTTAAATAATTTATTTATTTATCCTAGGTCTTCATGTCGCGATTAAATATTTAATTTAATTGGCTAACTAATTATTCCTCTTTTTGTGAATTAATTAATAAATGACAAATTATTAATTGATTTACTTAATTTTTCCCTCTTTGTGAGTTAATTATTAAAAGAAAAATTGTTAATTAATTCACTTAATTCGTAATTTCCTAATTTTCTAATTTTCCTAATTCCTAATTTTCCAATTTTCTAATTTTCCTAATTTCTAATTCAATTTCCTCCTATTTCTCTCCTAATTTCATAGGAATGACATTTCAATTTGTCATAATTTGTCATAATTGACAATCAATCAATTTTGACATAGAAATTTGTCATAATTTTGTCATGAATTGACAATCAATCAATTTTGACATAGAAATTTGTCATAATTTTGTCATGAATTATCAATCAATCAATCTTGCATAGCAAGTGCAAATTTGTCATAATTTGTCATATTGATTTGCAATTTCCATTTGAATCTCTTCATGCTAATCTTGTCATCTCTCCAATTTGTCTATAAATTGGATGAATTTCTTCAATCTTGATCTAATAATCACATTATCGAACTAATCACTTTGTCGAATCAATCACGCTTCAAGTATTCTTGAGCAATTACCTTGTCTACTTGATTTTATATCATGATCATACACTAGTAGGTGAGATCCACAACCAAGCTATTTGAAGAAGAAAGAAGGACAATGGAGCCGCATGAAGGAGACATTCAGATCTCTATTTGGTTTGCTTAGCTTTAATCTTGAATGTTTCATTTTCATGTCTTTATTGGATGTAATGAGGATGGATCATTGCATTTGAGCTTTTGTGATTGAGCTATGATTAATATTGATTTTCTTTGATGATTTCCAATTTCCTAAGCTACATTAATTGGTGAACCCGATGTGAACTAACCCCCTAATCATGCTTTTGAGTGCTTTTGAGATGATTTGTAGGTCAAAAACCCAAGAAACAGGGTAGTGCAGGGTTTTCTGGGAACTTCTGCGCCTGTGTCAAGCATTATGTGCCTGTGTCAGACATTCTGCGCCTGTGTCAAGGACATTCTATGCTTGTGTCATGACTTCTGTGCCTGTGTCAAGACTTCTGCGCCTGTGTAAAGTCTAGAAATAGAGGTAAAAAAGCAGTGTTTTTACTTGAAAATTGTTTTGTTTTGCATTCTGTTTCTTCTTTTTGGTTTTTTTTGGTACTAATTTTCTATGCAGAACCTTGGCATACGCATGACAAAGACAACAAATGAAACTAATAACATGTTTTATGCAGGTTCGATAGTCAAAGACTAAACATATCAAACTTCTAACTTGGGTTTTGCAGGTTGCCTTGGACTTCAACTAAACTTTGTGTTTGCAAGTAATATTTAGGCACCTAGTATGATTTCTAAATAGGATGGAATGATTATATGTTTGCTTTTATTGTTGAGTTTGACATTGGAGTAGGAGAGTATGCTCTCATCCTTCTTAGGGTGATCAGAAATCCAGATCTTCAATACCATGCTCATGTTTTTGATTGTGTGTCACCTTTAGAGGGCCTGCCTTCCCGACCATTTTCTTTTGCAAGCAAGTGATAATCGTGAGAAGGGAATGACCCAAAGTGAGTATGGCTAGAATACCTTGGCATTCTAACTTACTATAAACAAATACCTGATGGGCGAAAGCTTTGAAGGAAGGGTTACATGGGAATTGCAGTTACTTGGGAAGTGATGACCCTTGAACTCTTTCTCATATCAACATCTAAGTAGGACCTCACGGTCTAAATCATGCTTGCACGAATACATTTGTTTGGTATCTTGATGGGCTTAATGTCTCAATCATGCTTGCGTGACATCAAGGAGTAACGCTTAATAGAAATCCTTACTAAACACCTTGTATTTAGAGGCCAAAAATCCTTCTAGTTGCTTGAGAAGGACAAGTTTGGATACTTGGAAGAGATACTAAGTTCTCCATGGGGAGATTTCCATGGGGACTGATGCTTGGCTGCCCTGAGAAGTTAGTGTCGTGGAGGGGAGCCCGTGGGGTCAAGCATCTATGTATTCTCCTTGAATTTCATAATGAGTCTACCTCTCAAGTACCTAATGTCCTTGCCTACCATAAGAAATGTGTTAATGAGCATGATTGTCTTGAGTCTAAGTTGAAATATCTTGTCTTCTTTGTTTGTCAAAAGTTGAATTGCATCTCAAGACAAATTGATTCCAAACAAGGTTAAACACAAGAATATTTCATCCAACAAAGTTCAAAACACCTCCAAACATGGTTGTCAAACATTTTTCAAAATCTTGTCTCAACATTCATGTCATTTAGATTTAGGTTCATCCTAGGTTTGCATTTTGCAAATTCATTGTCAATTACCAAGATTAGGTTTCACCTAGGTCATACTCCTTTGCATATCAATAAGGGTTATCCATTTTGCATGTGTCCTCTTGCATTAGAGTAATACCATTTCATAGTTCAACCTTAGGTTTTGCCTTAGGTTGACATTGTCATACATTAGGTCACATTTGCATACCATAGGTCTCTTCATCAAGCTTAGGTCATTATCATATCATATTAGGGTCATTTGCATAGTAATTGTTCTTTTGCATATAGTCTCAAAACTAGGTTTTGTCATACTTGAGTAATCCAAATCTTTGATAAACCCTAAGTCATTGTTAGGAAGTCTAGACCTTATCAAACCTTTTCTCCTTTTGTCATTATTGTCATTTGGTCAAACCTAGCTTAGTATCCAAGCATAATAGGGGAGACATTGTCATTTTGTCCTTTTGTCACTTGGTCCTTTTGTCCTTTGAGGTCTAGACATCATTTCAATTTCCTAAGGGTCTCTTTTTAGATTTGCATTTCAAAAGTTTGTCAAAATCTTGAAAAACAACCAAAACCATAGATTGCATTCTCATTTATTTAGTTTGCATTTAGTTGCATATCATACATTATCCTTGAAAAATTCCAAAAATATTGCATTTGCATAGTGACATGTCTATTGAAACAAGGTTCCAAGCACCAATGATGCAACAAAGTTTGACATATCAACCGACAATGCAATCACAATTATTTTCAACCCAACAACAAGGCAATATCGATCAAACTTTTTATGATGAAACAAATGTCCAAATACAAAAACTAGAGAAGAAACTATCTCAAGAAGAGGAGATATTGGAACAAAGAGTGAAAAACATTGAGAAGAATAGATCACAAATGTCCAAAATGTTTCAAAAATTTCCAGGTCGAAATCCAAAGATTGAGCCAATTGATGTAAGATCTCTTCTTGAACGGTCAGACATACCAGCTCTCCTCTCACAAATAGAGATGATGAAACAATTTCAAGAAAAGAGACAACATCAATTTCAACATTATGTGCCTCCACAACAAGAACAAGAAGGTGTTTACTATCAATCAGATTTTCAACCAATACAACCAATGGTTCAACCAATGGTCCAATTTCAACAATATGTCCAACCAACTATACAATGTCAATAAATAGTTCAACCAATGGTGGAATATCAACAAGTTCAATCAACATATCAATGTCAACAACCACAACCAAACATTCAAAAACAAAGGTTGCAGCACACACCAAGCCAAGTTTCAAACATGTCAGAGCAATTGAACCAAGTCCAATATCAAAACATGACATCAAACCAACTCCTTGCCAAACAAGTTCAAATTCTAGATACAACTATGTCAAAACCTTGAAAGAAAGGTGACTTTATTTCAATGATCTTAAGGAAATTACCAAGTGAGTTCTTTGAGGAAGATCAAACTAATACACTTATGTCTAGCAATGCCTCATCCCCTCGCAAGCAAATTGACTCTCTAGTGGCATCTATCCCTACACCTCTAGAAGTTTCACAAGAACCTTCCATATTGTCCTCATCAAACAATACACCCAAGGATGAAATTACCCAAGTGCTATCCATAATTGATTGCCACGATAATCGAATTCATGATGCACATTCTTGTCATGTTTCAGAAATACAAGACCCAATGCCACCATGCACTTTATTGCCATTACCTGTTTTAGAGGACCCCATTCAAAGTCCCTCTTCCTCATGTTCAAGCATTGATTCCTTGCTAGAATCCATCACAATTGTTCAAAGTGCATCCCCTTCATGCCAAAACATTGATTCCTTGTCAGAATTCCTCATGCATATCCAAAGTCCAACCTCATGTCAAGAGGATAATTTAGAGCACGAAGAAATGAGTCCTAAAGAAAATCAAGATCAAGATCCTGAAACCTTATCATCCCATCCAATTGTTGACCAGGACCCCATCTTCCTAGACACTCATGACGATTCCCCCATTCTTGTCCATCCTATCCAAAGTCCTATTGACACTCCATTCCTCGAGCAAGATCAAGATATCCCTTCCATCCTTTCTGATGATCCCATTAAAAGTCAAGAGCAAAGCACCTTTAAAGAGGATTCCAATGATCTTCCTCCTTGTCAAGATCAAATTATTCCTTTAAATCCTCCACAAGATCCTTTTGTTCCTTCATCTCCTTGTCTTAATGCTCCATATACACTCCAAGATCACATTTCTTTTGATGATCCCATTATTTCTCCCATTCCATCTCTTGAAGAACCTGTCATTGAACCATGTCCACTACACAATCCTAGTCCCTCTCATGATCCTAATCCCTCTCATGATTCTAACATGTTAGTGCAAGATGTTCATGAACCCTCGACATGCATAATGGGTTCTTCCACTTTGGTGCAATCTGATCCACTTCAGGATCTCATTATTTCTCTCATATCATATCCACCTCATAATGGACTTGCGTCTTCTTCCCAAAGAAAAGAGTATCCTACAAGTCAAGATATTCATAAAGGCAAAGGAGTAGATCTTCATGAGAAAGAACCCCTCCATATCAAAGAAAATGTTAAGGTTCATGGCCTCAGTGAAATTCCTCAAGACGTGGGTACCCCTGCTAAATCCAACATCCCTTCAAAATCCAAGCTTACACCTTCCCCATCATCCCTTCCATCCATCTTAGGTCCTTATATCCCTGCGTCCTGTATACAAGGTCAGCAAAGGCACACATCTTTGAGAACCTTCCAGTCATCCAAAAGAACTCCATTTCATTCATATCCATCCATGCATTCCTTTCCCCCTCCAAGAAATTTGGATGCCAAGTATAAAAGTCATAAGTCTAGAAATCCACATGTATTCAAGGATCAACATGTCCAATCTAATCAACATGTCAAAGCAAAGAAAATTATGATCCAAAAAGAAAAAAATATATCCAAAAGGCCACAAAGGCCCACTGAGCAAAATAAAGAAAAGTCAAAATATATATGGGTTCCTAAATCCCTTGTGCAAGCAATGCACTCCAAGGAACCACAAAACCATGAAAAATCAAAAACCATGTGGATCCCTAAGCGGCTCCTTGAAGCACAAAAGCCTAAAGAAACATCCAACTTGGCATCCAAAGTTGCTATTCCTCCATCCAAACCTCTCAAATCTATTCCTCCATCACCCCCTTCTTCCATTTTGGACCCTTATGTCCCAAAATCCATAGCCTTTCCTTTGTCAAAATCTCAATATCCAAAATACATCTTTCCTCCATCAGTCCATCACCCCTCAAGGTGTGTGCCAATGTCAATCTTGCCAACATTTCCGTCCACTGAAGCCCAATTTTTCCAATACCCTATCCATTATCCAATGCATATTTTTCATCCTTCGATCCCTTTGATCTCATCCTTTGCATAAATCCTTGCCTTAGTTTCATCTCATTTTCCATGTCCTTATCCTACCAATGTCTTTGAGCATACTTTTAAGGTCATGATCCATTTTTTTCAAAGCTACCATCCAAACAAAAAGACACTTGATTCCTTCTTCCATCCCCTATCATGTGTCCATCTTCTATTGAAAAAGTCATAATACAAATAAAAAAAGTGAAAAAAAAAAAGTGAGAAAAAAAAAGTAAAGCAAAAATAATTCGTCCACTGGTGAAAACCTGGCAAATAGGTGCCTTGGGCAAGTACCATGATGAAAACCTAGCAAATAGGCATCATGTGTAATCTCTGAACTTCTTGCACACCACACTTGGGGGCAGGTTTCCTCCTTCATTATCCTATCATGTCCTATTACCCTTCATATCCTATTGTCCCTCATGTCCAGTTTCCCTTTCCACCTTTGATCTTGACAAGGCTGAGGATCTTCATGAGCATCACGCATCTTGTTTGCAGCTTTTAGTCTATCATAGCTTTTGGTCTTTATCCATTTGCTTATTACAACCTTTCATCCATATTCCCTGGCTTATTGCAACTTTCTGCCACTATCCCTTAGCCTACCTCGACCTTCAATCCATGTCCCATATCCATTTTTGGTCTTTCTTATCCTATCCATATCTTATCACTATCCATACACTCTTTTTCATTCCTTGATCTTGATCTGACATAAGGACACAAAATTTAAACATGGTTTCCAAAACCTCTTGACATGTCCCTCATGCCATGTCACTGCTTTACATTGTCATATCCAGTCTCTTGTCCCATCACGCAATAGCCCTTGAAAATTGCATCCATATTGTCTCCATGATAAAAGGCCTTTGTCTTGCCTCTATCCACCAACATATACAACTAAGCTATTTGAAGAAGAAAGAAGGACAATGGAGCCGCATGAAGGAGACATTCAGATCTCTATTTGGTTTGCTTAGCTTTAATCTTGAATGTTTCATTTTCATGTCTTTATTGGATGTAATTAGGATGGATCATTGCATTTGAGCTTTTGTGATTGAGCTATGATTAATATTGATTTGCTTTGATGATTTCCAATTTCCTAAGCTACACTTGCAACAGTAAAATTTTCTTGAAGTGCCTGAATGATATCCTGAGCTGCCCTTAATTCATCTTCTAGTTTGATATTTTTCAATTTCTCTGCATCATAGTCTGTAAGAGCTCCTTCAAGTTGCTTCATCAGATTCTCCATCTTTACCGGTGTCAAGATCTTCCTCAAGTTGTTAGGCTTCTGAAAATAGAGGACCAAGCTCTGATACCAATTGTTAGGAATCCCACAGATACTGAGAGGGGGAGTGAATCAGTATCTAACCGGTATTTAATATTTCATGAATTAAAACATGCAGAACATAATATAATAGTGTACCGGTATGCAAGAAATAATGCAATAAATAGAATCAAGAACATCCACATGAAAAACACACCATAACACAAGGTTTTAACAAGGAAACCCGGTGTGGGAAAAACCTTGGTGGGATTTGTGACCCACAATATTCACTCACTAGCCAATAAGAGAATATTACTAGCCAATATGCAAGAAGGCCAACTACCTAGAGCTCACTGCTCAATGGGAAGTCTCACTGACTTACAATGAGGATTATACAAATCCAATATCTTGTACTGCTTTACAATAGCATCTATAATGCCTGATCCAGTACCGGTTGCTGCTCTGCTTCTTACATAAACCCCTAGCCTATATTTCACATAATAGCTCTACCTAATATTTTTCCTCACTCCTTACCAAATGTCTACAATGATCTCTTTTATATATAAGAGTCATTTTACAATTTGCTATGTCAGCTTACAAAGTTTTTACAATAATAAACAAGATATAATATAAAAAGATCCTGTTGGCCTCTGTGCTGGTATACTTCTTTTCTTTGTGCCCGTGCTGATGTCCTGAGTGCCGGTGTAGAGTGTGATCTGCTAATGCCAGTATAATACCTTTGTCGGTGCCATAGGATTACAAGGTTGCCATCAATGACAAAACCTTCAATCACATACAATGTCTCATTGGAGTGTGCATATGCCAACAATATGGATGTGCAAAAGAGAGTCTCATACTAAGAATCATGTTTTAGAAGGCCAAAATCCTATATCATTAGTGCAGGGGATGTGGATCGTACCCCAAAGTTACCTCTCATGTACCCTCTCAAGATGAGACATGAATCCCTCACATGATCTCTAAATCTTGGGGGTAAGAGAATCTAGTATACCTAGGAAGTGAGTGTGTTGTAAGGAGTTAGTGATACCATAATCTCTATATGTCTGCTTGTTTGTGGTATCATTTTGTGAGAGAGGCCCATCTAATGGTTTCTATTTTTGAACCTAGGATGTATGCTTGAAGTGTCTTCATTTTGTATTTTATCAAATGGGGCTAATCTAGGACCCCAATCACTTTTACGCTTCTCATAAGCATTAAAACCTTAGCCAATGTATTTCTATTGTTTGATATTTTCTTGCCAAGAGTAAAAAGGTTGCACACTTTCTAAATTTGACTAAGTTTGACCAGATTCCCATCAAGATTTTCATTTTAAACTATCAAATTGTCCTTCAGCCTCTCCACCCTGTCAAATACCGAGTTTCAACATCTTCACCTCACTTTTTCAGTGTCTCCATCCTGCTTCAAAGTCTCTACCCTAGTTAAAATTCCAGTTAGTTTCATTCATTTACCATAAAACCAAGTCTCATAAACATCCAAAGAAATCAATATACCACCATGTCAAGAAGAACAAACCTAGTTATAAGCAATTGGGTATGTGCGGGATCATGATGGGCCAAATCAAGCCCTTAAGTGACAATGAAATTTCAGAAAAATAGATTTAGACAACTTGATGTAAAAATTTGAATAAGTTATGAATATTATTTTAAAAATATGTAAGAAGAGAATCTGTAGAAAATTGAATGTAGTTTCTAAGCTACTAATTGTTTTCTGGGAAAAAAAATCCTATTTGACAAAAAATTGAAATTTCAATGCAGTAGTACTAAAATTTCAAGAAAAAGATAAGTAGGTATATGGTTGACCACCCTAACCACAATCAAATCATAATATTTTTTTATAAAATTTTAAATATAAGTAGTAGACCGATGTCCGAATGTGATACATATTTTTTTGTAATTTTTTTTGAAGTATATAAGTAATTATGAATTTTTTACTATAACTTTTCAAAAATTCAAAAACTTGTACGTTTGACCACCTTAACTTGGTCTAAAGTTTATGAAATTTAAATTTTATTATTATTATTCTATAGTAGACGAAGCATAGAATGTGACGCATGTTTCATATTCAAAAAATGTGATACAATTTGAAATTTATGTGTGTTTTTCAATCAGCCTATCAATCAGGACTTTAGTCAGAATTCGATTAGAAAATAAATAATAATTTTGTTAAATTCAAAATAAGATAAAACCTTACATTGTTGGAAAGTTGAGAATGTCCTTAAACACCGCTTTTTGTTTCATCAATTTCAGCTAAAAAAAAGTCGTCAACCACAATAGTGAAGTCTGGAAAAACAAGGACTACTCAAAAACATTTTTTTTTTGTTGACTTTCCAGGTTTGGCATTTCCTAGCCAAATTCTAATGCAATCTCGCTTGCCAAATGCCAAGATTCCAAATTTTTGTCAGAGAAATCGAATATCGGATTAATATCCTATTTTAATCCGATATTCAATTTTTTATAATTATTTATTATGAATAAAATTAATAATATTTTGTATGTTATTATATATTGTATAGTATCTATTAGAATAACCAATGGACAATTGAGAACGGGGGGTGAATCAGCTGTCAACAGATTATGTTAATCAAATCACTTTATAACCTTTAACCGAAGCACATAAACATTGAATACCAGAATAGCAGAAATAGATATCGGTAAGTAATAAAACTTAAGAATGAAATAGAGAATTAACACAATGCAACCATACCACATAACACCATGATTTGTATGTGGAAAAACTGGTAAAGGGGAAAACCACAGTGGGAAGCCTACCCACAATCAAATAATACTTCAGCAGAAAGTATGTGATACAATAAGGAGCCTACACATGCAGGAAGGCACACTGCCTAGAGTGTACTACTCATTACAAAGGAGTCTCACTAACTACAGAGAGGTTACAACCACCTCAATATAATTGGACAACAATCTAGAAGGATGAACTACCAATGATAGCATCTACCATGCCTGATTACAGTCCTAGTTAAGCTCAATATCAAAGGCCTTTGACCTCTTACATAAACCCAATTCGATCACCTATGATTGACCAAATCTCCTTCGCATATGATTTTTCATTCCATGACCACAACCATGATCTACAATGAGATCTTACATCAATTTATACAAACACTAAGGCCTAAACCAATTAGGTTGGCCACCTAAAAGATATTACAATAAGATCATGGCATACATCCATTTTAAAATGATATGCCATGTTGGATTTAGACCAAAAGAACATTAACCAATCCATAAATCATACTAGTATCATGTAGAGAACACGTTAGATGATGTCAGTCCATAACCTAGATAGGTACCAGACCTAATTTGGGTCCACCACACCAAAGTGATGTCTCCAATCAATTGAGGCATGATCAAGGATCACCTTCTACATCCTAAATTCCATCTAGAAGTCACACCAACATCACTTATGCATCCTGCCAAAGATTCTCAGTAAAAGCTCTGTCAGTAAAACTTTAAACCCTTACTGGTATAGGCTTACTAGAGAGTATGATAGCATCCAATCATCAAATCAATACCAACTGACCAAAACATAGTCCAAAAACATCAAACCAAACATATTCTATTGATCCAAACATGTCGATAGTATCCAACTGATAGTCCCTTCTGCCAGTAACACTAGTTCTTCTACCGGTAACCAAAATTTGTCTGTCAGTAACTAATCATAACAACTAGTGTTGACATCAATGATAAAACATAAATGCAACACATAATCAATTCTTTCATATTGCCAACAATCTCCCCCTTTGACATTGATGGCAACACTAGATGTGAAAAAGAAAACATCCAAGTGCCAAGAAATGCCAAACATTTCTCACAGAAGATATAACAATGAAAAACTGAAAAATCCCAGCAACTCCCCCTAAGGAGTGTAGTCCAATCTGAAACTGATTTGAATCTCTCTCTCATATGACATATTATGACATTATTTTTCACATATAACTCTCCCCCTTTGACATCAATGCCAAAGATATGACATAGATATCAAAATCCTATGAATCTCAAAGCTGACTACTCCCCCCGAGTAGTAGCACCACTACATCAATCTGGAGCAAAGGATAAAGCTGATGATGCATACCGGACTGATGCTCTGCTCCATCAATTAAGTTTTTGTCAGAGGGGTAGATAACCCTAACCTATCTGTCAAATATTCAAATGATTCCTTGGACAATGGTTTAGTGAATATATTTGCAATCTGCTCTTTAGTGTTCACATAAACCAATTTGACTTCCTTTTCTTCCACCTTTTCCTTTAGAAAGTTATATTTTATTGAAACGTTCTTAGTCTTAGAGTGAAATACTAGATTATTAGATATGTCAATAGCTACAGAGTTATCACAATAGATAACTATCGGTTCACTGCAATTTACCTTGATATCCTTCAACATTTGTTTCATCCACAAGACTTGAGTGCAATTAGTTGTTGCTGCAACATATTTAGCTTTTTTAGTAGATAAAGAAATGCATGACTATTTTTTTCTGATCCACGAAACCAATTTCTTTCCAAAAAATAAAGTTCCACCAGAAGTTCTCTTCATGTCATCAGTATCTCCTATCCAATCTCAATCTGTATATGCACATAAAGTGAAGTTATCATCTCTAGAATACCATAAGCCACATTTTGTTGTTCCTTGCAAATACCAGAATATCCTCTTTACTACACATTCATGATTTTCTTTAGGATTACTTTGATATCTTGAAACAATACTTACTGCATTCATAATATCTAGTCTAGTCTAAGTTAGATATAACAAGCCACCAATCATAAACTTACACCAATTCAAATTTATCAGTGCAGATGTGTCTTTGATAGATAATTTCTCACTTGCCACCATAGGAGTACTTACCAGTTTGGAATTATCCATACCAAACTTCTTTAACAATTCCCTTAGATACTTGGTTTGATAGATAAAAATGCCTTTGTCAGTTTGAGTAATCTACAAACCTAAGAAATATCTTATCTCACCAATCATAGACATTTCAAATTCATTCTTTATATTATTAGAGAATTCCATGCACAATTTATCTTCACCTCAAAAAATGATATCATCAACAAATAATTCAATAATCAGAATATCATCATCAATGATCTTGTGATATAAATTACTGTCAGTACTACCTTTAGTAAAACCAAGCTTCAAAAGATATTTATCCAACCTTGCATACCAAGCTCTAGGAGCTTGTTTCAATCCATTTAATGTTTTCCTTAACTTGCAAACCATATCTTTGTCATCTATCGGTGAAAATCCATCAGGCTTCTCAATGTATACTTCTTCCTCAAGTTCACCATTAAAAAATGCACATTTAACATCCATTTGATAGACCTTATATTTCTCGTATGCTGCATAGGCAAGAAATATTCTAACAGCTTCAATTCTAGCTACAGGTGCAAATGTCTCACCATAATCAATTCCTTCCATTTGAGAATATCCTTTACAAACCAGTCTAGGATTGTTTCTTACAACTTGACCATCCTCATTTAGTTCCAATAACATTCTTATTTTTAGGTTGGGGAACTAAAGTCCAAGTCTTATTCTTCTCTATTTTATCTAATTCATCTTCCATAGCCTTTAACCAATGTTTATCTTTACAAGCTTCAATAACAGATGCTGGTTCAATTTGAGAAATAAGACATACCTCTTCATTTTCCAGTCTTCTTGTCATAAATCCCTTGTTCCTATCTCCAATGATTTGATCTTTAGAATGATTTAATCTTACATATCTTGGTGTCTTCTAAACGTCAGGTTCACTATTCTAATCATTAGTCACAGTTGAATTTTCTAATTGTACTGGTGTAATTGTCTCAGTGTCTTGTACTAGTTGAGGCATTGTTGGTTCATTTATGATCATTTCCACTACCAATTCTCTATCATATGATATAAATTGATCTCGGTATTTCTCATCCACTTTCACATTTGTGCTCTCCATAATTTTATGCAATCTTTTGTTATAACATCTATATGCTTTGCTCTGAATTGAATATCCAAGAAATATCCATTCATCACATCTAGGATTAAACTTCCCAATTGAATCATCCCTTTTGATATAACATTTACTTCCGAAAATTCAGAAATATTTAATAGTAGGTGTATGTCCAAACCATAATTTATAAGGAGTCTTACCAGTTTCACCTTTGCGATGAACTCTATTGAATGTGTAGATTGCTTCTTCTCTCTAGTAGATGTGAGGCAATTTGGCTTCCATAATCATGGTTCTTGCTACATCCAAAATGGTTATATTCTTCCTTTCCACTACTCCATTCTATTGAGGAGTCTGGGGTGCAAATAGTTGTCTCCTAATTCCATTTATCTCACAAAAACTATTAAATTCATGAGATGTGAACTCACTGCCTTGATCTGATCTCAGATATTTGATTTTCAATTGAGTTTTTGTTTCCACCTTTTCTTTGAAGATCTTGAATTTCTCAAAAGCTTCGGACTTCTCCCTTAGAAAAGACACCCACATCATTCTAGAATAATCATAAATTATTAGCATGAAGTACCTATCACCTTGAAAGCTTATGGTCCTTGCTGGACCGCATAAGTCATTATGAATCAAATCAAGCACATCATTAGATTTATCATGCATGCTCTTAAAAGTTCTAACTTGCTTTCCCAATTGACATTGCTTACATACTGGGTTATGAGGCTTTATAATCTTAGGTATTCTCTAACTGCCTTTGTTGAGCTGATCTTAACAATACAATTAAAATTAACATGACACAACCTCCTATGCCATTACCAACTCTCATCAATATGAGCTATCAAACATGTCTTATCACCAGTGTTCAAGTGAAAGATATTACCTCCAGTCTAAGTACTAGTTGCCCTCTCCAAACCAATTCTATTAATGATTTTGCATTTTCTATCTTTGAACTGAAGTTGGAATCCCTTATCCACCAATTGACCAACACTTAAAATATTATGCATTAAACCTTCTACATAATAGACATTATGAGTATTATGCTTGTCATCCAAAGAAATAATACCTCTACCTTTGATCATACATGCTTTGTCATCCCCAAATCTGACTTGACCGCCATTGTATTCTTGTAGGGACAAAAAGTTTCTCTTATCTCTAGTCATATGATGTGAGAATCCACTATCAATTACCTATTCATCCTTCTCTTCAACTTTTTCTGCTAGGGCCTTTTCTTCATTCTTGATAGTCGATTCCGGTTCATCTTCCTTTAAAGCATAGAACCATTGCCGGATCCACTAGTAGAGTCTCCTATTGGTTTTTCCTCTGAGTCATCACTTACTCCTTCCTCTTCTCCTATGTAGCATAGTCCAAATGGGCATTGACCGAGTTTGACCCAATGATGTGGCATGTATAGAGTGAATCAAAGGTCATTTGTCGAAATGATGAGTGGTTGGTTTGCCAATAAAATTGAAGATTTTAAAATTATAAATCTATATGCATAGAAAAAATCAGGCAATAGAGAGAAAAATATAGTGCACACCAATAACATCAAGATTTATTGAGTAAATATGGAAAGAGATAGTTAGTGTGGATGGTTGTAGATCTGTAACTATGAGAAGAGATTTGTAATTGCTGGAATTAACAATTTTTGAATTTTCTATTTTGGAGGAAAAACTCGTGGATTCAAAAAAATTGAAAAACAAGAAAAGTTTGATGTGAAGATAAGTTGTGTGTGAGAGAAATAAGGTTGTTGGTGAATAATAAAAGCAGTTCTGAAAAACAAAGAAAGTATGAAAGAATAACAAATAGAGCATTTAGCAAAGACAAGGTTTTAAATAGAGGAAGGACAAAAGTCAGAAGGCAAAAAGAATTTGTAAGTGTTACAGACCATATTTGTAACAAGGTGATTCATTCTATTGTTTAATTTGATATCACTATAATTCTTTGAGTGGGTGCTCAGAGTAGGGGTAGGTGCTCCTTTGGTTTGGTGTTCATAAAGCTAGGGGTTGGTGCTCCTTGTGTTTACACCCTAAACTTTGTAATCAGTTTATCATTGTGAGGCTGAATCAGAGCACTAGACTCCAACATCTATTCTCATCGAGGTTTTTCCCACTTTGGGTTTTCCTCATACATCTTGTGTCTTGTGGTTCAAATTGTGTCTTTGTGTTTCTATCTAACCAGTATCTTTAGCATTTGCACACTTTTTGTTTAAAAAGTTTTTGAATATCACTGATTCACCCCCCTCTCAGTGATCACTCATATTCTTCAATTAGCATCATAGCCCTAGGTTCCCTTAGGGTAAAATCTTTCTCTAGCTTGGGTAGATCCTATCTTGTGATCACAATGGCCAGAAATGATTCCTCGTCTATCAAGGTCCCTGTGTTTGATGGCACAAACTATTATTTTGGAGTAGGAGAATGGAGACATACCTATCTTCCTTTGGGTATCACGTTTGGATGTCAACAAAGAATAGATATGCAGTTCCATCTATTGGCAACAACAACGAAGGAAAAGTGAGAGGGGGTGAATCAGTTTTCACCAAATTAGGCATTTTAAGCATAATCTCAGATCTAATCAATTGCAGCAAGAATAAAGATAAACACAATAACAACAACACACATAACACCAATATTTTGATGTGGAAAACCTAGTTAAAGGAAAACCAAAGGTGGTAACCTACCCATGATAAGATGATACTCTATAAAAGCATGTGTAAATAGTACAATTGGGAATGCACATGCATTCAAACACACTATCTAGAGCTCACTTCTCAATATAAAATGATCAGGAAGGCTACAACCCTGAGGGAAGGTTCACTGCCTTACAATGATATTCAAACTACAATCTGATCAAGATGAACTAAAATAATAGCATCTCCTAATGCCTGATGACAGTTCTGGTTAAGCTCATTTGTCTGCTTTGCAACACTCTTTTCTCACACACCACACCAAAAGATAAATTCTCTTATTCTCACATACACCACTCTATGATAATGTAAACACAACACCAATACATAAATTACATGAATATAACACCTATTTATACAAATCATCAACCTTGACTACAAGGTCAGCTCAACCTTCAACACCTAATTACAAAATTACATCACATGATACATAGATAATCCACTGGACCAATATAATGCAATAGAAGACATAGCATGGACCCAAATCAATTCCTCAAACACGCAACGCCACCAACAATCCCACCAAGATCAAGTGCAATACATTACACCACATAAAATATTTGCATAACATGAAGAATATCACTGGACCCATAAGACCTTCAATAATGTGCACAAAGATCAATGTGGACCACCAAAACAAATAGGACATGATCAAGAAACACCAGCAAGCTCATTAAAACCCTCCGCAATAGCTACACCAACACCACATAATCAAATCTTCATCGATCAACATGCTGACACTCAAGAACACTCAACAACAACTTGGACAAGAGAGATAACTTGTGGAGCTCAAAATTATGAACCATCTAAATTGAAGATACAAATTAACATGTCAAACATTCTCCCGAATCTACAACCAAATATATGAACATACTAGAGCACAACAGCTCAAACATCAGAACACTGCAATAATGAACATTGAAATTATTGGCAATTGACACTCATCCGGTGATTTTAGATGACTTCCAATGGTTGATTGCTTGTTCAGGATTGTCATTGATGGCAACTCTTTGTGGTGATTTGATCTAACAATCGTGATTCATCTTATCCAGAAGTTGGTGTTAACTGGTAGCTAGTTAACTAGTAAAATGGGGTATTTCACTAATGTGTTGGTCCAGAATGATTTTTTGATGATTTCGGTGATAGGGAAGACCTTTGGGAAGTATGTGATTATAATATTTTGGTTCTATGTTATGTTATATTTGATATTGAAGCTAACTTTGAGCTACATGTTACATCTCTTGAAGTTGACTTGAAGGAGATTGCTTTTGTGTTATGACCGAATATATAAGATCAATTTGGCGATTGATTTTTGGTGTGTTAGAGATGAGGTGATCCATTTTGGTGTAATTGAGCACAATTTCATGTGTGCATTTTGCTTTCAGACCAACCGATAGCTGACTGAGATAGAAATACAGTATTTAGCAGAGAAAAGATAGTCAGAGATTCAAAGCTTAATTGGAACTCATTTTTGCATAGTCGAATGCTAATTAAGAGTTAATTTCATTGTATTTACTCATTGTAATCAAACTGTAAGTCAGTGAGACTTCCCTGAGAGTTGTAGCCCTCTGGGCAACTTTATTTGAGCAGTGAGCTCTAGGAAGTGAGCCTGAATGCAAGTGCATTCCCCATCTATGTAATATTTATGTACTCTTGGCTATAGTATATGAATATTGTGGGTTCCAGCCCCATTGCAGTTTTTCCCTTTCTGAGTTTCCATGTAAAAATTTTGGTGTTGTAGATTTGTGTATTCTTTGTTTCATGTTTATATATTTTTTTGTTATGCATTGTTAACTGGTGGATAAAGAATAAGTTTGTGGTTTCAATTTCTAGTAGATCACTAATTCACCCTCCCTCTTAGTGATCTCTGATTCTAACAATTGGTATCAGATCCTAGTTCCTCTAAGGAAGCTTAACCGCTTGAGGAAGATCTAGGAGATTGATTCAATGGATTCTAGTTTTTAGAGACAACTCAATGTGGCACTTGAGGATCTTGATGCAAATAGAAGTGAGGTTGAAGAAGAACTTGAATGATGTTGATAAATTCATTAGTCAGTTGAAGGATCAAGCAAGTGTCTGTAGAGAAAAGAGGAAGGAATTAATGGACAAGTTGAAGGCGAAAGAAGATCAGATCATAAAAATTGAGGATCGAAAGAAGAATGAAGAGAATCTGGCACAATCATTGAAGGAAAGAGTTGATGAATGCTTCAAGCTTACCTATGAGAATAATCAGTTGAAGCTTGAGTTAACTCAATCAAGGAATAATGGTCAAGAACTTGAAAGACAGGTTGCTACCTTGAGGGATGAACTTGCTACTGCGAATGACTACAAGGATTATTGCTATGTTTGTCATTGTGCCAAAAGCTCGAGCTGTCAACAAACGTCACAAACACCAAAATTACCCAGATCCACGGGAGGTAGTTAAGCCATGTCGCAAACCCTGAAGGAGGTGTTGACCACCAAGTAAACAATCTCCCCCTCAGCACTGACTAAGGGTTCTGCACCGACTGAATGAAGGAAACCTCCCAAGATTTGAACCCGTGACCCAAGGCTATGATACTAATTGTTGGTATATTTGTTGTTGTGCCAAAAGCTCAAGTTGTCAATGAATGTCACAAACACCAGACTTACCTAGATCCAAGGGAGGCGGTTAAGCCGTGTCGTGAACCCCGAAGGAGGTACTGCCACCAAGTCAACAAGGACAAATTCAAATCTAGTTGGGAAATATTTGATGAGATGCTGGAAAGTCAGAGACATGGAGAGGATATGCAAGGTCTAGTATTTGAGAAAGGTGAATCCTTCGGATCTAGACAAGGTAATGCTAAACCTGATCAGAAGAAGAGCAAAAATCCTCCAGTAAGACTACCTAATGCTCATAAATTTAATGGTATATGCTTTACTTGTAAAAAATTTGGTCATATGGCAAGTCAGTGTAGAAGTAGGATGAATAATGGTATGATGAACAACATGAATAATGTTTCTACTTTTACTAGTCAGTGTTTCATATGCAATAATTTTGGACACAAGTCAAATGTGTGTAGAGCAGTAATGAATAACTTGCAAAACAAAAGATGATATGCTTGTGGAATATTTAGAGATATTTCTAAATAGTACAGATCAAGACAAAATAAGATGAACTTTAGACCTATCAAGAATAATGTTGTTTGCCAAGCATGGAACAAAACCGGTCACATTACAAAGTACTATAGAAGCAAGAACAATGCTCCAGTAGACAAGAACAAACTATATGAGAAAGGAAAAGAGAAGGTAGAAGAGATCAAGGAGAAGAATGAGAAGATGTGGGTGAGAAAGGATGAAACCAGAGTTGACAACGAGTCTACGCCTGAATCCGGTGTTGAATCTTCAACCGACAACTAGGGCTGTATGCCTTAGGGAGAGCTTTTCATTCAGATTATAAGAACTGCATCTTTGGTGGTCTGCAATCAATTTTGGAAGGTTTCAAAGGGACCGAATCATATGTGCAAATGATATCCAAAATTTTCTAAAGGATTTTGTGCTCTTATATGAAATTTCATGAAGATCATGATAACCGGTTGTTGAATTTTTTACAGTGAAAAATTAGGTTTTCAAAAGATAAAAGAGCATTTCAAGACTTCATTCGTCACAATGTGATCAAGCGAGTAAGATAAAAGTGAGAGCAAGAAACTTGGTGACCTTAACAACAATTTTAGCAAATTCTAAGTGATTTGTAGCACCTAGTTGTGGAGCAAGGTACTTATCTATTCAAACTTTTAGCTTTTTGCAAACCCTAAGATTTGAAATGGCTTTAGTTTGTGGTATTGCAACTCCTTTGGTAGTTGAGATCAAGGATAGGGCTCATCTTGTATTCAAGAAACATCCATTCAAATTAGTCAAGGATGATTTAGTAGGTGCATTCTCATCTATGTCCTATTCCATGCTGGACAACGAGGATATCAGGGACTACATTCACTATGACCTTGAGGAGCATGGGAATGTCAACATGTTGGACCTTTATAACAAGCATTTAACTGACAATTTGGGGAATCTCAAACCCAAATATAAGGAGTTGCATGATAATGGTTGCTCTCAGTTCGTACATTTTCCACTGTTTGATGAGGCAGAGTGGATCTTCTACATCTTGAGCCATGTGCATGATGAATTCATATGGCTTGATATACCCCACAAAATCATCAAGAAGGCAATCCATATTGTAACTGGTTTGGCTGAAATTGGTGATGTGCTCAGCTTGAGAAAGGTTTCAAATGACACTGTCATGGCTACCACTAGATCAAATTTTGACAGCAAAGCCATTACTATAAATTATATTTTAGAGAATGATGTAAAGTTTCTTTAATGGTAGTCAGATACAAGGTCTACTAGTCTAGCCAGTACAACTCTATCTCTGGTACTGGCATCTACTCTACATATCAGATGCTTAAAGAAGACAAGAAGTATAATCTGTGCACGACACTTCTAAATGAATTATTGAGAAATCTAAAGAAGATAAAGCAAGACAAAAAGCATACTTTTAAATATGGTAGAATCCTTATTTTCCTAGCACTATACTTCTTGCAAGAGATACCCAGTATAAATGGCAAGGTCTAATGGGCCTATGATAGACTAGTGGCCATGTAGATCAAAGAAGGTCTATGGGGAATTGTTAATGCTACCATGAGAATATATGCCCTCTGGGGATACTTCAAAACCTTCCAATCTGCAATGAAGAACAATGAAAGGATTCCTAAGGAGGTGGTTAAGAACTATGAAAAAACCATTTGCTTCATGGTGGATAAGGATCAATGCCTAATGGAAACAATGGAGCCCTGGATAGTCTTTATCATGCCCATGGGGTATGAAATTGACTCTATTACACTTTAAGTGTATGCACAACATTTCTAGGTCAACCAGTAGATCCCAAAGAAGGGAGATTTGGGACATTTAAAGAAAAGGACCTTAGTTTGCACCAGCAGTTCATTGCTCCTACCCAGAAGAGAAAGGTGACAAAGATGGCAGAAGAAGTAGTTTCTTAAATGGGCTTCACCAAGAAGGAGGTGAAGAAGGCCAGAGAAAAATACGCTCTAAAGGAGACAACTAAGTTTGCTCCAGCTCTAGTGGCACAACCTGCTAAGCCTACTTCATCTGGAAAAGGTGTGCTAAAGCAAAAGGAAAAACCCAAAATAAATTATGTTTCTATATCTCCGGTGGCCTCAGAAATAGAATTTGAGGAAGAGGTAGGAATAGAAAAGAAAAGGGGTGAAATTGTCATATAGGTGAGAAAGCCTCAATCTGGTGGAGCATAGCCCAACAAAAAGGCCAAGTCAGATCCTGCTCCCTCCGAAAGACCCCAAAGAAGTAGACAAGTCAAAAGTCAATTGGACAAGGATCTTGAATATGGAAATATAGAAGGTAAGTATGCAATATTTCCTCCACTATCAGTAGATCAATTAATAGATGAGATATTGGTGGATGAAAATTTAAATAATCTTCAAGTAAATTTTAAAATTTTTGATGATGCTGATAAAAAAAAGTAGACGAAGCGGTAATATTATACCTGCATAATTTTAGTAATACATTGATTGAATTAGAGAAGTCCATTATAAAGGAAATGCACATTATAATATATGTTAGAAGGATGAATGTGAGTAAAATGGACAGAGAAATGAAGGAGAAAGAACTTGTAAATAGATGTACATGTATTACTCATGATGAAGTTAACAGATTGATTGAAGAAGCCAATAAAAAGGAATTCAGAAGTAAGATAAAAAAAATAGGTTGATGATTGGTAATGTAGACGAGGTTAGAAAAGAAATAGAGGAAATATGGAAGATGATTATTCAGAATGACCCTCTATTTAAGGATGCCTTTAAATCATCTCAGCCGGAAGATAAGCAAGGTGATTCCAAAAGTCAAAAGGCTGAGACTCAGTCTAAAGATCAACTAGAAGACCAAGGAAACATCACAATTGATGTTGAGACTGGTGACAATCCTTCAGTGACTGACATCACTATAACCCCTAAAATTCAATAGACTAATATTGGGGACAAGGGTGAGAAGAAGGATGTTGAGTCTGGAGAAGCTGAGGTATCTAAGGTGGACAAAGGTAAAGGCATAGCTGATCTAGCAATTGCCAGTCCTCTAATAATAGGGATCCCACCTCAAATCAATCTTGATGGGTTAGTTGATCTTGGCAAGATTTCTCCTACAGAGAAGCTTATGCTTGCTACTACAGTCGAAGCCAGCCAAGACCTGGTGAGATCTGAGATTGAAAATAAAAAGCTAATTTTGATGTCCATTGATGTTTTGCATAAGGTGGCTACCAATGTATAGCTAAAATCAAATAATAGCCCCTCTGGTAAATTGATACAATTTATTAACAATGTAAATAGCAATTTTGATTCTTTAGAAAAGATGGCTACTCAGAAAGTTTTGGATAGATTTAAGGAATTCAAAAAATAGACATTCTTGACAATGATTGAAGATGACAGGGTGACATTGAATAAGAGACTGTAGACCATTTTTGACACATTGTCAGAAGAAGATAAACTATATAAATATTGTCTCAGTTTGCCTAATTCACTTTTGATATTGACAAACAAATAAATGACTGCCAAGGAAAGCTTGCAAGTATCTCACAATCTTTTGACCCTAATGTATCATTAACCAAAAGCATTGATGAACATATTATAGCCTTGAATGATCAGATCTCTGACCTTCAAGCTGATAAGGAGAAAGTTTTGAGGAAAGTGGGTGAACTCCAGAACTTGATTGTTATCTAGTTAGATACTATACTGAGCAATAAGGTAGATTGTATGAAGGAAATGGCCCCACCTGTACCATTAGATCTGAGAGAGTTAAAAATTCATGCTACTGTATTCCATGCATTTATCACAATTTTGGATAACCTGAAGAGTGGGTGGGAACACCTTGGATTTTTTAATACCATTTATGCTGACCTATTCAAATATTTGTAAAGCATATATCATCAGTATATCAGTTTTGGGCATCACCCCATCTTTGGCATTGGTGTCAAAGGGGGAGAGATGAGGTGAAAAATGTACAAACTAATTATGTATAGAATGTATAGTCCAGTGTAGTGCAGATTATTGGATTGTTGATCTAAGGGGGAGCATTAGAATTATTTTATTCTTTCCTCCGATGTATAGGTTTCATAGGTTTCAACAATTAGCTATTTTTCATAGTTGTTGCCATCAATGCCAAAGGGGGAGATTGTTGGCAATTGACACTCATCTGATGATTTCAGGTGACTTCTGGTGGTTGATTGTTTGTTCAGGGTTGTCATTGATGGAAACCCTTCACAACTCTTCATGGTGATTTGATCTAGCAATCGCGATTCATCTTATCTAAAAGTTGGTGTTAACCGACAGCCACTTAGCCAGTAAAATAGGGTATTTCGGTAATGTGTTATTCCAGAATGATTTTTGATGATTGCAATGTTTTCGGTGATTGTTTTGTGATCTCGATCATAGGGAAGACCTTTAGGAAGCGTGTGATTATAATGTTTTCATCTGGTGCTATGTTTTATTTGAGATTGAAGCTGACATTGAGCTAAACATTGCATCTCTTGAAGCCGACTTGAAGGAGATTGCTTTTGTGTTATGATTGAATATATAAGATTGATTTGGTGATTGTTTTTCGGTTTGTTAGAGATGAGGTGATCCATTTTAGTGTGATTGAGTGTAGTTTCACATGCGTATTTTTCTTTCAAACCAGCCAGTAGCTGACTGAGATAGAAATATAGTATTTAATAGAGATGAGACAGTCAGAGATTCAGATCTTAACCGGAACTCATTTTTGCATAGTCAGATGCTAATTAAGAGTTCATTTCATTGCATTTACTCATTGTAATCAAACTGTAAGTTAGCGAGACTTCCTTGAGGATTGTAGCCCTCCAGACAACTTTATTTGAGCAGTGAGCTCTAGGCAGTGAACCTAAATGCAAGTGCATTCCCCATCTATGTAATATTTATATATTCCTAGCCATAGTATATGAATATTGTGGGTTCCAGCCCCACCATGGTTTTTCCCATTCCGAATTTCCATGTAAAAATTATGGTGTTGTAGATTTGTGTATTCTTTGTTTCATGTTTATGCTATTTTCTATTATGCATTGTTAACCGGTGGATAAAGAATAAGTTTATGGTTTCAATTTTTGGTAGATCACTGATTCACCCCAGCTGCCCCCACCCTCTTAGTGATCTATGATTCTAATAGAAACCATCAATATTAATACCAGAATCCATAAGTTGATCAAGTCACCACATAGCATCATAGAATAAATATAGAATGAAGTATCTCTAGTTAATTCAACATAGCAAACAGTTAAACCAGCCAAATTAACTCACAGCAATCACCGGATCATCAGCAACTCTTTACAATACCAAAAGACATGAATATGTTGACATCAGTGACAACAACATATCCTAGCAGCAGCAATATCTAGCAATCTTCCCCTTTGGCATTGATGGCAATATATGAATGTGAAAAGCAATCAATGCAAAGGAATAAATCATCACCAACAAACTCCCCTTAAAATCATGCACACAAATCTCCAAAGATAAGGTAATTTTTCACATGCTTCTCTCCCCCTTTGACAACAATGCCAAAGAAAAAATCCAAATCATGCTTCTCTCCCTCTAAGAAAGACAATCACTCCTTCTTAGGATAAACTCACAACCAAACAACCGAATCACTCACTGACTACTCCGGTTGAGTAGCAACACCAACTCATCAATCTGGATAAGAAGATAAGACTCTGAAGTCCACCAGATTGATGCATCTTAAAGCATCTAATTCTCATTAGGAGGGGTAGAGACCCCTACTATCTCTGATGAACAATAGATACCCTAACTGGTACTGAGAGGGGGGGTGAATCAGTATATACAAAAACTTCTCTGCAACTTATCAAGTTAAAATAATTCTAACCGGTTTTCTTCATTACTGAACTTAACCATGGAAATACAGGTTAAAAATAGTAAGACTTCAGACAACATAAATTGGTAAAACTGAACCCTTTAGATACATTCAATACTTGATAACTACTTCACCCATAAACATATGCATGTGGTGTATCAACAATACCATAACCATTAGCTCTACATGCATAATCACTTAAACAAAGAATACTTAATCATCACATGAAAAAAAACATAACTCATGACACACAGATTTTCACGTGGAAACCCAAATAGGAAAAACCAAGGTGGGGATGAATACCCACAAGCTTGTTTTGAACTCTTTTGAAGCTCGCTCTATTAGGAGCCTAGTCTGGTTAAAGACTTTACAATAAGGTTCTATTAGGAACTGATCCTGATAAAGATCACCTGGTTAAGGGATGGCTATATACCCTGTTAAAGGTTACCTTGCTAGAAGATTTAAAGAACTCAATGAACTTAAGTCACCTGGCTAGAGGATTTCCAGTAAGCCTATTAAAGCTACCCGACAAAGGGATTTTCCTTCTGTTGAAATGGTTAGAAGACAATAGGTAAAACTTTGATCTGATAACAACACTATATGCTAAGGCAGATCCTTTTCAGTTCTATCACACTCTGTAGTTTTCTCTCACTGGTCTGGCAAGTATCTCATCACTCGGATACACACACAACTTTTTCCAATAACTTACAATAACAAACATCGTCGACCTTATAGAAAATAGTTAGGTCGGTAGCATAAACCCTAAACCCTAATCTTTTAGGTTTACTATTACAGTCAGTCAGATCCTAACCATCCAAACACTTTCTATAGAGTGAAGCAATCTCAAACAGATCACAAGTCATTCTACATTGTCCATACTTCATTGCACATAGAAATTAGTAACTCATCATGCTTTCTTCTCATACCGCTAGGAAGAATGTTTATTCTCGAGGTAGACATTTAATGTAGTCGATCTTCACATGCAAGATCCTCAAGGAAATCCTTCACATGTACAAAGCTGACGTGGCATCTCGATCTCATCTTCATCTCTTTGCTAACTCATCACAAAATGTCATTGGTTGCATCACACAAGCTAGATTGCCAAACCAGAAACCCTAGAGCTGAGACTCCCAACTGGTAGTCACACTTAGTGAAACCCCGACACCAGTTCACTGCATCTCTTCATACCGGTTCACCAACTTCTTCCAATTTGCATACCGGTTCACTTGCTTTCATTGACATTAATGACAACATACATTATCATCATATCAACATGTTGGTTCATCATATGCCAACAATCTCCCCCTTTGGCATTGATGGCAATACTCAGTGTAGCATTGCAACTGTAAACATCATAGACCAGTGTATCTACATCATCAGATATCTTCTCCCCCTTTGAAAACAATGCCAAAGTAGAGGCACAAGCTTCCATTCTCCACTATGTTGCTCCCCCTATGGAGTAGCATCCTTCAACACATCAATCCTGAAATATTTGACACTATAGTACCTGACTAATGTGGAGCACACAACTTTAGTTGACTTCATGAAGGGGCAGAACCCCTAATTCACCTCTCAAATAGGTAAATTTAGTCTTCAGTATTGGCTTAGTGAATATATCTGCTAGCTACTCCTTACTGGAAACATGTTCTAGTACAACCTCCTTATTCTGAACCTTCTCTCTCAAGAAATGATACTTGAGCTCAATGTGCTTAGTTCTAGCATGCAATACCTGATTCTTGGAAATATTGATTGCACTAGTATTGTCACAAAATATACTCACCAGTTCAGATATAGGTACTTTGAAACTCTCCAATACATCTTTCATCCATATTGCCTGAGTGTAGTTCATAAATGCTGCCACATATTCTGCTTCAGCTGTAGACTGAGAAGTACAACTCTGCTTCTTGCTTGTCCAGGAGACTAATCTTCCACCAAGAAAGAATGCTCCACCAGTTGTGCTCTTCCGATCATCTACATTACTTTCCCAATCTACATTGGTAAACACTTTGAGATTAAAATCACCATTGTATGGATACCACAATCCATAGTCAACAATCGCTTTCAGGTATCTAAGAATCCTCTTTACCGATACCAAGTGGGATTCTCTTGGGCTCTTCTAAAAATGAGCTACTATGCCCACTGCATGAGCAATATCTAGTCTGATGTGCAGCTTACTGATCATTGACCAATACTCCTTCTCATTCACGAACGTTGAATCATCTTCCTTAGTCAGTTTACAGTCAGTCACCATCGGTGTACCAATTGGTTTGCTCTCCTCAATGCCAAAGGTCTTAAATACCTCTTTGACATACTTGGACTAGGTAATAAAGATAACCTCTTTCATTTTCTAAATCTGAATACCAATGAAGAACTTTATCTCTCCAATCAGAGACATCTCAAACTCTTTCTTCATTTCATTAGCAAAAGCATGACTCATTTTATCATCTCCTCCAAAGATTATGTCATCTACAAATACTTCTTAGATCAGAATATGATCACCTTCAGATTTTAGGTAGATGTTACCGTAGACACTAAAAAATGGTCAACACATGTGTCTCCTATTTTTAACATATCATGCGCATAGTGCCTCTTAGGTTTAATTAATTAATTAAACCCCCTTTTACTAACAATTCTTCTAAGTCCTAAATAAATAAATTTAATAATTTATTTATTTGTCCCTTTTGTCCATTAATTACATTAATTCATTTTATTTAATTAACTAATTCATAAATATGAGCAATAAATTAATAAATCATTTTTATTAATTTATCATATTTATCTTCCTCCAAAGTAAAGATAATTAATAAATTTTATTTATTAATTCATCTTTATTTCCTGCTTTTCTTAATCTTTTATTCTTCCATTTTATCCTCTTATGTGGAGATATTTAATAATTTTTAATTATTAAATCTTCTCATAAATCCTCCTAATTTTCAAATTTGAAAACTAATATCTTTCCTTGATTTTTAAAAATCAATCTTTTTGGCAATATCTCTTTAATTTTAATTTTAAATTTCAAAAATGAGGTATGCATCTCCAAAAATCTGCTTTTTGTGAGGAGATATTTTCAACTTGCTAATTTGGTATTTATGAGAAGATAATTAAAGATTTTATTATTTATTATCATAATATCTTCCAATTTGCTTTCTTCTATTTTCATCCTTTCCTGAATGGCAGCTTTGTTGTGCACTCAATCTTGTCCATATAGTCAATCCTCAATTTTTCTATAAATTGGACTCTTTTATTCATCATTTTCAACCACATTTCAAGTATCCTTAGGTTGTCAATTTCATTATTATCTTTCTTGCAACACATTTGCTTTGTAGGTGCCATCCACAAATTTGAAGGAGAAAGAAGAAAAATGGAGGAACAATGAAGGAGATTTCAGCATTTTGGTTTGCATTTCTTTTTCTCTGTGGGCCTTTGTGGCCTTTTGGATATATTTTTTTCTTTATAGACCATATTGTTCTTTGTTTTGACATGTCAATTGTATTGGACATGTTGATCCTTGAATACATGTGGATTTCTAGACTTATGACTTTTATACTTGGCATCCAAATTGCTTGGAGGGGGAAAGGAATGCATGGATGGATATGAATGAAATGGAGGTCTTTTGGATTGATGAAATTTACTCAAGGATGTGTGCCTTTGCTGACCTTGCATAGAGGACAAAGGGATATAAGGACCTAAGATGGATGGGAGGTATGATGGAGAAGGTGTATGTTTTGATTTTGATGGAGGGATACTAATGTCTTGAGAGTGAGTTGTGTAGACATGACCCTTAAGATCTTCTTTGATATGGAGGGGTTCTTTCTCATGAAGGTCTACCCCTTTGCCTTTATGAATAGTTTGACTTGTAGGATACTTTGTGATTTTAGAGGAAGATGCAAGTCCATTATTAGGTGGACATGAAATAAGAGAAATAGTGAGATCATAAAGTGGATCAGAATGGACTAAAGTGGAAGAACCCATTGTGCATATAGGGGGTTCATGAACATCTTGCACCAACATGTTAGAATCATGAGGGGGATTAGGATCACTAGGGGGATCAAGATCACGAGGGGAATTGGGATTGTGTGGTGGACATGGATCAATGACAGGCTCTTCAAGAGATGGAATGGGATAAATAATGGGATCATCAAAAGAAATGAGATCTTGGAGTATGTATGGAGGATTAAGACAAGGAGATAGAGGAAGAAAAGGATCTTGCGGAGGATTTAAAGGAATAATTTGATCTTGACAAGGAGGAAGATCATTGGAATCCTCTTTAAAGGTGTTTTTCTCTTGAATTTCAATGGGATCATCAGAAAGGATGGAAGGGATATCTTGATCTTTCTTAGGAAGTGAAATGTCAATGGGATTTGAAAGGACATTTTGTTCATGAAATGGAAGGGGATCATTTGGGATTGGATGGACTAGGATATCTTGATCTTGCTTAGGGAATGGAGTGTCAATATGACTTTGGGTAGGATGGACAAGAATAGGGGAATCATCATGAGTGTTTGGGAAGATGGGGTTTGGGTCAACAATTGGATGGGATGATAAGGTTTTGGGATCTTGATCTTGATCTTGATCTATTTGAAGACACATTTCTTCATGCTCTAAATTATCCTCTTAACATGGGGTTGGACTTTGAATATGCATGGGGGATTTTGGCAAGGGATCATTGCTCTGGCATGAAGGGGATGGACTTTGAATGGGACTCTCTAAAAGAGAAGCATTCAATGGCATTAAATCTTGCATTTTCAAATCGTACAAGGGATTTGTATGAAGGATTTGATTAGCATATATTTTTGTGCCAAACAACCCTTGGGAGGATGCATTATTTGATGCATCATTTGGAGGCGATGGTGTAAATTTCTCTTGTGAAACTTCAAAATATGATGGAATGGGAGGGGAAGTGGAGGCCACTTGAGGGTCAAATTATTGATGGATGGATGAGCCATTGCTAGGCATTGGTGTATAATTTTGATCATTCTCAAGAAAATCACTTAGGACTCTCTTTAAGATTTGTCTAATAAGGCCACCTTTCTTTGGAGAAGGATTTGAATCCTTGTGAGGTTTTGACATGATTGGATTTATATTTTGAACTTTCTTGGCAAGAATTTGGTCTTGGTTTGATGTCACGTTTTGATATTGGACTTGGTTCAATTATTCTGACATGTTTGAAACTTGGGTTGGTGTGTGCTGCAATCTTTGTTTTTAAATGTTTGATTGTGGTTGTTGACATTGATATGTTGATTTAACTTGTTGATATTCCACCATTGGTTGTGTTGGTTGTATATGTTGGACCATTAGTTGTGTCTATTGGAAATGTTCGAACTGTCGAACAATTAGTTGTGATGGTTGAAAATGTGATTGATAGTAAACACCTTCTTGTTCTTGTTGTGGAGGCACATAATGTTGTTGTCTCTTTTTTTGAACTTGTTTCATCATTTCTATTTATGAGAGGAGAGATGGTATGTTTTATCATTTGATAAGAAATCTTACATCAATTGGCTCAAAGTTTGGGTTTGGACCTTGAAATTTTCAAAATGTTTTGGACATTTGGGATCTAATCTTCTCACTATTTTTCACCTTTTGTTCAATGATCTTTGTTTCTTGAGCTAGTTTCTCCTCTTGTTTTTGTATTTGGAGACTTATTTCATTATAAAAAGTTTGACCTATATTTCCTTGTTGTTGGGCTGGATATAACTGTGATTGCCTTCGATTAAAATTCGATTGCATTGTCGGTTGATATGTCAAAGTTTGTTGCATCATTGGAGGTTGGATCCTGGTTTGAATAGACATGTCACTATGCAATGTTTTTGGGATTTTTTATTTTGAGGAATGATGTATGCAACTAATGCAACCTAGGTGATTGAAAATGCAACTAAATGTTTTTGTACCTTTTTAATTTTTGGAGACAAACTTTTGAAACACAAAGCTAAAGACACAACCTTGGGAAATTGAAATGAAGCCAAGACCTTAATTGAAAAAAGGACAAAGGACAAACTGATGATAGGACAATGACAATTTCTCACCTATATGTTTGGATACTAAGATAGGTTTGACAAAATGATGTTGATGACAAAAAGACAAATGTTGGACAAGGTCAAGACCCCCTAACAACAACTTAGGGTTTAATCTAAAGTTTTAATTTTTCAAGTTTGAAAAACCTAATTTTGAGACTAAATACAAGAGGAAAATGATAATGACAATGACCTAAGGATATGATATGGATATGATATGGTCTCAAGATATGATATGATATGAACCAAGGATATGAATAGAAATGTTTGACAATGTCAACCTAAGAAAAGACCTAGGGTTTGGACTATGCAATGACAAAGCTAATGTGATAGGGATATGTATGTTGGTAGTGGGCCAGTGTCCCTCACAGGGATTTGTGACATGGTTTAACAGCCTCCTATGGATTCTATAAGTCTAGTGGTTGTATCGGACATTGACAAGTTGATCTTTTGGTGCAACGGCAACCCTAGCTTGTAACAAGTGGTATCAGAGCTTGGTCACAGGTTTGAATCACGCAGGCTACGGTGAGTGATGTTGGGAGGGATATTATCAGCAGTGGGCCAATGTCCCTTGTGGGGATTTGTGAAATGGTTTAATAGCCTCCTGTGGATTCTATAAGTCTAGTGGTTGTATCGAGCATTGACAGGTCGATATTTTGGTGCAATGGCAACCCTAGCTTGTAACAATGTAAAGACCAATAATTTTGGAAATGCAAAATACAACCTAAGCCAAGACCTAATTTTGGTATGATAATCATAATGCAATGGAGACTTAGGAAAATGATTCCAAATCAAAGTGCAAAGAAATTATGACAATGCAATGGACTAAATATGAAAGGCAATGTGAATGTCCTAAGACCTAAGTTTGGACTATGCAAAGTCTAATCCTAAGTGACATGTATTTTGAGATAAATATTTCCAATGTTTTGACAAGCCATGTTGATAAAAAATTTGCAAATTGTTGGATGAATATTTTGAAGTTCTTTGGACCAAGGTTGACTTTGTTTGAATCTTGTTTGGATAATTGAAACTTGTTTTTGAATTGTTGAATTTTGTTTGAACTTTGAAAATAAGGTTGTTTAGGACCACTTGTGACAATTGTTTTTAATTCAATATTTTACAAGCATAGAAGACAAGATATTTGTTTGACTTTGACCGAAGACAATCATGCACCTTCAACAAAAAATCCTATGGTTGGCAAGGACAATAGTCATTGGATCTCACTTGGTTTCCCAGCTATGCTTACTTAGAGTGAATACTTAGATGCTTCACCCCGACTGGCTCCACCCTCGGTATTTACTTCTCTAGGGTAGCCAAGCATTAGTTCCCATGAAAACTCCCCATGGCGAACTTTGTATCTCTACTAAGAGTCATAAAAGTGTGAGACGGCATAAGAGGTCCGACCTCTTGTACCAATAACTAGAAGGTTTTTGGTGTCTAAGCATAAAGGTTCTTAGTCAGGGCATCTGTTCGGGTGGACGTAGATCTAGCAAATTTAATCATCGCTACACCATTCCAGCACCCATTGTCTACAACTTTCATTGCAGCCACAATTATTTATAGTGGTTTGGAAGAGGCTTGGCCTTAGCCCTATCACCACTTAGGGTCATTCCCTCTAACCAATGCCTATCGAGGTACTAGGCAAATCGAGAGGTAGGCCCACTATCTAAAGGTTAAAACACACAAGAAAATGAAAAAACAAAAACATGGCATACATGGTGTTCATTTATCCCTTAGAAAATGAAGTGTGCAACTAAGATAGAAATAAAAAACACATGGTTTCAAATATGTCTTTGGCCGCATCCTGCAACAAATATGTCATAGTTTCAATGTTTGTCTTCTCCCAACAAATGCCAAGGTGGTGTACAAAATGATTAGTAACACATAAAACCTGCTTAAGTAGAAATTACAATATGAAAAAAAAAAGTAACATGCAAGAAAAAAGCAACATGCAAATAAAAAAGTGGATATGCAATTAAGCTAAAATGTTGACATGCAATAAAAAAAGATAAAAAAAATGGCATGCAATCTATAAAAAATGACATGCGACTAAAAAGGCTAACGTGCAACAAAAAAGCTAAAAAAAAAAACTAACATACAACTTAAAATAAATGACATGCAACTTAAAAAGCTGACATGCAATTTTTTTTAAAAATGATATGCAACTCAAAAAGATAACATGCAATAAAAAAAGCTAAAAAAAGCTAACATGCAAAAAGGTTAAGGAAGCTAACATGCAATTTGAAAAAATAAAAAAATAAAAAAATGATGTGCAATTTTTTTTAAAAGTTAGTATGCAGCTAAAAACCTAGCATGCAACTAAAAAGAGGCTATAGGGTTCATTTTAACCAATTTGTAAAATAAAAATGAAGATTGTGGTTAATTTTATCCCCTATTTAATATAATATTGATTGAAAATACAGACTGGGGGTTCTTTTTAAACTAGATGAGTGAAAATGCATATTGTGTTCAATTTTAACCCATTCAATGAAAGTAGATGCAACTACTTGTTAATTTTAATCAAAATGAAAATTAAATTTATGTCAATTTTAATCCCAAATGAAAATAATTAGTCCAAACTAGTGATTTAAACCTCCTAATTAGAATAAATTTGAGATGTAGATTTGGGCCCTCAAAGCTATGATCATGGATGCAAAACACTTCAAAACCTGCACAAAACACTTTTAAAATCTGCCTCCTAGTTCCTGCGTGCAATCAAGAACTCATAAAAAAAAACCTCAAAAATGTTAGCACAATTGTTAGATTCACGTCGGGTTCACCAAAAAATGTAACTAGGAAAATGGAATGCATCCAAGCAATATTAAACTAGCTCAACCACAAAAACTAGATTGCGATGAAATGAAATCCTAATACATTCAATAAAGAAAATGAAGACAAGATTTAAAAGAAACGCAAACCAAAATGCTAAAATCTCCTTCATTGTTCCTCCATCATTCTTCTTTCTCATTCTTCACTTCTCATTTGAATTTCATTTGGCTAACATTTTTTCTATCTTATGAATCCTTCTATCTATTCATCAAGTCAATTATTATTCTCTTTGATCAATTGAGAATTTCTTCATTTGATATCAATCATACCTTGTCTACAATCAATTAACATTCTTCACTTTTGTCTAACCATTCTTCTCTTATTTCAAAAGACCATATATTTCTTTCATACATAAACAATCTCTCGAGGGGGCATCCTACCTCCAATCCTTAGTTTGTTGGGGCATGATCATTTTCTCAGTTTCTTTGAAACAATGCTCAAAATCGCATTGTCTCAGAGAGGGGCAAAATGTAGATGCTAAAAAATGGTCAACACATGTGTCTCCTATTTTTAAGATATCATGCGCATAGTGCCTCTTAGGTTTAATTAATTAAATAAACCCCCTTTTACTAAAAATTCTTCTAAGTCCTAAATAAATAAATTTAATAATTTATTTATTTGTCCCTTTTGTCCATTAATTAAATAAACTCATTTTATTTAATTAGCTAATTCATAAATATGAGTAATAAATTAATAAATCATTTTTATTAAATTATCATATTTATCTTCCTCCAAAATAAAGATAATTAATAAATTTTATTTATTAATTCATCTTTATTTCCCGATGTACTTAATCTTTTATTCTTCCATTTTATCCTCTTATGTGGAGATATTTAATAATTTTTACTTATTAAATCTTCTCATAAATCCTCCTAATTTTTAAATTTGGAAACTAATATCTTTCCTTGATTTTAAAAAATGAATCCTTTTGGCAATATTGTGAGGCCCTACCCCGACTCAGTCTAGCATTTCAGTGATTTTTATGTTGAGACTATTATGGATGCTTTATTTTTATGCATTATGGATTTAGAACTTATATAATTCCATGATTTGGATAACATTGCTATATGTTGATGCTTCATTTATATGTTTTATGATATAGAACTCTACATGATTTTAGAATAGGATGAATTTGAGATGATATATGTCATTATTGGATTTGCAGGACATTACTATGATGATAGAAATAGGATGCATGTTTTATGTGTGGATCAAAATTATGAGAATTATGATAATTGCTTATGTGGATTTGTTTGGATATAAGGTGTATTGATTTGTTTAAGTGTATATTGTATGTAGAGTGTTTGATGTGTATTCTTATTCATGTGTTTTATATTATATGAGGTTATTTGAAATTACTAATGTGTAATTGAGATGTGCAGGAAAATTATCCATGTGACCATGGAAATATTATGGAGAACCAAAACCTAGAACTATGTACATTCGTAAAACCAGGGTTTGTCTATTTGGAGAGAGACAACACCCCATGTGTATCGTATTTTATTCGTAAAAGTGATTGTTGCATGAATGTATAATTGAATTTTGTTAATTTGTGTAAATCCAACAAGAGACAAAATTTCAAGTGTAATTTCGTAAAAGTATTTTTATTGTGTTGCTTGACACATGTGATCGATTTATGTTTTGGATTTTAAATTTGTCTCTTGGAGGGAGTTGTTTAACCATAGCTTTTTCAATTAATTTAATGTGGTTCTATATTTCCTAGGGTAAAGAATCTTTGGGGTGGTCAACTTAGGTTTGACCCGAAAATTAACTTTAGAGGGGTTTAAAAGGGGTTAAATGGACACCTAGGGGTAGTTTAAGAGTGGTTCCTAAAGCCCATAAGGTGTACCTAAGGGTTAGGAGTAATTTTAAGCATGTTTCAACTCCCATGTGACCCTTTAGACACCCTAAAAAGTAGGTTTCCTAAGTTGAGCGAAAATTGAAAATTAGAAGGATCATCTAAGTTGTTAACCTTCTTCTTTGAATGTGAGATCCCTTTCCCATTCTACCCTACCTTTCCTTTTCAGTTTTAGAAACTTGAAAGAACTCTCACAAAGACCTTCTTAAGCAAGAATGAGAAAATTAGTGGGTAATCACCCACTCTCCATTTTTGGAGACAAGGATTTTTGAAAGAAAAAGATAGATTTGAATTAGGAATTTGACTAAGTGTAGAGAAGTAAGGGGTTGTGGAATTGGGCTGCTCATCTTCAACCAATCTAGCATACCTTTGGGTAGTTGAAGGTTGGTCAAATTTTTTCCTTGTATTGTTTTATATTGCATGTTGTGTTGAAAGGATTTGCCTGTGTAAAAATGCTATTTTCTTGCATGTTTTTCCTTGGAAAATTATTGTGTTCTATGTTTTACTTTTGTATGCATTTTATGTGCTTTGGGAGTAATCAAGGCCTCCTACTCTTGGGAGAGGGGATGGTCTTGAGGGTGGTAGAAGTGACAGCCCTCGAGTCAGAGGCTCTCATTAAGAGAGTGATCTCAAGGGACTCCTATGTAACCCTTGCTGCATGGCTTGTTTATACATTTGGGGGTCATAAGGACGGAAATAAGGCATGAATGTCTTGGGGGGCATAAGGATGTGGGGTTGTTATACTTATTATGTATTTGGTTTGCCATGAGGTGGCTAAATGTTTTACTATACTTGCAGTCTCCTCAGCGTATTTGGTCCACTACCACCCATGGATTGTCATCACATGTGTGGTGTAGTGTAGCCTGGGTTGGGAAAGTGTATGTGATTGTTGTTTCCTGTGTTTATTGTGTCTGCATGTGTGCTACCTATCTAGGGCTTGGTTCTCCAAGCTCAGGGGTGGCTACTATTTAGCCTAGGCTGGGAGGTGAGCACTCCATGGTCATAGTATTTTGATTTATTGCAGATTGTTGGAAGAAAAGAATAGGACACCTAGATGTGGCTGGAGTTATTTGTTTGCAGAGAAACAATTTGGGAATGAGATATTTTAGATCTTAAAGTGCAGCAATGTGAAAGGGAATCTATATGTTGTAATTACCTTGAAAAGAAAATGTAACTATTTTACCTAGAGACCTCATTTATTAGAAAAAGCGGGACTAGTTAAGGGTATTTCACCCATTTTGTAATATTGACTTTATTGCATGCCAAATATGTTTAAATAAATGCATTATTTCTATTAATTCATTATTGCATAAATGAAATGATTCAGTTGGGTTTTAGCTTGTATTGTTCTTAGAAAATTTAATGATTGCATGCATGTTCTTTGAAAATAACTGTTCAGTTTGCATATCTCAAAGGATAAAATCAAGGAATTCTGGATAGATAAAGTTGTTGTTAGAGTTTATTTAACTACTGTCATTTGTTTATTTGCAAAAAAAATAAAAAAATCTAAAAATCTAAAAGTTATGATAGCCATCTCTAAATAATTATTTAAATAAATTCTAGATTTCCATAGTTGTTGTTTTAAGTTCACTTAATTCCGTTATTTACACTTGTAGCAGAGATTAAAATCCAAAGTTAAATGGCTACCTATTTTAATAATAACCTATTTATATAGTTACTGGAATAATCTATTTAATTCTGACAGTAAATTAATTGCAGAAAATAAACCATAAACTAATCAGTTTATCTCAATCCTAGCTAAACAATATTTAGAAAAAAAAAATACATTGTTCTAATTCTGGAAATTCCTTTTTAATGAATCTATTAAAAAAATAAAAAATTCATGTAATATTTTGCATGTAATATATCTATAAAATATATATATATAAATTAAATTTTAAACAAAAAGATAAATAACACAAAATATATAAATATATAATTTAAAAACCTCTATTTAAAAAAAAAAGAAAAAAACGGGGGGGGGGTAGGTTTCGGGCCAAACCCACTATGTTAAACACAGTGGTCGGCAAGCCGAACCATTATGTTTAGCACAATGGAATGGCGCGGTCGAGAGCCGCCACTATGGGCGACCACAGTGGTCGGCGCCACTGCAGCCTCCCACAGTGGATGGCCCAAAGGCCGACACTGTGGGCGACCACAGTGGTCGCCGCCACTGTGGTAACCCATAGTGAGTGGTGCCCCCGAGTACTGCCACCGTCAACCCTCCATCCATGGCCACTGCTCGACAACTAGTGCCCCTGTACAGACCAAAAAAAAAGGGATAGAACCCTAGCCCAGTTAGGGCTAGGGTAAAAATATGGAAAGAGAATAAAGAATGAAGAGAATTAAAAAAAAGGGGTTTATCTTTATATTAATAAAGAGATTTAGGGTTTACATGGATATTATAAAATGGAAAAATATATTTACATTTAGTTATATAAATATATTTATATATATGTATAAATATACAGAGATTTAAAATAATATGAGCGATTTGGGAAAATCGTAATAATATTTGTTTAAGGAAAAATATATATAATAGAATTTTTATAATTTATTATATATATTAATGTTTATTTTAATATTTAATAATAATGTTGTTTAAGGGCAAATGGTAGGTCAATTATTTAACTAGGTGTTCTACACTTTATATATGCTTTTTATAAACACATGGGTTTATTTTAAAACAATATGTTTAAATTTAAAATATTTTGAAGTTAATCTTTTAGAAACTTTACAATAAATAGGATAAGATTATTTTGGTTATGGGAATTATTTACACTTTATAGGAAAATATATTTTAAATGAATTATTTGACCCTTTAGCCGATTTTGGTTAAAATACATTTTATTATTGTTAGTCATTTTTTAGACTATATGATAGAACTAAATTAATTAGTTTCTTCAATCAATTATTGGTTATGGGAGATTAATTTTATTTGTGCCAATTAATTGACTAAATTAGTTTATTGATTAAAATCGATGAGACAATAAAACTAGTCATTTAATATTCCGCATTTAACTTTAAAATTATTTTTACTTACTTAAGTTAGTGGATAGAGTTAACTCTAAACATAGTTAAGACAAAACATGTTTTAGAGCACTTCTTTGCTAATTTAATGTTATTAAGTTGGAATTTCAAAAAAAAAAAATTTATCCCGTTCTTGCCCTAAACTTTGGGCATGACATTTTGGTATCAGAGCGAGGTTTCCAACACTAGGAACCTTTCTCCATTACATTTTGCTTTAATTGTTTAATTAATTTTATTATATTAATTTTCTAGGATATTTAAATTTAATTAATTAAATATGTTTCCAAAAAAAAATTAGTTATTTAATTTAATTTATTTTTATTTTATTTTCTCTTAAGGATGCCTTTGACTACGCGACAAGCTCGCAAGCGCGGAAGGGGTCCTAGGCATGTACGCATGCCACGCAAAGAGGTAGATAGGGAGGAATTGGTTCTGGAAGTGAACCCAGAGGCTCCTCCCGAACAACTAGTTGACCCAAACTGAAACCTCTTAGAAGCAATCCACAACCTAATTGGTATAGTCTAGGATAGGATTCCAGCCAGGGATCATCATGTTGAAAATCAGAACTCAGGGAGTCATAGATTGACTAATAGGGAACGGAGCAGGAGTCCACCTCCTATTCCCATAGAGAGTCAGGGTGGGAATGAGCCAGAGTCTGTGCACCTACTAGGACCACCTCTAGTGGCAGAGCCAGTATATTATGAGAGATCATGTCGGGATCCAGGAAATCTTATCAGAGAGGTTATGCACCTCCAACCACCGTCTTTTGGGAGATCTACTGACGGGGTAGAAGCTGAGGCTTGGCTATTGAGCCTTGAGAGGTTCTTTGCATTGCACTCTTACGAGAGCAATCTAAAGGCACGTGTAGCAGTCCATCTGTTGAGAGGAACGACCTCCACATGGTGGAGACAGGAGGAATACAAGTGTGGTTTAGTTGCTGATACTCTCACATGGGAGATATTTATAGAGAGGTTCAGGGAGAGGTACTTGTCAGAACATTACAGATAGCGTAGGATAGATGAGTTCCATGACCTCCAGCAAAAGGGTCTCTCAGTGACCCAGTACAAGAGCAAATTCTTTGAGCTCTTGCCATATGTGGACTATCTAAAGGACAAGAAACTTCTCATTAATGATTTCATCAGAGGGCTGAATGTCAGCATAGCCGGACCAGTGAGGATGTCCGCTCTAGGGAGCCTTCGGGTTGTCGTGGAGAAGGCACTGATAGTAGAGGAGATTCAGGTCAGACCATAGGATACTAGGGATCGATTCCAGAACTGAAACCCTACACCCCAGACATACAGATTTCAGAAACCCCATTGGAAGGGAAATAACAGAAACACACAAGGGTTCTCCAAACCCCCTCCTCTGCAACAGTCACAACAGAACCAGAGGCAGAAGCCTCCAGTATCAGCAGGGTGCAAAGCCCAAGTAGTGGTAGTCTCAGGGTCAAAGGTGAGATCAGAGAGCTCAGGTTCCTTACACACCTCCGGTGAGGACTCAGCAGTCCTCCAGGGGTGGGTACAGTGGATCTAGCAAGACAGGAGGACAGGCTTTCTCTAGGCCTCAGGGCGTCCAATTTCAGGCATGCAGTACTTGCTTTACATGTGGAGCCATGGGGCATATGGTGAGGGATTGTCCTTAGGGTTAGATGGTAGGGAATCAGCAGATGGCCGCATCAGAGCCTATAGTTGGAGATATGGGCAGGTCCCATAGAGTCTTTGCAGCGGTGGACAACTACTAGGCTGAGCACCAGGCCATGGTCATTGAGGCTGCATGTATGATCACAGGTAACAATGTATCTATATTATTTGATTCATGAGCTACTGACTCCTTTATCTCTCCATTGGTTGTGGAGCATTGCGGGCTAGTGGCAACTAGACAGGGTGTCAATTGGGAAGTGGAATTAGCTTCAGGGGCTAGAGTGTCAGTGGAATCAAAAGTTAGGGCATGTCAGCTACAAATTGGCAATACCACCACCCTAGTAGACCTTAGAGTTACACCACTTGGATCTTATGGTATCGTACTTGGCATGGATTGGCTTTATGCCCACAAAGCCAAGATGGATTGCTGCAAGAAGGAAATCCAGTGTGAGGATGATCAGGGTTTGCCCATAGTAATCACCAGGATTCAGAGACCCGTGTCTCTTCGTATGATCTCTGCAATGTAGCTTAAGCAGAGCATGCAAAAAGGATGTCAGCTTTTTGCCATCACTATAAGAGATAGGGAGGAAGATGATGAAAAGGAAACATCAATTGATGACCATCCTATCCTTAAGGGATATTCAGACATGTTTCCCTCAAAGCTACTTGGAATGTCACCCCATAGAGAGATTGACTTTCATATAGACCTTGTACTAGGAGCTAATCTAGTTTCAAGAGCACCTTATAAGATGACCACAAATGAGATTAATGAGCTCAAGATGCAGCTTGAGGAACTACTAGAGAAGGGTCACATTCATCCTAGCGTATCCCCTTGGGGTGCAACAGTCATCTTCGTGAAGAAGAAGGACGGATCTCTCTGATTATGCATGGATTATCCATAATTAAACAAAGTAACCATCAAGAACCGATATCCTTTGCCTAGAATTGATGATTTATTCGACCAACTTTAGGGTGCCAAAGTATTCTCCAAAATTGATCTGAAGTCAGGGTACCATCAATTGAGAATAGTGGAAAGTGATATCCACAAGACCACATTTCTCACTAGATATGGCCACTATGAGTTCACTGTGGTCCCATTTGGTCTTACGAATGCTCCAGCTATTTTTATGAGCCTCATGAATGGGGTATTCTGCACATTTCTGGACTGCTTTGTGATTGTGTTCCTTGATGATATATTGATATATTATTGGAATGAGAAGGAGTATGAGGAGCACCTGTGATAGGTTTTGCAGTGTTTGAGGGACAATCAGTTGTTTGGCAGTTTGTCAAAGTGTCCTTTCTTTCGATTAGAGGTCAAGGACCTTGGGCACGTTATTTTCGGTGATGGGATCTCAGTAGACCCATCCAAGTTTAGAGCTATTATGGATTGGCCAGCGCCAACCAGTATGACAGAGGTCAGGAGCTTCATGGGCTTAGCAGGCTATTACCGACACTTTGTAGAGGGATTCTCCAGAGTCGCACATCCTATTAATTCTCTTCAATGTAAAGGGAAGAAATTTGAGTGGACAGAGAAGTGTGAGAGGGCCTTTCAGGAACTCAAAAAGGCACTTACTAGTGCACCTATCCTTGTAGTACTAGATCCCTCAGTGGACTTCATGGTTTTCATAGATGCTTCCCTAGAGGTTTTAGGAGCAGTTCTTATGCAAGATGGTAGGGCTATAGCTTTTAAGTCTAGGAAACTTAAGAATCATGAGCTTAACTACCCTACTCATGACCTTGAGCTTGCAGCAGTAGTGCATGCACATGTGAGGTGGAGACACTTCCTTTTGGGTCATCATTCAAGCTTCATTCAGACCATCAGAGTCTTCAGTACATATTCACTCAGCCAAACCTTAATGCACGATAGAGGAGATGGATGGAGTTCTTGTGCGAGTATGATTTTGATGCTTTGAGTAGGAAACGTCACGAGGTATACACCATATCTATGGGCATGGATTTGAGAGACCGTATACTACAGTAGTTGCCAGAGGATGGATGGTATTTAGAGATTTGTCACGTGATATGATCGTAGAAAATTTTAGAAGGAAAATATGTGGATTATTCCTTAGAGTCTGATGGACTATTACACCATAGAGGGTGCATCTCTGTACCTTCTTCTAGGGGTTTGCAAGAGTTCATTGTCACGGAGGCTCATAGAGATCCTTATGCAACACATCCCAAAGTTAAGAAGATGCATGCTGACTTAAGACAGTTATATCATTGGCCAGGAATGCAGGAGCTCATTGTTGAGTTAGTAGCCTGATGCCTCGAGTGTCAGAGAGTTAAGGCGGAGCACCGCCATCCAAGTGGGTTGCTCTAGTCTCATGCTATACTAGAGTGGAAGTGGGATACTATATCCATGGATTTCATCATTGGTCTTCCTATGTCATCTTCTTGCCATGATGCCATCTTGGTGACAGTTGACAAGTTGACCAAAGTGGCCCACTTTTCACCAGTTTGGACTACCTTCACAGCACCAGCAGTAGCACAGGTGTTCTTGTGAGACATTGTTAGACTTCATGGCGTTCCACACAAGATTATTTCTAATAGGGATTCCCTCTTCACTTCTTCCTTTTGGAAGGCATTATAGGCAGCTATGGGCATTAAGCTCAACTTCAGTACAACTTATCATCTAGAAATGGATGGTCAAATAAAGAGGGTTAACTAGGTGTTAGAGGATATGCTTCACATGTACATCATGGATCATCAGACCAGATGGGAAGAGTACCTTCCCTTAGTGAAGTTTGCCTATAACAATGGGCATCACACTTCTTTGGGGATGCCACCCTATCAGGCATTATACGGCAAGCCTTGCAGGACACCATTGAGTTGGGACCGCATAGAGGACAAAGTTGCTATTGGTCCTGAGATAGTTTGGGATATGGAATAGCAGGTGGATTTGATTAGGTAGCGTCTTAGAGAGGCATGGGATAGAAAGAAGAAATATGCACATGCGAAGAGGATAGATCGTAGCTACTTGGTTGGAGATAGAGTCTTCTTGAGAGTGTGACCGCGTAAGAGTCCAATCCATTACGAAAAGGGTTCTAAGCTCGCACCTCGCTTTGTAGAACCATTTGAGATCCTTGAGAGGATAGGACTAGTTGCATACCATTTAGCATTGCCACCTAGCCTGTCACACATCCACGATGTGTTTCATGTATCAGTTTTGAGGAAGTATATCTATGATGAGTCTCATATTTTAGATTGGGATGCCTTACAAGTGGAGTCAAACGAGCAGCTAGCTTTGGAGCTTATTTGCATTTTGGTACGCCGGATGCTAGCCCTTCGAGGTTGAGAGCTGGACCAGCTTAGGGTCTAGTGGCATTGCTATGATGAGGTTACGACTTCATGGGAGGACATAACACGTATGAGATCTGAGTACCCCCATCTTTTTGATGAACTCCAGGAGGAAGTTCATGCATAGAGGGGGAGGGTGTGAGGCCCTACCCCGACTCAGTCTAGAATTTCAGTGATTTTTATGTTGAGACTATTATGGATGCTTTATTTTTATGCATTATGGATTTAGAACTTATATAATTCCATGATTTGGATAACATTGCTATATGTTGATGCTTCATTTATATGCTTTATGATATAGAACTCTACATGATTTTAGAATAGGATGAATTTGAGATGATATATGTCATTATTGGATTTGTAGGACTTTACTATGATGATAGAAATAGGATGCTTGTTTTATGCGTGGATCAAAATTATGAGAATTATGATAATTGCTTATGTGGATTTGTTTGGATATAAGGTGTATTGATTTGTTTAAGTGTATATTGTATGTAGAGTGTTTGATGTGTATTCTTTTTCATATGTTTTATATTATATGAGGTTATTTGAAATTACTAATGTGTAATTGAGATGCGCAGGAAAATTATCCATGTGACCATGGAAATATTATGGAGAACCAAAACCTAGAACTATGTACATTCGTAAAACCAGGGTTTGTCTATTTGGAGAGAGACAACACCCTGTTTGTATCGTATTTTATTCGTAAAAGTGATTATTGCATGAATGTTAAATTGAATTTTGTTAATTTGTGTAATTCCAACAAGAGACAAAATTTCAAGTGTAATTTCGTAAAAGTATTTTTATTGTGTCGCTTGACACATGTGATCGATTTATGTTTTGGATTTTAAATTTGTCTCTTGGAGGGAGTTGTTTAACCATAGCTTTTTTCAGTTAATTTAATGTGGTTCTATATTTCCTAGGGTAAAGAATCTTTGGGGTGGTCAACTTAGGTTTGACCCGAAAATTAACTTCAGAGGGGTTTAAAAGGGATTAAATGGACACCTAGGGGTAGTTTAAGAGTGGTTCCTAAAGCCCATAAGGTATACCTAAGGGTTAGGAGTAATTTTAGGCATGTTTCATCTCCTATGTGACCCTTTAGACACCCTAAAAAGTAGGTTTCCTAAGTTGAGCGAAAATTGAAAATTAGAAGGATCATCTAAGTTGTTAACCTTCCTCTTTGAATGTGAGATCCCTTTCCCATTCTACCCTACCTTTCCTTTTCAGTTTTAGAAACTTGAGAGAACTCTCACAAAGGCCTTCTTAAGCAAGAATGAGAAAATTAGTGGGTAATCACCCACTCTCCATTTTTGGAGACAAGGAATTTTGAAAGAAAAAGATAGATTTGAATTAGGAATTTGACTAAGTGTAGAGAAGCAAGGGGTTGTGGAATTGGGCTGCTCATCTTCAACCAATCTAGCATACCTTGGTGCAGTTGAAGGTTGGTCAAATTTTCTCCTTGTATTGTTTTATATTGCATGTTGTGTTGAAAGGATTTGCTTGTGTAAAAAGGCTAGTTTCTTGCATGTTTTTCCTTGGAAAATTATTGTGTTCTATGTTTTACTTTTGTATGCATTTCATGTGCTTTGGGAGTAATCAAGGCCTCCTACTCTTGGGAGAGGGGATGGTCTTGAGGGTGGTAGAAGTGACAGCCCTCGAGTCAGAGGCTCTCATTAAGAGAGTGATCTCAAGGGATTCCTATGTGAGCCTTGTTGCATGGCTTGTTTATGCATTTGGGGGTCATAAGGAGGGAAATAAGGCATGAATGCCTTGGAGGGCATAAGGATGTGGGGTTGTTATAATTATGATGTATTTGGTTTTCCATGAGGTGGCTAAATGTTTTACTATACTTTCAATCTCCTCAGGGTATTTGGTCCACTACCACCCGTGGATAGTCATCACATGTGTGGTGCAGTGTAGCCTGGGTTGGGAATTTTTATGCGATTGTTGTTTCATATGTTTATTGTGTTTGCATGTGTGTTACCTATCTAGGGCTTCATTATCCAAGCTCAGGGTGGCTACTAGTTAGCCTAGGCTGGGAGGTGAGCACTCCATTGTCATAGTATTTTGCTTTATTGCAGGTTGTTGGAAGAAAAGAATAAGACACCTAGATGTGGCTGGGGTTATTTGTTTGCAGAGAAACAATTTGGGAATGAGATATTTTAGATCTTAAAGTGCAGCAATGTGAAAGGGAATCTATATGTTGTAATTACCTTGAAAAGAAAATGTAACTATTTTACCTAGAGACCTCATTTATTAGAAAAAGCGGGACTAGTTAAGGGTATTTCACCCATTTTGTAATATTGACTTTATTGCATGCCAAATATGTTTAAATAAATGCATTATTTCTATTAATTTATTATTGCATAAATGAAATGATTCAGTTGGCTTTTAGCTTGTATTGTTCTTAGAAAATTTAATGATTGCATGCATGTTCTTTGAAAATAACTGTTTAGTTTGCATATCTCGAAGGATAAAATCAAGGAATTTTGGATAGATAAAGTTGTTGTTAGAGTTTATTTAACTACTGTCATTTGTTTATTTGCAAAAAAAATTAAAAAATTAAAAAATCTAAAAGTTATGATAGCCATCTCTAAAGAATTATTTAAATAAATTCTAGATTTCCATAGTTGTTGTTTTAAGTTCACTTAATTCCGTTATTTACACTTGTAGCAGAGATTAAAATCCAAAGTTAAATGGCTACGTATTTTAATAATAACCTATTTATATAGTTACTGGAATAATCTATTTAATTCTGGCAGTAAATTAATTGCAGAAAATAAACCATAAACTAATCAGTTTATCTCAATCCTAGCTAAATAGTATTTAGAAAAAAAATATACATTGTTCTAATTCTGGAAGTTCCTTTTTAATGAATCTGTTAAAAAAAAAAAATTCATGTAATAATTTGCATATAATATTATGCATGTAATATATATATATATTAATTTATTATATAAGAAAAAAAGAGAATATTGTGCATGTAATATATATATATATATATATATATATATATATATATATATATATATATATATATATATATATATATATTAATTAAAATTTTAAACAAAAAGATAAATAAGACAAAAAAAAATAAAATTAAAAACCTTTATTTTTTGTTTAAAAAAATGGGGGGGGGGTGTAGGTTTCAAGTTGAATGCACTGTGTTAAACACAGTGGTCGGCGAGTGGAACCACTGTGTTTGGCACAGTGGGACGGTGCAGCTGGGAGCTGACTCTGTGGGCGACCACAGTGGTCAATGCCACTGCAACCTCCCGCAGTGGATGACCCAAAGGCTGACACTGTGGGTGACCACAGTGGTCGCCGCCACTGTGATAACCCATAGTGAGCGGCACCCCTGGTACCATTGTCATCGACCCTCCATCCATGACCGCCGCTCGACAACCAGTGCCCCTGCATAGACCCAAAAAAAAAAAAAGGGATAGAACCCTAGCCTGGTTAGGGCTAGGGTAAAAAGAAAGAGAATAAAGAATGAAGACAATAAAAAAAAAGGGGTTTATCTTTATATTAATAAAGAGATTTAGGGTTTACATGGATATTATAAAATGGAAAAATATATTTACATTTAGTTATATAAATATATTTATATATATGTATAAATATACAGAGATTTAAAATAATATGAGCAATTTGGGAAAATCGTAATAATATTTGTTTAAGGAAAAAAATATATATAATTTAATTATATATAAAAGAATTTTTATAATTTATTATATATATTAATGTTTATTTTATTATTTAATAATAATGTTGTTTAAGGACAAATGGTAGATCAAATATTTAACTAGGTGTTCTACACTTTATATATGCTTTTTATAAACACATGGGTTTATTTTAAAACAATATGTTTAAATTTAAAATATTTTGAAGTTAATCTTTTAGAAACTTTACAATAAATAGGATAAGATTATTTTGGTTATGGGAATTATTTACACTTTATAGGAAAATACATTTTAAATGAATTATTTGACCCTTTAGCCGATTTTGGTTAAAATACATTTTATTATTGTTAGTCACTTTTTAGACTATATGATAGAACTAAATTAATTAGTTTCTTCAATCAATTATTGGTTATGGGAGATTAATTTTATCTGCCCCAATTAATTGACTAAATTAGTTTATTGATTAAAATCGATGAGACAATAAAACTAGTCATTTAATATTCCGCATTTAACTTTAAAATTATTTTTACTTACTTAAGTTAGTGGATAGAGTTAACTCTAAACATAGTTAAGACAAAACATGTTAGAGCACTTCTTTGCTAATTTAATGTTATTAAGTTGGAATTTCAAAAAAAAAAATTATCCCATTCTTCCCCTAAAGTTTGGGCATGACAAATATCTCTTTAATTTTAATTTTAAATATCAAAAATGAGGTATGCATCTCCAAAAATCTGCTTTTTATGTGGAGATATTTTCAACTTGCTAATTTGGTATTTATGAGAAGATAATTAAAGATTTTATTATTTATTCTCATAATATCTTCCAATTTGCTTTCTTCTATTGTCATCCTTTCCTGAATGGCAGCTTTGTTGTGCACTCAATCTTGTCCATATAGTCAATCCCCAATTTTATTATAAATTGGACTCTTTTATTCATCATTTTCAACCAGATTTCGAGTATCCATATGCTATCAATTTCATTATTATCTTGCTTGCAACACACTTGCTTTGTAGGTGGCATCCACTAGTTTGAAGGAGAAAGAAGAACAATGGAGGAACAATGAAGGAGATTTTAGCATTTTGGTTTGCGTTTCTTTTGAATCTTGTCTTCATTTCCCTTATTGAATGTATTAGGATTTCATTTCATTGCAATCTAGTTTTTGTGGTTGAGCTAGTTTAATATTGCTTTGATGCATTCCATTTTCCTAGCTACAGTTTCTATCCTCACTTGTTCTCTGAAATCCTATCTTCACAAGATGAGAGTGTAACCATTCATACCATGCCCTAGGTTCTTGTTTCAATCCATACAGAGCTTTGTGTAATCTACACACCATGTTACTATCTTCTTATAAGGCAAACCCATCTGATTGCTCAATAAACACTTCCTCTTCTAGGATTCCATTCAAGAATGCAGACTTCACATCCATCTAATAAACCTTAAATCCCTTGAATGCTGCAAATGCAAGTAGCATTTGGACACCTTCCAGTCTAGCCACAAGAGAAAAGGTTTCTCCATAGTCTTCTCCCTCTTCCTGAGCATATCCTTTGCATACAAGTTTGGCCTTGTTCCTAACAACTGTGCCTTCTTCATTTAGCTTATTCTTGAAAACCCATTTGGTACCTATGATATTCTTGTGTTTTGGTCTGGGTACCAAGGACCATATTGCATTCTTTTCTATTTGGTCTAGATCCTCTTCCATTGCCTTAATCCATTCTTCATTTGTAAGTGCTTCTCTGGAAGTATTGGGTTCCAATTCAAAATTCATGCAAGAGTTTTCTTTCACCTTTCTTCTTGTGAGTATCCTTGCATATTTATCTCCTATGATTTTCTTTGGATCATGATGTAGTTTCACATACCTAGGAATGACTCTAGCTGGTTCTGTTATCTTTTCCTCTTCTTCTTCACATACTTCTTCTTCTGCATGTAGTGTCCACCCTTGACTTGACTTGCTTTGATTAGAGTTGACTTTTATTCCATGCGTGATAGACTTATCTCTACTATTTATGATGATTTGGATGATGATTATTCATGTGATTTGATGGATACTATATGCTTACTATGTGATAGATTATCGAAAGATTATATTGATCATGGATTTGATGTTGATTATGATTATACTAACCCTATTTCATGATTATATTTGATGAAATGCTTATGAGATGTATTTGACTATTATTTGACTGTCTTCATGGAGAATCAATGTCACATCACTCATTGCGAGTGGGATGTGCCATTGCATAATTCTATGACTTGTCTGTTATATATATATATATATATATATATATATATATACACACACACATGTATCATTGTTGGTGGTTGTAGGACTTATAGGTATTGGACATTTATTCCTCCTGGAATTCCCAAGTGTGAGCTCCCCTGGCTTCACAGGTGCGAGCGTGTCCTTATCCCAATGGTAATACGTGGTTCCGAAGTTGACATGGGTTCCCTTCACATACTCTAGGTTTAAGTTGTCACTAGGCGCAATTGGTCATGTCAGTTTTCAGCTTAGCTCTTTCAGTTTTGGGAGTATGCTAGTATTGATTGACTCTTTTGGTATGAGGATTATTTATGTTGTGATTGATTTTATTGTCACTTGGTTATATGTGGCATTGGATTATTTATCTATTTGTTGAGAGATTTGTAATTAGTATTATTTATTATTAATTATTTGATTTAAGCTATTTGAGCATTTGATTATTTGATTTATGATTTTAAGAATTATAGTATTTATTTAATTAATAATTTTGTAAAGATTATTTAATTAATTATTGATTATTTCTTATAGTCTAAATATTAATTAATATTCAATATTGGAAGTAATAAATTATTTAATGGTTAATTTATTTAATTATGTTTTCTATTGGTGAAGTATTTAATTAAAAATATCTATAGTTCATAATGTATTGAATAATAATTCCTATAAGGCTATAGTTTAAATACTAATATTTATTTGGTGGTATGGTAATTATACCTTGGGATATTAAAATATATTTATCCCACCTACTTATAATATATGTTAGTATTTCCTACCTACCCTATTCTCCTATTGGAGGATTTTATTTTGGGGAAACCATAGGATATGGGAAAAATATTCCAAAATGGAATTACCCTATTGGTTGGATTTCTAGGGTTTCTTGTTTATTGTTTCCTTTTAATGGATTCCCTGTGACTGTTCATGGGTTCCATTCTTTGGCTTTGGATTCTCGGTGGATTTCCTGGACTAGGTTTGGAAGCGATTGGGGTTTGGATTTGGATTGCAAAACTTGTGGGCTTTCCTTCAGCGACCTCCCTTCACACAGGTTGCAGGTTGGAGGCCATACCCTTGTTGTTTATCTTTGTTTTCAATGTCTGCAAGTGTTTACTCTGTGAATGTTTTGTGTGGGGAATAAAGAAATAGTCCATTTAATTTTCTCTACTCTTAATGGAAATGATTAGGAATCCCATGGGTTATGAGATCTTTATTTGGATGAAAGTTTGGAAGTTATATTTTATGTGGTTGTGGTGAATGCACGACATGGGATTTATATGTATTGAGATTTCTTCCATTTATGATGTGATAGTATTTGATTATTATTGTTTTTGAGATTTCTTTCATTTTGTTAAAGATTTAAGAGAGTTTGTGGATTTGAGAGGAGAGAGCTTTGTGAGCTTCCAATCTGGCCTTGTTGTGAGGAAGACTCAAAGGACTCATCTCCTTCTGAGACATTATATATATTTTCCTTGTTTTAATGTGTTTTTATGTTTGGAATAAGTTATTGTTTGTATTTATATGTGTTTTGAGTCTATTTCATGATTTGGATTCAAGATTTGGTGTTTGATAGTTTTATGAACTTGCTGAAGATGTTTTTCCCTCTTGAAGCCTGTATTATGTTTTCAATTATAGTTCATTGGGTGAATTTTATTATTTTATTTTGTTTACATATTCTTATAGTTCATTTTGTGTCAATTCCAATGAGTATAAATACGTCATATTTGGCTCATTATGTTTCAAGCAGTTTTGATACCGCACTTAAGCTGTTTTCTGCCAAAATTTACACTTCTTTCCTATGCGCTAAAGGAATGACCATATGCACTAAAATAAGCACCAGATGCGCTAAAATATCACCTAGATGTGCTAAAGTATCATCCATATGTGCCACTTCAGAGAATGTATGCACCATTCTATGTATTTTTAGGGTTTTGTCTAGTTTGAAATTTGTTTGATGTTAGTTGGATTTTGGGCCTTACAAGAGGCTTTTTGAGGGCATTTATGATGTTGTCTAGTGTTGATTTATTATTGGTGATGTCTTCATATGATTTATTTATTATTTTTGTATGTTTTTTATGCTATTTGAGTTGTTTGCACTTCCTCTCTTGTTGATGTGCCAAGAGAGAGATTGAGATTCTTGTGATTATGCACCAGCAAGTGGATAGGCCTTGCTAGGATTATTTGATAATTTATTTCAGATTTGATGGAATTTATTATGGCCTTGATATGTTGATTTGGCCAAGAGGCTCATTGATTTTTGGTTCTCATTATGTTACCTTTCACATGTTTCATGATTATGAATGACATTGTTGGTTGCATGTGGATTGTTTATGATTTCAGATTTATGTATGTTCTCATATTTAATTATGATTCTAGAGCCTCTTGTGTTGTCATGTTTGAGACCATGTTAGGAGGAGTGGGCTTCCTTGTGATGACTGAGGTCATGAGAGATATTCTTGCATGAGGTTCCTTGTAAGGATGCATGAAGTCTAGACAACTAGGGCACATTGGAGTTTTGCATGATTTGTAAACAAGTGATAACATTGATAATGTATTAATTGGGATGGGTAATTATAACTCATTTAAAAAAGCTAATGAATGGTTGTGAGCCTCATGACTTGATCCTAGAGAAGATATTTTAGGATAAGCATGAGAAGGTCGTGAAGATGGTAAACCAAACTCCCTTGATCTCTCATAGGTTGATTTGGTTCCGCATGTGTGTCACTTACCAAGAGGTTCCTTGAAAGGATGCTTGGGGGTCTAAATATAACTAGAGGTTCCTTGAAAGTTTTCTTGTAACATACGATGACACTCCACTCCAACATGTGTTCCCTTTGATGATCTTATGACTATGCCTTGTTGATTGGTAAGCCTCTGGGAGTTTCTTATTATGGTTGTTTGTGTTGGTTGTATTTGCTCCATGCTTGTGAGAGTTGTTGTAATCTTGTCTTTTGGTATTAAGTGTCAACCTAGATGTAGAGTGTGTGTTGGGACCCTATGTCATCTCCTAGCATGGGGGGTGGTTCCTTTGGTTCCACATGGTCAAGTGGTTGGTGCTTTTTACCATTGGGTTTTTCCCCTTGTTGGTGTTCTTCATGTGTGGATGTGGATTCTCCTTCTTGATGGATTATGGATGTACCTTGTGGAAAGTTTATGTAATGAATACAATGGAATACATGTATGTAGTATCTTGTATGTGGTAGATGGAATCATGTAAAAGGAAGAGCTATGTTCATGATGTATTGTTATGTAAATGTATTTGTAAGTAGTTCATAATTGGTAGCTAGGGCATGTCATGATTTGTAAATGTGGCAATGAGATGTATGGATATGTTCTTGTTAAATGAAGGGAATCATTTTATGTACCCAAATTTGGTAATGGAGTTGCAATTAAAATAGATATGATTTATAATATGATCTTCTTGTATTGGTTAGAAAGGAATTCTATGGTTATTTCTTTAGATTGTAATTTAATATGTGAAAGAACCTTGAGAAATGGAATAATCTTAAATATCAGTATTGAGGATGTTAGATAATATGGATAAGGTTTAGATAATTATGCCTCTATGTGTATGCTTGGAAAATATTAGGATTCTTGTGTTATGCTTTGGGGATTATTGTCAATTGGGAAAGTGGTTGCATGTGTAGATGGATTAGGAAATGAAACTATTGATATTGGATTCATGGATATGCTTTTGGTGCTATGTGAAAACTACAATGTTATGAAGAAATTAGATATCTGAATAGATCATGTTGGTAATAGGTAAATCATGATGGAGGAGACATATATGACCATGTGAGAATTTGAATGTAAAATAAAATTGGGATTAAAAGGTATTGAGGCTTTAGAATGAAGATAAAATGAAATGGATTGATTTGAATAGTAATGGAATGTATATCATGCTAGATAAATAGTAAATGACTTGTATATGATGTATGCCATGTACATGTAATGAAGTTAATGGATTTATATTGTTATATATTTGTAAGCCAATAAATGAACTTTATGAATGAAGGATTAGTGTGATATTGTGCTTGAGTAAAGAAATAAGGGAATTAGTTTATTATATGGATTGAAGAATGAATTATAGTTTATACTCTATGAGGAGATAAGCATAATAAATATAATGAGATCATGTTAGTATTAGGAGAGATTGAAGTATGTTTAAATGGATTATCAAAGAAGGATTTTACCTATGCATTAGGATTGCATCATCATGGAAAAGGAAAAGAGCATGTAGATAGGAGATGTTGGGTTAAAACACATTTGGATTTGGTGCATAAAATGAATGTGGGATTATGGGGTTGTCTTGGATTTTAAAAGAAGGAATGTAATATGCTAGTAGAATGGTATAATGGTATGCATTTCATAATGTATAGATAAGCTAGTGGGTTGCATATCTCATGATTAGGAAATTAAATATGATGCATTAATTCAAGATGGAATATGTTTATCATGTGAGTAGGTTGTCATTATGGAAGTTAAATGAGTAATAACATTGAAGTACCCTAGGGAGAGGTTAATGATGTTATGTTATTTTCACTTGCATAAATTAGTGAAATGTGAGATGATATATGTTCATAATGTTTAAATGGTTAATGAATGTAGTTATATGGAGATATTATGTATTACATTAGTTGTTATCAAAAGTTAATTAAAAAAAAAAAAACAATTAGTATGATAAATGATTAGTTTTCTCTAGGGTATTTTGTCAGGCATTACACTTCACCTACTATAGCTTCTACCGGTACAGGGACACTGAGATCCTTACTTGTTTCTTTCTTAACCGGTTCCCAAAAGGCTATACCCAGTTCATCTTCCACTTCCTCGCTGTAGGTTTCCTCAAGTTTCTCAGGGGATTCATCAACCCTGACATTAATACTCTCAACAATTTTTTGGGTTCTATTGTTGTAGCACTTGAGAGTTTTGCTCTTAGTGGAATATCCCAAAAATATTCCATCATCACATTTAGCATCAAACTTGCTCAGATGCTCACCTCTCTTGATGTAACACTTACTACCAAACACTTTAAAATAACTCATAGTGGGATTTTTCCCGGTCCAATACTCATAAGGGGTTTTAACTCTACCTTTCTTGATGAGTACCCGGTTCATAGTATAGACTGCAGTGCTCACCGCTTCTCTCCAAAAATTGTGAGCAACCTTTCCTTGGATCAACATTGTTCTGGCTGCCTCATCTACATTCTTGTTATTTCTATCTACTATGCCATTCTATTGTGGTGTCCTCGGGGGAGACACCTGCCTCTTGATACCACTATCTTCATAGTACTTGTTGAATTCATCATAAGTGAATTCACCTCCTTGATCAGTTCTTAGGCATTTTATCTTTTGACCACTTTCCTTCTCTACTAATTCTCTAAAGGCTTTGAACTTTCCAAACACCTCAGACTTGTCTTTCAAGAATGTGACCCACATCATTCTTGAGCAGTCATTAGTAAAAAAAATGAAATACCTATCTCCCTGAATACTTCTAGTTTTCATAGGATCGCACAAATCAGTATGCACAAGATCAAGTAAGTTTTTTGCTGAAAAGGACTTACCTTTGAAAGTTGAGGAAGACATCTTCCAAGTTGACATTCTCTGCACAAAGAATTATTTGGTTTATTCAGCAAAGGCAATCCTCTTAGCCTTTACAATATTATCAAAGTTCATATGACAAAGTCTCCTATGCCATATCCAACTATCATCAAACTTTGCCATCACACATCGACTTATCTTGGCATTCAACTGAAACAAGTTACCTCTGGTCTACTTACTAGTGGTAACAAGTTCACCACTTTTTCCAATTATACTGCAGACTCCACCTTTGAACTCTAGAACAGGTCCTTTATCATTTAGCTAAGCAACACTCAACATGTTATGCTTAAGACCTTCTACCTAGTAGACATCATCCACACTACTCCTTCCATTTAGTGAGATGGATCCTTTTCCTTTTACCAAGCATGGTGCATCATTGCCAAATCTAACAACACCTCCATCATATTCTTCTAGAGACAAAAAATTTCTCTGATCACCAGTCATGTGGTGAGAACAACCACTATCAATTATCCACTCATTAGAGTTGTCAATGTGAGAGATAAGTTCTTTCTTGTCAGACACTTCTTCCTTTACAGCTACAAACACTATGTCCTCACTCTCTTCATCCTCAGATTCTTCATCAGTAACACCTTCATCCACTGCAACAAGACAATTTCTTCTATTTCCTCCTTTATACTTTCTAAACCTCTCCTGTTTATCCTTATTCTCATTGTTAGGACAGCTAACAACTATATGTCCTATCTTATTATGGGAAAATCATTTTAAAGGAAGCTTACCTTTGTATTTTCCAGTACCTTTTGGAAGTCTCTTGGCAAGAAGAGCTTCAAACTCCATCATAATCTCTTTATCATCCATACCTTTGCTTTGCATGGATTCATAACTAGTACTTACTTCTTTTCCTTTCTTGGTTGGTGCAACAGATGCTCTAAAAGTTGACTCAGTCTTCTGGACACTTCCATCATAGCTATTTAACTCATGCAGTTAACTTTGTAATGATAGAGTCTAAGGATACCTTGGTTTTGTCAATAGACCTTAGTTCATAAATAGCAGCAACTCTGATTGCATAGACAGGTAACAATGATATCAAGACTTTACTGATAATGATGGCATCATCAATTGTTCCACTAGTGCTCTTGATATCTCCAACAACAGTCTTGATCCTTATGCCCTATTGCTAAATGGTCTCACCTTCAACCATCCTCATGTCTTCAAATTTTCCTCTAAGGCTCTCTTTCGTAGCTTACTTTACATGCTCATCACTGTCATAAATAGTTTCCAATGTGTCCCATACATATTTAGGAGTGTCCTTATCTTGTACATCAATGAACTCAATATCAGACAAACTGCTAATAAGGGCTTCCATGACTTGCCCATTTTCTTGAATCTCTCTTTTTTGATCATCGGTTAAAGTGCCAGTGGGAATTACATATACATTCTCAACATAGCTCCAGTGTTGAGCACCCAAACTCTTTATATAGATCCTCATTTTGTCCTTCCATATTTTTAAGTTGTCTCTATTGAACTTAGGACCTTCCCTCTTCATCATTAAGGTAGGATCTTTTACCTCAAGTGGTTAAGCTTATATCATCGAGGACCTAGAGTTGCTCTGATACCAATTGATGAATAATGATGAACAATAGATACCCTAATTGGTATTAAGAGGGGCGGTGAATTAGTACATACAAAAACTTCTCCACAACCTATCAAGTTAAAACAATGATAATCGGTTGTCTTCATTACTGAACTTAACCATGGCAATATCGGTTAAACACAGTAAGACTTCAGACAACATAAACCGGTAAAACTGAACCCTTTAGATATATTAAATAGTTGATAACTACTTCACCCATAAACATATGCATGTGGTGTATCAATAATACCATAACCATTAACTCTGCATGCATAATAAATTAAACAAAGAATACTTAATCATCACATGAAAAAAAGCACAACTCATGACACATAGATTTTTCACATCGAAACCCAAATGGGAAAAACTACGGTGGGGATTGATACCCACAAGATTGTTTTGAACTCTTTGAAGCTCGCTCTATTAGGAGCCTAGTTCAGTTAAAGACTTTACAATAAGGTTCTATTAGGAACCGATCCTATTAAAGATCACCCGGTTAAGGGATGGCTTTATACCCTGTTAAAGGTTGAAACTCTATTAAAGGTTGCCTTCCTAGAGGATTTAAAGAACTCAATGAACTTGAGTCACCTTTCTAGAGGATTTAAAGAACCCAATGAACTTGAGTCACTTGGTTAGAGGATTTATAGTAAGCTTGTTAAAGCTACATGGCAAAGGGATTTTCCTTCTGTTGAAATGGTTAGAAGACAATAGGTAAAACTTTGATCTAATAACAACACTATATGCTAAGGCAAATCCTTTTCAGTTCCTCTACTATGCAGTCACACTCTGCAGTTCTCTTTCACTAGTCTGGAAAGTATCTCATCACTCGAATACACACACACAACTTTTGCCAACAACTTACAATAACAAACATCATTGATCTTATAGACAACAATTAGGTCAGTAGCATAAACCCTAAACCTTAATCTTTTAGGTTTACTATTACAATCGGTCAAATCCTAACTGTCCAAACACTTTCCATAGAGTGAAGCAACCTCAAACAGATCACAAATCATTCTGCATCGTCCATTCTTCACCACACATAGAAATCAGTAACTCATCACACTTTCTTCTCATACTGCTAGGAAGTATGTTCATTCCCGAGGTAGACATTTAATGTAGTCGATCTTCACATGCAAGATCCTCAAGGAAATCCTTCATGTGCACAAATTTGATGTGGCATCTCGATCTCATCTTCATCTCTTAGATAACTCATCACATAATGTCATCGGTTGCATCGCACAAGCTAGATTTCCAAACCGGAAACCCTTGGGCTGAGACTACCAACCGGTAGTCACACTCAGTGAAACCCCAACACCGGTTCACTGCATCTCTTCATACCGGTTCACCAACTTCTTCCAATCTCCATATTGGTTCACTTACACTTATTGACATTGTTGGTGTAAATAATTATTCATCTTGAATATTATTACACTTACTTAAGTTTACTTAGGAAATGAATTTCATAGTAGTTTGGGTATGAGACACTTGGGTGTTTGTGCCACATTGGGATAGTGTGTGTAGGAGAATTTCCACCTTTTATGGTGTTGATCTTGTTGTTACACTCCACATTCAGTGGGTGATCCACCTCATGTGGACTATTATATTATTTCTCCTACCTACCCACACCTATTTCCTACCTACCCTTGTTTCTTATTGAGCCAAATGTCATGTTTGTGTGATCACATATCCATATAGCCTTGCCTATATAAGAAGGCTTATATTCATTGTATGTAATGCTTAATGATCTAGTTGATCATATTTTTCATCTTGATAGAATATAGTTTATTTCTATCATCTATTTTGTTCTCTCTTATTTGTGCTTTCCATTGCCTCTTGATCTTGGCAAAATCTCACATGGTATCAGAGCCATTAGAGTGTCATTGGTTTGCTAATTGAGAGAAATATGATGCTATTTGGGGTTTGCATTTTGGATCTTTCTATTGCAAGTTTTTATTGAAGCTTGATGGGTCAAATATAAGGTTATCATTGGATTGAGGAGGTCCAAGAAAGTCAATTTTGCCTTTTGTTTCATCCAAATCAGACTTCGGAGGCCAAATCTAGAGGCATTTGAAGTTTGACACTGTGGCGGAAATTTTCCAGAAATTATAATTTTGCAGGCATTTTTCAAATAGTGATATCTCACTCATCCGAACTCCTTTTTTCGAGCAATCTTTTTTGTTTTGGGGTAGAATTTAATGATCTATAAAATGGTGTAGGAATTTTTTGTTTCTCAGATACAGGTTTTTTGGAAATCATGAAATCCCAATTTTTACAACTTTGGAGGCTTCATATGGGCTCATATGGACTCCTTTTTAGGTGCCATTTTTTTTGAAAGTGCATATTTTTTGATCTAATTTCATAATCTACCATTTGTTTGCAGTAATTTTAAGTAGAAATTGTACTTTCATTATTTGGCCATTTTTGGCATATTTGGTACTTGCATTTTGCTTGGATCTCAGTTTAGATCACTAGCAGTATTTGTTGAAGTCTCTTAGATCTCATTTTGAGAAGTTGTAAATTGAAATCAGAAGTCCACTTAGCCTTGTTTTGCAAGTGGCCTATTATACACGCACTACATATAAAGTGCCAAAATCATCATTTTGGGGGGATACTTTGATTGAGTGAATTTGGGGGGGTGTCTCTTGTGCTTTTGTGCTCTTGTGTTCCTTCCTTTTTGCTGATATGGGTTCTTCTAAGTTTCCTCTTTTAACTCCTCATAATTATGCTACTTGGAAAATTGATGCATGGAGTAAACTTATGGAAAAAGGACTCACTCATTACATTGATGGAACTATTATTGCTCCCGCTGATCCTAAGGTTGATCTAGTTGGTCACTTGGATTGGCTCACTAAAAATATCATGGCAATTGGTACCTTAAGAAAGTATGTATCAAAGGATCTCATTTTTCATATTGAGAAGTGTACTCTAATCAAGGATGCTTGGCAAAAGTTTCAAGACTTATATGGTCAAGTTGATGAGATTAGGGGATATCAAATTGATAGTGATCTCACCATGTTGGATCCCAAGAACTTTGATACTATACAAGATTATGTCACTAAGGCAAATGAGTTGAGGGCACAACTCAAAGATTGTGACATTGATAAGAAGGATACTCAATTGATATTGAACTTGATGGGAAAGCTTCCACAAGAATATGCAACATTTGTTTCTAGTTTCCAAACCCATAGGATGACAATGGGTTCAAGCTACACAATGCCTACTTTTGATGCTTTCAATGAAATGTTGATGATAGAACAAACTAAGTTGATAAACATGGGCATTCTTAAGGCTAAGACTCAAGCATTAGTGGCAAATCAAGGGAACAAAGGAAATCAAGAAAAGGACAACTCAAACAAGAAGAAATGGCAATCAAAGCCTAAGGACAAAGCATCATCCTCTCCACAACAAGGAGATACATCCTCTTCCAAGAGGGATAACTCACCAAAGAGGGAGAGACCTACTTGTGCCTATTGTAAAAAGTCTAGTCATGAGGAGCGTCGTTGCCATTTTAAAAAGATTGATGAGCTCACACATATCATCAAAAAGCATAACATTGATTTGGCTAATGTCTACAAGAAGGATGATTCATCAACTTCCACTTGCTCACATTCAAAAGGAAAAGGGCAAGCATTCATGGCTTCTACAAGTGGGCAGACTCACTCTTTTGGGACAAGAAAAGGAAAAGCTCTATGTACTACTATCAGTCATGATTCAGAGAGATGGCTTCTAGATTCAGGGGCTTCTCATCATATGGCATCTTCACAGTCTATGTTCTCTACATTTGAGCCTTGCACCATGCCACAGATTTTGATGGGCAATCATACATACATGGATATGATTGGGAAAGGATCTATTGACATTGGGGATAACTCCTTCAATGATGTGTTGTGTGTACCCCACTTGACAAACAATCTCCTTTCTATCTATCAAATCACACATGGTGCAACTAAGAGAGTTGTGGAGTTCACACTTGAGTCAATTTTCATTAGAGACTTGGAGACTAGAGCTATCATTGCGACTGGGGCGGTTGATCATGCATCTAAGTTATACTCCTTTTCAGATTTTGTTGATGATGATGATTTCACATTTGATGATTCTACACATGATGATCACACTTCTTGTGATGGTTCATATTTTGAGGAGAACTTTGGGCACTTGAACATGGGGATTCTCACATGTGACCCTATTCTTGAGCCTTGTATTTCATCTCCTCATATTGATATCACATCACCTATTGCACCTGATCATGCAAAATAGTGCGACAGTTTTGCCTTCATGTGATTCAATGCAGCAGGATATTCATTGTCTTCTAGCTTCAGATTCATGGGATGATTACTTGACAGACATTGCAGGTTTATTTATGGAATCCTACATTGCAGATTTGGTGAGACATCATTGATGACATTCATCTTCTCTTTGATGAAGGTGATCCTTCTTCGATTGTTGTGAGGGAACACTGACCCTCTTGTTCATTCTCTACATGATCATTCTTTCGAGGTTGACATGATTGTGGATACTTATGTACAGCAGCTGGAGGAGGTCTCTTTATTTTTTGAGGAGACATGTGAGTCTTTGGGACATGTTCTACATCCATCTCCATTGGATCTTGGAGTGCCTTTTTCAGTAGTGTGGCACAGTTTACCACCTTTGGAGGGGGTATTTTTCAGCATCGACATGGGGACATTTAAGCAGTTTTTTAGAGATTCCTTTCATCATGAGTTTTCTTCATACATCTTCCCTTCATGATTGGGGAGAATTCATGGATACACCTTTGGTTTTGTTTCTTCCTAAGGGGAGGAATGTTGTTCGACATTCATGGAGTAGTTTTTTCATTCATCTTCGAGCTTCTATCATAGGTGCAAATTCCAGATTGAGGGGGGGCTTCCTAGTCTCTCTTCTTCTTCTCTCATATGGGGGGGACTTTTTCCTCTCATGGGGTTTTGTCCTTCACATACTTCTATGAGAGTTCTTTGTATCTAGTTTCCATCTCTCTTTTGGGGAGGGTTTTTTCCCATTGGGTTTTTCTCTCTTTCCCCACTTTGTGAGAGATTTCATTGCATTGGTTTGCATGCATTTGCATTTGTACATGAGTACCTAACATGGCCTATTAGCCAGGACCCATCTTGCATTGCTTAGTTGCATTGTAGACTTAAGTGCATTTCCCTAAGTTGCACTTAAGGGGGGTGTTGGTGTAAATAATTATTCATCTTGGATATTATTACACTTACTTAAGTTTACTTAGGAAATGCATTTCATAGTAGTTTGGGTATGAGACACTTGGGTGTTTGTGCCACATTGGGATAGTGTGTGTAGGAGAATTTCCACCTTTTATGGTGTTGATCTTGTTGTTACACTCCACATTCAGTGGGTGATCCACCTCATGTGGACTATTATATTGTTTCTCCTACCTGCCCACACCTATATCCTACCTACCCTTGTTTCTTATTGAGCCACATTTCATGTTTGTGTGCTCACATATCCATATAGCCTTGCCTATATAAGAAGGCTTATATTCATTGTATGTAATGCTTAATGATCCAGTTGATCATATTTTTCATCTTGATAGAATATAGATTATTTATATCATCTATTTTGTTCTCTCTTATTTGTGCTTTCCATTGCCTCTTGATCTTGGAAAAATCTCACAGACATTAATGACAATGTACATTATCATCATATCAACATGTCAGTTTATCATATGCCAACATGTATCTGCAGGCAAAGGTTTAGTGAAAAAAATTGCAATCCGGTCCTTTGTAGATACATACTCCAATTTGACTTCTTCATCATTGACTTTCTCCCTCAATAAATAATACTGAATTGATATATGCTTTGTTTTAAAATGCAGTACCAGATTCTTGGAACTATTAATAGCACTTGAATTGTCACAATATATAATAGTAGGCTCATCATAAACAATTATAATATCCTTCAACATCTGCTTCATCCAAACTACTTGAGTACAATTGCTAGCAACAAAAATGTATTCAGCTTCTACAATAGACAAAGATATAGCATCTTGTTTCTTACTCACCCATGAAACCAATTTGTTTCCCAAAAATAAAGCTCCACCAGTAGTGCGCTTGTAGTCATCAACATCACCTACTCAATCAGCATCAGTATAGGCACATAACATGAAAACATTATTCTTTGGATACCATAAACCATAGTTAACTATCCCCTTCAAGTATCTAAAAATCCTCTTCATGGCAATAACATGAATCTCTTTAGGATCAGCTTGAAATCTAGCACAAAGACAAACAACATGCATAATGTTTGGTCTAGTTTGAGTTATGTAGAACAATCCACCAACAATAGATCTATACAAAGTCTGATTAACTTTATGAGATTCATCATTCTTAGACAACTTGCATCCAGTCACCATAGGAGTTCCAATAGGTGTAGAATCATCTAATCCAAATTTCTTCAACAATTCTTTCACATACTTAAGTTGAGAAATGAAAATGCATTTAACAGTCTGTGTATTCTACAATCCTAAGAAGAATTTCATCTCACCTATCATAGAAATCTCAATCTCTTTTTGCATATCATCAGAAAACTTCATACTCAAATCATCATCACCTCCAAAAATAATGTCATCCACAAACACTTCAACAATCAAAATTTTATCATTATCAACCTTAAAGTATAGATTATTGTCAGCAGTACCTTTAGAAAATCCTAACTTTGTCAAATACTTCCCAATCTAGCATACTAGACTGTAGGGGCTTGCTTCAGTCCATATAGTTCTTTCTTCAATCTGCATACTATATCTCCTTCACATGATAATGAAAATCCATCAGGTTGCTCAATGTAAACTTCCTCTTCTAAATCACCATTCAAAAAGGCTGACTTCACATCCATCAGATATACCTTGAAATTATTGTAAGCAACATATGATAGCAACAATCTAACAACTTCAATTATAACATCTTATACATACCAATATTTCTTTGTTTCTTATCACTTCACTAGCCATATTCAGTTTATTCCAAAACACCCATTTAGTGGCAATCACATTCTTGTCTTTAGGTCCCATAACAAGCTCCCATGTGTCATTCTTCTTAATCTGATTCAGCTCTTCTTCCATAGCCTTTATCCAATTCTCATGTTTACATGCTTCTACAACATCTTTAGGTTCAATCTTGGAAATCAAGCATATCTCTTGAGCAACAAACCTTCTTCTAGTCATCACACCCTTGTTTTTATCAACAATAATCTGATTTTCTGAATGATTTAATCTTACATACCTCAGAGTCTTCTACTTTTTTTGATTCTCAAGTTCTTGAAATTCTTCACTAGTAGTAGCAATATTTAGATTAAATATCTCTATCAGAGCATTCTGCTTTAAGATATAATCTGCATAGGCTTTGAAGTTTCATCTTGATCATCAAACTCATATCCACATGCTTTGATATGATTTCCATGACATTCATCAACCTTCAGATTTACACTTTCTACTATCTTCTTCAATTTCTTATTGTAACATCGATAGGCCTTCCTCTTAGTAGATTATCCCAAGAAGATTCCTTCATCACATCTTGCATCAAACTTCCCTATATCCTCATCTCTTTTCATATAAAATTTTCTTCCAAAAGCTCTAAAATATCTAATTGTAGGAACATGACCAAACCATAGCTCATAAGGAGTCTCACTAGAATCAGGTTTTATATGCACCCAGTTGAATGTTTAAACAGAAGTGTTAACAACCTCTCTCCAAAAGATTTGTGCAAATTTTCTTCAATTAGCATAGTCCTAGAAGCATCCAAAATGGTTATGTTCTCTCATTCAACAACTCCATTTTGCTTAGGGGTTCTAGGAGTATATAACTATCTTCTAATTCCATTCCTCTCACAAATGTATCAAACTCACTGGATGTGAATTATCCTCCTCTATCAGATCTCAAACACTTTAGCTTCAACCCTGTCTCAGTTTCCACCTTAGCTCTGAGTACTTTAAATTTCTCTAGTGCTTGTGATTTCTCCCTTAGAAAGGTAACCTGCATTATTCTAGAGTAGTCATCAATCAGCAACATGAAATATCTATCAACCTGCATGCTTCGCACTCTTGTAGGACCACATAAGTCAGTATGCACAATATCTAATAAACCATTAGATGTATACAACTTACTTTTAAATGAAGTTCTTATTTTCTTTCCCAAATGAATTAGAAGGATTCACAATCTTAGGCACTAACATCTTGAGTAGAGCTTATCCTTATCATGTAGTCAAAATTAACATGACACATCCCTCTATGCCACAACAAACTTTCATCTATCTAAGAAATCAAACAACTTTTCTCATCGACATTCAAGTGAAAGATATTACCTTTAGTCTTTGTCCCTAATGCAACCTCTATACCGAAGGAATTCATAATCTTGCATTTACTATTCTTGAATTCTAAATCATATCCCTTATCAACCATCTATCCAACACTCAAAATATTATGCTTCAAAACTTCAACATATAAAACGTCAGTAGTATTATGCTTACCATCAGAGGAAATAGAACCTCCATCACGGATCACACAAGCTTTATCATCTCCAAATCTTACTATACCACCATCATACCTCTCCATATTCACAAACTTTCTTTTATCACCTATAATATGATGTGAACAACCATTGTAAATTACCCATTCATCTTTCTCTTCAATTTTAGCAACCAAAGCTTTCTTCTCAACAATGCAGCTTGTAAATTTCACTGGTACTGGATCATCTTCCTTGATAGAAATAAATACAAATTCTTCTTTTGAATTCCAATTATCTGATTCTTCATCTGTTACACCTTCATCAGTAGCATAATAACATCTCTTCTAACATATGTACTTTGGGTTAGGATTATAGGGCTTATCATACTTATCATGTTTCTCATATCTATCATTCTTATCATATCTATCATATCTTTCATGCTTATCATACCTAGACATTCTTTTAGGACACCTAGAGGCAAAATGTCCTATCTTATTACAAGAGAAACACTTGAAAGGTAACTTTCCATCATACATACCATCTCCCTTAGGCAGTCTTTGAGAAATAAGTGCTTCAAGCTCATCCAACTCCTTTTCCTATTTTTCCATCTCTCTCATCTCTCTTTCATATCTGGAAACCCTAGATGAAATCTCTCTCGGATCATACTTATACTTCCCAGATACAGAGGCTTTAAATGTAGTCTCAGATTTACCATGTGATTCTCCAAATTCACTCAATTCAAATTCAGTAAGCTTGCTAACCAACATGTCTCTTGTTACAATAGTCACACTTTAGATTTCATCAATAGCAGCAACTTTATCTTTGTAAGAAAGAGGCAAGGATCTTAGCACCTTAGAAACAATCTCATCTTCTTCAATAGTTCCACCAATACATCTAACATTTATAACAAGTTCATTCACTTTAGCCACAGAGGATGTTATATTATCATCTTCTCCCAACTTCAATGTCTCATACTTTCCTTTTAAGCTCTATAACTTAGCAACTTTAACTTGTGCATCTCCTTCATACAAGGTCTCTAACTTTTTCCAGATCTCATGTGTACTTTGCAAACCCATCACATTATTCATCTCTAAATCGATCAAGGCACTCAGAAATGCTTTCATAGCTTTTATGTTATGTTCAACATCCTTGATCTCTTCAGTAGTAACCAGATCATTCTGAGGAACATTATAGACATTCTTTGTAATATTCCAATAATCATCTCCAAGACACTTCAAGTGAACTTCCATCCTATCCTTCCAAATAGTGTAAATATTTCCATCAAATCTCAGACTCTATTTCTTGAATACATAGGTTGCCATCCCAGATCTCCTCAAGTGGTCAAGCTTCTTTCAATTGATTTAGCTTTGATACCAATTGTTCGCAACAACAAGGAAAACTGAGATGGGGAGGGGGTGAATTAGTTTTCGCTGGATTAGGCAATTTAAGCACAATCTTAGATCTGATCAACTACAACAAAAATAAAGATAAATACAATAATGACAACACACATAACACCAAAATTTTGATGCGGAAAACTTGGTTAAGGCAAAAACCACGATGGGAACCTACCCCAATAAGATGATACTCTATAATAGTATGTGTAAATATTACAATGGGGAATGCACATGCATTCAGGAACACTACCTAGAGCTCACTACTTAATATACAATGACCTAGAAGGCTACAACCCTCAGGGAAGGTTCACTACCTTACAATGGTATTTGAACTACAATCTCATCAAGATGAACTAAAAGAAAAGCATCTCCTAATACGCGATGACAGTTCTAGTTAAGTTCATTTGTCTACATTGTTGTTGGTTAACTAGTTTGTCACCTAACTCTATATTCTCATGCCCATGGGGATGACAAATGTAACCAAAGTTGAACCAGTCTAACAAACTATTATCAGACCGATTCTCTGCTTATTTTACAAGATGGAAGCTACCTTCTAATGATTTTCAAGGAATAAATAACCCATATGCTTTTAACCAGAAAGATTTGCAAAGGCATTTACAATATTAACTACTTTTTATGTTTTTAGATTTAAAAAGCTACATTACCATAGAATATCATTCACAGACAATATTTGTAGCAAATTAAGTTTAAACCACCATCTCAATATGAATTCACCAACTAACATCCATTTCAAAGAATAGAAAACATTCACACACTATAATTCAAAGATTATGAATATATGAAGGCCATCAATAGTTCTTATATTAAAATAGTGAAAAACAAAAACCTGGATAAAGAAATCTTTCTCTTAAGACTAAAATCAAAGCTTTGCCCAAAAAAGCCACCCTCAAAATTTCCTAAACTACCTATTTATAAGCCTTTCATATTCTTGTCTTTCCCATTTCAAGAAATGGTTACTAAAGTAACGATCTTGAAAGCGACCATTTAAAAATAGAACTATCATAGAGAAACATTAAAAGATGGACCCATTCACAACAGAGGAGCTATGAAGTCACTAAACTTAAGCTCCAACATTGGGTGTCAGGTTCTTCTCTGCAATCTATCTATAAATCTCATCTTCCTTCTCTTCATCTTTGATCAGTGTCAATAAGATATCTTCAAATTCTTCCTAATAAAAAACACTAGCTTAGAAAAATTCAATCAAGTTCAAAAGAATGTCTCCCTGCACTGGCTCGACATCTGGTTGTATCATGGGGCCTTTCCTTGCTTGGAGCACCATTTTGTTAAAGCTAATTATTTAGTTTTCTTCCTACTGCTAGCTCATCTTGCAAACATTGTTCATGCTTTTCATCTTGTTCTGCAATCTTCCCTAAAATAGTAATAGCTTTCCTATATTTACCAAAATCAGTATGTGCTTTCCATGTAAAAGACCACAATTGTTGAACTATATCTTGTTCTTTCTCTGACCAATTTAAATCTGGGTTATGTAATGGTAACTCACCATCATAAGGTAGAACCATCCCATCATAGACAAACTATGGTGTTCTTGAAAATATCATATTTAATATTTTCAGCAAAAATGATAATATTTGATGCTATAATGCATGCCACCACCTTTGCATGTCCTTAATTTTTATTAATAATGGTACTTTATAGATTTTCTCATTATTTCCTCCTTATGATGTGTCAACCAATGAGGTTGAAGTTGGTGAAGGTAGAGAGAAATCTTTCTTAATGGCTTACAAATCTTACTTATTATTGGCAGCGTCTGGGGTATAGCCCACCTCTGATCACCACTTTTCCATTATTAAGAATACTCTCACCTTGGGAATGAGGATATCCTTTAAACAAAGTTAAAGTATGACCAGTCTTAACATGGCACAAGGTTATCGAGAAATCGGGAGATCAGGTAAACTTGCAACTAACCAACTCTTTCAAAATAGACAACCGGACCAACTTCATCATCGCATCCCATTCTACAATCCTCCTAAGCATATTGGTTGATCGAGCACTTATCGAAGTTAATAACTTTCTGACAAGGTTTAAAAATGTAGAAAGACAACAACAAGAGCAAATAAGGGGGAAATAATTAAGCGAAGCATGGTGATTTAAAATTTTAAAAACTATGGGTAACACCTGCAACAATCTTTGCTTAATATACCACACTAAAAGATAAATTCACTTATTAACACACACACCACTCTCTAATAATGTAGACACAACACCGATACCCAAATTACTTGAATATAACACCTATTTATACAATTCATCAACCTTGACCATATGGTCGACTCAACCCTTAATACCTAATTATAAAATTACATCACATGGTATATAGATCATCCATCGGACTAGTACAATTCCATAGATGACATAGCATGGATCCAAATCAACTCCTCAAACACACAACACCACCAGAAATCTAACCAAGATCAACTGTAACACGTTACACTATGGAAAATACCACATAACATGAAGAATATCACCAGACCCATAAGATCTTCAATAATGCACACAAAGATCAATGTTGACCAGCAAAACAAATAGGACACAAACAAGAAATGCCAACAAGCTTGTTAAAACCATCTGCAATAGTTACACCAACAACACTTAATCAAATCTTCATTGATCAACATGCTGACACTCAAGACACTCAATAGCAACAACTCAAACAAGAGAGATAACTTGCGGAGCACCAAATCTCAAACCATCTGAATTAAAGATACACATGAACATCTCAAACATTCTCCCAAATCCGCAACCAAAGATATGAACATACCAGAGCACAATGGATCAAACATCAGAACACTGCAACACTGAACACTAAAACCACCAATCTTCATACCGAAATCCACAACTCAACAAGTCACCACATAGCATCATGAAATAAATAAAGAATGAAGTATCTCTAGTTGATTCAACATAGAAAATAGATAAACCAAATAGAACAACTCACTGCAATCACCAGATCATCAAAGCAACTCTCTGCAACACCAAAACATAGGAATATATTGACATCAATGACAACAACATATTCTAGCAGCAACAATATTTGATACCATCCACTCCTCCTACTGATCCTGATACTAAGAAATAATATGAGAATAATGCCAAATCAAAACATCCAATTCTTAGTGGATTGTATCACACTGAACTTGTGAGGGTTATGCACTGCAAGTCAGCCAAAAAAACATGGGACAAGCTACAAAGAATATATGAGAGAGATTCCAAAGTCAAGAAAAAAAAGATACAAAACTTAAGAGCACAATTGGAGAGCCTCAAGATGAAAGAAGAGAAGATTGTTGATTATCTGCAAAGGGTAGATGAAATCATTAATTCTATAAGAGGAATTGGAGAAGATCTTTCAAATGAAGTCATTGTTAAAAAGGTGCCTAGATCTCTCACTCAAACGTATGACACCAAATTCTATGTCAATGAAGAAGCCAAGGATCTATCAACATTCTATATGGATGACTTATTTGGTTCTCTATCAACTTATGAGATGAGAACAATTAGTGGTGAATTGTCAAAGAGAGAAGCTACATTCAACATAACCAAGAGAGGAAAAGAAGAAGTTGCTCATCAAGAAGAAGATGACTCTGATGTTGTTGTAGAAAATTTTGTAAGGAAACTCAAGAAAGGATCAAGTAAATACAAGGGTAAAATCCCTTTCAAATGTTTCAATTGTGGCAAGATTGGACACTTTGCATCTAAATCTCCTTATGGAGAGAAGGATGAAGATGAGAAGCAAAATATGAAAGCTTTTGGTAAAGAGAGGATGAATAAATCCTACAAACCAAAGAGAAGAGATTTTAAAAGGATGAACAGTCTTTACACATTTGAGGATGATGCCATAGATGGAAAAACTGTGAGTTTGCCTTTCAACAAGATCACTTCCCCTTCTTTGCTTTGTGCTTCCCCAAAACCCTCTATTCGGTTTGACTTTGGTGTAGGGACACCCCATCAAACCCTTCAAGATGATAAGTCAGACTCTAAAAAGGGAGGATAAGGCAACAAATATGTCTTTAGAATGTTTTGTATAGGTTTTCAATCATGCATTGTGTGTTTATAATAAAGAACCCCATCTTGTTAGCCAAACTCCTATTTTGGCATTTCTATGAGCCAATTAGGACTTTTGAACAATAGCGGATCAAATGTGTTGGTTTGAGTACTTCTAGGATGTTTGAGGAGGGGTTAGATTTGACCCAAGGCATTAGGAGGTGAAAGATGACATTTTGACAACTTTTACAAAAGTTGTCATGAGCAACTTTTATGCACTTTTTACATTTCTGCTTATTTGAAACTCCTCCAATGGCTCTAACCTCTTGGTTTTTATTGAGAGAAGTTGTGGAGTGGTTTATACACCTTTTGGATCCAATTCCCAAAGAGACATTGTATAGAGGAGAGTTTTGATGACAACAAACTAATAGAATTCTGAGTTTTTCTTGTAATTATGGAGTTTTGGTTTGTGGTATGGTACTATATGGATTGGGATCCATTCCCAATGATGTGAATAGATTGGAGAGGAGAGTTAAATTTGTTTTAGCTTTGGTTTTAAGTTCTAGTTGTGTGTTATTATCTTGATATTCAAATTCTATTATAGGTACCCAAAAAACCAGGGTTTACCTTGGGTTTTCCTCCTCCATGGCCATATCTTGCACTTTATCAATCTGAGACCCATGAGATTTGGTGAAAGGCAAGTATGTTCAGTGTATTCTAGGATTAAAAGAGTTTTTTGCAAGAGGACAAATGAAAAGGTGTGTTTGGAGCGACCCTAGGTAGACATCTCTATGTGGCTACCTAGACCTTGAACAACAAAGTTACCCTTGTGTGTAAATGGCGATGATTCTAGACATGTAACCTTGGAATCCCTTATGGTTTATGATTACCCACATTCTTATGGGATTTTAATTGGCCAATTCATTCATCTAAGTATAGGTGCTTCACAAAAGAGGCCTAATTAGCCCTTTAGGATAGTCAACATCCTACCGGCTCAGACATTTGTTTGTCAGACCCTGACCCTTCCTTTTGGAGATGTGTGTAACTTCTAAAAGGGTACTTGAATCCATAATTTTTTTTCTCAGGTGTTTGGGAAAATTTTAACTTAAGGTATATTTACCCACTAAAAAGGGCTACAAGCAACTAAGCCTAATTGGGTAGGTTTCTTAAGGAATGGGTATGAATCCTTACAATCGGTGCTTGGTCTTATCTTGGGGAGTCTTGTATGACCCAAAGACAGTATGAAAATGGTATGTAACCATTGGAGGTATCATAGAGTGTGTTGGAGAAAGGTACCCAAGATTGAGTAGGTATGAGCCTTGAAGATGATGAGAAGATTGAACTAATGTTGTAGAGCCTTGTCTTGATAGGATCCCATGTTTTCTTGAGGGGTTAGTGTCATACATTTTGAGGTGTTTGGAAAATTACAAGGAGGGCTCTGGATCAAGTGGTATCAGAGCTAGTAACAACTTTGGTAAGGAGATAGAGAATTGAGAGATGTCAGAGGGACAAGAAGAAGAGGTCCCTAGAGGATGAATCACAAACATGGAATTGGCAAAGATTGTGAGAGAGTAGGCCACTGATTGCAAGGAAATGCAAAGGGAGCTAGAGAGGTTGAGAGGTAGAGTAGATGGGAAGGAAGATGGAGGCATTGGTAGTGGTGAAGAAGGGGATGAGGATGAGATCTTTATGCTGGAGGAAGAGGTGATTCGTCCTGACCAAAGGCACTTCCTTAATGCCCTCAAATCCATGGAGAGGAGAACCATGGAGCAGAAAATTGATTTGCCAACTTTCACTGGGAAGATGGAACCAGATGTTGTGGTAAATTGGATAGACTCCATGTCTAGTTTCTTTGAATGTGAAGACATTCTAGGACACCAAAAGGTGAAGATTGCTAAGTCCAAGTTGAAGGGAGTAGCCCTAACTTGGTGGAACTTTGTCCAAGATGAAAGAGAGAAGGACAACAAGCCCAAGATTGTTTCTTGGAAGAGGATGGTTGCCTTAATTAAAGAGGCCTATGTACCCAAAGATTATGAAATACTACTCCATAAGAGGAGACAAAATCTCAAGCAGAAGGAGATGGATGTGAACTCATACACCAAGGAGTTCCAAAGGCTACGCATGAAGTCTAAAACAAAAGAGGAAGAGAGTGATAAATTTGCCCGGTACCTAAATGGATTAAGGTACAACATTGAAGAAGAATTAAACCTTCTTAGCTTGGATACCATTGGTAGATACCATAACCTTGCTATCAAGGTGGAAGAGAAGATCAAAAGGAGACAAGAGAAGAACAATAAAGGAAGAGGAAGACAAAAGAGGGGTGGAAGAAATTTTTTCAGAAGTAAGGGAAATGGTTTTGGAAACCAAAGTGAAACCAGTCAAGAAGGCACTAAAGGAGAGAGTAGTTCCAATGGAGGATACAATCAGAGAGGTAACTTCAAAGGAAGAAGACCACCATTTAGAGGGAGATCCCAGGGTAGAGGTCCAATCAGATGTTATAACTATAATCAAGAAGAACACATGGCCAATAGATGCCCAGATAAACCTACTAGTTCTATGGGAGAAAGAAGAAGTAACTTGATTTTAGAGGCTGGCTGCCAAAGTGTGGCCAGTGCAAACACATACCAAAGTGTCAATACCCCTGATAGCTATGGCTACCCTGAAAGAGGTGAAGCTTTGATGATCAGAAGAGTAGTAACTACTATGAAGATGTCTGATAGAGAAACCCCATAGAGGAAGTCTATATTCAAGACCACTTGCAAAGCAGGTGGAAAAGTATGCAAGGTCCTATTAGATTCTAGTTCAACTAAGAACTTTGTGTCTCTAGAGATGGTGGAGAAACTAAAGTTGAGGAGACTACCTCACCCTTTCTCCTACAAGGTCTCATGGCTCACACAAGGACAACAAGCAGTTGTGGAAGAGTAGGCTTGGGTAGAATTCCAAATTGGAACCTGTAGAGATAGGTTGATGTTTAACATTGCAAAGATGGATGCTTGTCATCTCCTATTTGGGAGACCATGGCAGTTTGATTTAAAGGCACAACATGATGGTGCTAGGAATACATATTCCATCACCAAAGATGGTAAGGTGATCGAGTTGCTACCTTTAATGGAGGATGAGCAGGAGACCAAACAAAAGGAGGCCATGGTGTTGGTGTTAGGAGGGAAGCAGATCATGAAGAACATGGAAAATGAAGGCATGGTCTATTATGACCTTATCCCTATTCCAACAGTAACAAAGGTGGAGAGGTTTGAAGACAGATTAAGGTTGATTGACCCTACAGTGTAGCAACTACTAGACAAATACAAGGGTGTCATCTCTGATGGAATGCCAAGGTCACTACCTCCCATGAGGGACATAAACCATTGTATAGACCTTATACCTAGATCCACCTTGCCTAATAAACCATCATACAAGCTCACATTGGATCAGAATGTTGAAATGGAAAAACAAGTTGAAGAATTGTTGGAGTCCAGATTGAATGGCAAAAGTTTGAGCCCATGTGCAATCCCTACAGTCTTGGCACCCAAAAAGGAAGGCACTTGGAGGATTTGCATTGACTCAAGAGCTATCAACAAGATTACTATCAGGTATAGGTTTCCAATGCCTAGGATTGAAGATTTTTTGGATTGTTTGGGGGGTGCTAGATATTTTACAAAGGTTGACTTAAAGAGTGGCTATCACCAGATTAGGATTTGGTCGGGAGATGAGTGGAAGACTGCATTTAAAACAAATGAGGGGTTGTATGAGTGGAAAGTCATGCCCTTTGGCTTATCCAATGCACCTAGTACCTTTATGAGGTTAATGAATGAAGTCTTGAGGGATTTCATAGGGAAATTTGTTATAGTCTATCTAGATGACATTCTAGTTTTTAGTCAAACCAAAGGAGAACATCTAAAACATGTAGACCTATTCCTAAGAAGATTTTATGAAGAACAATTAATGATCAACTTGGAAAAGTGTTTCTTTATGCAGAAAGAGATCATTTTCTTGGGGTTTGTAATCTCACATGGTGAATTGAAAATGGATCAAGAAAAGGTGAGTGTCATATTGTCTTGGCCTACACCTAGGACAATGAATGATGTTAGAAGTTTCCATGGCTTAGCTACCTTCTATAGGAAGTTTATAAGAGGCTTTAGTCATATTTATGCTCCTATGCTTGATACCATAAAGTGAGGACAAAAGTGCAGGTTTAGTTGGACAGAAGAGGCAGATAACTCTTTTAAAACATTGAAGTGAAAAGTTGCTGAGAAGTCGGTCCTTGCTCTACCTGATTTCAAAAAGATCTTCCAAGTGGAGTGTGATACTAGTCACATGGCTATTGGAGCAATGCTTAGTAAAGAGGGAAGACCTATTGCTTTCTTTAGTGAGAAGTTGAATGAGGCTAAGAGAAAATATTCATCCTATGACTTAGAGATGTATGTGCTAGTCCAATCCTTGAAAAAGTGGAGACACTACTTGCTACCAAAATAATTCATAGTTTTCACAGACAATCGGGCCCTTAGCTTTATAAATAGTCAAGAAAAGTTGAATCACCAGCACATGAAGTGGGTAGAGACCCTACAAGCTTTCACTTTCATTCTTAAGCACAAGAAAGGGGTCAAGAATAAGGTGGCAGATGCTTTGACTAGAAGATTCCTAACTACAAATCAGATTTAGTTGGAGAGTGTTGGAATAGACTCCTTGAAAGCCATGTATGAGGGTGATGAAGATTTTGGAGAGGCCTATAAGGTATGTACTTCATTTGATGAATGGTTTCATGTTGAGTATTCTGAATTTTTGATTCAAAATAGATTGTTGTTTAAGGGTGCTCAACTATGCATGCCCAAATGCTCTATGAGATTGAATATAATTAAGGAGAAACATTGTGGAGCAATGGCAGACCATTTTGGTCTTGACAAGACACTATATTTGGTGAAGAGACACTATTTTTGGCCCAAACTACAGGTAGATGTCCAAATATTTATGGAGACATGTGTGATCTACCAAAAGGCAAAAGGAAAGTCCACCAATGCAGGCCTATACCAGCCTTTACCCATACCTTAAAGACCATGGGAAAGCATAAGTATGGATTTTGTTTTAGGATTGCCTAGGACAAGGAAAGGATATGATAGTGCTTTTGTAGTGATGGATAGGTTTAGTAAGATGGCACATTTCTTACCATACAAAACCACTTGTGATGCTTCTTATGTTGCACACTTTTTCTTCAAGGAGATTGTCCAGATACATGGTTTGCCTTTGACTATAGTCTCTGATACGGATGTGAAATTAATTGGTCACTTCTAGAGGACCCTTTGGAAGAAGCTTGGTACAAATTTATCCTTCTCCTCATCCTACCATCCCCAAATGGATGGCCAAACTAAATTTGTAAATAGGGCACTAGGGAATCTGCTAAGGTGTTTGACTAGACAGCATGGAGAAAGATGGGATAGTATATTGTCTCAAGTAGAATTATCCTATAATGATACAATGAATAGGAGTACTAGTAAGTCACCTTTCTAGATTGTATATGGCATCCATCCATGGGGTGTGATGGAGTTGAGAGATCTACCTCAAGGAGAAGCCATTAGTGCAGATGGAGAAACCTTTGCTACTGCCATAAAGGAAATCCATGACTAGGTTAAGACTCAACTTCAACAATCTACAGAGAGATATAAAGCTCATGCTGACAAAAAGAAGAGAGATGTTTAGTTTGATGTGGGAGACTTAGTGTGGGTTTACTTGAAGAAGGAAAGACTTCCAAGAGGCAAACATACAAAGTTGATGCAAAGAAAGATTAGACCCTACCAAATCTTGAAGAAATGTGGTCCAAATGCCTATGAACTTCAACTACCATCTGATATTGGTTTGTCATCTATCTTTAATGTTTGTGACTTAACTTTTTATAAATATATTGTTGGTGCAAGAGAAGACACAATTCAGGTTATTGTTGATGATGACATTCCCAAACATGAACCACCAAAGTTGCATAAGGTTCTAGACACTAAGGTTGCAAAGCAAGCTAAGAGAAAAGTTTACATGCAGTATTTGGTGGCTTGGAAAGGACAACCTGATTCTGAAGCAGTCTGGATGACAGGGCAACAAATCAAAGACCATGGTGCAAACCTACAGACTCTCATCTCAAGTGGACTTGAGATTTCTTCTTCTAGGGAGTATGGTGCAGGGGCACCCCATAAAACCCTTCAAGATGATAAGTCAGACTTTGAGAAGGGATGCTAAGGCATCAAATATGTCTTTAGAATTTTTTGAATAGGTTTTCAATCATGCATTGTGTGTTTATAATAAAGAACCCCATCTTGTGAGCCAAACTCCTATTTTGGCATTTCTATGAGCCAATTAGGACTTTTGGATAATAGGGGATCAAATGCATTGTTTTAAGTACTTCTAGGATGTTTTAGGAGGGGTTAGATTTGACCCAAGGCATTAGGAGGTGAAAGATGACATTTTGACAACTTTTGCAAAAGTTGTCAAAAGTTGTCATGAGCAACTTTTATGCACTTTTTACATTTTTGCTTATTTGAAACTCCTCCAATGGATCTAACCTATTGGTTTTAGTTGAGAGAATTTTTTGGAGTGGTTTATACACCTTGTGGATCCAATTCCCAAGGAGAGATTATACAGAGGAGAGTTTTGATGACAACAAACTAATAGAATTCAGAGTTTTTCCTGCAATTTTGAAGTTTTGGTCCATGGTATGGTATTGTATGGATTGGGATCCATTCCCAATGATGTAAATCAGTTGGAGAGGAGAGTTAAAAAAAATTTGGCTTTGGTTTGAAGTTCTAGTTGTGTGTTTTGTTCCTGATATTCAAATTCTACTGTAGGTACCCGAAAAACCAGGGTTTGCCTTGGGTTTTCCTCCTCCATGGCCATATCTTGCACTTTATCAATATGAGACCCATGGGATTTGGTGAAAGGCAAGTATGGTCAGTTTATTCTAGGATTCAAAGAGTTTTTTGTAGGAGGAGCAAGGGAGAGGTGTATTTGGAGCAACCCTAGATAGACATCTCTATGTGGCTACCTAGACCTTGAACAACAAAGTTACCCTTGAGTGCAAATGGTGATGATTCCAAATGTGTAACCCTAGAATACCTTATGGTTTATGGTTCCCCACATGCCCATGGGATTTTAATTGGCTGGTTCATTCATCTGAGTATAGGTGCTTCACAAAAGAGGCCTAATTAGCCCTTTAGGATAGTCAACATCCTATCGGCTTAGACCTTTTCTTGTAAGACCTTGAATCTTCCTTTTGGGGATTTATGTAACCTTGAAAAGGGTACTTGAATCCATAATTTTTTTGTGAGGGAGTTTGGGAAAATTTGAACTTAAGGTCTCTTTACCCGCTAAAAAGGGCTACAAGCAACTAAGCCTAATTGGTAGGTTTCTTAAGGAATCGGTATGAATCCTTACAAACGGTGCTTGGTCTGACCTTGGGGAGTCTTGTATGAGCCAAAACTATTATGAAAATGGTCTGTAACCCTTGGAGGTATCATAGAGTGTGTTGGAGCAAGGTACCCAAGATTGAGTAGGTATGAGCCTTGAAGATGATGAGAAGATTGTACTAAGTTGTAGAGCCCTATCTTGATAGGATCCCATTGTTTTCTTGAGGGGTCAGTGTCATACATTTTGAGGTGTTTGGCAGGTTACAAGGAGGGCTCTGCATCAGACTTGTGCTATGACTAGGCGAAGTACCCCCAAATGCATCGCTATCCCACATGTAGAATGGAAGAAAAGAAACATGCGGAGTAAGGAAAGCAATACAGAGTGCAGTATCCCACCATCCCATGATATTTTTTAGTGAAGAGAAAAGGACATGTGGGGCAAATTAGTTATGAGGTCATAGGTTGATCCCACTACCCTGCATCGTAGAATACCAGAGTGATATGACCATGTGGGCTAACAAGGGCAAAGGAAAGAGATGGTCTTACAAGGTAACTAAGAAACAAAGAAAATGATGTACCCCATTATCCCATAGTGAGGATGACCAAAGTAAAGTTGTCATGCAGGATAATGAGATGAAGTGAAGGAAGAAGTATCCTGCAAGCCCACACAAGTAAAATGGGCTTGAAGATGATCTTGCATGGTAAGTTAGAAGGAAGAAGATGTGTCATCCTGTGAGGAGTAAAACCAAAGTAAGAAGACCTCATGGGGAAACAAAGAAGAAGAAAAAGGTGGTTCCCACCATTCCACAACATTGAATACTAGGGACTTAAGGCACTGTGGGGTAACTCCCTTAGAGTTGAGACATGTATCTTTCCAGCCCACAAAGATTATGTGAATGAATACTGTCCTTGTGGGGAAGTGAGGAGAAAGAAGATAATGGCTCCTGTCATCCCGTAGGCATACATGCAGTGTGTATAACACGAAGGTTAGTTAGAGTATAGAGTTCAACTGATCTAACCAATCTGATAGTCTACATAGGCATTGACCAAGTTTGACCCAACGACGTGGCATGTACGGAGCAAATCAAAGGTCATTTATTGAAATGATAAATGGTTATTTTTTTGACAAAATTGAAGATTGTGAAATTAGAATTCTTTATGCATAGAAGAAATCAGGCAATAGAGGGAAAATTCTAGAGCACACCAATAATACCGAGATTTACTGAGAAAAGATGAAAAGAGCTAGTCAGTATGGATAGTTGTAGATCTGTAACTATGAGAGAAAATTTGTAATTGTTGGAACTAACTATTTTTTAATTTTCTCTTTTGGAGGGAAAACTCATGGATTCAAAAAATTAAAAAATAAGAAAATTTGATGTGAAGGTAAGTTGTGTGTGAGAGAAATAAGGTTGTTGGTGAATAATAGAAGTAGTTCTAAAAAATAAAGAAAGTGTGAAAGAACAAAAAATAGAGCATTTAGCAAAGACGGGGTTTACAGTAGAGGAAGGACAAAAGTCAAAAGGCAAAAAGAATTTGTAAGTATACAAAACACATTTGTAACAAGGTGGTTCACTCTGTTGTTTAATATGATACCATTGTAATTCTTTGAGTGGGTGATCAAAGCAGGGGTAGGTGATCCTTTGGGTTGGTGCCCATAAATCTAGGGGTTAGTGCTCCTTGGGTTGGTGCCCTAAACTTTGTAATAATTTTATCATTGTGAGGGTTAATTGGAGGAGTAGACTACAACAACTATTCTCACCGAGGTTTTCCCACTTTGGGTTTTCCTCATACATCTTGTGTCTTGTGATTTGACTTGTGTTCGTGTTTCTATCTAATTAGTATCTTTAGCATTTGCACACTTTTAGTTAAAATTTTTTTGAATATCACTAATTCACCCCCCTCTCAGTGATCACTTGTGTTCTTCAAGTCCATGAGGAATAGATATGTGGATGGCTTGACCTATGATTAGGCCAAGGAGCTTGAGATATCCAAATATGATATTACTGTATTTTTTCTCAATCCCCACACTAGACAGTCCATAGATGTGAAAAAAAAACTTTCCATCAAATGGTGTCAAAACAAAGATATTGTAAATAACTTTTGGGATCATTGGTGAGTGGTTTTTGATAGACCACCCAATAAAAATCTTGATGTCCTACTTTATTTCATCAAAAAATTATATGCTGAGTTTGTTTTGGGAAAGCATGTCAACTACTTTGGCATCAAGCCTTTCTAGGGTGTGGGTTTAGGTATGCCTCAAGATAGACCTGGGGCAGTTAGAGTATTATAGGGCCCATATGTTCCCCCTCCTCCCATTGATCCCCCACCTCCAGTACAACATCCATATATTATTATCAAGGTAGTGTCACAGACTATATCGTCTATTCACTCTTTGAGTAGCCTTTTTGTTTCTTAGGTTGGGGTAGTAGCTCATCCTTTTGGTGATGCTAGTAGTGGATCTAGTGGCATGACACATCCTCTTCGACTCCACATATTTGTGTGTTGCGTACTTGTGTTATGTGTGGGAAACTATGCTTAGGTCTTATTGGAGAGCCTGTTGATCCTCCCGCAGACACTACTGATTATGAGGTGCATGATATTCCCAATGCACTAGATGTGACTACATGGACTAAATCATACCCTATGGATTCCTCACATGCTAGAGACAAGGAGATACCTTCATGATAAACTAATGATGTAGTGGTAAGACTTATAATTTCATAGTGCATTTTATTTTAAATTAATATTTATAAGAGATAGTATTAAGTACTAATATTTATATGCATGGTCTATTTAATAGTTGATGACTAAGGAGGAGTTATCACAGATCCATGATGGCACCTTGATGACCATTTCATTTGGCCTTGATAGCTATATGGTACATATATTATTGAACCTATTTTACAATTTTTATTGTACACACATGCTCATCTTTTAAATTATCATTAATAAAATTATATAGCAACTTGCATTTTTATCTTATTTTACTCTTGTAGGACACATGTAGTGCAAGTGAGGTGCCACACGATTTGGGCTCTGGTAGTGCAATTGAAGACAAGGGAAAGGTAATTGAATACAAACATGATTGAATTAAAATTTTAAATAACTTATAGTGATTAGACATGTCTACATAGATTGATAGTTTCACATAATTATCATCTTTATGTATAGAGTATTGTTGGCTTCACATCTTTATTGACTACACCCACTATACCTGAAGAAGAAGAAGAAGAAGAGATATCTGAGGTACACGTGTTTATTTTATTTTGTGTTTAGAAGATATAATTTGTTCCTATCATCCACAATTATATGCTAACTTGTATCAATGTTATATTTGTGAACATATATAGGTTGTCTATGAAAAATATTGATGACATCCCTGCTCTCCCTATGACATATTCTAGGACTCCTCTCAAGATGAAGAGAAAACGTAGAGATGAGGTAATCAAGAATTTGATTTTAGAGTTCAATTTAGTTCAATGTATATTGATTTTTATGTTAACTTTTCGAATGTAAATTATATAATATAACTAATCTCAATTGTGGTTTGATTTTTCTTGTGTAGAATCCTTCAGAGACGAGCAGTGTTGTAAAGAGGATCAATTTTGATGATCCATCAGTAGTTTAGGATGTGATAGAACATTTTGGGATACTTACATGTCTATTTGGCATGTATATTTTGTATATGGACATACATTTACATATATCGACATACATTTTGTTGGAGTTGGCATTTATGCCATTTTTCTATATGGACATACACATGTAATTATTCAACATTTTGATATATAGAAGTTGAGATTCGATATAACTTGTTCCTCATGTGCATGGTTCCATTATTTTAAACTTTAATCTTCAATCCAAAAATTAACAATGGTTAAATAATGAACAATAGAATGTTGTTTGTATAATCTTGAGATTCTATATAATTTGTTCCATCTAAATCTTAAGTGTTATAATTTGGTTGCCTTTGGAAACTTCACCAAATTTAATGACCATATTGGTATTGTTATTAATCACAACATGGATACTTAGTAATGACAAATGAAAATTAGCAAAGCATCTTCTACAATAGAATGCAACTTTTTCATAATTCATTGGTTACATTTAGAAACAATCCCCCATCATTAAAGCCATCTCAGCAGGGAGATGCAGTGAACAGGTCCATTTCCACATGTTTCCCATTAAATTTAAGGCCTAGATATATCAACTCTAAACATAAACTTATTTTTATTGTCATTCAACTACTGAAAGATACAAATTTTACCTTCCTTTCTTTTTCTATCACGAGCAAAATATATCCACCCCCCACTGATTGTAGGCATATTATGCTTCATGATGCATTGTAACATTGGTTCCAACACATCCAATTAGGAATTATTACCCTAGGCATGCTCCTGTCCCCCCCCCCCCCCCCCCCCCCCAACTCGGTCGATCACTCAGGTCCATACCCTACTAGTGTTGTCCCTTGAGCACCCTAAGTATGAAAAATTATCAAAATTTGACAGGTTGTATCTCGAAATCCATGGCACATGTGAATGATTTGTTTGAACCTATAGGGTCATGTGAGGGCTGCCTACAATAGCCTATCTCATATTTTCAAGATTTAGAGTAGTTTTTGTAGGGCAATGATTTTTTTAGTTGACAAAAAAATCGTCAGATGCATTCAATGAAAAGTTGCCATGGAGCTAATTTCTTGTTTTGCTCGTCGTGGGTGCAAACTGTCGGTTCCAACACATCAGGTTAGGCATTCTTCTCATAGGCATACTCCTATTTTTCCCCCCACTCGGTCAAACGCTTAGGGCCATACCCTACCGGGGTCATCCCTTGAGCACCCTAAGTGCGAAAAATTGTCAAAATTTGACAGGTTATATCTTAGAATCCATGTCGCCTATGAATGATCCGTTTGAACCCATAGGGTCATGTGAATCCCCTCTATAATATCCTATCTTGTATTTTAAATATTCAGATTAGTTTTCCTACAGTAGCAATTTTTCTGTTGACACAAAAATCATTAGAGGCATTCAAAATTTTGAGGATTTGTAATTACTAAAGCACTAGAGTCATCCCCAGTAGAAAAATATTAAGCTTAGAGATCTTTGTACTATTAGGTGGGGTATAATTGTACAAAGATAAAAATGTCACCTTCCTTTATATAATTATCACATGCAAAATACCACCCCCTAATTAAGGTAGATATATTGTGCCTCATAATGCATTGTACCTTCCATTCCTTAAGCTCTCCTTTTAGAAGAACTACTTCACTCTTTTGTTCTTGTAGTTGAATCATATTTTTGCATGGTTTAAGGAACAATTGCAATCCCAAACCATCACAAAAAAAATTGAAGTTACTTGACACAACAAAATCTCCCGTTTTCAAACTGTGATAATTGACAAATTCTTTCCAACCACGTCCAAATTCTAATTTATGATTTGTATTCTTTAACTCCACCTCCCACTCGTATCCATTTGGGCTTTGTAACACCATATCAGAAAGCATATGATTGGTTTTCTCATCTATGAACTATGAAATAAATGAAGGATGAAAAGGATAAATATAGACTAATAAGCCTATATTAAGTTGTAATGAATTTAGGGAAGTAGTAATGATTATGATCATCAATATTTGTATTTATTCTAGTCACATAATTACCATTAGACTTACATGTGACATCCATAAACATACATAAGTGGGCCATACACATAAGATTTGATAGTTGATGCATCTTTTTTCATCATTATCAATACAACTGTACCAATGTACTCATGTATAAATATATTGTATATCATCAATACAACTAAACCAGAGTACTCATGTACAAATACATTTTATATCATAAATACAACTACACCAATGTACTCATGTACAAATAAACTATATATCATCAATACAACTACAACAATGTGTTCATGTGCAAATACATTGTATATATTTGTACTCATGTACAAATATATCATATATCATCATAACAAAGTTAAATCAATGTACTCATATACAAATGAAACATCCCACTTCATGTGCATCAGATATCCTCTTGTCCTAAGAACCGAGCTTACATAGAGAAATGCCTGCATATAAATCAAGACCAACATAATCAAAGCGAACAACATCAAAAAGACCTACATTTTTAAGAATTGTTAATCTACACATAAAATAAAATGATAATTAATGGAGAGGTTGGATTATATACCATGAAGATATATCCCTTCGAATTATATTGAGTGTACCCACTATGTTGATGCAATAGTATTGTATATCATCAAAAAGACCTACATTTTTAAGAATTGTTAATCTACCCATAAAAATCTTGAACATAAAGGTTTTATTATCATTTTTTGAAATGAAATGCATGATAATAAATGAAGAGGTTGGAATATCCATCATCAAGATACATCTTTACAAATTATATAAAGTTTACCCACTACGTTGATGCAAAACATCATGATGCAATAGTATTGTTAATCAAAAAGACCTTCATTTTTAAGAATCCTTAATATACACATAAAAAAATTAAACATAAAGGTTTTATGATAATTATTTGAAATGAAATGCATAGTAGAAAATTAAGAGATAATAAAGACCTTCTACTCAAGTGTGCCTGAAGGCTCATCTCTTTTCTTAAGAATATCCAATATTGCTTCATGATCAACACTAGCCATTGTCCATAGTTCTTTTGTCTTTGGTCTTTCTTGATGCTTCAATAGATTGAAATTTGTAGCTATAATAAGGTGTGAATACATGAGAATGGTTTTGTGTCTCTCATAGTCTTCAAATGCAAGTATGCCATTCTTTCTAATTATGTATGTTCACAACCAAGTTCCCGCAACAACAACTGAACCCATCATCACTTGTCACCAACTGTGTTAGCTTCTACTTTCCTTGTACACACCATGGCAACCAATAGTCTAATCTCCCTTCATTCCCCTGAGGTGTAACCACTGCAAAAACATGTCCTAGTTGTAGAAGATCTTAAAGACGATCATACTCAACTGAACTTTCCATGTCATCATTTGACATGGATATTGTTTGAGATAAAGAGTTACATATTGTGGAACCTATGTATCAACCCACTCACTTGGCTCGCACTGATCCCAATCACATTGAACACAACTCTAACAAAAACATGCCAATTCTCGTGTCCAAATGGTCTATGTACTTTTATCTGAGCTACAAAATGAATGCATATTTGAAGAATCTTTAATTGTTTGACAATCCAATTTGTCTCCCATTATGCCCTCCTCAATCAACCAAAAGAATATGTGCATTGTTGAATCAAGAGTCCCTCCCTATGACATTATTGAATTACACCAATCAACAATAGAACATGCATCAAAGAATTTTGCACCTGAAATCCTCAATTTCTCGTTAACTAGAGCTCTCTTCAAACATGCACTTGCTCCATGATGCTCCCCCTTCCCATGCCCTTCTTCAAAAAAACTCTAAATATGAGGTATATGCCTCTCTACATGCATTCTACTCAACCAATAAAACATACGAACATTATTGAATTGACCTGTGCAGTTATCTGACCATATGAGATGTCAGTCTATTATAATACCTTTCTCTAGCAAGAACTCAAAAGAAATATTGAAATAATGTTGCACATACTCGAAGGAGTGAGATCTATCATCATTCATATAAAAATTATACTCCTTGATTATCTTCTCATCCTCTTTTGTACTATCAGGGGCATGTCTATATGTTATGTAAACAAAAATAGCAATCTAAATTGAATTGTAATACTAAGCATGTACCTCATTTTGTGGTTGGATGTATAATTTTCTGCAAAATCAACCACTGATATAATAGTGCCAGTTGGGAAAGAGTTCTTACACATCCCGAACTACTGATCCAACCACTGAGACCTATGGGTATGCCTTGCATACTTGTAGAATTTTTTTTCCTTAAAATCCAAAATAAATTCAACAACACTAACTTCTCTGGAGACCAACTCGCATCTAGAACCTTCATGTTGGTGTAAATAATTATTCATCATGGATATTATTACACTTACTTAAGTTTACTTAGGATAATGCATTTCATAGTAGTTTGGATATGAGACACTTGGGTGTTTGTGCCACATTGGGATAGTGTGTGTAGGAGAAATTCCACCTCTTATGGTGTTGATCTTGTTATTACACTATCATATCCACTTATTGTGGAGTGATAATTCCACCTTCGGTGGGTGATCCACCTCATGTGGAATATTATATTATTTCTCCTACCTACCCACACATATTTCCTACCTACCCTTGTTTCTTATTGAGCCACATGCCATATTTGTGTGCTCATACATATCCCTAGCCTTGCCTATATAAGCAGGCTCATCTACATTGTATGTAATAACGATAATCCAGTTGATTATTGATCATTTTCCATTGATGAGAATACAGTTTATTCTTGTCCCATATTATGTCTCTATCTTGTACATTTCATTGACCTCTTGATCTTGGCAAAATCCAACACTTCACCTCCACTCTTCAAAGTATATTTCACTGTCTCGTAACTTTTTCTCTCAATAATATTCTTTCCAAACTCATTTTTGCTTCCCTCGTGAAAACACAAAACAAACTTTGACAACCCACCACATTGTGAGAACTTCTCATTCAAACAATCATTTCTATAGAAAAAGCATCCATCATCTCTAGGACATAAAAATAGATCTAGCAAGTCTCTTGATGATCTCAGAAATTTCATTGCACCACATTCCTACAACATATCATTAGTATGCATCATAGAACAAATATAGCATAAAAGTTTATGGTACATTGAAAACTCCACATGGTATTCACAACAAGTATTACTAATATTAAGAGGTACACAATAAAATGGCTTCAAAGATTCAAATGCCTTTTGCGATATTTGGAAAGTTGGATGTGTTTCAAAAAAAATTTGTACATTGTTTGGCTTGATTCCAAGAAATGTTTAGGATGTGGTGTGCGGTCTTGATTGCCAATTCTTAACTTTAAAACATCATTTACATTGGGTAATACTCTAGAATCAGAGTGCCAAAATTGTTGAATTTCCTCCTTCACATTGTTAGTCAACTTCTTATCAACACATGGAAGTCTCTCACTAAAAGACCACATATCATATTGAAGGGGATCATTGAGTCTTTCTCTTCTTGCAAGTGTTCTTTCCAAATGTTTACAATTTATATTCAAATCAACACAAGTTTTTCTCATAAAATGAACCTTCCTCAAATGATGGCTTACTAAGGAGGGTCTAATCACTCTTCAAGTGGCTCTCGTATCTTTTTCCTTTCTATTTTTTCTAATAGAATTGAGAGCATTAAAAAGATTTCTGACAATAATAAATTTTTTCTCCATCTTCTTGTTCATATGAAATTTCAATTTGGATAGCAATGGTCTCATATTTTGCATCTTTAGCAATTGAACAAAAAGTTGGCATTTCTTGGTCAATATCTTATTGCTAAAATATTGGTTGAAAAGTTGTGTAGCCCACAATGGAATGGTTCGTGTTGACCTCTTGCGGTAATAATGTTCTCATCAATTTCAACTTGTAAAAATTTTGGGGTTCTTGAAGGTCTTGAATTTGGAATTTGTCTTTCGTCCATGAGAGGGTCTTCATTTCTCATGTAATTCAATGTTACATAATGTTCACTTGGTTGAACAATTCCACCTTCAATGTCAAAATTTCCCAAATTTTCACCTCCAATGTCAATTCCCAAATTTTCACCTTCAATCAACACCCAAATTTCCACCTTCATTATCAATTCCCACATTTTCATTCCTAAATTCAATATCATGTTGTTCATTTTCAATATATATTTCAACATTGTCATTCCCAATTTGAATTCCCTGTTCAACATTTCAAATATTAAAATCTATATTTTCATTTTCATTTTCAATAACTTTCTCAACATTTTAAAATTATTTCCTCTTCACTTGAAGTAACATTTGCAAAGGCTTCACCAAAATTTGACATACCTTGTCTTCTCCTCCTATGACCTTCTCTATCTCTTTGTCTATATACTTCAATTTTTCATTTGAAAGATTTCTTTTACATTTATGCTTTTGACGACTATTTCTCCCCATTATACCTCCACAAAGATGCTCTAAAATGATTGCCAATGACAAATTTGTCTAGAAGAATCCCTCAAAAGATGAATTTTGTCACTGTATATCTGAAAACCCATGATTGTCACCTACAACACGAATGTACGGACCGTTGGAATGCACAAAATGACCCATAAACCTATTTTGTGTGGTCCACATATCAGATATCTAATTTAAATTGGATATGAGATTAAAATAGAATATCCGATATTTATATATATTTTTTATATGCTTGCTAAAATTTTCATTGGTGCCCTAATGGGAACAAATCAGATATCGGATAAATATTTAATATCTGATTTCTTTACATATAGGAAAAGTGAGAGAGATAAAGGGGAGATAAGGAGAGGGATAGTGAGAGAGAGAGAGAAGGGGAGAGAGAGAGAGGGAGACAGAGACAGAGACAGTGGGGGGAGAAGGGGAAAGGGAGAGAGAGTGAGAGAGAGGGGGGGGGGAAGTGGAAAGTGTAGTGCCCCTCCTTGATTCATCCTTTGGGAGAGGATGTGATAAACACTTTTAGATTAGTTCATGTTTATTTCCTATAATGATTTATCTTAGACATCTCATATTGACAAATGATACATATGATTTATAATGGATGGACTTGTCTTTGGTAGTCTAGATTCACTCATTATTCATGTATGGATTATATCACTTATGAGATTATGATGACATCTTGATTATGCTAACTCTATTCCATGAATATGATATTTGAGTTGATTTTATGATGATTGTGACTATCTTCTAGTGCCTTTGTGATAGGGACAACATCATACCACTCATTGTGAGCATGATATGGCATTGTGATTCTCTATCACTTTCCTATTCATTTATGATATATTGTTATATATGTTGCATCATGACTAGTGGTGGTTGTAGGATTGTAGGTACTAGACATCGACTCCACCTGGCTTCACAGGTCTGAGTGTGCCTTTATCCCAATGGCAAGTTGTTGGATATGGCATGAGTTCCCTCTACACACTCTAGGCTTAAGTTGTCATCCTTGTTAGTTTATGTGTCTTAGTGTGAGTCGTTGTGTTAGTATCTTGTGTTGTGGTTTAGATCATCATGTGGTGCTTTGTAGTGTGTCGTTCAACCCTTGTGTCGAGTTGCCTTGTGAGTTTACAATTATTTATTAATTAATAATTAATCAGTTTATACAGTTTATTTAGTATTAAATTAAATTAATGGATGACACTAATATTTTATATTAATGTGTGAATTATTATTATTGGAGATTTATTATTTATTGATGTTTATTTATTATTATTTAATTGATGATTTTATATTATTATTATTTTATGGTCTAATGTTTAATTGAATATTTAGTATTTGAGCTTTTGATTTATTATATTATTATTAATTTACTTATTGTTTAATTACTGGTTGAGTATTTATGCTTATCCGTACACTTATTTATTTATTTATTTATTTATCTTCTTTATTGTTTATTTATTTATTTATTTATTCTTGGGTTATTTATTGTTTATCTAATTATTTATTGCTTTGATTATTTATTTATTTATTTCTTATTATTTATGTATCTACCCCTTGTTGTGATTGGCCCTCTTAAGAGTTCTGATTGTAAGGATATTATTATTTAATTATTTATTTATATTATTTGTGGTTTTATATTTAATTGGAGCATTTATTTATAATTACCTTTGATTTATTTTATTGGGCTTTGATTTATTAGTATTGGTTATCATATTTATATCTTATCGTGTTACTAATTGAGTAATTAAATATTAAGTTTATACCTACCCTATTATTTTATTGGTTGAAGTTTTGGGGTAAGTAAATAATATTATTTTATATTCTTACCTTGATTTTGGAGGGTGGTTGGTATGGAATATAGTTTATTGGAATATTTCTATTGGGTGGGTCTTGGCTATAGCTTCAATACAATTCTTATTTATTGGGCAACCTATGCATTTTGTCGGGTTAGCATTTTCTGGAGTTCTTTCTGCATTTTGATTTCTTGGATGGAGATTTGAATTTGGTTTGTCTTGGATTGGATTTGTGGATTATAGTTCTTTAGCTTCTGGAATTATTTTTCTATGTATTGGAGATATTGGTCAGTTTGGGGGTTTGCTTGGTTTTGGCTTGTTGGTTTTTGGATTGGGTGTGACTCTTCTTCGAATTGCTTGCTATCACTTCTAATTAACTAGGTTGGTGGATGTTCGCTCTTTCTTTGCAATTTGTTTCGAAAAGAATGTACGCTTCATGCATGATATTATATGTGGGGGAGAATAAATTTGGATATTATTATAAGGTTTAACATATGTATTGGGGATATATATATGTGTGTGTGTGTGTGTGTATATGTGTGCCTATGTTATCTGTGTATGACTTTCAACCTTGTTCTATGTGTTTCATGTGTATCTTTAGTGTTTTTGGCTGCTTAGCTTTTGTGAGAATGGATTTTGTACTCTATTGTATTGATTGAGCTATATCTGTTATCCATTAGATTAGGAGAGCTCTATTACTGCTCTCTGTAAGTTGATTATTTCTTTAGTTCTGTCGAGAATCGCAATCTAAGATTTTTTACCGATCTCATGTTTCAGTGTCATCTTGGTGTTTTGCTTAGATTTGTGGCTTTTTAATTGTTTTGCATCTTAGTTTATTGTTAATTCCCCCTCCTCTTTCAACTTAGGATTCCCTCTTTCATTCTATTAGAGGCCTTCCTAATAAGCCAATGTCATGGTATCAGATATTTTAAGAACTCCAAAAATCCCGATAAGCCAATGTTGAGGGTATCGGGGGTTCCTAGAACTTCAGAACTCCCAACATGTAGTTCCATGGTTCTATTTTCCAGCAACACTGTGATGCCCAATATATCACGTGATCGATCCTATCGCACTTTATCTATAAATCACAACAAAGCTTCATCTGGTGACTATTGTACTATAGCGTGATACGACGATAAGTGCCTATCTCTGAGTCTTGTATTTGATGGTTTTGGTATTTTTGAGTCATATTCTTCAGAACTATTTTGTACTAGAGGCTTATTTCAATTTTTTTGAGTCTTCCAACAAGGTATAATGTTCATTTTTTATTATTTTTATGTATTTGTACTTTGACAAGTTAATTAGGCCTTATCATAGAGGTTCTTTGTGCTACTCCAACAGGTTGACATGCCTTGTTGTTGAGGTTGTGTTCATGATTTGCTCTAGTGAGTTGATGGGCCTCAATGCTAATGAGTTTATTGTTATATATGATTTATTTGGATGGATTTATGCTCTATATTGATTACTTGGTATTTAGTTCAAGTTGAGGCTCTTGGTTTTATGTTGGCATTGTTGGCACTTTGGCAATTGGATTGCATTGCTTATTGCATTTGTCATGTGGATTCTTATTTGGTATTGCATTGAGCCTCCTTGTGTTTTTTTGTTAAGGTCTTGGAACATGGTTAGGGGGAGTGGGCTTTCATGTGATGATCGGGGTTGTGAGAGATAGGTTGCTAGGAGGTTCCTAGTAAGGATGCTTAGAGTCTAGACCACTTGGGAACATTGAAAGTTTTCCTTGTGTAAATAAGTGATAACATTTATAATTGATTAGATGGTCAGGTAATTAGGATTCATCTAATCAAGATAATAATGGATGTGAGCCCCAAGACTTAGTCCTAGGGAGGATGGTTTAGGATAAGCTTCGGAAGGTGATTGTGATGGCAAGTCAATCTCTCTTGATCTCTCATAGGTTGAGATGGATCCACATGTCTATCAGGGAGATGCCCTTCTTTGTGAGGATAACATTCAGAGACATGTCTATCAGGGTGGTTTCCTTTCTATGTGAGGATATAATGTGATGACACTCCACTCCTACATGTATCTTTGGTCATTTTTCCTTATGCCATGATTATTAGTATGCCTCTGGGAGTCTATATTTTATGATTATCCTTGTGATGAGATTGGCTTATGCTTTTATAGTGCTTCTTATCATAGCTTTGGAGTTGTTTAGTTTCTTTGGTTGTTAGGTATCAGCCTAGGTCTAGAGTGTGTGTGGGACCTTGTGTCATCTCCTAGCACGGGGGGTGGTTCCTTCAATTCCACATGGTCAGGTGGTTTGATGCCTTCTTCCATTTGGATGATCTTAATTGGTCGCTTCTTATGTGGATGTGGATTTGTATCTTTGATTCATATGGCTAGATCTATTGGAGCATATTTCATGTATTTGAGATTGTAAGCAAGTATTTTGCATCATGAGAAAGATGTAAAAGTAGTAGAAGCTATGTATCTTGTAACTTGAGATCATAGGTCTTGTAGCAGGTTGAGATTCATGATGAATTGTAATAAGATTATGATTATTGTAATTGGATGTTCATTATGTATGCAATTCTGGATTGGAAAGGAATGAAATAATTAAGAAATATAATTGGAATATCTTGTGTGTATCTATGGATAGTATTAGAAATTTCAAATGATCGTGTATTGTCTATGAGTGAAAGCAATAAATTGAAAAGATGTTATTCCTTAATGTTGGTTATCTTTAGATGATAGATATGCATGATTAGCTAGTAGGCATGCATGATTATCCTTAAAGGAAATGCACTAGATATGCATTAGGGATGCTTTATGTGGAAAGATGATATTATCACGTTAGGTGGTTATGAAGGGATCTAGGAACATTTAATTGGTGCTTTAAAATGAACTCAAGGACTTAATGGGAGTATGTTAGGATATGCATTGATTATTAATGATCCTCATGATAGAAAGGTAGTGATTAATTGGGAAATGAATAAAATTAATGTAATGGATGTTAATGGTATCATGATATATGGATGTGTCCATGTGTTAATGCTAGCAAATAATGGTGTTGAGGTACCCTAGGGAATTGACAATTGTTTAATGTTACTTCACTTGCGTAATATGTTGATGAGAATATGGTTATGTTTAAAATGTTTATGCATTCATGTTATGATATGATTAATGCATATGAGTAATGGAAGTTTAATGTGTTGCATTAGTAGATGTTTTAAAAAAATATATATCTTTATTTGTACTTAGATTAGTTATTTTCTCTAGGGTATTTTGGCGGGCATTACAAAAAAGGAGAGAGGGGGGGAAGGGGAAAGGGAGAGGGAGAGGGAGAGGGGGAGAGAGCGGGGTAAGGGGAAAGGGAGAGAGAGTGAGAGAAGGAGAATAGGAGAGACAAGGGGGAAGAGAAAAGGGAGAGGGAGAGGGTGAGAGAGAGAGGGGGAAGTGGAAAGGGAGAGAAAGTGAGAGAAGGGGAAAGGGAGAGAGCAAGGGAAGGAGAAAGGGAGAGGGAGAGGATGAGAGAGAGAGAGAGTTGGGAAAGGGGCAAGGGAGAGAGTGAGAGAAGGGGAAATGGAGAGAGAGAGGGGGGGAAGGGGAAAGGGACAAGGACAGGGTGAGAGAGAGAAGGGGAGAGGGAGAGAGAGAGGGAGAGGGAGAGGGAGAGAGGGGGGAAGGGAAAAGGGGGAGAGAGGGAGAGAGGGAGAGAAGGAGAGATAGAAAGACAAATAGAAAGATAGAGGGGGGGAGGGGAAAGGGAGAGGGGGAGAGAGTGTGAGAGAGAAAGAGAGATAAGGGGAAAGGGCCATATGGTGTTGTTAGGGGCCTTATGGTGTCCTACGGGATCTTATGACCCCTTTTAACATCCTAATCCATGACATGACCCCTTATGGTGTCCTAAGGGGTCATATGAGCCATTTTAACATCATAGTCCATGACATGACCCCTTGTGACACCATATGACTCCTTAGGACAATATAATGTCGTAATGAGTCATATGATGTCCTAATGGGTAATATGGTGTCCTAACACATGTATGGGCCCAAGTGGGATATCATATGACCCCTATCTACACTGTATGACCCCTTAGGAAACCATATGACCCCTTTTAACATCCTAGTACACAACATGACCCCTTATGACACCATATGACCCCTTGGGATAATATGATGTCCTAATGGGTCATATGGTGTTCTAAGGGGTCATATGGTGTCCTAAGGGCTCACATGGTGTTATAACACATGTGTGGGACCTTAGGACAACATATGACCCCTTTTGACACCGTATGACCCCTTAGGACACCATATGACCCCTTTTGACATCCTAGTACATGACATGATCCCTTATGACACCATATGACCTCTTAGAACAATATGATGTCCTAATGGGTCATATGGAGTTCTAAGGGGTCATATGGTATCCTAAGGGATCATATGGTGTTCTAACACATGTGTGGTCCCTTAGGACACCATATGACTCCTCTTAACATCCTAGTACATGGAATGACCCCTTATGACACCATAAGACCCATTAGGACAATATGGTGTCCTAATGGATCATATAGTGTCATAAGGGGCCATATGGTGTCTTGAGGGGTCATATGGTGTTCTAACATATATGTGGTCCCTTAGGACAACATATGACCCCTAACGACACCATATAATCCCTTGGGACACCATATGACCCCTTTTAACATCCTAGTACATGAAATGACCCCTTATGACACCATATGACCCCTTTAGGAAATATGATGTCCTAACGGGTCATATGGTGTCCTAAGGGGTCATAGGGTGTTCTAATACATGTGTGGGCCCTTAGGACAACATATGACCCCTAATGACACCATATGACCCCTTAGGACACCATATGACCCCTTTTAATATCTTTGTACATGACATGACCCCTTATGACACCTTATGACCCCTTAGGACAATATGATGTCCTAATGGGTCATATCATGTCCTAATTGGTCATATGGTGTATTTGTTGGAAATATGCAAGAATTGATTATGTGTTCTCATTGATGTCAACACTGCTCTGGTTGGACATGGTTTTGGTAGAGGTTATCAGAGATTCTGCTCCGGTATGTTCAATTTGTTAGATTTAGTTTTGGAAGGATATTCATGATGATTATATGTATGTCACATTCAGTTGGTTCATGATTTGGTGCTCCCGAAGCTATTGATTATGTTCTAGACTGTCGGTTGGTATTATTGGTCCCAGTTGGTGATATTTGATGAAATGGTTAAGTAGTTTGATGTGGCTTCTAGAAATATTTCTTAACATGCTAAAGGTGTTCTTGATTGTGTCCCAATTGTTTGGTGGCTTCACATTGGCTAGCATGAAGATTTGGTGATCCTATTTGGGTCTAGTAGGATATTCTATGTTATTGACACTAAGGGTTTTTTCCCAGTTGGTGCAATGTGTTGCAGTTGATCCAGAATGCTCTCCAGAAATGTTTGATGATTTGAGAATGTTATTTGGGTCCTTGGCCAACATAGGTTGTGATCCAATAATTTTTTTACGCATTCTAATAATAAATTTATATTAGGGTGGCCGACCTACTTGTTTAGGTCTATGTAACATATAATTATGATTGTAATATCTCATTGTAGATCATGAATGAATGATGGATTGGATGCATAGATGAGTGATTAACAAATATATGTAGATGTGAAATAAGGTCTACAAGGTTGATAGAGGTTTCTTTATTAGGATTTAGTCCTCTGGTTGTGTTGCCGATAATGTGCTTAATCGGAACTGTAACCAAGCATTAGGAGATGTTATTTCCATAGTTCATTTTCTCCAGATTGTAGTCTGATGATTATGTAAGTCTGTGAGACTTCTCTTTTGTGTTGAGGAGTGTCCTCTAGGCAGTTGGCCTAAATTCAAGTGCAATCACCATTGTAATATTTTTACATACTATTGCAGAAGTATCATTTGATTGTGGGTAGGGTTTCCCACCGTGATTTTTCCCTTCATCAGGTTTTCCACATCAAAATATTGGTGTTGTGTGTTGTGTACTCTCATGCTTTATCTTTCATAGTGTTGTTCTTATTTTTCTCTAGTAGAAGGTCTTTAATCTACAATAATTGTTTAACTTATGGAAAACTGATTCACCCCCCTCTCAGTTTTCCTCTGGTTCATTCTAACAGTCCTAAGGGGTCATATGGTGTTCTAAGACATATGTGGGCCCTTAAGACCCCATATAACCCCTAATGATACCATATGACCCCTTAGGACACCATATGACCCCTTTTAACATCCTAGTATATGACATGACCCCTTATGACACCATATGACCCCTTAGGCCAATATGATGTCCTAATGGGTCATATGGTGTCCTAAGGGTTCCCATGGTGTCCTAAGGGATCATATAGTGTTCTAACACATGTGTGGGCCCTTAGGACACCATATGACCACTTTTAACATCCTAGTACATGACATGATCCCTTAGGATAATATGATGTCCTAATGGGTCATATGGTGTCATAAGGGGTCATATAGTGTCCTAAGGGATCATATGGTGTTTTAACATGTGTGGGCCCAAGTAGGACAACATATAAACCCTAATGACACTATATGACCCCTTAGGATACCATATGACCCCTTTTAACATCCTAGTACATGACATGACCCCTTATGACTCCATGTGACACCTTAGGACAATATAATATCCTAATGGGTCATATGGTGTCCTAAGGGGTCATATGGTGTTCTAACACATGTGTGGGCCCTTAGGACAACATATGGCCCCTAATGACACTATAAGACCCCTTAGAACACCATATGACCCCTTTTAACATCCTAGTACATGACATTACCCCTTATGACACCATACAACCCCTTAGGACAATATGATGTCCTAATGGGTCATATGGTGTCCTAAGGGGTCATATGGTCTTCTAACACATGTGTGGGCCCTTAAGAACTAGTATGACCCCTAAAGACACCATATGACCCCTTAGCACACCATATGACCCCTTTTAACACCCTAGTACACTACATGACCCCTTATGACACCATATGACTCCTTAGGACAATATGATGTCGTAATGGGTCATATGGTGTCCTAAGGGGTCATATGGTGTTCTAACACATGTGTGGGCCCTTAGGACCCCATATGATGGCCCCTAATGACACCATATGACCCTTTTGAACACCATATGACCCCTTTTAACATCCTAGTACATGACATGACCCCTTATGACACCATATGACCCCTTAGATCATTATGATATCCTAGTGGGTCATATGGTGTCCTAAGGGGTCATATGGTGTTCTAACACATGTGTGAGACCTTAGAACACCATGTGGCCCCTTATGACATCATATGATCCCTTATGACACTATATGATCCCTTATAACATCCTAGTACACGACATGACACCGTATGATCCCTTAGGCCAATATGATGTCCTAATGGGTCAAATGGTGTCCTTAGGGGTCATATGTTGTTCTAACACATGTGTGGGGCCTTAGGACATCATATGACCCCTAATGACACCATATGACCCCTTAGGATACCATATGGCCACTTAGAACACCATATGACCCCTTAGGATACCATATGGCCACTTAGAACACCATATGACCCCTTAGGACCACATGATGTCCATATGGTGTCCTAAGGAGTGATATGGTGTTCTAACACATGTGTTGCCCCTTATAACCTCGTATGATATTTTACAACACCATGTGACCCCTTACAACACCATATGACCCCTCACGACACCATATGACCCTAATGATATTATGATGTCCTAATGGGTCATATGGTGTCCTAAGGAGTCATATGGTGTTATAACACATGTGTGGCCCCTTAGGACCCAATATGACCACTAATGACACCATATGACTCGTTAGGACACTATTTGACCCTTAGGACATCTATAATATCACTCCCCCAAGACTCTCTCTCTTTCCCTCTCTCTCCCTACCCCTAATTACTCTCTCTCTCTCTCTCTCTCTCTCTCTCTCTCTCTCTCTCTCTCTCTCTCTCTCTCTTCCTATCGTAAACAAGGTATCAAATATTTCTCTCCCTCTCCACCCATCTATCTCTAAAACCCTTTACCCTTCTCTCCCTATCTCTCCCTCTTCCTTTCCCCCTATATAGACCACTGTCTGCTTATCCCTTGCCAACAATCTCTCTCTCTCTCTCTCTCTCTCTCTCTCTCTCTCTCTCTCTCTCCTAAACAAAGTATCAAATATTAGATATTATCCAATATCTAATATCTTTTATTATTATTATATTAATAAAACTATTAATAATATAAATTTATATAGACTTATATATTATAGTAATAATATATAATATGTTTATTATATTAATTTTTTCCACTTCTGGTTTTGATTGTGTGTGTTTGTTTGCATCAATGTTTCAGATCATACTCTATGATCTAAAACATTGATGAAAACAAACACACACAATCTAAACCAGAAGCGAACAAAATTACTATTATGGATTGTGGAAAACTAATATCTTTAAATGTTTATTATATATTAATATATTGTATATTAATATATTAATATATTAATATATTAATATATTAATATATTAATATACAATATATTAATATATTAATATACAATATATTAATATATTAATATATAATATATAATATATTAATATATTAATATACAATATATTAATATATAATATAATAACATACAAAATATTATACAAATCAGATATCTGATTTCTATCAGATATTCGATTTGTCTAACAAAATTTTAAAATCTTGGTATTTGGCTCGGGATTTCTTTGAGATTTGGCTAGGAAATGCCAAGTCTAGAGAGTCAACAAAAAAAACATGTTTTTGAGTATTCCTTGTTTTTTCAGACTTCTGCCTGGTGGTTGATGACCTTTTTTAGCCAAAATTAATAAAATGAAAAGGGATTTTTAAGGAAATTCTTAGCTTTCCAACAATATAAGGTTTACCTTATTTTGACTTTAATAAATAATAATTATTTATTTTCTAATAGAAGTTTGACTAAAGTCCTGTTTGATAGGCTGATTGAAAAACACCCATAACTTTCAAACGATATCACATTTTTTAAATCTGAAACATGCATAACATTATATGCTTTGTCTACTATAGGATAAAAAAAATGAATTTCTTAAAGTTTAGACCAAGTTAAGGTGGTCAGATGTACGATTTTTTTAATTTCTAAAAAGTTGTAGTAAAAAATTCACAATTAATTATTTACTCCAAAAAAATTACAAAAAAATATGGGTCACATGTTGATACGAGTCTACTACTTATATTAAAAATATTACAAAAAACTACTATTATTTGATTGTGGCTAGGGTGGTTAGACATACACCTACTTCTTATCTTTTTCTTGAAATTTTAGTAATACTGCATTGAAATTTTAAATTTTCGTCAAATGAATGTTTTTTTTCAAAAAACAACAAGTAGCTTAGAAATTACATTCAATTTACTACAAATTCTCTTGATACATATTTTTAAAATAATATTCATCACTTATTCAAATTTTCATGTCAAGTTGCATAAATTTGTTTTTTTGAAATTTGATTGTCACTTAAGGGCCTATTTTGGCCCACCATGATCCTGCACATACCCAAGAAGTATATTTTCAGACTAGTACTCAGATTTAGCATCTTTTATAAAAAAAGGAAGTTTATTTTCCCTTCTCTAATTTGTATTTTTTCTACAAATATGAATCATAGATATGGTTTTCGTGATGTTATATGTCCTTAAACTTCATGTCTAATTATTTAACACCTCTACATAAAATCATGCATATTCTACACAGGTTATAAGTTATGTCATTGGTTTAAATAGCCTTGTGTTGTGAAAAAATTTAATTTATTTCCCAGAATTACTGAGTTCCAACCTTCTTATGAAGTAATCATACATGGATATTATAGGTAAATCAGAATTTTGCATATTATAGCTTCGGTGCATATTTGAGTGATAACAATAAGAAACTAGTTTTGATTCTTGAAGCAATCATGAATGTAAGAGAAAGGAAAATAATAAATAGAAGCACCAAGGAGTACTTGATTTGGTGGTCAGATCTTCTAGTGGAGGATCTAACATGGAAGGTACATAGATATTGAAGCATCCAAACCTACAATTTCTTGAGGACAAGCAATTTTTGAGCTAGGTGGACTTGTCATGTCCCATTTTTAATCAATCTAAGGTTGTACATGTTATTTATATACTCGTGTCTTTCCTATTTCTATCTATTGTGTATTTTCCCTTCTTAAGTATGCTTTATCTTCTACCTTTTCTATTACCTTCTTCCTCTTATACTTTTGGACTTTCTCTTATCAGCACACTTTTTGCTTGACCTCCAAAATTGCATCTTATAGTTTGAGTCTTATGATATTGATGTTGTTGAGGAAGTGTGCCTCAATATTATTTGTTGAAACCTCTCATAAAGGAATAGTTTCAGAAAGATTAGTGTGACCTATTTAGTGTCTTGATGAAGTCAAGCAGAGCTGTGAATTTTGGTGTAACATCTAAGTTCAACAAGACTGTTTGAGCAGTTTGCAGAAGCCAACTTCTTACTGATATCATCAAGACAATTGATGTGTTTTGGCGAAGTTAGGAATTTTAGTGTGAGACTCTTTTTTGAGAAGACATTTCTAACCGTTAGTTGAAGTTATAGTTCTTACTAATGAAGGTCATATCAATGAGCTTTATTGAAGTCTTGCTGACAAGAAGGAATTTTGGGGTAACTTTGTTGTTCGCCAAGATAGTTCAAGCCAGTACTCGAAGCCATGTCTTTCTTCAATGAGTTACCATTTCGGTGTGACTTCTGTTGAGTTTGAGTTTGAGTTGTTTTCGATATAACAATATTTCAAAGGCATGTTTCTTGCCGATGAACTATGACATCTATAAGACATGAGGATTATCTAGATAGTATAACTGATTTCGATAAGATAGTGAAGTTTGATGAGAGAGTTCTAGGTCACTATTGAAGGTGAACCTCTTGCCGATATGCTATGAAAATTGGGCAGACCACAACTGACTCATGTTGACTTTTTGAGTTCTCTATCGATGATTGGCCCAAGCTAGAGCGTTGGGAATTCATTGAGAGTTCTGTATGTTTTTTGATAGATCGTGGGTCAAATAGTTGGAATCCATGGAAACTGAATCGAACCAGTTTACAGAAGAGAGATATAAAATTATAAAGAAACAATTGTAGTTGATGATGGTTGATTGGTGGTTTTGTTGGATGTTGAATGCGTTAAGTTGCAGAATTATTGTGACTATGATCTGTGTAGATTGGATTCAATCTAATGTTTGTAATTTTGCCTGAACAAAGACTAGAACAGAGAAATTAAGTATGTATCTTGTATGTAATTTTTTTTACTATAATACAAGAAGACATTGCTTGGTGTGTGGTTTTTTCACCTATAAGAATTTTCCCATGTGAATTCTGGTGTCAACTCTACGTTTATGAATCTCATTGTTTACTCTATTGTTTCATTGTTGTGCATCTTCATGAATGTAATTAGAATTGAAATACATCCATACTTCTCTCTTTTAATAAATTGACATTTTGGAAGGCATTTTCGCACTTTGCTTTCCTTAGAAGTGGTATCAGAGCATGGCCAGTTGTGTTATCCTTGTGGGTAGGGAAGTTTTTTTGTGTTAATTCTGTAGTGGGAGTTTTGCAGAGGATTGGTGTGTGAAATTATAGATTGAATATGGTGATCACATCAAGGAGAGTAGATATTGAGAAGTCCAATGGTGGCAACTATGAGTTAGGGAAGCTCAAGATGGAAGACCTATTGGTGGACAGAGACCTTTGGGTTGTAGTGTCTGAAGTTAAACCATCAGGCATGAAACAAGAAGATTGGGACCTTGCAGATAGGAAAACCAAAGATCTAATTAAATTATGTCTAGCCGATTTTGTTCTCTTGAATGTTCATGAGAAGACAACAACTTCTTTGTGGAAGAAACTTGGTGACATTTATTAGGGAAATTCACTAGTAAATAAGTTGACCCCGAGGAAGAAGTTGTACTCCTTGAAGACAAGTGAAGGAACATCTATGGCAAACCATCTCAATTATTTCAACATGTTCCTTTCATAGTGAAAATCTATGGGAGTAAATATTGAGGATGAGGATCGTTGTATGCTTTTATTGTGCTCCTTTCCTGATACTTAGGATCATCTAGTGATGGCTATTGGAAGTACAACAACTACCTTCAAAATGGAAGATGTGGTTTCTCTGTTGCTTTCAGAAGAGGCGCACAGGAATTCTTATAAGATGGCTAAGGAGACTCTTTTTGTTCAAGGTAGATACAAGGAAAAGGGAAAGCATAAGGACAAGAAGTCCAAATCCAAATTGAAGAAGAGATCAAAGTCTCTTGGGAAGAAGTCCAAGATGAAGTGCTACAATTGTGGGCAATCTGGTTATATTTGAAAGGATTAAAAAGAGGAGAAAAAGAAGAAGAAGAGTAAATCTTATGATACCGAGTCTTCTTAGAGTGATGTGGATGCCTTCATTGCTACCTTGGTGACTTAGACAACTGATAATGTCTGGTTAATTGATTTAGGTGCATCATTCCACATGACATCTCATAGATAATGGTTCTCGAAGTATGAGGAATATGATGGTGGAAAGATATACCTAGATAGTGACTCATCTCTTGAAATTGTTGGCGAAGGAAGAGTCAGAATTCAGTATCCCAGTGGAAGAATTAAGGGAATTGATGGCATAATGCACATACCAGGTCTAGCTCAAAATTTTCTTTCTGTTAGTAAGTTGAATGATGCTACTGTACATGTTACATTCTTAGGTGGTGGTTGTAAGATTAATAGAGGCTCCATAGTGTTGGCTAAGGGTGCACAACTTGGTACTTTGTTCAATGTAATAGTGCATCTAGAAAATCTAAAAAATGCTACCTGGAAGGAGAACATTGCAAGCTCAATGGATTTCAACCTTCCTACTCAGAAAATGATGTTATGGCATTATAGACTCGATCATATAAGAGAGATGGGCTTAAAAGCTCTAAAAAATAAAAATCTAGTTGAGGGGATTGAAGATTGTAATTTTGATGCACGGATAATGGAAAAATACAAAAAAAAAAAAAAAAAAAAAAAGAAAAATACAAAAAAAATTATAAAAAATCAAAAAGTACAATAAAAACAAGTAGTAAAAACCTAGAAATAGGTGTTATTTGTGATAGATCAACTCTTCCATCTATAGGTACATATATCATATCTTTGCATCCATCTGAGCTAAGCTAATGGTGGTGTAGGTCACCCCTTGGTTTTGGGTTTTGTTTGTTGTTTGTGTGTTGGTACATGGTCCTACACCCTAGAATGGTGTTTTGAATCAATGTGGATCTTTGGAACCTATGAATGTACTATAGAACCTCTTGTAAGGTCAGTTGGCTCTAGGTCACTTATAAACCTAGTGACCAACTCTGACCATGGGTTCATCTAGGGTAGGAGGTATGTTTTTAAGTTGTCCCCTCAGTTGTTTTAGGCTTAGGATTGGTCTACGAGTCCATTAGGGACTTTGGAATGTCAAAATTGAAAAGTAGTCAAAAGATGTAAAAAGTTGCTAAGCAACATTTCCCCACCGATTAGCAAAGAAGTTCCAATGGTCCTAACAAATTGAAAATTAGTTGTAGCCATTGGGGGAAGGTCTATTTGTTCCTTAGTGATCATTGGCGAGTTGGTTGGATGATGAATGTAAGAAGTTGGTTGTTTGAATAAACAAAAACTCAGATTTTGCCCATTTTCACTAGTTTTCCATACTGTACGATCTCATAGAGCATTGGTTGGCATGGAGTTTTGAATTGGTTGGATTGTGGTGTGAGTGTAGGTTTGAATTCAAGTGTTTTGACTCATTGGTGGAGTCTGGAGCAAGTTGTAGGCAGTTTATCAAAAACTGTCACTCAAGAACCCGGTACATAGGGTTTCACCAAAAAACATGACCCTAACCTGTAAATCCTATTGAGGAACTCATCGGCCCTTTGGGATTAGGTTGAGGGTGTGTATATTGTGATTCCAAAGGGGTGGAATCTGGGAGTGAGTTTTGGTGTGGTTTCCACCATACCCTAGGTTAAACAAAACCTTGTGTTTAGCCTAGCCTTGAGGAGGAATGAGAGAATAGTCACCTAAGGAGAGTTTGGGAACCATTTTAAGGGTAGTTTTGGTTCATTAGAAACCTAAGGAACATGCCCAAGGGGTTATTTAGATTCTGTAACCCCATTCTTAAGTAGTTTCTTTGGAAAATAGATATAATTAGGCCTATTAGGTCTGCCAACCCAGTAGATGCTTAGGGGTGTTGGAGCAAGGTCATAACTCTATCTCTTGGAATTGGATGTAAGTGAAAAAAGGGTACTCTGAAATTTAATTTTTCCCTAGGTTTCTATGAAGGAAATTTTAATTAGTTGATAAATATCAGTTAGATAGGGCTACAAGGAATGGGCCTAATTGGGGGTTCCTTGACCCAAGTGCAGTAGGAAGTCTTCAAACTTGGGTGAAAGGCATAAGATGAGTGTCCTTGGTTGTAAAATAGCACTAACCCTCCTTATAAAGTGTTGTAGTTGATTGAGTACATTTGAGTGTGGGTAGAACCCTAATTGTGGGTTGAGATAAGCCTTGTTTAGGCTTAAAAGGGTGATTTGGGTCTTCTTACCTTCTTGTTGCCCACTCTGCATCAGGTGGTATTAGATCCTTAAAGGTTCTTGAGGGTGGTACAAGGATGTTGGTAAGATGTCATAAGGAGAAGACACTAGTGATGGAAGAAAGATGACCAACATTGAAGTGGCCAAGTTGGTAAGAGAGCAAGCAACATCCAACAAAGAGATGAGGAAAGAATTTGACATGTTGAAGGGTAAGATGGATAAGAAGAAAGGAAACTCTTAAGAAGAAGAGGAAGAAGGGAATGAGGATGATTCCCTTTTGTAGGCAAGAGAAAGGATACCTACAGATCAAATAAGATTCCTTGAAGCCCTTGAGAGAGTAGGTAGCAGAGATGAAAAAGAAAGCCTACCTGTGTTTACTGGGAAGATGAACCCAGAGGAGGTGATGGATTGGTTGGAGGCCTTAGAGAATCACTTTGAGGGTGAAGATGTTCCTAAGAACCAAAATATGAAGACTTCTAAGTCCAAGATGAAAGGATCTGCTCTTAGTTGGTGGAACTTCTTGCAAAATGAGAGAGTAGAAGAGGGAAAGAACCCCATCTCATCATGGAAGAGGATAGTTGTAGAGGTGAAAAGACAATTTTTACCTGAGGACTATGAAGTTAAAATGCACAAGAAGTTGCATAGCCTAAGAAAAAATGATTTGGATGTCAGTGGATACACAGAGGAGTTCCACAAACTGTCCTTGAGAGAAAGGGTGCTAGAGAATGAAAAGAAAAAGTTGGCAAGATACATGAATGGCCTCAAGTATGGCATTCAAGATGAATTAAGTCTCTTAAATCCTGAGACACTTCACAAATGCTATCAGATGGCACTAAGGATTGAAGAAAATTTTAGAAGAAAGGGAGACCAACAAGGTAGATTTGGTGGAAGGGGAAAATCTCCTAAATCACAAGGAGAGTCAAGTTATCAGGAATCAAAAGCAGAACCAAGTCATAGGGGTAGTTTCAGAGGAAGGATACGAAATGGCCAAGGTAGATTTGTAGGTAGAGGAGCCAATATGTTCACCGGAAGGTGTTTCACATGTAATCAAGTTGGCCATCATTCATTTAGATGCCCGAAAAAATAAGGCTCTAATAGTCAAGCTGGAGAAAGGAGCGTTCATTTGGCATAGGAGGAGGACACCCAAAGTGTGAACTCACCTTCATGACATGCAAACCCAAAACAAGGGGAGTGTCTGATGTTCCAAAGGACCCTCTTGAAGGTACCAACCGTCAAGGAGCCACCACAGAGGAAGACATTGTTTAGAACTACTTGCAAGGTAAGTGGAAAGGTATGTAGAGTCATTGTGGACTTAGGGTCAATGGATAATCTTGCTTCAACTGAGATGATCAGCAAGCTTGGATTGAATAAATTTCCTCATCCCTGTGTCATGCCCAAACTTTAGGGCAAAACACAACCAACAAATGTTTTTTTAAAACTACTAAAATTACATACTATCCATTATTTAATTAGTTGTGATGTCTTAACGAGATGTTCCAAACGAATTATTAATTAATATAAAATACTAACATAGCAATTACGATAATTCCCATTATCCAGTGGAATGAATAAATTTAATTAAATGCAGAATACTAAATGAATTAATTTTATTATCTCATTAAAATGAGTCAATAGATTGATTTATACAAAACTCTCTAAAATAATTGACAAAGATATAATTAATCTTCAACAGAAATTCATTAATTGATTTTAGGAACTAATTAAAATAGACTTAGCACTTAGTTTTAGAAATGTCTATATTTTATTTAAACATAATTAAAAGGTATTTTATACTAAATCGACAAAAAGGGTCGATTAAATCCATAACGAAAATCGTTCTATAAGGTTTAATTTTTAAAACCTATATTTAGTTAGTCTGTAATTATTCCTTATAGTCAGTTAACTACCAACGAAATTAAATTTCCTAAATGATTAACTCCAATAATAGTATAACTTGAAACAACATTTTTATTAAAATATACCCATATATTTATTTTGAAACTTATGAAAAGATATAAACACTTAATAAAATATTTAATCTAGCATTATGGACCATTTATGTCACTCCTATTTTAAACTATGTACTTTACAATTACATTATAGACAAAACTATTTATCTCCATTTTTATTCAAAACACATGTATATAGAACATTATTTGCTTTCTAAATATAAATGTCCCAACTACTTATCTAAAATATATTAAGTAAATACCGAAACCCGTATCTCTTTATTTTATAAACACTAAATGGAATCTTAAATTTAAGATCTACCCTACCCATTCGTAGACATATATATATATATATATAAACTTATATGCAAAAATCAATATGTTTCCATATTTAAAAATCATCCATTCATACCCTAACAGAATATTATATATATTATAAAAATTTTCTACAATTAAAAATCTCATCCTTCTTTACTTTACCCTAACCCTACTCGGGCTAGGGTTTTATCTTTATTTTATTCTTTGTATCATGCAGGGGGCCGAAGTGGCATATGGCAGAGGGCATTAGCAGCGTTTTGATTGAAGGGGAGGCGGAGGGCGTACGACAAGGAGGCGACAGGTGGAAGGGAAGGGGAAGCCCAATGGCCACCGCACATAGAGGGAAGGGAAACCCCTGCGGACGCCACAGAGGCGGCCATGTCGCCCACTGTGGAATGCCCGCAGTGGCGGGTATTACCCCGCCCACTGCGGACGGCCCACAGTGAGCGGCTGTCCGCTCACTGCGGTGCCCATAGGGAGGGATACTCCCTTAGTGGCGGTTGAGGGAGTCGTGGCTTCCTTCACTGCCACTTCCCCCCCCCCCCCCCCCCCCTTCGTTATATGCTAAATTTTTTTTGAATAAAAGTTTGTTTAATAATTTTTTTTTGTAGTTTTTTTTTTAAATAAAATAAAATATATATATATATATATATACATTTCTATATATATATATATATATATATGTATATATATATATATCTATTTATATAAATATATATGAATATACACATATACCTATACTATATAATAGGTATATTTTTAGGATGAACACAATAAACATATATTTATATGTATATAAATTTATTTGTATACTTAAATTTATTTTTGAAGCATAATAAATCTAGGTATATATATTTTTTTTATATAAAAATTATCATAAAGTAGTGAAACGCTATTTCCTTTAAATCTAGTTTATTTCATTAATTTCTTAGTTGCTAAAGGAATTAATTAGGCTAACTAATTAAAGATTTTCTTTCTATAAAAAAAATAAGAAATTAAAGCATTAGATGTATTTAGAATAGCATCGTTAGAGTTTATTCATTTCCATTAAATCTGATTAACTATAGGAGATATTACTGCAATAAATAAATAACAAAGTTTGATAATTCTGCAGCAACTATCCAAATGACAGATTTTTCTAAAAATTAACAGCAACTAGATAAACTAAAATTTATTAATTTCGAACCTTAGAGATGGCTATAAAATCTCTGATTTTATTTTTTGTAGATAATTAGATTATCAATCTTTTTTTAAAATTCTAAGTGTTGCATTTCCATACATAGCTCTAAAATGTATTATTTCCAACCTATCATATGCAAACATATCTAGCCCATTTCTTTTCTAATAAATCATTTTAAATGCGTAAGGGAAATAACAACTATCCTTTTCTTTTCAAGTTATCTTATACATGCAATCTTTTTTTCTTCAAAACTTAGGAACCAAACCAAAAATAATTCTTATCTTTTCTACAATATAACTTATATGACTATTACAAATATTTAAATCCTATCTTCAAGATACTTTGTCACTTTACAAACAGGTCTCCCACTTCTAATACATGAGGAAAATGATAATACATATCCAAACACTTTTCTGCAACAACTAATTCTAGCCACATCTACTCATCCTGCTATTTTCTTCTAACAACCTGCAATTATAAACAAAGGATATGACCATGGAGTGCTCACCTCCCAGCCTAGGCTAACTAGTAGCCACCCCTGAGCTCGGAGAACCAAGCCCTAAACAGGTATCAAACATGCAAACACAGAAGACATAATACACACAAACTCAAAACACACTCCCAAACCCGGGCTACATTGCACCACACATTGGTGATGTCTTTTCAAGGGTGGTAGTGGACCAAGTACCCTAAGGAGACTGCAAGTATGGTAAAACACATAGCCACCTCATGGAAAACCAAAACATATAGCCACCTCATGGAAAACCAAATACATCAAGTATAACATAATCAACCCCTTATTCCTTATACCCCCCAAGGCATTCATGCCTTATTTCCCTCCTTATGACCCCCAATGCATAAACAAGCCATGCAGCAAGGGTCACATAAATTCCCTTGTGATCACTCTCATAACGAGAGTCTCTAACTCAAGGGCTATCACTTCTACCACCCACAAGATCCTCCTCTCTCCCAAGAGTAGGAGGTCTTGATTACTCCCCAAACATATACAATGTACAAACATAAAATACCAAATAAGTTTCCAAGAGAACATGCACGGAAACTAGTCTTTTACACAAAAATTACTTTCAAAACCAATGCAATAAGAAAATCATTATAAGAAAAATACAACCAACCTTAAACTGCCCAAAGGTATACTAGTTTTTTTGAGGATGAGCAGCCCAATTCCACGGTCCTTCTCTTTCTACCCTTAGCTAAAATTCTCAAACCAAATTCTATCTTTTTCTTTTCAAAATTATTTTGTCTCCAAAAATGGAGAGTGGGTGATTACCCCCAAAATCTCTCTTTTTTGCTTAAGAAGACACTAGTGTGAGTTCTCTCAAGTTTCTAGAATTGAAAAGGAAAGTAAGGTAAAATGGGAAAGGTAACTCTCATTCGAAAAGGAAGGTCTTCAACTTAGTTCAAGTCTTCTAGTTCAATTTTCGCACAACTTAGAAAAGTCACTTTTTAGGGTGTCTAAAAGGTCACATGGGAGTAGAAACTTGCCTAAAATTACCCCTAACCCTTAGGTATACCTTATGGGCTTTAGGAAACCCTATTAAACTACCCCTAGGTGTCCATTTAACACTTTTTTAACCCCTCTGAAGTTTATTTTCGGGTCAAACCTATGTTGACCATCCCAAAGATTCTTTACCCAAGGCATTTATGGAAATCACATCACATTAATTGAAAAAACTATAGTTAAACAATTCCCACCAAGAGACAAATTTAAAAATTCAAACATAAATCCACACATGTGTCAAGTGACACAAAGAAAATACTTTTACAAATTTATACATGAAATTGTGTCTCTTGTGGATTTTACATAAATCAATTAAATAACACTTAACACACATGCATCATTTACTGTTACGAATAAAATACAACACAAACGGGGTGTTGTCTCTCCAAATAGACAAACCTTGGTTTTACAAACATACATAGGTCTAGGTTTGGTTCGCTATAATATTTCCATGGTCACATGAATATCTTTTCCAGCACCACTCAAATACACATTAGTAATTTCCAATAACCTCGTATAATATCAAACACATGAATTAGAATACACATCAAACACTTCGCATACAATTTACATTTGAACAATTCAATATATCTCATATCTAATTATATCCACATAAGCAATTATCACAATTCTCATAATTTTGGTCCACACATAAAACATACATCTTAATTCCATCATCATAATAAAGTCCTGCAAATCCAATAATGACATACATCATCTCCAATTTATCCTATTATAGAATCATATAGAGTTCTTTATCATAAAGCATATAAATGAAGCATCAACATTCATCAATGTTATCAAATCATGAAATCATATATGTTCTACTTCCAGACATAGCTGACATACGTTAAACCAAGATTATCCAATCAATGGATCTTTTAGGATTTCAAATTCATAACATATCAAAATGTACACCACAAGGTGCAATAACTCTATAACTTTGTTCAATTACTTTTCTCACCAATCTATCTATCTAACATAGTCCATTCTATTGAACTATAAAGCATTTATTAATAGGTCAAACATGGTCAAATAAGTTAATCAAAGCTGGGTTTGGGGAAGGCCTTACACCCTACCCCTACAAAGTCTCCTGGTTGAGAAAAGAGAAGCAAGCCTTGGTAAGTGAACAAGTTTGGGTTGAATTTCAAATAGGTGAATATAGAGACAAGATCTTGTGTGATGTTGCAGAGATGGATGTTTTCCATTTACTCCTTGAAATACCATGGAAATATGATGTAGACTCAAGACATGGTGGGAGGAAAAATGTCTATTAGTTAACTAAAAATGGTGTGCAATACACTATGACTCCACTACCAGATGATGATAAGGACAATCACGTTGTGACTAGTGTCATGTTAATAAGTAAAGAGGAGTTTATGCAGACAATCAAAGAGAAGGGTACCCCATGCTTTTCCATAGTGGTGAAGCCAAGAGAAGAAGTGAGAAAGAAAATGGAAGACAAGGTGCAAGAAAGGACTGCAAGTCCTAGGGAAGTGAAGGAGTTGTTCAAAAGATACAAGGGTATAGTTGCAGGAAGCAAACCAGAGACCCTACCACCTTTCAGAGATGTGAGTCATTGTATTCACTTTATACCAGGCTCAACATTTCCCAGCAAAGAAGCTTATAAATTGACCCCTAATCAAAATGAAGAACTTGCAAGGCAAGTACATGAGTTGCTAGAAAAGGGATTCATAAGGAAGAGCATTAGCCCTTGTGTTGTCCCTGCAGTATTGGCCCCTAAGAAAGAAGGTACATGGAGATTATGTACGGACTCTAGAGCCATAAATAAGATCACAATAAGGTATAGGTTCCCTATGCCTCAGATTAGAGGATTTGATGGACTATCTAGCAGGAGCCATGTACTACTCTAAGGTGGATTTAAAGATTGATTACCATCAAATCAGGACAAGAGAGGGAGATGAGTGGAAGACAACCTTCAAAACAAATGAAGGACTTTATGAATGGCTACTTATGCCATTTGGCCTCTCAAATGCCCCTAGTACATTCATGAGACTCATGAATGAAGTCTTGAAACCTTTTATCAATCATTTTATTGTTGTGTACTTAGATGATATTCATATTTTTAGCAAGGATAGGGATGAGCATCTAACACACTTGGATTTGGTATTGAAAAGGTTGAATCAAGAACAACTGAAGATCAATTTGGAGAAGTGTGTCTTCTTGTAGGAAGAGTTGGTGTTTCTTAGGTTTTTAATCTCTAAGAGAAATCTCAAGATGGACCCATCCAAGGTGGAAGCAATCCTCAATTGGCCTACACCTAGAAATGCAAGTGAGGTAAAGAGTTTTCATGGTCTTGCAAGCTTCTATAGGAATTTTATTAATAATTTTAGTGGTGTATGTGCACCTATGATTGATATTGTTAAGGGGGCTAGAAAATGTCAGTTTGTATGGACTAGTGAAGAAGACAAGTCCTTTGAGTATTTGAAAAGGAGGGTAGCAGAACAACCTATATTGGTTTTGCCTAATTTTCATAAGGTTTTCATGATAGAATGTGATGCAAGCAACAAGGTAGTAGGGGGAGTCTTGAGCCAAGAAGGTAGACCAGTAGCCTTCTTTAGTGAAAAATTGAATGAGGCTTAACAAAAGTACTCAACCTGTGACTTAGAAATGTATGCAATGGTCCAATCCTTGAGGAAATGGAGGCATTATTTGTTGCCAAAGGAATTTTTAGTCTATATTGATAACCATGTTCTGAGTTTCTTGAATAGGCAGGACAAGTTGAATCATCGGCATATGAAGTGGATGGAATACCTTCAAGCATTCACTTTCACCATCAAGCAGAAGAAAGGAGTAGCAAATAAGGTAGTTGATGCCCTTACTAGGAGGAACTTGACAGTAAATGAGATTCAGTTGGAGAGCATAGGAATTAATTCCATGAAGGATATGCACCAAGGAGATGAGGATTTCCAAGAAGCATACCAAGTATGTCAGGAAAAGGGTGACAAGTACCGCAATGAGTTCTTAGATTTTATTCTATAGGAAGGTCTACTTTTCAAGGGAATTCAACTTTGTATTCCTAGAGGTTCCATGAGGGAAAACATTGTGAAAGAAAAGCATTGTGGGGGATTGGCAGGTCATTTTGGAATTGACAAGAACCTTGAGTTAGTTAAGAGATTCTATTTCTGGCCTAAGATGCAGACTAAGATCAGAAAGTATGTGGAAGCTTGTGTGATCTGTCAGAGGGCCAAGGGTAGCAATTCAAATGCAGATTTGTATACTCCTTTACCCATACCAAGCAATCCATGGGATTCAGTCAGCATGGACTTTGTATTAGGACTTCCAAAGACTAAACAGGGTCATGATAGCATCTATGTAGTTATTGATAGATTTTTCAAAATGGCTCACTTTCTACCTTGTAAAACCACACATGATGCATCCCATATAGCAGATATATTCTTCAAGGAGGTTGTAAGATTACATGGTTTGCCACTATCAATTATCTTAGATAGCAATTCTAAGTTTCTTGGACATTTTTGGTGAACTCTTTGGAGAAAGTTGGGTACCAATTTTTCATTCTCATCAGCTTATCATCCCCAATCTGATGGATAGACTAAGGTCATCAATAGGTCACTTGGAAACCTATTAAGGTGTTTGACTAAGGATCAAGGAACTACATGAGATTCAATAATTCCTCAAGAAAAATTTGCTTATAATGACTCAGTGAATAGAAGCACTGGTCATAGTCCCTTTGAGATAGTGTATGGATCACACCCTAGAGGTGTATTGGAGTTGAGAGATGTCAAAGATTTGAATAAAAGAAGTGCACAAGTAGAGGAATTTGCAGAAGTAATGAGGGATATCCATCAACAAGTCAAGGATAGGTTAGAACAAAAATCAGAAAGTACAAGCATTCAACAAAAAAGAAAAGGAGAGATTTGCAGTTTAAGGTTGGAGATATGGTGATGATTCATCTCAAAAAGGAGAGACTCCCTAAGGAGAAATACACCAAGTTGATGATGAAGAAGATAGGCCCTATCAAGATCATTCAAAAGTGTGGCAGCAATGCCTACAAGATTGATATCCCATCGGACATTGGTCTCTCTAACACTTTCAATGTTTCAAATATCTATGCATTTAAAGGTCCTATTACTGATGTGTGTGATGCAGGTCCAGATGATTCCAGTAGGGAAGAGATGTTACAAGACCCACCTAAGCAACCTAAGCCTATAGTTGAGCATGTACTTGATAGGAGGCTGAGTAAGAAAACAAGGAGGCATACTTATTATGAGTACCTAGTCCAATGGAAGGACAAATTCTTAGAAGGTGCAACCTGGATGACAGAGTAGGACTTGGCAAAGATTGGATGCAAGGTTCCAGATTTGCCAATTCAAGAGACATGAGTTTTTTCTAACCCTAGGAGTATGGTGCAGGGAACCTCTTGGTTTTGGATTTTATTTGTTGTTTGTGTGTTGGTACATAGTCCTACAACCTAGAATGGTGTTTTGAATTAGTGTGGATCTTTGGAACCTATGAAAGTAATAAAGAACCTCTTGTAAGGTCAGTTGGCTCTAAGTCACTTATAAACCTAGTGACCAACTCTGACCATGGGTTCATCTAGGGTAGGAGGTATTTTGTTAAGTTGTCCCCTAAATTTTTTTAGGCTTAGAATTGGTCTACAAGTCCATTAGGGACTTTGGAATGTCAAAATTGAAAAGTTGTCAAAAGATGTAAAAAGTTGCAAAAGGTGTTAAGCAACTTTTCAAAGTTGCTAAGCAACATTTTCCCACTGATTGGAAAAGAAGTTCCAACAGTCCTAAAAAATTGAAAATCAGTTGTAGTCATTGGGGGAAGGCCTATTTGTGCCTTAGATATCACTGGTGAGTTGGTTGGATGATGAATGTAAGAAGTTGGTGGTTTGAATAAACAAAAACTCAGATTTTGCCCATTTTCACTGGTTTTCCATACTGTACGATCTGATAGAGCATTGGTTGGTATGAAGTTTTGAATCGGTTGGATTGTGGTGTGAGTGGAGGTTCAAATGCAAGTGGTTTGACTTGAATTAGTGGATTCTAGAGCAAGTTGTAGGCAGTTTATCAAAAATTGTCACTTAAGGACCCGATACATAGGGTTTCACCAAAAACATGACCCTAACCTACAAATCCTATTGAGGAACTCATCATCCCTTTGGTAAATTTAGGTTAAGGGTGTTTATATTGTGATTCCAAAGGGGTGGAATCTAGGAGTGAGTTTTGGTGTGGTTTCCACCATACCCTATGTTAAACAAAACCACGTGTTTAGCCTAGCCTTGAGGAGGAGTGAGAGAATAGTCACCTAAGGAGAGTTTGGGAATTGGTTTAAGGGAGGTTTTGGTTCATTAGACACATAAGGAACATGCCCAAGGGGTGATTTAGATTCTGCAACCCCATTCTTAAGTAGTTGCTTTGGAAAACAAACCTAATTAGGCCTATTAGGTCTGCCAACTCAGTAGATGCTTATGGGTGCTAGAGAAAGGTCATAACTATATCTCTTGGAATTGGATGTAAGTCCCAAAAGGGTACTCCAAAATGTATTTTTTTCCTAGGGTTATTTGAAGGAAAGTTGAATTATTTGAGAAATATCGGTCAAATAAGGCTATAAGGAATAGGCCTAATTGGGGGTTCCTTGACCCGAGTGCAGTAGGAAGTCTTCAAACTTGGGTGAAAGGCATAGGATGTGTGTCCTTGGTTGTCAAATATTCCTAACCCTCCTTAAAAAGTATTGTGGTTGATTGAGTACATTTGTGTGTGGGTAGAACCCAAGTTGTGGGTTGAGATAAGCCTTGTCTAGGCTTAAAAGGGTGATTTGGGTCTTCTTACCTTATTGTTTCCAACTATTCATGAAATGACCATTGCAAAACCTTTTCACACAAAACAATCTTGGACACACTTAGCATAGTAACTATCCTTGGTTATTTGAATAGCTATCTGCATCATATCTCACCATGTCTTGGTGATCAATTTATATATCCATATTGAAAGAAGTGTCTGTAGCTGTAGATAAAATATTGATCTTAACTAGGGGCATCTCATCTTTTAGGTTTAAACAAACAAACAAACTCAAACATAGATGCTTGAACAAAAACAAAAATCAGAACTATCAATGGTAGACATCAAAACCAAGAACTGAAAAAACTAAACAAAGATCTACTTGCAAGATGCTTTATCTAACACGATACATAGGGTAGCATGCATGTTCATCTATGATTGTTTTTTATTTTTGATATCATATCTCCTGAGTGACTCAAGGATTTCTTGAAACTAGATATGTAAGGAGGGAGTGTGATTTTTATTTATCTATTGTTTGTGAGTGAAGCCCTATCACTAGGCAAATTTGTCTTATGACGTGATCAGGTAACATATTGTTGAGGATACTACTAATTTGCATAAGACGAAGGTTAAGTCTTTTTTGTTTTATGCAAGAAACACTCAAGTCATCTTGGTTCAATTATACCTCGATGCTTGTGTCATCTTGCAATATCAAAATCCATGTAAGTTATACGAAAGTCATTATGGTTCAATTATACCATGATGCTTGTATCAACTTTCAACATATCAAAGTCTCAATGATGATAAAAGGGATTTGATCACAAGGATGACTATATCAGCAGCGAGGGATCATTTCATATCATATTCACCTGCATTTAGTTGCATTAATTAGTCATATCCACTTAGTTGCATATCATTGGTTGGTTAAAAGTTTCATTAGTATCATTTTACAAGATACATCTCATTAAATTGTCTTATTAATTCTGCATCTCACTTTCAAGATACATCTCATTATCATATCATTCCATAGTACATTTCATTGCATATCATATCATTATCAAAGTACACTTATTTGCATTATCATTATCATTTAAAAAGTGCATTTAGTTGCATTATCATTCCATATCATTTACAAGTGCATTTAGTTACATCATCATTGCATATCATTTAAAAAGTGCACTTAGTTGGATTTCATATAATCTAAAAATGTATTTAGTTTCATCGTCATCCATTCATTTAACAAGTGCATTTAGTTATCATATAAAGGCATTATCATCTCATTTAGTATCATTAAAATTCATTCCATTTAATATCATTTCATTGAAAATTGTCCTTCCATTTACATTTAGTGTCATTAACATTTAAATGCATTTCATATCATATAGCATCATTTTATATCAATTAGTATCATATCGTTACATTTCCTATCATTAAGCATTTAACTACATATCATTTAATTTATTTCATTAATGTCATGTGATCAAATCATATAATTTCCATTAGTACATTTAACACAAGCATTTGTCCTCTCATCATCAAAAGAATTACGGATTATTATAGGGCCATTTCCATATCAATATCACATGTGCATTACATTCATATCACAAGCACATACATTGAATCCTAGGAGCATAATAGAACATACATTCATCACATATATAATACATATCATCAATTCATCTGCATATCCTAAGCATCTGCATATCAGTAAACATCATCACATAGACATATCACCTTCAAAACATATAGATCATAGCATCATAAATCACATCATCACACACATCACATATATAGCATCATAACAACACAATCATGTAGATCTTCATATCAAATTATCTAGATCATCAAATCAAATGCATCCATATCTTGTATAAGTTGTTGGCATTATACACTTAGATGAGAATGGTAGATGTTGTCATTGATGGAAACAAAGTGGTAACAAGATTCAACAAGGTTCTACAAGTTCAACCGGCAATAGACTTCACCTACCGGCATCGACAGATACAACAAGGTTTATTCACACTGGCATCTAGTTTACATCGGCAACAGATCATACCGGCATCCAAAGTTGACTTGGCGATAATATTGTTTATGTAATGTAAATTGTAATTGTATGGCCGACATGATGTATTGTAAAGACTCATATATGTATGAGATCTTGTAGGTCATTTGAAATGAAGTAGGTAATTAGATGTGTGTGTGTAAGTGGTATATGTGATAAGATAGGGATATGATACTGAATAATTGTATATGCACTTTGATGTGTTTATCTCGAGAGCAAATAAGAAACAAAGCAGAGCAAAGAATATTCCTATGTAAGAAAAATCATTTACCAGTAAGGTTTTTGGCAAAGGTATCAGACAAAGCTTAAACCAGTACTGAATCTAGCATTGTAGTAGCTATTTTGAAGCAATACATTTTTATTGGATTTAACCATCCAATTGTGTAGTTAGTGGGACTCCATTTTTGTTGTTGAGCAGTGAGCTCTAGGCAGTTGGCCTTCCTACATGTGCAGGCCCCTATTGTACTAAGTAATATTTATTCATATTGGCCAGTGAGTAAATATTGTGGGTCACAAATCCCACCGAGGTTTTTCCCTTACCAGGTTTCCTTGCCAAAATATCTGTGTTATGGTGTGCATTGATGTTGATTCTTTTGTTTCTCTTTACTGCATTATTGTTTGCTTACTAGTATATTAATTTTTGTTAGGGGTCCCATAGATACTGAGAGGGGGGGTGAATTAGTATCTAACCGGTAATAAGAATTTCTAAAGTTAAAACATGCAGAACATAATATAACAGTGTACTGGTATGCAAGAAATAATGCAATAAACAGAATCAAGAACATCCACATGAAAAGTACACCATAACACAAGATGTTTGACGAGGAAACCTGGTGTGGGAAAAACCTCGGTGGGATTTGTGACCCACAATATTCACTCACTGGCCAATAAGAGAATATTACTTACAACAGGTGCCTGCACATGCAGGAAGGCCAACTTCCTAGAGCTCACTACTCAGTGGGAAGTCACACTAACAATAAGGATTATATTAATCCAATGACTTGTACTGCTTTATAATAGCATCTTCAATGCCAAATTCAGTACTGATTCTTGCTCTATTCTTTACATATACCCTTGACCTATAATTCGCACATTAGGTCTACCTGGTAATTTTCTTTATGCTTCTTACTTCACTTATATAAATGTCTACAATGATCTCCTTTATATATAAGAGTCATTTTACAATTTGCCAAGTTGGCTTACAATAATAAACAAAATATTACATAACAAAAATCTTGTCGGCCTTTGTGCCGGTATACATATTTTCTTCTGTGTCGGTGTCAGTGTCCTTGTTGATGTCGGTGCACTATCTTGCCTGTGTAATACTTGCCGGTATGATGTCTTGCTGGTGCCATAGGTTTGCAAGGTTGCCTGTGTAATGCTTTGTCAGTATAATGTCTTGCCGGTGCTATAGGATTGCAAGGTTGCCATCAATGACAAAACCTTCAATCACATACAATGTCTCATTGGAGTGTCCATATGCTAACAATCTCCCCCTGTGGCATTGATGGCAACACTCATGAGAAATTTCAAAAAGTATCCAAAATGTGTAGTCCAAAAAAGTTACCAAAAATTTTTGCCAAAATTATGAGAGCTCCCCCTGAGCATAGGATTCCTATATTTTGAACTTTCTCATCCCACTACTCCCCCTTTGGCATCAATGACAAAGGTTTTCAAGATGTTAGTAGAGTTTGTAGTTTCATCTATCCATATCCTCAACCCTGTAGCTGGGTAGTTATTATCTAAAAAAGATCTCCCAAAATTAAGTTTAAACTATCCATAAATTTCTTACTATCTTTTATTGTTGTCTCAGTTCTTTTTACTATACCAGTGAGATGCTACAAATGCTCTGCCGGTGTTTTGCCGCCTTGTGTTAGTGCCTTTGAAATTTCCTTCCACAAAGATGCTAAATAGTCCAATCTTGGACTCAGTTTAGATCTCAAATTCTTTTCCTTGTTTATTATTCTCTCTTTTTCTCTTTCCAGTTTGAGCAATTCTTCCTCAAAATTTGCTATCTTCTCTTCAAAAACTGATAATGAATCCGGTGAGTTGACAAAATTGTCTGCAAGCTTATTTATCTTATCCTGTGTCTTGCTTATTTTCTTGTCAATATCTATAGTCAAAAAGTTTGTTTTATATGTATCTTTATACAACTTTTTGTATTCTTTCAACAAACTACATAGTTCCGGTAGAAGTGTGTCAAAATTTCTGTTACACTTCTTTATTTCCTCATCAAAGAATTTTTGTTTCTCTTTTTCTATCTTGTCCTTTACTGATTCTTCCTTTATTTTCTCAATGTTTTCAAAAATATATTTACACAATGTGTTCGATTGTCCTAAAGAATCTTTATTATCTATATTACAGTTTGGAGCTATTGCCTTCAAAATTGGTATTGAATCATCAATTGCTTTATAAACCTGTGAACTGTAGTCAGTTATTTTCTTAATGGAGTCAAGTAGTACCTCAGTCACATTTGTTGACTTAAATGTTGATGATGATCCAATAATCTAAGTACTGGTGGAAGTAACCATGCTTGTATTGACCTCTGGCAGGTCAGTTTGTGTCTGCATTTCTTTTAGCACTGGTTTTCCCACTTCACTACTTACTGGTGGCACTATTTCCTTATGAACCTGTTCTGGAGCCTTTAGCTCTATTGGTTTCTCTGTATGTTGTGTTGTCTCTATCTGTGCCTCAGTCTCTACCATTTTCTCTATGTCCTCTGCCAATTTCTCTGTTTCCCCTACTACCAGAGGCTCTTTAGCCATATTTGACTTGTCAGTTGTATCTTTATCAACTATTATGTTGATCTTTTGGGTATCAACATTTACAGTATATAGGACTTCAGAATTAGGATTGCTATCCTCTACATCCATACTTTTTGTTGTCGGTTGATCTTCAGTAGTTGTAATTTTCATAGGTGGGGGTAGGTTGTCTTTAACTTTTATGCTTGGTGGTCCACCAACTTTGCCTTTCCCCTTGTCCCTATCCTTCTGATATACCTTTATAGGCTTAGGTTTCTTCTATTCTTCTTGTTTTTCCTTGTCAACTAGGAATATATCCCAACCATCTTCTGTTTCCTCTATTACTTCAGTAACTCTTCCTACCATCAGTGAAATATGTCGGTGTGCAGTAGAGAATACTGACCGGTTTGCCTAAGCAATCAAATCATCAATTTCCTTGGGAGAGTTTACTGGATATACATCAAGTAGTTTCTCTATTTTTATTTTCTTATCTAATTCTATCATTGCTTGTCTTCTAGCCTCAAGTATTTTGTACAAATCATCAGGAATTTCATTTGCTACTTCCATCAAAAATTTCTTGTACATGTCCATACGCAGTATCACACTTTCCTCAACTTGCTCTTTCTCATTAGCAGATAGAGTGTCATAAATTTTTCCTATGTTTTTCAGTTTTCCTTCCTCTGTGATTTCATTTAACAATATATCTAGAGGTCCCAGGTCACTGTTTTTCCTTTTCTTTTTCTTTGGTGTTAGCTTCTTCTTGGGTGTGACCTTTCTAACCGGAGATCTCACTACTTGTTTCTTTTGCCTTGTCCTTCTAGGTGAAGGAGTGGTTGCTGGTGAGGGATCTCTTTTTCTAACAACTCTTTTAAAAGTTGTTGGCATGTCACCTTCCGAAGAAGTACCTACCAGTGATAGATGAGCTTCAGGTTGTGGAGCTACCAACTCATCTTCTATTATGCCGGTTTTCTTTAGTACATCTTCCTTAATGGCCTTTGCTTGCCTAGATCCTTTCCTCACAAATGCCTCAACCTTCTTTACTCTTTTCTTTTATTGTATTTGGCTTTCTATAGTCTCAGCACTACCAAATACTTCTTCCTTGGGTTCATTGGGGGCTGCCAGAAGTGCTTTAGCATAAGTTTCAACTATGTGATCATCTATCTCATAGCCCATCTCGGTTACCCAAATTGTCCTTGGGATGACCGCTTCCATCCAGATTTCATCTTTCTTAATAACAAAGCATATATCATCTTTGTATTTGTCTACTATTTTCTGGGATAACCTTATTCTTTTCTTCATTTTGGTCTTCAATGCTTGGAAAAAGTCATGAGTATTGTTCTCCTTGTTTTCACCCATGGTATTGAACAGTTCAGTTAATTGTTTTCCTACCGGTATGTCATATCCAAGTTCTTTATAACCTATACCAGGAACCTATTTTGTTATGTGTAGCATTAGACATACTAACAAATTTCCAAATCTAAAAGTTCCTTTCTTGTCCTTCTTTATCTTTCCAAGGTTGTCTATTAATCCATCCTTTAACCATTCATAGATGTCAATTTTTGCATTGTCTGTTACCATATCATAAGCACTCTTAATGCATAAACTTGAAATTGAGTTAAGTCTATTAGCATGAGTGGCTTTGTAACCTAATATCATACTTATGAATCTCACATTGATATCTTTTACATCATTAACCCTTAGAGATCTCTTATCGAATGTTGCACCAGTTAGTTTTGTAACTAGGTCATTTGGAACCTTCTTGGTTTTATCTAGTCTCTTATCGGTGGTCGGTAACCCTGTGACAACTTTCATAGCTTCCTTGGTGATCTTATAGATTGCATCTAGCCAGAAAAGTTCTCCATGAACTCTTCTTAACACTATCCTAATCACATCCTTAGGGAATTCAGGAATGCTAAGGATTTCTGTGAATCCTAGGGTTTCAATAACCTTGTGTTCATCTTTAACATTTCCAGTATCATCACATATTATGGTTTTATACATGGTTTTGATTTCCTCATCTCCTAAATATTCAATATTGTAGTGGATGTACATTGTAGGGTCTTCAACATATACAATTCCTTTAGGGATTTGAGAAAATGCACCTAAGGTATCATCCTTCTTTGCTATCTCAGGGAGTAACTGAAATACGGGCCTAGGTCTTTTGATTACTTCAACAACAGTAGGGTTTGCTATGTATTCAATTGCAGAGGTGGATTCCATGATTAAATACCTTTTACTACCTTGGATGGATGTTTTCTTGGAGTGTGCTTGCTTCTTGCTCGAAATGCCTTAGCTCGGAATCTCCGCGCTCTCTGAAAATTTGAAATCACGGTGAAATGAAATAGAGCCAAAACCTTATTTTTATAATGTCTTTTTGCCATCTACCACATTAATTGCATGCTGGTTAAGTATTCACTTAACATTGTCTACCGGTAATAAATAATTTTCAACTTCTTATCTCTAACCGAGGGAATAATTAGCATATGTGTCATTTGATTGCCAAACCCTCAAGGAAATTTTCTTCAATTAGATGAAGAACTTCCTGCTGGTGGAGTACTGCTCTGTCTTGCCGGTGAAGTATCACTTTGTCCTACTAGTGGAGCATTGATTGGTTCTCCCGATGGAGAAGTATTCCCAATATTTAGATCTGCTTTTCTAATCCATTGCTTTGAGAATTCTTGCTTAACCTCTTCAACTTTTTCCTTACCTTTCAAGCTAGCACTTTTGTTGTCTACCGGTGTACCTTTACTTCTACAAAATTTAGCAATATGCCCAATCTTGTTACATGCATAACAAGTTACATTATTCTTTTGAATAGCTTTCCCATAACCTATGTCAGTTTGTGTTCTGCATTGATTTGATAAGTGTCCAAATCTTCCACAAACATAACATCTCACATTCATTATGCAGTTTTTAGAGTTATGACGAACTTTGTTGCATTTTGAACATTGACCGATGGGTGTATTGATATTCTGATAATTCCTAGATCTACATTTATTTTCTCTATGACCATACTTATTACAGTTAAAGCATCTTCCATTGAATTTATAAGCATTAGGTTGTCTTATCGGTTTGCTATGATCCTGAGTATTTGCAATACTGGAGCTTTCACCAACTTTAAAGCCAATTCCAGAAGTGTCACCTTTAGGTTTTTGATTCTTCAGTAAGGTACCAAGTTCCTCTGAGCTTTTCTTGAATTTTTCTTTGTGTTGATTTGCAGTTTCCAGTTCCCTTTCCAAGATTTCTTTTTGTCTCATCAGTTCATTTGAGTCATTCTGAGTATGCATCAGGTTTGTCTTCAACATGTCATTTTCATAGCTAAGTCTTGTGTTCTCATTTGCTACATCACTTAGTCTTCTAGTCAATTCTTCTTCATTCTTCTTTCTATCCTCAATCTCTTTGCAAAATCTCATAGTCATATCCTGCATTTCATTTTTTGTTGTCATGATCTCTTGTTTCAACTTGCTTATCATATCATTAAGTGATTCCTTTTCATCATTCTCATTTTGCAATTTTTTACAGAGTTCTCTTCTCTTATTTATTGCAACAGTAAAATTTTCTTGAAGTGCCTGAATGATATCCTGAGCTGCTCTCAAATCATCTTCTAATTTGATATTTTTCAATTTTTCTGCATCGTAGTCTGTAAGAGCTCCTTCAAGTTGCTTCATCGGATTTTCCATCTTTACTGGTGTCGAGATCTTCCTCAAGCTATTAGGCTTCTGAAAATAGAGGACCACTCTCTGATAGCAATTGTTAGGGGTCCCACAGATACTGAGAGGGGGGGGGTGAATCAGTAACTAACCGGTAATAAGAATTTCTAAAGTTAAAACATGCAGAACATAATATAACAGTATACTGGTATGTAAGAAATAATGCAATAAACAGAATCAAGAACATCCACATGAAAAGTACACCATAACACAAGATGTTTAATGAGGAAACCCGATGTGGGAAAAACCTTGGTGGGATTTGTGACCCACAATATTCACTCACTGGCCAATAAGAGAATATTACTTACAATAGGGGCCTGCACATGCAGAAGGCCAACTGCCTAGAGCTCACTGCTCAATGGGAAGTCACACTGACTTACAATAAGGATTATATTAATCCAATGACTTGTACTACTTTATAAGAGCATCTTCAATGCTAGAATCAGTAACGGTTCTTGCTATGTTCTTTACATATACCCTTGACCTATAATTCACAGATTAGGTCTGCCTGATAATTTTCTTCATGCTTCTTACTTCACTTATATAAATGTCTACAATGATCTCCTTTATATATAAGAGTCATTTTATAATTTTCCAAGTCGGCTTACAATAATAAACAAAATATTACATAACAAAAATCCTATCGGCCTCTATGCTGATATACATATTTTCTTCTGTGTCGGTGTCGGTGTCCTTGTTGATGCTGGTGCACTATCTTGCCTATGTAATACTTGCCGGTATGATGTCTTGCCGGTGCCATAGGTTTGCAAGGTTGCCTATGTAATTCTTTGCTGGTATAATGTCTTGTCGGTGCCATAGGATTGCAAGGTTTCCATCAATGACAAAACCTTCAATCACATACAATGTCTCATTGGAGTGTCCGTATGCCAACAATTTCAGTTACAGAATTGCAAATAAGTTTAAATATTTCATCTACCAGTCAGACATTGATTCACCCCCCTCTCAGTGTCTTTGGGATTTGATGGTTCTGATACTTAATGTAAGTACAGATGCCAAGCAAATAAGATGAGGGGGGGGTGAATCATACAAACTTAATCTTCCATAAAAACATCAGATTCAACCTCGGTAACATATATTTCAGTAATATATCCAAAACTGCTAAACATGAAAACTTAAAAGCATATAAACATCATAACACTCATAACACTAGATTTAACATGGAAACCCAAATAGGGAAAAACCACTATGGGATTTTGGACCCACTAAGAAATATACTCTTCTAGAGTACGCTCGGTTAAAAGAAAATCCTGTTAAAGATTACAAACACATTGCTAGATGTGACACAGTTAATGGATTTCCCTCAGATCTATTAGGATCTTCACCTTGTTAGAAGTGACCTTGTTAAAGGATTTCAAACACTCAATCAGAATGTCACCTTGCTAGAGGGTTTTACAAATAAGACTGTTAAGTCCACTCGGTTAAGAGATTTTCTGTCACTTCACAAAATAACAGTAATAAAAATCTATCTACAACTTCACATCTAAAATGCTAAAGCAGATTCTTATTTACTCAATACAATATAGACATAGAACTAATCTTGTCCATCTGCTGGGCTCTATACTCTATTATTCAAAATAGATCTTCAAGCTTTTGTGCTCGGTATTCACTATGTAGTATCCTTGTGCATACACTTGTCCGCATACATTGTTTATCAATAGTTCCCTATTTATAAACAATTCGCCAACCACTTAATCTCCTTGATCACATTTTCCATGATCAATCAAAGTCATCAGATCTTCAAACCTTGACCAGGTTCAATGTATCCTTCGATCTGAAAATGTTTTACCTTGCCTTGGAACTTGCATACATTTCTTGGAACTTGTGCTAGGGTATTGCAGTTCAATCTAAGTTGTAGATCTTCCTGCCGATTTTCCTTTTCCATAGATTCTTTAACAAACTTCATTCACGACATATTAATCATTTAATCATAGCTAGCTCATCAGCTTCCTTCATTAAATAATGCTTTTATTCATTCAATGCATTCTATTATTACTCAATTCCAACTCGGTAAATACTAAACTTCACTCGGTAGACATTTTGCCTTCATTAATCGATAGTGATAACCTTAGGGTTTATCGACTAGGTTCCTTAGGGTTTACCGACTAGGTTCTTTGATTAGTAACATAGTATAGTATTAACCTTACAATCAATAACATAAGTAGGATATCAAAACAATCTAATCATCATGATCTCATCATTGTCTAACTCGGTAATAGTTGCCCATTGAATAACTTATTTCTCCCCTTATTCATCATATTCTTTTTGTGTCTTTTACCAACATCTTTATACTCATCAAATCATACTTCTCAAGATATGACAACTTCATACTGAATTAGAAAATCAATTTCTTGACATCAATGACAAAATAATAATATTAAGATAGTAAAACATCCTTGATTAGTTATATCCATAATCATCAACAGCCTTCTCAATATCCTTATTGAAATGCCAACAATCTCTCCTTGTCTGTTATAATGCCAAATGCCAACACTCTCCCACTTTGGCATTGATGGCAAAACCAATTGATTTGACCTAATTGATTTGGATTGTTGTGAGATTCTGAAATGCTGAAATGCTCTCCCCCTATCATCAGAATTCTCCCCCATACATTAGTCTTCTCCTCTTCTTCAGTCTTCTCCCCTTTTCTTTAGTCTTCTCCCCCTTTGACAACAATACCAAAAAGTAAAGAACTAAAACATAATTTCTTCCTGTATGAAGTGATTTCCTGCTATTGTGTGTCAATTTAGTCTTAGTCAGAGCATTTATGCCTTCAATTCTTGTTCCCTGTATTATTTCCTGCACACCTTTAGAAAACATCCTAAAGTGTGTAAATCAACATCAACTCCTAAAAGATATTCTGTAGGGTCATCAAATTGATTCTTTCACCAAACTTGGTCAGTGAGTAGAAGATAGGGGTAGGACCCCTAACTTACTTCTAAGATACTCAAAAGTATCCCTTGGCAGTGGCTTGGTGAAGCTATTTGCTATTTGTTCCTTTGTGCTAACATACTCCAACACCACTTTCTTCTCTTGGGCTTCTTCTCTAAGATAATGATATTTGATAAAGATGTGCTTTGTCTTAGAGTGCATAACAAGTTTTTTTGAAATGTTAATGCCACTAGTATTGTCATAGAATATAGTTACTAGCTCGGTAACTTTCTCATTTATACCTTCCAACAGTTGTTTGATCCATGCTATGTGGGTGCAATTCAATGCTACAGCAACGTATTCAGCTTTTGCTGTTGACTGAGAAACACATCCTTGTTTCTTGCTAAGCCAACTCACTAATCTTTCTTCTAAAAAGAAAGCTCCTCCACTTGTGCTTTTCCTGTCATCAATGTTGCCTGCCCAATCAGCATCAGTATAAACTTTAAATCAAAATCATTTCTTTTCTGGTATACTAAGCCATAATCCTCAATGCCTTTCAAGTATCTAAAAATTCTCTTGATTGTTGTCATGTGTGTTTCCTTAGGATCTGCATAGAATCTAGCAACTACACCTACTGCATGTGCTATGTCTGGCCTGCTATGAACAACATATTGCAACTTTCCAATCATGGATTGGTAAAGTGTCTCATCAACAGATGCAGATTCATCATTCTTTGATAGTTTACAGTTGGTAGTCATAGGAGTACTTACTGGTTTTGAATCCTCCATTCCAAATTTCTTCAAGATTTCCTTTATGTACTTGGATTGAGTAATAAAAAACTCATTTTTCATTTGCAGTATCTGTAAACCTATAAAATATTTTATCTCACCGATTAATGACATCTCAAATTCTTTGCTCATTTCATTTCCAAAGTTCTTACATAGAGAGTCATTTCCACAAAAGATAATATCATCAACAAATATGGCTGAGATCAGTATTCCATTTTCATCATTCTTCATGTACATATTTCTATTTTCACTTGTTCTTATAAAACCAATCTTGATTAAATAAGAGTGCAATCTTTCATACCATGCTCTAGGTGCTTGTTTCAAACCATATAAAGCTTTGTTCAATTTACATACCTGATCTTCATTCTTGTTTTCAACAAATCCTTCAGGTTGTTCAATAAAAACTTCTTCTTCTAATATACCATTCAGAAATGCAGATTTGACATCCATTTGATATACCTTTAAATTTTTGTAAGCAGCATATGCCAACAATGTTCTTACTCCTTCTAGTCTAGCCACAGTTGCAAAAGTTTCACCATAATCAATTCCTTCTTCTTGAGCATAACCTTTGCAAACTAGTTTGGCTTTATTTCAAATGACCTCTCCTTTTTCATTCAACTTGTTTTTGAAAATCCACTTTGTACCAATTACATTTTTGTCCTTCGGTCTTGGGATTAGTGTCCATGTGTCATTCTTCTTGATTTGATCAATCTTTTTTGTCATAGCATTTATCCAATCTTCACTATTAAATGCCTCTTTCACTATTATGGGTTCAAATTCAGATATTAGACATGTGTTCTGTCTTAGTTTGTTCCTTGTCATCACTGGATCATCCTTATCTCCTATAATCTGACTTGATGCATGATGTATTCTAACATACTTGGCTAATATAGGCTCAATAGGCTCTGTATGATCTTCTTCATCACTCAGTAATTGAATATTTTCTTCATTTCCTTCTGCAATTTTCTCGGTAGGACTTGTCAGTTGAACATAGACAAATCCATCATAATCTTCTGGTTCCTTGGAATTTCCTTCATCATTTCTTTCTGCAAATTCATCAATTTTCACATTTTCACTTTCTACTATTTTGTTAGATGATTTGATCAGACATTTAAATGCTTTACTTCTAGAAGAATAACCAAGAAATGTTCCTTCTTCACTTTTTTGATCAAACTTGCCATTTCTATCATCCTTGTGTACATAGCATCTACTTCCAAAGATTTTAAAATAACTTACATTAGGTTTCTTGTCATACCAAATTTCATATGGTGTCTTCAAAGTTCCTTTCTTCAGTTGTACTCGGTTCAGGGTGTAAACTATTGTGCTTATTGCTTCTCTCCAAAATGTTTGTGGCACTTTCTTTTCAATCATTAAGGTTCTGGCACAATCCAAAATAGATCTATTTCTTCTCTCAGCAATTCCATTTTGTTGTGAAGTTCTTGGTGCAGAGACTTGTCTTTTAATACCATGATCATTGAAGAATAAGTTGAACTCATCAGATGTGAACTCTCCTCCTCTATCTAATCTAAGACATTTTAGTTGTCTTCCTATTTCATTTTCAACTCTTGCCTTGTACCATTTAAACATTTGAAAAGCTTCTGATTTTTCTTTTAAAAACATTACCGACATCATCCTTGAGTAATTATCCACAAATAATATGAAATATTTATCACCATAATAACTTTGAACTTTCATAGGACCATAAAGATCAGTTTGCACAAGATCTAAAATTCCCTTAGAAGTGTAAGACTTACTTGTAAAGCTTTATCTTGTCATTTTACCCATCTGGCATCCTCGGCACATAGCATTCTCAGGTTTTCCAAGACTCGGTAGACCTCTTACTCGGTGCTTCTTGCTTATTTTGATTAGATTATCAAAATTTACATTACAAAACCTTTTATGCCATAACCATGTATCATCTATCTTTGCATACAGACATTTGTTCTGAGTTGAGTCAAGGTGAAATGTGTGACCTTTTGTTTGTCCTGGTAGCAGCTAACTTTCCATGCTTGTCATGAACTTTGACAATTCCTTTCTGAAATTATATTTGGTATCCTGTATTGTTTAGTTGTGCTACACTCAACAAATTGTATTTCAAACCTTCAACCCAAAAAACATCATTGCATCTTGCATTGTCAAGAAGTGTTATGGATCCTTTACCTTTTACTGGACATGGTGCATCATTACCAAATCTTACATAGCCTCCATCATAATCTTCTAACATAACAAACTTGTGTTTATCACCTGTCATGTGATGTGAGCATCCACTATCTATGATCCAAGAATCATTAGTATTTATGTGAGATATTAGGGCTTTTTCTTCATACCTTTCTTCATCTGATCCATCTTTGATAGCCACATAAACTACTTCCTCTGTATCATTTCATCTGATTTATCATCATTGGATTCTTCATCAGCTATTAAGCATGACTTTCTATCTCTTCTTCTGAAGTCTCGGTGTCCTCTATAATGATTATCTTTCTATCTATCATCTCAGTAATCTCTCTTTTCAGTAGATTCTTTGTCAGGATAGTTAGAAGCCATATGTCCTATCTTATCACAATTGAAACATTTCAAAGGTAGTTTTCCTTTATACTTACCTTTGCCTCTTGGTAACCTTTTGGCTAATAGTGCTTCAAACACTTCTTGCTTTCTGATTTCCTCATACAGTTTGTGTACTTCCTCCATGTTCTTGCGAAATCTTTCACTAGCTCCACTGTGATCTCCTTCTGAGTACTTATACTTTATTTCATTGTAATCATTAGATTCATCAAGATGAAAAGAACTAAATGCAGATTCAACTTTATTTATCGATGAACCACTGTTATCAAAGTTACTTAACTCAAATGCATGTAGCTTACCAGTAGTAGCATCTAAAGAGACTGGCATATTTGGTACAGACCTTAATTCATTGATTGCAGAGACTTGGATTGCATCAGCTGGTAGAAGGGTTCTTAACAACTTACTTGTTATATCCTTTTCTTCAATAGTTCCACCTACTCCTTTGATTTGATTGACAATCTCCTTTAGTCTTGTACTGTACTAGGTTATGTTCTCACCTTCATTCATCCTCATAGATTCAATTTGTCCTCTTAGACCATCCACTTTTGCTCTTTGAACAAGTTCATCTCCTCCATACACTGATATGAGCTTGTCCCACATAGCCTTTGCATCATTGCAGCCTTCTAGATCATTAAACTTTGAATCGGTCAATGCATATGTTATTTCAATCATTGCTTGAATATGTTGGTGTAAATAATTATTCATCTTAGATATTATTACACTTTACTTAAGTTTACTTAGGATAATGCATTTTCATAGTAGTTTGGGTATGAGACACTTGGGTGTTTGTGCCACATTGGGATAGTGTGTGTAGGAGAAATTCCACCTTTTATGGTGTTGATTTTGTTGTTACACTCCACTCTTGTTGTTACACTCCACATTCAGTGGGCGAGCCACCTCATGTGGACTATTATATTATTTCTCCTACCTACCCACACCTATTTCCTACCTACCCTTATTTCTTATTGAGCCACATGTCATGTTTGTGTGCTCACATATCCCTAGCCTTGCCTATATAAGCAAGCCCATCTACATTGTATGTAACTAATTGAATCATTATTATTGATCATTTTCTATTGATGAGAATATAGTTTATTCTTGTCCCATATTATGTCTCTATTTTGTATATTTCATTGAGCTCTTGATCTTGGCAAAATCTCACATGGTATCAGAGCCATTGGGGCTTCATTGATTCATCTTGAAGAGGCATTATTGCGATGTCAAGAGGCAGATTTGAGGAGCAGCATCTTTTGGAGGCATCCTAGACCAGATCCGACCCCACCATTGCGTCTAGAAGGCCGTTTCCATGAATTTTGGTTATAAAGTTAGCCTATTTTGGTGAGAAAAAAATTTTCACCAATTTTGCTAATATCATACGGATTTTCAAATTTTTTTATTTTTTCGAAAAGAAAAAAAAAAAAAATTCGGAAAATTAAAAATCAAAAAAATCAAAAAGTCGAAAAAAAAAAAAAAATTCAAAAAAAAAATCAAAAAGTTTTTTTTGGGGGGTCCGCAGACCCCCCCCCGTGACCTGTACTGCAGGTCTGCAGCACAGGTCTGCGCACCCGTACTTGCACATCCACATCCACACCACCACCGTCGGACGCTGCACTGTCCACGCCGCCACCGAGAAGACCCGCCACCGCCACCCTGCATCTCCCGCCGGCCCGCTCGGTTGCCCAGACCGACGCCCGCCGCAGACCGAGACCCGCCGCCGCCCGCAGATCCGCATCGGACTCTTCCGCCACCGCACTGTGCTCCCTCCCACCGGTCGCTTCCCCACCAGCCATCCTAGTTCACTCCCGCCGGCGACCACCACAACTAACGACCCCGCGTCCGCCACGTGGCAGGCGACCACTAGCCCACGGTCGACACCTTGACACGTCATCTTCGTACGATAGCCTAGTTGACTTCTATACGACACATCACAGAGCCATACAATCATTTGTACAGCCGCCACGTAGACGCCACGTGGCTCATCCAATCAGCAAATTTGTATGGTACGGACTGCACAGTCACCTACACAGTCATCTGCCACGTCAACTATCCGTACAGTACGGACGCCCAGTCAGTAGAGGGCGAAGTTTTTGCGATGGTCATACAGCTATCAAATTTAACATAGTGGCTTGCTGACATCAGTACCACGTCATCATTTTTCAAAAATTTGGCAGGCCCCTCTCATTTGCATTTTTGATTTTGCAATTCAACTTCAAATGGCCATAACTTGCTCATTTTTGCTCCTTTTTTCGAGCAATTTTTTTTGAAATGGGCTAGAATTTCATGCTCTCCGTATTGGTGAAGAAATGTTTTGATTTTGATGCACGGATTTTTCAGAAAATGCAGTTTTTGGTGACTATACCTGAGTAATCCAAGTTTTTGCAACTTCAGAGGCTTCATTTGGGGTCATGCAACCTCCTTTTCAGGTGCCATTTTTTTTAAAGTGTGTATTTTTTTGTCTACTTTCACATGATGTTATTAGATTGATGCCATTGTAAGTAGAAATTGTACTTTCAGATTTTGGCCATTTTTGGCTCTCTTGGTACTTGTATATTTGCTTGAATCTTAGTTAGATTCATTGCACTATTGATTGAATTCTCTTGTATCTCATTTGAGAAGTTGTAAAATTTGCATCATAAGCCCACTTTGTCTTGTTTTGCAAGTGGCTCATTGTAATCGCACTAAGTATAAAGTGCCAAAATCATCACTTTGGGGGGGGTACTTTGATTGAGTGAATTTGGGGGGGTGTCTCTTGTGCTTTTGTGCTCTTGTGTTCCTTCCTTTTTTCTGCTATGGGTTCTTCTAAGTTTTCTCTCTTAACTCCACATAATTATACTACTTGGAAAATTGATGCATGGAGTAAACTTATGGAAAAAGGACTCACTCATTACATTGATGGAACTATTGTTGCTCCAGCTGATCCTAAGGCTGATCCAGTTGGTCACTTAGATTGGCTCACTAAAAATATCATGGCAATTGGTACCTTAAGAAAGTATGTATCAAAGGATCTCATTTTTCATATTGAGAAATGTACTCTAATCAAGGATGCTTGGCAAAAGTTTCAAGACTTGTATGGTCAAGTTGATGAGATTAGGGGATATCAAATTGATAGTGATCTCACCATGTTAGATCCCAATAACTTTGATACTATACAAGATTATGTCACTAAGGCAAATGAGTTGAGGGCACAACTCAAAGATTGTGGCATTAATAAGAAGGATACTCAATTGATATTCAACTTGATAGGCAAGCTTCCACAAGAATATGTAGCATTTGTTTCTAGTTTCCAAACCCATAGGATGACAATGGGTTCAAGCTACAAAATGCCTACATTTGATGCTTTCAATGAAATGTTGATGATGGAACAAACTAAATTGATAAGCATGGGCACTCTTAAGGCTTCTAAGTCTCAAACATTAGTGGCAAATCAAGGGAACAAAGGAAATCAAGGAAAGGACAACTCAAACAAGAAGAAATGGCAATCAAAGCCTAAAGAAAAAGCACCATCTTCTCCACAACAAGGAGATTCATCCTCTTCCAAGAGAGATAATTCACCAAAGAGGAAGAGACCTACTTGTGCTTATTGTAAAAAGATTGGTCATGAGGAGCATCGTTGCCATTCTAAGAAGATTGATGAGCTCACACATATCATCAAAAAGCATAACATTGATTTGCCTAAAGTCTACAAGAAGGATGATTCATCAACTTCCACTTCCTCACATTCAAAAGGAAAAGGGCAAGCATTCATGGCTTCTACAAGTGGGAAGACTCACTCTTTTGGAACAAGAAAAGGAAAAGCTCTATGTGCTACTATCAGTCATGATTCAGAGAGATGGCTTCTAGATTTAGGGGCTTCTCATCATATGGCATCTTTGCAGTCTATGTTCTCTACATTTGAGCCTTGCACCATGCCACAGATTTTGATGGGCAATCATACATTCATGGATGTGATTGGGAAAGGATCTATTGACATTGGGGATAACTCCTTCAATGATGTGTTGTGTGTACCCCACTTGACAAACAATCTCCTTTCTATCTATCAAATCACACATGGCACAACTAAGAGAGTTGTGGAGTTCACACCTGACTCAGTTTTCATTAGAGACTTGGAGACTAGAGTTATCATTGCGACTGGGGTGGTTGATCATGCATCTCGATTATACTCCTTTTCAGATTTTGTTGATGGTGATGATATCACATTTGATGATTCTACACATGATGATCACATTTCTTATGATGGTTCAGATTTTGAGGAGAACTTTGGACATTTGAACATGGGGATTCTCACATGTGACCCCGTTCTTGAGTCTTGTATTTCATCTCCTCATATTGATATCACAACACCTATTGCACCTGATGATGTGGATAGTGTGACAGTTTTGCCTTCATGTGATTCAGTGCAGCAGGATATTCATTGTCTTCCAGCTTCAGATTCATGGGATGATTACTTGACAGACATTGCATGTTTATTTGTAGAATCCTACATTGCAGATTTGGGAGACATCATTGATGACATTCATCTTCTCTTTGATGAAGGTGATCCTTCTTTGATTGTTGCGAGGGCACACTCTAACCGTCTTGTTCATTCTCTACATGATCATTCTTTCGAGGTTGACATGATTGTGGATACTTATGTACAGCAGTTGGAGGAGGTCTCTTTCTTTTTTGAGGAGACATGTGAGTCTTTGGGACATGTTCTACATCCATCTCCACTAGATCTTGGAGTGCCTTTTTCAGCAGTGTGGCATAGTTTACCACCTTTGGAAGGGGTATCTTTCAGCGTCGACATGGGGACACTTGAGCAGTTTTCAGAGATTCCTTTCATCATGAGTTTTCTTCATACATCTTCCCTTCATGATTGGGGAGACTTCATGGATACACCTTTGGTTTTGTTTCTTCCTAAGGGGAGGAATGTTGTTCGACGTTCGTGGAGCAGTTTCTTCATACATCGAGCTTCTATCATTGGTGCAGACTCCACATTGAGGGGGGGCTTCCTAGCTTCTCTTCTTCTCTCATATGGGGGGGACTTTTTCCTCACATGGGGTTTTGTCCTTCACATTCTTCTATGAGAGTTCTCTTGTATGTTTTTCATCTCTCTTTTGAGGGAGGGTTTTTTTCCATTGGGTTTTTCTCTCTTTCCCCACTTTGTGAGAGATTTCATTGCATTGGTTTGCATGCATTTGCATTTGTACATGGGTACCTAACATGGCCTCATAGCCGGGACCCATCTTGCATTGCTTAGTTGCATTGTAGACTTAAGTGCATTCCCCTAAGTTGCACTTAAGGGGGGTTGTTGGTGTAAATAATTATTCATCTTGGATATTATTACACTTTACTTAAGTTTACTTAGGATAATGCATTTTCATAGTAGTTTGGGTATGAGACACTTGGGTGTTTGTGCCACATTGGGATAGTGTGTGTAGGAGAAATTCCACCTTTTATGGTGTTGATTTTGTTGTTACACTCCACATTCAGTGGGCGAGCCACCTCATGTGGACTATATTATTATTTCTCCTACCTACCCACACCTATTTCCTACCTACCCTTGTTTCTTATTGAGCCACATGTCATGTTTGTGTGCTCACATATCCCTAGCCTTGCCTATATAAGCAAGCCCATCTACATTGTATGTAACTAATTGAATCATTATTATTGATCATTTTCTATTGATGAGAATACAGTTTATTCTTGTCCCATATTATGTCTCTATTTTGTACATTTCATTGAGCTCTTGATCTTGGCAAAATCTCATAGAATATGTTCTTGCTTTTCCTTTATCTCTTCCATTATCAATGGATAGGTGCTCAGTGTGATGAAATCATTCTCCAGATAATATACAACATATTCTCTAACTCTTGATAGGTGCAGCTTCATCCTTTTCTTCCATGTAGAGAAACTTGACTTGTTCAGCTTCGGTGCATCCCTCTTATACATCTTTGGATCTTTTCCTCAAGTACCTTTAAACTTTTTCTTCTGAAGTCCAAAGCTCTGATACCAATTGATGGTTCTGATACTTAATGTAAGCATAGATGCCAAGCAAATAAGATGAGGGGGGGTGAATCATATAAACTTAATCTTCCATAAAAACATCAGATTCAACCTCGATAACATATATTTCAATAATATATCCAAAACTGCTAAACATGCAAACTCAAAAGCATATAAACATCATAACACCAGGTTTAACGTGGAAACCCGAATAGGGAAAAACCACTGTGGGATTTTGGACCACTAAGAAATATACTCTTCTAGAGTATGCTCGGTTAAAAGAAAATCTTGTTAAAGATTACAAACACATTTCTAGATGTCACCCGGATAAGGGATTTTCCTCAGATCTGTTAGGATCTTCAGCTTGTTAGAAGTGACCTTGTTAAAGGATTTCAAACACTCAATCAGAATGTCACCTTGCTAGAGGTTTTTACAAATAAGACTATTAAGTCCACTTGGTTAAGAGATTTTCTATCACTTCACAAAATAACAGTAATAAAAATATATTCTGCAACTTCACATCTAAAATGCTAAAGAAGATTCTTATTTGCTCAATACAATATAGACATAGAACTAATCTTGTCCATCTGTTGGGCTCTATACTCTGTTATTCAAAATAGATCTTCACGCTTCTATGCTCGCTATTCACTATGTAGCATCCCTGATACACTTGCCCGCATACATTGTTTATCAACAGTTCCCTATTTATAAACAATTTGCCAACCACTAAATCTCCTTGATCACATTTCCCATGATCAATCATAGTCATCAGATCTTCAAACCTTGACCAAGTTCAATGTATCCTTCAATCTGAAAATGTTTTACCCCACCTTGGAACTTCTTGGAACTTGTGCTAGGGTATTGCGGTTCAATCTAAGCTGTAGATTTTCCTGCCGATTTTCCTTTGACATAGATTCTTTAACAAACTTCATTCACGGCATACCAATCATTTAATCATAGCCATCTCATCAACTTCCTTCATTAAATAATGCTTTTATTCATTCAATTCATTCTGTTATTACTCGGTTGCAACTTGGTAAATACTAAATTTCACTCGGTAGACATTCTGCCTTCATTAATCGATAGCGCTAACCTTAGGGTTTACCAACTAGGTTCCTTAGGGTTTACCGACTAGGTTCTTTGCTCGGTAACATAGTATAGTATTAACCTTACAATCAATAACATAAGTAGGATATCAAAATAATCTAAGCATCATGATCTCATCATTGTCTAACTCGGTAATAGTTGCCCATTGAATAACTTATTTCTCCCCTTATTCATCATATTCTTTCTATGTCTTGTACGGACATCTTTATACTCATCAAATCATACTTCTCAAGATATGGCAACATCATACTGAATTAGAAAATCAATTTCTTGACATCAATGATAAAATAATAATATTAAGATAGTAAAACATCCTTGATTAGTTATATCCATAATCATCAACAACCTTCTCAATATCCTTATTGAAATGCCAACAATCTCTCCTTGTGTTATAATGCCAAATGCCAACAGGATTAACCAAGTATCTAATAATTAGTATCAGATCCTAGTCCTCTATTTGGAGAAGCCTAACAGGTTGAGGAAGATTCTAAAATTGATAGCGATGGAAAGTTTGACACAACAGTTGGAAATGGCTCTTGAAGATTTTGATGCAGGAAAATTAAAGAATATCAAACTGGAAGAAGAAATCAGATCTGCTCGAGAATTCATCAAAGCACTTCAAGATAACCTAGTCATAGCATAGAGTAAGAGAAAATAATTACATGTACAATTGCAAAAACAAGATGATGAAGAAAAAGAAACTCTCAGAGATATTGCAGAGAAACTAAGACAAGAGAACAGTAACATAAAGATTGAGATGCAAGATTTAACCATGAGACAATGTAAGGATATTGAAGATAGAAAGAAGAATGAGGAGGATTTGATCAGATGACTTAATGAAAGATCAGATGAATCTACAAGGCTTAGTTATGAGAATGATATGTTTAAAACAAAATTGATTTAGATGCAACATGACAAAGAGGAACTTATGAGACAAGTTAGTACTCTGGAAGGTGAGTTGGTTGCTGCAAATGAATACAAAGACAAATTCAAAAAGAGTTCAGACAAGCTTGATGATATGTTGAAAAGTCAAAAACTTGATGGAGAAACAGTTGGACTTGGATTTGAACATAGAGAAATTTTTGGAACTACAAACAATCATGATCATAGCAAACCGGTAAGGCAACCCAATGCTTATAAATTCAATGGCAAATGTTTTAATTGGAACAAATTTGGTCATAGAGCAAATCAATGTAGATATAGGAATAATCAAAATACAAACTCATCCACCAGTCAATGTTCCAAATTCAATAAATATGGTCATTACTTAAACAATTGCAGAATGAATGTAAAATGATTTGCTTGTGGTAGATTTGGACATCTATCTAATCAATGCAGAACTCAAACCGAGCAAGGTTATGGAAAAGCTCTTCAAAGAAACAATGTAACCTATTATGCATGCAATAAGATTGGGCATATTGCAAGATTTTGTAGAAGCAATAATGTACTAGAAAATAACAGAGGATCTAATGACAAAGGCAAGGAAAAAGTGAATGAAATCAAGCAAGAAATCTCTAAACAATGGGTCAAGAAGAGAGATCAGAGAAATGATGAATCTGGCTCTGCATCGGCAGAACAGAGCAATCCTGCATCGGAAGGAGATTCTTCATCTAACTAAGGAATAATCCTTAGGGGTAAGGAAACTAATTGAAGATCATGCATTTTACCCTCAGATGGTGGTAAGAAGTCATAATTCTTCTTTACCGACACATATGTTGAGTATTCACTTAACCGACAAAGAATTTAGTGCGGTTGTTAAGTTAACTTTTTGGTTATAAAGCATTGAAATCTCTCATTTTGACTCACCAAGCATTCAAGTATTCAAAGAGCACAGAAGTTGAGCACCGATATTCAAGAAGTGAAGCGGCAAATATTTTTCAAGGCATCCAAGGTTTTCACTTAAAAGGTATTTATTTTATGACATGGCTTCTTCATCTTTCGTTCTTGAATTCATTGCAAACCCTATTGTTGTGGAAAATATCAAGCGCCCTAGACCAGTCTTTAAGATAATCCTTAAGATAGCTAAGTTGAATGACTCCATTGGTGCATTTTCAAAAATCCCAAAGGGAGTTGCATTTGCTGAAGACCCTAGGGCATACATTCACTATAACATTGAAGATTTAGGGTCCGAGGATTTAAAGAACATGTTCATGAATGTTATCACAGACAAACAAGGTGTAGTCAAATCGGAACACAAGATTGTGGAAGATTTAGGGTTCGTTGACATCCTTCACAAGCCTGAATTTTTAGATGAGATTGTCCATTATGTTCTTAGCAGAATTCACCGTGAATTTTTATGGTTAGACTCAGTTTTTAAAATCACTAAGGAAGCAATTAGGGTTGTTACTAGTTTACCTTCTACCGGCACTAGGCCTAAGAAGAAAAAGAAAATTCCAAACAAAGAGGTTATGAACTTAACCAACGCTACATCAGACAATAGAACACTCAGGGTTAGCGATATAAGTGATAACAATGTCGAATATGCCAGTTTGGTTATTGGATACAAAGTTGCTCATACAAAAAGGCTAAATTTTGTTTCTAGTCTATGCATTCACAGTGCTTATGAGATGATAAAGAACAATGCTCAAATTGATATTTTTGAGTGGTTGAAAGATGAACTGTTAGAAAATTTGGATAAGATCAAAGGTGATAAGAAGGGAACTTTCAAGTTTGGGAATTTGATTGTATGTTTAATGTTATATTTCTCAAAGGAGATTCCCGGTATAGGCCACAAAGACTTTGCCTATGATATTTATGTTGGAAAACAAATTAAGGAGGAAATTAATGGCATGGGTTCAGATGGTGACAAGCAGGTAAAAGAATACTTCAAGGAATTTCAAGCTAAAATGAAGAAAAGGGAAAGAATGCCTCATAATATTGTTGATAAATATGACAAACATATATGCTTTGTTATTAAGAGAGATGAAGTATGTATGGAGGTAGTTAAACCTAGAACTGTTTGGGTAACTGAGATGGGATATGAAGTATACTCAAATATTCTATAATCTTATGCCAAGATACTCCTAGATGCACCACTAGAACCTAGTGAGAAGATCTTTGGCAATGCTGAAACTATTGAAAAAGATGTTGAAATTCAAAAGCAAAGGAAGAAAAGAGACCAAATATTGAAAGATTCTTCAAATTTTGTTGAAGTTGTTACTAAGGGATTGTTGAAACTTTATCTAATGATTGGTGTTGCTACACAAGAAATAAAATCAGAACAACAACCAGTAGCACATATTTCTCCTATGGCTACCTCATCTAACTCTGATAGTGACAAGGCTGCAAAATTTTAAAGGGTGGATAGGAAGAAGAGAAAATCCTCACCGGAACATGCTCCATCACTAAAGAAAACAAGGATTCTAAGAAAGAAACAATAGGCTATGAGAGAACTCAATAGTCCCAAGAAGAAGGTCACACAGAAAAAACCGGAACAAAAGGTATCTGATACTCTTTAACCAGAAGAGCTTGTAATGAAATAACTTAGGATGGCAATCTTGGAAATGTTAGTAATTTCTATCATTCTTTCAAAGATTCTGATAAGGATACCATTGAGGAGAGTATAATTTTATACTTAGATATGTTAGATACTTGATCAGTGTTGGTATTTTGGATATGTTGATATTGTTTTGTCATTGATGTCAACACTTGTCATCGCTTGTCAACACTTATCAACACTTGGAGATTTTGGTTATGTTCACCGGCAAGACAGAGACTTATGCAAGACACTGGTATTTGGTTCACCAACAGATTATATTGTTCACCGGTACTTGGAATGACTTGGAAACTACTTAGTTATGTTGAAGATATTATTCGATCACTTGGTTTTGGTGATTTGGTTAATTGTTTATTTGGGTTTGCATATTTGTTGTTACCAACAAATAGGTCCAGGATAAGCACCAACGGACTTATCTATTCCAGATCAACACAACATGTTATGGAGATGATTTATTATTTTTGTAAATGCATTGAGCCAACATCATGCATCAGATATTGATTTGCTTGTAATTGATTTTATTGTAATATCTTTTAGTGAGCCGACCTATTCAATTGGTCTTAGGTTATGGTATATATGTAAGATCTTATTTGTTAGATCAAATATAGATGGGATTATGAATGCAAAAAGGATTGCAATAAGGTATATGTGAAAATAAGCAGAGATATACATGCAGACATCATTTGAAGGTTGAAGGAGGATTTTGTGAAGGCAATTAGAACTAAACCGGTACTGAATCCAACATATGAAGATGCTATTTTATGTAGTATATTATCATTGGATTTAACCATCCAATTGTAGTCATTCTGATTCTCATTTTGTGATTGAGTAGTGAGCTCTAGGCAGCTGACCTTTCTGCATGTACAAAATCCATATTGTAAACACATATTATCTAAAGTAGTATCATTTGATTGTGGGTAAGGCTTCCCACTATGTTTTTTCCCCTTATAGGGTTTCCATCGACAAACATTGGTTTTATGTGTTGTGGATGTTATTGTCTTTCTATTTCATGCATTAATCTTTATCGGTATTGCAATTAATTGTTAAAATTGTCTACCGGCATAAAGTTTTGTTTACGGGTATTAAGAATTAAGTTTTGGTTAAGTTAATTTTGGTTGAATTTATTGGAGAACTGATTAACACCCCCCCCCCATCTCAGTTATCTCTAGGACCTAACAATTGGTATCAAAGCTTAGTCCTCTTTTTTCAAAAGTTTAACAACTTGAGGAGATCCAATGTCTTCTAACTATTTCAGGAAGGACAGTCCTAAACTTGATGGAACTAACTATGGCATATGGAAGATCAGGATGGAGACACACTTGAATTGCATTGGAAAGGATATATGGGATGTTACAAAGAATGGCTATACTTCTCCTACTCAAGGTCAACCTAATCCACCTAACTTGGCTAAAGATGAGGAAAATGATTGCAAAGCAAGAGAAGCACTTTTGAGCATATTGTCAGATTAGCAAGTCATGAGATTGTCAGATAAATCTAATGCTAAAGCTATTTGGGACAAACTAGAAAAATTGAATGAAGGAGATTCCACAGTCAAAATTGCAAAACTTGAATTCTTTCAGGTCAGGTATGAAAGTCTGAAAATGGAAGAAGATGAAAGAATTTATGCTTTTATGGAAAGAGTAAATGAAATTTTTTTGGGTATACAATGTTGTGGAGGAACCTTAGGTTAAGATGAGATTGTTTCTAAAGTTTGAAGAGCTTTTCCATCGGCATATAAAATGAAAGTTGTTGCTATAAAGGAATTAAGAACAATGCCTAATGCATCCGTATCTCAAGACACTTTGGTTGGAAAACTTTCGGCTTTTGAGCTTGAGGAATTTGGTCCTGTTACTACTATCAAGATAGATATAGATTTTAAGGCATCATAATCAAGTGTGGCATCATCATCATCACATGATAAATCTAATTGGAAATCCTTCTATGCAAGAGAACTTGAAGAAAGCATGACAGAAAATGAAGAACTTGAAGAACTTGAAGCACTATTTTCAAGGAAAATGCCTAAAGGTCCAATTGGAAGTAAGTATGAAGGTAAAGCACCCTTTAAATGTTTTAATTGTAATAAGATTCGTCATATGGCATCCAAATGTCCTGATAGACATGCAAGATTAAGATAAGAAGCTAAAAGAACATATAAGCCTAACCCTGACTATCAAAAATACAACTTCAAAAAGAATAGAGATAAATCTTGCTATTATGCTGATGAAGGAGTTACTGATGATTCTGATGAGGATCTGATAGACAATGGATGGGCTTTTGTTGCTATAACAGAAGATCAACCGGCACCTACTGTTCAACTGATAGAGCAGGCCCTGGCAGCTAAAGTTGAAGATAAGGATGAATGGATTATTGATTCAGGATGTTCACATCATATGACTGGAGATAAGAGTAACTTTTTAACCTTTCAAGAATACAATGGAGGTCTAGTAAGATTTGGAGATGATAAAGCTTGTTTGATCAAAGGAAAAGGCACTATATCTTTTGATGGTAAGCAAAATACTGATAATGTTTACTATGTTGAAGGTTTGAAGCATAATCTTTTGAGTGTTGGTCAATTAGTTGAAAAAGGATTTCAGTTACAATTCAAGAATGGTAAATCCAAAATTTTAAATAGAACTGGTTTGGAAATTGCAACCAGTAATCAGACTAGAGGTAATATCTTTCATTTGAACAACAATAAGAAAGCATGTTTGACTGCACATATTGATGAAAGTTGGTTATGGCATAAGAGACTTTGTCATGTAAATTTTGATTGCATTGTGAAAATCAATACTACTAAGGCAGTTAGAGATTTACCTAGGATTGTTAAACCTCACAATCCAGTATGTAAGGAATGTCAATTTGGAAAGCAAGTTAGAGAATCTTTCAAGAGTATTCCAGAGAAGTATAACAATGTTCTTGATTTAACTCATACTGATTTATGTGGTCCAGCAAGAACTAGAACTATACAAGGAGATAGATATTTTATGCTAATCATTGATGACTATTCTAGAATGTGTTGGGTTACTTTTCTCAGAGAAAAATATGAAGCATTTGGGAAATTCAAACTATTCAAAGTGATGGTAGAAAATGAAACCAACAAGAAAATCAAATGCTTGAGATTAGATCAAGGAGGTGAGTTCACATCTAAGGAATTTAATGCATTCTGTGAAGTGAATGGGATCAGAAGACAATTGTCAGCACCCTAGGCACCCCAACAGAATGGAGTTGTGGAAAGGAAAAATAGAACTATCTTGGATGCAGCTAGAAGTATGATATCAAAAGCAAATCTACTTCATATATACTAGAGAGAAGCGGTCAATAGAACTTTTTATACATTCAACAGAGTTCACATTAGAGGAGAAACCAGTAAGACCCCACATGAACTATGGTTTGGTAATACTCCTACTCTTAAATATTTCAGAATATTTGGAAGTAAATGTTATATTAGAAGAGATGAGTATATTGGCAAATTTGATCCTAGAAGTGATGAAGGAATATTTCTTGGTTATTCATCTAAGAGCAAGGCATATAGATGTTTTAATAAAAGATTGCATAAAATTGTTGAAAGTGCAAATGTGAAGATTGATGAACAATTTAGAGGAAATTCAAGGTACACAGACTCTGAACTGGCAATAGAGATAATCACAAATGAACCTACTGTGAATACACCAGTACAGAATGGTGATCTAGTTACATCGGCATCATCTGGAGTTCAACGGTCACTAAAGAGTAACAACAAGTAAAAATACCCCAGTATGTAAGATTAAATCATTCTGAAGATCAAATAATTGGAAACAAATTTCAAAGAGTTATGACTAGAGAAAGATTGACAAATGAGGAGGTATGTCTTATTTCTCAAATTGAACCTACATCAATTAATGAGACATGTGAAGATAAATATTGGATTAAAGCAATGGAAGATGAATTGGAACAAATTGAAAGGAATAACACTTGGTCATTAGTTCCCCGGCCTAAAGACTAAAATGTAATTGGAACTAAATGGGTTTTTAGAAATAAACTTAATGAAGATGGCATGGTAATCAGAAAAAAAGCAAGATTGGTGCGTAAGGGATATTCTTAGAAAGAAGGAATTGATTACAATGAAACCTTTGCACCGGTAGCTAGAATTGAGGCAGTCAGACTTTTATTGGCTTTTGCAGCACACAAGAACTCTAAAGTAGATCAAATGGATGTTAAATGTGCATTTCTGAATGGAGATCTTGAAGAAGAAGTTTACATTGAGCAACTTGATGGATTTTATTTGACAGATAACAAAGACATGGTTTGCAGGTTAAGGAAAGCTTTATATGGATTGAAACAAGCTCCTAGAGCTTGGTATGCTAGATTGGACAAATATCTTTTGAAGCTTGGTTACACAAAAGGTAATGCAAACAACCACCTATACTACAAAGTGACTAATGATGACATCTTGGTTATTGAAGTTTTTGTTGATGATATAATCTTTGGAGGAGAAGATGGTTTGTGTCAAGACTTTTCTAACAAAATGCAGTAAGAATTTGAAATGTCTATTATTGGAGAGATAAAATTCTTTTTAGGATTGCAGATTTCACGGACTGATAAAGGTATATTCCTATGTCAATCTAAGAACTTGAAGGAATTACTAAACAAATTTGGCATGGAGAACTGTAAACCGGTAAGCACACCTATGACTACAAATGATAAATTGTCTTTGAAGGATGAATCTACACCTGTTAATCCGACTAGATACAAGTATATGATAGGAGGTTTATTGTATTTGACACAAACAAGACCTGATATTATGAATGCAGTATGTATTGTTTCAAGATTTCAAAGTAATCCTAAAGAAAATCATGAATCGACAATAAAAAGGATTTTCTGGTACCTACAAGGCACTACAAATCTTGGTTTATGGTATCCTAGAGATGAAAACTTTGAATTATGTGCATACACAGATGCTAATTGGGTAGGAGATGTGGATGACAAAAAAAGCACCACTGACGGAGAATTTTTTCTTGGCAGCAGACTAATTTCATGGTTGAGCATGAAACAAAGTTGTACAAGTTTATCAACAGCATAATCAGAATATGTTGCAGCAACAACCAATTGTACATAGGTATTATGGATCAAGCAAATGTTGAAGGACATAAAGGTGAATTGCAAAGAACCTATAACTATCTATTGTGATAATACATCAGCAATTGATATATCAAAGAACCCGGTACTTCGCTCTAAAACTAAACATGTTTCTATCAAACTGAACTTTCTAAAGGAGAATGTTGAAGCAAAATAAGTGAAATTGGTTTATGTGAATACTAAAGAGTAGATTGCAGATATCTTTACAAAGCCTTTTCCTAAGGAAACATTTGAGTATCTCAGAGAGCAATTTGGAGTCCTACCCCCACCAGTAGAGACTTAGACAGTTGGTGTTTGTCATCAACCGACAGAATTAACAAAGAAATCTTTTTTCACCTTTGATGAGGAGAGATACTTCTTAGGGGGAGTAGTTGGTATATTGAATGAGTTGGTATTTTGTATTTGGTTTTTGTATTGCTTTGGCATTTGATGTCAAAGGGGGAGAGATTGATATGGAAAAACACATGGATAACACATATTATTCCTAGCGGGAGAGACCTTATCCTTTGGGGAGAGATATTATGCATTTATGATTTCTGGTTAATGATCTCTTTGGAAGATTGTTGGTTTTTGGTTTTTGGCATTTCTATTTTGGCACTTTGATGGTTTTTCCATCTTGTGTTGCCATCAATGCCAAAGGGGGAGATTGTTGGTATTTTGTATATATTGATATGGTTTTGTCATTGATGTCAACACTTGTCATCACTTGTCAACACTTATCAACACTTGGAGATTTTGGTTATGTTCACCGGCAAGACAAAGACTTATGAAAGACACTGGTATTTGGTTCATTGGCAGATTATATTGTTCACCAGCACTTGGAATGACTTGGAAACTACTTAGTTATGTCGAAGATATTATTCGATCACTTGGTTTTGGCGATTTAGTTAATTGTTTATTCGGGTTTGCATATTTGATGTTATCGGTAAATAGGTCCAGGATGATTTACTTGCAATTGATTTTATTGTAATATCTTTTAGTGAGCTGACCTATTCAATTGGTCTTAGGTTATGGTATATATGTAAGATTTTATTTGTTAGATCAAATATAGATGGGATTGTGAATGCAAAAAGGATTGCAATAAGATATATGCAAAAATAAGCAGAGCTATACACGTAGACATCATTTGAAGGTTGAAGGAGGAATTTGTGAAGGCAATCAGAACTAAACCGGTACTGAATTCAGCATCTGAAGATGCTATTTTATGCAGTACATTATCATTGGATTTAACCATCCAATTGTAGTCAGTGTGACTCTCATTTTGTGATTGAGTAGTGAGCTCTAGGCAGCTGGCCTTTCTGTATGTGCAGAATCCATATTGTAAACACATACTATCTGCAGTAGTATTATTTAATTGTGGGTAAGGCTTCCCACCATGGTTTTTCTCCTTACATGGTTTCCAAGTAGAAACATTGGTGTTATGTGTTGTGGATGTTATTGTCTTTCTGTTTCATGCATTAATCTTTACCGATATTGCAATTAACTATTAAAATTGTCTACCAGAATAAAGTTTGGTTTACCAGTATTAAGCATTAAGTTTTGGTTAGGTTAATTTTGGTTGAATTTATTGGACAACTGATTCACCCCCCCCCCCTCTCAGTTGTCTCAGGGACCTAACAATCAGTCCCAAAGATATTGAGAGGGGGGGGTGAATCAGTGTCTAACCGATAAACAAAAGATTTAAACTTGTTTGCAACTTTATAACCTAAATTAATATACCGGTAAACAATTAATAAAATAGTAAAGAGAAATAAGAGAGACAACATTAATGCACACCATAACACAAGATATTTTGGCGAGGAAAATCGGTAGGAGAAAAACCTTGGTGTGATTTGTGACCCACAATATTTACTCAGTGACCAATATGAATAAATATTATTGATACAATAGGGGTCTGCATATGCAGGAAGGCCAAAAACCTAGAGCTCATTACTCAACAACAAAACTGGAGTCCCACTGGCTACAAAATTGGATGATTAACTCCAATGACAAAGTACTGCTCAAAATAGCATTTGCAATGCTGGATTCAGTACCGGTTTAAGCTCTGTCAAATACCTCTACCATAAATCTTGCTTCACTCTTCTCTTCTTTTATTTGCTCATAAAATACTTACATCAAAATGCATATACAATTATTCGCTCTCATATTCATTACCTAATACATACTCATCTCCTACAAAATGACCTACAAGAACTCATACATATATGAGTATTTACAATACATCATGTCGGTTAAAACAAAACTTTATCATATGTCAGCATGGGTGCCGGTATGATTCATCACTGGTGTAAACTGGATGTCGGTGTGAATGAACTTTGTGTAACTGTCGGTGTCGGTATGTGAAGTTTGTTGCCAGTATAATCAATAGAATCTTGTAGAACCCTATTACCAATTGGTTGCCATCAATGACAACATCAAACATTCTCACCTGAGTGTGTAATGCCAACAATCTCCAAAATTGCCAAAACCAAAAGTGCTCCCCCTGAGCAAATGATCTACTTCAGTATACCTTTTCCTTTTCTCTATCACTCCCTCTTTGACATCAATGACAAAGGTTGTCAAAAAGAATAAAAAATTCAAAAATTCTACCTAGAAGCTTGTAACTGGTTATGTACAATCTAAGAGATATCCGCTACAATTAGATTAAGTCCTTGCAAAAATTTAGAACTATCACAAATGATATCCTCAGTATGTCAGATCATGTTGATTAGATGATGCATTTGTTCCTCTGGTGACCTTCCTCCTGGAATAGTAGCCTTAGATAGTCAATTTCGGTGTGTCAATAGATTGTCCAATCTAGGACCAAGTTTGTTCTTTAACTCACAGGCTTTTAACCTTAATCGAGCTTTCTCCTTTTCAATTTTTTCTATTTTCTCCTCATAAACTACCATTTCTTGATCTAAAACTAAAGTGAGTTTATAAGAACCAATCAGGTTGTCTACTATATCATAAATTTCCTTTTGTCTGTTTAATCTAATCACCAATATCATCAGTCAAATGGTGTGGCTTGCAAACAAGATATATATAAGAAAGTTCTTATTGAAATCATTAATGTTCTCCCTAATGACTTATATCTGAGACTTGAAGCTAAAAGAATGTCTACTATGGAATTGGATAAGAAATTGAAGATTGAAGAACTATTGGTTGTTCATCCAGTTAAATCTAGACAAAAAATTGATGAATTGATAGTTGAAGCTAATAGAACTGTTTTTGCAAGTGGTCACCGACAAGTAAGCCTCATAGCAGGTAGAATAAAGGAAATAGCAGATGAGACAACAGATAAATGGGATATTTTCTTTGTGGAGAAAGAGAAAAGAGAAGAAAGAGAAAGACAAAAGTTTGACAAATCTTTTACTAAGGTATACCAGAAAGGAGATAAAGGAAAGAACAAGGTTGGCAGTGTACTTGACTTCACAATAAAAGATAACTTACCCCACTAGCTCAGAATACCCCACTGATAGTAGCAGAGACACCAACAAAAATGCAAAATCATCCTGAAGAGAAGTCAAAGGAAGTGAAAGTAGATGATATTGATCTCGAGTCAAATATTCTATTCACAATGAATGTTGACACTCAAGACATCAATATTGTAATGGATAAGGAAATTGCTAAGGAAAAGAAATCAAAATCTATCATAGTTGACACTCAACAGAATGTTGAGATATCGATAGAAAAAGAACAAGATAAAATGGAATCTGAACCAGCAAAGAATGAGAGTAAGGATGAGAATAAGGAAGTGGTTAAGGTGGCTGAACAGGTCTTTGGAGAAGAGAAGAAACTTAATGCAAAACCTAACACTTCTTCCAGTACTTCTACTGTGGACTTTATAGTAATAACTATCATTGATGTATTATTGGATTCAATAAAGAAGATAACTGAATGCAATGCCTTAGCATTTAAGGCTATTGATGACTCTCTACCGATTTTGCAAATGATTGCCTTAGCGTGCAAGGTAGATCACATTGTTGGCTCAATAGTTAAATTGGACACATTGTCCAAATTCATCTCTTCTAACATTCAGTCTTTAGATAAAATAAATGAGGAAACTTTTCAAGAAAGAGTAAACAAAGAAAAGGAAGATTTCCTTGATAAAACATTAAAGGATTGTAATCAGTAGATTGATTCATTGCTACGAATATTGAATTCCACTATTTTGGAATATAAGGAATTGTACAAGGAAGCTTGCAAACCTCATCATTTAACTAAAGATATTGATGAACAAATCAGGAAAACTTAGAAAGAGATTGTTAATATTGCAGATAACATGATTGGTTCTTCAGAACTAACATATGTTTTGGATTAGGAAATGGTTATTTATGAGGAAAAAATTGAAAATTTGGAAAGAGAGAAAGAAAGGTTGAAGATGAAAACCCAGGAGTTGAAGAATAAACTTGGTCCAAGATTGGATAATCTATTAACACACCAGAATGAACTTTCCAAGGCAACAATTCAAGGAGATAGATCACTAGAGCAACAAATGCATTATCTTACCGGGATGATCAGGCAGATTGGAGCAATAATTACCAACGGTACAAAGTTTCTATAGGGTCTTAGCTTAGTTCTTGCAGATATTTCTCAGATTGTACATAACAGACTTCAGGTATCTAGGTAATTTTTTAATATTTGATACTTTTGACATCCTTTGTCATTAATGTCAAAGAGGGATTTGTATAATGAGAAAATGTACAGAGTAAGGCATGGTGACAAGTGAATAGAAGGAGATCATTTGCTCAGGGGGCCCACTTTCAGTTTTTTATTTTTCTCATGAGTGTTGCCATCAATGCCAAAGGGCGAGATTGTTGGTATTATACAATCAAATGAGAATGGTAGATGTTGTCATTGATGGAAACATAGTGGCAACAAGGTTCAAAAAGGTTCTACAGGTTCAACTAGCAACAGACTTCACCTACCAGCACCGGAAGATACAACAAGGTTTATTCACACTGACATCTAGTTTACACCTACAACAGATCATACCGGCATCCAAAGTCAACTTGGCAATAATATTGTTTATGTAATGTAAATTGTAATTATATGATCGACATGATGTATTGTAAAGACTCATATATGTATGAGATCTTGTAGGTTATTTGAAATGAAGTAGGTAATGAAATGTGTGTATGTAAGAGTTATATGTGATAAGATAGGGATATGATACCAGATAATTGTATATGCACTTTGATGTGTTTATCTTGAGAGCGAATAAGAAGCAGAGTAGAGTGAAGACTATTATGTGTAAGAAGAATCATTTACCAGCAAGGTTTTTGGCAGATGTATCAGACAAAGCTTAAACCGGTACTGAATCCAACATTGCAGATACTATTTTGAAGCAGTACATTGTTATTGGATTTAACCATCCAATTGTGTAGTCAGTGGGACTCCATTTTTGTTGTTGAGCAGTGAGCTCTAGGTAGTTGGCCTTCCTACATGTGCAAGCCCCTATTTTACTAAGTAATATTTATTCATATTAGGCCAATGAGTAAATATTGTGGGTCACAAATCCCACCGAGGTTTTTCCCTTACCGGGTTTCCTCGCCAAAATATCTGTGTTATGGTGTGCATTGATGCTGATTCTTTTGTTTCTCTTTACTGCAATATTGTTTTCTTACTGGTATATTAATTTCAATTACAAAATTGCAAATATGTTTAAATCTTTCATCTACTGGTTAGACACTAATTCACCCCCCCCTCTCAGTGTCTTTGGGATTAACCAAGTATCTAACATAAGCATATCAATATTATATCATCATGCATGTGTAACCCATGTCGATCCAAAGGAAAAGCACTGATACATGTCAGAGGGAATCAAAAGAAAGAATAATGTCCAAATGTCCCTGAATATCATATCAAACAATAAGTGTACATCAACAAGAGCTTGAGATCATCACTATCCAAATATCAATCATATACCTCATATCGCAAGGGATCAAACATACATCAATGGGTACATCATATCATCAATAATCAAAATACATCATAAGGAACAATCTAGGAATGACTGCCTCCTGAATCTATGGGCCTAGCACCTGAACTACCCCCACCTACTGGACTAACACCTGTATCATCACCACCGAGATCTCTCCTAGGCCTCGTGACTCCTTGGTTTCCCTCCTATCTCTAAGATCCCCGGTGTTGTGAGCTAGGTACAAACGATGTCGCTTGTTGCTTTGGCAGCACAACTTGGTGATACAAGCTCCTATAATGCTCAACCCTCTTAGACTATCGCATGAGATCTCTAATGGTATCACTAGTCAAACCCCAGGTAGCAGTTTGTTCGATAGTTTGTGCAAGCTTCTTTGTGCATGGTCTCACTACTCTATCTTTGTATCACACTCAGTTGTTAGCTGAGTGACCTATCCCTATAACTGAGCAACCTGCCCCTGTAGTTGGGCAATCTATGTCTATGTTTACGTCAGCTGACCTTATACACCCTAAAGCTAAGCTATATGTCCTTATGCCTAAACCAACTAGCTCTGCAAACTCTGTACCATAGTTTTCAAAGCAGCTATCCATGTTTGTTGCTAGTGAGGGGGCATAGTAATTTGAACCTTTGGTGGATGTGAAGGTTGTGAATCTTGTGATGGTGGCACCTGTTCTTCACTAACATGTACGGGAGTAGATAGGGGTAGCATCTCTACCCCCCTCTGCCTAACCAAGGGTTTTGTATACTCCTCCTCATCATATCCAACCCATCCCATCCCATCCATAACCTCCTTGACATCCTCCTCTGACTTAGTCTCCTTAGAAGATCCTTCCTCCTCATGAGCCTCCTCAGACTCTGAACCCTCATCTCCCCCACCTCCTACTCCTCCTGATGTGACCCCTAGCTACAATGGCCCTCCCTGGCATAGATCTTGTCTTTACCCACCCCCTCTCCCTCTCATCCCTCATCCTGCATGTCCTCCACCTCCACCATCCTCACCTCCTTCATCTCCTCCTTGACCAATATGTCCTCTCACTCTACCTATCCCTCTACCTCTCCTACCTCATCGTCTACCCTAGCTTTTCCTATCACCCCTCTGTCCTCTAGGTCCTCCCTCATCATCATAATTGTCACCCTCCTCCAAAAGTGCCACTGGCATCAATCGTGGAAACAAATGCTCCACAAAATACTAGGCATATTGAGATGTCATACCTAGATCTTTCACCTCTGGTCGCATATCCCACCATACATAAGGAAGATCCTTGCACTTGGCCCATGTTGTATCAAAGTCCAAAGGGGGACCCTAATCTGCCCTCTCCTTGTGCACTCAGGCATAGATGGCCATCCCCTATGACACCACCTGAGAACGACCAAACTTTCAAAGTACATGAAGCAAGATGAATCTCTCAACAATATAGGGGGTCCTCCCTATCAAGTATCGACTTTGAAATAGGATAGGGATCTCTATCAAATCCTCTTCCCAAGCCTCACAATCTCTGTAAGGGCACTAGACCACTGAGTATATATCATCTAGGACCCGTCTCCAGTACTCCAACTTCCCGAGAATGGGCTGAGAAGCTTCCTATCGATACTTGAATAAATAGGGTAGTTTGGCTAGCCTTGATCTCTCTACTATTGGGAAAGACACTGCTATGTGCTCCCGGGGCCAAATCTGCAACAATGTGACCCCCACTGCTAAGCTAGCACCCTCATCATATACAACCTGGTGTAGCTCGTGGTACAAGTGGACCAAGACATAGATCCCCCATGCATATTGTGTCCACTATCTCACCATCTGTCGGAGTATCCACCCCCATCCAACTTAAAACCCATGTGATCTCCTATTCGGACAAAGGAAGCCACCAATCAAACTTGCTAGTATAGACGGAAGTGGGGCATACCGATCCATCATGTCCTACCACACAAATGAATAACCACTGAGATGCCGATTAGAAAAACCTTCTGCAATGCATCTATTCCACCCTACTCCTCCATATCATATTGCACCAACTCTCTGGTGATCGGGATCCACAATATCTTGTACACATCCCCGAGTGTCTTTGTGATCTCTCCAGTTGGTAGACGGAAGGTGTTATGTTTGCTATGCCATCTCTCCGCTAACATAGACAATAGGGCCTCGTTATTCCAGTAGAAGGCATGAATAGGATGTGTGACAAACCACATGCAACAATAATTTCTTTGTCCCCATCAGTCAATACTCCCCGCATAGCCAAAGTCTTCGGGTATCACTCCCAAAGCATCAACACACCAAGTGGAGCCTACATCACAATATCAACACCATATCAGTTCTATCTATCAAAAGGAACAATCAACATGAGTCAATCAAACAATATTATATCCACTCAGTGTGAGATCTTAATCAATCTCATTGAGCCCCTATCAGTGACGTCAATCACACTGTCATTTGGGAGTTTTGATCATAAACTCTTATCAGTTAGGTGGGTTCATCTTAGACTATCCTCTCGGTAATCAAACATAAATCTCCTATCAGTAACGCCAGTCACACTATCACATCCAGGTAGCTTAATCTTAGCCTATCCTATCCAATTAATTATCCCATATCAGTGACAAAGTCACCATATCAAATCAAAGCTATCCCATATCGAAATCAAAGTTATCATATATCAAATCAAAGGTGACCCAAATCAAATCAAAATTATCTCATATCGAAATTCAAATTATCTCCTATGAAAAATCAAATTGCTCCTATCAGAATCAGTTAAATCTTATATCAAACCAAGTGTTTCATATTAAATCAAGTATCTCATATCGAAATCAAGTTATCTCCTATCGACATCAGTGACCTATATCAACTGAAGTGTTTTGTATTAAATCAAGTGATCCATATCGAAATTAAGTTATTCCATATCAACTCAATTGTCCTATCCATGACGTAAGTCACACTTTTGACCCAAGACGACCTATCCTATTGATGATACAAATCACAACTCTCAATCTAGAGTTTTTTATCCTAAACTCTACCAACTCAAACATTACATAGACACCCAATATAACTCCTATCGCTATTCAAAATCACCATTATCGACAAATCGAACTACATCAAGACCTATCAATCATCAGACCTAATATCGAACATCATCGCCAATATCAAAATCAATTTTCCAAACACCAAAACTGGCGAAAAATTTCAAAAAATGCACTGTCTCATATGCACTACAACTGTTGTTGTATGCATTATATCACATGTGCCACAACAATATTTAAATGTGCTACATCATCAAACATATGCGCTAATCTATCAATCATATGCACTAATATAACGATCACATGTGCTAAAAATGAATCATATGCACTACAACCCTATTTAAATGCACCATGATAAAATTTAAATGTGCCAAAAGAAGAAATGGATGTCCTTCGTGACTAAACAAATGCGCTAAAATAAAGTACGAAAAACTAGGGCATAAATAATGTAGAAAAATGGCTAAAAGTCTTTAAAAATCTATCTAAAAACTACATAAAAATCACACAAAGAGGTCCGAGAATCCACTTATCAGTGGGCCATACTCTGTTGGCTGGTCAAATCACCAAACTTGCTCAAATCTATGGCTGTGATAGGGAGCACCATTTTGGTCTTCTTCTCTTCTCCTCTCCACACTCCAATCTCCAAATGCCAAGTGCACAAATGAGTTGGAATGGGATCCTTGGAGGCTTATATAGCCCATGGTGATGTAAGCGAGGCGTGTTACCTAGATGGATGTGTGGGGAATGTTTGTGCTATTCTCGCACCGCATTTTCACCATATTTAAATAACTTTTATCGGTAGATCAATTTCAAAAAATTTCCAAATTCACAAAAAAATAAAAAATTCTAAAAAATCCAAAAAAAATTAAAAATCATCCAACATCAATGAAATCAACTCGAGTGCCAAATTTTTTTTGATTTCTTTCCTAAGGGGACATCATTGTCATATCAAATTCATATGAGTATCAGTATTCATATCTAGAACATCATATCAAAAATTTTGGCAACGACAACAAAATAAAAAATCTGGGGCGACATATCGAGCAATTTTTCATTTAATCAGCATGTGGTCACACGTCACTTCAAAGAGGGGCAAAATGTCGACACCTAAATATGCACACTTAGTTAAATGAATTCAATTTTTTTAATTATCATCTATCCACCTATTAATTAAACTAAGGTTTGATTAATATCCCTTTTCTTCTAGTCCAACCATTAATTAAATTTACATTTAATTAATATTCCCTTTCTTCTATTAATTGAATAAATTCTATTTATTTGATTAATTCCCTCTCCCCAATTTAATTAAATTATATTTAATTAAAATCATTTCTTGTATATAAATAAGTCTAATTTATTTATAGAACCCCCCCGCCCCCCCCCCCCCCCAACTTGCATTTTCCTACAAATGCAAGTTGCATCCATTTTAGTTGAAATAAAACTTTTTATTTTAATTATAATCTCTATTTCTCCCACTTGCATTCTCCTACATTTTCAATTAACCTCCTAATAATTCTTCTAGAAGTCCTCAAATCCCACTTAATGAGCTTAATTATTCTAATCATGTCACATTACTAAATTTGGGGAAGTCACTTCTCCAAATTTGGAAGAAAGTGTTCTAAATGCATTTAAGACTTTATCCTTTTCAACAACTTAACTTGTTGAGTTCCCCAAATTTGTAAGGCTCTTACAAATTAACCTCCAAAGTCTTCCAAACCATTAAAGGCTATTGCAAAATCCTTGAAGGTTTCTCCCTTCACACAAGCTAAACCTCCAAAGTCTTCAAAGAGCTTTTATGACTCTTACAAGATATCATCCCTTCAAGACATCAACCCATCATGACTTGTCCCGTTTACCATCTTTCAACTTTGCACAAGAGTTGAATGAATGGATAATAGCCTGCATCCTTGGATAAAAGCTTTATCCAACAAACTTTCTCACATGGGGTTAACCATCAAAACTTCTGAAGCAATTAATGCTTATTCCATATCCTCTCAAGCAATCTCATGGTGACACTTGTCAACATAAGATTGGGTTGAAAATATTACATGGATTGATAACTTTCAATCTTGACCCTTCTTAAACCAATTCAATCTTGGCCATCTATTTCACCAATTCTTCTATAAATAGAGCTCATTTCCTCGTATCAAGGATCTCATCTTAGTTATTTGCATCCAAGTTATAGCTAAATTGTCTTGTGCAGGTTATCAAGGAGCTCAATTGACATCTTCAAGCATTTTAGATCATCTTATGTTGCATTAAAGCATAGAATTTATCATGTTTAGTATATCATGCTAGTTTCAATTTCATGTTAGTTCCATATCATCTTCATATCATCCTCATGCTAGCTTAATCTCACACTAATCTTCTCATTTTGGTCACATATCTAGTTTCATATCCATAGCATATCACTAAGATCATAGTTGCATACATTTAGATCTTAGATTCACATATCTCTCGTTCTTTAGGTTGTCATCCTAGAGATCAACTACTCTTCCAAGCTAAGAGCCACCTTGAATTTGAAGGATCCTTGGAGATAGAGGACAATGAGACACTTTTAGAGATTTTGTTGATTAACATGTTTTGTTCATTTGAATCCTCTAATATAATGTCCCATTGGTGTGTTTGAGTTGTTTGTGTCTCTCTTGCAGGTGTCACTCTTTTGAGCATACAAGTCAAGTTCTAGTATTGTAGGGAATAAAGATTTTTGTTGAAGATAGCAGTGGGAGTACTAAGCTAGTTTATGGAAAATCCAGGAAGACCACATTGGGATGCCATGAAGAGAGCGTTTAGATACCTGAGAGGAACTTCTCAGTATGCTCTGTGGTACCATGGGAATTTGGTTGGATCATGGAGGACTATCAACATTTAGGGATATGTGGATTCTGATTGGGTAGGGGACATTGACAGTATAAGATCCACCAATGAATATGTATTCACGTTGAATGGTGGTGCAATTAGATGGGTGAGAAAGCAACAAGTTGTACTCGATTTATCTACTACAGAGGCAGAGTATATGGCAGGAACGTGTGTCTGTGAAGGGGTTGTTTGACTTAAGTGTTTGTTTTTTGATGTAGGGTTTAATGCATGACAAATTTATATATGTTGTAACAGTCAGAGTGCCATTTGTTTGGCAAAAAATCCTACTTTCCATGCTAGTATGAAACATGTTGATGTGTATTATCATTTTCTTTGTGACATGGTGGAACATGGAAAGGTTAATCTGGAAAAGGTGGATACTCTAAAGAATGTTGCAAATGCATTGACAAAACCTATGAGCATGGATAAGTTCAAATGGTGTGCTAACTCTATGGGTCTTTGAGCCCATGATTATCAATAGTATACAAGTGTTCTAGAGGTACCAGTAACTTCTTCGTCAAGTGGGAGAATGTTGAGGAAGTGTGCCTCAATCATACTAGTTGAAACCTCTCATAAAGGACTAGTTTTAGAAAGTTCGGTGTCACCTACTCAATGTCTTGACGAAGTCGAGAAAAGCTGTGGATTTTGCTGTAACATCTAAGTTCGATAGGACTCTTCAAACAGTTTGCAGAAGCCATACTTATTATCAATATTGCCAAGATAGTTGATGTGTCTTGGCAAAGTCAAGAATTTTGGTGTGAGACTCACTTTCGGGAAGACATTTCTAGCCGCTAGTCGAAGTTATGGTTCTTACTGATGAAGGTCACGTCGATGAGACTTTTCTGAAGTCTTGGTGACAAGAAAGAATTTTGGGGTAGCTTCATTGTTCACTAAGATAGTTCAAGCCGGTAGTCGAAGCCATGTCTTTCTCCGACAAGTTACCATTTTGATGTGATTTTTGTTGAGTCTGGGCGAAGAGTTGTTTTCAATATAATATTAGTGTTCAGTGAGATAGTTTGAGTAGTTTATCGGAGGCATGTTTCTCATTGATGAACTATGACATTGATAAGACATGAGGATTGTTTGGACAATATAACTGATTTTGATAAGACATTGAAGTTTGATGAGAGAGTTCTAAGTCACTGTCGAAGGTGAACCTCTTGCTGATAAGCCATGAAATATGGTGGGACCATGATGGACTCATTGAATGTTGAGTTGTTTGTCGATGATTGGTCCAAGATGGAGCATTAAGAATTCGTTGAGAGTTCTTTGTGTTTGTTTGATAGCTTGTGGATCAAACGGTTGGAATCCATGGAAATTGAATTGAACCAGTTTGTAGAAGAGTGATATAAACTTGTGGAGAAATAGTTGCAGTTGATGATGGTTGATTGGTGGTTCTATTGGATGCTAAATGTGCTAAATTGCATAATTATTGTGAATGTGGTTTGTGTAGATTGGATTCAATCTGATGTTTATAATGTTGCTTGAACAAAGACTAGAATAGAGCAGTTAAGTCTATATCTTGTATGTAATTTGTTTTACTGTAATATAAGAAGACATTGCTTTGTGTGTGGATTTTTCAACCGTAAGGGTTTTCCCACGTGAATTCTGGTGTCAACTATGTGATTGTGAATCTTGTTGTTTAGTCTATTATTTCATTGTTGTGCATCTTCATGACTATAATTGGAATTGAAATACATCCCTACTTCTCTCCTCTAAGAAATTGACATTTTGGAAGGTGTTTTCGCACTCTACTTTCCTTATAGATGACCCTTAATCACTAATTATTGTTTGTATTCTTTTATTTCCCTCCTCACTTTCTACCACATGTAATATTATTTCCAATAGTATTTTTGAGTGTCATTATGTTCAAAGTAGCCTCTTTCCCACCAATGATTATTATTCAAATTTGATTTTTTTGGTGCACATGATGGCTGACCTATTATATTTGTGTAGTATATAATAAAGAAAATGTTTTCATTTGGGATAATCATCTACAATTAACCAAATTCCTTTTGGAATCCATTTGAGCATTTTTCTTTCAACGTAGGAATCCTACAGCAAAAACTATAACGATTTTGGAGGGTGATCTCATATAATGTTCATATTTGAGATTCATTAGATGCAAATGGCAACCACATTATATTGATTCAATATTTCATTGTTATTGGTATGAATTGCATGCTATTGTAGAATCATTTGAATGCAATACAATCATTATTGTAATAGAAAAGAGTCTAAGAATTACAATTATATTTTTTGTTTATTGTAAGAAGAAGATTGTGTGTTATGTTGCCATTATTGATTGAAGTGTAATGAAATTGTTGATGTATTAATGATAATATAAATATATATTATCTAAGATACAATTAAATAATCAAGCCCAATAGTTTTGTAGTTGTGGATATTTAAGAATTAGATTCTAGTTATTGTTTTGGCCTAAGATATTACATCAAACCATTATTGGGTCATTGAGGTTATAAAGTTTGTGCCCCTATTAAGCCATAATTAAGCTTGTTCGTATAAACCACTTGTGTCAATATAGGGTGAAATCAATCATTTGTGATGTTAACTAACACAAGCCAACCTAAAAATTCTAAATATTTACTAATTAGAGAATTATGAGATAATAAGAATTATAAGACTATTTTTTGAAAGTAAATAAATATTTTTTTATCTAAATTAATAGATATGATCTTAATTATTTGACTATGTATTAAGGATTATAGATATCCATTTCAACCTTTTTTTGCTTTTGTATAATCTAACCATCATCTCTTATAACACTAACCTGCTACTCTCATAAAAACTCGATCTTAATAAGATCTTTGTAAGCCCACATACAACTTCTAGGATGTGTAAAATTTTGAGCCGATTGTAACATTATTCAGCCCAAGTTCTATATTTTTTGGGTTGGTTGAACAAGGGCAGGGGATGCTTTTTAATTATTACTATGATGATTTCAGAGAAAAGACATAAGAAATAAAGTTGCTGAATAAATTGGTGGTCAAACTGATAAAATTTCCTATTAATTTCACCTTTGGTAATTGACATACATGCAATGTATTGTATAATGTTTAGATGATGTATGTTGTCTTAAACAAAACACTCAAAGCTTTGATTTGTTTAGGTGGCTCATCTGAAATCACACACTAATAAATGGGCCTTATTGGAGAAGTTAGTGTCATTAGTGTGATTGCAAATGAGCCACCTAAACAAATAAAGGCATAGAGTGTGCTATTTTAAGTTAGGTGACACATCTAAAATTATGTTAATAAATGGGCCTTACCGGAGAAGCTAGTGTGATTTCACTTAGAGTGTGCTATTTAAGCTAGGTGGCTCATTTAAAATCATACTATTAAGTGGGTCTTACTAGAGAAGCGAATGTGATATCAGATGAGCCACCTAAGCAAGTCAAAGCTTAGAGCACGCTACTTAAAGTTAGGTGGCTCATCTAAAATCATATCAATATGCAGACCTTACTGAAAAAGTGAATGTAATTTCAGATGAGCCACCTAAACAAATCAAAGCTGATAACCTATATAATCGACAAAATACTGATTCCATACCAACCAACGTTAAAATGTAGAGTTATCACTGCTCAACATAGTGACGGCTGAGATGATTGGAAATAGACGGACCTGCTGCTAACAGTAAATTATACATCAACTGAATGTATAATTGTCAGAAACTATGAATCCAGCATATTTGTCTGGCTCTTGCATGTGCACCACACAAGATAATGGAAGAAACTATTAATGCAAACGACATATACGACGTCAAAAGTAGTTGTGATGATTGAAGAGAGTAACATAACTGACAACTTGAATTGCGTACGAGGCTGCAAACATTCCACGATAACCATCAGGGTACAACTTCTACTGTTGGGTACACTAATGTTTGCAGCTCCTTTTGACCACCCTGAAATGTTTTTGCAACCACCAGCTTTCATTAATTTCATAAGCTACGGAGAAACCACAAACCCTCCAGTGTGGAAGAAAGCAAAAAAGTTTCTACTATTTCAACAGACGGTCAGCAATTTGGGTCCTCACGATATCCTTTCACAAATGGTATCTGATCCCTCTACAGGCCTGCAATTAGATTTGGTAGCAATTGACGTTGGATGATGAATATCAACTATCCTCTATGGTTACAAATGGCTCCCTTGTTCAAGCTTTTGTACTTTATGATTCATTTTTTATCTAGTCACCATTCCTTCTGCATTGAATGGACGGAATTCATCCTCTGGTTAATGTGATGACATAAACAATGTACCATAGATTTTGAACACTGATGGAAAGTCTGCAAACTACATTAACTTAGTGTACTTATATAGTCTTTCAGATACCTTGCCGAAAAAATAGGTAAAATGTGTGGAGGAGGTAGGTAATACATAATTCAACTTCTTTTTTTAAACTTTTTGCATTTGTTATATTTGCCAATTAATTTATGGGCACTTTATCTATTTTGAGAGTTATAATGTATACAAGTTGATAAATTATTTAGTAGTGGCATATTCTTAGTAGTCTGAATTTGATTATAATACTAGCATTTTGACTATCATAGATGTGATCATTATTGTGATCTTGTTCTATAGATGGACTTGCTAGTGGAATTTCTTCAACCTTGATTGATTCCTTTTTTTCTCATTTCCTAAACTATCCCTAGACCACAATATGATTAAATTGCTAGTTGACTTGAATGCATAACTTTTGAATCAAACAATTGAGTGTCCATTTAAAGACAAATATTGGGTCATTATCACATGTATTCATAAATTTCCATTAAGCATTCACATCTAAGAACACTAAACGTGGCTAAAGAGTAGTCAAGTATCACTATGAGATTAGGAACATATTTGTACATCAATTTGGTCCATTTGAAATCATTTTTGCAAGACACTTATCACTATGGAAACAATTACAAAGTGACTTGACTAATGCATAGTGTAAAAGATAAAATACTTCCACACCCTAGCATAGCATGTCTCCGTAAGGCATTCATTGACACTTGAGTCAACAAAATTTCAAGAGGAAAAAATTGAAATGAGCAATAGACACAAAAAAATTTCTGCAAATTAAAAAAGATAAAATCACTACAATGATTCTATCTAGTTTCTTTCTAGAGGTTGTAGACACATCCTTTTGTAAAGAGCCAATTATTACAAATGGAATTCTATTAGAGGTGTGACAATAGACAAATTACAACTATATTTGACATTAACCCCTAGAGGAGCTAAGCCATTCTAACCCATATTTTATTTTTTTATTTATCCATTACTTAAGTTGTTTTTGGTTCTACTCACTCTTATTAGCTTAGCTTTGTTTCATTTGATTTCTAATTTATTTATATTAGCATAAGTTCTTTAGAAGATACATTTAACCTTTAGGGTTCCTATTCATCTTCTTTATTTGGTGAACTAGATCTCTTGAACCAAGTCATCATAGGGTTTTACTTTTTTATTTTTGTTTCAAATATAATTTATTCTTTTTAATTTTTCTATTGGATCTCAAACTTATCTTGGTTGATATTTCTTTCTCTTTGCTTTATCTTTATGATGCATTCCAAGGTCTCAACCAAATTTCCACTTTAACTAATAAGAAGCCCTAGGGTTCACTTTTATACCTTCCACTTTCAACTAAGAGGTATCCATATGGTAAATTATACATTAGCCTTAAAGCATGCTAATAAGAAGTACTAGGGTTCACTTTTACACCTTCCACTTTCAACTAAGAGGAATTCTTGTGGTAAATTATACAATAGCTTTAAAGCATGCTAATAAGAACATTATTCTCAAGGATCTATTTACAACCACTTACCGTAATGGTAAGGATGCTTTTGAACATAATTCTTATGTGGTCAATATGGATTGGATAAACATGGATCTCACTACAATAATGATTAAATAAGATATTTGATTATTTGAATAATGATGTCAATAATTTAGATTTAGTAGATCTACATCATATTTCTCATGAATAAACCTTAAGGAAAAGAAGTATTAAGGGATATATATTAGAGGATGCCATCATCAATTGTCTCAAATGTGTCTCTTTTTCTAGCTTGATAAGCTCCTATTCTTTTATGTTATGGACTCTATGTTGGATATTTCTAAGAAGTTTGCTAGAATAATGTGTTGTCAATGATGTCAACGTATTCTTCTGTGTATTCCAGTGTTGCAGTCAGATAAAATGAGTTGGTTTGCCCAGTGTGTTGCAGTTGAGTTGTTGAATGGGTTTTGAGATAAGTATCTCTAGTTAATTCAGCTAAAGTTCCAGTGGTTTGCATGATGATTTGATCATGTTATGATGTCTAGTATTGCGGTTGGTTGTTCAATTGTTCAGTGTTTTGGATTATGCTCTGCATTGCTCCAGAATTGCAATATCCTGGTTTGCGGATTTGGCAGAGTGTTTGGGACGTTCATGTGTGTCCTCAATTCAGATGGTTCATGATTTGGTGGTCCGCAAGTCAAAATTTTCAGTTTGATAGCCAGTTCTGTGTGTGTTCTTGAGGTTCGATATATTGATGATGAAGATTCTAGTAAGTGGTGATGATGTGGTTGTTGTTGTGGTAATTCATGATGCTTGTGGATGTGTCTAGATCATGTTCTATCCATGTTGATGGTCTGCATTGATTGTTGTGCATATTACTAATCATTTTTTTTATCTGGTGGTGTTCTTTGTGTTATGCGACATTCATGATGATTGTAGCATGTTGCAGATGTTTGAGGCATAATTCTTGGAGGTGTTGCGCGTTTGCGGCATTGGTTTTTGGTCCAAACTATGTCTTATCCAATATTGATTTGGTCCACATGTATTGTTGTAGCGTGTGAGGTTATATGCTTTGTAATCTATGTTGAGGGTTGAAGCAACCTTGAAATATAGGTTAATGATTTGTATAAATATATGTAATAATCATGTGTGAGTTGTATCTGCATTGTATCCGTAAGTGTTTGATTGAATAAGTGTGTGAACAAGTGTTTTGATCTTCTAGAAGTGTGAAGATGAGTGTAGCAAAGAAGATCAGAATGTGTGCTTAACCGGAACTATAAACAGACATGATGAGATGATATTTCATCAGTTCATGATCCTCTGAATGTAATCCGAGTGTTTCTGTAAGATAGTGAGTCTTCCTTAGGGTTATAGCCCTTCTTGTTTTGTGATTTGAGCAATGAGCTCTAGAAAGTGTGTTTGAATGCATATGCATTCCCCATTGTAAAATTTCATTTACTCCTAATAGGGTATTATCTCATTGTGGGTAGGCTCCCACCATGGTTTTTCCCTTAACTGGGTTTTTTCATGTCAAAAATCTTGGTGTTATGTGCATTATTGATGTGGTCTTGATTTGTGCTTTCATTGTCAATTATCAGATCTAAATTTAATTTTGAGTTGTGTAGAGTTTGTGAGAAAACTTATTCACCCCCCCTCTCAGTTTGTTGACTTGTCACCAACAATTGGTATCAAAGCTAGAACCTCCAAAAGAAGCTTGACTGCTTGAGGAGATCCATAATGACAACCTTTGCTTTTAAGATGCACAGTTTGAGATTTGATGGAATGAATTACACTCTCTGGAAGAACTGGATGGAATATCATTTGTGATACATCAATGAAGATTATTGGAAGATTACTGGAAGATTACTAAGAATGCGTATAATGTTCCTACTAATGGTCCTAGTACTCCAGATGAAATAAAGGTGTTGGCTTGATGATGATTGTAATGGATGACTTCATGTGTTGTCATTGATGGCACATGTATACACACACATATGTTCACATTGTCTTAGTCATCTTAGTTAAGACAAACTGGTATTACTCCTAAGTCTTTGTATTGCGAAACCGGTATTGTATTTATATTAAAGTTCAATTGATTTTGAGGGTGTCTAACCGGTATATGTAGGAATGGCATGACACTAGCTTGGAGATTCAACAAAGATCTACAAGGAAGAAAATGGAGGACAATCGATCTATAAGTTGGAAGAGGTTAACACTTAACCGGTATCGGTGTTCCAACCGGTTTCACTGATTGTGTGATGAGTTATCACCGATCGTGATGAGTTATCCCTAATCGATAGATTTGGCAGCAATTATGTGATGTGTAATATTAGATTGTCAAGATACACTACACCCAGGAAATTGTGATATGATTCCTAAGCCAACATGAAATCTAATGTCTATATAATGACATTATGATGAATTATTTTTATGATGGGAGATAGAAGTGTTAAGTTGTTGCAATTTACTGAAGGCATTGCAGAGTATGTCGGTGATGCAGTTTTGAGTGAGTAGAAGAGGATCTATTCAAGCAAGTTGTGCCACTTCTAGATCACACCACCTGCTGTTTTTTCATCACTACAATAGTCAAATCCCCTAACTAGGTAAGCTCTAACAAGCTTCATTGTACAAATCCTCTAACAAGGTGATCCATTAGTTTGGGTTTGAAATCCTCTATTGAGGTTACTCCTAACATGGTACTACCTTTAACAGGGTATAGCTCCTAACAGAGCTTTGGGATATTTAACAAGATTCGCTCCTAGCAGTGCACTTTGTAGACCTTAACCGATCACTTACCTATTACTACAGACAGTTAACTTGTGAGTCCCATCTCACTGTATTTTTTTCCAGTTGGGTTTTCAACGTATAAACACTTGTGTTATGGTGGATGTTTTACTTGTTGTGGATTCTTTAATATCATTTTGGATTGCATGCACAGTATTAAGTAAACTGGTTAACTGCCTTTACCAGTCTGTGTTTCAAGTGGTATTATTTTTGCTGTCACTGATTCACCCCCCTCTTAGTGCTTTATAAGTCTATCATTTGGTATCAGAGCCAAACTTCCTTAAGGATTAATCGCTTGGAAGGAAACACTAAAGCCACCATGGGGGATATGAGCTATTCAGAGATGGCTAGAGTGCTTGATGCTACCAAGGAAGAGCTTGAAACCCTAAGGGTAAAATTTAAAGCTTCACAAGTCATAAGGAGATTATTGACTGAGAAACTATTGGAGATATCTGATAATAGTTCTTCATATGAAGCTAACATTGATGCATTGGCTGAAGAAGTTGAAAAAATGATTAGTGAAAAGATAAATCTGAGGAGAGAGTTAGAAGCCCTAACCATCCACATGAGCCAAGAACTTGAAGCAAGAAGGGCAACTAAAGACCTAATCAAAGAAAGAGATCATGAGATTGCTAAGATCAAACAAGAGAATGCAAGGATGTATGAGCAGATGAAGTCTCATAATGATGACCAAATAGAGACTAGAGATCGATCAAAGCTAGATGAAGAAGAGATTATTCCATCGGATATTGTCTATCCTATTAAGCATAAGGATGATACTACTTCTCTACCGGTTATCTTTGTAGATGACATTGATGAAAACCAGGACACTATTGATACAACTAGAAATATCATTGCACCAGTTATGGAACATTCATAGCAACTGGTCACCACTATTACACAGAAAGCAGTGGAAGCACCAATAATTCAACCTAGCATGGATATTCAACTGCCACTAGAAAAAGAACACCAAGTGGAAAATCAATTGCCACCAGCTACAATAGATACACGAGAGAAACAAACAAAGGCTGATATAGAGAAAGAGAAACTAGAAAAAGAGGTTGAAGTGAAGATAACTGAACAGAAAAAGGAGGAACTAAAAGAGAAAACAAAGGAGAATATACTAGATGAAAAGGAAAAAGAAAAGGTAAAGCACCAAATTGATGATGAGAATGACTCAATAGGCATCAAAGGGCCTATAGATGTAGAGAATATGAGTGCATCTAAACTCATGGATATTGCAACAGTGATGCAATCTAGAGCTCAAAAGAAAAGATTGAAAGAGCATAGGAAGGAAGCAGAAACAATTCACTGTTGTTGAAATTTTGTCAAGTCTTCTACCAGAGACTGACATTGGTAATTTGTCAACTCCTATCGGTAAGATTGGCCAGTTGCTTGCTGATGCTTTTGACCAATTGAAGTCTCTTGAAGAAGCTACTCAGACTTTAGCTGAGAAGAATTACAGAAAGAAGAGAGGAGAGCAAATAATGAAAGATATTGATACAGGGAAGATTGCCATATCCCTGAATAAAGATCTTTTGAAGAATGCTATTGAAACTGGAGGGAGGATACTGGCCTATACATCTAACATTTTATTTATCTATACTAATTTGATTAAGGGGTGAGAAGAGATAGAACATGAACTGGAAAGGATATGTACTGCCTACATACCTTTACAAGGCTCAGCCTTAGCATTTGGCAAATCAATTGATGATTTGAAAAATCGATTAGATATCTATGATTATGAATAGGCTAAGAGACTTCGATCCATGAAAGAACTCAAGAACTAGTTGAGACCCAAAGTGGACATCTTACAACAGGCATACAAGGATGCAAAAGCAGTTTTGGCGACTCCAGAGATGAGCACCATGGATGCAATGGAAGAATTCGCTGCACAGGTTACAACAACCATTGAGATCACTAAAACATTATTGAAAACATGGGAAAATGATTTTAGTCAGATGTAGATCATTTTCAATGACATTTTCTTGAAAATTGCAGTGAACACTCCTTGAAAAGACATATTTTGTATATGTAGTTTTTGATGCAAATATTTGATATAATATTTATGTATTTTACTTTTCAATTTGACATGTTGTCAAAGTAGGAGTAGAATTATGTATGTGTTGTGACAATTTTGTATGTATTGTTAAGGGGAAGTAAATATGTTTGTACAATTTTTGTAAAGCACACTTAGTTGTAAAGTTGTAAAATTTTCTAAGTGTTGCCATCAATGCCAAAGGGGGCGATTGTTGGCTTGATGATGATTGTAATGGATGACTTCATGTGTTGTCATTGATGGCACATGTATACATGCATATGTTCAAATTGTATTAGTCATCTTAGTTAAGACAAACCAATATTACTCCTAAGTCTTTGTATTGCAAAACCGGTATTGTATGTATAGTAAAGTTCAATCGGTTTTGAGGGTGTCTAACCAGTATATGTAGACAACGTGTATATGTAGAAATAGCATGACACCAGCTTGTACATTCAGCGGAGATCTACAAGGAAGCAAATGGAGGACAATCGATCTATAAGTTGGAAGAGGTTAACTGTTAACCAATATCGGTGTTCCAACCGGTTTCAATGATTGTGTGATGAGTTATCACCAGTTGTGATGAGTTATCCCTAGCTGATAGATTTGGCAACAATCTATGATGTGTTATGTTAGATTGTCCAGATACACTACACTCAGGAAATTGTGATATGATTCTTGAGCCGACATGAAATCTAATGTCTATATAATGACATAATGATGAACTATTTTTATGATGCAAGATAGAAGTGTTAAGTTGTTGTGATTTACTGAAGGCGTTGCAGAGTATGTCGGTGATGCAATTTTGAGTGACTAGAAGATGATCTATTCAAGAAAGTTGTGCTATTTCTAGATCACACCACCTGTTGTTTTCTAATCACAACAACAGTCAAATCCCCTAACCGAGTAAGCTCTAACAAGCTTCATTTTATAAATCCTCTAACAAGGTGATCTATTTGTTTAGGTTTGAAATCCTCTACCGAGGTTACTCCTAACAGGGTACTACCTTTAACAAGGCATAACTCCTAATAGAACTTTGCAATATTTAACAGATTTCGCTCCTAGCAGAGCACTTTGTAGACCTTAACCAGTCAGTTACCAATTATTGCAGATAGTTAACTTGTGAGTCCCATCTCACCGTGGTTTTTTCCAGTTGGGTTTTCAATGTATAAACACTTGTGTTATGGTGGATGTTTTACTTGTTGTGGATTCTTTAATATCATTTTGGATTGCATGCATAGTATTAAGTAAACTAGTTAACTATCTTTACCGGTCTGTGTTTCAAGTGGTATTATTTTTTCTATCATTGATTCACCCCCCTCTCGGTGCTTTTTAAGTCTATAATTTGGTATCAAAGCCAAACTTCCTTAAGGCTTAATTGATTGGAAGGAAACCCTAAAGCCACCATGGGGGATATGAGTTATTTAGAGATGGCTATAGTGCTTGATGCTACCAAGTTAGAGCTTGAAACCCCAAGGGTCAAATTTAAAGCTTCACAGTCAAAAGGAGATAGTTGACTGAGCAACTATTGGAGATATATGATAATAGTTCTTTAGATGAAGCTAACATTGATGCATTGGATGAAGAAGTTGAAAAACTAAATGGTGAAAAGCTAAATTTGAGGAGAGAGTTAGAAGCCCTAACCCTCCGCATGAGCCAAGAACTTGAAGCAAGAAGGGCAACTGAAGACCAAATCAAAGAAAGAGATCATGAGATTGATAAGATCGAACAAGAGAATGAAAGGATGTATGAGCAGATGAAGTCTCATAATGATGACCAAACAGAGACTGGAGATCGACTGAAGCTAGATGAAGAATAGATTATTCCACCGGATATTGTCTATCCTATTAAGCATAAGGATGATACTACTTCTCTACTAGTTATATTTGTAGATGGAATTGATGAAATCCAGGACACTATTGATACAACTGGAAATATCATTGCACCAGTTATGGAGCCGTTCCAGCAACCGGTCACTACTGTTAAACAGAAAGTAGCTGAAGCACTGGTAATTCAACCTAGTGTGGATATTCAACCACGACTAGAAAAAGAACACCAAGTGGAAAATTAATTTCCACCAATTACAATAGATATACGAGAGAAAAAAGCAAAGGTTGATATAGATAAAGAGAAACTAGAAAAAGATGTTGAAGCGAAGGAAGCTGAACAGAAAAAGGAGGAATAGAAAGATAAAACAGAGGAGAAGATACCAGATCAAAAGGAAAAAGAAAAGGTAAACCACCAAATTGATGATGAGGATGACTCAATAGGCATCAAAGGGCCTATAGATGTAGATAATATGAGTGCATTTGAACTCATGGAGATTGCAACAGTGATGCAATCTAGAGCTCAAAAGAAAATATTGAAAGAAAAGAGGAAGGAAGCAGAAACAATTCAAACTACTGTTGAAATTCTGTCAAGTCTTGTACCAGAGACTAACATTAGGAATTTGTCAACTCCTATTGGTAAGATTGCCCAGTTGGTTGTTGATGCTTCTGACCAATTGAAGTCTCTTTAAGAAGTTGCTCAGTCTTTAGTTGAGAAGAATTACAGAAAGAAGAGAGGAGAACAAATAATGAAAGATATTGATACAGGGAAGATTGCCATATCCCTGAATAAAGATCTTTTGAAGACTTCTATTGAAACTGGAGGGAAGATACTGGCCTATACATCTAACATTTCATTTTTCTATACTAATTTGATTAAGAGGCGAGAAGAGATAGAACATGAACTAGAAAGGATATGTACTGCCTACATACCTTTACAAGGCCCAACCTTAGCATTTGGCAATTTAGTTGATGATTTACAAAATCGATTAGATATCTATGATTATGAACAGGCTAAGAGACTTCGATCCTTGAAAGAAATCAAGAACTAGTTGAGACCCAAAGTGGATATCTTACAATGGGCATACAAGGATGCAGAAGCAGTTTTGGCGACTCCAGAGATGAGCACGATGGATGCAATGGAAGAATTTGCTGCACAGGTTATGACAACCTTTGAGATCACTAAAATATTATTGAAAACATGGGAAAATGATTTTACTCATATGAAGATCATTTTGAGTGACATTTTATTGAAAATTGTAGTGAACTCTCCTTGAAAAGACACTTATATTTTTGTATATGTAGTTTTTGATGCAAATTTTTGATATAATATATATGTATTTTACTTTTCAATTTGGCATTGTTGTCAAAGTCAGAGTAGAAATATATATGTATTCTGAAAATTTTGTATGTATTGTTAAGGGGGAGTAAATATGTTTGTCCAATTTTTGTAAAGTACACTTAGTTGTAAAGTTGTAAAAAAATTTAAGTGTTGCCATCAATGCCAAAGGGGGAGATTATTGGCTTGATGATGATTGTAATGGATGACTTCATGTGTTGTCATTGATGGCACATATATACACACATATATGCTCACATTTTCTTATTCATCTTAGTTAAGACAAACTGGTATTACTCCTAAGTCTTTTTATTGCAAACCCGGTATTGTATGTATAGTAAAGATCAATTAGTTTTGATGGTGTCTAACCGGTATATGCAGAAATGGCATGATACCAACTTGGAGATTCAATGGAGATCTACAAGGAAGCAAATGGAGGACAATCGATCTATAAGCTGGAAGAGGTTAACTCTTAACCGATATCAGTGTTCGAACCGGTTTCACTGATTATGTGATGAGTTATCACCGATCGTGATGAGTTATCCCTAACCGATAGATTTGGTGAAAATCTGTGATGTGTTCTGTTAGATTGTCCTAATACACTGCACCTAGGAAATTGTGATATGATTCTTGAGCCGACATGAAATATAATGTCTATATAATGGCATTATGATGAACTATTTTTATGATGCGAGATAGAAGTGTTAAGTTGTTTCGATTTACTAAAGGCATTGCAGAGTATGTCGGTGATGCAGTTTTGAGTGAGCAGAAGAGGATCTATTCAAGAAAGTTGTGCTACTTCTAGATCACACCACCTATTATTTTCTAATCACTACAACAGTCAAATCCCTTAATCGGGTAAGCTCTAACAAGCTTCATTGTATAAATCCTCTAACAAGGTGATCCATTTTTTTGGGTTTGAAATCCTCTACCGAGGTTACTCCTAATAGGGTATTACCTTTAATAGGGTATAGCTCCTAACATAGCTTTGTGATCTTTAACAGGATTCTCTCCTAGCAGAGCACTTTGTAGACCTTAACCGGCCAGTTACCTAGTACTATAGAGAGTTAACTTGTGAGTCCCATCTCACCGTGGTTTTTCCCAGTTGGGTTTTCCACATATAAACACTTGTGTAATGGTGGATGTTTTACTTGTTGTGGATGCTTTAATATCATTTTGGATTGCATACATAGTATTAAGTAAACTGGTTAACTTTCTTTACCGGTTTGTGTTTCAAGTGGTATTGTTTTTTTATTGTCACTGATTCACCCCCCCTCTTAGTGCTTTATAATTCTATCAAAAGGAAGATGAATTCAATATTAGAGCTAAGGAAGCATTGTTCAGTGCCTTGTTTGATTCTAAGATGACTAATGTGATGGATTTGTAGACTACTCATGAGATCTGGATGAAGTTGGAGACTTTGTATGAAGGTGACAGTCATGTGAAAGTTGCTAAGTTGCAATGCTTGAAAGGAAAGTATGAGATGTTGAAGATGGGTGAAGATGAGAACATTACCTCCTTTATACAAAAAGTGAATGAGTTTTCATTGAACATTAGATGTTCCAGTAGAGTACTGGAAGAATTTGAGATTGTGGCTAAAGTGATGAGATCCTTACCTCTTGCTTACAAGCACAAGGTTGTTGCTATTGAGGAGATCTAGACAGTAAAAAATGTGAGTAGAGACATGCTGATTGGGAAGCTTGTTGCCTTTGAGTTGAGAAATTTTGATGAATCACTTGCTAAATCAGAATCTACATTCAAAGCTAATGTTTTTCGGGAAGCAAAAATATGATCTGAGAGAAAGTTCAACAAGAGTATCTAGATATGAGAAGGAAATGAGAGTGCTTGAAGAAGAAGAAAGAGATCTTGAAGAGCTTTAAGCCTTGATTACCAGAAGATTTCCTAAAGGTGTCAGTAAGTATGAAGGAAAGTTGCCTCTTAAATGTTTTTCATGCAATAAGATAGGACATTTTTCCTCAAGGTGTCTAGAAAGAGTTTCTAAGAAGCCATATAAGCCTAAATATGAAAAGAAGTGTTACTTTGCTACCGATGAAGGTGTGATAGATGTTGAGTCTGATAAGAGAAATTCAGGAGATGAGTGGATGCTCATTGCTATCAAGGAAGATGATTTAGTGATTGTTGATTCTACTAGTTGCATTATGAAAATAAATCTTTGGTTGCTAAAGTTGAAGAGAAAGATGAATGGGTTATTGACAGTGGTTTATCTCATCATATGATAGGTGATAAGAGTAAGTTTGTGAGTATGAAAAAGTATGAAGGTGGCATAGTAAGATTTGGAGATGACAAAGTTGGTATAATCCATGGTAGAGGTTCTATTTCTCTTGATGGTAAGCATAACATTGATGGTGTCTTGTATGTTGAAGGTCTAAACCATAATCTTTTGAGTGTTGGATAAATGGCTGATAGGGGTTATGATTTACAATTGAAGAATGGAAAATGTAAGATCTTGAGTAGCTCTAGAATTGAGATTGCATCAGATACAAAGACTAAAGGTAATATCTTTCACTTGAATGTTGGTGGTAAAATAGGCTTGATTGCTCAAATTGATGAAAGTTGGTTATGGCATAGAAGGATGCATCATGTAAATTTTTATTGCATGGTTAAGATATGTTGTACTCAAGTTGTGAGAGATCTTTCTAAGTTGGTAAATCCTTCTAATCAGGTGTGCAAGGAATGTCAATTAGGGAAGCAAACAAGATTTTCTTTTAAAAGAAAACAATATAATTCTAATGGGATATTGGATCTTGTGCATACTGATTTGTGTGGTCCTTCTAGAATGAGAAGCTTGCACAGTGACAAGTACTTCATGTTGCTAATTGATGATTATTCAAGGATGATGTGGGTTACATTCTTAAGGGAGAAGTTTGAAGCATTGGAGAAGTTCAAAATTTTTAAAGATATGGTTGAGACTGAGAATGGATTGAAGTTAAAATGTTTGAGATCTAACAGAGGTGGTGAGTTTACTTTCGGTGAATACAATTCTTTTTGTGAAGAGCATGGGGTAAAGAGATAGTTATTTGCTCCATGAACCCCTCAGCAGAATGGTGTTGTGGATAGGAAGAACAGGACAATTTGGGAAGTTGCTAGGATGATGATGATTGGAGGAAATGTTCTGCATATCTATTGGAGAGAAGTTGTGAGTACTATTCTGTACACTTTTAATCGAGTGCATATCAAAGGTGAGACTGGTAAGACTCCTTATGAGTTATGGTTTGGTCATTTTCCTACAATCAAATATTTCAGAATTTTTGGAAGTAAATGCCATATCAGAAGAGATGAAGATCTACGGAAGTTTTATGCTAGATGTGATAAGGAATATTTCTTAGTTATTATACTAAGAGAAAGGCCTACTAGTGTTATAATAAGAGATTGAGAAAAATGGTTGAGAGTACAAATGTGAAAGTTGATGAAGGAAATGAGTATCATCCTAGATGCTCCGAATATGATTCAAATGATTAGATTGCTAGTTTAGATAAAGGAAAGCAAGTGCATACCGAGAATCAAATTTAGAGTGCTCCGAAAAAGCCCGAGAATGAAGGAGAAGCAAGTGCAAGTGCAGAAGAAAGAGCTCAAGAGTATAATAATAATGAAAGTCCCAAGTCTCCCAGGTATGTAAGGCTAAATCATTCAAAGAATTAAATAACAGGTGTGATGACTAGGAGAAGAATTTCTGAAGAGTATTGCTTGATTTCAAAGATTGAACCTAATAATATTGATGAATCTTGTAAAGATGAAAATTGAGTTATAGCAATGAAAGAAGATTTGAATCAGATTGAAAATAATGATACATGGATTCTTGTTCTCAGACTTAAGGATAAAAATGTGATGTAGGAGCATCCCCGGTTCATAGCAATCTTGCATCAACCAAAAAATATTTTCCTTTCTATTTTGCTTTTTGTTTCCAATTTCAGCATTTCTTTTTGTGTGTCCCAGTTTTGGCTCATCGGATCTTGAGGAGTTGGATTCTACTTGAAGACTTGATCATCTTTCTTATTTCTAGACCGCATCACATTTGGATTATTTTTCGGCAAGATATTTCTATCGGTTTCCTTGACAATTTCGTGTTACTGATTGACAGTTTCTTTTTACAGGTTGCCTAGACCTATTTTGGTGATCTACCAGAACCGCTTCTGAAGCTTGCAAAGGCTTGGGCATTGATTCCAATGTTCCTTGGCATGTGGCCAACCTTTTCCTGCAATCTACACTTCATCCTTTAGAATTTCTAGAGGAATCTCTTGGCAGAGGCCAACCTTGTTGATTTTAAACATTAGGTCTTGTTCTTCGGGTTTCAATCCCTTTTTTGGGCCGACCAGATCCTTTGGATCGGATATACAATTATAATTGTGCTTTAGAATGTAATAAATCAAAGAATCAAGTAGCGAGATTGTGCGTAGGAGATAGATCTTAAGATTCAAGGTCCTAATTGTGACCTATTTTGTATTTGAGCATGTTCTAGTAGGCCCGTGAATCAGTTATATTGTAACCCAGTTGTTACCGATTGGTTGTAATCAATTTTCATGAAATAAACAATCTATTCTGCATTGCCTCCATCATATCTTTGTGTTTCCGTTGTGTTTACTCTTTTTGACTGGTTCAGATTTATCTCTTTGAGGTCCCTCCTCACCGATGACTTCTTCAAAATGTGATTGGAACTAAATGGGTGTTCTAGAATAAATTGGATAAAAAAGGTGAAGTTGTTAGGAATAAAGATAGACTTGTTTGTAAGGGTTATTCTTAGATGGAAGGAATTGGTTTTGAGGAGACCTTTGCTCTGGTAGCTAGAATTGAAGCTGTTAGATTATTTCTTGCTTATGCTACTTACAAAGATTTCAAAGTTTATCAGATGCATGTCAAGTCAACCTTTCTTAATGGTGAGCTGGAAGAAGAAGTTTACATTGAGAAACCAAATGGGTTTTAGCTAACAAATCAGAAAGACATGGTTTACAGGTTGAAGAAAGCATTGTATGGATTGAAGAAATCCCCAAGAGCTTGGGATGCCAGATTGGATAAGTATTTCATGAAGCTTGAATTCAATAAAGGTACTGCTAACAGTAATGTGTACTTCAAGATTGACAGTGATAACATCTTAACTGTTGAAGTATTTGTTGATGATATTTTTTTTGGTGGAAATGATGGTTTGTGCAAGAAGTTTGTCGATAATATGCAGAATGAGTTTGAGATGTCTATGATAGGTGAGATAAAATTCATTTTTGGATTGCATATTACTTAGTTTGATAAAGGTATTTTTATATCTCAATCCAAGTATGTGAAGGAATTGTTGAAGAAGTTTGGTTTAGGTGATTCAAAGCTAGCTGGTACACCTATGGTGACCGAATGTAAGTTGACAAAAGGATGATGATTCGTAGAAAGCAAATTAAACTAGATACAGATCTATGATTGGTGGATTGTTGTATTTGACTCAAACTAGACCAGATATTACGAATGTTTTTTTGTCTTGTTGCTAGATTTCAAGACGATCCTAAGGAATCTTATGTTGTAGTTGTTAACAAAATTTTCAGATATTTGACAGGGACAGTTAATTTTGGTTAGTGGCATCTTAGAGATGATGATTTTACTTTGAGTTCTTTTACTAATGTTGATTGGGCTTGATAGGACCTAAAATTATGTCTTGGAAAATTTGGTCGTTCTGGTTTTATTTTGCCCTCTGTCAAAGTTTTTAGGGTTTAGGGTTTTAGGGGTTGTGTCCTTTCTTGATTAAGTCTTGGTATGAAGGAAAGTCTTCAATCCTTTTTATATTTTGTCATTTCCTTTTTCTCACTTAAGGTTGAGGGTACCAGTTTCGTTGTCGGGGCCTTTTCATTTCTTAAGTATTAAGTGGTGGTCAACCGGTTTATGAAATATGATTTTCCTAAGTCATGCACATAAATTTCCCTATGATCAGTCTGTTAGTCTCAAATTCTGATTCCCTCTTATCCCCTATAAGAAAATGAACAACTATGTCTGCAAATGAAGAGATCAAGGATAAAAGAATCTTAGAGTAGCATATGACAAGGTTTTGAGAACCATCTACACTTTGAACTTATCCAAAGTTCAGGTGGGTATACCTTTTGTGAATAATTTCACACTTCTAAACGAGATCCACAGTAAACCAGTGTCCAAAAAACTAGTGGATTTTATTGCCTCAACATAAACTGAAATAATAAAGGAAAACTTATGCTCATTTGCAGTATTGATCTTCAAGAGATGTAGAAAGAAAACTACAATTGATACCAGTGCCTTATCCAGGGTACACAGTCATCTAAATTAAGCAAGGATTTCACATTTAAACATCCCCATACATCTCATCACTCCGACTTCTATTAACCCCATACATGCCTGACATATATAAGAGTTCTTTCTTGTTAAACTAAACAATGTTTATCAAATTCAAAGCTTCAAACAAAGTAACCTACTGACAGAGATATTTCACGCATATTTAATTCCTCTCCTAAAGAGGAAAGCTAAGAAACATATCCATAAATATTGCATTACAACCCATTTTCAGTTGAATAACCCTAGATTACTCAAATGAAACCAGTAAATTACTGAAATCACACCAGAAGACAACACAGTTTTAGGCTCGAAAGTTTCTAATCTATATATTGATATTCATTTTTGAAAAAATCTTACATAACTCAAAGTATTCTTTGTAATAACTAGAAAAACCTAGATAAATTTCTGCAGAGTTTCTTTGCAAAATTCTTGTGATCTCTTTTTTACTAGTCCTGATATCTGTTTATAATATTATGGATGCTTACAAGCTTCGGACATCCCTAAAAAGTTTTTTACAAACCGTGATACTCTCCAAGAAATAGTTACAAGTCTTTTTCAATATCAATGACCTCTTCTATTTGTTGTTCTGCTGCAACCTCTTCTACCTACTCTGGAGCATTTTCCTTTTGTCCGACATATTTGCTCTTCCACTCCTGGAACATGTCATCACTTGGGCAAGAAAAGCTAACAATCTTATGTTTCATTCCTTCTAGCCTTTTCCAAATGGCCCTTAACTACCCAATTTCTTTTTCTATGAAACCATAATGTGATTTCACTTTTTCAATTTCTTCAACCGTTTGGACAAATAGGGATGTGTCATCGGTGTTAATAATTTCATTAACCCTTAAGGACAATTTGTGGTCCAGCTCTTCTAGCCAGGTCTTCTCCTCTTTCAACTGAATTGGACTTACAAATCCCCCTAGAAAAAATTCAAATTTGTGATCCAAATATTCTTTTCTATATAATTGGGCTTTTCTTTTTACAGCTTCCCTTTCCTCTGAGAGTATATTCATCTCTTTTATGAACTCACTGGTGGACCTTAGATTGTCATTCTCCTTTGCATCTACATGGGATGAACACATGAGCTCTAACTCCTTACCTCTAGGCATCCACTTATTAAGGATTGGTTCCAAAGTGGCTTCATCCTCTCTGAATCTGATCAAAACATCCAGAATCCTCTTCATATTAATGTATACAATGGAGGCCTTGACTGAATCAAAAAACTTCAAGATTGTGGCTTTTACCTTTTCTTCATACTTGTTTGCAAACAAAGATTGAGCTTGTTTCAACTTTTCCAACTCATGTTGGATAGTTTCAGCTGATTGGAAACCAGAAGGCATAGGAGAAGGGGGGTATTCTATAATGGGACTAGTAGGTGGAGGTCTTTCTAGAGAGGAAGCTATCATGAGTGTAAAGGATTCACCTGGATGGTGCTGACCTTCCAACTGACTCTGAAGTCTAGTAATAATGTTGTCCCTGTTGGCTATTCCTTCTTTGGCCTCATTGTAAGTGTAGCTAGGAAATCGGAAATCATCAAAGCAAATCAATATTAGTAATCTAGCTCAATCACAAAATCTCAAATGCAATCATCAATCCTAAACACACTCAATAAAGACATGAAAACAAGACATTCAAGATTGAAAACTAAGCAAACCAAATGCAGACTTGAATATCTCCTTCATGTGGCTCCATTGTCCTTCTTTCTCCTTCAAATAGCTTTGTTTGTGGATCTCACCTACTAGTGCATAAGCATGATATGAAAGCAAGTAGACAAGATTGTAGCGCAAGAATACTCTAAACGTGATTGATTCGACCAGGTAGGGATCTTGATTGAAGAAATTCATCCAATTTATAGACAAATTGGAGAAAATATCAAATTAGCATGAAGAGATTCGAATGGAAATTGCAAATCAAGAATGTCAATTATGACAAATTATGACAAATTTGCACTTTCTATACAAGATTAATTGATTGATAATTATGACAAAATTATGACAAATTTCTATGTCAAAATTGACTGATTGTCAATTATGACAAATTATGACAAATTGAAATGTCATTCCCATGAAATTAGGAGAAAAATAGGAGAGAATTGAAAAATTAGAAATTAGGAAATTAGAAAATTGGAAAATTAGGAATTAGAAATTGATGAAAAAATAGGAAATTAGGAATTAGGAGAAATTAGGTAAATCAATTAATAATTTGTCATTTATTAATTAATTCACAAAAAGAGGAATAATTAGTTAGCCAATTAAATAAACATTTAATTGTGACACGAAGACTTAGGATAAATAAATAATTTATTTAATCCTAGAGGGGGAAATGACAAACAGGGTTAAATGAATAAATCATGAAACCCTAGAAGATGAATTAGAAATGCAAGAATGACAATTAGGTCCTGACAAAAGATAATTGACGTTGATTCGATTTGATCATGATTCTAACTGACAAAGGACCAATGCTGACAAATGATTTGATTGATAAATGTGCCAATTGACATGATTGAGAAAGACAACGATCGATGACAAATCGATCGCAAAATGACAAAATTGACAAGTAGACAAGGATCGATGACAAAATAGATTGCAAAATGACAAGATTGAAAATGTCAACGATCGATGACAAATCGATCACAAGACAACAAGATTGATGACAAATTGATCAAAAGACAAGGATCGATGACAAATCGATTGCAAGATAATAAGATTGAAAATGACAACGATTGATGACAAGATTGATAAGAGGACAAAACCCTAATTAGGATTGACAATGTCCAAAATGATGACAAATGAATACGCACATTGACACGACAGGATAAGATTGAACAAAATCATGACTGAAGATTATTGTCGACAAGACCAAATTTGAGAGCAAGAAAAATGAAGAAATACAGAAGAAAGACTCGATGCTCGCAAATGATAAAGACCAAGTGCAAATCATAGGAGAAATGTTAATGTGATGCAAAAAACCCTAAAATAAGGCAATGCGCAAATGTTAAAGTACGACTCTGCAAGCGTTGACCATTTTTAGACGTCTACATTTTGCCCCTCTTTGAGACAATGTGATTTTAAGCATTGTTTCAAAGAACAATAATGAAAATGCCCCAGACAATAACAATGACATATGCATGCCCCCTCGAGGAATTGGCCGCATACATCGAGGAAAGAGGCCAATTGATTGATAAGAATGATAGAACATGATAGGAGCAAACAGATTGACAATCGGAGACCGGATGCATGAAGAACAAGCAATTGAAGATGCAAAAGACCGTGACCAGCATGAGATGGAGAGAGTGCACGTCCATCTATGCACTGACAAAGATCTATAAATGAGACAAAGAGAGTGAAAATTGCTCATTTGCACTAGCCAAAGAGGAGGATTTGTTGCTCTGGAAAAGGACACTTGTAGAGAGATGATGAACATTCCAATGGCAGATCACCTCGGAGAACATGTACACATGTACAGACAACCGGATGATGCGAGAGCAGCGGTATGTATCTCAAAAACCCGTATTTTCAATTTTATGAATTTGATTAGCTTGCGGGACATTGCGGGGCCCACAAGGAATGCAGAAACTAATTTCTGCACCTGTGTGAGCGCATCCTGCACTTGTGTAGGGTACACAGGTGCAAGTTGTTGCTACACAGGCACAGGATACAACACACAGGCACAGTTGTGCACTGGGAACTCAATTTTGGTCAAAAATAGCATGCAAATGATCCGAAAAGGGGGGATAAGAATAGGATAGATCAAAATAGATGAGAAACACCCTGATTTGGACATGAAACAAGGAAATGCAGCCTGTAGAAGGAAACCCTTAAACTGACAAAATGTGCCCCAATTGTGATGCAGAGTCGATAGTATCCATTGATCATGCAGGAGAACCGACTAGACTGCTTCATGTTACGACATAGACTCAGGAGCATGGACAGAGATACATTAGCAGGACTTGGGATAAACTATATCACATTCATGCTTGAGATTAGGGCAAACACAGGACTGCTTACCGCATTGGTAGAGCAATGGCATTCAGAGACCTCCTCATTCCATCTGGCGACTGGAGAGGCGACTGTGACACTAGAGGATGTATGGCGTATCCTCCGCATTCTGATTCATGGAGAGATGGTAGAGTATGACCCAGTGACAGGGAGAGACACTTTGTGTAGATTATTTGAGTGCAACGTGGATGATCTGGATATCGTAGAGAGGGAGATCGGTTGGGAGACCATGGCATTAGAGTATGATCGATGATATGTGGTGATAGCAGTGGTTATAGCATGCCTACTAGCAAGAGACAGACGAGGACATGGATTCCCTATTGGATGGGGAAGAGTGCTAGAGTGGATGGCAATAGAGGGTACAGTGTATGCATGGGGACCATGTATACTGGCTATGCTGTATTTTCAGTTGCATCAGATAGCATATCAGGGAGTTCAGACTTTGAGTTGTGGAGTCACATTGTTATAGGTATGGGCATTTGAGCACATAGCCATATGTCGACTGATTGCAGAGAGATAGGTAGTACCACATCGACCATATGTGTACTACTATGGTGGAGCACTGAGACAGGGTCCATTTGGATACATATTGTATTGGTGACACGAGCTAGACAGACTGAGAGAGTTCACATGGAGGCCATATCGTGATTGCCCTGGATGGTCAGATGATAGTGATGAGCTACCGTATTGTAGACAGGAGAGGTACATGATTGGGTGACTAGTGAATCACCAGAGAGTGATTGAGATGTACCTGCTAGAGAGAGTCAGACGATAGTTTGGAGAGAGGCAAGATGTACCTAGGAGGACTGCACACTTTGCCCGATCTCACAGAGAGATGAGTTAGTGGGGGAGTATGATTCAGCCACACATAGCATATGCTGGCTTCACACAGCTACAACAGAGACAGTGGGATTGGAGATCAGATGCAGAGGATGTCGCGATGACAAAGGAGTATGAGAGATGGTTTGCACGATGACGACTAGTGCCATTGACAGATCCTGATATCCCAGTACCGAGGAGACAGGAGGACTTCCCACTCGCAGGAGAGGAGGGAGATGATGAGGACAAGGAGGATGAGGGTGGTGATGAGGATGAGGGGGATGACAAGGACGAAGATGATGATGGGGATGATGATGATGAGCTAGATTCAGGCGATCAGGAGCCATTGCAGGATATACCCATAGAGCCAGAGATAGCTAGCATAGAGGAGATGGAGATGTGCAGGGCGACTATAGTGAGTCAACATGATCACATTGCGACATTAGAGAGACAGAATGCCATCTTGAGGACAGAGTAGGACCAGTTTAGAGCAGAGATAGCCAAACTTACAGTGGCTCGAGATACAACAGTAGCTTAGGCACAGTGAGAAGAACAGAGAGTCACTGAGTATATTGGGTCGATTAGGGATGCCAGTGCATGTGAGATGGCACAAATGTTGGTAGAGACCGGAGAGGAGATATGCCATTGGAGGACACTATATGAGAGTGCAGTTCCACCAGAGCAGAGAGTAGCTTCATATCGGGCACGATCGAGGATAGAGAGCAGGGCATGCTCTCGGAGGTCAGTGAACAACATGGGGGTGAGTGGACCTATGAGACCACCACAGCCAAGACCAGGAGGGACATCATCCTTGAGACATGGCAGGGATGAGGAGGACAGAGGGAGCACCCAGTGATAGAGGCACGAGCTCCTTATGACAGACAGTTGTAGTTTGACATTATGTAGTCAGCCTGCAGGCCATACTTAGGACAGACAGTCCAATTTTTGTACTCCGATATTATTTTGAAATATGATATGACATGCATCAATATGATGGGATGCAATGTGTTATGACTTATGTTATTTTCCATGTATGGATGACTTATGCACTGTTTATTGTGGAACATGTATGGATGCATTTTTATGTGTTTTTGATGCATTGATAAGATGAAATGGATAAAATACTTGATATGATGTTTGATGTAATGCAAATGTACTAACCAAATGGATGCAGGATGCAACATAATTTTGTGGAGATCTAAGCACTAGACCAGACTGATTGCCCAAACTGATAGAAGAAATGTTAGTAAGAAGAAACGAGACAGAGGATAATTAGAGGTGAAGAAAAACTTGCTTTCACTAATGCACTTTGTAGGTGAGAACCTTTATTTTAATGTAGCAAAATGGATGTGTAGCATCATGGCATTGAAGGCCAGAGCTGAAATGCAACCCTTTTTGCAAAAGACAGACACATCGCAGACAAACAACAATCACAACAAAAAAGAAAGGGACCATGAACCATCTCGGTCACTCTAAATCACTTAGTGACATCATCAAGAAACATAGGAACATGATTGAAGCCAAAGATAAATCAGTAAAAAGATAAGATGCACAAATTCCAACAGGTCAAACAAACATCTTGATCTTCATTGTCAAAAGTTGAAAGTGTTGATAAGACGATCATGCTGTCTAGTTTCAGGGAATGCGGTACCCCGTCTAAGATAGGACACAGTCTGGTTTCGAGTATACCACACCCTATATAAGACCCATGATAGTAGTGACAAGGACAAATCATATTGATGCTGATGTTCAATTGAGAAGACAATTGTGATCAGTTTGAATGTCTGGTTTGATTGAAAAAGTTCATCTATTTATGCATGATTTCATTAAAGCGCAGTGTGTGATTACATGTCGTTGGAGGGATGCTCATTGATCTGTCTATGCACAAAGGGGATATTTATTGACAAAATGCAAAATGCCAAAGGAATTTTTTTGGATTTTAATGGTTTGAAAAAAAAATTTGTTTTTTTTGTTCGTTTTTCAAGTTTTTACAATTTTTTGTTCGTTTTTTTAGGACTTTATTTGATTTTTTTTTTTTTGGATTATTTCAGGACATTTTCCAATTTTTTTGGATTAATTTTAGGACATTATTTGATTTTTTTGGATTTATTTCAAGACATTTTTCAATTTTTATGATTTTTGCCCCCAGTGTCTAGCAAGGCAAAGAATATGACAGGTGAATAAATAGGATTTTTGAAATGATGGTGGATAGAGGGAAGACAAAGGCCTTTTATTATGGAGACAATACAGATGCAATTTTCAAGGGCTATTGCGTGATGAGACAAGAGACTGGATATGACAATGTAAAGCAGTGACATGGCATGAGGGACATGTCAAGAGGTTTTTGAAAAATATGTTTAAATTTTGCATCCTTATGTCAGATCAAGATCAAGGAATGAAAAAGAGTGTATGGATAGTGATAAGATATGGATAGGATAAGCAGGACCAAGAATGGATAAGGGACATGGACTGAAGGTCAGGGTAGGATACGGGATAGTGGTAGAAAGTTGCAATAAGATAGGGAATATGGATGAAAAGTTATAATAAGAAAATGGATAAATGACCAAAAGCTATGATAGACTAAAAGTTGCAAACAAGATGCATGATGCTCATGAAGATCGTCAACCTTGTCAAGATCAAAGGTGGAAAGAGGAAATGGACATGAGGGACAATAGGATAATGGAGGGTAATGACAGGGGTTCAATAGGATAATGGAACAATGAAGGACAAAAGGATATGATAGGATAAAACTTGTCCCCAAGTGTGGTGTGCAAGAAGTTCATAGATTACGCATGATGCCTGTTTGCTAGGTTTTCATCACGGTACTTGCCCAAGGCGCCTGTTTGCCAGGTTTTCACCAATAGACAAATTTTTTTTTATTATTATTATTTTTTTTTTGTTTCTTTTTGTTTCTCTTTTTTTTTTGTATTTTGACTTTTTCAATAGAAGATGGACACATGATAGGGGATTGAAGAAGGACTCAAGCGTCTTTTTTTTTTTTTGGATAGTAGCCTTGAAAAAAAATGGACCATGACCCTTAAAAGTATGCTCAAAGACATTGGTAGGATAAGGACATGGAAAAAGAGATGAAACTAAGGCGAGGATTTATGCAAAGGATTGGACTAGAGGGATCGAAGGATGAAAACTATGTATTGGATAATGGATAGGGTATTGGAAGAATTGGGCTTCACTAGATGGAAATGAAGGCAAGATCAACATTGGCACACACCTTGAGGGGTTATGGACTGATGGAGGAAAAGTGGGTTTTGGATATGGATAATTGGATGGAGGAAAGGCTAGGGATTTGTGGACATAAGGGCCCAAAATGGATGAAGAAGGTGATGAAGGAACAAATTTGAGAGGTTTGGATGGAGGAATAGCAATTTTGGATGCCAAGTTGGATGTTTCTTTAGGCTTTTGTGCTTCAAGGAGCCACTTAGGGATCCATATGGGTTTTGAATTTTCATGCTTTTGTGGTTCCTCGGAGTGCATTGCTTGCATAAGGGATTTAGGAACCCATATATATTTTGACTTTGCTTTATTTTGCTCAGTGCGCCTTTGTGGCCTTTTGGATTTTTCTTTTTCTTTATAGATCATATTTTTCTTTGTTTTGACATGTCGATTATATTGGACATGTTGATCCTTGAATACATGTGGATTACTAGACTTATGACATTTATACTTGGCATCTAAATTGCTTGGAGGGGGAAAGGAATGCATGGATGGCTATGAATGAAATGGAATTCTTTTGGATGGATGGAATTTACTCAAGGATGTGTGCCTTTGCTGACCTTGCATAGAGGATGAAGGGATATAAGGACCTAAGATGGATGGAAAGTATGATGGGGAAGGTGTATGTTTGGATTTTGAAGGAGGGATACCAACATCTTGAGAGTGAGTTGTGTTGACATGACCCTTAAGATCTTCTTTAACATGAAGGGATTCTTGCTTATGGAGATCTACTCCTTTGCCTTTATGAATATCTTGACTTGTAGGATACTCTTTTCTTTGGGAAGAAGATGCGAGTCCATTATGAGGTGGATATGATATGAGAGAAATAATGAGATCTTGAAGTGGATCGGATTGCACCAAAGTGGAAGAACCCATTATGCATGTTGAGGGTTCATGAACATCTTCCACTGACACATTAGAATCATGAGGGGGATTAGGATCATGAGGGGGACTAGGATTGTGTAGTGGACATGGTTCAATGATAGGCTCTTCAGGAGATGGAATGGGAGAAATAATGGGATCATCAAAAGAAATGAGACCTTGGAGTGGATATGCTGGATTAAGACAAGGAGATGGAGGAACAAAAGGATCTTGTGGAGGATTTAAAGGAATAATTTGATCTTGACAAGGAGGAAGATCATTGGAATCCTCTTTAAAGGTGCTTTGCTCTTGACTTTCAATGGGATCATTGGAAAGGATGGAAGGGATATCTTGATCTTTCTTAGGAAGTGGAATGTCAATGGGATTTGAAAGGATATTGTGTTCTTGGATAGAATTGACAGGAATAAGTGGATCATTGCGAGTGTCTGGGGAAATGGGATCTTGGTCAACAATTGGATGGAATGATAAGGTTTCAGGATCTTGATCTTTATCTATTTCAAGACACATTTCTTCATGCTCTAAATTATCCTCTTGACATGAGGTTGGACTTTGGATATGCATGGGTGGTTCTAACAAGGGATCAATGTTTTGGCATGAAGGAAATACACTTTGAACATTTGTGATGGATTCTGGCAAGGAATCAATGCTTGAACATGAGGAAGAGGGACTTCAAATGGGGTCCTCTAAAATAGGTAATGGCAATAAAGTGCATGGTGGCATTGGGTCTTGTATTTCTGAAACATGACAAGGATGCGCATCATGAATTGGATTATCTTGGCAATCAATTATGGATAGCCCTTGGGTAATTGCATCCTTGGGTGTATCATTTGATGAGGACAATATGGAAGGTTCTTGTGAAACTTCTAAAGGTGTAGGGATAGATGCCATTGGAGAGTCAATTTGCTTGTGAGGGGATGGGGCATTGCTAGACATAAGTGTATTATCTTGATCTTCTTCAAAGAACTCACTTGGTAGTTTCCTTAAGATCATTGCAATAAAGCCACCTTTCTTTCGAGGTTTTGACATGGTTGTATCTGGAATTTGAACTTGTTTGGAAAGGAGTTGGTCTTGGTTTGATGTCATGTTTTGATTTTGAACTAGATGTTGATCAAATTGGTTTGACATGTTCAAAATTTGGCTTGGTGTGTGTTGCAACCTTTGTTTTTGAATGTTTGGTTGTGGTTGTTGACATTGATATGTTGATTGAACTTGTTGATATTCCACCATTGGTTGAACTAGTTGTGGGCATTGTATAGTTTTTTGGACATATTGTTGAAATTGGACCATTGGTTGTGTTGGTTGAAAATCTGATTCATAGTAAACACCTTCTTTTTCTTGTTGTGGAGGCACATAATGTTGAAATTGATGTTTTCTCTTTTCTTGAAATTGTTTCATCATCTCTATTTGGGAGAGGAGAGCTGGTATGTCTGATCATTCAAGAAGAGATCATACATCAGTTGGCTCAATCTTTGGATTTTGACCTGGAAATTTTTGAAACATTTTGGACATTTGTGATCTATTCTTCTCAATGTTTTTCACTCTTTGTTCCAAAATCTCATTTTCTTGAGCTAGTTTCTCCTCTAGTTTTTGTATTTGGAGACTTGTTTCATCATAAAAAGTTTGATCAATATTGCCTTGTTGTTGGGTTGGATATAATTGTGATTGCCTTGGATTAAAATTTGATTGCATTGTCGGTTGATACATCAAACTTTGTTGCATCATTGGTGCTTGGAACCTTGTTTCAATAGACATGACACTATGCAATGCAAAAAAAAATTTGGAATTTTTCAAGGATGATATACAATATGCAACTAAATGCAAACTAAATAAATGAAAATGTAATCTATGGAAAGAATGCAATCTATGTTTTTGGTTGTTTTTCAAGATTTTGACAAACTTTTGAAATGCAAATCTAAAAAGAGACCCTTAGGAAATTGAAATGATGTCTAGACCTCAAAGGACAAAAGGACCAAGTGACAAAAGGACAAAATGACAATGTCTCCCCTATATGCTTGGATACTAAGCTAGGTTTGACCAAATGACAATGATGACAAAAAGACAAAAGTTTGATAAGGTCTAGACTTCCTAACAATGACTTAGGGTTTATCAAAGATTTGCATTACTCAAGTATGACAAAACCTAGTTTTGACACTATATGCAAAGGGACAAATTCTATGCAAATGACCCTAATATGATATGATAATGACCTAAACTTAATGAAGAGACCTAGGGTATGCAAATGCAAATGTATGACAATGTCAACCTAAGTTTGAATTATGAAATGGTATTACTCTAATGCAAGAGGACACATGCAATTGGATGACCCTTATTGATATGCAAAGGAGTATGACCTAGGTGAAACTTAACCTTGGTAGTTGACAATGACTTTTGCAAAATGCAAACCTAAGATGAACCTAAATCCAAGTGACATGAATGTTGAGACAAGATTTTGAAAAATGTTTGACAACCATGTTTGAAGGTGTTTTGAACTTTGTTGGATGAAATACTCTTGTGTTTAACCTTGTTTTGAATCAATTTGTCTTGTTTTTGAAATGAGACACAACTCAACTTTTGACAAGCAAAGAAGACAAGATATTTTAACTTAGACTCAAAAAAATCATGCTCCTTCACACATTTCTTATGGTAGGCAAGGACAGTAGGTACTTGAGAGGTAGACTCGTTATGAGATTCAAGGAGAATACATAGATGCTTGACCCCACGGGCTCCCCTCCATGACACTCACTTCTCAGGGCAGCCAAGCATCAGTCCCCATGGAAATCTCCCCATGGCAAACTTAGTATCTCTTCCAAGTATCCAAACTTGTCCTTCTCAAGCAACTAGAAGGATTTTTGGCCTCTAAATACAAGGTGTTTAGTAAGGATTTCTGTTAAGCGTTACTCCTTGGTGTCACGCAAGTGTGATTGAGACATTAAGCCCACCAAGATACCAAACAAATATAGTCGTGCAAGCATGATTTAGACCATGAGGTCCTACTTAGATGTTGATATGAGAAAGAGTTCAAGGGTCATCACTTCCCAAGTAACTGCAATTCCCACGTAACCCTTCCTTCAAAGCTTTTGCCCATCAGGTATTTGTTTATAGTGAGTTAGAATGCCAAGGTATTCTAGCCGTACTCACTTTGGGTCATTCCCTTTTCATGATTGTCACTTGCTTGCAAAAGAAAATGGTCGAGAAGGTAGGCCCTCTAAAGGTGACACACAAACAAAAACATGAGCATGGTATCAAAGATCTGGATTTTTGATCACCCTAAGAAGGATGAGAGCATACTCTCCTACTCCAATGTCAAACTCAACAATAAAATCAAACATACATTCATTCCATCCTATTTAGAAATCATACTAGGTGCCTAAATATTAATTACAAACAAAAAAGTTTAGTTGTAGTCCAAGGCAACTTGCAAAACCACCAAGTCAGAAGTTTGATTTTCATAGTCTTTGACTAGCGAACCTACATACAATGTCTTAGTAGTTTCATTTGTTGTCTTTGTCATCCGTATGCTAAGGTGCTGCATAGAGAATCAGTACCAAAAACCAAAAAAGAAGAAATAGAATGCAAAACAAAACAATTTGCAAGTAAAAAACACTGCTTTTTATCTCTGTTTCTAGCCCTACACAGGCACAGAATGTCTCACATAGGTGAAAAATGCTTGACACAGGCACAAATTGTCCTTGACACAAGCGCAAAATGCTTGACACAGGCACAGATTGTCTCACACAGGCGCAGAAGTTCTCAGAAAACCCTGAATTACCCTATTTCTTGGGTTTTTCACCTGCAAATCAACTCAAGAGCACTCAAAAGCATGGTTAGGGGGTTAGTTCACGTCGGGTTCACCAATTAATGTAGCTAGGAAATCAGAAATCATCAAAGCAAATCAATATTAGTAATCTAGCTCAATCAGGAAAGCTCAAATGCAATGATCAATCCTAAACACCCAATAAAGACATGAAAACAAGACATTCAAGATTGAAAACTAAGCAAACCAAATGCAGAATTGAATATCTCCTTCATGTGGCTCCATTGTCCTTCTTTCTCCTTCAAATAGCTTTGTTTGTGGATCTCACCTACTAGTGCATAAGCATGATATGAAAGCAAGTAGACAAGATTGTAGCACAAGAATACTTGAAGTGTGATTGATTTGACCAGGTAGGGATCTTGATTGAAGAAATTAATCCAATTTATAGACAAATTGGAGAAAAGATCAAATTAGCATGAAGAGATTCGAATGGAAATTGCAAATCAAGAATGTCAATTATGACAAATTATGACAAATTTGCACTTTCTATGCAAGATTAATTGATTGATAATTATGACAAAATTATGACAAATTTCTATGTCAAAATTTATTGATTGTCAATTATGACAAATTATGACAAATTGAAATGTCATTCCCATGAAATTAGGAGAAAAAGAGGAGAGAATTGAAAAATTAGAAAATTGGAAAATTAGGAATTAGAAAATTGGAAAATTAGGAATTAGAAATTGATGAAAAATTAGGAAATTAGGAATTAGGAGAAATTAGGTAAATCAATTAATAATTTGTCATTTATTAATTAACTCACAAAAAGAGGAATAATTAGTTAGCCAATTAAATAAACATTTGATTGTGACACGAAGACTTAGGATAAATAAATAATTTATTTAATCCTAGAGGGGGAAATGACAAATAGGGTTAAATGAATAAATCATGAAACCCTAGAAGATGAATTAGAAATGCAAGAATGACAATTAGGTCTTGACAAAAGATAATTGACGTCGATTCGATTTGATCATGATTCTGACTGACAAGGGACCAATGCTGACAAACGATTTGATTGATAAATGCGCCAATTGATGTGATTGAGAAAGACAATGATTGATGACAAATTGATCGCAAAATGACAAAATTGACAAGAAGACAAGGATCACTGACAAAATAGATTGCAAAATGACAAGATTGAAAATGTCAACGATCGATGACAAATCAATCACAAGAAAACAAGATTGATGACAAATTGATCAAAAGACAAGGATCAATGACAAATCGATCGCAAGATAATAAGATTGAAAATGACAACGATCGATGACAAGATTGATAAGAGGACAAAACCCTAATTAGGATTGACGATGTCCAAAATGATGACAAATGAATACGCACATTGATGCGACAGGATAAGATTGACCAAAATCATGACTAAAGATTATTGTCAACAAGACCAAATTTGAGAGCGAGAAAAATGAAGAAATGCAGAAGAAAGACTCGATGCTCGCAAATGATAAAGACCAAGTGCGAATCATAGGAGAAATGTTAATGTGACACAAAAAACCCTAAAATAAGGCAATGCGCAAATGTTAAAGTACGACTCCACAAGCGTTGACCATTTTTAGACGTCTACAGTAAGCCTTTAAGATGGTCTCCAATTTTAATTGGAGATTAGCTCTCTTTTTTGCCTCTTTCTCTTCTACTGCCACATTGAACTTTGCAGTTTCCACAACTATCCTTGCAGCTTCCACTACCCCTATATCTTGGACTCTCTTAACAATCATGCCTCCTAGGAGACTAGAATCTGATGCACTTTTCCTCCATTTGTTCTCATCTTTCTTGAGTGACCACATGACTAGAGCAGCATTATCCTTGCTGAAGGTCACTCCTTCCATTGGCTTTTTTTCCTTCCTCACTACTTCAAGAACAAGAGCATCAGCTATATCCCATTCAGGGAGGATTAACACACCAGCTTTAGACACCATCTCTCTTCCTTTCTCAGGGGTAATAGTCTTAAATTCTTCCATCATTTCTTGCTTTATTTCTTCTTCCACCTTAGTTGCATCTCTGAGAGGCTGTTCACTCTTCCTCTGCTCACATCTGACCTTGAATTGTTCCATGTTTTGTTTCCACACAAATTGCATGAAAGCCCCTATTGTAAAAAAATTACTGTCAGCCAAGAATTCCTCACTAGCTTGCTTAACAGTAAGGTCTAATTATTTGCCCTTTATCTCACCATCAGTCAAGTTTATTTCAACACTAGGTGGCTCTTCTGGCATCCCCTCTTGGGTCTCCTCATAGGTATAGGAAATCTCACTGAGACTTCCTAACTGTAATAATTGTTTAGCCACCGCTTGCTCATCTCCTATGTGGATAGGGGATTGAGATGGATAATACTGAGGCTCATCGGTTTCAACTTCCTTTCCTACCCTTTGCCTTTTAGGGGAATCTTGGATGTCAATGACATCCTCAATTTCTCTTTTCCCTATTGAAGTGGAAGGCTCACCTGTCACTAGCATCATCACAATGTAGTTTGATTTCTTATGCATTACATAGTCACTAGGTGGGATAGCCTTAGCAAAAGCAGGCTTAGCTAGGACCAATTTAACCTTGTCAGGATCATTTTGCATTATAGCCTCCCTTTTTTCTTTCAAGGTTTGCATGAGGTCTTCAAAATAGAGAATCAAGAATTTGATTTTCTCCTCAAAAGGGTTGAAGCTAGAAAGAGGGTCATAGCTACTATCAAATTGATGGATAAAATCAAGTGCCCTCTTATATGCAACCCACTTCTCCTTCCTCAGTTCCTGCTCATCTAAGCTGAATTCATTCCTAATTAAATCTTCAGGGAATTGAAATTGATGGGGCCTACCTTTACACAATGCCCTCTTTCTAAACATGCCATTGAAAAAGTCCTCAAGGTCTGCACATCTTGAAACTGCAGTTGACAACCTATATGGCTTAAAGAATTCTTCAAAATATTTCCAGCCACCTTTAGTAATTACAAAATGATGGGCCATGGTGATAGTTGGGAAAATGGTCCCTTTACCCCTATTGGTCAGCTTTGCCTCTTGTACTCCTCCAATTTGTCTCAATACTTTTGCAATTCCTATCTTCAATGGGACCTGATAGGGCAGTAGGTAGGGAGTACCTCTAAAACCATACACTCTGAAAACAGTAGAAACAGGGTACAAATACATGTCTCCCCAATTGTGAACAATCTTAATACCCTTTGCAAACTCTTTAGGTCTGAGGAATTCCAAGAGAGCCTTAGGAATCCTAGGGTTTTCTATGCATAAAAGAATTCTAATCTTAGATGCAAAGCATCTACCAAACTTCAAAAAACTAGCATCTTCTCTATCACAGGATAAAATAGTGCTCCAAAGTTGGACAAGCATCTCTTCCTTATCCTTTACCTTGACCAAGTCCATTTCCTTTGCAAAATAGTTAGCACCTTTGAACAAAAACATGTGCATTAACAGGGAGTACCATCCAAACGGCCTATCTACCTTGCCATTCTTTATCCCTACTAGTCCTGCATGAATTGCATCAGTAAGGTATGGCACATTATTAAATGTTATTTCCATAGAGGGGTTCAAAATTTGTGCAATCATTAGCATGTAATGGGTTGGCATTTTTTTCTCAGCATCTTCTCCAAAGATCTGACATAGTGCCCAATACATACCCTTAGCTCTCAGAGTAAACAAATTGAGGGAGAATGGTTCCATTGTACTAGGGACTACAACTGTTAACCCTCCTATCTTAACAAAGAATTCTTTCAATGGGCCGCTCCTAAGATGATCCCTTTGTGCATTGTAGATCTGGGCTAATGACTCAAAATCAATAGGTTCTAACAAATTGGAAGCCTCACTGAGTTTAAATATGTTTTTGAATGCATTATCTTTTATTTCAATTGGGGCTGATCCTTTCACACTCCTGATACATCTTGCTATAGGGTCATAATTTTGTGCAATCAAGGTCAACAAATCTACATCCATGAATACACCAGGGACCACAAGCTTCCCCACATCCAATTCCCATATGCTATTCAAAGGGGCTGGGGAATGTCTCTGCCCAAAACCTACTTTGAATAGTCCTAAACCTGACATCTCTATTTCAGGGTCCCTTAACCAATTGCCTTTATCATACAGGCCATCCCCAATTCTCAGATGAGGGTTCTTTGGTACTAATTCTTTGGCCTTAGCCCTGACATTGGTAGACATGGTTAACTGCTCTAAAAAATCATCACAAATGTTCCTGTCCTAGTAATTCACTTTTCTTTTCAACTCCCTTCTTGGTGCCATCTTGAATATGCAACTATACCAATTGAAACTTGCATAGACCTCTAATGAAACAATTCACACAGTAAGGACTGAAATCAGACTAGAAATATCAAGAAACAACACAAAAACCTGTTATTCGCTTGAAGAAAACCGCTCCACACCAATTGCTCTGCAACAAACTTTGATGAAATAATGCTAACAATCAAGTTGATGCGGACTCTAATATGACAAGTTGACATTGAATTTCAGGAATTAACTCCACATGCTTTGGCCATCACCTCAAAATTGAATTCACAAACCGAATTCAAAAACAGGCTCTAACGGGTTATAACTTCTCTGAGTATTTTCATTATTTCGCTCTTTCTCTATTTCATAGAACATAAAACCTTTGCACTTTTCTTTCATGAAGCAATGTTGGCCATTGGATTACAAGAACTTACACTACCTTTATCTCTGTCTGATCTCTCTGTGTTAGTGTCGGGCCCTACCTTCTTTTCTCTATTTCGCAGGCTTTAACACTCATGCACTTTTCCTTCACGAAGCCACACCAGCCACTAGATCAAGCTCTAACTGCCTGGTCTTTAACTCCAACAATGACCATTGGTTTCACTAACTAATCGCACCTCACCTTAATGGCTAATAGTTTTTGCCATTTCGCAGAGACTAAGCTGCAGGCATTTTCGGGCCACGAAATAACGATGACCATTGGATCAATCATGAGATGAATATCTTTTAACAAGATTTAGACCCTTCAAGTGGGCCCTTTATCTCAGAGATCACTTACATCACCTCGTCATTGGTTAACAAATGCCACATGGTAGTCGACCATTTGCCCAAGAAGTTCCATCGGGTTCCATTCTGAATCTGCCACGTGCTTTGCTTCACTATTCTCCACATAACTATCGGTTGAACCAAGGTGGGCCATCAACTACCCTTTAGAGCCACATGTACTGGACATGTCACTATTACACTCTAGGAAACACACCATCTGTCCTGCCATGTCATGCCTTCATGTGATTGCCACCTATCTTTCACCATTTCGTGATGACTAACTTGCGATCATCTTGTCTTCGCGAATCCACGGGGGTCGTTAGATCTCAGGAACTTGCCTGTTGCTTATCCTTTCTATGACCACCTCACCTAGGCCCACCACCTTTTCGCTACCTCACAATAGGTAGAACACATGCATCTTATGGCTGCGAATCAACGCGAGTCATTGATCCTTTTCCAACCCGATCACCCTTTAACCAAGGAAAGTTTCTCATCTCTGGGACCCGCCACGTGTTTTCACTATTTCCCAAAACTTATTTCATGTGCATCTCGGGCTAGTGAATCAACACGAGCCATTGGATCATGATCAAGATGTAGGTGTTTAATCTGACGGTCAACCCACCTCCCGGGCCCGCTTAGGCTTTTCGCTACTACATGAACATTAACTTGCTAGCAAAGTCACTTAACAAAACAATGACAACCACAAGATTAGCAATGAGTTGCACCATATTTAAAGGGCCCGAAAAACATTAGAACAAGGTAAAGTAAAGGCACATAAATTTAAAAAATTTAAGGGACTGCCTAGGTAAATAACTAATAGGGGGACACTTCTCATGATAGACCGACCCTTTTTTAAGTGACAAAAGTAACACATGAATAGAATCATAAGGGTTTTTCTCAAAAACTGGAAGGGTTAGAACTCAAAACTTAAACCCTCTTCTGACCTAAGACAATCAAAGGCAACAAGGCCATACTAGACTCAAATTTTTTGTAGACTTTTAGCCAATTATGGATCAAGAATATCCATTTTTTAAATAGTGATAACATAGTTTCCCTTTAAATATTTGTGCCCGCACTTGTATTTTCCTAAGTCTGAAATTCCTAAATATTTTGGTGGGTTGTTAAATACAAATTGAATCTAACAGTTCACACTTCCCTATAATCAAAGATGCGAGGATTATAAAGACCATGACATTGCGAGATTGTACAACATGTTTTTAGTAGAAACCGACAAGGTTGGTAGTATAACCAGTCAAAGCATTGTGTTACCGATTCTCAGGCGGTAAAAGTTGGTTTACTAACAATCCTATCAATTTGCACATGTTCAAAATGAACATAGATGTTTTGTCTTCAGGTAAAAGGTGCTCGATTTTTAATTCTAAAGGAGTTAACGAGCATTGTGCAAAGCAGTAAAGTTTGAACAGATCTAATGGCCCCCATATCCCCGTGATGGAAGTTGTAAGGATGTTATGGACTGCAACATCATGAGATGATGCTACGTTTCTTGGGTTGGCCAGGAAGACCTATGGTGGGGCCACTAACGGAGTTTGGTCAAAAGATGATGTGGTGATAATTAGTCATGATTTTGTGGGTCTATTTATACATATAGAAAGTCAAGTACTGAGTTGACAAGAGATGATCATTGGATTTGCCAATTGGGAAGATGATCGATGGCCAGGTTTTGAACTTTTTTATATGTAGAGTTATGAGTTGTTGTTTCGCTCATGCGAGTAGTAATGGCAGATGACACATTTGCGTTCTTTTCCAGGCAATAATTAAAGACTCTTAAAAGGTTGTTCTTCATTTGTAAAAGATTTCATAGCAATCCAGAAGGTTTTCTTGCTGCTAAAGAAGGTCAAAACAACTCTTTACAACACAAAATTGCCATCTTTCTGGTGAAAATCAAAGTAGTAAGTTTATCTAAGCCCTCCATCTAGTCTTAAAACAAATTGATGTTATAAATTGTGCGTGAAAGTTTTAAAAAGAGAATTCAATTTTTTCTTGGGTTAGGTGCTAGACAAAGAGTAGTGAAAATTGTTTCAATTACTATGGTAATTTAAACTCTTGTACTAGCCCTAGCTTTTCCTTCCTAAATTTGGAGTTATAGTATAAATCCCTAGTTGCAAAAGATGTCTCCCTCATGGAAACATTTAGGACAAGTGGATTATATGAAAATAAATCTATATGATGATTTCTTGGACCAATTGAAGCCCTCTACAAATGATAAACAACAGGGGCAGAGATTTGTGAATGGAAAAACCCTAGGGAAAGGGTTAACTGATAAATCATTCTGCATGGTGGATGCTAATATACCAATGACTAGGTTAGAAATGTTTAAGTCACGACATGGACAAAGAAATTTGCATTCCCCATTATCTAGTCCTTGGCAGTACTTTTTGGGTAAGTTGGTAGTATCAGGTGTTTTCATGGATGTCGACCTACTCAAAGTTGTTGTAGATAGATATGACCCACTTTCAAGGGTCAACAGGGGAAATGATGGAGAAATTCTATTAACCATTAGAATGGAAGAGTTCCAAAAGATTTTTGACCTATATGAACCATCTCTGAGCCTGGTGTAGATAAATTTGAATGAGCAAAAGGCAGAGTATTACAAGATGAGGCAATTCATTAGAAAGAATTTCCTTGTAATGCATTTAGCCAGAGAAAGGATTACAATATACCATATTGGCCCTAGCTCAAAGGAGCCATTCCCAATTGGTGCTTTTGGTCCCTATTTTCAGGCTACTTTCTTCTCTCTATGTCAAATATTGGGTTTTAATCCAATTACAGTGATGCTACTTGATTTTATGTACATGGCTATACAAATACATCATCCAGACTATACAGTAGTCTTCGGCATTCCCCTTACCTTGAGGAAAATATTCATGAGGGGTTACTGGACATTAAGAATCAAGTAGTTGGTGCAAAATTCTCCTGGTATTCTTTACTCATGTTTATATTCCTTTTTAGGAATGCAGATTAATTTGTGGGTACCATGAACCTCAAAAGGACAATTGATAACAAGGAGATTCCAGTACACCTTTGGAGCACAGATATGTCTTGGGATAGACAGGAGGCCAACTTTGTAGGGTTTGATAACAATTTTGCTTCTAGGTTGAGGCAAAAGTTGATAGTAAATCCGCCAAAGATTCCTAAAGAACTGCATGATTTTGTGAGACCCAAGGAAAGAGTACCTATTGCTAGGATTGAACATAATTGGTGGGATTTTATGCCTTACTTTGTAAGTATTGTTATCAAGATTTATGGTTTCTCCAGACAGCCACATGTACTTCCCTTCAATGTTGCTCTGAGAATGGATTTTGTTGAGGTGATGTGGCAATTAGGATGCATTCAGGATAAGGATTTAAAAGGAAGGGAAAATGAACATTTTCCTTGATTACACTATTATCCCTTACTTTGTAATTTTGAAGGGATGATATGAACACTTACACAAATTATTTTCTCTATATCATTTGGGGGTATGTATATCTAGAAACAGTGATCCTGAGGGGTTTTACAAAACTTTTAGAACAAGAATAAAAGGAACTATGTTGCCCCATGTCCACAATTTTCCAGAGGACTTAATCAGGAATGAATTTGATTCCATAACTCAGGAATGGAGAAAAGAGAAGTGGATAATCTTTAGAAAATTATGGGCTGCTATCCAAAAGATGGATCCAAAATATGACTCATTAAAGGATTTTTTCCCATTCTATACTAAGATTGATTTTGTTATGAAAAATTTTGAGGATCTGAAGAAGATCTTAAAGGAGAAGATAGCCAAACTTGAAGAAGTTCATGGCTGACAACAATCAAGCTCACAAAGTCCTTTATCTTAGAGAGCAGGTGGTAGGGTAGCAGGGAGGCCTATTCAGGAAATTTCTCACAAAAGAGAAAGAGAAGTAAGAAGTGATGAAGAGGGTAGTAGCAATGATAGATAAGGAGAAAGGGTAAGAAGATGATTTCAGAGCCTTTCCCTAAGATACAAACTAAGACTCTTCAAGGAGTCAGGAACATTGATCTTGAAGATTCAGACACAAGTCCTTCACCATCAGCTATATCTTTTTCACCAGTAAGGCAGTGTGAGAAACAAATGGAGGAAGATATGTTCATTGCAACAAGTGCAGAAATGCAATTTAGTGTTCCTGTTTTGCCTCCTAATTTGGAGTTGGATCTTACTCCCTTGGATATCCAGGGTAAAGCGTTCAAAGTTGCAAGAAAGGAGGCATGTGATAAATTTCTTGAGGATGATACTTTCGTAAGGAGCCCAAACTTTTTGCAGTTAGTATGGAAGACAAAGGTTGAAGTGTACAAAAGAAGAATTACTGAGAAGAAGGCCCAACAATAGACAGATCAGATCAAGAAAACCAAGAGGAAGTAAATAATAAAATGAGGGAAGAATTTAAGGAAATCACTATTGATGAGGGCATGAAAATTGTAAGTGAGGGTGGATTTTTGATCTTGCTAGAATGGGACATAACAGATGCAGTGGTATTTGATACAATTAGGAAATCAAAGGGTCACCCTTCCAATCAAGAAGAAGGAGGGTTATCATTAAGAAGATCATATTTTACAGATGATCATGCAACCTTGGCAATATGGGCACTAGATGAAGGGCCTAGGAAGCCTAACATTAGTGATTTGAATCTGAACTTGAGGGGAATCTTATGTTGGCATTGTGTTGTCATTGATGTCAACTGGTATGGGATGACCACCAGTAGAAGAGATGTATGTGCAACACTCCTATGTTGGAGTATAGGATGTGATATCTTGGATATCGCCTTGTGTTGCAGAACACCAGTAAGCTAAGGAAGATGACCTCAGGAGTCACCAGTACATAAGTTAGTGCCTGACTTGTGTACTGAGATAGAGAGGTGGTTGAGTGGTTGTTTGTGATGAACAAGCAGAATGTTATCTGAATCACATCAACACTGGAAGAGAAGATTGAACATGTCACCAGTATGCTATGAGGTTGGAGAATAGCAGGACTCCCATCGGATGAAGAGTCAATCATCATGAGAAGTAATGACTGACAGTGAATGTGCTCACATTAGATCACATGTGCCTATTTGAAGAGATGCACAAATAGGTAAGCCACATGAATACATTGTAGGATGCAGTAAACAAGGTGTCACTCCACCGGTAAGTGGATCTTATCTCCTATTATGCATTGTGTGCATTATAGTTTGATGAGATAAGAGTGAAGAAGTAAAGGGATGTACTTGAAGGTTCACACCAAATCTACCAGTGAATTGAGGGAATGCCTTAAGTGCATGTGATCAGGGATAAGGCAAGGCTAAGAAGATACAGTCAGAGTAGAATGTGGCTTGACTAAAGATTGATGATAGGGTGTCATCAAGAGTGTTTACTGATATGTATGTTCACCAATAAAATAGACAAGGGACATATGAAGAAGACTTCCCACTTTGTGGGAATGAGAATGATTTGGATGGACATGACTGGCCAAGTAGTTCCATCAACAGTTCAAGATGAGGGCATACATGATGAGGTAATCGGTACAGTGAGAGAGACCAATAGGGTTAGCAAACTGGCAGAAAAGAGGAACCGGTAGAATGTTTCATCGGTGATCCTATGTGGACCGACATGAAGAGTCAAGGTGGTAGAGTTGGTTGACTTGGATGCCACATGGAATCAAGATGGAAAATCTGCATCAGATGAAGATGGAATATACACCAATGAGGTAGGTGTAGAGTTGGTCGACTTTAAAGTAGACTGTGAAACTCAAGGTGAAGTTGCAGAAGTGCATGGCTCGAGATTAAACAGACAAGAGAGGATCGAGGATAGACTGATCAAGCATATCAGAGTAGTTGAAGCAACCCATCATGCCATTAATGGTGATTCACCAAGAAGTATGTTGATAGATCGTTTGCAAGTTGTTGAAGAAGGCATGTTTTGCAAGGCATGTTGATGGCAGAGTTGTGCAGATGGATGTCAGAGTGATCAGATCAAGCAAGATCTGATTGGATTTGGTTTTCCTCGAGGATGGTGAAGAAAAGCTAGCCACCTAGATTTTAAATGGGGCATTGGGGGAAAACCTGGCCATAAGTATGAAGGCCAAAGAGATTGATTATTGTTGTTGCACAGAAAAATATTGTGCTACTGTGAAGTGTGATACTTCTTCAAGAAAGAGAAAATTAGCCAAGTGATAAAAGAGCATCTAATAAGTGAGTGAGAGTAAGGGAGAACCTAGTTGAAGGATTCAACCGATAGGAGAGAAGGACCAGTAGTGTTCATACTAGCAAAGCACAAGTGAAGGAGGTTATAAAGAAGCTAGATAGAAAATCGGAAAATAGTTATATCGGTGAAGAGTAGTGAGTAAGGTGGAGATCCAACATAGGAGAAGAAGAGGAGAAGTGTACCAGTAGAGTTTACCAGTAGTTAAGCAGCAGAAGAGAAGCAGCAAGTGAAGAGCAGCAGAAGAATGAGTCGGTGTAGCAAAGAAGGTATCTCACTGACAGAGTAAGACATTTGACAAGGTTGCAAGATTCACTTGTAACAAGATAACTACTTTTGTAATTGAAGTTTACATTGTGAACACTGAGTTGTATCTTAGTGCAGGGGTTGTAGCTCCTTGGGTTGGTGCCCTAAAGTTAGGGGTTGGTGCTCCTTTGGGTTGTAGCCCATAAATCAAGTAGGGGTTGCATCTCCTTGGGTTGGTGCCCTAGGGTTAGGGATTGGTGCTCCTTGGGCTGGTACCCTAAACTTTGTAACTGTGTTTTCATTGTGATGCTAGATTGGAGCAATAGACTCCAACAACATTGCTCTCTAAGGTTTTTCCCATCTTGGGTTTTCCTCATATATGCTAGTGTTATGTGATGACCCTTGTGTGATTGCATTTGTGTTGGTCTCCCCACTAACCACTAAGCCTACATTGAGTTAGATTTATCAACCGATATGCTCACATAGGATTGCTAAAGGGAATATATTTGAGAACCACTGATTCACCCCCTCCCCCTCTCAGTGGTGCATTATGTCTAACATCTTAATTATAAAAAGAGCATCTAACACATCAAGTGTAGAGGCTACAAAGTTAAATGTTGATGTTTCTAAACTGGCACATGAGAGTTCAAAAAAGGAGGCTTCAGAGAAGGTTGAGCTGATAAGAAAGTTTGACAATCTTTACAATCATTATAATGCATCTTAGAAAATATGTGTGGAGTTGCAAATGAGAGTGCAACTCCTTAAGCAAGGACAAATAAAGGTTTCCTATCTTGCACTTACAGGGCCATCCTAGCCATCGACATCTAGGTCACCACCTATGGTCCAAGGAGGAGAACCAATTCAACTAGATACAAGTGTTGATGTCCTTGGTATGGCATTAGTCCCCTATGATGATGATGATGATGAGCCTGATACTACAAGATCACCTGAACCAAATGAGTCTTATCTTTTAGAAAGGATTGTTGAATTAGAAAATAAGCTAAAAGAGTCAAAAAATCAACCAGCTAGGCAACAAAATGATATAGTTAGCTCAGTCCTAAATCATTTAAATGAAAAAGTTGATAGCAGGTTAAACAATGTCCATGCCTTATATTCTTTTCTTTTCAATGCTATTCAAAACTTTAATGATGATAAAGAAGTGGCAACTCCCCTATTTTCAAAATGGTGGCAAAGAGGAAATGAGCTCAGAATGATGTCCATGGCCTCTAAATTTCATGCCGAGAGACCGCATGCACTCCAACCAACATATTTGTTGGTAAAATCAATACAGGAAGCCCAAATTTTTCCAAAGAATATAGAAAGAAAGGTAAGGGAATTGATGAAGAGTTTTAGTGACTTAGAACAAACTCTTTTGCCAGATATTGAAGATAGAGAAGGGGCAGTCAAGCCTTTAATATTTTGGAAGGAAGAGGTAGAGAGAGTCATCAATACCCAAGTAGAAATGATATGTGAAGGGCTAAATATGGATATGCTGAAGGATAGCATGAATAAAATAATTGCTACAAGATTATTTTTTGAAACTTTTGAAAGAGAGGCAAACCAACTAGCCATTAAGTATATTCCATACAGGGCAAAAAATGATGAAATCATGAATTCCAATTGGCCATCTAATGAAGACTATAGTGCATTGAGTAGTGTAGGATTTTGCCAAGATCAGGGGCACAATGAAAAGCATAAAAGAGACAATAGAATGACAAGAACAAACTGTATTCTCATCAATATACAAATGATCAATTGGATTAACCAATACAATGAATAGAGGCCTGCTTATATAAGCAAGGCCATATGGATGTATGAGCACACAAATATGACATGTGGCTCAATGAGAAACAAGGGTAAGTAAGAAATACTAGGGGTAGGTAGGAGAAATAATATAATATTCCACAAGAGGTGGATGACCCACCGAATGTGGAGTGTAACAGCAAAATAAGACCACAAAAGGTGGAATTTCTCCTACAAGCTCTATCTCTATGTGCACACTTCCCTAAGTGTCTCAAATCCAAACTACGAAGAGATGCATTATCATAAGTTAACTTAAGTAAGTGTAATAATATCCAAAATGAATATTTATTTACACCAGCACCCCCCCTTAAGTGCAACTTAGGGGAATGAAGACTCAAGTCAACAATGCAAGATGGGTCCCGGCTACTAGGCCATGATAGGTACCCGTGTACAATATGAAAATGCAAGCAAAACCATGCAATGCAATCTCTCATAAATGGAGAAAGGGAGAAAACCCAGTGGGAAAAAACTCCCCCCCAAAAGAGATATGAATGTACAAAAGACTCTCAAAGAAGAAGGACAAAACCTCAAAGAGGAAAAAGTCCCCCCCATAAGAGAGGAAAGAGAAGTCAGCTGACCCCCCCTACTGACACATCCCGCACCCCCAAGAGAGCTCACAATTGCTGGAACTTACTCTCGGTGAAAGGTTTGGTGAATATGTCAGCAACCTGCTCTGCTGTAGGACAATACTGCAAATCAATAACCTACTCCTGGATGAGCTCTCGGATATAGTGCATATGAATCTCGATGTGTTTAGTCTGCTGGTGCTAGACTGGGTTCTTCGAGATCGCAATAGCACTCTGATTGTCGCAATGTAGAACTGTCGACCGTGGAGTGGTGAATCCAAACTCTGTGAGAATCTGCTGGAGCCAAATGGTCTCAGTCACTACGTTAACAGTGCTTCGATACTCAGCCTCAGTCGAAGAGAGAGCAATAGCATCTTGCTTCTTGCTCTGCCAACAAATGGGGCCTGAATGAAGGTGAAAACTATAACCAGAAGTAGACTTATGATCAACTAGATCGCCAGCCCAATCGAAGTCTGTGTAACCAACCAAGTGAAGTCATGTGCCTTCTACATAGTGAATCCCATAGTGATGTGTACCCTGGATGTAATGAAGGATGTGTTTGGCGGCTTTCTAATGAAGCTCATGTGGTTCCTGCATGAAGCAGGAAACCATGCCAACTGCAAATGAAATATCAGGGCGTGTATGAGTCAAGTAGATGAGACTACCAACAAGCTGATGATACAAAGTGGCATCAACTGGTGGAGAAGAACACTGAGCCTCAAGCTTGACTCCTAAAAGAAAGGGAGTCAGGGCAGGCTTACAATCAGCCATATGAAAGCGTGCAAGTAGATCAAGAGCATACTTGGGCTGCAATAGTGTAATCCCAAAAGGTGACTGTGAAATCTCTATCCCGAGAAAGTAGTGCAAAGGACCCAAGTCAATCATAGCAAATCTGTCATGCAAAGTAGATTTGACCTTGCTAATGATGGATGAAGTACTCCTTGTAATGATCAAGTCATCAACATAGAGCACAAGTATCAAGTGAGAGTCATCCTATCACAAAATGTAAACATTCAGATCAGAATGACACTTGGTGAACCCTGCGGAGAGAAGAAAGGAATCCATCTTGGCGTACCAAGCCCTGGGGGCCTGCTTAAGGCCATAGACAGATTTCCTTAGTCTGCAAACCAAGGAAGTATCCTGGATGAAACCCTATGGCTGCTCTATATGAATCTCCTCATCAAGATCACCATGAAGAAAAGCACTCTTCACATCCATCTGATGTACAACCCAACCATGAGCTACAACAATAGCAAGTGTCAAACGAATGGAGTTCATCTTGGCTACGAGTGCAAAGGTCTCAGTATAGTCAACACCTGCAACCTGAGAAAAACCTTTTGCAACAAGCCGAGCCTTATACTTATCCACACTACCATCCACTACAAACTTGGTCCGATAGATCCACTTACATCGAACCATCTTTCTCCCTTTAGGGAGATGGACTAAATCCTATGTGTTGTTCCTCATCAAGGAACTATACTCTTCCTCAATAGCTTGGTCCCACTCAAGAACCCCTGATGCTTCCCTAAATGTCTATGGATCAGAAGTGGTAGCAATGAATGTATGTGGAAGATCCTGATGTTGTGATTGAGTTCTCCATGTATCTAAAGGATCCCCAACAAGAGAACCTACGGACTCAAGTGTGTGTCGAGCCCAACGAGGTCTAGGTGGAGGTGGAGAACGAGGCTCCTCAACTGCAAGTGGAGCCTGCGGAGGTGTTAACCTATGAGTCGGAGTTGAGGGATTCTCATCATCGAAATCACTAACATCACTATCCACAATGGAGGAAGGTGGAGGAGGTAGAGAGGCTAAGCTAGGAGAGCTTTCCTCAAAGTGAACACTCCTCTCAATGAATACCTCATGTGTCTCTAGATCCATCAATCTATATGCCTTAACACCCTCAGGATATCCAACAAATATGCAAGGCCGACTCTGAGGTTCTAATGCCTTGCATTTTTGTGGAGGTATGTGAGCCCATGCTGGACACCCAAAGACTCTGAAATGTCTCACAATCGGTTTCCTACCAGCCCAAGCTTCAAAAGGAGTAATACCTTGCAAATCTTTGTGAGGAACCCGATTTTGGATGTGTGTGGCACAACTGATAGCCTCTGCCCAAAAGGTGGGATCAAGAGAATGTGCATGTATCATACAGCTAGCCATTTCTTTGAGAGTTCTATTCTTGCATTCTGCAACCTCGTTCTGCTGTGGAGTGTATACTACAGAATGCTGAAGATCAATCCCCTCAAATGTATAAAAATCCTCAAGTCTTTTGTTCACATATTCCCTTCCATTATCTGTGCGAAGAATCTTGACCACTTTCCCTAATTGCTTCTCCACACGAGTCTTGAAGTCCTGAAATCTGTCAAATACTTCACTCTTATGAATGAGAAAATAGACCCAAGTGAAGCGGGAGTAGTCATCAATGAAGGTAAGAACATAGCGGGCCTTACTAAATGAAGGTGTTGGAAATGGACCTGCTACATCGCTGTGAACAAGTTGAAGAACTTCCAAAGCTCTCCAAGCTTTCCCCTTATCAAACTTCTCTTCGGGATGCTTGCCCATGGAACAACCTGAACATACACCCTCTGAAAAACTAATTCGAGGTAGACCTGTGACCATGTCTTTAGTGCTTAGCTACTAAAGATAGTGGTAGTTGAGGTGACCAAACCGCTCATGCCATAGCTTACTTTCTGAATTTGAATGAGTAAGCAAGGCCCTAGAAGGTGAACTTGGCACAAAGTGGGAGAATGAATAAAGCCTTGAGTTGTCATTGACTTGTCCCACTACTACCAAGGCATCATCATCAAATTCCTTTACCACAATTGAATTTGGTGTAAACTCAACCTTTTTCCCATTCCCATAGTGAGTGATTTGGTAGATGGAGAGAAGGTTGGTAGACAAGTTAGGAACATAGAGAACATTCTCAAATGTTCCATCATCCATGTCAACTGAACCTTTCCCTTCAACCTCTACTTGTGTGTCATCACCTATGTAAATGTGAGGTACCTTAGATGGCTCTAATGAAGAAAACTGCTCCTTTGTAGAACCCATGTGATATGAGGCACCCAAGTCAAGTATCCATTGCTGTGAAGAACCTATTGTAGCCACAAATGCTTGCCCTTTTCCCTTAGACGATGAGGAAGTGGAAGGAGATGATTCCTTCTTTGTGTAGGTGGATGGCAAGTTGATGTTGTTTTTCTTAAGAAGATTGGTTAACTCATCAACTTGCTTTATGTGGCATCGATGCTCATCATGACCATACTTCTTGCAATATGCACAAGTTGGTTTATCCTTCTTAGGTGGTGTCCCCTTCTTGGAAGAGGATGAAAAATCACCTTGTGATTGAGAGGATGATTGTCCTTTTTCCTGGTGTGGCTTAGACTTAGATTGCTTCTTCTTCTTGTTGGAATCTTTGCCTTGACTTCCTTGATTCCCTTGATTAGCCACCAAAGCCTTGGACTTTGAAGACTTGAGAAACCCCATGTTCAACAACTTAGTTTGTTCCAATATCAACATTTCTGTGAAAGCATCAAATGAAGGCATAACATAAGAACTCCCCACTATCAAACGATGAGTTTGGAAGCTAGATACAAATGCTGCATATTTTGGTGCAAGCTTGTCCAACAAGTTGAATATCAACTGAGCATCCTTTTTGTCAATTCCACAATCCTTAAGCTTTGCTCTTAGCTCATTTTCTTTGGTGACATAATCTTGGATTGTATCAAAATTCTTGGGATCCAAGTTGGTGAGCTCATTGTCAATTTGATAGCCTCTGATTTCATCAACTTGTCCATACAATTTCTGAAACATATCCCAAGCCTCCTTGATTGTTTTACACTTCTCAATGTGAAAAATGAGGTCATCTGATACATACTTGCGTAAGGTTCCAAGAGCCATGCAATTCTTTGTGAGCCATTCTAATTGAGCAATTGGATCAGCCTTAGGATCAGGTGGTGCTATAATTGTTCCATCTATGTAGTGTGTGAGACCCTTTTACATTAATTTACTCCATACTTTAATTTTCCATGATGCATAATTATGTGGAGTTAGAGGTGAAAATTTATTAGGACTCATTGCAACAAAAATGGAAAGAGCACAAAGAGAGGCACAATCACACAAGACACCCCCCCAAATTCACTCAATCAAAGAACCCCCCCCAAATGTGATGATTTGACACTTTATACTTAGTGCGTATACAATGGGCCACTTGCAAAAAATGGCAAAGTGGACTTCTGATTTACAATTTTACAACTGCCTCAATAAGGCCAAAAGAGTCTCAATTCACTGTGGCGCTGACGTCAGCAATTCACTGTGTTAAATTTGATGGCCGTATGATCGTCGCAAAAACTTTGCCTCCTTGCTGACTGGGCATCCGTACTGTACGGACTGCTGACTGGGCAGATGACTGTGCAGGCTATACCGTACGGATTTGCTAACGTGCACGATGACCTGGCGGCTCTACGTGGTGGGTGACATGTCGTATGGACAACTGTGTGAGAGCCATGTGGTGGGGTCCTGGAAGCTGACTGGGCTCCTGCGTTGCGGCCGTAGGTGACTGGATGGTCGCCGAAGGCCTCTACCGGCGGAGTCGGTGTCCTGGACAGCAGGAGGGGGCTGCGGTCACCAGAGGAGGAAGCCGCGTGGACGGGACGGGACGACCGGAGGCGGCGACGGGGACCTGCACGGGTGGCGGCGCGTGGACCTGCACGGGCGGCGTTAGCGAGCAGAGCGCGAAGACCAAGAGGTACGGAGGTGGCAACGGCAGGTGACGTGGGCTTGCAGCACCTGCAACACCTGGGACACGCAAGTATGGTGTACGGCGGGGGTTTGCGGACCCCCCAAAAACCAAAAAATCTTTCTTTTTTTTAAATTTTTTTTTTTTGATTTTTTTTTGTTTTTCAACTTTTTTTTCGAAATTTTTTATTTTTTCGAAAATTTTTAGACAATATGAATTTTTTTTTTTTTTCGAAAAATTAATAAAAATTTTTGAAATCCATACGATAATAGCCAAAATGGGGAAAAAAAATTTCTCACCAAAATAGGTCGACTTTATAGTCGAAATTTATGGAAACGGCCTCCTGGATTCAACGATGATGTCCAAATCGCTGTATGACGCCCCCAAAAAATGAAGATCCCCAAATCCGAAAATAGAAGCCTTCCACGATGTCTCCAAAAACCGATCAATGAAGCCCCAATAGCTCTGATACCATGTAGGATTTTGCCAAGATCAAGGGCACAATGAAAAGCATAAAAGAGACAATAGAATGACAAGAACAAACTGTATTCTCATCAATATACAAATGATCAACTGGATTAACCAATACAATGAATAGAGGCCTGCTTATATAGGCAAGGCCATATGGATGTATGAGCACACAAATATGACATGTGGCTCAATGAGAAACAAGGGTAAGTAAGAAATACTAGGGGTAGGTAAGAGAAATAATATAATATTCCACAAGAGGTGGATGACCCACCGAATGTGGAGTGTAACAACAAAATAAGACCACAAAAGGTGGAATTTCTCCTACAAGCTCTATCCCTATGTGCACACTTCCCTAAGTGTCTCAAATCCAAACTACAAAGAGATGCATTATCCTAAGTTAACTTCAGTAAGTGTAATAATATCCAAAATGAATATTTATTTACACCAACAAGTAGCATGTATCTGAATGATGAATAAAGGTTGTAAATAGTTTGCATAACTATTTTTGTCTTCTAGTGGTAGATATTTTTGAACCTGTATAACAAAAATGATGGTAATTTTGATCATGAGTTTTAAAGAAGGCGGCTGCATACTTTGATCCTGCATAAGTGAGTTCGAAGATGAATGTTGATATAACATAATGCAGTTATGGGTAGTCATTCTGAGATGAAAGGTGTCTCCTTTGGCCTGAAGCTTGTTTGCTCCCTTGTTTTTTATAAATGGAATTTCAGGGCTATGAGATGGGGTTCAAATTTTTGGTCCCTTGAGTGTTCCAAATTTCTGTTTCCAAATAGCAAAGTCTAGGTGAAACAAAAAAGTTGTAAGAGGTTATTTTACAGAGCAAAATAGAAAGAGTCTTGTGTCTGTAATTTTTGCAGGTTCTTGATGGAGTTATGTATGGATTGTATTCTTATAGAGACAACCGAATTATTCAATAAATATATAATTCAAACCCACTTCTCTCTAGTGTATTGTTCTATCATGTTTTGAAAGCATATTATCAAGGATTTTATCATTCGTTGCACTCGTGTGGTGTATGCATTTTTTGTTCATGCTTTATTCTAAGGGGATAATTAAATGCTTTAATAAAATTTTAGAGTGATAGGGATATTTGTAGGGATTTTGATCAGTAGTTCTTAGGTTATATCCTATTAGATAAATTCTATCGATAATACAGTTTAATGCAATATAAATTCATGTACCCAATGAAATAAGGCACTATCGTGCTCTATGAGAAATGTGATACCTACAACTACAACACAAAACACTCAATAGATCATTACAAACATGGTTAGCATATTTAAAACAAAGAAAGATAGAACCATGGTAAAGTGATATGTCGCCTCCTAAGAGATGCGAGTGTGGATTTTCTCTTAGATTTGGATAAGCAAATTCTAGTGACTTGACTACACTTATATGGAAGATTTGAAATGATAATGATACAATTAAGCTAGAAAATATAATGATTAAGCTACATGATTCAACAATTATGCTAGAAAATGATCAAATTAAGCTAGATCTAAGATGTAATTGCCTATAATAACAATGCTCAAATGATATGCTAAGAGATATTATGCCTATAGTAAAAATGCATAAGATGCAAATGAGATGGGATCCTTATTGCTCCAAAGTGGGGGATATTTATAGGATTTCCAAGGCCAGGGGTGAGGTGGCAGGAATCAACAGTCAAGATTAAGTCTGACGATATCAAGGGTGAAATTGGAGGAAGTTGAAGAAGAGGTTGGAGGAAGAGACACTTGTCATCTCTATGGTGACAAGTGTCAAGGAGCTTTTCTCATAAAAGGGCAAGTGTCCAAGAGAGGAGACATGTGACCAAAGTGACATATGTCTCAAGAAGAAAATATCCACACCATAGGAGGTTAGGATAAGGAGGTTAGGATGTGCAAGATAAGATAGGGTTAGGAAAACCCAAGGTTAGGTGGAATGAGTTAGGTTTAGAAGGATGGTTAGGTTAGGTGATTATAAGTTAGGAGGCATGTGGGTAATTTGAATTTAAAAATTCAAATAATAGGAAAAGACTAATTAATTCTCAACAAATCATTAATTGATTTGTTTTAATTAATCAGTAGATTAGAAGAATTAATTGAAGTCGGGGGAGGATTAATTAATTTGAATTAATTAATCAAAGGGGACTATTGAAATGAACCTATTAAATAAATCCTTAGATTTATTAATAAGTAGATGAAAGGGGGAATTTAATCAAATTGCTTAATGAATTCAATTAAATTAGGAAGGGGGATTAATTAAATAATTTCTTTTTTAATTAATTATCTTCAGACCATTTTTAGGTGTATTTGCCCCTCTTTGAAGCGAGGTGTGATGACATGTTGATTCAAAGAATAATCTCATTTTGATGATGATATTGTTTCGATAGGATGCCCCAACTATTGATTGATAGATTGTGGTATGATGATGCTCTCTTGGGAGAGATAATTGATCTTTGGAGTTTTTGCAAATTGTTGTGAAATTGATATCCTGTTTAGAAATGATTTGATGTCTGCAACTGTGTTTGATGAAAATGCAAGTTCTACGATCACGACGATGTGGTTTTTGATTATTGATAAAGCTTGATTGATTAGATTGATAAGATAAAGATTCGGTCTGGTTTTAGGAATGATACCTCTTGTATAAGACAAAGATGATCAAAGCGTCTAGTTTTAGGAATGATATATCCTGTATAAGACATGATCAAAACGTCTGGTTTCAGGAAAGATACATCCTATATAAGACATGATAAAATAGATGATATGTGATCAATTGGTATAATTGGTAAGATTGATTGGATAAAGAACTGACATTTTGTTGATATCAAGTTGCAAAATTTTTTAGATATGCCGATGTTGGTTCTGTTGAGAGGGTAACATAAGATTTTCACTGGGTCGACAATATCTGGAGACATGAGTCATTAGTTTGATTGCGTATACACTTGTGGTGATACCTTGATGGTTCCTATGATAGATTTAACCTTGGATAAAATGAGCATGCGGGATCCCATGCAAGAATGAAATGCAAGCTAAATGCAAAGCTACGACCGGACCAGTCACTGGGTTATTGCATTTTGTCATCATTGAGATTTTTAAAATGTGGGAAGTGAGTGCAAACATTGATGGTATAATTAAACCATGATGACCTGAGCACTGCTTTCCTGGATTTTATATGGAAAGTTAGCATAAGCATCGAGGTATAATTGAACCAAGATGACTTGAGTGTTGTTGCATAAAATAGGCTATATTAATCATTTCAATACGCAAACCGGAAATGTTTTCAATGATACTCCGATGATAATGTCTTGAGACAAATTTACACATAATAAATTTTTTTTTACAGACAACAGACAAGAAAAATATCATGTTCCTTCCTTGTTCCTCTAGTCAAAGACATCTTGGAGTCACTCAGAAATCATGATAGCAAAAATCAAGATAGAAAAGTTGAACAATCATGTTAAAATTAATATTCAAAAGATATCATCCATGCATTTAGACTGACTTTGTGATAGTTTGATGGTTGATAATTTGACCTCATGTTCAACATTGGACGTGTCTCAATTTTCGCTTGATAAGAGTTGTCTAACTATTTGTTCTACCTATTTGATTAAGCTCAAAATGATCAAGAATTTTACCCCCAGCTAGGTGCGGGATTTTTCCCCAAGCCTAGAAACAAATTCTTTATGATATACCCAATGATCCAAACCATGGTAAGAAGCCACCCAGGATGCTTGCATATGTACAGGGCTTTATTATGCATATGAACAACACTGATGGAAAAGAATGCAAGCAGAAGGATGCATGAACTAATAGATGGTAGAGCTAGCTGACATATAGTGCCTATTTGCTAGGTTTTCACCATCTGTTTTTATTGCACTTTTTCTCATATTTGATTTTTTTTTATTTTTTTGTTTTTCACTTTATTTGGATTTTTCTGTTTTTTCACTATTTTGGATTTTTTTGTTTTTTCACTGTTTTTTATTTTTCTGCTTTTTCACTATTTTTTATTTTTCCGCTTTTTGATTTTTTTTTTATTTTTCCACTTTTTCACTGTTTTTGGATTTTTCTTCTTTTTCACTGTTTTTGGATTTTTCTGCTTTTTCAGACATAAAACTTCTTTAGATGCATGCTATTGATGGGTTCTTCAAGCTGATCTTCATCCTGTGTTCATAGTTGATATGCTCTTGACCCAAAAATTATTGTGATCAGAAACAGACCTAACCAGTTTGGTTTGAACTTTCCTTTCTTTTCTCGATCTGCCTGGTTGCGTGGATTTTCTTTTAGTACTAGTTCCCCTACTTGAAAGACTCGTGGTTTGACCTTGTGATTATAACTCTGACACATTCTTTGCTGATATACTTTTAAATGATCAAAGGCATTTTGTCTTCATTCATAGATCAATTATAACTCTTGTTGTCTAGATACTCATTGTTCTTCATCTGGAATGAGACCTTTTAATGATACTCATAGAGAAGGTTTCTATACTTCTATTGGCAGTATTGCTTCTGATCCATAAACAAGAGAGAAAGTTGTGGCACCTATTGGCATGCAGATACTGGTATGGTAGGCCCATAGAGAAGGGTTCAATTGAATATGCCAATATCTTCCAGCATCATTCACTATCTTTTTGAGGATTTTCAAAATAGTTTTGTTTGATGCTTCTTCTTGCCCATTCCCTTGTGGATAGTAGGGTGTGGAAAATCTGTGCTGGATATTGAATTTCTCTCATAGCTCTTGTACATCCTGATTCTTGAATGGTTTCCCATTATTAGTTATAATGGTCATTGGTATTTTGTAGTGACAAATGATGTAGTTCAAGATAAATGCAACAATTTGTTTTCCTATGATATTTGTGAGTGGTACTGCCTCAATCCATTTTATGAAATATTATGTAGCTACAAGGATGAATTTGTGACCATTAGATGAAGAAGGATTTATTTTTTCTACTAGATCAAGACCCCATTGACAGAAAGTCCAAGATGTTGCTAAAGTATGAAGTTCTTGTGCTGGTGCATGAATCAAATTCCCATGGATCTGACATTGTTTACATGTTCTAGCTATCTGAAAAGAATCTCATTCCATAGTCGGCCAATAATAACCCAAGCATATGAGTTTTTTCAAAAGGGTAAGACCACTTGAATGAGTGCCACAAATGTCGTTATGGACTTCATGTAAGGCCTTCTTAGATTCTTCTTGTTCGAGACATCTTAAAAGAGTATCGTCTAGACCTTGTTTAAACAGGGTATCTGTGACGAGAGTAAAATGGGAGTATTGGCGAATAAAGTTTCTCTTTTGATTTTTTGATAAGTCGGGAGGGAGGATATTATCTTTCAAGTATGTGTAATTTTGGCCGTATCGGGAGGAATCATGCCCAACAAGGTAATAGATACTCTGGGAATTAGGACAATTATGAGTAGGATAAAACAACTCTTCTACCAGGAATTCATAACGCTATTGATTTTCTTGTGTCTAAAGTAGAGAAGCAAGTGTAGCCATGGCATCTACTGCTTTGTTGTCATTCCTTGGAATTTGCTGGAAGGTTATTTCTACAAAGTATTTCTTGTATCATCAAATATCTTTTTATAAGGCATCAACTTTTCATCCTTTGTTTGATAATCATCATGAATTTGATTGATGACGAGCTGAGAGTCTCCAAAGACTTGAAGCTGTGTAATGTTCCATTCTATAGCCATTCTGATACCTGTTACCAAAGCTTCATACTCTACTGTATTGTTGGTGAATGGAAAGCTTAATTTGTATGCTTTTTGAATTATATGACCTTGTGGTGTGATGAATAGAATGCCTGCTCTTGATCCATGTTGTGTATATCAACCATCAAAGTATAATTGCCATGTTTCTATTATGACTATTAGGATATCAACATCAGGAAATTCAATTTGCAAAGGATGATTATCTTGAAGTGGTGCCTCAGCTAGTTGATCTGCAATGACTTGTCCTTTTATAGCTTTTCTATATACATATTCAATATCAAACTCACTCAAGATCATGATCCATTTTGCTAATCATCCTGTTAATGTTGCCTTTGTGAGTAAATATTTTAATGGATCGATTTTAGCTATCAACTTGATGGAGTGAGATAGTAGATAATGCCTTAATTTCTAAGAAGCAAAAAATACCACCAAGCATGCTTTTTCTATTGAAGAATAATTGATCTCATATCCCACTAATGTTCTGTTGATGTAGTAGATGGCTCATTCTTTTTCTTCATTATCCTATTGTGCAAGAAGAACTCTTAATGATGCTTCAGTGGTCGATACATAGAGTAATAATGGCTTTCTTGGCATTGGTGACATTAGAACAGGTGGTTGCATGAGATATGCCTTGATCTTCGTGAATGCATCCTCACATTGATGGTTCCATTTGAAATGAACATTTTTATGCAATAGATGAGTAATGGTTGACATTTATCTACTATTTGAGCAACAAATCTTCTAATTGACTAGAGTCTTCATTGGAGTGATCTGAGTTGACTTATATTCTTGGGAGATTCTATTTCCATGATTGCTTTTACCTTAGCTAGATCTACTTTGATACCTCTAGCTGAAACAATGTATCCTAATAGCTTTCCTGAAGTGAAACCAAAGGCAAATTTCTTAGGATTGAGTCATAGCTTGTATTGTTCTTACCTGTCAAAGATCTTTTCCAATAATCCTATATGTTCTTCTATGTTGTATGATTTAGCCAATATGTCATGCACATAGTCTTCCATGAATATATGCAGGGAATTTTGTTGTCATATCTCTCTAATATGTAGCACCTGCATTCTTTAATCCAAAAGGCATGATGCTCTAGCAAAAAGTACCCCACAGGCATGTAAAAGTTGTCTTTTCTTGATCTTCGGGTGCTATTTTGATTTGATTGTATCTGGAAAAACCATCCATTAGAGAAAACATGGAGTGTCCAGCAATTAAATCTACGATGATGTCGATGTTAGGCAAAGGAAATTCATCCTTTGGACATGCGTTATTAAGATCTCTAAAGTTTGTGCATATTTTGATGTTTTTATCTGCTTTTGAAACAGGAACGGTGTTGGATACCCATTGAGGATATGCTACAGGTCTGATGAATCTTGCATCTAATAATTTCTTTAGTTCTACTTTTACTAGAATAACAATATGCGGATGCATTATAGTTAACTTTTGTTTAACTGGTTTGGCTCCTAGATTGACTTTTAAGTGATGCATAATAAGCTCTGGATCTAACCCCAACATGTCTGCATATGACCAGACAAAATTGATTTGTCGTCATTTGAAGAATTCTATATATTGTTGCATGTCTTCTTCTGATAGAGAAGTTGCTGGATGTAGGATCTTTGGTTGCTCTATTGTTCTAATGTTAACAGCCTATGTTGGTTCGATCAAAATTGATGACCTTTCTTGATAGTGTGCAGGTAAAGTGTCAAATCTCCCATGTTCCGGCACCTTGAGGAGGTTTTCACCATTAGATGTGTCCTTTCTTTTTACTTTTTCTCGATCTAATGTTGCCAAGAAATGGTTTTCAGCATTAGACCTGATATTGTTTTCTTTATTTTTCTTTTTGTGACTAGGAGATTTGGCACCCACTTGACTAGAAGATGCATTGCTGAAATTCCTAGTGAGAGTTGTTGCGGGTTTGATTGCATTCAGATATACAGATATGACATGGTCATTTGGAAAGGTATCAATGGTAGTATGTCCTTCATTTTCCCAATCAATAAGTTCAGGGTGGACTAGAGGTAGGGGTCATTGGGTTGAGATGTTTCAAAATTATCAAGAGTCATGATGGATGTATCAAAGTTTTCAATATGTATGTCAATGTCTAGAATGGTACTCTCATCAGAATGACCTCGCACAAAAAGTTCCTAATCGTCCTCGATTAAGTCCAAGTCAGTCGAATGTGATTCTAATTCAAGTGAACTAGATCCTAACATTTGCTCTGCATACATGTGAACTACATCGACTCCTACATCTCCTTCAAAGCAATTTTCTTCAGTTGATTCTTTAGAGTATTAGGAATCCCATTCCCATTCATTAGAATCTGTATCACTTGTAGCCTGCAATCTACAAATTTGTTCATATAGTATTTGATTTGTTTCTTCAGGTTTTCTTGTTATATCTTTTCTTCTTTCATATTCAACGTCTTTAGGATTGAGATTGATTTTTGTCAACTTTTCTATGAGCTCTCTTGGATTAGTATTAGTCTCTTTCTTGTTTTGGTTGAGATTCAATGTTGCTTGAGAGGTGCTTGTAGTTTGTTTCTCTTGTTGATTTGAAGCTTGCTTCTTTTCCCATTTCATGTTTGCTTGTGTTTGTTGCTTAGCTGATGTTTCTTCTCTTTCAATTGCCAGTTGTTCTTATCTTTTTTCATATTCCTCTTGTTGTTGACTAAAAGATGTGTCTTCTAGTAAAGTAACTTTTCCATATCCTAAGCCTGTTTTGTTTGTAGCCTGTTGAGTGTGAGGTTGGATAGGTTATGATATACCTTCTTTTCTTTTCCCTATAGGACCTTTTCCAGTTTATCCCATCTTTCTGAGGATGTTAAATCCTTTTCCATACTTTTTTGTAGGTATGCATATATCGTTAATCTTTTGTTGAACTTCTTCATCCTTGTATAGTCATTGTAGCACATCTTTATCTTTTGTTTCCTCTAATAAATTTCCAACACTAACAAATGCTCCATCAAATATCAGAAGATGTTTTACAATTGGTTGTTGTTTAGAGTTTGATGGTTTTCCAAAGGATTTAGGAGAAAGTGGTAATTATGATATTGAATATTCTCCATTCCCTCAATCTTTTAGCTGCATTTGTTTTTCCATACTTGACAAAATAGAGGTAAATGATTGTTCCTTGGATTGTGTGTTTGAAGATGATGCCTCCCTATTATGAGGAATAATGACTTCTTGAGCTAGTTTGAGATTACTACAGTACTAAAATGGATTTAAATCTGTTGAGATCATGATTTCCTACCCAATATAGGGAAAATTTAAGCATTGATGATATGTTGATGGCACAGCTTGTATGTCATGTATCCAGGGTCTTCCTGTCATGCCCAACTTTTGGGCACGAACGGAACAATTTTTTTTTTTTAAATACTTAACTAATTAACGACCTACTTAACTAATTTAATCAGCTAAGTGCAATTATCTTAAATAAAATAATGCATCTTTGGTTTGGTCTTAATTACATTTGTGTCAATCTGGTAATTAAGTTCAATTTAGTAATAAGGATAACTAGATTATTCCTTGCGCTAAAATTTCTCCCAAAAAGGAAATTCACTAAGCTTCATTAATAAATAATTAAAAGTTCAAGTGTAACGATTAATTTCAAAATTTAGGCGTTTTAAAAATTTATCTTATCTTCATATCCACTAGAATTTTAAGTTTAGTTAACCTCGTCATTAAAACACTTTACTAAAATAAAAGCCTCTTGGAATAAAATCCTTTATATCCTTGGACTTGATTGGCCCTCTTGGCCCTATAAGGAACTTAGTGTTTACACCCCTTTATTTTGAATCTAATCTACCTGAGTGTTAAATTCTCTTTTATAAAAATTTCTTCTACAATAGTCCAATAAATATATTTTTAAAAAAATGTAAAACTAGATTTATCGACTAATAGTTTTGGAAACCAATTGATTACTGAAATTATTCTATCATATATATATATATATATTTATATATATGTATTTCTATAATTACTCACTTTACACTTTTTACTTTAGTTTATAATTATATTCTAAGAAGTGGGAGGGGAAGTTTTTTTTTTTTTTTTAAAAAAATTTGTTATATTAAGTTATCCCAAAATCACTTTCCCACTTATCTTCTCTCTTTTTTTTAAAAAATAAATAAACTAAACTTGCTTGGCCATCCAAAGCAAATATAATTCTCCTATAAATGTTTATACACATAACATTATATATATATATATATATATATATATATATATATATATATATATATATATATATATTCTTTATCTTACCATTTTCAAATTTGTCCCTCCAAAAGTAATGAAGAAACTTAAACCCCATTTTTTTTGGGTTATTATATTTCTCTCCCACCCCCCCCCACGCACACATATTCCAATTCTTTTAAACTTATAAGGCGTTGCCCTAACCCGAACTAGGGTTAGGGCGATGTGAATATCCACAAGTATATATTTTTTTTTTTATCTTTCTTTATCCCCAACCTCTGCGTGTGTTGTGTGCGGGGAGGAGCGGCGGACAAGGCAAAGAGGGCAGCGAGGGTTTGGAGTGGCGGCGAAACAACACTAACTGCGCTGCGTAGAAAGGGGGGTGAAGGCGGTGGTGCGGGGAGCACCGCAGTGCTGCGGACGGCGCCGCCCGCAGGCTGCGGCCGCCGCAGACTGCGGCCGCCGCCGCCCAAGGGCGCGCCCCCCCCCCCCCCCCCGCATGACCGAAGCACCACTTGCCTGTTTGCGTTTTTTTTGATCTTGCTTAGCATTTTAAAAAAAAACAGGGTTAATACCCTCGGAGCTTATGCCGTGGTTTAACATGTTTTGTTTTAAATAAAAACGCCAATATTTATATTTATATATATATATATATATTTATATATATATATATATATTTATATATATATATATATATATTTATATATATATATATATTTACTTATATGCAGGGTTAAATGAATATGGTTATAATGTCTCAGTTTTGGCAGATTCTGTATATATATATAAGGGTAGATATATGTTTTTACATGGTTTGATTATCAGACCTCTTTTTCTGTAAATTAATATTAACAGGGTTGTGAATATTATTATTATTTTTTTGTTTAAAACAGCATAACAGAATAATAGTTAATGAGATGAAAAGTTTAAATGAGTATATATATATTGCTATTTGCTCTTTATTTTATTATATCCTTTATTTTTTTGAAAACAACTAACAATGCATCCTCCTTTAGCAATTAATAATGCAACCTTTTTGAGTAACAAAATAAACCTAACTCTAAATGCAATATTTCCTTTTCCTTGTAACAAAATACTAAATCTAATTGCTAAATGTATTTTTTTTTAAAAACAGATTTACAACAGCATGCTCAACTAAAAGAAATATGGATTTACAACTAATAATAATTTTCAGATTCTCAAAAGTGCATACTTTTCCCCTTTTTTTTCTTATGCAAAAAAACATTAAGAATCTAGATGCAAACTAGCATTTTTCATTTCCTTTTGCAAAACTACCAAGTAGGGAAGAGCATGTATATTCATTGACAAATGTAAATACAAAATAGATTTAGATACAAAATAGACATGGATACAAATGGGATGAAATCCCTACAATGCTTCTTTTTTTTTTCCTACATAGTAACTTGAGAATATTACAACACCTTCTTTTCTTGAAAACAAATGCTACAAATGCTCACATTACTTCTTTTGTTCTACTACAACATTTAATCTATCATTTTCTCTTTTTCTTAAAAAAAAACACTTTTCTGCAACACAAACAGCAACATAATCCTTTAACTCTTCTTTTTCCACTTTCATGCAACCTGCAATAAAACATTTTATTTTTTTTGACCATGGGAAGCTCACCTCCCAGCCTAGGCTTACTAGAAGCCACCCCCGAGCTTGGAGAACCAAGCACTAGACGGGTTACAAACATGCAAAAACCTTAACAAAACATAGGAGCATATTTACATTCAAATTTCCCTTCCCAAGCTACACATTCACCACTTTCATGGTGACTCTTCCATGGGTGGAAGTGGACCAAGTACCAATGGGGAGAATGCATGCCAAAAACAATACAACATAAGCCACCTCATGGCAACACAAATGCAACCAAAAATACTTCCTCAATCCTTATGCCCCCCAGAAGGCTCAAGGCCATATTTACTCCCCTTATGACCCCCAAATGCATACACAAGGCTATGCATCAAGGGTCACCAATGACACCCTTGAGAACACTCTCCATAAGGAGAGCCTCTCACCCATGGCTGTCATACTCCTTCCACCCCAAGATCTTCCTACCCTCCCAAGGGTAGGGGATCTTGGACACTCCCAAAAACAACAAGAAACACAACAAACACAAAGAAAAGAAAACTACACATTTTAACTTCAACAAAAAAAACTTCATAAAACACATTCTTACAAGCAACTCTTTTATTTTACAAAACAACATAACTAACACTTACAACATAACAAGAGGAGGTAAGAAGTAACCAACCTTATTCTACCAAAAGGTTTGCTAAATTTAGTTGGGGATGAGCTACCCAATTCCCACTAACTTTTCTCCAAATTCCACCAAAAGTGCTAAATCTCCTACTAATTTTTTCAAAACAAGCATAATCTCCAAGAAAGGAGAGTGGGTGATTACTCACTAAGTTTCCAAATTCTTGCCTAAGAAGGCCTCTCACACACTTCCCAACCCCTTGGGTGAGGTGTGAGTTCCCATTGGTTGCCCTTCCCAAACTCTTACACATTACCAAGATTGGAAAGGGAAAAGGTGGAAGAAGATGGGGAAGAGAGTTTAACTTCTAAAAGGAAGGTTCTCTATCCTAGGAAGAACTTTCTAAGTTGAATTTTCGTGCATCTTGAAAATATCACTTTTTGAAGTGACTACATAGTCACATGGGAGAAGTCACATGTTGTAAAATACCCCTAACCCATAGGTATACCCTTTGGACCTTTGGAAAAGCCTTAAAACTTACCCTAGGAGTCCACTAAACCCTTTGGAAACCCAACTGAAGTTTACCTACGGGTCAACCTTGAGTTGTCCACTCCCAAGACTCCCTACCCAAGGCAAATTTGGGACCACACTCATGTTTTTGAATGGCTTTGGTAGAAACAAAACTCCCTCCAAGAGACAAGTCAAAATCAATGACACTTAATCAGCACATGTGTCAAGTGACACAACAAAAATACAATATAAAAATCACACATGGAATTTGTCTCTTGAAGGATTACACATATACATATAAATTAAATTTTACACTCAAGCATTATACACATCACAAATAAAATACATTACAAGGGGGGTGTTGTCTCTCCAAATAGACAACTCCCGGCTTAACAAACGCACATTGGTCTAGGCTTGGTTCTCCATATAAATTCCATGGTCACATGGATAATTTTCCTGCTCATCTCAATTAACACATTAGTAACTCCAAATAATCACAATTGTACATAATCAAATACATGGATTTCATTGCACATCAAACACTCATACATTTAGCAACAATAAATTCAATATCTCATTTGTTTCAAATTCAATTTCACATAAGCAATTAACATAATTTCCCAAAATTGAACCATTCATAAATATGCATCATTTTTCTATCATCAAAATGTAATCCTGCAAATTTCCAATAACGACATTCACCATCATAATGTAATTCTATTCTAGTAACATATCTAAAGTTTCATAATCATCATGCATGAAATAAAACATCAATGAATGTCAGTGTGATCCAAATCATGGAATCATATAAGTTCTAAGTCCATAAAGCATAAAATAAGGCATCCATAATAGTCTCAATATGCAAATAACTGAAAATGTCAAACTGAGTCGGGGTAGGGCCTCACACTTCCCAAGAGTATGATATATGATAAATCTAACTCTAGAACTTGGCTTGTTGTGTCTTTCTGCAAAGGTCCCATTCTAATGGGTAACATCACAATTCCTTTAGAGGAATGCTCTTCTTCATCATAGGCTTTTATGGTGATCTTTTTCTGGGGATCAATTGCATCTTCTGAATAACCCAAAGCACGAACTAGACTCAAAGAGCAAATATTTAAGCCATCTCCTCCATCTATTAGGACGCGTTTAACTTGTGTCTTATGAATGATGAATTTGATGTGCAAGGGAGTGTTATGGGGATGTGGTAGGGACATGTATTCTTCTTCAGTGAATGATAAGCAGTGAGGGTTGTGAGGTGTCCCACTATGGTTTGGAATTGATCGATATCAAGATCTTTGGACACTGTTGTATCTACTAATGCTTGTTCAAGAATTTCTTTGTGTGCAGGTGAGAAATTTGATACTTGCAGTTGCAACACAAAACACTCAATTGATCATTACAAGCATGGTTAGCAAATTTAAAACAAAGAAAGATAGAACCATGGCAAAGCGATCTATCGTCTCCTAAGAGATACGAGTGTGGATTTTCTCTCAGATCTGGATAAGAAAATTCCAGTGACTTGAATACACCTAGATGGAAGATTTGAAATGATAATGATGCAATTAAGCTAGAAAATATAATGATTAAGCTACATGATTCAACAATTATGCTAGAAAATGATCAAATTAAGCTAGATCAAAGATGCAATTGCCTATAATAATAATGCTCAAATGATATACTAAGAGATATTATGCCTATAGTAATAATGCATAATATATAAATGAGTTGGGATCCTTATTGCTCCAAAATGGGGGATATTTATAGGATTTCCAAGGCCAGGGGTGAGGTGGCAGGAATCAACGGTCAAAATTGAGTCTGAAGATATCAAGGGTGAAATTGGAGGAAGTTGAAGAAGAGGTTGGAGGAAGAGACACTTGTAATCTCTATGGTGACAAGTGTCAAGGAGATTTTCTCATAAAAGGGCAAGTGTCCAACAGAGGAGACATGTGGCCAAAGTGACATATGTCTCAAGAAGAAAATATCCATACCATAGGAGGTTGGGATAAGGAGGTTAGGATGTGCAAGACAGGATAGGGTTAGGCAAACCCAAGGTTAGGTGGAATGAGTTAGGTTTAGAAGGATGGCTAGGTTAGGTGGTTAGAAGTTAGGAGGCATGTGGGTAATTTGAATTTAAAAATTCAAATAATAGGAAAAGACAAATTAATTCTCAACAACTCATAAATTGATTTTTTTTAATTAATTAGGGGATTAGAAGAATTAATTGAAGTGGGGGAGGATTAATTAATTTGAATTAATTAATCAAAGGGGACTATTGAAATGAACCTATTAAATAAATCCTTAGATTTATTAATAAGTAGATGAAAGGGGGAATTTAATCAAATTGCTTAATGAATTCAATTAAATTAGGAAGGGGGATTAATTAAATAATTGCTTATTAACTTAATTATCTTCAGACCATTTTTAGGTGTATACAGGCACTGATCATAGTTAAGTGAATTCCTTGTAATTGATTTACTGTTCGGGATCACCACTGGTTTTCTATAACCTGTTGAATATCATAATATTTTCATTGACATGAATGTTGTCATGTGTATTAATCATCTCATGCTCCAAACTGGTTGAGGATCACTGAGGAATTTTCCATTCTTGAGCATTCTCCCTTATTGTTGAGTCTTTCTATATGAGATTATCTTCTTTGTTTCATGCATACTTTGTGAGTATGGCGTAAAATCACAAATTGGCATTGGGATCACCCTCTCTGGTTATGTAGAGCCAAAAGTGTAGAAGGATCTTGCATCCTTGTTATTGTTGGTCCAAGTCTGAAGAATATTAAACAATTGGAAGTGGCTTTCAATAGATATTTTAGAAGAAAACAACTTGGTCTCTACCTTGAGTCAATGTAAACACATTTTTGGGCTCCAACAAAAAATGGCGACTCTGTTAGGGACATGAATGGTAAAGATTCTTTGGTTAAAGAGGTTTTATTTAAAGTATAGTAGAGGCTTTTATAGTATCTCTGTGATTTCAGAGTTGAGCCCATGTTTCTATGTTTTTGGTTCTTGTTTTTTTGTGTAAAAGGTGTTCTACATTTTTGTGAGAAAGATATTTCGGTTTATGAACAAGGTTCACAGATTTCTTCCAAGGATTATCAAGCAATATATTATTTAATATACCAAAACAATTTGGGTGGTGACTCTGAGGTTTTTACGCAAGTGCATATAATTTTAAATAATTCTAAAAAATCTTTGAAGGACTCCTCTACTATGATTAAATCAAAGAACACCAGACGTTACATGAGGCTGCATCCTGAAGAAAGAAGAAGAAATGCATATACAAGCACCGCTCCCTCATCATGGAAGCTTGATCACAAGAATGCAAGTAAGTCACAGTTAAATGTTATTTATAAGGTTCATGCATCATCTTCTAAAAGTTCTGAATCATATAGTTTAGGATTTTTCAATTCTTTATTTGATACACCTATTCAAGAGGAGATGAAACCACAAAGAAAAGAATGTACTCAAGTTCAATATTCAGAGAAGACAGGAGGTTGGAGTAGAAGTAGAAGTCATCAAATTGAGAATGCTATTGGTGTACCTCCTCCTCTAGGTCTCACAACAAATTTTTCTCATGGTTATGAGTCAGTATGAGAACAAGATAATGTGAACTTGATTGATTTAGATGATACTTCCGGATCTGAGATAACTTTACCAGATCTAGAAGACATTTTTGGAGATATAGATACATTGAGAAGAAAACTCCAAGAATAGATAGATCTCAGAAGTAAGAGAGAAAAGGAAAAGGAATCTGAAGTTATTAGAGCTGTGATAGAGAGATGGTCTAATAAGATAATTAGCAACACTCAAAGACTTGGCTCAAGAAAATGATAAGCCGAGTATTGAGGGCTCTATTTTAAGAGATATTTTAGATAAGAAATATGAAGATGATATAAGGGAAAAGGCTAAGATTAATATGGATAACCAGAGGTTAGTATATCTTAGTCAGCCAAGTATTCAGGTTCCCAAATTAGACCTAGATAAAGGAAAACAGAAGATATATGGTGCTAAGATATATGATAGAAATTTTTTGACTATCCCAGATCTGTCTAAAGTTATCCCAAATTGACATTGAGCTAGAAACAACCAGAATAAAAAATGAGACTCTTGCAAAAGGGTTGAAGAGAGTTTAAATGGAAGCCTCAAATGCATAGATGAAAAGGAAAATTGATTTCCTTAAGTTGTCAACATTAAACAATGCTTCATTCATTGCTGGCCCATCCAAAACCCAAGCTAGTTCTGGTACAACATCAAATGTTATTATGAGTGTTACATCTCAAAATGTTCAAGATACTCAGAATACTGAAATCCTAGTTATTGGATAGAAAAGTCAAGTGACTACTTAGAATAGTAGTCAACCCCAATGTCCTAAATATTTTAACACAATTGTAGGGTTTAACACCAAAACAAATGCTATTACAACTAATACAACAACAAGTGTTGTAGGAAGAGCTACAATAGGACAATTTCAAGGAAGACCTATCCACCTAGAGAGGTATAGGCAATTACATTTTGATGGGATCCTCGGATATCCCAATGTTATCCCAAATGACTTAAGGGATAAATTTAGTAAATCCACAGGAAATAATGCTATAACTGGTGAAGAATACCTAAGGGAATTCACTGATAATCTAAATGATTATGAGGTGGATCATGAAGATGTGGTTATGAAATTATTTGTACAATCTCTGACAGAGGATGCTAGGGATTGGTATAAAGGATTGCCAACTACAAGTATTAGTTCCTGGGAGGAATTTGAGATATTTTTTAAGGAGCATTATGGTGACAAAACAAATCCCAAATTCATGTTAAACTAGTTGAATAATAGTAAAGTCATTGAATGAGGATGTGTCTAATTTCATTATTAGATTTCAGAAAGCTATGCATAAGTTGTTTCAAGTGTTAAGGTTGGATGATAATGTTTGTCTTACCACATATATGAATGCATTTGATGCAAAAATGACATATATCCTTAGAGATAAGGATCCTCAAACTCTGAGAGATGCATTTAGGATAGCTACAAATGTTGAAGGAAATAGAAGAGCTTTAGGTAAGCTCAGAAGGAGAGAGGATCCTAGATTTTATAAAAATTCCGAAGATAAAATTGAGAAGTCTTTAGGCACAAAACCTAAAGATGAAGAAAGATGGGACAAGGTACTTAATACCTTGAAGGACTTGAAATTCACTATGGAAAATAATGAAAAGATTTTTGTACTAGAAAAGCCATTGTTCAATAAATTTAATAGACCACCAATATTGCAAGATTATCCTTACAATACAAATTGGAAGGATGGAAAGCCTTTCCAACAATGAAAGGGTAAATAGGAACAACAAAATCCTGACCCATTGTAGAAACACACAATGAAAACAGTGGATGATACTCCTTGGTGTGTTTCTTGTCAATCGCCCCACTCACCTGAATATTATGCTGTCACACAATTTATTTCTACTAAGGATGACACACATGAAGAAGAGGAAGAAACCTTTGAAGGTGACAATGTTGATTGTCTTATGATTTCTTCTTGTCTTGGAGAGGCAGAATATTCTTCTGACATTGAGACTTAGGACTTTGATATAGATAATCAAAGTCAAATAAATGAAACATATCATCAACAAGTTTTTTCTGATGAGGAATTATCTGTTGATGACCAAATGTGTAATGTTGAACAAGGTGAGTGTTCCATGTCCCTGAGAAGACTCTCAAATGAAGAGATCACCAAAATAACAGCTTCTATGGTAGTTCAGGTAAAAATAAACTGTCAATTGAGAAACAAGATTGTGATGAAGACCAAGGAAATCCTTCAGGCCTATTTGTCAAAGAATTAAAAAATAAAGGCAAAGAGGTCAAGAAGGATAAATCAGGGAAAGATGCAATCAAAATTAAGGAGGTCAAGAGAAAGGAGTGGGCTAAGAAAGAAGAGGTTGTGAAACCTATTGAAAAAACTTCACTTAAGATGAAAGCAAATATGGTTGAAAATTCTGCTTCGCCCATTGAAGGAGACTTGCAGAAGACGCAAAACATTGAAGGCAACATACAAAAGAAATATGAAGAACAATCAGGTATGTCATTTGAATTACTAAATTACACACCTATGGATTCATGAATACTAAGAGGGGGGGTGAATTAGTATACCAAAACTCTTTGTACTTAAGCACTTTGCAAGACTGACAGTAAACCAGTAAAACAATTTAGCAGACAAACCGGTTAACAAACATGAAAACCAAATACCTAATAATGCATTCACCCACAGAAGCACAAACACCATAACACAAGAGATTTTGACATGGAAACCCAAATGGGAAAAACCATGGTGAGATGGAACTCACAAGTAACTATCTGCAGAATAGAAACCAGACTAGTTAAGGTCTTACAACGTTCTTCACTAGAACAGATCTTGTTAGGAATCTCAATCTCTGTTAGGAGATAAGTCCGATTAAAGACTACCTTGCTAGAGGATTTTAGATCCACAGATGTGAATCATCTTGTTAGAGGATTTACTAGAGGCTTTTGGGCCTACCCGGTTAAGGGCTACAGACTTGTCAAAGATGTGAGTAATCAACAAGTGAGTGATCTAGTAGATAGCATAGATTGCTTGGTTAGATCCTTGATAGCTCGATCTTAATGCATTACATCAATACTTCAGTCTTCTACACATTCATACTCTCTCTAACTCTTCAGCTACCTTGAACCCTAGTAACAACATCAACCTCAACAACAACAACCTTAGAACCCTAGACATGATGTCCTTATAAAGGAATTTGATTTCATGTAGGTCCACTAGGATTACAATACAATTTCCTAGGTTCAATGCATCTGGACATATCTGGTAACACGACACAAAAAGAACTGCCAGAGAGTCGGCACCATCAAATGATCAGTGGATGGTAACTCATCACAAAATGCTGATTGGTAACTCATCACAGAGTATTACCGGTTCATAGAAAATACCGGTTGCCGGTTTGTCAAAATGAAGACTGGTAAAAATGTGTTATGCCGCTTTAATCCCTCATACCGCTTGGTATCCACGAACCACTTGGGGTCGACATGCTGCTTCAGACTGGTAAACACAGTCTGCAAAACATCAGTAGTCTAAAGACTATAATACACCATACTGGTTGGAACAAATATCGGTTGTGCTCTAACTCACACGTATAAAGAGAATCTTAATGCAAGTGTGTGTCCATCAATGACAATCACAACATGAACATCAAAAATGCCAACATGGATATGTTTCAGTTGCTTTCTCAGATTATAGTTAAGGTTCCTTTGCAAGAGATGTTAAGAATTGAAGAGCATAGGGAGAAAGCCATGGCTTGGGTCAAGGGTATTTCCCATTCTGTTGAAATTGAAAATAAGAATGTATCTCATAATATAAAGGAACAAATGACTAAAAATGAAAAAAAGGATAAAGAGTTAGAGGGAATGGTTTCTCCGATTCCCCAAATTTATCTTGAAGATATAGTAGGTGAACACCTTGACAATGTAGACCCTTTCTTTCTAAGTGTTATTATAAATGAAGGATTCTTGAAGAATTGTATGATTGATTCTGGGGCCTCAAATAATGTCATTCTAGTAAGGATAATGTTGTCCATGGGTTTGAAGGTAGATACTCCTCACGAAAGATGTTGTGCTAGGGATTCAAGAGAAGTGCCTCTGATAGGAACTATAAAGGCACTACCTTATAAACTTGTTGCTTTCCCTAAGAAGGAATCAATTATGAGTTTCCTAGTTGTAGATATTCCACCACATTATGGGATGCTATTATCAAGAAAATGGAGTGCCTCTATGGGTGGAAGTTTACAATGTGACCTATCTTATGCTAGATTTTGCATAGATGGTAAAAATGTAAAGGTTAAAAGAGAATTGAGGGTACCATATATGATGGTACATATAGTACAATCTGATGAAGATATGACTTGTTTTGTAGACATGGGGATAAATGCATTCAGGGTTGAAGATTCTCCATAGAAGAAAAATGAACAACCTGCATTATTGGATGAAGAAGTATAAAAATCATCAGAAGATGATAATTTGTGGACCATGTATTTTGATGGAGCCAGTTCTAAGGAGGGATCAAGAGCAAGTGTGTTATTCATACCCCATGGAGAAACTTTTAAGTTTTATTTTACTCTGGCCTTTGCATGTACAAACAATGTAGTAGAGTATGAAGTGTTGTTGCTTGGTTTGAGACTATCTGAAAAACATGGGATAAATAATCTCAAGGTTGTTGGAGACTCTGAGTTAGTCATATCTCAAATCAGGTCTAAATACGTGTCAAAAAACAAAAGGCCGAAGTAGTATAGAAATGTTGTATGGGACCAAATTGAGAACTTTGATGCATTTGGTATTGAATGGAAAGAAAGGAGTCATAACAAAATGGTTGATCTTTTAGAAAAATTAGCTCTAAGGCCAGAGGACATCACTTTTGCTGGAATCTCAAAGATGAGATTTAGACAAGGCCTTCAGTCCCTGACAACATTAAAAACTGGCAAGTTTTTAATGATGATGATGATGATGATATTTTAAGGTTTCTACATTGTGTAGATGAATATGAAAATCAGGAGATTGATTTTAGTGCTTTTTTGCAAACAAAGGATGACAAGGAAACAATCTTTGGGAAGGAAATGATTCAACTGAAGACAAATAAAATTCCCAGAGGTTTGGTTGTTTTAGATAGGATGTTTGATAGTCAAGATAAGGCTAAGGTTGTTACTATTGCCTCGCACCCTGAAGATTTAGAAGAAGTTAACCTTGGGACAGAAGGAGGTCCAAGGAAGGTATATATTGGAAAGAAAATGTCACCCAGGGTTAGGAAAATGCTAATTGATTTATTGAGAAAATACAGGCATGTTTTTTCTTGGTCGTATGATGACTTGAAGGCTTATAGGAAAGATTTATTTCAACATGAGATTCCTTTGAAAGAAAATGCCAAGCCTTTTAGACAAAAACAAAGGTCTATTAATCCAACATTGGTACCTAAAATGCAAGTGGAGATAGTCAAGCTAAGAGATGCTGGGATTATAAGACCTATTAGATATTCATCATGGGTGTCTAACTTGGTACTCATGAGAAAAAAGAATGGAGGTATCAAACTATGTGTTGATTTGAGAAATTTGAATATTTCTTCATTAAAAGACAATTATCCATTGCCAAATATGGAAGCAATGTTACAAAGGGTAACAGGATATGAGATTTTGTCTATGATGGATGGATTTTCAAGTTAAAACCAAGTAATGGTTAAAGAGTCAGAACAATACAAAACAACATTTACTACACCTTGAAGAACCTATGTTTATATAATAATGCCTTTTGGTTTAACAAATGCAGGAGCAACATTCCAAAGAGCTATGAATGTTGCATTTTCTGATATTATAAGTGTGTTCTTAGTAGTATATCAGGATGATCTAATGGCTTATTCCAAGAAGGAAAGTGATCACTGTGCTCACCTTGAAAAAAATTCACAAAGTTGTTGAATATGGGATATCCCTAAACCCAAAAAAGTGTGTTTTTGGGGTAACTGAAGGTAAGTTGTTGGGCCAAATCATTTCAAAAGATGGTGTGAGAATTGACTCAAAGAGGGTGGTAGCAATTGATAAAGTCCCTCAGCCCAGAACAGTGAAAGGTATCCAATCTTTCTTTGGGTAGATCAATTTTTAAGAAGGTTTGTCACTAATTTTGCTGAAATTAGTAGACCTATATCCAAAATGTTAAAGAAAGGTGTAAAGATAGAATGAAATGAGGAGCCAGTCAAGGCATTCTAGGAGATTAAACAGGCTATTAAAAATGCACCTATTCTTAAAACACCTAATTATGACAAACCTATGCAGATATTTTCATCTGCATCTTTTCATATTGTTCTTGTTGTATTGTTGCAAAATTTTTTTGAAGATTTTGAACAACCTATAGCATTTTTTAGTAAATCTTTTCAAGCTGCAAAGATGAAATATGATTTGAATGAAAAGAAAGCTTATGCACTAGTGAAGGTTGTTAAATCTTTTAGGAGTTACGTGATTGGAGCAATAGTGGTTGCATATGTGCCTAGTGCTGCAATTAAAGATATTTTCACACAACAGGAAGTATCTGGAAGATGTCGATGGATAAATAGGATCCAAGAATTCAACATTGATATCCAAATCACTAAATTAGTGAGAAGTCTAGGATTGGCAAAGTTGATGGCCCAGAGTAATTTGGATGCCAATCAAATAAATATTGTGGAAGAAGAGCACATATCTTGTATCTGTAATATGGATGGTTACAAATGGTATGATGATATCATATATTATTTGTAGAGGATGAAATGTCTGGAAGACATGACTGATTATAAAAAAAGGACATTAAAATTACATGCTATTAAATATTTCATTGTTAATGGGAAGCTTTGGTGGAGGAACAATGATAGTGTCATGTTAAAATGTGTGGACTAGGATCAAGTTCAGAAGTTGTTGTCTAAATTGCATAGTGGAGTTTGCGGAGGGCATTATATGGCCAAAATAACTGCACACAAAGTATTAAAAGTTGGGTTCTGGTGGCCAATAATTTTCAAAGATGCACACCAACTAGTCAAGAAATGTGACCCATGCCAGAGATTTTCAAGAAAATTGAAAATTTTTAGGAAATCTACCATTAAGACCCATGAATGTGCAAGCTCCATTCCAGCAGTGGGATATAGAATTTATTGGAGAAATACCATGCAAATCTAGTAATGGTCATTCTTGGATTTTAGTGGCCACTAACTATTTCACTAAGTGGGTTGAAGCTATACCCACTAGAAAAGCAATGAGTAAGGTGGTGACTGATTTCCTTACAGATAATATATTGACCAGATTTGAATGTCTAGAGAGGATAGTCTTTGATACTACAATGAGTTTTAGGTTAGAAGAATATGAAAACTTCTGCAACAAATATGGTATCCAGATCTCCTATTCATCACCTTACCACCCACAAGGAAATGGGCAAGCTGAATCCAACAACAAAAGTTTGATGAATATCATTAAATGAATCCTAGAAAAGAATAAAAAAGCTTGGGATTCAAAGTTGAGATTAACAGTTTGGGCAGACAGGGTAATAATCAAGAAAGCAATTGGATGTGCATCTTTTGATTTAGTGTATGGTATGCATGCAAGGTTACCCCAAAATAATCTGATGGAGATGTATAAGTTTGTCCAAACTTATAACAATGATATAAATGATGATATCTAGTTGAGAATTGACGCTTTAATGGAATTAGATGAAGCTAGAAGAGAAGCTAGTACCAAAAATACAAAGTTACAAATGCAGGTTAAAAACCTGTATGATTAAAGAGCAACTGCAAGGATTTTTCAAGTTGATGATTTGGTTCTAATGTGGAATGCCAGAATAGAGGACACATGAAAACATGACAAGTTTGATGCCATTTGGCTCGGCCCATATCTGATTCAAAGAAAATGGGGAGAAGATTCTTATATTCCCCAAGATATACATGGTGATACTCTTGAATTTCTTTTTCATGGAAAATTCTTGAAGCTCTACTTTTCTTGAAAGTAGTTATTTTCCATGAGCATTACTTTACATTTTGTATATGTTAGTGTAGTTTCCTTTCAGTTGAAATTACCCTGTCTAGGTAATTTCTTTTTGGTCTGCTCTATAATTAGTCTGCTTCACCCAAAGATTTTGGTTTCTCATCTCATTCTTGTGAAATTAACATCCTCAAATAGAGTCACTGATAGGACCTAAAATTATGTCTTGCAAAATTTGGTCGTTTTGGTTTTATTTTGTCCTCTATCAAAGTTTTCAAGGTTTAGGGTTTTACGGGTTGTGTCCTTTCTTGATTAACTCTTGGTATGAAGGAAAGTCTTTGGTCCTTTTTATATTCTGTCATTTCCTTTTTATCACTTAAGGTTGAGGGTATGACTTTCGTTGGTTGGGCCTTTTCATTCCTTAAGTATTAAGTGGTTGTTAACCGGTTTATGAAATATGATTTTCCTAAGTCATGCGCATAAAATTTCCCTATGTCTAGTCTCCCTTTAAATAATTGTGCCCATGTTTATATTTTCCTAAGTTTGAAGGTCCTAAATATTTTGGCGGGTTATTAAATACAAATTGAATCTGACGGTTCACGCTTCCCCGTGATAAAAGATGCAAAGATTATAAAGACCGCGACAATGCGAGATTGTACCACATGTTTTCAGTGGAAACTGACAAGGTTGGTAGTATAACTGGTCAAAGCATTATGTTACCGGTTCTCAGGAAGTAAAAATCGGTTTACTAACAGTCCTATCAATTTTCACATGTTCAAAATGAACGAAGATATTTTATTTTCATGTAAAAGGTGGTCAATTTTTAATTCTGTAGAAGTAACAGGCATTGTGAAAAGCAGTAAATTTTGAACAGATCTGATGGCTCTCGTATCCCCGTGATGGAAGTTGAAAGGATGTTAGAGACCACGGCATCGTGAGAAGATGTCATGTGTCCCAGGTTGGCCAGGAAGACCTACAATGGGGCCGCTAACAGAATTTGATCAAAAGATGATGGGGTGTTGATTAGTCATGATTTTGTGGGTCTGTTGATAAAGATAGAAAGTCAAGTGCTGAGTCGACAAGAGATGATCGTTGGATTTTCCCATTGGGAAGATGATCGACGACCAGGTTTTAAAGTTTTTTAAATGTAAAGTTATGAGTCGTTGGTTCGCTCACGCAAGTAGTAATGGTGAATGAGATATTTGTGTTCTTTTCCAGGCAATAATTAAAGACTTAAAAGGATGTTCTTCATTTGCAAAATATTTTATAGCAATCTAGAAGGTTTTCCTACTATTGAAGAAGGTCGAAACAACTCTCTGGAACACAAAATTGTCATCTTTCTAGTGAAAATCAAAGCAATAAGTTTATCTAATCCCTCCATCTATTCTTAAAACAAATTAATGTTATAAATTGTGTGTGAAATTTTTAAGAAGAGAATTCAATTTGTTCTAGGGTTAGCTGCTACACAAAGAGTAGTGAAAATTGTTTGAATTACTCTAGTAATTTAAAATTTCATACTAGCCCCAGCTTTTCCTTCCTAAAAATAGAGTTATAGTATAAAGCCCTAGTTCCAAAAGATGGCTCCCTCACATAAACATTCAGGAAAAGTGGATTATATGAAAATAAATCTACATAATGATTTCTTGGACCAATTGAAGCCCTCTACAAATGATAAACAATAGGGGCAGAGATTTGTGAATGGAAAAACCCTAGGGGAAGTGTTAACTGATAAAGCATTCCACTTGGTGGATGCTAATATACCGATGACTGGGTTAGAAATGTTTAAGTCATGGTATGGACAAAGAAATTTGTATTTCCCATTATCCAATCCTTGGCAGTACGATTTGGGTAAGTTGGTAATACCGGGTGTTTTCATGGATGTCAACCCACTCAAAGCTGTTGCAAACATATATGACCCGGTTTCAAGGGCTATTAGGGGAAATGATGGATAAATTGTATTAACCATCAGAAGGGAAGAGTTCCAAGATATTGTTGACCTATATGAACCATCTCTGAGCCTGGTGCAAATAAATTTAATGAGCAAAAGACAAAGTATTACAAGATGAGGGAATTCATTAGAAAGAATTTCCTTCCAATGCATTTAGCCAGAGCAGGGAATACAACATACCATATCAGCCCTAGCTCAAAGGAGCCATTCCCAATTGGTGCTTTTGCTCCCTATTTTCAGGCTACTTTCTTCTCTCTGTGTCAAATATTGAGTTTTAATCCAATTATAGGGATGCCACCTTATTTTATGTACATGGCTATGAAAATACATCCAACCTATACAATAGTCTTCAACTTTGCCCCTTACCTTGAGGAAAAGATTCATGAGGGGTTATTAGACATTAAGAATCATGTAGCTGGTGCAAAATTCTCCTAGTATTCTTTACTCATGTATATGTTCATTTTTAGGAATGCAAATTACTTTGAGGGTACCATGAACCTCAAAAGGACAATTGATAACAAGGAGATTCTAGTACAACTCTGGAACACAGATATGTCTTGGGATAGGCAGGAGGCCATCTTTGTAAGGTTTGATAACAATTTTTCTTCTAGGTTGAGGCAAAAGTTGATAGTAAATTTGTGAGGGATTTCTAAAGAGCTACATGATTTTGTGATACCCAAGGAGAGATTACCTCTTGCCAGGATTGAACATAATTGGGGGGTTTTATCCCTTAATATGTAAGTACTGTTATCAGGATCTATGGTTTCTCTGGACAGCCACATGTACTGCCCTTCAACATTCCTCTAAGAATGGGTTTTGTTGAGGTGATGTGGCAAATAAGATGCATTTAGGATAAGAATTTAAAAGAAAAGGGAAAAGGAACAATTTTCCCAGATTACACTATTTTCCCTTACTTTGTAATTTTGAAGGGAGGATATGAACACTTCAACAAATTATTTGCTCCATATCATTTGGGGATAATTATAGCTAGAAACAGTGATCCTAAGGGGTTGTACAAAACTTTTAGAACAAGAATTAAAGGAAATTTGTTGCCCCATGTGCATAATTTTCCTGAGAACTTAATCAGGAATGAAATTGATCCATGACTAGGAATGGAGAAAAGAGAAGTGGATAATCTTCAAAAAATTATGGGCTACTATCCAAACGATGGATCCAAAATATGGCCCATTAAAGTATTTTTCCCCATTCTGTGCCAAGATTGATTTTGTTATGAAAAAATTTCATGAGTTGGAGAAGATTTTAAAGGAGAAGATAGCCAAACTTGAAGAAGTTCATGGCCGACAACAATCAAGCTCACAACCTCCTTTATCTCAGAGAGCAGGTGGCATGGTAGCAGGGAGGCCTATTTAGGAACCTTCTCACAAAAGAGAAAGAGAAGAAATAATTGATGGAGAGGATAGTAGAAATGATAGTGGAAGATTAATAAGGAGAAAGGGTAAGAAGATTACGAGTTCAGAGCCTGTCCCTAAGATAAAAACTAAGCCTCTTCAAGGAGTCAGGATCATTGATCTTGAAGATTTAGACATAAGTCCTTTGCCATTAGATGTATCTTTTTCACCAGTAAGGCAAGGTGAGAAACAAATGCAGGAAGATATGTTCATTGCAACAAGTACATAAATGCAATTCGGTGTTCCTGCTTTGCCTCCTAATTTGGAGTTGGATCTTACTCCGTTGGATATCCAAGGTAAATCCTTCAAAGATGCAAGAAAGGAGGCATGTGATAAATTCCTTGAGGATGATGCTTTTGTAAGGAGCCTAGCCTTTTTGCAGTTAATATGGAAGATGAAGGTTCAAGAGTACAAAAGAAGAGTTACTAAGAAGAAGGCCCAAAGGCTAGACATATTAGATCAAGAAAACCAAGAGGAAGTAAAGAATGAAATGAGGGAAGAATTTAAGGAAGTCACTACTAATGAGAGAAAGAAAATTGTAAGTCAGGCGAGATTTTTGATATTGCCAGAATGGCATATAGAAGATGCAATGGAATTTGATACAATTAGGAATTCAAAGGGTCAGTCTTCCAATCAAGAAGAAGAAGCAAGGTTAGCATTAAGAGGATCATATTTTGTAGATTATTATGCAACCTTGGGAATATGCGCACTAGAGGAAGGGACTAGGAAGCCTAACATTAGTGATTTGAACCCCAACTTTAGGGGAAGCTTAACTATAAAAAGATCATCTGACATATCAAGTGTAGAGGCTATAAGTTTAAATGTTGATTTTGTTAAACTGGCACATGAGAGTGCAAAAAAGGAGGCTCAAAGAAGGCTGAGCTGATAAGAAAGTTTGACAAGATTTTTAATGATTATAATGCATATCAAAAAATGTGTGTGGAGTTGAAAACGAGAGTGCAACTCCTTGAGCAAGGACAAATAAAGGTTTCCTATCCTACATTTACAGGGCCATCCAAACCATCGACATCCAGGTCGCCACCTATGGTCCAACGAGGAGAACCAATTCAACTAGATACAAGTGTTGATGTCCCTTGTATGGTATTAGTCCCCTATGATAATGATGATGATGATGATGAGCTTGATACTACAAGATCAACTGAGCCAAATGAGTCTCAACTTTTAGAAAGGACTGTTGAATTAGAAAATAAGCTAAAAGAATTAGAAAATCAACCAGTTGGGTAGCGAAAGGATATAGTTAGCTTAGTGCTAACTCATTTAAATGAAAAGGTTGATAGCAGGTTAAACATTGTCCATGCCATATATTCTTTGATTTTAAATACTATTCAAAACTTTAATGATGATAAAGAAGTGGCAATTTCCCTATTTACAAAATGGTTGCAAAGAGGAAATGAGCTCATAATGATGTCCATGGCCTCTAAATTTCATGCCGAGAGACCACATGCACTCCAACCAATATTATTGTTGGTAAAATCAATACAGGAAGCCCAAATTTTGCTAGAGAATATAGAAAGAAAGGTAAGGGAATTGATGAAGAGTTTTAGTGAATTAGAACAAACTCTTTTGCCAAATATTGAAGATAGAGAAGGGGCAGTCAAGCCTTTAACATTTTGGAAGGAAGAGGTAGAGAGAGCCATCAACACCTAGGTAGAAATGATATGTGAAGGGCTAAATATGGATATGAAGGATAGCATGGATTAAATAATTGGTACAGGATAATTTTTTGAAACTTTTGAAAGAGAGGAAAACCAAGTAGTCATTAAGTATATTCCATATAGGGAAAAAGATGATGAAGTCATGAATTTCAATTGGCCATCTAATGAAGACTATAGTGCATGGAGTAGCATGTAACCGAGTGATGAATAAAGGTTGTAAAAAATTTGCCTTACTATTTTTGTCTTCTAGTGGCATATATTTTTTAATCTGTATAACAAAAATGATGGTAATTTTTATAATGAGTTTTAAAGAAGGCGGTTGCATACTTTGATCATGCATAAGTGAGTTCAAAGATGAATGTTGATATAAAAAAATGTAGTTATGGGTAGTCATTCTGATATGATAGGTGTCTCCTCTGGCCTGAACCTTGTTTGCTCCCTTGTTTTTTATAAAATGGAATTCAAGGCTATGAGACAGGGTTCAGATTTTTGGTCCCTTGACTATTCTGAATTTCTGTTTCCAAATAGAAAAGTCTTGTGTGTAATTTTTTATAGGTTCTTGAAGGAGTTATGTATGGATTGTATTCTTACAGAGACAGTCGAATTATTCATTAAATATATAATTCAAACCCACTTCTCTCCTGTGTATTGTTCTATCATGTTTTGAATGTATATTATCAAGTATTTTATCATTCATTGCACTGTTGTGGTGTATGCATTTTTTGTTCCTACTTTGGTCTAAGGGGATATTTAAATTCTTAAATAAAATTGCACAGTGATAGGGATATTTGCAAGGATTTTGATAAGTAGTTTTGGGTTGGGATTACAAATATGATGTATTGCAAGGCAATATCATCTTAGGTTATATGTTGTTAGATAAATTCTATCGAAAATATGGTTTAATGTAGTATAAATTCATGTACCCAATGAAATAAGGCACTAATCATAGTTAAGTGAATGCCTTGGTATTTATTTACTGTTCAGGATCACCACTAGTTTTCTATAACCTATTGAATATCAGAATATTTTTATTTACATGAATGTTGTCATGTGTATCAATCATCTTATGCTCAAAATTGGTTGAGGATCACTGAGGAATTTTCAATTCGTGAGCATTCTCCCTTATTGTTGAGTCTTTATATGAGATTATCTGCTTTGTTTCATACATAATTTATGAGTGTGGTGTAAAATCACAAATTGGCATGGCGATCGCCCTCCTTGGTTCTACAAAGCCTAAAGTGCATAAGGATATCACATCCTTGTTATTGTTGGTCCAAGTCTAAAGAATATTAAATAGTTGGAAGTGGATTTCCATAGATAATTTAGAAGAAAATAACTTGGTCTCTGCCTTGAGTTAGTGTAAACCCATTTTTGGGAACCAACAAGGCTGGTGATGTTGATGGCAGAAAGAGTACTAGTGGCGGTGCATTCCTCTTGGGTAAGAAGTGTTAGAATCAATGACAGTCCCAAAGACACTGAGAAGTGGGGGGGGTGAGTCAATGTCTAACCGGTTAGCAGAATAATTATACTTATTAAAACTTCGCATCCCAAAACAGTGTACCAATAAATAAGAATTAATGCAGCAAATAAGAATAACAGAGACAACATAGAAAACACACCATAACACAAGATATTTAACAAGGAAACCTGGTGTGGGAAAAACCTCAGTGGGATTTGTGACCCACAATATTTACTCACTGGCCAATGAATAAATACTACTTACAATAGGGGCCTGCACATGCCGGGAGGCCAACAGCCTAGAGCTCATTGCTCTATAAAGAGTCACACTGACTACAAATGGATTATCAAAATCCAACACAATGTACCGATTCAAAACAAAATCTCTTATGCTAAGTTCAGTACCGGTTTAAGCTCAATCAATAACCAAAACCTTTGCTATCAACTATATCACCTTATACAAAATTGCCTTATGCTTCCCATCCATCTCCTTACAAAAATGACCTATAATATCTCATACATATATGAGTATTTTACAATATACCATGTCAGATTTTACAAAATATAATTACATTACAAAACAATAAACAAAATTTTACTCCTTGTCAACCTGAGTGTCGGTATGCATTGTTGCCAATGTCGGTGAAGTGCCTGCTGTTGTATGTAGAAGTCTATTGCCAGTGCCGGTATCTATCGATTGGTTGCCAGTTGGTTGCCATCAATGACAACATCAACTATTCTCATAAGAGTGTAGAATGCCAATAAGAAGTTGGTTTCATTGATGAGTAATGTAAGCATAATGTTATCTCTTTGTCTACTGTTGAAGTTGAATACATTGTTGATGCTAACAATTGTATTCAGGTAATGTGGATGAAGCAAATGTTGAAGGATATTAGAGTTATTTTTGATGAGCCTACTACTATATACTGTGATAATTCAAGTGCTATCAATATTTTAAAAACCTAAATGTGTTTGCCCTAACCCGAAAATAGGGTTAGGGCATGTGTGTAAAGCAAACAACTTTCACACTTTCTTTTATTTTTGTGTGTGTGTGCTATATGTGTATGCTCCATTTTTTGTGTGTGTGTGTGCAAGTGCGGGCATGGCCGCCCGAGCTTCATTACCCGGCAGCACGCGCAGGGCCGAACTGGGAGTTTATTTATTTTTCCTTGGCAGAGGGAGGAGAACCGAGCGGTGGTTTATTTTTTTTTGCTATGTTGTGGGTGTGGGAGGAGGCAGAGCGGAGTGTGCAAGGAGAGGCGGTGCGGGGGTGCCGACAGTGCGGGGTACCACGGGTTGCGGACAGCGCCGCCCGCAGTCTGCGGCTCCCGCAGGCTGCGGACTACGCCGCCCACAGTCTGCGGCTCCTGCAGGCTGTGGACTATGCTACCCACAGTCTGCGGGTTCTCGCAGGCTGTGGACTGCGCTACCCACAGTCTGCAGGTTCTGTAGCCTGTGAACGGCGCCGCCCATAGCTGCGGACTCCCACAGACTGTGGGCGCTGCTGCCCAAGGCTGCGGCCCCCTACATACAATGCGATAATTTTTTTTTTTAAAACTCCCTTTTTTTGGGGGGTTAATATAAAATGCGAAATTTCTTTTTTAAAATTTTTTTTGTTTATTATATTTTTCTATTTATATATATATATATATAAATATAAAGGTATGACAATATACACAGTTTTAATTTGAAATATATAGATTTCACAAATAATGAATGATATATATATATCTTTATATATATATATAAATATATATATATTAATGAGCGATATATATATATATTTGAAGGGCTTGATTAACAAGCTTATTAGTTTTTTTTTGTATTATTAAAACTGTAAATACATCACTGTTGTTTTATAGCAGATTTTCAAGGTAATGAAGAAAATATATATATATATATATATATATATTAGTATATTACCCTTTAATGACTCATTTGGGCAAGCTTGGGAGATTATTATCCTTGTATATCTTCTAATGCATGCAAGAATTTCTTACTACTTATTGCAGATTGAATAATGGGGAAAATATATTTCTTTATTTTCTAAAAAGGGTTGAAGTAATATATGTTGTATATCTTCTTCTTTTTTAAAAAAAAACTAACATTCTATAACAAATAACTAGAATGCATTCTAACAGCAACTAAAAATATAATCTTTTTGGTAACAAATTAAATCTAAAACTAAATGCTAGTTTTTTTTTTTGAAAAAGAAATAGACTAACTATAATAAGATTTATTTCTGCTTGAATGGAAAAGTAATGACAGGTTTAATTAAGTTTGCAGCAGAATTAATATAGCTAAATGAACATGTAGAAAACAGAAATAAATTTTCATTTGCCCAATAAGCTTAAATGCAACAACATCATTTTTTTTTTTTGAAGCTATAAATACAAACTAATTTATTTCCTCTTCCTTTTGCAAAACTAACCAAGTAGGAGAATTATTTATATTTCTTTAGCAAATGTAAATACAAGTATATATGAATACAAAAGGTTTTGAAACTAAAACAACAACATTTTCCTTTCCATGGTAATAGGAATACATTTCTTTTCTTTTGGAAAATAACTACAACAATGGCTCTCTTTTTTTTTGCTTTACAAATTTCAATATAAAATACGTCTGTCATTTAAACTTTTCTGCAACATAAAACAGCAACAACATTCTTTACTCTTTCCTTTCCCATCTCAAGCAACCTGCAATAAAACACAACTTTGACAATGGAGAGCTCACCTCCCAGCCTAGGCTTACTAGAAGCCACCCTCGAGCTTGGAGAACCAAGCACTAGATGGGTTACAAACAAGCAAACAACACAACAAGTAGGGCAGACACACAACATACATCTTCCCATCCCAAGCTACACTTTCACCACACACTGTGATGATCATTCCACGGGTGGAAGTGGACCAAGTACCATTGGGGAGATTGCAAGCCAAAAATTTCAACTCAAGCCACCTCATGGCAATACAAAATACAACAAGATACATCTCCATACCTTGTGCCCCCCAAATGCTCAAAGGCCATATTTTTTCCCCTTATGACCCCCAAATGCATACACAAGGCTATGCAGCAAGGGTCACAAAGGACACCCTTGAGATCACTCTCCATAAGGAGAGCCTCTCACCCAAGGTTGTCATACTCCTTCCACCCCAAGACCATCCTACTCCCCCAAGAGTAGGAGATCTTGGACACTCCCAAAAAAAAACAAGAACACATAAACCAAACATAGAAATGAAAACTACTCTTTTTTTTCCTACAACAATTTACATAAACACATCTCTTTCAACAAGCATTTCTTTCCTTCAACAAAACAACATAAACAACATAAATAAGAGGAAATAAAACCAACCTTATTCTGCCAATAGGTATGCTAGATTTAGTTGGGGATGAGCTGCCCAAATCCACACTAACTTTTTTTTCCTCTAATCTTTCCCAAAAATTCTATACTACAACTAATTTTTCAAAAAACAAGTGCATAATCTCCAACAATGGAGAGTGGGTGATTATTCACTAAGTCTCCAATTCTTGCCTAAGAAGGCCTCTCACACACTTCCCAACCCCTTGGGTGAGCTAAGAGTTCCCATTGGTTGCTCTTCCCTAGCTCTTACACATTACTAAAACTGGAAAGGGAAAAGGTGAGAGAAGATGGGGAAGAGAGTTTGACATCAAAAGGGAAGGTTGTCTATCCTAGGAGGAACTTTCTAAGTTGAATTTTCGCTCACCTTGGAAAAACCACTTTTTGAGGTGACTAAACAGTCACATGGGAGTAGTCACATGCTTCAAAATACCCCTAACCCATAGGTATACCCTTTGGACCTTTGGAAAAGCCCTAAAACTGACCCTAGGAGTCCTTTTAACCCCTTAGAAACCCAACTGAAGTTTACCTACGGGTCAAACCTGAGTTGACCACTCCCAAGGCTCCCTACCCAAGGCAAATTTGGGACCACACTCATGCTTTTGAATGGCTTTGGCAGAAACAAAACTCCCTCCAAGAGACAAGTCAAAACCAATGACACTAATCAGCACATGTGTCAAGTGACACAATAAAATACAATATAGAAAATCACACATGGAATTTGTCTCTTGTAGGATTACACATATACATAAAAATTAATTTTAACACTCAAGTATCATGCACTTCACAAATAGTTGTCTCTCCGAATAGACAACCCTTGGCTTAACAAACATACATTGGTCTAGGTTTGGTTCTCCATATAAATTCCATGGTCACATGGATAATTTTCCTGCGTATCTCAATTAACACATTAGTAATTCCAAATAATCACAATTATACATAATTAAATACATGGATTTCATTGCACATCAAACACTCATACATTTGGCAACAATAATTCAATATCTCATTCATTCAAATTTGATTCCACATAAGCAATTAACATAATTCTGAAGGTTGAACCATTCATAAAATAAGCCTCATTTTTCTATCATCAAAATGAAGTCCTGCAATTCCAATAATGACATTCACCATTTCAAAATAATTCTATTCTAGCAACATATATAGTTTCATAATCATCATGCATAAAATAAAGCATCAACATATGTCAATGTGATCCAAATCATGGAATCATATAAGTTCTAAATCCATAAAGCATAAAATAAAGCATCCATAATAGTCTCAATATGCAAATAACTGAAAATGTCAAACTGATTCGGGGTAGGGCCTCACACCCTCCCCCTCTAGGCATGAACTTCCTCCTGGAGTTCATCAAAAAGGTGGGGGTACTATGATCTCATACGTGCTGCATCCTCCCATGAGGTTGTGACCTCATCATAGCAATCCCACTGGACCCTAACCTAGTCCAGCTCTCGACCTCGAAGGCCCAGCGTCCGGCGTGCCAAAATGTGAATGGGCTCCAAAGCTAGCTGCCCGTCCGACTCCACCTACAAGGCATCCCAATCTAGAATATGAGACTCATCATAGATATACTTCCTCAAAACTGAAACATGAAACACATCATGGATGCGTGACAGGCTAGGTGGCAATGCTAAACGGCAGGCAACTTGTCCTATCCTCTCAAGGATCTCGAATGGTCTTACAAATTGAGGTGCGAGCTTAGAACCCTTTCCATATTGGATTGGACTCTTATGCCGTCGCACTCTCAAGAAGACTCTATCTCCAACCAAGTAGCTATGATCTATCCTCTTTGCATCTGCATATTTCTTCTGTCTATCCTGTGCCTCTCTAAGACACTGCCTAATCAAATCCACCTGCTGCTCCATATCCCGAACTATCTCAGGACCAATCGCAACTCTGTCCTCTATGCGGTCCCAACTCAAAGGTGTCCTACAAGGTCTGCCATATAATGCCTGATAGGGTGGCATCCCTAAGGACGTGTGATGCCCATTGTTATAGGCAAAGTCCACTAAGGGAAGGTACTCTTCCCATCTGGTCTGGTGATCCATGACATATATGCAAAGCATATCCTCTAACACTTGATTAACTCTCTCTGTCTGGCCATCCGTTTCCGGATGATAGGCTGTACCGAAATTGAGCTTGGTACCCATAGCTGCCTATAATGCCTTCCAAAAGGAAGATGTGAAGAGGGAATCCCTGTCGGAAATGATCTTACGTGGAACACCATGAAGTCTGACATTGTCTTACAAAAACACCTATGCTACTACTGGTGCTGTGAAGGTGGTACGAACTGGTGAAAAGTGAGCCACTTTGGTCAACTTGTCAACCGTCACCAAAATGGCATCATGGCGACGAGATGACATGGGGAGACCAATGATGAAATCCATGGATATAGTATCCCACTTCCACTCTGGTATAGCATGAGATTGGAGCAACCCACCTGGATGGCGGTGCTCCGCCTTGACTCTCTGACACTCAAGGCATCGGGCTACCATCTCGGCAATAAGCTATCGCATTCCTGGCCAATGGTATAATTCCCTCAAGTCTGCATGCAACTTCTTGACCCCAGGATGTGCTGCATAAGGAGCCCTATGAGCCTCTGTGATAATTAACTCCCACAATCCCCCGGAAGAAGGTACATAGATGTGCCCTTTATGGCATAATAAACCATCGGACTCTAAGGAATAATCCACATATCTCCCTTCTAAACTTTCCTGAGATCGTATAGCCTGGCAAACCTCTAAATACCATCTGTCCTCTGGCAACTGCTGCATGATCCGATCTCTCAAATCCGTGCTCATAGACATGGTGTATACCTCGTGACGTCTCCTACTCAAAGCATCTGCAACTACGTTTTCTTTCCCTTTGATGTAGTGAACATCAAAATCATACTCACACAAGAATTCCATCCATCTCCTCTGACGTGCATTAAGATTCGGCTGAGTGAATATGTACTGAAGGCTCTGATAGTCTGAGTGCAACTCAAAATGATGACCCAAAAGGAAATGTCTCCATCTCACAAGTGCATGCACTACTGCTGCAAGCTCAAGGTCATGAGTAGGGTAATTAAGCTCGTGAGTCTTGAGTTTCCTAGACTCAAAAGCTATAGCTCTGCCACCCTGCATAAGGACTGCTCCTAAACCCTCTAGCGAAGCATCTGTGCAAACCATGAAATCAGCTGAAGGATCTAGTACTACAAGGATAGGTGCGGTAGTAAGTGCCTTTTTAAGTTCCTGAAAGGCCTTCTCGTACTTCTCCGTCCACTCAAATTTCTTCCCTTTACGCTGAAGAGAAGTAATAGGATGAGCAACTCTAGAGAATCTCTCAACAAAACGTCGGTAATAACCTGCTAAGCCCATGAAGCTCCTAACCTCTGTCACACTGGTAGGCGCTGGCCAGTCCATAATGGCTCTGATCTTCGATGGGTCTACTGAGATCCCATCACCGGATATAACATGACCAAGGTACTTGACCTCTGTTCTAAAGAAAGCACACTTCGACAAACTGCCGTACAACTGATTATCCCTCAAACAATGGAAAACCTGTCTCAAGTGCTCCTCATGTTCCTCCTCATTTCGTGAATATGTCAATATGTCATCGAGAAACACAATCACAAAATGGTCAAGGAATGTACGGAATACTCCATTCATGAGACTCATGAAAACTGCTAGGGCATTCGTAAGACCGAATGGGACCACGGTGAACTCATAGTGGCCATATCTAGTGCGAAATGCAGTCTTGTGGATATCACTATCCACTATCCTCAACTGATGGTACCCTGACTTTAGATCAATCTTGGAAAATACTTTGGCACCTTGAAGTTGGTCAAATAAATCATTGATCCTAGGCAATGGATATTGGTTTTTGATAGTTACTTTGTTCAACTGACGATAATCCATGCATAATCGGAGAGATTCATCCTTCTTCTTCATGAAGATGACTGGTGCACCCCAAGGGGATACACTAGGGCGAATGTGGCCCTTCTCTAGGAGTTCCTCAAGCTGCATCTTGAGCTCATTAAGCTCATTTGTGGTCATTCTATATGGTGCTCGTGAAATTGGTTCGGCTCCTGGAACAAGGTCTATATGAAAATCAATCTCTCTACGGGGTGACATACCTGGTAATTCTGAAGGAAATACATCTGAAAATTCCTTAAGGATAGGATGGTCATCAATAGATGGTTCCTTTTCCTCTTCTTCCTCTCTATCACTAATGGTGATGGCAAATAACTAACATCCCTTTCGCATGCTCTGCTTAAGCTGCATGGCGGAGATCATACGAAGAGACATGGGTCTCTGAATTCCAGTGATCACTATGGGAGAGCCATGATCATCCTCACACTCGATCCTTTTCAGGCGACAATCCATCTTGGCTCTGTGGGCATAAAGCCAATCCATGCCAAGTACGATGCCATAAGATCCGAGTGGTGTAACTCTAAGGTCCACTAAGGTGGTGGTATTACCAATCTGAAGCTGACAACCCTTAACCTCTGATTCCACTGACACTCTAGCCCCAAAAGCTAATTCCACTTCCCAACTGACCTCTTGTCTAATTGCCACTAGCCCGCAATGCTCCACAACCAATGGAGATATAAAAGAGTCAGTAGCTCCTGAATCAAATAATATAGATACACTGCTACCTTTGATCATACCTGCTACCTCAATAACTGTGGCCTGATACTCTGCCTGGCGGTTATCAACCGCTGCGAAGACCCTATGGGACTTGCCCATATCCCCAACTGTTGGCTCTGATGCTGTCATCCTCTGATTTCCTGCCATCTAACCCTGAGGACACTCTCTCGCCATGTGTCCCATGGCTCCACATGTGAAGCAAGCGCCACGTGCCTGAAACTGCACTCCCTGTGGTCTGGAGAAAGATTGTCCCCCTGTCCTGCTAGAACCACTGTACCCACCTCTGGAAGACTGCTGAGTCCTTGCCGGAGGTGTGTAAGGAGCCTGAGATCTCTGACCTCGTCTTTGACCCTGTGACTGCCACTGCTTGGGCTTTGCACCCTACTGACTCTGCGGAGGCCTTTGCCTCTGGTTTTGCTGTGACTGCTGCGGAGGAGGGGGTTTGGAGAACCCCGATGAGTGTCTATTGTTACCTTTCCAATGGGGTTTCTAAAACCCATAAGTCTATGGTGTAGGGTTACGGTTCTGGTACCGATCCTTCGAGTCCTGTGGTCTGACCTGAATCTCCTCGGCTATCAAAGCCTTCTCTATGGCAACCCGAAGGCTCCCTGGAGCGGCCATCCTCACTGGTCCTGCTATGCTGGAATTCAATCCTCTGATAAATCGGTTGACGAGAAGCTTCTCATCTTTCAGGTAGTCTACGTACGGTAAGAGTTCGAAGAACTTGTTCTCGTACTGGGTCACTGAAAGACCCTTCTGCTGGAGGTCATGAAACTCATCTACCCTATGCTGTCTAAAATGCTCTAATAAGTACCTCTCCCTGAATCTCTCTGTGAAAATCTCCCAAGTGAGGGTTTCTATCTCTAAGCCACACTTATATTCTTCCTGTCTCCACCATGTGGAGGCTGTCCCTCGCAATAGGTGAACCGTTGCACGTGCTTTTAGATTGCTCTCATAAGAGTGCAATGCAAAGCACCTCTCTAAGCTTAAAAGCCATGCCTCTGCTTCTACCCCATCTATAGATCCCCCAAAAGATGGTGGCTGAAGACGCATAACCTCTCTGATTAGATCCCCTGGATCCCGACGTGCCCTCTCAATATACACTGGTGCTACGGCTGGAGGTGGTGCTGGTAGGTGAATGGACTTGGGCTCATGCCCAGCCCGACTCTCTACGGGATTGGGAGGTGGACTTCTACTCTGTTCCCATTCTACTATTCTATGGCTTCCTGAGTTCTGGTTCTCAACATTATGATCTATTGCCAGAAGCCTATCCTGAACTATGCCAATCAAGTTCTGTAGAGCTACCAAGATGTCTCGGTTTGGTCAATTGATCGTTCGGGAGGAGCTGCTGGGTTCACTTCCTGAACCGATTCCTCCCTAATGACCTCTTCGCGTGTCATGCGTTCACGCCTAGGGCCTCTACCACGTTTGTGAGCTTGTCGTGTAGTTGGAGGCATCCTTTTTAAGAAAATAAAATAAAATGAAATAAATAACTATTTTAGGAGAAATATTTTAGCTAATTTAAAAATAAATATAATAAAAATAAATACAATTTAATTAATTAAATAATTATAGTGAAACGTAATGGAGTAAGGTTCCTAATGTTGGTAACTTGGCTCTGATACCAAAATGTCATGCCCAAACTTTTGGGCATGAACGGAATAATTTTTTTTTTAAATATGTAACTTAATAATGCAAACTAGTTTGGTCTTAACTATGTTTTGAATGAATCAAACAATTAAATTAATCGGGCGGCGATAAAATTTTCTAAGTTATAAGTGAGCTAATATTTCTCCAAGAAGTTATCACTAATCTCCATTATTAAATAATTAATTTTCCCTTAGCAATTAATCCCAAACGTCATACATGATCTTTAATTTAGTTGATCAATAATCTCTTGTAGTTCTTAAATTACAGTGGGTCTAAAAATTAATTTACTCTAACTCTTTGATTAAATTAACCCCTTAAGTAAAATATCCATTAATAAAAAGGTGCCTAATAAATTTCAATATAAAGGGGGGGGGGGGGGAACTTGACACACATGGGTCCTTATATTTTAACCCTCCTAAGTTAATCCTACCAAGAGCCCAAGATTAAACCTTCTTATTATAATTCTTCCACATTTGTCAATAATTAAAAAAAAATGCAAAACTTAGTTTTACAACTCACAAATTTAATTTCAAATAAATATAAAACTTAATCTACTTTTGCATATATATATATATATATATATATATATATATATATATATATATATATATATATATATATTTATTTATTTATAGATTTTATATATATGATTATGAATATATTCTAAAGAGAAGGTGGGGCTTTTATTTTATTGTATTAATTTACCCCTTTTAAACATGCCCACACACATACCTATTTTAAAAACCTAAATGTGTTTGCCCTAACCCGAAAATAGGGTTAGGGCATGTGTGTAAAGCAAACAACTTTCACACTTTCTTTTATTTATGTGTGTGTGTGCTGTATGTGTATGCTCCATTTGTTGTGTGTGTGTGTGCAGGTGCGGGTGCGGCAGCCCGAGTTTCATTACCCGGCGGCACGCGCAGGGCCGAACCGGGAGTTTATTTATTTTTCCTTGGCGGAGGGAGGAGAACCAAGCGGCGGTTTATTTTTTTTTGCTGTGTTGCGGGCGTGGGAGGAGGCGGAGCGGAGTGTGCAAGGAGAGGCGGTGCGGGGGTGCCGGCAGTGCAGGGTACCGCGGGCTGCGGACAGCGCCGCCCGCAGTCTACGGCTCCCACAGGCTGCGGACTGCGCCACCCACAGTCTGCGGCTCCCGTAGGCTGCGGACTGCGCCGCCCACAGTTTGCGGGTTCCGCAGCCTATGGACGGTGCCGCCCACAACTGTGGGCTCCCCCCGACTGTGGGCACCGCCGCCCAAGGCTGCGGCCCCCTACATACAATGCGATAAATTTTTTTTTTAGAACTCCCTTTTTTTTGGGGGTTAATATAAAATACGAAATTTCTTTTTAAATTTTTTTTTTTGTTTATTATATTTTTCTATTTATATATATATGTATATATATATATATAAATATAAAGGTATGACAATATACATAGTTTAAATTTGAAATATACAGATTTCACAAATAATGAATGATATATATATATATATTTATATATATATATATTTATATATATATAAATATATATATATTAATGAGCGATATATATATATATATATATTTGAAGGGCTTGATTAACAAGTTTATTAGTTTTTTTTTTATTATTAAAACTGTAAATACATCACTGTTGTTTTATAACAGATTTTCAAGGTAATGAAGAATATATATATATATATATATATATATATATATATATATATATTACCCTTTAATGACTCATTTGGACAAGCTTGGGAGATTATTATCCTTGTATATCTTCTAATGCATGCAAGAATTTCTTACTACTTATTGCAGATTGAATAATGGGGAAAATATATTCCTTTATTTTCTAAAAAGGGTTGAAGTAATATATGTTGTATATCTTCTTTTTTTTTTTTTTTTTTAAACTAACATTCTATAACAAATAACTAGAATGCATTCTAACAGCAACTAAAAATATAATCTTTTTTGTAACAAATTAAATCTAAAACTAAATACTAGTTTTTTTTTTTGAAAAAGAAATAGACTAACTATAATAAGATTTATTTCTGCTTGAATGGAAAAGTAATGACAGGTTTAATTAAGTTTGCAGCAGCATTAATATAGCTAAATGAACATGTAGAAAACAGAAATAAATTTTCATTTGCCCAATAAGCTTAAATGTAACAACATCATTTTTTTTTTTTGAAGCTATAAATACAAACTAATTTATTTCCTCTTCCTTTTCCAAAACTAACCAAGTAGGAGAATTATTTATATTTCCTTAACAAATGTAAATACAAGTATATATGAATACAAAAGGTTTTCAAACTAAAACAACAACATTTTCCTTTCCATGGTAATAGGAATACATTTCTTTTCTTTTGGAAAATAACTACAACAATAGCTCTCTTTTTTTTTGCTTTACAAACTTCAATATAAAATACATCTGTCATTTAAACTTTTCTGCAACATAAAACAGCAACAACATTCTTTACTCTTTCCTTTCCCATCCCAAGCAACCTACAATAAAACAGAATTTTGACCATGGAGAGCTCACCTCCCAGCCTAGGCTTACTAGAAGCCACCCCCGAGCTTGGAGAACCAAGCACTAGACGAGTTACAAACAAGCAAACAACACAACAAGTAGGGCAGACACACAACATACATCTTCCCATCCCAAGCTACACTTTCACCACACATTGTGATGATCATTCCACGGGTGGAAGTGGACCAAGTACCATTGGGGAGATTGCAAGCCAAAAATTTCAATTCAAGCCACCTCATGGCAATACAAAATACAACAAAATACGTCTCCATACCTTATGCCCCCCAAAGGCTCAAAGGCCATATTTTCTCCCCTTATGACCCCCAAATGCATACACAAGGCTATGCAGCAAGGGTCACAAAGGACACCCTTGAGATCACTCTCCATAAGGAGAGCCTCTCACCCAAGGCTGTCATACTCCTTCCACCCCAAGATCATCCTACTCCCCCAAGAGTAGGAGATCTTGGACACTCCCAAAAAAAAACAAGAACACATAAACCAAACATAGAAATGAAAACTACTCTTTTTTTTTCTACAACAATTTACATAAACACATCTCTTTCAACAAGCATTTCTTTCCTTCAACAAAACAACATAAACAACATAAATAAGAGGAAATAAAACCAACCTTATTCTGCCAATAGGTATGCTAGATTTAGTTGGGGATGAGCTGCCCAAATCCACACTAACTTTTTTTTCCTCCAACCTTTCCCAAAAATTCTACACTACAACTAATTTTTCAAAAAACAAGTGCATAATCTCCAACAATGGAGAGTGGGTGATTACTCACTAAGTCTCCAATTCTTGCCTAAGAAGGCCTCTCACACACTTCCCAACCCCTTGGGTGAGGTGAGAGTTCCGATTGGTTGCTCTTCCCTAACTCTTACACATTACTAAAACTGGAAAGGGAAAAGGTGAGAGAAGATGGGGAAGAGAGTTTGACATCAAAAGGGAAGGTTGTCTATCCTAGGAGGAACTTTCTAAGTTGAATTTTCGCTCACCTTGGAAAAACCACTTTTTGAGGTGACTAAACAGTCGCATGGGAGTAGTCACATGCTTCAAAATACCCCTAACCCATAGGTATACCCTTTGGACCTTTGGAAAAGCCCTAAAACTGACCCTAGGAGTCCTTTTAACCCCTTAGAAACCCAACTGAAGTTTACCTACGGGTCAAACCTGAGTTGACCACTCCCAAGGCTCCCTACCCAAGGCAAATTTGGGACCACACTCATGCTTTTGAATGGCTTTGGCAGAAACAAAACTCCCTCCAAGAGACAAGTCAAAACCAATGACACTAATCAGCACATGTGTCAAGTGACACAATAAAATACAATATAGAAAATCACACATGGAATTTGTCTCTTGTAGGATTACACATATACATAAAAATTAATTTTAACACTCAAGTATCATGCACTTCACAAATAAAATACATTACAAACGGGGTGTTGTCTCTCCGAATAGACAACCCCTGGCTTAACAAACATACATTGGTCTAGGTTTGGTTCTCCATATAAATTTCATGGTCACATGGATAATTTTCCTGCGCATCTCAATTAACACATTAGTAATTCCAAATAATCACAATTATACATAATTAAATACTTGGATTTCATTGCACATCAAACACTCATACATTTGGCAACAATAATTCAATATCTCATTCATTCAAATTTGATTCCACATAAGCAATTAACATAATTCTGAAGGTTGAACCATTCATAAAATAAGCCTCATTTTTCTATCATCAAAATGAAGTCCTGCAATTCCAATAATGACATTCACCATTTCAAAATAATTCTATTCTAGCAACATATATAGTTTCATAATCGTCATGCATAAAATAAAGCATCAACATATGTCAATGTGATCCAAATCATGGAATCATATAAGTTCTAAATCCATAAAGCATAAAATAAAGCATCCATAATAGTCTCAATATGCAAATAACTGAAAATGTCAAACTGAGTCGGGGTAGGGCCTCACAGAAGGAAGTGAGATTGGAGTATATATCTACAAGGGACCAGATTGCAGATATCTTCATGAAGTCTTTTCGTAGGGATATATTTGGGTATTTCAGATAGAAGCTAGGGGTGACTACCCCTCCTATTGAGAAATAAGATGCATGGATTTGCATTAGTCTGATGGACTTCACAAAAATATTTGATTATCTAGAGTGATGAGTAAGGTTGCTACTCAAGGGGAGTAGTCAGTGTGTGGTTCAAATGTTCAGATTTGTTTTGGGGGAGAGAATCAAAGGGGGAGAGAGTCATGTGAAAAACCCTATGATGGAGAGAGTCCTATGTTGAGGTGTGTGCATAATCTCAGGGGGAGATTGTTGGTTTTTGATTTATTTCTTTGCATTGATTGTTTTTCACATTAATATGTTGCCATCAATGCCAAAGGGGGAGATTGTTAGATATTTCAGAGAAGTTTGTTGGAATGATGTGTTGTCATTCATATCAGCATATGCTTCTATGTATTCTAGTCTTGCAGTCAGATTAAATGAGTCGGTTTGGCCAATGTGTTGTAGTTGAGCTGTTGTGGTTTAATGTGTTTTGAGATAAGTATCTCTAGTTGATTTAGCTAAATTTTTAGTGGTTCACATGATGATTTGATCATGTTATGATTTCTAGTATTGTGGTTGGTTGTTCAATTGTTCAGTGGTATTCAATGTTTTGGATTCTGCTCCTCATTGCTCTGAAATTGTAATATCTTGGTTTGCAGATTTGGCAGTGTGTTTGGGATATTCATATGTGTCCTCAATTCAGATGGTTCATGATTTGGAGGTTTGCAAGTAAATCTTTCAATTTGACAATTAGTTTAGTGTGTGATCTTGAGGTTGAGTATATTAATGATGAGGATTCTAGTAAGTGGTGATGTTGCGGTTGTTGTTGTGGTAATTCATGATGCTTGTGGATGTTTCTAGATTGTTTTTTATCCATGTTGATGGTCCACATTGAACATTGTGCATTGTATTGATCATTTTTTTGATCTGGTGGTGTTCTTCATGTTATATGACATTCATGATGATTGTAGCGTGTTGCAGATGTTGGAGGCATAATTCTTGGAGATATTGCATGTTTGCAATGTTGGTTTAGGTCTAGACTATGTCTTAGCTGACATTGTTTTGGTCTGCATGTATTGTTATAGTGTGTGAGGTTATATGCTTTGTAAAATGTGTTGAGGGTTGATCCAACCTTGAAATATAGGTTTATGATTTGTATAAATATATGTAATAATCATGTGTGAGTTGTATTAGCATTGTATCTGCGAGTGTGTGATCAAATAAGTGTGGGAACAAGTGTTTTGATCTTTCAGAAGTGTGAAGAATAGTGTGGCAGAGAAAATAAGACTGTGTGCTTAATTGGAACTATAACTAGGCATGAGGAGATTCTATTTCATCAGTTCATGATCTTTCAAATGTGATCTAAATATTTTTGTAAGACAGTGAGTCTTCTTGAGGGTTGCAACCCTTCTTGTTTTGCTATTTTGAGTAGTGAGCACAAGGTAGTGTGCTTGAATGCATGTGCATTCCCCATTGTAAAATTTCATTTACTCCTAAAAGGGTATTATCTCATTGTGGGTAGGTTCCCACCATGGTTTTTCCCTTAACTAGGTTTTCCATGTCAAAAATCTTAGTGTTATGTGTGTTATTGATGTGGTGTTGGTTTGTGCTTTCTTTGCTAATTATCATATCTGAATTTAATTTTGCATTGTGTAGACTTTGTGAGCAAATTGATTCACCCCCCTCTTAATTTGTTGCCTTGTTGCCAACACTCTATCACATGTTCTCTTAAAATGACTATACCATATGAACATTCATCTTCTACTTCTCATTCTCTATCCATAACACCCACTCCTAAATAATTTTCTTATTTTTTATTATTATTGTTAGGATAACCGGTGAACAAACTGAGAGGAGGGGGGGGGGGGGGGGGGTGAATCTGTTGTTAATAGTTATAACATTCAATCCACAATATAGCCTTAAACTGGAGCACATAAACATTCAAATATCGGTAAATCAGAAATAGATGTCCGTAGACACAAATATCGGTAAACAATGTAACTCAACAATTAAACAGATAATCAATGCAAAGCAACCATACCACATAACACCATGATTTGTACATGGAAAACCCGGAATGGGAAAAACCACAGTGGAAAGCCTACCCACAGTTAGATGATACTTCTATAGAAAGTATGTGATACAATGAGGGGAATGCACATGCAGGAAGGCACACTGCCTAGAGCGTACTGCTCATTAAAAACGAGTCTCATTGACTACAGAGGTTAAAACCACCTCAAGATAAATGGACAACAATCCAATAAAGTGAACTGCCAGAGATAGCATTTACCATGCCTGATTACAGTCCTGGATAAGCTCAATACTAGAGGCCTTTGACCTCTTCCTTAATCCCAATTTGATCACCTGTGATCGAGCAAGTCTCCTTTGCATATGATATTGCATTCCAAGACCTTGATACATAATCCCATGATCTACAATGAGATCTTACATCATTTTATACAAACCTTAAGAGCTAAACCAATTAGGTCGGCCACCTAAAATATATTACAATAAGATCATTACATAATTCCATATTACATATGCCATGTCGGCTTAAGACCAAAACAACAATAACAAATCCATAAATCCTCCTGAAACATACCAGTAACATGTAGAGTATACTGTTGGGACTGATTAAAATTGAATCAATTTTAGAGGCCCATTTCAAAATTTTGCCCTGCACGTCAGAAAAGTACCTGAATGAGTCAGTTTGAATGGCCTAGTTAACAAGGGGGTAAAATGGAGCCAGTTGATTTTCAGAGGGTAAGGCTCGGGATTCATGTCCCACACCTTTCATTTGACCTATTAAGTGATGTGCAACTTTCAGAGTTCAATTTGGATAATTTTATGACGTACCCAGTTTGAGGGGTGAGCTGGAAGTGCATTTTAGGCACAAATGCAGTTTTTATTGAGTAGCCTACTTTGGGCGATTACATCTTTTTCCCTGTTGATCGTCATGAATAAATTCAAAGTGGATTCAATTCTATGCATAAATGTGAGTGAGCTCGCAAACTCTCAAGTCTTAACGAATCCATTTGCAGTTTCTACGTTTTGGCAAGTCCCTGTTTTGACAGCTAGTCGGAGCCCTATTTCGCACAAGTGTAAAAGTTGCCTTAGTAAGCATCATGCCAGAATGTTTGTTCTAGGATAATTTTGGTATAAATGGTGAGCTACATTTCAAATTTCAATCCTTTATCAATTCGTTTGATGGGTTTTCAAAAGAGCTCATTTTGCCATCATTTTCAGTTATCTGTACTCCAGTGTTATATCAGTTAATGTAGCCATTTTTGTGTGTGTGTCGTTTGCATCCTATAAGTCTAGTGATCAAACTGAGAATTCAAAGATTTAATATGTACTTTAAGGTACCTATGTTCCGAATTTGAGGGCCTATGGAGATCGTTTGATATTTTTCAGAAAGACGTCATGTGTTGCCAGGACATTGACTTCAACAAGTCTACAGTGTCGACAAAGCCAGTTGGGCATTTTCAGAAATTAATATCTCTTCGCTCGAGACTTGTTTTGAGAAACCGTTTGGTAGAGGTCATCCTTGTATATCAGAGTACACGCCTGTTAGATGGCGAGCTCCAGAAAGGTGTTTTGACAGGTTTGAAAATTACGTCTTCGCGATTAAATGCGAAAATTGTGGCGTAATTGCCTAAAGGTTGTAAAATGCGGATTAATGATCCGAAAATGATGACGATCATTTCCAGAGGTGTGTTTAAAGTTCCTAAATCATTCCAGGGGTCAGTTGTATGAAAACGCAAATTTTTTTAGTCGTACCCACTTTGGGGCCCGACCTGGCTCATGCCTGTGCATTGTTATTTTATTTGCGACTTGGCCTTATGAGCATTCCCAAATTAATGTTGACATCCTCGGTTGGAGTTGAATACTTATATATTTCCCAACAGAGGATAGTGCAAAATGAAGATGCCTCTTGTGGTCAAAACAAACCAAGGCAATAAATCTTTTAAACTCTCCAGGCAATTTCAAATTGGCAAATTTAATGTCGAATCTTCCTTCAGCAACAAAGAAGGGAAATTAAAAAAAAAATTGCAAATGTACCTAGCAAATGATGTTGAATGGAGAAGGGATTGATCATTCAGCAAATATAATTGGCATGTGAAGTGCCAGCCATATTCCCTCCTCCTGTGTGAAGTGTGGTGTAGCAGATCGAAGGCCAGTGAAAATTCCAAATTAATGCAATGTCCTCTCTGTGTGGTATGAGTCTGAGGGGAATTAAAATTCAAATAAATTGCAATTGGCAGGCCCAGAGCTACCATCTCCCTCGCTGCACATGAATTGTTTTTTTTTTAAGTACATATTGTAAATGAAATGTATGGCTGGGAAAGGTTTGATAAACCTTAAACTTAATGCAATTAGCATGTACAGCCAGCAATCCTCCCTACATGGAGTAAAATGGTGAAAAGGCTGTAGAAACTTTTTAAGCAAATGCATAATGACAGGTTTAAACCAAATGTTTCTCCTTCCTTCCACGTGAATGTTGGAGAGGCAACAATAAACTTTAAAGAAATGCCATTTTAACATTCAGCACAATGCAATTGGTATAAACTCTAGCTAATCCTCCCTGAAGCATGTGGAAATGGAGTTTGAAGGGCAATGATAAACCATGAAGCAAATGCAAATTTGGCAAGTGTAAAACTTGAAGTCCTTTAGCCTGCTATGAGTATGGCGTCGAAGGAGTGGAAAGGAAAAATAAAATTCCAAGCAAGTGCCAAATCCTCACATGGAAGTCACTTGGTAAAGGCTGCAGAAAGCTTTCAGCCATAACAAATCCTCTCCCCCACGTGAAAACCAACAAAGCCCCTGTGTGTGGTGAATGAGGAAGGGGAGGCATTACTAGCAGGCAATATGTAACATTAATATCAAATTCATTTGGCTAGTGTAAAGACCAGGTGCCATGACCTTTTCCAGCATCCTCTCAGGCACAGTGGAGAAGGGAGTTTAAAGTTTTTTAATCAAATGCATTGGCAGCCATGAAGTCTCAGAAATTGCTTCAAAAAAATGCATAGTCCCAGGCAAATAGCTTTATCCCACATTGGCTGGGAAGTGGTACCTTTTGGTATTTATAAGCAAAAACACACAGTAGTGATATGTCTAAGCCATAAAGGCTTTTGACGGATGGTGCCTATGGGTTCCCAAGGTGGGCCCATGCGTGAGTGCGAATCCTGAGGTGATGAAGGAGGTGATTGAGTGGCGACCAGGTGGACCCCCCGCAAGCATGCTTCCCGAGGCAAATAGGCGAAATTTTGCAGAGAAAGGCTGGCTTAACAAGTGAGCAAGTTCGCGATGGATCAACGGTGCACGCTATTTCGCGAAAGGAAGATGCACATGAGTTACACCCTACGAAGTTGCAAAAGCCAGGTGGCAGTCCAGTGGTAATGATGTGGCGCTGAGGTGGTGTACACGTGGCGGCCAAGTGGCAGTGACAAAGCAGATGACGTGGCAGTGATGAGGTGTCATCCCAGGTGGCGTCCGATCAACCCCATCGACCAATCAGATCCTGCCACATGGCAAAGCATCAGAGCACATATGGAGGCAAAAAATCAAATTTAAAATGAATAAATGATATAGTTCTGACTATATTAAATTTCAAAAAATTTAAATGATTGAGCACAAATGGAGATTAATTTGCCCAGGGTCTAAATTTTGGCCAAAATATAAAGTGTTATATGTTTTTGGAAAGCTCTCGGAGTGAGCAATCCGATTGTGGGGTTAATTTTGACAAATGTGGGATATTTTGGAAGCAGTTTCCATGGAAACAAAATTCAATTAGAGAGGAGACACTTGGCAATTCAGTTGAAGATTTGATTTGGTTCCCTGTCCCTTTTTATTCCTAATTCTTCTCAGTTGTAAGGGTTCCAGAAATTTAAAAAATGCTCCAGATTTGATGGCTTCCACTTTCTGAATATCATGACCCAAATTTGTAAATGCTTTTGGTTTGTTTCAGGGTACAGAGATTGCAGTGCATTGTTGTAAATGTGATTTTAGTTGCAGGTCTTGCTTGTGTCAAGCACGAGTAAATTCCTCACAGTATTGTCTCTAGGTATGCATTTCATTATCATAAATTGAATCCTCAAGGAGGATGAAGATTTGTCAATTTTAAGGAAATTGTGTGACTGTTTATAGGTATCGTTCAAGGAAGGTTTTAAATTCTATAGTCAGTCATAAATGATGAAATGTGTTTCCAGATCTAATAAATTTGTGAATGAATCAAATAGTGCATTAATATAAGGTATTGCTGCATGAATATATTGTTTAAGGAAAATAAGCTTGCATCTATGGTTCATATTTGTAGTTCTATCGGTGACTCTGTTGCCCAATGAACAAGGCACTGGTCTTGCAAGTTTGGGGATGTTTTCAGATATACATTTTAAAAGATAAATCTAATTTCCCTTCATGTTTAGGGGTGTTTGTGTTCCATTCTTTCCAAGCTCTATTTCATCCTATTGTTTGTACAGATCTAGCCAATCTATAATGTTTCCTAACCTGTTAAGCTTGTGAAATGATCTATCTGCTTAGTGTTGATGCAGCTATGTGTTTGTAATTGTTGTATTCAAAGTATCAAAGCGTGTCCTCCCCTAGGTCTAGTAGAACCTAAAGTGCAAGAGGATCAATTAGGGTCCTATGTTATGTTGTCCAAGCCTTGATGTGTTTTGTAGACTGAAATTGACCATTTCATAGAAAGATTTGTAGGTGTTCTTGGGTTATCACTTTTGGTGAACAACAAAAGTGGCGACTCTGCTGGGGACGTAATAGTGTTTTATAATTGCATTATTTAGTCAGGTTGAGGAAAGTTCTAGTAACCTTGTTGATTGTAGTCAAACCCATGAGTCTAGCTAAAATTCATTTGGGGAAGAGTCTTAGAAGTGTACAAATCTGAAAGTCATTTTTAGATTTGGAAGTGTTTACCCTAGAAATTCTTGTTGCTAAGACATTTGAAAAATATTATGTAACTCTGTTGTGTGTGTGAGACCCAGAAATCTGAAAGTGTTTCAGAGTGAAGATCAGTGTTTAGATTTTATTCCTCTTCAAGGAGGTGGTGACTCTGTAAGAACGAACCTAAGATTTGGAGGAGTTCTTCAAATTTCCAGTCAGAAGTGCAGTGAAGAGCAGCAACAAATTTACTCTAGGTTTTCGTCAAAGTATTAATGAGACAATTCATGTTCCTTATGAGGTGAAAAAGTGACCATTAAAAGGAAAAGAAATTTGCAGTATGCATACTTCATGTTTTTGAAACAAATTTCAGTTATATGATCAAAGAAGTATGTAGTTGGAAAATTAGTGACTACAAGGTTTTTGAAAAGATTTTAAAAAAAAAAACAGTAAGGTGCATGGTCATGATAATGGTTCAGTGACTGTTATAAAACCTGATGGATCCAGATGTAGTTCCTAGATCCGTGAATCCTTTGTCAAATTTGAAAGAGATCAATATAGAAATTGAAAAATGTCTTCAAATGATCCAAGAGAGATTTGTCTGGTTGTTAAAAGGGAAAGTAGGGCTAAGAAGTAAAGGAGAATCATCATATGTCTTCTATGAAAGATTTTTAGCTGCATTGAATGAGCTTTCAACTAATAATAGACCCCCTGAGTCTGTTTTAATTGAGATATTCTTAGAGCTTTATGAGCCTAACTCAGTTAATTGGTCTACTGCCTTCAGAGAAGAATGTGTTGAATCTATTAAAGAATGGATAGATATGATTGAAAGTAACCAATCTGAAAATATACAAAAGATTAAAAATAATGAAGGAGATGAGCCCCTGAGTGGATGTACCTCCTATGATGATGAATGTGATTATTATCAGCATGAAAGTTCAGATGTGTCTTCAGAGTGAGAAGAAATTTGTGAGAACAGTGATTGTTCAGCTAATTATGAGCCAATTGAGGTTTCAGATGCTAATGATGTAGATCACCTTGTTGTTGATTTCAATCCACAAGATGTTTGCAACCCCATTTATGAAACCATGTTGCAACATGTAGTAACACATTATGAGCAGCGTGATAAAGGATATGATGCAGATGCAAGTTGTTGTGATGATGAAATAAATGTGCATAGGGACATGAGCACTGCAGATCCAATACCTTTATTAGATTGGGACAATGTTTACAGCTCAGAGGATGAAGCCAAGGAAAATGAAAATGAAGAAGGAGGTTCACTATGTAGTGAGCAAATTTCAGAACTCTTAGCTGCTGATTTTCAGAGATATGGATTCAAAAATGTTCCCAATATTTCATACCCACTCAGTATATGTTTTGATTCTGATGATGTTTTTGAGGGTGTAAAAAATGATACATATGATGTTGATTCTCTTCCTATGTTTGATAGACAAAATGATAATGCATATATGGTTGATAGGTATGATAATGAAGTTTCATATGTTGATACAAATTATAGCTTTGATATGCATTATGAGGATCTACCTTTTAGAAGACATGACAGATCTGGGGTGTTTTTCTTAGATTTGCAAGGAGGAAATGAACCATTGGCAAGTAAAAATCATGTACTTTCATGTGTGCAAAATGCTGATAGTTTTTGTGATCAGCAAGTTGAAGTGCAGTCATGTTATGAGGAAGTTTTCTTCTCTAGTTTGCAAGCCATCATTGTGGAGGAGTGTTCATCATTTGAGCAAACTAGTAATATAGATGTGCCTGATGTTTTCAACTTTCAGAATGAGTTAGACTACTTTTCATTTCAGCTGGGAAAGAATGGTAAAGAGTATGGCACTCTTATGTCACCTAGTGACCAATCCTCTCAGCATGTGTTTGATTTCCAGAGATATCATGATTATAAACATGTTGATGATTATGCTTTATATGACCAGCTGATTAGAAGTGGAAGTGTTTTTGATCAGGCAGATTGGAATGATGATCTCATCTTACCTCCAGTTTGTGGAAAAGAGAATCATGTTTTTGACAGAGGTAAGAATTGATTTCAGTTTTGATGGCCCTGGGTCAATGATAAGTTGTATATTTTGTATAGTTGTTTTGCTTTCAGTTGTGTGGTTTTCAATAAAGTGCCCTACTGTTTGGGTAGAATAAGGATGCCCTATTTTCTGAAATGACATGAGAAGAGAAGAATGATCTGTTTTTGGGTGGTCTGCTTAACCAAAGATATTTGGATTCTTGTATTGATCTCGCAATCAAACATCCCCAGTCAAAGCAATTGTTGAGACTGATTAAAATTGAATCAAGTTTAGAGGCCCATTTCAAAATTTTTCCCTGCATGTCAAAAAAGTACTCGAATGAGTCAGTTTGAATGGCCTAGTTAGCAAGGGGGTAAAATGGAGCTAGTTGATTTTCAGAGAGTAAGGCTCGAGATTCATGTCCCACACCTTTAATTTGACGTATTAAGTGATGCACAAATTTTAGAGTTCAATTTGGATAAGTTTATGAGGTACCCAATTTGAGGGGTGAGCTGGAAGTGCATTTTAAGCACAAATGCAGTTTTTATTGAGTAGCCTACTTTCGGCGATTACATCTTTTGCCCTATTGATCAACATGAAGAAATTCAAAGTGGATTCAATTCTATGCATAAATTTGAGTGAGCTCACAAATTTTCAAGTCTTAACGAATCCATTTGCTTAGTTTTTGAAGCCAAATCCATTTGCAGTTTCTATGTTTTGGCAAGTCCCTATTTTGACAGCTAGTCGGAGCCCTATTTCGCACAAGTGTAAAAGTTGCCTCAGTAAGAGTCATGCCAGAATGTTTGTTCTGGGCTAATTTTGGTATAAATGGTGAGCTACGTTTCAAATTTCAAGCCTTTATCAATCCGTTTGATCGGTTTTCAAAAGAGCTCATTTTGCCATCATTTTCAGTTATCCGTACTCCAGTGCTATATCAGTTAATGTAGCCATTTTTGTGTGTGTGTCGTTTGCATCCTGTAAGTCTGGTGATCGAACTGAGAATTCAAAGATTTAATATGTACTTTAAGGTACTTATGTTCTGAATTTGAGGGCCTACGGAGATCGTTTGATATTTTTGAGAAAGACATCATGTGTTGCCAGGACATTGACTTCAGCAAGTCCGCAGTGTCGACAAAGCCAGTTGGGCATTTTCGGAAATTAATATCTCTTCACTCAGGACTCATCTTGAGAAGCCATTTGGTAGAGGTCATCCTTGTATATCAGAGTACACGCCCGTCAGATGGCGAGCTCCAGAAAGGTGTTTTGACAGGTTTGAAAATTACGTCTTTGCGATTAAATGCGAAAATTGTGGCGTAATTGCCTGAAGGTTGTAAAATGCGGATTAATGATCCGAGAACGATGACAATTGTTTCCAGAGGTGTGTTTAAAGTTCCTAAAGCATTCCAGGTGTCAGTTGTATGAAAACGCAAATTTTTTTAGTCGGACCCACTTTGGGGCCCGACCTGGCTCATGCCTGTGCATTGTTATTTTATTGACGACTTGGCCTTATGAGCATTCCCAAAATAATGTTGACATCGTCGGTTGGAGTTGAATACTTATATGTTTCCCACCAGAGGATAGTGCAAAATGAAGATGCCTCTTGTGGTCAAAACAGACCAAGGCAATAAATCTTTTAAACTCTCCAGGCAATTTCAAATTGGCAAATTTAATGTCGAATCTTCCTTCAACAACAGAGAAGGGAAATTAAAAAAAAATTGCAAATGTACCTAGCAGATGATGTTGAATGGAGAAGGGATTGATCATTCAACAAATATAATTGGCATGTGAAGTGCCAACCATATTCCCTCCTCTTGTGTGAAGTGTGGTGTAGCAGATCGAAGGCCAGTGAAAATTCCAAATTAATGCAGTGTCCTCCCTATGTGGTATGAGTCTAAGGGGAATTAAAATTCAAATAAATTGCAATTGGCAGGCCCAGAGCTACCATCTCCCTCGCTGCACATGAATTGTTTTTTTTTGAAGTACATATTGTAAATGAAATGTATGGCTGGGAAAGGTTTGATAAACCTTAAACTTAATGCAATTAGCATGTACAGCCAGCAATCCTCCCTGCATGGAGTAAAATGGTAAAAAGGCTGTAGAAATTTTTTAAGCAAATGCATAATGGCAGGTTTAAACCAAATGTTTCTCCTTCCTTCCACGTGAATGTTGGAGAGGCAGCAATAAACTTAAAGAAATGCCATTTTAACATTCAGCACAATGCAATTGGTATAAACTCTAGCTAATCTTCCCTGAAGCATGTAGAAATGGAGTTTGAAGGGCAGCGATAAACCATGAAGCAAATGCAAATTTGGCAAGTGTAAAACTTGAAGTCCTTCAGCCTGCTGTGAGTATGGCGTCGAAGGAGTGGAAAGGAAAAATAAAATTCCAAGCAAGTGCCAAATCCTCACATGGAAGTCACTTGGAAAAGGCTGCAGAAAGCTTTTAGCCATAACAAATCCTCTCCCCCATGTGAAAACCAACAAAGCCCCTGTGTGTGGTGAATGAGGAAGGGGAGGCATTACCAGCAGGCAATATGTAACATTAATAGCAAATTCATTTGGCTGGTGTAAAGCCCAGGTGCCATGACGTTTTCCAGCATCCTCTCAAGCACAGTGGAGAAGGGAGTTTAAAGGTTTTTAATCAAATGCATTGGCAGCCATGAAGTCTCAGAAATTGCTTAAAAAAAATGCACAGTCCCAGGCAAATAGCTTTATCCCACATTGGTTGGGAAGTGGTACCTTTTGGTATTTATAAGCAAAAACACACAGTAGTGATATGTCTAAGCCATAAAGGCTTTTGACGGATGGTGCATATGGGTGCCAAAAGTGGGCCCATGCATGAGCGTGAATCCTGAGGTGACGGAGAAGGTGATTGAGTGACGACCAGGTAGACCCCACACAAGCACGCTTCCCGAGGCAAATAGGTGAAATTTTGCAGAGAAAGGCCGGCTTAACGAGTGAGCAAGTTCGAGATGGATCAACAATGCACACTATTTCACGAAAGGAAAATGTACGTGAGTTACACCCTGCGAAGTTGCAAAAGCCAGGTGGCAGTCCAGTGGCGATGACGTGGTGCTGAGGTGGTGTACACGTGGTGGCCAAGTGGTAGTGACAAAGCAGATGATGTGGCAGTGATGAGGTGTCATCCCAGGTGGCGTCCGGTCAACCCCATCGACCAATCAGATCCTGCCATGTGGCAAAGCATCAGAGCACATATGGAGGCAAAAAATCAAATTTAAAATGAATAAATGATATAGTTCTGACTATATTAAAATTCAAAAAATTTAAATGATTGAGCACAAATGGAAATTACTTCGCCCAGGGTCTAAATTTTGGCCAAAATATAAAGTGTTATATGTTTTCGGAAAGCTCTCAGAGTGAGGAATCCGATTATGGTTTTAATTTTGACAAATGTGGGAGATTTTGGAAGCAGATTCCATGGAAACAAAATTCAGTTAGAGAGAAGACACTTGGCAATTCAGTTGAAGATTTGAATTGGTTCCCTCTCCCTTTTTATTCTCAATTCTTCTCAGTTGTAAGGGTTCCAGAAATTTGAAAAATGCTCCAGATTTGATGGCTTCCACTTTCTGAATATCATGACCCAAATTTGTAAATGCTTTTGGTTTGTTTTAGGGTACAGAGATTGCAGTGCATTGTTGTAAATGTGATTTTAGTTGCAGGTCTGGCTTGTGTTAGGCATGAGTAAATTCCTCACAGTATTGTCTCTAGGTATGCATTTCATTATCATAAATTGAATCCTCAAGGAGGATGAAGATTTGTCAATTTTAAGGAAATTGTGTGACTGTTTATAGGTATCCTTCAAGGAAGGTTTTAAATTCTATAGTCAGTCATAAATGATGAAATGTGTTTCCAGATCTGATAAATTTGTGAATGAATCAAATAGTGCATTAATATAAGGTATTGGTGCATGAATATCTTGTTTAAGGAAAATAAGTTTGCATCTATGATTCATATTTGTAGTTCTGTCTGTCACTCTGTTGCGCAATGAACAAGGCACTGGTCTTGCAAGTTTGGGGATGTTTTCAGATATACATTTTAAAAGATAAATCTAATTTCCCTTCATGTTTAGGGGTGTTTGTGTTCCATTCTTTCCAAGCTCTATTTCATCCTATTGTTTGTACAGATCTAGCCAATCTATAATGTTTCCTAACCTGTTGAGCTTGTGAAATGATCTATCTGTTTAGTGTTGATGCAACTATGTGTTTGTAATTGTTGTATTCAAAGCACCAAAGGGTGTCCCCCCCAGGTCTAGCATAACCTAAAGTGCAGGAGGATCAATTAGGGTCCTATGTTATGTTGTCCAAGCCCTGATGTGTTTTGTAGACTGAAATTGGCCATTTCATAGAAAGATTTGCAGGTGTTCTTGGGTTATCACTTTTGGTGAACAACATATACGTTACCATGATACCGGTCCATAACCCAGATAGGCAGCAAACCTATTCTGGGTCCACCATGCCAAAGCAATGCCTTCAAGCAGTTAAAGCATGATCAAAGAACATCTTCAGCATCATAAAATCCATCTAGAAGCCACACCAACACCACTTATGTATCCTACAGTGAAAGATCTACCGATAAATCCCAATGTCGGTAAGGGTTTACTAGAGTGTATGATAGCATCTGATTACCAAGCCAGTACCAACTAACCAAAACATGCTCATGGATCATATAACACATGAAATCAAACATACTTCACTAATCCAAACATGTCAGAAGTGAGAAACTGACAGTCTCTTTTGCCAGTAACACTAGATCTTCTATCGGTAGCCAAAACATGTCTACCGGTAACTAATCATAACAACTAGTGTTGACATCAGTGACAAAACATCAATGCAACACATAATCAATTCTTCCATAATACCAACAATATCCCACTTTGGCATTGATGGAAACACTAGATGTGTAAAGCATCTAAGTACCAAGAAGTGCCAAACAAGTCTCCCCCTATGGAAGGCAACCAACAATCTCTTGAATATCAATATCTCTCCCCCTATGAAAGATATCTCTGTAAGGTTATGAATGATTTTTCACATCACTATCACTCCTCCTTTGACATCAATGCCAGAAATATGACAAAAATATCAAAGCAATAATGTAAACCTCAAAGCTAACTACTCCCCCTAAGTAGTAGCACCACTCATTAGTGCCAGAATGAATAATGTCCTGATAATGCATGTCAAACTGATGAAAAACTTAATCAATCAAGTCTCTACCGGAGGCGTAGAAACCCCTAACCTGTCTCTCAAATACTAAAATGATTCCTTAGACAACAGTTTAGTAAATATGTCTACAATCTGTTCTTTGGTGTTCATATAAACCAATTTGACTTCCTTTTCTTCTACCTTGTCCTTCACAAAGTTGTAGTTTATTGATTTATGCTTAGTCTTAGAGTGAAATACCGAAATTTTAGACATGTCAATAGCTACAGAGTTATCATAGTAGATAACTACCAGTTCACTACAATTTACCCTAATATCCTTCAATATTTGCTTCATCCACAGGACTTGAGTGCAATTAGTTGATGCTGCAACATACTTAGCTTCTGCAGTAGATAAAGAAATGCATGACTGTTTTTTGTTGTTCCATGAAACTAGTTTCTTTCCAAGAAAGAAAGATCCACTCGAATTTCTCTTCTTGCCATCAGTATCACCTTCCCAATATGAGTTAGCATATGCACATAAAGTGAAATCATCATTTTTGGAATACCATAGGCCATACTCTGTTGTTCCTTGAAAATACCGAAAAATTCTCTTTACTGCACATTCATGATTTTCTTTAGGATTACTTTGATATCTTGAAACAATACTTACTGCATTCATAATATCAGGTCTAATCTGAGTTAGTTATAGAAAACCACCAATCATAGACTTATACCTTGTCAGATTTACCAGTGTAGAAGTATCCTTGATAGATAATTTCTCACTTGTCTCCATAGGAGTACTTACCAGTTTGGAATTATCCATACCAAACTTTTTCAACAATTCCCTCAGATACTTAGTTTGACAAATAAAAATACCTTTGTCATTTTGAGAAATCTGCAAACCTAAGAAAAATTTCATCTCACCAATCATGGACATTTCAAATTCATTCTTCATATTGTTAGCAAATTCCATGCACAATTTATTTTCTCCTCCAAAAATGATATCATCAACAAATACTTCAATAATCAGAATATCATTATCAGTGATCTTATTTAATATAAATTACTATCAGCACTGCCTTTAGTAAAACCAAGCTTCAAAAGATATTTATCCAACCTTGCATACCAAGCTCTAGGAGCTTGTTTCAAACCATATAAAGCTTTCTTCAATCTGCAAACCATATCTTTATCATCTTTCAGTGAAAATCCATCAGGATGCTCATGTATACTTCTTCCTCAAGTTAACCATTCAAAAATGCACATTTAACATCCATTTGATAAACCTTATAGTTCTTATAAGCTGCATAGGCAAGAAATAGTCTAACAGCTTCAATTCTAGCTACAGGTGCAAATGTCTCATCGTAATCAATTCCTTCCATTTCAGAATAACCTTTACAAACCAATCTAGCCTTGTTTCTTACAACTTGATCATCCTCATTTAGTTTATTCCTAGAAACCCATTTAGTTCTAATAACATTCTTATTTTTAGGCCGAGGAATTAAAGTCTAGGTTTCAATTTTTTCTATTTGATCTAGTTCATCTTCCATAGCCTTTAACTAATGTTTATCCTTACAAGATTCAATAATAGTTGTCAGTTCAATTTGAGAAATAAGATATACCTCTTCATTAGCTAGTTTACTTCTAGTCATAACTTCCTTGTTCCTATCTCCAATGATTTTCTCTTCAGAATGATTTAATCTTACATACCTTGGTGTCTTTTGAACTTCAGGTTCACTGCTCTGATCATCAGTCACATTTGAATTTTTTGATTGTGCCAGTGTAACTGTCTCAGCTTCCTGTACCGGTTGAGGCATTTCCAGTTCAATTATGATCACTTATACTGTCGGTTCCTTGTTGTATGATATAGAATGATTTCTGTATAGCTCATCCACTTTCACATTAGCACTCTTAACAATTTTCTGCAATCTTTTGTTATAACATCTATATGCTTTTCTCTGAATTGAATAACCAAGAAATATACCTTCATCACATCTAGGATCAAACTTTCCAATTGAATCATCTCTTTTGATATAGCATTTACTTCCAAAAATTTTGAAATATTTAATAGTAGGTGTATGTCCAAACCATAGTTCATGAGGGGTCTTACTGGTTTCACCTTTGATGTGAACTCTATTGAATGTGTAGACTATTGTACTCATTGCTTCTCTCTAGTAGATATGAGGTAATTTGGCTTCCATCATCATAGATCTTGTTGTATCCAAAATGAATCTATTATTTCTTTCCACTACTCCATTTTGCTAAGGAGTCCTAGGTGCAGGTAGTTGTCTCCTAATTCCATTTGTCTCACAATAACTATTAAATTCATGAGAAGTGAAATCAGCTCCTTGATCTGATCTTAGACATTTAATTTTCAATCCAATTTTAATTTCAACCTTCGCTTTAAAGATCTTGAATTTCTCAAAAGCTTCAGACTTCTCCCTTCGAAAAGTCGCCCACATCATTCTAGAATAGTCATCAATAATCAACATGAAATACCTATCACCTTGAAAGCTTCTAGTCCTTGTTGGACCACATAAGTCAGTATGAATCAAATCAGGTACATCATTAGATTTATCATATATGATCTAAAAACAACTTCTAACTTGCTTACCCAATTGACATTCCTTACATACCGAATTATGAGGCTTCATAATCTTAGGTATATCTCTAACTGCCTTAGTTGAACTGATATTAAAAATACAATCAAAATTAACATGACACAACCTCTTATGCCATAGCCAACTCTCATCAATATGAGCAATTAAGCATGTCTTATTACTAGTGTTCAAGTGGAAGATATTACTTCCTGTCTGAATACCGGTTGTAATCTCCAAACCATTCTTGTTAATGATTTTGCATTTTCTATCTTTAAACTGAAGTTGAAAACCCTTATCAACCAATTGACCAACACTCAAAAGATTATACTTTAAACCTTCTACATAATAGAAATTATCAATATTATGCTTGCCATCCAAAAAAATAATACCTCTACCTTTGATCATGTTGGTATTATGGATGTGTTGCATTAGTTTGTCATTGATGTCAACACTTATCCTTCTGGAGATCTTTGGTTATGTTGAACAGGCACATTGTGTTCACCAGAAAGTTCAGTGACTTATGCACAGTCACCGGTATATAGTTCACTAACAGGTTATATTGTTCACTATTAGGATTCCCAAAGATACTGAGGGGGGGGAGGTGAATCAGTATCTAACCGGTTAATGGATTTTCTAAACTTATTAAATGAGTTTCATTCCAAAATAGTGTACTGGTAAACCATAAATAATGCAGTAAATAAGATCAATAACCACAACACAGAAAGCACACCATAACACAATATTTTTAATGAGGAAACCTGGTGTGGGAAAAACCTCGGTGGGATTTGTAACCCACAATATTCACTCACTGGCCAATAAATGAATATTACTTACAATAAAGGCCTGCACATGGAGGAAGGCCTACTGCCTAAAGCTCACTACTTAAATACAAAAGGGAAGTCTCACTGGCTTACAAAATTGGATTATGCAAATCCAATATCATGTACTGCTTCAGTTCAGCATCTGCTATGCCAGGTTCAGTACCGGTTTAAGCTCATACAACTTCCATAAACCTTATTCCACAATCTGCCTTAATATTTGCCTCTGCCTATTACATTTCATACATTCTTACACAAATGATATACAAGATCTCATACTTATATGAGTCCTATTACAATTCACCTTGTTGGCTTACAATAAGAATTTACAATTAAATACAAAATAAAATCCTGTCGGCTGGGGTGCTGGTAATCATCTTTGTCAGTGTCGATGCCTGCCAGTGCCATAGAATTGTAAGGTTGCCATCAATGACAATACCTTCAATCACCTACAATTTCTCATTGGAGTGTGCATTTTCCAACAATCTCCCCCTTTGGCATTGATGGCAACACTCATGAGAAAAAGCCAAAATTGTATCCAAAAAGTGTTGTCCAAAAATCTTACCAAAATTGTCTACTCCAAAACTATCTTACCAAAACTATGTGCTCCCCCTGAGCAGATGATCTCTTCTGTCATACATTAATTGTGTGCTCCTATCTCCTTTTTCTCATCCTCTACTACTCCCCCTTTGGCATCAATGACAAAGGATGTCATTCAATATCAATTGAGTGTAGTTCCTGTCTGGATCCCTGTAACTGGTGGGTTACAATCTGATACAGATCCGCTAATGCAAAATTTAGGTTGTTATAGAACCTCTCACTATCCTTTAGTGCTACTTTTGTCCTTTGGATTGTACTGGTGAGTATGTGCATTTTCTCTTCCGGTGTCTTAAGTCCTGGAACAAGAGCCTCAAAAATCTCTTTTCTCAAAGAGATGAGTATGTCTAGTTTAGGACCTAGTCTGTATTTCAGTTCCTTTGCCTTAAAATTTATCTCTCCTTATCTTTTTCAAGTTTTTCAATTTTCTCTTCATAGTCGGTAATTTCCTGTTCTACTACTGATATGGAGTCTAATGAACCTATTAAATTATCAGCAAGATTATTGATTTCCATTTGTGCTTTGTTGATCTCTGTATTTATATTCTCTATCAAAATGTTGGTCTTGCATGTATCTCTATACAATTTCTTGAAGTCCAAAATTGTCTTTCCTAGTGCTAGTAATAATGTATCAATATATTCCTTACTCTTCTTACTGTCTCCTCAAAGAATTTTTCCTTCTCTTTATTTATTTTCTTTCTGAAAGTATCCTCATTGAACTGATCAATTGTTAGTAGGTTGTCGGTTATACCATCATTCAGAGACTGAATCAGCATTCAAAGCTTTTGTTGTACCATCTAGGAAAAGAAAAGAAGAAAGCACCAGTGGTGAACCAAGACAGAGTAGAGTAATGGATGATGAGGAGTTTCTGATGGAATTTGAAGCTCTTCTTGCTAGGAAATTTCTAAAAGGAACTGGCAAATACAAAGGTAAGCTTCCTCTGAAATGTTTTTCTTGGAACTGAATAGGACATATTGCTATGAACTATCCTAATAGTGACAACAAGGATAAACTGGAAAGGTTCAAGAAATTCAAAGGAGGAAATCGGAGAAATTGTTTTGTTGTAGTTGATGAAGGTGTCACAGATGAGGAATCAGAAGATGAAGAGAATGAAGACATTGTGTTTGCTGCTGTAAAGGAAGATGTGTCAGACAAGAAGGCTCTTGTCTCCCGCTTTGATAATTCCAATGAGTGGATTATTGATAGTGGCTGTTCTCACCATATGACCGGTGACCGAAGCAAGTTTCTATCATTAGAAGAGTATGAAGGTGGTGTGGTTCATTTTGGTAATGATGCACCATGTATGGTTAAAGGAAAAGGGTCCATCTCTCTGAATGGAAAGAGTAGTGCTGACAATGTGTATTAGGTTGATGGTCTCAGAAACAACCTCTTGAGTGTTGCCCAGCTGAATGATAGTGGTCTCACTCTGGAATTCAAGAATGGAGTGTGTAGAATCAAAGGAAAGGATGATGAACTGGTGGCCACAGGCATGTAGACCAAAGGTAACCTATTTCAATTGAATGCAAATGTAAGTACATGTCTTATGGCTAAATTTGATGATAGCTAGATATGGCATAGGAGACTCTGCCATATAAACTTTGATAACATTGTAAAGGCTAGTAAAGATCAAGCCAGTTAGAGGGTTGCCGGTGCTAAGCAAACCGGATAATACCTTGTGCAAAGAGTGTCAATTGGGGAAAATGTCTTCCTTAACCTTTAAAGGTAAATCTTTCACTACTGACAACTTGCTTGATCTTGTGCATACTGATTTGTGTGGTCCTATGAAAACTAGAAGTGTGCAGGGTGATAGGTACTTCATGATTCTCATTGATGACTTCTCAAGAATGATGTGGGTCACATTCTTGAAAGACAAGTCTGAAGCCTTTGTGAAGTTCAAAGATTTTAGAGCATTAGTGGAGAAGGAAAGTGGTAAAAGGATCAAGTGCCTCAGAACTGATCAAGGAGGGGAATTCACTTCTGGTGAATTCAACAAGTATTGTGAAGAATTTGGCATCAAGAGGAAACTGTTTGCCCCCCGGGCTCCACAACAGAATGGCCTAGCAGAGAGGAATAACTGGACTATGGTTGAAGCAGCTAGAACCATGTTGATTCAAGGAAAGGTAGCTTAGACCTTTTAGAGAGAAGCGGTGAGCACTGCAGTCTACACAATGAACCGGGTACTCATCAAGAAAGGTAAGGATAAAACTCCTTATGAGTATTAGACCGGTAAGACACCTGTGGTCAACTACTTTAGGGTATTTGGTAGCAAATGTTACATCAAGAGGAGTGAACATCAGGGCAAATTTGAAGCTAAATGTGATGAGAGAATATTCCTAGGATATTCCACTTAGAGTAAAGCTTTCAAGTGTTACAATAATAGGACTTAGAGAATTATGGAAAGTATCAAAGTAAGAATTGATGAATCCTCTGAGAAAACTGAGGAAACCGGTAGTGAGCAAGTTGTAAATGAACCGGTTGCAACCTTATGGGAACCGGTTGTCAGTCAACCAAGTACCAGTAACAGTGTTCCTGAACCGGTGAATGTTGATACTGATGAAGATGAGGATGAAGAGGAAAAGCAAGAAGAACCAGTCAAGACCATTCCCCGGTATGTCAAACTGAATCATGATCCTAAGAAGATCATAGGATATAAGGATGTAGGAATCCTTACAAGAAGGAAGATCAGAGAGAGCTCATGTATGATTTCTAAACTTGAGCCTAAATCATTCAAAGAGGCTCATAAATATGAAGACTTCATCAAGGCAATGGAAGAGGAACTTGACTAGATAGAGAAAAATGGTACATTGTCGTTGGTACCCAGACCAAAGCATAAAAATCTCATTGGTACCAAATGGGTCTTCAGAAACAAGCTGAATGAGGATGGCATAGTGATTAGAAACAAAGCCAGATTGGTGTGTGAAGGATATGCCCAAGAAGAAGGAGAAGACTATGGAGAAACCTTTGCTCCTGTAGCCAGATTGGAAGGAGTTCATATGCTTCTTGCATATGCAACTTTTAAAAGGTTCAAAGTATATCAAATGGATGTAAAATCTACATTCCTAAGTGGTGTACTTGAAGAGGAGGTATATATAGAGCAACCATATGGGTTTTCCCTATCTGAAGATAGTGATATGGTGTGCAAGCTACATAAAGCCTTATATGGTCCAAAGCAGGCACCTAGAGCATGGTATGAACATCTACATTCCCATCTTGTGAAGATTGGATTTGAGAGAACAAGTGAAGATAACAATATCTTCTTGAAGTCTGAAGGAGATCAGGTCTTGATCTGTGAGGTTTTTGTTGATGACATTATTTTTGGTGGAGATGACAAGATGAGTCATGAGTTTGCTGATGAGATGAAGAAAGAGTTTGAGATGTCACTCATAGGGGAGATTAAGTTCTTCATTGGACTGCAGATCCAGCATATGAAAGATGGAATCTTTATCACTCAGTCCAAATATGTCAAAGAGGTGTTAAAGACCTCTGGCATGGAAGATAGCAAACCAGTTGGTACACCGATGGTGACCGATTGCAAATTATCAAAAGAGGATGATTTTGCATTGGTTGATGATAAGGAATATCGATCAATGATTGGTAAGTTGCACTATGTAGTGCATAGCAGACTGGATATTGCACGTGCAGTTGGCATTACTACAAGGTTCCAAAAAAGTCCAAGAGAATCTCACTTGGTTTCAGTCAAGTGGATTCTTAGGTATTTAAAGGGAACAATTGATTATGGATTGTGATACCCATACCTCAATGATTTCAATCTAAAAGTATTCATAGATGTTGATTGGGTAGGTAATGTGGATGATCGGAAAAGCACAACCGGTGGTGCATTCTTTCTCGGTGGTAGACTGGTCTCATGGATGAGTAAAAAGAAGAGTTGTATCTCTCAATCTACAATGGAAGTGGAGTATGTTGCAGCTTTCATGAACTGCACTCAGACAATTTGGATGAAGCATGTACTGAAAGGCTTCAAAATTCTTGTATCTGAACTAGTAAGTATATTCTATGATAACACAAGTGCTATCAATATTTCAAAGAATCTAGTTTTACATTCTAGAACCAAGCATTTTGAGCTTAAGTATCATTTCTTGAGGGAAAAGGTTCAGAATAAAGAGATTGCACTGGAACATGTTTCCAGTAAGGAGCAGTTAGTAGACATATTCACCAAGCCTCTCCCAAAGGCTATATTTGTGCATTTAAGAGGTGAATTGGGGGTACTGCCCCTTCATGAGGTGAACTAAAGGTATTTTCTCCACATCAGTCAGGTATTGCATAGTCAATTTTTTTTTGATTGATGTGTTGAAGGATGCTACTCCTTAGGGGGAGCAACATAATGGAATAGGGATGCTTGTGCCTCCACTTTGGCATTGTTGTCAAAGGGGGAGAAGAAGTGAAATGAAGAAGATATCTACAGAAATTGGGGGAGAAGATGTGAAGTGGAAAGATATCTTTGTATATTGCCATCAATGCCAAAGGGGGAGATTGTTGGCATTATGTGAACCGGTATGAGGACATAATGATATTGTATGTTGTCATTGATGTCAATATGTGATATGAAGAGTGAACTAACATATGTGTGAAGAGAAGTGAAGCGAGAACCGGCATATGTGAGAACTGGTATATATGCCAAAGTGAAGCGGTATATGTGTTCTTGGTGAACCGACATGTCAAGGTGAACCGACATGTCAAGGTGAACCGACATGTTGTTATGAGAACCGGTACATGGAACTCTTGTGTGACTACCAGTTGGTAGTGTTAGGATTTTTAGTTGGAGCGCCTCAAGCCTGTGTGACTCAATCGGTGATCTTTGTGTGATGAGTTAGCATGGTAATGCATAACAGATCATGTTGCCACGTAAGCCCTATGCACGTGAAGGATCTTGTATGAAGAAGACTATCCCTATCTACCTTGGGAATGTGCGAAGTTTGTTAAATGGTGATAACGCGTGATGGGTTATCAGCCACCATGAAATCAGTGGATAATGGATGATGAAGAATGTCTTGAGATTGAATCAAGATTTGCTGCATTCAATGCAGTATGCTCAACGGTCAGGATTGAACCATTTGAAATGCTTAACCTAATAGGTTTAGGGTTTAGGGTTTAGGGTTTATGCTTCCAACCTGTTTGTTTCCTATAAGGTCAATGTTGTGTTTCTTTCTAAAGTTGTTGGAAAAAGTTGTATGTGTCTATCCAAGTGAAGTGATACGTGATTCTTGCCAGACCAAAGGAAAGAAGAGATACCTGCAAAGTGAATGTGCAGAAGGAGAAGAGAAGCCAAAGAAGATCTACATTAGCATTGAGTGTTGTTACCAGATCATTATAATTCCTGTTGATTTCTAACCACTTCAATAGTTATGAAATCCCTTAATAGGGTAGCCTTAACAGGCTTGATACAAATCCCCTAACAGGGTAGTCTTAACTGGCTTGATTCAAATCTCTTAACCGGGTAACTCGAAATTAATGAGTTTTGAGAAGCTATAGAGCTCTGGAGATCCTTTAGCTATTGAGTTCTTGAAATCCTCTAACAAGGTAACCCTAACCAGGTTTAACCCTTAACTGGGTATTGTAGCCATCCCTTAATCAGGTGATCCCTAACAGGATCGGTTCCTAGTAGAACCTATTGTAATGTCTTTAACCGGACAAGGTTCCTAACATAGTGGACTTCTAAAGAGTTCAAAAAGTAGCTTGTGGGTATTCATCCCCACCGTGATTTTTCCCAGTTGGATTTCCACGTGAAAAATATGTGTGTCATGTGTGGTGCTTTTATCTTGTGATGCTTTGTTATTACCTGTTGAGCATATGATGGTTCTGTGGTTTATGCCTGTCTATAAAACATATTGAACTAACTGTTGTGAAGATCATATGATAGTTTACCTGTTCATGCATGAGGGTGAAATGGTACTATAGTATTGAGCTAAGAGGAAAGCTTAGTGAGTGATTGGTTTATGATTGTTTTAGTTATTTTGGGTCTTATCGGTTGCACTCTATTTCAACTAGTATCACTGCTTGTCAGTCATTTGGAGTATTTGTTGTCGAACCGGTTTTGGACTGTATTTTTGTTTGTACTGATTGACCCCCCCCCTCTCAGTACCAGTTTGGTACTATTGGTTCATCATTGAGTTATCAACAGTAACACTGACTTTCAGCCTACAACTAGCAAGAAAAACACATAAAAACCTGTTACCCGCTTGAAGAAACTCGCTCTGCACCAGCTCCTCTGCAACAAACTTGTCAAAATGATGCTAACATTCAATTGATGCAGACCTTAATACGGCAGCTTGGCATTGAATTGAGAAATTAATCCCGCATGCTCTAGCCATCACCTCATAATTGAATTTGCAAATTGAATTAAAAAACGAGCTCCAATGGATCACAAGCCTTCTGAGTTTTTCTCTATTTCGTTGTTTTGCCATTTCGGAGAGTTTAAAACCCTTGCATTTTTCTTTCTGCGAAGCAACGACGATCATTGGATCTTAGAAACTTGCATTGCCTTTACTTTCCCCGGTCACTCTACATTAGTAATAGGCCTCACCTTCCTTTCACTACTTCGCAAAGGGTAAAAACTGCACATTTTGACCACACGAAACAATGTCGACTATCAGATCATTATCCACTTGATCGATCTTTACTTCCTACAACGACCACTAGTGTTCTTAACTAACCACGCACAACCATGATGTCTAATGGTTTTCGCCACTTTGCGAAGGCTAAACTGGAGGCATCTTCGGGCTACGAAGCAACGACAAACGTTGGATCCACCTCGAGATGAACACCATTTAAAGTGCTCATACCTTTAAAGTGGGCCCTCAACTTGGAGACCACTTGCTTTATTTCATCACTGGCTAATAAATGTCACGTGGCAGTCAGCTATTCGCTCAAATAATTCCATCAGGTTCCATTCTAAAGCCACCACTTGTTTGACCTTACGATTTTCAACATAACCGCCGATTAAAACAAGGTGGGCCCTCAGCTACCCTTCGGAGCCACATGCATTTGACAAGTCACTAATTCTTTCCACGGAGCAACCCATCTTTCTTGCCAAGTCATCCTCCATGTGACCACCACATCATTTTGCTATTTTGCGAACATTAATCTCTGTTTGATTTAAGGCTACGAATCCATGCGAGTTGTCCGATTAACTTCTAGTTAATCATTCTTTAAAAACTACAACCTGCTTGTCCTTTGGGCCCACTGATCTTTTATCTACTTCACGGACCTTAAATCTCAGGCAACTCTTCTTCATGAAGCAATGACCATTGTTAGATATTAGAAACCCGCTCATTTGTTACCCTTGCTGTAATCACCTTGCTCGGGCCCTCCACCTTTTTGCAACTTCACGAAAAGTAAAACACATGCATCTTTCAGTTGTGAATCAATGCCAACCATTGATCTTTCCTGAACCGATCATCCTTTATCTAATGGAACCACTTGCCTCTGGGACCCACCAACTCTTTCTCTATTTCGCAAAAGGTAAATCACGTGCATCTTGGCCTAGCGAAGCAACACGAGCCATTGGATCTAATACAAGATGTAGTCTTTTAATTTGACGGAAAATCCTCTGGTCAGGCCCACTTAGCCTTTTTGCCATTTCGCGAACACTAACCTGCAAGCATCTTTACCCAGCGAAACAACGACAACCATAGGATCAACATTGACTTACACAATTATTAAGGAGCCTGATAAAGATTAAAACCAAACATAGGTAAAGGCGTAAATATTGAAAATATTTAAAAGACCGCCTAGGAAAAATCTAATGGGGGGGGACACTTTTCATGATAGACCGACCCTTCCTTTAGTGGAAAAAGTAATGCAAGAATAGAACGCAATGGTTTAACAAAACATAGGCAAGGGTTAAAATTCAAAAACCTTAAACCCTCTTTTGACCCAAGAAAAACAGGGGCAACAAGGCCATACCAAACACACCTTTGTAGATTTTTAGCCAACTATGGGACAAGAGTACCCAATTTTCTAAACAGTGATAACACATGGGATCCCGCATGCTCCTTTTATTCAAGGTTAAATCTATCATAGGAATTATCAAGGTATCATCATAAGTGTATACACAATCAGAATGATGACTCATCTCTATCCAGATGTTATCGACCCAACGAAAATCTTATGCTATCCATACCAACAGAACCAACATTACCATATCTAAATATTTTTGCAATTTGATATCAACAAACTGTCAGTTCTTTATCCAATCAATCTTATCAATTATATCAATTGATCACATATCATCTATTTTATCATGTCTTATACAGGATGTATCTTTCCTGAAACTAGATGTTCTGATCATGTCTTATATAGGATATATCGTTCCTGAAACTAGACGCTTTGATCATCTTTTTCTTATACAGGAGGTTTCATTCCTGAAACCAGACTAAATCTTGATCTTATCAATCTAATCAATCAAACTTTATCAATAATCAAGAACCACATCACCATGATTGTAGAACTCGCATTTTCATCAACCACATTTGTAGACATCAAATCATTCCTAATCGGGATATCAATTTTGCAAAGATCCAAAAACTTCAAACATCAATTATCTCAATTGATCTCCCAAGGGGGCATCATCGTACCACAATCTATCAATCAATATCTGGGGCATCCTATCGAACCAATATCATCATCAAAATGAGATTTTTCTTTGAATCAACGCGTCATCACACCTCGCTTCAAAGAGGGGAAAAATGTATACACCAAAAAATGGTCTGAAGATAATTAATTTAATAAGCAATTATTTAATTAATCCCCCTTCCTAATTCAATTGAATTTATTAAGCAATTTGATTAAATTCCCCTTTCCATCTACTTATTAATAAATCTAAGGATTTATTTAATAGGTTCATTTCAATAGTCCCCTTTGATTAATTAATTCAAATTAATTTATCCTCCCCCCATCTTCAATTAATTTTTCTAATCCCCTAATTAATTAAAACAAATCAATTTATGAGTTGTTGAGAATTAATTAGTATTTTCCTATTATTTGAATTTTTAAATTCAAATTACCCACATGTCTCCTAACTTCTAACCACCTAACCTAACCATCCCTCTAACCTAATCCATTCCACCTAACCTTAGGTTTTCCTAACCCTATCCTATCTTGCACATCCTAACCTCCTTATCCTAACCTCCTATGGTGTGGATATTTTCTTCTTGAGACACATGGCACTTTGGCCACATGTCTCCTCTCTTGGATAGTTGCCCTTTTATGAGCAAAGCTCCTTGACACTTGTCACCACAGAGATGACAAGTGTCTCTTCCTCCACCCTCTTCTTCAACCTCCTCCAATTTCACCCTTGATATCTTTAGACTTAATCTTGACCGTTATTTCCTGCCACCTCACTCCTAGCCTTGGAAATCCTATAAATATCCCCCATTTTGGAGCATTAAGGATCCCATCTCATTTTCATCTTATGCATTTTTACTATAGGCATATGTCCATTCTAGCATATCATTTGAGCATTGTTATTATAGGCAATTGCATCTTAGATATAGTTTAATTTGATCATTTTCTAGCATAATTGTTGAATCATGTAGCTTAATTGCATCATCATCATAGCTTAGTCATGCATATCATTAGCTTAATTAGTCTCTTGGATCAACCTAGTATAATCAAGCTCATCTTTGCATATCATTATCATTTCAAATCCTCCATCTAGGTGTAGTCAAGTCAGTGGGATTGTTTATCCAGATCTGAGAGCAAATCCATACTCGGATCTCTTAAGAGGCGATAGTTTGCTTTGTCATGGTTTTATCTTTATTTTGCTTATGATTTGATAACCATTCTTGTAATGATCTATTGAGTGTTTTGTGTTGCAGTTGTAGGTATCACACTTCTCATAGAGGATGACACTTTCATCTTCTTCCATTTTTCAGATTTTCATACCTGACCTAGAAGCATTCTAGTTTTGCAATTTTAACAGTGGTATCTCCTTCATTAAATGTCTCCAATTTATCCCAAATATCTTTAGCAGTAGATCGGTCTAATAATCCCATGATTTGTTGATCTGACAATGCACTCAAAAGTGCTTCTCTTTCTTTTCAATCATTCTCTTGATCCTTACCCAATGTTGGTGGATTAGGTTGATTCGGTGTAGGACCAACATAGCCATTCTTTGTAACATCTCATATGTCTCTTCCAATGCAATTTAGATGTGTCTCCATTTTGATCTTCCATATACCATAGTTAGTTCCATCAAGTTTTAGACTATCCTTCTTGAAAAAGTTTGTTGCCATAGAATCTCCTCAAGTTGTTAGACTTCTGCAAAAAGAGGACTAAGCTCTGATACCAATTGTTAGGACCCGAGAGGAAACTGAGAGGGGGGGAGTGAATCAGTTGTCTATTAATTTCAACCCAAATATAACTTAATCAAACTTGATACATTATATTGGTAAACCAAACTTAATGTCTGTTAACAGATTAATAGTTAATATTAATACTGGTGAAACTTAATGCATGAAACAGAAAGTGAAACAACATCCACAACACATAACATAGATATTTGTACGTGGAAAGCCTGTAAGGGGAAAAACCAGAGTGGGAAACCTTACCCACAATTTGATGATACTCCTGCAAATAGTATGTGTATACAAATGGGGTCTGCACATGCAGAAAGGCCAACCGCCTAGATCTCACTGCTCAATCACAAAATAGGAGTCACACTGACTACAATTGGATCGTTAAATCCAATGAAAATGTACTACTCAAAGTAGAATCTCCAATGTTGGATTCAGTATTGGTTAAGCTCTAATAATCACCTTCAAACCTTCCTTGAACCTTCTCTATGGTCTACTCATATGATCTTCAATATTCGCACATACCATGTTATAACCTTACATACCATATACCATCACGTGTCCATTGTCCATGCCGTCTATCTTATCAATTGAGATCTTACATATATACCAAAACCCAAGACCAAATGTGTAGGTCGGCTCACTAAGAATATTATAATTAAATCGATTACAAATAAGTCAAGATGCGATGCATCATGTTGGCTCAATACATTTACAATAATATCCAATCAATAAATCATCTCCATAATGTGTCGTGCTGACCTGGAATAGATAATTCATACCGGTCCATAACCTAAACCAATTTGCTGGTAACAACAAATATGTCAACCCGATTAGACTAATAACCAAAACACCAAAACCAAGTATCCAAACCATGTCTTCGACATAACCAAGTGATCTCCAGATGATAACAAGTCATCCTCAGTGCTGGTGAATATTGGCAAATGTAGACTACAATGAGAAATTGTAGGTAATTGAAGGTATTGTCATTGATGGAAAACTTACAATCCTATGGCACCGACAGGCATCGGCATCGGGACCGACACCGACATCGGCAAAGATGATTACCGACACCCTAGCTGACAGGATTTTATTTTGTATTTAATTGTAAATTCTTTTTGTAAGCCAACAAGGCGAATTGTAATAGGACTTAGTAAGTATGAGATCTTGTAGAACATTTGTGTAACAATGTATGAAATGCAATAAGCAGATGCGAATACTAAGGCAGATTGTGGAATAATGTTTATGGAAGTTGTATGAGCTTAAACCGGTACTGAACCTGGCATAACAGATGCTGAAATGAAGTAGTACATGATATTGGATTTGCATAATCCAATTTTGTAAGTCAGTGACACTTCCCTTTTGTATTTAAGCAGTGAGATTTAGGTAGATGGCCTTCCTGCATGTGCAGGCCCCTATTGTAAGTAATATTTATTTATTGGCTAGTGAGTGAATATTGTGGGTCACAAATCCCACCAAGATTTTTCCCACACTGGGTTTCCTCATTAAAAATATTGTGTTATGGTGTGCTTTCTATGTTGTGGTTATTGATCTTATTTACTGCATTATTTCTGGTTTACTGGTACACTGTTTTGGAATGCAATTCATTTAATAAGTTTAGAAAATCCATTAACCGATTAGATACTGATCCCCTCCCCCTCTCAGTATCTTTGGGAATCCTAACAATTGTTATCAAAGCTTTGTCCTCTATTTTCAAAAGCCTAACAACTGGAGGAAGATCCTGACACCAGTACAGATGGAAAACTTGAGAAAGCAATTGGAAACAGTTCTTGCAGATTATGATGCAAAAAAGTTGAAGAATATTGAACTTGAAGATGATTTGAAGGCTGCACAGGAAATAATTCAAGGACTTCAAGAAAATCTCACTATTGCTAGGAATAAAAGAAGAGAACTTCATGAGAAGATACAGAGTGATGATGATGAAAAAGAAATTCTTAATGATCTTGTAAGCAAGATGAAGCAGGAAAACATGGCCTTGAGGAATGAAATGCAAGATATGACTATGAGGTTTTGTAAAGGCATTGAAGACCAAAAGAATAATGAAGATGACTTGACTAGGAGAATAAATGATGCTAGAAATGAAAATCTAAGACTCAGTCATGAAAATGATATGTTGAAGACATATATAATTCACTTGGAGCATAATAAAACTAAACTCATGAGACAAAAAGATTTCTTAGAAAATGAGTTGGCTACTGCAAATCAACACAAGGAGAAATTCAAGAAAAGTTTAGAAGAAATTGATGACATGTTGAAAAATCAGAAACCTAATGGAGATACTAATGGTCTCGGCTTTGAAGTTGGTGAAAGCTTCGGTAATGTAAACAATCATGATCATAGTAAACCAGTAAGACAACCTAATGCTTACAAATTTAATGGGAAATGCTTTAACTATAACAAGTATGGTCATAGAGAAAATCAGTGTAGATCTAGAAATTATTAGAACACCAATGCACCCACTGATCAATGTTCTAAATCCAAAAAAGTTGGTCATAATTCAGAAAATTGCAGAATGAATGTAAGATGTTATGTTTGTGGAAGATTTGGACACTTATCTAATCAATGCAAAACACATACCGGCATAGGATATGGAAAAATTATTCAGAAAAACAATGTGACTTGTTATGCTTGTAACAAGATTGGAGATATTGCAAAATTTTGTAGAAGTAAGGCATCACCGGCAAATAACAAAGGACCTAGTTTGAAAGGTAAAGAGAAGGTTGAAGAGGTAAAACAAGAATTCTCAAAACAATGGATTAGAAAGTCAGATCGGAATGTTAATGAAGTTATTCCTTCACCGGTAGAACAGAGTATCACTCCATCGGTAGGAGATTCTTCATCTAACTGAAAATAAATCCTTTTGGGGGTATGGCAACAAATTGAAAAACATGCTAATTTACCCTCGGTTGATGGTGAGAAGTTGAATTACTTGTTTACCGGTAGATGTGTTAAGTTTCACTTAATCGATAGGCATTTAATGTGGTAGTTGAAGGAAATGACATCATAAAGCAAGTATTTTGGCTCTTTTTCCTTCACCAAGCATTCAAATTTCCTGAGAGCGTGAAAAAACCCGAGCGAAGGCATCCATAGCGAGAAGTGAAGCAAATCATTCAAGCATTCATACCTAAAGGTAGATTAAGGTATTTATAAAATGGCTTCCTCTTCTGCACCTGAATTCATTACAAATCCTACTGTAACTAAAGTAATTAGGGACCCTAGACCCGTATTTAAAATTATTCTCGAAATTGTCAAGAAAGATGATACCCTAGGAGCATTTTCAAAAATACCCAAAGGAGTTGTATATGCTGAGGATCCTAGAATTTACATACATTGTCATATTGAAGAACTAGGAGCTAAAGAGATAATGAACATATAGAGAACAATAATTTGTGATGTTAATGGAAATGTGAAACCGGAACATAACATAGTTGAAACCCTAGGTTTTGTGGAGATTCTTAGTATCCCTGATTTTCCAAAGGATGTTATAAGGATTGTGTTAAGAAGAGTACATGGGGAGTTATTTTGGTTGGATTCCATTCACAAGATAACAAAAGAGGCAGTTAGGGTAGTGACAGGCTTCCCTTCCACTAGTAGCAAGCTTGACAAAACTAAAAAGGTTCCAAATGACACTGTAATGACACATGGGTGCAATCATCTTCAAAATTGGTATGGTTCCAAATGACACTGGAATACCCACAAGCTACTTTTTGAACTCTTTAGAAGTCTGCTCTATTAGGAACCTTGTCCGGTTAAAGACATTACAATAGGTTCTGCTAGGAATTGATCTTGTTAGGGATCACCCGGTTAAGGGATGGCTACAATACCCAATTAGGGTTACCTTGTTAGAGGATTTCAAGAACTCAATAGCTCAAGGATCTTCAGAGCTCTATAGCTTCTCAGAACTCATTAACTTTGAGTTACCTGGTTAAGGGATTTGAATCAAGCCGGTTAAGACTACCCTGTTAGGGGATTTGTATCAAGCCTGTTAAGAGATTTCACAACTATTGAAGTGGTTAGAGATTAGTAGGAATTACAGTGATCTGGTAATAGCACTCAATGCTAATGCAGATCCGCTTTGGCTCCTCTTCTCCTTCTGCACATTCACTTTGCAGGTATCTCTTCTTTCCTTTGGTCTGGCAAGAATCACATATCACTTCACTTGGATACACACATACAACTTTTTCCAACAACTTTAGAAAGAAACACAACATCGACCTTATAGGAAACAAACAAGTCAGAAGCATAAACCCTAAACCTGTTAGGTTAAGCATTTCAAATGGTTCAATCCTGACCATTGAGCATACTGCATTAAATGTAGCAGATCTTGATTCAATCTCAAGACATTCTCCATCGTCCATTATCCACTGATTTCATGGTGGCTGATAACCCATCACGTGTTATCACTGTTTAACAAACTTCACACATTCCCAAGGTAGATAGGGATAGTCTTCTTCATACAAGATCCTTCACGCGCATAGGGTTTACGTGGCAACATGATCTGTTATCCATTACCATGCTAACTCATCACAGAAAGATCACCGATTGAGTCACACAGGCTTGAGGCACTCCAACCGGAAACCCTGACACTACCAACCGGTAGTCACACAAGAGTTCCATGTACCAATTCTCATAACAACATGCTAGTTCACCTTGACATGCCGGTTCACCGAGAACACATATACCGCTTCACTTTGGCATATATACTGTTTCTCACATATGTCGGTTCTCGCTTCGCTTCTCTTCACACATATGCCGGTTCACTCTTCATATCACATATTGACATCAATGACAACATACAATATCATTATGTCCTCATACCGGTTCACATAATGCCAACAACTGTGTGAATTTCTTTGTTAGAGTTTTGTGTAAATCTCAATTGATAATTGCATTAACGAGATGGCACCAAGAAGGGATTTCACAGGGAAGGTAAATTATGAGGATAGGAATATATGTGATGACTTCTTGGAGCAACTAACTATGTCTACCAATGTCAGGGCCAAAGCTAAAGAATTGGTGCTAGAAAACCCTTGTTTAAGAATTAGAGATGGTCTATATGACAAAGGCAATTGGTTGAGGGATCCTTAGATAGGGATGTCAGGCCTGGGACTTTTCAGGGTAGGTTTTGGTCAGAGACATTCCCCTGTCCCACTAAATAGTATATGGGAATTGGACCTGGGAAAGCTTATAGTCCTAGGGGTCTTCATGGATATAGATTTGTTGACCCTAATTGCACAGAATTATGACACTATAGCCCAATGTATTAGGAATATAAAGGGAGCAACCTTGAATGAGATTAATGATGATGAGTTCAGGAAGGTTTTCAAGCTCAGTGAAGTGTCCAATTATTTAGAGCCTATCAACTTTGAGACACTAGCACAGGATTACAATGTAGGAGGGATAATTATTGATACCTTTCTCCCTGAATCTGTTTACCCTAAGGGCTAAGGGCATGTATTGGGCACTTTGTCAGATTTTTGGAGAAGATGCTGAGAGAAACATGCCAACCCATTACATGTTGATGATTGCACAAAATCTAAACCCCTCTTTGGCAATAACATTTGATTATGCACCTTACCTCACTGATGTAATTCATGAAGGGTTGGTAGGCATAAAAAATGGTAAGGTGGATAGGCCTTTTGGATGGTACTCCCTTCTCATGCGCGTGTTTTTATTTAATGGTGCTGATTATTTTGCTAGTGAAATGGAACTAATCAAGGAAAAAGATGGTGAAGAGATGCCAGTGCAATTATGGAGCACCATTTTGTCCTGGGATAGAGAAGATGCAGTTACCTAAAGTTTGATAGGTGTTTTGCATCTAAAATTAGGATCCTCTTGTCTATAGAAAACCCTAGGATTCATAAGGCTCTCTTAGAATTCCTTAGGACCAAGGAGTTTGTTGAGGGTATTAAGATATTTCATAATTGGGGTGATATGTATTTGTACCCTGTTTCTACAATTTTCAAAGTTTATGGTTTCAGAGGCACTCCATATTTATTGCCTTATCAAGTCCCACTAAAGATAGGAATTGCAAAAGTCTTAAGGCAGATTAGAGGTGTGCAAGATGCAGAGTTGACAAATAGAGGTAAAGGGACTATTTTCCCAACTATTACCATGGCTCATCATTTTGTGATCACCAAAGGTGGCTGGAAGTATTTTGAAGAATTCTTTAAACCATATAGGTTTTCTACTGCAGTTTCAAGATTTGCAGACCCAGAAGATTTTTTCAATGGCATGTTTAGAAAGAGAGTAGTATGTAAAGGTAGGTTGCACCAATTTCATTTCCCTAAAGATCTTATTAGGAATGAATTCAATTTGGATGAGAAAGAATTGAGGAAAGAGAAGTGGGTGGCATACAAAAGGGCTCTTGACTTCATTCATCAATTTGATAGTAGTTATGACCCTCTTTCTAGTTTTAATACCTTTGAGGAATAAATAAATATTTTAATTCTTTATTTTGAAGACCTTATGCAAACTCTAAAAGAAAAGAGGGAGGCTATAATGAGAAATGATCCTAACAGGGTTAGACTGGGTCTGGCTAAGCTTGCCTTTGCTAAGGCCATCCCACCAGGTGATTATGTAATGCACAAGAAATCAAAATATAGTGTGATGATGCCAGTGACTGGTGAGCCTTCTACTTCAAGAGGGAAAAGAGAAATTGAAGATTTTAGTGACATTCAAGACTCCCCTAAAAGGCAAAGAGTGGGGAAGGAAGTGCAAACCAATGAGCCTCTATATTCTTCAACTCAATCCCCCATCCACATAGGAGATGAGCAGGCAATGGCCAAATAGTTGTTACAGTTAGGGAGTCACGGGGAGATTGCCTACACATATGAGGAAACACATGAAGGGATGCCAGAAGAGCCACCTAGTGCTAAGATGAACTTGACTGAAGGTGAGCTCAAAGGTAAAGAGCTAGACCTAGCTGTCAAGCAAGCTAGTGAGGAGTTCTTAGCTGATAGTAACTTTGTTACAACAGGGGCCTTCATGCAATTTGTATGGAAAAAAAACATGGAACAATTTAAGGCCAGATGTGAAAAAAGGAAAAATGAGCAGCCTCACAAAGATGCAACTCTGGTGGAGGAAGAGGTAAAACAAGAAATGATTGAAGAATTCAAGGCCATTACTCCTGAAAAGTGAAGAGAGATGGTATCAAAGGCTGGTGTTTTAATCCTCCCTGAGTGGGATATAGTTGATGCTCTGGTACTTGAAGCGGTCAGGAAAGAAACCAAGCCTATGGAAGGAGTGAAATTCAACAAAGATGATGTTGCTTTAGTCATGTGGTCTTTGAAAAAGGATAAAAATAGAAGAAGAAAAGATACCTCAGATTCTAGTTTCCTGGGAGGTATGATTGCGAAAAGAGTCCAAGATACAGGGGTGGTAGAAGCTGCTAGCACAGTTTTAGAAACTACAAAAATCAGTGTAGCAGTGGAAGAAAAGGAGGAAAAAGAAAAAGCTAATCTCCAATTGAAATTGGAAACAATCTTGAAGCCTTATAATTAGGCCAAAGAGGGAATAGCTAATCGAGATAGCATCATTGCTAGACTTCAGAGTCAGTTGGCAGGACATCACCTTTAGGGTGAGTCCTCTACTCTTATGATAGCTTCTTCTCTAGGAAGACCTCCACCTACAAGTCCTATCATAGAATATCCCCCTTCTCCTATGCCTTCTGGTTTCCAACTAGCTGAAACTATTCAACACGAGTTGGAAAAGTTGAAATAGGCTCAAGTCCTATTTGCAAGCAAATATGAGGAAAAGGTAAAGGCCACAATTTTAAAATTTTCTGATTCAGTTAGGGCCTCTGTTGTGCATACTTCTATGAAGAGGATTCTAAATATTTTGACTGAATTAAGAGAAAATGTGACCACTTAGGAACCAATTTTGAGTAAGTGGATGCCTAGGGGAAAGGAGTTAGAGCTTATGTGTTCATCCCATTCATATGTAGAGGCAAATGACAGTCTCAGATCCACCTATGATTTCATAAAAGAAATAAATATACTCTTAGAAGAAAGGGCAGGTGTGAAGAGAAAAGCCCAATTCTATAGGAAGGAATATTTTGATCACAAATATGAGTTGTTCCCCGAGGGTTTTGTTGGTCCAACTCAAATAAAAGAGGAGAGGGCATGGCTAGAAGAGCTGGACCACAAATTGTCCCAAAGGGTTAATGAAATCATCAACACTAATGACACATCCTTATTTGTCAAGACAATTGAGGAGATTGAAAAGGTAAAGTCACACTATGGTTTCATAGAAACAGAGATTGGGCAGTTAAGGGTCACTTGGAAAAGACTAGAAGGGATGATGAAAAAGATTGTTAGCTTCTCTTGGCTGAGTGATGACATGTTTGAGGAGTGGAAGGACAAGTATGCTAGACAAAGAGAAGATATAGTTAGAAGATGTTGTAGTTGAACAACAAACTGAAGAGGCCGATGATACTGAAAAGGAATTGTAACTGTTTCTTGGAGGACATTGTGGTTTGTAACAAACTTTTCTTAGGATTGTTCGAGGCTTGTATGCATCCATAATATTATAAATGGATACCAGGACTAGTTAAAAAGGGATCACAAGAATTTTTGTAAAGAAACTCTACAGAAATATATCTAGGTTTTTCTAGCTTTTACAGAGAACACTTTGAGTCATGTAAAAAAATATTTTCAAAATGAATATAAAGATACAGATCAATACTTTTCAGGCCTAAATCTATGTTGTCTTCTAGTGTGCATTTGTTAATTTGCTAGTTTCATTTGAATAGTCTAGGGTTATTTGATTGAACATGGATTGTAAGGCAATCATATAGATATATTTCTAGCTTTTCTCTTCAAGGAAGAGAAATTAAAAATGCATGAAATATCTCTATCAGTAAATCAATTGTTTGCTCATTTTGAATTTGATGAACGGTTTTAGTCTTAAGAAGATAAAACTCATGTATATGTAAGGCATGTATGGCGTTAACATAAGGTCGAGGTGATGAAACGTATGAGGTTATTCAATTTTGGAGCTTTAATTTGATTTGGGTGACTCTATAGCCCGAGATAAGGCACTGGTATCTAATTGTGGGATTCTTTCTATTTTTCTTGAAGATCGATACTGAAAATGAATACAAGTTTTTCTTTTAGTGTTTCAGTTTCATTGAGGTGATGAAATCCATGGGTTTTTTAGCACTGGTTTACTGTGGATCTCAGTCTTAAAGTGTGAAAATGTTCACAGAAGGTATACCCACTTGAACTTTGCATAAGTTCAAAGTGTAGGAGGTCTCAAAACCTTGTTATATGTTACTCTTGAGTTCTATTTCCTGATCTCTTCATATGCAAACAAAGTTATTTTATTTATTACAGGAAGGATAGAAGGGAAATCAAAATTTGAGACTAACACCATGCAAGAATGAAATGCGAGCTAAATGCAAAGCTACGACCAGACCAGTCATTGGGTTATTGCGTTTTGTCATCATTGAGATTTTTAAAATGTGGGAAGTGAGTGCAAACATCGATGGTATAATTAAACCATGATGACCTGAGCATTGCTTTCCTGGATTTTGATATGGCAAGTTAGCACAAGCATCGAGGTATAATTGAACCAAGATGACCTGAGTGTTGCTTGCGTAAAACAGGCAGTATTAATCATTTCAATACGCAAACTGCAAATGTCTTTGATGATACTTCAATGATCATATCTTGAGACAAATTTGCACATATTAATGATTAATTTACAAATAATAGACAATAAAAATATCATGTCCCTTCCTTGTTTCTCTAGTCAAAGACATCCCAGAGTCACTCAGAAATCATGATAGAAAAAATCAGGATAGAAAAGTTGAACAATCATGCTAAAATCATTACCCAAAAGATATCGTCCTTGTGTTTACACTGACTTTGTGATAATTTGATCTCATATTCAATGTTGGATATGTCTCTGTTTTCACTTGATAAGAGTTGTCTAACTATTTGTTCTACCTGTTTGATTAAGCTCACAATGATCAAAATTTTTGCCCCCAGCTAAGTGCAAGATTTTGCCCCAAGCCTAGAAACAAATTCATTATGATATATCCAATGATCCAAACCATGGCAAGAAGCCACCCAGTATGCCTACGTATGTACAAAGGCTTTACTATGCATATGAACAACGTTGATGGAAAACAATGCAAGTGGAAGGATGCATGAACTAATAGATGGAAGATCTAGCCGACAGATAGCGCATGTTTGTCAAGTTTTCACCATCTGTTTTATTGCACTTTTTCTCATTTTTTTTTTTTTTATTTTTTGTTTTTTAACTTATTATTTTTCTACTTTTTCACTTTTTTTTATTTTTCTACTTTTTCACCGTTTTTGGTTTTTTCTGCTTTTTCACTGTTTTTGGATTTTTCTGCTTTTCCACTATTTTTGGATTTTTCTACTTTTTCAGACATAGAACTTCTTCAGATGTATGCTATTGATGGGTTCTTCAAACTGATCTCCATCCTGTGTTGATAGCTGATATGCTCCAGACCCAAATATTGTACCTATGATCACAAATGAAACTTACCAGTTTGGTTCGAACTTTCCTTTCTTTTCTCAATCTGCCTGGTTGCGTGGATTTTCTTTTAGTACTAGTTTCCCTACTTGAAAGAGTCATGGTTTGACCCTGTGATTATAACTCCGACACATTCTTGCTGATATACCTTTAAATGATCAAAGACATTTTGTCTTTATTCATGGATCAATTCTAACTCTTGCAGTCTAGATACTCATTGTTCTTCATCTAGAATGAGACCTTTTAATGATAATCATAGAGAAGGTATCTCTACTTCTATTGGCAGTATTGCTTCTGATCCATAAACAAGAGAGAAATGTGTGGCACCTATTGGCGTGCAGATACTGGTTTGATAGGCCCATAGAGCAGGGTTTAATTAAATATGTCAATCTCTTCCAACATCATTCACTGTTTTTTTGAGGATTTCAAAATAGTTTTGTTTGATGCTTCTGCTTGCCCATTCCCTTGTGGATAGTAGGGTGTGGAAAATCTATGTTGGATCTTGAATTTCTCATATAGCTCTTATACATCTTGATTCTTGAACGGTCGCCCATTATCAGTGATAATAGTCATGGGTATTTTGTAGCAATAGATGATGTAGTTCAAGATAAATGCAACAATTTCTTTTCCTATGATATTTGTGAGAGGTACTGCCTCAATCCATTTTGTGAAATATTATGTAGCTACAAGGATGAATTTATGACCATTAAATGAAGAATGATTTATTTTTCCTACTAGATCAAGACCCCATTGACAAAAAAACCAAGATGTTGCCAAAGCATGAAGTTCTTGTGTTGGTGCATGAATCAAACTCCGATGGATGTGACATTATTTGCATGTTCTAGATATCTGAAAAGAATCTTGTTCCATAGTCAGCCAATAATAGCCCAAATGTATGAGTTTTTTTGAAAGAATAAAACCACTTGAATGAGTGCCACAAATGTCGTTATTGTCTTCATGTAAGGCCTTCTTAGATTCTTCTTGTTTGAGACATCTTTAAAAAAGTACTATCTAGACCTTGTTTAAATAGGGTATCTGCGACGAGAGTATAATGGGAGGATTGGCGAATAAAGTTTCTCTTTTGATTTTTTGATAAGTCAAGAGGGAGTATATTATCTTTTAGGTATGTGTAAATTTGGCCATAGTGGGAGGAATCATGTCCAACAAGGTGACAAATAGTTTGGGAATCAGGATAATTATGAGCAGGGTAAAACAACTCTTCTACCAGGAATTCATAATGATGTTGATTTTCCTGTGTCTAAAGTAGAGAAGCAAGTGTAGCCATGGTGTCTGCTGCTTTGTTGTCATTCCTAGGAATCTGCTAGAAGGTTATTTCTACAAAGTATTTCTTCATATCATCAACCATCTTTTTATAAGGCATTAACTTTTCATCCTTTGTTTGATAATTGTCATTGACTTGATTGATAATAATATGAGAGTCTCCAAAGACTTGAAGTTGTGTAATGTTCCATTCTATAGCCATTTTGATACCTATAACCAAAGCTTCATACTCTGCCATGTTGTTGGTACATGGAAAGATTAATTTGTATGCTTTTGGAATTGTATGACCTTATGTTGTGATGAATAGAATGCCTGCTCCTGATCCATGTTGTGTATATGAACCATCAAAATACAATTGCCATGTTTTTGTTGTGACTGTTAGGATATCAGCATCAAGAAATTCAATCTGCAAAGGACGATTATCTTGAAGTGGTGCCTCAGCTAGTTGATCTGCAATGACTTGTCCCTTGATAGCTCTTTTGTCTACATATTCAATATCAAACTCACTTAGGATCATGATCCATTTTGCTAATCATCCTGTTAATGTTTCCTTGCTGAGTAAATACTTCAATGGATCGATTTTAGCTATCAACTTGATGGAGTGAGATAATAGATAGTGTCTTAATTTTTGAGAAGTAAAAACAACTGCCAAGCATGTTTTTTGTATTGGAGAATAGTTGGTCTCGTATCCCACTAATGTTCTGCTGATGTAGTAGATGGCTCATTCTTTTTCTTCATTATTCTTTTGTGAAAGAAGAACTCCTAATGATGCTTCGGTGGTCGATACATAGAGTAATAATGACTTTCCTGGAATTGGTGACATTAGAATAGGTGGTTGCATGAGATATGCCTTGATCTTCTTGAATGCTCCCTCACATTGATGGTCCCATTTGAAATGAACATTTTTATGCAATAGATGGGTAAATGGTTGACATTAATCTGCTAGTTGAGCAACAAATCTTCTAATTGACTAGAGTCTTCCTTGGAGTGATCTTAGTTGACTTATATTATTGGGAGATGCCATTTCCGTGTTTTCTTATACCTTAGCTGGATCTACTTCGATACCTCTAGTTGAAACAATGTATCCCAATAGCTTGCCTGAAGTGACACCAAAGGCACATTTCTTAGGATTGAGTCGTAGCTTATATTGTTCTAACCTGTCAAAGATCTTTTCTAGTATTCCTATATGGTCCTCTCTATTGTATGATTTTGCAAAGATGTCATCCACATAGTCTTCCATGAATGTATGTATCATGTCATGGAATATTGTTGTCAGAGCTCTTTGATATGTAGCACTTGCATTCTTTAAAACAAAAGGCATGATGTTCCAACAAAAATTACCCCATGGGCATGTAAAAGCTATCTTTTCTTGATCTTCAGGTGCTATTTTAATCTGATTGTATTCAGAGAAACCATCCATTAGAGAAAACATGGAGTGTCTAGCAGTTAAATCTACAATGATGTCAATGCTAGGCAAAGGAAAGTCATCCTTTGGACATGCGTTATTAATATCTTTGAAGTTTGTGCATATTCAGATGCTTTTATCTAGTTTTGAAACATGAACGATGTTGGATACCCATTGAGGATATGCTACAGGTCTAATGAATCCTACATCCGATAATTTCTTTAGTTTTTCTTCGACCAAGAGAGCGATATGTGGATGCATTTTCCTTATCTTCTGTTTGACTGGTTTAGCTCTGGGACTGACATTCAAGTGATGCATAATAAGCTTTAGATCCAACCCTGGCATGTTTACATATGACTAGGTGAAATTGATTTGTCATCATTTGAAGAATTCTATATATTATTGCATTTCTTCTTCTGATAGAGAAGTCATTGGATGTAGGATCTTTGGTTGCTCTATTGCTCCAATGTTAACTGCCTCTATTGGTTTGATCAAAATTGATGACCTTTCTTGATAGTGTGTAGGTAAAGTGTCAAATCTCCCATCTTTCGGCACCTTGAGGAGGTTTTCACCATTAGATGCATCCTTTCTTTTTAATTTTTCCTGATCTAATGTTGCCAAGAAATGGTTTTCAGCATTAGACCTGATATTATTTTCTTCATTTTTCTTTTTTCGACTAGGAGATTTGGCACCCAATTGATTGGAAGATACGTTGCTGAAACTCCTGGTGAGAGTTGTTGCAGGTTCAATTGCATTAAGATATACAGATATGGAATGGTCATTTGGAAGGGTATCAATGGCAGTATGTCCTTCATTTTCCCAATCAATAAGTTTGGGGTGGATTAGAGGTAGGGGGTCATTGGATTGAGATGTTTCGAAAGTATCAAGAGTCATGATGGATGTATCAAAGTTTTCAATATGTATGTCGATGTCTAGAATGGTATCCTCATCAGAATTACCTCTCACAATAAGTTTGTGACCATCCTCGATTAAGTCCAAGTTAGCCGAATGTGGTTCTGATTCAAGTGAACTACATCGACTCCTACATCTCCTTCAAAGAAATTTTCTTCAACTAATTCTTCAGAGTGATAGGAATCCCATTTCGATTCATTAGAATCTATATCACTTGAAACCTGCAATCTACAGATTTGTTCATATAGTATTTGATTTGTTTCTTCAACTTTTCTTGTTATATCTTTTCTTCTTTCATATTCAAATTCTTCGAGTCTGAGATTGAGTTCTGTCAACTTTGCTATGAGCTCTCCTGGATTAGTATTAGCTTCTTTCTTGTTTTTATTGAGATTTAATGCTACTTAAGAGGTGCTTTAGTTTTTTTCTCTTGTTGATTTGAAGCTTGCTTCTTTTCCCATTTCATGTTTGCTTGTGTTTGTTGCTTAGCTGATGTTTCTTCTCTTTGAATTGCCAGTTGTTCTTGTCTATTTTCATATTCCTCTTATTGTTGACTAAGAGATGTGTCTTGTAGTAAAGTAACTTGTCCATATCCTAAGCTTGTTTTGTCTATAGCCTGTTGAGTGTAAGGTTGGATAGGTTTTGATATACCTTCTTTTCTTTTCCCTATAGGACCTGTTCCAGTGTATCCCATCTTTCTCAGGATGTTAAATCCTTTTCCATACCTTTCTCTAGGTATGTGGACATTGTTGATATTTTGTTAAACTTCTTCATCTTTGTCTTTTGTTTCCTCTGATAAGGTTCCAGCACCTACAAATTCTCCATCAAATATCAGAAGATATTTTACAATTGGTTGTTGTTTAGACTTTGATGGTTTTCCAAAGGATTTAGGAGAAAGTGGTAATTGGGATATTGAATATTCTCCATTCACTCGATCTCTTAGCTGCATTTGTTTTTCCATACTTGACAAAATTGAGGCAAATGATTGTTCCTTGGATTGTGTATTTGAAGATGATGCCTCCCTATTATGAGGAACAATGACTTCTTGAACTGGTTTGAGATTACTACAGTACTGAAATGGATTTGAATCCGCTGAGATCATGATTTCCTGCCCATTATAGGGAAAATTTAAGCACTGATGATATGTTGATGGCACAACTTGTATTTCATGTATCTAGGGTCTCTCCAAGAGTATGTTATATGATAAATCTAACTCTAGAACTTGGCATATTGTGTCTTTCTGCAAAGGTCCCACTCTGATGGATAACATCACAATTCCTTTAGAGGAACGCTCTTCTTCATCATAGGCTTTTATGGTGATCTTTTTCTGAGGATCAACCACATCTTTTGAATAACCCAAAGCATGGACTAGACTCAAAGAGCAAATATTTAAACCAGCTCCTCCATCTATTAGGACATGTTTAATGCGCGTCTTGTGAATGAGGACTTCAATATGCAAGGGAGTGTTATGGGGATGTGGCAGGGACATGTCATCTTCTTCGGTAAATGATAAGCAGTGAGGGGTTGTGAGGTGTCCCACCATGGTTTGGAATTGATCGATATCAAGATCTTTAGACACTGTGGTATCTACTAATGCTTGTTCAAGGATTTCTTTGTGTGCAGGTGAAAGCTTTAAAAGTTCCAAGATGGATATTTGGGTGGGTGTTTTCTTTAATTGATCCACTAGATTGTATTGTTTGGTAGTGGATAATGTGTTTGTCATAGGACCCAGCAAAACAAATTTAGCTTTGCTTCTTGTGATAGCATGAGCGGGTTCTTGATTTTGATTTTCTTTAATTATAATCGCATTTACCACATTATCATATGTATGAGAATAGTTTACCTTTGCTTTACCCTTACCATTATTTGTTGTTGATGATTCACCTTTCTCATAGTTTGGAAGTGGAGTTTTAAAAGTTGTATGAGATTCATTTGTTGTATGTCCATACACTGTTATTACTCCATTATCAATCAAATTTTGGATGACATGTTTCAATCGCTGACAAGTATCTGTGTGATGTCCCTTGTTTCAATTAAAATCGCAATAATGGTTATCATTCCCCCAAGGTGGTTTTACTTGAGGTTTGTAATTCCTTTCTTCTAGTAAAGTGATCAATTTGTTTGTGAGAAGCGTCTTTAGTGCTAACCCAAGGGGTTCACCAATATTTGTAAATTGCCTTCGAAAGATTTTTGATAGTTTCTTTTTGGTGATGATTGTTTTGGTGAGTCATTGCTGAGTGATGGGATAAATTAAAAACAAGTTGCTTTGGTTTCACATTGTTGTTATCCACTATTCCATCATTGACGACATTACGATTTCTATTCCAAAACTTTGGCTTATCATTGTGATTGTCGTTATTGTTGGTAGGAGGATGAACTCCATCTTTGTATATTTTCAATTCACCTTTCTTTATCATGGCTTCCTCCATTCTGATTCCATTATCAATCATCTTTCTGAAACTTTGATTTCCTTGTATTTTAAAATAATAACTCATTTGATTGTTTAGGTTGTCGATGAATATGTCCATTTTTTCATACTCTGGCACTGTACGAGGATATCTTGACGCTAACTGTCTCCATTGTAAAAATGTCATGAAAGGTTCTCCACTCTTTTGTTTGGTATTACATAGGTCTAGCATTGTTACTTCATGTTGTATGTTGTAACAGTATTGGGAAACAAACTTATCCACCAATTCTGAGAATGATCAGATTCCAGGTGGAAGTTTGGAGAACCATTCCATAGCTAGTCCAGTTAAGCTTGTCGGAAATAATCTCATTAAGTAGGTATCCTCATGTACAAACTCCATACTCATTGTGCAAAATTCTCATATATGATCTTGAGGGTCAGCACTTCCATCATATTTTTTTGTATCTAGGAGTTTCAAAACCTATAGGAAATGGTATCATGTTTAGATTTCTATCGAATGGATAAGGATAGATTTCATGAAGTGACTATCTTCTAACGTTTCCTCTTTGCATATCTTAAATTTGTATTTACAATGTTTGTAGTTGTTGCGTGAGAGTTGTGATATGATTATCAACATGATTTTTTCTTGCATAACCATGATTTTGTATTCTAGGGGTATCTGGGTCTCTTCTTGTTTCATGTCTTGTCCTTCGTGTATCTTCATTGGGTTGAACGATATTCAGAATTTCTAGTTCCTCTCTTTTGGGAATGTAAGTTTCTTCATTGGTTCTAGTGTTACTAGAAATTGATGTTTCATTCATTTTAAGACCAAAAATATCCTCATATTGTTCATTACTAGGAGGAGGATCACTTTTCTTTTGTGTCAATTTGTTCACATCAAAATCTTGGGGAAGTGTAGCATCAATTCTTGCTAGCATTAGGAAGTATTTTTCTTTGTCTCCCTCCAATATTCTTTCCATAAATTTATTGAATTGGGGATATTTTTTTATGTCTCTGACATGTTGTTCTGTTATTTCTTCTTCAACTTGTATTTCATCTTTGTGTTCCATGGTCCTATGCTCTTCAGTTATTTCCAATTTTTTGATTTTTGTCTCTATGACTTTTCATCTCTGAGCTCTAGTTGAAAAGGGCATACATGTATCTTAGATGTTGCTAGGATTTGATTGTCTAAAATTTTTTTTGATAAGGGATCAACTGTCAATGTAAATGTGATAGTGTGATATGACACAAAAAGATGGTTCAAGTGTTTAAAAGTTTTCAAGTTTTTCGATCTTTGGTTTTGGAGTGCAATAATGATGATTTGATAAGAACCAAGTCCAATAGGAACGATATATCCTACGATGTGGGACAAGGTTATCCTGACCAAATGTTGTAGTTTTGTGATAAAGGATGATAGATCCTGATGAGAAACTATGTTTTGGGTGATTAGTTTATCAAAGAGGTTGATGATGCACTTTGAGATGTTTAGATCTTGAACTTGTTGAGGGTGAGTACTTGAAAATATTGAGATGTTTATCTTTATAATCCAATTTGACAAATGATAACTTAACCAAGAAAACCAAGAAGACAATCCAAGCATAAAATGACAGATAAGAGGTGCTTATGATCACTGCAAACTGATCGAGCAAATATGACAGACCTAAAAAAGATGTGCAAGAAGATAGTTATGGACCAACAGAGACAGAAATTCATACGACAGACTACATAGCCCCGAACAACAATTTATACAGCTCATACGACAAACCATAAATCTCGCACGACAGATAAATCCTCTACTAAGATGACTTGTATGACACTTTTCACTTGGCGGGACGATGAAAGATAATATAAAATTTTCTGTTACACAGGCTCATACAACAATTCCCACTGGACCATATGACAAAGTAGATACCTCATACAACAAATAGACAAACTCATACACAGAGGACAGAACAAAGATAAAAATGTTTGTTTGGTAGAATTTTTATTAGTGAATTTTGATTTTTTGCTTATGTTTTCCAGTTTTAAATGTTTGATTTTTTGTTTAAGGGATAAATACACAGCAAACACATGATATGATAAGTGAACTTCAACAACATTACGCTACCTAAGGAAGTTGGTTGAGAGAGAAAACCTTTGCTTGAAAGCTTAGGTTCACACCCAATAGCTAATCAGAATATGGCCACTGAGTCTCATGTAGTGGATTCTCAATGTCGTATTATCCAACTCCAAATGCTAATGGGGGCATGATATGGAAAGTGTCTTGGGAGAGTTACTAGCTCTCTTGCACAAATATTATCACCCTTTCGGAGGTGAATTAGGTAGTTTCTAATTTAGTCAGAACTAGTAAGGGATCTGTTTGGTGTGTTGAGGTATAATACTCAATTAAGAGGTCTCCCAGCCTTGAAAACCAAGGTTTGATATACCCGAAGGTACAGAGGAGAGCTATTCCCAAGCACTCCCATTGACTTGATTTTCATCAAATCACATTTATTTTATACTGGGTTGGATTACTTGGTGTTAGCCATTCCCACTTAGGTTGTTCTCCTCTCACTGGTCTTAATGGCTAAGAGTTATTAGCTCCTCGGGAGGGCAGGCCTGCTAATGAAAGCAAAAGATGAGTCTAGCTTTCTAATCACCTAAGAAAGGTGAGAGCATACTCTCCTATCATCAAAACCCATAAAACATGATTGTTCATTTCCATTAGCAAAATCAAGTGTGCCTAGAAAAATTAAAGAAGACATAGAGTTTAGTTGAGTCCTCCTAGGCAACCTGCAAAATAGATGCATTAGTAGTCATGATGTGTTTTGTTGAGATGAAGCTTTGACAAGCATAATATTCGACAATCGTCCTGTAAAAACCAATTAGACTATCGAAAAACTCACAAACAAACTAGGGTTAGCATTAGTAATAATCAAATTGAAGCATGAAAACCCTAAAATGCAAATTGCTTTAAAAACCCAGAAAGAGAATTTCATACGACACAATTTACCTGACCATACGAGTACCTTTCCAGGACCGTACGAGTGAAGAACAGAGCTCGTATGACACTTTAAAAGCTTGTACGAGTCAGGATGGATTGTCATTTCAGTGCACAAAGGACCTCATATGAGATCGAAAAGAAGCTCAGATGAAATTTTGATTCCAACCTGATCAGAAATGAAGATTCGATAATGTTTGAGAGGGCAAAAATCATATTTCTGGCCCCACGGTGGGTGCCAAAATGTCATGCTATGTAAGAAGTGTGATACTTGTAGCTACAACACAAAATACTCAATTGATCATTACAAGCATGTTTATCAAATCATAAGCAAAAGAAAGATAAAACCGTGACAAAGAGACCTATTGCCTCGTAAGAGATGCGAGTATGGATTTGCTCTCAGATTTGGATAAACAATCCCAGTGACTTGACTACACCTAGATGGAGGATTTGAAATGATAATGATATGCAAAGATGAGACTGATTATGCTAGGTTGATCCAAGAGACTAATTAAGCTAATGATATGCATGATTAAGCTATGATGATAATGCAATTAAGCTACATGAGTCAACAATTATGCTAGAAAATGATCAAATTAAACTAGATCTAAGATGCAATTGCCTATAATAATAATGCTCAAATGATATGCTAGAATGGATATATGCCTATAGTAACAATGCATAAGATGAAAATGAGATGGGATCCTTAATGCTCCAAAATGGGGGATATTTATAGGATTTCTAAGGCCAGGGGTGAGGTGGCAGGAATCAACGGTAAAGATTGAGTCTAAAGATATCAAGGGTGAAATTGGAGGAGGTTGAAGAAGAGGTTGGAGGAAGAGACAATTGTCATCTCTATGGTGACAAGTGTTAAGGAGCTTTTCTCATAAAAGGGCAAGTGTCACTGAGAGGAGAGATGTGGCCAAAGTGCCATGTGTCTCAAGAAGAAAATATCCACACCATAGGAGGTTAGGACAAGGAGGATAGGATGTGCAAGATAGGATAGGGTTAGGCAAACCCAAGGTTAGGTGGAATGGGTTAGGTTAGAGGGATAGTTATGTTAGGTGGTTAGAAGTTAGGAGACATGTAGTTTGATTTTAAAAATTCAAATAATAGGAAAAGACTAATTAATTCTCAAGAACTCATAAATTGATTTGTTTTAATTAATTAGGGGATTAGAAGAATTAATTGAAGATGGGGGGAGGATTAATTAATTTGAATTAATTAATCAAAGGGGACTATTGAAATGAACCTGTTAAATAAATCCTTAGATTTATTAATAAGTAGATGAAAAGGGGAATTTAATCAAATTGCTTAATGAATTCAATTAAATTAGGAAGGGGGATTAATTAAATAATTGCTTATTTAATTAATTATCTTCAGACCATTTTTAGGTGTATATAGAAAGAACTTTTTCTTTTATGGAAGGGTTAATGAAATTGTTTTGGGAATACAAAATGAAAGTAACTTCTATTAATGAGTTGAGAACAATGCCTAATACATCAGTATCTAGAGATACCTTGGTCGGAAAACTTTCAACATTTGAGCTTGAGGAATTTGGTCTTGTTGCTACAGTTAAGATAGATTTAGCCTTCAAAGCATCATCATATAGAGCATCATCATTATCATCTGACAAATCTGATTGGAAAACACTTTATGCAAAAAAACTTGAAGATATCAGGAGAGAAAATGAATAAATAGAAGAACTTGAAACACTATTTGCAAGGAAAATGCCTAAAGGTCCTATTGGAAGTAAGTATGAAGGTAAAACACCATTTAAATGTTTTAACTGCAATAAAGTTGGTCATATGGCATCTAGATGTCTTGATAGACATACAAGATTAAGAGAAGAAGCTAAAAGAACATATAAGCCTAACCCTGAGTATCAGAGATACAGATTTAAGAAGAACAAAGATAAATCATGTTACTATGCTGATGAAGGAGTGACTGATGATTTTGTTGAGGAACCGACAGGCAATGGATGGGATTTTGTTCCAATAAAAGAAGATCAGCTGACACCTACTATTCCATCGGTAGAGCAGGCTCTCGCAACTAAAATTTAAGAAAAGGATGAATGGATTATAGATTCTGGATGTCCACATCAGATGACTGGTGATAAAAGTAAATTGTTATCTTTTTTAGGAATATAGTGGAGGTCTAGTAAGATTTGGCGATGATAAAGCTTGTTTGATCAAAGGAAAAGGCACTATATCTTTTGATGGTAATCACAATACTGACAACGTTTATTATGTTGAAGGTTTTAAGCATAATCTTTTGAGTGTTGGTCAATTAGTTGAAGGGATTTCAGTTACAATTCAAGAATGGTAAATGCAAAATCATGAATAGAACTGGTTTGGAGGTTGCAACCAGTAATCAGACTAGAGGTAATATCTTTCATTTGACTAACAGTGAAAACACATGCTTGATTGCACATATTGATGAAAGTTGGTTATGGCATAAGAGACTTTGTCATGTAAATTTTGATTGCATTATAAAGATCAGCTCAACTAAGGCAGTTTAGGATTTACCTAACATTGTGAAACCTCATAACCCGGTATGTAAGGAATGTCAAATGGGAAAGCAAGTTAGAACTACTTTTAAGAGTGTTTCTGAGAAATAAAATAATGTTCTTGATTTAATTCATACTGACTTGTGTGGTCCAGCAACAATAAGAAGTCTACAGGGAGATAGATACTTTATGCTAATTATTGATGATTATTCTAGAATGTGTTGGGTTACTTTTCTTAGGGAGAAATTAGAAGCTTTTGGAAAATCCAATTTATTCAAAGCAATGGTAGAGAATGAAACCGGTAAGAAAATCAAATGTTTGAGATCAGATCAAGGAGGTGAATTTACATCTAAGGAGTTTAATACATTTTGTGAAGTGAATGGAATCAAAAGACAACTATTAGCAACTCGGACACCTCAGTAGAATGGAATTATGGAGAGGAAGAACACAACTATTCTGGATGCAGCTAGAAGCATTATATTGGAAGCAAACCTACCTCATGTGTATTGGAGAGAAGCAGTGAATACAATGGTTTACACTTTCAACAAAGTTCACATCAAAGGTGAAACTTGTAAGACCCCTTATGAACTATGGTTTGGTAATACTCCTACTCTTAAATATTTCAGAATATTTGGAAGAAAATTTTATATTAAGAGAGATGAGTATGTTGGTAAATTTGATCCTAGAAGTGATGAAAGAATATTTCTTGGTTATTCATCTAAGAGAAAGGCATATAGATGTTTTAATAAAATATTGCAGAAGATCATTAAGAGTGCTAATGTGAAGATAGATGAACAATTTAGAGGAAATTCAAGATCTGTAGATTCTAAACCGATAGTTGAGATGATCATAAATGAACCAATACAAAGTGCACAAGTACAAAATGTGGATCTAGTTAGACTGACATCATTAGAGAATTCCACAGTGATTGAAGAATAGCAACAAGTGAACACACCCAAGTATGTAAGATTGAATCACTCTGAAAGTCAAATAATTGGGAATAAGTATCAAGGTGTTATGACAAGAAGAAGACTGACAAATGAAGAGGTATGTTTAATTTCTCAAATTGAACCAGCGTCTATTATTGAGGCATGTGAAGATAAATTTTGGATAAAAGCTATGGAAGATGAATTAGAACAAATTGAAAAGAACAATACATGGACATTAGTTCCTCGACCTAAAGACAAAAATGTAATTGGAACTAAATGGGTATTCAGAAATAAACTTAATGAAGATGGTAAGGTAATCATAAACAAAGAAAGATTAGTTGGTAAAGGATATTCATAGAAAGAAGGAATTGATTACAATGAAACTTTTGCACCGGTAGCTAGAATTGAGGCAACCAAGTTATTTCTTGCATTTGCAGCACATAAGAACTATAAAGTATATCAAATAGATGTAAAATGTGCATTTCTAAAAGGTGATCTTGAAGAGGAAGTTTATATTGAACAACCTGATGGATTTTCATTGACAAATAATGAAGATATGGTTTGCAGATTAAGGAAAGCTTTGTATGTATTGAAGCATGCTCCAAGAGCTTGGTATGCTAGATTGGACAAATATATTTTGAAGCTTGGTTACACTAAAGGTAATGCTGACAACAACTTATATTTCAAAGTGACTAATGATGACATCTTGGTTATTGAAGTTTTTGTTGATGGTATCATTTTTGAAGGAGAATATGGATTGTGTAAAGACTTTGTTAATAAGATGCAGGAAGAATTTGAAATGTCTATGATTGGGGAGATAAAATTCTTTTTAGGATTGCAGATTTCATAGACTAATAATTGTATATTCATATGTCAAACAAAATACTTGAAGGAACTATTGAAGAAATTTGGTATGGAAAACTCTAAATCAGTAAGTACTCCTATGACTACAACTGATAAATTGACATTGAAGGATGATTCGGCTCCTGTTAAACCGATAAGATACAAATCTATGGTTGGAGGTTTATAATTTTTGACACAAACAAGACCTGATATAATGAGTGTAGTATGTATTGTTTCAATATTTCATAGTAATCCTAAAGGAAATCATGAATCAGTGGTGAAAAGGATTTTTCCGGTATCTACAAGGCACAACAAATCTTGGTTTATGGTATCCTAAAGATGAAAATTTTGATTTATGTGCATACAATGATGCAAATTGGGCAAGAGATGTAGATAAGAGAAAGAGAACAACTAGCAGAGCATTCTTTCCTGGTAGCAGATTGATCTCATGGTTGAGCAAGAAATAGAGTTGTACATCATTATCAACAACAGAATCAGAATATGTTGCAGCAGCAACTAATTCTACTCAGGTATTATGGATTAAGCAAATGTTGAAGGACATAAAGGTAAAATGCAAAGAACCTGTAATCATTTATTGTGATAATTTAATAGCAATTGATATATCAAAGACTCTGGTATTTCACTCTAAGACTAAACATGTTTCTATCAAATATAATTTTCTGAAAGAGAATGTTGAAGCAAAAGAAGTGAGATTGGTTTATGTGAATATTAAAGAGAAGATTGCAGATATCTTTACTAAGCCTTTACCTAAGGAAACTTTTGAATATCTCAGAGAATAGCTTGGGGTAATACCCTCACTGGTAGAGACTTAGACAGTTGGAGAATGGCATCAAACCAACAAAAATTAATAGAGAAACCTTTTTCTAGCTTTGATGGAGGAGAGCTACTTCTCCGGGGGAGTAGTTGGTTATAAAAATTGGTTATTCTAATTGGTTATATGAGTTGGATGTATGTTCTGGTAATTGTATTGCTTTGGCATTTGATGTCAAAGGGGAAGAGATATCTATGGAAAAAAAATTATTTAGGAAACATCATCCTAGGTAGAGAGATTATTCATTAGGGGAGAGATATATACTCTCTGCATTTTGGTTTTGATTTCTAGTATTAATCTATTCTAGAGATTGTTGGTTTTTGGTTTTTGGCATTCTGTTGTTGGCACTTGATGTTTTTCCATCTTGTGTTGCCATCAATGCCAAAGGGGGATATTGTTGGTATTATGGATTTTTTGCATTAGTTTTGTCATTGATGTCAACACGTATCCTTCTGGAGATCTTTGGTTATGTTGAATAGGCACATTGTGTTCACCGACAAGTTCAGTGACTTATGCACAATCACCGGTATATTGTTCACTGATAGGTTATATTGTTCACCGACACTGAGGATGACTTGTTATCATCTAGAGATCACTTGGTTATGTCGAATACATGGTTTGGATACTTGGTTTTGGTGTTTTTGTTATTGGTCTAATCGGGTTGACATATTTGATGTTACCGGAAAATTGGTCTAGGTTATGGATCGATATGCATTATCTATTCCAGATTAGCATGACACGTTATGGAGATGACTTATTGATTGGACATTGTTGTAAATGTATTGAGACAACATGATGCATTGCATCTTGACTTATTTGTAATTGATTTAATTATAATATTCTCAGTGAGCCGACCTACACATTTGGTCCTAGGTTTTTGTATATATGTAAGATCTCAATTGATGAGATAGATGACATGGACAATGTACATGTGATGGTATATGGTATATAAGGTTATAACATGGTATGTGTGAATATTGAAGATCATATGAGAAAACCATAGAGAAGGTGATTATCAGAGCTTAATCGATACCGAATCCAACATTGTAGATGCTACTTTGAGCAGTACATTATCATTGGATTTAACCATCAAATTGTAGTAAGTGTGACTCCTATTTTGTGATTGAGCAATGAGCTCTAGGCGGTTGGCGTTTCTGCATGTGCAGACCCCATTTGTATACACATACTATCTGTAGTAGTATCATCTGATTGTGGGTAAGGTTTCCCATAGTGGTTTTTCCCCTTACAGGGTTTCCACGTAAAAATATATGTGTTATGTGTTGTGGATGTTGTTTCTGTTTCTGTTTCATGCATTAAGTTTCACCGATATTAACATTAATTGTTAATCTGTTAACCAAGATTAAGTTTGGTTTATTGGTATAATGTATCGAGTTTGATTAAGTTATATTTGGGTTGAAATTAATAGACAACTAATTCAACCCCACCCCCTCCCCTCTCAATTACCTCCCAGGTCCTAACAGATCATACATGCCTTGTCATCTCCAAATCTGACTTGACCACCATTGTATTCTTTGCAGGGATATAAATTTATGGTATTCATTTATGTGATTGACTTATTGGTTTCTTTAATCCTTTCAATTCTATATGTACCAGTATACCGGTAGGTGTATGCATGCTTTAATAAGGTTAAAATTGATCATACAGGTAGAACACTGATTCACCTTTCTCTCATTGTTCTTGGATTCCAACAATTGGTATCAGAGCCTTATGCCTCAAAAGAAGTTTAACAGCTTGATGGAGATCCTAAATCTAGAATCCATGGATATGGGTTTGGAAAAAAACTTGAGATGGCACTTGAAGATTATGATGCTGAAAGGATAAAGAACTTGAAGTTACAAGATGAATTCAATTCTGCTAAGGTATTTGGTTAGGTCTCAAAGACAACTGAGAGGGGGGGTGAATCAGTTGTCCACTAAATTCAACCAAAATTAACTTAACCAAAACTTAATGCTTAATGTTGGTAAACCAAACTTTATGCCAGTAGACAGTTATATCAGTTAATTGCAGTATCGATAAAGATTAATGCATGAAACAAAAAGACAATAACATCCACAACACAACACAAATATTTGTATGTGGAAACCCTATAAGGGGAAAAACCACGGTGGGAAGCCTTACCCATAATCAAATGATACTACTACAGATAGTATGTGTGTACAATATGGAGTCTGCACATGCAAAAAGGCCAACTGCCTAGAGCTCACTGCTCAATCACAAAATGGGAGTCACACTGACTACAATTGGATGGTTAAATCCAATGATATTGTACTACATAAAATAGTATCTTCATATGCTAGATTCAGTACCGGTTTAGTTCTAATTGCCTTCACAAAAACCTTCCTCAACATTCAAATGATATATGCATGTATAGCTCTACTTATTTATGCATATACCTTATTACAATCCTTTTTCTTATCACATATCAATCTCATAAATGAGATCTTACATTTATACCATAACCTAAGACCAATTGAATAGGTCGGCTCACTAAGAATATTACAATAAAATCATTTACAAATTAATTAAGAAGCGATGCATCATGTCGGCTCAATGCATTTACAATAATAATAAATCATCTCTATAATGTGTCGTGCTGATCTGGAATAGATATGCTTGTCGGTGCATAACCTGGACCTATTTGTCGGTAACAACAAATATGCAAACCCAAATAGATCAATAACCAAATCTCCAAAACCAAGTGATCAAATAATGTCTTCAACATAACCAAGTAGTTTCCAAGTCATTCCAAGTATCGGTGAACAATATAACCTATCAGTGAACCAAATATCGGTGATTGTGCATAAGTCATTGACTTGCCGCTGAACATAACCAAAGATCTCCAAGTTTTGATAAGGTTGACAAGTGTTGACATCAATGACAAAACCATATCAACATATCCAAAATACCAACAATCTTGCCCTTTGGCATTGATGGCAACACAAGATGGAAAACCCATCAAAGTGCCAAAAACCAAAAACCAACAATCTCCCAAAAAGATCATTAACCCGAAATCAAAATACATAATGTCTCTCCCCTAGGAATGATTTATCCCAAAAGATATCTCTCCCCCTTTGACATCAAATGCCAAAGCAATACAAAACCAAATACAAAATACCAACCACTCCCCCTGAGAAGTACCTCTCCTCATCAAAGCCGAAATAAAATATTTCTCTGTTAATTCTGTCGGTTGATGACAAACATCAACTGTCTAAGTTTCTATCGGTGGGGGTAGGACTCCAAGTTGCTCTCTGAGATATTCAAAAGTCTCCTTAGGCAAAGGCTTAGTGAAAATATCTGCAATCTGCTCTTTAGTATTCACATAAACCAATTTTACTTCTTTTGCTTCAACATTCTCTTTTAGAAAATTGAATTTGATAGAAACATGTTTAATATTTGAATGAAATACCGGATTCTTTGATATATCAATGGCTGCCATATTATCACAGTAAATAGTTATATCTTCCTTGCATTTTACCTTTATGTCCTTCAACATTTGTTTGATCCATAATACCTGTGTACAATTTGTTGTTGTTACAACATATTATGATTCTATTGTTGATAGTGATGTAAAACTTTGTTTCTTGCTCAACCATGAAATTAGTTTGCTACCAAGAAAAAATGCTCTGCCGGTGGTGTTTTTTCTGTCTTCTACATCTCCTGCCCAATTAGCATCTATGTATGCACATAAATCAAAGTTTTCATCTCTAGGATACCATAAACCAAGATTTGTAGTGCCTTGTAGGTACTGGAAAATCCTTTTTACTACTGATTCATGATTTTCTTTAGGATTACTCTGAAATATTGAAACAATACATACTGCATTCATAATATCAGGTCTTGTTTGTGTCAAATACAGTAAACCTCCTATCATAGACTTGTATCTAGTCAGATTAACAGGTGTTGATTCATCCTTCAAAGATAGTTTATCAGTTGTAGTCATAGGTGTGCTTACCGGTTTAGAGTTTTCCATGCCAAATTTCTTTAGTAATTCCTTCAAGTACTTAGATTGACATAGGAATATACCTTTATTAGTTTGTGAAATTTGCAATCCTAAAAATAATTTTATCTCTCCAATCATAGACATTTAAAATTCTTGCTGCATTTTGTTAGAAAAGTCTTTACACAATCCATCTTCTCCTCCAAAGATTATATCATCAACAAAAACTTCAATAACCAAGATGTCATCATTAGTCACTTTGTAGTATAGATTGTTGTTAGCATTACTTTTAGTGTATCCAAGCTTCAAAAGATATTTGTCCAATCTAGCATACTAAGCTCTAGGAGCTTGTTTTAGTCCATATAAAGCTTTCCTTAACCTGCAAACCATATCTTTGTTATCTGTCAAAGAAAATCCATTAGGTTGTTCAATATAAACTTCTTCTTCAAGATCTCCATTTATAAATTCACATTTAACATCCATTTGATATACTTTATAGTTCTTGTGTGCTGCAAAAGCCAATAAAAGTCTGACTACCTCAATTATAGCTACTGGTGCAAAGGTTTCATTGTAATCAATTCCTTCTTTTTGTGAATATCCCTTACACACTAATCTTTCTTTGTTTTTGATTACCTTGCCATATTCATTAAATTTATTTCTAAAAACCCATTTACTTCTAATTACATTTTTGTCTTTAGGCCGAGGAACTAATGACCAAGTGTTATTCCTTTCAATTTGTTCCAATTCATCTTCCATAGCTTATATCTAATATTTATCTTCACATGCCTCATTAATTGATGTAGGTTCAATTTGAGAAAGAATACATGCCTCTTCATTTGTCAATCTTCCTCTAGTCATAACTCCTTGAAATTTGTTTCCAATTATCTGATCTTCAGAGTGGTTCAATCTTACATACCGAGGTGTTTTTACTTGATGTTGTTCTTCAATAACTGTTGAATCCTCAGATGATGCCGGTGTAACTGGATCAACATTATGTACCAGTGTACTCATAGTAGATTCATTTGTGATTATCTCTATTGCTAGTTCAGAGTCCATGTACCTTGAATTTCCTCCAAACTGTTCACCAATCTTCACATTTGCACTCTCAACAATTTTCTGCAATCTCTTATTAAAACATCTATATGCCTTGCTCTTAGATAAATAACCAAGAAATATCACTTCTAGGATCAAATTTGCCAATATATTCATCTCTTCTAATATAGCATTTACTTCCAAATATTTTGAAATATTTAAGAGTAGGAGTATTGACAAACCATAGTTCATGAGGGGTCTTACCGGTTTCACCTTTGATGTGAACTTTGTTGAATGTATAAACTATTGTATTGACCGCTTCTCTCCAGTATATATGAGGTAGATTTTCTTCTGATATCATACTTATGGCTGCATCCAAGATAGTTTTGTTTTTCCTTTCAACAACTCCATTCTGCTGGGGTGTCCAAGGTGCTGATAACTATCTTTTGATCCCATTCACTTCACAGAATGTATTAAATTCCTAAAGATGTGAACTCACCTCCTTGATCTGATCTCAGACATTTGATTTTCTTGTCAGTTTCATTCTCTACCATCACCTTGAATAGTTTGAATTTCCCAAATGCTTCAGATTTTTCCCTAAGAAAAGTAACCCAACACATTCTAGAATAGTCATCAATGATTAGCATAAAATACCTATCTCCTTGTATACTTTTAGTTCTTGTAGAACCACATAAATCAATATGAATTAAATCAAGAACATTGTTAGACTTCTCTAGAATACTCTTGAAAGTTTCTCTAACTTTCTTTCCAAATTGACATTCCTTACATACTGGATTGTGAGGTTTAACAATCTTCGGTAAATCTCTTACTGCCTTAGTTGTACTGATTTTCACCATGCAATCAAAATTTACATCACAAAGTCTCTTATACCATAACCAACTTTCATCAATATGTGCAATCAAACATGCTTTCTCATTGTTGTTCAAATGAAAGATATTACCTCTAGTCTGATTACCGGTTGTAATTTCCAAACCAGTTTTATTTAAGATTTTGCATTTACCATTTTTGAATTGTAACTGAAATATTTTTTCAACTAGTTGACCAACACTCAAAAGATTATGCTTCAAACCTTCTACATAGTAAACATTATTAGTAGTGTGCTTACCATCTAAAGATATAGTTCCTTTTCCTTTGATCATACAAGCTTTATCATCTCCAAATCTCACTAGACCTCCATTGTAATCCTGAAAGGTTAATAATTTACTCTTATCACCAGTCATGTGATGTGAACATCCTGAGTCAATAATCCATTCATCCTTATCTTCAACTTTAGCTATCAGGGCCTGCTCTACCAATTGAAGAGTAGGTGACGGTTGATCTTCTATTATAGCAACAAAAACCCATCTATTTTTTGTCGGATCCTCATCAGAATCAATTGTAACTCCTTCATCTGCATAATAACAATATTTGTCTCTATTCTTCTTGAATTTGTATCTCTGATAATCAGGGTTAGGCTTATATGTTCTTTTATCTTCTTCTTTCAATCTTGCATGTCTATCAGGACACCTAGAAGCCATATGACCAATCTTATTATAGGGAAAATATTTAAATGGTGATTTACCTTCATACTTACTCCCAATTGGACCTTTAGGCATTTTCCTTACAAATAGTGCTTCAAGCTCTTCCAGTTCTTCATTCTCCTTCCTGATATCTTCAAGGTCTCTTGCATAAAAGGCTTTCCAATCAGATTTCTCAGATGATGATGATGATGTTGCAGATGATGATGATGCTATGAAAGCTAGATCTATCTTAATAGTAGCAATAGGACCAAATTCCTCAAGTTCAAAAGTTGAAAGATTTTCCAACCAAGGTGTCTCTAGATACTGATGCATTAGGTATTGTTCTTAGTTCATTTATAGAAGTAACTTTAATTTTATATGCCGATGGCAATTCTCTTAAAACTTTAGAAACAATCTCATCTTCACTTAAGGTTCCTCCACAACATTGTATACCCAAAACAATTTCATTTACTCTTTCCATAAAAGCAGAAATTCTTTCATCTTCTTCCATTTTCAGATTTTCATACCTAACCTAAAAGCATTCAAGTTTTACAATTTTGACTGTGGAATCTCCTTCATTCAATGTTTCCAATTTGTCTCAAATATCTTTAGCAGTAGATCTGTCTGATAATCCCATGACTTGTTGATCTGATAATGCACTCAAAAGTGCTTCTCTTGCTTTGCAATCATTTTCCTCATCTTTAGCCAAGTTTGGTGGATTAGGTTGACCTTGAGTAGGAGAGAGTAAAACCATTCTTTATAACATCCCATATGTCCTTTCCAATGCAATTCAAATGTGTCTCCATGTTGATCTTCCATATGCCATAGTTGGTTCCATCAAGTTTCGAACTGTCCTTCCTGAAATAGTTAGAAGACATTGGATCTCCTCAAGCTGTTAAAATTCTGCATAAAGAGGACTAGGCTCTAATACCAATTTTTAGGTCCCAGAGATAACTGAGAGGGGGGTGAATCAGTTTTCCAATAAATTCCACCAAAATTAATTTAACCAAAACTTAATACTTAATGTTGGTAAACCAAAATTTATGCCAGTAGACAGTTATATCAGTTAATTACAGTACCAGTAAAGATTAATGCATGAAATAGAAAGACAATAACATCCACAACACATAACACAACTATTTGTACGTGGAAACCCTATAAGGGGAAAAACCACAGTGGGAAGCCTTACCCACAATCAAATGATACTACTGCAGATAGTATGTGTGTACAATATGGAGTCTGCACATGCAGAAAGGCCAACTGCCGAGAGCTCACTGCTCAATCACAAAATGGGAGTCACACTAACTACAATTGGATGGTTAAATCCAATGATATTGTACTACATAAAATAACATCTTCATATGCTGGATTCAGTACTAGTTTAGTTTTGATTGCCTTCACAAAAACCTTCCTTCAACCTTCAAATGATGTTTGTGTGCATAGCTCTGCTTATTTTTGCATATACCTTATTACAATCCTTTTTCTTATCACATATCAATCTCATAAATGAGATCTTACATTTATACGATAACCTAAGACCAATTGAATAGGTCGGCTCACTAAGAATATTAAAATAAAATCAATTACAAATGAATCAATAAGCGATGCATCATGTCAGCTCAATTCATTTACAATAATAACAAATCATCTCTATAACGTGTCATGCTGATCTGGAATAGATATGCTTGTCGGTGCATAAACTGGACCTATTTGTCGGTAACAACAAATATGCAAACCCAAATAGATCAATAACCAAATCGCCAAAACCAAGTGATCAAATAATGTCTTCGACATATCCAAGTAGTCTCCAATTCATTCCAAGAGTTGGTGAACAATATAAATTGTCGGTGAACCAAATACCAGTGACTGTGCATAAGTCACTGACTTGCTGGTGAACATAACCAAAGATCTCCAAGTGCTGATAAGGTTGAAAATTGTTGACAAGTTTTGACATCAATGACAAAACCATATCAACATATCCAAAATACCAACAAATTCATTCTTGTGCTACAGGAGAGGCTATCATCTGTTCATGCTAGGAAGAAGGAACTTTTGCAGAATAAGGATGATGAAAAAAAGGTGCACTTAAGGAACAGTGCTAGAAGCTGAGTCGGGAGAACATGGTTATGAGAAATAAAATGCAAGCTATAACTATGAGAATGTCTAAAGAGATTGAGGACCAGAAGAAAAAGGAAGAAAACCTTGTTGTATCTCTGAAGATCAAATTTGAAGAATTTGGTAGGTTGGTTCATGATAATGATATGTTGAGAAAAAAATTTAGTACAATCCCAAAGCAATGAACAAGATCTTGAGAGACAAATGATAATTTTGAGAGATGATCTGACTATCGCAAGTGAGTATAGAGAAAAATTCAAGATTAGGTTAGCACAACTAGATGAATTATTGAAGAGACAAAGGCCGAATGGAGATTCCAGTGGACTTGGATTTGAACAAGAACAGAGTTCTGGTACTACTAATGAAGATCAAAACCATAAGGCACCGGTAAGACAGTTCAATGCTTATTAATTTAATGGTCAATGCTTTGTTTGCAATAAATTTGGTCATATGGGTAGGCAATGTAGAAATAGAGAAAATCAAAACAATAATTCTACTCCTGGTCAATGTTCTAAATGCAATAAGAATGGTCATAAAATAGAATATTGTAGAATGAATGTAAAATGTTATGCATGTGGAAAATTTGGACATATGGCTAATCAATGCAGGTCAAGCAATTATACCAGTTTTAGCAAAGAAATTCAAAAGAACAATGTTACATGTTATGCATGTAATGAGGCTGGACATATTGCTAAATTTTGTAGAAGAATTAATCCACTGGTTGGCAATGGAGGATCAAATGAGAAAGGGAAAGAAAAGGTTAATGAAATCTGGCAAGATCATACCCAGAGATGGGTCAAGAAGACTGAAGAACAATCAGCAGATGGGAATGCACTGATTACTTATCTGGTAGAGGAGGTTGCTCCTATACCGATAGGAAGCTCATTCGGTAACTGAGGCAAATGCCTTAGGGGTAGGCAAAAATTTATGAAGATGTTGCATATGCCCTGGGAAGAGGCTTTGGAAGATGTTCCAGACATTGGAGATGCTTATCCGAAATGGAGACATTTTATCAAGATCCGGTAGCTTCCACCGGAAGTCATTGATGTCAATGAAAGATTAGGGTTTTTCTTCGAGAATAAAAGGTTGAATCTACTTCATTTTTTATCACCTTGCATTCAGAGAGATTCAGAGTGATTAAGGGTGATTCAATGTGATCATATATCTTCTTGAGTGATTTCACCAATGATTGGAAGAAGTCTTTAGGGTTTTTCACCGGTAGTGATTCATAGGTAATTATCTTTAATCATGGAAGAGGGATCATCATCTTTACCTATCTTTGTTGCAAATCTGATTGTTGGTGAGGTCAAGGACCATCCTAGGCTGACTTTCAAGCAATATCTGCATGTGGCTACCCTGGACGATTCAGTTGGTGCTTTTTCCCATGTCCTAGAAGGAGTCATATATGTCAAATATGTAAGAGCTTACATCCATTGTCACATTGAGGATTTGGGAATGTCTGATATCAAGAGCATGTACATGAATGAACTAATGCAAGATTCTAGAAAGATTAAGCCTGAGTAGAAGCACATTGAGGATTTAGGGTTTACTGGCATTCTGAATATTCTAGAATTTGAAGATGAAATCGTTAGGTATGTTTTGAGTAGAGTGCATGGGGATTTTATCTACTTTGATAGACCATATAAGACTACAAAGGAGGGCATCAAGGAAATCACTAGTTTACCACAGGTTGGGTAGCGTTTAGATAAAAAGGTTTCTAATGATCATGTCAACAAGATTACTAGTGCAACTTCAGACAAGTGATCTATGAGAATCAATACTATCATCGACACAGACATTAGATTCGGTAGGATGGTCATCGGTTACAAGGTAACCCAATCAAACTAATTGAATTTTGTTTCTAGCTCCTGCATTATCATAGCTTATAAGGTGATGAGAGAAAATGAGAAATTGGATCTATGTGGTTGGATGTTGGATGAATTGTTGATAAACCTAGGAAAGATTAAAGGAGAAAAGAAAGGGAATTTCTGGTATGGTAACCTAATTGTCTGTTTAATGTTAATTTTGATCAATAAGACTCCCGATTTTGGGAAGAGACAATGGGTATTTGATATCCCAGTAGGGAGGCAACTGAAATAGTCTATTACTACATTAGTTAGTCAAAGAGATGATAAAGTATGGGGTTATTTTAAGGCATTCCAGAAGGCTATGAAATCTAGAGAAAGGATTCCTAAGCACATTGTTGAAAAATACTCAACTTACATATGCTTCATGGTAAAGAAAGATGAAACAGTCATGGAAGTAGTCAAACCTCAGAAGATCTGGATTAAGGAGATGGGCTATGAAGTTGATACAAAGATTTTATATGCTTATGCAAAGATGTTGATTGATGCACCTATTGATGAAGCTGAGAAACCCTGTGGTACTGCTAAGTAGAAGACACAAGAGGTTGAAACTAATTTCAACCAGAAGAAGAGAGAGAAGTGGGAAGGAAAGGCAAGTAAATTTGTTGAAAAGGTTTCACAAGACATCAAAGAATTGATTGATGTTGTCGCAGAGAAAGGTGGGAAGAGAAAAGAACCAGAAATAGTCATTGAGCCTATTGTAATAGAATCTGCATCTAAAGATGACACACCACTAGAATTCAAAAGGGAAATAAGAAACAAAACAAAAGAAACCAAGGTAGAAGCTAAAAAGAAATAGGTTAGGAAAGTTACATTCAAGTTATTGGTGATGGACTTGTAAAGCATTGAGAGGGGGGGGGGGGGGCGAATCAATGACACCAAAAATAATACTACTTTAAACACTGACCGGTAGATAAACTTAACAAGTTTGTTAAACAATATGCATGCAATAAAAATTGATATAATGGCATCCACAATAAGTAAAACATCCACCATAGCACAAGTGTTTATACATGGAAAACCCAAATAGGTAAAAACCATAGTGATATGGGACTCACAAGTTTGTTAAACAATATGCATGCAATCAAAAATGATATAATAACATCCACAATAAGTAAAAACTCCACCATAACACGTGTTTATATGTGGAAAACCCAAATAGGTAAAAACCACGGTGAGATGGGACTCACAAGTTAACTATCTCCAGTAATAGATAAATGACCAGTTAGGGTCTACAAAATGCTCTTCTAGGAGCGTATCCTATTAAAAATCCCAAAGCTTAGTTAAAAGCTATACCCTTTAAAAGGTAATACCCTATAAGGAGTAACCTCGGTGGAGGATTTCTAGATCCAAACCAATGGATCACCTGGTTAGAGGATTTGAACAATGAAGCTTGTTAGAGCTTACCTGGTTAGGGTATTTGACTGTTGCAGTGATTAGAAAACAACAAGTGATGTGATCTAGTAATAGCACAACTTTCTTGTATAGATCCTCTTATGTGCACTTAACACTTCTTTACCAACATACTCTGTGACTTAACACTTCTGTCTTCGCACATAACATATCACTTTTCCCCGATACAAAATAATTCATTGTGATGTTAATATATAGACATTTTTAGATTTCATGATGGCCTCTAGAAATCATAACACAATTACCTAGGTGCAGTGTATCTGGTCAAGTGATCATAACTCATCACAAAAATACTGCCAAAATTTGTCGGTAAGGGTAACTCATCACGATTTGTGATAACTCATCACACAATCAATGAATACCAGTTGGAACAATCAATACCGGTTGGAGTTAAAGATGTAAACCACTTATCCTTGATTCTCCTGTGATAATCTCTGTTGGATCTTCATGTTGCTGCCAAGTTATGTATAACCACTGGTTGTCTCCATACAGATACATATATATCGGTTGTCACCAAGTACTGATTAGATATAAACCTCTAGTATACCGGTTGTAGTATAAACAACTTTGAAGTCACACTGGTGGACAATATGAACATATGTGTGTGTGTGTGTTTTATCAATGACAACATATGATGAATTCATTACAATCATTATCAAGCCAACAACCGGTACAAAAATGAGGTCCAAAAGAAATACCTTTAGCTCCATCCAGTACTAGAAGAAGGAAGAATAAGGGTGAAATTGATCTGGCAAGTGAATCTAGTAATGTAGCTATTGTTCCACCAAAGACTTGTGCAGAGTTAGTTGATGAGATTACTAAGGATGGTATGTTAAAGAGTGTGCAGTTTTATTATGAACATTTAGAGGATAATGAACAAAGAGAGGTAGAGGAAGTAGTATTGTTATATTTGGATATTTATAAGAAAGCATTGGTAGAAACTGAAAACCAAATACCGACAAAATTGTATGATATATTAGATGCTACGAGACTATCAACAATGCAAGAAGACAAGCATATAAAAATTCAAGAGTTTCTACCTGTTTGGGTTTCTATTGCTCCAGAGGAGATGGATAAGACACTTGAGGTTGCAGCTAGGAAAATCTTTAACAACAAGCATAGAATAATTAGTCTTATGCTAGGAAGAGTAAATGAGATAATCAAGGACCCACAAGGCATGGGTTAAGTTCTTTGAAGAGAACCATGGCTTTTATACTTCACCGGAATCAAAGACAGACACTGCATACACCCTGGTTGAAGGAAAAGGAAAGGGTATTATGGGTACTTCACCCTCGATTTTGAAAAATAGTAAGATAGTGAAAATTAAGCCCCCGATAGATACAAATGTATAGGCAAATGTTGAGATAATGGCAAATACAAAGAGTGTAAAGGTTGATAATGTACAGGATACTAATATTGAGGATAATAGTCCTATGAATACAAATGTACAGGATGAGGTTACAATTCCTAGGGAGGAATCGACAATTACTGAGATTGCACCAAGTGGTGAAGCCATCGGTGCAAGTGTCAAAACTATAAAGGTTAAATCATCAGAGGAGTTGAAAGGGGAATCCAATAGAGAACCGGTAGTGAGTCCATCATTGTTGTCAATTGACAATTTGCAAGTTGGAAAGAAAAGTAACCGAGATGAGCTCTATTGAACTCATGGTGATGGTTGCACATAAAATGATGAAGGAGGGATCTATGGATAAAGGGATTATCAGTTAGTCTATCACTGTTTTGCATAGACTAGTCACGGAGTGCAAGATTGACATAGAAGTGAGCCCATCCAATAGGCTTAAGACAATTACAGAGCACATTTCAAAGGATTTTCAATCCTTACAATAGATATCAAACCGACAAGCACCAGAGAGGTTCACACAAGCACAAAGAGATACATTTGATCAAATGATTGAGTCTGAAAGGAAGGAAATCAATGATAAGTTGAAATTAATAAATAATTCTTTAAAGAAATGTACAAATATTTACAGAGTATGTTGTAACACAGATGTTCTTACATTTAATTTGGATAAGAAGATTAAGAAATCTCATGAGAAAATTGCAAGTATAGCCAATGATTTGATGGATTGACTTCATTGACTACATCCATTGATGGTCAGATTTTGGTTTTGGAAGCCCAAGTTTCTACTCTTGAGAAAGAAAAAGACAAAATCATAAGAAGAGCCAAAAGTATTAGAGGTTTGGTGAGTCGTTGGTTGCATTCACTCAGTGTACATAAGGAGTGTATAGATATGGTTGGTAAGCCCACACCGATAGAGTTAAATGAGAAAGAGTCAATTGCCCATATGCTAAATGGACTTGTATCTATTTTCGGCACTTTCAAATCTGGTTGAATACTTATCTTGAGCTATTAGAGAAGGGATATCCATATATTTTCAAATATATTAAGCTTCGGTAAGGTATTTTGGGGATATTCATTGTACAATATCTTTCATTCTTTGTCCCGGTTTTGGATTTTTGGTATTCTCTTTGGAATTTTTTATGGCATTGATTGTTGGTATTATGGATGTGTTGAATTGGTTTTGTCATTGATGCCAACACTTGTCAACACTTATCCTTCTCGAGATCTTTGGTTATGTTCACCGGCAAGTTCAGTGACTTATGCACAGTCACCGGTATTTGGTTCACTGACAGGTTATATTATTCATCGGCATTGAGGATGACTTGTTATCATCTAGATATCACTTGGTTATGTTCAAGACATGGTTTGGACACTTGGTTTTGGTTATTGGTCTAATCAAGTTGACATATTTGTTGTTACCTGCAAATTGGTCTAGGTTATGGACTAGCATGCATTATCTATTCCAGATCAACACGACACGTTATGGAGATGATTTAATTGATTGGATATTGTTGTAATTGTATTGAACTGACATGATGCATCACATCTTGACTTGTTGTAAATCAATTTAATTGTAATATTCTTTATTAGCCGACCTACACATTTGGTCTTAGGTTTCGGTATATATGTAAGATCTCTTTTGTGAGATGATGTAATAGGTCGAAGGAAGATAATGGTATATGGTTATGACATTGTAACATGTTATGTGTGAATATTGAACATCATATGAGCAGACCATAGTGAAGGTGATTATCAAAGCTTAACGGGTACTAGGTCTAGCATTGGAGATGCTACTTTGAGAACTTTACATTATCATTGGATTTAATCATCCAATTGTAGTCAGTGTGGCTCCTATTCCGTGATTGAACAATGAGCTCTAGGTGGTTGGCCTTTCTGCATGTGTAGAATCCCATTTGTATACACATACTATCTGGAGTAGCATCATCTGATTGTGGGTAAGGTTTCCCACTATAGTTTTTCCCCTTACAGGGTTTCCACATACAAATCTTTGTGTTATGTGTTGTGGATGGTGTTTCTCTTTCTGTTTCATGCATTAAGTTTCACCGGTATTGATATTAACTGCTAATCTATTAGCCGACATTAAGTTTGGTTTATTGGTATTATGTATCAAGTTTGATTAAGTTACATTTGGGTTGAAATTAATAGAAAATTGATTCACCCCCCCCCCCCCTCTCAGTTGCCTTTGGATCCTAACAATTGGTATCAGAGCTAAGTCCTCTTTTTGCAGAAATTTAACAACTTGAGGATATGGCAACTAACTTTTTCAAGAAGGATAGTTTGAAACTTGATGGAACTAACTATGGTATATGGAAGATTAGAATGGAGACACATCTGAATTGCATTGGAAAAGACATATGGGATGTTACAAAGAATGGCTATGTTGGTCCTACACTGAATCAACCTAATCCACCAACATTGGGTAGGGATCAAGACAATGATTGAAAAGCAAGAGAAGCACTCTTGAGTGCCTTGTCAGATCAATAAATTATGGGATTATCAGACCAATCTACTGCTAAAGCTATTTGGGATAAATTGGAGACATTGAATGAAGGAGATACCACTATCAAAATTGAAAAACTGGAATGCTTCTGGGTCAGGTATGAAATCTAAAAATGGAAGAAGATGAAAGAATTTTTGCTTTTATGGAAAGGGTTAATGAAATTGTTTTGGGAATACAATGTTGTGGAGGTTCCTTAAGTGAAGATGAAATTGTTTCTAAAGTTTTGAGAGAATTGCCATCGGCATACAAAATGAAAGTAGCTTCTATTAATGAGTTGAGAACAATGCCTAATACTTCAGTATCTAGAGATACCTTGGTTGGAAAACTTTCAGCATTTGAGCTTGAGGAATTTGGTCATGTTGCTACAATTAAGATAGATTTAGCCTTCAAAGCATCATCATCTGATAAATCTGATTAGAAAGCACTTTATGCAAGAGAACTTGAAGATATCAGGAGGGAAAATGAAGAACTGGAAAAAATTGAAGCACTATTTGCAAGGAAAATGCCTAAAGGTCCTATTGGAAGTAAGTATGAAGGTAAAGCACTATTTAAATGTTTTAACTGCAATAAAGTTGGTCATATGGCATCTAGATGTCTTGATAGACATGCAAGATTAAGAGAAGAAGCTAAAAGAACATACAAGCTTAACCCTAAATATCAGAGATACAGATTTAAGAAGAATAGAGACAAATCATGTTACTATGTTGATGAAGGAGTTACTAATGATTCTAATGAAGAACCGGTAGACAATGGATGGGATTTTTTTGCAATAACAAAAGATCAACGGGTACCTACTCTTCCACCGGTAGAGCAGGCTCTCGCAGCTAAAGTTGAAGAAAAGGATGAATGGATTATAGATTCTGGATGTTCACATCATATGACTAGTGACAAAAGTAAATTCTTATCTTTTCAGGAATACAATGGAGGTCTAGTAAGATTTGGTGATAATAAAGCTTGTTTGATCAGAGGAAAAGGCACTATATCTTTTGATGGTAAGCACAATACTGACAATGTTTATTATGTTGAAGGTTTGAAGTATAATATTTTAAGTGTTGGTCAATTAGTTGAAAAGGGATTTCAGTTACAATTCAATAATGGTAAATGCAAAATAATGAATAGAACTAGTTTGGAGATTGCAACTGGTAACCAGACTAGAGGTAATATCTTTCATTTGAATAACAATGAAAAGACATGCTTGATTGCACATATTGATGAAAGTTGGTTATGGCATAAAAGACTCTGTCATGTGAATTTTGATTGCATTGTAAAGATTAGTTAATCTAAGGCAGTAAGGGATTTACCTAACATTGTAAAACCTCATAATCTAGTATGTAAGGAATGTCAAATGGGAAATCAAGTTAGAGCAACTTTTAATAGTATTTATGAGAAAACCAATAATTATCTTGATTTAATTCATATTGACTTGTGTGGTTCGACAAGAACAAGAAGTCTACAAGAAGTTTCCCACCGTGGTTTTTCCCCTTACAGGGTTTCCACATACAAATCTTTGTGTTATGTGTTGTGGACGTTGTTTCTCTTTCTGTTTCATGCATTAAGTTTCACTGGTATTGATATTAACTGCTAATCTATTAGCCAACATTAAGTTTGGTTTACCGGTATTATGTATCAAGTTCGATTAAGTTATATTTGGGTTGAAATTAATAGACAATGTATTCACCCCCCTCCTCTCAATTGCCTCTGAGTCCTAACTGTAATGCCCCGCCAGGAACCCTAAAGGAAAACAACACAACTAGGCAAGTAAAGGGTGAAATAATTTTTATTTTTTTTCAAGACTAAGTGTACTAACTATAATCATTGCATGTTTAACAACACAGTGGAAATCAATCATAAGTTTTCCTAAGGGTAACCAATGAAGATTAATTTTCATAGATTATATTAACACCATAGTTAATCCATTTAATTAAATAAATTGAACTCTTAAGTTTAAAACTACACATACATCCAAATTTCATAATAAACAAATAAAAGTATTCCAATGTATCCAATTTCCAAAAACCATTTAAACATAAGATCAAAACAATAACATTCATTTCACTGACATAATAATATTACAATATCCATAAATACATGGCTTCCAATAATATCACTGGTTACAAGGATACAATATCAAGGTTACATAAAAGTCTGATACAATGACCACAAGGTCTCAACTGAACAATGATCTCAAACAAGAGCTGGTACATCAACCACGATCCAAGAACACCAACAAAGCCTTTCCTCGCCTAAAGATACAATCCAGAATATCCGATGGGAAGTGGCACTACCACCCGACCATGTGATCCCGAAATGGAACCACCCCACCATGCTAGGAGATAGTAGAAAACCCTCAAGCAAGCAAAGCAAGACAAGTACAAAAGGACAACAAGACTCAGCAACCATCCATGTAACACAACTCACAAAACACTAGTGACTCTAAGAAGAGAGTGTCATCGCATAGCTTGATGGTTACCATGGTACAACCTCCATAGGTCCCGGCCCCCATACTCGGGTTTCTCCTGGTAACCTCTACCGAGCCTCCGGTTCCAACTAAGTCTCATGCAGACCCTACCAATCCTTTCGTGAAGACAAGGTGGTAAGTTTGCCATTCCAGGCCTTCTCATAACATCATGAGCCCTGTACAAGCATTCATCTATGCATGAGGCACATTTATCTTAATTAATATTTAAATCTACCCACCCCCTAATCAATTATTAGGTTATCACTTTTTAACTAACTTTCGACGGGTTATCCTGTCATCCACTTCGGTAATGGCCCCCGCTCGAAAGCCACTCCCTCTCTCAGGACACTAATAGGAAATGTTTCTCTCTACGAGAACTCTATGGTGAAACAAGCAACCATAAACAATCCTGACAAACACAAGTGATGGATACACAAATACCAACCCAAGAATGACCATTTGGACAAAGACACACAATGGCTCATATCAAATAGGTTATACAACAACACCTGGTCTAGGAGAAATAATATCATAGGACACAATGACAATTTAATCAAAATTGCAATAAAACTTGACTGAGAACACATTATATGCAAGATCCTATTATAGGCAATCTTTCCTTAAGAACAGTCAAAGCATAAATGACATGCAATTTACAAATTTCCAGATAATAAGAATTTACAACTTTTTTTAAAAAAACATTCACTTTGTCATTTGTCCAAAAAGAGCTAAAATACAAATAATTCTCCTAATGTATTTTCAACATATTTATTTAAATTAACATTCCAAACTGTAATTAAATAATATTTAAAATAACATTTAAAATATTATAATAACTACCAAAAGAAACATATCTATTATTAAATATATATATATATATTTATTTATATACATACATATAATAATAATTTTTAATTTATTTAATCCCCTAGGTCCGAAACCTGGAACAATGAACAGGGTTTAGAATTTAATTTAAAAAAATAACCAAAAAAACACTTTTACAATTACCGAAAAGCCCTGTCACGGTAGCCTATGCTACCGCCATTAGCTAGTACTACCGTCCAGTAGCACTACTACCGTAGGTAGCGGCTACCGCCAGTAGCACTGCTACCATCGGTAGTACTATGTACTACCGCCGGTAGTGGATGCTATCATGCAATTTGTTTTATTTTATTTTTTTAATTTAGTTTTTTTTTTAATTATTTTATATATATATATATTTTTATATATTTTTAAACAAGAAAATAATTAAACAATTTTTATTTTTTTAATAAAATTTTAACAATAATCACAAAAAACAATATTTTTCCAATAATTCCATTCTAACAAAATTTCAATTCTTTTTTTTTTTATTTTTTAAATTTAATTAACCCAAATAAATTTAATGTGTAATTAAATTTATTTTCTTAAGGTAATTAAAACCATTTCTCAGGTAAATATCCTTTCTCCTAAATCGTGCAATTTCCATGCACCATAAAAACTTGGCAAACTTTCTATAATAATTTTCACAAAATTACGTTCTTTTGGCAAACAAGAAATACACATTAGGCATGAGTTTTCAAACAAAACTCGAATTCACTAGAAGAGAGTTTGGATTTGGCAATTATTTTACACACACATCAAGCAGAGAAAAATAAAAAACATTTTTAATAAAACACAAAACTAAGAATTCATCCAACCTAGTATAGCTTCCCTAGAAGAATTTTGTAGAAGAGCCCTAATCCCTTCAATATCTTCCAATAAATTTTCTTCACCTAAATTCTTGACCTATTCTTGTGTATTTTTGTCTGTGTTTTTAAAATAAAGACCTAACCCCTATTTAAACTAAAATTCTAGGTTCAATAGCTTTTTCACAAAAAACCTAAATTTAGAATAATAGTAATTTATTTATTTTATTTTCTAAATTTATCACATGCAATAATTTAAAACATTATTCTTTCATTACTTATCTCATGCACATTAATTAATTTTCTAAATAAAGAATTAATACAATATTTTAATTCCAATTAATTAATTTTCTAAATAAAGAATTAAAACAATACTTTTAATTCCAATTAATTAATTTTCTAAATAAAGAATTAAAACAATACTTTAATTCCAATTAATCCTTTTATTCATTTATTTAATTATAACTTTAGAATACAATTAATCTAATTTATTTTTAAAATAAAAAAATATTTTTAATACCATGCAGCTTAATTTAATAATTCTTTTAATTAACTAAATTTATAATCTCAATGCATAAACAATACAATAATGAGATAATTTCATAAACTTAATTAATTAATTAATTAAATCCACTAAAACACTCGAATTAAACAAACAAATCTCAAGCAATTACCCATAAAAGATAAAATGACAACATATGAAGACCGAACTAACTGACAAAATGACTAACTGACAACACTCATAGGAGTGTAACTGAGTAAAAATAGGGTCAACTACTATCTCCTCCACTTCCATCGAAAAATATAAGGCACGCTCAGACCTGTGAAGCCAAGTGGAGACGATACCCTGTACCTACCTGGTACTTGTACCTACAATATCCTACATCACTGAACCACACATGCATACATATATATAATATAGAATACAGGGCAAGCACACTGATGAAGGAGAATCACGATGTTCCTTGTCTCACCGAAATGAGTGAAGGAAAATCATCCCCTTGCATCCAATAGACTTGCAAACACACAACATATAATTCCACATTGCATAATTAAAGTAAAATGTCAGTACATAGCAATAACACATAAAATGCCATAAATCACAAGTACTGAAATACTGCAAATAAATTATACATCTCATCTCCAAATAAAGCATAATGTCATAAAAATTTGAATAATATGTCATGGTAATGTATCCACTAAAAAACAACCAATAATAAAATATGAGTCTAATGAGTTCAACTAGTAGGGGTACTACATTCTCCCCCCCAAAACTAGGCTTACTCCTGGAAGCCTAAAATAAATAAGAATACAGTTCTCTCATCTTTGCTGCATCCTCCCAAGTCGTCGAGGCCTCATCATTTGGATCCCATAGGACCCTTACCTGGTCGATGGTATGACCCCTGAGGATCAAATCCCGACGCTGAAGAATGCGCACGGGCTCCATGGAAAGTTGCTCGTCCTCGAACTGCAAAGAGTTCCAATCAAGAACATGTGTCACATCTAGATGATAAGGTCAAAGAACTGAAACATGAAAGACATCGTGGATGTGGGATAGACTCGGTGGCAAGGCAAGACGGTAAGCAATAGGTCCTATCCTCTCAAGGATCTCAAAAGGTCCAACAAACTGAGGCGCCAACTTAGATCCCTTTCGATAACGGATCGAACTCTTTCGCGGATGCACTCTCAAGAACACACGATCACCAATAGAAAACTGACGATCTACCCTATGAGCATCTGCATACTTCTTCTATCTATCCTGTGCTTCTACTAAATGCTCACAAATCCTATCTGCCTATTGCTCCATCTCCCGAAGAATATCCAATCCTATAAGCACCCTATCCTCTAACCGATCCCAACTCAAAGGAGTGCGGCAAGGACAACCATACAATGCCTGAAAGGGGGACATACCTATGGAGCTATGATATCCATTGTTATAAGCAAACTTCACTAGATATATATAGTCCTCCCAACGTGACTGTTGGTCTATCACATACATGCGAAGCATGTCCTCTAATACCTGATTCACTCTCTTTATCCGACCATCTGTCTCTGGATGATAAGCTGAACTAAAATTCAACTGAGTCCCCAAAGCATGCTAAAGTGAGGTCCATAATGCTGAGGTAAAGATAGGATCTCTATCAGATATGATCTACCTTGGAATCCCATGCAATCTCACTGCTTCTTCTAAGAAAACTCGTGCCACCACTACTGATGTGTAGGAAGCTCGAATAGGAACAAAATGAGCAATCTTAGTCAATCTGTTAACTATGACCATAATGACATCATGACGACATGAAGAGACAGGCAAACCAACAATGAAATCCATGGAAATGATATCCCATTTCCAATCCAGTACTAGATTAGGCTACAAAAGCCCTGCTGGGTGCTGATGCTCTGCCTTCACTCGCTAACACTCTAAACATTTCGACACAAAATCAGCAATGTCACGTTTCATACCCGCCCAATGACAAATCTGTCTAAGATCTGCGTGCATCTGCTTGACACCAGGATGTGTCGAATAAGGTGCACAATGGGCCTCGGTCATGATCAAAACACGAAGACCCTCCAAAGGAGGTACATAAATCTGTTCATGGTGATGAAGAAGTCCATCTGCCTCAAGGTTATACCCAAAAAATCTACCCTCTAAAGGCCTTCCGGAATCTATCACAGTTCTAACATCTTGATACCAAGTATCCTGAGGAAGAACTCCAAGAATTCTCTCTCTCAAGCCTACTCCAAGGGATAATGCTGAAACTTCATGCCTCCTATGACTCAAAGCATATGCTACTACGTTCTCTTTCCCCGGAATATAACGAACCTCAAAATCATATTCGCAGAAGAACTCCATCCATCTTCGCTATCGAGCATTCAAGTTTGGCTGTGTAAATATATACTGCAAACTATGGTGATCACTATGCAGCTCAAACCAATGCCCTAATAGGAAATGTCGCCATCGAACCAAAGCATGAACTATAGCTGCCAACTCTAAATCATGAACTGGATAGTTCAACTCATGGTTCTTGAGTTTATGAGACTCATAAGCAACCACACATCCATCCTGCATAAGTATTGCACCAATACCTTCCAAAGAGGCATCTGTGCATACCATAAAATCTCGAGATGGATTAGGAACTGCCAAAATCAGAGCACTGACAAGGAGTTCCTTCAAGGTTTTAAAAGCTTCTTCACACTGTTTAGACCAAACAAACTTCTTCCCTTTTCTCTGAAGAGAAGTAATAGGGTGTCCTATCTGGGAAAAGCCTTCAACAAAGCGACGGTAATATCCGGCCAAACCCATAAAACTCCTAACTTCAGAAACGTTGGTCAATGCTGGCCAATCAACAATGGCTTGGATCTTTGAAGGATCCATAGATATACCTTTCCCCGAAACCACATGACCAAGATATTTCACCTCAGTCTGGAAGAAGTCACACTTTGCTAAATTGGCATAGAGTTGATTTTCCCTTAAGCACTGTAGTACTTGATGTAAGTGACCCTCATGCTCCTCCATAGATCTAGAATAAATCAGAATGTCATCCAAGAATACAATGACGAAACGATCAAGATAGGTGTGAAAAACTCCATTCATTAAGCTCATGAAAACTGAAGGCATGTTCATCAACCCAAATGGCACCACTGTGAACTCATAGTGACCATAACGAGTATGAAATGTTGTCTTATGAATGTCTGCATCCTGAATACGTAAGTGATGGTATCCAGATTTCAAGTCAATCTTAGAGAACACCTTGGCTCCCTTAACCTGATCAAAAAGGTCATCTATACGAGGCAATTGATATCTATTCTGGATGGTTACCTTATTCAGCTGTCGGTAATCAATGTATAACCGAAGAGAACCATTTTTCTTTTTAACAAAGATAATAGGCGCACCCCAAGGGGAAACACTAGGATGAATGAATCCCTTGGCCAATAATTCTTCTATCTATAATTTCAACTCGCTTAACTCCTGAGTAGTCATCCGATATGGTGCTCTTGAAATAGGTTTTGCACCAGGAACCAAATCAACACAAAAGTCTATATCTCACTTCAGAGGCATACCAGGAATATCCAATGGAAACACATCTGCATACTCTCTAAGAATAGGGTGACTATCAAGAGTGATTTCTCGCCTCTCTGACTCATCCAATTCCTCAAGAGTGATTGCAAAAAGTTGACATCCTCTACGCATGCACTGCTTAAGTTGCATAGCGGAGATCGTACACAGGGATATCGGTCTCTGAACTCCAACAATCTCCACTTATCTGCCAAGGTCATCTAAACACTCTACTATCTTCTTGCGACAATCTACACGAGCACTGTGAGACGATAGCCAATCCATCCCCAATACAACTCCATAAGATCCCAAAGGAATAAATTGAAGGTCCACTGAAGTAACTATGGTTCCTAATTTCAACTCACAACTGGGAATAAAGGTATCTACAGAAACATGGACACCTGTAGCCAACTCTACTACAACCCCCCCCTAGCTTTCCTAGCCATGACCTAGCACTATAAAAGAGAAAAAGGTTCAGATCCATAGCAAGGATAAGTCCTGAGAGATACAAACATTTATGATCTAAGCAAGATGGTCAATGAAAGGCACACTACAAACCCAGAGTACCCAGTGTTGAAACTTGGGCTCTAATACCAAGTGTAATGCCCCACCAAGAACCCTAAAGGAAAACAACACAACTAGGCAACTAAAGGGTGAAATAATTTTTATTTTTTTTTAAAGACTAGGTGTACTAACGATAATCATTGCATGTTTAACAACACAAAGGAAATCAATCATAAGTTTTCCTAAGGGTAACCAAAGAAGATTAATTTTCTTAGATTATATTAACACCACAGTTAATCCATTTAATCAAATAAATTGAACTCTTAAGTTTAAAACTACACATACATCCAAATTTCATAATAAAGAAATAAAAGTATTCCAATGTATCCAATTTCCATAAACCATTTAAACATAAGATCAAAACAATAACATTCATTTCACTGACATAATAATATTACAATATCCATAAATACATGGCTTCCAATAATATCACTGGTTACAAGGATACAATATCAAGGTTACATAAAAGTCTGATACAATGACCACAAGGTCTCAACTGAACAATGATCTTGAACAAGAGCTGGTACATAAACCATGATCTAAGAACACCAACGAAGCCTTTCCTCACCTAAAGATACAATCCAGAACATCCGATGGGAAGTGGCACTACCACCCGACCATGTGATCCCGAAATGGAACCACCCCACCATGCTAGGAGATAGTAGAAAACCCTCAAGCAAGCAAAGCAAGACAAGTACAAAATGACTACAAGACTCTGCAACCATCCATGTAACACAACTCACAAAACACTAGTGACTCTAAGAAGAGAGTGTCATCGCATAGCTTGATGGTTACCATGGTACAGCCTCCATATGTCCCAGCCCCCATACTCGGGTTTCTCCTAGTAACCTCTCCCGAGCCTCTGGTTCCAACTAAGTCTCATGCGGACCCTACCAATCCTTTCATGAAGACAAGGTGGTAAGTTTGCCATTCCAGGCCTTCTCGTAACATCATGAGCCCTGTACAAGCACTCATCTATGCACGAGGCACATTTATCTTAATTAATATTTAAATCTACCCACCCCCTAATCAATTATTAGGTTATCACTTTTTAACTAACTTTCAACGGGTTATCCTATCATCCACTTTGGGCACGGCCCCCGCTTGAAATCCACTCCCTCTCTCAGGACACTAACAATAAATGTTTCTCTCTATGAGAACTCTATGGTGAAACAAGCAACCATAAACAATCCTGACAAACACAAGTGATGGATACACAAATACCAACCCAAGAATGACCGTTTGGATAAAGACACACAATGGCTCATATCAAATAGGTTATACAACAACACCTGGTCTAGGAGAAATAATATCATAGGACACAATGACAATTTAATCAAAATTGCAATAAAACTTGACTGAGAACACATTATACGCAAGATCCTATTACAGACAATCTTTCCTTAAAAACAGTCAAAGCATAAATGACATGCAATTTACAAATTTCCAGATAACAAGAATTTACAACTTTTTAAAAAAAAACATTCACTTTGTCATTTGTCCAAAAAGATTTAAAATACAAATAATTCTCCTAATGTATTTTCAACATATTTATTTAAATTAACATTCCAAACTGTAATTAAATAATATTTAAAATAACATTTAAAATATTATAACTACCAAAAGAAACATATATATATATATATATATATATATAAACTCATATATGAATATACATATATTTATTTATATACATACATATAATAATAATTTTTAATTTATTTAATCCCCTGGGTCTGAAACCCGGAACAATGAACAGGGTTTAGAATTTAGTTTAAAAAAACTAACAAGAAAAAACACTTTTACAATTACCGAAAAGCCCTGTCACGGTAGCCTATGCTACCGCTAGTAGCTAGTACTACCGTCTGGTAGCACTACTATCATAGGTAGCGGCTACCGCCAGTAGCACTGCTACCATCGGCAGTACTATGTACTACCGCCGGTAACGAATGCTATCGTGCAATTTGTTTTATTATTATTTTTTTAATTTTTTTTTTTTATATAATTATTTTATATATATTTTTTTTTTAATATATTTTTAAACAGGAAAATAATTAAACAATATTTTTTTTTTAATAATTTTATTTTAATAAAATTTTAACAATAATAACAAAAACAATATTTTTCCAATAATTCCATTTTAACAAAATTTCAATTCTTTTTTTTTTTTTTTAATTTAATTAACCCAAATAAATTTAATGTGTAATTAAATTTATTTTCTTAAGGTAATTAAAACAATTTCTCAGGTAAATACCCTTTCTCCTAAATCGTGCAATTTCCATGCGCCATAAAAACTTGGCAAACTTTCTATAATAATTTTCACAAAATTACGTTCTATGAAGTGTCTATGAAGTGCCTGCCGGTACACAACTGAACCAATAAAAGTACTGGAATATCCTTTTCATTGCTACCAAGTGAGTCTCCTTGGGATCCTTCTGAAATCTAGCAACCAAACCAAGAACATGTGCAATATCAGGCCTACTATGAATAACATAATGCAACTTACCAATCAGGGACCTGTATTATTTTTCATTAATAGAGGGTGAATCATCTTGCTTAGATAGTTTACAACCTGTCACCATCAGAGTACCAACTAGTTTACAATCCTCCATGCCAAATGTTTTCAACACTTCCCTTACATACTTACTCTGATAAATAAATATTCCACCATCCAATCATTGCACCTGCAACCCAATGAAAAACTTAATCTCACCAATAAGAAACATTTCAAATTATTTCTTCATCTCCTCAACAAACACCATACATAAATTATCATCACCTCTGAAAAATTATAGCATCTACAAATACTTCAGCTATCAATACTTTTTCTCCATCAGTGTTAAGATATATGTTACTAACCTCATTGGTACACTAGAATTCTATCTTGATTATATGTGCATGCAATCTTTCAAACCATTCCCTTGGTGCCTGCTTCAATCCATATAGTGCCTTGAATACCATATCTTTATCCTCAGTTAAAGAAAATCTACCTGGTTGTTCTATGTACACTTCTTCCTCAAGGATACCATTAAGAAAGGAAGATTTAACATCCATCTGGTAGACCTTAAATACTTTAAATGTAGCATAAGCAAGTAACATTCTTACTCCCTCCAATCTCACCACTGGTGTAAAGGTTTCTCAAGAGTCTTCTCCTTCTTCTTGTGCATAGCCTTTGCATACCTACCTTTCTTTATTCCTCACAACCTTGCCTTCTTCATTCAACTTGTTTTAAAGAACAATTCAGTGTCGATCACATTCTTGTCTTCTGGTATGGGAACAAGTGTCCATGTCTTCTTCTTCTCTATCTAATCCAATTCCTCATTCATAGAATTAATCCAATCATCATCCTTCAATGCCTCTCTTACTATTTTAGGCTCTATAGTTGAAATCAGATAGGAGTTTTCTTTGATTTTCCTTCTTGTTTGTACACCAACATTTTTATCTCCTATAATTTGTTCTTCTGAATGATTCAATCTGACATATCTTTGTATTAATGGTTCCAGTGCTATCCCTTCTTCTTCATGTTCAACTTTTTCATCGCTTTCTTCATTTACCGATTCAGCACCTATTTATGCATTGTTCTGCTCGTCATTCTTTTGTACCTCTAGTTTAATAAACACAAGTTTATCATCTTTCTCAGGTTCAGATCTGCTGGTCTCTTTAGATTTCTTAAAGAGTTCATCTACCTTCACATTACCACTCTCAATGATCTTTTTTGTTCTCTTGTTATAACATTTGAAAGCTTTACTCTTTGTAGGTTAACCAAGAAAAATACTTTCATCACATTTAATGAAACATCTACTCCCAAATTTTTTAAAGTAACTTACAGTAGGAGTCTTTCCATGCCATAATTTATAAGGTATTTTGTTGTTACCTCTCTTAACAAGTACCCACTTCAAAGTGTAAACAACAGTGCTAACTGCTTCTCTCCAAAACATTTTCGGTACTTCACCTTGAATCAACATGGTTCTAGCAGCTTCAACAATTGTTATATTCATCCTCTCTGCTATCGCATTTTGTTGTGTAGTTCTAGGAGCTGACATCTGCTTTTTGATTCTCTATTCATCATAAGTAAATTCTCCACCTCGTTCAGATCTTACACATTTCAAATTCTTGCCAATTTCTTTCTCAACTAAAGCTTTGAACGCTTTGAATTTACTGAATGTCTCTGACTTTTCTCTCAAAAAAGTTATCCACATCATTTTGGAAAAATCATCAGTGAAAATCATGAAATATCTATCACCAAAATAACTCTTAGTCCTCATAGGACCACATAGATTAGTATGAACCAAATCAAGGATATTTTTTGAAGAGAAAGACTTACTCTTGAAAGATACAGAAGTCATCTTACCCATCTGGCAGTCTTTACATGGCACATTATCTAGTTTAACAAGTTGGGGCAAACCTCTAACAATACTAGATTTACTAACCTTTATCAAATTGTCAAAATTAAGTTGACAAAATCTCTTGTGCCATAACCAGTTGTCTTCAATCTTTGCCACCAAACAACTATTCACATTAGTATTCAGATGAAAAAGATTACCTCTTGTCTTCTTTCCAGTAGCAATCAATTCTCCATTATTTCCAAGAATCTTGCACACTCCACTTTTAAATTCTAGAAGATAACCCTTATCATTTAATTGAACAACACTCAAAAGGTTATGTTTCAATCCATCAACCCAAAAGACATCATTGTTGGAAACCAATAACACTAAGAGGAGGGTGAATCAGTGTTATACAAAATAGTAGATTTTATCCTTAATGAAACATTCATTCACCAACCGGTATACCGGTATAAACATAATTGAAAGAAGTAATGCAACCAATAATCCAAACACATAAATGAGAATCATAACACAAATTTATACGTGGAAAACCTCAAAGAGGAAAAACCACAGTGGGAATTGTGACCCACAATATCAATCCACTAGCCATATGAAGAGATATTATAATATATGATGGGCATGCACTTGCAGGAAGTCTTACAACCTAGAGAACACTTCTCAATCACAATAGGAGCCTCACTGAGTACATAACATACCAAATAACAATCCAGAGAATAGTAAACTGCTAGGATAGCAACTTTTATGCCAGAATACAGTTCTGGTTTAAGCTCTGTCTATTCCGATTAAAACCCTAATCCTTTGTACCAGGATCAACCTTACAATGAATTCCTCACATACATAGTCTCTCTAATATATTTCACATCATATCACATTTACATATCCATTACATTATATCCCTACCATATCAAAATGATCTAATCAATCTGCCCTATATACCCTATACAAATTGTTGCCATGTGTTCGCTTACAAGGATATATACAATATCAGATTACATGTCGGTCATATAGCATAAACGAATAAACATTAAAACAAGTTGCCAATGCCAGGTCCAAGATGTTTCAGCATCCAATACTGATGACCTTTAATATACCATGTCAGCCTACATTGCTGGTGACCAAAGAAATCTTCTATCTCGTCGGTGTTGGTGTCAGTGCTGGTGTAGAGTTTGTGAAGTGCCTACTAGTACACCATATGAAGACAGAACCCAAAGTTATGTTGCCATCAATGAAAACATAGTGAAACCAACCAATAGTGTGTCAATTTCCAATAATCTCCCCCTTTGGCATTGATGGCAACACTCATGTGAAAAATGGTCATGGTTTCAACTGTCGGTTTCATCCTGTCATGCTCCCCCTAAGCTAAATATGCAAAATACTCCATATCTCCAAAATTGAAAAAAAAACTCTATAAATCCCCCTAATGTATGCAACCATTTGTCCTTTTTCACATGTATACTAATCCCCCTTTGTCATCAATGCCCAAACAAAATATGTCAAAGAATAAGTACTATACAATGAATACCTCCAAAAATGTCTTACTAGAGCTTGACCAGTTTCAATATTTCTAGATAAGATTTCTCAAGTAACTCTAGATAAGTATCCCAAGGGGTTTTGAATGTGCCAAAGATATATACAAGTCCACTCAATAAATATGCAAGTGATTATTTCTCATTAAATTCTATCAATGTGGGCTTTCCCAGCATATCCATGCATTCCTTCTTACGTACACAAAGTGAATCCAATCTTGAACTCACCAAACCTCTCAGACTTCTGGCTCTCTGAATGATTTTATCTCTTTCCTTTTCAAGAATACAAATTTGGTTCTCCAAAGTCAAAATTTGTCCATCAATAGATGTTGTCAGTGAAATTAGTCCATCAAAAGAGTTTGCAATACTAGCAATTTTCTCCTATATCTCATTTATCTTTTTATCTACATTTGTTGTAAGTATCGCAGTACTGCAACATACCTTGTATATGTTAGTACATTTTTTCAAAGAATTTTCTATCAAAAATAGCTTCTCCTCAATCTTTTTCTTCTCTCTCAATGATCTGATCAAAAGTAGCTCTCTTAGCCAAAGTGAATTTTTCAAGTGCTTGCCAGTTATAGATCTGTTGTAAGGATTGAAAGTCTTTTGATATGTGCTCAATGATTACCTTAAGCTTGCCAGAAGGGATCACTTCATTTTCAATCTTACACTCTGAGACCAATATGTGCAAAATAGTTATGGATTGATCTATAATCCTCTTGTCTGTGGTTCCCTCCTTCATCAGTTTCTAAGAAGCCCTCATCATTATGTTAGATGCAATGACAGTCCCAAAGAAACTAAGAGGGGGGGTGAATCAGTGTCTAACCGGTTGATGGAATATTTAAACTTATTTATAACTTTGCAACCCAAATCAATGTACCGATAAACAAGAAATAATGCAGTAAACAAAAATAGCAGAGACAACATAAGTGCACACCATAATACAAGATATTTTAACAAGGAAACCCGGTGTGGGAAAAACCTCGATGGGATTTGTGACCCACAATATTTACTCATTGGCCAATATGAATAAATATTACTTGCAATGCACATGCAGGGAGGCCAACAACCTAGAGCACACTGCTCAATGAAGAGTCTCACTGACTACAATATGGATAATTAAATCCAATACAATGTACTGCTCAAAATAGGATCTCTAATGCCTGGTTCAGTACTATTTTAAGATCAATCATATACCTTAACCAAAAACCTTCGTCGTCCACTATATCACCTTATACAATAATTTCCTATTACATTCAACCATTTTCTACCACACCAAAATGACCTATAAGATCTCATACATATATGAGTCTTTACAATATACCAAGTCGGCTTTACAAAAGATAACTATATTTACAATACAATTTGCATAAACAAAACTTGTCGCATGTCGGCCTAGGTGTTGGTATACTTTATTTGTCGATGTAATCTGGATGCCGGTGAAAGTGTCTGCTGGTGTTGGTGTCTGTCGGTGCATGAAGAAACCTAATGTCGATTGATTTCTATCAATGACAACATCAACCATATTCTTATTAGAGCGTAGAATGACAACAATCTCCCCCTTTGGAATTGATGGCAATACTCATGAGAAAAATCCAAAAAGTGAAGTCCAAAATCTAATCCCAAAAATGTGTGCTCTCCCTGAGCAAGTGATCTCCTCTGTGCAATTATTTTTCTCCATGCTACTACTCCCCCTTTGACATCAATGACAAAGGATGTCATAAATAATCAAAGAATGCAAAAATTTTCCTCAAAGTCTGTAACTGGTTGGTTACTATCTGAAAAATGTCTGCCAAAACTAGGTTCAAACTCTGCATAAACTTGTTGTTGTCAGATAGAGTTGCCTCAATCTACTGGATCATACTAGTGAGATAGTGCATTTTCTACTCCGGTGATTGTTCTCTAGGATTTGTTGCCTTAGACAGTTCATCTCTCTGATTAATCAGACTATCCAACCTCAGACCAAGTTTATTCTTTAGTTCTCGGGCCTTCAGCCTTATTCTTGCCTTTTCTTTTTCCAAGTTTTCCAATTTCTCTTCATATACTGCCATTTCTTGCTCAAAAACTGAGATAAGTCCCAAAGAACCTATCATATTATCTACAATATCATTAATCTCTTTTTGTGTCTTTTTAATCTCCTCATCAATGTCCTCTGTCAAATAGTGAGGTTTGCAAGCTACTCTATACAACTCCTTATACTCCAAAATTGTACAATTAAGTGTCAGTAATAGTGAATCTAAGTGGTCTGTACAGATTTTAATAGTGCTTACAAAGAATTCACCCTTCTCTTTATCAACTCTCTCTTTAACAATAGCCTCATTCCCCTTATCTATAGTTAGAACATTTTCAGCAATAAATTTGGACAATGTGTCCAATTTACCTAAAGAATCCTTAATGTGATCTATCTTATAGGTTGGTGCAATCATCTTCAAGATAGGTAATGTGTCATCAATAGCCTTAAATGCTAAGGCATTGCAATCTCTTATCCTCTTAATATAATCCAATAGAACCTCTGTTACATTAGTGGGTCTACATTGACCTATAGATGTGCTCGGTTCAGAAATAGCTTTCCTCTCAACAGATGCTTCTCCAATTACCTTCACTATTTCCTCCTTCTTTCCATCAACTGCTTCCTCTTTATTCACATTATCTACCGGTTTCTCTATCTGTGTTACAAAATGACTCAAAACTACCTATAATCACCCTAGACATGTTATAATAGACTTAAAATGACTTATTACATCAATTCCACCCACTTGGAGTACTTTGACCATGATTGAACACATTTAGCCCATGTTGGTCTACATATGATTATTGTCTTAAAATCCTTACAAACTGAATTGTATGACCTTGAAAATGAAATGGTATGTATTCCAATTGGTCCTTAGGACCTTATTATGCTTCCATGAGACACATTTAAAGAAACCATTACAATAAAACCTTCATGAGGCATAAGAGTGACTAGTTGCTCTTGTACAAGATACTTATGTACATCATTTGGAGGAGGCATCTTTATCTTTATATGAAACATTTGAGTCTTTGGATCATGTTATACATTCATTTTCACTAGATATTGGATTACCTTTTTCAGCAGTGTGGACTAGTACACCTAATTTGGAGGGGGCAACTTTTAGCATTGACATTGGGACACTTTAGTAGCTTTAAAAGACTCCATTAATTTTTAGATTTCTTCCTACATCTCCCTTTCCGAATTGGAGAGAATTCATCCTTACACCTTTGGTTTTGTTTATTCCTAAGGACAGGAATGTTTCGACTATTTTGGAGCAACTTCTTCATTTGGTTTCGAGCAACTACGATTGGTGCACATTCAACATTAAGGGGAGGAGGGAGGGCTACTTGGTCTCTCTTATGGGGGGAATTTTTCCTCACATGGGTTTTTGTCCTCCTCATTCTTCTTTGAAAGTTCTTTTGTATTTTCTTCTCTCTTTTGGGGTTTTTATTTTCCCAATGGGTTTTATCTCTTTCTCTATTTGTAAGAGATTGCATTGCATTTGTACATGGGTACGTAACATGGACTATTAGTCAAGACCCATCTTGCATTGTTATCTTGAGTCAACATTCCCCTCAGTTGCATTTACGGGGGGTGTTGGTGTAATTTATGTCTCATGTAATTACACCTTTTTAAGTTAACTTATGATAATTTATATCATATTAATTTGCATAGGAGACACTTAGAGAATTTCTTATCTAGGGAATATGGTTGTAGGAGAAATTCCACCTTTGGTGGTGTTATCTTGTTATCTTAATTCATATCAACTTATAGTGGAATGATAATTCCACCTTTTGTGGGATTGATCCAACTTTAGTGGAGTTATCTATTACTTTCTCCTACCTACCCTTGCATCTCATTGATCCACATGTCATACTTGAGTGCTCCCTTCTCCTTTTCTCTTACCTATATATGCAAGAACATGTACATTGTACTTAGTTGGACATTTTGCATCTTGATGAGAATATAGTTTGTTCTTGTCTATTTTCTTCTCTCTTTCATTTGTGATATTCATTAGCCTTTATATCTTGGGTTGCTATAGGAAAATTGTTATAGTTTTTCATATAATTTATGGATAGAAATAATATGAATAATAAAGTAAGAAGTAAATTTGATCTTGAGTTTTAGTATAAGCTAATTAAAACCCCACCCCCTCTCAACAATCGAGTAGTGTCCAACAAAATTTAGTCCTATTACATGCATTTCAATCTCACCACTTGTTGCTACATATGAATCTATAAATGCTTCACAAAAACCAATAGTGATTCCTTAAAACAATATATACATACATATTTTCTAGTATTGTAGATTTGGAATATATCAATCTTCTATTTTATATTTCTTGCATTGAGTTTAGAGATGCTTCATAGAGAGTATCCATATATTTAGCAAGACATCACATATTTGTTTCATGTTACACAAACCCATCGCACGAGAATTCAAGAGCACTTCACAAAGGTTCTTTATAGCATGGCATCATATTGAGAATTTGAGCATCATCTTATGGGGGGGCTAGATAGTCTCTCATTTATCTCTAATTTGGGAGAAAATTCATTGTACATTGTGTATCAAAGTAGTCCTTGGGGGTCATCATGAGTCCTTCCAGTGAAATATCTTATAATTCACTTGTACATTTCATTCATATTGTATCATCTCTCTTTTGGAGAGGAATTTTCTTCCCATTGGATTTTTTCCTTTACTCCACTTTATGAGAAATTAATATATAACTACCTAAAATGGCCTATTATTAGAGAGTGAACATCATGTACACACATTGCTCCCTTAGTTACACTTAAGGGGAGTGTTGATGTAAATTGTGATTTTATCAAACCAGTTAGCTTATAGCATACCTATAGATAGTCCTATTAACATTGCTTAAGTCTCTACATAGGAAATTTTAGTCTTTTGTCTCATCTCATCTAGTTGAGACATGTGTCATCACTTAGTGAGACACATAGTGTATGCACACAAGTACCACTTGCTCACACACTTGAAAAGTGAGCTCACAAGTGTCCCATATTCAAAGGAGAAGACGCTCATTGTTTCCTACCTTCTCACCTCATCTACCTTGCCTATATATGCAAGGCTCTCTATGTACATTACTTACACTATTATTGTATATGATAGATATTGTTTTTTGTGCTAGTTTGGTTTTAATTGTAGAAGATACATTGTGAATTTTATTCTAACTAATCCCAATAGGAAAATGGATTAAAGGAAAAATCAAAGTATTTTATTTGATTATTCATAATTTGGGAAAATTTTCTCTCCAAAACCCTATTTTAGAAATTTTTTAATTGGGTGAAATAAGGTGGATTCAAAGTGGAATGAATTGAGAGTTAGAAGGATAGAGATAGGAAATGGATCATGCTTGCATGTGTCTGATCATGCTTTCTCCAAATTGGTAAATTAAAAATTTGAACATTTGTTTTGTTGTGCATTCAATTTTGTGGTAATATTATTTTGCTCACCATTTCTTAGTCTATTTCTTGTTTTGGATGCCATGCTCACCCTTAAGGGAGCATATGACTTCCCTTTTAGATTTCAATTTATGCAAAATAGTTAATTTAATTTTAATTTATTTTTTAATTATCCATTTGTACCCTCATAATGCCCAATGTTTTATAATTCCTAAAATTCAAAATTAAATTCATAAAATACATGCACATTTTTGGAGCCAAAGGGCATGTTTCCATATTTTTTTTAGAAAATGAAAAAAATTGAGGTATCATCAATGAAGTTTTTGTATTTTTTGTGAAATAAATTTGATAAAGTTTAAATTTTTGTTTTATAGTTAAGTGTTTTAAAATGGGGAAATTGAGTTGCCTTCATAGATTTTCATAAGGATTATATTAATCTTGTGCTGAATTTTGTATTAAGACAAAATTTTACCTTCTTCTTCATGCCATTATTGATTGTTGAGAATTATGATAAACCTATGGCATACCTGTATTAGTGAGAAGCATGTGAGTAAATTTTGATGTTTTTTAGGCATAAAGGGGCTTAAAGGTATCTTTAGCAAAAGACTCTTAATTAAGTGATAAGTAATGAAACACATGGTAGATTAAAATGAACCAAGATAATGGTGTTTTGTGGGGCTTGGAGTGCTTATATAAACTCATGATGAGTATGGAATACATGTACACTTGTAAGAATTGTATTTGTATGGTTTATTAAGCTCATGGGTAAGTGCACAAAGATGGTGGTCAAAAAGGGGGGTATAAGTGGACACTTTTTTTCTGAAATCAGGTAAACCTGAACTTGGAGCCAAAATTTGAAAGTCATCCACTCAAGATATGAAGATAATAAAAAAACAAATATTGTAGTACTCCGAGTCTAGTTTCCAAACTACTAAACTTTTTCAAAATTGGATAATATTAAGTGGGTCAAATCCTTTGCGCACAAAAAATAGACCTTGATTTTTTCTGAAAAACATAACATAGTGTCTGACGTGCGCATCAAAAAAGTCATAGTTAGATTTAGTATTTTGACAAATCCTTTGGCAGAAATATAGTTAAGAGTGAGCACTAGAAGATGTTTATTTTTTGTAATTTTTTTTTTAGTTATTTTTTTTTAAATGATTTTTTCAATCGAGCACATCCTAAAAATAAGGTACCTGTTTGTGTGCGAAGCATAAGTTGCACTAAAAAAATTGAAAAATTCAAATTTTTTTTTAAATTGTAAAGAATCAAGTGCACTACAATAATATATAAAGTTTTTAAAATTTGGATAATTATATTAAGAGTAAAAAAAAATGGTGCATGTATGTCTGAGAACTATGGAGACACTGGTTAAATAAATCAATAATAATGTTATAGTTGTTCAAATTTTAAAAAAAATATATGGTTGTGTTGGGACTCATTAAATTTGAGTCAAATTTTGAGGCCCAATTCAAAATTTTGCTCTGCATGTCAGAAAAGTTTCCAAATAAGTTAGTTTGAATGGCCTAGCTTGCGAGAGGGTAAAATGGAACCAGTTGATTTTCAAAGGGTAAGGCTTGGGAAACTTGTTATACACCTTTCATTTGGCCTATACAGTGATGTGAAACTTTCAGATTTTAGTTTGGATAAGTTTACTAGGTACCCATTTCGAGGGGTGAGCTGAAAGTGCATTTTAGGCACAAATGCAGATTTTACTTGAGTTGCCTACTTTGAGCAATTAAATCTTTTTCCCTATTGATCGTCATGAATAAATTCAAAATGGATTAAATTATATGCATGAATTTGAATGAGCTTGCAAAATTTCAAGTCCTAATGAATCCATTTGCTCAGTTTTCAGAGCCAAATCCGTTTGTAGTTTGTGTGGTTTGACTAGTCCCTGTTTCGACAACTAGTCGGAGCCCTGTTTTGCACAAGTGTAAAAGTTGCCTCAGTGAGTGTCATGTCAGAATGTTTCTTTCGAGTTAATGCTGGTATAAATTACAAGCTATTTTTTAAATTTCAAGCCTCTGCCAATTCGTTTGATCGGTTTTCGAAAGGGTTCATTTAGCCATCGTTTTCAGTTATCCGTACTTTCAGTGCTATATCAGTTAAAGTAGCTGTTTTTATGAGTGCGCCATCTGCATCTAGTCAAGATTTTGGTTGAAATGAGAATTTAAAGATTTAGTATGTACTTTAAGGAACCTTTGTTTCAAATTTGAGGGTCTACGGAGGTCATTTGATATTTTTGAGAAAGGCATCATGTGTTGCCAAAACATTGACTTCATCAGGTCTGCAGTGTCGACAAAGCCAGTTGGTCATCTTCACCAATTAATATCTCTTCGCTCAGGACTCATCTTGAGAAACTGTTTGGTAGAGTTCATCCTTGTATATCAGAGTACACGCCTGTTAGATGGCGAGGTCCAGAAAGGTGTGTTGACCACTTTGAAAATTACGTCTTCGCGATTAAATGCGAAAATGTGGCGTAATTGCCTGAAGGTTGCAAAATTCAGTCTGATGATCCGAAAATGATGTTGATCATTTCCAGAGGTGTGATTAAGGTTCCTAAATCTTTTCAGAGGTCAGTTGCATGAAAACGAAAAAAAATTTAGTCGGACCCACTTTGGGGCCCGACCTGACTTGTAGCTTCGCAATGTTTTTTGAACCAAGGTTTAAAGTGAAAGCTAGATCGGAGGAGATTATGGACCCTATCTTCTCACTGGACCATAAGTGGTGGTTTTATTTTTATCCTGATGTTAATATAAAGAATTTCATTCTTGAACATATGGATAATAAAAAGGTCAGATGCAAACGAAGTGAATTTGTTATTTGTTAGAGAAGGGTGTTTTAAAGGTTGGCTGACAAACACAAGTTCAAAGCATAAAGAAAGGAGTCAAAGAACAGTTAATGAGTGTTCGGGGAATTTATGATCATTCATCAGGAACAGAGCTTTGTGTATATTCTCATTTATGGATGGCGCCAATCTGACTCAACTACAGGTGTGCCTTTCTTTTTAGTGCACGTTTTCTTTAACGTTTATGTTAGAGTAAGGCCTTTAAAGGAATGGAGAATGCATTTAAACATACTACAGAGGACCTCCACATCTCCAAGTTCATGTGGTGTGCTTGAAGGGGCTGGAAATAGGAAAGGCAAACGCTCACGTGATGTTTAACTAGCAGCAAACGTTTCAAGCAAATGTAACAGTGTAGTCTTCCCCCCTCTCACGTGGTTGAGCAGAAACAAATGCATTGAAGCATGGAATAATGCAAATAAACTGTAGTAGTTTCCTCCCTCATGTGCCCTCATATTCCTCCAACCTAGACATGGCGTTGAAAATTGCTGAAGATTTTCAAGGCTTCTACATTGGCGTTGAAGGGACTGTAGTGAAGTTGCAGAAGCTTTTGAAACAAATAAAATACCAGTTAACCTTCCCCTCACATGCCTCTTTATCATGTTTGAACCAAGGCATTGTGAACTGCATAGAAAATATTTTGGTAGCTTTGGGCCAGGTCTCACATCCCCTTTATCAGTCTTCACTTCCGTGAGCAATGTAAGCTGGAGAGAGGCGTTAAGGAGGGCATTAGTAGTTTTAAAACTAATGCAACGTGACATGGCAGCATGCCATTTTAAATTTTCAAAATGCTGCAACCTTTGCCAGAACCCTCTCATGATGTGGTAAAAGGCATTTGCTAGAGGTAAGCCACTATCATTCTCCTTGTTATGTGTGGCATGGGTTTATGTCTTCAGCGAAATGCAATGAGCAGCATGGCATAAAGGGGGCCATGGAAACTTCCATCAAAATGAAATCAGTATCATCCCCTCTGCATGACATGGAGGTTGAAGGAGGCCAGAGAGGCAATGTGCAAATGATCATGATGGTGGAATGGGGTTTTAAACTTCAGGCAAATGCACTTAGCAAGCGAATGAGGAAGAACACCATTAAAGTTGCAGAGAAAGCTTCAAAACTTGCAGTTTTAGGCAAAATGTTTTATCCCACATTGCCTAGGCATTAGAGTTTTTGGACGTTTATAACCAATAACCCATGCATTTAATATGTCAAAGCCTTAAGGCTTTTGACAGACGGTGCCCATTAGGCGTCCAAGCAGACCCCATGCGCGTGGAAGCAGATCCCAAGGTGACCAAGGAGCTAACAGATGGTGACAAGTGGACCCCACATAGGCACGGATCTTGAGGCAAGCAGGCAAATTTTGCAGAGAAGGGTCGGCTTAACCAGTGAGCAGGTTGTAGAGGATCCGACGAAGCCCGTTGATTCGCAAGCCAAAGATGCTCACCAGTTAAACCCTATGAAACAACAAAAAGAGGTAAAGATCATGTAGGTTTCAGGAGATCGGACGGCTCGCGCAACTTCGCAAAGGCAAGATGCACACGAGTTAAGGGCTGCAAAATGGTGAAAAGCCTAGGGCGAAAATGTAGTGAGTTAAAGATCGAGCAAGTCCGATGAAGATCAATGGCTCACATGGTTTCGTGAGGCGAAGATGCACGCTCATTACCCATCGCAAAGTAGTGAAATCCAAGTGGCGGTGACGTGGCACATAGGTGGCAATCCAGTGGCGCTGAGGTGGCAATGATGTGGCCGATAAGTGAGTGTGCACATGGCAGATGGATGAGGTGTCATACCAGATGGTGCCCAGTGGACCCTGCGAACCAATCAGAGACCGCCACATGGCAAGGCATCAGGGCACAATCAGAGAAAAAATCAAAGTTAAATGCAGATTAAATATATAGTCCAGACTATATGAAAAAATGAAAAATTTAAATGATGTGCACATGTTGAGTGATTAATTCGCCCAGGGCTCTATTTTTACTCAAAATGGCAAGTATTATATATTGCCGGAAAGCTCTCAAGATGAGGAATGTAGTTATGAAGTTTGTTTCAACAACGATTGGATATTTTGAGAGAAGTTTCCATAGGAAAGAGGAAGGAAGTGAAATTCAATTGGAGAAAGGGGACACTTGGCTTGTTCTGATGAAACCTAATTTGTTCCCTCTTCCTTCTTATTCCAATTTTCTTCTCATTGTAAGGGTTCTAGAATTCTATGAGAGTGGCTCCAGTTTTCATGGCTTCCAATTCTGACTTCTCTTCAAGATTGTACAGGGCAAGGCTTTCCTTTCAGTAATGGAGTTCAATTATTTTCTATAGGTGTTCTTAGTTGCAGGTTCTTGTGTGTGTAAGGCATGCACAAATTCATACAGAATTTGTCTCTGAAATGTAATCTCATTTTATTCAAATCTGATTCTTAAGGAGGATCAAGTTGGTCATGAGAAGCTGTATCTGTGAGTGTAATGTTTGTTTGTAGGTAATCTTCAAGGAAGATTTTAAACTCTGTGAGCAAACATTAATAAAAAAAGGTTTATGTTTCTGGATCTAATATTTTCTGTGGATGAGCTAAGTAATGCATTTATGCAAGGCATTAAATGCAGGAATACTTAAGAATTAAGATGGATCTGTAGTAAGTTTTCATCTATAGTTTGATTTGTGACTCTGTAGCCCTTGGATAAGGCACTGATCCTGCAATTAAGGGGATTCTCAAACCAATAAAAAATCTAATGAGAATATCTTTAGTTTATGTTATGTTTTGAAATGTTTCATATATCTCATGCTCAAACATAGTTAAGTTTTATGTGTAGATCTAGCCTATCTGCAGTAAACTACTTGTTATAGATCTGTGGTGAGATCTATCTATTTATGTTGATGTTGTCATGGGTGTGTAATAGGTTGAATTTTAAGCATCAAAGGTATACCCACCTAGGTTTTGCAGAGCCTGAAGAGTAGAAGGATTTAGATCCTTGTCATGTTGTCCAAGCCCTGAGGTTCTTCATAGATTGAATTGGCAACTTCATAGATCAATTGCAGGTGTGCTTGGGTCAATCAATTTTGATGAACAACAGGTTGTCAACTGCTAAGTAATGTGTTGACATGGGGTATACATATCAACCAAGTGAGTGGTTGTCAGCCTGCAAAGCTCATGACCAGTGTACAAGTTGGAGGGCCAAGGTGCTTGAGCTGTTATTTATGATGAAGAGGCAAAATGTTACCTGAATCACATCAACATAGCAAGAGAAGAATGAACAGATCACAGGTATGTTGTGAAGTTGTAAAACAATAGGACTCCCTCCAGATGAAGATGCATTCATCATGAGAATCAATGACTGGCAGTAAAAGTGCCATCATCGGATCACATGTGCCTGTTTGAAGATATGCTGCACAAATAGGGAAGTCACATGAGTACATTGCAGGATGCAGAAGATGAGGTGTCACTCCACTTGTAAGTGGAACTTATATTCTATCATGCGTTGTGCGCATCATAGTTTTGTGAGATAAGGAAGAAGAGATGTGCATCAAGTGCATGAAATTGGGGATATGCATTGGACCAACAAAGAAAGCATGTTGGGATGCTGGTACAGATGAAGAGTGTTTACCAGTATGTAAGTCCACCAAAAATATGAGCAAGGTGCAGATGCAGATGTCCTCCCACTTTGTGGGAATGTGCATGCTTGGGATAGACATGTCTGAAGATTGGTTTAGGTATTCCACTGATAGTTCAACAAAGTATAGACATGAGAAGTCAACCGGTAGAATGTAAGTTACCGACAGGGTTAGTAAACCAGCAGGAAAGAGGAACTGGTAGAATGTTTGGTCAGTGATCCTATCTAGACTGACATGAAGAGTCAAGAAGGCAGTTGGCTGACATGGATGCCACATGGATCCAAGCTGGCGGACCTACATTTGGATGAAGAAGGAATGTACACCAACGGGGTAGTTGCAGAGTTGGTCGACATTAATGGAAGATCCCACAAATCACGGGACATGTTGCAAAGCTATTGTAGAGGTTTGCGGGTCGAGGTTTGGAGGAAAACTACAAGCCATCTAAGAGTGATTGAGGAGATCAAGGCGGATGAAGGAAACATCAAGACCAATCTTGGTGGTTGACCAAGAAATCAGCTGATAAGGGAAAAAGTAGATCGCCAGAGATAGAAGGCGTGGTCAAGAAGGTGTGATAATGGCGGAGGTGTACAGTTGGCTATCAGAGAGATCAGATCACGTAAGATCTAATTGGATTTTATTTTCCATGAGGATGATGAGGAAACCCTAACTGCCTGAGAGTTTGGATTGGTTTTTGGCAGGAAAACCAGTCTATAAATATGTAAGCCAAAAACAGAGATGGTTGCAGTTGGATAAAAAATTAGAGTTGCTGCATAGAAGAAGAGAGTGTTACTTATGCATGTGAGATAAAATTAGCCAAGTGATCAACAAGTATCTATGAAGAGAACATAGGAAAGGAGAACCAGGTTGAAGTGTTCAACCTGTAGCAGTGCAAAACTGGTAGTGGTTATATCGGCAAAGCAGAAGGGATGAGAGTTGCAGAGAAGGCAAATAGTGGACCGACAAAGTGTTGTATCAGTGAAGATAAAATCTATGAGGAGGATATCTACTAGAGCAGAAGAAGAGTAGAGGTGAAATGATAGAGTTTACTGGCAGAGAAGAAGAAGATGAAAGAGGTAGGAGAAGTGTACGAGTGTAGCAGAGAAGGCATCTCACCGGCAGAGAAAGGTATATGAAATGGTTAAAAGATTCACTTGTAACAAGATAACTACTTTTGTAATTGATGTTTTTCATAGTGATACTGAGAGGGGGGGTGAATTAGTATCTAACCAGTGAAGTGATTTTCTTGACTTAAAACATGTAAAGCATATTAATACTGTATATCGGTAAACAAGAAATAATGCAATGAACAAAGATAACAACAACCACATGAAAAACACACCATAGCACAGTAGTTTAACGAGGAAACCCAGTGTGGGAAAAACCTCGATGGGATTTGTGACCCACAATATTCACTTACTGGCCAATAAGAGGATATTACTGCTACAAGAGGGGCCTGCACATGTAGGAAGGTCAAGTGCCTAGAGCTCACTACTCAATTACAAAATGGGAAGTCTCACTGACTTACAAAATGGATTATATAAATCCAATGTCTTGTAGTGCTTCAAAATAGCATCTACTATGCTAGATCCAGTACCAGTTTATAGCTCTGCTTCTTACATAAACCCTTAACCTATAATTTGCATAATAGGTCTGTCTTATTTCGCCTAATTACATTCCTCCATGCATACATAATTGTTCTACAATGATCTCTTATATATATGAGTCATTTTACAGTTTGCCAAGTCGGCTTACAATGATTTGACAATAATAAACAAAATAAATTACAATCAAAATTCCTATCGGCTTCTGTGTTGGTATGCTTCCTTTCATTGCCAGTGTCGATGGTTTGTGTGCCGATGTAGAATCTGACTTTGCTAGTGCCGGTGGATTTCCTTGCCGGTGTCATAGGATTGTAAGGTTTCCATCAATGACAAAACCTTCAATCACCTACAATGTCTCATTGGAGTGTGCATTTGCCAACAATCACTGAGTTGTAGCTCGGTGTAGGGCTTGTAGCTCGTAAATAAGGTAGGGATTGTAGCTCCTTGGGTTGGTGCCCTAAATGAGGAATTGTAGTTCCTTTGGGTTGTAGCCCATAAACAAGACAAGGGTTGTATCTCCTTGGGTTGGTACCCTAAACATTGTAACAGAGTTTCATTGTGAGGCTTGATTGGAGCAGTAGTCTCCAACAACATTGCTCACCAAATTTTTTCCCATCTTGGGTTTTCCTCATACATGCTAGTGTTATGTGGTGACCCTTTGTATGCAATTGCATGTGTATTTATGTCTCCCCACTAACCGGTAAGTCTGCATTGTGTTGGATCCCATAACTGGTATACACATCTAGGTTGTTAAAGGGAAAAGTTTCAAGAACCATTTATTCACCCCCCTCTCAGTGGTACATTGTGTCTAATAATTGGTATCAGAGCATAGGTTCTTAGTTAGATGAGATTTCTCTAGCTTGGGTAGATTCTGGCTTGATGACACAGTGGTTTGTTTAGTGTCAATCCCTGCTTCTATTTTTTATGGTTCAAACTATTCTATTTGGAGTTGTAGAATGGAAGTCTTCATATCCTCTTTAGGGTTTGATGTATGGATGTCAGTTATCAATGGTCTCCCTAGGAATGGGAGTCCTCCCTCCCGATTTGAAGATGAAAGAAAATGCATATGTAATGAAGAAGCCATGAAGACCATATTCAGTGGGCTCACCGGTGATGTTTCCTCACAGGTGAACATATGTAAATCAGAAAAAAGTCTATGGGATAGACTAAAGAAGCTCTATGGAAATGAACCCCACTCCACTAAATTAGCTTATGAGAGAGAAAAACAATGTTGAAGATACATGTGAAGATGACAGAGGCAGTTCAGATTGTTGCTACAACATTGGTGATGTGGAGACTCATCTCTTCATGGCCCATGAGACTAACATTGAGAGTCACACATCAAAAGGGGATAATGCATATAGATCCCACCGGTATGATGTATTTGACAGCAACATTGGAAAGGAAGAAGAAGATGCAGAAGTAGATCTTGAGTGTGAACTGGTAAGTGCTCTAGAAGAGCTTCAAAATGTTATAAATGATTTTAAAATTTACAAAAGATCAGTTCATGAGGATTGCAGCTAGTTGAGAACATGCCTTGAAGTATCAAACCAAAAGGTTGGCTTATTTACCACTCAACTAGAAGAGACAAAAAGATTGACTGATAATTTGAAATTAGTTTTGGACTCCAAGGAAAGTGAAAGGGAAAATATAAGAAATGAATAAAAGCTATTCAAGAATGTTGTTATAGTAGAGCAAAACCATCTAACAAAATGCCTTGACAAATCTGAGAAATGCATCTCAGAGTTGAAGTCTCAAGAAAAGAATGCCAAGGTGTGTCAGTGTGAAGATCTAGCATCCATGCTAGAAGTTAAAGATAAAGAATATCAGAAGCTGCTTGGAGAAATGAAGACTATCTGAAATGACCTTGAGAAGTGTCAGGATGAGCTCAAGGTAAGAAATTGGTTTGATGGCAGCGGTGTTGCTTTGGACAAAATGTTGAAAAAGAAAAAGCATGCCAATGAAAATGAAGGATTAGGAAGTGGTGTCAGTGAATGCTCCACCAACAAGAATGTTCCCCACAATGACATGCATTTTGTCTCCTCAAATGGAGAGAACAAGGGACAAAACTTCATAGTTAGAAATGCTCCCTGGAAGAAGGTTGACCTAAGAACAAGCAATGAAGACTTGCAGACAAGAATGAAGACTGGTACTACAAGAAGGAGGAACGATGTAGATCCCAAAGGTAAGGGAAGATGGGAGAAGACAACTTCACTAGAAGCAAGAAAATGAGGAAGCAACAGAAAAGACCTCCTACTAGCAAAGAACAAAGTAATGCTACCACCCATAGGGCTAAGAAAGTGTGGGAAAAGAAGAGACCAAATGGAAGAGCTACACAAAATGGACTGTTTGGTCCCAGAGACATATGAGAGGGGGGGGGGGGGGGGGTGAATCAGTTGTCTAATGAATTTAAACCAAAAACAACTTAATCAACTTTTTGCTTAATACCAGTGGACAGTTTTATCAGATAATTGCAATACCAGTAAAGATTAATGAATGAAACAAAAAGACAAAGTCATCCACAACACATTACACCAATATTTGTATGTGGAAACCCTGTAAGGGGAAAAACCATGGTGGGAAACCTTACCCACAATCAGATGATACTACTACAGATAGTTAGTGTATACAAATGGGGTCTGCACATGCAGAAAGGCCAAGCGCCTAGAGCTCACTGCTCAAACACAAAATGGGAGTCACATTAACTACAATTGGATGGTTAAATCCAATAAGAATGTACTACTCAAAATAGCATCTTCATATGCTGGATTCAGTACCGGTGTAGTTCTAATTGTCTTCACAAAAACCCTCCTTCAACTTCAAATGATGTCTCTGTGTATAGCTCTACTTATTCTCACATATACCATCACACAATCCTTTTTCGCATTCCACATTTTATCTTACACATAAGATCTTACATTTATACCATACCCTAAGACCAATTTTAGTAGGTCATCTCTAAAGGATAATACAATAAAATTAATTTACAAATCAATTAATACCTAATGCAATAACCGATTCACCATGTCGGCTTAATGCATTTACAACAATAATAAGTCATCTCCATAGCGTGCCATGCTGATCTGGAAAAGATAAACCTGTCGGTGTAACCTGGACCTATTTGTCGGTAACAACAAATATGTAAATATGAATATGCCAATTAACAAAACATCAAGATAAGGTGTCCACACGATGTCTTAGACATAACCAAGTGTTTTCCATATCATTCCAAGTGTCGGTGATCATTATATCCTATCGGTGTACCAGATATCAGTGACTGTTCATAAGTCATTTGCTTATCAGTGAATGTTGTTGATTCTCCAAAGTGCCAGAGTTGATAAGTGTTTAGTAGGTGTTGACATCAATGAAAAAACCATACCAAAATACCAACATGGACAACCAAGGATCCATTCTCAAAGAAGAAGAAATGGGGGTGTTGAACCGGTAAGATCTCCTCATGCATGGCAAAATAAATTTGTAAGTCATATGCCATCCTTTACCGGTTATTGCTCTGCATGTAATGGCTATGGCCATAGGGCAGAGGAATGCAGAAAGAGATCTAGAAATAATAATAGAGGATCTCAAGGACATCATGTGTATGAGAAAAATGTATCCAAAAGTAGATACATGCATGTCCCCTCTCCCGGTTATGCTAGAAAGAATCAATTTGTTGTTCCTAATAAAGTAAATGTTGCATGTTATAACTGCAATGGATTTGGCCATAGAGAGTTTGAATGTAGGAAGAGGAACATGCAGTCACAAGGAGGTCGGTATAACAACTATTCTCTATAGAAAAGTGGACATAGAGCATATGGAAGTCAGATACCGGCATGGAACCGAAGGAGAAATCTTTCTGCAGGAGCAAGAGGTCCATCGGTTTTGGTTACCAATCACAACAACATGACCATAAGAAGATAGTCAAATCAGTATGTCAAGAGATTCCCCAATCATGAAGTTGGGATGGATGCTATGTGCTACTATAGCACTACTTCAGGATATGATGGAGAATCAGAAAATGGAAGGACTTATCAGTAGAAGAAGGAAAGACTTACTCCCAAGCCTGAAAATGGGAAGATGAATGAGACCAAGTAGGTATGGAGGAAGAAGACCATGGACCGGCACTGTGCATCCAGTGCACAGGTGATATCTCCTAAGGCCTAAAGGAGACGCGGGATCTTAGGGGGAGTAATACACTAAACCTATCATTCAACCCCTCAGTAATGAAGGCAACAAGTAAGAACATGTTGTTGTTGGTATGAAAGAATAAATGAGAAGATAAGTGTGTGTAGAGGTTGACTTGACTACACACCCACAGATCAGAGTTGAATCACTACTGTTCTATAAATGTATGACAAGATAACAATTGGAATCAGATATAGAGTGACACGGAATGTCAGGAGTCACAAGAAGGTGCTTTGGTAGTGATGATGGACCAGTACAAGAAACCGGTGTGTGCACGATGATTACCAACATAAATGCTAACATGTACCTGTAGGTTATGTAATACAATGAAGTTGGAGATCATTGCAGTAGTCCTAGTAACATGGTTTGTGGAAATCATGTCATAGGTGGTATTGGAAAAGACCTAAATGACATATGTTGGCCCCATGGTTGATTATGCAGGCATGCATATTTTTGGACTAATCGGTTTAATTTATGGCATGATGATGTCATTGTATGGCATTGTGTGGTTCTAGGATCATGTCATAGGATATGGTGGAAACAATGGAACTGAAGTATTAGCAGATGATCACATTTGCACAGCTTATATGGAGGTGTTTGGATCCCCAGTGTTAGATCCCACCGAAGATGAGGACCTGAGATGTATGACTTAGGGGGAGTTCAAGTGGCTATGATGCAAAGCTGGGATGCTTGAACTTGGAAGAGTAAGTGCACTGACTACCCAAAACTACAGATGATGAAAAGTTACATTAGGAATACCCAAGAAAATTTCATTGTAAGGGGTATCTACCTGTCATTTGGTTGGTTGTATTAATAGTACAATCACATTTCATTCCTACTTGTCAGTTGGTTGGTTGTATTGGTAGTACAATCACATTTGATTCCTAAAGAAATTTGGGATCAAACAGGAGGTGATGTGGGTTGACCGGCAGGTGAGTAGTGTTCACTGGCGCATACCTTTGAAATTGAGTAGTTTAACAAATGGTATAATATTTGCATGCTCAATTGGTGTTAGTTGATATTTGAGTCCTCCATCTCAAGTGTTGTGACTTGAGAAAATGCAACAAAATGTAACAATTGGTATCAAAGGAGGAGAGACATATGGTAAAGAAAAAGGGGAGAAAGAATTCTATGAGTGACCAGTAAATACAAGGATGAATGATACTCTAACAGTGCCCTTTGCCATTGTTGTCAAAGGGGGAGAAAGATTATGTAGTATACAACATACTACATGTGTGGAGAATCCATGGATTAGAGAAAGGTGGAGAAGGATTATGAAGTATTTCGGATACTACATGAGTTGACATCAATGCCAAAGAGGGAGATTGTTGGTATTGTGTTGTCATTGATGTCAACCGGTATGGAATGACTACCGATATGAGTGATGTATGTGCAACACTGTCAAGAAGGAGTATAGGATGAGATATCTTTGATATCACCTTGTGTTGTAGGACACTGATAAGGTAAGGATGAATGACCACTGGAGTCACCGGTACACAAGTTTATGCCTGACTTGTGTGGATGAGTTGGTAAGGTGATCAGTAATGGTACCTTATATCACCATTAAGGAAAGGTTGTAAACTAGTAATTAATGTGTTGACATGGGGAAGACAGATCAACCAAGTGAGTGGTTGTCAACCTGCAAAGCTCATGATCGGTGTACAAGCTGGAAGGCCAAGTTGTTTGATCTATTGTTTGTGATGAAGAGGTAGAATGTTACATGAATCACATCAACACAACAGGAGAAGAATGAACAGATCACATGTATGTTGTGAATTTGTAAAACAATAGGACTCCCTCTGGATGAAGATGTAGTCATCATGAGAAGCAATGAATGATAGTGAAAGTTCCATCATCGGATCACATGTTCCTGTTTGAAGATATGATGCACAAACAGGGAAGTCACATGAGTACATTGCAGGTTGTAGAAGACAAGGTTTCACTCCACCTATAAGTGGAACTTATCTCCTATCATGCGATGTGTGCATCATAGTTTTGTGAGATAAGGAAGAAGAGATGTGCATCAAGTGCATGAAATCAGAGATATGCACTAGACCGACTGAGAAGGCATGTTGGGATGCTGGTACAGATGAAGAATGATTACCGGTATGTAAGTCCATCAAAAATATGAGAAAGGTCAGATGCAGATGTCCTCCCACTTTGTGGGAATATGCATGCTTCGGATAGACATGTCTGAAGATAGATTTAGGTGTTCCACTAATAGTTCAACAAAGTACAGACATTAGAAGTCAACCTGTAGAATATAAGATACCAACAGGGTTAGTAAACTGGCAGGAAAGAGGAACCGGTAGAATGTTTGGTCGGTGATCCTTTCTCGACCGACATTAAGAGTCAAGTTGGCAGCTGGTTGACATGGATTCCACATGGGGCCAAGATGGCGGACCTACATTTGGATGAAGAAGGAATATACACCAACAGGGTAGTTGCAGAGTTGTACGACATTAATGGAAGATCTCACAAATCACAAGATGTGTGCCAGAGGTTTGCGGCTCGAGGTTTGGAGCACAACTATGAGCCAACTAAGAGTAATTGAGTAGATTGAGGTGGATGAAGGAAACAACAAGATCGATCTTGGTGGTTAACCAAGAAATCAGTCGATAAGGGAAAAAGCAGATCGCTAGAGATAGAAGGCGTGGTCAAGAAGGTGCGATAATGGCGGAGGTGTACACTTGGCTGTCAAAGAGATTAGATTGGGTAAGATCTAATTGGATTTAATTTTCCTCAAGGATGATGAGGAAACCCTAACCTCCTGAGAGTTTAAATTGGTTTTTGGCAAGAAAACCAGTCTATAAATATGCAAGCCAAAAATAGAGATGGTTGTCATTGGATAAAAGAGTAGAGTTGCTACATAGAAGAAGAGAGTGTTACTTCTACATGTGATAGAAAATCAATCAAGTGCTCAATAATTATCTATGAAGAGAATAGAGGAGAGGGAGAACCAAGTTGAAGTGTTCAACCTATAGCAATGTAGAACCGGTAGTGGTTATAGCGCCAAAGCAGAAGGGAAGAGAGTTGCAAAGAAGGTAGACAGTGGACTAACAGAGTGTTGTATAGGTGAAGAGAAGAGATGTATAAGAAAAGTAGAGGTGAACTAGTAGAGTTTACTGGTAGAGAAGCAGCAAATGAGAGTGATAGGAGAAGTGTATTGGTGTAGCAGAGAAGGTATCTCACCGGCAGAGAAAGGTATATGAAATGGTTACAAGATTCACTTGTAACAAGATAACTACTTTTGTAATTGATGTTTTTCATAGTGATCACTGAGTTGTAGCTCGGTGTCAGGGTTGTAGCTCCTTTGATTTGTAGCTCATAAATCAAGTAGGGGTTGTAGCTCCTTGGGTTGGTGCCCTAAATTAGGAATTGTAGTTCCTTTGGGTTGTAGATCATAAACAAGATAGGGGTTGTATCTCCTTGGGTTGGTGCCCTAAACATTGTAACAGAGTTTCATTGTGAGGCTGGATTAGAGCAGTAGCCTCCAGCAGCATTGCTCACCGAGGTTTTTCCCATTATGGGTTTTCATCGTACATGCTAGTGTTATGTGGTGACCCTTTGTATGTGATTGCATGTGTATTTGTCTCCCCACTAACCGGTAAGTCTGCATTGTGTTGGATCCCATAACCGGTATACACATCTAGGTTGTTAAAGGGAAAAGTTTCAAGAACCACTGATTCACCCCCCTCTTAGTTTTACATTGTGTCTAACACGGGGTACCTATAGTAAATAAAGTGTATACAGGGTACTTATGGTGTGAGAAGCATGTACACTTTATCTTAACTATAAACAATGCATAAGCATTTTTACTATAAACAGCGCATACGCGCTACGTTTGTTTAAATTTTGGGAGTGTGTATTGTATGATATTGTATATATAATATGTGTATATATATAATATATAATTTATATATAATATATAAATATATAATATATAATATTTATATATATATATATATGTATATATATATAATATATTAAGTATATATATACACACATATGTGTGTGTATGTGTATTGTCTCCCTCTCTCCCCCTCTCAAGTGCATACAAGGTGCCTCTCTTTCTCCGCCTCTCTCTCTCTCTCTCTCTCCATACCTCTCTCTCTCTCTCTCTCTCTCTCTCTCTCTCTCTCTCTCTCTCTACCCTCTCTCTCTCCATACCCCATCCCTCTCTTTTGTCTTCTCTCCCTCCCTCCCTCCCTCCCCCTCCTCTCTCTCTCTCTCTCTCTCTCTCTCTCTCTCTCTCTCTCTCTCTCTCTCTCTCTCTCTCTCTCTCTCTCCCTCTCTCCATCCCTCCCTTTTCCTTCACATTTTCTTTACTACAAATAGTGCATACAGAGTGTTAAGCATATTAGTTTTCTGCCTTGCCATAACATTTTTAAAGCGTAGGAGTGCGTACGCGCTAATTATGAGTTCTAAGTGCGCACAGGGTGAAAAAAAATATTGTTGGGCTTGCCAATATTTTAGGGACTAACAGTACGCACGCGGTTATTAATATATGGCGTATGGGGTACTTAGACATAGTTTATTTTATTTTCCCAAGAGCCTCAACAGTCTCAAAAGAAGTTTTTGAGTTCGTTGAAGGCCCCACTGCAACTGTGTATGCACTTCTATCACTGTTTTATACATAGAAGTAAGTGAATTTTTTGTTTTTGCATGATTTCAAATGATTGATTTATTGTTCTTATTAGTTTTGTCAATATTATTATGATTGTTTAATAGTTTTGATTCAAAAAAATTATGATAAGATGCATATCTATGGTTATTTGTTTGTTTATGAACTTTTGTTTACATATATATGTAATATGAGTCTATTTAGGAAAACCAATATCAACCATGGAAAGAACAAGAGAGGAATGATGGAAAAATGAGAGGCTGAAAAGGAAAGACAAAGGCAGTGTATGAAGAAATTACTTGAGATAAGAACAATGGGAGAAGAAGGTATGTCATCCTCAACATCTCAATTCAATTTACCAAACAAACATAATGCACCTAATGCAATTGAAGAAGAGACATTTGATTTACTGTATGAACCTAATGCAATTGAAGAAGATACCACATTGAATAATCAATTAAATGATGAACATACACCTTTTCTATTTGATGAATTGAATGTACACAATGCACCGATGTTAACACCTCCTAGAATCATTCATAGTTAACAAAAGTATCTAATTGACATTGATGAGAATATATTGAAGCCAATGCCCAATAAAATGAATGAATTAACTTGGAGAATGGTTAAAAGAATATGGCAAAACTATTTTGAAAACTTAAATCAAACCGCAAGATGTCAACTAATTGTTCAAATGAATAAAAATTTGAATTTTAGAGAGAATAAAAATTCTAGGCCTAAGATCATTTGAAAGTAATAGTTAAAGAACTACTGTGAGAAATCTATTTGATGCATATCAAGCTATTGGTTCAAAATCATGTACTAAAGATTCTAATGCTACTCGACGTGTCATTACATCAACCATAATGAGCAAGAAAATAAAAAAGATTGTTTGATAAGAAAAACAAGTAAGTCATTAAATGTTAGTAGAACAACATTAAGTAAAGCATTACAGAGGTGAGAAAAAATAGAGAAACCTAACAATAATTCTCTTTGGGCATTCTTGGGTAGACTACCACGCAAAGACAAGGTTGTTGTCGATGCACTAAGAACATTAATTGAAATTTTTTGGCATGACAACACAAGAGTTTCGTCCAACCAAAGAGATGTTGTTAGAAGGCGATTCGGGTCTACAAATCGTGAGCCACATGCCAAACACTATCTAGATATGACTCAAACAAAATTTTATGAAATATTCCTTCAAAAATTTCCTCAAATAAGAATTTCTCAAAGATTTTTTGAAATGGCAAAACCTTTTTATATTAAGATTAATCATGTATGCACCACGTGTTGTTGTAGGATGCATATTGAATTTTCCATGCACTATGATATTTTTCATCATATTTGTTCTACTTTGCACACTAACGATGTTTTGCAAGAATGCAACATACAAACACCTCCTAAGTTGGTAAGAGAATTTATTTCAAGTGTGCTATGTAATAGACATGATGGTTGCATTTATTATAAGATGCCTTGTTTGGAAAGTTCTTGTGCTATGTGGTGGTATGCAACATTTACTAAGATATGTACATTTGGAGAGTACACATGAAATTGGTAGGAAATTAGTTTCTTTTGGAAAATACAAAATAGTCACATATGGAGTTAAAGATGGAAAAGATTTGAAGAGATGTGAGCTAGTGAAAAATGATATATGCGTAGCTCAATTTATGAAAATGTTTCAAGAGAAACTAATTTATGAGTACATAATGCATACACATAGAGCTCAATGGTTAGATGAGAAATTCAAGTTATGTAAGGACACATTTCCTCTTGGCACCATTTTCTCTATTGTTGATTTTTCTAAAAATTATACACTACAACCTCAAAATGAAGTGCAATCTATGTATTATTATTCTACACAAGTTTCTATTTTTGTACACATAACATTCATGCATGTAGATGATAGCACAGTGGAGGATAGAAAGGTTGTAAGAGAGTATCACTTCTACAAGGATGTTTTAACATTTTCTCTGATATTTTAAAGGAAAGAAACATGCAATACAACTGACACTTAATATGGTTAGATAATTGCACCACACAATTCAAGAATGCAAGGATGTTTTATTGGTTGACAAGGATGAATATGACAAGTGGTGTACAACATTTTTGGAATTTCACTGATGTTGGACATGGTAAGGGAGAGCACGATGATTCAAGAGCATGTGTAAAAAGAGCCCTAGCTAGAGAAGAATTGAAGTACGAAGGTGGTGCTGAGTTGATAGATGCAGAAACAATTGTGCGATGGTGTAAGTCTACAATGGGTCCAGGTAATCTAGGTACGTCAATGGCCTGCAGATATTTTTGGTTGATCACTGAATCTAACATTCAAAACTATCTAGATTGTTGTACAGTTGCAGGATCGAGTGACATGCACTCATTTATGAGTTCAAATGCAAGTTCACTAGTAATTTATATGAGACAGATGGTATGTTTTTGCTCTTCATACATGTATTGTTTGTGGGAAGAATGTGAATCACAAGAGTGGGTTGACAAATGGTCTTGTAGACCGTTGGTTCCCATTGATACATATCAAATTCCCAAAGCACTACAATTGAGCCAAATGGAGACATTAGTGGATTTTGACTATGTATCCGACCTAGTAAATTCAGGTGATTTTTGAGTTAATTTTTTTCAAGTATTCTTTTTGGTTCATTTTGTTGTACATCACACTCTATTTTTGGTATTAATTATCACTTTATAAAATGCGGGTCATGTGTATGCAATTGACAACCACAATCATTGACAGAGAGAGTATTGAGTACCCAATAGGGTCTATTGTCATGACAGGAACATGGCTTAGGAGATACCCTATCAATAATTTTGATGTTTGGTTGTTCGAGGAATTTGAAACACACATACATATTCTTCATTTCTCTAACCTTTTTATTACAACAAATATTCATTTGATGAAGTATCATGGTAGACCTCATAACAAGATTTCGTAGAAAGTTAGTGAATCTGACCACGAGGCAATACTTGACACAATACGAGTTAGAGTCGATCCTGAAGCCTCACTTGATTGATTCTACGGTTCAGAGTAGAATTATTTTGAAAATTTTGTATATATCATCAACGAAGTGTTCTTTATTTGTGTTTTGTATATATAAATACCCATGAGCTGAATTTAACATGTTTAGGGGCATAATTTTGTATATTTAAATGGCAACGAGCTGATTTGTACATATTTAGATGTCAAATTTTGTATACTAAAATGGCGATGAGTTGAATCGCACATATTGTAATGCCAAATTTTGTATAAAATCCCATGAGATGATTTGTAAGACAATTTTTTGTATATTCAAATAGCCAAGAGCTGATTTGACCATATTTAGAGGCAAATTTTTGAATAATATGTGACTATGTTTTGAGTTTATGTGATGTGATAAGGTGAATCATGACCATTATTGATAAGTTCAATCATGAGCATTCTTGATTCTTGTATAAATATGGAGAATTATTTGAGTCATTATCGGGTCATAGGAGTCATAGATTGAGTCTAGATACAATTTGAGCAAAAATTGTCATTATTGTCAAAACAATTGTCAAAAAAGTTGTCAAGCAACTTGTACATTGCACCGGTAGGGTATGAATCTCGATGTTCTGATGCTTTGGGATGCATGAGAGGAGCATGCCTAGCATAAACCTGCCCACCTGAATGTCCTCGTGAAGTCAGTTTGTGCACATGACGAACCAAATCAATTCTAACCTATCTTGCAACTTTGCATTACATGCAACTGACAATTTTTGCAACAGGTGAAAAAATGCTACCAATTAAAAATGACTCTAATTCATCAAAAACAAAGATAGGCCATTATAGAGGAACCTCGAGAGACCCCACAAATTCAAATGGATTGATCATATGTATCCTGGATTGGAAGAAATAGTCTGTCAAAGTTTGACAATTTTTTGGACTCAGGGCACTTGAGGGATCGTGCCAGTAGGGTATGACTCTCAACATTCTGGTTATTTGGGATGCATGAGAGGAGAATTCATAGCGTAAACCTTCCCACCTAGACACGGTCGTGATATCGATTTGTACACACGATGAGTTGAAGCAATTCTACCCTATCTTGTAACTTTGCATTGCATGCAACTGATGATTTTTGCAGCAAGCGAAAAAATACTACCAATTGAAAATGGCTCCAAGTCGTCAAAAACCAAGATATACCATTGTAGAGGAGCCTCACATGACCCCACAGGTTCAAACAGATCAATCATATGTGTCTTGGATTGGAAGAAATAGTCTGTCAAAGTTTGACATTTTTTTGGACTCGGGACACTTGAGAGATCGTGCTGGTAGGGTATGACTCTCGACATTCTAGCACTTTGGGATGCATGAGAGGAGCATTCCTAGAGTAAACCTTCCCACCTAGACATGCTCATGAAGTCGGTTTGTGCAAATGATAAACCAAATCAATTCTAGCCTATCTTGCAACTTTGCATTGCATGCAACTAACATTTTTTGCAGCAGGCGAAAAAAATGATACCAATTGAAAATGGCTTTGAGTCATCAAAAACCAAGATAGGCCATTATAGAGGAGCCTCATGAAAACCCACAGGTTCAAACGGATCGGTCATATGTGTCCTAGATTGGAAGAAACAATTTGTAAAAGTTTGACATATTTTTGGACTCAGGGCACTTGAGAGATCGCGTAGGTAGGGTATGACTCTCGATGTTCTAGTGCTTTGGGATGCATGAGAGGAGCATGCCCACCATAAAACTACCCACCCAGATATGCTCATGATTTTGATTTGTGCACACGATGAACCGAATCAATTCTAGCCTATCTTGCAACTTTGCATTGTATGCAACTAACAGTTTTTCCAGTAGGCAAAAAAAGCTACCAATTGAAAATGACTTTGAGTCATCAAAAATCGAGATAGGACATTATAGAGGAGCCTCACATGACCCCATAGGTTCAAACTAATTGGTCATATGTATCCTATATTGGAAGAAACTGTATGTCAAAGTTTGACAATTTTTTGGACTCGGGGCACTTGAGAGATCGCACCGGTAGGGTACGACTCTCGATGTTCCGACGAGTTGGGATGCATGAGAGGAGAATTCCTTGCGTAAACCTACCCACCCAAATTCTCTCATGATGTCGGTTTGTTCACACGAGAACCAAAATTTGACCATTGCGAGCCTGAGGGTGCTCTCGCACCACACACATATTGTTGTTTATATTCATATTGTCGATTTTTGTTGTTTATTCATATTGTTAATTACATAGGAAAATATTTATTTAAATTTATAAAAGGGTAGCCACCAAATACAATGAATACACAATAATGAACTGAATACAAGGAGTTTTGTAGGGTTAATTTGATATTTTAGAAATTTTATCAAATCATATTCCACGATTGCAATGTTTTATATCATAGATGTTTGTTGTTTATATTCATGTTGTTGATTGCATAGGAAAATGATCAATTAACTTTATAAAAGGACAACCATGAAATACAACAAATACACAAGAATTAACTCAGTACACATTTATTGGATCGAATATCAACATTTATATATATATATCAAAAAAAGGCATGTCTGCCAAGTCAATACAAGTATTACAAAAATGTGTCATATGCCATGTCCAAATTGATATACAATAAAAATGTAGAATATATCTATATGTATTGGTTATTCTGTGACCACAACTAACACTATATGATCCTAAACTTGTGGTGGATCATCAAAATCGAGCCTCTTCGATGCAGTACAATTCAAAAGCCAAGTTAGAATTCTTTTGTAGAAATAGTTCACAATTAACAACATAATTATTCATTTAACTATAATTCCTTTGCAATTGAAATGTAGATTACCTCATCGGTTGATCTCAGTGCTAATTTCTTTGCTCTCCTTTCCTTGTCACTCTTAGGAGTTTTCTTGAAGACAAACTTAAAAGGATCCATGTTATGGCCGAACCGCGAAGGGTTCTATTATAGATTAAAAGTACAATTAATACAATGTACTAACATAAATACATCAAAAACACTTAAAAGCTATAATGTAGAGAACAATGATGTATCGGTGCTTGAGATGCTTCTCCAATGGACTGAGGATGGATCACCATCGATGGAGAAACTGTCGCTATTACCTATACAAAAAATGATCGAAGATTAAATACAATTAATATAATGATAAGTATTGTAGGTTAAAAAAAATTAATGTAATATATCAAACAAAAGTGTATCGAATCCTAAGATGCTTCTCCAGTGCATTGAGGAGGGCTCACCATTGACAAAGTAGTTATGGATATTTCCTGTATGAAAAATTATAAGATTATAATTTATCACAAGTTCACATGTACACATGCATATAATCATGATATCAAGAAAATAAATTAGAGATACATACCTCCACCCTCTCTTGATCCATGGGTGAATCAGGTGCATTCAACAAATCCACATAGCTCAATGGTAGTTGTACACGTAAAATAGACAAAAAACACTAATCAATCTACAAACCCCTACTAAGACTTGATTTCAACATTTTCAAACAATTGTACATCTAAAAATGTGTTCAATTACCTTCTTCCCACATTTTGGCATCTTTGGGGAATTCTTTTTCTTAGGACAAGGCCTAGAAACAAAAGGGGTACCCTAAAAAAACAAAATTAACATGAGATATTAGTACAGATAATATATTAAACATAATTTAAAAAATCTAAAATGAAATGACTTGCATATTCCATCAAAACAATACATAAAAAAGGTTGTACAAAATATGATATTGTATAGCCTTGTAGGCCAAAATCGATCGTTGAGAGCATGATGTCATCAATCTGGGACATTTGGTCCCCTGTCAACACCTACAAACCAAAAATCAAACCAAGCATTAAAAATAGTTAGTATATCTTGTAATTTTTTTGAATTCAAAGTGTACTATTCTATTTTAACATGTTAAAAAGTTTATACCTCAGGCATCAAAGTTCCAGTTGTAGTAACTGTGGGAGGAGTATGGGATACCGCTATTGCATCCTAAAATGCATATTATTTGTCTCAATTTAAATCGATGTATAAATTAAAATTCATTTATGTAATTAAAAATTTAAAGTGACTGATAAATAAAATGATATGAATTCAAACCAACACACCTGTGTCTGTCGCTGATGGGAAAACACCATGTCCATCAACTCCTCTGTCAATGCCAAATCCTCAGTCATGCAGGCTAAACATATACTCTTGCAAATCATATACGGATGAAATGTGGATCAATCCACAGTGGCCGCATCATCCATCCCTGAGCATATCCCAAAGCAATTGACACACATATGTTGAATGGGATCTATGTCGCCACTTGGAGCAACTAATGGCCCATCATCCAATATAATAGGGTGTGCTAACTATTGGCATATGCACACTCCAATGAGACATTGTAGGTGATTGAAGGTTTTGTCATTGATGGTAACCTTACATTCCTATGACACCGGCAAGGCATACCGGCACTAGCAAGATCAGACTCTACACTGGCACTCAGATCACCAACACCAGCAATGAAAGGTAGCATACCGGCACAGAGGCCGACAAGATTTTTATTGTAATATATTTTGTTTATTATTTGTAAAATCATTGTAAGCCAACTTGGCAAGTTGTAAAATGACTCTTATATAAGAGAGATCATTGTAGAACATTTTGAGTAAGAAAAAGGAATGTAATTAGGCAAATAAGGTAGACCTATTATGTGAATTATAGGTTAAGGATTTATGTAAGAAGCAGAGTAGAAACTAGTACTGGATCTGGCATTATAGATGATATTTTGAAGTAGTACAAGACACTGGATTTATATAATCCATTTTGTAAGTTAGTGAGACTTCCCATTTTGTATTTGAGCAGTGAGCTCTAGGCAGTTGGCCTTCCTACATGTGCAGGCCCCTCTTGTAGCAGTAATATTCTCTTATTGGCTAGTAAGTGAATATTGTGGGTCACAAATCCCACCGAGGTTTTTCCCACACCAGGTTTCCTTGTTAAATCCTTATGTTATGGTGTGTTTTTCATGTGGTTGTTTTTATCTTTGTTTATTGCATTACTTTTTGCTTACCGGTACACAGTATTAATATGCTCTACATGTTTTAAGTTAAGAAAATCTATTAACTGGTTAGATACCGATTCACCCCCCCCCCCCACTCTCTCAGTATCTGTGGGAATCCTAACAATTGGTATCAGAGCTTGGTCCTCTATTTTCAGAAGCCTAACAGCTTGAGGAACATCTTAACACCGGTAGAAATGGAAATCTTGATGAAGCAACTTGAAGGAGCTCTCTTAGACTATGATGCAAAAAAATTGAAAAATATCAAACTTGAAGATGATCTAAAGGCTGCTCAGAATATTATTCAAGCACTTCAAGAAAATCTTACTATTTCAAGAAACAAGAGAAGAGAACTTTGTGAAAAGATGCAAAATAAGAATGATGAAAAAGAAACTCTTAATGATATGATAAACAAGCTGAAACAAGAGAACATGACAACACAGAATGAGATGTAGGATATGACTATGAGATTCTGTAAAGAAATTGAAGATAGAAAGAAGAATGAAGAAGATTTGACTAGAAGACTAAGTGATGCTGCAAATGAAAACACAAGACTCAGCTATGAAAATGATTTGTTAAAGACAGATCTGATGCACACACAGAAAGACTCAAATGAACTGATGAGGCTGAAAGAAGTCTTAGAAAGAGAACTAGATACTGCAAATCAACATAAAGAGAAATTCAAGAAAAGCTCAGAAGAACTTGGTAACTTGCTGAAGAATCAAAAACCTAAAGGTGACACTTGTGGAATTGGCTTTGAAGTTGGTGAAAGCTCTGGTACTGCAAACACACAAGATCATAGCAAACCGGTAAGACAGCCTACTACTTATAAATTTAATGGAAAATGCTTTAACTGTAACAAGTATGGTCATAGAGAAAATCAATGTAGATCTAGAAATTATCAGAATATCAACACCCCCACTGGTCAATGTTCAAAATGCAACAAAATTGGTCATAACTCTAAGAATTGTAGAATGAATGTGAGATGTTATGTTTGTGGAAGATTTGGACACTTGTCTAATCAATGCAGAACAAAAGCCGGGATAGGTTATGGGAAAGCTATTTAGAAGAATAATGTGACTTGCTATGCATGTAACAAAATTGGGCATATTGCTAAATTTTGTAGAAGTAAAGGATCACCGGCAGACAACAAAGATCCTAGTTTGAAAGGTAAAGAAAAGGTTGAAGAGGTTAAGCAAGAATTTTCAAAACAATGGATCAAGAAATTAGAACTGAATGTGGATAGAAATACTCCTCCATCAGTAGAACCAAGCAACACTCCATCGGCAGAACAGAGTAGCACTCCACCGGTAGGAGTCTCTTCATCAAATTGAAGAAAATTTCCTTGAGGATTTGGCAATCAGTGAGACATATGCTATTATTCCCTCGGTTGATGGTGAGAAGTTGAAATTACTTCTATACCGGCAGACAAAGTTAAGTGATTACTTAACCGGTATGCATTAGATGTGGTAGTTGGCAAATTGACATTATAAATTAATGTTTTTGGCTCCATTTTACTTCACTGAGCATTCAAACATTCAAAGACCATGAAATCTCCAGAGCTAAGGCATTTTGAGCAAAGAAGCAAAGCACTTCAGCAATCAATCCTTCCTAAGGCAGAAAAAGGTATTTATAATCATGGCATCCCCCTCTGTACCTGAATTCATAGCAAACCCTACTATATTCGAGGTAATCAAACAACCTAGGCCCATATTTCAGCTAGTCCCCGAAATAGCTAAAAAGGATGACAATGTAGGTGCTTTTTCCCAAATTCCCAAAGGAGTTGTTTATGCAGAAGACCCTAGAATCTATATCCATTTCCATATAGAAGAATTAGGAGATGAAGAAATCAAGAACATGTACAAATCTATTATCTGTGATGATTCCAGCAAAGTAAAACTTGAACACCAAATTATTGAAACCCTAGGATTCACTGAGATCCACAACATTCCAGATTTCCCCAAGGAAGTTATTAGGATAGTGTTAAGTAGAGTACATGGTGCATTCTTTTGGCTTGAATCCGTCCATAAAATTACCAAGGAAGCGGTGAAAGTTGTAACAGGGTTACCCTCCACCAGTAGCAGACCAAACAAAACAAAGAAGGTCTCAAATGACCTGGTAATGAACCTAACTGGTGCAACATCCGACAGAAGGTCTCTAAGGGTTAATGATGTGACTGACATAAATGTGAGATTTGTTAGCATGATTTTAGGATACAAAGCAACTCATGCAAACATACTTAACTCAGTTTCTAGTTTATGCATAAAAAGTGCACATGATATGGTAAAAGAGAATGTCAAAATTGATGTATGTGAATGGCTAAAGGATGAATTGATTGACAATTTAGGGAAGATCAAGAAGGATAAGAAAGGAACTTTTAGATTTGGTAATTTACTTGTATTCTTAATGCTACATATAACCAAATAGGTGCTCGGTACAGGCAACAAGAACCTTGGATTTGACATACCGGTAGGGAAACAGTTATCAGACTTATTCAACAACATGGGTGAAAACAAGGAAAAGAATATTGATGAGTATTTTCAAGCACTAAAGGCTTAAATGAACAAAAGAATCAGACTATCACCAGAAATTGTTAACAAATACAAGGATGATATATGTTTTGTGATTAAAAAGGATGAGATCTGGATGGAAGCATTTATCCAAAGAACAATTTGGGTTACTGAAATGGGCTATGAGACTGATGACCACATCATTGAAACATATGCTAAAGCTCTTCTAGAAGCACCAAATGAACCTAAGGAAGAAGTATTTGGTAGTGCTGAGACCATTGAAACCAAATTCAATCTAAGAAGAGAGTAATGAAAGTAGAAGCAATGGTAAGAAGAGGTTCAAGGCAGGCTAAGGCTATAAAAGAAGATGTACTGAAACAAACTGGTATGACTGAAGATGAGTTACAGGCACAACAACAAGAAAATCACCTGTCACCGGTAGCAACTTCTTCAAAGAGTGACAAGCCAGCTGAATTTAAAAGAGTTGTAAGGAAAAGAGAACCTTCACCGGTATCCACACCCTCGCCTAGAAGAACTAGACAAAAACAACAGGCAGTGAGGTCTCCGGTAAAGAAGACAACCCCAAAGAAAAAGCTAACACCTAAGAAGAAAAGGACTCAACAGAATATTTCTCCAATTGACAAACTGTTGGATGAAATCACAGAAGAAGGACATCTCAAGAACATAGAAAACTTATATGATATGCTATCAGTAGATGAGAAAGAGCAAGTTGAAAACAGTGTCATTTTACACCTGGATATCTATAAGAAGTTTTTGATGCAAGTTGTAGATGAACTACCAGATGAATTATTCAAGAGACTGGAAGCAAGAAGACAATCTGTTGTAGAACTTGACAAGAAAATCAAAATTGAAAAATTACTTGATGTCTACCCAATCAACTCTCCAAAAGAAATAGATGATCTAATTGCAAAGGCAAACCGGTTAGTATTCTCTACTACACACCGGCATATTACACTAATGGAAGGAAGAGTAAATGAGGTAATAGAAGAAATAGAAAATGGATGGGATATATTCCTTGTGGAGAAGGAAAAGCAGGAAGAATACAGGAACCCCAAGCCTATCAAAGTCTATCAAAAGGACAAAGATAAGGGTAAAGGAAAGGTTGGTGGACCTCCTAGTATCAAAATAAAAGATAACTTATCCCCACCGTCTCTGATTACTCCACCGATAACAACAACGGAAGACCAACCAGCAAATGACAGTATGGATGTATCACAAGAGGATACTAATCCTAATCCTGAGGTACTATACACAGTGGATGTTAATACTCAAAAGGTCAACATTGTGATAGACAAGGACACAATCGGTAAGACTGACATGGCTAGTAAGTCATCGGTAGCTGACAACATTGTTAACGCTGAAGGTAAACCCATAGATGAGAAATAGAGAGAGAGACAAGTAGAGCAACAGGCTCCGGAACAGGAATAGGTTCATATGGAAACAATGCCACTAGCAATAGGAGAGAAACAAAAACACTTGCTTAAGGAAATGGAAACACAGACTAACCTACCAGAGATCACTACTCGCATGGTTGCTTCCTCCATCGGTGGAATTCAGAATGTTGGTTCCTCCTCAACAGGTTATAAATCAACCAATGTAACTGAAGTTCTTTTAGATTCTTTGAAGAAAATAACTGATTGTAGTTCACAAGCTTATAAAGCTATAGATGACACAATCCTAATTTTGAAGATGATAGCTCCAAAATGCAACATAGATAATAAGGATTCTTTGAGTCAACTTGACACTTTGTCAAAGTATATTACTGACAACACAGTGACAGTTGAGCAAATAAAGGAACATGTTCGAGTTAGCTCGTTGAACATGCAAATAATGACACAAGGACATGTTCACCTTCGTAGAATCCTTGGTGGGGTTCTACATGTTGGTTCAAGGTTTTCCTTTCCTCATGTCACAAATATGTTCTGCAGAATGCATAAGCACACATTCCATTTTTTGGCACGTCACTGTAACTACAATTTTTAAAGTTTTTTTTTTAATTATCTACATTGTTTCATGCTTCCACCACTTATGCCTATACATGACATGATCAAGTGCATGCTATATTTAATATAGCAATGAAGTAATATACTTCTACCGGAACTATGCAACTCATTGAAGGAATTTAAAACTCTGTACAAAGATACTTGCAAGACAAACTTCTTAATAGTTGACATAGATAAGAAAATGAGCAAGGTACAAGAAGAAATAAATAAACTTGCTACAAATTTTGTTAATTTACCTAATACATTATCAGTTTTTGAGAAAAAGATAACTAGTTTTGAGGAAGAATTACTGAAGCTAGAGAGAGAAAAGGACAGAATAATAAACAAGGCTAAAAATCTGAGACTAAGACTAAGTCCAAGACTGGACTATCTAGCATCCTTGAGAAAGGAAATATCTGAGGCATTAGTACAAGGACAGAAAACACTAGCAGAGCATATGCAACACCTCACCGGTATAGTTCAAAGAATAGAGGCAGCAATAAAAGACAGTAAGAAGTTTATGGAAAGCATAAATTTGGTTTTGGTGGATCTTTTTCAAATTGTAACCACCCAATTACAAGGTTGAGACAGAAAAACTACAACTCTATTGACACCTTGACAACCGTTGTCATTGATGCCAAAGGGGGAGTAGTAGTATGAGAAAATAATCTGCAAAAGACTTACCTGCTCAGGGGGGGCTCATATATTTTTGGTACACATTTTTGGATTACAAGTTTTGGATACACTTTTGAAATTTTCTCATGAGTGTTGCCATCAATGCCAAAGGGGGAGATTGTTGGCATATGCACACTCCAATGAGACATTGTAGGTGATTGAAGGTTTTCTCATTGATGAAAACCTTACAATCCTATGACACTGGCAAGGCATACTGGCACTAGCAAGATCAAACTCTACACTGGCACTCCATTCACCAACACCAGCAGTGAAAGGTAGCATACCGGCACAGAGGCCGACAGGATTTTTATTGTAATATATTTTGTTTATTATTTGTAAAATCATTGTAAGCCAACTTGGCAAGTTGTAAAATGACTCTTATATAAGAGAGATCATTGTAGAACATTTTGAGTAAGAAAAAGGAATGTAATTAGGCAAAATAAGGCAGACCTATTATGCAAATTATAGGTTAAGGATTTATGTAAGAAGCAGAGCAGAAACCAGTACTAGATCTGGCATTATAGATGATATTTTGAAGCAGTACAAGACACTGGATTTATATAATCCATTTTGTAAGTCAGTGAGACTTCCCATTTTGTATTTGAGCAGTGAGCTCTAGGCAGTTGGCCTTTCTGCATGTGCAACCCCTCTTGTAGCAGTAATATTCTCTTATTGGCCAATAAGTGAATATTGTGGGTCACAAATTCCACAGAGGTTTTTCCCACACCGGGTTTCCTCATTAAATCCTTGTGTTATGGTGTGTTTTTCATGTGGTTGTTTTAATCTCTATTTGTTGCATTACTTTCTACTTATCGGTACACAGTATTAATATGCTCTACATGTTTTAAGTTATGAAAATATTTTAACCGGTTAGATACTGATTCACCCCCCCCTCTCAGTATCTATGTGAATCCTAACACTTACAACATCCCATTTTGGATGAAGGCACCAGTCAATTTTGTGGCCGCTTGAAGAGTTTGTAGCTCCATCGACTCTTTCAGCTCTACTGGGACAACTTGATGCACCTTGGGTTTGGGTGCTAGGGGGAGACGACTCTTCAGGGCTACTCGCCTACGAGCTCCAGGTCTATCTTGGGCAGAGCCGCCACCTCTACCATGAAAATCTCTCATGTCAAAATAGTTTGGCCGCACATTGAGGACAAACTCACAGTATACTTTTCTCAAAAAATACAATGGCACCTCATAATTATTACAAGGTGGATCATCAAAGACCATCCACCACCTCTACGAAAAAAGATTTTTCATCTACACATTGGTACACCAATGTATGGGAAACCTCTTTACATTAAGAGGTAATGACTCACCAGTTTTAGGATCAACAAAAAGGGCACATATTTGTTGTTTACTAATATTTTTTGTTTTTCACTCCCTCGTATGATAACCTATCAGCATAGTATTGACGACACTTATCCCTAAAGTTTCCCCATTTGGTAATTTGTGTGGAAATAGTTGTGACACCACTAGCTAATGTTTCTAGGCTAGTGGTGAGGGATTTATGATGCTCAAGGTCAAATGTTTTCAATTAATTAATCAATCTATTTATTTTAGACGTGTTTTTTCATAATATTCATTTGGTCATGTGTTTCAGGTGTGCACTCAAAAGGAGGAAGTGGGTGTATGTCTTGTGGGTTTTCTTCTAGGTTTTTAGGAGGTGCATTTTTTTGTTCTTGTTGTGGATTATTAGAATATAGTTTTTGAAACAAAAAATAAAAAAAATTAATCAAAATTAACGGAATTAAATTCAAAACATAAGAAAGACAAAAATTAAGAAAAAATAACCTTGATCCATAGTGTCTGGAGGAGAAATGAGGCAGCCTATTCACAGTTTCATGGAGGAAATGGAGGAAAAAAACGTCGTGGTCAGGGGAAAATAAGACCCATTTTTTAAATTAAAAAAAAATTGATAGGTACCACGTACATGGTTCTTTAGGGCTTATGAGTGCGTACACACTCACTTTCCTAAAAGCAACGTGTACGTGCTCACTTTCCTAAAAGCAGCATGTACGCGCTACCTTTTTAGGCTCAGGAACAATGGACCTAAGCGCATACGGGATACCTGTCAAATTTTATAACCACGTACGCACTGATTGTTTTTTCATGTTTTTTTTGGGCGGTGTCCACTTTTCTGGCCACCATCTTTGTGCACATACCCTCATCTATTGTGAGAGGTGTACTCAATTATGCTTGATTGAGTTTTGGTCCCATTGTGATGACACTCCCTACCCCCTCTCGAGGATATAGTCCTTTTTGGATTTTGAGTTTCTTTTGATGAGATATGTTACTTCATCCTACTTTATGTCAATAAGTGATCTTTTCATATTGTGTTTGTAGCATGTTTACTCTATGAATAGTGTGAGTGTAAGCCTACCCTTTTGTGTATTTCATGAGTGTGGTTTTCGCATATGTTTTTGTCACCCAACATGCTAGTAGTGGATCATTGGATTTCATGTGATAGGATATAGTGTTGTTAGACAATTCAAACAACCGAAAGACAACTAAGAGGGGGGGGCTGAATTAGTTGTCATAGATTACAGGAACATTCAGCAATTAAAACTTTAATACCGGAACCCAAAAAAATGATATTGGAATAGCAGTTAATCCAATTAAGAATAGACAGTAATCACAGAATAAATGCCATCCACACAACACCAATATTTATACGTGGAAAACCTGGTAAAGGAAAAAAAAAATGGTAGGAAGCCTACTCATAGTCAGATAATACTTCTACAGTAAGTATGTGAATTACAATGAAGGGGCCTGCACTTGTAGGAAGGCCAACAACCTAGAGCACACTTCTCATCACAAAAGGAGCCCCATTGACTACATATAAATCTAGACTACAATCCAGAGAAGTGTTGAACTGCAAAAGATATCATCTCATATGCCAGAGTACAGTTACGGTTAAGCTCAATATAAGAGAACTAAATCCTCTTACATAAACCCAATTCAATCTCCAATGATCGACCAACTCCTCTGCCTAAATGATATTACATTATTTGCACATTACATTCCTTGACCATGACCTCTTACATTAACCATGATGATATACAATGATCTTACATCTTATTTATACAAACCCTCAACCATAAACAATCAGGTCGGCCACCAGACAATAAATGGATTACATAATTACAAACCATGTCGGCCTTAGACCAAACAAATAATATCAACACATAAGACATCCTGGAAATACATCAATAGGTCATATCCACAAGTTACATTAAAGTCGGTCCATAACCTAGAACAACCAGGACCAAGTAAAGGTCCACACACTTCAGCAATGATTTCCAACCACCAAGTCTCAAACATGATCACCAACAGCATCCTGAAACTCCATTAGAAGTTGCACCAACACCACTTATACAATTCATCAAAGATCTCCATAAAAAGATTTGTCGGTGAAACCCTCATCGGAACCGAAAACCAATCTTCTAAGCAAGCAGGATAGCATCCAATCACCAAACCAAAACCAACTAACCAAATATGAGTATAAGTTTCATGAACAAGACAATTCCATCACCAGATTATACTGGAGCCTTCTAGATCATGCCTGATCCAAGCTAACTAGAAACCACTCATCTTACCGGGACCAGAAGGGTGTCGGTAAAGCATCCAAATAGCTAGTGTTGACATCAATGATAAAACATAAATGCAACACATAATCAATTCCACCAAGTGGCCAACAATCTCCCCCTTTGACATTGATGGTAACACTAGATGTGAAAAACATCTAAGTACCAAGAAATGCCAAACAAGTCTCCCCATGTGGAAGATAGCCAACAATCACCTGCATATAACTCTGAATATCAATATCTCTCCTCCTTTGACATTTACTTTTTCACATCAATATCACTCCCCCTTTGACATCAATGCCAGAAATCTGACAAAAATATCAAAGCAAAAAGCCTTAGAATCTCAAAGCTGACTACTCCCCATGAGCAATAGCATCCCACATCAGTGCCAGAATGAATAGTATCTCTTGATGATGCATGTCAAACTGATGCCAAACTGCATCACTCAAGTATCTATCGGAGGGGCAGAAACTCCCACTCTGTCTTTTAGGTACTCAAATGATTCCTTGGATAAAGGTTTAGTGAAAATATCTACAATTTTTTCTTTAGTGTTCACATAAACTAGTCTAACTTTATTTGCTTCCACCTTCTCCTTCAAAAATTTATACTTGATAGATATGTGCTTTATTTTAGAATTTGATATATCAATAGCAGCAAAGTTATCATAGTGAATAACTACCAGTGCATCACAATCCACCTTTATATCCTTAAACATTTGCTTCATTCATAAAACTTGTGTACAATTAGTAGCAGCAGCAACATACTCAACTTCAACAGTAGATAGAGAAGTACATGACAGTTTCTTGCCAATCCATGAAACCAACTTCTTTTCGAGAAAGAAAGCTCCACCGAAAGTACTTTTATGGTCATCAACATCTCCAACCCAATCAACATTTGTATATGCACATAAAGTAAAGTTATCATCCTTAGGGTACCATAATCCATATTCTGATATACCTTGTAAGTATCTAAAATTCCTTTTCACCGCCATCTCATGGTTTTCTCTATGATCACTCTGAAATCTTGAAACAATACAAACATCATTCATAATGTCAGGCCTAGTCTGAGTTAAATAGAGCAGACCTCCAATCATAGATTTGTATCTTGTAGGGTTACCGGTGTAGAAACATCTTTTCTTGTCAATTTCTCACTTGTAACCATAGGTGTACTTACCAGTTTAAAATCTCCCATACCAAATTTCTTCAAAAATTCCTTAGCATATTTAGTTTGACAGATAAAAATACCTTTGTAGATCTGAGTAATCTGCAAACCTAAGAAAAAATTCATCTCACCAATCATAGACATCTCAAATTCTTTCTCCATATTCTTGGAAAATTCTATGCATAACTTATCTTCACCTCCAAAAATAATGTCATCAACAAATACTTCAACAATAGGTATATCATCATCAGTGATTTTATAATATAAATTACTGTCAACACTGCCTTTAGTAAAACCAAGCTTCAAAAGATATTTATCCAACCTTGCATACTAGGCTCTAGGTGCTTGTTTCAATACATAAAAACTTTTCCTTAACCTGCAAACCATATCTGTATTATCTGATAGTGAAAAACCATCAGGTTGTTCAATATAAACTTCCTCATCAAGATCCCCATTCAAAAATGCACATTTAACATCCATTTGATAAACCTTGTAGTTTTTATAAGCAGCATAGGCAAAAAATAATCTTACAACTTCAATTCTAGCTATAGGTACAAAAGTCTCTCCATAATCAATTCCTTCCTTCTAAGAATATCCTTTACAAACCAATCTAGCCTTATTCCTTATAACTTGACCATCCTCATTCAATTTAATCCTAAAAAACCCATTTAGTTCCAATAACATATTTATTTTTAGGCCAGGGAACGAAAGTCCATGTGTTATTTTTCTCAATCTGATCTAATTCTTCTTCCATAGCTTTCAACCAATGTTAATCTTTACATACTTCAATTACTGATACTAGTTCAACTTGTGAAATTAAACATATCTCATTAGTTTCCAGTCTTCTTCTTGTCATCACTCCATTGCTCTTATCTCTAATGATTTGATCGTCAGAATGATTCAATCTCACATACCTAGGAGTCTTCTGACTCTCTCTTCCTCTTCTCTATTCTTCAGTTACTGTAGACTTCTCTGAAGTTGCCAGATTAACTGGTTCAACTCTCTGTTCCGATAAAGGTGCTACTAGTTTAGATATAATCATTTCCACTGCGGGTTCCTTCTCATAAACTCTTATTTGACTTATGTTTAGCTCATCTACTTTGACATTAGCACTCTCCATAATTCTCTGCAATCTCTTGTTATAACATCTATATGCTTTGCTTTCATTAGAATAACCAAGAAATATGCCATCATCACATCTAGGATCAAATTTCCCAATAGTATCATCTCTTCTAATATAACATTTACTACCAAAAATTCTGAAATACTTAATTGTAGGTGTATTGCCAAACCATAATTCATAAGGTGTCTTATCGGTTTCTCCTTTGATATGTACTATGTTGAATGTATAAACCATTGTACTCATTGCTTCTCTCCAGTAGATATGAGGTAGATTATCTTCCATCATCATTGTTCTAGCAGCATCCAAGATAGTTTTGTTTTTTCTTTCCACAACTCCCTTTTGCTGAGGTGTGTGGGGAGCAGAAAATTGCCTTCGTATACCATGCTTGTCACAGAAGTTATTAAACTCATTGGATGTGATTCTCCACCATGATCTGATCTCAAACATTTAATCTTCAATCCTATCTCAGTTTCCACTTTAGCCTTAAAGATTTTAAACTTTTCAAATGCTTCAGATTTTTCTCTCAAAAAAGTAACCCACATCATTCTATAATAATGATTAGCATGAAATATCTATCACCATGAAAATTTTTAACTCTAGCAGGGCCACATAAATTAGTATGAATAAGATCAAGAACATCATTTGATTCATCTTGTATACTCCTAAAAGAGGTTCTAACCTATTTACCCATTTGACATTCTTTACATATCGGATTATAAGGCTTCATAATCTTAGGTACATCCCTAACTACCTTAGTTGAACTGATCTTCACAATGCAATCAAAATTCATATGACACAACCTTTTATGCCATAACCAACTTTCATCAATCTATGTAATCAAATATGTCTTCTCGCTGGAGTTTAAATCAAATATATTACCTTTTGTCTGTGTACCAGTTGCAATCTCCAACCCAAATATGTTAATGATTTTGCATTTTCCATCCTTGAACTATAATTGAAATCCCTTATCTACCAGTTGTCCTACACTCAAAAGATTATGCTTCAAACCTTCAAGATAATAAACATTGTTAATATTGTTCTTACCATCTAATGATATAGTTCATTTTCCTTTAATCATACATGCCTTGTCATCTCCAAATCTAACTAGTCCACCATCAAATTCTTGCAAAGATAGAAACTTCCCTTTATCTCCAGTCATATGATGTGAACAACCACTGTCAATTACCCATTCATCCTTGTCATCAATTTTAGCAGCAAGTGCCTTCTCTTCAGGTACATTCTCTTCCAGTACTGAATCATCTTCCTTGATAGCCACAGATACCCTTTCCTTCCCATTTTTGGATCCACTAGCAGAGTCTTATGCCAGTTCATCATCTAAATCAGTAATGCCTTCCTCATCCGCTATGTAGCATGATTTGCCTCTATTTTTCTTGTATTTATACATGTTCTGATATCCAAGGTTAGGCTTAAATGATCTTTTAACTCTTTCTTCAAATATTAAATTCCTTTCAGGACATCTAGATGCAAAATGACCAATCTTATTACATGCAAAATATTTAAGAGGTGATTTTCCTTCATACTTACTTCCTACTGGTCCTTTCGGTACTCTTCTAGCAAATAGTGCTTCAAGTTGCTTAAAATCATCATCTTCTCTCTTCATATTGTCTAACTCCTTTGCATATAAATATTTCTAGTCTTACTTACCGATTGCTGATGAAGATGCATGAAAATAAGGTTTTGTCTTCACAGCTCCACAAGGTCCAAATTCCTCAAGCTCAAAAGCAGATAGTTTCCCAGCCAAATTATCTTTGTTTACAAATGTATTAGCCATTGTTCTTAACTCATTAATAGTAGTAGCCTTCATTTTTTAATCTCGTGGTAGGGCTCTTAGGACTTTACAAACAATTTCATCTTCGCTCAGAGTTCCACCACAACATTGAATTCCCATAACAATCGCATTTACCCTTTCCATGAATGCAGTAATCCTTTCATCTTCTTCCATCTTCAGGTTTTCATATCTCACCCGGTGACCATCAAGTTTATAAATCTTCACTATAGGGTCACCTTCATTAAGAGTCTCTAACTTATCCTATATAGCCTTTCCAAATGAATTTTTTGTTAATCCCATTATTTATTGATCAAAAAGTGCACACAAGAGGGCTTCTCTTTCTCTACAATTATTCTCAAGCTCCTTGTCTAGGTTTACCAGAGGAGGATTGCCAGATCCCGGATTAAAGGGTGTGACAACATTCTGTGTGATCTCCCAAATCTCCTTGCCAAGACATCTCAGATGAGTCTCCATCTGAATCTTCCATACTGTGCAATGTGTTCCATCAAGCCTCAAAATATCCCTTCAAAAGATAGCTCTAGAAGAACAAGATGAACTTGAACTATTAGTCAAAATAGGATCTTCATCAACAGGTTAAGCTTTCTGCAGAGATGACCAAAGCTCTGATATCAATTGTTAGATAGTTCAGATAACTAGAAGACAACTGAGAGGGGGGTGAATAAGTTGTCACAGATTACAGGAACATTCAGCAATTAAAACTTTAATACCAAAGCCCAAAACAATAATATTGAAATAGCAGTTAATCCAATTAAGTATAGATAGTAATCACAAAGTAAAAGCCATCCACACAACAACAAGATTTATACGTGGAAAAACTGGTAAAGGGAAAAACCACAATAGGAAGCCTACCCATTGTCAGATAATACTTCTGTAGTAAGTATGTGAATTACAATGAAGGGTCCTACACTTGCTGGAAGGCCAACAACCTAGAGCACACTGCTCATCATAAAAGGAGCCTCACTTAATACAAATAAATATATACTACAATCCGGAGAAGTGTTGAACTACAAAAGATAGCATCTCCTATGATAGAGTAGAGTTCCGGTTAAGCTCAATACCGAAGGACAAAATCCTCTTACATAAACCCAATTCGATCTCCAATGGTCAACCAACTCCTTTTCCTGAATGATATTACATTATTCACACATTACATTCCTTGACCATGACCTCTTACATTAACCATGATGATCTACAATGAGATCTTACATCTTATTTATACAAACACTCAACCATAAATAATCAGGTCGGCCACTAGACAATAAACGGATTACATAATCACAAACCATGTCGGCCTTAGACCAAACAAATAATATCAACACATAAGACATCTCAAAAATACATCAATAGGTCCTATCCACACGTTACATTAAAGGGGGTCCATAAGTTAGATCAACCGGGACCAAGTATAGGTGCACACGCTTTAGCAATGATCTCCAACTGCCAAGTCTCGAACATGATCACCAACAACATCTTGAAACTCCATCAAAAGTTACATAACCACCACTTATGCAATTCATCAAAGATCTCCATAAAAAGCTCTACCGGTGAAACCCTCGCCGGAACCAGAAACCAATCTTCTAAGAAAGAAGGATAGCATCCAATCACCAGACCAAAACCAACCGACCAATATGAGTATAAGTATCATGAACAAGCCAATTCCATCACCAGATTATATCAGAGCCTGTCGGGTCATGTCGGATCCAAGTTAACCAGAAACCACTCATCCTACCGGGACCAGAAGGGTGTCGGTAAAGCATCCAAACAACTATTGTTTTTTATTAAGGAAAACCAAGTTTTTAAGGGACCAGAAACCCTATACAAGACAGGTTTTAGAAGGACCTGCAACCCGAACCGAAAGATAAACTTGAAAGTCCACTCAAAGAAACAGAACACAAAAGAGACTTAGCACAACCAATCAAAAGAAGGGGAACAAAATAAGAAAGACCCCCACCAAAAACTAGCGGGCTGCAAAAAACCAACAACCCCAACCCAACCAAGAAGGATCAAGAATTTGTCCTACCCTTGTGGGATCGAAGGGTCATATCAAAAGAGGACTGGGATAATTTAGATTTTTTACTTTTAACAATAATCCATCTCTCCTCAACCCTAGGAGCAGCCTTTTGCCAAGAGGATGGGTCTAGAATAGAGGACCTCCCATCATCAAGAGGAATAGAACCAGCATCCAGAGAGGCAAGGATAGCAGAAATCGGAGAATCAGACAAAGATCCAGCAGCAATCTAGGACGCGGGAGGGTCATCCATCGAGGAAAAAGATCCAGCATTTTTCAAACGATCAGTCGGGATGCCACCGCAAGCATCCACACATTCCCAAGGCAAGGCAACACCAAAAATAGAGGCAGCAACTAGAGGCGCAATACCAACGACCTGAGGAACCTGTGCCACCACCTGGGAGAAGCTTTTCTTTTTAACAAAATAGTGTTCAGAGGAGGCACCCTTCCACCAAGAAGCGGATCATTTTTTCTTTTTATCTGTTTCACACCGTGCAGCAACATGTCCAGTCTGGAATCACTTTCGGCATCTAAAGGGGATACCCTCAAAGTCGAGCGGTTGGACCCAAGATCCCAAGGAAGATTCAGTCTCTAACTCAGCTAGAAGCCCTTTAGAAACATCAATGTTAACCAAAATCCGAGCATAAGTAGAATGATAAATTTGGAAAGAATCCTTATCAATCATTAGGAATTCGCCTAAAGCCTTCCCCACTTCCTCTAGCAGAGAGTCCGTCCATAGATGAAGGGGAAGGTTAGGGAGCCTAACCCAAATAGGAATCTCATTAAATGAATCAGTAGATGGGTTAAAACCCGAGAACCAAGGTTTAACCATCAAAACAAATTTGTCCTCCCAGCTGAAAGGATTAATACATAAGATTTTTTATCTATCCTCTGCATATTCAAATTTAGCAACGAAAAAACCCTTGGCTGAAGGAAAAATGTTAACTGAACCTTTTAAGATCAGTTCCCAGCTTTGGGAAATCCAAGTGTGTAGCTAAGGAAGGCTTGGCCAAAAACCCCGAAACCTGCAAATCAGACCATGAGATTCAAACACAGAGGAACTATGGATGATCTCCTTATCAGTATCAGCAAACACCTTGAAAACCAAAGGTTTGCACACAGTAATTGCCACAGGCCCCAAGCCACGGGCAACTATTGTTGACATCAATGACAAAGCATCAATGCAACACATAATCAATTACAGCAAACGGCCAACAAATGTGGTACCACCATTGTGGTTCCAAGTTCTTTGGATGAGCTCTATGATCAAGAGAAAATTGGTAAAAAGGGTTTATATTCATTTGTTTCTTGGCATTGTATAGCTTGATTTAACCTTTTATAGTCTTGCTATTATTGTTTCATATAGTTTATTTTACTCTTATTGTACTCATTTGATTTCATCTCCTTATTGTAATATTTTTTATTTGTTTTATATAAAAAATAAGTTCAACAATTTTTTTTAAAATGGGTCTTTTTACTAATTAACAAAATATTATTACAAATCGTAGTCATAATAGTTTTATAACTATTGTTACTAAAATAAAAAATATTTTTAAATGCAATTATGTGAGTATTTTATGTCATCATTTTGGATCATACTCTATGATTCATAATCATAATGAAAATAGAAACAAAAATTGATAGATTTTAGACATTTAATCTCTTAAATTCTTTGCAATAGTTTATTTTCTATTCCTCCCATATTGCTCCTTAAATTCAAATGATCAAGTATCTATAATCTATCAATTTTTGTTCCTTTCTTCATCCTTACCATAAATCATAGATTTTTATCCAAAATATTGATATAAAAATATTGCAAAATGTATCCAAAAATATTCATGATTTCAATATTACTACAAATTAAATTTAAAAGGTAACATTTAATAGGCGTCTTTTCATGTTTTTTATTAGATAAGCAAGGATTTTGAAAGGGCCCTGATCCCTTGTACAAAGAGAAAGATGAAACATTAATCCCAACAAAACTTTAAAATAAAGAAAGTTTTGAGGGGATCTGAAACCCTAAACAATGGGTTTTGAAAGGACCTAAAACCTCTTGTAAGCCAAACAACAATAACCACCAACAAAGATCTAGCTGAAACATCCACAAGGCCTAAGCCATTAAGCAAAAGAACTCAGAATAACAAAGACAAAGGGTTTTACTAGGTTCCCATAACTTGTGACAAACAAGAAAAGCATGAAAAGGAATAACCTTTTAATCTCTACTTTCCTTCGATGAAGAAGAATGAACCTACCAAACTCCCCAATCTCCACCTTTAAGAGCACACTAAGAATATAATTGAGGGCACTACTATGACAAAGGGAAATAACAACCTTCTTCCCACGAATCAAAGGGTTTTGACAGGCAACCCTGAGTCTAAAAACAACAAAGAACTCTTCCTTAAGGAGGATACATCTATAGGTCCTTTAGCAGCAAAGTCCCTTATCTCACCAGGTCCTACAAACAAAAGTGCCTAGACCACGTCAATAGGTCCAATGATGGTTAGGTAATAGAACTTAATCACCACAAAGGGACCCCCCAAGGTCAAGAGCAAGTCCAAACTGAAGCCCCTCACCAAAATAGGACTGAAGACAAAGAAAGTCTCAAAAACCAGCTCTGCAATGAGGACCACCTCTATATATTTTTTAGCAATAGAGAGCACAACCAACTTTGAAATGAGGACCACCTTTATAAAGAAAGGAAATGACCCCTATAACTTCAATATTTGGCAATTTTTTTACCCTTTAAAGACATTGAAGCATAATGAACATACAAGGGGCACCACAAAATAAATTCAAGGGTAATTTTTTATAAAGAAAAATCGACTTAATATACTTTCTTCAATCAGTTATACAATGTGGATTAACACAAAGTCAACATAGCACATGGATAAACATATCCAAATCTATAAAACTTGAGGTCTAAAAAGATAGGCTCTAGTAGATAGATTAACTTCCAACTATAGATGTACATATGGCAATTCCTAGAACTAATCACCATACAATTTCTATAACATATACATAAAATTTGATCTAATAACTATTATCCAAATGATTATGTCTTGAAGGATAGGAAAATTGATCTATATATGCTAAGATTAAAGTGTGATGAATTATAGAAGGGGAAACAATCTTGATAGTTAAATTTGAGAAGTACCCCAAATCTACAAATATTGGCTTTGAACCTTGATTCATATTCAAATATAAAATATCAAATATTTCTTGAGAATCAACAGAAATAATAATATAACTCATAACTTTTCCATAATCCATGATTATGATTGACATTAACCTTGCTATGTAGTAAGCATGCTAGGAAACAGGCCATCACAAGTAACTGATTACGAGACAAGTGATTATGTATATTAGCATCACCATCCACCAAAACAATATTTTTCAGCAGAATGCTAGATTGTTTTTGAAGGGACTCTTATCACATTCACTATCTACACTCACTTTTGTAGTGGTTTGTTTGTCCTCAAATGTGAAGTCTAAGAATCAGTACAATAATAGATGCATTACACCCAATTCTTTTGTTAGTGGAATATTTTGTTGGCAAATCTCCCATGATGGAAAAACCACATGATTTAAGAATAGAAACTTTCTCAATTGGTGAGTCCATTATCTGATCTACATAATTCACTTTTGTATTTCCTTAGCACTCTCTACTTACTGATAAGATATACTTTAGGATTTTCGAGCATCTTGATCTAGACTTCATTTTTAACTTATTCACATTTAGCTATGGCTAATTATCCCTTAGCTATTGCAACACCCACTCCAGGAAATTATTACATCATCTTGAAAGTTTCTAGAGTCATTTCAACTAATTGATTTTATGCATGAGATGACATGTAATCATTTTCAAAAAGTTCCAAGTCCAATGAGATGACATCTGTTCGAGGCGTTCTATCAGAGATATTTCATGGAATTTCTCTCAACGTAAACCTGCAAATCCAGCTCTAGCATCTAACAAAAATCCACTACTCTTTTATATATTTTAATGGATACTTACAACCTGTCACAGAGCAATATTTCAATGCTGATCAAATTTTGAATGTTTTTTGAAAATTTGAATCACTAGGTCATTGGGTTCCAAGAATTATCCTATTCTATTGGCTGTACCGAAAGTAGTTCCATAATAGATTGGATGCTGAAACACAAACCATTTGTGCTTTTAAAGTTTCTTAATCTTATTCAACAAACCATTTAGTATTATCTTGCAATCATTACTTCCCACAAAATGACATCTCTTTTAATCTTCTGCTAAACATATCGTGTGCCTCATTCATTTGAGAAGTCAGTAAACATTTCAGTCACCTTTTACGTTCCAAGAAGGATTCTGGTAGCCGACTATTCTCAAATTCCTTCAAATTCGTTTTGGTGTCTCGATTTCTCAATACTGTTAGCGGTGTCAGTAATCATGCAATGGCTAGCGATAGTTAGCTCAAGTGTGATTCATGGGCATCACTAATGATTGCATGATGTTGGCTAACAAAGGGAACAACACTAGTTATTTTCCATGCTCCACCTCTTTCATCATCAACCAGTTTACTTCATTTTTTCAGATCTGTCTTCGTTTCTTCCGTAATTTCTTTCTTGAAAGTGGTGGTTAGCTTTGTATAAATCATGCATTTGCACAATGCTTAATATAATGAATTAATAGAGTTTTTTTTCTTCTGTTCTTTATTCTGATTTTTCCTGCAAGTTTTGTTTTCTCTTTTCTAGCTAGATCTGTATTTTGCAATGCAGAAAATTTAACAAATACAAGAGCCAAATGATCTTTATTTTCGCAAGGTTTATCATTCATAATCATGTCTATGTAAGCTACTCATGTCTTCACAATTTTTTTTGGTCTAATTTTAGATTAGTTCCTTCACTCAATGTCAAATTGGAGGTCATTGATTTAAATGGTTTCTAGTTATTAAATTCATCAAAAATTATTATTCTTTAAGAAAGAGATTATCCTTGTCATAAATTCCATTTAAAATTCTTTAAGTGTTTGATTGGATCAGAAAAATTAAGAAAAATTAAGTTATGGCATTTACTCCTCTTATCGAACATCATATTACTTCACATGCATATTTGGTGTCCATGTTATTCCTATAAGACCTAAAAGACTTTTAAAATTTTCTTTATAACAAAGTTTGGGAAAATTCAACCTCCAATTAGAAAAGATAAGAACCTTCACCCTTCACCCAAATGCCTTATCATTTTCCACAATGAACCTCTATTGCAAGTCTATAGAATTTTAAAGTAAAACTGGAAGTTGTAAGTAGATATCTTGAACTCCCACATCTAAATCAAATTGAGTCACCTTCCCTCACAAAGGTAACAAAGAAATAAAACCTCTTGAAAACTAGGACAACTTCCATGTAGAAGATGTTGGCAAAACATGACATTTTGAACTCTTAATCTCCACATGTGCATGCAATTTAAAATGTCACAAATGAGCAATTTTTATTTTTCCTAAACATTAATCATCCTCATCTACCATGCTATTGTACTGATTGCCAGACAACAATATCATTGATTGTAGGGTATAAACAACATGTTGTTAATCAAAATTTTAGAATGATCATTTGCTAGAAAATTGCAAGTAACTAATAGAGTTAAGGTAAAACTGATGACAATTTATACAAGAGGAGGCACGAAGAAAAAAAGGTGGGTGACTAAAGAAGAAGAAGATAAAAAAATTATCTTGTATTTTTTATGATATGACCATTTTTTATTCAAATTAAAAATATAGAATCTTGTATTTTTATGATATGATCATTTTTTATTCAAATTAAAAAATATAGAATCTTATCCTTGATCTATTTAAAAACTATGTTCCTTGAATAGTAATTACCTAGTAATATGACTTCCATGTGCAACAGAGTATGATAAATGTTTAAAGACTAGAATTTCATAAAACTTTAGATTTAAAATATGGAACCCATAATTTAGGAGGAATAATCAATACACACTAGCTACAATTTTATCATTTAGAATGACGATGTCATAAGTGATGTCCTAGTTCTATATGAATAATATAAAGTTTAAAAGGTTTTTTTGTTTGATAGTTTAAATTGCTCGACACATAAATCTCTATAAAGTCTTAATCTACAAATTTAATGAATTTTATCATGGGTACAAGCACAAAAGTTGTGTCACACTTTTGACCAATAAAAGAGTTTCTAGCAAAACAATTTCACCCTAAATAGTTTGAGAAAAGTATGTGTTCCCAAAAGAACGTGGTCTATATGTGTCAGATACAATTTTTTTTACTATTGAAAATGTGAATTTTGGTTAAATTTATATGAATGATTTTGAGTTAAACCCTTTCAAACAAGTGTTTTGGTTAATAATATTTTGATCTAAACTATAAAAAGAATATTAACTTGTAATGATCCACCGTGGAACCCACAAGATATTATCCATGAAACAAGTGATTTTTTTTTAAAAACATTTATGTCAAGTTACACTATAAGCATATGACTTTTTGTCACAGCTTGTCAATGCACAAGCAAAAGACTTTTGTTCCAATACACCAACTAACCATGGAGGAAGGCTTGGAACGTCTTAGGAATGGTCAACAAGGAGTTTCGACAATTACAAGACATCACAAGACTTCCCAGGACGAACTAGACCATCTCTTCTTGATCTTAGGTGTAACAATAAGTACAATAATATGTACATTACACCCACTTCTTATGTTAATGGAACTGGCAAATTTCCCTGATAGAAAAATCAGATGATTTAAGAATAAAAAATGTCAATTGGTGAGTCCATTAAGTGATCTACATAATTCACTTTTGTGTTTCCTTAATACTCTCTACTTACTAATAAGATATGCTTTTAGGATTTTCGAGCATGTTGATCTAGAATTCATTTTTTAACCTATTCACATTTAGCAATGGATAATGATCCCTTAGCTACCAGCACAATTGCAACACCCACTCCAAGGAATTATTGAACTTTCTTGAAAGTTTCTAGAGTCTTTTCAACATATTGGTTTTTTGCATGAGATTACATCTTATCATTTTCCACAAGCTCGAATCTCAATGAGATGACATCTGTTCGAGGCGTTCTATCAGAGATGTTTCATGGAATTTGTATCAACGGCACACCTGTAAATCCAGCTCTAACATCTAACAAAATCCACTATTCTTGTATATATTTTAATGGATACTTACATCCTGTCACAAAGCATTATTTCAATGGTGACCAATGTTTGAATGTTTTTTGGAAATTTGAATCACTAGGTTATTGGGTTCCAAGAACTATCCTATTCTATTGGCTGAAACTACTGCTGTACCGAAAGTAGTTCCATAATAGATTTGGGTGCTGAAACACAACCCATTTACGTTCTTAAAGTTTCTTAATCTTTTTCAACATACCATTTTGTATTATCTTGCAATCATTACATTCCATATATCGTTTGCCTCATTCATTTGAGAACTCGGTAAACTTTAACATTTCAGTCACCTTTGTATTGTGAATAGTCTGATCGACAGATAGGAATGTGTCGAGAATAGCTTTAGGGATTGATGGGATGCATGTACTTAACTTTGGTACTCATAACGTCTCTTCTTCTTCTTATAACTGACTGGCTCTTATATCTTTTGTACGTTGCCATAACTATATCTCTTAAAGGTTCATATGTTGAAACACTTCATGGGAATTAGCCACTCTTAAGAATGGAACCAATTGGTCTTATTCTCATAATAGCAAAGCTCATTGTTCATAATCATCTCTTTGGTAAGTTAGTCATGTCTTCATACTAATAACTATTATGCCTTTCAGAACCTACTCTTTTTATCTAGCTTGTAGAGCAGCCCTCACTCCTGATCAAATAGGAGAAGCTGTTTAAATTACATTTAATTACAAAATTTCTTGTGCTTTAAGAGATTATCTTTGTTTCAAATTTTATTTAAAATCTTTAAAATGTCATTATAATGAGAAAATAAAAGTTGTGTAGTGTCTCTCCTAAACTTACTTTTTGATTTATGCATCGATAGACCTAATTAGACATGTGATTGATCTTTTGATGACTATTTATGACTCTATCTTTACCTCTGATGATATTGACGATGCTGGATACTTTATATGGACATATGCTATTTGATGATTCATGTGGATGATTGATACATTTTAGACTATATTTACGATGGACCTATATTTAATGGTTTATATATATGCTCGTTATTCATGATGGATCATATTGCTTATGGGATTTTGAGGATATTATGATTATGCTAACCCTATTCTATGATCACGATGATTGATTTGATACTATGGATATGTGATTGTCTTCTAGTGTATTTGTGATTAGAGACAATGTCATATCACTCATTGATAACATGACATGACATTGTGATTCTCTATCACTTGCCAGATCATTTATGATGTACACGTGTTGTATATATATCGTATTATGTTTGGTGGTGGTTGCAGGTTTGCAGGTACCAGACATCGACTCCACCTGGTTCCATAAGTCTGAATGTGTCTTATCGGGCAATGGCAAGTTGTCAAAGATGGCATGTGTTTCCCTCTCATACTCCAGGCTTAGTTGTTCACCTTGTCAGTTGTGTTGTGGCGCAATTTGGTGATTAGAGTCTTGTGTTAGTTTTTGACCCTTTGTTGGGTTGCTTGAGGTGATGTGAGCATGTGGTTCTTATTTAATTAATAATTGGTTAATGTAATTTATTAATGTTTAAATTAATTTATTTTATTGTATGGGTATTTAATTATTTGGATTATATATTATTAAGGTTTTATGGTTATTGAAGTTGGCTTGATTAATGTTAATGAGTTTGATTTATTGATTTATTGTTTAAATTGATTATTTATTAACTATATATTGTTTAATGATTGTTTATTTATTTATTTATTGACTTTCATTCTATATTTAATTATGAATTTCTATTTATTTGGCTTCCACCCATTTAATCTATTTGTTTAATTATTATTGGGTTTGATTACTTATTTGCTTATTTGTGTTTATACTATTATTATCTTGTTACTATTGATAACCAGCTATATTATATAGTTACCTACCCCTTATTTTTATTCGTTGATTTTGAATGGGGTAAGTAAATAATATTGTTAGATAATACTTACCTCATTTTTACGCATGGTATGTATAATATATAGTTTATTAGAATTTTCTGACTGGTAGATGGATTTTTATAGTTTTGAGTTTAATTTTTTATTTAAGAGAGTTTTTTGTGCGTTGTCATGTTGGCTTCTCTGAAAATTTTGAATTAAAGCTTTTGGATTCTTGATTGAATTGGGATTGGATTGTTGAAATTGATTTGAAGATTTGGAATTGGAGTCGTTGGATTTTGGATTGTCCTTCATCAGTTGGTTTTGCCTTGGATTGCGATTTCCATGTTGGAGCTTTGCTTCTCTCTGCAATTTAATTTAAAAATATTGCCTGCTATGTGATTGTTGAGAGTTTGATTATGAGATGGATAATTATGTTTAAAGTTCTAAAATTTGGTTTTGGGGAAAGAATTTATGAATGATTGAATTGGTATTTGAAGCATTGTAAGATATCGAATTGGGGAGTTGTTGGGAATCCATATTCTGCATATGTGTCTTTGTATTCATTTTCCTTGTGATCTTGATTGATCTTTAACAAGCCCCTGAGTACATATTAGAATCCTCTTATGTATTTTCCTTCATCTCCTCAAGTGTCTATATGTATTTGCAAGAGTGTTGTCGATAGCATTGCTCGGGAGTTGCTTTCAAGAAGTCTTTGAGGTTGTATTTCGTTCATTGACTATCTTGTAAGCAGCATGAGTATTTTTTGGGCATTAGAATGCCCTTTTGAAAGGTTATTTTGTATCCCTTTTGGCTTAATTGCTTCTCCTTGAGTTCTGTACAAGTTTTGGTGAAGTTATGTGCACATTTGAGTGCGGTTGTGACTGGATATTTATGTCAATT